>NC_069080.1:63670100-66375759 GCF_025698485.1 Gossypium arboreum
AATAAAATTTCAGCCATACTTAATTGGAAGCCTCAGAAAATATTACCGAGGTTCGAGTTTTTGGGGCTTGCCGGTTATTACCGACAATTTGTAAAGGTTTCTCAACGATAGCTACGCCGATGACGGTTACTCCAAAAGGATGTTAAGTTCGAATGGACGGAGAAATGTCGAAAAGTTTCGATCAACTAAAAACTTATTTGATGAAGCCCCAATTCTAGTGCAACCCGAATCCGCAAAGAGTTTGTCATCTATAGTGACGCCTCCTACTTGGGTTAGGTTGTGTATTGATGCAAGAAGGTCGAGTTGTGGCCTATGCGTCGAGGCAATTAAAGCCACACGAGAAAAATTATCCGACCCATGATCTCGAATTAGTGCCATCGATTCGCCTTTAAAGATTTGGCGACATTACTTATTTGGTGAGAAGTTCCATGTGTACTTGGATCACAAAAGTCTCAAATATTTGATGACCCAAAGAGACTTAAATCTGCGACAAAGACGTTGGCTCGAATATTAAAGGATTATGAGCTGGTCATTGACTATCACCCGGAAAGGCGAATGTGGTTGCGGATGCCTTGAGTCGAATCGTTATTCACTCTACGAGCGATGAATGTGCACTTGTCTGTTCGATCCGATAGTGTGTTAGTGGCTAAATTGAAAGCCAAACCATTATTGACACATCAAATTCGAGAAGCTCAGAAAGTCGACGACGAGTTGGCTACAAAACGGGCTAAGTGTGTTCGAACAAGGACTCGGAGTTTCAAATCGATGATGACGATTGTTTGAGGTTCAAAAGTCGCCTCTGTGTTCCAAAGAATTGAACTCATTTCGATAATTCGAATGAAGCCCATTGTAGCCGAATGGCAATCCACCCGAGAATACGAAGATGTACAATGATTTGAAACGTCGGTTTTGGTGGCATGGTATGAAACGAGACATCTCCGACTTTGTTTCGAGATGTTTAATATGTCAACAAGTGAAAGCGGAACATCAAGTGCCTTCAGGATTACTTCAGCCAATCACGATACCCGAGTGGAAATGGGATCGAGTCACAATGGACTTTGTATCCGGACTACCATTGTCAGCGAGTAAGAAGGATGCGGTTTGGGTCGTGGTAGATAGATTGACTAAGTCGGCTCACTTTGTCCCCGTACGTACGGATTTTTCAATGGCCAAATTAGCCGAATTGTACGTTTCTCAAATTGTGAGATTGCACGGGGTGCCTATTTCCATCGTGTCAGATAGAGATCCGAGATTTACCTCGCGATTTTGGAAAAAGTTGCAAGAAGCTTTGGGTACCAAGTTGCATTTCAGCACCGCCTTTCACCCCCAAACCGATGGTCAATCCGAGCGGATAATTCAGATACTTGAGGATATGTTGAGATGTTGCGTCCTCGAGTTTAGTGGTTCATGGGAACGGTATTTGCCGTTGATTGAATTCGCTTACAACAACGACTTTCAATCAAGTATTAAGATGGCACCTACGAGGCTTTGTGCGGTCGTAAATGCCGTACACCATTGTTTTGGACCGAGCTCGGTGAAGGTAAGATTTTCGGGTGGATTTGATTAGAGATCTTTGAAGAAAGTGAAAGTAATCCGTGAAAGTCTCAAGATAGCCTCCGATCGTCGAAGTCGTGCGCGGATCTGAAGCGTAAGGATATCGAGTATCGTGGGTGATAAAGTGTTTCTCAAGGTATCACCTTGGAAAAAGATACTCGATTCTACCGTAAGGGTAAGTTGAGCCCGAGGTTCATTGGGCCATATGAGATATCCGAGCGAGTCGGTCCAAGGCATATCGTTTGATTTTGCCCCCGAACTCGAAAAGGTTCACGATTTCTTTCATGTTTCGATGCTTCGACGCTATAGATCCGATCCATCGCACGTGATTAGTCCATCGAAGTTGAAATTCAAGCCAATATGAGTTATGAGGAAGAACCGATTCGTATCCTATCACGGAAGTGAAAGAGTTCTGCGAAACAAGCGGGTTCCGCTAGTGAAGGTGTTATGGCTCAAGCACGGATAGAAGAAGCTACTTGGGAAAACGAGAACTCTATGAAAGAGCGATACCCAACCCTATTTACTGTAAGATTTTCGGGGACGAAAATTTCTTAAGTGGGGGAGAGTTGTGACAGCCCAAAATTGACCCTAGTCGGAATGTGGTTTCGGGACCACAAAACCGAGGCATAAAAATAATTTAAAATTTATTTGGATGCCTATAATATGTGTATGCTCATGTATGACATTTTTTGATGATTGATTTAGTGTTATAAAGGTGAATTTCACTAGAAAGGACTTAGTAGTGAACTTTGAAAGTACGATAGGGAAATGTGTGATGACTAATTAAAGCATGCATGCAAAACAATGGACTTGCATGTCAAATTCCCTTTTATAGGTGGTGGCGGCCATCACTAAGAATATGGGCTAAACATGTCATGAAACATGTTTTGTTGGGCATTAGGGAGAAATAATAAACAAATAAGCATGGGTAAGAAAAGAATGAAAAAAAAATGTGTGTGTGAGTGTGGTATCTCCCCATTGCCGTGAGTTGTAAAGGAAGAAAGAAAAAATTTGTTCATCCTTTCTTTGAGCCAAAACTAAGGGGAAGAAGAGATTTTGCTTCATTTTATTTGTTTAGAAGAGATCTAGAAGGAGATTTGGCTAAACTTGCACCAAGATTAAGGTATGTATGAGGTTCGTCATGAGATTCATGCATGTTTTAGTTGCCAACTTGATGTTCATGTTAGCCATGGTTCAAATCCTTGTTATGCCATGGAAGTGGTATTTGGTCAAAGTTGATATTGTGATAAAGCCATTGCACGCTAAGTGTGAAGCTTGATGATGATGCATGCAATGATGGATTGTCTACTCTTGAAATTTCTTTGTAGCCACCTTGAGTAAGACTTTGAGTTTTCTTTTGTTTAACCATGATTGAAGTTGAAAGGGCATGATTGTGATGTATTCGCCATGATGCATTCATGAGCATGGTTCATGCTTCTTGCATGTTAGTTAAAATTTGTGGTTTGGATGGCTATGGACACCTTGAAATTGCCATGCACATATATGTATATATATGTTTGCACATGATGTTTTGGTTATGAAGTAAGTGATGAATATGTTTGTTTAAAGAAGAAAATGTTGAAGAATGTTTGTGAAATTGCAAGTACATTCGCCTAGAATACCCATGATGTGGAAATCTTGGAATTTATTGTTGATTTGGTGCAAGTATGACTAAGTATAATCGGCCATATGAGTGCTTGATGATGTATTATAAGTATGGAGCCACAATATGTAAAGCATTAACTAGTAAAATGCATGCTGTTTTGTGTGGTGTTAAGTGTATAATTGGCCTCAAATTGGACATGTATGTTCGGCCTTAAGTAGCCGATTGATGGCCTTAGCTTTTCCTTGATGCTTGAATGGATTGTATTGAATTGCTTGATGTAGTATAAAATGTGCATGACCATTGTGTACTCAAGCTAAAAGGTGGCCATATGACCATTTAAACTCCTTGTCATATTCGGCCATAAGCTAGCATGATGAGGTATTAATAAATTAAATTTGTTTGAATTAGCTCAAGAGCTTAGAGGGCCACAATTGGACAAGGGGAAGGAAAAAGTGATCGAATAGCCGTAAAAGCCGTTCGACAACATCCGAGGTAAGTCCTCAAGAAGTGACCCTACTTGAATTATGTGAAATGAAATATGGATGTGTATTGATTATTGATTTATGTGTGTATGAGTATTTGAATGATACCCGGCTAAGTCCCGAAGGCGATTATGCTAGTGATTATATTTGTGTTTGAGCCTTAGTAACGAAAAATGAAATATGAATGTCTAATGATTATTGATGTATGTGTGCATGAGCAATTGAATGATATCCGGCTAAGTCCGAAGACGTTATTGCTGGAAATTATATCCGGTTAAGACCCAAAGGCAATTGTGCTAGCGGCTACATCCGGCTAAGACCAAGGCATTCGTGCGAAGTCGTTCTATCCGGGCTAAGACCAAGGCATTCGTGCACGTGGTTATATCCGGTTGTATTCAAGAAGCTTGGGCTGGAGGTGAGTGTTGGTTGTTGTAATGAATTCAATTGGTACGCTCGAAAAGCCCAAAGAATAAGGTATGTTTATACGTGCATTGGAAAGTCGACATGTTTGAGCAACATTCGCCGATCGACTAACTAATTTCAGCTATTGAATTGGTTGATACCTTGTGAAAGTATATAATGATGAAGTGTGAAGTAAGAATGATTATGTGAATGTGTATTAATGAAATGATGCATTAGGCCATGTGAATGTATTGCTTTAATTAAAGCTGATTTTATTCCTTGAGACTTACTAAGCATAAAAATGCTTACCCGTTGCTTTGGCTCTCTGTTTTATAGATTGTGCTCGATAGCAATCAGGATTCGGATCATTAAAGTCAAGTCATCCACACTATCGAAGCCTCCATTTTGGTATAAATTTTGGTTGAACTTTGAAATGGCATGTATAGGACTACCCCTTGCTGGTTTAAATATGTTGTGATGTATATGTGTTCGCCATGCGAAAATGGCTCGTAAAAGTGAAGTACTGAACTTAGACTATTTGCGGTTTGTATATATATATATATATGGTGTCATGATGTGATTATGGATTGAAAATGGGAATGTTGGTCACATGATCAGCCATTGGTATGGTTAAAATGATCATATGTGAACCTATGTATGGCAAGACTAGTTGGTTCATGGAGACTACAAACTAGGTAAGACCTACCTTAAAACAGATGCTGCCAGCTGCAGTGACGTGAATGTGAAAAATCACCAAAATTTGTAGGAATGGTATTAAATAGTGAATGAGCTATGTGAATGAACCTTGATGAGTCTATTTTCATATGGAAGAAACGAAACGGTCATAGGAGTTACTTGTTAAGAGATATTAAAGCTATTGTGAGACAGGGCCAGAACGGTTTCTGGGTCCCCTGTCGCAACTTTAAAATTTACTATAAATTATCCAGAAAGAATTAGGAGTCTTGCCTTATATTTACAGATTCCATATTGAGTCTAGTTTCATTAGAAACAAACGGCACCAGTATTAAAGCCCTGTACAGAGAGATATTCAAGTTGTAACGCGCGAAGGTCAGAGCAGTCGATCCCTGTAACATGGGTGACTTTAACTAATAAACTGTACCAATTTGCCCAACCAAAAATTCTAGAAATAAGTCCATGGATGGATATATGAGTCTAAATTTAGGGAAAATTTACGAAACCAGTTTCCGAGTTTTGAAACTCGAGATATGATTTTTAAGGCGACGGTGACGCAGTTTTCCAGCCTGACTGGAAATGTCAAATTGGTGGGCAAAATATGTGGACTTGGCTTGTTAACCCCTCGTGTCCGACACCGGCGATGGTCTCGGGTTCGGGGTGTTACAAGGACACTAATAAATCGAGGACGACTGCGGGAATTTCCATTAGAGCACGACCATCGACGGACTCCCGAGCTACTTCGGTGGCTAGTGTGGGCAATAATCGTCAAGAGAGACCTGAATGCCCCCAATGTGGAAGACGACACCTAGGTGAATGTTGGGGTAAGTCTGTTAACCGGGCCTATTACGGATGTGGTTCGAAGGACCACTTCATTAGAGATTGCACGGAGCTAGATGAGAAGAATAAGATGCAAGGTGCAAGATCGAGTGGGGCGACAGCTAGAGGTAGACCCCCGAGGATTTCAGGAGGTAGGGTCGAATCGAGAGGAGCCACCGATACGGTATTCGATCCGAGACCCGTGCTCTGCTAGAGCATATGCCATCCGCGCACGAGAGAGGCATCCTCCCGACGTTATCACTGGTACTTTTACTCTCTTTGATACTAGTGTGATTGCATTGATTGACCCCGCTCTACTCATTCATATGTATGTGAAACTTTAGCATCCAAGAAGACTCTACCGTTGAGTCTCGAGTTCGTAATTCGAGTGTCAAACCCTTTGGGTCAATACGCACTCGTTGATAAAGTGTGCAAGAGATGCCCCTAATAATTCGAGAATCTGTTTTCCTACCGATCCGATGCTTCTACCATTTGATGAATTCGATGTTATTCTTGGTATGGATTGGTGATCAGTACATGATGCAAAGGTGGATCGCAAAAGGAAAACCATTGATTTGAGGAGTGCAAATAATGAGGTAGTCCGAGTCGAGTCTCGATTTAAAAGGAGTGCCGCGATAATATCTTCTATGACCGCTCGGAGATATGTGAAAAGGGGTGTGAAACATACCTTGCGTATGTGTTTGAAAGTAAAGAGACGGAAAAGAAACTCGAATCGGTACCAATGGTTTGTGAGTATTCGGATGTTTTTCCGGAGGAGTTACTGGATTGCCACCGGTTCGAGAAGTGGAATTCGCATCGGTTGTACCGGTACTACGCCGATCTCAATAGCTCCGATCGTATGGCATTAACGGAGTTAAAGGAATTGAAGGTCCAATTGCAAGAATTGACGGATAGAGGTTTCGCCGACCGAAGTTTTTCTCCATGGGCGCACCAAAGATTGTTTGTGAAAAAGAAGGACGGAAGCATGAGGTTGTGCATCGACTATCGTCAACTCAATAAAGTGACGATAAAGAATAAATATCCGTTGCCACGAATTGACGATTTGTTTGATCAATTAAAGGAGCCTCGGTGTTTTCAAAGATAGATTTGAGGTCGGGTACTATCGGTTGAGGGTCCGAGAATCGGACATACCCAAAACCGCTTTTAGAACGAGGTACGGTCACTACGAATTCTTGGTGATGCCGTTTGGGCTCACTAATGCCCTCGGTGTTTATGGATTTAATGAATAGAATTTTCAGGCCATACTTGGATCGGTTCGTAGTTGTATTTATCGATGACATTTTGGTCTATTCGAGAGATGAAACCGAACATCTTGAACACCGAGGCTAGTGTTGCAAATCTTACGAGATAAGCGATTATACGCAAAGTTCAAGAATGTGAATTTTGGTTGAAAGAGGTTAGCTTTTTGGGGCACGTGGTGTCCGTGACGGTGTCGGTGGACCCGAACAAAATTTCGACCATAGTCGATTGAAACCGCCAAGGAATGTTACCGGTTAGGAGCTTTTGGGGCTTGCCGGTTATTACCGACGATTTGTAAAAGGTTTCTCGACGATAGCCACGCCAATGACGGCTTACTCCAAAAGGATGTTAAGTTCGAATGGACGGAGAAATGTCGAAAAAGTTTCGATCAACCGAAAGCTTATTTGATGAAGCCCCAATTCTAGTGCAACCCGAATCGGCAAAGAGTTTGTCATTTATAGTGACGCATCCCTACTTGGGTTGGGTTGCGTATTGATGCAAGAAGGGCGAGTTGTGGCCTATGCGTCGAGACAATTAAAGCCACATGAGAAAAATTATCCGACCCATGATCTCGAATTGGTCGCCATCGTATTCGCCTTAAAGATATGGCGACATTACTTATTTGGTGAGAAGTGCCATGTGTATTCGGATCACAAAGTCTCAAATATTTGATGACTCAAAGAGACTTAAATCTGCGACAAAGACGTTGGCTCGAGCTGTTAAAGGATTATGAGTTGGTCATTGACTATCACCCGGAAAGGCTAATGTGGTTGCGGATGCCTTAAGTCGTAAATCACTATTTGCGTATGAAGCGATGAATGTACACTTGTCATTCTCTACCCGACAATGTGTTAGTAGTTGAATTGAAAGCCAAACCATTATTGATACGTCAAATTCGTGAAGCTCGAGAAAGTCGACGGTGAGTTGGTTGCAAAGCGGGATGAGTGTGTTCGAACAAGGAATCGAATTTCAGATTGACGACCATGATTGCTTGACGTTCAAGGGTCGATTATGTATTCAAGGAATTCGAACTTGTTTCGATGATTTTGAACGAGGCTCACAGAGTCGAATGTCAATCCACCCGGGAGTACGAAAATGTACAACGACACGAAACACCGCTTTTGGTGGCATGGTATGAAACGAGACATTTCCAACCTTGTTTGAAGTGCTTAGTATGTCGACAAGTAATGGCGGAACATCAAGTGCCCACGGGTTTGCTTCACCAATCATGATACACGAATGGAAATGGGAACGAGTCACGATGGATTTTGTATCCGCTTGCCGATGTCGGCAAGCAAGAAAGATGCAATTTGGGTCGTCGTTGATAGATTGACTAAGTCGGCTCACTTTATCCCCGTGACGTCACGGATTTTCATTGGATAAGCTAGCTGAATTGTATGTTTCTCGATTGTGAGATTACACGGGTACCGATTTCTATTGTGTCGGACGAGATCCGAGATTCACCTCACGATTTTGGAAGAAATTGCAAGAAGCTTTGGGTACCAAGCTGCATTTTAGCACCGCTTTTCATCCCCAAACCGATGGTCAATCCGAGCGGATAATTCAGATACTTGAGGATATGTTGAGATGTTGCATCCTCGAGTTTAATGGTTCATGGGAACGGTATTTACCCTTGATTGAATTAAACACAACAATAGTTTTCAGTCAAGCATTAAGATGGCGCCTTACGAGGCTTTGTATGGTCGTAAATGCCGTACACCATTGTTTTGGACCGTGCTCGGTGAAAGCAAAATTTTCGGGTGGATTTGATTAGAGATCTTTGAGCAAAAGTTCGAGTAATTCGTGAAAGTTTGAAGGTCGCTTGAATCGTCGTAAGTCGTGACGCGGATTTAAAACGAAGAGATATTGAGTATCAGGTGGGAGACAAAGTGTTTCTTAAGGTATCACCCTGGAAAAAGATACTCAGATTTGGCCGTAAGGGCAAATTGAGTCCGAGATTCATTGGGCCATATGAGATCTCCGAATGAGTCGCCCAAGATGGCGTATAGGTTGCTTTTACCCC
This sequence comes from Gossypium arboreum, assembly GCF_025698485.1. Classification (NCBI taxonomy): domain Eukaryota; kingdom Viridiplantae; phylum Streptophyta; class Magnoliopsida; order Malvales; family Malvaceae; genus Gossypium; species Gossypium arboreum. Next base: position 63,678,940 of record NC_069080.1, read on the forward strand.
GAACTCGAAAGGATCCACAACGTTTTCCATGTTTCGATGCTTGACGTTACCGATCCGATCCTTCGCATGTAATAAACCCTCCGAGATTGAAATTCAAGCCGATATGAGTTATGAAGAAGAACCGATTCGTATCCTAGCTCGTGAAGTGAAGGAGTTGCGAAACAAAAGGGTTCCGTTAGTAAAAGTGTTATGGCTCAAACACGGGATGGAAGAAGCTACTTGGGAACCCGAGAATTCTATGAAAGAGCGTTACCCAAACTCATTTTACAGTAAGATTTTCGGGGCGAAAATTCCTTAAGTGGGGAGAGTTGTGACAGCCCAAAATTGACCCTAGTCGGAAGTGGTTTGGGACCACTAAACCGAGTCACCAAATGTTTGAACGTAATATTTATTGTCTAGAATATGTATTTACGAATGTGTAAAAATTTCAAGCTTCGGTTTAGTCGATTGCATGTGAATTCAGTTAGTAGGACTTGTATGTCACTTTTGAAAAATGATAGGCTAATCTATAAGGACCTAATAGTACATGTAGTCAAAGGAGGACTTGCATGTCAAAATCCCCCAAGTGCTAGTGGCCGCCATGACAAGGAAGCATGGGCAAGACATGTCATGAAACATGTTGGGTGAGTGGTTTATGTTGAAATAAATAAAATAAGGTGCATGAGTAATAAAAAAAGTGTGTGTGTGAAGGCTTTCCCTCCCTCCCATTGCCGTGCAAGTGAGAAAAAAAAACAAAAAAAGCTTTGTTCATCTTTTTTTCCATCCTTTTGGCCGAAAATCTCAAGGGAGAAGAAAGGGTCCTTGCTCATGGTTGGTTTGGAATAGGTTGGCCATCCTTGTAGCTAGATTAAGGTATGTTTAATATGGTGCCATGAGATTCATGCATGTTCTTAGTTGCTAGTTTTAGTTCTAATTAGTCCATGATTCAAAACCTTGCTATGTCATGGGGATGATAGTATGAAATGAAAATTTGAGATAAGTAAGGTTAAATTTGATTTGGTAAAATCGGCCATATGGGTGTATATGTTTGTAAAATATATTTTCTTTGTTAACTCCTTACAATCGGTTGTAGGAGTAATATTGGCTTATAAGGTTGAGTTGATTCATGATGTTGTATGTTAGGATTAAAATACTTGAGACTAGATTAGCTTAATGGTGACCATGCATTCGGCCTTGAAGCATTAAACAAATGTTGGTTGAGATTTTGATATTTTGAACAAAGATAGTTGTGAAATGGGGTGAAAACCATTAAGTTATACACATAAAATCCAGCAAGAAGATTAAACTACTAAATGTATTCATTTTAGATCAAGACATCAAAGAGGGAGAACCAAGCAAAGGCAAAGCGAAGATAATCGATAGTAGATTGGGAATCATTTCATCCGATATAAGGTAAGTCATTAAGCACTTATTTGTACTAATTTAAAGGGTCGTAATGTCCAAGTAATGATGCTGAATGGAATGGTAGAATATATATATAAACATGTATGTATGTGGTGATAAAAATATTGAATTGAAAGAAAAGAGGTGAGATGTATTGAATGATCGGTTTCGGCACTAAGTGTGCGGGTGTAAACATTTATAATCACAAATTGGCACTAAGTGTGTGGGTTCAAATTATACAGCACTAAGTGTGCAAGTTTGATTATATAGCACTAAGTGTGCGAGTTCGACTATTAAGCACTAAGTGTGCGGGCTTATTGCACATCCTCTAATAAACGTACATGTTCTATGTGCGCGGCCTTACTGAGTCAATCATGGACAGCGGTACGAGTAAACACCTTGAGCTCATGAGGAATGGACATTTTATTTATATTTGGAATTTTGGTTTGGTAAGTCTTGATCTATGTGGTGATATTGCTCGAAAATAAATGCATGCAATGTCATATGGCGTAATGTATGAAATATCAAGTAGGGCTTGGTATGTGACCAAACCGAAATGCCTAAAGAATTATAGTACCGTTTGGGGTGTGGATGGAGGATTTTAATCCGCATTAATTATTTTCTTTTATGGTATATTATTACTGAACGGCAATATAATGCTTATGGCTTACTGAGTTATATACTCACCGGTGTTTTCTTGTCGCCATTTTAGGTTTCTCGGACTCGTCCTTTTTGCGTGCTCGTGATCGTCATTGGAGTCATCACACCGGCTATCAACTTTTGGTATCTTTTTTGTGTAGTCAGTTTAGGAGAACATTTTGGCATGTATAGGCTAATATGCTTTGTTGAACTTTGGTATGTAAACTTTTAGCCATGCGAAAATGGCATAAATGCTCGGTTGGATTTAGTTCTCCAATGTTAAGTCACAAGTCTTGGTAATTCGATTTCCATGCCTTATGCCATGGTTGATTATTTTGGTGTTAAAATGCATGTTATGGCAATAGTGTAGTAGGGAGATGTTGGATAATGATTAGCCTCTGGTATGGCTAGTCATGATCATGATTTGTGACATGTATGATGAATCACTAGTTAGATCAAAGGAAATCATGAAATAGGCATAGTTGCTTTAGTGACAGGTGCTGGCAGCAGCAGTAACGTGAGATTGAAAAATCACTAAAAATAGTAGGAATGGTATTAAATAGTAAATAAATTATGTAAATGTACCTTGATGAATCTACTTTTATATAGAAGAAACGAAATGGTCATATGAGTTATAAGTTAACAGATATTAAAGTTCTTGTGAAACAGGGCCAGAACGGTTTCTGGATCCCCTGTCCCGACTTTGGAAAATCATTTTAAATTAACCAGAGATAATTAGAAGTCATGCCATATATGTGTAGATTCCTCTCTGAGTCTAGTTTCTATAGAAACAAACGTCATCAGAATTGAAGCCCTGTACACGGAGATATCCAATTTGTAATGCACAAAGGTCAGTGTAGTCGATCCCTGCAACAGGGGAGACTTTAACTAATAAACTGTACCAATTGGCTCGACCAAAAATTCTAGAAAAAAATATGTAAATGGAAATATGAGTCTAGTTTCATGGAAAATTTGCGAAACTGATTTTCGAGTTGTAAAACTCAAGTTATGAATTTTGGAGCAACTAGTACACAGATTGGCAGCTTGTCTGGAAACTCTCAATAAGTGGGTTGAAGTCTGTTAACACCTCGTGTTCGACTCCGGCGACGGTCTCGGGTTCGGGGTGTTACAGTACTAATTGTTCACCATGTGTACAAGAGAGCCAAAATTATGTGTACAATCGAGCTAGGTCACATGAGTGGTGCTAAGTGAAGGCAGTGCTATGTGTACAAGAGAGCTTCGATTTTAAAGGTGGGCTGTGTGCGATACCATTGCGTATCTGTTATTATTCCGAAGTGTTCAACTGGGAAATTGATTAAATGAAATTGTGTATGACTTTGTGATGATCAATGTAAGTATATACGTGTGTAATTTATGAGCAATATGCTCGATATGTGATTGGAAATTGGAAAGATTGTTATGGGAAAGTGATGAATACAATTGAAGTGTGAAAGATCAAAATTGACAATAAAACTATTCTGGATAGTTGCAGTGATGTGAATCTAAAAATTTACTAAAAATAGTAGAAATTGAATCAGAGACTGAATGAGATATCAAATTAGATCTTAATGAGTCTATTTTCATATAACAAAAACAAAGCAAGCAAAAGTATTCTATATTATGAGATATTTAAGTTTTTGAGAGATTGGTTCAGAATGACTACGTGATCCCCTGTTCTAACTTGGAAAAATCATTAAAAATTTTAAAAAAATAATTAAGGGATATAATTTATATTCTTGAAATCCTTAATGAGTCTAGTTTCAAATGAAATAAACAAGAGCATCCTTTGAATTCTGTATGAGGAGAAAATTGATTCGTAATGAAGAGTGATTAGAACAGTTGAGCAGTGAAATAGGGGTAACTTCAATGAATAAACTGTACTAATTGGCTGACCAAAAATTCTGAAAATTTTATGGTAAGAATATATGTGAATCTAGTTTCAGGTAAAATTAACATTTGTAATTTGGAGTTCTGTAGCTCCAGAAATAAATAATTTAGTTGCTGGTACTATGCTAGACAGCTTATTTTGAACCTGTTTATGATTGTAATAGTGAAAGTATGTGTGTTTGTGATGGTAATATTCCGAGAACATATTGTGACCTTGTTTAAAGTATGATAATGTATTGTTTATTAATATTTACATACTTACTTACTAAGCTATAATGCTTACTCCCTTCCTTTCCTTTTTGCTATAGTGTCGAAGATGTTAGCTCGAGTTAGAGGTCACCGAAGGTTAAATCACACTATCAAACTATTGATCGATATATAAAGGTTTTAAAGTATTTTAAGTCTTTGGCATGTATGGAGACTCGTTTAATTGTTATTAAGTTGCTAGGAATTGGGTTAAAATACTAACCTATGTTATTTGAAGGTCTCTATTGTATAAAGTCATTTAATGTAGACAGTCTTGATCATGTTATTAATTAAATGATGCAATTTATGAATGTGCATGCTTGCCTATGTGTGTGGTTGAATTAAAGCATGATATGGGCCTTGTAAGCTCTTTTTAAGGGACAGCATGAATGTGTTTGAAAAAGTTTTAAATTAGAGTGAAATTATGAATCAGTTTTTATACGATGATTAATGATTAAGTCCGGTAATACCTCGTACCCTGTTCCAGCGTCGAACACGGATAAGGGGTGTTACACCTTCAGTTTTGGTGGCAATTTGTTTTTGTGCATTGTTGTGTACCCTTCAGTGAGAGCATCAGTTTCAAATTCACCTAACCTTCACTTCTTTGATAAAATATCTTTCATTAACTTTACGCAGTTAGGCATTTGCTCCAATGCTTCCACCAATGGTATATTAGTATGTAATTGTTTCAAAACCTCCAGAAATTTCTTGAATTGAACATCTTCCTTGGATTTTTGGAACCGCTGAGGAAAAGGTGCTGGCGGCCTTCCTTCCATTTGTCTAAATTGTTTTCCCGTGGCATTTTTATCAACAGTACAAGTTGTATCTACTTCAGTATTTTCTTGGTTGTTATTTTCCTTTATAGCTTACTCTCATACTGATTTGAAATTCTCTTCATTTTCAAAAGTTGAAATTATTTCTTTAGTAATGGTGTCATTCACAACTCCTGGTAGTTGAGTACCACTTCGTAGTGTAATAGCTTTGCACTGTTCCTTCCCTGGAGATCGAGAACTCTTTGTGTCATTTGGCAAGCCTCTTTACTGTCTAGAATTCAATGTAGTGGCAATTTTCCTTACTTGGTTTCCCAAAGCTCTTAAAGATGCAACCTAGTTTTGAATGATAACATCATTCTTGGCTATATTCCTTTTCAATAAAGCTTCCATAGATGAAGAACTTGAAGCTAAATTTTACTGGGCATTTTGCCATGGCTAAGAGTGATTGTACCCAGGTGGTATACTTATAGCATTCTATTAAATGGCATTACTGGCATTTCTCACCCCTTGATTACTCTAACTGAAATTAGGATATTGTTTCCACCCGGATTGTGTGTGATGGAGTATGGGTTGTTTTTGCAATTAAAATTCCCCATGCAATAAACTGAGGCTGGGTTCGATGGGCATTCATCAAAGACATTATCTTTTCTATAGTAAACACATGCTAACTCTACTGCTTTCATTTCCTCCACTAAAGATGGCATTTTCAGTGTTTTAATCATATTTGTTAAATATGATACCTGAACAGTTAGAGATGTAATTGCATCAAGCTCCATTTCTCATGCAATTCTTCTGCCAGTTCTAACTCTGGTAGGGGGTATTGATAATCATTATTTGCTATCCTTTCAAGAATTTTATAAGCCTCATTGTATTATTTATCAAGTAAAGTCCCATTGGAAGATGCGTCGACAACCATTCTTGGATGAGCATTCAATCCATTGTAAAATATTTCCATTTGCGTCCAATGCTAAAAACCATGGATCAGGCATTTTCTCAATAGCTCCTTGAATCGCTCTGATGCTTCATATAATGTTTCATCCTCATATTATCTAAACGATGTAATGTCATTCCTCAACTTGGTATTCATGTTAGGAGGATTATATCTTCACAGAAACCTTTAACACAGTTCATTCGATGATGCCAACGTACCTAACGACAATGCATTTAACATGCTCTAGCACAATCTCGCAATGAGTAAGGGAATAACTTCAATCACATGGCATCTTCAGGAACACCTTGATGCCTGAATGAATTGCAAACCTCCAAAAAGAGCCGTAGGTGCAACCTTGGAACCTTAGTAGGCAACCCACTAAATTGCCCCACTGTTTGCAGCATTTGAAACATCACTGGCTTTAATTCAAAATGCTAAGCCTGAATATATGGCCTGACAATTCCTGGATTTAAATCATCTAAGATTGGCACTACATGTTCTCTTATAAGTATGTCTCTGTCATCTACAATTCAAGGAATATCAGCATCCCTTCTTTCCTGATGTAATGGCTCTTCTCTAACCTGATCCTTTCTAATTCTTTCCATCACTCGCAACTCTTTTCTACTTCACCTTAAAGTTCTCTCAATCTCTAGATCAAAATAGTATTTTTGTATTCTCCAAAATATTTCTAGCACAGACCTGAAAAAGAAAAATCAGAACAACTAACTAAACTAAACTAACATAAATTAAATAGATAATAACAAACCAATTTTCACCAATGTTGCTGATCCCCGACAACTGCGCCAAAAACATATTACATGTAAATATATAATTCAAATGTGCAAGTGTACACGTCAATTCAAGTAATATAATTATGAGTGAGTATCGTCTCCACAAGGATCAGAAATTAATTATAATTGGTAAAGTATTGCTGTAAATTTAACTAATAATCTGATGGATTTAATCCTTTCAGATTCAAATCCATTTAAAAACAAAACATACAATCAACTATGTCTAGAGCTTGCATGCACACATTCAAAATAAGCATAAATCGAATGAAATAGTAATTTCAATCAAAATCATATCATGGGTATTACAGCTAATTCAGTATTCACCAAAATAATTCCAACCCGAAGATAATTAGCTCATGGGTTAGGCAATGAAATCTAAAATTAAATCATTCATCAACATTCTTCAAGTTTTACGAATCATAGAAATTAAAAACAAGAAAAACAAAACAAAGGCAGAACTGCAGGAAGTTCTTGCTACACTTTAGCTTCTTCTCAAAATTTTACGCAAAACTTAGGGCAAATTTCTCTTCACCTTCTTTGCATCTATGATCTCCTCTTTTTAGCTGTCACCTTCTTCTTCTCTTCTAAATTTTTCACACAATTACTCCACAGGATTCTGTTGCAGAGAGATAATTGCTCTCTTTCTTTGCTTTTCTCCTCACAATCTATGTGTTCTTCTTCTCTTCTCTCTCTCCTTTTATATGGTAGATATGTCTATCTCAGCACACATATTTTGCTCATATTTTTCATGGTGATTTATCTGGTACATGTACAGCTGGCTAAAAGTGATGTGGAATGAGTGTTGTGTCATCTTCCTGGAATTGCCATGACATTTCTATTGGCAATCTATCCTACCATTTTCCGTGGCAATTTTTCACCTCCTTCATTCTCTTTTCCTTCTTCTTACCTCTTTCATCCTACCTGCACCTACTACCAAAGACTACCAAACCTCTTTCCAACAATTAAAAGGAACATAAATTTATAATTAGAACACAATCCAAGCTTTAGTATGTAATGCTCTAGTAATAAGTCTAAAATGCAAACATATTTTCCTAATTACAAGCAAATATTTCAGTTTAGAGGCCTAAAATATAACTTTTTTCAAGAGTTATCACTCAGCATAGTCATGCCACCACTTTCTCTACTGCGTATTCTCCCACGACAGCACCTTCAGTTTCTCGTAGCTCCCTTGAACAGTAAATATTGCACTCCTTAAAGCAGTTGGAGTAGAGGATGTCACTCTTTGAAATCCAATAGTTTCACCTGGCTGAGGAAATAGTCCAGGCCTAGAAGTGGTAAGCTAATTATTGGGCCTATGTGAGGAGTAGGGATTTGGCTCTTAAGAGATCCATGGAAAAGAATTTTACAAAGTCAATGCCAAAATTTCCTGTATTCCTCGCCACTTTACTCCCATTTTCTGATGCTACTAAGGAGCCCACTTAACCTATTGCCAAGGAGACCACTCAAATTGCTGCTGAAAAGCTCGAAAAGATAGCACCAATACATATTGAGAAGGATGACGAAGAAGAAAAAGATGACACTACCACCGCCAAAGGTAAGGATCCTATTCCACCTTCGCCACCAACCCCCATAACTGGACAAAACCATAACATTGATTGTCTGATTGATGAGTTAATGGAAACTGACAAGGTAGAGGAAGAAATGGATCCGAAAAAGAGGAAGTGGGGGTATAAAGTTAATACATTCTTCAGGCAGAATAAAGTATCTACAAGCTAGTCCAAGCCAGCTAAGTTTTTTTTGTTCTTTCATGCTTCTTGCATTACATTTCTTTTTCCATGGCATTTGTGGTACAAATTTCTCCATTTGTTGTTTTATTATATATCTGGTTATGCATTGAGGACAATGCCTCCATTAGGTTTGGGGGGTGTTGTGCATTTAGGCTGCATTTTATATTTAATATGTATGATCATTTTAGTATAGTTAAATTTGTTTCGCCATTGCAATGTAACTATTAAGTATTGTTTTCCTATGAGGAGTACAGTCTGTACTTAGGATGTTTAATGATGAGCTTAAATTCTTCAATACACATAGAACATGTGACAGTAGATTAGGTGAATGTAGCTTAGGATTGGTTGCTTGAAAATTAATTTGTAAAAATGAGATGTCCAATACCCAATTTTTTGGGTTGTAGTGAGTACCTTCTAATGAACTTATGGACTTTTGAAGCCAAATTCAGTCATATTGCCTTAGCATTATTAAATAAAGGATAGTGGACACTAGGCACTCCAATGCTTAAAATTGCGGAGTAAGTCAGCACCACTTTGTTTGCTTCATCGTATTGTTCACTAGAACGGTGAGTTTAAATAAGAGTGTGTAATAGAAAATAAATAAAGTAAGGGCACTCCACTGTAGTAAGGGGCTCAGTAGCTAAGGAGGTAGTTGTTTGCTCCATCCATCTTCCATGTCAAAAGCCTTAGCTTCAAGAGTGATTTCTATTTAAATTGTGACATGATTGAGTACTAGGTAATCCAGTGTATGCTCCATTGTGATTATCAAGTCAAAGAATTTTGTGACATGCTAAATCCCCTAATATACTAACATTAAAAAAAACACACAAATGTAAATGGTTTATACATTTCAAGTTGTTTTAGAGCAAGAATAACTTAAGTTTAGGTAACAAATGAACTGAGTACATTAGGAGATATTTTCTATGGCAAGAACATATATGGCACTTAGAAAATCTTGTTTTTAGGGAGCAATTTTCTGCACTACCTTTGTTAAATTAAACCTTTGAAACTCGAACAAGTTTTTGTAGCAAGAAGATGGTTGAGAACTGATGTATAGATGGGTCTTTGAATAGAGTGATAGTACAAGATGGGTTCATACGCTAGAAATATTGCTACATACATGCACTCATGCATATTTTGCTTGAGGACAAGTAATAACTCAAGTTTGTGGGCATGATAACTCTTGAAAAGAGTTATATTTTATGCCTTTAGACCTAGATTATTGACTGTACTTGTGTACATTTAGTGGCATTTTAGGACATTTCATTAGCATTTTTATCATTGCATTAGGAGATTGAAATGTGTTTTCATGCTAGATACTTTTAATTTCATGTGGAAGGATTGTGTTTTGTGGTTTGGCATGTACAAGATGTAGAGAAAGAAATAAAGGAATGAAGGTTTGTCGTGGAAAAAGGTTGAATAGTTTGCCAACACGAATACTGTGGCAAGTTTAGGGAGATGACCAAGTTAACACTCAACGCATACCAGTTTTAGCCCAACTCTACTTGTACCAAAAAAATCTACCTAGAAAAGAGGAAAATATATCGTGGGTTGTTGATGTTACCCTAGGAAGAAAAGCTTATAAAAATCCAAGAGAAAACCTTAAAGGGTGTGGAGATCCAGAGGCAGTCCCTCTCAGCCACCATAGGACAATATGTTGTTGGATTATGATTGGTTTGGAGACAACCATCTTCCTAAGTCCTTCTAGTATTTCTTATTTTGTTCTCCTGTGAATCGATTTGATCAAAATGATGTTGGGTGTTATTATGAACTTGAATTTTAATTACCAACCCATAAGCTAAATCTCATAGGGTTAGGATTACATGATGAGACTTTTATTTGCTTTAATGGTTGAAGCATATATTTGATTTAATCTACTATTTCATTTAATTATTTTTATTTCCCAATTGTATACGTACAGTCTCTAGACATAGATGAGTCTGAAGCATGCCAATAAACTGAATGTAATTCTAAAAAGGTCGGATTAGTTGGATTGAAATTGAATGATACAAACAGATCTTCAACCAAATACTTGCAGCAGACTCTAGACATAGAGTAGCGCTTCCATAGAATGAAGATAAAATAGTGTAGGTTACCGTGCTAAGGCCTATAGACATAGGCCAGGTAACTTGAGATTTTTCTCTTGAAAAAAGCAGGTCACTTTAAGTCTCTTTTGAGCAGTAGATTGAGTGCAATTTTCCTAAGGCATTACTGAAAGTAAGGGTAGATTCTTAGTAATCTCAACCATCCAAATCAACATCATAGACCCTTAATCCTTTGTCACAGTATCTTTGCCATAGAATTCTTAGTTATTTATTTATTCGCTCACATATTATTCACGTAGTTATTCTCTTAATTGCCATTGCACTTTTACTCTTGCTTTGCCTTAGCATTTACCAATATTAGTCAATATACATTTTGCACACATCCTTGCTATTTAAATTTACCACTATGTACTTAACTTGGTTTTGCCATAACATTAATCATAATTCATTACAATAACTTAACCACTTTTATACCTAATCTGATCCTTGTGGAGATGATCTCACTTTTCACTTTATTAGTTTATTCGACATGTATACTTGCACAATTTGCATTTCATTTCACACGCGATAGCGACATAAGGGTTCTGTGTCATGACACATCTGTCAGTTTGGAGATGTTGGGGAAATTGTCTACTATGTCGCGACACGTTTGTGCCATGTTGTGACGTTGATATGCTTTTCATCAATTTTCATATTATGCGTGTAGTGTTGTGACACATGGTTGACGTGTTGCGACACCAACTCTGTTTCAACCCCAAATTTCCATCTTGAGGATGTTTTTGTCTAATAATAAACATGTATCAAAAAGTGAGAATCTAAAATATGGGGTTAGTTATACAATAATTTACAAAAAAAAATGTATGCAATTCAAATAATTTTCAGTTTTACTGCCAGATTCATCCAACAGTATTGTCGATTCATAGATAGGCGATATTCTTGTTCTATTAGTATTAATCCATCGTTCGTCTTGCCATTCCATCTTCTTTCACTTGTCTTTTTCCTTGAACCTATTTATTCTGTCTGTACGCATAAGGGGAAGTGTGTCCCTTGATCCGGGAACGTTAGAAATATATACTTTTTTACACTGTTCTCCTAACTTTTTCTAACTTTCGTCTTCACTAAATTAATGGTCGCATTTAAATATTTATGTCTCACCATTGATTTTCATGGTTAATTCATTCCTTTCTAAATCAACGGTAGACCTAGAAGTAACCAAAAAGGGTCTTCTTAATAAGATTAGCATCTCACAATCTTCTTCAAAATCAAGCACCACAAAATCTACAGGTATAATAAAACTTCATACCTTAACTAACACATCTTCCAATACTCCTTTCGGATGTACTGAAGAACTTTCCGCCAACTGTAATGTTATCTAAGTAGCTTTAAGATCCCCTAACTCAAGTTTTTCAAAAATTGATAGAGGCATCAAAATAATACTAGCCCCTAAATCACCTAGAGCTCTTTAAAATGAATACTCACTATCTCTGTAACAACCCTTACCTGTACCTAAGGCCGAGATAACGTACGAGGCATTACCGGACAAACATACAAACATTAAACAAAAATGCAAGCCATAAAATTTCATTTATATTTCAAAACGTTCATTCACTTACACATAGTCCCTTATTTGAGTCTACGGAGCCCAAAACATACTTTAGAATGGGTTCGGGACTAAACCGAGAACTTACGAAAATCTTGGAAATTTCATGCTCTAAGGTTCCACACGCCCGTGTCCCAAAGTCATGTTCCATACACGGCTGAGACACATGGTCGTGTCTCTGCCTGTGTGGAATATACCTAGGCTATTTTCCAAGCTTTGGTCAACCTTAATCTCTTACACACTTATACATTTATACCAAGATTATCATCTTACCAAATATCTTTAGCTTAATCATCAAGCATTCATATTTAAAGCTAGATCATATCTTTATAAAATACCATAATTCAGATGCACAGAATAACATGTTTGCCTGAAACATTTCAATTCAACTCCATACCCAACAAGCATTACATTGAGACTAGTCATATATATATATATATATATATATATACATGTCATGATACATATCATTCTCTTCTGTTTTCTTATAAACACATAACCTTTATTTCATTATATCAATATTTCATATACCATAGTTTTCATGTATTCCACATATATTTATTTTCCTCCTCCTCCTCTCCATTCCACATCCTTAATGTATATAGCATTCTTGTAAGTACGATTTCACAATTTACTAATAAATGCTCACAACAAACTATCCACACAAGTCATAGTCACTTACTTATTTATAATTTGAGCTACAGAGCTCCAAATTAAGATCCGTAAATTTCCCCTAAAACTAGACTCACATATCTTTTCACCATAAAATTTTCATAATTTTTGGTTCAGCCAATTAGTACAGTTTATTCATTAAATTTTCCCCTATTTCACTTTCTGAAAGTTCTGACCTCTCTTCACTAAAAATTAATTATCTCACAGTACAGAACTCAGATAATGTTCTTATTGATTTATCTTGAAAATAGACTCATTAATGATTTTAAAAATATAAGTTTGAGCCTCTAATTATGTTTTTCCAAATTTTTGTGATTTTCCAAATTCAGAACAGGGGATCACGTAATCATTCTGAACCAGTCTTACAAAAACATAAATATCTCAAAATATAGAACTCCTTTTCTTTCTCTGTTTCTTTTATATGAAAATAGACTCATTAAGTTTTAATTTGATATCTCATTCAATCTCTGATTCAGTTTATACTATTTTTGGTGATTTTTAAAATTCACGTCACTGCTACTATCCAAAACAGTTTTATTGCTAATTCACTCTTTCACACTTTCTTTGTATTAACCTCATTTTAACATACATATCACAACTCATTTTCACGACATTTCATACATCACAAGTATAGGCCCATGATTACAAGGTCACCATAAAATCATCCTCACGTATAATTTACTTGTTTATAACCTTACCACATCCCGGTCACTTAATGTACACATCATTCACATAACCAAGTTCCTGCACTTATTCATCACAAAACTCACAAAGCAATACATAGAGAGTCTCCCGTTGAACACTTCGGATCAATCCTCGATACTTGGTGGTTTCAGCACATAGCTCCACCCATCATATAGTTCGGCTTTCTTGTACACATGGTGAACACTTAGTACCACCCATGTGACCTAGCCAGTTTATCTCGTAGCTCTCTTGTCTACATGGTGTCCTTCACCTAGAACCATGCATGTGACCTAGCTACATATATCTCGTAGCTCTCTTGTCTACATCGTGTACACATAGTATCACCCATGTGACCTAGCTAAATCATAATGTCTTGTAGCTCTCTTGTACACATGATGTGCACTCAGCACCATACATGTGACCTAGCTACATACCATCTCAGATCATCCAATCTTTCCAAGGTTCAACCGGATTTCTCTCTTTTCCAACAATTTCACCAATCAAGTAATTATCAACAAACATATTTCCAACATTATTATAAAATATCATAATACAAGTAAAATTGATGTATTACTTACATATAAACTTACATCTCATTTAATATCAAGGTAATAACATTAAATTACACATTGCCTTATTAAAAATCATATGAACTTACAATTTCTCATAATATCCATAATCATAGAAATCACATTTATGTATGATAATTCAATGCACTTCATGTACCATAGACATATTTTTAAATCAATTCATAAACTGGGCACCATAAACATTTAATTTAACATAATTCAGTTAATTCACTAAATTTAACTTTCAAATAAAAATTACAGCATTATTGCTGTATTATTATCACACCAACTTACATACTTTCAACACCTCGGAAATCATAGTAAATATATAAATTTAACATTGAAACATGCATAAATTAATGCTTATTATACATATGAACTTACCTCGATACTAAAACGGCCATTTTACCAATTTTCCCAATTTTCGATTTTTCCTCTCATTCTAGGTTCATATCTTGTTTTCCAAGATCTAAAACATCATATTTTACTTATTTAATTAATGTACTATTCAAAACAGTCCTTAACTCAAACTTTGGAAAAATTACAATTTTGCCCCTAAACTTTTGCATATTTACACTTTTGCCCCTAGGCTCGGGAATTAAACTTCATCCCTTATTATTATGTTTTATGACATGCTGATCACTTTTCCCTCCTATGGCAACATCAAATTCTCACTCTAACATATACTTATGACTATTAGGTATTTTTACCGATTAAGCGCTTTTACTCGTTTTCACTCAAAACCGAGTACCACAAGTTGTCTAACATAATTTAAAACCTCATAGTATATCATAAAACATCAAAATAAACACATTTCACCGATGGGTATTTTTCCAAATATGAACCCTAGCTTAAATTATTGCTAGAATAAGCTTAATCAAATTACCGGGATTCCAAAAACGTAAAGAACTTGAAAAACAGGGTTAGAACGGACTTACTATTGAGCTTGGAAAGCTTGAAAACCATAGGCATGGCTTCCCCCATGCTAATTTTGGCCTCCATCAAAAAGATGAGTCAATTTTGGCTTTATTTTCCCTTTTTATTTCTTTTAATTACCAAATGACCAAAATGCCCTTCCTTACTAAACTTTCAAAAATTCCATCCATGTCCAATTTTTGTCCATAACTTAGAAATTGGTAAAATTTCTATTTAAGACCTCCTAATTAATATTTCAAAGCAATTTCATACTAGAAACTTCTAGAATGCAAGTTTTGCAACTTATTCAATTTAGTCCCTAACTTCAAATTGAGCACTTTATGCATAGAATTTCTTCACGAAATTTTCACAAAATCATGCAATCATATCGTAGACCTCAAAATAATCATAAAATAATTATTTCTATCTCATATTTTTTGGTCCCGAAACCTCTATTCCAACTAGACCCAATTTTGGGCTATTACAATCTCTATGGGTATAGTAAAGCTATCGAGGTCTTTCAATTTCCAAGGTACCTATTTTCAAATAATCACACTACAGGAAGCATTTAAATTAACTTGTTCTTCTGCCTTAAATTTCTTACGTAGCAATCATCTCCTTTAAAAACTTAGCGTACTTGGGAACCTTTTCAATTAACTCAATTAAAGGGAAGTTAACATTTAATGCTTTAAACAGGTTTACGAAACTTACAAATTCATTGTCATTCTGCTTTTTTTTTCATCTAATCTTGAAGGGAATGGGATTTTTGCACCGACAGAATCTTTAGTTATTTCCTTCTCTATCTTTGCTGTCGATGTGATTACCTCCTCTTATTCTGGGTTATCTTCTACTTATAGGGATACCTCTTGAGGATTTTCATATTCTCTGTTATTGTTTCTGGAGTAGTGGCTTCTGGGCTACTCAGTGCTGTGCCCGATCGGAGCGCAATTACTTTCATGTGCTTTTTACCTTCTTTTTGTGGATTATCTTCTGTGTTGCTGGGAATACCTATGCCAATTTATCTTTTGATGTCACCCATCATGCTCATCAATTGGCTCATTTCATCCTCGAGTTTAGCCAATGTTCTTGTTGAATTGGTGCACTTAGACTACACTTGGTTGACATCTGTTCTCATTGACTGCATCTCTCATGTAGTATGGTCATTTGGATTAGCCCTGCCCTTGGGTTTCTACAAAAAAAGAGGTTGGTAATTAGTGTTTTTAGCCTAATTTGAATTATTACCTACTCATTGATTCCCTCCCCATCTCATATTCAGGTGATCTCTCCAGTTGGGATTATATGTATTCAAATAAGGGCTTCCACCCCTGTTCCCAATGTAATTTACATCCTCAGTAGGATTGTTGATATAGAGGAAGAGCAGTTTGTTTCCCCCACGCATAAACAGTGTAGAAGCAGATTTGATATGGTTGAGTCTATCCACTAACTGTTGATACTTGTCATCTTCTTGGATAGCTTTTATCGTGGGGGGTTTCTGACCATATGCGAATCATTCAATTGGCCACTGCAAGGATTTTAGTCTCATATTCTCAATGATTTCATATGCATCCTTATATGTTATGTTTATAAGGGCTCATCTTGCTGCTATGTCTAATCTAGATTGTGCATTTGCATCCAACCCATTATAAAATACCTACAGTCGCATTGATTCAGGGAAATCTGTGGTGTGGGCATTTTTGAATCAACATTTTGAAATGTTCCCACACCTCATAGAAACTTTCTCCCTCCATCTATCTAAAAACAACAACCTCTCTTCTTAGTTGTACTGCTTTGCTAATCAGTAAGAACTTCTACAATAACTTTCCAGCTAATTCATCTTATGTCGTGATAGACCCTAGTGCCTGCGAGTTGAGTCAAGAAAAGGTATTATCAATTAAAGAAAAGGGGAACAATCAAAGATAGGTAGCGTCATCAGTGACCCCGTTATACTTAAAAGTATCACAGAGTTGGAGAACTCGTTTTAAAAGCAGATTAGGGTCCTTTGTTATAGTGCCCCTAAACTGCAAATCATTCTGAATCATTTAAATCATTGCCAATTTTATATCGAAATTATTAGTTGTAATTGTCAACCTTGCTATACTTTCCTGAACCATGTCCAGGCTTCGTAAGGCATAATCCCTTAAGGTTTTCTTAGTTCGAGCCATATGTCCATTTGCAGGTAATTGTGGTACTAGTGGATTTCCTAAAACGTTATCGTCAGCATCACCGAATAGTGGATTTTCTCATTGTACGTTACCTCCAGGAGGTAGTGGTGGATCTTTCAATTGTTGTTGCTACTGCTGTTGCTGACAACAATTTCTTTGGATTATTCTTTCTAGATCTGTGGTTGCTACAATAGGCATGCCCCTACTGCGAGTCATACACTAACTCAGAAAGAAGAGATTAGTAACAATAAATAAGTATCTATAATTGAAAATTTTCCTAGTTATTCCTTTACATGCAAAAATTAAAATTAACCTAATGATGTTGCCTCCCTAGCAACAGCGCCAACAACTTGACTGCCTTCAGATGTACTAACGTCCAGAGTGTGAATACTACAATAAAATATAGAAAGACAATATGTGACAGCCTTAAAATGACCCTAGTCGGAATGTGGTTTCGGGACCACAAAACCGAGGCATAAAAATAATTTAATATTCATTTTGATGTCTATAATATGTGTTAATTCGTGTGTGACATTTTTGATGTTTTGATTTAGGGTTGTAAATGTGAATTTCACTAAAAAGGACCTAGTAGTAAACTTTGAAAGTAGGATGGGGAAATGTGTGATGACTAATTGAGTCATGCATGCAAAACAATGGTTTTGCATGTCAAATATCCCTCTTTTTATAAGTGGTGGCCGGCCATGACAAGGGAGGATGGGGAAAACATGTCATAGACATGTTTTGTTGGTGCATTATGGAAAAAAACAATAAACTAAGGTTAGAAATAAAGAAAGGAAAAAAAAAAGAAAGGAGAGAAGGTGTGATTCCCCCCATTGCAAAGGAAAAAAAAAAGAAAGGAGAGAAGGTGTGATTCCCCCCATTGCCGTGAGTTGAGGGAGAGAAAGAAAAAAAAAATTGTTCATCATTTTTGCTTCTCTTGGCCGAAAATTCTAAGGAAGAAGGAGGGAGTTCTTGCTTCATGCTTGGTTTGGAAGAGGATTAGGAGGAGGTTTGGCCATACTTGTGTCTAGATTAAGGTATGTTTGAGGTTGTGCCATGAGATTCATGCATGTTTTTAGTTGCTAGCTTGATGTTCTTATTAGCCCATGGTTCAAATCCTTGCTATGTCATGGGGATGATATTCGGCCAAGGTGGACTTTGTGTTAATGCCATTGCATGCTAAATATGAAGCTTGTTGATGATATATGCGATGGTGGGTTGAGGACTTTTGGATTTTCTTTTAGCATTTTTGAGTGAGACATTAAGTTCTTTGTTTAACCATGACCAAAATTGAAACGGTATGGTGTTGTGGTGTATTCGGCCATGGTATGTCCATAAGTATAATTTATGCAGATTGCATGGTAGGTAAGATTTGAGCTTTGGATATATGTTTATATTTGGTTATAATCAACTTGAGATTCGGCCCTTGCACCTACATGTATATATGTTTGCACATGATGTATTGGTATGACATATATACTATCTCAAGGTATATATTTACTTATGATGATGTTTGGTTATGAAGGAAATGATAGATGTGTATTGAACTACAATATGTAATGCATTAGTTAGTAAAATGTATGCCGTTCATGTGTGGTATTAAACATGTAATTGGCCTCAACATCAACATGCATAATCGGCCACATGAATGAGCACATAGGTTGATGTGTTGTTCGCCATAAGTAAGCATGTTGAAGGCTTTATCTCGACCTAGAAAATTGGCTAAGGAGAGTACTAACTAATGTGTTGAGTTTGATGCATGATTTCACATGTATGTGACTTTAATGTCTAATGTATAAGTGTGGGCTAAGTGCCTTGTGTTCCTCTTTTCGATGCTCAAATGATTAAATCGATTTATTTATTTAATTAAGCTCAAGAGCAAAGGGGATCCAAATCCGATAAAGGGAAGGAAAAAGTGGTCGAATAGCCATCGAAATCGTTCGACAACACCCGAGGTAAGTTCTTGAGTAATAGAGCTTAAATTATGATTTGATTAGATCATGTTTTAAGCAAATCGAAATCATGCTCTTTGTGTGTGGCTATTGAGCCGAAATTGTAAATATGATAAGTGTCTTGTGTTTGAGCTTTGGTAATGAGAATGTAATAAGAATGTGTATTGATTTGTTGATATATGTGCTTGGTTATTCAAATGGTATCCGGGCTAAGTCCCGAAGGCTTTTGTGCTAAGTGACTAAATCCGGGTCAATTCCCGAAGGCATTCGTGCGAGTTACCAAAACCGAGTTAAGTCCCGAAGGCATTCGTGCGAGTTACTAATTCCGGGCTAATTCCCGAAGGCAATTGTGCGAATCACTATAACCGGCTATGTCCGAAGACAATCGGCGAGTCGCTATATCCGGTTAAATTCAAGGTACGTGATTCGAGAATGAGCAATCTTGCTGTAAAATTTCAGTTAATACGCTTGCAAAAATTCCAGCAATGAGGTATGTTAAATGCGTGCTTTGAATTAGTTGATAAATGAGCTACCGGCCTTTGGCTAAGTTGATCTTTTGTGTATGAACACAAGGGTTGGTAATGTGAAGTAAGTATGATAATGAGAATGTGTGCATATGAAATTATCCGTTTAGCTATATGAATACTATGCTTTTGTTGTGCTGGAATCCCTTGCTCAAAACTTACTAAGCATAAATTGCTTACTCCGTTTCTTTGTTCTCTGTTTTATAGATTTTGGCTCGTCAGCTATCGGACTCGGGATTTTTGGAAGTCGAAGTCTCCCACACTATCAAAGCCCCCTTTTGGTACAAATTTTGGTTGAACTTTGAAATGGCATGTATAGGACTACTCTTTCATTTGTTGGTCATAGACCCTTTGATTTTGTATAAATTGGGTAGCCATGCGAAAATGGCTTATATACACTTTGGCATGGTATCATAATCATTTTGTATGTTGTTCATTAAGAGATGTGGAAATGTTTGGAATCGATTAGCCCTTGGAATGATTAACCGTGATCATCTTTTGTGCCATGTATGCAACAAGGGCTAGTTGTAACAAGGAAATTATGAAGTAGGCAAAGTCTACCTTAAAAACAGAGGTTGACAGCTGCAGTGATGTGAATGTGAAAAATAACTAAAAATAGTAGGGATGGAATTAAATAGTGAATAAATTATGTAAATGAACCTTGATGAATCTATTTTCATATGAAAGAAACGAAACTATCATATGAGTTATATGTTAAGAGATATTTAGGTTTTCGTGGGACAGGGCCAGAACGGTTTCTGGATTCCCTGTTCCGACTTTGGAAATTCATTGTAAATTAACCAGAGATAATTAGGAGTCATGCCATATATGTATAGATTCCTCTTTGAGTCTAGTTTCTATAGAAACAAACGGAATCAGTATTTAAGCCCTGTACAGGGATATATTCAAGTTGTAACGCATGAAGGTCAGTATAGTCGACCCCTGCAACATGGGAGACTTTAACTAATAAACTGTACTAATTGGCTCGACCAAAAATTCTAGAAAAAAATCTGTAGATGTAAATATGAGTCTAGTTTCAGGGAAAAATTACGAAACTGATTTTTGAGTTTTGAAACTCAAGATATGATTTTTAAGGCGACAGTGATGCAGTAACCAGCTTGTCTGGAAATTTTTTTATGGACTGTGAAAACAACTAAGTTAAGTCTGTGTGCACCTTGTGTTCGACTCCAGTAACGGACTCGGGTACGGGGTGTTACACAATATGGTATCTGCAAGTATACGAGTCGATTTGTAATATAGTTTTACAACGAAGTAGGTAAGTATTCTAAGGATCATACCCAAGGGAGGCGAGTGCCAGATCAATTCTAACCTAAACTGTAAAACCCTTAACCCGTATCCGATGTCGAAATAAGGTTTTAGGGGATTACTAGAATTTGCAGATCACCTAAAAAATTTCAATTAAATACTTACCGATTCAATGTATCATATAAATAAATATATTACCATTCAATCAACAGCTTGGCACTTGTATAAGTATCAAACAACGACATTGTTAGTATACTAGTACATATTTTATATAAATTCAACATTGATATACTTATTTTCTCGACATGTCACACTTGAGTTTAATAATTGTCTTTACCTACATAATTTTCTTATATCAACATATCAAAGATAATCATATATGTACATGTCATGAAACATACCATTCTCTTCTTGTTTCTTCATAAGAATATATCATTCATTTCATTATATCAATATTTCATGCTCCATCATTTCCATATATTTTATGTATATTTATTACGGTAATAGTTTATATCAAACTTAACATAAATTATATTCGATGTACTTATACTTATTTCGTTTATCTATCTTCATAATTTTGTCATACAACTATTTTGTACATATATTTCCATATGACCAGTTCTTGTAAACATTTCACACAACCATTTCATATAACCATTCGTCATCTGATACATGTTACCTGAATATCAATTGTTCAACAGATGTCATAGCGTCTCCCATCCACGGTCTTATTTATATTTGACATTATGCCATAGTGTCTTTCAACTATGGTCTTACTCATTTTCTGTCATGTTGCCATGGTATCTTTCAACCATGGTCTTATTCTTTTCATGTCATGTTGCCATGGTATCTTTCAACCATGGTCTTATTCATTTCCCGTCATGTTGCCATGGTATCTTTCAACCATGGTCTTATTCTTTTCATGTCAAGTTTCCATGGTATCTTTCAACCATGGTCTTACACATTTCATATCATGTTGCCATGGTATCTTTCAACCATGGTCTTACATATTTCATTTCAGAGAGCACACTCCCGCGAACCTCATCCTTACAATGGGATTACGGTCTAGGCTAAATCCTCAGAATATAAACTCATAGAGTATTGTCGAGATTACCAGTCCAGGCTAAATCACAACGACAATTACTCTAATGAGCTTGGATCTAAATTACCAGTCGAGCTAAATTCAGACCCTAATTCGGATTACCCGTCCGGGCTAAATCCATTTTACACATATTCTTCGGGAGGGATATAACATGATAGGATCACTCGTCCGGGCTAGATCATTTTTTACCGTTAATTCCTTTTTAGAGATCCATCAAATTTTCCTTTCATTCAACTGGGATTTCTTTCCCTTTTTATCAAATATATCAATGTTTCATCAATTTTCATACAATGAACATTCAAATCATATTCACGTCAATAACATACATTTCAAGCATTTAAGAATATAATTCAAGTTACACGAACTTACCTGGCAAAATTGCAGAAATATCAAGATTCAGGGGCATTTTAGTAATTTACCATTTTCCCAATTTTCACCCTATCTAAAATTGATAATTTCATTCAATTTATTAATTTAAATAATAAAACAATTCATTCCCTTCAATTTGGTCATTTTTGACTTTTTTACAAAATTGCCCCCTAAAGTTTTTACTTTTATTTAGTTTAGTCCCTAAGCCTAAAACATGAAAATTAGTCATGCTAGCTGAATATTCATATATATTCTCCTCCTCCTCCTCTCCAATCCACATCCTTAATGTATATAACACACTTGTAAGTAACATTATATATAATTTTTATTATTTACTTTTATGAATATTCAAGTTGTCCATCTGTGTCATAGTCACTAAATTATTTATATCTAGAGCTATAGAACTCAAAATTAAGATCTGATAATTTTCCCTGAAACTAGACTCATATATCTCCTTAACATAAATTTTTAGAATTTTTAGTTTAGCCAATAAGTACATTTTATTCTTTAAAGTTACCCCTATTCTACTGTCTGACAGTTTTGACCCTTCTTCACTAAAAATTAATTATCTCCTCGTACAGAATTCGAATGATGTTCCCATTTATTTCTATTGAAAATAGACTCATTCAAGATTCTAAAAATATAAATTTAATTTGTGATGATTTTCCAAATTCAGAATAGGGGAACCCGAAATCATTCTGACCTTGTCTCACAAAATTTATTATATCTCATGATTTACAATTTAATTGTTTACATAATTTCTTCTATAAGAAACTAAACTCAATAAGATTTAATTTCATATTTTATTCATCCTATAATTCAATTTATATAATTTTTGGTGATTTTTTAAAGTTAGACTACTGCTGCTGTCCAAAACTGTTTTAGTGCAATATATTAATTACCATGTTTATAACACCCTTATTTTCTTTTTCTATACTATTTCTCATCACTTTCTCTTATTTTCTCTTCAATAACATATCAAGAACATAGGACCATATGTAAGGAAGCTCTAAATTAACATTAATCCCATGCTTTTTTCAATAATATCAAACTTAAAAATATATTGAAATCATGATGTTCTTACCTTGTTCTATTGATTTCAATCTTCATCTTGATTTTCTCTCTCCTTCAGCTTCCATTTCTTGAATCCAACTTCATATTCTAACTTCCCATAGTCTCCTTAACATTTTTCTCTCTTGGTAGCTATGGAAATTCTTTCAATTTTTGGGTGAAAATGGTGATTTTTGGTATAAGGACCAAATTGTAAAGAAATGAAAACTTCTTTTCTTCTTCTTCTTCTCACGTTGGTTTTGCATGGGAAAAATGGATGAAAATTCCTCATCTTTCTTTCTTTATATACTAATAAAATAATAATAAAATATCTTATTAAAATATTAATAAAATAATATTTATCTAATTAAATAATTATAAAATATCAAAATATCTCTAGCATCATTATTACTTTCTAGATTTCTCTCTCTTCCAATTGACCATTTTTCCCTTTATTATCTTTTAAAATCTCATCCTTGAGTCATCATTTAATTTGGTAAAATTACAATTTAGTCCCTTATAGTTCTTCACCTATTCAATTTGGTCCTAATTCATCCATTTTCCTTAGTTTCTAAATCATTCCACCCTTAAAATATTTACACTATTGGTCCTTCAAATTTTTCATATTTACACTTTAACCCCTCAAATTTTGAATATATACTCTTATGCAACAAAACTTTTCTCTCTTTTACAATTTAGTCCTTTGCTGAATTAATAAATCATAATATACTTCCCAATATTTATATAACTCAAAATTTCCCTTTTGTCACTTTATTTTCTTATTTTACTATATCAAGGATAATATCTTCTTGTAAAAATTTTCGGTATTACATAAAAACTAAAAGATCTAATTAATACTTTTAAATCAATTATAGTACGAAAAATATAAAATAAAGGATTTTTTTGGGTTTTATAATAATAGTAATAAAAACAAAATAACGTAAAAAGATAAAATTCAAGAGATGAAAAAAGGAGAATAAGTCAAATCTGATTATGGGTGATTAGCTCGCTTCAGTAATCTCCATCAACTGTCATCCTGGGTTCCTTGTCAATCAACTACTCGCTACCCTAGCATGATTTCCCGATCTTCCACTAACATATTAAGTCAATAAGAACTACTTATTTTTTGACCTCACAGTTCATACTAGTTTGGAGTTAAGGTGCTCACGAATGGGCAATACCAATTTAGGTTAATTCCCACCTTGATGACTTCCCAAGTTTGTCAGGCCTAGGGTTTATTTCACGCTCTTCCTTTCCCAAATAGTTGATACGTTAAGTAACCCTAGAAAACAGTTAACAGATCATACCTCCACTCACTAATCCCCAATGGAAGGATTAGTTCCTCATGGCTTCCATAGACAATATATAATCGATGTAAAGAGAAAGCATGCTAATTAAATTGACAAGATAGAGTAAACGAAAGAGCTTGATTTTATTGAAATTAAGCACGAATCCACGTTTGAATGCTTCCACAATTTAGATATCTTGAAATCAAAGAACAATTGAAATAGATCTAAAACCCTACGAAAGAAAGAAAGAATCTAGGCTAAAGGATTGATGTCTGTAACAAGTGACAAATGAGCCTATTTATAACCTTCAGGTGGTGGTCATCCTTAACACTAGGTTAACTGACCTTTTCGAGCTTAAAGTTTAATTGCACCGACCAAAACGCCCCTGCTTTGTGTGTTGTTTCCATCATAGAGTCGATGTCACGACACACCAAGACCTCTGTCACGACATAGCAATCAGTATACTCCTCTGCAGCTATCTTCAGGGGTATGTCACGACATTGAAGGCAATCTCAATTTTTCTCTATTCTGTTTCATATGTTGCGACATCGAGTCATCCGTGTTGCGACATAGCAACCAATATCCATTTAGTGCACATTCTAATGGTTTTCTTGCACACTCACAAAGTGCGTTAGCTCACCCTTAGGCTTTATTCGGCCCCTAAACCCTACAGTAGTCCAGCAACTTTCCATATTTTGAGTTAGCAATTTATTAAAACAAAATCCTTGGGCTTCGAATTGTATTGATATTATGGATATGTAAAAGCTAGATTTTAAAGACCGATCAATTTAAAGTAACTATAATGGGAGATGTATTGGCTCGGATCAAATAAATAATCCCCTTGGATTGTGGAGAACTAATTAGGATCACTTTAAAGACTACTTTGAAGAATGAATCTCTATTAGTTCACTTTATATTGGATTTTTATTAGTATATTGTTTTTACTATTTTGTAGTTACAACTATTAAAGGGTTGGATTGTAATTAGCCTCTAGTATGTTAGCAAGTCTAAAAAATTTGTATATATTAAGAGACTTGTATAGATTTTGTATGACAGCATAGAGAACATTTTATTGTTCATTAAGGAATTTATTTCGTGAGTGCATTTGAAGTGAAAATTGTGTTTACAACCTAAATTCTCAAGGGGAGAATTTAGACGCAAGGTGTTCTAGTCTTCTAGTCTTCAGGTACAAAGGTGAGGTCTATATACTATAGAGTTTGACTGACTTGTTGTATTGTAGATTAAAGATAGAGGAATTACTCACTGAGATGGACTTCAAAGACATAGGGAAACTAAACTGTATAAACAATCTTATGTGTTCATTGTTTACTTTATTTATTTATTTCTCACGGTAACAACCGAAGTGGCCACTATAATCAGATACTTCCATTTGAACAAGTGTTTTTAAGCAATTAGTGATTGTAGATTCGAACAGAACCCTCATATAATGAGACTTAAATTAAAATATTTTTTAAATTACAAATAATTTACATAAAATGTGACTTGAACTTAAAATATATTGTCTTCTATGCTATGACAAGAAAATATTTACGTTAACTATTATATAAACATTGCTATTTTTTTATTAGTATAAGCATTGTTTTTTCTTTCATAAATATATTTTTGCTTATAAGTAAAGTTGTCTAGTCAAACTGGTTTTTCCAGTTTGGATTAGACTTGAATAATGAATTTTGTCCACTAACATATTGGGCTGAATTCAAATAAAATATTTTTATTCAAATTTAATAAAAATATAAATATTTATATAAAATTATATATTTTAATATTTTTAAAACAAATATTTTACGCTAATCAAATTAAGAAGGTTGAAATCCAAACTTAAAAATATTTTAAAATCAATCTTGATCTAGCCCGTCCAGGGCATGGACACTGGTACTTATAAACATGTGTTCTTTTTATATATACTAACTTCTGAGATTATATATATGTTGTTTGTGATTTTAAATATTTAATATTGAATCGATTTTTAAATATTATATTTTTAATTACAATAATTAATATAAAATAATATTTTTATTTGAATTATTAAATATAATTAAAATATATTAGTTTATTAATTCAATTATTATAATTAAAATTTTTAAATAATAATTAAAACATTTTTACACATCAAGTATATAATATAGTTGTATTTTATGTAATTAATGTAAAATAATATTATCTAAAATAATAATTTAAATCTAATATTAGTTAATTCATAATCAAAATATTTTAGTATTAATTAACTCTAATATTTGTTCAAATAATAATTTTAATAACTCAATTTTCATAATTAATAATTAATAATTTTAATTTTAATTTTAATTATTTTAAAATGAATTTAGTAATAATTTTAATAACTCTTGTATTCGTTATATATATATATGAAAAAGTGAGCTTGTGTCCTTCAATTTTCATTGAAGTCTAACGACCAAGCTGGAAATAATTGAAGTGTTTCATTTCTTAACGCATCAAATTCATATTATTATTACGTGCTATATTAGATTTCCTTTTTTAGTGAAAAACTATATTAAATTTTATGGTCGCCTAACATCTTGACCATGAATTTGTCTCCTGTGTATCGTGTTTAAATTCTAGTCAGAGCTCAGGCATGTAAATATAGATAATAAATTTGTATTTGTCCCCGACATTTTATATTAATTGTATTAAATGTATTGTTTTGCCACAAACTGATAAAACAACTAACGGGATAATTAATTATACCTATGTTACATGCTAATAAGGTTTTAACTAAGGGAGGAAGTTAGAAAAAGTTTTTAGGGTTTGAAATTAAATTATAATTATTATGATAGTAAAAATATAATTTTATTATTTTAATGTCTATATTTTTATAGTTTTAAAGGATTAAATCAAAATTTATCATTTTTAGGAGGGCTAAAGTGTAATTTTATCTTTATTAATTAAAAATTTTAAAAATTTTAATGGCCTAAATGAAAATCTTTTCTATTTTAAGGGGGTTGGGGCCCCTGCTAGAGGTGCTCATAGGCCGGGCCGCGTCGGGTTCTGGCTGGGTTCAACTAAAAATTTAGGCTCATTCATTGGGCTCGGGCCGGGTCGGGCCCAAAAAATGGGCATAAAATTTTTCCCAAGCAGAACCAAATAAAATGTTATAACTCGGGCCCGGCCCGCCAAGATTAATTTTATATTATTTTATATAATTTTAAATATATATAATATATCAAAATACTAAAAAATCAAAATAAATATTTTCCAACTAAAAAATCAAAATAAATATTTTCCAACAAAATAAATTTTAAAAATATGTAGACTTAAATAGCACTAAGATAGATGCAACTTAACAAGCAAATACCTCTAAAATAATAACAAAATTAACAAATGTCTTTAAAATAATAACAAAATTAATAATAAAATAAGTTTTATACAATATCCAAACAATAAAAATAAAATAGTAGCAACATAATAGTAATATGGCAGCAAAATAGGGAGAAAACAATAAGAAAATAACATAAAAAAAAAAAGCAAATTTTTTTGTCAATTTTTTTGTCATTTAGTGAATTCAAGCTGGGCCGGGCCAGGCCAGGCCCAGGCCTAAAATACCTTACCTAAGGCCCGGCCTGTTTTTTAAACTGGCCTTATTTTTTTTATCTAAGCCCATTTTTCGGGCTTATATTTTTGCCCAAACCCTCCCACATTTCGAGCAGGCCTTCGGGTCGGGTCGGACTGGGTAGCCCGACCCAGGAGCAGGTCTAGCCCCTGCCAACCCTCCTAGCTATGCCTCTGATTTTAACTCGATTAGTAAAAATAAAGATCTTAGTATTGAGTACCCAAATTATTATATATGTAGATCTTTAAGTGTATTGTTGTGATTTGAAAATTTTAATTTAATTACTCAATTAATTAGTATCATTTTAGACTATTTCCATTCTTTAACTCATTTACATTATAATAATTTCATGTGTAATTACTCGTGGTTTCCAATTTTTAATCTAATTACATTGATTCTTATATGACAACAAATCTAACTCTTTTGTTATCGTTGAAATGTCACATTTATAGGTTAAAAAAAGCATAATAATAAATTTAATCTTTAGTATTTATATTTATTTTCAAATTGGTCATTATATTTTTAGCTAAATTTAATCTTAATCATTAAAAAAGAGTCAAATAATTTTTTTAATAGAAATGATGACTAAAACATTAATTTTTAACATTATTAGTATAAACTCCCTCACCTGATCTGAATAAGAGATGCTACATTTAAATACTAAACTCACCACTTAAACTTAATTCGTATTTCATTACAATCGAGGTAGCTTATGATACAAGACATTATCACATACATAATTCACACTATTAATAATAAGTCTAAGTAAATGCGAAACTAAGGCCCAAAATTTAAATACCAATGGGCTTGAACTTCAAGCTTGAGAAGTGATGTGATTCAAATTGGTGCAGAAACGCCGTTCATATAATACCTATTTTATCCTTTGAAAATGAATTAGACATGGATATAGTACTTGTATGCATGCATGCTCAATAATATTAGCTTTATGTGGATTTTTTGAATAAAGAGTGAATCTTGAGTCATGGAGTTCTTCAAGAACCATGGCTGATGGACTTGTTAAATTTTGCAGATCTTCGTAAGCGACATAGGCAAGAATTAGAAAATTTGACATTGATAACACTGCCTTTTAAAACATTAAGGCTTTTCATTCTGGTTATCTTTGAATATTTCAAGCAATCAATATTTTATCTTTTTGCAAAGGGCGGTTGGCTTTCACTATCCTTAAGAGATATACATGAACAATGAAGGATGGTCGGTCCTGTATTAATGACTGCTGAAGAATATATATATTAAAATGAAAAGCATTGATATTATCTTGGAAAGCATGTCTTGCTTTGTGTTTTGGTAGTCATATGCATCAACCTCTATGCTTTGACTAGAAGAGGTTCCTTTAGTATGTGAGTTCTATTGATACCATAACCTATGGGGCCATGATAGGTTCAACGCCATAAAAAATTTAAGAAACACCGTTGACAAGTATACGGACCAAGTTATACCTGTGATTACTATTTAGGCTGCCTCATAAAAAAGGTTTCATTTTCTATCCATTAATTTAAAGAGACTAAAGGAGTTTTTCTATTAATTTAAAGTAGGCCAAAAGTCAGAAGCATATTTTTGACCCCATGTTCAAAACATGTAGAACAAACATGCTTTATGGTGTTTGGGAAATGCTCAGACTTCTTTTGCATTTTTGACTAACAAGGAAGATGAGGTCAGGCCTTACTTAGAAAACGCAACTCAATATTTCCAGCAAGAAGTTGATGAGGTTTTTCTGTAGTTTTGTTTGGATAAAGTATCAATTATTGCATTTATGGATGGATCTATAGATTCAATGCTTTAATGCTCTTTTTTTAACTTGGTAGCTTTGTATTTGTAGGATCCCAGCAATGAAATTTACCTGAAATCTTTGGAAATATCTGCTAAGATAAGTCTCTCTCCATACTTGGTATGATTTATTCTTTAAATAATACTTATATTTCATTATTTGTGCCTTAACTCATAACTCATAACTTATAACTCACAATAGAATTCTTATTTTTTTTGCGTTTATCCTTTACCAGCAAAGGCGGTAAAGATATGATGTTGTTGAATGTGATCCACCAGTTCGCAAAGGACTTGAGAAAATTGTAAGTAGTCTTTAATAGATGGCACTTAACAAGCATTCTATTCATAAACAGTAACCCCCTTGAATAAATTTTTCTACTTGAAAGCATATGGATATACTAATATCGCTTCTGCAAGCAGGCTAAGCACAATGTTAGTGCCTCCACAAAACTGGACAGGGTATGTACTCAAGGTCCTATCTTTGTACAGTTTATTCCCTGATGAACTTTGTGATACTTTGGCAGGTATGACCAAGGTGCTTATTTGTTTTTACCATCATATGTACTCAAACTGTTTTTACCAAGTTGCTTATTTCATTTAATTTAATATGTAATTACATATTTTATTCATTTTTATGAATATTTATTAAATATTATATTATTATTTTATATAAGATTGTTGTTTTAATTATATAATAGAATAAATGTATAAGTTTGAGCTTAAAAGCTGTTGTTAGTTTTGTGTTATAATTTGTTCCAAAGTTAATTTTTTACCCAGAACATGCTCTGTATCTATTATTTTGTTCATTGAAACAACTCCTTAATTTTTTATACTAATTGTTCCTTGAAATAATTCATCTCGTTATGTGCACAAGTATTTAAATGTTCATGATCGCAGCTAGTATTTATTTTTATTTTTGCAAGAGAAATTATAGCTCTAATTAATTTATATGAAGGACAAAATGAAATGAAAAAGGTAGAAAGAAAGGAACTCTAGCTGTCTCAAGTCCCCACTAAATTTCAAAGGTTTCTAGTAGTCCTTTCAAAGAACTTAGGAACATTTTGAGCTAGCCTATAAGTATTGAAAGCATGCCCTATTTTTCCTGACTTATTGTCTTGCAACGTTTAGATGTTTTGTTGTTTTTATTAATTAGCACTAGCAATGATCTTGGTTTTCAAATTTCAACATCCTAATAACATGGTTTATTAGGTTTAGGTAAGATCAATCCTTGGTGGTTTAATCTTGCTGTTTCAGGTTGGGAGAACTGTATGAAAGAAATCAGTTAAATTGCTACTATTAATGAGGTCCGGAAGTGAGTAAATTGATGTTTGAAATATCTTTGTATGGTGGATTGAATGCTGCTGTATATTGTTGCTCATTACCGAATTAATACTGAAACTAAACTAATTAAATGGTGGATAATTTGCTGTCGATTATGATGGAAATGACTATTAAATGTTTAAAATTCCTCTTATTTAATTGATGGCTGCTGATGTTTAAATGTTGCAAATTGAAGTGTTTAAATGTTGTAAATTGAAGTGTTTAAATGTAGTAAATTGAAGTGTTTAAATGTTGTAAATTGAAGTGTTTAAGTACTGCAAATTGAAGTGTTTAGTTGCTGGAAATTGAGATGTTTTATTGTTGTAATTGAGTTGTATAAATGTTGTTAATTGATATGTTAAAGTGCTGCAAGTTGAAGTGTTTAAATGCTGTAAATTGAAGTGCTTAAATGTTGTAAATTGAAGTGTTTTAAGTACTGCAAATTGAAGTGTTTAGTTGCTGGAAATTCAGATGTTTTATCGCTGCAAATTGGAGTGTTTAGTTGCTGGAAAAGAGATCTATTTTCCTGCAATTTTGTAGTTAACGGATTTAGGTTTCGCGTTACATTATTTTGTATGTTGTAGGTACATATTATGCACAGCCTTTTCAATGACTTTTGCATTAACAAACTAGAGTAGTGTACAAAAATCCTTTAAACACTTTCAGACTATTCAAATCTATAATATATTTTCCCCTCTGTTTGTAGGTTCATTGGCATATTGTCCTGATGAGAGTGTAGTTTATCAAGCTTTAAACTTTACATTGTCCTCCGAGGTATTAGAATTCCTAGTTCAAAACTTAGCAATTTGTCTTTTATAAAAGACCTCTGCATTTTCAGTGTTGTTTAGGTTTGCAAACAAGATGCTGTATTTGGACTTGCTGTTAGTAAAAAACTTGTTATATTTTATTTATATCTTTATATTTAATCTAATTTTTATTATTTATTTTAGTTTTGATTCTATATTTTTATTTTTATTTTAATATTTAATAACTTGAGTTCTAACTTTTGGATTTTAATTGTGTTATTAATTTATTATTTTAAATTCTAAATTTGAATTCATCAATTTTTATATTTAGTTTTAAAGTTAAATTTTCATAGAAAATTTAATTTGATAATGAATTTTAATAGAAATTTTTATATTTATATCATGGATATTATTCTTCTCAATATTTTGATAATGAATTTTAATTTTCATGACCTTTATAGTATTTTATAATATATTTTTTAAAATTTCATGACCTTTAGCGGCGTTTGTGGGAAAAGCGCTAAAGGTCATGACCTTTAGCGCATTTTTTAAATAAATGCATAAACTTTAACGGCGCTTATCTATAGCGGCCTTTTTCGGCGCTTGTAAAAGCGCCGCTAAAGGCAAAAAAAACGCTAAAAGTCTGCTTTTCTGTAGTGAACAAAACTCTAGAAGTCTTTCAACCTGTTGTTACCCCTATTCCACCAACCCTTTTCCCAACCAAACCTTGGCCCCTCATTACACCAAAAAGCATATTACATATCATATATCATACTTGTTATCATTCAAATTATTCTTTAACTTGTATTAATTCTTAAAACTTATATTAACTTTTATTTATTTTCCTTTTGATACACATGCACCTGTAAATTCTTTTCTTTCTTATATTACTAACATGCTTATATGTGTATATATTCACTATTAAATTCAATATCTATACTCAATAATCATAATCATATTCTATTTCATAAATATATTCAATTATCATACTTGCTCACTTGTAAATTTGGCATTCATGACTTACTTCTATTTAAACATAATTCTTATAATAATTTAACTTAATTACATAATTTCTAAACTTCATTAATCATAATATACTTTCAAATTAATATCTTAGTTATTTCATATTAAACTTAAATACTCAAACATTTAAATTAAGATAAGCAAACATAAATTCAATTAAGTATACCTATTCTCTTCACTTGAACTTAACCGGTCTCTTTTCTATTCAAAGCTTTCCTTTACTTTGATCACCTTCCCTTCATCTTTTTCTCTTCCTTTCCATGCATACATATACATATACAAAATATAACCATTATCTTGCATCCAACATAATCTTTTCATGATTTCATATTAGAAAAAACATGAAAACCTTAAGAAAAATCTTCACTTTTACTTTCTCTTCACTTTCCAATAACATGAACACCTTTTATTGAAAAATAATAATGTTTTCTAATAACATTTATAATTACTCAATTTACTTTCGATTCAATAGGTTTGGAGTGGGAAGGACGTTAATGACGAAGTTAAATGGCTTTCCCAAGGCCCGAATAGAGTAGTAAAAAGATATAGTGCCTTCATCATCAATTGATTCAGATTTCAAACAAAATATCGCGAGAGATTGAGGAGAACTCAAAATTGTGGAATAGTTGTTGATTCTTCAATTACAAGTTATGCTAGTGCTAGGGACAGTAATCTCGTTGAGGGAAATGTGGAGTATTACGGGCTTCTTACTGATATTATTGAGTTAGATTACTATGAAAAATGGAAAGTTGTCTTATTTTGATGTGATTGGGCTGATGTTAATACTGCTCGCGGAATTAAAAACGATCAATTTGGTTTTACAATGGTGAATTTCTCTCGATTGACTCACACTGGAGAACAATTGATAGACAAGCCGTATGTATTTTCTTCTCAAGTGAAACAAGTTTTTTACTCGAAAGATCCAACTGATGAGGATTGGTACGTTGTACTCTGAAACACCCTTAAAGACTTGTTTGACATGGGCAATGGAAGTAGAGATGACATCGTCGAAAGATCAGAAACTTTGTCTTTTCCAGAACAAAACTTAAATGAAAATATCCCTAGTACTAGTGCACAATTTCAATGGGTTCGTCAAGATATGGATGAAGATATTTACGAATTATGATGTAGTAAGATTTTACGATTTTTTAATTATATGTAATATTATAATTGCAATCTTGCTCATGTTATATAATTTAACTATTTTATATATACTATTATTGTTGTAATTTGTTACTAAAATTTTCAATTATTTTATGTGTATTGTAGGAAAAATGTGTAGAAGAAGATTACAAGATTTAAGTATTGTCCAAAATACTCCAAATTTGGAAGAAGCAAATAGTGAACAGCAGACAGTTATTGGATCTTTGAATGTGCCGGAGACACTTGACGAGCCTGCAGAATTTCAAAGTAATGTTAAGTTTATTTTACATGTGTGTTGACTTTTATTATTGATTTATTTTTCATTTTTAATATAAATAATAACATATCGTTTTTCAGCTAAAAGTGGTGGGACACGCAGAGGTCGAGGACGTACGCTACTTAAAGATTTATACGACTTAAATCCTGTCGAGCGTGTTAAAGTAAGTAGAAACAGTCATGGTCAGCCTGTTGGATCTGAAGCTCGACTGTTAGCAGGCTATTTGGGCATTATAGCACAAAATGCCAATATGTTGCCCATCAACTACGAATCATGGCATCACATGCCTGATAGCAACAAAAATCAAGCTCTCAATAATATTAAGGTAACAAAACATCTAATTGTTATTTATAATACTTTGGTTTAAGTTTCATTTATATTTACATTCTAAACTTGTGGTTTTTTAGAAGAGATTTGCTTTAGAGGTCTCGGATGACTATATCAAGAAGGCATTGGGTAAAAAATGGAGAGCCCATAAAAGCACTTTGAAAAAATAATATTTTAAGAAAGACATAAGCCTCGAAGAAAAACTACGAAATGTCCCACCGGGAATGCTGAGGTACCAATGGGAAGATGCGGTTAGATTCTGGAATTCAAAGAAATGAGAGGTATTACGTACTTCCAAATTCTTATAAATTTTTCGGTATATAGTGTTTACTATATACGTAATAATAATTACATTATGTAGGACTGTGAGCGAGTTGGAACAAGCAGCAGGCAAAAACAAAAATTCACGCACACGGCAGGATCGAGAAGTTTCGCTTCTGTAGCTGAGGCCGAGGTATTATGAATTTATTAATTCTATCAAATATTAATGACTTTCTACTATTAAATAATATTTTTACTACTATATTGTAGGAAGTCTCGTCTGGTCAAAAAGTTGGATGCCTTCAGCTTTTTGAGATTATGCATAGGAAGAAAGATAGATCTCCTATGACATCCGAAGCCGGACAAATTATGGTATATTTACTTAATAAAATTTGATTTATTATAAATAATTATAATGTTTAATTATAATGGTTTAATTAAATCGTTAGTAGCTTTAAATAATGTTAAGTTATGTTGCATTCCTTTTTATTATATATTTCGTTTCTAACTCTTTGATTGATTTATTAGGAGAAACTAAAGGAGAAGAAGGCGGAGTATGAAGCGATTTCTTCGACTGATCGTTTTGTTAATCTTAAGAACATTGATAACAGAATTATTGCTGAAGTTTTAGGTCCTGAAAGGTATGGTCGGGTTCGATTTCAAGGATCTGGTGTTACCCCGACTCAATATTTTGGATCCGGCTCCCAGCAATACATGCTTTCCGGGAATCAAGCTCAACCTGAAGTTCAGAGGTTAAAAGACCAGATAGTTCAGATGCAAGCAAGCATAGTTGAGCAAATTGCCGAGGTTGAAACAAAATATGAAGACTCCAGCAATAACTTAGAGCGGATGTAGCAGCGAGGGAGGCAGCAGCTGCAGCGAAAGAGGCAGAGGCAGTAGCGATGGTAGCAAAGCAGAGTAGAAAGTATGATGAGCTCCAGCTACAGCTTCAGCATATAATGAAGATGTTTCAGCAGTCACAAAAGCCGCCATCTTAGACATTTGTTTTCTCCTTGTAAGAATATTTTTAACATTGTCACATTTAACATTATTGGAAGAATATTTTGAGTTATACTTATTTATTAATTTACATCGAAGTATCATTTTGATTTAACGTTTTTTGTTGTATTTTTTATGCTACATTTTCTATTTTTGGTTAGATTTTATGTTATATTTGCTGTTTTTGGTTGGATTTAATGCAGGAAGGGTTGGATATTGAGGAAAAATGTATATTGAAAATCTGTCAAACAAACGCCGCTTAAAGCCATGACTTTTAGCGGTGCTTTTTCCACAAACGCCGCTAAAAGCTATGATCTTTTGTGGCGTTTTTTTCAAATAAGCGTAGTCAATTTTTGCAGCGTTTGCTATAGCGGTGTTTTTTTGCGGCGCTTGTAAAAACGCCGCAAATAGTTTTAGCGGCTAAAGGCAAAAAAAAAAATATCGCTAAAAGTCTGTTTTCCTATTCCTTCACTTCCTTTTTCAACTAAGTAGTTTTCATGGTAGAAATTTCCATAGCACTCTAGGAAATGAAATTTGACTATGGTTTAAGAAAAAACTCGAGAAAAATGCATAAAAAAATTCCTTTCTTTTCTCTCATTTTCTTTTATTTTCTTCCAACTTAAGAAAAAATCAATTTATTTGTTACTACTTCCCACCATTCATACTTCATTTTCAAATGCTTAATTCACCTTTCACATGCTTAATTTTTATATTAATTTTCAGAAACAAAAAAAATTGGGGAATTATAGTTGACGTGGTAACTTGCATGATAATCCATATGCACATTATGCTAACATAATATAATTTGTTTTATAT
This sequence comes from Gossypium arboreum, assembly GCF_025698485.1. Lineage (NCBI taxonomy): Eukaryota > Viridiplantae > Streptophyta > Magnoliopsida > Malvales > Malvaceae > Gossypium > Gossypium arboreum. Next base: position 63,715,820 of record NC_069080.1, read on the forward strand.
GTCATGTCAATAAATAATTAAAAATTATAAAAATTCAAATAAAAATCAAATTAAAATTAAAAATATAAAAGTTCATAAAAATTCAAATAAAAACTATGAAGTACACATGGATTGCCATATAGATTGTTATGTTTAAAAATTAACAGTTTAGTTAATATTCTCATTAAAAAGACAATTTCGACAATCTTTTTAAAAGTTAATAGTTAAATTTAATTTTTTTAAAGGTTAGTGGCCATATTTAACTAAAAATAAAAATCAAATTAAAAAGTTATAAAGAGTATAAGAATTAATAACTAAATTTACAAAAAATCATATCTATTTTAATACACCCCAAACCCTATTTCTTCCAAAATGTCAAACGTTGAATGTATTGTATAATCTCAATATTATTAAATGCTTACTTATCCAATTTGTTTTAAAGAAAACGTAATATTATATTTGGCAGCCATTAATCATTCAAATGGGGGGATAGTATACCAACATTATACCCTATCATCTGTCCATATCATCCACGTTATCAATTTATCCATTCTCCACATTGAAAAGCGAGCCAAATAACTACCTTCCACTCATCCAATCGTCGATTGCCACGTGCTAACCGACAAAACGACACCTCATCAGAACCTTTCCTTTTAAGTTACTCAATCTCACCCCCCCCCCCCTCGCAGTCTCATTCCGTCCCGGAAAAAGCGAAAAGAAAAGAAAAGAAAAGAAACGAAAAGAAAAGGAAAATTAAAAACCCTTTGCTTCCCCTCCCCGTTGTTTTTAGTTTTCTTTTGGCTAAAGAAAATTATGGAACCGAGTCAGACGATCGAGGATGAATCACAACCATCCATCGCCAGCGTGACCCGTCGCATCCAACGCTTGTCTCTTCACCTTATCCCACTTCCGTTCCTCCAACGTTCACCTCAGCTGGACATGCTGACATGCGCCAAGGCCAATAAGCAGGAGGTCGACGTAGCCTCCCTTTCAAGCTACATGAGAGGGAGGCATAGGGAAATTCAAGAGAAGATTTTTGATTTTTTTAACTCAAGGCCTGATTTGCAAACCCCGACTGAGATTTCAATGAAAGAACATAGGGAGCTTTGTTTGAGACAGCTTTTCGGGTTGGTTAGAGAAGCAAAGATCAAGCCTTTTAGATATGTTGTTGAAGATCCTGCTAAGTATTTTGCTATTTCTGAGGCGGTTGGGAGTATTGATATATCACTTGGTATCAAATTTGGTGTCCAGTATAGGTAAATACGTTGTTGCTTTTCTGTCGCTTTTGCCATTAAATGTTTAGTCTTGGAAATCTTTTGGGGTGGGGGTTGGGATTAAATTTTGAGTTTTAGGTATGTGGGTTTTGGATACAAATACTTGGAGATTGAGGTTGGGGGTGGGTTTGTTTTGGGTAATGTTTTTATTGTTCATGTGGACCATTTGAATACTGCATCTGAGCTTATTCTTGGTAAAATACTGTTAGTTAAAGTATTGAATGTGATGATGGAATGAAGTGTATCATGGATGAAAATTCATTGATATAGATGCATGATGCTAACCGACGTGATATTGCTTGTAGAATTTCTGGATTTATATCGTTTGTTGATGTTGAATGCTTTATTATGCAGTCTTTGGGGAGGTTCTGTGTTGAACTTAGGCACTAAAAAGCACCGAGATAAGTATTTTGATGGTATTGACAATTTGGATTATCTTGGTTGCTTCGCTATGACAGAACTGCATCATGGTCAGCCGTCTGTTCTTTATTTATTTACATTTTTTTCCCTCTTCTGTTTCTTAGATGTATATTGTTGTGCTTCCTTTGACATTATCCTTCTACTTTTCTGCACTAGAACTCATAATGGCATGCAACAGAGTGTGAATTAAATATGTAATTATATTATTAATAAATTCATGTTATAGGCATAAAGTAAGTTAAAGAAGACAATTTATGCTGAAGAAAATAATTGTGATGATATGGTGTGAGTGGTTACTGTGCTTTTCATGTTAGAGCATCATTCTAATATTGCAAAGTGCACCCATTTTTCTGCCTTAAGTGATTTTTTTTTGTTCATAATCTGCCAAGCTTGCATGCCAAACTAAACTGTCAAATTTTTGCTCAAAGGCTCAAATGTTCAAGGTCTCCAAACCGTTGCAACATTTGATCCAATTACGGATGAATTTATAATTGACACACCAAACGATGGGGCTATTAAATGGTGGATTGGCAATGCTGCGGTTCATGGCAAGTTTGCAACAGTTTTTGCTAGGTTGGTTTTACCAACTCATGACTCTAAAGGAGTTTCTGATATGGGAGTCCATGCCTTCATTGTGCCAATAAGGGATCTAAAAACTCACCAGCCACTTCCCGGAATTGAAATAAATGATTGTGGCCATAAAATTGGCCTGAATGGGGTGGATAATGGAGCACTGAGATTCCGTTCAGTTAGAATTCCCCGAGATAATCTTCTTAATCGATTTGGGGATGTCACCCGAGATGGAAAATACACAAGTAGTCTCCCTACAATAAATAAACGTTTTGCTGCTACTCTTGGTGAACTTGTAGGTGGGAGGGTTGGCCTTGCACATTCTTCAGTTGGTATCCTCAAGATTGCTGTCACTATTGCAGTACGATACTCCTTACTACGTCAGCAGTTTGGTCCTCCAAAACAGCCTGAAGTCAGCATTCTTGATTATCAATCTCAGCAGCACAAGCTCATGCCAATGTTGGCTTCAACTTATGCATTTTATTTTGCCACTCAGTATTTGGTAGAGAAATATTCAGAGATGAAGAAGACACATGATGAACAACTGGTTGGAGATGTGCATGCTCTTTCTGCAGGCCTGAAGTCCTATGTGACATCATTTACAGCAAAGTCATTGAGTACCTGCAGGGAAGCCTGTGGAGGTCATGGGTATGCTGCTGTCAACCGGTTTGGTACCTTGAGGAATGATCATGACATTTTCCAGACATTTGAAGGAGACAATACAGTACTTCTGCAACAGGTATAAGACAAACCCCTTTATATCACAACCTTGCATGAGAATTTACAATGTTAGTTTTGGTAAGTGTCTAGAAATATGTTAGATATAAAATAGATAAAAGGATCAGTAGTGACCCCTTTAGATAGCTTTTGTGTTTAATGTCATCTTTACTCCAAGCCTTTAGGTACACTGCCTAACTGAGCTTTTCTTCAAATCTGTATTTAGTTGTGAACCACTTAGAAATTAGATTGCCAATCTTTTCATGCCTTCTACATCCATTCATCATGATTCTTCAAATATGGTCACGCTTATCCTTTCTTTGATTCCTCTTCATTTCTTCTCCTGACATATATAAGCTCTTTTGTCGCTATGACCTGCATTATTTTAAAATGAGTTATAGAAACCTTGTTGTTGATCCATTTACATGGACTCCTTGGGTCTGATTAGATTTTTTTTGTCATGTTTATTTAAGGCAATAGGGAAATTTGTTGACTTCGTTATTCTGAAGTGTTTTATTCTTTTTTCGGGGACTGGAAATGTGGTTCTGGGGGGTGGGCATTTAGTTTGTTAACAACTTTTTTTTACCAATGACACCAATCTTCTCATCAGTCATTAGTAATCAGTTCTGTATGCAAGGGCCTTTGGATTGTTTTCCTTCATCGGAACCTAATATGTATTGTAGTCTGGTCTTAACATTGATAAATTTCATAAGAACCTTTTACTGGGATGTAGGTAGCTGCAGATTTATTGAAGCAATACAAGGACAAGTTCCAAGGTGGTGCTCTTTCTGTCACATGGAACTACTTGAGAGAATCTATGAGCACATACTTGTCTCAGCCAAATCCTGTAACTGCCCGTTGGGAAAGTGAAGATCACTTGAGAGACCCAAAATTCCAGTTGGATGCTTTCCGGGTGAGTGTTTTCTTCATTGTTGTAATTCAGTGTTTTGTCAGTTTAAACTGCAAGTAACACAATCTTTTACAATTTTGGTATGCAGTACCGAACGTCAAGACTTCTTCAAAGTGTAGCAGCACGACTTCAAAAGCACACCAAAACTCTTGGCAGCTTTGGTGCTTGGAATAGGTGTCTGAATCACCTTCTCACACTTGCAGAGTCTCATATTGAATCTGTCATCCTCGCAAAGTTTATTGAAGCTGTTCAGAAGTACTTCCTAAACTCAGCCACCAAATTCATTCCTTTTCTTTCTACTTGCCACATATATAAATTTGAGTTTCTTAATTGTTTTGAATGTAATTTTCAGCTGTCCTGATGCAAGCAGTCAAGCTGCACTAAAACTTTTGTGCGATCTGTATGCCCTGGATCGGATCTGGAAAGACATAGGAACATACCGTAATGTTGATTATGTTGCACCAAACAAAGCCAAGGTATAGTGTTATTCAGAACAGTTTAGACTTTATAAGTGTAGGAATATTCTGTAAATATTTTAGGAATATTTTGTGTATCTTTCCTAACTTAGAGTTTCCTAAAGTAGTGTCATAGGTTGTATATAAAAACTCTGATTTATGTTCTATTTAGTATAAAATACTCTGATTTCTACAATAAGATATAAAAAGGGCTCTTTTTATAATGTAACCATCCCCGGAGAACAGGAATGACTATAAACATCTCATGCACGGTTATAACACGTCCTAGTATTTGTGTTTATTCGAGTTATTAGACTTGCTAGAGATACAATTTTGGTGAGGTGTCATTACATTTTTTTTCCTCCACGCAGGCAATCAACAAGCTCACACAGTACTTGAGTTTCCAAGTTCGAAATATTACCGGGGAAGTTATAGATGCATTTGATCTTCCTCCTTATATTTTAAGGGCCCCGATCGCAATGCAGTCAGAAGCATATTCTCAGTACACACAGCTTGTGGGGTTCTAATTGAGACCCAAAAATAGGAGGAACAAACAAGTGGTTCCCACAATTAGATAGAATTTTTTAATATAATTGATTCTTTTGCCAGATTAAATAAAGGGTTAAGGTTAATGCAGTTGTTGAAACCCAGGTTGATAGCCTAGGTCTGGAAAGAACAATACGCTGAAACTTGAAAGGACAATATGCTGAAGCTTGAACTCTGATTTCTTTGTAACTATATTATGAACCATACTTATTTTTCTTTTCTTGAATAAAAGAATAGCAACCTATGTTAGATTTACTTGATGCATGTCATTTTTCAGTGATATAGTTAAAAAAGAGCATGAATCAGGAGTGATATAGTTAAAAAAGAGCATGAATCAAGTAAGACTTCCTGATTGTAAGTAACAAACAATGGTAACATAACTAGAAAAGACTCAAGGAATACCATTTTGCAATAATCCTTTTGCACTCCGAAACGAATGGCAAGATAAAGGCAGATTATTCCGTAAAAAGTCACAATTAGAAAAATATTTAACCTTGAAACTGAAGATATTGAACTTAGTTAGACCACAAAAACCTAGTCCTCCACTGGACTTGGCACACACAATTGTTGCCATTGTACCCGGTGGATGCCACGCTTGTTAGGCCCCTCCCACCAATAAAAGTTTATAATTGTAAGTCATTTTTATCACATAATGAAAATGCAGTCTGAAGTAATATATATTTAATTAAAACTTCACATCCACTTGAGATAAGTAACGATTACAACAACCCTTGATTTTCTCCGTTTGATTCTATTGCAAAGGCCCTAGAAACAGTACTTTCTCCCGAACCATAATTGGTTAGACTTAAGTACTTCGGATTCATAAGTGCCCACACATTTAAAATACGAAGAACCTTCGAGCAAACCTGATCCCAAACATTTGCACTAAAAAACAATAGGAAATTTTTAAAATTTATAGATTGATTAGTATCACGAGGATAGAATTTTAGTTTCGCAATTCGTGCGACTTTAGATATTTTTTTTATTTCAAATTCGTCTAAGTCAGCTTAGCTCTTCAAAAGTGACAATTTACAATAAAAATTCTTTATGGCATCGAAAATAAAGCAAAAATAATTCAAAGACAAAAGAGCAACAAAAGAACAGAATATCCACAAGTAGAGGTGTCCATGGGCCGAACTAGGTTAGGCCCAACCAAAACTTTAGGCCCAGGCCCAACTTGAAAAATGAGCCTAAAATTTTGCCCAAATTCTGCCTAGATAAAAATACTAAAACTTGAGTCCGACCCGCACTACCCGTATTAATTTTTATATACTTTTAAATATATATATATATATATAATACATCAAAATACTAAAAATATTAAAATAAATGTTTCCCAACAAATTAAAAATAAATTTTCAAAAAATAAGTATGCTTAAATAACACTAAGGTAAGTACAAATTGACAAGCAAATGCCTATAAAATAGTAACGAAATTAATAATAAAATAAGAGTTATACAATAGTTAAAAATAATAACAAAATAGTAGTAACATAATAGTGAAATTGTAGCAAAATAGTAAAAAACACAACAAGAAAATAACAACAAAACAGTAAAAACAAGAAAAAAATAAAAAAAATAGCAATTTGGTTTTTGCATATTCGAGTCAGGCCAAAAAAGGCTTACCTGAGGCTAGTTTTCTAAACGGGCCTTATTTTTTTTACCCAAGCCCATTTTTGGGCCTATATTTTTACCCAAACCCTTCCACTTTTCACGTGGGCTTTCGGGTCGAGCTATGTAACCCCTCAAATCAGGCCTAAACGCTACAACCCAATCTGAGTAATTACATGAGCCATAGAGATGGCCAAAACGGTTTTATAAAAAAAACTCACTTGTCTTGAAAATATATCATTTTTAGAACATCATATCTCTTTCAATAAAAGTTTACTTGTTCCTTTTTAATTAAAAATATTCATACTGTAACTTAATTTTTAAATCACAAATTTGCAGAGGCTAATAATTACTAAAATGTTTATTGTTTGTTTAAAAATCATATAAAAACAATTCATTGAATATTATCCCAAAATATCAAAATAGAAATCCCATGCCATAGCTCATAATTTTAAAATAAAGTCCAAAGAGTTATTAAGACAAACCCATATTAAAGTACATAATAAAAATCCAAAATGAACTCATATAGTTAGTAAAAGCCCCACATTATAAAAAAAAAACCATGACCATGATCATTAATTCGTGAGCCCCCCTGAAGATCCAAATCTGAGCCTCAATTATAGGGATTACCTGAGATACACACATAACATGGGTGAGCTTTAAAAAGCTCAGTGTGAGATCGTTACAAACATATATTTCAACACGTAGCATAACATATCCAAATCATCATAAATATAACTTTCACAGAATTCACATATCATCAGATTTAATGAACATAACAAGTTATGCTTATGTAATAATGCACATTTCATAGGGTTTTGTAATAGCCTGATTTTGGGCCTAGTCAGAATAGTGGTTTTGGAACCACTATTCCGGGGCCGAAGAAATTATTTTTAATGATATTTTATGTGTTATAGCATGATCTGTAACACCCCTAACTCGTGACCGACGCCGGTGTCGGACACGAGGGGTTAACGAGACAAATCCTCTTAAAGTACCGACCAATTTGGCATTTCTGGACAGGCTGGAAAACTGCGTCACCGTCGCCTTAAAAATCCTATCTCGAGTTCCAAAACTCGGAAACTGGTTTCGTAAATTTTCCCTGAATTTAGACTCATATATCCATCCATGGATTTATTTTAGAATTTTGGTTGGGCCAATTGGTACAGTTTATTAGTTAAAGTCACCCATGTTACAGGGATCGACTGCTCTGACCTCCGCGCGTTACAACTTGAATATCTTTCTGTACAGGGCTTTAATACTGGTGCCGTTTGTTTCTAATGAAACTAGACTCAAAATGGAATCTGTACATATAAGGCATGACTCCTAATTCTTTCTGGATAATTTATGGTAAATTTTCAAAGTCACGACAGGGGACCCAGAAATCGTTCTGGCCCTGTCTCACGAGAACTTTAATATCTCCCAGTATACTGCTCATATGGTCGTTTCGTTTCGTCCATATAAAATAGATTCATCAAGGATCAGTTCCATAATTTACTCACTATTTAATTCTACTTATACTATTTTTAGTGATTTTTCAATCTCATCTCACTGCTGCTGTCCGCAACAGTTACTGCAGTAGACTATGCCAATTTCATGAATTTTTCCTTGGCCTTAATCATCCATCATACATGACACAAATTATGGCCACCTTAACAAAATTTGAGTTTCTAAGACTCGTGGCTATAGGTTCTAGCATCCCACTCGACGACCACATAGGCCATTTTCACATGGCTTAAAGTTTACAATCCCACAAATCGACAAAATATAATAGCCTATACATGCCAAATGTTCTTCAACAACAAAAAAAGTAATACCACAAGATTTCAGCGGTGTGATGACTTCAACGACGGTTCCGAGCACACAACAATGACGAGTCCCAGTGACCTAAAATGGGTGACAAGAAAACACTGAGTGAGTTTACAACTCAGTAAGTCATAAGCATTCGTCAATCCACTGATAAAATTACTACTACATGTACAACAAATGAAACTAGGTACTCGTCCATATCGAATCCACATTTCATATTCTACACAACAAGATAATCGAAGCATTTTTTTTTACACATTAACTCATTTTCCAGCACAACCATACAATTTCAATCATCACATAGATTTAAGGCTTACCAATTCAACCCCAAGCATGGACGTATTTTCTATTCATCATGAGCTCGAGGTACTTACCCGATCCGCTGTCCGTGATCAACTCGATAATATCGCACACTCAGTGCCAATAGTGATGCAAAAGCATATAATAAGTCCGCACACTTAGTGCTATATACTCAGCTCGCACACATAGTGCTATATAATCAAATTCGCACACTTAGTGCTGTACAAATTTTAAATCCGCACACTTAGTGCCAATCTTGTCACCGTGTCCATTTATACCCGCACACTTAGTGCCAAGACCAATACGTCATGCATTTTACTACCTTTATACATTCAACAATGGCATCATTCCATACACATACATTTCCACTTACACATCAATTCATTAAACACAATTGCATATATATATTATGATCATTTAAATCAATGCCAAATATATGCTTTATGACTTACCTTATATTGGATGAAACGATTTCCAATCGACTACTCGATTATCTTTCCTTTGCCTTTGCTTGATTCTCCACCTCTAGCTTCTTGAGCTAAATTTAACAAATAAATTGGTTTTATCATTTGAGCATCGGAAGAGGAATTCAAGATGCCTAGCCAATGTATAAATATCTACTCATTAGGCATCAAAGTCGCATATGTACAAAATCATGAATCGAACTCAACACCTTAGTTAGTGTTCCTCTTAGCAATTTTCTAAGCCAAGAATAGGCATCAATATGCTTGCCTCTAACCGAATGCATGCACACCAATTTCCCCTCATGTGGCGAATATGCATGCCCATGTTGAGGCCGATTATGCACTTAATACCACACAAAAACAGCATGCATTTTACTAACTAACGCATTACATATTGTAGCTCAATACACATCTCTCATGTACTACATAACCGAAAACATCATCCCAAGCAAATATATACCTTGAAATAGTATATATGTCATACCAATTCATCATGTGCAAACACATATTCAAAGCTCAAATCTTACCTACCATGCAACATGCATGAATCATACTTGTGGATATACCATGACCGAATACATCACAACACCATCATTTTGGTCATGATTAAGCAAAGAACTTAATGTCTCACTCAAAAATACTAAAAAGAAAGTCCAAGAGCCATCAATCCCCATCACATACACCATTAACAAGCTTCATATTTAACATGCAATGGCATTAACACAAAATCCACCTTGGCCAAATACCATTTCCATGGCATAACAAGGATTTGAACCATGGCTAACATGCACATCAAGTTAGCAACCAAAACAAGCATGAATCTCATGACACAACCTCAAACATACCTTAATCTTGATGCAAGTATAGCCAAATCTCCTTCTAGTTCTCTTCTAAACCAAGCATGAAGCAAAAATCCTCCCTTTTCCTTAGTATTTTCGGCCAAAGAAGAGAAAATGGATGAACAAAATTTTCTTTTCTCTTCCACAATGCACGGCAAGGGGGGTTTCACTCACACACACACATTTTTTTTTCTTTCTTTATTACCCATACTCATTTGTTTATTGTTTCTCCTAGTGCACCAACAAAACATGTTTCATGACATGTTTAGCCCATGATTCCTTGTCATGGCGGCCACTTCATGTTAAGGGGAAATTTGACATGCAAATCCTTATTTTTGCATGCATTATCAACTAGTCATCCCACATTTCCCCATCATACTTTCAATGTTTACTACTAGGCCCTTTCTAGTGAAATTCACATTTATAACTCTAAATCGAAACATCAAAATGTCACACATGAATTAACACATATTATAGGCATCAAAATAAATTATAAATTATTTTTATGCCTCGCTTTTGTGGTCCCGAAACCACATCCCGACTAGGGTCAATTTTGGGATGTCACAACTCTCCCCACTTAAGAAATTTTCGTCCCGAAAATCTTACCGTAAATAGGCTCGGTATCGCTCTTTCATAGAGTCCTCAAGTTCCCAAGTGGCTTCTTCAATTCCGTGTTTATGCCATAACACCTTCACTAACGGGATTTTCTTATTGCGTAACTCTTTTACTTCACGCATCATAATGCGAACCGGTTCCTCTTCATAGCTCAAATTAGGTGAATCTCAATCTCGGATGGAGCAATTACGTGCGATGGATCAGACCTATATCGTCAAGCATCGAGACATGAAAACGTTGTGAATCCTTTCGAGCTCAGGGGGCAAAATTAATCGATATGCGACTGGCCCAACTCGTTCGGATACTTCATATGGCCCGATAAACCTCGGACTCAATTTGCCCTTACGACCAAATCTAAGCACCTTCTTCCAAGGTGAAACTTTGAGAAAGACCTTGTCTCCAACCTGATATTCAATATCTTTTCTTTTCAAATCCGCATACGACTTTTGGCGATCCGGCGACTTTCAAACTTTCACGAATTACTCGAACTTTTTGCTCGGCATCCTTAACCAAATCAACCCCGAAGAATTTACCTTCACTAAGTTCAGTCCAGAATAATGGGGTACGGCATTTACGACCGTATAAAGCCTCGTAAGGCGCCATCTTAATGCTTGATTGAAAGCTATTGTTGTAGGCGAATTCAATCAAAGGTAAATACCGTTCCATGAACCACTAAACTCAAGGATGCAACATCTCAACATATCCTCGAGTATTTGAATTATCCGTTCGGATTGACCATCGGTTTGGGGATGAAAAGCGGTGCTAAAATGCAGCTTGGTACCCAAAGCATCTTGCAATTTCTTCCAAAATCGCGACGTAAATCTTGGGTCTCTATCCGACACGATAGAAATAGGCACCCGTGTAATCTCACAACGAAAGCGTACAATTCCGCTAATTTGTCCATTGAAAAATCCGTGCGTCGGGGATAAAGTGAGCCGACTTAGTTAGTCTATCGACAACGACCCAAATCGCATCCTTCTTACTCACGACAATGGCGGTCCGGATACAAAGTCCATTGTGACTCGATCCCATTTCCATTCGGGTATCATGATCGGTGAAGTAATCCCGATGGCACTTGATGTTCCGCTTTCACTTGTTGACATATCGACACCTTGAAACAAATTGAAATGTCTCGTTTCATACCGGCCACCAAAATTGGCGTTTGGTCATTGTACATTTTAGTACTACCCGGTGGATTGACATTCGACTACAATGGGCTTCATTTAGAATTATCGAAATAAGTTCAATTCTTTGGAACACACAGACGACTTCGAACCTCAAACAATCGTCATCATCAATTTGAAACTCGATTCCTTGTTCGAACACACTCACCGTTTTGCAAGCAACTCCTCATCAACTTTACGAGCTTCCGAATTTGATGAGCCAACAATGGTTTGGCCTTCAATTCGCTACTAACACATTGTCGGGTAGAATAGACAAGTGTACATTCATCGCTCGCAAAGCAAATAGTGATTTCCGGCTTAAGGCATCCGCAACCACATTAGCCCTTCCCGGGTGATAATCAATGACGAGCTCATAATCCTTTAACAACTCGAGCCATCGCCTTTGTCGCAGGTTCAAGTCTCTTTGGGTCATCAAATATTTGAGACTTTTGTGATCCGAATACACATGGCACTTCTCACCAAATAAGTAATGTCGCCATATCTTTAAGGCGAATACGATGGCAGCCAATTCGAGATCATGGGTCGGATAATTTTTCTCATGTGGCTTTAGTTGCCTCGACGCATAGGCCACAACTCGCCCTTCTTGCATCAATAAGCAACCCAACCCAAGTAGGGATGCGTCACTATAAATGACAAACTCTTTGCCCGATTCGGGTTGCACTAGAATTGGGGCTTCATCAAATAAGCTTTCATTGATCGAAACTTTTCCGACATTTCTCCGTCCATTCAAACTTAACACCCTTTTGGAGTAGCTTTGTCATTGGCGTGGCTATTGTCGAGAAACCTTTTACAAATCGTCGGTAATAACCGCAAGCCCCAAAAGCTCCTAACCGGTAACATTCCTTGGTGGTTTCAATCGACTATGGCGAATTTTGTTCGGGTCCACCGACACCGATCACGACACCACGTGCCCCAAAAAGCTAACCTCTTTCAACCAAAATTCACATTTATGAACTTTATGATAATCGCTTATCTCGTAAGATTTGCAACACTAGCCTCGGTGTTCAAGATGCTCGGTTTCATCTCTCGAATAGACCGAATGTCATCGATAAATACAACTACGAACCGATCCAAGTATGGCCTGAAAATTCTATTCATTAAATCCATAAACACCGCAGGGCATTAGTGAGCCCAAACGGCATCACCAAGAATTCGTAGTGACCATACCTCGTTCTAAAAGCGGTTTTGGTATGTCCGATTCTCGGACCCTCAACCGATAGTACCCGACCTCAAATCTATCTTTGAAAACACCGAGGCTCCCTTTAATTGATCAAACAAATCGTCAATTCGTGGCAATGGATATTTATTCTTTATCGTCACTTTATTGAGTTGACGATAGTCGATGCACAACCTCATGGTTCCGTCCTTCTTCTTCACAAACAATACAAAGTGCGCCCATGGAGAAAAACTCGGTCGAGCGAAACCTCTATCCGTCGGTTCTTGCAATTGAACCTTCAATTCCTTTAATTCCGTTAATGCCATACGATACGGGGCTATTGAAATCGGCGTAGTACCGGTACAACCGATGCGAATTCCACTTCTCGAACCGGTGGCAATCCGGTAACTCCTCGGAAAAACATCCGAATACTCACAAACCATCGGTACCGATTCGAGTTTCCTTTCCGTCTCTTTACTTCCAAACACATACGCAAGGTATGTTTCACACCCTTTTCACGTACCTCGAGCGGTCATAGAAGATATTATCGCGGCGCTCCTTTTAAATCGATGAGACTCGACTCGGACTACCTCATTATTTGTACTCCTCAAATCAATGGTTTTCCTTTTGCGTCCACCACCGTGCATCATGTACGGTCACCAATCCATACCAAGAATAACATCGAATTCATTAAATGGTAAAAGCATCGGATCGGTAGGAAACAGATTCTCGAATTATTAGGGGCATCTCTTGCACACTTTATCAACGAGTACGTATTGACCCAAAGGGTTTGACACTCGAATTACGAACTCGAGAGACTCAACAGTAGAGTCTTCTTGGATGCTAAAGTTTCACATACATATGAATGAGTAGAGCGGGTCAATCAATGCAATCACACTAGTATCAAAGAGAGTAAAAGTACCAAGATAACGTCGGGGAGGATGCCTCCTCTCGTGCGCGGATGGCATATGCTCTAGCAGGAGCTCGGGTCTCGGATCGAACAGCCGTATCGGTGGCTCCCCTCCGATTACCGCCCTACCTCCTGAAACCCTCGGGGTCTACCTCTAGTGTCGCCCCACTAGATCTCGCACCTTGCATCTTATTCTTCTCATCTAGCTCCGTGCAATCCCTAATGAAGTGGTCCTTGAACCGCATCCATAACAGCCCTATTAATGACTTACCCCAACATTCACCTAGGTGTCGTCTTCCACATTGGGGGCATTCAGTCTCTCTTGACGATTATTGCCCACACTAGCTATCAAGTAGCTCGAGTCCGTCGATGGTCGGGTTCTAATGGAAATTCCCGATCGTCCTCGACTTCTTGGTGTCCTCCCGAACCTCTTTATAGCCGAGAACGGAGCTTTACTCGTCGATCTTTTACGGTAATCTCTTGCTTCAAATTCAGCCTTCTTCTTCTCCTTCCCAAGTTCTTCCGCTTTGCGTGCTCGTTCGACTAGTGTCACGAACTCCTTTATCTCCAAAATTCCCACTAGTAACTTTAACTCTTCATTCAATCCTTCTTCAAATCTTTTGCACATCGCAACCTCATCAGCCACACACTCCCGAGCATACCGACTAAGTCTTACGAACTCATGTTCAGTATTCGACATCTGGTCATCCGCCTTGCTTGAGTTCCAAGAATTCCTTACGCTTCGATCGATGAACCGTTGACTAATGTATTTCTTTCAAATTGGATTGGAAGAAATCCCAAGTAACTCGTTCATTTGGGACTATGGAAATTAAAGTCCTCCACCAATAGTAAGTGAGTCTCAAACAAGGATATAGCACACTTAAGACATTCGTCGGTGTGCATGATTCATCTAACACTCTAATGGTGTTATCGAGCGTAACTCGGCCTTTTCGGCATCATCAAGAACTATGGCCTTGAACTCCTCGCCCCACGCTTCCTAATCAAGTCCACAGGTGGTTTACTCACCTCACGGATCGAGAATCGGAGGCATTGCGGGCTCTTGGGGTGGAGTGTTTAAATTCGGGAATGGTTGGACAGCCGGGTTGGTTCGGGCATATTGCGCGACCCACTCATTCATCATAGTGAAGAAGGCTTGTTTCGCCCTTCATTTTGATTATTCGCGGATGACTGAGGCTCAACAGCGGTGTCCCTTGCGCAGAGCAGCCGCTACACTTTCAACGTCATCCGCCAAGGGTCTCTCTACCGGGTTCCATCGCTAATTAAAACAAAAATTTCAACCGTCAAGTCATCACATTATTAAGCACTATCAATTTGGCATGTATAGCTAGACTCACACGCGCTATGGTAGTCCTAGAACCGACTAAACCTGGCTCGATACCAATAAAATTGTAACACCTAACTCGTGACCGACGCCGTGTCGGACACGAGGGTTAACGAGACAAATCCTCTTAAAGTACCGACCAATTTGGCATTTTTGGACAGGCTGGAAAACTGCGTCACCGTCGCCTTAAAATCCTATCTCGAGTTCCAAAACTCGAAACTGGTTTCGTAAATTTTCCTGAATTTAGACTCATATATCCATCCATGGATTTATTTTTAGAATTTTGGTTGGGCCAATTGGTACAGTTTATTAGTTAAAGTCACCCATGTTACAGGGATCGACTGCTCTGACCTCCGCGCGTTACAACTTGAATATCTTTCTGTACAGGGCTTTAATACTGGTGCCGTTTGTTTCTAATGAAACTAGACTCAAAATGGAATCTGTACATATAAGGCATGACTCCTAATTCTTTCTGGATAATTTATGGTAAATTTTCAAAGTCACGACAGGGGACCCAGAAATCGTTCTGGCCCTGTCTCACGAGAACTTTAATATCTCCCAGTATACTGCTCATATGGTCGTTTCGTTTCGTCCATATAAAATAGATTCATCAAGGATCAGTTCCATAATTTACTCACTATTTAATTCTACTTATACTATTTTTAGTGATTTTTCAATCTCATCTCACTGCTGCTGTCCGCAACAGTTACTGCAGTAGACTATGCCAATTTCATGAATTTTTCCTTGGCCTTAATCATCCATCATACATGACACAAATTATGGCCACCTTAACAAAATTTGAGTTTCTAAGACTCGTGGCTATAGGTTCTAGCATCCCACTCGACGACCACATAGGCCATTTTCACATGGCTTAAAGTTTACAATCCCACAAATCGACAAAATATAATAGCCTATACATGCCAAATGTTCTTCAACAACAAAAAAGTAATACCACAAGATTTCAGCGGTGTGATGACTTCAACGACGGTTCCGAGCACACAACAAGACGAGTCCCAAGGACCTAAAATGGGTGACAAGAAAACACCGAGTGAGTTTACAACTCAGAAGTCATAAGCATTCGTCAATCCACCGATAAAATTACTACTACATGTACAACAAATGAAACTAGGTACTCGTCCATATCGAATCCACATTTCATATTCTACACAACAAGATAATCAAGCATTTTTTTACACATTAACTCATTTTCCAGCACAACCATACAATTTCAATCATCACATAGATTTAAGGCTTACCAATTCAACCCCAAGCATGGACGTATTTTCTATTCATCATGAGCTCGAGGTACTTACCCGATCCGCTGTCCGTGATCAACTCGATAATATCGCACACTCAGTGCCAATAGTGATGCAAAAGCATATAATAAGTCCGCACACTTAGTGCTATATACTCAGCTCGCACACATAGTGCTATATAATCAAATTCGCACACTTAGTGCTGTACAAATTTTAAATCCGCACACTTAGTGCCAATCTTGTCACCGTGTCCATTTATACCCGCACACTTAGTGCCAAGACCAATACGTCATGCATTTTACTACCTTTATACATTCAACAATGGCATCATTCCATACACATACATTTCCACTTACACATCAATTCATTAAACACAATTGCATATATATATTATGATCATTTAAATCAATGCCAAATATATGCTTTATGACTTACCTTATATTGGATGAAACGATTTCCAATCGACTACTCGATTATCTTTCCTTTGCCTTTGCTTGATTCTCCACCTCTAGCTTCTTGAGCTAAATTTAACAAATAAATTGGTTTTATCATTTGAGCATCGGAAGAGGAATTCAAGATGCCTAGCCAATGTATAAATATCTACTCATTAGGCATCAAAGTCGCATATGTACAAAATCATGAATCGAACTCAACACCTTAGTTAGTGTTCCTCTTAGCCGAATTTTCTAAGCCAAGAATAGGCATCAATATGCTTGCCTCTAACCGAATGCATGCACACCAATTTCCCCTCATGTGGCCGAATATGCATGCCCATGTTGAGGCCGATTATGCACTTAATACCACACAAAACAGCATGCATTTTACTAACTAACGATTACATATTGTAGCTCAATACACATCTCTCATGTACTACATAACCGAAAACATCATCCCAAGCAAATATATACCTTGAAATAGTATATATGTCATACCAATTCATCATGTGCAAACACATATTCAAAGCTCAAATCTTACCTACCATGCAACATGCATGAATCATACTTGTGGATATACCATGACCGAATACATCACAACACCATCATTTTGGTCATGATTAAGCAAAGAACTTAATGTCTCACTCAAAATACTAAAAAGAAAGTCCAAGAGCCATCAATCCCCATCACATACACCATTAACAAGCTTCATATTTAACATGCAATGGCATTAACACAAAATCCACCTTGGCCAAATACCATTTCCATGGCATAACAAGGATTTGAACCATGGCTAACATGCACATCAAGTTAGCAACCAAAACAAGCATGAATCTCATGACACAACCTCAAACATACCTTAATCTTGATGCAAGTATAGCCAAATCTCCTTCTAGTTCTCTTCTAAACCAAGCATGAAGCAAAAATCCTCCTTTTCCTTAGTATTTTCGGCCAAAGAAGAGAAAATGGATGAACAAAATTTTCTTTTCTCTTCCACAATGCACTGCAAGGGGGGGTTTCACTCACACACACACATTTTTTTTTTCTTTCTTTATTACCCATACTCATTTGTTTATTGTTTCTCCCTAGTGCACCAACAAAACATGTTTCATGACATGTTTAGCCCATGATTCCTTGTCATGGCGGCCACTTCATGTTAAGGGGGAAATTTGACATGCAAATCCTTTATTTTTGCATGCATTATCAACTAGTCATCCCACATTTCCCCATCATACTTTCAATGTTTACTACTAGGCCCTTTCTAGTGAAATTCACATTTATAACTCTAAATCGAAACATCAAAAATGTCACACATGAATTAACACATATTATAGGCATCAAAATAAATTATAAATTATTTTTATGCCTCAGTTTTGTGGTCCCGAAACCACATCCCGACTAGGGTCAATTTTGGGATGTCACATGATCATATGAGTGCATGAAAATTTTGGTGAAATAATTTTAGCGATTTCATACTTAATTGCGAAAAAGGAGTAAATAGTGTAAAAGACAAAAGTTTTGTTTTTCTAGGTAAAGGTGTCAAATAGCTATAGAACATTAAATTAGGTATTTATTGAGTAAATAGACCATAAATATGTTAGTGGCTGCTCAAGGAGACAAAAAAAAGGTTGAAAAGTCAAAATTGGTGTGCATTAGATGACTTATTTGGTAATAAAATAAAACAAAAAGAAAACAAAATTGTTGTCATCTTTTCATCTTCCTTCTTCCCCACCGAAAATACCAGCAAAGAGGGGGTTTTGAAAGCTCAAAAATTTCAGCAACTTATATCGCTTACAAGTAAGTAATTTAGATGCCTATTTTTGATAATTTTTGTACTTTTGGAATCCTTGTAGCATGAACTAGCTAATGGGGGGACTATTTTGTAAAATAGTTGATAGTTTAGGGATTTTTCACGAAAGGATTTATGTTGTTTGTTGAATTATGGAAGAAAATGAGTCTTGGTTGTGTAATAAACAACTTTTGTGAAAGGATTTTCATGGAAAACACCTAAAAGGGCCATTTTGTAAAAGCTATAAAACAGGTTCTAATTGTGTGAAATAGTGGAAATTTGGGTTTGTCATAAGAGTAATAATTGGTCGGTTAGGCTTGGCTAATAAGGAAATTTTGTCAAAAATGTTAATTTTGATTGTCCAAATTTATTTAGTGATTAAATGAGTGAATTTCATCATGTTAGATCAAGAAAATCGAGATTTTGGTTTAAATCGAGAAAGTACGTGGTTAAAGACAAAAAGAGAATAATTAGCCAAAATTGCATTTGAGGTAAGTCCGGTGATTAAATGAGCATGATATTTATAACATTGTTATTATACTTGAAAATCTATCTTGCCATGATTGTGTTAATGTTTATGTTGATGATATTGTATATAAGAAAGTGATGTCAAATGTAAATAACATTTATGTGTTGATTGAATGCTTAGAGATTTGATGGAATAAGATATTCCATTGAAACAAGTAAGTTGTATGTAAATAATATAACTACATTGTTATTATTTGTGTTTAAACTGATATAGCATGAATTGCTTGGTTGTGGAAATGATTATGTTTGATGAATATTGAGATAGTAGAATTCCCGTTTGAACCTTAAGAAAAATTCAGATATTCATGTCATGACATTCGAGTTATTTGTGTGCCAGAGTAAGACATGTCTAGGACATACATCAGCTACAAGATGTGTCAGTGTAATACCATGTCTGGGACAAGGCATCGGCACAGATATGTGATTTGATAGCCTTAAAACGACCCTAGTCGGAATGTGGTTTCGGGACCACAAAACCGAGGCATAAAAATAATTTAATATTTATTTTATTGCCTATAATATGTGTTAACTCATGTGTGACATTTTTGATGTTTTGATTT
This sequence comes from Gossypium arboreum, assembly GCF_025698485.1. Taxonomy (NCBI): domain Eukaryota; kingdom Viridiplantae; phylum Streptophyta; class Magnoliopsida; order Malvales; family Malvaceae; genus Gossypium; species Gossypium arboreum. Next base: position 63,735,487 of record NC_069080.1, read on the forward strand.
AGAGTTATAAATGTGAATTTCACTAGAAAGGACCTAGTAGAAAACTTTGGAAGTATGATGGGGGAATGTGTAATGACTAATTAAAGCATGCATGCAAAACAATGGCCTTGCATGTCAAATATCCCTCTTTTATAAGAGGTGGCGGCCATGACAATGAGGATGGGCAAAACATGTCATAGACATGTTTTGTTGGTGCATTAGGGAGAAAAGAAATAAACAAATAAGCATGGGTAATAAAGAATGAAAAAAAAATGTGTGTGAGTGAACCCCCCCTATTGCCGTGTATTGAAGAAAAGAAAAGAAAAAAATTGATCATCCTTTCATTCTCTCTTGACCGAAAATCCTAAGGAAGAAGAGGGAATTTTTGCTTCATGTTTGGTTTGGAAGAGGATTAGGAAGGGGTTTGGCTATACTTGCATCAAGATTAAGGTATGTTTGAGGTTGTGCCATAAGTATGATTCATGCATGTTGCATGGTAGGTAAGATTTGAGCTTTGGATATGTGTTTATATTTGGATATAAACAACTTGAGATTCGGCCCTTGCACCTACATGAATATGTGTTTGCACATGATGAATTGGTATGACATATATACTATTTCAAGGTGTATATTTGCTTGTGATGATGTTTCGGTTATGTAGTAAATGAGAGATGTGTATTGAGCTACAATATGTAATCGTTAGTTAGTAAAATGTATGCTGTTTTTTTGTGTGGTATTAAGTGTAAATTGGCCTCAACATAGACATGCATATTCGCCAAATGAAGTAGATTGGTGTGCATGTATTCGGTTAGAGGCAACCGTATTGAAGCCTTATCTTGGCTTAGATAATTGACTAAATGGGTAATAAGTGAGGATGGTTGCGAATATACAAACATACATATGCATGTGTAATTGAATTATGAATGTTTAGCAAGATGGTTAAACTAGTTGATTTATTGATTAAGCTCAAGGAGTTAAAGAAGGAGAATCAAGCAAGGGAAAGACGAAGGTCATCGAGTAGCCGACTTGGACTGTTTTACCCAACACAAGGTAGGTCACTAAGCATATATTTTGTATTGATTTAAATAGACATAATGTCTATGTAATTATGCCGAAAGGAATGATAAATTTATATACATGTATGTCTGTGGTGATGAAAGTATTGAATGAAAAGAAAAGAGGCGAGAAGTATTGAGTTGTTGATTTCGGCACTAAGTGTGCGGGTATAAACATTTGTGATCATGAGAATGGCATTAAGTGTGCGGGTTTAAAATTTGTACAGCACTAAGTGTGCGAGTTTGATCATATAGCACTAAGTGTGCGAGTTGATTATATAGCACTGAGTGTGCGGACTCACTATATGCTTTTGAATCACTATTGACACTGAGTGTGCGACATTATTGAGTTGACCACGGACAGCGGGTCGAGTAAGTACCTTGAGTTCATGGCTAATAGGCGCTATGTTTATATTTGGAGTTGAGCTTGGTAAGTTTGAACCTATGTGACAATGTAAATTGAAGTCACGTACATAAGAATTATCGCGGAATGAGTGAAAGGTCATGTAGATGTATGATTGAATCGAAGGTCTAAGGAACTATGGTATAGTTCGGTTTGAATGGAGTAATTAGCCTCGCTCCATTTTGTTTCCTCTTGCGATAATGTTATTAATGGTTGTTAGTGCATTGCTTATGACTTCTCGAGTTATATACTCATTCGGTGTTTGCTTGTCACCTATTTTAGGTTTCTTGGACTCGACTTTTTGAGTATTCGGGACCGTCATCAAGTCATCACACCGCTAACAACTTTTGGTATTTTCTTCGTAGTTGGTCTTGGAGTACATTACGGCATGTATAGGCTATTATGTTTTGTTTGAACTTGGTATGTAAAATTTTGAATAGCCATGCGAAAATGGCGTATAAATGTTTTGAGCATAATGTTATAATCATTTGGTATGTATATGCTCATTAAGAAGCAGGAAATGTTTGGCAATGACCAGCCATTAGAATGGGTCATCATGATTATATTTTGGACTATATATGAAAAAGGGTGGTTGAATCATAGAAACTATGTGTTAGAGAAAGTCTACCCTAGAAATAGATGCTGGCAGCAACAGTGACGTGGATGTGAAAAATCACTAAAATAGTAGGAATGGAATTAAATAGTGAATAAATTATGTAAATGAACCTTGATGAATCCATTTTCATATGGAAGAAACGAAACGGTCATATGAGTTGTATGTTAAAAGATATTTGGGTTTTCGTGAAACAGGGCCAGAACGGTTTCTGGATTCCCTGTTCCGACTTTGAAAATTCATTATAAATTAACCAGAGATAATTAGGAGTCATAACATATATGTATAAATTCCTCTTTGAGTCTAGTTTCTATAGAAACAAATGGCATCAGTATTGAATCTCTGCACAGGTAGTTATTCGAGTTGTAACACACGAAGGTCAGTGTAGTCGACCCCCGTAACATGGGAGACTTTAACTAATAAACTGTACTAATTGGCTTGACAAAAAATTCTAGAAAAATATCTGTAGATGGACATATGAGTCTAGTTTCAGGGAAAAATTACGAAACTGATTTTCGAGTTGTAAAACTCAAGTTATGATTTTTGAAGCGACTAGTACACAGATTGGCAGCTTGTCTGGGAAATTCTCAATAAGTGGTTTGAAGTCTGTTAACACCTCGTGTTCGACTCCGGCGACGGTCTCGGGTTCGGGGTGTTACATGTGAGAGCTAGTGTAAGACCATGTTTGGGACATGGTGTCGGCCTCAATTTCGATAGTCAGTGTAAGACTATGTCTGGGACATGGCATTGACTTGATGGATGAGCCACTGTAAGACCATATATGGGACATGGCATCGGTATTACACCCTATGTTTGAGGCTTAGTGAATATCCGATAGCTTTCCGAATGGTTTAATGGTGAGAGTTATGATTTAAGCTAAATGAGAAAGGTTATGACCGTATTGTGAGTGATACAGACACTTACATGAAATTGATGAGATGTGAATTCAATTCATGTCATATGATTAGTAAGGAATGAATATGAGCATGTTGAGTAACACAGGTATGTATGCCAAGCTCATGAGAAATGAATTTACTTTATGATGTACATTTTGTGAAGATGTAAACAGGTAATTCATGCTTATGAGAATGATTTTGTGATGACCTTATGATTATAGGTCTATACTTATGATGTATGAATATGTAATCTAACCAATGTGGTGAAAATGAATTAATATGGTGTGATAAACGTAGTATCGTTAATTTACACTAAAACAGTTTTGGATAGCAGCCATAGTCTGACTTTAAAAATCCACCAAAAATTATGGAAATTGATTTAGAGGCTAAATAAAATATGAAATTAAAGCCTAATGAGTCTAGTTTCACATAGTGTAAGAAAAAAAGTTTCATATTATGAAATATTATAATTGTTGTGAGATAGAGTCAGAATGACTTTGAAATCCTCTGTTCTTATTTGAGAAACTCATTGAAAATTGTACAAAAATAGTTATGAGTTATAATTTATATGCTTAGAATTATTAATGAGTCTATTTTCAAGAGAAATAGATAGGAACATCATCCGAGTCCCGTATAATAAGATAATTAATTTTTAGTGAAGAGGGGTTAGAACTATTAGACAGCAAAAAAGGGTAACTTTAAGGAATAAAATGTACTAATTGGCTAAACCAAAAATTCTAAAAATTTTATGGTAAGAAGATATGTGAGTTTAGTTTCAGGAAAAATATCAGAACTTAATTTGGAGTTCCGTAGCTTCAGATATAAATAATTCAGTGACTATGACTCAAGAAAATAGCTTGACTGGAACATGAGTAAAAATGCAAATAGGGTTGTATTTGTAACACCCCTTACCCGTATCCGACGCCGGGACAGGGTTCGAGGCGTTACCGGACTTAAACACTCACAACATGCAAAACTGAGGCACAAAATTTTTGCCTAAAATTAAAACATCTCATACACATGCATATTGTCCCTTATACAGGCCATCGAAGACTATAACATACATCGGGGTGGTTCGGGACTGAACCAAGAACTTTTGACAAACTTTTGACTACTTAACCAATTTTCTTGCTTTGGAGAGTCACATGCCTGTGTGGGTTGGGTCGTGGTCACACATGCCCCTGTGGCTTGGGACACGCCCGTATCCTCAGCTTATGTAATTCTCTGTTTATGACGTCAGCCAAACAAATTGATCCACATGGTCAAGCCACACGCCCGTATGCTAGACCGTGTCCTCCACACGGATGAGACACATGGCCGTGTCTCTGCTCGTGTGGCCAACACTTAGGCTATTTTCCAAGCCTTATGTTGTCCTTAATTCTTTCCCATACTTTACACATCTGCCACATATTCATTCCATGGTCGCGACCACCTCGAATGGTTCTAGGACATTCATCATATACATGTGTTATACTAATTATTCATAACAACCAATTATAATCACACGACATGCATTAACCCATAGCAGGAATAATTAGGCTTACAAGCCATAACCATAATAAGCCACGTCGCATGGCTATATACAATAGATCAATATAAGTTGGTACATTTGGCTAATCATAACAACATCTAATGTAAAAACTAGTGCTTATACATGCCACTCACTTGAAAGTGTTTAACACACGTATGACAGTACTTTGGAGTTGATAGCTTGATAGTGTGATGCTACCTCTGACGATCTCCAACCCCGAGCCAACCTGAGAACACTAAGGAAATGGAGAGGAGGGAGTAAGATTAAAGCTTAGTAAGTCCATATGAAAATAATAAGCACTATAACAACATGTTTCCTTAGGCAATCAACCATAATGACACTTTTACTCATATTTTGGTTAAGTTGTTTTCTCGAGTCGTAGTTACTTATTTATATCTGGAGTTACAAAACTCTAAATTAAGATCCGTTAATTTTCCATGAAACTATACTCATTTATCTTATTACAATAAAATTTACAGAATTTTTGGTCTAGCTAATAAGTACAGTTTATTATTCAAAGTCTCCCTTATTTCACTATTTGACAGCTTCGACCTTTCTTCGCTAAAATTTATTTATCTCATAGTACAAGATTCAGATAATGTTACCGTCTCTTTATCCTAAAATTAGACTCATTAAGGATTTAATTAATATGATTATTAACTCATAATTATGTTTTTACAATTTATAGTGATTTTCCCAAGTCAGAACAGGGGATTCCGTACTCGTTTTGACATTATCTCACAAGAATTCAAATATCTCATCATATGAGATTCCTTTACTAGCACCATTTCCTTTATCTGAATCTAGACCCAATAATATTTAATTTATATTTTATTCAGTATCTAACTCAATTTCCATTATTTTTGGTGGATTTTCAAAGTCGGACTATTGCTGCTGTCCAAACTGTTTCAATGCAAATTCACTGTAACTATCATAAGCTCATTGATCATGGACTCATCATTTCATGAAACCCATATCTCATTACACAATGTAAGTTAACATGATATTACAACATAATTCATAATTCATAATCATAAGCATAAGGATGGTTCATCTTTCAAACCTTTTTACTTGTTTATCATGTATACACATACATATGCATGAATTTGCTTACTCATTATTTATCACATTTCAATAAGGCATCACTTATGAGTATAATGTACGTACCTATACAAATCTGTAGCATATCAATTAACTTTACTTTTATCACCGCGCCCATCTCAGGACTTTCATCACATTATTCATTATAATACCCATTGAATTTCTTAGAAATCTCGATGGATAATCCATTTACCGTCAAGTCATACAAGTGATCATCTCAAGTACGCACTCCCGTGAACCTCACATCTTATGGCGGGATTACCAGTCCAGGCTAAATCCCCCGTAATATAAACTCATAGAGTATTGTTGGGATTACCAGTCTAGGCAAAATCCCCTACAACAACATATACTCAAATGAGATCAGATCTGAATTACCAGTCCAGGCTAAATTCAGATCCTAACCGGTTTACACGTCCGGGCTAAATCCTTAATGCACACGAGGCTCGATCACTCAAGGAACACCCGTCCAGGCTAAATCCTTTTCTATATTTGAGATCAACGGATTACCTGTCCGGGCTAAATCCTTTTCTGCAACACATGCAGGATCTCAAGTTGCAACACCCCAAATCTGGCCTGGACGTTATGGCCGAATCTGGTGTGTCACATTGAAGTGGTTTAGCGAAAACCTTATTTTCATTGAAAACCCTTATATAAAATGATACACCTCAATTGCTTTGTAAAATCGCTTTTTAGTTGCAGAAGCTTTGTTTTAAACATTTAATTTAAATGTAACTTGTCATTTAAAAATTTAGTTGCGGAAACATAGTATTTAAAAAAAAACAGTTATGGTTTAACGTTCTACTTCTAATAAATATAAAGCATAAAAATGATAGTAATCCTAATTTGAAATATTAGCCAGAGGAAAGACCTTGTTACAACCCAAATCAAATAGAAATAATATAAAATCAAAATATTAAAAATTACATAAAGACTAAGTCTAAACTTTTTATGCAAGTTGGCCACCTCCGAGTCCCTCCATCCGTCGAACCGCCTACTGAGGATCACCTGAAATATTTAAAAGGAGGGGGTGAGTTTCGAAAACTCAGTGTGTACAACCCTCAATGAGTATAAAGCAATCATCATTCATTTTGGGCCTAAGCCCAATTCAATAATGGTGGCCTTTGGGCCTTAGCCCATGCTAGCCTCAGTTGGGCCGAAGGCTACATCGCAATAATATTACAATAATATCATACGTGCAATGCTGTGCAACCCACCCCAATAATCCAACCGCTACACACCAACTCTGTCCCCCGGTACACATCATGTAGGGATATAAATATTGACCCACCCAACCGATACACATCAATAGTAGCCCGGTTATGGTACTACCTTCATTGCAGCAAGCTGCCAATCATATATTGGGCTCAATAGCCGTCGGTGGATCTACGGTTGTCACACAACCATGCGATCCTCATATACTTCCTCCGTTCCATAAAACTTACATTCCACACATATGGGTATTTTAGTTATTTTCACCCTTAGGGGAATTTCGGTAATATCTCTTGATTATGGGTTTATTACTTACCTTGGACCGTTAACAAGTCCTCGATAGCTAAAGTGAACAGATACTATGCACTTTGTAGGATTCCAAAGAAGAGGAGGTGAATCATTAAGACTACTTAAGTATCAAACTAACCCTAGATCCAATCCTAGACATGCATATACCCATTGCCACACTTTAACCTTATGACTCGTCCACGGTCGTAATTTAATTAATTAATCAGGTTTTATAAAGTTATCAATACTAGGCGCAGATCCCCTTACAAGGCTCAAACAAGTCTTCATACATGCATATGGCCCACTAGGCCCAATCTCATTCATATGACCCATTAGACCCAAATCACATTCATTTGGCCCATTAGGCCCAAATCATATTCATATGGCCCATTAGGCTCAATCACACTCATAGTCATGCTTTAATACGATTTTCAATCACTTAGCATCAATTTGCCAATTTTGCCTATTATGGCCCCTACAGCTCATTGGGCCCACTTAACCCATTTTGGCCAGGTTGGCCAATACACGGCCCAAGTCCATGGAATCGCCCATGGGGCCTCAGATAACCTATCAGTTTTCCCCTTACGAGTGTTCGTGCACTCGCAAGTCTGTTGTAGCCAAACTTCCAGCTTTTCGACATTTCAATTTTTTGACATTTTGGGATTTACCGATCTACTGTGTGTGTGCAGTGTATGTACACACCTTCGGCTTTATATCAAGCTATAATAGGGTAGAAGTACACACCTTATCACCTGGAATACTAAGTATTCATAATCGCCCGAACCTATATTCGACATTATACTCCATCAGTCACATCCCATTAATTCAACATAAATCCACTACTTATCGGTTGCGATATGCCTATGTAACTCGAAATCTGACGTAGTCCCCTTTCTGCATCCAGGCGAAAAGTCCCGAATGGCTGACACCTTACGTCGCTTAAACTTGGGAGCCTCTATCCTAACATCTCTTCTAGAACCCCTATTTTTCCATCAACTAATACTTAGCTAGCGATCACACTCTTAAATGAGAGGGAAAAAGAGAAACAAATGGAGAAACCATAAGTTAACGAAAGTATTGGAAAGAATAAAGAAAACTCGGCTTTTAAGAGTGTAGAAACGAAAGAACTTAGAAATATTTAACAAAAGCCGAAGAAGATCTAATTCACTTACCGATTGCAAGATTGCTTGCCAACAAGAAATCAAACCCCCAAAGTGTATGACTCGACTTTTAAATGAAAAAGAAACATTCGGCTAAGTTGAAGAGGGAAGAGGTTGATTCGATTAAAATAGTGAAGAAAAGATCAAGAGTTTAGCTTAAAGAAAAGAGGAGACGCTATACGACTGAAGAACACAAAAACAAAAAATTCCCTTACTTGCCCATACGACACACATATATATACTAAAATAAATAAATAACTAAATAAATAAATAAAAATACAAACCTATACTCTTAAATCGACTTAAACTTGTCCAGTTAAATTTCTTTCAATTTCTCCAATTTTTATCACCATCATATCCACACTTAATCCTCATCCTAATCCCTTTGATTTTAGCCAACAATTCCAATTTGAATTGCATTCAAATTGCTTCCACAGAATAACAATCCTTCCCTGCATTGAGTAGCAAAATTAAACTCCCTTTTGCGCATGCCACTACTCGAACTCTAGCCCTCCAACTTCCTAACACGCTATTGGCCACTGCACCACATCCTATCTTGTGCTACCATTCGGTTACAATTAACTATAAGGCTTATATGCCTAAGCCTCAGTTTTCTTAAAGAATAAAAATTTAAACTTTGCCAGGCCTGGGATTCGAACCTGCAACCTCTCATATCCATAGTATGCTTCTCGCCACTGCACTGCAGGCGCTCTTGTGCCATATTCCATCCCTAACTATTTTTAAGGCGTATTAACCCGCAACCAGGTTATCCTAAAAATATTTGCTACCATTCAGATTCGAACCCCTAATCTCTTAGCTGTGCTATACGTCCCTTGCCACTACGGCACCTACCTTATTTGTGTCGTTCTTCCTCTCCCAATTAATTATAATGTCTTTTTGTCGACCTCCAGGTTATCTAAAAAAAGCCCACAACTTTTGCTCATGCCGCGACTTGAACCCAACACCTCTCCTTACTCCTAACGCCATTGTACCACTGGGCCAAGCGCATCCTTTGTGTTGAATTTCCACCAAACACATTTATAAGGCCTAAACGCTAGCTTCCCTACTAATCATATGCGTAATAAAAATTTTCGCCAAGGCCAGGACTCGAACCCTGGACTTCCTACTTGCTACCAATGCCTTTTGCCACTAGGCCAAGCATTTCATTATGTCAGATTTTACCAGGCCTTATTACTAAGCCTTCCACCTAATGCTCAGGGTCCTTTAGAAAAGAAAATGCAAAATTTTGATAAAGCCCTAAATCGTAGCCATGACTTTTTCCACACTACCAACCTTTCCTAAATCACTTAAAAATTAGACAAAACATGAAATTATAAAATATTTAAACACATTTCATTTATTTAAGCCGCCTTCTAACCGATCCCAAACTCAAGGCCCATTATTTCTAGGCCCAAATTCAGGGTGTTAGAATTCACCATTCCTAAAAAAAATTTCGTCCTCGAAATTTCTAAATAACTGGGTAGTCGTGTATCAACTATCCCACTACGCTACTGCTGTGCACTCTAATCCTAATAATTTTAATATATATTCAAAACATCCACCTATCGCAAACATTCTCAAACACACAAAATAAGTATCAAATTCAGATTCAAGTGTTTTAATACAATCTGACATCTAAGGAAATCTATTGAATATAAACAATTAATAGCTTAAGACATATTGTAGTATAACAGTTCAACATAATTCAGAAGTAAAAGAACTTACTTAGCTCGACGTCGGAGACTCGGTGTGCCACACAATAGAATCTTTAAAAACCACCTCAATATTATTTGTAAAAAATTTTAAAAGCCCAAAAACAAAGCCTATTTCACAGCCCAAGTTTTGAATTTAGCTCTGATACCACTAAATATAACACCCCAAACCCAACCTGGACGTTATGGTCGAATCTGGCGTGTCACATTGAAGTGTTTTAGCGAAAATCTTGTTTTTATTGAAAACCCTTCTTTAAAATGATACACCTCAATTGCTTTGCAAAATCTCTTTTCAGTTGCAGAAGATTTGTTTTAAACATTTAATTTAAATGTAACTTGTCATTTAAAAATTTAGTTGCGGAAACGTAGTATTTAAAAAAAAAACAGTTATGGTTTAACGTTCTACTTCTAATAAATATAAAGCATAAAAATGATAGTAATCCTAATTTGAAATATTAGCCAGAGGAAAGACCTTGTTACAACCTAAATAAAAGTATTAAAAATTACATAAAGACTAAGTCTAAACTTTTATGCAAGTTGGCCACCTCCGAGTCCCTCTATCCGTCGAACCGCCTACTAAAGATCACCTAAAATATTTAAAAGGAGGGGGTGAGTTTCGAAAACTCAATGTGTACAACCTTCAACGAGTATGAAGCAATCATCAGTCATTTTGGGCCTGAGCCCAATTCAATAACGGTGGCCTTTGGGCCTTAGCCCATGTTAGTCTCAGTTGGGCCGAAGGCCAAATTGAAATAATATCACTATAATATCATACGTGCAATGCTGTGCAACCCACCCCAATAATCCAACTGCTACACACCAACTCTGTCCCCCGGTGCACATCATGTGGGGATATAAATATTGGCCCACCCAATCGATACACATCAATGGTAGCTCGGTTGCGAAATTACCTTCATTGCAGCAAGCTGCCAATCATATATTGGGCTTAATAGCCCTCGGTGGATCCACGGTTGTCAAGCAACCATGCGATCCTCATATACTTCCTCTGTTCCATAATTCCTAACCCATATGCAACCTAAATAGAATATTATATAAATGCATATGAATGCAGCAGGTATACATGTAACATCCATAAATCTTACATTCCACACATAGGGGTATTTTAGTCATTTTCGCCCTTAGGGGAATTTCGGTAATTTCTCTTGATTATGGGTTTATTACTTACCTTGGCCCGTTAACAAGTCCTCGATTACTAAAGTGAACAGATACAATGCACCAGGTAGGATTCCAGAGAAGAGGAGGTGAGTTATTAAGACTGCTTAAGTACCAAGCTCACCCTAGATCCAATCCTAGACATGCATATACCTATTGCCACACCTTAACCTTATGACTCGTCCATGGTCGCAATTTAATTAATTAATCAAGTTTTGTGCAGTTATCATATACTAGGCCCGGATCCCCTTACAAGGCCCAAACAAGTCTACATACATGCATATGGCCCACTAGGCCCAATTTTATTCATATGGCCCATTGGGCCCAAATCACATTCAATTGGCCCATTAGGGCCAAATCAGATTCATATGGCCCATTAGGCCGAATCACATTCATAGTCATGCTTTAATAGGATTTTCCATCACTTAGCATCAATTTGCCAATTTTGCCTATTATGGGCCCTACAGCTCATCAGGCCCATTTAGCCCATTCTGGCCCGGTTGGCCAATAGACGGCCCAAGTCCATGGAATCGCCCATGAGGCCTCAGATAACCTATCGATTGTTCCCTTACGAGTGTTCGCACACTCGCAAGTCTGTTGTAGCCAAACTTCTGGCTTTTCGGTATTTTAGTTTTTTGGCATTTCAGGATTTTCCGATCTACTGTGTGTGTGCAGTGTATGTACACACCTTCGGCTTTATATCAAGCTATCATAGGGTAGAAGTACACATCTTATCACCTGGAGTAATAAGTATTCATAATCTCCCGACCCTATATTCAACATTATACTCCATCAGTCACATCCCATTAATTCAACATAAATCCACTACTTATCGAAGAACAACCTATACTTTCCTTGACTAGATTGATCGACTGCGATCTGCCTATGTAACTTGAAATCTGATGTAGTCCCCCTTCCGTATCCAGGTGAAAAGTCTCGAATGGCTGACACCTTACGTCGCTTAAACTTAGGAGCCTCTATCCCAATTTCTTTACTAGAAGCCCCCTTTTTCCATCAACTAATACTTAGCCAGCGATCACACTCTTGAATGAGAGGGAAAAAGAGAAATAAATGGAGAAACCATAGGTTAACGAAAGTATTGGAAAGAATAAAGAAAAATCAGCTTTTAAGAGTGTAGAAACGAAAGAACTTAGAAATATTTAACAAAAGTCGAAGAAGATCTAATTCACTTACCGATTGCGAGATCGCTTGCCAACAAGAAATCAAACCCCCAAAGTGTATGACTCGACTTTTAAATGAAAAAGAAACAGTCGGCTAAGTTGAAGAGGGAAGAGGTTGATTCGATTAAAATAGGGAAGAAAAGATCAAGAGTTTGTCTTAAAGAAAATAAGAGATGATATGCGACTGAAGCACACAAAAACAACAAATGCCCTCATTTGCCCATACGACACACATATATATACTAAAATAATAATAAATAAATAAAAATACAAACATACACTCCCTAATCGACTTAAACTTGTCCAGTTAAATTCCCTTCAAATTCTCCAATTTTTATCATCATCATATCCACACTTACCTCATCCTAATCCCTTTGATTTTAGCCAACAATTCCAATTTGAATTGCATTCAAATTGCTTCCATCGAATAGCAATCCTTTCCTGTGTTGAGTAGTAAAATTAAACTCTCTTTTGCGTATGCCACTACTCGAACTCTAGCCCTCCAACTTCCCAACACGCTGTTGGCCACCGCACCACATCCTATCTTGTGCTACCATTCGTTCACAATTAACTATAAGGCTTATACGCCTAAGCCTCAGTTTTCTTAAAGAATAAAAATTTAAACTTTTCCAGGCTTGGGATTCGAACCTGCAACCTCTCATATCCATAGTATGCTTCTTACCACTGCACTGCAGGCACTCTTATGCCATATTCCATACCTAACTATTTTTAAGGTGTATTAACCCACATCCAGGTTATCCTAAAAATATTTGCTACCATTTAGATTCGAACCCCTAATATCTTGGCTGCACTATACGTCCCTTGCCACTATGGTACCTACCTTATTTGTGTCATTTTTCCTCCCTCAATTAATTATAAAGTCTTTCTGTCGACCTCTAGGTTGTCTAAAAAAAACCCACAACTTTTTCCCATGCCGCGAACTGAACCCAGTACCTCTCCTTACTCTTAACGCCATCATACCACTGGGCCAAGCACATCCTTTGTGTCGAATTTCCACCAAACACATATATAAGGCCTAAACGCTAGCTTCCCTACTAATCATATGAGCAATAAAAATTTTCGCCAAGGCCAGGACTCGAACCCTAGACTTCCTACTTGCTACCAACACCTTTTTCCACTAGGCCAAGCATTTCCTTGTGTTAGATTTTACCAGGCCTTATTACTAAGCCTTCCACCTATTGCTTAAGGTCCTTTAGAAAAAAAAATGCAAAATTTTGCTAAAGCCCTGGATTGAACCCAGGACTTTTCCACACTACCAAACCTTCCTAAATCACTTAACAATTAGACTAAACATGCAATTATAAAATATTTAAGCACATTTCATTTATTTAAGCCGCCTTCTAACCGATCCCAAACTCAAGGCCCATTACTTCTAGGCCCAAAATTTAGGGTGTTCCACAAGTCATGTAAGCCATGGTTTATTCATCGGATTTCCCTTTTTATTCAACTGGGATTTTTGGTTTTCATCAAGTATCTCATTATGCATAGCTAATCATGCAATGTACATCCAATTCAACACATTTCCATGTTTATTTAGACATTAGTCCATGAAATAAACATGGTATTGTATATAATTATATTTAGACATTTGTTACAATATATAATCTTTATATCAACTAAATAAATATCCATCACACTATGCTAACACATCAATTTAAGTTCAAGTATGAACAATAATATCATTGCATTATCATTGACATATGAACTTACCTAGGTTTCGAGTATGACTATTTATTTCGAGTATGTGCTTAACCTTGTTCAACCTCGTTCTAAGCCCGAATCTTGTTTTCCTTGGTCTATAATATCACATTTATCCTACTAACTAGTCACATTTTTCATATGGGTCCAAAAATTATATTTTTACAAATTTACATTTTGACCCCTAAACTTTTACATATTTTTACTTTTGCCCCAATACTCGTAAAATGATTTTTATTCAATTTCCTTGCATTTCAAGCCTAGCCAAATCATTTTCATAACTATGACAGCCCCCAATTTCCACTAAATCACCCTTTTATTACTAATTTATAACTTTTACGATTTAGTCCTTTTTAAGCATTTTTACCGAAAATCACTTAGCAAAAGTCATTTATTACACACCGAGCCTTCATATTCTACCATTAAACATCAAAATACATGCATATCATTCATGGGTAAATTTTTAAACATAAACCCTAGCTCAAAATAATGGTAGGCATGAGTAGAGTATGTTACCGGGATTTCAAAAATATAAAGAACATAAAAAACGGGGCTTGAATGCACTTATTATTGAGCTTGGAAGCTTGAAAACTCTAACCATGTCTTCTCCCATGCAGCCATAGGTAGAAGATGGACAAGAAATTTGGCTTTTATTGTCTTTTAGTCCATTTAATGACCAAATGACCAAAATGCCCTTTTAGTTTTTGTTTAATTATCCATCCAAACCCATTTTTGTCCAAAATTTTAGAAATTGGTCATATTGCTATTTAAGACCCCCTAATTAAAAATCCAATTCAATTTCATACTAAAAACGTCTAGAACTTATATTTTGTAATTTATTCAATTTAGTCTTTAAAGTCTAATCGAGCACCTTAGACATAAAATTTCTTCATGAAATTTTCACACAAGCATGTAAATAGATCATAGACCTTATAATAATCATAAAATAATTATTTCTACTTTGGATTTGTGGTCTCAAAACCACTATTTTGACTAGGTCCTAATTTGGGATGGTACATTTACCATGAGAAGCAAGTTGATAAATTGCTTATTATTTTCATACGATCTTACTAAGCTATAAAGCTTATTCCCTTCCTTTCCTTTCCTTTAGTGTTTTCAAGTTAGCTCGGGGTTGGAGATCGTCAGAGGCAGCATCACATTATCAAGTCGCTACCTTTGGAATAATAAAGCATATATTAGAAATTTCAAGTGAGTGGCATGTATAAGGATCTAGTTGATTGACATGTATTATTTTGCTTTGGCCAAATGTGTTGGCTTATGTTGAGTTATATGTATATGGCCATGAGATGTGGCTCATATTGATTTTGGCTTGTAAGCCTAGCTATTCATGTAATGTCTAATGTTTATAAGGTGATTATGTTTGTTTGCCATGCATGGTTAGTAATATGACATGTGTGTTGGATGTATGCTCTATGACCAATTGAGGTGGTCATAGCCATGTAGTAATCACACATTATAAACACAACGTTATAATGATTGAACTTGAGTGCTTGATGGATAAGTTGGTAACCATAGTATAATGGTAAAAGTGGTCATCAAAATGAAAAGTCTTATGAATGTGAAATAAGGAATCTAGACTTGGTATTGCATGAGTAGATGCATTACTTGTAAGAGGACATGTTAATGTTAAGGATGTCTTAATAAAGAGTGTTTAATCACTAAAATGATGCCATGATTTGCAATTTTGATGTGCATAAGGTTGTATGAGATTATGGGTAACATGAAGGCTTGGAAAATAGCCTAAGTGTTGGCTACACGGGCTGAGACATGGTCGTGTGTCTCAGCCGTGTGAGAGACACGACCTGGAGACACGGGCGTGTGGCCTGGCCATGTGGTTGGATGTGCATGCTGACGTCATAAACAGAGAGTTACATGGCCTGAGGACACGGGCGTACCAAAGGCACACGGGCGTGTCCCTATGTCCACACGAACGTGTGACCCTATTTTATGGGAAAATTTTCTAAGTTTTCTTGAAACTTTTCAAAGTTCTCAGTTTAGTCCCAAATCAAATTTGATGAATGTTTGGGCTTTGTAGACCCAAATAAGGAACGACATGCATGTGTTTGAAAGGTTTTGAATTAAAATAGATTTTATGGCCCGATTTTTGTATGAATGTGTATGTTTAAGTCGGGTAATGCCTCGTACCCTGTTCCGGCGTCGGACATGGGTAAAGGGTGTTACAGGTTTCCTACTCATATCTGATACACACCAATATCGAGTTCTCCAGAACTTTTCCATTTGATAACACACTAGTTTTGGACAAGCCACCACATAGATACCAATAAACGGTCACATAACACATCACGGACAAGGCACCACATAATTGCCGATAACAACCATATAATCGCAATTAAACTCCCACATAACTTCCTCCTTTCTTAATCCCACCCCATGCACCTGATATGGCTATTTTAACACATATGTTTCACTTTTTACATTTTTCGCATATTCATATTCGTAACTCATATTTCTCGGTTTTTACACATATGCATGTATCATGCTTGCATTTTCACGTATCACATAGTTTTCACTTTAGCATGCTTTAATATACATATTTATATTAAAACATGGATCTTAATATACACATACATATATCACATGTTTAGATCATCACATATCAATCTAGCCATAAACCACATAACATAGAGTTCAAATGAACATAACATATATCACATATAACAAATCATGGATTTTCACAACACTAAATATTTTGGGACACTTGGATTCCTCTTTGATTGAGATTTTCAACTCCACTCGAGTACTTAATGTACTCACAAATTAATTAATTAAATAACATTTTATTAGAGTAAATAACATTATATTTCACTTGAAACAAGAGTTAGATCCCACACCTTAAACAAATCTAAATCGTACGCTCCTTTTTAGAAGTCTAATTTGGATCTAGTACCGATCGCAAATCTAATCACATGATTAACCCATGTTAGTCATGATTAATCGAATAACATAACTTTTAATACGAGATCTAATGTGGAAATATCACCAACACTTATCCTCGATTCGAATGCTCGGATTCATCACTCTTGCTATGTCACACTATTGGTTTCTTGGAAGATTATTGTTTGGTGGTCCTTCATGTCGACACGAGATCATGTTAGTATTTAAGATTTTCGAAATAATAAAATTAAATACAAAGTTTCTAGGCCCTATACCATTCGACCATGTCATAATAATTTTAGGACGAAGGATTTTCAATCCCAAAACTTCACTTATGCTTGTTTCGTTACTAGATAATCGAAGGAATGAAATGGAGTGAAATCGAGGGTTGGATAATCTAAAATAATCACATAAAATAAAAGAAAATATGTGTTTTAGTCACTAGAGTAATCAGCAAAAGAAAGTAGAAATCAAAAAGGAAAAAATTGGTCATCGGTGGTAGTAGTGAAGGTGGTCTAAAGGTGGCGGTTCGGTGATGGGGTGCACTGGTCCGATGGTGGTGAGAAAGTACAAGAATGGAGAGGGTACAGTCACTTTCAATTGAAATAAAAGGGAAAAAAGAGAAGAAAAAGGAAAATATTGGAGGAAGATGGCCCTCGGTGGTTGCGACAGCTGCCACAGCTGTGCACGGTGGAAGAGGGGAGGGGGAGCGTAAGGAAAATAGAAGTAAAGGTTGGTTGTGGATGGTGGTGATGTAGTGGTGCAAATAAGCTTATGGCGGAGAAAAGAAAAATGGTGGTGGTAGTGGTTGTCAAAAGAGAGAAAAGAAGGGTGGAGAGGAGAGAAAAGGAAAGTAAAAGTTAGTTGTGGATGGTGGTGATGTGGTGGTACAAATAAGCTTACGATGGAGAAAAGAAAAAAGGGTGGTGGTGGTGGTTGTCAAAAGAGAGAAAAAAAGGGTGGAGAGGAGAAAGAAAAAGAATAAAATGGTGCACATGAGGGTGTATGGCCTGCTAGGGTGTTTTTGGTGGTGAACACTTGTACTTTTGGTAAGGGTGAGGAATGGGAAAGGTGAGGGAACGTAGAAGCAATAAGAGGGATGTGTTTCACATAAAAAGGCAAGTTTGATTTGCTAATAGAGGAAAGGAATCCTCCTTATATGGCAACATAGGTGGACGACAAAGACTTGAATGCACCAAACCAAAAAGTGAAAAAATTAAATAAAAATAATACGCACATTGAGGTTTGAACTAGGGATTTCAATGATAGCTAAGGAGCACTTAACCTCTTGACCATTACACTTCCTTGTGTTCAATATTGCACGAATAATTTTAAGACATAAAAGCTAGTAGTTTCACTCTCTCTACTAAATTAAAATTAATTAAGAAAATGAGATGTGACAACTCTACCCTCCTTAAAAGAAATTTTTTCCTTGAAATTATCTAATGGAAATATGTAAGGATATTGTTGCCGCATTGCATCTTCTGTGACACCCCTAATCTGACCCTAGTCGAAATGTGGTTTCGGGACCACGAAACCGAGTTTTATAAATAATTGAAAGTTATATTCTATGTTCATGAGGTGAGTAAATGCATGTGTAAAAAAAAAAAATTCAAGCATTTATTTTGCCATTTGTATGTGAAATTTTGAAACGGGACTTATGTGAAACATTGGTAAAATAGGTTAGGTAAATATATAAAGTGATCTAATAGAGCATGTATTCAAAAATGTGGACTTGCATGTCAATTAGACCATTTTTGAATGCAAATGGCCGGCCAACACATGCATGTAACAATGTGTTCTCTTGTCTCCATTTTTAATTGGTGGGAATTAAGGTATGATTTCTTATGTTTTTCTTTGGATTTTGAGAAATTTAAATTGGTTTTAAAGCTCCTAAAAAGACCCATGTATGTGATTTTGTGTTTGTGATGCATGAAGCATTCGATCATGAGCTCAATGGGTTACATTGTGTATGTTTTGATAATTTGTAAGGAGAAATGTGACAGTCCTAATTCGACCCTAGTCGGAATGTGGTTTCGGGGCCACAAAACCGAGTCCCAAAATTTATTTAAAATTTGGTTGCGTATCCTCTATGTATATTAGTGCATGTGTGAAAATTTGATGTTTTAATTTAGACTTATGAAGGTGAATTTCATGTGATTGACTTAGTTGAGAACCTAAGAAAATATGATAGGGAATATGTAAGGATCAAATGATAACAAAGTGAGGAAACTTGGGTTTGCATGTCAAATCACCCAAACCTCAAGTAGTGGCCGGCCAAGCAAGGATGGTTCTTCCATTAAGTTGAATTTTTAATGATGCTTTTATTAGTAAATGATTAAAATAGATCAAAAAAGAAAAAGGAAAGGGAATAAAATAAGAAAGCAAGAGAAAGTCTTCATCTTCTTTCTTTTCTTGAAGTGCCGTGAGCTAGGGAAGGAGGGGAGAAATGTTCTAAGACATTCGGCCATCATAAGGGAAGATTAAGGTAGGATTCATGTTAGTTTTGTTAAATTTTTGTGAAAATCTAGCTAGTAGCCAATGTCTTATCATGTCCCATATGTTAATTTTCTACCTAAATAAGTAATTAAATGGCATACGGCTAGGGAGAGGTAAATGCTAAGAGTATGGTGCTTTTGATGTTGTGAAGGGAAATAATAGGAAGGTGAAAGAAGATTTAGGTAGAAATGTAGTTATATGTGGATTTATATGATGTTACAAATAGATGTGAAGCTATGCTAGACTAGAAGAAAAAAATCCGGCCAAGTGTTCATGGGAGGAAACTATGTGTTTGAAAGAATAAAAATGATACTATAATTGATAGTATAGGTATTCGGCCATTTAATCAAGTGTATAGGTGATGTTAGATCTAATTTTAGCATATTCGGCTATATAAGTATGCCCATTTGTGATATTACCTTTGATTGTATAAAATCGACTAAAATGGGTAGTTAGTAAGGGTGGTTACCTAATATACAAATATGTATATGTGTATGTGTAATTGGATTATTGATAGTAATGATATTACATGGTTATTAGCCGAATGGCCCAAAAGCATAAGGTAGAAAGCTCAAGAGGTTAAAGGAGGGGAATCAAGCAAGGGCAAAGCAAAGAACATCGAGTAGCCGAGTTGGAACCGTTTTACCCAACACAAAGTAAGTTCTTAAGTATTTGAGTTTGATTCCTTTGTAAGTTTTAAGTGATTAAATATTGAGTAAATTCAATCATAATAGGACATAATGAGTTGATTTAATAAGATATGATGTGGCCATGATATGTTTTAAACTCAAATGGTAAGTTCATAAGTGTTTGGACTTGGAAATTTAAGAGCAAATTGTAATAATTTGCTTAGGACAGCAGCAGTAACGTGGATTTAGAAAATCACCATAAATTGTTGGTGTGGAATTATAGGCTGAATAAAATATGTAATCAAAGCTTAATTAGTCTAGTTTCTTGTAAAAGAGACCGTGTGAGCAAAGAAATTTCCTATAAAGAGATATTTAAAGTTGTGTGAGACAGTGTCGGAATGACTCCGAAATCCCCTGTTCTGTTTTTAGAAAATCATTATAATTTGTAAAAAAATGGTTATAAGATAAAATTTATATGCTTAGACTCCTTAATGAGTCTAGTTTCAAATGAAATCAAATAGAACATATTTTTAATTCTGTACAATGAGAAATTTGATTCATAGTGAAGAGTGGTCAGATTAGTCAAACAGTGAAACAAGGGAAACTTTAAGAAAAATCTGGTATTGATTGGCCAAACCTAAAATTCTGAAAATTTTATGGATTGAAGATATATGAGTCTATATTCAGGGAAAATTAACAGCAATTGATTTTGAGTTTTGTAGCTCCAGTTATAAATAATTTAGTGACTATTGCTCAGGAAAACAGCTTGTAGTGAATATGTGAATTTGTTGAAAACATTGATGAAACTATTTGAGTTGTTCATAAGCTATTGCTGAAATTGATGCACAAGATAAATATATGTATATGTGGTAAAGCCGAATGGCTAATGTGAAATATGTATGAGATAGGTATATGTGGTAAAGCCGAATGGCTAATGTGAAATATGTATGAGATATGTATATTTGGTAAAGCCGAATGGCTAATGTGAAATATGTATGAGATATGTATATGTGGTAAAGCCGAATGGCTAATGTGAAATATGTATGAGATATGTATATGTGGTAAAGCCGAATGGCTTATGTGAAATATGTATGAGATATGTATATGTGGTAAAGCCGAATGGCTAATGTGAAATATCCATGTGAAATATGTATGAGATATGTATATGTGATAAAGCCGAATGGCTAGTGTGAAATATATATGAGATATGTATATGTGGTAAAGCCGAATGGCTAGTGTGAAATATGTATGAGATATGTATATGTGGTAAAGCCGAATGGCTAATGTGAAATATGTATGAGATATGTATATGTGGTAAAGCCGAATGGCTAATGTGAAATATGTATGAGATATGTATATGTGGTAAAGCCGAATGGCTAATGTGAAATATATATGAGATATGTATATGTGGTAAAGCCGAATGGCTAATGTGAAATATGTATGAGATACGTATATGTGGTAAAGCCGAAGGGCTAGTGTGAAATATGTAGGAGACGTGTGTATTTTGTGGCCGAATGACCAAATGTGAAAGGTGTGTATTATTAGATATTTGATGAGGCAAATGAATTACAAATATGACAGTCGATGTGAATGTTGTAACATGTGATTAAATGTACATGAAACTTGGAAATATATTCCGGGTAAGACCCGATGATTACGTGTGGAGATTATGTCCGGGTAAGACCTGATGACTACGTGTGGAGATTATGTCCGGGTAAGACTCGATGACTACGTGTGGAGATTTTGTCCGGGTAAGACCAGATAACTTCGTGTGGAGATTTCATCTGAGCTAAAGGTCTCGCCGATAATCCGAGTAGAGGTTAAAGCTATAAGACTTCGTAATAAGAATTGCTTATAAATATATTCAATACGAAAGGTTAAACAGGTATGTACTCCAAGTTTATATTTGAGTTTGATTTGAACTAAATCATAAGGTAGTTATGTGATGCATACGTGAGCAATCTATGAGACTATTCCTATGATTACGTGACATCGGATCAGTGTGAGAGGTTATGTGAAATTATGCAGCATATCTATGTCACATGAGCTCACTTTTATGTGAAAGTTTATCTGCCCATTGTATATGATGAGATGTGCATATTCGGTAAAGGGATGGTATGCCCGAAGGAAGAGTGAAATAAAAATACGAACAACTATGTTATAATTTGATTGTTATCTGTTGACACTGCTTAAAACTTACTAAGCATTGTAATGCTTACTCCGTTTACTTTGTTTTCTCTGTTTTATAGATCTCACTTCGAAGCTACAGGCTCGGGGATCGTCAGCAACTAGTCACACTATCACTATCCACTGCTTGTTACTGTTATGTTTTGAGTTATTTTATGGCATGTAAAGAATAGACCAGTGGCCGAAGAATATTTTGGTTAATGTATATAAGCCATGCGAAAATGGCATCTTTTGAATGTGTACTTATAGAAGTTCAAATTGTATCCCTAACTATCTTTAGTATTTATCTAAAGGAATGTTCAAAAAAAAAAAAGAAAAACTCAAAATTTTTACTGTTCTGATATGAGTTTCAAGTCCAGTAATGCCCCTTTACCTATTCCGGCGACGGATACGGGATAGGGGTGTTACATCTTCAAGTTCCCAAGTTACCTTACTTGAACCATGATTTCTCCACAACACTTTCACAAGCGAAACCTATTTCCTTCTTAATACTTCAACATCATGGTCAATGAACTAAATTGGTTCTTCCTCAAATGTCAAATCAGAACGAACCACAATATCCTCTATTGGATTCGCATGAGAAGGGTCGAATTGATAACATCACAACATCAACACATGAAACACATCGTGAATACAATCCAACTCTGGATGTAACTCCAACTAATAAGCCACCAATCCAACCCTCCTAATGATGCGATAAGGTATAATGAATCTTGGACTTAACTTCCCTTTATGACCAAATCTCAATATTTTCTTCCAAGGTGAAACCTTAAGGAAGACTTCATCATCCACATTATACTCAATATCCCTTTTCTTCAAGTTAGAGTAGGACATCTGTCGATCTGATGTAGCTTTCAATCAATCCTGAATAATCTTCACATTGTTCTTAGTCTCTTAAACTAAATCTGGTTCAAACACTTTCGTTTCTCCCAAATCTTTCTAGCACAAAGGTGTTCTACACCTGCGCCCATAAAGTGCCTCATACGGAGCCATCTGAATACTTGACTGAAAACTATTGTTATATGCAAACTCTGCAAGTGGTAAATGTTCTTTCCAATTACCTTAGAATTCGATTACACAACCTCACAACATATCCTCAAAAATTTGAATAACTCTCTCAGACAGTCCATTAGATTATGGATGATAAGCAATATTGAA
The DNA here is from genome assembly GCF_025698485.1 of Gossypium arboreum. Taxonomy (NCBI): domain Eukaryota; kingdom Viridiplantae; phylum Streptophyta; class Magnoliopsida; order Malvales; family Malvaceae; genus Gossypium; species Gossypium arboreum. Next base: position 63,758,896 of record NC_069080.1, read on the forward strand.
ATTCAATCTTGTACTGGGTGCTTCGTGCAAACTCTTCCGAAAGCATAACGTAAAACGAAGATCTCTATAAAAAATGATGGACACTAGTACTCCATGAAGTTTCACAATCTCATTGATGTACAACCTCGCCAACTTCTACAATGAATAGTCTATGTGCATTGGTAAGAAATGGGTAGATTTCATCAATCGATCCATAATCACCCAAATAGAATCTTTCTTGGACGATGTCAATGGTAGCCCACTAAAAAATTCCATGGTGATACGCTCCCATTTCCACTGAGGAACTTGAATAGTCTGAAGTAAACCCGAAGGAAATTGGTGTTCAACCTTGACTTGTTGGCACGTCAAACATCTTGCAACAAAGTCTATCACGTCACGTTTCAGTCTTGGCCACCAATAATGCTCACAAATATCTTTATCCATCTTACTACCTCCAGGGTGCATAGCATAGGGACTACTATGTGTTTCCTGAAGTATAGATTGACTTAACTCAAAATCAGAAGGCATACAGAATCTTCCATGACAACACAAGACTCCTTCAGAATTATAAGCAAAATTTGAAGTCTTACCTTCCTTAACAAGCTTCTAATGATGAATCTGAAACCTATTTTAGCATAATCTCTTCAATCAAAGTTGGCCGAACTTGTAACTCCACAAGCAAACCACCAATATTAGTTACACTCAACCTAGCAAATATTGCGCTCAACTCTAATATGGACTTCCTACTCAATGCATTTGCCACAACATTAGCCTTACCCGAATGGTACTCGATGGTGCTGTCATAATCTTTCAGAAACTCAATCCGACGCCACTATCTTAAGTTGAACTCTTTTTGGGTGATAAGATACTTAAGACTCTTATGATTTGTATAGATGACACATTTTTTCCCATAAAGATAGTGCCTCCATATCTTAAGAGCAAATACCACAACAGCCAATTCCAAATCATGTGTTGGATAATTGCACTCATATGGCTTGAGTTGCCTCGAAGTATAGGTCATAACCTTCCCATCTTGCATCAACACACAACCAATACTAGAATGGGACGTATCACTATAGACAACATAATCTTTCCAAGACTTAGGTTGGAACAACATAGGTGCCTGAGTAAAAACTGTCTTAAGCTTCTCAAAGCTAACTTGCTACTTACTAGTCCATTTAAACAATGCAGTCTTTCTCAACAACTTAGTCATCAAAGCTACAATTAATGAGAATAATTCCACAAACTTCCTATAATAGCCAACAAATCTGAGAACAATCCGAATCTCACTAACATTCTTTGGTTGCTTCCAATCCAAGATAGCATCGATTTTCTTTGGATCCATATGAATACCTCAAGCAGATACTACATGTCCAAAAAAAGTCACTTCTTAGAGCCAAAACTCACAGTTACTGAGCTTCGTATACAAATTTTCTCATATAATGAAGAAATGACCTTAAGTGCTCATCATACTCCAAATCACACTTGAAGTAGATTAGGATATCATAAACAATGAGCTAATCAAGGTAGGGCTGAAAGACTCTATTCATTAAGTCTATGAATGTAAAAGGAGAATTCGTAAGATTGAAGGGCATCACTAAGAACTCATAGCACCCATTCGGAGTCCTGAAAATAGTCTTCGGCACATCAACCTTCATCATTTAAAGCTAGTAGTATCTTGACCTCAGATTGATCTTAGAGAAGACATATCTCCTTGGAATTGGTCGAATAGGTCATTTATCCTTGGCAACAGGTACTTATTTTTCATGGTCAACTTGTTCAACTGACAATAATTGATTCATAGCCTCATTACCTACCCTTCTTCTTATTAAAAAATTGGAGCTCCTCACGGTGATACATTCGGCTTATGAAGCCTCGATCCAACAACTCTTGTAATTGAGCCTTAAGATCTTTGAGCTCCTTAGGTGCCATATGATAGGTGCAATGGACACTGATGTTGTCCTAGACAGCAACTCAATACCAAACTCGACCTCATGCTCAGGAGGTAAACCTGGCAGCTCCTCAGGAAAGACGTCAGGAAACTCCTTTACCATTTGAATATTCTACAATGCCATACTATCCATATTCATGTCCAAGAATTACGCAAGATAGGTGTCACATCCCTTATGGACCAATTTTGTAACACCACAAACCCGACCTAGATGTTACGGTCGAATCCGGTGTGTCACATTACCTACCACTAACCAAGTTACCTAGTTTACTAAAGTTTGGGTGAGCTTTACAAAAACCATTAATGAAGTTTTAAGAGAAATGTTCTGATTCACTAGTGTGAGTCCTATCCATTATCAATTGTTAAGGGTTTAGAAAAACGTGACTTTTGTTGTACTTTGAAAAGTTTCATTTTGAAGACGTTTGGTTGTCGTGTCGGTTTGGAACAAGTAATTTTTGATAAACCCAGAGTTAACCAATTTCAAGGAATCAATTTAAGTGATGTGAATCTCAAGTCGAAAATGATTTAAGTAATTTAAAAACCCAAAATAAAAATAATAGAGCGGCCTTATTACAACTTTAACCAACACAGAAATAATCAAAAATAAATGCGAAATTTAAAAGGAAGCTACTTGAAACTTATTTAAAACCAGAGATTTAATCTTCGTGGCCACTCTGAATCCCGCCCAGCTCCAACTCCACCAACTAGGGCTCACCTGGGAGGATGGAAGAGAAAGGGGGTGAGTTTGGAAAACTCTGTGTATATGGACAACCCATCCAAAGCCCAAGTCAGCTCAAGCCCATTGGGCCTAAGCCCTATTCAGATAATCATGGTATCGGGTCAAGCCCTTTTCGAATATGATAAACTGAGCCTTAGCCCCTTTTCAGATAACAGTATGGCCCGTAGGCCCATTCCAGAACAGAAAAGACATATTCGTGTATGCATGCCCAACCTAGCCTATAACCAACCGCTACACTCCACCGCATCACCCTCCACTCCATGTGGGAATAGCTCAACCCACCCACCCTACACTCCACAATTGCAAAGATGGTCGTCAGATATCGAGAGGTGAGGCAAAGCCTCCAGTACGTGGTCAAGCCACTTTCAATGCTTCCTCCATCAATAACCCAGTCCCATGCATCAAATAATAATAACATGGCATACAGTAAATAGTAACAGCCAAACATGTATTCAGGTCAACCTTAACCCTAGGGGTATATCAGTAATTTTGCTTCTTGGAGTAAAACTATAAACTTTCCACCTATAAACGTATTTCAGCAATTTTATCAGTTTTAAGGGTTCTCATGAATGTTACGGTCCTTACTAGCCCATTTGTCATTGCAGTAATTTATTTATCTCAATTTCACAATTTTAGCCATTGGGCCCTAAAACCCCTAATGGGCCCTACAGTGTCCATTAGCAATTTAAGCCCATTTAATATAAGTTTTATGACCAGTTTACCGGTTTAAGGAGTTTCGATTCTACAGTCTAACAGAACATACTTATTGTCTATTTTTTTTATATTATACATATTCTTATTAATTTTTATTATTTACCCGTATGGGCCCGTAAGCCAATTGGGCCCAGTTTTAGCCTATCGAGGCCCAATTACCGAAGTGCACGAAACTTCACACACAACTAACTTACCACTTTCGATTTCAGATCGAATGATTTCTAAACGTCTTGGGAGCACTCGCACACTCACAAGCCCATGAAATGTTGGAATTTCGGCATTTCGGCTTTTGCCGAATTGAACTATGGGAGGGTGTTCGATACACACCTGTTTCACGACGACTGCTACTGAGATCCCTTACGATGTCCTACAATTGATTACCACAATTCTTAGATTGCAACCCACAACAACCAATCCCAATATTCAGCAACCCATATTCGAACCAAGCCTCTAAAGCCTTTAGAATCTTACCTTTTTGCCGAAAACTGATGACTAGATCTAAGTCTAGTTGTTCCAAAGATCCAAGCCTTTGATCAAACCTCTAGAAGACACTAATCACCAAAAGAAATCGTCGGTTAAATACCCTTGAAGCCCTATGCCCAAATCGACAGCCTCCCTAGATTTTAGGGACTTCGGCTTTTCTAAATTGTAAAATAAGACTAGATCTGAGGTGATGAGCACTTACCAATTCTTCCTCTTTGATTTCTATGCAGATCTGATGCAGATCTATCCTCTAAACGATAGTAGAACTCGAATCCAGGAGATCTGAAGTTTCGGCTATAAGTCCCTAAATCTATGGTATTTCGGCTTTTTAAGTGATGAAGAAGATGATTTGAGGCTATAACTTTGAAGTAATGTTGCCGACAGATACTAAGGGTTTAGAGAAGATGAAAGTTGATTAAAAAGAACAAAAATAACTGAAGGATTTTGGCTTGGAGTAATCAGCACAAGAAGTGAGTTTTCTGGATTTCGGCTTTTATGGCAATTGGCTATAGAGGTTTTGTGGAGGATGGGATTGACAGAGGAGGTGAGTAAGGTGATCAAAAGTTTCGGCTAGAAGAAAAGGAAAAAAGGAAGAAAGAAAATGGAGGAAAAAGAGAGGAAGAAGAAATCAGCACCAAGGAGAAGGAATTTGCGTTTTCGGCTTTTGTGAGAACTCAAAAAGGATGAATGACAGTGAAAGCTTTTAGGTGGCTAACCCTAATTCTCCAAGAAAGAAAAAGAAAAGAACCTAACCCTAATATCAACTAAAACAGTCGGCCCAACCTCCCTGAGGCCCTTGCCGAAATTCACTTAAGTGATCACATGCTCGGCACATGCCTAAAATTAAAAAGTAATAATATGCCTACCTTGCAACTTGAACCCTGGACCTTTAATTCCTTCCCAGACGGCATTTTTTTAGGAACTTAGTGGTGCCACCTTGCCACTTTACCAAGGCCTTATTTGTTTCGTAATTTACGAAGTTCTTTTTAAAAGCCCATTTAACCAAGTCTCCTATTCACTTAAAATCCAACCTTGATATTTTACCATGTTTAACTTAGGCTGGGGCCTTCTAAAGGCCCACTAACACATTTAAACACAATTCCAAAATTTAGAACACCAAAATTTAAAAATTTACCAAAATTCACAGAAACCCAAAAAATCTCGAAAATCAGGGCGTTACAACTCTACCCCCCTTAAAAAAATTTCGGCCTCGAAATTTACCTGATCCAAATAATTAAGGGTATTGTTGACGCATAGTCTCTTCTGACTCCCAAGTAGCCTCTTCCCTTCCATGATTACGCCATAGTACTTTCACCTATGGAACCCACTTCCTTCTTAAAACTTCAACTTCTCGATCTAAAATTTGCACGGGTTCCTCCTCAAAGGTCAAATCAGTCTTTACTTCAATCTCCTCCACTGGCACAACATGTGAAGGATCCGATCGATATCGTCTCAACATGGACATATGAAAGATGTCATGGATTCTATCCAACTCTGATGGTAACTCTAACTGATATGCTACTGGCCCTACCCGTTTAAGAACCCGATAAGGCCCAATAAACTGCGGATTCAGTTTGCCTTTCTTGCCAAACCTCAAGATCTTCTTCCAAGGTGAAACCTTTAAGAAAACCATATCCCCAACAGTGAACTCAATCTCTTTACGCTTTAGATCTGTATACGACTTCTGTCTATCAGATGCCTCCTTTAATCGATCTCTTATCAACTTAACCTTACTTTCAGTATCTGCCACTAATTCCGGTCCAAGCACTTGTCGTTCACCCAACTCTGTCCAACACGTAGGTGTACGACATCTTTGCCCATAAAGTGCCTCATATGGAGCCATCTGAATACTTGCTTGGTAGCTGTTGTTGTACGCAAACTCCGCCAATGGCAAGTAGTCCTCCCAACTACCACGGAAATCAATGATACAACCTCTTAACATATCCTCCAAAACTTGAATAACCCTTTTAGACTGTCCACCTGTCTGAGGGTGAAAAGAAGTACTGAAATCCAATCGTGTACCCAATGCCTCCTGCAACTTCTGCCAGAACCGAGATGTAAACCTAGGGTCTGTAACACCCCGTACCTGAGACCGTTACCGGAGTCGAACACGAGGTGCTAACCGACTAATTCATTTACTCTCACAGTCCAATAAAAAAATTTTCCAGACAAGCTGGTTACTGCATCACTATCGCCTTAAAAATCATATCTTGAGTTTCAAAACTCAAAAATCAGTTTTGTAATTTTTCCCTGAAAATAGACTCATATGTCCATCTACATAGTTTTTTCTAGAATTTTTGGTCAGGCCAATTAGTACAGTTTATTAGTTAAAGTCTCCCCTATTCCAGGGTTTGACTACACTGACCTTCATGCATTACGAATCAGATATCTCCCTGCACAGGGATTCAATACTGATGCCGTTTGTTTCTATAGAAACTAGACTCAAAGAGGAATCTATACATATATGGCATGACTCCTAATTATCTCTGGTTAATTTACAATGAATTTCCAAAGTCAGATCAGGGGATCCAGAAACCGTTCTGGCCCTGTCTCACGAAAACTTTAACATCTCATAATATAATGTTCATATGAACGTTTCGTTACTTTCCTATGAAAATAGATTCATCAAGGTTCAATTACATAATTTATTCGCTATTTAATTCCATTCCTACTATTTTTATAGATTTTTCACATCCACATCACTGCTGCTGCCAGCATTTATTTTTTTTTTATTTTTTTAGGTAAACTTTACCTATTTCATGATCCTCCATGGATCAACTAGAGTTTGTCATACATATACCAAAAGTGATCATGAATAACCATTCCCATGACTAACCGTTACCAACATTTCCATACCTCTCGATGGACGACATACAAAATGATTACAATGCTATGATCAAAGTATACTTAAAGCCATTTTCGCATGGCTTATATACATTAACCAAAATATCCTCCGCTACTAGTCTATTCTATACATGCCATAAGATATTCCAAAACGTAGCAAGTACCAAACAAAGGGTAGTGATAGTGTGACTAGTTGCTGACGATCCCCGAGCCTGTAGCTTCCAATGAGATCTATAAAACAGAGGAAACAAAGTAAACGGAGTAAGCATTACAATGCTTAGTAAGTTTTAAGCAAGTGTCAACAGATAACAACCAAATTATAACATAGTTGTTCGTATTTTTATTTCACTCTTCTTTCGGGCATACTATCCCCTTCTTCGAATATGCACATCTCATCATATACAATAGGCAGATAAACTCTCACATAAAAGTGAGCTCATGTGACATAGATATATCATATGATTTCACATAACCTCTCACACTAAACCGATGTCACATAATCATAGGAATAGTCCCATAGATTGCTCTCGTGTGCATCATATATAAACTTGGAGTACATACCTGTTTAACCTTTCGCATTGCGTATATTTATAAGCAATTCTTATTACGAAGTCTTACCGGACATAATCTCCACACGTAGTCATCGGGTCTTACCCGGACATAATCTCCACACGTAGTCATCGGGTCTCACCCGGAACATATTTCCAAGTTTCATGTACATTTAATCACATGTTACAACATTCACATTAGCCATTCGGCTTTACCACATATACATATCACACATATATTTCACATTAGCCATTCAGCTTTACCACATATACATATCACTCATATATTTCACATTAGCCATTCGGCTTTACCACATATACATATCTTATATATGTTTCACATTAGCCCTCCGGCTTTACCACATATACACATCACACATATATTTCACATTCATCACATCGGCCATTAGGCCTTATCACATATATACACTTTCACATTCATCACATTGGCCATTAGGCCTTATCACATATATATATATACACTTTCACATTCATCACATCGGCCATTAGGCCTTATCACATATATATACACTTTCACATTCATCACATCGGCCATTAGGCCTTATCACATATATACACACTTTCACATTCATCACATCGGCCATTAGGCCTTATCACATATATACACACTTTCACATTCATCACATCGGCCATTAGGCCTTATCACATATATACATCTCATACATATTTCATATTTTTCTTGTACATCAATTTCAGCAATAGCTCATAAGCAACTCAAATAGTTTCATCAAAGTTTACAACAAAATCACCTATTCACTACAAGCAGTTTTCCTGAGCAACGGTCACTAAATTGTTTATAACTGGAGCTACAAAACTCAAAATCAATTGCCGTTAATTTTCCCCAAATGTAGACTCATGTATCTTTCATCCATAAAATTTTAAGAATTTTAGGTGTGGCCAATCAATACCAGATTTTTCTTAAGGTTTCCCTTGTTTCACTGTTTGACTATCCTAACCAGTCTTCACTACGAATCAAAATTCTCATCGTACAGAATTTGAAATGTGTTCTATTTGATTTCATTTGAAACTAGACTCATTGAGGAGTCTAAGCATATAAATTTTATCTTGTAACTATTTTTGTACAAATTATAGTGGTTTTCTTAAAACCGAACAGGGGATTTCGGAGTCATTCCGACACTGTCCCGTACAACTTTAAATATCTCTTTATAGGAAATTTCTTTGCTTCCACGGTCTCCTTTATAAGAAACTAGACCAACTAAGCTTTGATTACATACTTTATTCAGCCTATAATTCCACACCAACAATTTATAGTGATTTTCTAAAATCACATTACTGCTGCTGTCCAAGCAATTTATTACAATTTGCTCTTAAATTTCCAAGTCCAAACACTTGTGAACTTACCATTTGGGTTTAAGACATATCATGGCCACATCATATCTTATCAAATCAACTCATTATGTCCTATTATGATTGAATTTACTCAACGGTTAATCGCTTAAAACTTACCTCGGAAGTTGCCGAACGATTACTGACGGCTATTCGATCACCTCTTTCTTTCCCTTATCCAACTTTGATCCTCTAGGCTCTTGAGCTAGATCAAACAATTTACTTCCCAAATTAAACATAGTCATACGACATCCATATACATTTTATACTAGCCGAAATGTACCATCAAGATGTACTTTACTCAAATAATTTACATTAGCCGATCATGTATAATGTTTTGTAACTTAATAAACTTATCATACATTATGTATTCATAATATTTGTGCAGCCAATTATCCATGGTCATACACACACAATCAAAATGAATACCAATTTTTCATATCCTCTAGGCCCTAAGCTGAATACACTTGTCATGTTCACCTACATTTTCAAGTACAACATTCTCATTTTCGGCATTAGTATCAAGCATAATAGCTAATTCTTCCCACCACTTCATCAATGCAATCATACCATCACAAATCAACTTAAAATAACCATATCTAATAATCAAATACCTATAGCATTGCACATTTCTCACATAGCAAGTACAACTAAATTCATTATTAATATATATATATATCTAAACACTTAACTACAAGATTTAATCACCATTATCAAATCATAAAACAACTTATAACCATCATTATCATTAAAACACTTAGCATTTTACCCATTTAATCAAGCCAACTCTCAAGACCATTCCATCACACAAATTATACCATAAATCATACTTACAATTTCAGTTAATGCATGACCGAAACTCACCATCATTAACATCATTATCAAACCAAAACCAAAACACATCTATGGGATGAGTAGAGTTTGAACTAATCATCTCAAGCATGCATAGATTTTCAAGAATCATTCAATACATACCTCATTCTAGCCATCTTCTAAGCCAAAAATCGAGCAACCAAACTTTCCTCTCCCTCCCTTTAGGCTACGGCAATGGAGGACAAAGATCAACCAATTTTTGATTCAATTTTCTCTATGACCCAATGCACATACTTGGATTTTAGCTTGCTATCTTGCTGAAATTCAAAGCATACTTCTTCTTTCTTTCTCCAACATTAGGCCAAGGATGTTCAAGAATGAACATTTTTTCATTTTTGTTTCCTTTCCTCTCACTCACGGCAAGGGGGGACAAACACACATTGCCCATGCTCTTTATTTTATTATCCCTCACATAATGCATTGTCCCAACATGTTTATGACATGTTTTTAGCCATAACACTTTGTCCACCCATGCTCATGGCCGGCCACTACATTTTAGAGGGGGAAAATTGACATGCAAGTCCTCCCTTTTGACTACATGCACTATTAGATCCTTGTAGATTAGCCTATCACATTTCAAAAGTGTCACACAAGTCCTTTTGACTAAATTCACATTCAATTTACTAAATCGAAGCTTAAAATTTTTGCACATTCATATTCACATATTTTAGACCATAAATATCACATCCAAATAATTTGGTGACTCGGTTTAGCGGCCCCGAAACTGCTTTCCGACTAGGGTCACTTTAGGGCTGTCACAGGGTCTCCATCAGAAATAATCGACACTGGCACCCCATGCAGTCACACTATCTCCGCCACATACAACTTGGCCAACTTTTGCAGTGAGTAATCAGTACGAACAGGTATGAAATGGGCAGATTTCATTAACCTATCCACAATTACCCACACAGAATCTTTCTTGGTGGGTGTCAAAGGTAGCCCACTCACGAAGTCCATAGTTACTCTCTCCCACTTCCATAGTGGAATTTTCACCGGTTGCAGTAATCCAGAAGGCAATTGGTGCTCAGCCTTAACTTGTTGGCACGTTAGACATTTCCCAACCAATTCAGTCACCTCTCGTTTTAGTCCAGGCCACCAGTACACCTCTCGTAGGTCTCGATATAACTTATTTCCTCCAGGATGCATAGCACAAGGTCCACCATGAGCCTCTTTTAGAATTGACCGCCTCAATTCAGGGTCTTTCAGAATACAAACTCTTCCACGAAAGCACAGAACTCCGTCAGTATTTAGTTTAAAATCCTCATTCTCACCATTCTTAACTTGCCAAAACTGAAGAACTAACGAATCATCCTTCAACTATTTTTCTTTAATCTGTTCAGTCCAAGTAGGCCTCACTTGCAATTCTGCCAATAGACTTCCATCGTCGAACAGACTCAAACGTCCAAACAAGGCTCTCAAATTAGCAACAACCCTTCGACTCAAAGCATTAGCCACCACATTAGCCTTACCTGGGTGGTACTCAATCGAACAGTCGTAATCCTTAAGAAACTCTATCCATCTTCGTCGCCTAAGGTTTAACTCCTTCTGAGTCAACAGATACTTTAGGCTTTTATGGTCTGTGTATATAATACACTTTTCTCCATATAAGTAATGTCTCCAGTTTTTCAATGCGAAGATCACTGCTGCTAGCTCTAAATCGTGCGTAGGGTGGTTCGCTTCATGAGGCTTAAGCTGTCGCGAAGCATAAGCGACCACCTTACCCTCTTGCATCAGTACGCATCCTAACCCTACGTGTGATGCATCGCTGTACACAATGAAGTCCTTCCCAGACTCTGGTTGAATCAACACTAGCACATCAGTCAATACCTTTTTCAACTGGTCAAAAGCTTTACATTGCTTTTTCACCCGCATAAATGCTACTCCTTTCCTTAATAGTTTAGTCAATGGTGCAGCAATCAGAGAAAATCCTTCTACAAACCTTCTGTAATAGCCTGCTAGACCCAGAAAACTCTGAATTTCTGATACTGACTTCAGTGGCTTCCATTCCAAAACTACCTCAATTTTTCGAGGATCCACTCTAATTCCTTCGGTAGAAACCACATGACCAGAAAAGTCACTTCTCGCAACTAGAATTCACACTTACTAAACTTCGCATAAAGTTGCTGCTCTCTCAGCACTTGCAGCATAATACGTAGATGCTCATCATGCTTCTCCTCAGTGTCCAAATATACCAAAATATCATCGATAAAAACGACCACGAATCGGTCCAAGTAAGGTTGGAATACTCGATTCATCAGATCCATGAAAGTTACAAGTGCGTTCGTCAACCCAAATGGCATAACCAGAAACTCGTAATGACCATATTGAGTTCTGAATGCTATCTTATGAATATCCATATCCTATACCTTTAGCTGATGGTATCCAGATCGAAGGTCAATCTTGTAAAATAATAAAGCTCCTCTAAGTTGGTCAAATAGATTGTTAATTCTAGGCAGTGGGTATTTGTTCTTTATCGTCAGTTTGTTCAACTGGCGATAATTGATGCATATACGCATCGTCCCGTCTTTTTTCTTCACAAACAGGACCGGTGCTCCCCATGGAGACACACTCGGTCTAATGAAGCCTCTATCCAACAACTCTTGGATTTGAGCATTCAGTTCCACTAACTCCTTCGGTGCCATCCTATAGGGTACGATGGACACTGGAGCTGTTCCAGGCAGCAAATCAATTCCAAAATCAATTCCAAACTCGACTTCTCGGTTCGAAGGTAATCTAGGAAGCTCTTTTGGGAAAACATCTCGGAATTATCTAACAGTTCTGACTGTCTCCACAGTTAGATCCTCAGTTTCAGCTTGGCTTACAAAAGCCAAATATGCCTTGCATCCCTTACACATCAGTTTCTCAGCCCCCAAAGTCGATACTACATTGGACATGTAATCTCTTCGTTTTCCAATAATCATTACCTTTTCATCCTCGACAGTCCCTAACACTATCCTCTTAGCTGCACAATCCAGAGTTGCCCTATGCTTGGTCAACCAGTCCATCCTTAGGATTTAATCGAATTATCCGAACGATAACTCCATCAAGTCTCCACAGAAAATCCTACATTGAGTCTCTAAAGGCACCTCCCTAAAGAGTTTCCCTACCTTAACCGAGTGACCTAAAGGACTTATCACAGTTACCCCACACACAGTCTCCTCAAAGTGTACACCCAATGCCCCAGAAATGTCACATGCAACATACGAATGAGTTGACCCCACATCTATCAGAGCAGTATAAGGCACGCCAGAGATAAAAAACGTACCAGTTATGACATCAGGTGCATCACCCTCCTCGTGGCGACGAGCAGTATATACCAAAGTTGGCTGACGAGCCTCAGCATTAACAGCACCCCGCCAGGTGCCCCACGTCCACGGCCATTGCCACCGTGACCTTGTCCACGACCTCTCGGTGGCAGCGGTCCACCTCGCACTAGTTGCACAGCCCCTTGTTCAGCCACTTGAGTCTGGGCTGGCCTCCTAGGACAATCCCTGATCCTATGTTCGTTTGACCTACAAGACAAGCCCCAGTACGCTTCCAGCATTCCCCCAGATGCACTCTGCCACAATCTCCATAAGCTTATGGTCTAACTGTGTTCACCGGAACTACTCGAACTGGTTCCTCCATCTTAGCTCTCTTAACATTTTGGTTTGCAGCACCAGCTGGTCCAGCATCCCTCCTGAATTGGTTTCGATCCCTATCGCAGTTCTTTCATTCGGCTTGCTTCACCTCTTCGGCTATCTTAGCCTTCTCTACCAGTGCAGCAAAATCATGCTCTCTCTGCGGAGCTATCAACACCCTTAACTCATCCCTGAGGCCATCCTCAAAACGAACACTGCACTCATATTAGGTGGAGACAATGCCACTAGCATACTGGCTCAATCACAGAAACTCTGCCTCATATTCAGCAACGGTTTTACTACCCTGAGTCAGGTTCAGGAATTCTTTTCTTCGTGCATCCACATAGCTAGCTCTGACATATTTCGCCTTGAAGGACTGCTTGAACAACTCCCATGTTACCCTTTCAGCTGGGGTACCCTCTCTCACAGTGATCCACTACTGATACGCCTCATCCCGCGCAACGACACCGCTTCTTTTAACTTCTGCTCCACTGAGCAGTCCAGGTCATCCATAATCCGCTCCGTGGCTTCCAGCCAGTACTCAGCCACATTTGGGGCTACTCTAGATACACCCCTAAAAACCTCTGCTCTATTGGCCCGGAGTCGCTCAGAAATGGACCCCCTATTCATGGGCCCGACATCAGCTCCGGCCACCCTTTCCAAAACTCTCAACATGGCCTGGGACAGAGCGTCGTCCCTGCGGCCCGATCATATGGCCCATTATCATCCACCAGTGGTGGTCGTGCCTCACCAGCTGGCATGTGTTCAGAGGACGAAGATCCAGCTTGAGTACTACCTCGACCTCGACCACGGACTCTTCCCTAAGCAGCTCTCGTACTCATATCGATTTATCTGATTACGAATTTTATGACATTAGTTTACTGCTTCAATTGTTTATTACAGAGTATCTTATGAACATATAAAGTTTTAGAGTTGTTCTTGCGCAATCACAGTTTAGCTACTGTCACAGTTTCCTAGGGCTTAGTTTACTCTACAGTCTTAGTTTTGTAGTAGTTTTGTAGCCTTAATACTACCTTATCTATAGTACTATATCTAAGGCTCAATACTATCTACAATATTATTTTTAGTACAGTACAGTATATATATAGAGCAGAAAGATACTTACAGACTTGGTGCCGAGGATTCAGTGTGCCACCTTACCAGATTTCAGACAAACGCAAAAGATTTAGGCCTTTTTAAAATCCATTTCTCAAACATTTGATTTAAAGAAACCAAGTTTGAAAATTTAGGCCTTTTTAAAATCCATTTCTCAAACATTTGATTTAAAGAAACCAAGTTTGAAAATTTATCTCCTTTAACCAGAAAATTTGTTTTCAAAAGTCAGATTTTTCCAAAAATACCCTCTTTGGGCTTAAAGTTTTGAAAACCTTTTTGGACCCGATCCACAGCTGAGTTGTTGCAATCGGGCTTTGATACCACTAAATGTAACACTACAAACTCGGCCTAGACGTTACGACCGAATCTGGTGTGTCACATTACCTACCACTAACCAAGTTACCTAGTTTACTAAAGTTTGGGTGAGCTTTGCAAAAACCATTAATGAAGTTTTAAGAGAAATGTTCTGATTCACTAGTGTGATTCCTATCCATTATCGATTGTTAAGGGTTTAGAAAAAAGTGACTTTTGTTGTACTTTGAAAAGTTTTGTTTCGAAGACGTTTGGTTGTCGTGTCAGTTTGAAACAAGTAATTTTTGATAAACCCAGAGTTAACCAATTTCAAGGAATCAATTTAAGTGATGTGAATCTCAAGTCGAAAATGATTTAAGTAATTTAAAAACCTAAAATAAAAATAATAGAGCGGCCTTATTACAACTTTAACCAAAACAGAAATAATCAAAAATAAATGCGAAATTTAAAAGGAAACTACTTGAAACTTATTTAAAACCAGAGATTTAATCTTCGTGGCCACTCTGAACCCCGCCCAGCTCCAAGTCCACCAACTAGGGCTCACCTGCAAGGATGGAAGAGAAAGGGGGTGAGTTTGGAAAACTCACTGTATATGGAAAACCCATCCAAAACCCAAGTCAGCTCAAGCCCCTTGGGCCTAAGCCCTATTCAGATAACTACGGGTACTGGGCCGAAGCCCTTTTTAGAATACGATAAACTGGGCCTTAGCCCCTTTTCAGATAATAGTATGGCCCGTAGGCCCATTCCAGAACAGAACAGACATATTTGTGTATGCATGCCCAACCCAGCCTATAACCAACCGCCACACTCCACCCGTACCAGCCCTCCACTCCATGTGGGGAATAGCTCAACCCACCCAGCCCTACACTCCACAGTTGCAGCATAGCTGCTCAGATATCAGTAAGCTGTGGCAAAGCCTCCAGTACGTGGTCAAGCCACTTTCAGTACTTCCTCCATCAATAACCTAGTCCCATGCATCAAATAATAATAACATGACATGCAGTAAATAGTAACAGTCAAACATGCATTCAGGTTAACCTTAACCCTAGGGGTATATCAATAATTTTGCTTCTTGGAGTAAAACGGTAAACTTTCCACCTATAAAGGTATTTCAATAATTTTATCAGTTTTAAGGGTTCTCATGAATGCTACGGTCCTTACTAGCCCATTTGTCATTGCAGTAATTTATTTATCTCAATTTCACAATTTTAGCCATTGGGCCCTAAAACCCCTAATGGGCCCTACAGTGTCCATTAGCAATTTAAGCCCATTTAATACAAGTTTTATGACCAGTTTACCGATTTAAGTAGTTTCAATTCTACAGTCTAACAGAACATACTTATTGCCTATTTTTTTATATTATACATATTTTTATTAATTTTTTTATTATTTACCCGTATGGGCTCGTAAGCCCATTGGGCCCAGTTTTAGCCTATCGAGGCCCAATTACCGAAGTGCACGAAACTTCACACACGACTAACTTACCACTTGTGATTTCAAATCTAAAGATTTCTAAATGTCTTGTGAGCACTCGCACACTCACAAGCCCACGAAATGCCGAAATTTCGGCATTTCGGCTTTTGCCGAATTGAACTATGAGAGGGTGTTCGATACACACCTGTTTCACGACGACTGCTACTGAGATCCCTTACGATGTCCTACAATTGATTACCACAATTCTTAGATTGCAACCCACAACAACCAACCCCAATAATCAGCAGCCCATATTCGAACCATGCCACTAAAGCCTTTAGAATCTTACCTTTTTGCCGAAAACCAATGACTAGATCTAAGTCTAGTTGTTCCAAAGATCCAAGCCTTCGATCAAACCTCTAGAAGACACTAATCACCAAAAGAAATCGTCGGTTAAAGACCCTTGAAGCCCTATGCCCAAATTGACAGCCTCCTTAGATTTTAGGGACTTCGGCTTTTCTAAATTGTAAAAGAAGATTAGATCTGAGGTGATGAGCACTTACCACTTATTCCTCTTTGATTTCTATACAAATTTGATGTAGATCTATCCTCTAAATGATAGTAGAACTCGAATCCAAGAGATCTGAAGTTTTGACTATAAGTCCCTAAATCTATAGTATTTCAGCTTTTTAAGTGATGAAGAAGATGACGATTTGAGGCTATAACTTTGAAGTAATGTTGCCGACAGATACTAAGGGTTTAGAGAAGATGAAAGTTGATTAAAAAGAACAAAATACACTGAAGGATTTTGGCTTGGAGTAATTGGCACAAGAAGTGAGTTTTCGGGATTTCGGCTTTTATGGCAATCGGCTATAGAGGTTTTGTGGAGGATGGGATTGACAAAGGAGGTGAGTAAGGTGATCAGAAGGTTTTGGCTAGAAGAAAAAGCAAAAAGGAAGAAAGAAAATGGAGGAAAAAGAGAGGAAGAAGAAATCGGCACTAAGGAGAAGGAATTTGCGTTTTCGACTTTTTTGAGAACTCAAAAAGGATGAATGACAGTGAAAGCTTTCAGGTGGCTAACCCTAATTCTCCAAGACAGAAAAAGAAAAGAACCTAACCCTAACATAAACTAAAAAAATCGGTCCAACCTTCCTAAGGCCCTTGCCGAAATTCACTGAAGTGATCACATGCCCGGCACATGCCTAAAATTAAAAAGTAACAATATGCCTACCTTGCAACTTGAACCCTGGACCTTTAATTCCTTCCCAGACGCCATTTTTTTAGGAACTTAGTGTCGCCACCTTGCCACTTTACCAAGGCTTTATTTGTGTCGTAATTTACGAAGTTCTTCTTAAAAGCCCACTTAACCAAGTCTCCTATTCACTTAAAATCCAACCTTGATATTTTACTGTGTTTAACTTAGGATTGGGCCTTCTAAAGGCCCACTAACACATTTAAACACAATTCCAATATTCAGAACCCCAAAATTTCAAAATTTACCAAAAATCACAGAAACCCAGAAAATCCCGAAAATCAGGGCATTACAAATTTCTTCGCTACTAAGGGAAAAATCACATTAGTGAGGTAATTCTGACATTTCCTAACAATGATAATCTCATTCTCAGAAGAAGTCCTCAATGTAACTCGTTTATTTTTGCAGCCTAAGATGACTTGATGCTCACTCAACCAGTCCAATCCCAAGATGAGGTCGAATTCTTCGAAGGGTAGATCCATAAGGTCAGTAGGAAATATCATACCTTGTGATATGAGCAACTCGATCCAATTTAAAGGCCTCAATAGAGATAGAACTAGTTTCCTCAATGCCCAAGCACGAGATCCAAATCCAAGCAGCTAAAGTCAAACCTCAATTTATTCATACAAAATTTTATCATAAAAAAAAATGAGAAGAAGAGTGGAAGCTTCAAGACGAGGGATTTTTGAGCGAGGATGAATTAAAAGGGATTAATATAGTTTGTGGGCCTAAACTCTCAATCTATTATGATAAGCTCATGTGGAGAATGTTAACAAGCTTAGGCATTTCATTTCAAGGACCCTAATCAATCCCACAAGCTTAGGCGTTTCATGTTGGGTTCAGGTCCTAGGCTTAATTTTTATTATACATGAGTCCAATATTGTATTTCTTATTTCTTATTATTTTATTATTTTTTATTACAAATTTTTTATAATTTTTTAGTATTTTAAGTTATTTAGGAGTTTTATGTTAACAAGAAAGTTTTGTTTAAAACTACTTGTTTAGATTAATTACAGTTTTAGTATACTTTCGAGTTTTATTTGGATGTACTTAGCTAGCCTATATAAAGGCTTCTTCACTGTTCATTAAGGACATAATTGTTTTCATTAATAAAACTTTCAACTCCGGGAGTTTGTTATTTGTGCAAGATTTCTTTCTTGTGATTTTTAGAAGTAGATTTCTTCTTGATTTTCTTCAAGGAGTCGTGGGAATTCCTTCTTCACTTTTCAAATTTGCGAAGGATTATTTCTTGGAGGTTGATTAGAGCCATTAATTGAGTTTGATAGAAATTATATCTCAAAGGGTTCAACTAGACATTGATCCTTCTATCCATCATAGCCATCAGTTTATTCAATCCATCTTTCACTTTTAAATTTCGTCTATTTTTAAATATTTTTATTTTTTCTTTATTCTCAAATTTATTCTTTTACTGTTTTTGACTTCTTTATTACTAAATTTATTTATTTCCTGTAACGCCCTGAACCCGAGACCGTCACCAGAGTCGAGCATGAGGTGTTAACGGACTTAATTCATTAATTAAACAGCTCAAACAATTTATTTTAGAACTTCCAGACAAGCTGGCTAACTGCGTCACAGTCGCTTAAAAATTCATATCTCAAGTTACGAAACTCAAAATCCAATTCTGTAAATTTTCCTTGAAACTAGACTCATATATATATCAACTAAAGTTTTCTACAATTTTTGGTCAGGCCAACTAGTACAGTTTATTTGTTAAAGTCTCCCCTATTTTAGGGTTCGACTACTTTGACCCCTGTGTATTACGAATTAAATATCTCCCTGTACAGAGTTTCAATTATTATGCCGTTTGTTTCTAATAAAACTAGAATCAACGAGGAATCTGTAAATGTAAAGCATGACTTCTAATTATATTTGTACAATTTTTGGTGAATTTCCAAACTCAGAATAGGGGATCCAGAAATCGCTCTGGCCCTATTTCACAAAAATTTAAATATATCATAAAATATAACTCATATACCTGTTTTGTTCCATCCATATGAAAATAAACTCATCAAGCTTTAATTATATATCTCATTCACTATCTAAATCCATTTCTACTTCTTTTAGTGATTTTCCAAATTCACATTATTATTGCTGTCTGATACTGTTTTAAAGCTAATTTCACCTTTTTCATGATTTCCATGGAATAACTAGCATTTAGGCATACATAACACCAAACATGTCCTTGATTAGCCATTCCAATAGCTAATCATTATCAAGCATTTACATACCATTCATCATACATATCATAAGATCATACACACAAAATGGCTATGATGCTATACATGCCATACTAAAAATGAAACGACTAGTTATACCAAAATAATCCTCGTGATAGTGTGCCCGGACCTCTGACATACTTTACGATCCCCGAGTTAGCTCGAAAAAACTATAAAAAGAAGGAAAATAAATGGGGTAAGCATTAAGCTTAGTAAGTTTGCATGCAAATAAATAACAACATTCATAAGAATTATCTTACTACTTGGAATGATACTACTTAATGCAACTTCATTAATTGTCATAGGCATATTTTAAACTTCTTCACTTACTCACTTACTTAAATACTTACTTATTTAATCAAATTTATTAACACATTTTACTTACCTTTTTCCTTATCAAGCATACATGAACATTATGTACTTACCTTTGCTCTTCTAGCATGAACTTGTCTTACCTTTTTCTTATAACTCGTCTTACCTTACCTTACCTTAATATTCTCTTTAAATTTTCCCGTTGAACCACTTGGAATACTAAGGATACGCGGGTACCTTACCATTTCCATGACTTGTCATGGTCTTACGTGGTATCCTTTTGAAACTTACCATTGCCATGTCTTGACATGGTCTTACATGGTATCCTTGCCTTATGAACTCACCAATGCCATGCCTTGGCATGGTCTTACATGGGACCTTTGCCTTATAGTAACTTATCAATGCCATGTCTTGACATAGTCTTACATGATTTCCTCACCTGACAAACCTTAGCAATTGCCATGCCTTGGCATGGTCTTACATGGTATCCTTAAACCCTAATGTTATGACATTTGTATCTTACACATTCCTAAGGTTCAATCGGGACTCTCTAAAATTACTCCTCCGTCAATTCATGCTTGAGTCTTCTTTGAATAATTTCATAAAATAAATATACACATGCTGAAAATTAACAACATTAACATAAAATAATAGAATATTGCATTTATTTACCGCAAACTTACCTCGAAACAAAATACGATCAACTATATTGATTTAGTCCACTATCTTTTTCTTTCCCCAGTCTAACTCCGGATTTTGTTCTTCTTGATCTATAATAAAAAAAAATTTAGGTTATTTAATACTCACATTTATTAAAACAATCCTTGACCCAAACTTTGGCAAAATTACATTTTTGCCCCTAAACTTTTACATATTTACACTTTTTCCCCAAGGCTCGGAATTTAAACTTCATCCTATTTTCTTATGTTTTATGACACGCTGATCATTTTTCCCTTCTATGACAACATCAAATTCTCGCTCTAACATGTACTTATGACTATTAGGTATTTTTACCGATTAAGCCCTTTTACTCGTTTTCACTTAAAACTGAGTAGCAAAAGTTGTCTAACATAATTTAATACCTCATATTATATCATAAAATACCAAAATACACTAATTTCACCTATGGGTATTTTTCCAAATATGAACCATAGGTTGAATTATTGCTAGAATAAGCTTAATCAAGTTACTGGGACTCCAAAAACGTAAAGAACATTAAAAACGGGGCTTGGAATCACTTAATATGGAGCTCGGAAGCTTGGAACAAACCCTAGCTATGGAGAAACCTTGAAATTTTGGCCTAATGAAGAAGATGGACAAAAATTGGCTTTTAATTTTGTTTTTAATTCATTTTAATAACTAAATGACCAAAATGCCCTTAATAAAAAACTATGGTGTTTTATTTTCCTTTAGGTATTTTTGTCCAAACTAGTATAATGGTCTAATTACTATCCAAGGACCTCTACTTTAAAAACCCATTACTCACAAGTACTTAATACCTTTGTGAACTAGAACACACATTTTACAACTTTTGCAATATAGTCCTAAATATCAAATTGGACCCTCTATTGAAAAAATTTCTAAACAAAATTTTCACACAATCATGCAACCATGCCATAGACCTTAAAATGATAATAAAATAAAATTTTCTACCTCAGATTTGTGGTTTCGCAACTACTATTCCGTTTAGGCCCTATTTCGAGATGTTACATTTCTCCCCCCTTTTAGGGATTTTCGTCCCCGAAAATCCTACCTGTGAAGAGATTTGGGTACTGTTTTCGCATAGCCTCTTTGGGCTCCCATGTAGCCTCATCTACCCCATGTCTATTCCATAGTACTTTCACAAGTGCAATACTTTTGTTCCTTAATTGCTTTACCTTTTGAGCTAAAATCTTTACCAGTTCTTCGCCGTAAGTCATGTCTGGCTGAATCTCAACCTCTGTCTGAGAAATCACATGTGACGGATCTGAATGATAACGGCGTAGCATAGACACATGAAATAAATTATGAATCTTCTCTAACTCAATCGGTAAGGCTAACCGATATGCTAATGGTCCGACTCTCTCAATCACTTCAAACAGTCCAATAAAACGTGGACTTAGTTTGCCTTTCTTGCCAAATCTGAGAACTTTCTTCCACGGGGATACTTTCAAAAATACTTTGCCACCAACTTGATACTCAATCTCTTTCTCTTCAAATCAGATATGACTTTTGTGCATCTGTCGCTTTCAAGCAATCTCGATGACTTTTACTTTCTCTTCTGTTTCCTTAACTAGATCAACCCCGTAAATCTGATTTTCCTTAAGCTCTGTCCAATACAATGGTGTGCGACATTTACGTCCATACAAAGCTTCATAAGGTGCCATCTTCAAACTCGACTGATAACTATTATTGTAGGTAAACTCTACTAAAGGTAAATATTTTTCCCAACTGCCTTGAAATTCTAGTACACAGCATCTAAGATATCTTCAAGTACCTGAATAACTCTCTCTGACTGACCGTTGCTTTGAGGATGGAAAGCTGTACTAAAACTCAACTTTGTGCCCAAAGCCTCCTGTAATTTCTTCCAAAACCGTGAAGTAAATCTTGGATCTCTGTCTGAAATGATCGATAATGGTACCTCGTGTAGTCTGACTATCTCTGAAATATACAACTCGGCCAACTTGTCAAGTGAATAATCCATACGAACTGGGATAAAATGGGCTAACTTCGTTAACTTACCAATCACAACCCATACTGTATCTTTTTTTCTCGGTGTCAACGGCAATCCTGTCACAAAATCCATAGTAACTCGATCCCATTTCCACTCAGGGACTAGCACAGGCTGCTATAAACCTAAAGGTACCTGATGTTTGGCCTTTACCTATTGATAGATCAAGCATCTAGAAACAAACTTTGAAATGTCCCTTTTCATTCCTACCTACCAGTACATTTTCTTCAAATCATTATACATCTTTGTACTACCTGGATGAATAGAAAAAGAACTACTATGTGCTTCCTGTAAGATCTTTCGAATAAGCTCATCATTCTTGATACGCATACCACTCTCTCGAACATCAAACAACCGTCGAATCGATCTGAAAATCGACTCTATATCGACTCACACCGATCTCTTTTGGCTAACAACTCATCATCATTTTTCGAGCTTCACAAATTTCTTCAAGAAACATCGGTTTAGCTCTCAACTCAGCTAAGATAAAACCATCATCTGATAAGGCTAGACTAGTGTTCAAAGCTCTTAATGAAAACAAAGATTTCCTACTCAAAGCATCAGCAACAACGTTTCCCTTACCTGGGTGATAATCGATCACTAGCTCATAATCTTTAATTAACTCTAACCATCTTCTCTGCCTCAAATTCAAATCTTTTTGAGTCATCAAATATTTCAAACTTTTGTGATTAGTGAATATGTGGCAGTTCTCACCGTACAAATGATGTCTCCAGATCTTCAGCGTAAAAACAATGGCAGCTAGCTCTAAATCATGTGTTGGATAGTTCTTCTCATGTGGCTTTAGCTGTTTAGAGGCATAAGCAATTACCTTCCCTTCCTGCATAAGTACAGAACCAAGTCCATTCATGGACGCATCATTGTAAATCACAAACTCCTTACCTGGATATGGTTGTACTAAAATAGGAGCTTTAGTCAATAATGCTTTTAACTTGTCAAAACTCTGTTGACACTTCTCAGTCCATTCAAACTTGACATCCTTTCGCAGCAATCTTGTTAGCGGGGTAGCTATCATGGAAAATCCCTGTACAAATCGTTTATAATATCCGGCAAGACCAAGAAAACTTCTAACTTCTGATACATTTCTAGGAGGCTTCCAATCAACAATGGCTGAAATCTTGCTCGGATCAACCTCGATACCTTCACCTGAGACAATATGTCCAAGAAAACCAACTTCTCATAACCAGAACTCACTTTTGCTGAACTTGGCATACAACTTATCATCTCTCAGAATCTATAAAACTGTTCCCAAATGCTCTGCATGCTCAGTCTCATCATGAGAATAAATCAAGATATCATCAATGAACACAACTACAAACTTATCCAAGTACGGTCTAAAAATTCAGTTCATTAAGTCCATGAAAATGGCAGGAGCATTAGTTAAGCCAAATGGCATCACAAGGAACTCATAATGTCCATACCTAGTTTGGAAAGCGCCTTGGACATCGACTCTTTAACTCATGAATCGATAGTATCCGGATCTCAAATCTATCTTGGAGAACACAAGTGGCTCCTTCAATTGATCAAATAGATCATCAATTCTAGGCAATGGATACTTGTTCTTTCATCATTACCTTGTTAAGTTGCCGATAATCTATGCACAATCTCATCGATCCGTCTTTCTTTTTCACAAATAGCATTGGTGCACCCCATGGTGAACTACTGGTTCTTACAAAGCCTTTATTTGTTAATTCCTGCAACTGAGCTTTCAATTCTTTCAATTCCAATGGGACCATTCTATAAGGAGCAATAGAAATGGGCGTGGTACCTGGAATCAACTCAATACCAAACTCAACTTCTCTAACAGGAGGCAAACCTGGTAGTTCTTCCGGAAACACATCGGGAAACTCACATACCACAGGCACTGATTCAATTTTCAATTCTGGAACTTTAGTGTTCAACACAAAACCAAGACAAGCTTCATACCCTTTTCTCAAACATTTCTGAGCAAACATAATAGAAATTATGGCAAATGAACTATTTGAATCTTCTGAATTAACCCAAAGAATTTCACCATTTTCACACTTCAACTCAATGAATTTCTTTCCACAATTCACTATCACATTATGTGTAGTCAACCAATCCATACCAAGAATCACATCAAACTCATCAAATGGCAATAGCATTAGATCAGCCGAAAAACAGTAGCCTCTAATCATCAAAGGGCAATTTCTACATACTTTATCTACTAATACATGCTTGCCTAATGGATTCGATACTTTAATCACAAATTCTGTAGATTCTATAAGCATACTCATACTAGGCATCAATTTCATGCAAACATATGAATAGGTTGAACTCGGATCAATCAAAGCAATAACTCTAGTATCATGGATAGAAAATGTACCCGTAATCACATCGGGGGAGGATGCCTCTTCGCGAGCACGGATAGCATAAGTCCTCGCAAGTGCTCTAACATCTGGCCTCACTGGTAAATCTCTAGATGCACTTTTATTATTTGCCCTAGCTCCCAGATTTCTCAGTGGTCTACCTCTGACAAGAGCTTTTCTTGATCTTTCACTTCGTATTGTTTCCCTTTTAATCATCTCAGGACACTCCCGAATAAAATGGTCTGGTGCACCACATCAGAAACAACCTATCTCAGTTGCTCGACACTGACCTGGGTGACGTCGACCACATTAGGGACACTCTGGTCTATCAGGCTGAACACTGCCAACACTTACAATCAAAGTGGTTTGAGCTTTCGGACTCATAAATCTTCTGCCTCTGTTTCGGCTAGAATATCAAGCTGAAAAATTAGATCTAGTGGAGAACTCTCTAGGCCTCTTGGATGTAGATTGAAATGACTTGCTCATTAGTCTTTTCTTCGTGTCTTGCATCTCAATTTCAACTTTGCCCTTTCTTTTTAACAACTCCTCTGGCTTACAGGCTCTCTCAACTAGGATAACAAACTCTTTTATTTCTAGGACACCAACAGACAATCGGATATCATCATTAAGCCCATCCTCAAATCTTTTGCACATAATAGCCTCTGTAGACACACTCTCTTGAGCATAATTACTGAGTCTAACAAAATCGTGCTCATATTCAGTCACTGTCATATTGCCCTGTTTCAACTCTAGAAACTTTTTTCTTTTCTGGTCAACAAACCTCTGACTGATGTACTTTTTACGAAATTCCTCCTGAAAGATGTCCCAAGTGATTCTCTCTTTCGGTACAACTGATAAAAGTGTCTTCCACCAATGGTAGGTCGAATCTCTAAGGAGTGATACAACACATTTCATACATTCCTCAGGTGTGCAGGATAACTCATCAAAGACTCTGATAGTATTCTTGAGCCAAAATTCTGCCTTTTTTGCATCATCATCTTTTGTAGCTCCAAACTCTTCGGCTCCTTGTTTTCTGATTTTATCAACTGGTGGCTTTCCCCTTATAACCGTACCTGTGACTAGGGGAGATACATGGGTGGTTTGATGATCATGAGGGGGTGGAGGTCTAATAGCCAGATTCGTTCAAACGAACTCGGCAAACCATTCATTCATAGCTTGGAAGAAGGCTTCTCGAGCCCCTCCTCCCTGACTAACTGTAACGGGCTTTTCACTACTATTAGGTGGCACCGTCCCTTCTGTGGGAGCGGGCACATTACTCTCTACATCATCTGCACCAGCTTGTTCGGGATCCATAACTAGAAAAGAAAACATTTTAAAATCGTCAGGAGTCGTCACACTATCAACACATAAGTATGGCATGTATAGCTAGACTCTTACTCATCCTAAATATTCCGAGAACAGACTAAATCTTTACTCTGATACCAATAAATATAATGCCCCGAAACCGAGACCATTGCCAGAGTTGAGCACGAGGTGTTAACGGACTTAATTCATTAATTAAACAGCTTAAATTGTTTTTTTTAGAACTTCAAGACAAGCTGGCTAACTGCGTCACAGTTGCTAAAAAATTCATATCTCTAGTTACAAATCTTGAAATCCAATTTTGTAAATTTTTCCTAAAAATAGACTCATATATCTATCAACTAATTTTTTTCTAGAATTTTTAGCCAGGCCAACTAGTACAGTTTATTAGTTAAAGTCTCCACTATTTTAGGGTTCCACTACTCTGACCCCTATGTATTACGAATTAAATATCTCCCTGTACAGAGTTTCAATTATTATGCCGTTTGTTTCTAATAAAACTAGACTCAATAAGGAACCTGTACATGTAAATAATGACTTCTAATTATCGTTTTATAATTTTTGGTTACTTTCCAAATTCAGAATAGGGGATCCAGAAATCGCTCTGGCCCTGTTTCACAAAAATTTAAATATATCATAAAATATAACTCATATACCTATTTTGTTCTATCCATATGAAAATAGACTCATCAAGATTTAATTCTATATCTCATTCACTATATAAATCCATTTCTACTATTTTTAGTGATTTTCCAAATTCACGTCATTATTCCTGTTTGATACTGTTTTAAAGCTAATTTCACCTTTTTCATGATTTCCATGGAATAACTAGCATTTAGGCATACATAACACCAAACATGTCCTTGATTAGCCATTCCAACAGCTAATCATTATCAAGCATTTACATACCATTCATCAGTCATATCATAAGATCATACACACAAAATGGCTATGATGCTATACATGCCATACTAAAAATGAAACGACTAGCTATACCAAAATAATCCTCGTGATAGTGTGCCCGGACCTCAAGCGTGCTTTACGATCCCGAGTTAGCTTGACAAAACTATAAAAGAAGGAAAATAAAGGGGTAAGCATTAAGCTTAGTAAGTTTGCATGCAAATAAATAACAACATTCATAAGAATTATCTTACTACTTGGCATGATACTACTTAATGCAACTTCATTAATTGTCATAGACATATTTTAAACTTCTTCACTTACTCACTTACTTAAATACTTACTTACTTAATCAAATTTATTAATACATTTTACTTACCTTTTTCCTTATCACGCATACATGAACATTATGTACTTTCCTTTGCTCTTCTAGCATGAACTTATCTTAACTTTTTAGTATAACTCGTCTTACCTTACCTTACCTTGACATTCTCTTTAAATTTTCCCGTTGAACCACTTGGAATACTAAGGATACACGAGTACATTACCATTTCCATGACTTGTCATGGTCTTACGTGGTATCCTTTTAAAACTTACCATTGCCATGTCTTGACATGGTCTTACATGGTATCCTTGCCTTATGAACTCACCAATGCCATGCCTTGGCATGGTCTTACATGGGACCTGTACCTTATAGTAACCTTACCAATTGCCATGACTTGGCATGGTCTTACATGATTTCCTTGCCTTAAAAACCTTACCAATTGCCATGCCTTGGCATGGTCTTACATGGTAACCTTAAACCCTAATGTCATGACATTTGTATCCTACACATTCCTAAGGTTCAACCGGGACTATCTGAAATTACTTCTCCGTCAATTCATGCTTGAGTCTTCTTTGAATAATTTCATAAAATAAATATACACATGCTGGAAATTAACAAAATTAACATAAAATAATAGAATATTGCATTTATTTACCGCAAACTTACCTCGAAACAAAATACGATCAACTATATCGATTTAGTCCAATATCTTTTTCTTTCCCCGGTCTAACTCTGGATTTTGTTCTTCTTGATCTATAATAAAAAAATTTAGATTATTTAATACTCACATTTATTAAAACAGTCCTTGACCCAAACTTTAGCAAAATTACATTTTTGCCCCTAAACTTTTACATATTTACAATTTTTCCCCAAGGCTCGGAATTTAAATTTCATCCTATTTTTTTATGTTTTATGACATGCTGATCATTTTTCCCTTCTATGACAACATCAAATTCTCACTCTAACATGTACTTATGACTATTAGGTATTTTTACCGATCATGCCGTTTTACTCATTTTCACTTAAAACCGAGTAGCACAAGTTGTCTAACATAATTTAAAACCTCATATTCTATCATAAAACACCAAAATACACAAATTTCACCTATGGGTATTTTTCCAAATATGAACCCTAGGTTGAATTATTGCTAGAATAAGCTTAATCAAGTTACTGGACTCCAAAAATGTAAAGAACATTAAAAATGGGGCTTGGAATCACTTACTATGGAGCTTGGAAGCTTGGAACAAACCCTATCTATGGAGAAACCTTGAAATTTCGGCCTAATGAAGAAGATGGACAAAAATTGGCTTTTAATTTTGTTTTTAATTCATTTTAATAACTAAATAACCAAAATGCCCTTAATCAAAAACTATGGTGTTTTATTTTCCTTTAGGTATTTTTGTCCAAACTAGTATAATGGTCTAATTACTATCCAAGGACCTCCACTTTAAAAACCCATTACTCACAAGTACTTAATACCTTTGTGAACTAGAACATACATTTTACAACTTTTGCAATATAGTCCTAAATATCAAATTGGACCCTCTATCGATAAAATTTCTAAACAAAATTTTCACACAATCATGCAACCATGCCATAGACCTTAAAATGATAATAAAATAAATTTTTCTACTTCGGATTTGTGGTTCCACAACCACTGTTCCGTTTAGGCCCTATTTCGGGATGTTACATTTCTTCTTTTCAGATCAGATCCAAATCTTTCCTTTTCAAGTCGAATAACTTGAATTCAATCTTTATTCCACTTCCTTTACCTTCATTCTGTATCATTTGGTATCAGATTTGGGTGTTTTAGATTTTCCTTGTGTTCTTATAAATTGATTTCCAGCGAAAAATTTCAAAACAATTTTTTTCCTTTTACCTAGAAAATTTTCGGAAAAAATGTTTTTTAGTGGGTAAACGTTTTTCAAATGATCTAAAATTTTATATTCTATTTTTTGGAACTATTTTAGAGTATAAAAATATTTTACACAAAAAAAAGTGATTGAAAAAATACAAAAAAATATAAAAAAGAACAAATAATAAAATATTCTATTGGTTGAATTTTGTGCTAAAATTTCCCAGATCATATCTACATTATTTGAGGAGACTCCAGTTTAAATTTTGTGAATTTTGGAAATCAGGAACACCTCAAACGAAAAAAATTCAAGTTCTTTTCCATTGTTTCATGTTTTCGGTTGGGTAGTTTATTTGCTTTGATTCTAGCATTTGGTTTTCTTTTGTGTTAGCTTTTTTTATTCTATTATGCATTTTAACACATTTTCTGTTTCTTGTGTTAATAGGTACGAAAAGAGTTGCCTCTTCTTTCTTCACACCATTTAATTCCTTTAGAGTTGAGTTTTTCTTTGACTTCTTAGAGCCTTAGGTCAAATTTGTTAGAGAGTGATCCCACATCTTTTTGAATATTATTCAGTTTGATTACTCTTTAAAAGTTACAGGCGAGAAAATCTTAATTTCTTTTCTTTGTCTCTTAGAGTTTTTCTATTATGAGTGTATAACAATGAGGTTTAATTTTCTTTGATCAATTTTTTTTAGAGTGTTTTTTATTTCAGTATCTGATAATGGTACGTAAACATAGTAAGGACGAGGAGCATGATTTATCCATGGTTACCATGGGCCAACTTACAGCAATGCTCGATGAACTTCAACAAGAATTCAAAGAGGCGCAACAACGTTTGGAAAATAAGTTCGCCACATTACAAGCTCAAGTCCTTCATCATGAAGCGGTCCAACAAAAATTCAGTCAAAATGTAGCTCGAATGGAAACTAACAATGATGATGATAATGATGAGCAACATCTTTACCATGATGATAAGATTGTTGATTATGATGATGGTTATGGGCAACGACAGGCTTTTGGACATATTAAACGTGGCTCGTGTACTCTGATGCAACCTCTGGTACTAATTCTCGTAGGTACTTTTCTGTGAATAAACCAAAATTCAGCGTTCCACCATTTAATGACAAGTATGATCCTGACACCTATTGTGATTGGGAGAATAAAATTGAGCTACTATTTGAATATTGTAAAGGTTTAGAGGAAGAGAAAGTCCCCTTAGCTAATTTGGAATTCTCCGATTATGCTTTAAGTTGGTCGACTCAATTATTATGATCCCAACGAATGAACCATGAGAGATCCATTGACTCATGGGATGATTTGAAGCCAATCATGTGAAAATGGTATGTACCACCTCATTACTACAGGGATAACAAACGAAAGCTTCAAAATCTTGTTCAAGGTAATAAATCTGTGATGGAATATTTTCATGCGATGGAGATTTTGATGCAATGAGGTAATAAGGATGATTAGGAGGAAGATAGTATAGCTCGATTTGTAAATGGGTTGAATAAAAATATCACTGAGAATTTAGATCTTCAAATTTTTATTGATTTCGATGAAGTGGTTCAAAAAGCTTGTATGATTAAAATGAAAATCTAAGAATCATTCATGGGGTTGTGCATCTAATTGGAGTATATCGATCTCTACCTTTCAGGGCTCGAAATTCATTCCGCCACAAGTGACTTGTCTACCTTCATCTAAAGATGAACCTAAGCAACTTAGTTGGAAAGATGGGGTGCCAGCTAAAGGTACTTTTTCTATTGTATAGGTACCGTCTTGTACTTCTTCTAAACGTACTTTGAATCGTTCTTATGATGTTAAATGCTACAAATGTACTGGAAATGGACATTATGCTCATGATTGTCCCAATAAAAGGGTAATGTTGATAAGTAATTATGGTACCCTTATTTTTGATTTTGAGAATGACGATTTAAATGCTACTAATGTTGTTTGTGACTATAATAACGAGAAAGAATATGAAGAGGTTTTGGAACCTCCCACTTGGAACACCCCTAGCCTGTATCCATCATCGGATTAGGGTTACAGAGTATTATCAGAGTGTAACATCACATAAAGAACATTTTATTAACATAAACAACTCACATCGTAAATCATAGCAACATCAACCAAAAACATACATTCGGTCCCTATTATGAGCCCTCGAGGCCTTAACAAGACATTAGAAACAAATCAGGACTAAATCGAAAACATATGAAATTTTTTGAAAAAAGTAAGAATTTTTCAAACTGCAGGGGTCACACGGCCGTGTGGCCAGGTCATGTGACTCACTGGAAACACGAAAATATACACACTTTTTCATGTCCTTTTAAACTCAAATTCATGCAGTTTTGGTAAAATTCTTGTCGAAAAATATATAATTATTATAAAATAATTAAATTACACTCAAATTATGAAAAAGTCTAATTTTAATTAATTTTATATCAAAATTTGATTAATATTGATTATTTTCGACAAATTTGCGCAAAGGGCGAAAAATGGCTCGACAGACACTACTAGAAGCGCAAAATCTAGAAGCAATTTTTAAGCATCAAGGTAACTTAATTTTTCAGCATTAGACGGTCCAAATTATGTGTATTAATTCATAATATAATTAAATTTAATTTTAATCCAATTTAATTTGGGTTAAATAAATTATTGTTAATTAATTATGAAAAGAGGCCCAGTTGAGCTGAACAGAGAAAACTGAACCAACCGAGCACTAGGGAGCCCAAAACCGTCCCACATGTTGACCCATTAGCTTTCTTGGCTGATTATTTGTCTTCCTAAATGGCCCTTGAAGACTTCTTCAAATTGCATTCAAACCCCTCTATTATTTATGCCTTTCTAGATTTGCCCCTACCATAAGATAACATGTTTGAAATCTTCAAACATACCACATGTGTGGCCAGCCATGGGGGAGTCTTTGGCTACTGATTTTGGCTATTTTTAGCAGCCTTATCAACCTATAAATACCCCCTTGGCTGAACACTTCAAACACATCTCAACCCTTCTCATCTTTTCACTCTTTTCTCATTTTTCCCTCTTCATTCCCTTCTATTGTTCTTCATTTTCTTCCCCTATTACCTTTCTGATTTCACCTCTTGAAAAAGAGTCAATCAACCACCATTTGGAATAGCATTCAAGCGTTCGTAGAAGACTCAGTTTGAAAAGAAAAACAGAGAATAAGGAGTGAAGCAAACTAGTCAAGCCACGGAGAAAACTCCGGATTTGATTCTTGTTCCCTATCTTTTTAATTTTGTTGATGTCTATGAATATTTGTGATGTTGATATGTTTAATTTAATTAATGTGGCTTAAATTTAATACTTGTTAGATTGATTGCATTTCATCTGCTTAATTTATTAAAATTGTGTTTTTGTTGTTATAGGCCTCGGTAAGATGTTTGTGTAACACCCCTAACCCGTATCTGTCACCGGAATAGGGTTACAAGGCATTACTGGATTTATACGCTAACATTTATATAAAACCGAGTCAAAAATTTGCATTTCCAAATCAAAACTTTACATATTTCACCATAAAGTCCCTAAATGGGCCTACTAGGCCCAATACATGGTTTTGAAGTGGTTCGGGACTAAACCGGCAACTTTTCAAATTTTACCTTGAAGATAGGGGCACACGCCTGTGTGGCTTGGGACATGGCCGTGTGGCTAGCCCGTGGGGTTCCCATGGCCGTGGGTAGATCTGACTTGCACACATGACTGTGGGGATAGGTCGTGTGACATAAAAAGAGAGCCACACGGCCTGAGCACACGCCCATGTGACTTGGCCGTGTGAAAACATGATTTTTGACCATTTTTAAGCTATTTTCACATGATTTTGTCACACAGTCATGCTTGAAACCTGTGTTTTTCACACGGCCAAGACATATGGCCATGTCTTTGGCCCGTGTACTATCTTGACTTCACATTTAAGGGTGCAAGGGACACACGGTCATATCACACACTCGTGGGCTTACCGTGTGTCACACACGGCCTAAACACATGCCCTTGTGTCTAACCGTATGGACGAAAATAGACCGTTTTAGGCCACTTTTCTCACCCTTCCATCCATTACCTGCACCTAAACACAATTATATACAAATTACAACCAATCAACTAATTTACGCCTATAATATGTACTTTATATTATCACACTATTACTACTTAACCATTAAAACTAAGTTTCATATACATATGCCATCCCTTTACATATACTGTAGCCATCTATAACTTTATCCAACCAAATACTTATACATGGCATATAAATCAAAAGATAATAACCCAAAAACTATCGAGGAATGTTTGGATAGTGTGGTTTTCGGTGATGATCCGATCCTCCATGTCCACGTTAATCTATATGACATATGAAACACATGCAAGTAAGATTCTGAAAGCTTAGTAAGTTCATAGGCTTAAAAATAAACTTACCAAATATGGTAAAACATTCTTATCATATATAATTCACTAATTTCTCCTGATATCCACAAAGAAATCAATTGCACTCAGTATTATTCAATATTACTCACACTTAAACTTAATTTTTTTTGGGCCCATTTATCGCTTACCATCTCTTTTCAAATTAAGAAACTATACGAAATTGAGTACTTCGTCTTCACTTTGCCATAGTAAAAGTATGGACTTACACATGATGACATTTCACTTTCTGAAGCCATGACTCAACCATGGTCTTATACGAGTCATATATCATACCGATGCCATATTTCAGATATGGTCTTACACGGAACACTTATCACATTTCTCCGATGCCATAGCCCAGCTATGGTCTTATACGGATCACTTGTATCACTTTAATCCGAAGCCATAGCCCGGCTATGGTCTTATACGGAAATCACTTATCACTTGTTTTCCGATGCCATAGCCCAACTATGTCTTATACGGATATCACTTATCACTTGTTGACATGGTCCAACCATGGTCTTTTTCCATCAATTCATCGTTTCTCATTAGACAGAAGTACTCAATCTGATGTTTCATTCAATTTGATTATTTCTTCAATTTCATATTTTTACATTGTTCATGGTTTTATCATAATCATATAGTATAGCTCATATTATAAAATTCCTAAACCCTAAACAATGATCACTAAAATTTAGCCACATGAACTTACCTGGACTAATTTACAAAAGTCGTTGAAATTCATGTACTATTCTTGCAATTTCTCCTTCCCATGTTTCACTTTGTTTTCTTGACCTATAATTATAAAATAATTCTTTCATTAGCATCCATTTCAATTCTATTCTACTTCACAATTTATGCCCTTTAATTCCCAAAAATAAACTTTTACCCCAAATTTCACAATTTTCACAATTTGGTCCCTAACCAATTAACTCATCAATAAAACCTTTTCTTCTCAATTAACACTTTCCTTAAACATTTTAAATTACTTCACAACTATTTAAATTTAGAGTTTCCACATAAAACCCTAATTTCAAGTTCTTTTACAATTAGGTCCCTAAATATTTACTTTCTATATACTTCTTTCAATAAAATCAACATATAAACAAATTAAAGCTTTAATTCCATGCTAAATCATCATAAACATCCAACACTTATTCATGGAAACTTTCAAAATCAACCGTGAAATCAAAAACTAATGAATTAGATAATAGGACCTAGTTGTAAAAGTCTCAAAAACACAAAAATTACAAGAAATAATCAAGAATTGAGCTTACATGTAATAAAAATATGAAAGACCAGCTTAAAAGAAGTTTTCAATGGTGTTTTTGCTAGAGAGGATGAAGAAAAATGAAGAAAACTCTAGATATTCT
Organism: Gossypium arboreum; assembly: GCF_025698485.1. Classification (NCBI taxonomy): domain Eukaryota; kingdom Viridiplantae; phylum Streptophyta; class Magnoliopsida; order Malvales; family Malvaceae; genus Gossypium; species Gossypium arboreum. The sequence continues at coordinate 63,793,907 of NC_069080.1, forward strand.
AATTTAATCCAACTTTAACTATTCAATTACAACCTAATTACCATTTTGCCCTTAGTTCACACTATTTCTCAGCCATTTACTTACCCAACCGTCCAGCCCATTTTATTTTGGGCCAATTTTCTCTTTGAGTCCCTCTTATTTATTATTTAAGCTATTTAATCACATTTCACAATTTTACACTTAATTCAATTTAGTCCTTTTTACCTAATTGACTACTGAAACCTTAAAATTTCTTGACGAAACTTTAATACTAACTTACTAACACTCCATAAATATTTATAAAAATATTTATGGCTCGGTTTAATATTTTGAGGTCTCGATACCTCGTTTTCACTTCCAAATTATTTAATATTTATTATAAAATACTATTCACTATTTCAATCATTTTTCCTAATTTCACATCTAACTTATTTTCATTAAATTAATAATATTTTCTACTAATTTTTCAGATTTATTGATCTGGAATCACTATTTCGATACCACTAAAATTTAGGCCGTTACAACTCTCACCCTTAGGAAATTTCGTCCTCAAAATTTTGTACCTGAAAACAAATGCGGATACTGTGATTTCATAGATTTTTTCATTTCCCAGGTTACCTCCTCCAATCCATGTCGATGCCATAATACTTTTACTAACGGTACTCGTTTATTCCGTAGCTCTTTAACTTCCTGAGCTACTATTTTCACTAGTTTCTCCAAATAAGTCATATCTGATTGTAGCTCTATCTCAGTATGAGGAATCACATGTGAAGGGTCTTATCTGTACTGTCTTAACATAGACACATGAAACACATCATGAATTTTCTCAAGTTCTGGAGGTAAGGCCAATCTATAAGCTACTGGACCAATCCTCTCACTGACCTCATACGGCCTGATAAATCGTGGACTAAGCTTTCCTTTTCTACCAAACCTTAGAATTTTCTTTCACGGGGAAACTTTCAAGAACACATGATCACCCACATTGAATTCTATATCTCTTCTTTTCAAATATGCATACGACTTCTAATGATCTGAAGCAACTTTCAAAGTTTCTCGAATATTTCAAACTTTCTATTTAGTTTCCCTAATCTAATCCACTCCCACTAATTTCGATTCACTTAATTCTAACCAATACAATGGGGTTTTACATTTTCTTCCATACAGAGCTTCAAAAGGTGCCATTTTGATACTAGCTTGATAGCTATTATTATAAGCAAATTCAGCTAAAGGTAAATACATTTCCTAGCTATCATCGAACTCGAGTATACAACACCTCAACATATCTTCCAAAATCTAAATCACTCGCTTTGATTGTCCATCGGTCTGAGGATGAAAAGCTGTGCTGAATTTTAACTTGGTGCCCAAAGCTTCTTATAATTTACCCCAAAATCTTGAAGTAAACCTCGAATCTCGATCAGAAATAATAGACATTGGCACTCCATGTAATCTCACAATTTTTGACACATATAATTTCGCTAATTTTTCAAGTGGAAAATCTGTTCTGACCAGAATAAAATGTGCTGACTTAGTCAATCTGTCCACTATCACCCAAATCAAATCTTTCTTCTTCGGAGTCACAGGAAACCCAGTTACAAAATCCATCGTCACATGTTCCCACTTCCATTCTGGAATCATTACAGGTTGTAACAAACCCGTAGGCACTTGATGTTCAGCTTTTGACTGTTGACAGACTAAATTTTTGCCACAAATTCGTAAATTTCCCGTTTTATACCAGGCCACCAATACATTTTTTTTCAAATCACAATATATCTTTGTACTACCCGGATGAATCGAATACATGCTACTATGAGCTTCTAATAAAATATCATTTTTCAAATCTGAATTATTCAGAATAGAAATTCTATTGCGATAGTATAACATACCACTATCATCAATAAAATATTCTAAGTTCAAGTTGTCTTGAACCATCTGTCGTTTCAACACCAACTTCGGATCTTCATCTTGCAACTCTAAAATTCGTGAAAGGAATACTGGTTTTACCTTTAATTACCACAGAACCATCTTCATTAACAGACAATTGAGCATTTAACACTTGGAGAGCAAACAATAATGATTTCTAGCTAAGTGCATCTACTACAACATTAACTTTCCCCAGATGATAATCAATAACAAGATCGTAATCTTTCAAAAGTTCTAGCCACCGCTTCTGTCTCAAATTTAGCTCTTTTTGCGACATTAAATACTTCAAACTTTTATGGTCTGTATACACATAACATTTCTCCCCATATAGGTAATGTCTCTAGGCTTTTAAAGCAAATACAATAGCAGCTAACTCAAGATTATGTGTAGGGTAGTTCCTCTCATGTAGTTTCAATTATCGATAAGCATATGCAACCACTTTTCCTGATTCCATTAGCACACAACCTAAACCATTCAAAGATGCATCACTATATACTACATATGGCACACCTAATTTAGGATAAGTTAACACTGGAGCCTCTGTCAACATTTTCTTCAACTAATCGAAACTTTATTGACACTTATCAGACCATACAAATTCAACATTCTTCTATAGTAACTGGGTCATTGATTGCGTGATTTCGTGATAGGTTTTAAATATTTATAATTACTCATTCTTTAACTAACTATTATCGCGATGTAGGCAAGTGTACCTATCGAATAGTGTTATAGTTTTAGCAAGACCGGATTGTCGAACCCAAAGGAACTAAAAGTACTAGTAATGATTATCTTTTTATTATCTAGCCTAAGAATAAAGAGGTTTTTTTTAATTAACTAATTATCTAAACTAAGAACACACAGAGAAAAGAATTGAGGAATTGCTTCCAGGAAAAATCGATTGACTTAAGAAAATACCTAAGGAAAATCCACCTAGACTTCACTTGTTATTCTGCTCTGAATCGGACGATTTATTCATTCAACTTGTTCCATAGAACTCCCTAAGTTATGTTATTATCCCTATTCAAGACTAATAACATCTAATCCCTAGGTTGAATAACAGATACCTTTCTCTAATTAACACTCTAGGGTTGCATTAACTCGATCTATGGATCCCCTTATTAGGTTTCACCCTAATCCGACAAAATCTTGTCACCCTATGTCTAGGTGCGTAATCAACTCCGCTTAATTATGAAAAGAGTACTCTTAAACAGGGTCTATTCCTCCTCTAAATAAGAGCGTGTCTTGAATCAGTATCCTGGGATATCAAAACAAGAATTAAGAACACATAATTAAGAACAAGTTAAATATTTATCATACGATTCAGAAGATAATAACAAGATTCATCTTAGGTTTCATTCCCCTTAGGTATTTAGGGGTTTTAGTTCATAACTAATTAAGAAAACATCTCAGAAGAATAAAGAGTACAAAACATAAAGAAAACCTAAAACTACTGAAAGGAAGATGAGGAGAGATCTTCAGTCTTGATGATGAATTCGGCTTCTGAGATGGATCAATCGGCTTCCTTGGAGTAATTCCTTACTCCCCCTTCTCCCTTTTCTCCTCTTCTAGGGTGTGTTTATAGGCTTTGGAAAGCCTATGAGCCCTCAAAATTAGCCTTTTCTGAATTGGACTCAACTTGGGCTCGGCAGGGACACACCCATGTCACACGCCCGTGTTCGATTTCTTCAGGCCTTGTTCGAGCCTGCCAAATTGACACGACCGTGTGGTCTGCCCGTGTGAGGAGTTCCAGGCTGTTGATTTCGTACTTTGGCCCATTTTCTCTATTTTTGGCCCGTTTCTTGTTCCTTTCGCTCTCCTATGCTCTCTTAAGTATAAAACATGAAATTAAAGTATTAGGAGCATCAAAGTCACCAATTCTAATGGAAAATCATCCATAAAATGCGTTAAATATGGGGTAAAAATATGTATAAATTACTGTTTATCAAATACCCCCACACTTAAGCATTTGCTTATCCTCAAGCAAAATTCTCAACTCATAATCAAAATAAATTCTTCTCAACTTATAATTTCTATCGAAAATAACTCACATTAATCCATAAGTAATCATATTTGAGAATTCAACTAAAAGAACATAAAAGTTCCAAACATTCCAAGTTGAGTATTTTATTCATGCAAACATATGTGTCTCCCCTTATCTAAGTAATTACCTTTGATTCAGAATATCACAGAGTTTTATATCCTCACTAAAGATTCACTCAAATCACTCGAGGTGTTTAAGGACAATAAATGAAACACTCAATAGTTAATAATGAAAAGTCATCACCATAGGCTTGCATGAAAATCAAATCTCCACCACTATAATTTAAGATGATACGTCAATCAAAAGGTTTTCAGAGGGTTGTAATGAGGCTTGGTTAGGGGGTGTGGTCACAAACTTAAAGAAAGGGTTAAAATTGAGATTGAATTGAAAAATTGCCTAACTAGAAAAAGAGTTAATTTTCACTTGCGTACAATAGAGCTTATTCTCAGAATATGGAATTACTAATAAATTTACAATATATTTTTTTTAAGAACAAGTTAAATAACATAGACTAACTATTAAGAACAAAACATAGCTAAGCAATCCATTCAACTCAAATCTCGACAAAAATAGGGATTAATTTAGGGGATTTCAACCATAATGGGTTAAGGGTTAATATTAAGGGTAATACAAAGAATGGTTTGTTAGGCTCAATGGGGTTTACTAGGGATTAATCGTGGAGTAGGCTTTTTACTGCATGAGTGGGTTAATCCTAAGTGCCTTAATCATTTTGACATATCAAATCAAATGGTGTGGTCTCGACATGCATAATCAAGCAAGTTCTAGAATAACAGTCCAAAACTGACGCACTCAAAGAAATAATAAAAGTGAGCATGAAAGAATTAATAGATGCTCAAAAGGCTAAAAAATCTCACAAAAATTATGGCTTTTTGATGTTAAAAACTTGTGAATTCCAATTCAAAGTAATACCTAAACTTTGGCGAAACAGCCTAAGATTTTAAATTCTTAAAAATCAATTCATCATGCTTGATTCTCTAATGCCTTAAAGTTTAAACAACCAATGCATAATTTCCTATGTTTTAATTGAAGATATATCAATCAAAATCATAAATTAATTAAAATTTATCTTAAATATGATATGAGAGCTTTCCAAGAGAACAAGGCAATCATTCAGGGATTTTTATGATAATGAAATAAATATCCCCCCACGTTTAAGACGTACATTGCCCTCAATGTACAAAGATATATATTAAAATATAAAAAGAAGATAGGGGGAGAAGTGAAACTTCCTGTATTAAGAATGAATGATATTCTTGGATTAGTAAGATCGAGTATTGGAGATAACTCTAGATGGCAAGTTTGACTCTGAAGGTAACCCGTTTTTAAAAGGAAAACAAGTGAATCTTAAAAACTTAATAAAAGAAAATAAAATAAGATAATTATTCTAATTTTTCAAGTAGCACGGTTGGTGTACACGCCTGTGTGGTTTGCGTCCCGTCCGTGTCGTCGTGAATTGTGGTGTCGTCACATGGCCTTATCGCACGCCCGTGTGTGTAGGGCCTGTGTCTTCATGATCATGTTACACGGCCATGTGTGATGTGGTTTGTTTCTCCCACGGTCGTGTACATTTTCGCACACCCGTGTCATTCTGACAGTGTGGTCCACAGGTGCTAGGCACGGACGTGTCGCACGCCCGTGTTAGTTTCTCAGTTTCAACCACGGGTCTTCCACATGAGCGTGTTGCACGTCTGTGTTGTTTTGGCAGGCTCGACCACGGCCATGTCGCATTGCCGTGGCATTTTATCGTAGCCCGTGTTGGGGAAATCCTTGCCCTGTTTTCACACGGCCATAAGCACGCCCGTGTACTTGGCCGTGTCTCTATGGAAAACCTATATTAAAGAGCTCCGTTAGTAAGTTAGATGTTGAAGACTAAATTTTGAAAGAAGTTAATACAGTTAGTGCTTGGGTTGCCTCCCAAGAAGCGCTTATGTATAGTCTAAGCTTGACTCACCTCTCCGTTGAATGATCATGGTGGTTCGAGGAGTTTATACTTCTCATTCTTGCTATCAATCTTAAAATAAGGTTTTAAACGGGTGTTGTTTACCTTAAAAGTGCCGAACTTGGGATGACTTACCTCCACCGTACCGAATGGAAAAATGCTGAGTACCATAAGAGGGATTTCCTCATTCAGTGTGGTAGTGACAATGTGGGGATCTGTGGCATCTAATAGGACTTTATCACCAACCTTAAGTTGATTTGGAAAGGTATCAGGTTCGTTCTGGCGTAGTTTTTGTTTATCGTGTGTTCTCGGTGTATGTGTTTGCCATTCATCTAGCTCCTCTATTTGTAGCATTCGTTCTTCATGAATAGATCCTCTACTATTGTTTGAGAGTGGCTCTTGTACTTCTTTCAGACTTATCTCCTACAAAGTGGGTTGTATCATGTGGTCAGTTTTAATAGAATGGTTTAGACGATCACCTTCAATTTCTGATGTGTTATAAGAATTGCGAGCTTGAAGGGTGAGTGTTTCATCTCCTACGCGAAGAGTGAGCTCACCTGTGCCAACATCAATAATTGTTTTAGCAGTTGCTAAAAAGGGCCTTCCTAGGATTAAAGGAGTATTTCTATCCTCCTCTATGTCTAAGACAATGAAGTTAACTGGAAATATAAATTTATCGATTTTCACTAGCACATCTTCAATAATACCTCTAGGAAATCTTATAGATTTATCTGCTAATTGAATGCTCATCCTAGTCTGTTTGGGTTTCCTGAGACCTAGTTGCTTAAACATTTTATAAGGCAGGACGTTGATACTAGCCCCTAAATCAGCTAACGCATTATTAACTTCTAAGCTACCAATTAAGCAAGGAATCGTAAAACTCGCTGGATCTTTTAGTTTGTTCGGTAGCTTATTTTTCAGAATAGCTGAGCACACTGCGTTTAACTCCACATGCGACGCCTCATCCAACTTTTACTTATTTGCTAAAAGCTCTTTTAAAAATTTCATTGCGTTTGACATTTGCGATAGGGATTCAATAAACGGTAAGTTAATATGTAATTTTTTTAAAAGTTTATGGAATTTACTAAATTGTTCATCTGAGTGGTCTTTCCTTGCGCGTTGGGGTATGGTACACGAGGTTTATATATGACATTCACTGATTTGTTTGTATTTTGATCCACCTCACCTTGACCTTTGCTTACCACAGTTTCTTGCCTTGGTTCTGGTTCAGGCTCAACAACTCCTTCATCTTGAATATTAATCGCGTTAAGCTGTTCCCTTGGATTGGGTTCAGTATTACTTGGCAAACTGCCTTGTGGTCGTTCAGAGATTAGTTTGGAAAGCTGACCTATCTAAGTTTCGAGCCCTTAGATCGACGCTTGTTGATTCTTAAGTGCTATCTTGGTGTTCTGAAAATGGGTTTCTGACACTGATATGAACTTTGAGAGCATCTCTTCAAGATTTGGCTTCTTTTCCTGTTGGTAGGGTGGTTGTTGGTATCCCGGAGGATGTTGTGGTCTTTGATTTCCTTGACCGCCCCACGAGAAATTGGGGTGGTTCCTCTAACTTGCATTATAAGTGTTACTGTATGGATTGTTTTGAGGTTGAGGATTATTACCCATGTAATTTAATTGCTTGTTATCCATGTTGTGGCCATAAGGTTGGTATTCCGAATGGTTTGTTCCACCACTACTTGCTTAGCACTGCATTACTGGGTGAACCTGTGAAGAATTAAGAAAACCATCAATCTTTTTATTTAAGAGTTCTACCTAATTAGAGAGCATGGTGATCAAATCGACATTATAAACGCCGTCTGTTTTCGTCGGATTTGTCCTCATGACTTGCCACTAATAGTTATTCAGTGACATCTCTTCTATAAACTTATAGGAATCTTTCGGTGTTTTATTGTTGATGGTTCAGCTATCAGCTACATCAACCATTTGCTGAGTCAAAGGACTCAGACCATTGTGAAATGTTTGTACTTGGAGCCAAAGCGGTAACCCATGGTGAGGGAACCTTCTCAAAAGGTCCTTGTATCTCTCCCATGCATCGTAGATTGTTTCTAAATCCATCTGCACAAAAGAAGAGATATCATTACGTAATTTAGCCGTTTTAGCCGGCGGAAAATATTTTAGTAAAAAATTTTCGGTCATTTGTTCCCAAGTAGTAATTGACCCTCGTGGTAACGAGTTTAACCACCGTTTAGCTTTATTCCTCAATGAAAAGGGAAACAACCGAAGATGAGTGGCATCATCAGAAATGCCATTGATTTTAAATGTATGCATAGTTCTAAAAAGTTGGCTAAATGAGCGTTGGGATCTTCATCCTCCAAACCATCAAACTGAACAAATTGTTGTATCATCTAAATAGTGTTAGGTTTTAATTCAAAAGTATTTGCAGCTACAGCAGGTCTAACTATGCTAGATTCAGTTCCTCTTAAAGAAGGTTTAGCATAATCATACATAGTGTATGGAGCAGGATTTTGATTAACCGCAATTGCAGGAGGTAGCTAATTGCCTTGGTTTTTAGCCATCTCTTCAGTTGGAGGTTGAGTATCGTCTTTTTGCTCATTCTCTGTGTATCTTAAGCTTCGCCTTATTTCTCTTTGGTTTCTAGGAACTGTGCGATCGATTTCTTCGTCAAAAAGTAGTGGCCCTGACAGGTTTCTTCTAGTCATAAACTATAAAAACCTGCCAAGAGAAAGAAAAAGTAAATTAATTAGTAATTATTAAAATAAAATTAAATTAAATTGAAAAAAAAATAAATGGCTAAAGTAATAAAAATTGAGCGCTCCTAATATTTCAGTTCCCCGGCAACGGCGCCAAAAACTTGATCGCGTGATTTCGTGATAGGTTATAAATATTTATAATTACTCGTTCTTAAACTAACTATTATCGCGATGTAGGCAAGTTTACCTATCAAATAATACTATAGTTTTAGCAATACCGGATTGTCGAACCCAAAGGAACTAAAAGTACTAGTAATGATTGTCTTTTTATTACCTAGCCTAAGAATAAAGAGGTTTTGTTTTAATTAACTAATTATCAAAATTAAGAATACACAAGAAAAGAATTAAGGAATTGCTTCTGGGAAAAATCGATTGACTTAAGACAATACCTAAGGAAAAATGCACCTAGACCTTACTTGTTATTCTGGCTCCAAATAGGACGATTTATTCATTCAACTTGTTCCATAGAGATTCCTAAGTTATGTTATTATCCCTATTCAAGACTAATAACGTCTAATCCCTAGATTGAATAACCAATACTTTTCTCTAATTAACACTCTAAGGTTACATTAACTCGATCTATGGATCCCCTTATTAGGTTTCACCCTAATCCAGTAAAATCTTGTCACCCTATGTCTAGCTGCGCAATCAACTCCGCTTAATTATGAAAAAAGTACTCTTAGATAGGGTCTATTCCTCCTTTGAGTAAGAGCATGTCCTGAATTGGTATCTTGGGTTATCAAAACAAGAATTAAGAACACATAATTAAGAACAAGTTAAATATTTATCATACGATTCAGAAAATAATAACAAGATTCGGCTTAGGTTTCATTCCTCTTAGGTATTTTGGGGTTTTAGTTCATAACTAATTAAGAAAACATCTCAGAAGAATAAAGAGTACAAAACATAAAGAAAACCCAGAACTCCTGAAGGGAAATTGAGGAGAGATCTTCAGTCTTGATGATGAATTAGGCTTTTAAGATGGATCAATCGGCTTCCTTGGAGTAATTCCTTACTCCCCCTTCTCCCTTTTCTCCTTTTCTGGGGTGTATTTATAGGCTTTGGAATGCCTATGAGCCCTCAAAATTAGCCTTTTCTGAATTGGACTCAACTTGGGCTCGACAGGGACACACTCGTGTCCCACGCCCATGTTCGATTACTTTAGGCCGTGTTCGAGCCTACCAAATTAACACGGCTGTGTGGTCTACCCGTGTGAGGTGGTCCAGGCCATGTTGATTTCGTACTTTGGCCCATTTTCTCTGTTTTTGGGTCGTTTCTCGTTCCTTTCGCTCTCCTATGCTCTCCTAAATATAAAACATGAAATTAAAGTATTAGGAGCATTGAATTCACCAATTCTAATGGAAAATCATTCATAAAATGCGTTATACATGGGGTAAAAATATGTATAAATTACAGTTTATCAGTCATCAGTGAAGCAATCATTGAAAAGTCTTTCACAAATTGGCAGTAGTATCCGGCTAATCCAAGAAAACTTTGCACTTCCGTAACATTCTTTAGAGTGTTCCAATTAATCACTACTGACACCTTGTTTGGATTTACTCATATACCATCAACCGACACAATGTGACCCAAAAATCCAACTTCGTGAAGCCAAAATTCACATTTACTGAATTTTGCATATAGCTGTTTTTCTCTTAAAATCTGTAACACAACTCTTAAGTGTTGAGCATGCTCAGATTCTGTTTTTGAATAGATCAGTATAACATCAATGAACACAACCACAAATCTATCCGGGTAAGATTGAAAAATTCGATTCATTAAGTCAATAAAAGAAGCCGGAGCATTTGTCAAACTGAATGGCATAACTAAGAAGTCATAATGGCCATACCGAGTTCTGAAAGTTGTTTTTGGCACGTCACATTCCTTTAACGTTAACTGATAATACCTAGATCTGAAATCTATTTTCAAAAACACCGCAACACCCTTTAGTTGATCAAATAAATCATCAATACAAGGCAAAGGATATTTATTTTTAATCGTTACTTTATTCAACTACCTGTAATCTATACACAGCCTTAATGAACCGTCCTTCTTTTTCACAAATAAAACAGGTGCACCCCATGGTGACATACTCGGTCTAATAAACCCTTTGTCCAACAGCTCTTGTAACTGTGTTTTCAATTCTTTTAGTTCTGCTAGAGCCATTCTATATGGTGTCACTGATATGGGAGCTGTTCCTGGAAGCACATCTATCACAAATTCCACTTCTCTATCATGTGGTAAACCTGTCAACTCCTCAAGAAAGACATCGGGGAACTCATTGACTACCGACATCTATTCTAACTTTGAATTGGAACCCCGAGTATCAAGAATATATGCTAAGAATGCCTCGTTTCCTTTTACGTAACAATCTCTGAGTAGAGAAGGCTGAAATAATACTAACAGTATCACCCAGATTTTCAGACCCAACTGAAATCATATCCCTTGATTGGCATTTCAGATTGATCTATTTTTCACGATAGTTCACTATTGCATCATGTTTCAATAACCAGTCCATTCCCAAAATAGTATCAAATTCCTAAAAGGGTAGCAACATCAAATCAGTGGGGAACTCACAGCCCTTTATTCTCATTGGACAATTACGACATATTAAGTTAACTATCACACACCGGCCTAAGGGATTAGTAACTTGAACATTGAAATCAGTAGGTTCAATAGATAAATTCTTTTCAGATGCTAACATGGTGCAAATATATGAATATGTATACCTAGGGTCTACCAATGCATACACAGTATCATCATAAAGTTAGAAAGTACCAGCAATTACATCCAGAACTATAGCCTCTTCTCTCGCTCGAATAGCGTAGGTACGTGCAAGTGTTCTAACATCTGATCGACTAGCTGATTCTCTCATACTTGAATGAGTAGCCCCTGTAGCACTACTCTACCCCGAATGTTTACTTCGTTGAGGAGTAACTTTTTGTTTCTCTTTTTGCTCTACTTCATCTCTTTGTAGTTGGGGACAATCGTGAATGAAATGATCAGTAGATCCACACCTATAACAAGCTCATGTCTTGATCCGGCACTCACCAAGGTGATTTCTTCCACAATACTGACACTTGGGCCTTTGGGTATTTTGTACACTACCCACCCTAACAGCAGGTCTCTCAGATGCTTTGTAATCAGATTGTCTTGGTCTACTCTTTCCTGATCTTTCCGGTGCTGAAGTGGCTCGACTAAGTTCCTCTTTAGATTTCTTCACCGGTAAAGCTGAAAATGATTTAGATGCACTTCTTTTGAAATATTATTTGCTCCTTCTATCTCATTACATCTTTCTATTATATACTTCTTCAAGTTTCTGAGCACGATCTGATAGAACAAAGAATTCTCATATCTCAGTGCCCGTATCATCATTCTGATCTTATCATTAAGCCCTTCTTCAAATCTGATACACATTTCCCCCTCACTAGGTACAATATCTCGTGCATATTCCTAAGATAAATAAATTCTCTTTCATATTCAGCTACCGATTTACTTCCTTGTCGTAGATCTAGAAATTCTCTCTTTTTCTTATCCAGATACTGTTTTCCCACATATTTCTTTTTGAACTCATTCTGAAGGAATTCTCACGTGATTTTCTCTACCTGCACCACTGCCTCGATTGTTTTCCACCAATTGTACGCTTCTTCTTTTAGTAGCGACACAGCACATATTAAATAATCATCTGGTGAACACGCCATTTGGTTAAAAACTCTCATTATACTTTGCAACCAATACTCAGCTTTGACAGGGTCATCATCTGATCTTCCCCAGAATTCTTCAACTCCTAGTTTTCTGAGCTTTTCCAACGGAGTACGTTTACTAGATTCAGTTGTTGGAGGAGGTGGAGGGGCAACCAGGGGCACTTTGGGTGGTGCAGTAGGGGAAGGGGGTTGTCGAACCGAGTTTCTTTCTTGTATTGTTTCATTGTACCATTGATTCATAATTCCATAAATCATATCTTTAAGTTCCCATTCCCTCATCAAAGAAATCAGAACTTCACTACTGGTCCCCAGTTCAGAAGTCTGTACTCTACTATTTACTTCTTCTTCTTGTTCTGTACGTTCTAGTCTATCTGAAATCTTTATAATCAAGAGTTATCTATAAAAATAACAAGAGTTAGATCGGATCATACACATCACACTATCACAGATTTATATGGCATGTATTTCTAATCACTTTACACAACACGATCATTCTGAGAATCGGTTAAATTGAGCCTGATACCACTAAATTTAACACCCCTAACCCATATCCGTCACCGAAATAGGGTTACAAGGCACTACTAGATTTATATGATAACATTTATATAAATCTGAGTCAAAAATTTGCATTTTCAAATTAAAACTTTTCATATTTCACAATAAAGTCCCTAATATGGGCCTACGGGGCCTAATACATGGTTTGGAAGTGGTTCGAGACTAAACCGGCAACTTTGAAAATTTTACATTGAAGATAGGGGCACACACCCGTGTGGCCTGAGACATGGCCGTATGGCCAGCCCGTGGGGTTCCCATGGCCGTGGGGCCAGGCCGTGGGCAGATTTGACTTGCACACACGACCGTGGGGACAACCCGTGTGAAATAAACACAGAGCCACACAGCCTGAGCAGACGCCCATGTGACTTGGCCATGTGAAAACATGATTTTTGACCATTTTTAAGCTATTTTCCCATGATTTTGTCACACGATCATGCTTGAAACCCATATTCTTCACACGATTAAGACACACGGCCGTGTCTTTGGCCCGTGTACTATCTTGACTTCACATTTAAGGATACAGAGGACACACGGTCATATCACACGCCCATGGGCTTACCATGTGTCACACACGGCCTAGACACACGCCCATGTGTCTAACCGTGTGGACGAAAATAGGCCATTTTAGGCCACTTTTCTCACCCTTCCATCCATTACCTGTACTGAAACACAATTATATACAAATTACGACCAATCACCCAATTTATCGCCACAATATGTACTTTATATTATCACACTATTACTACTTAACCATTAAACTAAGTTTTATATACATATGACATCCCTTTATATATACTATAGCCATCTATAACTTTATCCAACCAAATACTTATACATACCATATAAATCAAAAGATAATAACCCAAAAACTACCGGGGAATGTCTGGATAGTGTGGTTTTCAGTGATGATCCGATCCTCCGTGTCCACATTAATCTATATGACATATGAAACACATACAAGTAAGCTTGTGAAAGCTTAGTAAGTTCATAGGCTTAAAAATAAACTTACCAAATATGGTAAAGCATTCTTATCATATATAATTCACTAATTTCTCCTGTCATCCACAAACAAATAAATTACACTTTACTCACACTTAAAATTTATTTTTTTGGGCCCATTTATCGCTTACTATCTCTTTTCAAATTAAGAAACTATACGGAATTGAGTACTTCGTCTTCACCTTGCCATAGTAAAACTATGGACTTACACATGATCACATTTCACTTTCTGAAGCCATGACTCAACCATGGTCTTACACAAGTCATATATCATACCGATGCCATATTCCGGATATTGTCTTACACGGAAACACTTATCACATTTCTTTGATGCCATAGCCCAGCTATGGTCTTATATGGATCAGTTGTATCACTTTAATCCGAAGCCATAGCCCAGCTATGGTCTTATATGAAATCACTTATCACTTGTTTTTCGATGCCATAGCCCAACTATGGTCTTAAACGAATATCACTTATCATTTGTTGCCATGGTACAACCATGGTCTTTTTCCATCAATTCATCGTTTGTCTTTTGACAGAAGTACTCAATCCGATGTTTCATTCCATTTGATTATTTCTTCAATTTCATATTTTTACATTGTTCATGGTTTTATCATAATCATATAGTATAGCTCATATTATAAAATTCATAAGAACAACAATGATCACTAAAATTTAGCCACAAGAACTTACCTGGGCTAATTTGCAAAAGTTGTAGAAATTCAGGTACTATTCTTGCAATTTCTCCTTCCCACGTTTCACTTCGTTTTCTTGATCTATAATGGTAAAATCATTCCTTCATTAGCATCCATTTCAATTCTATTCTACTTCACAATTTATGCCCTTTAATTCCTAAAATTACACTTTTACCCCAAATTTCACAATTTTCACAATTTGGTCCCTGACCAATTAACTCATCAATAAAACGTTTTCTTCTCAATTAACACATTCCTTAAACATTTTAAATTACTTCAAAACTATTGAAATTTAGAGTTTCCACATAAAACCCTAATTTCAGGTTCTTTTACAATTAGGTCCCTAAATATTTACTTTCTAAATACTTCTTTCAATAAAATCAACATATAAACAAATTAAAGCTTTAATTCCATGCTAAATAATCATAAACTTCCAGTACTTATTCATGGAAACTTTAAAAATCAACCATGAAATCAAAAACTAATGAATTAGATAATAGGACCTAGTTGTAAAAGTCTCAAAAACACAAAAATTACAAGAAATAATCAAGAATTGAGCTTACATGTAATAAAAATATGAAAGACCAACTTAAAAGAAGCCTTCAATGTTGTTTTTGCTGGAGAGGATGAAGAAAAATGAAGAAAACTCTAGATATTCTAATTTAATCCAACTTAACTATTCAATTACAACCTAATTACCATTTTGCCCTTAGTTCACACTATTTCTCAGCCATTTACTTACCCAACCGTCTAGCCCATTTTATTTTGGGCCAATTTTCTATTTGAGTCCCTCTTATTTATTATTAAAGCTATTTAATCACATTTCACAATTTTACACTTAATTTAATTTAGTCATTTTTACCCAATTGACTATTGAAACCTTAAAGTTTCTTGACAAAACTTTAATACTAACTTACTAACACTCCATAAATATTTATAAAAATATTTATTGCTCGATTTAATATTTCAAGGTCTCGATACCTCGTGTTCACTTCCAAATTATTTAGTATTTATTATAAAATACTATTCACTACTTCAATCATGTTTCCTAATTTCAAATCTAACTTATTTTCATTAATTAATAATATTTTCTACTAATTTTTGGATTTAGTGATCCGGAATCACTATTCCAATACCACTAAAATTTAGGCCGTTACAATTTGATTAAGTAAAACCATGACTAAGTTATTCTTACATTACAATTATAAGGTAACTAATGAATTAATTATTTAAACAAATTTAAATTGTATTTAATTGACACGATATTTAATTAGTGCATGTTTGATCATCTAAGGTAGCTGATGGTTAAATTAGCAACGGTATCTAGCGATACATTAGCTTTGCATAACTTGCCAGATTATTGTGATTAAACTATTTCAAGGTAGAAATACATTGTTACCTTACGTAATCTTTTATGTGCTTATGAGATTGAATTAATTGCTTGGATTGACATAGAGATATGTACAAGAGATTATTTTAATTTCATAAGAATGTATGTGCATTAACACATTTTCTTATTAGAGTTTGTTTAATCGATTGAATTGACATAGAGATATAGTCAAGAGATAAATGGATTTTGGTAGGTAAGTATATTCATAAGTTAGCAAATTACCGAGTTGCCGTGAATTTATTCGTAACAACATGAACATGAGTTTAATAATTTTAAGTTAAGAAATGCAATTAATCTAGCACAATTATGTCATTTTAATTAAAATCATCTTTTAAAATTGTGCATTGCTTTTATTTTATTTATATTTATTTTTCTTAGCTAAAATCCTAGCTTTTAATCACCTCCTCAAATTAAAATATTTTCATTCACCAAAGTGTTTTAAATTAATTTCATAAATAATTCTTTTCACAGTCCCTAAGGGTACGATAGCTCGACATTTACTTGTCACTTTATTACTTGTTGCGATTGTGTACACTTGCACATTTCCGTCGGTCTAAGTTTTTGTCACCGTTGCCGGGGACTGCTTTAAAAGGTCGTTATTTCTAAATTTTTTAATTTTTCATTTTGGTTTATCTGTTTACTTTTTAACTTAATTTTTCCGTGTTTATTTCAGGTGTTTATGAGTATTGACCGAATTATCGACTTACTCCCTGTAGACCTTGAGATTAAGCTCGATATGACGTACGAGTAAGAACCGATTCGTATTTTGGCTCGTGAGGTTAAAGAGTTGCGAAATAAGAAAACTCTGTTGATTAAAGTGCTGTGGCATAAACACGGAGTTGAGGAAGCCACACATGGGAGTCATAAAATACAATGAAAGAGCGTTATCCGAACCTATTCACCTATAAGATTTTCGGGGAAGAAAATCCCTAAGCGGGGAGAGTTGTAACATCCTAATTTAGACCCTAGTCAGAATGGTGGTTTCGAGACCGTGAATCCGAGTCAGAAAAATATTTAAAAATTATTTTCTGTGTTTATTTTGTGTGAATTTATGCCTGTGAAATTTTTGTAATTTAATTTGGACATTTGAATGTCTGATTAAGTAAAAGGATTTAATCGTGTAAATTGAAAAATTGATAGTTTATTTTATAAGGACCGAATTGTTAATGGCTTTGTTTTGCAAATAAACCTTTAGACTAAGTGATGGCCGAATGTACCCTTATTATACAAGATTTTGTTATTAATTTTACAAGGTTAAATATGTAAATAGGTAAATAATATATATGATATAATATAACATAATTAAAGTCATGTTCATATGTTCATATCTTGACCGAAAATAAAAAAGAAAAGAAACAAAAGCTTTGTGATATTCGGCAATTTCTCAAGCTTGATTCAAGGTTAGTTTGGTTTCAATTTTTGATAATTTTTACGTTTTTGAGATCCTTGCTTCGAGTACTATCCCACCCATGCTTAAATTTTTGATTTTGATGAATATTTTGAGTTATGCCATTGATGAGAGCTTGAGATTTTTGTTGTTTGATGATGAAATATGAAGGATATGTTTTAGATTAACATGTTTTGTATTAGAGTTTTTGATGATTTTGAGTAATTAGACTAAATTGTAAAAATAATAAATTGAGGGACTAAAATGTGAAATAAATGAAATATATGGACTAGTATGAATATAAGGAAGATTCGGCCTGACTATGTTGTTGTGAGATTTTGTGTATTTTGTGTTTTATGCATTTAGGACTAATTCGTAAAGGTATTAAATATTAGGGGTAAAATTATAATTTTCCCATTTATGTGTTGTTGGATTAAATTGAATGAAATTGTGTTTAAATGAGATTAATTTGAAGTTGTATAGATCAAGAACTAAAGAAATTGGACTTGGATCGGGGAAAAGCACAAATAGTCGAATAGTCGATTTACATTGTTGGTTGATATCCGAGGTAAGTCTTTAAGCAATTAAACATCGTATATTTTGAATGTAAATTAGTTTAATTTGCCAATTTAGAATTCATAGAATTATAGTAGAGTTAGCTTAATATGATTAAGCATGGAAATAATGTATTTGAGTTTAATTCGACTGAGTTATAACATTGAAAGTCCGTATGAACTATATGGAATATCTGGATTTTTCGATATATGAATTGTTTAAGAGACAGCTTTATAATAGTAATATTCAGACTTTGAGCCTAGCAAGCCTTGTGCTGGTGAATTAAATCGGGCTTATGCCTAGCAGGCTTATTGCTGGTGTATAAAATCAGACTTTGAGTCTAGCAGGTCTTGTGCCAGTGCGAAATACAGGCTTAGGCATAATGCCAGTGAATTATTATAATTTTATGGCTAAAAGACTTTATACTGATGTGGTAATTGAATATGTTAAACGAGCTAAATTATCAGGTATGAGTTAGCTTGTTATTTACTTGAGATAAGGTAAATAAATAACTTGATATTTGTTACTAATTATGTGTGATACAAATAAAGATTATATGAGAATTTAGTATGTGTATTCGGCCTTGTAAATAAATAGTATGAATATTGTAGAATTGATTCTTGGATATGAGCATATATGTGATCATGTAAATTCGGCTGTAACACCCCGTACCCGAGTCCGTTACCGGAGTCGAACACAAGGTGCACACAGACTTAACTTAATTGTTTTCACAGTCCATAAAAAAAAATTTTCCAGACTAGCTGGTTACTGCGTCACTGTCGCCTTAAAAATCATATCTTGAGTTTTAAAGCTCGAAAATCAGTTTCGTAATTTTTCTCTGAAACTAGACTCATGTGTCCATCAACATATTTGTTTCTAGAATTTTTGGTCAGGCCAATTAGTACAGTTTATTAGTTAAAGTCTCCCCTAATCCAGGGTTCGACTACACTGACCTTCATGCATTACGAATTGGATATCTCCCTGTACAGTGGTTCAATACTGATGCTGTTTGTTTCTATAGAAACTAGACTCAAGGAGGAATCTATACATATATGGCATGACTCATAATTATCTCTGGTTAATTTACAATGAATTTCCAAAGTCGGAACAGGGAATCGAGAAACCGTTCTGGCCCTGTTTCACGAAAACCTAAATATCTCTTAACATACAACTCATATGACCGTTTCGTTTCTTCCATATAAAAGTAGATTCATCAAGGTTCATTTACATAATTTATTCACTACTTAATTCCATTTCTGATATTTTTAGTGATTTTTCACATCCATACCACTGCTGCTGTCAGCATCTATTTTCAGGTAAACTTTACCTATTTCGTGGTTTCCATGGACCAACTAGAGTTTTGTCATGCATAAGTCCACCTATGATCATGTTTAGCCATTCCAAGGGCTGATCATTGCCCAACACTTCCAATCCAGTCCATAGTCACATCATGAAACCATATATACATACATAAACACAAATGGTCTAATGCCATACTCCACTTCTACGAGCCATTTTCGCATGGTACACACACATACATCACAAAACGTGCTTGAAAAACAGCAAAGGGTAGTCCTATACATGCCATATCCAAAGTTCAACTAAAGAGTACCAAAAGGGCTTTAATAGTGTGGATGACTTGACTTGATGATCCCGAATCCGATAGCTAATGAGCAAAATCTATAAAACAGAGCCAAAGCAGCGGGTAAGCATTTTAATGCTTAGTAAGTCTCAAGTAATGAAATCAGCTTTGACTAAAGTATTACATTCACATAGCTAAATGAATCACTTTAGTAATACACATTCTCATAATCATACTTACTTCACACTTCATCAACATATACACACACAAGGTATCAACCTATCTAAGAGCCGAAAGTTCGTTAGTCGATCGAACGAACACTATTTCAAACGAATCGACTTTTTCGATGCACATGTAAACATACCTTATCGTATGGGTTTTTCGAGCGTATTAATTGAATTTATTACAGCACCAAAACGCTCACCTTCAACCGAGCTTCTTCGGAATTTAGCCGGATATAACCACAAGCACAATTGCCTTCGGGTCTTAACCCGGATTTGGTAACTTGCACAAATGCCTTCGGGTCTTAGCCCGGATATAACAACTCGCACGAATGCCTTCGGGTCTTAGACCGGATATAATCACTAGCATAAATGCCTTCGGGACTTAGCCCAGGTATCATTCAAATGCTCATGTACACATATATCAATAATCACGACACATCCATATTTCATTCTCGTTACTAAGGCTCAAACACAAAACATTTATCAAACCTTTCCAATTTCGGCTCAATAGCCACACACAAAGAGCATGATTTCAATTGACTTTATAACTTAGTCCCTACGCACATTCGGCTGTCCGCCATAATATGACAAATCATTTCAATATAATTCAAGTAGGGTCATTACTCGAAGACTTACCTCGGACGTGGTCGAACGATTTCGACGGCTATTCGACTACTTTTTCCTTCCCTTTATCGGATTTAGCTCCCTTTGCTCTTGAGCTTAATTTAACAAATAAATTGATTTAATCATTTGAGCATCGAAGAGGAATTCAAGGTACTTAGCCCACATATTTTCATTAGACATTAAAGTCACATATGTACGAAAATCATGAATCAACTCAACACATTAGTTAGTACTATCCTTAGCCGAATTTTCTAAGCCAAGAATAGGCATCAATATGCTTGCCTCTAACCGAATGCATGCACACCAATTCCCCTCATGTGGCCGAATATGCATGTCCATGTTGAGGCCAATTATACACTTAATACCACACAAAAACAGCATACATTTTACTAACTAACGCATTCCATATTGTAACTCAATACGCATCAATCATTTATTTCATAACTGAAACATCATCATATGCAAATATGTAACACCCCTTACCCGTTACCGTCGCCGGAACAGGATACAAGGTATTACCAGAACATAACACATACCATTAAACATAACCAAGATATAAATATGTCATCCAATTTGATAGTGCATTGTATAACATATGTCTTGAACAATATTAGCCAACTTTAATGGCTTGTACAAAGTAGCTGGTCGAAATCAGAACTAATATTTTAAACCTAGACAAATATGACACGTAACAAAATAATTAAGCCTACTATACATGCCATAATTCAAAACGTTTAGTTCAAATACCCTAAAGTATGATAGTGCGGGTAGATCTTCACGATCCTTAACTCCCGAGCAAGTCAAGAACACTATAAGACAAAGAGAGAAACAAAGTAAGCTTATAGCTTAGTAACTAAGTATGTAAATACAAATAAAAAAATCTAACATGTTTACACAACAATTCAAGTATATCTACTTTAACTTCACTATTCATTCCACTTTGATTAAGCTGTCTCTGCTGCGTCATATTCACTAAATAAATCATAACTCGAGTTACAAAACTCGAAATTCAAATCCGTAAAATTTCCTGAATCTAGACTCATAAAGCTTTTTGCTAATTTTTTTCTATAATTTTGGTTCAGCCGATTAGTACAGTTTATTAGTTAAAGTTTCCCTGTTACACAGCTCGACTGATCTGACCTCTGTTCACTACAAATTGAATTTCTCTCAGTACACAATTCAAACAACACTGAAGTCTGTTTCATTTAAAACTAGTCTCAATAAGGAATTTAGGCATGTAAACTATATTTCTTAATTTGCTTTGTACAATTTTTAATGATTTTTCAAAGTTGGAACAGGGGATCACGTATTCATCCTGAGCGAGTCACATGCAATTGTAAATATCTCAAAATATAGAATTCCTTTGCTTGCTCTGTTTCTTTTATATGAAAGTAGACTCATTAAACTTTAATTTCACATCTCATTCAACCTCTAATTATATTCCTCCTATTTTTGGTGATTTTTCAAAATCACGTCACTGCTACCATCTAAAAACAGTTTTAATGCTAATTTCACTCTTTCACAAATTCTTTATGCTAACCTCATTTTATCTTATATATGTATATACCACAAATCATTTTCACCACATTTCATTCACCATAAGTGTAGGTCCAAACCACAATATCACCACAAAACCATCCCGTTGAACAATTCGGATCAATCCTCGATATTTAATGGTTTCAGCACACATCCCCACCATCATACTTCATTTAGTTCGGCTCTCTTGTACACATGGTGAACACTTAGTACCACTCATGCGACCTAGCCGATTTGTCTCAGAGCTCTCTTGTCTACATGGTGTCCTTCACTTGGAATCACGCATGCGACCTAGCTACATTTATCTTTCACGTAGCTCTCTTGTCTACATGGGATACATCTCGTATCACACATGTGACCTAGCTACTACTGAGGTGTCTCGTAGCTTTCTTGTACACATGATGTGCACTCAAGATCATACATGTGACCTAGCTACGCTCCTCTATTTCATTCGATCTCTCAATGTTCAACCGGATCTCTCTCTATATTTATTTCCATTCTTCCAATAGTCGATTTATATTTTAACACCAGCTAGTATATTTATATAATAGGCTGAAATATAAGAATGTACATGAAATTATTGTAATATTTACATACAAACTTACCTTGGTGCAAAATGTGGAAATTTTGCAATTTAGTCCAAAACTTTTTCCTTCCCGCTCGAGATCAATTCGCGTCTTTCTTGATCTATAATAACACATTTAGCTCATTTAATACTCATACTATTTATTTCAATCCAAAAATCACATCATGGAAAATTACATTTTGCCCCTAACTTTTACAAAATTACAATTTTGCCCCTAGGCTCGGGAATTTAATTTCAGCCCTTATTCTTATGTTTTATGATATGCTGAACATTTTTCTCTTCTACAACAACATCAAATTCTCACTCTATCATATAGTTATGAACAATAGGTATTTTTACTGATTATCTTGCTTTTACTCGTTTTCACTTAAAACCGAGTAGCACAAGTTATTTAACATAATTTAAAACCTCATATTCTATCATAAAACATCAAAATACACAAATTTCACCTATGGGTATTTTTCCCAATATGAACCCTAGGTTAAATTATTACTAGCATAAGCTTAATCGAGCTTCCGGATTCCAAAACGTAAAGAACATTAAAACGGGCTTGAAATCACTTACTATGGAGCTTGAAAATTGAAGAAACCCTAGCTATGGAGAGAGGGAGAATTCGGCAGCAACTAAGGAGGATGATGATCAATTTTGTGTTATTTTTCCCATTTTATTTCATTTAATATCCAAATGACCAAAATGCCCTCCTTACTAAACTTTCAAAATTCCTTCCATGTCCTAATTTTTCCATGAACTTAAAATTGGTCAAATTGCTATTTAAGACCTCCTAATTAATATTCCAAAACAATTTCATACTAAAACTTCCGGGATGCAAATTTTGCAACTTATTCGATTTAGTCCCTACTTTCAATTTAAGCACTTTAGGCATAGAATTTCATCACGAAATTTTCACACAATCATGCAATCATATCATAAACCCCAAAATAATTATAAAACAATTATTTCTATCTCGGATTTGTGGTCACGAAACTACTATTCGATTAGGCCCTAATTCGGGTTGTCACAATTCTCCCCCTTTTGAGATTTTCGTCCCTAAAATCTTACCCAGAAAGAGGTTTGGGTCTTGTTTCCTCATAGCTTCCTCGGGTTCCCACGTAGCCTCTTCTATCCCATGTCCGTGCCACAATACTTTCACTAAGGCTATACTTTTATTTCTTAACTGCTTTAACTTCTCGAGCCAAAATCTTTATTGGTTGCTCCTCATAGGTCATATCCGATCGAATCTCAATTTCATTGGGAAATCACATGTGAAGGATCGAACGATAACGTCGCAACATTGATACATGAAACACGTTATGAATTCTTTCTAACTCTGCTGGTAAGGCCAACCGATATGCCACTGGTCCAATTCTCTCAGTAATTTCGTACGGCCCAATAAAACGCGGACTCAACTTGCCTTTTCGACTAAATCTCAGAATCTTTTTCCATGGTGACACCTTCAAGAACACTTTATCACCCACCTGAAATTCAATCTCTTTTCTTTTTAAATCTGCATATGACTTTTGTCGATCTGAAGCAGCTTTCAAGCAATCCCGAATTACTTTTATTTTCTCTTCGGTTTCTTTAACTAGATCAACTCCGTGAATCTGTTTCTCACTAAGCTCGGTCCAATATAAAGGAGTCCGACACTTATGACCATACAAGGCTTCGTACGGTGCCATTTGTATACTTGATTGATAACTATTATTGTAGGCAAACTCAATCAAAGATAGATATTTCTCCCAACTACCTCCAAATTCTAAAACACAAAGATCTAAGCATATCTTGAGTACCGGATTACTCTTTCCGTTTGACCATCTGTTTGTGGATGAAATGCGGTACTAAAGTTCAATTTTGTACCCAAAGCTTCTTGTAACTTTTTCCAAAATCTCGAGGTAAATCTTGGATCTCTATCCGATATTATAGATATAGGTACTCCGTGCAACTTCACAATTTCAAAGAATATATAATTCGCTAATTTATCAAGTGAGTAATCGGTGCGTCTTCGGTATAAAGTGGGCTGACTTTGTTAATCTATCAACCACTACCCAAACAAAGATCCTTCTTTTTAGGAGTTAAAGGCAAACCGGTTACAAAATCCATAGTAATCTTGTCCCATTTCCACTCGAGCACCATTACCGTTGAAGTAATCTCAAGGCACTTGATGTTCAACTTTTACTTGTTGAGATCAAACACTTGGTTACAAATTCGAAATGTCCCTTTTCATACACCACCAATCTGACTTCTTTAAATCATTATACATTTTGTGCTACCAGGATGAACGATAAACACCCATTGTGCGCCTCATGTAATATTTTCGAATCAATTTATCATTTTTCGCACACATATCCTGTCTCAAACATCAAATACCATCCGTCCAACTCGAAAATCTGAGTCGTGTCGATTCGCATTGAGTTCTCTTGATCCGCAACTCACTATCATTCTTTTGAGCATCACAAATCAACGGAGAAATAATGGTTTAGCTCTCATCTCGCTAAGATTGACCCATCATCGACAATGCTAACCCGTGTTCATGGCTCTCAAAGTAAAAAGAAATTTTCGCTCAAGGCGTCAAGAACTTCATTTTCTTTTCCGGATGATAATCAATCACTAGATCATAATCCTTTAATAATTCAAGCCATCTTGCCGTCATGATTCAGATCCTTTTGATTCATCAAGTACTTCAAACTTTTGTGATCGGTAAAAATTCGGCATTTTCACCGTACAAATAATGTCGCCAAATTTTCAAGGCAAAAACAACGGCCGTTCCAAATCATGTGTAGGATAGTTCTTCTCATGCGGTTTTAACTGCCTCAAGCATAAGCTACCACTTTACCCTCTTGCATCAACACACATCCAAGGCACATCAACGATGCATCACTATAAATTACGAACTCCTTTCCGACTCGGGCAGTACTAAAATTGGTGCTTCATCAATCGTGCTTTCAACTTTTCAAAACTTTGTTGACATTTATCAGTCCATTCAAACTTAACATTCTTTTGCAACAACTTAGTCATAGGAGAGGCAATCATCGAAAATCCTTCAACAAAACGTCTATAATACCCGCTAAGCCTAAAAGCTTCTAACCTCGGATACATTCTTGGCGGTTTCCAATCAACGATCGCAGAAATCTTGCTTGGATCCACCCGAATACCATCACCGAGACTATATGTCCCAAAATCCGACTTCACGAAGCCGAACTCACTTTTACTAAACTTGGCAAGCAGTTTCTTTTCTCTCAAGATCTGCAATATAGTTCTCAAGTGTTCGCATGTTCGGACTCATCTCGAGAATAAATTAAAATGTCATCTATAAACACTACTACAAACTTATCCAAATATGGCCTAAGATCCGATTCATTAAGTCCATAAATATAGTGGAGCATTTGTTGTCGAAAGGCATCACAAGAAACTCATAATGTCCATACCTTGTCCTAAAGGCGGTTTTCGTACATCGACTCCTTAACTCTCAAATTTAGTAACCAGGACCTCAAATCAATCTTTGAAAACATCTGTGGCCCCCTTTAACCGATCGAATAAATCATCAATCCTCGGCAATGGGTACTTATTCTTTATAGTCACCTTATTAAGTCGACGGTAATCAATGCAAAGTCTCATTGAACCATCCTTCTTCTTTACTGAATAATACAGAGCACCCAGGAGAGAAACTCGGTCTCACAAATCCCTTGTCTATTAACTCCTGCAATCGAGCCTTCAATTCTTTTAATTCAATGAGCCATTCTATATGGAGCAATCGAGATCGGTGCGAGACCAGGCAACAAATCAATGGCAAAATCTATCTCTCTGCGTTAGGAGGCAACCTGGGCAATTCCTCCGAAATACATCCGAAACTCATAGACTATCAGATCGATTCAAATTTCAGTTGAGGCAACTCAATATTCATTACATAAGCGGATAAGCTTCACACCTTTTCTCATGTATTTACGTGCGGACATGTGCGAAATCACCATAGGCAATTTATTTGATTCATCTGTTTCAACCCACGAATTTCTCCATTTTCACATTTCAACTCTAGTGTCTTTTGTTTACAATCTACCTTAGCATCATACAATGTTAACCACCCATTCCCAAGATAACATCAAACTCACCAAATGGTAACAGATCAAGTTGGCCGGAAAAGCAAGGACCTTGAATCATTAATGGGCAATTCTTGCAAACCTTGTCAACTAGCACATATTGGCCTAAGGGTTCGACACTTTAATCGTAAAATCGAAGAATTCAACAGCAACTTTCTATTGGATACTAAATTCATGCAAATATAGGAATGAGTGGACCGGGATCAATCAATGCAATAACAATAGTATCATAGAGAAAATGTACCAAGAATGACATCGGAGATGATGCATCTTCTCGCACGATAGCATAAGCTCTAGCAGTGCTCTAGCTTCCGATCTTGCCGTTAAATCTTTCATCACAGCTTTACTACTAGTCCCACCTCCAGATTTCTCGGTGGTCTACCTCTACTAGCGGTGGTATTCATCTAGCACTCTAAAATCTTTCTTCTTTAACTTTCTCCGCACAATCTCTAATAAAATGCTCACGAGAACAAGACTGAAACAAGCTCGCTCGGTCCCCAACACTCACCATAATGTTGCCTCGCCACATTATCGACACTCGGGCTTTCTAGGTCGCACATTACCCACACTTGCCACCAAGTAGCTTGAGCTTTAGACCCGAATATGCTCTACCACGATCTCGTGTGAATCCCCAATTGAAACTGTCATTCGAGGGTTTGTCTCTTTGGACCTCTTTGGTTGAAATTGAAATGGCTTGCTTATCTCTCTTTTCGACATCTCGAGCCTCAATAGCGACTTTTCTTCTTTCTTTGTTCAATTCTTGGCTTTAAGAGCTCGATCAACCAATACTACAAATTCTTTCAACTCCAAAATTCCTACAAGCACTTTAATATCCTCATTCAGCCCATCTTCAAATCTTCTACACATAATAGCCTCGGTGGACACACATTCTTGGGCATACTTGTTGAGTCTTACAAATTCGCGTTCATACTCGCTACGACATTTTCCCTGCTTCAATTCAAGGAACTCCTTCCGTTTTTGATAAATAAATCGTGACTTATGTATTTCTTTCTAAATTCTTCTGGAAGAAATCCCAAGTAACTTTTTCTTTTGGCACCACTGCAACCAAAGTCTTCCACTAGTGGTAAGCTAAATCTCTCAAAAGTGATACAGCACACTTTAAGCATTCCTCGGGTGTACATGAGAGCTCATCAAATACACGGGTAGAATTTTCAAGCCGAATTCCGCTTTCTCGGGATCATCATCGACCTTTACTCTAAACTCTTGACCCTTGTTTTGAATCTTGTCAACTGGAGGCTTGTTCATTCTTACCAAATCTATACCTTGAGCAGCTACAGAGAATCGCCCGAGGTATAGGAGGGGTGGAGGAGGTTGAGCATTTGGATTTGCTCGAATAAATTCAAGATACCAATTGTTCATCATTTGGAGAAAGGCATCCGAGCCTCATCTCCTTGTCTCAATGTCTCAGTCTACTTTCCACAGCGCGGTCCCTTGTGCGGAGCCGGCGCATTACTAAACATCATCACCGCAGTTCCTTCAGGATCCATTACTATATTAAAACAAAACACGCTTTAGAATAATCGAGTCACCACACTATCACAATATTTTTATGGCATGTATAGCTAGACTTTTACACACACTTTATTAGTCCGAGAACCGACTAAACCATAGCTCGATACCACTAAATGTAACACCCTTACACATTACTGTCGTAGGAACAGATACAAGGTATTACCGAACATAACACATACCATTAAACATAACAGAGATATAAATATGCCATCCAATTTGATAGTGCATTGTATAACATATGTCTTGAACAATATTAGCCAACTTTAATGGCTTGTACAAAGTAGTCAGTCGAGTATCTTGAACTAATATTTTAAACCTAGACAAATATGACATGTAACAAAATAATTAAGCCTACTATACATGCCATAATTCAAAACGTTTAGTTCAAATACCCTAAAGTATGATAGTGCGGGTAGATCTTCACGATCCTTAACTCCCGAGCAAGTCAAGGACACTATAAGACAAAAGAGAGAAACAAAGTAAGCTTATAGCTTAGTAAGTAAGTATGTAAATACTAATTAAAGAATCTAACATGTTTACACAACAATTCAAGTATATCTACTTTAACTTCACTATTCATTCCACTTTGATTAAGCTTTCTCTGCATTGCGTCATATTCACTAAATAAATCATAACTCGAGTTACAAAACTCGAAATTCAAATCCGTAAAATTTCCTGAATCTAGACTCATAAAGCTTTTTGCTAAATTTTTCTATAATTTTGGTTTAGCCGATTAGTACAGTTTATTAGTTAAAGTTTCCCTGTTACACATTTCGACTGATCGACCTCTGCTCACTACTGAATTGAATTTCTCTCAAGACACAATTCAAACAACCTCAAGTCTGTTTCATTTAAAACTAGTCTCAATAAGAAATTTAGGAATGTAAACTATATTTCTTAATTTGCTTTGTACATATTAATGATTTTTCAAAGTTGGAGCAGGGATCACGTATTCATCCTGAGCGAGTCACATGCAATTGTAAATATCTCAAAATATAGAATTCCTTTGCTTGCTCTGTTTCTTTTATATGAAAGTAGACTCATTAAACTTTAATTTCACATCTCATTCAACCTCTAATTATATTCCTCCTATTTTTGGTGATTTTTCAAAATCACGTCACTTCTACCATCTAAAAATAGTTTTAATGCTAATTTCACTCTTTCACAAATTCTTTATGCTAACCTCATTTTATCTTATATATGTATATACCACAAATCATTTTCACCACATTTCATTCACCATAAGTGTAGGTCCAAACCACAATATCACCACAAAACCATCCTGTTGAACAATTCGGATCAATCCTCGATATTTAATGGTTTCAGCACACATCCCCACCATCATACTTCATTTAGTTCGGCTCTCTTGTACACATGGTGAACACTTAGTACCACTCATGCGACCTAGCCAATTTGTCTCGTAGCTCTCTTGTCTACATGGTGTCCTTCACTTGGAATCACGCATGCGACCTAGCTACATTTATCTTTCACGTAGCTCTCTTGTCTACATGGGATACATCTCGTATCACACATGTGACCTAGCTACTACTGAGGTGTCTCGTAGCTTTCTTGTACACATGATGTGCACTCAAAGATCATACATGTGACCTAGCTACGCCCTCTATTTCATTCGATCTCTCAGAATGTTCAACCGGATCTCTCTCTATATTTATTTCCATTCTTCCAATAGTCGATTTATATTTTAACATCAGCTAGTATATTTATATAATAGGCTGAAATATAAGAATGTACATGAAATTATTGTAATATTTACATACAAACTTACCTTGGTGCAAAATGTGGAAATTTTGCAATTTAGTCCAAAACTTTTTCCTTCCCTGCTCGAGATCAATTCGCGTCTTTCTTGATCTATAATAACACATTTAGCTCATTTAATACTCATACTATTTATTTCAATCCAAAAATCACATCATGGAAAAATTACATTCTTGCCCCCTAACTTTTACAAAATTACAATTTTGCCCCTAGGCTCGGAATTTAATTTCAGCCCTTATTCTAATGTTTTATGATATGATGAACATTTTCTCTTCTACAACAACATCAAATTCTCACTCTATCATATAGTTATGAACAATAGGTATTTTTACTGATTATCTTGCTTTTACTCGTTTTCACTTAAAACCGAGTAGCACAAGTTATTTAACATAATTTAAAACCTCATATTCTATCATAAAACATCAAAATACACAAATTTCACCTATGGGTATTTTTCCCAATATGAACCCTAGGTTAAATTATTACTAGCATAAGCTTAATCGAGCTTAGGGATTCCAAAAACGTAAAGAACATTAAAAGCGGGCTTGAAATCACTTACTATAGAGCTTGAAAATTGAAGAAACCCTAGCTATGGAGAGAGGAGAATTCGGCAGCAACTAAGGAGGATGATGATCAATTTTGTGTTATTTTTCCCATTTTATTTCATTTAATATCCAAATGACCAAAATGCCCCTCCTTACTAAACTTTCAAAAATTCCTTCCATGTCCTAATTTTTTCCATGAACTTAAAATTGGTCAAATTGCTATTTAAGACCTCCTAATTAATATTCCAAAACAATTTCATACTAAAAACTTCCGGGATGCAAATTTTGGAACTTATTCGATTTAGTCCCTACTTTCAATTTAAGCACCTTAGGCATAGAATTTCATCACGAAATTTTCACACAATCATGCAATCATATCATAAACCCCAAAATAATTATAAAACAATTATTTCTATCTCGGATTTGTGGTCACGAAACCACTATTTCGATTAGGCCCTAATTCGGGTTGTCACAAAATATATACCTTGAGATGGTATATATGTCATACCAATACATCATGTGCAAACATGTATATCTATATATATATATGCTAGAGCCGAATCTCAAAGTTGCTTATATCCAAATATAAACATATATCCAAAGCTCAAATCTTACCTACCATGCAATATGCATAAATCACACTTATGGATATACCATGGCGAATACACCACAACACCATACCGTTCGATTTTGGTCACGGTTGAACAAGGAACTTAATGCCTCACTCGAAAGAAAAAAATGCTAAAAAGAAGATTTAAGAGTCATCAATCCACCTTCACATGCATCATTACAAAGCTTCATTTTTAGCATGTAAATGACATCAACACCAAGCAAGAATGATGCATCCATGGCCGAGTGTCGTTTCCATCACCTAACAAGATTTCGACCATGGGCTAGGTAGAACTCAAGCTACCAACTAAAACATGCATGCATCTCATGGACAACATCAAACATACCTTAGTCTAACAAATCACCATAGCCGATTGTTTCAAGCTCCTCCCTTCCTTTCTTTCCTCTATTCGGCCAAGGATGAACCAAAGGACACACTTGTTTCCTTTCTTCCTTAGAGTTTTCAGCCAAAAGAAGTGACAATTGATGAACACTTTTTTTTTTCTTCTTTCCCCTCAATTCACGGCAATGGGAGAAACAATCACCTTCTCTCTTTTTTTTTTTTCATTTCTTTATTCCTCACCTTAGTTTAATTTTTCCTCCCATATTGCACCAACAAAACATGTCTATGACATGTTTTGCCCATCCTCCTTGTCATGGCCGGCCACCACTTATAAAAGAGGGTATTTGACATGCAAGACCATTGTTTTGCATGCATGCTTTAATTAGTCATCACACATTTCCCTATCCTACTTTCAAAGTTTACTACTAGGTCCTTTTTAATGAAATTCACATTTATAACCCTAAATCAATTCATCAAAAATGTCACACACGAATTAACACATATCATAGGCATCAAAATAAATATTAAATTATTTTTATGCCTTGGTTTTGTGGTCCCGAAACCACATTCCGACTAGTGTCGTTTTAAGGCTGTCACAACTCTCCCCCACTTAAGAAATTTTTGTCCCCGAAAATTTTACCGGTAAATAGGTTTGGGTATCGCTCTTTCATAGAGTTCTCGGGTTCCCAGGTAGCTTCTTCTATCCCGTGTTTGAGCCATAACACTTTCACTAGCGGAACCCTTTTGTTTCGCAACTCCTTCACTTCACGAGCTAGGATACGAATCGGTTCTTCTTCATAACTCATATCGGCTTGAATTTCGACCTCTGATGGACTAATTATGTGCGATGGATCAGATCTATAACGTCGAAGCATTGAAACATGAAAGACGTCGTGAATCTTTTCAAGTGCAGGAGGCAAAATCAATCGATATGCAAGTGGACCGACTCGTTCGGATACTTCATATGGCCCGATGAACCTCGGACTCAATGTGCCTTTACGGCCAAATCTGAGTATCTTTTTCCAAGGTGAAACTTTAAGAAACACTTTATCTCCCACCTGATACTCAATGTCTTTTCGTTTCAGATCCGCGTACGACTTCTGACGATCGGAGGCTATCTTGATTTTCACGGATTACTTTTACTTTCTGCTCAAAGATCTTTAATCAAATCCACTCGAAAATTTTACTTTCACCGAGCTCGGTCCAAAACAATGGTGTACGGCATTTACGCCCGTACAAGGCCTCGTAAGGCGCCATCTTAATACTTGATTGAAAACTATTGTTGTAAGCGAATTCAATCAAAGGTAAATACCGCTCCCATGAACCATCGAACTCGAGGATGCAACATCTCAACATATCCTCAAGTATCCGAATTATCCGCCGATTGATCATCGGTTTGTGGATGAAAAGCGGTGCTAAAATGCAGCTTGGTACCCAAAGCTTCTTGCAATTTCTTCCAAAATCGCGAGGTGAATCTCGGATCTCTATCCGACACAATGTAAATCGGTACCCGTGTAATCTCACAACTGAGAAACATACAATTCAAATGAGTTTATCCAATGGAAAATCCGTATGCACGGGGATAAAGTGAGCCGACTTAGTCAGTCTATCAACAACAACCCAAATCGCATCCTTCTTACTTGCGGACAATGGCAGTCCGGACACAAAGTCCATTGTGACTCGATCCCATTTCCACTCGGGTATCTTGATCGGCTGAAGTAATCCTGAAGGCACTTGATGTTCCGCTTTCACTTGTTGACATATTAAGCATCTCGAAACAAAGTCGGAGATGTCTCATTTCATGCCATGCCACCAAAACCGACGTTTCAAATCGTTGTACATCTTCGTACTCCCCGGGTGAATTGACATTCGGCTACAATGGGCTTCTTTCAGAATCATCGAAATGAGTTCCGAATTCCTTGGAACACACAAATGACTTCAACCTCAAACAATCATCATCATCAATTTGAAACTCCGATTCCTTGTTTGGAACACACTCATTTGCGTTTTGCAACCATTTCATCATCGACTTTACGAGCTTCACGAATTTGATGAATCAATAATGGTTTGGCTTTTAATTCACTACTAACACATTGCGGGTAGAATGCATAAGTGTACATTCATCGCTCAGAAAGCGAATAAAGTGATTTCCGGCTTAAGGCGTCCGCAACCACATTAGCCTTTCCCGGGTGATAATCAATGACCAGCTCATAATCTTTCAACAACTCAAGCCAACGCCTTTGTCGTAGATTCAAGTCTCTTTGGGTCATCAAATATTTGAGACTTTTGTGATCCGAAAATACATGGCACTTCTCACCAAATAAGTAATGTTGCCATATTTTCAAGGCGAATCGATGGTAGCTAATTCGAGATCATGGGCGGATAATTCTTCTCATGTGGCTTTAATTGTCTCGACGATAGGCCACAACTCGACCCTCTTGCATCAATACGCAACCTAACCCAAGTAGGGAGGCGCCACTATAGATGACAAACTCTTTGCCCGATTCGGCCGCACTAAAATTGAGCTTCCACAAATAAGTTTTCAGTTGATCAAAACTTTTCGACATTTTTCGTCCATTCGAACTTAACATCTTTTGAAGTAGCTTCGTCATGGGTGTGGCTATCATTGAGAATCCTTTACAAACCGTCGGTAGTAACCTAAGTCCCAAAAAGCTCCGAACCTCAAGAATATTTCTGAGGCTTCCAGCTAAGTATGGCTGAAATTTTGCTCTGCCGACTCGAATACCGATCTGAAACCACATGACCCAAGAAGCTAACCTCTTAACCGAATTCACACTTGTTGAACTTAGCATATAACCGCTTATCCCGTAAAATTTGCAACACTAATCTCGGTGTTCAAAGATGTTCGGTCTCATCTCTTGAATAGACCAAGATGTCATCAATGAACACAACTACTGAACCGTCCAAATATCGTCTCAAGATCCGATTCATCAAATCCATAAATACCGCAGGGCATTAGTGAGCCCGAACGGCATCACTAAGAACTCGTAGTGACCGTACCTCGCTCTAAAAGCGCTTTTGGGTACATCCGAATCTCGAATTCAAGAATCGATAATAACCCGATCTCAAATCTATCTTTGAAAACACCGAGGCTCCCTTCAGCTTGATCGAACAAATCATCGATACGCTGATAGCGGATATTTGTTCTTTATTGTCACTTTATTAAGTCGACGATAGTCGATGCACAACCTCATGGTTCCGTCCTTCTTTTCACAAACAACACCGGTGCACCCCAAGGTGAAAAACTCAAGCGAGCAAAACCTCTATCCACCAACTCTTGCAACCGAGCTTTCAACTCCTTTAATTCCATTGGTGCCATACGATACGGAGCTATCGAAATCGGTGTGGTCCTGTACAAGCTCAATACCAAACTCTATCTCCGAACAGTGGCAAACCCGTAATTCTTCTGAAAAACATCCGGTATTCACAAACCACCAAGATGATTCGGTTTTATTTCTAACTCCTTATCATCAAGTACATACGCAAGGTATGCTTCGCACCCTTTCTCGACATATTTTTGGGCCAACATTGATGATATTACAGCTGGCAACCCCTTTAAGTCCGTAGACTCAACTTGGATCATCTCGTTATTTGCGCACCTAAAATCCATAGTCTTGCTTTTTCAATTCACAACCGCATCATGCACGGTCAACCAATCTAAACCGAGGATAACATCAAATTCAATCAAACGGAACAAGATCAAGTCTG
Organism: Gossypium arboreum; assembly: GCF_025698485.1. NCBI lineage: Eukaryota > Viridiplantae > Streptophyta > Magnoliopsida > Malvales > Malvaceae > Gossypium > Gossypium arboreum. Next base: position 63,828,998 of record NC_069080.1, read on the forward strand.
GGAAAAACAGAACCTCGAATTACTAGGGGCATTTCTTACACACTTTGTCGACAAGCACGAAACGACCCAAGGATTTGACACTCAATTACTTAACTCAAGAGACTCAATAGGTAAAGTCTTCTTCGGATGCTAACGTTTCGCATATATAAGAATGAGTAGAACCAGGGTCAATCAAAGCAATCACATTAGTATCAAAGAGAGTGAAAGTACCGGTAATAACATCTGGCGAGGAAGCATCCTCGCGTGCGCGTATAGCATAAGTCCTAGCAGGAGCGTGAGCCTCGGATCTGGTCGTAGCATCTCTAGATCCTCTCTGACCACCACTAGCATTGCCCGTATTTCTAGATGGTCTACCTCGAGCAGTGGTAGCACCCGGTTTCCCACTCTGATCTACATTCTGTTCAGACAACCTCGGGCAATCTTTAATGAAGTGGTCAACTGATCCGCACTTGTAACAGAGCGGTCACAGAATCTACAGACTTCGAATGCCATTTGCCACAATGCCGATAATTCGCTCGTCTCGACGCTCATTCCCAACACTTGGCGATCAAGTGCCTCGTGTACCCACAGGGGTCGATCACGATCTCGCCTAAAAGGCCCAAAGTGCCTCTAGACCGCCCACATCATCTCTAAATTTCTTCGATGCATGTTGAAGAGACTTTCCGAGGATCTTTTACTTAAACTCTCCGGTTCCCACATCAACCTTTTGTTTTTCTTTTCTAAGCTCTTCTGCTTTACAAGCTCGCTCGACAAGTACTACGAACTCTCGTATTTCAAGAATGCCAACGAACATTTTTATGTCTTCATTCAGCCCATACTGCTGCCATACATATGCAACCTCTGACGAAACACATTCCGGCGTATCTACTAAGTCTAACAAATTTTCGCTCAGAATCGAATCGACATAGAACCTTGCTTAAGCTCAAGAAATTCCTTCCTTTTTGATCAACAAATCTCGATCGATATACTTTTTCCGAAACTCGGTTTGGAAAACTCCCAAGTTACTTGCTCTCGGGCACAATGAAGTCGAGTACTCCACCAATAGTAGGCGTAATCGCGTAGCAAGGAGATAGCACACTTTAGGCATTCATCGGTGTACAAGATAGCTCATCGAGTACCGGATAGTGTTGTCCAACCAAAATTCAGCTTGCTCGGCATCGTCGCTATTCGTAGCTTTAAATTCAAGAGCCCCATGTTTTCGGATTCTCATCAACTGGGGCTTATTCGACCTTATTTGGTCGATTCAGGAGGCATTGTAGGTGCGGAATGTGTTTGTTGGGAATGGAGGTTGTGGAACAGTAGATTAGTTCGAATGTATTGGTTGAACCAATCATTCATCACGCTATAAAAGGCTTGCCTAGCCTCATCATTCGGATTGCTAGCAATAAGTTGAGAGTCCGCGTATTTGTCCCTTGTCAAAGGGAGCAAAGCGCCACACTCTCCACATCATCGCTATCGCTCGGTTGGGATCGGATCCATTACTATAAATAAACACAAATTCAAATGTCGAAATATCCACACTATCAATTAATCACATAATGGCATGTATAGCTAGACCCAAACGTATTACGGTAGTCCTAGAATAGACTAAACCGTAGCTCGATACCAATAAAATTGTAACACCCGTGCACTGAGTCCGCATCGAGTCGAACACAAGGTGCACACAGACTTAACTTAATTGTTTTCATAGTCCATAAAAAATTTTCCGCACTAGTGGTTATCGCATCATCGCCGCCTTAAAAATCATATCTTGAGTTTTAAAGCTCAAAAATCAGTTTCATAATTTTTCCCTAAACTAGACTCATGTGTTTCTAGAATTTTGGTCGTGCCAATTAGTACAGCTTTATTAGTTAAAGTCTCCCTAATCCGTGGTTCGACTACACCGACCTTCATGTATTACTTAATTGGATATCTCCATGTACAGGGCTTCAATATCGATGCGGTTTGTTTCTATAGAAACTAGACTCAAGGAGGAATATATACATATATGGCATGACTCATAATTATCTCTGGTTAATTTACAATGAATTTCCAAAGTCGGAACAGGAATCCGAAACTGTTCGGCCCTATTTCACTTAAAACCTAAATATCTCTTAACATACAACTCATATGACCGCTTTCGCTTTCTTCCATATAAAAGTAGATTCATCAAGGTTAATTTACATAATTTATTCACTATTTAATTCCATTCCTGCTATTTTTAGTGATTTTTCACATCCATACCACTCGTCGCTGTCAAGATCTGCTTACTGTAAACTTTACCTATTTCGTGGTTTCCATGGACCAACTAGAGTTTTATCATGCATAAGTCCACCTATGATCATGTTTAGCCATTCCAAGGGCTGATCATTGCCCAACACTTCCAATCCAGTCCATAGTCACATCATGAAACCATATATACATACATAAACACAAATGGTCTAATGCCATACTCCACTTCTACGAGCCATTTTCGCATGGCTGTACACACATACATCACAAAACGTACTTGAAAAACAGCAAAGGGTAGTCCTATACATGCCATATCCAGAGTTCAACTAAAGAGTACCAAAAGGGCTTTAATAGTGTGGATGACTTCGACTTCGATGATCCCAAATCCGATAGCTAACGAGCAAAATCTATAAAACAGAGAGCCAAAGCAACGGGGTAAGCATTTTAATGCTTAGTAAGTCTCAAGTAATGAAATCAGCTTTGACTAAAGTATTACATTCACATAGCTAAATGAATCACTTTAGTAATACACATTCTCATAATCATACTTACTTCACACTTCATCAACATATACACACACAAGGTATCAACCTATCTAAGAGCCGAAAGTTCGTTAGTCGATCGAACGAACACTATTTCAAACGAATCGACTTTTCCGATGCACATGTAAACATACCTTATCGTATGGGTTTTTCGAGCGTATTAATTGAATTTATTACAGCACCAAAACGCTCACCTTCAACCGAGCTTCTTCGGAATTTAGCCGGATATAACCACAAGCACAATTGCCTTCGGGTCTTAACCCGGATTTGGTAACTTGCACAAATGCCTTCGGGTCTTAGCCCGATATAACAACTCGCACGAATGCCTTCGGTCTTAGACCGATATAATCACTAGCATAAATGCCTTCGGGACTTAGCCCGGGTATCATTCAAATGCTCATGTACACATATATCAATAATCACGACACATCCATATTTCATTCTCGTTACTAAGGCTCAAACACAAAACATTTATCAAACCTTTCCAATTTCGGCTCAATAGCCACACACAAAGAGCATGATTTCAATTGACTTTATAACTTAGTCCCTACGCACATTCTATTGTCCGCCATAATATGACAAATCATTTCAATATAATTCAAGTAGGGTCATTACTCAAGACTTACCTCGGACGTGGTTGAACGATTTCGACGGCTATTCGACTACTTTTTCCTTCCCTTTATCTGGATTTAGCTCCCTTTGCTCTTGAGCTTAATTTAACAAATAAATTGATTTAATCATTTGAGCATCGAAAGAGGAATTCAAGGTACTTAGCCCACATATTTTCATTAGACATTAAAGTCACATATGTACGAAATCATGAATCAACTCAACACATTAGTTAGTACTCTCCTTAGTCAATTTTCTAAGCCAAGAATAGGCATCAATATGCTTGCCTCTAACCGAATGCATGCACACCAATTCCCCTCATGTGGCGAATATGCATGTCCATGTTGAGGCCAATTATACACTTAATACCACACAAAACAGCATACATTTTACTAACTAATGCATTCCATATTGTAACTCAATACTCATCAATCATTTATTTCATAACCAAACATCATCATATGCATATATATACCTTGAGATGGTATATATGTCATACCAATACATCATGTGCAAACATGTATATCTATATATATATATATGCTAGAGCCAATCTCAAAGTTGCTTATATCCAAATATAAACATATATCCAAAGCTCAAATCTTACCTACCATGCAATATGCATAAATCACACTTATGGATATACCATGGCCAAATACACCACAACACCATACCGCTTCGATTTTGGTCACGGTTGAACAAGGAACTTAATGCCTCACTCGAAAGAAAAAAATGCTAAAAGAAGATTTAAGAGTCATCAATCCACCTTCACATGCATCATTACAAAGCTTCATTTTAGCATGTAAATGACATCAACACCAAGCAAGAATGATGCATCCATGGCCGAGTGTGATTTCCATCACCTAACAAGATTTCGACCATGGGCTAGGTAGAACTCAAGCTACCAACTCAAACATGCATGCATCTCATGGACAACATCAAACATACCTTAGTCTAACAAATCACCATAGCCGATTGTTTCAAGCTCCTCCCTTCCTTTCTTTCCTCTATTCGCCAAGGATGAACCAAAGGACACACTTGTTTCCTTTCTTCCTTAGAGTTTTCAGCCAATGTAGTGACAATTGATGAACATTTTTTTCTTCTTTCCCTCAACTCACGGCAATGGGAGAAACAATCACCTTCTCTCTTTTTTTTTCATTTCTTTATTCCTCACCTTAGTTTAATTTTTCCTCCCATATTGCACCAACAAAACATGTCTATGACATGTTTTGCCCATCCTCCTTGTCATGGCCGCCACCACTTATAAAAAGAGGGTATTTGACATGCAAGACCATTGTTTTGCATGCATGCTTTAATTAGTCATCACACATTTCCCTATCCTACTTTCAAAATTTACTACTAGGTCCTTTTTAGTGAAATTCACATTTATAACCCTAAATCAATTCATCAAAAATGTCACACACGAATTAACACATACCATAGGCATCAAAATAAATATTAAATTATTTTTATGCCTCGGTTTTGTGGTCCCGAAACCACATTCCGACTAGGGTCATTTTAAGGCTGTCACATCGGCCATATAAGTGGTATATGTACATGATGTTATATTATGGTTCTTGAGGTTATATAAATGCGTATGTGTATGTTTGATTATATTAAGACATTTTGGCTTTGAAAGATGTATAATATTAAGTCAAATTGATTAAGTGAGCATTCGGCCAAGGTAGATTTTTGTGTATGAAAATTTGTTATTTATCTCATTTGTAGGTTTGAGGTGAAGCTTGATAATGGTAATGAAATTTGGATTAGCTTAAAATGGGTTGATTATATCAATGGGATGTTTATTTGCTTATGATTTACTCAACTATTATAACTGATTTTGTGTTTTCATGTTCATTCTGTTTTATAGATTTTGGATGTAACACCCCAAACCCAGCCTGGAAGTTTGGCTCGAATCTGGCATGTCACATTGAAGTGTTTTTTGAAAACCATGTTTCCATTAAAAACCCTTCTTAATAATTAAAAACTTATACCCTTTTTAAACCTTGTTAGAAACCTTAGCTGAATAACATTCTTAAAAACTTTGTAAAAATCATGGTAGTTGCGGAAGCTTGATTTAAAAACAATTGCGGTTACGTGATGTTTTAAACAACAGTAGTTGCTTTGGAAAACCATGTTCTAATACTAGCAATTATAAGAACAATAAATAAAATTCCAAATTTGAAATCCAGAAAATTACAACGGCTTTACTACAACCCACATAAAAACAATTAAAAGTAATAATCAAAACTGTAACATAAACAGTGTGTGTGGCTTCCTCCGAGCCCCTCGCAGCCCCGATCCGTCTAAGGCTGGAAATTACCTGAAAGGTTAATAGACGGGGTGAGTTTACAAAAACTCAATGTGATATCCCCTACTATAAAAAGGAACAGTCAGTCATATAAAAGAATTAAAAGTCTGGCCCCAGCTTACTTATAGTTTCAGTACCAATTGGGCCTTAGCTCATTTTAACAGACAGTACCAGATGGGCTTTAACCCATAACAGAACAAGAAACATTATTAGAACTAGAATTAGAATCAAAATCAGAATTAGGTGATGTAATCGTAATCGAATCGATGTCGTAATGTAATCAAAATTAGAATCGATGTCGTAATGTAATCAAAAATCGAATGTGAATGCAATCCCAACCCAATCCACCTATAACCAACCGCTACACTCCACCCGTACCAGCCCCTACACTCCATGTGGGAATAGCTCAACCCACCCAAATTTCTACACTCCACGCTTGCAAGATTGTTGCTCGGTTATCAAATATTGTGACAGAGTCACCAGATACAGATATTGTGGCAGAGCCACCAGAACAGATAATGTGGCAAAGCCACTTAATAGAATATGTGGCACAAAGCCATCGATAACTGCATTATTTTAGGCACATAGCCATCAACTAGAGTAACATAACTGGCACACAGCCCTAGGTAAATGTGATCGACACAGACTCGTCAATAACCATATATTGGCACATAGCCTTTGGCAAATACGTTTGGCACACGACCATAATCAGTTGGCATCGAGCCATATGTAGGTTGACACAGAGCCATAATCGAAGGCTTTAAGCCATCGGTAGTCAGATCATGTTAGCCACATAGCCATCGGCGATGACGGTAATATAGTCGACACACGACCTCGGGTAAATATGATCGGCACTCACCATTGATCGGTCCACGATCGTCTTGGGCGACCGCATGCGACCTTATCAAATCGATGCGAATATACACCTCTTAAGCCTTCGGTGGATCCACAGTCGTCAAGCAACCATGCGATCCTAACAAATCAGATATTCCTCCGTACAAAATCCCAACCCATGCAACATGTCATGTATGCAGAATGTCATGCCCATATTTGAATCAAACAATCATAGTCAAGTCATTCATATACCAACATATATTCATAATCAAATTCGTCAACCACACAGTCCAAGTTAGTCACTTGGCCACAAGGGCAAAACAGTCATTTAACACCTTAGGGGCAAAATGGTAATTTTACCCCACAAGGTATCTCTGTAATTCCACCTTACAGGGGTATTTTAGTAATTCTACCCTACAGGGGTATTTTGATAATTCTACACTACAGGGGTATTCCGGTAATTCTACCCTACAGGGGTATTTCGGTAATTCTACCCTACAGGGGCATTTCGATAATTCTACCTTATCTGGGTATTTCAGTAATTTTGTAAATCGAGCGTAAAACGGCAATTCTATAAATCGAGGGTAAAACGATAATTCTGTAAATCGAGGGTAAAATGGTAATTTTATAAATCGAGGGTAAAATGGTAATTCTATAAATCAGGGGTACTTTGGTAATTTTACAAGTTGAGGGTATTTCAATAATTTTACAGGTCGAGGGTATTTCAATAATTTTACAGGTCAAGGGTATTTCAGTAATTTCACAAATCAGGGGTATTTTGGTAATTTTACAAACTAGGGGTATTTTGATAATTTTACAAACCAGGGGTATTTTGGTAATTTTACAAACTAGGGGTATTTTGGTAATTTTATAAACCAAAGGTATTTTAGTAATTTTACAAACCAGGGGTATTTTGATAATTTGGTAAACTAAAGTATTCTAAACAAGGATAACAAAACGAATGGGCCTAAAGCCTATTCTCTGCCTAAATGGGCCCACACGCTCGTATGGCCCTTTTAGCCCAAATCTAGCCACAGATATGAGACTCACCTAGCCCAGTCCAATATTTACTACACAACCAAACAACTTATCCAATTGGGCCCGTAGGCCCATTGGGACCACATGGCCCCTTTCGGCCAATCGCGGCCCAAAGTAGCCATCCTACAGCTAGAGTAGTGAGAAATACACACCTGATTGGAGACTGGAGTTAATCCACGCTCTGAGAACTCTTAGCCGACGCCCAACCCAAACAAGCACGCCATAAAGCGAAAGGGATCAGCCAAGAAAGGTACTTTTACTCTCCTCATGGTTCTATCTATTTAAAGCCAGTTTCGCATCCACTCTTCTGTTAGCTTCCCGATGTGGGATCCCTCCATCATCAGAGTTTAAATTCAACACCAACTCTTGCCGCCCCCTGTTAGCAAAATAAATGCTCTTTGGTTGCCATAAGATTCAAACCCATGCCTCCCTTTAAATGCTCCACACGCTACTTGCCATTAAGTCACAAGGCTTTTTGTGTCACAATTTCTCCAACAATATTCTTAAGGCCTACCTACTAGACCCAGGGTTTGATTCACCTTAAACCAAAATTTTTCCTAGAGTCCAGGTTTGAACCCAAGACTTCTCCAACACTTCTCAGCACACTTAACCACTAAAACAAGCCTTCATTAACAAAATTTACATGCACAACAACCGCTCCAATGCTCAAGGCCCAAAACTTCTAGGCCCAAATTCAGGGTGTTACAACTCTACCTCCCTTAAAGAAATTTCGTCCCCGAAATTTTCGTCTAATAGGGTAGTCGTGTAACATCTACTCCACTACGTTACCGCTGCGCACTCTAATCCTACTATCACTATCACACTTCAACTAGAACTTGAAACATCTCATACATACAACACTTATTCACAAAAGCAGCCACATATTTATCACACATATATACAATTTCTATATCCAAACATCACATCCACATAAAATAAATACCAAATTTAAATTGCACCAATATCTAAGGAATCCATAGTATTTAAATTTCTAAACAAACAAAAGTATTCAAAGACTTACGGATTCTGGCACGGAGACTCGGTGTGCCACACTTTTTAAAGAAATACTTCAAATGCACCACGTAGTTGAAAATAATTTTCTAAAATTCAACCTTTGAAAACCCAATCCACAAATGAGTTGTTGCAACTTGGCTCGATACTCACTAAATGTAACACCCCAAACTCGGCACGGAAGATTGGCTCGAATCGGCATGTCACATTGAAGTGCTTTTGAAAACCATATTTCCATTAAAACCCTTCTTAATAATTAAAACTTATACCCTTTTTAAACCATATTAGAAACCTCAGCTGAATAACATTCTTAACAACTTTGTAAAAATCTTGGCGATTCGGGAAGCTTGATTTAAAAACAATTGCGGTTACGTGATGTTTTGAACAACGATGAGTTGCTTTGGAAAACCGTGTTCTAATACAAGCAATTATAAGAACAATAAATAAAATTCCAAATTTGAATTCGAGAAAATTACAACGGCTTTACTACAACTCACATAAAAACATTTAAAAGTAATAATCAAAGCGTAACATAAACAATGTGTGTGGCTTCCTCGAGCCCTCGCACCCGATCCGTCTAAGGCTGGAAATTACCGAAAGGTTAATAAACGGGTGAGTTTACGAAAACTCAAAGTGAAATCCCTACTATAAAAAAGGAACATCATTCATATAAAAGAATTAAAAGTCGGCCCCACTTACTTACGGTTTGGTACCAATTGGGCCTTAGCCCATTTTATGAACATACCGGATGGGCTTTAACCCATTACGTATAAGAAACATTATCGAACTAGAATCGTAATCGTAATCGTAATCGTAATTAGGTGACGAATCGAATCGATGTCGTGAAGCGTAATCAAAATCGAATCGAGATCGTAATGTAATCAAAAATCGAATGTGAATGCAATCCCAACCCAATCCAAATATAACCAACCGCTACATTCCACCGCATTCAGCCCTACACTTCATATAGGAATAGCTTAACCCACCCACCACTCAAGACTCCACATTTAAAAGATTGTCGCTCGATTATCGATATTGTGACGAGTCACGGATATGAATATTGTGGCACGCCACTAGAATAGATAATGTGGCAAAGCCACTTAATGTAATCGTGGCACAAAGCCATCAATAACTATATTATGTTAGGCACATAGCCATCAACTAGAGTAACATAACCGGCACACAGCCCTAGGTAAATGTGATCGACACAGAGTCGTCAATAACCATATATTGGCACATAGCCTTAGGCAAAAACGTTTGGCACACAACCATAATCAGGTTGGCACAGAGCCATATGTAGGTTGACACAAAGCCATAATCAGAAGGCTTTAAGCCATCAGTAACTGTATCATGTTAGGCACATAGCCATCAGCGACGGTAATATAATCGGCACTCAGCCATTGATCGGTCCACAGTCGTCTTGGGCGACCCGTGTGACCTTATCAAATCAGTATGAATATACAGCTCTTAAGCCTTCGGTGGATCCACAATCGTCAAGCAACCATGCGATCCTAACAGATCAGATATTCCTCCGTACAAAATCCCAACCCATGCAACATGTCATTTATGCAGAATGTCATGCCTATATTTAATCAAACAATCACAGTCAAGTCATTCATATACCAACATATATTCACAATCAAATTTGTCAACCACACAGTCCAAGTTAGTCACTTGGCCACAAGGGCAAAACAATCATTTAACACCTTAGGGGCAAAATGGTAATTTTACCCCACAAGGTATCTCGGTAATTCCACCCTATAGGGGTATTTTTGTAATTCTACCCTACAGGGGTATTTCAGTAATTCTACCCTACAGGGGTATTCCGGTAATTCTACCCTACAGAGGTATTTCGGTAATTCTACCCTACAGGGGTATTTCGGTAACTCTACCCTACAGAGGTATTTCGGTAATTCTACCTTACATGGGTATTTCGGTAATGCTACCTTACATGGGTATTTTAGTAATTTTGTAAATCGAGTGTACAACGGTAATTCTATAAATCGAGGGTAAAACTATAATTCTGTAAATCGAGGGTAAAACGGTAGTTTTATAAATCGAGGGTAAAACGATAATTCTGTAAATCGAGGGAAAACGGTAATTTTATTAATCGAGGGTAAAACGGTAATTTTGTAAATCGAGGGTAACACGGTAATTTTGTAAATCAATGGTAAAATGGTAATTCTATAAATCGGGGGTACTTTGGTAATTTTACAAGTTGAGGGTATTTCAATAATTTTACAGGTCGAGGGTATTTCAGTAATTTTATAGGTCGAGGGTATTTTAGTAATTTCACAAATCAGGGGTATTTTGGTAATTTTATAAATTGGGGGTATTTTGATAATTTTACAAACCAGGGGTATTTTGGTAATTTTACAAACCAGGGGTATTTTGATAATTTGGTAAACTAAAGTATTCTAAACAGGGATAACAATACGAATTGGCCTAAAGCTTATTCTCTGCCCAAATGGGCCCACACGCTCGTGTGGCCCTTTTAGCCGAAATCTAGCCATAGATATGAGATTCACCTAGCCCAGTCCAATATTTACTACATAATCAAACAACTTATCCAATTGGGCCCGTAGGCCCATTGGGACCACATGGCCCCTTTCGGCCCATCGCGGCCCGAAGTAGCCATCCTACAGCTAAAGAGTGAGAAACACACACCTGATTGGAGACTGGAGTTAATCCACGCTCCGAGCACTCTTAGCCGACGCCCAACCCAAACAAGCACGCCATAAAGCAAAAAGGATCAGCCAAGAAAGGTACTTTTACTCTCCTCATGGTTCTCTCTATTTAAAGCCAGCTTCGCATCCACTCTTTTGTTAGCTTTCCAATGTGGGATCCCTCCATCATCAGAGTTTAAATTCAACACCAACTCTTGCTGCCCCCTGTTAGCAAAATAAATGCTCTTTGCTTGCCATGGGATTCGAACCCATGCCTCCCCTTAAATGCTCCACACGCTACTTGCCATTAAGTCACAAGGCTTTTTGTGTCACAATTTCTCCAACAATATTCTTAAGGCCTACCTACTAGACCTAGGGTTTGATTCACCTTAAACCAAAATTTTTGCTAGAGTCCAGGTTTGAACCCAGGACTTCTCCAACACTTCTCAGCACACTTAACCACTAAAACAAGCCTTCATTAACAAAATTTACATGCACAACAACCGCTCCCATGCTCAAGGTCCAAAACTTCTAGGCACAAATTCAGGGTGTTACAACTCTACCTCCCTTAAAGAAATTTTGTCCACGAAATTTCCTTCTAATAGGGTAGTCATGTAACATCTACCCCACTACGCTACCGCTGCGCACTCTAATCCTACTACACTATCACGCTTCCCGATGTGGGATCCCTCCATCATCAGAGTTTAAATTTAACACCAACTCTTGCCGCCCCTTGTTAGCAAAATAAATGCTCTTTGCTTGCCTTGGGATTCGAACCCATGCCTCCCCTTAAATGCTCCACACGCTACTTGGCATTAAGTCACAAGGCTTTTTGTGTCACAATTTCTCCAACAATATTCTTAAGGCCTACCTACTACACCCACGGTTTGACTCACCTTAAACCAAAATTTTTGCTAGAGTCCAGGTTTGAACCCGGGACTTCTCCAACACTTCTCAGCACAATTAACCACTAAAACAAGCCTTCATTAACAAAATTTACATGCACAACAGAATATTATAAGCTGCCTTCAACCGCTCTCATGCTCAAGGCCCAAAACTTCTAGGCCCAAATTCAGGGTGTTACAACTCTACCCCCTTAAAGAAATTTCGTCCCCGAAATTTCCGTCTAATAGGGTAGTCGTGTAACATCTACCCCACTATGCTACCGCTGCGCACTCTAATCCTACTATCACTATCACACTTCAACTAGAACTTGAAACATCTCATACATACAACACTTATTCACGTATACGACCATATTTTTCACACATATATACAATTTCTATATCCAAACATCACATCCACATAAAATAAATACCAAATTTAAATTCAGACCAATATCTAAGGAATCCATAGTATTTAAATTTCTAAACAAACAAAAGTATTCAGAAGACTTACGGATTCGGCGCCGGAGACTCGGTGTGCCACACTTTTTAAAAGAAATACTTCAAACAGACCACGTAGTTGAAAATAATTTTCTAAAATTCAACCTTTGAAAACCCAATCCACAGCCGAGTTGTTGCAACTTGGCTCTGATACCACTAAATGTAACACCCCAAACTCGGCCTGGAAGATTGGCTCGAATCTGGCATGTCACATTGAAGTGCTTTTCGAAAACCATATTTCCATTAAAAACCCTTCTTAATAATTAAAAACTTATACCCTTTTTAAACCATATTAGAAACCTCAGCTGAATAACATTCTTAACAACTTTGTAAAAATCTTGGCAGTTGCGGAAGCTTGATTTAAAAACAATTGCGGTTACGTGATGTTTTGAACAACAGTAGTTGCTTTGGAAAACCGTGTTCTAATACAAGCAATTATAAGAACAATAAATAAAATTCCAAATTTGAATTCCAGAAAATTACAACGGCTTTACTACAACTCACATAAAAACATTTAAAAGTAATAATCAAAACTGTAACATAAACAGTGTGTGTGGCTTCCTCAGAGCCCCTCGCAGCCCCGATCCGTCTAAGGCTGGAAATTACCTGAAAGGTTAATAAACGGGGTGAGTTTACGAAAACTCAGTGTGAAATCCCCTACTATAAAAAAGGAACAGTCATTCATATAAAAGAATTAAAAGTCTGGCCCCAGCTTACTTACAGTTTCAGTACCAATTGGGCCTTAGCCCATTTTAACAGACATACCAGATGGGCTTTAACCCATTACAGAATAAGAAACATTATCAGAACTAGAATCGAATCGAAATCGTAATCGAATTAGGTGACGTAATCGAATTAGGTGACGAATCGTAATCGATGTCGAAAGTAATCAAAATCGAAATCGATGTCGAATGTAATGAATCAAAAATCAGAATGTGAATGCAATCCCAACCCAATCCAGCCTATAACCAACCGCTACATTCCACCCGTACCAGCCCTACACTTCATATAGGGAATAGCTTAACCCACCCAAATCAAGACTCCACAGCTTCAAAGATTGTCGCTCGATTATCGATATTGTGACAGAGTCACCAGATACAGATATTGTGGCACAGCCACTAGAATAGATAATGTGGCAAAGCCACTTAACAGAATACGTGGCACAAAGCCATCAATAACTATATTATGTTAGGCACATAGCCATCAACTAGAGTAACATAACCCAAGCACGACCCTAGGTAAATGTGATCGACACAGAGTCGTCAATAACCATATATTGGCACATAGCCTTAGGCAAAAACGTTTGGCACACAACCATAATCAGGTTGGCACAGAGCCATATGTAGGTTGACACAAAGCCATAATCAGAAGGCTTTAAGCCATCAAGAATCTTGATCATGTTAGGCACATAGCCATCGGCTGACGGTAATATAATCGGCACTTTCGACCATTGATCGGTCCACGATGCGTCTTGGGCGACCGTGTGACCTTATCAAATCAGTATGAATATACAGCTCTTAAGCCTTCGGTGGATCCACAATCGTCAAGCAACCATGCGATCCTAACAGATCAGATATTCCTCCGTACAAAATCCCAACCCATGCAACATGTCATTTATGCAGAATGTCATGCCTATATTTAATCAAACAATCACAGTCAAGTCATTCATATACCAACATATATTCACAATCAAATTTGTCAACCACACAGTCCAAGTTAGTCACTTGGCCACAAGGGCAAAACAATCATTTAACACCTTAGGGGCAAAATGGTAATTTTACCCCACAAGGTATCTCGGTAATTCCACCCTATAGGGGTATTTTTGTAATTCTACCCTACAGGGGTATTTCAGTAATTCTACCCTACAGGGGTATTCCGGTAATTCTACCCTACAGAGGTATTTCGGTAATTCTACCCTACAGGGGTATTTCGGTAACTCTACCCTACAGAGGTATTTCGGTAATTCTACCTTACATGGGTATTTCGGTAATGCTACCTTACATGGGTATTTTAGTAATTTTGTAAATCGAGTGTACAACGGTAATTCTATAAATCGAGGTAAAACTATAATTACAGAAATCGAGGTAAAACGGTAGTTTTATAAATCGAGGTAAAACGATAATTACGTAAATCGAGGAAAAGCGGTAATTTTATTAATCGAGGTAAAACGGTAATTTTGTAAATCGAGGGTAACACGGTAATTTTGTAAATCAATGGTAAAATGGTAATTCTATAAATCGGGGGTACTTTGGTAATTTTACAAGTTGAGGGTATTTCAATAATTTTACAGGTCGAGGGTATTTCAGTAATTTTATAGGTCGAGGGTATTTTAGTAATTTCACAAATCAGGGGTATTTTGGTAATTTTATAAATTGGGGGTATTTTGATAATTTTACAAACCAGGGGTATTTTGGTAATTTTACAAACCAGGGGTATTTTGATAATTTGGTAAACTAAAGTATTCTAAACAGGGATAACAATACGAATTGGCCTAAAGCTTATTCTCTGCCCAAATGGGCCCACACGCTCGTGTGGCCCTTTTAGCCGAAATCTAGCCATAGATATGAGATTCACCTAGCCCAGTCCAATATTTACTACATAATCAAACAACTTATCCAATTGGGCCCAGAGGCCCATTGGGACCACATATTCCTTTCTACCCATCGCGCCCAAGTAGCCATCCTACGCCTAAAGAGTGAGAAACACACACGATTGGAGACTGGAGTTAATCCACGCTCGAGCACTCTTAATGGCCCAACCCAAACAAGCACGCCATAAAGCAAAAAGGATCACCAAGAAAGGTACTTTTACTCTCCTCATGGTTCTCTCTATTTAAAGCCGACCAGATCCACTCTTTTGTTAGCTTTCCAATGTGGGATCCCTCCATCATCGAGTTTAAATTCAACACCAACTCTTGCTGCCCCTGTTAGCAAAATAAATGCTCTTTGCTTGCCATGGGATTCAACCCATGCCTCCCTTAAATGCTCCACACGCTACTTGCCATTAAGTCACAAGGCTTTTGTGTCACAATTTCTCCAACAATATTCTTAAGGCCTACCTACTAGACCTAGGGTTTGATTCACCTTAAACCAAAATTTTTGCTAGAGTCCAGGTTTGAACCCAGGACTTCTCCCACACTTCTCAGCACACTTAACCACTAAAACAAGCCTTCATTAACAAAATTTACATGCACAACAACCGCTCCCATGCTCAAGGTCCAAAACTTCTAGGCACAAATTCAGGGTGTTACAAAATCAGAATCACTATTAGATGACAGAATCAGATTCAAAATCGATGTCGTGTAATGTAATCAAAATCACAATCAAGATCAAGTAATGTAATCAAAATCGAAATCAAGATGTCGTAATGTAATCAAAAATCAAAATGTGAATGCAATCTCAACCCAATCCAGCCTGTAACCAACCGCTACACTCCACCGTACCAAATTACACTCCATGTGGGAATAGCTCAACCCACCCAAATTTACACTCCACAATTGCGGCATTGTCGCTCGGTTATCGATATTGTGACAGAGTCACCAGATATGAATATTGTGGCGAGCCACGGAGCAGAACAGATAATGTGGCACAGCCACTTAATAGAATATGTGGCACAAAGCCATCGATACCTGCATTATTTTAGGCACATAGCCATCAACTAGAGTAATATAACCGACACACAGCCCTAGGTAAATGTGATCGACACAGAGTCGTCAATAACCATATATTGGCACATAGCCTTAGGCAAATACGTTTGGCACACAGCCATAATCAGGTTGGCACAGAGCCATATGTAGGTTGACACAAAGCCATAATCAGAAGGCTTTAAGCCATCGGTAGCTATATCATGTTAGGCACATAGCCATCAACGATGGTAATTAGTCGGCACACAGCCTCGGGTAAATATGATAGGCACTCAGCAATTAATCGGTCCACAGTCGTCTTGGGCGACCTGTTTGACCTTATCAAATCAGTACGAATATACAACTCTTAAGCCTTCGGTGGATCCACAGTCGTCAAGCAACCATGCGATCCTAACAGATCAGATATTCCTCCGTACAAAATCCCAACCCATGCAACATGTTATGTATGCAGAATGTCATGCCCATATTTGAATCAAACAATCACAGTCACGTCATTCATATACCAACATATATTCACAATCAAATTCGTCAACCACACAGTCCAAGTTAGTCACTTGGCTACAAGGGCAAAACAGTCATTTAACACCTATGCGGCAAAATGGTAATTTTACCCTACAAAGTATCTTTGTATTTCCACGTTACAGGGGTATTTTAGTAATTCTACCTTACAGCGGTATTTCGGTAATTCTACCCTACAGGGGTATTCCGGTAATTCACCCTACAGGGGAATTTTGGTAATTCTACCCTACAGGGGTATTTCGGTAACTCTACCTTACAGGGGTATTTCGGTAATTCTACCTCACATGGGTATTTCAGTAATTCTACCTTACATGGGTATTTGAGTAATTTTGTAAATCGAGGGTAAAATGGAAATTTTATAAATCGAGGGTAAAACGATAATTCTGTAAATCGAGGGTAAAACGGTAGTTCTATAAATCGAGGGTAAAATGATAATTCTGTAAATCAAGGGTAAAACTGTAATTTTATTAGTCGAGGGTAAAATGGTAATTTTGTAAATCGAGGGTAAAACGGTAATTTTCTAAATCGAGGGTAAAATGGTAGTTCTATAAATCGGGGGTAATTTGGTAATTTTACTAGTTGAGGGTATTTCAACAATTTTACAGGTCGATAGAATCGAAATCGAAATCGAGATCGAAATGTAATCAAAATCGAAATCGATGTCGGTAAAAGAATCAAAATCGAAATCAGATGTCGAATGTAATCAAAAATCGAATGTGAATGCAATCCAAACCCAATCCACCTATAACCAACCGCTACACTCCACCGTACCACCCTACACTCCATGTGGGAATAGCTCAACCCACCCAAATTTCACTCCACGATTAAAAGATTGTCGCTCGGTTATCGACATCGTGATGAGTCACCAGACATGAATATTGTGGCGAGCAATGAGAATGATAATGTGGCAAAGCCACTTAATGTAATATGTGGCACAAAGCCATCAATAATCAGATTATGTTAGGCACATAGCCATCAACTAGAGTAACATAACCCAGACACGACTCTAGGTAAATGTGATCGACACGAGTCGTCAATAACCATATATTGGCACATAGCCTTAGGCAAATACGTTTGGCACACAGCCATAATCAGGTTGGCACAGAGCCATATGTAGGTTGACACAAAGCCATAATCAGAAGGCTTTAAGCCATCGGTAGCTGTATCATGTTAGGCACATAGCCATCAACAACGGTAATTAGTCGGCACACAGCCTCGGGTAAATATGATCGGCACTCAGCCATTGATCGGTCCACAGTCGTCTTGGGCGACCCGTGTGACCTTATCAAATCAGTACGAATATACACCTCTTAAGCCTTCGGTGGATCCACAGTCGTCAAGCAACCATGCGATCCTAACAAATCAGATATTCCTCCGTACAAAATCCCAACCCATGCAACATGTCATGTATGCAGAATGTCATGCCTATATTTAATCAAACAATCACAGTCAAGTCATTCATATACCAACATATATTCACAATCAAATTCATCAACCACACAGTCCAAGTTAGTGACTTGGCCATAAGGGCAAAATAGTCATTTAACACCGTAGGGGCAAAATGGTAATTTTACCCCACAATGTATCTCGGTAATTCCACCCTAAAGGGGTATTTTAGTAATACTATCCTACAGGGGTATTTCGATAATTCTACCCTACAGGGGTATTCCGGTAATTCTACCCTATAGGGGTATTCCAGTAATTCTACCCTACAGTGGTATTCCGGTAATTCAACCCTACAAGGGTATTTTGGTAGTTCTACCTTACATGGGTATTTCGGTAATTCTACCTTACATGGGTATTTTAGTAATTTTGTAAATCGAGGGTAAAACGATAATTCTATAAATCGAGGGTAAAACGATAATTCTGTAAATCGAGGGTAAAACGGTAATTTTATAAATCAAGGGTAAAATGGTAATTTTATAAATTGAGGGAAAAACGATAATTCTATAAATCGGGGGTACTTTGGTAATTTTACAAGTTGATGGTATTTTAATAATTTTACAGGTCGAGGGTATTTCAATAATTTTACAGGTCGAGCCTATTTCAGTAATTTCAAAAATCAGGGGTATTTTGGTAATTTTACAACCTAGGGGTATTTTGATAATTTTACAAACCAGGGGTATTTTGGTAATTTTACAAACTAGGGGTATTTTTGGTAATTTTATAAACTAAGGGTATTTTAGTAATTTTAGAAACCAGGGGTATTTTGATAATTTGGTAAACTAAAGTATTCTAAACAGGGATAAAAAAAAGAATGGGCCTAAAGCCTATTCTCCGCCCAAAAGGGCCCACACGCTCGTGTGGCCCTTTTAGCCCAAATCTAGCCACAGATATGAGATTCACCTAGCCCAGTCCAATATTTACTACACAATCAAACAACTTATCCAATTGGGCCCGTAGGCCCATTGGGACCACATGGCCCCTTTCGGCCCATCGCGGCCCGAAGTAGCCATCCTACAGCTAGAGTAGTGAGAAATACACACCTGATTGGAGACTGGAGTTAATCCACGCTCCGAGCACTCTTAGCCGACGTCCAACCCAAACAAGCACGCCATAAAGCGAAAGGGATCAGCCAAGAAAGGTACTCTTACTCTCCTCATGGTTCTCTCTATTTAAAGCCAGCTTCGCATCCACTCTTTTGTTAGCTTACCGATGTAGGATCCCTCCATCATCAGAGTTTAAATTCAACACCAACTCTTGCCGCCCCTTGTTCGCAAAATAAATGCTCTTTGCTTGCCATGGGATTCGAACCCATGCCTCCCCTTAAATGCTCCACACGCTACTTGCCATTAAGTCACAAGGCTTTTTGTCTCACAATTTCTCCAACAATATTCTTAAGGCCTACCTACTAGACCCAGGGTTTGATTCACCTTAAACCAAAATTTTTGCTAGAGTCCAGGTTTGAACCCAGGACTTCTCCAACACTTCTCAGCACACTTAACCACTAAAACAAGCCTTCATTAACGAAATTTACATGCACAACAACCGCTCCCATGCTCAAGGCCCAAAACTTCTAGGCACAAATTCAGGGTGTTACAACTCTACCTCCCTTAAAGAAATTTTGTCCCCGAAATTTCCGTCTAATAGGGTAGTCATGTAACATCTACCCCACTACGCTACCGCTGCGCACTCTAATCATACTATCACTATCACACTTCAACTAGAACTTGAAACATCTCATACATACAACATTTATTCATAGAAGCGGCCACATATTTATCACACATATATACAATTTCTATATCCAAACATCACATCCACATAAAATAAATACCAAATTTAAATTCAGACCAATATCTAAGGAATCCATAGTATTTCAATTTCTAAACAAACAAAAGTATTTAGAAGACTTACGGATTCGGCGCCGGAGACTCGATGTGCCACACTTTTTAAAAGAAATACTTCAAACAGACCACGTAGTTGAAAATAATTTTCTAAAATTCAACCTTTTAAAACCCAATCCACAGCTGAGTTGTTGCAACCTGGCTCTGATACCACTAAATATAACACCCCAAACCCGGCCTGAAAGTTTGGCTCGAATCTGGCATGTCACATTGAAGTGTTTTTCTAAAACCATGTTTCCATTAAAAACCCTTCTTAATAATTAAAAACTTATACCCTTTTTAAACCTTGTTAGAAACCTCAGCTGAATAACATTCTTAACAACTTTGTAAAAATCTTGGCGATTCTGGAAGCTTGATTTAAAAACAATTGCGGTTACGTGATGTTTTGAACAACGATGAGTTGCTTTGCTAAACCGTGTTCTAATACTAGCAATTATAAGAACAATAAATAAAATTCCAAATTTGAAATCCAAAAAATTACAACGGCTTTACTACAACCCACATAAAAACATTTAAAAGTAATAATCAAAACTGTAACATAAACAGTGTGTGTGGCTTCCTCCGAGCCCCTCGCACCCGATCCGTCTAAGGTGGAAATTACGAAAGGTTAATAAGCGGGTGAGTTTACGAAAACTCAGTGTGAAATCCCTACTATAAAAAGGAATCGGTCATATAAAAGAATTAAAAGTCCGGCCCTACTTACTTACGCTTTAAGTACCAATTGGGCCTTAGCCCATTTTAACAGACAGTACGTATGGGCTTTAACCCATTACGTAATAAGAAACATTATCGTAACTAGAATCGAATCAAAATCGAATTAGGTGACGTAATCGAAGCGAAATCAGATTAGGTAATGCACTCAAAATCGTAATCGATGTCGTAATGTAATCAAAAATTAGAATGTGAATGCAATCCCAACCCAATCTAGCCTATAACCAACCGCTACACTCCACATTGCATCATTTCTACACTCCATGCGGGAATAGCTCAACCCACCCAAATTTACACTCCACAGCTGCGATTGTCATCAATTATCGATATTGTGACAGAGTCACCAGATCTGAATATTGTGGCGAGCCACGAGAATAGATAATGTGGCAAAGCCACTTCACAGAATACGTGGCACAAAGCCATCGATAACTGCATTATGTTAGGCACATAGCCATCAACTAGAGTAACATAACCGGCACACAGCCCTAGGTAAATGTGATTGACACAGAGTCGTCAATAACCATATATTGGCACATAGCCTTAGGCAAATACATTTGGCACACACCATAATCGAGGTTGTACGAGCCATCGTGAGGTTGACACAAAGCCATAATCGAAGGCTTTAAGCCATCGGTAGTCAGTATCATGTTAGGCACATAGCCATCAGCAACGGTAATATAGTCGGCACACAGCCTCGGGTAAATATGATCGGCACTCAGCCATTGATCGGTCCACAGTCGTCTTGGGCGACCTTAGCGACCTTATCAAATCATTACGAATATACAACTCTTAAGCCTTCTGTGGATCCACAGTCGCCAAGCAACCATGCAAAATGGTAATTTTACCCCACAAGGTATCTCTGTAATTCCACCCTACAGGGGTATTTTAGTAATTCTACCCTACGAGGTATTTGGTAATTCTACCCTACAGGGTATTAGGTAATTCTACCTACGAGGGTATTTCTAATTCTACCCTACGGGGTATTTGATGAATGTACCTACTGAGGGTATTTGGTAACTCTACCCTACGTGGGTATTTCATAATTCTACCTCACATGGGTATTTCAGTAATGCTACCTTACATGGGTATTTCAGTAATTTTGTAAATCGAGGGTAAAATGGTAAATCTATAAATCGAGGGTAAAACTATAATTCTGTAAATCGAGGGTAAAACTGTAGTCCTATAAATCGAGGGTAAAACGATAATTCTGTAAATCGAGGGAAAACGGTAATTTTATTAATCGAGGGTAAAACGGTAATTTTGTAAATCGAGGGTAAAACGGTAATTTTGTAAATCAAGGGTAAAATGGTAATTCTATAAATCGGCAGGTCGAGGGTATTTCAGTAATTTTATAGGTCGAGGGTATTTTGGTAATTTTACAAACTAGGGAAATTTTGATAATTTTACAAACTAGGGGTATTTTGGTAATTTTACAAACCAGGGGTATTTTGGTAATTTTATAAACTAGGGGTATTTTGGTAATTTTGTAAACCAAGGGTATTTTAGTAATTTTACAAACCAGAGGTATTTTGATAATTTGGTAAACTAAAGTATTCTAAACAGGGATAACAAAACGAATGGGCCTAAAGTCTATTCTCTGCACAAATGGGCCCATACGCTCGTGTGGCCCTTTTAGCCCAAATCTATACACAGATATGAGATTCACCTAGCCCAGTCCAATATTTACTACACAATCAAACAATTTATCCAATTGGGCCCGTAGGCCCATTGGGACCACATGGCCCCTTTCGACCCATCGCGGCCCGAAGTAGCCATCCTACAGCTAGAGTAGTGAGAAATACACACCTGATTGGAGACTGGAGTTAATCCACGCTTCGAGCACTCTTAGCCGACGCCCAACCCAAACAAGCACGCCATAAAGCGAAAGGGATCAGCCAAGAATGGTACTTTTACTCTCCTCATGGTTCTCTCTATTTAAAGCCAGCTTCGCATCCACTCTTTTGTTAGCTTTCCAATGTGAGATCCCTCCATCATCAGAGTTTAAATTCAACACCAACTCTTGCTGCCCCCTGTTAGCAAAATAAATGCTCTTTGCTTGCCATGGGATTCGAACCCATGCCTCCCCTTAAATGCTCCACACGCTACTTGCCATTAAGTCACAAGGCTTTTTGTGTCACAATTTCTCCAACAATATTCTTAAGGCCTACCTACTAGACCTAGGGTTTGATTCACCTTAAACCAAAATTTTTGCTAGAGTCCAGGTTTGAACCCAGGACTTCTCCAACACTTCTCAGCACACTTAACCACTAAAACAAGCCTTCATTAACAAAATTTACATGCACAACAACCGCTCCCATGCTCAAGGTCCAAAACTTCTAGGCACAAATTCAGGGTGTTACAACTCTACCTCCCTTAAAGAAATTTTGTCCACGAAATTTCCTTCCAATAGGGTAGTCATGTAACATCTACCCCACTACGCTTCCGCTGCGCACTCTAATCCTACTACACTATCACACTTCAACTAGAACTTGAAACATCTCATACATACAACACTTATTCACAGAAGCAACCACATATTTATCACACATATATACAATTTCTATATCCAAACATCATATCCACATAAAATAAATACCAAATTTAAATTCAGACCAATATCTAAGGAATCCATAGTATTTCAATTTCTAAACAAACAAAAGTATTCAGAAGACTTACGGATTCGACGCCGGAGACTTGGTGTGCCACACTTTTTAAAAGAAATATTCAAACAGACCACGTAGTTGAAAATAATTTTCTAAAATTCAACCTTTGAAAACCCAATCCACAGCCGAGTTGTTGCAACCTGGCTCTGATACCACTAAATGTAACACCCCAAACCCGGCCGGAAGTTTGGCTCAAATCATATGTCACATTGAAGTGTTTTTCAAAACCATGTTTCCATTAAAAACCCTTCTTAATAATTAAAAACTTATACCCTTTTTAAACCTTGTTAGAAACCTCAACTGAATAATATTCTTAACAACTTTGTAAAAATCTTGGCGGTTGTGGAAGCTTGAATTAAAAACAATTGCGGTTCGTGATGTTTTGAAAAACGATGAGTTGCTTTGGAAAACCATGTTCTAATACTAGCAATTATAAGAACAATAAATAAAATTCCAAATTTGAAATCCGAGAAAATTACAACGGCTTTACTACAACTCACATAAAACATTTAAAAGTAATAATAAAAGCGTAACATAAATAATTGTGTGTGGCTTCCTCCGAGCCCTCACATACCCGATCCGTCTAAGGCTGGAAATTACCGAAGGTTAATAAGCGGGTGAGTTTACGAAAACTCACCGTGAAATCCCTACTATAAAAAGGAACAATACCATATAAAAGAATTAAAAGTCCGCCCTTACTTACAATTTCAAGACCAATTGGGCCTTAGCCCATTTTAACAGACAAGATACAGATGGGCTTTAACCCATTACGTAATAAGAAACATTATCGAACTAGAATCGAATTAGAATCGAAATCGTAATGAGAATCAAAAATCGAATGTGAATGCAATCCCAACCCAATCCAAATTATAACCAACCGCTACACTCCACCGTACCAGCCCTACACTTCATGTGGGAATAGCTCAACCCACCCACCATTCGCACTCCACAGTTGCAACATTCTTTGCGATTATCGATATTGTGACAGAGTCACCAGATACAGATATTGTGGCAGAGCCACCAGAATAGATAATGTGGCAAAGCCACTTAATAGAATACGTGGCACAAAGCCATCAATAATTGTATTATGTTAGGCACATAGCCATCAACTAGAGTAACATAACCGGCACATAGCCCTAGGTAAATGTGATCGACACAGAGTCGTCAATAACCATATATTGGCACATAGCCTTAGGCAAAAACGTTTGGCACATAGCCATAATCAGTTTGGCACAGAGCCATATGTAGGTTGACACAAAGCCATAATCAGAAGGCTTTAAGCCATCGGTAGCTGTATCATGTTAGGCACATAGCCATCAGCGAAATTTACATGCACAACAGAATATTATAAGCTACCTTCAACCGCTCCCATGCTCAAGGCCCAAAACTTCTAGGCCCAAATTCAGGGTGTTACAAGCTCGGGGATCGCCAGCAAAATTTATCACATTGTCAACCCTCATCGGTATTTTATAAATTACATTTTGGAACTATGGCATGTATAGGATGGAATGCATTTTGGAATGCTGTATTTTGGTTTATGTATAAAGGCCATGCGAAAATGGCTTAATCTCCATGCTTGAGTATGTTTTGGTTAAATAATGGTTTGAGTCTATTTTAGATATTATGTCTTATACCTTGGATGATTAGAACTTGGGTTGTGTGTGTGCATATTGAGATTGATTGATAAATGAAATGTTGTTATTACATGTATAAATATGTTTGCTCAACTTGGATGCAGTTTGTATAGGAAAAGTTATATATGAAATTTAGGTTATTATGTTAGGTTAATGTGCTATAAATGAGTTGGTAATAAAGGATATATTGTATGTTTCTTTTAAATATGGTTCATGGAAGTTGTGTCTTGAATATACATATGTATCCATAATCAATGATTAAATTATTTTTGGAAAGTATATTTTATATCATGTGTTGGTATTAAAATGTATTCGCTATATATTCATATGACTAGAATTTATTTTGGTATTTGTGTGTTATTTAATATGTTTGTTTTTGGAGAATGGTAGACAAATTTTTGTTAGCATTGAAATGAATGGGACATTGAGATATATGCTACTTATATGAATATGATGATATGTAACTTTATAAATTTTCATGTTGACAGATCCATGTATTTATAAGCTATTAGTATGCTTTGAATGTTGAGTTCACATTTTCCATTTGAATATGAAATGAATTGTATTGGGTTATAAGTTAAGCATTATATCTCTATATAAATATTTTTCAATTAAGTAATTGTATCAAGCTGTGTTATGTCTGGTAATACCTTATAACCCCAATTCGACGATAGATATAGGTTAGGGGTGTTACATTTTATTGGTATTAGAGCTACGGTTTAGTGGATTCTAGGACTAACGTAGCATGTGTGAGTCTAACTATACATGCCATAAGTATTTACTGCGATAGTGTGATGACTTTTGACATTTAAAAATGTGTTTTCATATAGTAAATGTATCCTAACAGAGTTGCAGCTGATGATGTCGAGAGTGTAGCGCCTGCTCCCGAGCAAGGGACAGTGCCAGTTGAATCTAGGCCGATCTCGAGTAGCCACGAGGGGGAGGCTAAACAAGCCTTCTATCAAATGATGAATGATTGGTTTACTCAATATATCTGAACTAACTCAGCTACACAACAACCTCCACCCCCAAATAATCCATCTCTAATACATGTGGTACCTCTGATGATTGATCTGATGAGATTTAACAAGCCTCCTGTTGATAAAATCAGAAAACACGGGTCTGAAGAATTTAGAGCTACTGATGATGATGATGCTGAGCGAGCTAAATTTTGGCTTGATAATACTATCCGTGTGTTTGATGAGTTATCTTGTACCCCGGATGAGTACTTAAAATGTGCCATATCCCTACTACGAGACACCGCATATCACTGGTGGAATACACTAGTATCAGTAGTTTTGAAAGTGCAAGTGACCTGGACATTCTTTCAAACTAAGTTTCGTAAGAAATATATCAACCAGAGATTCATTGATCAGAAGCACAAGGAGTTTCTCGAATTAAAATAAGGTCGTATGATTGTGACAGAATATGAACTAAAATTTGTGAGACTCAGTCGATATGCCTGTAAGTGTGTTTCAACTGAAGCTATCATGTGTAAAAGATTCGAAGACGGTTTGAACGAAGACATTAAATTGTTGGTTGGTATACTTGAAATCAAAGAGTTCGTAGTACTTGTTGGGCAAGCTTACAAAGCCAAAGAGCTCGGGAAAGAGAATAGAAAAGTTAATTTTGAAGCCAGAGATTCCCATAAAAAATCATCGGGTAAGACTTTTCACTCAGCATCAAAGAAGTTCAGAGATGATTCTAGTCGATATAAGGATACTGCGGACTTTTCTAGACGAGATCGAGACCGACCCCTGTGAGTTCACGAGCCACTTCGATAGCTAGTGTTGGCAATGTTCGACAGAATAGAGTCGAGTGCAAGCATTTTGATAAATGGCATTCTGGAGATTGCAAATTGCATGATCGATCTTGTTTTAAATGCGGATCGATGGATCATTTTATCTGAAATTGTCCGATGTTAGTCGAGCAAAACACTATTCAGAACACGAGATCGAGAATATGCCAGTGTGATGCAGACGAAAGATACAGCAGTTCGATCTGAGGCTTGTGCACGTGCCAGAGCATATGCTATACGCGCCCGCGAGGACGCTTTTTCCCCAGATGTTATTACCGGTACTTTCACTCTTTATGATATTAGTGTTATTGCATTGATTGATCCTGGTTCGACTCATTCATATGTATGTGAGACATTAGTATCCAGTAGGACTTTGCCTGTTGAGTCTACTGAGTTTGTGATTCGAGTATCAAACCACCTGAGCCGGTGTGTTCTGGTTAACAAAGTGTGTAAAAATTGCCCATTGATGATTCGAGATTAATGCTTTCCTTTCGATTTGATGTTGTTACCTTTCGATGAGTTCGATATAATTCTGGGTATGGATTGGCTGACTTTGCATGATTCCGTTGTTAACTGCAAAAGAAAGACCATTGATTTGAGATGTCAGAACAACAAGATTATTCGGATTGAATCTAATGATCTGAGTGGTTTACCAGCAGTAATATCTTTGATGTTAGCTCGGATGTATGTGAGAAAAGGTTGTGAAGCTTACTTTGCTTATGTGCTTGATAGTAAAGTGACTGAAAAGAAGATTGAATCCATACCAGTTGTGTGCGAGTATCCGGATGTGTTTCTTGAAGAATTACCGGGTTTGCTACCTATCCGAGAGGTAGAGTTTGGTATTGATTTAGTACTGAGGATGACTCCGATTTCAATAGCTCCATACTGGATGGCACCTACTAAATTAAAAGAGTTGAAAGCACAGTTGCAAGAGTTAACTGATAAAGGTTTTGCACGACCGAGTTTTTCTCCATGGGGTGCGCCAGTTCTATTTGTGAAAAAGAATGACAGAACTATAAGAATGTGTATTGATTATTGCCAGCTAAAAAAGGTGACTATAAAGAATAAACATCCGTTGCTACAGATTGATGACCTATTCGATCAGTTGAAAGGGGCTTCAGTGTTTTCGAATATAGATTTGAGATCGGGTTATTATCAGTTGCGAGTCAGAGACTCCGATGTGCCAAAAACTGCGTTTAGAACGAGATACAGATACTATGAGTTTCTGGTTATGCCGTTTAGACTTACTAATGTATCTGCTATTTTTATGGATTTGATAAATCGGATCTTCAGGCAGTATTTAGATCGGCTTGTGGTTGTGTTCATTGATGATATATTGATCTACTCTCGTGATGAAACAAAACATGTCGAGCACTTGAGACTTGTGTTACAGACTTTGCGAGAAAAATAGTTGTATGTGAAGTTTAGTAAATGTGAGTTCTGGTTACATGAAGTTAGCTTTCTAGGACATGTTGTTTCATCATTAGGTATTCGGGTTGATCCGAGTAAGATTTCTTCAATACTTGACTGGAAACCTCCGAGAAATGTTTCTAAAGTCATAAGTTTTCTGAGACTTGTTGGTTCCTATAGAAAATTTGTGAAAGGGTTCTCAATGATTGCAACCCCGATGACCAAGCTACTGCAAAAAACATGATAAGTTTGAGCGGTCAGAAAAGTGCCAAAAAAGTTTTGATCAGTTGAAAGCCCTTTTGACCGAAGCTCCAGTGCTAGTTCAACCAGAATTAGGTAAAGAATTTGTTATTTATAGTGATGTATCTTTAAATGGTTTGGGCTGTATTTTAATGCAAGAAGGTAGAGTTATAGCTTATGCCTCGAGACAGTTAAAGCCGCATGAAAAGAACTATCCGACGCATGATTTAGAGTTGGCAGCTATTGTGTTTGCATTGAAAATATGGCGCTAGTATCTGTTCGGTGAAAAATGTCATGTTTATTCCGATCATAAAAGTCTGAAGTACTTATGACTCAGAGGATCTGAATTTGAGACAACGTTGATAGTTGGAGTTGTTAAAAGATTACGAGCTAGTGATTGACTATCATCCGAGAAAGGCTAATTTTGTTGCTGATGCTCTAAGTCGAAAATCCCTGTTTGCTTTGCGTGTAATGAATACATATATGATTATGTTAGATGATGGTGCGATAATAGCTAAGTTAAAAGCAAGACCGTTATTTATTCAGCAGATTTGTGAAGCTTAGAAGGTCGATAATAATTTGATAGTAAAGCGGGCTCAATGTGATTCGAACGTTGATTTAGAATTTCAAGTAGATGCTGAGGGATGTTTGCGGTTCAAGAATTGAATATGCGTTTCGAGAAATATAGAGTTGATTCAGATGATTTTGAACGAAGCTTATAACAGTTAGCTATCTGTTCATCCGGGTAGTACGAAGATGTATAATGATCTTAAACAGCTTTACTGGTGGCACGGTATGAAATGAGACATTTCTGACTATGTTTCAAAATGTTTAGTTTGCCAGCAAGTAAAGGCCGAGCATCAGGTACCTTATGGATTACTTTAGCCGATTATGATACTTGAATGGAAATGGGACAGAGTCACGATGGATTTTGTATTCGGTTTACCTATGACACTGAGCAAGAAAGATGCAATCTGGGTTATTGTGGATAGATTGACTAAATCAGCTCATTTTGTTCCTGTTCGAATAGATTATTCGCTCGATAAACTTGCTGAGTTATATGTTTCTCAGATTGTGAGACTACACGGAGTACTTATTTCTATTGTGTCGGATAGAGATCCGAGGTTTACATCGCAATTTTGGAAAAAAACTACAAGATGCACTAGGTACTAAACTGCATTTTAGTACTGCTTTTCATCCCCAGACAGATGGTCAATTTGAGAAAATCATTTAGATACTCGAAGATATGTTGAGATGCTGCATTCTCAAGTTCGAAGGTACGTGGGAACGATATCTACCTCTAATTGAATTTGCTTATAATAACAGCTTTCAACCGAGTATTAAAATGGAAACTTACGAGGCTTTATACAGTCATAAATGTCGTACACCATTATATTGGAT
This sequence comes from Gossypium arboreum, assembly GCF_025698485.1. Lineage (NCBI taxonomy): Eukaryota > Viridiplantae > Streptophyta > Magnoliopsida > Malvales > Malvaceae > Gossypium > Gossypium arboreum. Next base: position 63,858,971 of record NC_069080.1, read on the forward strand.
TGAGCTCAGTGAAAATAAGATACACGGGGTCGATTTGATCAGAGAAACCTAACATAAAGTGAAAGTGATCCGTGAAGGTCTGAAAGCAGCATCAGATCATCATAAATTGTATGCAAACTTGAAATGTAAAGATATAGAGTTTTAGATCAGGGATAGAGTGCTTTTGAAAGTCTCACCCTGGAAGAAAATACTCAGATTCGGTCGTAAAGGCAAACTGAGTCCAAGATTTATTAGACTGTTAATGCCACCTGAGCTAGAAAAGATCCATAATGTATTCCATGTTTCAATGCTTCATAGATATCGATTTGATCCTTCACATGTGATTAGTCCATCTAAGATTGAGATTAAGCTCGATATGACGTACGAGGAAGAATCGATTCGTATTCTGGCTTGTAATATTAAAGAGTTGCGAAATAAGAAAATTCTGTTGGTTAAAGTACTGTGGCATAAACACGGAGTTGAGGAAGCCACATGGGAGTCAGAAGATATAATGAAAGAGCATTATCCGAACCTATTCACCTATAAGATTTTCGGGGACGAAAATCCTTAAGGGGAGAGTTGTAACAGCTCGATTTAGACCCTAGTCGGAACGGTGGTTTCGGGACCGCGAATCCGAGTCAGAAAAATATTTAAAAATTATTTTCTGTGTTTATTTTGTGTGAATTTATGCTTGTGAAATTTTCATAATTTAATTTGGACGTTTGAATGTTTGATTAAGTAAAAGGATTTAATCGTGTAAATTGAAAACTTGATAGTTTATTTTATAAGGACCGAATTGTTAATGGCTTTGTAAGTTGAAGCATTTATGCTGCAAATAAACCTTTAGACTAAGTGATGGTCGAATGTACCCTTATTATGCAAGATTTTGTTATTAATTTTAAAAGGTTAAATATGTAAATAGGTAAATAATATATATGATATAATATAACATAATTAAAGTCATGTTCATATGTTCATATCTTGACCGAAAATAAAAAGAAAGAAGAGAAGCAAAAGCTTTGTCATATTCGACCATTTCTCAAGCTTGATTCAAGTTAGTTTGGTTTCAATTTTTGATAATTTTTACATTTTTGAGATCGTTGCTTCGAGTATTATCCTACCCATGCTTAAAATTTTGATTTTGATGAATATTTTGAATTATGCCATTGATGAGAACTTGAGATTTTTGTTGTTTGATGATGAAACATGAAAGATATGTTTTAGATTAACATGTTTTGTATTGGAGTTTTTGATTATTTTGAGTAATTAGGACTAAATTGTAAAAATAATAAATTGAGGGACTAAAATGTAAAATAAATGAAATATATGGTTTAGTATGAATATAAGGAAGATTTGACCTAACTATGTTGCTGTGAGATTTTGTGTATTTTGTGTTTTATGCAATTAGGACTAATTTGTAAAAGTATTAAATATCAGGGGTAAAATGTTAATTTGCCCATTTATGTGTTGTTGGATTAAATTGAATGAAATTGTGTTTGAATGAGATTAATTTGAAGTTGTATAGATCAAGAACAAAAGAAATCGTACTTGGATCGAGGAAAACCAAAAATAGTCAAATAGTCGATTTATATTATTGGTCGATATCCGAGGTAAGTCTTTAAGCAATTAAACATCGTAAATTTTGAATGTAAATTAGTTTAATATGATGATTTAGAATTCATAGAATTATAGTAGAGTTAGCTTAATATTATTAAGCATGGAAATAATGCATTTGAGTTTAATTCGACTGAGTTATAACATTGAAAGTCCGTATGAACTATATAGAACATCTGGAATTTTCGATATATGAATTGTTTATGAGACAACTTTATAATAGTGATATTCGGGATTTGAGCCTAGCAAGCCTTGTGCTGGTGAATTAAATCTGGCTTATGCCTAGCAGGCTTATTTTCGGTGTATAAAATTAGACTTTGAGTCTAGCAGGCCTTGTGCCAGTGTGAAATACAGGCTTAGGCCTAGAGGGCTTTATGCCAGTGAATTATTATAAGTTTATGCCTAAAAGGCTTTATGCTGGTGTGGTAATTGAATACGTTAAATGAGCTAAATGATCAGGTATGAGTTAGCTTGTTATTTACCTGAGATAAGGTAAATAATTAACTTGATATTTGCTACTAATTATGTGTGATACAAATGAATATTACATGTGAATTTAGTATGTGTATTCGGCCTTGTAAATAAATAGTATGAATATTGTAGAATTGATTGTGGGATATGTGCATATATGTGACCATGTAAATTCGGCCATAGAAGTGGTCTATATACATGATGTTATAATATGGTTCCTGAGGTTTTATAAATGCGTATGTGTATCTTTGATTATATTAAGACATTTTGGCTTTGAAAGATGTATAACATTAGGTCAAATTGATTAAGTGAGCTTTCGGCCAAGGTAGATTTTTGTGTATGAAAATGTGTTATTTATCTCATTTGTAGGTTTAAGTTAAGCTTGATAATGGTAATGAAATTTGGATTAGCTTAAAATGGGTTGATTATATCAATGGAATGTTTATTTGCTTATGACTTACTAAGCTATTATATCTGACTTTGTGTTTTCATGTTCATTCTATTTTATAGATTTTGGATTCAAGTTACAAGCTCGGGGATAGTCATCAAAGTTTATCACACTATCAACCATCTTCAGTATTTTATAAATTACATTTTGGAACTATGCCATGTATAGGCTGGAATGCGTTTTGGAATACTGTATTTTGGTTTATGTATAAAGGCCATGTGAAAATAGCTTAATCTCTATGCTTGAGTATGTTTTGGTTAAATAATGGTTTGAGTCTATTTTTGTTTTGGTTAAATAATGGTTTGAGTCTATTTTAGATATTATGTCTTATATCTTGGATGATTATAACTTGTGTTGTGTGTGAGCATATTGAGATTGATTGCATATGTTTGCTCAACTTGGGCGCGGTTTGTATATGAAAAGTTATATATGAAATTTAGGTTATTATGTTAGGTTAAGATGCTATAAATGAGTTGGTAATAAAGGATGTATTATAATGACCGAATATGATGGGAGATATATTGTATGTTTCTTTTAAATATTGTTCATCGAAGTTGTGTCTTGAATATACATATGTATCCATAATCGATAGTTAAATTATTTTGAAAAGTATATTTTATATCATGTTTTGGTCTTAAAATGTATTCGCTATATATTCATATGACTAGAATTTATTTTGGTATATGTGTATTATTTAATATGTTTGTTTTTGGAGAATGGTATACAAATTTTGGTTAGCATTGAAATGAATGGGACATTGAGATATTTGCTACTTATATGAATATGATGATATGTAACTTTATAAATTTGCAAGTTGACAGGTCCATTTATTTATAAACTATTAGTATGCTTTGAATGTTGAGTTCACATTTTCCATTTGAATATGAAATGAATTGTATTGGGTTATAAGTTAAGCATTAGATCTTTATAGAAATATTTTTGAATTAAGTAATTGTATCAAACTGTGTTATGTCTAGTAATACCTTATAACCCCAATCCGGTGACGAATACGGGTTAGGGGTGTTACATAGCCTGTATCTATTGCAGTGAAGGACATCTGTTCGAAGAATGTCCATTGAACCCAGAGTCTGTGTATTACATGGGTCATCAGAACCAAACCGAGTAAGGAAAGGATTACAATCCAATTCATATAACCCATCGTGGCAAAACCACCCTAATTTCTCCTGGAGTAACCAAGGGGTTGGACCCAGTAACACATACACCTAACCTAGACTGACCGAACCACCTATTTTTACCCAGCAAGTTCAGAAACAACCTCAACCTGAACCATCCAATGGCTTAGAAAACTTTTTCAAAGCATATATAGCCAATGATGACGCCTTAATCCAAATCCAAATCCAAGCAGCTACATTGAAAAACCTAGAAAACCAAATGGGCTAGCTTGCAATTGAACTTGGAAAATGACCACAAGGTGCTTTACCTAGTTAAACAGAGAATTCGAGGAATCCAAGGAATGAGCAGTGTAAAGCATTGACATTGAGGAGCGGAAAGAAATTAGAGCTTAACACAGTCAAAGTTGAAGAAGAGCCAGCTGATGCTCAAGACACAAAGGAAGTTCAACCAAGTGTTGAAATTTTAGTTTCACCGGAACCAGAATCTACAAAACCCGATAAGGTATTTTTTTGAACCAATCAATTCTAATAAACTAACAGCTTCGTGAGATGAAAAATTGCCATAGAAGACAAAACAACCAGTTCCAGTAAAGAAGCCTCCAGCACTCTACCCTTAAATACTTCAAAAGTAGAAGTAGGAAGTTCAATTCAAGAAGTTCCTAGACGTACTCAAGCAAATTCATATCAACATCCCGTTGGTTGAAGCACTTGAACAAATGCCGAACTATGTCAAATTCATGAAGGATATCCTATCAAAAAAATGACTTGGAGAATTTGAGATAGTAGCCCTGACAAAGGAATGCAGTGCATATCTTCAAGACAAACTACCCCCAAAGTTAAAGGATCCTAGATGTTTTACCATACCTTGCAACATTGGAGCAACATATTGTGGTAAGGCACTATGTGATTTGGGTGTGAGTATCAACTTGATGCCCATGTCAATATTTAGGAAGTTGGGGATAGGTGAAGTTAGACCTACTATAGTTACATTTTAATTAGCAGATCGATCTTTAGCACATATAGAAGGAAAAATTGAGGATGTATTGGTACATGTAGACAAATTTATTTATTTTTCCTACTGAATTTGTTATTCTAGACTTTGAAGCAGACAAAGAAGTGCCAATCATCCTAAGAAGGCCTTTCCTAGCAACCAGAAGGACCCTTATTGATGTGCAGAAGGGCGAGCTTACTATACGTGTCCAGGATGATCAGGTAACATTTAATGTCTTTAAGTCTATGCGATTTCCTGATACAATTGATGATTGTTCTGTAGTTTCCAATTTAGAGGAATTAATTGTAACACCCCTTACCCGTATTCGACGCTGAAACAGGGTACGGGGCATTATCAAACTTAAACACAAGCAAATATACATTTTTGAGCCATAAAATTTGGCATCAAATTCTAACTTTTTGTATTTAATCATAAAGTCCCTATTACGAGCCTGTGAGGCCCAAAACATGCATTGGAGGTGGTTCGGGACTAAGCTGAGAAATTTAGAAATTTTTACAACACTTAGAAATTTTTTGCTAAAATAGGGGTCACATGCCCGTGTGGATTAAGAAATGCTCATGTGGGCAGGTCGTGTGGTCACATACGCCCGTGTCCCTAACCTGTGTAACTATCTGTTTGTCACCCAACAGCAAATTGAAGTCACATGACCAGGGCACATGCCCGTGACTCGAGGTCATGTCCTTCACACGGCTGAGACACATGCCCATGTCTCTGCCCGTATGCTCAATACTCAACATTCTGTTTTGCAACAATTTAGGTCCAATGTACACACGGCCGGATCACATGCCCATGGGGCTGACCGTGTGTCACACACGACCTAGGCACATGCCCGTGTGTCTACCTATGTGGAAAAAAACAAAGCTATTTACCAAGCCATTTTTCCACTTTAACTCACACATACACTTACCCCAATTCAAAGGCGCAAAACAATACATACTTGAGCAACCAAAACATCCACATTCATGGTTAAGACATATCATCTCAATGTCTTTATCTAACACATTCACTACATTTATTATGCCCTAAATCAAACATATAAGTTTCACATTCGTTAGACTTCATTCAATTACTTTCTATTTACCAAATTATACTCAAATTTCTCATCTCATCGATAGGTCACATTTCCAAAAATTACACAATCATGCCATAAATCACATTTCCAAACATTTCACATTCACCAAGCATACCATGATCATATTTGTAACAGTCTGGTTTTAACCTAGCAAGAATAGTAGTTTCGGGACCACAAATCCAAGTTAGAAAAATATTTTAAATATTATTTTCTTGCTTGTGATATGTGAATTAGGATGTGTGAAAGTTTCGTATTAAAATTTAACCGTATGTGTGTTTAATTTGATAAAAGAATCTAATCGCATAAAATGTAAAAGCTGGGTACTAAATGTGAAAAGTGCCTATCTGACTTGGCTTTGTTTATGAGAGGTCCTTATGTGGTTATTACGCCTTTTAAAATGTTAATGGACATATATGGCCTTATTTCAAATGATTTATATATGTATAAATAAAGGGTAAAATGGGTATTTGTTTAATAGTTATAAGTTAATTAAAACAAAGGCATGAAAATCAAGCCATTAGTGTTCATCCTTAGCCTAAAATAAGAGAAAAAGAAAAGAGAAAAGCTTTGGCTAGGGTTCGGCACTTGTGAGCTTTGATTTAGGTATGTTTTTGCTTCGGTTTTTGATAATTTCTACGTTTTTGTAATCGTTGCTTCGTATATTATTGAACCCATGCCTCAATTTCTGATTTTGATGATGATTTTGAAATGTTTTATGGATGGATTCATGAGCTTTGTGATGTTATAAGATGAAATATTAACGTTTGATATTGGGTTTACATGTTTTGTCTTTGGATTTTTGATGAAATTGAATATTTTGGGCTAATTTATAAAAATGTTATTTTAAGGTATTAAAATGTGAAATAAATGAAATGTATGGACTTGTATGAGAGCTATGAAAATTCGGCTAAGCTTGTGTATAAGAAAATTTTGTGTATTTTGTGATTTTGTGAATTAGGGACTAAAGTGTCGAAATGTGAAAATGTGAGGGTTAGTTTGCAAAATGCTCCAAATATGTGTTTATGGATTGTTTTGAATAATTTGGTGAATAAAAGGGTTAATGTTGAATATATTTAGATCAAGAAAAGAGGAATTTGGACTTAGACCGAGGGAAGTCGAAGATTATAGAGTAAACAATCTGAGTCGACAAATTTCGAGTACGAGGTAAGTTCGCATTTAAAACATGATGTTAAGTATATTTTGATGTTTTGATTATATATACATTGTATATATGTTTGGTTTGGATGAATACGTTGATAAATCAATAGTATTTGGCACTAAGTGTGCGATTTAAACTAGCTTTAGCTATATGAGGCATTAAGTGTGCGATTTAAACTAGCTTTGACTATGTGAGGCACTAAGTGTGCGATACCGTCTTAGTTTTGTCTAATTGAGATGGTACTAAGTGTGCGGAATCATTCTAGCTTTGGCTAACTGTTTCAACACTAAGTTTGCTGATGTTCAAAGCATGAATAATTTACGGAAAGTCTTAAAATATTTAAATAAGAATGAAAGTGAATAAGTATAGGAATATCCAGGTATGTACGATACCTATGTGGTAGATGATACTATGTATGTGAAGCTCATTGATTTGGTATGAACATATGGATTATGTTGGTATAGATTTGATAGATGATTTAAGAATTTGTAAGTACTTATGTATTGATGATTTTTGGTATGAGCTTACTAAGCTTTTGAAAGCTTACTTTGTATGTGTTTGCATTGTTTTTTAGATATCGAAGCTACTGTAAGCTCGGGGATCGTCAAGGATTGTCACCACACTATCGAACCTCATTTTGGTACTTTTGAAAATGTATATTTTGTTAAAGTATGGCATGTATAGGCTAGTGGTTTTGGAATTATGTTGTGTGATGTATATATTTAGCCATGTGATTTGGCTAGTTTATGTTTGAATTCATAGTTGATAATAGCTTATAATATGTGATGCCAATGTTCAATTTGGTATGTTTTGGTTGGTTAAAAGAGATGGTAATATGACAAGTTTGGTAAGTTCATAGTATATGATTGAATGAAGTATCGATCATTTGGTTAGATATGATGTTAGTTTAAGTTTTTATATGAATTGAGTGATGAATTGAGAATGGAAATGATGGGTAATGTTTTAGCATGAATTATGTATGATTTGGTATAGATATTAGCTGAAATGGTTGAGTAAATAAGCTTGTTCCTTTGTTTGTAGGTTGAATCATTTTGGGGTGGAAAATTGGTTTTTCAAATGGCCTATTTTTGTCCACACTAGCAGAGACACAAGCATGTGTCTCAGCCGCGTGCGACACACGGCTATGTTGCATGGTCGTGTGTCCTTTAAGGTACAAGTCAGGCCCGAACACAGCTAAAGCACACGGGCATGTGGCTAGCCGTGTGGCCCAAGTCAGGCTTGACCATGGCCAAGTCTTGTAGCCGTGTGAGCAAGTCAGTAGCTATGCCTTGTTTTGCCACGGCTTAGACACACGGGCATGTCTAAGACCGTGTGAGGCACACGGCCTGTTCACACGGGCGTGTGACCTTTTAAAAGTTGAAATTTTTTATAAGTTCTAAAACTTTCATATGTTATCGAATTGATCCTGAAAACATGTTTTAAACTTCGTATGATCATTTTAAGTTCACGTTGAATACGAATGATCTATGTTTATTAAAATGGAAGGATATTTGATTGTTGATGGTTCTGATCTGTGTTATGAGTCCGGTAATGCCTCTTAACCTATTTCGGCTACAGTTACGGTTAAGGGTGTTACAATATCACCATAGACATTGACACATATACGAATATACTTAGGTTACAACCATGTTAGCCAATATAAGCCAACTTACTTGGCCAAATAGCAAAACAAGCCTTTGACGATTACAAACCATTACATTGACTAAAATCACATGACGCATATAACAAAATGACCCAGTCCCTATACATGCCATAACTTAAAATACTTGAATTCATCAATATCCAAAATGATGGCTTGTATGACAGCCCTAAAGTGACCCTAGTCGGAAAGCGGTTTCGGGACCGCTAAACCAAGTCACCAAATTATTTGAATATGATATTTATTGTCTAAAATATGTGAATATAAATGTGTGAAAGTTTTAAGCTTCGATTTCGTTAATTGCATGTGAATTTAGTTAATAGGACTTATGCGTGATACTTTTGAATTGTGATAGAGTAATCTATAAAAAGCTATTAGTGCATGTAATCAAAAGGGGGGGACTTGCATGTCAAATTTCCCCCCCTAATTAGTAGTGGCCGGCCATGAGCATGGGTGGACAAAATGTTATGACTAAAAACATGTCATAAACATGTTGGGTTAATGCATTATGTAAGGAATAATAAAATAAAGAGCATGGGCAATAAAATATTAGTGTTAGTAGGATGAGAAACAAAAAAAAAAAAGAGAGAAAGAATGTGTGTGATTGTTCCCCCCCCCCCATTGCCGTGAGTTGAAGGAAAGAAAACAAAAAAAAAAGTGTTCATCCTTGAACATCTTTGGCCGAAAACTTTAAGGAGAAAGGAAGGGAAGGAGCTTGGAGAAAAATCGGCTATGGTGGTTCACTAGATTGAGGTATGTTTGATGTTGTGCCATGAGATTCATGCATGTTTTAGTTGTTAGCTTGAGTTCTAGCTAGCCCATGGTTCAAATCATTGCTATGTCATGGAGATGGTATTCGGCTAAGGTGGATTGGTGTTGATGTCATTTACATGCTAAAAATGAAGCTTTGTAATGATGCATGTGATGGTGGATTGATGACTCTTGAATCTTCTTTTTAGCATTTTTGAGTGAGACATTAAGTTCTTTGTTTAACCATGACCAAAATTGAAATGGTATGGTGTTGTGATGCATTCGGCCATGGTAGAAAGTAGAGGAGAAATATGGTTGTTATTCACGTTATTTGGATGAGAAATGGTAGTAAGGTGAAGAGCAAATGCTAATGTTTGATTTACTAGTGTGTATATGTGTATTAGCCGAGTTTTGAATTTGAAACAAAATGGTATGTAGTCAATACAAGCAACCATATTTGTAGGAAGTATTAAGCATATAATCGGCCTCAACCTAGACATGTATATTCGGCCACATGAAATAGATTTGTGTTGTATGTGTTCGGTTAGAGGCAAGCATATTGATGCTTTTATCTTGGCTTAGATAATCGGCTAAAAGAGAGTGTGGGCTAAAATGTTGAGTTTGATTTATGATTCCATATATATGTGACTCTAATGCCTAATGTATATATGGGCTAAGTACCTTGAGGTCCTCTTTTGATGTTCAAATGAATTGTGTTAAATTGCTTAATGTGATTAAAAATGTGCATGACCATTGTGTATTTGAGCTAAAGGGTGGCCATATGACCTATTAAACTCCTTGTAATATTCGGCCATAAGCTAGCATAATGAGACTTTAATAAGTTAAATTTGTTTGAATTAGCTCAAGAGCTTAGAGGACCACAGTTGGAAAAGGGAAAGGAAAAAGTTATCGAATAGCCGCCGAAATCGTTTGACCACATCCGAGGTAAGTTTTCGAGTAATGGAACTTAGATTATGATTTGATTAGATCATGTTTTAAGCAAATCAAAATCATGCTCTTTGTATGTGGCTATTGAGCCGAAATTGCAAGTGTGATAAGTGTCGTGTGTTTGAGCTTTGGTAATGAAAATGAAATACGGATGTGTCATGATTTATTGATAAATGTGCATGGTTATTCGAATGATGTCCGGCTAAGTCCCAAGGCTTTGTGCTAAGTGACTATATCCGGACTAGGATCCAAGGCATTTGTGCGAGTTACTAATTCCGGCTAAGCCGAAGGCATTGGTGCGAGTTACTAAATCCGGTTAAGTCCCTAAGGCATTTGTGCGAAGTTACTATAACCGGCTATGTCCCAAGGCATTTGAACGAGTAGCTATATCCGGTTAAATTCAAGGTACGTGATTCGGGAATGAGCGATCTTGCTGTAAAAATTTCAGTTAATACGCTTGTAAAATCCCAACAATGAGGTATGTTTCAGATGTGCATTGGAATAGTTGATTCCTTCAATAATATTCGCCAATCGAGTAATGAGCTTCCGTATTTGGCTAAGATGATCCCTTATGTATGAATATAGGGTTGGAATGTGAAGTAGGAATGATTTGAGAATATGTATATATGGAATTATCCGCTTAGTTATATGAATGCTATACTTCGATGTGCTTAAATTCTTTGCTCAAAACTTACTAAGCATTTAATGCTTACTCCGCTTATTTAATTCTCTGCTTTATAGATTTTGGTTCTTCACTATCGGACTCGGGATTTTTGAAGTCGAAGTCGCCCACACTATCAAAGCTCCTTTTGGTATACTTTTGGTTGAACTTTGAAATGGCATGTATAGGACTACCCTTTTGTTGTTGGTCATGTACCCTTCGGTTTTATGTAAATTTGGATAGCCATGCTAAAATGGCTTAAATATACTTTGATCATAGCATTATAATCGTTTTGTATGTTGTCCTTCGAGAGGTATGGAAATGTTGGTAACGGTTAGCCATGGGAATGGTTATTCATGATCACTTTTGGTATATGTATGACAAACTCTAGTTGATCCATGGAGGATCATGAAATAGGTAAAGTTTACCTTAAAATAGATGCTGGCAGCAGCAGTGATGTGGATGTGAAAATCACTAAAATAGTAGGAATGGAATTAAATAGTGAATAAATTATGTAATTTAACCTTGATGAATCTATTTTCATAGGAAAGTAACGAAACGTTCATATGAACAGTATATTATGAGATGTTAAAGTTTTTGCAAGACAGGGCCAGAACAGTTTCTGGATCCCCTGATCTGAATTTGGAAATTCATTATAAATTAACCAGAATCATTTAGAAGTCATGCCATATATGTATAGATTCCTTTTTGAGTCTAGTTTCTATAGAAACAAACGGCATCAGTATTGAAGCCCTGTACAGGGAGATATCCAAGTTGTAATGCATGAAGGTCAGTGTAGTTGCACCCTGTAACAGGGGAGACTTTAACTAATAAACTGTACTAATTGGCCTGACCAAAAATTCTAGAAAAAAAATTTGTAGATGGAGATATGAGTCTAGTTTCAGGGAAAAATTACGAAACTGATTTTCGAGTTTTGGAACTCAAGATATGATTTTTTAAGGTGACAGTGACGCTGTTAGCTAACTGCCTGGAAATTTTTAAAATGGACTGTGAAAGTAAATGAATTAAGTCGGTTAGCACCTCGTGTTCGACTCCGGCAACGGTCTCGGGTACGGGGTGTTACAATTAAATTGGTATCAGAGCTACGGTTTAGTCGATTCTAGGACTACCGTAATACGTTTGGGTCTAGCTATACATGCCATTATGTGATTATTTGATAGTGTGGTGATTTCTGACAATTGAAATGTGTTTATTATAGTAATGGATCCCGATCCCGACCGAGCGGTAGTGATGATCTTGAGAGTGTAGCGCTGCTCCCGACAAGGGACAGCTTCATGGACTCTCAACCTATTGCTAGTAATCCGAATGATGAAGCTAGACAAGCTTTCTATAGCATGATGAATGATTGGTTCAACCAATACATTCGAACTAATACGGCTGTTCCACAACCTCCATTCCCGACAAATACCACCCCCGCACCTACCATACGTCCGGTAACTGACCATATAAGGTCAAATAAGCCCCCAGTTGACAAAATTCGAAAACACGGGGGCTACTGAATTTAAGGCTACGAATAGTGATGATGCCGAGCAAGCTGAATTTTGGTTGGACAACACTATTCGGGTACTCGATGAGCTATCTTGCACACCCGATGAGTGCCTAAAGTGTACTATCTCCTTGCTACGTGATTCTGCCTACTATTGGTGGAATACGTTGACTTCTGTTGTGCCTAGAGAGCAAGTAACTTGGGAGTTTTTCCAAACCAAGTTTCAGAAAAAGTATATCAGTCAGAGATTTATGGATCAAAAACGGAAGGAATTTCTTGAACTTAAACAAGGTTCCATGTCGGTTACCGACTATGAACGAAAGTTTGTAAGGCTTAGCCGGTACGCACGAGAATGCATTTCCTCAGAAGCCGTAATGTGTAAACATTTCGAGGATGGATTGAATGATGATATAAAGTCGTATGTTGGCATATTGGAAATCGAGAATTTGTGGTACTTGTCGAGCGAGCTTGCAAAGCCGAGGAGCTCAATATGGAGAAAAGAAAAGTCGATATGGGAGCAAAGGAGTTTCAGAAGAGGTCTTGGGAGGCCCTTTCAACATCATCGAAGAAATTTAGAGATGATTTGGGCGATCTAGAGACACATTGGGTTTTCTAGACGAGACCGTGATCGACCCCGTGAGTGCACGAGTCACTTGATCGCCAAGATGTTGGAAATGATTGTCGAGACGAACGGAGTGTCAGTATTATGGTAAATGGCACTCGTGGAGTCAGAGATTCCATGACCGCTCCTGTTACAAGTCTTGGTCACCGACCACTTTATCAAAGATTGCCCGAGATTGTCCGAATGAATGTAAATCGAGTGGGAAACCGGTGCTACCAACGCTCGGGTAGACCATCTAGAAATACGGGCAATGCTAGTGGTGGTCAGAGAGGATCTAGAGATGCTGTGACCAGATCTGAGGCTCGTGCTCTTGCTAGGGCTTATGCTATACGCGCACGCGAGGATGCTTCCTCGCTAGATGTTATTACCGGTACTTTTACTCTCTTTGATACTAATGTGATTGCTTTGATTGACCGTGGTTCTACTCATTCTTATATATGCGAAACCTTAGCATCCAGTAAGACTTTACCTATTGAGTCTACTGAGTTCGTAATTCGGGTGTCAAATCCCTTGGGTCGTTACGTGCTTGTCGACAAAGTGTGTAAGAAATGCCCCCAAGTAATTCGAGGTTCCTGTTTTCCGGTAGACTTGATGCTTTTGCCGTTTGATGAATTTGATGTTATTCTTGGTTTGGATTGGTTGACCGTGCATGATGCGGTTGTGAATTGTAAAAACAAGACTATTGATATGAGGTGCGCAAATAACGAGATAATCCGAGTTGAGTCTACGGACTTAAAGGGGTTGCCAGCTGTAATATCAGCAATGTTGGCCCAGAAATATGTAAGAAAGGGGTGCGAAGCATACCTTGCATATGTACTTGATGACAAAGAGTTAGAAAAGAAACCCGAATCTATGCCGGTGGTTTGTGAATACCCGGATGTTTTTCCTGAAGAATTACCAGGTTTACCACCTGTTCGGGAGGTAGAGTTTGGTATTGAGCTTGTACCTGGGGCTACGCCAATTTCGATAGCTCCGTATCATATGGCACCAACCGAGTTAAAAGAGTTGAAAGCTCAGTTGCAAGAATTGACGGATAGAGGTTTCGCTCGACCAAGTTTCTCACCTTGGGGTGCACCAGTATTGTTTGTGAAAAAGAAGGACGGAACCATGAGGTTGTGCATTGACTATCGTCAGCTGAATAAAGTGACGATAAAGAATAAATATCCGTTACCGCGTATTGATGATTTGTTTGATCAACTAAAGGGAGCCTCAGTGTTTTCAAAGATAGATTTGAGATCGGGTTATTACTAGTTGCGAATTTGAGATTCGGATATACCCAAAACTGCTTTCAGAACGAGATACGGCCACTACGAGTTCTTAGTGATGTCGTTTGGGCTCACTAATGCCCCTGCGGTATTTATGGATTTGATGAATCGGATCTTCAGACAGTATTTGGACCGGTTCGTAGTTGTGTTCATTGACGACGTCTTGGTCTATTCAAGAGATGAGACCGAGCATCTTTGAGCACCGAGATTAGTGTTGCAAATTTTACGGGATAAGCGCTTATATGCTAAGTTCAGTAAGTGTGAGTTCGGTTAAGAGAGGTTAGCTTCTTGGGCCATATGGTATCCGTGATCGGGTATTCGAGTTGACCCGAGCAAAATTTCAGCCATACTTAACCGGAAGCCTCAGAAATATTACCGAGGTTCGGAGCTTTTTGGGACTTGCTTACATTACCGACGGTTTGTAAAGGTTTCTCGATGATAGCCACACCCATGACGAAGCTACTTCAAAAGATGTTAAGTTCGAATGGACGGAAAAATGTCGAAAAGTTTTGATGAACTGAAAACTTATTTGAATGAAGCTCAATTTTAGTGCGCACCGAATCGTGCAAAGAGTTTGTCATCTATAGTGACGCCTCCCTACTTGGGTTAGGTTGCGTATTGATGCAAGAAGGTCGAGTTGTGGCCTATGCGTCGAGACAATTAAAGCCATGTAACGCCCCGTACCCGAGTCCGCTGCCGGAATCGGACACGAGGGGCTAACGGCTTAAACCATTCACTTTTACAGTCCATTTTAAAATTTTTCCAGGCAGTCGGCTAACTGCGTCACTGTCACTTTAAAAATCATAACTTGAGTTATAAAACTCGAAAATAAGTTTCGTAATTTTTCCCTGAAACTAGACTCATATATGCATCTATAAAATTTTTTCTAGAATTTTTGGTCAGGCCAATTAGTACAGTTTATTAGTTAAAGTCTCCACTGTTACAGGGTGCAACTACACTGACCTTCATGCATTACGACCTGGATATCTCCCTGTACAGGGATTCAATACGGATGCCATTTGTTTCTATAGAAACTAGACCCAAAGAGGAATCTATAAATATATAGCATGACTCCTAATTATCTCTGGTTAATTTACAATGAATTTCCAAATTCAGAACAGGGAATCCAGAAACCGTTCTGGCCCTGTTTCACGAAAACCTAATTATCTCGTAACATACAACTCACATGACCTTTTCGTTTCTTCCATATGAAAGTAGATTCATTAAGGTTAATTTACATAATTTATTAACTATTTAATTCCATTCCTACTATTTTTAGTGATTTTTCACATCCACCTTTTCACATCCACCTCACTGCAGCTGTCAACCTCTGTCATTAAGGTAGGTTTTACCTACTTCATAATTTCCTTGATTCAACTAGCCCTTTTAACATACATGGCACAAAAGATAATCACGATTAACCATTCCAAGGGCTAATCGATTCCAAACATTACCACATCTCTTGATGAACAACATACAAAATGATCATGATACCATGCCAAGGTGCATACAAGCCATTTTCGCATGGCTAAAGTTTACATACCAAATTTTCAACAAAACATATTAGCCTATACATGCCAAAATGCTCTCCTAGACCCACTAAGAAGAAAGTACCAAAAGTTGCTAGCCGGTGTGATGACTTTGACGACGGTCTCGAGCACACCAAAATGGATCAAGAACCTAGGTAAGCAACAAACAAGCACACCAAATGACTACATAACTCAGTAAGTCATAAGCACTACTCTACCATCCAACATTAATAATCATTTTTTTGTTTCTTTCAAATCATAACAACAATGCTACAGTTTCTTAAATTCTTGGTTCGATCTCATGCCAAGTCCTACAATTAATTCAATGCCAAGTCAGCCCAATCAATGTAGACCCATTTCCTCAAGTTTGGAACAACGATGCACTAGATAAATCTATGCATACACCGCACAACCTCAAATTCGATATTTAGTTAATAGCTCAATCACTTACCTCATTCATCACAATTTAGACCAACAACCAAACGTTGCACACATAGTGCTTATTATGTTCGCACACATAGTGCCATAGTAAATCGCACACATAGTGCTATAGTAAATCGCACACATAGTGCCATAGTAAATCGCACACATAGTGCATTTGAGATTCCCTCATGCTTCAACCTCCCAATCGGCACACATAGTGCCACTTAATTTTTGCACACATTGTGCCCTATGTCAATTCATCATGGTAAAGCAATTTGCTAAATTCAAATTGTACATATGGTCATATTAACAAGTAGGAGAATCACTCCGAAAAATATCTATCCAAGGAGTTCTCACAACAAGTGCTTAAGGACTTACCTTGCGTTGAGTATAACGGTTTCGACCCGGCTACTCGATGTCCTTGGCTTTGCCCTTGCTTGTTTCTCCTTCTTTAACTTCTCGGGCTTAATAGATAAATAAACTAGTTTAATCATCTTGATGTACATTTATAATTCAATTACACATGCACATGTATATTTGCATATTCGGCAACCCCTCTTACTAATTACCCATTTAGTCGATTATATACATGATTAAAGGTAACATCATGAATGGGCATACTTATATATATATACATACCCGATTGTGCACCAAAAATTTGACTCAACATCACCTACATACTCACTTTGATGGCCGAATATATATATACATGTATAGTGTTATCTACAACATCATCTAAACACCTAAATTTTTCTCATGCACACTTGATCAACCTTTTTCCCAATCTAGCATAGCTTCACCTCCATTTGTGATATCATATAAATTTGCATGTTGCTACATTTCTTAAGTTCAACATCTCTATGCCCATTATAGCCACTCCCATAATCAAATTCTAAAAATCGGCAACATCCCCTTTCCACTATGTTAGCCGAATACTCCTCCCCTTCTTAGTCCCAACTTCGGCACCTCCAACAAAAAGGACTTAAAATCTTCCCTTTCATGCTAACATAACAAGCAACTTAGTTCATCCATACAACTAACATGTTAATGGCATCAAGGTATCAACTAAAATTTTTAAGCTTCTTGTCAACTTCCAACTCTCCAACAACCCCAAATCCAACCTTGGGATATATAGTATTTAGACCCATCACCCAAAGGTTGTGTAAACTTCCAAAAAAAATATCATTGAACATACCTTGATCTAAAGGACCACCTTGGCCGAATCTTGCTTCCTCTTCTTCCTCTAGTTACGACAATTGCAAAAGAAAGAAAACATGAGCACTCCTTCTTCCCTCCTTATTAAGCATTCAAACTCTCTCATTTTCATGCCACAAGAAGTGAAAGAAAATGATGAACATTTTTTCTTTCTTCCCTCCCTCAACTCACGGCAATGGGGGGTACACCCACACCATTCTCTTTTTTTTTTCTTTATTACCCATGTTTCTTATTTTATTTTTTTCTACATACCCACTAACTAAACATGTTTGCAACATGTTTCCACCCATAGCATGGCCGGCCATCATGCTTAAATTTGGGTAAATTGACATGCAAACCCACCTTTTTCACAACATGCACTTATAGGCCACCCTACATTTGCCTAGCACATTTCTAAATTTTCTCACATAAGTCCTATTTGACAAAATTCACTTATAATTAACAAAATTCAAACATGAAATTTTCACACATGCATATGTACATATAATGAGCATCAACTATGACAGTTAATTATTTTTATGACTCGGTTTAGTGGTCCCGAACCCACTTTCCGACTAGGGTCAATTTAGGGCTGTTACAACTCTCCCCCACATAAGGAATTTTCGTCCCCGAAAATCTTACCGGTAAATAGGTTTGGGTAACGCTCTTTCATAGAGTTCTCGGGTTCCCAAGTAGCTTCTTCCATCCCGTGTTTGAGCCATAACACTTTTACTAACGGAACCCTTTTGTTTCGCAACTCCTTCACTTCACGAGCTAGGATACGAATCGGTTCTTCTTCATAACTCATATTGGTTTGAATTTCAACCTCTGATGGACTAATTATGTGTGATGGATCAGATCTATAACGTCGAAGCATCGAAACATGGAAGACGTTGTGAATCCTTTCAAGTTCAGGGGGCAAAATCAAACGATACGCAACCGGACCGACTCGTTCGGATATCTCATATGGCCCGATGAACCTCGGACTCAATTTGCCTTTACGGCCAAATCTGAGTATCTTTTTCCAAGGAAAAACTTTAAGAAACACTTTATCTCCCACCTGATACTCAATGTCTTTTCGCTTCAAATCCGCGTACGATTTCTGACGATCTGTGGCCGCCTTCAGACTTTCACGGATTACCTTTACTTTCTGTTTAGCATCTTTAATCAAATCCACTCCGAAAATTTTGCTTTCGTCGAGCTCGGTCCAAAACAATGGTGTACGGCATTTACGCCCGTACAAGGCCTCGTAAGGCGCCATCTTAATACTTGATTGAAAACTATTGTTGTAAGCAAATTCAATCAAAGGTAAATACCGTTCCCATGAACCACTGAACTCGAGGACGCAACATCTCAACATATCCTCAAGTATCTGAATTATCCGCTCGGATTGACCATCGGTTTGTGGATGAAAAGCGGTGCTAAAATGCAGCTTGGTACCCAAAGCTTCTTGCAATTTCTTCCAAAATCACGAGGTGAATCTCGGATCTCTATCCGACACAATGTAAATCGGTACCCGTGTAATCTCACAACTGAGAAACGTACAATTCAGCTAGTTTATCCAATGAAAATCTGTATGCACGGGATAAAGTGAGTGACTTAGTCGATCTATCAACAACAACCCAAATCGCATCCTTCTTGCTCACGACAATGGCGGTCCGGACACAAAGTCCATTGTGACTCGATCCCATTTCCACTCGGGTATCATGATCGGTTGAAGTAACCTCAAGGCACTTGATGTTCCGCTTTCACTTGTTGACATATTAAACATCTCGAAACAAAGTCGGAGATGTCTCGTTTCATACCATGCCACCAAAACCGACATTTCAAATCGTTGTACATCTTCGACTCCCGGTGAATTGACATTCAGCTACAATGAGCTTCGTTCGTAATCATCGAAATGAGTTCGAATTTCTTGGAACACACAAACGATTTCGAACCTCAAACAATCATCATCATCAACTTGAAACTCGATTCCACATTCGAACACATTCAGCCCGCTTTGCAACCAATTCATCATCGACTTTCGAGCTTCACGAATTTGACGAATCAACAAGGGTTTGGCCTTTAATTCCGCCATTAGTACATTGTCGATAGAATAGACAAGTGTACATTCATCGTCATAGGCAAACAAAGGATTTACGACTTAAGGCATCCGCAACCACATTAGCCTTTCCCGGTGATAGTCAATGACAAGCTCATAATCTTTCAGCAACTCAAGCCAATGTCTTTGTCGCAGATTCAAGTCTCTTTGAGTCATCAAATATTTGAGACTTTTGTGATCCGAATACACATGCCACTTCTCCCCAAATAGGTAGTGTCGCCATATTTTCAAAGCGAATACGATGGTAGCTAGTTCGAGATCATGGGTCAGATAATTTTTCTCATGTGGCTTTAATTGTCTCGACTCATAGGCCACAACTCGACCTTCTTGCATCAATACGCAGCCCAACCCAAGTAGGGAGGCGCCACTATAGATGACAAACTCTTTGCCCGATTCGGCCGCACTAAAATTGAGCTTCCACAAATAAGTTTTCAGTTGATCAAAACTTTTCGACATTTTTCCATCCATTCGAACTTAACATCTTTTGAAGTAGCTTCGTCATGGGTGTGGCTATCATTGAGAATCCTTTACAAACCGTCGGTAGTAACCTGAAAGTCCCAAAAAGCTCGAACCTCAAGAATATTTCTGAGGCTTCCAGCTAAGTATGGCTGAAATTTTGCTCGGTCGACTCGAATACCCGATCGCAGATACCACATGACCCAAGAAGCTAACCTCTCTTAACCGTAACTCACACTTGCTGAACTTAGCATACAACTGCTTATCCCGTAAAATTTGCAACACTAATCTTAGGTGCTCCGCATGTTCGGTCTCATCTCTCGAATAGACCAAGATGTCGCCAATGAACACAACTACGAACCGATCAAAATATGGTCTGAAGATCCGATTCATCAAATCCATAAATACCGCAGGGGCATTAGTGAGCCCAAACGGCATCACTAAGAACTCGTAGTGACCATATCTTGTTCTGAAGGCAGTTTTGGGTATGTCCGAATCTCGAATTCGCAACTGATAATAGCCCGATCTCAAATCTATTTTTGAGAACACTAAGGCTCCCTTCAGTTGATCGAACAAATCATCGATACGCGATAACGGATATTTGTTCTTTATTGTCACTTTATTAAGCTGACGATAGTCGATGCACAACCTCATGGTTCCGCCCTTCTTTTCACAAACAACACAGTGCACCCTAAGGTGAAAAACTCAAGCGAGCAAAACCTCTATCCACCAACTCTTGCAACTAAGCTTTCAACTCCTTTAATTCCGTTGGTGCCATACGATACGGAGCTATCGAAATCGGTGTGGTCCCAGGTACAAGCTCAATACCAAACTCTATCCCCGAACAGGTGGCAAACCCGGTAATTCTTCAGGAAAAACATCTGGGTATTCACAAACCACCGGCACAGATTCGAGTTTTATTTCTAACTCCTTATCATCAATTACATACGCAAGGTATGCTTCGCACCCCTTTCTTACATATTTCTGGGCCAACATTGACGATATTATAGCTGGCAACCCCTTTAAGTCCGTAGACTCAACTCGGATCATCTCGTTAATTGCTCACCTCAAATCCATAGTCTTGCTTTTGCAATTCACAACCGCATCATGCATGGTCAACCAATCTAAACTGAGTATAACATCAAATTCATCAAACGGCAAAAGCATCAGGTCCGCCGGAAAGCAGGACCCTCGGATTACTAGGGGACATTTCTTGCACACTTTGTCGACAAGCACGTATTGACCCAAAGGGTTTGACACTGAATTACGAACTCAAGAGACTCAACAGTAGAGTCTTCTTGGATGCTAAGGTTTCACATACATATGAATGAGTAGAGCTGTGGTCAATCAACGCAATCACACTAGTATCAAAGAGAGTGAAAGTACCAAGGATAACATCGGGGAGGATGCTTCCTCTCGTGCACGGATGGCATATGCCCTAGCAGAGTACGGGTCTCGGATCGAACAGCCGTGACAAGGGCCCTCTCGACTACCACCCCTACCTCCCGAAATTCTTGGTGGTCTACCTCTAGTCATCATTCCACTAGGTCTTGCACCTTGCATCCTATTCTTCTCTTCAAGCTCCGTGCAATCTCTAATGAAGTGGTCCTTCAACCGCATCCGTAACAAGCCCTATTGGTAGACTTACCCCAACATTCACCTATGTGTCTTCTCCCACATTGGGGGCATTCAGTTTCTCTTGATGGTTATTGCCCACACTAGCTACCAAGTAGCTCGAGAGTCCGTCAATGGTCGTGTTTTATGGAAATTCCCGCATCGTCCTCGATTTATTAGTGTCCTCCCGAACTTCTTTACAGCCGAGAATGGAGCTTTACCCATCGATCTTTTGCGATAGTCTCTAGCTTCAAATTCAACCTTCTTCTTCTCTTTCCAAGTTCCTCCGCCTTGCGTGCTCGCTCAACTAGTGTTACGAATTCTTTTATCTCCAAAATACCCACTAGTAGCTTTAAATCTTCATTCAATCCTTCTTCAAACCTCTTACACATAGCAATCTCATCAGCCACACACTCCCGGCATACCGATCGAGTCTTACGAACTCATGTTCAGATTCGACATCTTGTCATACTGGCCTTGCTTGAGCTCCAAGAATTCCTTACGCTTTTGATCGATGAACCACCGACCGATATATTTCTTTCAAATTCTATTTGAAAGAAATCCCAAGTAACTCGCTCATTTGGGACTATGGAAATCAAAGTCCTCCACCAATAGTAAGTCGAGTCTCGCAACAAGGATATAGCACACTTTAGACATTCATCGGTGTGCATGATACCATCAAACACCGAATGGTGTTATCAAGCCGTAACTCTACCCTTTCGGCATCATCAAGAACTATGGCCTTGAACTCCTCAGCCCGCGCTTCCTAATCAAGTCTACAGTGGCTTACTCAAATTCACAGGGTCAAGAATCGATGGCATTACGGGCTCTTGGGGTGGATTATTCAAATTCGGAATTGTTGGACAGCCGGATTGGTTCGGGCATATTATGCGACCCACTCATTCATCATGGTAAAAAGGCTTGTTTAGCCCCTCACCTTGATTATTCGCAGATGACCGAGGTTCAACAGCGGCGTCCCTTGTGCAGAGCAGCCGCTACACTTTCAACGCCATCCGCCAAGGTTCTCTCTACATCGGGATCCATTTACTAATCAAAACAAAAATTTTAACCGTCAAGTCATCACACATTTAAACATTAACATTAAGGCATGTATAACTAGACTCATACGTGCTATGGTAGTCCTAGAACCGACTAAACCATAGCTTTGATACCAATAAATTGTAACGCCTGCACTGAGTCCGCCGCCGAATCGGACATGAGGGCTAACGGCTTAAACCATTCACTTTTACAGTCCATTTTAAAATTTTTCCAGGCAGTCGGCTAACTGCATCACTGTCACTTTAAAAATCATAACTTGAGTTCTACAACTCGAAAATCAGTTTCGTAATTTTTCCATGAAACTAGACTCATATATGCATCTAAAAAATTTTTTCTAGAATTTTTGGTCAGGCCAATTAGTACAGTTTATTAGTTAAATTCTCCACTGTTACAGGGTGCGACTACACTGCCCTTCATGCATTACGACCTAGATATCTCCCTGTACAGGGATTCAATACTGATTCCGTTTGTTTCTATAGAAAGTAGACCCAAAGAGGAATCTATACATATATATCATGACTCCTAATTCTCTCTGGTTAATTCTCAATGAATTTCCAAAGTCAGAACAGGGAATCCAGAAACCGTTCTGGCCCTGTTTCACGAAAACCTAATTATCTTGTAACATACAACTCACATGACCGTTTCGTTTCTTCCATATGAAAGTAAATTCATTAAGGTTCATTTACATAATTTATTCACTATTTAATTACATTCCTACTATTTTTAGTGATTTTTCACATCCACCTCACTGCAGCTGTCAACCTCTGTCATTAAGGTAGGTTTTACCTACTTCATAATTTCCTTGATTCAACTAGCCCTTTTAACATACATGGCACAAAAGATAATCACGATTAACCATTCCAAGGGCTAATCGATTCCAAACATTACCACATCTCTTGATGAACAACATACAAAATGATCATGATACCATGCCAAGGTGCATACAAGCCATTTTCGCATGGCTAAAGTTTACATACCAAATTTTCAACAAAACATATTAGCCTATACATGCCAAAATGCTCTCCTAGACCCACTAAGAAGAAAGTACCAAAAGTTGCTAGCCGGTGTGATGACTTTGACGACGGTCTCGAGCACACCAAAATGGATCAAGAACCTAGGTAAGCAACAAACAAGCACACCAAATGACTACATAACTCAGTAAGTCATAAGCACTACTCTACCATCCAACATTAATAATCATTTTTTGTTTCTTTCAAATCATAACAACTATGCTACAGCTTAAATTCTTGGTTCGATCTCATGCCAAGTCCTTCAATTAATTCAATGCCAAGTCAGCCCAATCAATGTAGACCCATTTCCTCAAGTTTGGAACAACGATGCACTAGATAAATCTATGCATACACCGCACAACCTCAAATTCGATATTTAGTTAATAGCTCAATCACTTACCTCATTCATCACAATTTATACCAACAACCAAACGTTGCACACATAGTGCTTATTATGTTCGCACACATAGTGCCATAGTAAATCTCACACATAGTGCTATAGTAAATCGCACACATAGTGCCATAGTAAATCGCACACATAGTGCATTTGAGATTCCCTCATGCTTCAACCTCCCAATCGGCACACATAGTGCCACTTAATTTTTGCACACATTGTGCCCTATGTCAATTCATCATGGTAAAGCAATTTGCTAAATTCAAATTGTACATATGGTCATATTAACAAGTAGGAGAATCACTCCAAAAATATCTATCCAAGGAGTTCTCACAACAAGTGCTTAAGGACTTACCTTGCGTTGAGTATAACGGTTCCGACCGGCTACTCGATGTCCTTGGCTTTGCCCTTGCTTGTTTCTCCTTCTTTAACTTCTCGGGCTTAATAGATAAATAAACTAGTTTAATCATCTTGCTGTACATTTATAATTCAATTACACATGCACATGTATATTTGCATATTCGGCAATCCCTCTTACTAATTACCCATTTAGTCGATTATATACATGATTAAAGGTAACATCATGAATGGGCATACTTATATATATATACATACCCGATTGTGCACCAAAAATTTGACTCAACATCACCTACATACTCACTTTGATGGCCGAATATATATATACATGTATAGTGTTATCTACAACATCATCTAAACACTTAAATTTTTCTCATGCACACTTGATCAACCTTTTTCCCAATCTAGCATAGCTTCACCTCCATTTGTGATATCATATAAATTTGCATGTTGCTACATTTCTTAAGTTCAACATCTCTATGCCCATTATAGCCACTCCCATAATCAAATTCTAAAAATCGGCAACATCCCTTTCAACTATGTTAGCGAATACTCCTCCCTTCTTAGTCCCAACTTCGCACCTCCAACAAAAGGACTTAACATCTTCCCTTTCATGCTAACATAACAAGCAACTTAGTTCATCCATACAACTAACATGTTAATGGCATCAAGGTATCAACTAAAATTTTTAAGCTTCTTGTCAACTTCCAACTCTCCAACAACCCCAAATCCAACCTTGGGATAGATAGTATTTAGACCCATCACCCAAAGGTTGTGTAAACTTCCAAAAAAAATATCATTGAACATACCTTGATCTAAAAGACCACCTTGGCCGAATCTTGCTTCCTCTTCTTCCTCTAGTTACGACAATTGCAAAAGAAAGAAAACATGAGCACTCCTTCTTCCCTCCTTATTAAGCATTCAAACTCTCTCATTTTCATGCCACAAGAAGTGAAAGAAAATGATGAACATTTTTTTCTTTCTTCCGTCCCTCAACTCACGGCAATGGGGGGGTACACCCACACCATTCTCTTTTTTTTTTCTTTATTACCCATGTTTCTTATTTTATTTTTTTCTACATACCCACTAACTAAACATGTTTGCAACATGTTTCCACCCATAGCATGGCCGGCCATCATGCTTAAATTTGGGTAAATTGACATGCAAACCCACCTTTTTTCACAACATGCACTTATAGGCCACCCTACATTTGCCTAGCACATTTCTAAATTTTCTCACATAAGTCCTATTTGACAAAATTCACTTATAATTAACAAAATTCAAACATGAAATTTTCACACATGCATATGTACATATAATGAGCATCAACTATGACCGTTAATTATTTTTATGACTCAGTTTAGTGGTCCCGAACCCACTTTCCGACCAGGGTTAATTTAGGGCTAGTACAAGCCACATGAGAAAAATTATCCGACCCATGATCTCGAATTAGCTGCCATCGTATTCGCCTTGAAAATATGGCGACATTACTTATTTGGTGAGAAGTGCCATGTATTTTCGGATCACAAAAGTCTCAAATATTTGATGACTCAAAGAGACTTGAATCTGCGACAAAGGCGTTGGCTTGAGTTGTTGAAAGATTATGAGCTTGTCATTGATTATCACCCGGGAAAGGCTAATGTGGTTGCGGACGCCTTAAGTCGAAATCACTTGCTTGCTTTTACTGACGATGAATGTACACTTGTTTGTTCTACCCGACAATGTGTTAGTAGCTGAATTAAAGGCCAAACCACTATTGATTCATCAAATTCGTGAAGCTCAGAAAGTCGACGATGAATTGGTTGCAAAACAGGCTGAATGTGTTCCGAATATGGAATCCGAATTTCAAATTGATGATGACGATTGTTTGAGGTTCAGAAGTCGGTTGTGTGTTCCACGAAATTCAGAACTCATTTCGATGATTCTGAACGAAGCTCATTGTAGCCGAATGTCAATTCACCTAGGGAGTACGAAAATGTACAACGATCTGGGACGCCAGTTTTGGTGGCATGGTATGAAACGAGACATTTCCGATTTTGTTTCGAAGTGCTTAGTATGTCAGCAAGTGAAGGCAGAACATCAAGTGCCTACGGGTTTGCTTCAGCCGATCATGATACCTGAATGGAAATGGGAACGAGTCACGATGGATTTTGTATCTGGGTTGCCAATGTCGGCAAGTAAGAAAGATGCGATTTGGGTCGTTGTTGATAGACTGACTAAGTCGGCTCACTTTATCCCCGTACGTACGGATTTTTCATTGGATAAAATAGCTGAATTGTATGTTTCTCAGATTGTGAGATTACACGGGGTACCGATTTCTATTGTGTCGGATAGAGATCCGAGATTCACCTCGCGATTTTGGAAGAAATTGCAAGAAGCTTTGGGTACCAAGTTGCATTTTAGCACCGCTTTTCATCCACAAACCGATGGTCAATCCGAGCGAATAGTTCAGATACTTGAGGATATGTTGAGATGTTGCATCCTCGAGTTCAGTGGTTCGTGGGAGCGGTATTTACCCTTGATTGAATTCGCTTACAACAATAGTTTTCAATCAAGTATTAAGATGGCACCTTACGAGGCCTTGTACGGGCGTAAATGCCGTACACCATTGTTTTGGACCGAGCTCGGTGAAAGAAAAATTTTCGGAGTGGATTTGATTAAAGATGCTGAACAGAAAGTAAGAATAATTTGTGAAAGTCTGGAGGCAGCATCAAATCGTCAGAAGTCGTATGCGGATTTAAAACGAAGAGATATTGAGTATCAAGTGGGAGACAAAGTGTTTCTTAAGGTCTCACCTTGGAAAAAGATACTCAAATTTGGCCGTAAGGGCAAGTTGAGTCCGAGATTCATTGGGCCGTACGAAATCTCCGAACGAGTTGGTCCAGTTGCGTATAGATTGATTTTTCCCCCTGAACTTGAAAAGATTCACGACATCTTTCATGTTTCGATGCTTCAACGTTATAGATTTGATCCGTCACACGTGATTAATCCATCAGAAGTTGAAATTCAATCCGACTTGAGTTATTAAGAAGAACCAATTCGTATCCTAGCTCGTGAAGTGAAAGAGTTGCGAAACAAAAAGGTTCCGTTAGTAAAAGAGTTATGGCTCAAACACGGAATCGAAGAAGCTACTTGGGAAACCGAGAACTTTATGAAAGAACGATACCCAAACCTATTTACCGGTAAGATTTTCGGGGACGAAAATTTCTTAAGTGGGGGAGAGTTGTGACAGCCCTAAAGTGACCCTAGTCGGAAAGCGATTTCGGGACCGCTAAACCGAGTCACCAAATTATTTGAATATGATATTTATTGTCTAAAATATGTGAATATAAATGTGTGAAAGTTTTAAGCTTCGATTTCGTTAATTGCATGTGAATTTAGTTAATAGGACTTATGCGTGATACTTTTGAATTGTGATAGGGTAATCTATAAAGAGCTATTAGTGCATGTAATCAAAAGGGGGGACTTGCATGTCAAATTTCCCCCCTAATTAGTAGTGGCCGGCCATGAGCATGGGTGGACAAAATGTTATGGCTAAAAACATGTCATAAACATGTTGGGTTAATGCATTATGTAAGGAATAATAAAATAAAGAGCATGGGCAATAAAATATTAGTGTTAGTAGGATGAGAAACAAAAAAAAAAAAAGAGAAAGAATGTGTGTGATTGTTTCCCCCCCTTGCCGTGAGTTGAAGGAAAGAAAACAAAAAAAAAAGTGTTCATCCTTGAACATCTTTGGCCGAAAACTTTAAGGAGAAAGGAAGGGAAGGAGCTTGGAGAAAAATCGGCTATGGTGGTTCACTAGATTGAGGTATGTTTGATGTTGTGCCATGAGATTCATGCATGTTTTAGTTGTTAGCTTGAGTTCTAGCCAGCCCATGGTTCAAATCATTGCTATGTCATGGAGATGGTATTCGGCTAAGGTGGATTGGTGTTGATGTCATTTACATGCTAAAAATGAAGCTTTGAAATGATGCATGTGATGGTGGATTGATGACTCTTGAATCTTCTTTTTAGCATTTTTGAGTGAGACATTAAGTTCTTTGTTTAACCATGACCAAAATTGAAATGGTATGGTGTTGTGATGCATTCGGCCATGGTAGAAAGTAGAGGAGAAATATGGTTGTTATTCACGTTATTTGGATGAGAAATGGTAGTATGGTGAAGAGCAAATGTTAATGTTTGATTTACTAGTGTGTATTTGTGTATTAGCCGAGTTTTGAATTTGAAACAAAATGGTATGTAGTCAATACAAGCAACCATATTTGTAGGAAGTATTAAGCATATAATCGACCTCAACCTAGACATGTATATTCAGCCACATGAAATAGATTTGTGTTGTATGTGTTCGGTTAGAGGCAAGCATATTGATGCTTTTATCTTGGCTTAGATAATCGGCTAAAAGAGAGTGTGGGCTAAAATGTTGAGTTTGATTTATGATTCCATATATATGTGACTCTAATGCCTAATGTATATATGGGCTAA
Source organism: Gossypium arboreum (assembly GCF_025698485.1). Classification (NCBI taxonomy): domain Eukaryota; kingdom Viridiplantae; phylum Streptophyta; class Magnoliopsida; order Malvales; family Malvaceae; genus Gossypium; species Gossypium arboreum. The sequence goes on from NC_069080.1 coordinate 63,887,897, forward strand.
GTACCTTGAGGTCCTTTTTGATGTTCAAATGAATTGTGTTAAATTGCTTAATGTGATTAAAATGCATGACCATTGTGTATTTGAGCTAAAGGGTGGCCATATGACCTATTAAACTCCTTGTCATATTCGCCATAAGCTAGCATAATGAGACTTTAATAAGTTAAATTTGTTTGAATTAGCTCAAGAGCTTAGAGGACCACAGCTTGGATAAGGGAAAGGAAAAGTTATCGAATAGCCACCGAAATCGTTCGACCACATCCGAGGTAAGTTTTTGAGTAATGGAACTTAGATTATGATTTGATTAGATCATGTTTTAAGCAAATCAAAATCATGCTCTTTGTATGTGGCTATTGAGCCGAAATTGCAAGTGTGATAAGTGTCTTGTGTTTGAGCTTTGGTAATGAAAATGAAATACGGGTGTGTCATGATTTATTGATAAATGTGCATGGTTATTCGAATGATGTCCGGGCTAAGTCCGGAAGGCTTTGTGCTAAGTGACTATATCCAGACTAGGATCCGAAGGCATTTGTGCGAGTTACTAATTCCGGGCTAAGCCCGAAGGCATTGGTGCTAGTTACTAAATCCGAGTTAAGTCCCGAAGGCATTTGTGCGAAGTTACTATAACCGGCTATGTCCCAAGGCATTTGAACGAGTAGCTATATCCGGTTAAATTCAAGGTACGTGATTCGGGAATGAGCGATCTTGCTGTAAAATTTCAGTTAATACGCTTGTAAAATCCCAACAATGAGGTATGTTTCAGATGTGCATTGGAATAGTTGATTCCTTCGAATAATATTCGCCAATGAGTAATGAGCTTCCGTATTTGGCTAAGATGATCCCTTATGTATGAATATAGGGGTTGGAATGTGAAGTAGGAATGATTTGAGAATTTGTATATATGGAATTATCCGCTTAGTTATATGAATGCTATACTTCGATGTGCTTAAATTCTTTGCTCAAAACTTACTAAGCATTTAATGCTTACTCCGCTTATTTAATTCTCTGCTTTATAGATTTTGGTTCTTCAACTATCGGACTCGGGATTTTTGAAGTCGAAGTCGCCCACACTATCAAAGCTCCTTTTGGTATACTTTTGGTTGAACTTTGAAATGGCATGTATAGGACTACCCTTTTGTTGTTGGTCATGTACCCTTCGGTTTTGTGTAAATTTGGATAGCCATGCGAAAATGGCTTAAATATACTTTGATCATAGCATTATAATCGTTTTGTATGTTGTCCTTTGAGAGGTATGGAAATGTTGGTAACGGTTAGCCATGGAAATGGTTATTCATGATCACTTTTGGTATATGTATGACAAACTCTAGTTGATCCATGGAGGATCATGAAATAGGTAAAGTTTACCTTAAAAATAGATGCTGGCAGCAGCAGTGATGTGGATGTGAAAAATCACTAAAAATAGTAGGAATGGAATTAAATAGTGAATAAATTATGTAATCGAACCTTGATGAATCTATTTTCATAGGAAAGTAACGAAACGTTCATATGAACAGATTATTATGAGATGTTAAAGTTTTTGTGAGACAGGACCAGAACGGTTTCTGGATCCCCTGATCTGAATTTGGAAATTCATTATAAATTAACCAGAAACATTTAGAAGTCATTCCATATATGTATAGATTACTTTTTGAGTCTAGTTTCTATAGAAACAAACGGTATCAGTATTGAAGCCCTGTACAGGGAGATATCCAAGTCGTAATACATGAAGGTCAGTGTAGTCGGACCCTGTAATAGGGGAGACTTTAACTAATAAAATGTACTAATTGGCCCGACCAAAAATTCTAGAAAAAAAATCTGTAGATGGATATATGAGTCTAGTTTCAGGGAAAAATTACAAAACTGATTTTTGAGTTTTGGAACTCAAGATATGATTTTTTAAGGTGACAGTGACGCAGTTAGCCAACTGCCTGGAAAGTTTTAAAATGGACTGTGAAAGTAAAGGAATTAAGTCGGTTAGCACCTCGTGTTCGACTCCGGAAATGGTCTCGGGTACGGGGTGTTACAATTAAATTGGTATCAGAGCTACGGTTTAGTCGATTCTAGGACTACCGTAATACGTTTGGGTCTAGCTATACATGCCATTATGTGATTTTTTGATAGTGTGGTGATTTCTGACAATTGAAAATGTGTTTATTATAGTAATGGATCCCGATCCCGACCGAAGCGGTCGCTGATGATCTTGAGAGTGTAGCGCTCGCTCCGCAAGACAAGGGACAGCTCCATGACTCTCAACCTATTGCTAGTAATCCGAATGATGAAGCTAGACAAGCTTTCTATAGCGTGATGAATGATTGGTTCAACCAATACATTTGAACTAATACGGCTGTTCCACAACCTCCATTCCCGACAAATACCACCCCCGCACCTACCATACCTCCGGTAACTGACCATATAAGGTCAAATAAGCCCCCAGTTGACAAAATTCGAAAACACGAGGCTACTGAATTTAAGGCTACGGATAGTGATGATGTCGAGCAAGCTGAATTTTGGTTGGACAACACTATTCGGGTACTCGATGAGCTATCTTGCACACCTGATGAGTGCTTAAAGTGTACTATCTCCTTGCTACGTGATTCTGCCTACTATTGGTGGAATACGTTGACTTCACAGTGCCTAGAGAGCAAGTAACTTGGGAGTTTTTCCAAACCAAGTTTCGGAAAAAGTATATCAGTCAGAGATTTATGGATCAAAAACGGAAGGAATTTCTTGAACTTAAACAAGGTTCCATGTCGGTTACCGACTATGAACGAAAGTTTGTAAGGCTTAGCCGGTACACACGAGAATGCATTTCCTCAGAAGCCGTAATGTGTAAACGTTTCGAGGATGGATTGAATGATGATATAAAGCTGTATGTTGGCATATTGGAAATCCGAGAATTTGTGGTACTTATCGAGCGAGCTTGCAAAGCCGAGGAGCTCAGTATGGAGAAAAGAAAAGCTGATATGGGAGTAAAGGAGTTTTGTAAGAGGTCTTCGGGGAGGCCCTTTCAACAGTCATCGAAGAAATTTAGAGATGATTTGGGCCGATCTAGAGACACATTGGGTTTTTCTAGACGAGACCGTGATCGACCCCCTGTGAGTGCATGAGTCACTTCAATCGAAGTTGGAAATGATTGTCGAGACGAACGGAGTGTCAGATTATGGTAAATGGCACTCGTGGAGTCAGAGATTCCATGACCGCCTCGTTACATGTGCGGTCACCGACCACTTTATCAAAGATTGCCCGAGATTGTCCGAATGTAATGTAAATCGACTGGAAACCGGTGCTACCACCGCCGGGTAGACCATCTAGAAATACGGCAATGCTAGTGGTGGTTAGAGAGGATCTAGAGATGTCGCGACCAGATCTCGAGGCTCGTGCTCTGCTAGGGCTTATGCTATACGCCAGACGCCGAGGATGCTTCCTCGCCAGATGTTATTACCGGTACTTTTACTCTCTTTGATACTAATGTGATTGCTTTGATTGACCCTGGTTCTACTCATTCTTATATATGCGAAACCTTAGCATCCAGTAAGACTTTACCTATTGAGTCTCATCGAGTTCGTAATTCGAGTGTCAAATCCCTTGGGTCGTTACGCGCTTGTCGACAAAGTGTGTAAGAAATGCCCCTAGTAATTTGAGGTTCTGTTTTCCCACGGACTTGATGCTTTTGCCGTTTGATGAATTTGATGTTATTCTTGGTTTGGATTGGTTGACCGTGCATGATGCGGTTGTGAATTGCAAAAACAAGACTATTGATTTGAGGTGCGCAAATAACGAGATAATCCGAGTTGAGTCTACGGACTTAAAGGGGTTGCCAGCTGTAATATCAGCAATGTTGGCCCAGAAATATGTAAGAAAGGGGTGCGAAGCATACCTTGCGTATGTACTTGATGACAAAGAGTTAGAAAAGAAACCCGAATCTATGCCGGTGGTTTGTGAATACCCGGATGTTTTTCCTGAAGAATTACCGGGTTTACCACCTGTTCGGGAGGTAGAGTTTGGTATTGAGCTTGTACCTGGGGCTACGCCGATTTCGATAGCTCCGTATCGTATGGCACCAACCGAGTTAAAAGAGTTGAAAGCTCAGTTGCAAGAATTGACGGATAGAGGTTTCGCCGACTAAGTTTCTCACCTTGGGGTGCACCAAGATTGTTTGTGAAAAGAAGGACGGAACCATGAGGTTGTGCATTGACTATCGTCACTAAATAAAGTGACGATAAAGAATAAATATCTCATATCGCGTATTGATGATTTGTTTGATCAACTAAAGGCGCCTCGGTGTTTTCAAAGATAGATTTGAGATCGGGTTATTACCAGTTTGCAAATTCGAGATTCGATATACCCAAAACCGCTTTCGAATGAGATACGGCCACTACGAAGTTCTTAGTGATGCCCTTTGGGCTCACTAATGCCCTCATGGTATTTATGGATTTGATGAATCGGATCTTCGACAATTTTGGACCGGTTCGTAGTTGTGTTCATTGACGACATCTTGGTCTATTCAAGAGATGAGACCGAGCATGCCGAGCACCGAGATTAGTGTTGCAAATTTTACGGATAAGCGCTTATATGCTAAGTTCAAGAAGTGTGAGTTCGGTTAAGAGAGGTTAGCTTCTTGGGCCATATGGTATCCGTGACGGTATTCGAGTTGACCCAAGCAAAATTTCAGCCATACTTAACTGGAAGCCTCAGAAATATTACCGAGGTTCGGAGGTTTTGGGACTTGCCGCCATTACCAACGGTTTGTAAAAGGTTTCTCGATGATAGCCACACCCATGACGGTTACTTCAAAAGATGTTAAGTTCGAATGGATGGAAAATGTCGAAAAGTTTTGATGAACTGAAAACTTATTTGATGAAGCTCAATTTTAGTGCACCGAATCGTGCAAAGAGTTTGTCATCTGTAGTGACGCCTCCCTACTTGGGTTAGGTTGCGATTGATGCAAGAAGGTCGAGTTGTGGCCTATGCGTCGAGACAATTAAAGCCACATGAGAAAAATTATCGACCCATGATCTCGAATTAGTCGCCATCGTATTCGCTTTAAAAATATGGCGACATTACTTATTTGGTGAGAAGTGCCATGTATTTTCGGATCACAAAAGTCTCAAATATTTGATGACTCAAAGAGACTTGAATCATGACAAAGGCGTTGGCTTGAGTTGTTGAAAGATTATGAGCTTGTCATTGATTATCACCCGAAAGGCTAATGTGGTTGCGGACGCCTTAAGCCGTAAATCACCGCTTGCTTTACGAAGCGATGAATGTACACTTGTCTGTTTCTACCCGACAATGTGTTAGTAGTGAATTAAAGGCCAAACCATTATTGATTCATCAAATTCGTGAAGCTCGTAAAGTCGACGATGAATTGGTTGCAAAACGGGCTGAATGTGTTCGAATATGGAATCCAATTTCAAATTGATGATGACGATTGTTTGAGGTTCGAAGTCGGTTGTGTGTTCCAAGAAATTCAGAACTCATTTCGATGATTCTGAACGAAGCTCATTGTAGCCAAATGTCAATTCACCCGGGGAGTACGAAAATGTACAACGATCTGGGACGCCAGTTTTGGTGGCATGGTATGAAACGAGACATTTCCGATTTTGTTTCGAAGTGCTTAGTATGTCAGCAAGTGAAGGCGAAACATCAAGTGCCTACGGGTTTGCTTCAGCCGATCATGATACCTGAATGGAAATAGGAACGAGTCACGATGGATTTTGTATCTGGGTTGCCAATGTCGGCAAGTAAGAAAGATGTGATTTGCGTCGTTGTTGATAGATTGACTAAGTCGGCTCACTTTATCCCCGTACGTACGGATTTTTCATTGGATAAACTAGCTGAATTGTATGTTTCTCAGATTGTGAGATTACACGGGGTACCGATTTCTATTGTGTCGGATAGAGATCCGAGATTCACCTCGCGATTTTGGAAGAAATTGCAAGAAGCTTTTGGTACCAAGTTGCATTTTAACACCGCTTTTCATCCACAAACTGATGGTCAATCCGAGCGGATAATTCAGATACTTGAGGATATGTTGAGATGTTGCATCCTCGAGTTCAGTGGTCCGTGGGAGCGGTATTTACCCTTGATTGAATTCGCTTACAACAATAGTTTTCAATCAAGTATTAAGATGGCACCTTACGAGGCCTTGTACGGGTGTAAATGCCGTACACCATTGTTTTGGACCGAGCTCGGTGAAAGAAAAATTTTCGGAGTGGATTTGATTAAAGATGCTGAATGTAAGTAAGAATAATTTGTGAAAGTCCAAGGCAAGATCGATCGTCGTAAGTCGATGCGGATTTAAAACGAAGAGATATTGAGTATCAGGTGGGAGACAAAGTGTTTCTTAAGGTCTCACCTTGGAAAAAGATACTCAGATTTAGCCGTAAGGGCAAGTTGAGTCCGAGATTCATTGGGCTGTACGAAATCTCCGAACGAGTTGGTCCAGTTGCGTATAGATTGATTTTTCCCCCTGAACTTGAAAAGATTCACGACGTCTTTCATGTTTCGATGCTTCGATGTTATTGATCTGATCCGTCACACGTGATTAATCCATCAGAAGTTGAAATTCAATCCGACTTGAGTTATGAAGAAGAACCAATTCGTATCTTAGCTCGTGAAGTGAAAGAGTTGCGAAACAAAAAGGTTCCGTTAGTAAAAGAGTTATGGCTCAAACACGGAATCGAAGAAGCTACTTGGGAAACCGAGAACTCTATGAAAGAACGATACCCAAACCTATTTACCGGTAAGATTTTCGGGGACGAAAATTTCTTAAGTGGGGGAGAGTTGTGATAGCCCTAAAGTGACCCTAGTCGGAAAGCGGTTTCGGGACCACTAAACCGAGTCACCAAATTATTTGAATATGATATTTATTGTCTAAAATATGTGAATATAAATGTGTGAAAGTTTTAAGCTTCGATTTCGTTAATTGCATGTGAATTTAGTTAATAGGACTTATGCGTGATACTTTTGAATTGTGATAGGGTAATCTATAAAGAGCTATTAGTGCATGTAATCAAAAGGGGGGGACTTGCATGTCAAATTTCCCCCCTAATTAGTAGTGGCAGTCCATGAGCATGGGTGGACAAAATGTTATGGCTAAAAACATGTCATAAACATGTTGGGTTAATGCATTATGTAAGGAATAATAAAATAAAGAGCATGGGCAATAAAATATTAGTGTTAGTAGGATGAGAAACAAAAAAAAAAAAGAGAAAGAATGTGTGTGATTGTTTCCCCCCCCCCCCCATTGCCGTGAGTTGAAGGAAAGAAAACAAAAAAAAAGTGTTCATCCTTGAACATCTTTGGCTGAAAACTTTAAGGAGAAAGGAAGGGAAGGAGCTTGGAGAAAAATCGGCTATGGTGGTTCACTAGATTGAGGTATGTTTGATGTTGTGCCATGAGATTCATGCATGTTTTAGTTGTTAGCTTGAGTTCTAGCCAGCCCATGGTTCAAATCATTGCTATGTCATGGAGATGGTATTCGGCTAAGGTGGATTGGTGTTGATGTCATTTACATGCTAAAAATGAAGCTTTGTAATGATGCATGTGATGGTGGATTGATGACTCTTGAATCTTCTTTTTAGCATTTTTGAGTGAGACATTAAGTTCTTTGTTTAACCATGACCAAAATTGAAATGGTATGGTGTTGTGATACATTCGGCCATGGTAGAAAGTAGAGGAGAAATATGGTTGTTATTCACGTTATTTGGATGAGAAATGGTAGTAAGGTGAAGAGCAAATGTTAATGTTTGATTTACTAGTGTGTATATGTGTATTAGCCGAGTTTTGAATTTGAAACAAAATGGTATGTAGTCAATACAAGCAACCATATTTGTAGGAAGTATTAAGCATATAATCGACCTCAACCTAGACATGTATATTCAGCCACATGAAATAGATTTGTGTTGTATGTGTTCGGTTAGAGGCAAGCATATTGATGCTTTTATCTTGGCTTAGATAATCGGCTAAAAGAGAGTGTGGGCTAAAATGTTGAGTTTGATTTATGATTCCATATATATGTGACTCTAATGCCTAATGTATATATGGGCTAAGTACCTTGAGGTCCTCTTTTGATGTTCAAATGAATTGTGTTAAATTGCTTAATGTGATTAAAAATGCGCATGACCATTGTGTATTTGAGCTAAAGGGTGGCCATATGACCTATTAAACTCCTTGTCATATTCGCCATAAGCTAGCATAATGAGACTTTAATAAGTTAAATTTGTTTGAATTAGCTCAAGAGCTTAGAGGACCACAGCTTGGATAAGGAAAGGAAAAGTTATCGAATAGCCAAAAAATCGCTCGACCACATCCGAGGTAAGTTTTCGAGTAATGGAACTTAGATTATGATTTGATTAGATCATGTTTTAAGCAAATCAAAATCATGCTCTTTGTATGTGGCTATTGAGCCGAAATTGCAAGTGTGATAAGTGTCTTGTGTTTGAGCTTTGGTAATGAAAATGAAATACGGATGTGTCATGATTTTTGATAAATGTGCATGGTTATTGAATGATGTCCGGCTAAGTCCCAAGGCTTTGTGCTAAGTGACTATATCCGACTAGGATCCAAGGCATTTGTGCGAGTTACTAATTCGGGCTAAGCCCAAGGCATTGGTGCGAAGTTACTAAATCCGAAGTTAAGTCCCAAGGCATTTGTGCGAAGTTACTATAACCGAGCTATGTCCCAAGGCATTTGAACGAGTAGCTATATCCGATTAAATTCAAGGTACGTGATTCGGGAATGAGCGATCTTGCTGTAAAAATTTCAGTTAATACGCTTGTAAAATCCCAACAATGAGGTATGTTTCAGTATGTGCATTGGAATAGTTGATTCCTTCGAATAATATTCGCCAATGAGTAATGAGCTTCCGGTATTTGGCTAAGATGATCCCTTATGTATGAATATAGGGTTGGAATGTGAAGTAGGAATGATTTGAGAATTTGTATATATGGAATTATCCGCTTAGTTATATGAATGCTATACTTGGATGTGCTTAAATTCTTTGCTCAAAACTTACTAAGCATTTAATGCTTACTCCGTTTATTTAATTCTTTGTTTTATAGATTTTGGTTCTTCAGCTATCGGACTCGGGATTTTTGAAGTCGAAGTCGCCCACACTATCAAAGCTCCTTTTGGTATACTTTTGGTTGAACTTTGAAATGGCATGTATAGGACTACCCTTTTGTTGTTGGTCATGTACCCTTCGGTTTTGTGTAAATTTGGATAGCCATGCGAAAATGGCTTAAATATACTTTGATCATAGCATTATAATCGTTTTGTATGTTGTCCTTCAAGAGGTATGGAAATGTTGGTAACGGTTAGCCATGGGAATGGTTATTCATGATCACTTTTGGTATATGTGTGACAAACTCTAGTTGATCCATGGAGGATCATGAAATAGGTAAAGTTTACCTTAAAAATAGATGCTGGCAGCAGCAGTGATGTGGATGTGAAAAATCACTAAAAATAGTAGGAATGGAATTAAATAGTGAATAAATTATGTAATCGAACCTTGATGAATCTATTTTCATAGGAAAGTAACGAAACATTCATATGAACAGATTATTATGAGATGTTAAAGTTTTTGTGAGACAGGACCAGAACGGTTTCTGGATCCCCTGATCTGAATTTGGAAATTCATTATAAATTAACCAGAAATATTTAGAAGTCATTCCATATATGTATAGATTACTTTTTGAGTCTAGTTTCTATAGAAACAAACGACATCAGTATTGAAGCCCTGTACAGGGAGATATCCAAGTCGTAATACATGAAGGTCAGTGTAGTCGGACCCTGTAATAGGGGAGACTTTAACTAATAAACTGTACTAATTGGCCCAACCAAAAATTCTAGAAAAAAAATCTGTAGATGGACATATGAGTCTAGTTTCAGGGAAAAATTACGAAACTGATTTTCGAGTTTTGGAACTCAAGATATGATTTTTAAGGTGACAGTGATGCAGTTAGCCAATTGCCTGGAAATTTTTAAAATGGACTGTGAAAGTAAATGAATTAAGTCGGTTAGCACCTCGTGTTCGACTCCGGCAACGGTCTCGGGTATGGGGTGTTACAGCTTGATAGTGTGATAGGATCTCTGGTGATCTCCAACTCGAGCTAGCTTGACGACACTATAAAACATGGGAAATGAAGGGGGTCGCTTAGTAAGTTTGTATGAACTAATAAGCAACTCTTACCAATCATTTACCAAATCCAATGATATAAACACAAGATAATATAAATTGCATTAAAACTCACATTTATAACTTATTTAGTCACATTGCTTGTTCTATCAATTTGCAAGCATAATTTAACATGTCTTGACATTAGCCTAATAACCAAAATCTCTCCATTATAACCGTTTACCACAATCAACCAATCATTTAAAACCTCATAATAAACATGCACATTAATTATGAGTGTTCACTTTTCAAGCATATATTCTAACATCTTTCAATTGTTTAAAGCTCATATCTTCTCATAATCATTTTTATAGGCAATTATGCCAATCTTTCCTTTTTATCATATCCGATAAATCACAATTTGTGTGAATCAAACATGCTAGATCATAACTTAATTTGGTCCGAAAGCCAAATTATACGATCGCCAACCGAATTTACCATATATTTTATACATCACAAGTATAGATCAATAATCACAAAGCTTTCGCAAAAACATTCTCATGGAAACTATGAACTCACAATATCACAAAGTCAATGCTTATAAACTTTATGTACATACCTAGTACAAATTCGTAATACTTATATGCGCTTTCTCTTCTTTGACGTACCCATTAAATTACCCATTGAAACACTTGGAATACTAAAGGATACTCGGGAATCTCGTACACACAGTATCGTACCAATGCCATATCCCAGATATGGTCTTACATGTAATCTCGTATCTATGCCAACAGCCCAGCTATGGTCTTACACGAAGTCTCATATCGATTCCATATCCCAGATATGGTCTTACACGTAATCTCAGTAGCCCTAATGTCATGACATTTGTATTCTATCTATTTCTAAGGTTGAATTGAGACTTTCGCTGTATCGAATCTCTGTTGGTTATTTTCGTAGTACCGTACTCAATAGTATTCACGTTTCATTTCAATAATTTAGCATTTACCACAATTATATCAATTAAGCATTTATATATATAATTTAATGCTTATTAAACATACGGACTTACCTTGACATAAAAATGGCGAAAATGACCTAACCGTCAAGTACTCGTTTTTCCCCGTTCTAATTCTGAACCTCGTTTTTCTTGATCTATAAAATCACATTTAACTTATTTAATCATTATACTATTCAAATCAGCCCAAAATCACATTATGGCAAAAATTACATTTTTGCCCCTAAAGTTTGACATTTTTACATTTTAGTCCCTAGGCTCGTAAAATGAAATGTACTCAATTTCTTCAATACCCATGCCTAGCCAAACCTTATACATGCTTATAGCATCCCAAAATTTCCTTTTATTCCCATTTTAACACTCATTTCATAACTTTTTACAAATAGGTCCTTTTAGGCATTTTCATCGAAAATCACTTAGTAAAAGTCGATTATCATACACCAAACATACATTTCCTACCATTAGACATCAAAATAAACAAATATACATCATGGGTAAAATTTTAGACCTTGATTATTTCTTAAATTAGTGGTAGAAAAAGATAGATCATGTTACGAGGATTTTAAAAAACATAAAAATCATTAAAAATGGGGCTAGAATAGACTTACAATCGAGGTTGAAAGATGAACAACCCTAGACATGGTTTCTATTGGTACATTCAGCCATGGGGTAGAAGATGAGCATAAATTGGCTTTTAATTTGGCTTTTTTTATTAATTTAATTACCAAATTACTAAAATGCCCTTAATGTAAAATTTAGAAACATACTTAACCATGACCAATTTTGTCCAACAACTTAACCAATGGTCTAATTACCATTTAAGGACATCCATTTTAAACTTTAATAGCAATTAGACACCTCTAGTATGTAGAACTCAACTTTTGTACTTTTTACAATTTAGTCCTTTTGACTAAATTAAGTGCCCAAATGTCAAAATTTTTGAACGAAGTTTTCATGAAATCATTCCATAAAACTGTAGACCATAAAATATAATAAAAATAAATTTTTCTACGTTGGGTTTGTGGTCCCAAAACCATTGTTTCAACTATACCCAAAATTGGGCTATTACATTAATCATGGAAAAGGAACTCTACTATGTTGAGGACCCATTGGATCAAATTTTGACATCAGACCCTCCAAATAATGAAAAGGAGGATGAATACTTAGCTTTCTATAAGCTCATCAAAGAGGATTTAATCCGTAATCCCGTTTTGAATCTTTGGAATTAGAGAATAGGGATTATGCCCAACCAAAGGTGTCAATCAAGGAGCCACTTAAATTAGAACTGAAGGTACTTTCCTCACATTTAAAATATGTTTATTTAGGTAACGCTCTACTTTTCCTGTGATTGTTTTAGCTAAATTAACCTTTGAACAAGAAGAGAAACGCATCTTAGTATTGAAACAATTCAAGAAGGCCATCAGATGGACCATAGCTAATATTTGTGGCATTAGTCTGTTTGTATGCATGCACAATATCATCCTAGAAGATGGCGAGAAAGGGACGATTGATGGACAATGAAGACTGAACCCCATCATGAAGGACATGGTAAAGAAAGAAATCATCAAAAGTGGTTAGATGCGGGTATAATTTACCCCATCTCAGATAGTTCATGGGTAAGTCCGGTCTAATGCATGCCAAAGAAAGGAGGTATTACGGTCATTGAAAACTAGAATAACGAGTTGATACCAACTAGAACGGCTACGGGATAGAGAATTTGCACTGATTACCAGAAGTTAAACAAGGTGACTAGGAAAGATCACTTTCCTTTGTCATTTTTCTAACACCCCTCACCCGTATTCAACGCTGGAATAGGGTTACGGAGCATTACCAGACTTATTAAATAGTTAAACAATCATTTCACATACATTTTTTGATTCCAAGTAATTATCATTCAACATCATTCACATTGTCCCTAATACGAGCTTACTAGGCACAAAACATGCTTAAGGAGTGGTTCGAGACTAAACCGGTTGTAGTAGTCCAATTTTAGCTAAATCAGAATAGTAGTTTTGGAACTACAAATCCAATGTCAGAAAATTATTTTAATATTATTTTTGGTATTTAGAGCATGTTATTTGATATGTGTGAAAATTTCGTGAGCTAATTTTATCGATTGGTTGGTTAATTTGTGAAAAAGGACTAAATCGTGTAAAATGTAAAAGTTGCATTCTATTTCTTAAAGGTGTTTAATTGCTATAATTTATTAAATTAAAAGTCGTTATGATGATGTTAGACCATTGGTAGTGTTAATGGACAATTCTGGCCATTCATTATATGTTTTTATATGTTTATAACAAAGATTATTATAGTAAATTGATAAATTAAGTTAATTAAATTATATCAAAAGATGAAATTGTGTTCATCTTCTTCCTTGGCAACCGAAAATAGAAAAAAATATAGGTTTTGAAGATTTTTAAGTTTTGGCACACTCCTAGCTTGATTAAGGTATGATTTTAGCTCGATTTTTTGATGATTTTTATGTTTTTGTAATCGTTACAGCTCAATCTAGCTAGCCCGTACCTTCAATTTCGAAACTATTAAAGATTTTAAGAGTTTCCATTGATGAGTTTATGTGTTCTTTGGTGTTTGATGATGAAATATGAAAGATTGATGATAGTTTTACATGTTTTGTAAAGTGATTTTTGATGAAAATGCATAAAAGGGATTAAATTGTGAAATGTATAAATTGTGTGGTTGAAATGTGAAATAAATGAAAGTTTTAGGCTGCTAGGGACCTATATATAATTCATCCAAGCTTGGATTTTGTTGAATTGTGTGAATTTTGTGTATTTGAGAAATAGGGACTAAATTGATTAAATGTGAAAGTTTAGGGGCTAATGTGCAAATAGGTCTAAATGTATGTTTTGGACTAAATTGAAAGAATGGTTGATTTAACAAGTTTTGAGATTGTTGCAAAGTTATCTACAAGACCCATGCTTGAATTTTTTATTTTGGTGAATATTTTGAGTTATGCCATTGTTGAAAGCTTGTGATTTTTGTTGTTTGATGGTAGAAAATAAAAGATATGTGATAGATTAACATGTTTTGTATTGGAATTTTTGATGATTTTGAGTAATTAGGACTAAATTGCAAAAATAATAAATTGAGGGACTAAAATGTGAAATAAATGAAATGTATGGACTTGTATGAATACTAGGAGTATTCGACCTAAGCATGGTGTGTGCAAATTTTACACGTTTTGTGTTTTGTGCAATTTGGACTAAATTGTAAAAAGTGTAAAATGTCAGGGGAAAAATGGTAATTTTTCCATTTATGTGTTTTTGGATGAATTTTGTAACGCCCCAAAAATTGGGCCTAGAAATATTGGGTTTGGAGTCCGAGTTCGGGTAGAAGATGGCCCGAGATAGAATTATTGATGTTTTAACTTTTTACGGGAAATTATTATCAATATTGTTATTAATTATTTAGTGTAGGATCTAAGTGAATTACGATGGATTTATAGTGTGGGAAAAGGCTTGGGTTCGATTCAAGACTCTAGCAGAAAAAAAAATTTATGCTACCTTAGGGAATCTGGGCAGTAGGCCTTATTAATAAATTGGGCTGATTTTTAGCACAAACAAGCACCTGGCCCGGTGGCTAAGCACGCTAGGAGGGCGTGAGAGGTGCCTGGGTTCAAGGCACGACGCGGGCAAATGGTTTTTTTTTAGTATTCAAGTTTTGGTTAAAATAGGGGTTAAGAGGAGTTGCGAGCCTAATCCAGCACAAGGAGTGCCTGTGGTGCAGTGGCAGCAGGGTGCTGGGCACACAGAGTGGGCGCAGGTTCGAGTCCTTGCGCGGGCGAATTCTATTTTATTTTCAAAGTAGGCCAGAACTGAAGCAGGTAAGGGTTATAAATTATCGTGGTAGTATTATATCGAAAACAAGGTTGTGTCCCAGTGGCTAGCAGCGTGGGGTGTGCTTGGAGGACCCAGGTTCGAGCTGCAGTGCACGCGAAGGACTCTCTTTTTGCTGAACTGTTCTTCTAATTTTGGGCTTTAATGAGTTGTTTCCTTCTTGTTCATCTCTTCTTTATCAAGAACTGAACCTATCTTCTTCTACTCTTCTCTTCTCTTTTTACTCATCTTTTCTCATGATTAAAGATAGCCTATTACCCTTAAAAGCCGAAACCCGAATTTCCTTAAAAGCCGATTGTTCCTCTTGGCTGAATCTTTTACCCTCTTTATTCCAATCTTTCAAGAGCCAAAAACCCTCAACTCTCTCATCCATTACCGATTATTTCCTCTTTTTCATAAAACTTCTTTTCATCTCTCTTATATTAAAGCCGAACCTTAACCTCTCATCTGCCGATAATCTCTTCTATTTTGGTAATCCATTCTTCTAGTTTCTTCTTAAACTGAATGAAGCATACCTCAGAATAGGTTCTAAAAGCCGAATCATTAGATCTGTTCTCTACTCGTATTTTCGGGATTTGATCTACATCTGATTGGAAATAGGAAGGTACTTGGGAATGTTTCTGGCAAGTGAATCTTCGGTAAGTGCTCAGATCTCATCTCTCTGTTCATTATTTCGGGAAATAAGAAAAGCCAGAAACCCCTATTCACATAGGGTGGCTATCGACTAAGACTAAAGGGTTATTGGTTTTGTTTATTGTTCTGTTATGAGTAAGGTGGACTAAAGGCTATCAATCAAGGAGCAGTTGGAGGTTAAGATCTTTGGAAAGACTAGATCTAGTAGTTGAGGATTGACGAAGGTAAGTGGTTAAGGATGCCTATTGTGGCCGAATGTGGTAAGTAGTTGTTTCGTAAGGTTATCATCGATTTGTAAACTAATAGCATAGTGATTGGTTGTAGGATACCGTGGAAGATTTCGTTGACAGTCGTTGCAAACAGGTGTGTAAACGGCACCCACTTATACACTAGATCGACAAAAGTCGAAAAGCCGAAATGCCGAAGAGCCGACATTTTGTGAACTTACGAGCGTGCGAGTGCTCGTGAGATAGTTTGTTTGTTAATCCTGGTAATCTCAAGCGGTAAGATTGCAGAGTGCGCAATTACGTGCACTTTGGTATATTTGGGCTTAATGGGCCGAAATCGGGTTAATGGGCCAACGGGCCCAATACGGTAAAAATGTCGGTAAGTGTTTCTGTTAATACGTTAATGGCTGTATATGCATGAAAACCCTAAAATAGTAAATTTACCAAAATACCCCTAAGTATGAAAATTACCATTATACCCCTAGGTGCAAAGTGACCGTTATACCCCTAGGGTTGATTTTGACTGAAATGCATGATATTCTGATTTTGTATGTTGTATGCCATGACATGTATATCTGTTGCATGGGATATGGATTATATTGATGGAGGAAGCGTTCTGGTGGCTATGCCACAAATTTCTGTTTCTGGTGGCTATGCCACAAATATCTGTTTTGGTGGCTCTGCCATAATATCTGTATCTGGTGACTCTGTCACAATCTCTGTTCTGGTAGCCATGCCGAAAATTCTGTGGTGTGTAGCGGATAGGTGGGTCGAGTTGTCTCCCCATATGGTGTAAGGTTGGTACTGAGGTGTATACGGATGGATATGGGTTTGGTTTTCTGCATACATGATATATCTGTTTTGTATCTGTTATGGGCCTATGGGCTTCATTCTGAATTCTGTATAGGGCTAAGGCCCAACTTAATCTGTTTCTGAGGTTTGATTTGATTTGCACTATGGTTGGGTTGTTTTACACACTGAGTTTTCCAAACTCACCCCTTAATTTCATCCATGCAGGAAATCCCCGACCATAGTGGACTTGGAGCTGTGAGGGATTCAGAGTGGCCACATGTTCTGTAGATTAGGTTTTCTTCATGTGTTTGATCAGCATTTACTTACTTTAGTTGTTTTGAGTTTTAAGTTGTAATAAGGCCGCTTTAATTATTTTTAATTATTTTTAGTATGTTTTGTTAGCTTAGATATGATATTGTTTTAATTGTTTGAAATCGAATAGCTTTAGGGCGCGTTTTAAAAAGGTTACTTGATTTCAAAATATCGCGATAACAAAGCAAAGCTTCCGCAACGAAAAAGTTTTCAAAATTAATAACCTTTCCAAATGGTTTTAAACGAATTGGTTTTCCATAAACAAACATTCAGTTAAAGTGTGGCAATGGTTGTGTGCATGTCTAGGATTGGATCCGTTGAGAGCTGGGTACTTAAGCAGTCTAATTGACTCACCTCCTCTTTTCTGGCAACCTACCTGGTGCACAGCTTCCATTCACTTTAATCTATAACGAAGATATTTTTTAAACACTAAGAAAGACTTTAGATAAAACATGACTTTTCTAGTAACGCTTTAATGTGACACGCCAGATTCGGTTGTAACGTCTGGGCCGGGTTTAGGGGTGTTACAAATTTGATTGAATATTTGATTAAATAAGTTTAATTTATATTAATTTAGATCAAGAAAAGAGAAAATCAAATTTAGATTGAGGGAAAACTAAAGTTCTCTACTAGCTGTCCCGTTCCGATTTTTCATCGTCTGAGGTAAGCTTATAAGCAAATAGACGTCGTTAATTCTAATTAAATGTGATTTATATAGGCTGAAAAGAAATATATGAATATATATATGAGTTAGCCGAATGTGTACAAGCTTGGCAGCTATGTTTATGAATTCATTTCGATTGAGTTACGACATCCGAAAGCCCCGTATGAACCTTAGGAATAGCTAGGATACATATGTCATGACATAGGATTCTGATATGTGATGTGCAAGTAAGACCATGGCATCGATATATGTGTGCGAGTAAGACCACATTTTATACGTTGGCATCGATATGTGACTCCGATATATGTGTGCGAGGAAGACCCTGTCTGGAACAGTGGCATCTATATGTGATTACATGTAAGACCACGTCTGAGACGTTGGCATTGTACGATATATGTGATTATCCGAGTGTCTTATCTAATTCTGAATGGTTCATCGAGCAACTATAAGTTGTGATCGAATGTGTAAAACGAGCTAAAATAACTAGGTATGAATTAGCTTATTACCTACTTGAAATATGGTAAGTAAATTACTTGATGTTTGTTGCAAATCATACATAATATAAGTGAAGAATATATGTGAATATGGAATGTATATCCGGCCTTTTGAATAAATAATATGAATATTTTTGAAATGATTGATTTTGGTTAATGTAATCATGAGCCATGCGAAAATGGCTTAATACTTTGTTTTTCTTGGATTTAAAGCTTCATCTTGATGATGGTTATGCTTGGTTGTGATTTTGGTGTTTCGGCCCTTATATATATTCATGTGAATTATGGTTAATTATAATGTTAATGCTTGTATATATATTTGGCTTTGGTTTGAACCTATATTGAAAGAGTGTCCAAGGTACATGATGTTGTGGAGTTGTTTATGTGTTTTGGCCATAGGATAAATAATGGTTGTTGTATTGATTAAGGTGTTATTATGTGGTTTGACATTAATTGATAATTGGTTATGTTCGAACATGATAGAAATTTATTTTGATATGTCTATTATATAGTATGTAAGGTTTGTGTATTGGAATATATAATATGTGTGTGATATGCATGATATTAAGTATGAACATATTCAGTAACTACATTTGAAAAATGATTGATAAGTTTGGATGTGGTTTGTTTGAATCGGCCATGGTAGAAACATAAGTATGAAATATGTTTGTTATGATATTCATGGATAAAATGGTTCGATTTTTGACTTGTATTTGATAGGAATGGTTTAACTTGGTTGTTGAAAGTTGAACTTAGGTAAGGAATAAGTTTGGTTGATGGTTCAGCACTTATATATATATGCTTGCTCTGTTTGTTATATAATTCGATAAAAAGGATAATAATGAGCATAATGTTTATTTAGCTATATTGTTTAATTATGTTATAAGTGTTTATAGCATATTTTTTGTGATGGAATAGTATGATTATGTATCATGGTTATATAAGTTCTATTTATGGTTGACATTTGCCAAGTTAGATTGATACATATTGGCATGTGTTTGATATACATGTTTGAATTTCTTAATGTTTGTACATGGAATATGTCTTTTAAATATTTTCTTTATAATTTTATTAATTGAAAATATTAAATGAGTTGTGTATATGATTTGTATAATTAAATCACATTATCTTAAACATGAGCAGTAATGAATGACTCCCTTAAGCTGTGAATTGTTCGGTAATGCCTCGTAACCCTAATTTGGCAACGGATACGGGTTAGGGGGTGTTACACTAGTGACATGTCTTTAGGTATACTTGATTTGGCTTCGGGCCATGATATAGCACTTCAGGTACGAGAGATACTGATTCGGCTTCGAGCCATGCATATCGGCTTATTTGGCTTCAGGCTATGATATCAGAATTTTGGATAAGTTACCTTGATTTGGCTTCGGGCCATGGTATAGGTACTTATCATGTGAGACCTTGAGTATCTGACTTCTATTCCAAATGGTTCAACGGGTAAATGAAAGACGAGAACGTATATGAGATTGGTACGAGATAGTGCAGGTATGTGAATAAACCATTTTAGCTTTGAATCGAAGAGATGATGATGAGAGTATATAGTTTTGTGAATGAGTACTTGAAAGGTTTTATAGTTACTAAATGTTACATATTGATTTATGTTTATGTGATTGCATTAAGTTTATCTCATACGAGCTTACTAAGCTTAATAGCTTACTTTGTTTATTTTCCCCTTGTTTTATAGTGATATCAAGCTAGCTCGGATCTGGGGATCATTAGAGACTTCATTGCACTATCGAACATCTATTTGGTACTTTTGAGTTGTGTATATATGGTATATGGCATGTATAGGCTTGAGTCACTTTGGTATGTTTGATGGACATTTATTTTGGTAATTTGAGTTGCCATAAGATGATGAATTTGATGATGTATATAAATGTGCAAATGGTTATATTTTGAGTTTGGTAATTGACCTATATTGTACGATTGAAGTTGATAATTTGAGAAGTTATGTAATTGTGAATTTGTGCTTGATAATATATGTGTGGAATGGTTAGTAGATTGAATTGTATATGTGAATTTAGGTATGAAATTAGATGGAAAATTATCGCATATTTGTGATTGGTATTGATGGTTTTTGGATGCATATTAGTGTCTTGAAATGGTACCATTTGAGCTTGAATAGGTATGTGTAAAATGGGTGGCAAAATGGCTTGGTAAATAGCCTATTTTTGTCCACACAGGCAGAGACACGGGCATGTGTCTTAGCCATGTGTGACACACGGTTTTGTTACATGGCCGTGTGTCCTCTAGTGTCGAAATTGAAGTGAAGTCATTATGCTCCACACGGTCTCACACACGGGTGTGTGATTGGCTGTGTGGTACAAGTCAGTATACCCCCTTAATTGGCACACGACCTAGCACACCGGCGTGTGGTCAGCCGTGTGACCCAAGCCAGTATACCCTCCAGTTTTCACACTGCCTGGTACACCGGCGTGTAACGCCCTCGTACCCGAGACCGTCACCGGAGTCAAGTACAAGGTGTTACTAAACTTAATTCATTAATTAAATAGCTTAAACAATTTATTTTAGAATTTCCAGACAAGCTAGCTAACTGTGTCACAGTCGCTTAAAAATTCATATCTCGAGTTTCGAAACTTGAAATTAAGATCTATAAATTTTACCTAAAACTAGACTCATATATCTATCTTTTAATTGTTTTCTAGAATTTTTGGTCGAACTAATTAGTACAGTTTATTGATTAAAGCTTCCCCTATTTTAGGGTTCAACTACTCTGACCCCTGTGTATTACGAATCAGATATCTCCCTGTACAGAGTTTCAATGATTATTATGCTTATTTCTCATAAACCTAGACTCAATAAGGAATCTATAAATATAAAACATTACTTCCAATTATTTTTTTACAATTTATGGTGAATTTTTAAACTTAGAATAGGGGATTCAGAGACCACTCTAACCCTATTCCACCAAAACTTAAATATCTCATAAAATGTAACTCATTTACCTGTTTTGTTCCATCAATATGAAAATAGACTCATCAAGATTCGATTTCATAACTTATTCATCCTTTAATTCCATTTCTACTATTTTTAGTGATTTTTCAAATTCATGTCACTGCTGCTGTCTGATTCTGTTTTGTGGCCAATTTTACCTTTTTAAGGATTTTCATTGTTTAGCTAAGACATAAAGCATACATGTTATCATATATAAACTTGATTAGCAATTCCAATAGCTAATCATTTACAAACCCTTTTCTTACCAAACCATAACAATATCATATGATCATTTACACAGAGTGAGTATATTGCTATACATCCCACACTCAAAATATACAAGCCATTTTAACCAATTTAGGTCTTCGGATAGTGTGAACGAGCCTTTGACCTATCCCGATTCTCAAGCCGGCTTGTCAAAACTACAATGAATGAAAAGGAGAGAGTAAGCATAAATGATTAGTAAGTTCACATGCAAATAACAAGTAACATGATCATGCAATCCAACATAAACATCATTAAGGCACTCATATCATAAGAATACTTACTATCTTACCACAATTTTGTCTTACCAAGTTCTCAACCAAGGATTAAACTCATACCTGTCCATTTTCACTTCTTCAACACATTCATCATTGAATCACTTTCGTTTTAAGTATTCTCCATATTCTCTTAGGATTCTCCCATTAAACACATCGAAATATAATTTCGGATACGCGGATAGTGCGCACGTAAGTGCTATACTCATAACTGAACAAGCTCAATAGCTTTTGAAATCTATGTAGCCAAGCTAGCATGTAACCCACCCATAAACGAACTCGGACTCAACTCAACAAGCTCAGGCGTTCGCATCCATAAGTGAACTCAGACTCAACTCAACGAGCTCAGATGCCTAGTTACATCTCACGAACTCGGACTCAACTCAACGAGTTCAGAAGTCAACCATCCTAGTGACATGTCACTTGTACCCTAATCTATTCCCAAGGTTCAAACGGGATTCTTTTCAATTACACATTTTGATTGCCTTCTTCGAAATGTAGAAATCGATACTTGCTAACATCTCATACTTATCAAGTTGTTCACATAATTTGCATATCACCAAATAATAATTCACAAAACATCATATTTCATGAAAATAAGTATCATGTCATATAAATAACATTAAATCACTTAAAATAAAAATTTTGTTACCTTATTTACACATGAACTTACCTCGATACAAAATATTAGCAATCGAGCCTATTCCTCGTAAACTTTGTTTTTGCCTCGATCGTGACTTGAATCTTGTTTCTCTTGATCTATAGTACCAAATTAATTTATTTAATACATACATGCATCAAAACATCCCCTAGTACGAACTTTTGCAAAATTACCATTTTGCCCCTAAACTTTTGCATATTTACACTTTTTCCCCTAGGCTCGGGAATTAAACTTCATCCCTTATTCTTATTATACTGATCATTTTTCCCTTCTATAGAAACATCAAATTCACACTCTAACATGTACTTATGAATATTAGGTATTTTTATCGATTAAGCCCTTTTACTCGTTTTCACTTAAAACCGAGTAGCACAAGTTGTCTAGCATAATTTAAAACCTCATATTCTATCATAAAACACCAAAATATACAAATTTCACCAATGGTATTTTTCCAAATATGAACCCTAGGTTGAATTATTGCTAGCATAAGCTAAATCGAGCTACCAGGATTTCAAAAACATAAAAATCATTAAAAACGGAGCTTGAAATCACTTACTATGAAGCTTGGAAGTTGAAGAAACCCTAGCTATAGAGAGAGCAAAATTTGGCAGCAACTTATGGAGAAGATGATCATTTTTGTGTTATTTTTCCCATTTTATTTCATTTAATATCCAAATGACCAAAATGCCCTTCCTTACTAAACTTTCAAAAATTCCATCCATGTCCAATTTTTTTCCATAAACTTAGAAATTGGTCAAATTTCTATTTAAGGCCTCCTCAATAATATTCTAAAGTAATTTCATACTAAAAACTTCTAGAATGCAAGTTTTGCAAATTATTCGATTTAGTCCCTAATTTCAACTTAAGCACTTTATGCATAGAATTTCGTCACGAAATTTTCACACAATCAGGCAATCATATCATAAACCTCAAAATAATTATAAAATAATTATTTCTATCTCGGATTTGTGGTCACGAAACCACTATTCTGATTAGGCCCTAATTCGGGATATTACAACTCTCCCCCCTTTAAGGATTTTTGTCCTCGAAAATCTTACTGGTAAACGGGTGTGGGTATTGATTTCTCATGGTTTCCTCAGGTTCCAAGTAGTCTGTTCTACCTCGTGTTTTTGCCACAATACTTTCACAAGAGCGACACTTTTATTTCTTATTTGCTTGACCTCTCGAGCTAAAATCTTAATCAGTTCTTCTTTGTAAGTCATATCCGGTCGTAGCTCAATTTCTGTCTATGAAATTATATGTGAATGATCCAAACGATACCGACGTAACATAGATACGTGAAACACGTCATGCATCTTCTGTAATTTAGATGGCAATGCTAGCCGATAAGCTACTGGTCCAACTTTTTCAATTATTTCATACGGTCCAATAAAACGTAGACTCAACTTGCCTTTCCGTCCAAATCTAAGAACTTTCTTCCATGGAGATACTTTTAAAAATACCTTATCACCAACTTGAAACTCGATTTCCTTTCGTTTCAAATCCGCATAAGATTTCTGTCTATCCGAAGCAGCTTTCAAACAATCTCGAATCACTTTCACTTTTCTTCGCTTTTTTATTAGATCAACTCCATAAATCGATTTTCATTGAGTTCAATCCAATACAATGGCGTCCGACATTTACGACCATACAATGCTTCATAAGGTGCCATCTTCAAACTCGTTTGACAACTATTATTATAATCAAATTCTATCAACGGTAAGTATCTTTCCCAACTACCTTGAAATTCCAATACACAACATCTGAGCATGTCTTCAAGAATCTGAATCACTCTCTCTGACTGTCCATCAGTTTGTGGATGAAAGGCAGTGCTGAAATTTAACTTCGTACCTAATGCCTCTTGCAACTTTTGCCAAAACCGCGAAGTAAATCTCGGATCTCTATCCAAAATGATTGAAAAAGGTATTTCGTGAAGTCTAACAATCTCACTGATATACAATTCAACCAACTTATTAAGAGAATAATATGTACGTACCGGAATAAAATGAGCCGATTTAGTCAATCTGTCAACTATTCCCCAGATGGCATTTTTCTTTCCTAGAGTTAACGGCAACCCTGACACAAAATCCATAGTAATTCGATCCCATTTCCATTTAGGAACCATGATAGGCTGGAGTAGTCCTGAAGGTACTTGGTGTTCAGCCTTCACTTGTTGACAAATTAAGCACTTTGATACAAACTCAGAGATATCTCTTTTCATTCCACTCCACCAATACATTTTCTTCAAGTCATTATACATTTTCGTACTGCCCGGGTGAACTTCTAAACAACCATTATGTGCTTCATGCAAAATCTTTTGAATCAATTCATCATTTTTCTGTACACAAATCCGGTTTTTAAACATCAAGAAACCATCAGAACCGATTCTGAAATCTGACCTCGTATCAACCTCACATTGTTTTCTTTTAGCTTCCAAATCTTCATTGGTTTTCTGAGCTTCACAAATCTCTTGTAAAAACATCGGTCTTGCTCTTAACTCTGCTAAAATCGAACCATCATCTGATACCTTTAACTCAGTATTCATAGCTCTCAAAGCAAATAGCAACTTTCTGCTCAAAGCATCGGCAACCACATTCACTTTTCCCGGATGATAGTTAATAATAAGCTCGTAATCTTTCAATAACTCCAACCATTTTTGCTGTCTCAAATTCAAGTCTTTTTGTGACATCAAGTACTTGAGACTTTTGTGGTCGGTATATCCTCGGCACTTTTCACCATACAGATAATCTCGCTAAATCTTCAAAGCAAACACTATAGCATCCAATTCCAAATCTTGAGTCGGATAATTCCTTTCGTGAGATTTTAACTGCATCGAAGTATAAGCCACCACTTTTCCTTCTTGCATAAGTACACATCCTAAGCAATTTCTAGAAGCATCATTATACACCACAAATTTTTTACCTGATTCGGGTTGTACCAACACTGGTGCTTCAGTTAATAACTTTTTCAATTCTTCAAAACTCTGTTGGCATTCTTCCGTCCACTCAAAATTAACATCCTTTCGAAGTAGTCTAGTCATAGGAGTAGCTATTATAGAAAATCCATTTACAAACCGCAGATATACCCAGCTAGCCCCAAGAATCTTCTAACTTCAACTACATTTTTCGGTGGTTTCCAATCAACAATGGCTGAAATTTTACTAGGATCAACCCGTATACCATCACCTGAAACAATGTGACCCAAAAATCCAACTTCCCGAAGCCAAAATTCACTTTTACTAAACTTGGCATATAACTGTTTATTTCTCAAAGTTGGTAAAATAATCTTCAGGTGCTCGGCATGCGCTGTCTCATCTTTCGAATAAATTAAGATATCATCTATAAATACCACAACAAATTTGTCCAAGTATGGCCGAAATATGCGATTCATCAAATCCATAAACACAACAAGAGCATTTGTTAACCTGAATGGCATGACTAAAAATTTATAATGACCGTACCTTGTTCTAAAAGTAGTTTTAGGCACATCCGACTCTTTTACTCGCAGCTGGTAGTACCCAAGTCTCAAGTCAATCTTTGAAAACCATGTCGCTCCTTTTAGCTGATCAAACAAATCATCAATTCTCGGAAACGGATACTTGTTCTTGATTGTCACCTTGTTTAATTGCTGATAGTCAACACACAATCTCATAGAACCATCTTTCTTTTTCACAAATAACACGGGAGCACCCCAAGGTGAAAAACTCAGTCTCACAAAGCCTTTTTTAGTCAACTCTTGAATTGCAACTTTAATTCTTTCAACTCTACTGGAGTGATTCTATACGGAGCAATCGAGATCAGAGCTGTTCCCGGTATCAACTTTTGTGATTGCATTGATAGATCCTGGATCAGTGCATTTTTATATCTGTATGAATTTAGTGTATAGTAAGAATTTGCCTATAGAGTCTACTGAATTCATAATTAGAGTATCAAACCCCATAGGCAAAAGTTTCTTAGTTGATAAAGTTTGCAAGAATTGCCCGTTAATGTTACGAGATATCTGTTTTCCTGCTGATCTGATGCTTTTACCTTTTGATGAATTTCACATAATTCTAGGAATGGATTGGTTAACTTTGCATGATGCTATTATGAATTGCAAACGAAAAGTCATTGATTTAAGGTGTAAGAATGATGAAATAATCTGAATGGACTACCAGTTGTGGTATGTGCAATGAAAATACAAAAATATGTGAAGAAAGGTTGTGAAACCTACTTAGCTTATGTGTTAGATTCAAAAGTGAATGATAAGAAAGTTGAATCAGTGCCTGTTATTTGTGACTTCTCTGATGTGTTTCCTGAAGAACCACTTGGTTTGCCTCCGATTTGAGAAGTCAAGTTTGGCATTGAATTAGTACCTGGTACTACTCCGATTTCAATAGCTCCATACAGAATAGCTCTGACTAGTTAAAAGAATTAAAATCTCAGTTACAAGAATTGACCGATCGAGGGCTTGCTAGACCGATTTTTTCACCATGGGGTGCTTCAATTTTATTTGTGAAAAAGGAAGATGGCACAATGAGAATGTGTATTGATTACTGTCAACTTAATATAATGACTGTAAAGAACAAATAACCTCTACCTAGAATTGATGATTTATTCAATCAGTTGAAAGGTGCTACTGTGTTTTCTAAGATAGATCTGAGATCGGGTTACTACCAGTTGCGAGTAAAGAACTTTGACATTCTGAAAACTGCTTTCAGAAGGTACGGGCAGTATGAATTTTTAGTTATGCCTTTTAGATTAATGAATGCACCTGCTGTATTTATGGATTTAATGAATAGAATTTTTGAATCGTATCTTGATCAATTTGTTGTTCTATTCATTGATAATATTTTGATTTATTCACGTGATGAATCTGAGCATGCTGAACATCTGAAAATAGTGCTACAGACACTGCGAGATAAACAGTTGTATGCAAATTTTAGTAAATGTGAATTCTGATTGTGAGAAGTTGGTTGTCTGGGTCATATTGTATCAGTATCCGATATCTGAGTTGATCCGAGTAAGATTTTAGCTATTCTAGATTGGAAGCCTCCGAGGAATGTATTTTAAGTCCACAGTTTTCTAGGATTTTCCAGTTACTACAAATGATTTGTAAAAGATTTCTCTGTGATAGCAACTTCGTTGACAAAATTGCTTCAGAAAGATGTGAAATTTGACTTGTAACACACCTCACCCGTACAGACGTCTGGATAGGGTTCAAGGCATTACCAGGACTTTACATTTCGAAACATACCAAATTGGGTCACCAAGTTTTACTCAAATTTTAAGGTTTTCATCCATGAAAAACTCATCCCTTATATAGGCCTCCGAGGCCTATAACATACGCCTATAACATACCTAGAGGCAGTGCGGGACAAATTCGAGTACGTTCGATAAACCTTGGGCTCCTTAGGAAATTGTTTTCCTTATCATAAAGTGTCACACGCCCGTGTAGGTGGGCCGTGTGGACTCACACGCCTGTGTGACTTAGGGCACTCCCATGCCCTTTAGCCGTGGGCAACATTGACTTATCAACACGGCCATGGCACACACCCGTGTTGCCTGCTCGTGGACGACACTGTCTTTTTAACACGGCCATGGTGCACGCCCGTGTGGCCTACCCGTGTACAACTTTGAGCTAAAATTTTAAGTGCAGGGGATACACGACCGTAGCGCACACCCATGGGAGGGATCCGTGTGTCACACACGGCCTAGAAACACGGCCGTGTGTCTAACCATGTGGACTCTAATAGGCTATTTTCCAAGCCTTTAGTCACCCCTTTCTACTGCTTGTGCTTAGTGGTTACCAAATTCAAAGTAAAACACAATTATACACTTGTAAGTAATCTTGATTAAACTAGATGTATAGAAACCTCATATCATTGGTTTCATACATGATAGGTTATTTCCCACTTAGTGTTTATGGGTTCCCAAGTCACTTTAATTCATCCGAAATTGGCTCGTTCATGTGACTCATTGCCAATTGGTAACGACCCATCACTTGTAAATAAAACCATGCATAAATTCGTAGGTCATAGCCTACTTCAATTAAGCCAATTTTTGTGGCCATATACAAAGAAATAAACATATTTTTACATGCCTTCATTTGGCAAATCAAATGACACATATAACAAAATACTCAAAAATATTATACATGCCATTGAACAAAACAAACAAAGTCTTTATACCAAAGCTTGTCTAGTTGATAGTGTGTTGACTCTCCAATCGTCTTCCAATCATTTCGAGTCCTCGAGCTCTGTGAGACAGGGAAAAAGAGAGGGGTAAGCATTTACATGCTTAGTAAGCTCGAATAACCGGAAAGTAAACTTACCGAGTAATTAACATACATCCATATTTAAATCATGACATAATCAATTATGAAACGATTCCCTATCACATGCACTCAATCAATGAGTTAGTTACATAACAAAGCATCATGTAATTTATGTAGATGAGCTCATCATTCATCATCTTATTGACATACATCATATTAATCCCGTTGAGTTTGTAGGAAATCTCGATGGAATACCCATTATCCGTCAATTCTTACGAATGATCATTTCACAAATATGCACTCTCGCGAACCTCACATCTCATGGCAGGATTACCAATCCAGGCTAAATCCCCCATATCACGAACTCATAAGGTGATGTCGGGATTACCAGTCCAGGCTAAATCCCTTATAACGACAAACACCCTTAATGAGCTCGGATCTAAATTACCAGTCCAGGCTAAATTCAGACCCTAATCGGATTACCCGTCCGGGTTAAATCTCTAATGCACACATATTCTTCGAGAGGCTTGATCATTCAAGGAACACCCGTCTGAGCTAGATCCTTTTCATACTTGAGATCACGGATTACCCGTCCAGGCTAAATCCTTACTGCAACACATGCAGGATCTCTTTACACATATCAATAAGGGTTTATCGATCGAATTCCCTTTGTCAACCTCATCCGAGACATTTTTCACATGTTACCATAAAATATGCATTTCTATGATATTTCATGCTAATAATAAATGCAATCATCATGCATTCATAAATCATTCAATTATGCATATTAGGGGTTTACTTTAAGTTATCTGAACTTACCTGGTATTCTTTTCGTAGTTGTGTTTCAATTATTCCGAAACCTTGCGTTTACTTCGATCGACCTTCAGAATTTGTTCTTCGGGGTGTATAACAACAAAATTTAACTCATTAATACACTACATTATACATTTCAAGTTTAATATCTACCCCGGTCCAAATGACCGTTTTGCCCCTAACCTTTTACATTTTTACGATTTAGTACTAGGCTCATATAATGAAACACATGCGCTTCCTATCTTACCCAAGCCTAGCATAACACTTTTCCTTCTTATGGTAACCCACATTTTACATTATTTTCTCATTTTTACCACACATTTACATCTTTTGCAAAATAGTCCCTATAAGGGTTTTTCATGAAAATCAACTAGAAAAATATGTTTAATACACATTCATCTTTCATATTCCTCCATAATCCATCAAAATACAAGCAAATCATGCATGGGTAAATTTTTAAACATGAACCCTAGCGTGAAATATGGGTAGAAATGGAGAGAGCAAGCTATCGGGATTTCAAAAATACAAAGAGCATGAAAAACGGGGATTGGGAGCACTTACTATTGAGCTTGGAAAGCTTGAAAACCCTAGCTATGGAAACCCTTGAAGTTTTGGCTGGAAAAGGAAGAGAATGGGCTGATTTTAGTTCATTTTCCCATTTTATTTCATTAAATACCAAATGACCAAAATGCCCTTAAGCATTTTCCTTAAAATTCCATCCATTCAAGCCCATTTTTGTCCAAAAAATTAGAATTTGGGAAAATTTATCTCCAAGACCTTCTAATTCATAACCCAAAGCAATTTCATACAAATTTCTTCTAGAATTCAAGTTTTGCAATTTATTCAATTTAGTCCCTAATTTCCAATTGAACACCTTACTCAAAGAATTTACTCATGAAACTTTAACACATCTATATACTCATATTCTAGGCCTTATAAAAATCATAAAGTAAATATTTTGATGTCAGATTTGTGGTCCCGAAACCACCATTCCGACTAGGTCCTATTTTAAGATGTTACATGAATGGTCTAAAAAATGTCAGAAAAGTTTTGATCAGTTAAAAGCTTTGTTAACTGAACCTTCGGTATTGGTACAACCTGAGTCAGGTAAAGAATTTGTTGTTTACATTGATGCTTCATTGAATGGATTAGGTTGTGTTTTAATATAAGAAGGAAAAGTTGTTGCTTATGCTTCGAGACAGTTGAAGCCGTATGAGAAAAACTATCCAACACATGACCTTGAGTTAGCTGCCATCGTGTTTACTTTGAAGATTTGGCGTCACTATCTGTTTGGTAAAAAATGTCACGTGTTTTCTGATCATAAAAGTCTGAAATATTTAATGACGCAAAAAGACTTGAATCTGCAACAGAGAAGATGGTTAGAACTGTTAAAAGATTACGAATTTGTGATTGATTATCATCCGGGAAAAGAAAATGTTGTTTCTGATTCTTTGAGTCAAAAATCTTTATTTTCTTTGAGTGCAATGAATGCTCAATTAGTTCTGCTGATGATGTTTCAGTTTTAACTGAATTAAAATAGAGACCTTTGTTCTTACAACAGATCTGCGAGACTCAGAAGAGGTAAAATGAAATTATAGTTAAATGAACTCAATGTAATTCTGATTCTGATTCTGATTCTGAATTTTGAATAGATGTTGATGACTGTCTGAGATTCAAAAATAGACTTTGTGTTCCGAGAAATCCAGAGTTGATTCAAATGATTTTGAGTGAAGCTCACAGTAGTAGATTTTTTATACATCCGGGAAGTACGAAAATGTATAATGATCTGAAGAAGCAATATTGGTGGCCGGGAATGAAAAGAGATATCTCTAACTTTGTTTCAAGATGTTTAATCTGTCAGCAAGTTAAAGCTGAGCATGGAAATGGGAATAGAAATGGGATCGAGTGACCATGGATTTTGTTTCGGGTTTGCCTCTGTCTTCGAAAAAGAAAGATGCAATTTGGGTTGTAGTTGATCATTTGACGAAATTAGCTAATTTTATTCCGATTTGATTTGATTATTCACTTGATAAGGTAGCTGATTGTATATTTCTGATATTGTGAGATTGCATGGTGTTCCATTATCAATAGTGTCTGAAAGGGACCCGAGATTTACATCGAGATTCTGGAAGAAATTGCAAGATGCTCTGGGTACAAAATTGCATTTTAGCACTGCTTTTCATCCGTAAACAGATGGTCAATCAGAATAGATTATTCAGATACTCGTGGACATGTTGAGATGTTGCATTTTTGAGTTTGAAGGTACATGGGAATATTATCTACCTCTGATTGAATTTGCTTATAATAATAGCTTTCAATCTAGCATCAAAATGGCACCGTACGAAGCCTTATACGGTAGAAAGTGTAGAACTCCGTTATACTGGTCTGAGCTCAGTGAGAATAAGATTTACGGTATTGATTTGATAAAAGAAACAGAACAGAAAGTGAAAGTAACCTGAAATAGTTTGAAAACTGCCTCTGATTGTCAAAAATCTTATGCGAATTTAAAACGAAAAGATATTGAATTTGAGATCGGTGATAAAGTGTTTCTGAAAGTATCTCCATGGAAGAAACTGTTCCGATTTGGTAGAAAAGGCAAATTGAGTCCGAGATTCATCGGACCATATGAAATCATTGAGCGAGTTGGGCCGGTTGCTTATAGATTGAGGCTACCATCTGAGTTGGAAAAGATACATAATGTATTTCACGTATCGATGCTTCGATGGTACAGATTTGATCCGTCCCATGTGATATTCCCTTCTGAAATTGAGATTCAATCTGATATGACCTACAAAGAAAAATCGATCCGTATTTTAGCTCGCGAGATTAAAGAATTGTGAAACAAGAAAATTCCTCTAGTTAAAGTGTTGTGGCATCATCACGGTGCTGAAGAGGCTACGTGAGAGCTTGAAGATTCAATGAGACAACAATATCCGAATCTGTTTAACGGTAAGATTTTTCGTGGACGAAAATCCCTAAGGGGGGAGAATTATAACAGTCCGGTTTTGACCCTAGTCAGAATAGTGGTTTCGGGACCACAAATTCGAGTCTAATAAATATTTTAATATTATTTTCTGTCTCTATGTTATGTGAATTTACGTCTGTGAAAATTTCTGTGATTTAATTTGTCTGTTTCAGTGCTTAATTATGAAAAAGGATTAAATCGCGTAAAGTGTAAAAGTTGAGTGCTAAATGCTAAAGCACCTATTTGGCTTGGCTTTTAAAATAAAGGTCCTTGCATGTCAATTGGACCATTGTACTAATGCATGGACAAATATGGACATGGGTTGGTAGAAATTAATGTTATGTCGTTAAGGGTAAAATGGTAAAAGGTGATTATAATGTTATAATAATAAAATGAAAACATGAAATTGGCCATATTATCATGCATATAGCCGAAAATAAAATAAAAAGAAAAAGAAGAAAGCCATTTTAGATGTCGGCACTTTGATTGCTTGATTAAGGTACAATTTTAACTCGGTTTTTGATAATTTCTATGTTTCTGTGATCGTTGCTTCGTGTTCTTCAGAACCCATGTCTGAATTTCTATTTCTATTAAAGATTTCATGAAATGTCGTTATTGATATCATGAGTTTTGTAATGTTTTTGAATGAATTATGCAGGCTTGGTAGATGGTTCATAAGTTTTGTCTTTGAGTTTTTGATGAAATTGAGCTATTTGGGTTAAATTTTGAAAATGAGGTTTAGAAGGACTAAATTTTGAATTGAACATGTTGTATGGGTTTATATAGAAGCCATGAAAATTCGGCTAGCCCTTGTTGCAAAGAAATTTTGCATATTGGTGATTTTGTGATAAATGGACTAAATTGTCAAAATGTGAAAATGTAAGGGGTAAAATGTAAAGTGCCCTAAATATGTGTATATGGATTAAATTGAATGAAATGAATGATTGAATGGTTGAATTTGTATTGTATTAGATCAAGAACAAAGAAAATCGAACTTAGATCGAGGGAAGTCCAAAATATTTGAATAGACGACTCGTTTAATCTGAAATTCGTTCGAGGTAAGTTAAATTACAATTATGTGTTAATTGAAATAAATTCTGCACATATAAACTGTAATCTGTATTGGATGGCCTTGAGTGCCTGATGAATATCTTTGGAGTAAAGTATGATAATATGTTAATATCTGAAAAGCTCTGTATGTTTATAAGAAAAGTTGACATCTGTCTGAGACATCATGTAAGACCATGTCTGGGACACAGGCCTTGATTGAGATTTACGTTTAAGACCATGTTTGGGACATCAGCATTGTATCTGATTTCGTGTAAGACCTTGTCTGGGACAGAGGCATTGTTATTGAATTACATGTAAGACTAGATCCGGGACGTCAGCGTTGTACTTGTTTATGAGCATCTATATCGTTTCTGACCCGTCCGATGATAGCGAACGAAATTTGAGTTTGAGTATATGAAATGTATAGGCTATATAGGTACGTTTGTATCATACTAAATATCTGAATATGAAAAAATCTGTCTTTGTGAATTATGTATGGAAATGAAGCATGACATATATGCAAACAAAGGAACATGGTTAAGTTTATGAATTATTCTATGAAATGGTTATGAATCTATATTGGTGAATTGTATTTATATGCTTTAGTAGTTAGACCAATTGTGTTTGGCTTAATAAGCTCTTTGTAGCTTACTATATGTGTTTACATTCTGTTTTACAGTTATCGTAGCTACTGAAGGCTCGGGGATAGTCGAGGATTGTCACGTACTTTTGAAAGTGTAAATATTTTAAAGTATGGCATGTATAGGCTAGAAGGTCTATGTATATAAGTTTTGATGCGTATATATTATGCCATGAGAGTTGGCTAACAAATGAAATGTTGTATATAGTTTTGGTATTTGGTTGATGGTGCCAAATGGTGTATGGTTGTAGTGTTTTATGAGCTAATATGTTTTTGTTATAATGAAGCATGTTATGAGTATGGAATTGGTTGAAAATTTTAGGTACAAATGTTGTTTATTATGACTTGTAGGGATGACCTTTAAAAAGGGGTGGAAATTTGGCTTAAACCAAGCCTGCATTGTGCCACACGGCTATAGCACACGGGCTTGTTTGTTGGTCGTTGGCTTAAGTCAGTAGTTAGCTAAGAATCACACGGCCGTAGCACATGGGCGTTTCTGCTAGCCATGGGAATAAGTCAGTATATAAGCTATGTTTTGGCACGGCTGGTTCACATGGGCATGTCTGATGCTCGTGTGGGGCACATGGCCTGGTCACATGGGCGTGTGACCTCTATAGAATTGAAAATTTTCAAATGCTCTGAACTTTATGAATATGTTCGGTTTAGTCCCAACTGTCTCTTAAAAGTACATTTTAGATCTCGTAGACCATCTTAAGAGATGATTGCTTATGAAATGATGTTATATGATATCTGTGATTCTGAATTGGTCTAAAATGTTCTGTCTGTCTGGTAATGCCTCGTAATTGTAATCCGATGTTGGTTACGGGTTAGAGGTCTTACATTTTTTTGATATCAGAGCTATGGTTTAGTCAGTTCTTGGACTACCATAGCGTATATGAGTCTACCTATACATGCCATATATCTGAATCTGTGATAGTATTATGACACCTGACTTTGAAATATGCTTTTATATAGCAAATGGATCCCGATAGAGCTGTACCTAACGATGTAGAAAACAATACGCCTGCTCCCGCGCAAGGGATGGTGCAAGCTGATTCTAGACCGGCTACGAGTAGCTGTTTTGGTGAGGCTAAGCAAGCCTTCTACTAGATGATGAATGAATGGTTCACTCAATACATTAGAACCAATCTGACTGTACAACAACCTTCACCCCCGGTTAATCCTTCTCAAACTCCTGATATGCCACGAGTGAATCTGGTACAGTTGAGTAGACCACCGGTTGATAAGATTAGAAAGTATGGGGCTGAAGAGTTCTGAGCTACAACGAATGATGATGCTGAAAGTGCAGAATTTTGGTTGGAAAATACAATAAGAGTGTTTGATGAAATCTCTCTGAGTCTTGAGGAATGTGTTAAATGTGCCGTTTCACTTCTAAGAGATACGACGTATCATTGGTGGAAAACTTTAATATATATGGTTCCGAATGAACGAGTTACATGGGATTTCTTTCAATCTGAATTCTGGAAGAAATATATCAGTCAGAGATTCATTGATCAGAAACGTAAAGAGTTTCTTGAGCTTAAACAGGGTCGTATGTCTGTTACTGAATACGAACGTGAATTTGTGAGATTGAGCCAGTATCCCCGTGAATGTGTATCGAATGAAGCAATAATGTGCAAAAGGTTTGAAGATGGACTAAGCGAAGATATCCGTTTGTTAGTTGGGATTTTGGAGATTAAAGAAATGGTAGTGCTTGTTGAATGAGCATGTAAAGCTGGAGAATTAAGTAAAGAGAAAAGAAAAGCTGATTCTGAAGCTAGAGGTACTAGAAAGAGATCTTTGAGTAGATCATTTCAGTCTATGTCAAAGAAATTCTGAGATGATCAAAGCCGTTCAAATGCTAATGTGGGACATTCAAATCGAGATCGAGCTAGATCACATTCAAACTTCAGAGTCCCTGCTACTTCTGTTGCAAGTGTTGGGTATGTCTGATCTGAAAGACCTGAATGTAAACACTACGGTAAAAGACATCCAGGAAATTGTAGATTGGATGACCGAGCCTGTTTCTGATATGGATTTCTGGACCATTTTGTTAAAGATTGTTCTGCACCTGCTGAGCAAGAGAATGTACAGAATCTGAGACCGAGCAACACCTCAGCTAGAGGTAGACCTTCCAGAAATGCAAGAAATGCAAGTAGTGGTCAAAGAACTACTAGAGATACTATTGTTAGATCTGAGGCCAGAGCACCTGCCAGAGCCTATGCTATCCGAGCTCATGAGAAAGCCTCGTCTTCAAACGTGATTACTGGTACTTTTACTCTCTATGATACTTCTGTGATTGCATTGATAGATCCTGGATCAACGCATTCTTATATCTGTATAAATTTAGTGTATAGTAAGAATTTTCCTGTAAAGTCTACTAAATTCGTAATTAGAGTATCGAACCCCTTAGGCAAAAGTGTCTTGGTTGATAAAGTCTGTAAGAATTGCCTATTAATGTTACGAGATATCTTTTTTCCTGCTGATCTGATACTTTTACCTTTCGATGAATTTCACATAATTTTGGGAATGGATTGGTTAACTTTGCATGATGCTATTGTGAATTGCAAACAAAAAGTCATTGATTTAAGGTGTATGAATGATGAAATAATCCGAATTGAGTCTAGTGATCTGAATGGACTACCAGCTGTGGTATCTGCAATGAAAATACAAAAATATGTGAAGAAAGGTTGTGAAGCCTACTTATCTTATGTGTTAGATTCAAAAGTGAATGATAAGAAAGTTGAATAAGTGCCTATTGTTTGTGACTTTTCTGATGTGTTTCCTGAAGAACTACTTGGTTTGCCTCTGATTCGAGAAGTCGAGTTTGGCATTGAATTAGTACCTGGTACTACTTCGATTTCAATAGCTCCGTATAGAATAGCTCCAACCGAGTTAAAAGAATTAAAATTTCAGTTGCAAGAATTGACCCATCGAGGGTTTTCTAGACCGAGTTTTTCACCATGGGGTGCTCCGGTTTTATTTGTGAAAAAGAAAGATGGCATAATGAGAATGTGTATTGATTACCGTAACTTAATAAAGTGATTGTAAAGAACAAATACCCTCTACATAGAATTGATGATTTATTCGATCGGTTGAAAGGTACTACTGTGTTTTTTAAGATAGATCTGAGATCAGGTTACTACCAGTTACAAGTAAAGGACTCTGACATTCTGAAAACTGCTTTTAGAATGAGGTACGGGCATTATGAATTTTTAGTTATGCCTTTTGGTTTAACGAATCACGTACTGTATTTATGGATTTAATAAATAGAATTTTTAGACCGTATCTTGATCAATTTGTTGTTATATTCATTGATGATATTTTTATTTATTCACGTGATGAATCTAAGCATGTTGAACATCTAAAAATAGTGCTACAGACTTTGTGAGATAAATAGTTGTATGCAAAGTTTAGTAAATGTGAATTCTGGTTGCGAGAAGTTGGTTTTCTGGGTCATATTGTATCAGCATCTGATATCCGAGTTGATCCGAGTAAGATTTCAGCTATTCTGGATTGGAAGCCTCCAAGGAATGTATCTAAAGCCTACAGTTTTCTGGGACTTACCGGTTACTGTAGATGATTTGTAATAGATTTCTCTATGATATCAACTCCGTTGACAAAATTACTTTAGAAAGATGTGAAATTTGAATGGTATGAGAAAAGTCAGAAAAGTTTTGATTGGTTAAAAGCTCTGTTAACTGAAGTTCCGATATTGGTGCAACCTGAGCCAAGTAAAGTATTTGTTGTTTACAGCGATGCTTCATTGAATGGATTAGGTTGTGTTTTAATGCAAGAAGGAAAAGTTGTTACTTTTGCTTCGAGACAGTCGAAGCCGTATGAGAAGAAATATCCGACACACGACCTTGAGTTAGTTGCCATCGTGTTTTCTTTGAAGATCTAGCATCACTATCTGTTTGGTGAAAAATGTCACGTGTTTTCTGATCATAAAAGTATGAAATATTTAATGACGTAGAAAGACTTGAATCTGCGACAGAGAAGATGGTTAGAACTGTTAAAAGGTTATGAACTTGTGATTGATTATCATCCGGGAAAAGCAAATGTTGTTACTGATGCTTTTAGTCAAAAATCGTTATTTTCTTTGAGCGCGATGAATGCTCAATTAGTCCTGTCGGATGATGGTTCAATTTTAGCTGAATTAAAATTGAGACCTTTGTTCTTACAACAGATCTACGAGGCTCAGAAGAGGAAAAATAAAATTATAGTTAAACAAACTCAGTGTAATTCTGATTCTAATTTTGATTCTGAATTATGAATAGATGTTGATGACTGTTTGAGATTCAGAAATAGACTTTGTGTTCCGAGAAATCCAGATTTGATTAAAATGATTTTGAGTGAAGCTCACAGCAGTAGATTTTCTGTACATTAGGGAAGTACGAAAATGTATAATGATCTGAAGAAGTAATATTGGTGGCTGGGAATGAAAAGAGATATTTCTGACTTTGTTTCGAGATGTTTAATCTATCAGCAAGTTAAAGCTAAGCATCAGGTGCCATCTGGGTTATTACAACCGATTATGATTCTGGAATGGAAATGGGACCGAGTGACCATGGATTTTGTTTCGAGTTTGCCTCTGTCTCCGAAAAAGAAAGACGCAATTTATGTTGTAGTTGATCGTTTGACGCAATCAGCTCATTTTATTCCGATTCGGTTTGATTATTCACTTGATAAGGTAGCTGAGTTTTATATTTTTTATATTGTGAGGTGTGCCATTGTCAATAGTGTCTGATAGATACCTGAGATTTACACTGAGATTCTGGAAGAAATTGCAAGATGCTTTCGGTACAAAATTGCATTTCAGCACCATTTTTCATCCGCAAACAGATGGTCAATCAGAACAGATTATTTAGATACTCGAGGATATGTTGAGATGTTGCATTCTCGAGTTTGAAGGCACATGGGAACAATATCTACCTCTGATTGAATTTTCTTATAATAATAGCTTTCAATCGAGCATCAAAATGGCACCGTAAGAAGCCTTATATGGTAGAAAGTGTAGAACTCCATTATACTGGTCTGAACTCAGTGAGAATAAGATTTACGGTATTGATTTGATAAAAGAAATAGAATAAAAAGTGAAAGTAATCTGAGATAGATTGAAAACAGCCTCTGATCGTCAGAAATCTTATGCAGATTTAAAACGAAAAGATATTGAATTTGAGATCGGTGATAAAGTGTTTCTGAAAGTTTCTCCATGGAAGAAATTGTTCCAATTTGGTAGTAAAGGCAAATCGAGTTCGAGATTCATCGGTCCATATGAAATCATTGAGCGAGTTAGGCCGATTGCTTATAGATTGAGGCTACCATCTGAGTTGGAAAAGATACATAATGTATTTCACGTATCGATACTTCGACGGTACAGAACTGATTCATCCCATGTGATATCCCCTTCTAAAATTGAGATTCAATCTAATATGACCTACGAAGAAAAACTGATCCGTATTTAGCTTGTGAGATTCAAGAATTGCGAAACAAGAAAATTCCTCTAGTTAAAGTGTTGTGGCATCGTCACGGTGCTGAAGAGGCTACGTGGGAGCCTGAAGATTCAATGAGACAACAATATCCGAATCTGTTTAACGGTAAGATTTTCGGTAACGGTAAGATTTTCGGGAACGAAAATCCCTAAGAGGGGAGAATTGTTACAGTCTGGTTTTGACCCTAGTTGGAATAGTGGTTTTGGGACCACAAATCCGAGTTTGAAAGATATTTTAATATTATTTTCTGTGTCTGTGATATGTGAATTTACATCTGTGAAAATTTCTGTGATTTAATTTGTCTGTTTCAGTGCTTAATTATGAAAAATGATTAAATTGCGTAAAGTGTAAAAGTTGAGTGCTAGATGCTAAAACACCTATTTGGCTTGGCTTTTAACATAAAGGTCCTTGCATGTCAATTGGACCATTGTATTAATCCATGGACAAATATGGACATGAGTTGGTAGAAACTAATGTTATGTCATTAAGGGTAAAATGGTAAAAGGTGATTATAATATTATAATAATAAAATGAAAACATGAAATTGGCCATATTATCATGCATATAGCCGAAAATCAAAGAAAAAGAAAAAGGAGAAAGCCATTTTAGGTTTCGGCACTTTGATTGTTTGATTAAGGTACGGTTTTAACTCGGTTTTTGATAATTTTTACGTTTCTGTGATCATTGCTTCGTGTTCTTCAAAACCCATGTCTGAATTTCTGTTTCTGTTAAAGATTTCATAAAATGCCATTTTTGATATCATGAGCATTGTAACACCCCTAACCCGTATCCGTCGCCGGACTAGGGCCGCAAGACATTACTGAACTTGCACACATTTCTAAACATTCACATATTATCATTGGCCTTATCTTATATATATAAGATTAATCACAGATTAATCACCTTAATGGTAATTGAATGCTATAATAAAAAAATTTATAGCTTTTATTTAATAATTCTATACAAGTGCAGGTTTGACGACTTAAGTCATATTACAAGATATTATGCCTCTTAACAATTATGGCATAATTAATTTCACAAATAATCAGTAATAACACACTAAACATTTAAATAATAACAATTCTATCATTTAAACTTAAGTTAAAAACTTAGTAAATGCACATCTGCATACAAATATTTTATATATATAAGTTATTTATAAAATAACCATTTCAATATAAATACATACTCCACATGTACTCCTATTTATTTTAATCAACTAAACCTATTTTGCAAATTATATATGCATGACACATGTGTATGTACTCTCAAAACAAGTTTAAAAATAATAATAAATATTATTATACTTTATTCATATAACAACCATAGTGTCAGTGCATTCATACTTTTACATATATAAGCTCAACTAACAAGGCATATCTAATTAAATTAACACTTGTCTTTTACTATGATAAACAAATTACAATAAGTACATATCATTGTTCCAAGCTATAAGGAATTACCGAATACACCTTATACATATATCTTAGTTGTCATTTAACTAGTAGGTTACGAACTTGGTTCATTTTACAACCTTTATACTTTGTATAGCCGAGACACATAACAACTTATTAAACATTCTATAACATGAATATAATCTTAACATGAGTTTAGACCACAGAATAACTCGTCCTTTTACATCATGAGCTGCCACACTTAACATGAAAAAGTATATATATATATATATATATCGAAATAATATTAATTCATAATCAACATTTCTAGCTACCATTTAACCGAATAAACTTGCCAACCAAAGAAGTTCTTACTTTCAGTACAAGTCAATACCGTAGTATTTCAATCAAGGTAACATATCAAATATAATTTATACTTACCAATTTGTTAAGGCCAAATCATTCAAAATACATCCTGCCCACAAATCAACTTCAAT
Source organism: Gossypium arboreum (assembly GCF_025698485.1). Lineage (NCBI taxonomy): Eukaryota > Viridiplantae > Streptophyta > Magnoliopsida > Malvales > Malvaceae > Gossypium > Gossypium arboreum. The sequence goes on from NC_069080.1 coordinate 63,929,293, forward strand.
GCACAAAATACATATCACCAAAAAATTCAACCATAGCACTTAATATTATTATCAAAATGAACACAAACCATAACTAAACCGATTTTAAGAAAGGTAGTTAAGCCATTTCGCATGGCTAATATACATTCATTTCCAGAATAACTACCCCAAGACCAGCCTATACATGCCATAATTTAAGTTTAGCTTAGAGGTACCAAAGTAGTAGACAGTGTGATGAACTTGGCTGACAAATCTTCGAGCTTGCAGCAGACTTCCAAAAATCTATAAAACATAGTATCATAATACACAGAGTAAGCTACCGCAGCTTAGTAAGTCATAAGCAAATAAACAACTCATTATCATAATTAACTCATATTAAATATACGAATTGCATTAACAACATTAACCACCTAAGCCGAATACCTGTATAATCGTTTGATGCAACACAAATCAATTTCCCAAATCCAATAATCATAATATCCACACATCCATTTATTCTTTTACGCAACTTAAAAGTCAACTATTAATATCTCAAATATATAATACTTAAGTAATCGAATATACAAATCTTATATACATATCTTGAATAACATTTCAATGTTACACAAATTAATTATTCACAAGCCGAATACAGATATCATTATCCATGAATTCTTCATTTGCATTATACATGATTTATAGCTCATAACAATAATATTTTCTTACCTTATCTTAAATAGATATCAAGTTAACTTATACCTGACCATTTAGCTCGTATTATACAATTCGAACACAATTACCTTTGCCCGATGAACCATTTAGAATTGGATAGGACACTCGGATAATCACATAAATCGTACAATGCCAACATCCCAGACATGGTCTTTCATGTAACCACATATCGATGCCACTGTCCCAGATAGGGTCTTACTCGTAAACACATATGAGACTCATAAATCAATGCCATGGACTTACTCGCACACATATATCGGAATCCTATGTCATGACATACGTATCCTAGCTACACCTAAGGTTCATACGGGGCTTTCGGACGACGTATCTCGGTCGAATCGAACTCGGAAGTGTAGTAGCCACATTTAATCATATTCGGCCATAGTATATTTAAATTGTAACATTTCATAACAACACATAACTATAATATTAAATTACCAATAAACACATTTATTTGCTTATAAACTTACCTCGGACGATACAAAACGGAATCGAGCAGCTAGTCGACGACTTTTGTTTCCCCGATCCAAGTCCGATTTCTTTAGTTCTTGATCTAAACATATTCAAATTAAGCTCATTCAAACATATTTTCATTCAATTTAGTCCAAAAACACATAAATGGGAAAATTACCATTTTAACCCTTACATTTACAATTTTTTACAATTTAATCCCTATTGCACAAAACACAAAATACACAAAATTTCACAACACCCAAGTTAGGCCGAATAGTACCCATACTCATAAAAATCCACATATTTTATCAATTTCATATTTTAGTCCCTCAAATTATTATTTTTTCAATTAAGTCCTATTTACTCAAAATCATCAAAAACTCCAATTCAAATATGTTAATCTAAAACATATCTTTCATTTTTCATCATCAAACAACAAAAATCACAAACTATCAACAATGGCACAACTCAAAATATTCATCAAAATCAAAAATTAAAGCTTGGGTTTTGTAGTACTCGAAGCAACGATCTAAAAAAACGTAGAAATCATCAAAAACCAAACAAAAACGAACCTTGAATGAGCTTGAATATTGACCGAAACCTAGTGTAATATCCCGAATTAGGGCCTAATCGGAATAGTGGTTTTGTGACCATAAATCCGAGATAGAAATAATTATTTTATAATTATTTTGATGATTATGATATGATTGCATGATTGTGTGAAAATTTCGTGATGAAATTCTATGCCTAAAGTGCTTAAATTGAAAGTAGGGACTAAATCGAATAAGTTGCAAAACTTGCATTCTAGAAGTTTTTAGTATGAAATTATTTTGGAATATTAATGAGGAGGTCTTAAATAGCAATTTGACCAATTTTAAGTTCATGGACAAAATTAGGACATGGAAGGAATTTTTGGAAAGTTTAGTAGTAAGGGTATTTTGGTCATTTAGTTATTAAAATGAATTAAAACAAAATTAAAAGCCAATTTTGTCCATCTTCTTCATTAGGCCGAAATTTCAAGGGTTCTCCATAGCTAGGGTTTGTTTCAAGCTTCCAAGCTCCATAGTAAGTGATTCCAAGCCCGCTTTTAATGATTTTACGTTTTGAGATCCCGATAACTCGATAAAGCTTATGTTAGCAATAATTTAACCTAGGGTTTATATTTGGAAAAATACCCATAGGTGAAATTTGTGTATTTTGATGTTTTATGATAGAATATGAAGTTTTAAATTATGTTAGACAACTTGTACTACTCGATTTTAAGCAAAAACGAGTAAAAGGGCTTAATCGGTAAAAATACCTAATAGTCACAAGTACATGTTAGAGTGAGAATTTGATGTTGCCATAGAAGAGAAAAGTGATCAGCATGTTGTAAAACATAAGAATAAGGAATAAAGTTTAATCCGAGCCTAGGGGCAAAATGTAAATATGCAAAAGTTTAGGGTAAAATTGTAATTTTGCCAAAATTTGAGTTAAGGATTAATTTGATAATGTGAGTATTAAATAAGCTAAATGTGTTATTTTAGATCAAGAAAGACGTGGAATCGACCTCAATCGAGGAAAAGAAAAGATTGTGGACTAAATTGCAAAATCTTTGTATTTTGGTACCAAGGTAAGTTCATGTGTAAATAATGTAGCATAATGGTTATTTTTAAGTTATTGATGTTAATTATATGTTATGCTGAATTTTATTATGAAATGTATGCTTTGTGGTTAATTTCAAATAATATGTAAATTATGTGAACTACTTGTTAAATATAATTGTTACCGAGTATTGATTTCGGCATTCTACGGAAGACGGCAAGGATAAGTGTTCGAGGAGAAAGCCCGTTTGAACCTTAGGAATAGATTAGGATACAAGTGACATGTCACTGGGATGGTTGAGTATCCGAACTCGTTGAGTTGAGTCCGAGTTCACTTATGGATGCGAATGTCCGAACTCGTTGAGTTGAGTCCGAGTTCGTGAGATGTAACTAGGCATCCGAACTCGTTGAGTTGAGTCCGAGTTCACTTATGGATGCGAACGCCTGAGCTCGTTGAGTTGAGTCCGAGTTCGCTTATGGGCGGGTTACATGATTGCTTGATTGCATATATGGCACTTATGTGCAAGTTATCCATGTATCCGAATTATATTCCGATGTGTTCAACGGGTAAAGTTCTACTCAATGGAGGAATATTCGTGATGTAAAGAGACGTATTGGTAAGTGATGTGAAATGGTTATTTTGGACAGGTATGTATTTAACCCTCGGGTTGAGTATTGATACAACCACTATAAGGTAATAAGATGATGAAAAATGATCAGAGATGTGATATGTGTTTTAGTGATGTATGCTAATGTTGATTGGTATAACTGTTTGTTATGTTACTTATTATTTTCATATGAACTTACTAAGCATTTATGCTTACTCCTCCTTCTTACTCATTGTAGTTTTGGACAAGCCAGCTCGGAGTTGGGATAGGTCAAGGCTCACCACACTATCCTAAGACTTTTGGTAATGGCTTGTAAATTTAAGTATGGCATGTATAGCAATATACCTATTTTGTGTAAATGATCTTATGGTATGGTTGTGGAATGGTTGAGGAAATGCTTGATAATGATAAATTATGAAAATGGTTAGTGTAGATTATGCTTGATGTTAAGGAAAACTATTAAGATATTTAGTGCATAAAAACTCATAAAAGGGATGAAATTTGTCATAAACAGAATACTGCAGCAACACTGACGCGAGTTTAAAAATTTACTAAAAATCATAGAAATTGAACTTGGTGATGTAATACATATAAAATTGAAGCTTATTATGTCTAGTTTCACATGAAACAAATGAAACAGGTAAAGGAATTATATGTTACAAGATATTTGAATTTTAGTGAAACAGGGTCATAGCAGTTTTTGAATCCCCTGTTCCAACTTTAGAAATTCATCATAAATTATAAAGATATAATTAAGTGGTATATTTTATATCCTCAGAATCCTTATTGAGTCTAGTTTTAGTATAAACAAATCTCATAGTCATATGAATTTTGTATAGAGAGAAATGTGGTTCGTAGTAAACAGAGGTCAGACCAATCGAGTCCTGAAACAGGGGTAACTTTAACTAATAAACTGTACTAATTGCCCCAACCAAAAATTCTAGAAAACAATTAGTAGATAGGTATATGAGTCTAGATTTAGAGAAAATTTATAGATCTTGATTTCGAGTTTCGTAACTCAAGATATGATTTTTCTTGTGACTGTGATGCAAGTAGCTTAAAAGCTGTGAATGCAGAAACAATAATCCAAAGTTTTAAAAATGTTAAACTAAGCTTAGTAACACCTCATACTCGACTCCGGCGATGGTCTCGGGCGTGGGGGCGTTACACCTAGCTTGCTTTCTTTTCTTTTTATTTTGTTTAGTCGGCTACAAAGAATATGAACACTCAAATGAATTTGTTTATTTTATGTTTTATATTATAATATAACATATAATAATTCAATATTTAATTTACTTATATAACTGTACTAATATAATATAAAAACCATGTAACATATATCTTATGCTGTCCCACTTACTTATTAATGGGATATTTACAACATAAATGTCCCAACTTAGAAAGCCACTAACAATTTGGCCCTCATGCTTTAAACTATCAAGTTTTTAATTTACGCGATTAAGTCCTTTCATTTAATCGGACACCTAGACGACAAAATTAAATCACGAAAATTCCACAGATATAAATTCACACAAAATAAACATGGAAAATAATTTAAAATTTCTTTTTGACTTAGATTCGTGGTCCCGAAACTACCATTCTGATTAGGGTCTAAATCGGGCTATTACAACTCTCCCCCCTTAGGGATTTTCGTCCCCGAAAATCTTACCGGTGAATAGGTTCGGATAACATTCTCTCATTGTACCCTCTGGCTGCCATGTTGCTTCCTTAACTCCATGCTTATGCCACAATACTTTAACTAACGGAATCTTCTTATTCCGCAACTCTTTAACCTCACGAGTCAAAATGCGAATCGGTTCTTCTTCGTAGGTCATATCAGACTAAATTTCAATCTCAAACGGACTAATCACATGTGAAGGATCAGATCGATACCTCCAAAGCATCAAAACATGGAATACATTGTGTATTTTTTCCAACTCAGGTGGCAACAGCAATCTGTAAGCAACTGGCCCAATACGCTCTATAATTTCATATGACCCAATGAATCTCGGACTCAATTGGCCTTTACAACCAAATCTGAGTATTTTCTTCCATGGTGAGACTTTCAAGAAAACTTTATCTCCAATCTGAAACTCTGTATCTTTACATTTCAAGTCCGCATAAGATTTCTGATGATCAGATGCTGCTTTCAGACTTTCACTTATCACTTTCACTTTCTGTTCAGTTTCTCTGATCAAGTCAACCCCGTGTATCTTATTTTCACTGAGCTTAGTCCAGTACAACAGCATACGGCATTTACGACGATATAAAGCCTCATAAGGTGCCATTTTGATACTCAATTGATAGCTGTTATTATACGTAAATTCAATCAGAGGTAGATATCGTTCCCACGTACCTTCAAACTCGAGAATGCAACATCTCAACATATCCTCAAGTATTTGAATGATTCGCTCAGACTGGCCATCTGTTTGCGGATGGAAAGCAATACTGAAATGTAATTTCGTACCTAGTACATCTTGCAGTTTCTTCCAAAACCACGATGTAAACCTCGGATCTCTATCCGAAACAATGGATATAAGCACACCATGTAATCTTAAAATCTAAGAAACATACAATTCAACCAGCTTATCAAGTGAGTAATCTATACGTATCGAAACAAAATGAGCCAATTTAGTCAATCTAGCAACAACAACCCATATTGCATCTTTCTTGCTCGGTGTCAATGGTAAACCAGATACAAAATCCATCGTGACTTTATCCCACTTCCACTCAGGTATCATGATAGGCTGAAGTAATTCTGAACGTACTTCATGTTTAGCTTTTACTTGTTGACAGACTAAACATCTTGCAACAAAGTCAGAAATGTCTCGTTTCATACCATGCCACCAGTAAAGCTGTTTCAGATCATTATACATCTTTGTACTACCTGGATGAGTAGATAATCGGCTGCTGTGGGCTTCATTCAAAATCATCTGAATCAACTCTAAATTCCTAGGAATGCACATTCGGTCTTTGAACCTCAAACAGTCATCAGCATCCACTCTGAACTCTGAATCAACATCCGTCTCACACTGAGCTCGTTTTGCAATCAATTCATTATCAACCTTCTGGGCATCACATATTTTTTGAACAAATAATGGTCTAGCTTTCAATTCAGCTACTATCAAACAATCATCTGACATAGCCATATGCGTATTCATTGCTCGCAAAGCAAACAGTGACTTTCGGCTTAAAGCATCAGCAACAACGTTAGCCTTTCCCGGCTGATAGTCAATCACAAGGTCGTAGTCTTTTAGCAATTCTAACCATCGACGTTGTCTTAAATTCAGATCTTTCTAAGTCATCAAGTATTTCAGGCTTTTGTGATCAGAATAAACATGACATTTCTTACCGAACAAATAGTGGCGCCATATTTTTAATGCAAACACAATAGTTGCCAATTCTGAGTCGTGTGTCGGATAGTTTCTTTCATGTGGCTTTAACTGTCTCAAGGCATAAGCTATCACTTTACCCGATTCTGGTTGAACTAGCACTGGAGCTTTGGTCAAAAGGGCTTTCAACTGATCAAAGCTTTTCTGGCACTTCTCTGACCACTCGAACTTAACATCTTTCTACAATAGCTTAGTCATCGGGGCTGCAATCACAGAGAAACCTTTCACAAACCATCTATAATAACCAACAAGTCCCAGAAAGCTTCAGACTTCAGAAACATTCTGCAGAGGTTTCCAATCCAATATAACTGAAATTTTGCTCGGATCACCCCGAATACCTGATGCTGATACCAAATGACCCAGAAAACTGACTTCACTTAGCCAGAATTCACATTTACTGAATATTGCATACAACTGCTTATCTTGCAAGGTCTGCAACACAAGTCTCAAATGTTCGGCATGAGAAGAGCCAGTCTGGATTTTGGCTTGAGAAGTCAAACAGTTGAGGAATAATAATATAGCACTTGTGAAAGTCTTATGGCATAGACATGGAGTAGAGGAAGCCACACGAGAACCTGAGGAAACCATGAGAGACCAATACCCGAATCTAGTCAACGGTAAGATCCCCGAAAATTCGTAAAGGGGAGAATTGTAATAGCCCAATTTTAGGCTTAGTCGGAACAGTGTGTGACAACCCGAATTAGGGCCTAATCGGAATAGTGGTTTTGTGACCACAAATCCGAGATAGAAATAATTGTTTTATAATTATTTTGGGGTTTATGATATGATTGCATGATTGTGTGAAAATTTCGTGATGAAATTCTATGCCTAAAGTGCTTAAATTGAAAGTAGGGACTAAATCGAATAAGTTGCAAAATTTGCATCCCGGAAGTTTTTAGTATGAAATTGTTTTGGAATATTAATTAGGAGGTCTTAAATAGAAATTTGACCAATTTTAAGTTCATGGGCAAAATTAGGACATGGAAGGAATTTTTGAAAGTTTAGTAAGGAGGGCATTTTGGTCATTTGGATATTAAATGAAATAAAATGGGAAAAATAACACAAAATTGATCATCATCCTCCTTAGTTGCTGCCGAATTCTCCCTCTCTCCATAGCTAGGGTTTCTTAAATTTTCAAGCTCCATAGTAAGTGATTCCAAGCCCGCTTTTAATGTTCTTTACGCTTTTGGAATCCCTAAGCTCGATTAAGCTTATGCTAGTAATAATTTAACCTAGGGTTCATATTTGGAAAAATACCCATAGGTGAAATTTGTGTATTTTGATGTTTTATGATAGAATATGAGGTTTTAAATTATGTTAAATAACTTGTGCTACTCGGTTTTAAGTGAAAATGAGTAAAAGCAGATAATCCAGAAAAATACCTATTGTTCATAACTATATGATAGAGTGAGAATTTGATGTTGTTGTAGAAGAGAAAATGTTCAGCATATCATAAAATATAAGAATAAGGGCTGAAATTAAATTCCGAGCCTAGGGGCAAAATTGTAATTTTGTAAAGTTAGGGGCAAAATGTAATTTTTCCATGATGTGATTTTGGATTGAAATAAATAGTATGAGTATTAAATGAGCTAAATGTGTTATTATAGATCAAGAAAGACGCGAATTGATCTCGAGCAGGGAAGGAAAAAGTTTTGGACTAAATTGCAAAATTTCCACATTTTGCACCAAGGTAAGTTTGTATGTAAATATTACAATAATTTCATGTACATTTTATATTTCAGCCTATTATATAAATATACTAGCTGATGTTAAAATATAAATCGACTATTGGAAGAATGGAAATAAATATAGAGAGAGATATCCCGGTTGAACATTCGGAGAGATCGAATGAAATAGAGGGAGCGTAGCTAGGTCACATGTATGATGCTTGAGTGCACATCATGTGTACAAGAAAGCTACGAGACACCTCAGAGTAGCTAGGTCACATGTGTGATACGAGATGTATCCCATGTAGACAAGAGAGCTACGTGAAAGATAAATGTAGCTAGGTCGCATGCGTGATTCCAAGTGAAGGACACCATGTAGACAAGAGAGCTACGAGACAAATCGGTTAGGTCGCATGAGTGGTACTAAGTGTTCACCATGTGTACAAGAGAGCCGAACTAAACGAAGTATGATGGTGGGGCTGTGTGCTGAAACCATTAAATATCGAGGATTGATCCAAATTGTTCAACGGGATGGTTTTGTGGTGATATTGTGGTTTGGACCTACACTTATGGTGAATAAAATGTGGTGAAAATGATTTGTGGTATATACATATCTAAGATAAAATGAGGTTAGCATAAAGAATGTGTGAAAGAGTGAAATTAGCATTAAAACTGTTTTTAGATGGTAGCAGTGACGTGATTTTGAAAAATCACCAAAAATAGGAGGAATATAATTAGAGGTTGAATGAGATGTGAAATTAAAGTTTAATGAGTCTACTTTCATATAAAAGAAACATAGCAAGCAAAGGACTTCTATATTTTGAGATATTTACAATTGTATGTGACTTGCTCAGGATGAATACGTGATCCCCTGTTCCAACTTTGAAAAATCATTAAAAATTGTACAAAGAAAATTAAGAAATATAGTTTACATGCCTAAATTCCTTGTTGAGACTAGTTTTAAATGAAACAGACTTCAGGGTTGTTTGAATTGTGTACTGAGAGAAATTCAATTTGTAGTGAACAGAGGTCAGATCAGTCAAGCTGTGTAACAGGGGAAATTTTAACTAATAAACTGTACTAATCGGCTGAACCAAAAATTATAGAAAAAAATTATCAAAAAACTTTATGAGTCTAGATTCAGGGAAATTTTACGGATTTGAATTTCGAGTTTTGTAACTCGAGTTATGATTTATTTAGTGAATATGACGCAGCAGAGACAGCTTAATCAAAGTGGAATGAATAGTGAAGTTAAAGTAGATATACTTGAATTGTTCGTAAACATGTTAGATTCTTTAATTAGCATTTACATACTTACTTACTAAGCTATAAGCTTACTTTGTTTCTCTCTTTTGTCTTATAGTGTCCTTCACTTGCTCAGAGTTAAGGATCGTGAAGATCTACCCGCACTATCATACTTTAGGGTATTTGAACTAAACGTTTTGAATTATGGCATGTATAGTAGGCTTAATTATTTTGTTACGTGTCATATTTGTCTAGGTTTAAAATATTAGTTACAATTACTCGACCAGCTACTTTGTACAAGCCATTAAAGTTGGCTAATATTGTTCAAGACATATATTATACGATGCACTAACAAATTGGATGACATATTTATATCTCGGTTATGTTTAATGGTATGTGTTATGTTCGGTAATACCTTGTATCTGTTCCTGACGGTAATGGGTAAGGGTGTTACATTTAGTGGTATCGAGCTATGGTTTAGTCGGTTCTCGGACTAATAAAGTGTGTGTAAAAGTCTAGCTATACATGCCATAAAAATATTGTGATAGTGTGGTGACTCAGTTATTCTAAACGTGTTTTGTTTTAATATAGTAATGGATCCCAAGGAACTGCGGTGATGATCTTTGCTAATGTCTGCGGCTCCGTACAAGGGACCGCTACTGTGGAAAGTAGACTTGAGACATTGAGACAAGGAGATGAGGCTCGGGATGCCTTTCTCCAAATGATGAACAATTGGTATCTTGAATTTATTCGAGCAAATCCAAATGCTCAACCTCCTCCACCCCTCCTATACCTCGACGATTCACCAGAGCTGCTCAAGGTATAGATTTGGTAAGAATGAACAAGCCTTCATTGACAAGATTCAAAAACAAGGGGTCAAGAGTTTAGAGCAAAGGTCGATGATGATCCCGAGAAAGCGGAATTACGGCTTGAAAATTCTACCCGTATTTGAGGAGCTCTCATGTACACCCGAGGAATGCTTAAAGTGTCAGATCACTTTTGAGAGATTCGGCCACCACCGGTGGAAGACTTTGGTTGCAGTGGTGCCAAAAGAAAAGTTACTTGGGATTTCTTCCAGAAGAATTTAGAAAGAAATACATAAGTCGGCGATTTATTGATCAAAAGCGGAAGGAGTTCCTTGAATTGAAGCGAGGGAAAATGTCTCGTAGCGAGTATGAACGCGAATTTTAAGACTCAGCAAGTATGCCTGGAATGTGTGTCCACCGAGGCCATTATGTGTAGAAGATTTGAAGATGGGCTGAATGAGGACATTAAAGTGCTTGTAGGAATTTTGGAGTTGAAAGAATTTGTAGTATTGGTTGATCGAGCACTTAAAGTCAAGAATTGAACAAAGAAAGAAGAAAAGTCGCTATTGAGGCCCGAGATGTCGAAAAAGACAGATAAGCAAGCCATTTCAATCTCAACCAAAGAGGTCCAAAGAGACAAACCCTCGAATGACAGTTTCAATTGGGGATTCACAGAGATCGTGGTAGAGCATATTCGGGTCTAAAGCTCAAGCTACTTGATGGCAAGTGTGGGTAATGTGCGACCTAGAAAGCCCGAGTGTCGAAATGTGGCGAGCAACATTATGGTGAGTGTTGGGGACCGAGCGAGCTTGTTTCAAAAGGGTTCTCATGAGCATTTTATTAGAGATTGTCCGGAGAAAGTTAAAGAAGAAAGATTTGAGTGCTAGATGAATACCACCGCTAGTAGAGGTAGACCACCGAGAAATCTTGGAGGTGGGACTAGTAGTAAAACGTGATGAAAGATTTAACGGCAAGATCGAAGCTAGAGCACCTGCTAGAGCTTATGCTATACGTGCCGAGAAGATGCATCATCTCCGATGTCTTCTTGGTACATTTTCTCTCTATGATACTATTGTTATTGCATTGATTGATCCGGGTCCACTCATTCCTATATTTGCATGAATTTAGTATCCAATAAAAAAGTTGCTGTTGAATTCTTGAGTTTACGATTAAAGTGTCGAACCCCTTAGGCCAATATGTGCTAGTTGACAAGGTTTGCAAGAATTGCCCATTAATGAGTCAAGGTCACGCTTTTCCGCCAACTTGATGTCATTACCATTTGGTGAGTTTGACGTTATCTTGGGAATGGACCGTTAACATTGTATGATGCTAAGGTAGATTGTAAACAAAAGACACTAGAGTTGAAATGTGAAAATGGAGAAATTCGTGGGTTGAAACAGATGAATCAAATAAATTGCCTATGGTGATTTCGCACATGTCTCGCACGTAAATACATGAGAAAAGGGTGTGAAGCTTATCCGCTTATGTAATGAATATTGAGTTGCCTCAACTGAAATTTGAATCGATCTGATAGTCCGTGAGTTTCGGATGTATTTCTGAGGAATTGCCTGGTTGCCTCCAACAGAGAGATAGATTTTGCCATTGATTTGTTGCCGGGTCGCACCGATCTCGATTGCTCCATATAGAATGGCTCATCAATTAAAAGAATTGAAGGCTCGATTGCAGGGAGTTAACGGACAAGGGATTTGTGAGACCGAGTTTCTCTCCCGGGGTGCTCTGTATTATTCAGAAGAAGAAGGATGGTTCAATGAGACTTTGCATTGATTACCGTCGACTTAATAAGGTGACTATAAAGAACAAGTACCCATTGCCGAGGATTGATGATTTATTCGATCGGTTAAAGGGGCCACAGTGTTTTCAAAGATTGATTTGAGGTCCGGTTACTACCAATGAGAGTTAAGGAGTCGATGTGCGAAAACCGCCTTTAGGACAAGATCTTGAGAGAAAAGAAACTGTTGCCAAGTTTAGTAAAAGTGAGTTCGGCCGTGAAGTCGGATTTTTGGGGCATATAGTCTCGGTGATGGTATTCGGTGGATCCAAGCAAGATTTACGTGATCGTTGATTGGAAACCGCCAAGAATGTATCCGAGGTTAGAAGCTTTTTAGGCTTAGCCGGTATTATAGACGTTTTGTTGAAGGATTTTCGATGATTGCCTCTCCTATGACTAAGTTGTTGCAAAAGAATGTTAAGTTTGAATGGACTGATAAATGTCAACAAAGTTTTGAAAGGTTGAAAGCACGATTGACTGAAGCACCAATTTTAGTACAGCCCGAGTCAGGAAAGGAGTTCGTAATTTATAGTGATGCATCATTGATGTGCCTTGGATGTGTGTTGATGCAAGAGGGTAAAGTGGTAGCTTATGCTTGAGACAGTTAAAACCGCATGAGAAGAACTATCCTACACATGATTTGGGCGGCATTGTTGTTTTTGCCTTGAAGATTTGGCGACATTATTTGTACGGTGAAAATGCCAAATTTTCTTGATCACAAAAGTTTGAAGTACTTGATGAATCAAAAGGATCTGAATCTCGACAATGAAGATGGCTTGAATTATTAAAGGATTATGATCTAGTGATTGATTACCATCCGGAAAAGCAAATGTAGTTCTTGACGCCTTGAGCGAAAAATTTCTTTTTACTTTGAGAGCCATGAACACGGGGTTAGCATTGTCGATGATGGGTCAATCTTAGCAAAGATGAGAGCTAAACCGTTATTTCTCCGTTGATTTGTGATGCTCAAAAGAATGATAGTGAGTTGCGGATCAAGAGAACTCAATGCGAATCGAGTTACGACTCGATTTTCGAGTTGGACCGGATGACTGCTTGATGTTTCGAGACGGATATGTGTCTTGAAAAATGATAAATTGATTCGTAAAATATTACATGAGGCGCACAATAGTTGTTTATCGTTCATCCTGGTAGCACAAAAATGTATAATGATTTAAAGAAGTCAGATTGGTGGCGGTATGAAAAGGACATTTCTGAATTTGTAACCAAGTGTTTGATCATCAACAAGTAAAAGTGAACATCAAGTGCCTTGAGGATTACTTCATAGGTAATGGTGCTGAGTGGAAATGGGACAAGATTACCATGGATTTTGTAACCGGTTTGCCTTTAACTCCTAAAAAGAAGGATGTTGTTTGGGTAGTGGTTGATAGATTAACAAAGTCAGCCCACTTTATACTAGTAATGCGTCTGATTACTCACTTGATAAATTAGCGAATTATATATTGCTTTGAAATTGTGAAGTTGCACGGAGTACCTATGTCTATAATATCGATAGAGATCCAAGATTTACCTCAAGATTTTGGAAAAAGTTACAAGAAGCTTTGGGTACAAAATTGAACTTTAATACCGCATTTCATCCACAAACAGATGGTCAAACGGAAAGAGTAATCCAGGTACTCGAAGATATGCTTAGAGGCTGTGTTTTAGAATTTGGAGGTAGTTGGGAGAAATATCTATCTTTGATTGAGTTTGCCTACAATAACAGTTATCAATCAAGTATACAAATGGCACCGTCTGAAGCCTTGTATGGTCGTAAGTGTCGAACTCCTTTATATTGGACCGAGCTTAGTGAGAAACAGATTCATGGAGTTGATCTAGTTAAAGAAACCAAGAGAAAATAAAAGTAATTCGAGATTGCTTGAAAGTCGCTTGGATCGACAAAAGTCATATGCGATTTAAAAAGAAAAGAGATTGAATTTCGGTGGGTGATAAAGTGTTCTTGAAGGTGTCACCATGGAAAAGATTCGAGATTTAGTCGAAAAGGCAAGTTGAGTCCGCGTTTTATTGGGCGTCTGAGATTCTTGAGAGAATTGGACCAAGAGCATATCGGTTGGCCTTCTACCGCAGAGTTAGAAAGAATTCATAATGTGTTTCATGTATCAATGTTGCGACGTTATCGTTCGATCCTTCACATGTGATTTCCCAATGTAATTGAGATTCGATCGGATATGACCTATGAGGAGAAACCAATAAAGATTTTGGCTCGAGAGGTTAAACAGTTAAGAAATAAAAGTATAGCTTTAGTGAAAGTATTGTGGCACGTACATGGGATAGAAGAGGCTACGTGGGAAACCGAGGAAGCTATGAGGAAACAAGACCCAAACCTCTTTACCGGTAAGATTTTCGGGGACGAAAATCTCAAAAGGGGGGAGAATTGTGACAACCCGAATTAGGGCCTAATCGGAATAGTGGTTTTGTGACCACAAATCCGAGATAGAAATAATTGTTTTATAATTATTTTGGGGTTTATGATATGATTGCATGATTGTGTGAAAATTTCGTGATGAAATTCTATGCCTAAAGTGCTTAAATTGAAAGTAGGGACTAAATCGAATAAGTTGCAAAATTTGCATCCCGGAAGTTTTTAGTATGAAATTGTCTTGGAATATTAATTAGGAGGTATTAAATAGAAATTTGACCAATTTTAAGTTCATGGACAAAATTAGGACATGGAAGGAATTTTGAAAGTTTAGTAAGGAGGGCATTTTGGTCATTTGGATATTAAATGAAATAAAATGGGAAAAATAACACAAAATTGATCATCATCCTCCTTAGTTGCTGCGAATTCTCCCTCTCTCCATAGCTAGGGTTTCTTAAATTTTCAAGCTCCATAGTAAGTGATTCCAAGCCCGCTTTTAATGTTCTTTACGTTTTTGGAATCCGGAAGCTCGATTAAGCTTATGCTAGTAATAATTTAACCTAGGGTTCATATTTGGAAAAATACCCATAGGTGAAATTTGTGTATTTTGATGTTTTATGATAGAATATGAGGTTTTAAATTATGTTAAATAACTTGTGCTACTCGGTTTTAAGTGAAAACGAGTAAAAGCAAGCATAATCGGTAAAAATACCTATTGTTCATAACTATATGATAGAGTGAGAATTTGATGTTGTTGTAGAAGAGAAAATGTTCAGCATATCATAAAATATAAGAATAAGGGCTGAAATTAAATTCCGAGCCTAGGGGCAAAATTGTAATTTTGTAAAAGTTAGGGGCAAAATGTAATTTTTCCATGATGTGATTTTGGATTGAAATAAATAGTTTGAGTATTAAATGAGCTAAATGTGTTATTATAGATCAAGAAAGACGCGAATTGATCTCGAGCGGGGAAGGAAAAGTTTTGGACTAAATTGCAAAATTTCCACATTTTGCACCAAGGTAAGTTTGTATGTAAATATTACAATAATTTCATGTACATTCTTATATTTCAGCCTATTATATAAATATACTAGCTGATGTTAAAATATAAATCGACTATTGGAAGAATGGAAATAAATATAGAGAGAGAGATCCCGGTTGAACATTCGGAGAGATCAAATGAAATAGAGGGAGCGTAGCTAGGTCACATGTATGATGATGAGTGCACATCATGTGTACAAGAAAGCTACGAGACACCCTGTAGTAGCTAGGTCACATGTGTGATACGAGATGTATCCCATGTAGACAAGAGAGCTACGTGAAAGATAAATGTAGCTAGGTCGGATGCGTGATTCCAAGTGAAGGACACCATGTAGACAAGAGAGCTACGTGAAAGATAAATGTAGCTAGGTCGCATGCGTGATTCCAAGTGAAGGACACCATGTAAACAAGAGAGCTACGAGACAAATCGGTTAGGTCGCATGAGTGGTACTAAGTGTTCACCATGTGTACAAGAGAGCCGAACTAAATGAAGTATGATGGTGGGGTGTGTCTTTGAAACCATTAAATATCGAGATTGATCCGAATTGTTCAACGGGATGGTTTTGTGGTGATATTGTGGTTTGGACCTACACTTATGGTGAATAAAATGTGGTGAAAATGATTTGTGGTATATACATATCTAAGATAAAATGAGGTTAGCATAAAGAATGTGTGAAAGAGTGAAATTAGCATTAAAACTGTTTTAGATGGTAGCAGTGACGTGATTTTGAAAAATCACCAAAAATAGGAGGAATATAATTAGAGGTTGAATGAGATGTGCAATTAAAGTTTAATGAGTCTACTTTCATATAAAAGAAACAGAGCAAGCAAAGGAATTCTATATTTTGAGATATTTACAATTGTATGTGACTTGCTCAGGATGAATACGTGATCCCTGTTCCAACTTTGAAAAATCATTAAAAATTGTACAAAGCAAATTAAGAAATATAGTTTACATGCCTAAATTCCTTATTGAGACTAGTTTTAAATGAAATAGACTTCAGGGTTGTTTGAATTGTGTACTGAGAGAAATTAAATTCGTAGTGAGCAGAGGTCGATCGGTCGAAATTGTGTAATAGGGAAACTTTAACTAACAAACTGTACTAATCGGCTGAACCAAAATTATAGAAAAATTAGCAAAAACTTTATGAGTCTAGATTTAGGAAATTTTACGGATTTGAATTTCGAGTTTTGTAACTCGAGTTATGATTTATTTAGTGAATATGACGCAGTGAGACAAATTAATCAAAGTGGAATGGATAGTGAAGTTCTGATAGATATACTTGAATTGTTGTGTAAACATGTTAGATTCTTTAATTAGCATTTACATACTTACTTACTAAGCTATAAACTTACTTTGTTTCTCTCTTTTGTCTTATAGTGTCCTTCACTTGCTCAGAGTTAAGGATCGTGAAGATCTACCCGCACTATCATACTTTAGGGTATTTGAACTAAACGTTTTGAATTATGGCATGTATAGTAGGCTTAATTATTTTGTTACGTGTCATATTTGTCTAGGTTTAAAATATTAGTTACAATTTTCGACCAGCTACTTTGTACAAGCCATTAAAGTTGGCTAATATTGTTCAAGACATATATTATACGATGCACTAACAAATTGGATGACATATTTATATCTCGGTTATGTTTAATGGTATGTGTTATGTTACGGTAATACCTTGTATCTGTTCCTATGACAGTAGAACGGTAAGGGTGTTACAGTGGTTTCGGGAGCACTAACCCAAGGTCAAAGAAATTATTTTTTGATATTATTTTATGTGTGATGGCATGTTTCTAAAGGTGCATGAAAATTTTGGTGGATTAATTTTAGCATTTGTGACCTTAATTGCGAAAAAGGACTAAATCGTAGAAAGTGCAAAAGTCCTATTTTGATAGCTAAGGGATTTTGACAAACTGTAATTTATACATATTTTTACCCCTTGTTTAACGCATTTTATGGATGATTTCCTATTAGAATTGGTGAATTCGATGCTTCTAATGCTTTAATTTCATATTTTATACTTAAGAGAGCATAGGAGAGCGAAAGGAACGAGAAATGGGCCAAAACCGGAGAAAATGGGCCAAAGTATGAAATCAACATGACCTCCTGACACGGACAGACCACACGGCTGTGTCAATTTGGTAGGCTCGAGCACGGCCTGAAGTAATCGCACAAGGTCGCGTTACACGGGCGTGTCCCTACCGAGCCCATGTTGAGTCCAATTCGGAAAAGGCTAATTTTGAGGGCTTTTAGGCATTCCAAAACCTATAAATACACCCTAGAGGAGGAAGAAAAGGAGTCACAGAATAGGGAGTAAGGAATTACTCCAAGAAAGCCAATTGATCCATCTCAGAAGCCAGATTCACCATCAAGACTAAAGATCTCTCCTCAATTTCCCCTTCAGGAGTATTGGGTTTTCTTTATGTTTTGTATTCATTATTCTTCTGAGATGTTTTCCTTTTTAGTTATGAACTAAATCCCCTAAATACCTAAAGGGAATGAAACCTAAGACAAGTCTTGTTATTATTTTCTGAATTGTATGATAAATATTGAACTTGTTCTTAATTATGTGTTCTTAATTCTTGTTTTGATATCGCAGGATACTAATTCAAGATAAGCTCTTATTCAGAGGAGGAATAGACCCTGCCTAAGAGTACATTTGTCATAATTAAGCGGAGTTGATTGCGTGCCTAGACATAGGGTAACAAGATTTTGCTGGATTAGGGTGAAACCTAATAAGGGGATCCATAGATCAAGTTAATGCAACCCTAGGGTGTTAATTAGAGAAATGTGACAGCCCTAAATTGACCCTAGTCGGAAAGTGGTTTCGGGACCACAAAATCGAGTCACAAAAATAATTAACCGTCATATTTGATGCTTATTATGTGTATATATGCATGTGTGAAAATTTCATGTTTGAATTTAGTCAATTGCATGTGAATTTAGTTAATACGACTTATGTGTGACACTTTTGAAATGTGATAGGTTAATCTATAAGGATCTATTAGTGCATGTTATGAAAATAATGGGTTTGCATGTCAAATTTCCACCTATGACAAGTAGTGGCCGGCCATGATGGGTTATATACATGCAATACGTATTAATTATTAGTTAGTAGCTTTATATTATATAACATAAATAAATAAATAAAAGGAAAAAGTAATTGAAATAAGGAAATGAAGGGTGATGAAAACAAAGCTTGAGTTTCTTTCTTCTTGGCGAATGTAAAGAGGAAGATGGGAGAAAGGCATTCGGTCATCTTAAGTGAGCATTAAGGTAAGAAGTTATGTTAATTCTTGAAATTTTGGTTAATCTTGAATGAGGTATCAAGTTATTTTAGTAACCCATGTTGAATTTTTGATTGTGGAATGAGTAGGCCTTTCGGCTATGGTAATTAATAAGGGTGATGGTTGTTGTTTCATGATAAATTTAGATGAACAATGGTAGATGAGTGTTTGAACTATACAAATGAGCATATGTGAGCATTGGGTGCTAAGGAAAAGAATTGGCTACCTTATTATGTACCAAGACCGAATGTGAATTTGATTATGTTTGAGTAATTTATGTACTTAAAATTGATGTAGTATAAGTTACCATGTTCTTGCGAATATGTAATTGATAAAGGAGGAGTTTGTTACTGAGCGTTAGGCTAAGTCCCTAGTGGATGGATGAATTGATAATAATTGTGTATAAAGATTTGCTTTACTATGTTTTTGTTAACAAGATGAGAAATGAGTTAAGATGGTCTTGTGATATGGTTGCTAAGTGGTATGGAAATGTTTGGTAATGACTAGCCATTAGAATGGACAATCATGGTCCTATTGGTGCTACGTACGTCATGGCTAATCGGGATTTCCCTTGAAAATAATGTATGTCAATTTGCTAGTTGATTCATGGAAAATTATGAAATAGGTAAAATCTACCTTAAAATAGATGCTGACAGCAGCAGTGACGTAAGTTGGAAAAATCACTAAATATAGTAGGAATGTAATTAAATAATTAATAAATTATGTAATCGAACCTTGATGAATCTATTTTCATATGGAAGAAGCGAAATGACCATATGAGCCGTATTTTATGAGATGTTTAAGTTTTCGTGAAACAGGGCCAGAACTGTTACTGGATCCCCTGTTCTGACTTTGGAAATTTACCATAAATTAACCAGAAATAATTAGAAGTCATCCTATATATGCACAGATTCCTTTTTGAGTCTAGTTTCATTAGAGAGAAACGGCATAAGTATTGAAGCCCTTTACAGGGAGATATCTAAGTCGTAATGCATAAAGGTCAGAGTAGTCAAACCCTGAAACAGGGGAGACTTTAACTAATAAACTGTACTAATTGGCCTGGCAAAAAATTCCAGAAAACAATTTCTAGATGGGTATATAAGTCTAGTTTCAGGGAAAATTTACGGAATCAGTTTTCGAGTTTTGGAACTCGAGATATGATTTTTAAGGTGACAGTGACGCAGTTAGCCAGCTTGTCTGGAAATTTTAAAATGAACTGTGAAAATAAATGAATTAAGTTCGTTAACACCTCGTGTTCGACTCCGGCAACGGTCTCGGGTGCGGGGCGTTACAATTCAAATGGTTGTTTAAATAATATTCGGTTTATTAGTATATGTATAATTAGTTAAAGTGTAAACTTTGCATGTGTATTAAAGGTTTTTATGTGATATTCGGCCTTGGGAAATCTAAGCTTAAAAAGGTTTGAATGTTAATTGGGTTGTCTCTCTAATGGCCGAATGTGCTAAAAGCTAATGCATGATTTAGTTTAATCGATGTAATGATACAAATTATGATATTTACTTGTGGTTTTGAAGTATAGAAAATTTGTTAAGTTGATTAAGTGGTTGCCGAATGTGAAATTTAGGTAAGGAAATGTGTACAAATAATATTTGTATGGATAATTGGTTTAAAGGGGTCGGCATTATACATTGTTGATATGGTGCAATTAATGTAAAGCACTTTAGTATAGATGTATATACATATGGTCACTTAGAACGTATTGAGATGGCCGAATAAGGCTAACAATGAGTATGCTTTGATTTTCTATAATACTTAGTAATTTGTTTAAGGTGATTAGAGATGTGTACGATTATTTTATATTGAGCTAAAAGTAGTTATATGGCCTATTAAATTTCTTGTGGTATTCGGCCATAAGCAAGCACAATGGGATTTTAATAAGTTAAATTTGTTTTAGATTAAGCTCAAGAGCTTAAGGAGCCTAATTCGGATAAGGGAAAAGCTAAACTAACCAAATAGCCGATCCGTAGTCGTTCGACGACATTCGAGGTAAGTCTCTAAGTAATTAAACTTATTTTGAGTTTTGATTAATGGATACTATTATAGAAATGGCTAAATTGAAAAATATGACGTGGCCATGATATGTTCTAAGGCCGAATAGAAAATTTTACGTAGTTGAATCAATTTACTAATGTGATTTTGTACCTAAGATGAAATAAAATGACAAGGCGTAATATCTAGCTTAAGATCGAATGGCCAATGTGATGAATGTGAAAGTGTGTATATGTGATAAGGCCGAATGGCCAATGTGATATATGTGTAAGTGAATATGTGATAAGGCCGAATGACCAATTGTGAAAAGTGTGCAATATTAGATATTTAATGAGGCCAAAGTTAGTAAAAATATAAATATATATTAAATGAATTATGCTGAAATTGCATCCGGGTTAGAGACCAGCTGGCTTCATGCTGGGATTGTATCCGGGTTTAAAGTCCCGAGCTTAATCTGGTGAATTAAGTAAGATTATGATCTTGAATGTTCGCAATGAGCTACCATCAAGTAAGTACTATCTGATTAAGATGTTCAAATACATATTACCTCCTCATTTGTAAGTTTACCTCAAAGTGAATCACTAGCATTCAAGAAAAACGTATATGTGATTGATTATTATATTGGGAAAATGAGGATGACCTAATCAGTCTTGGTATGCTTGTATAATGTAGTATATACTAAGCTTTCATGTATGTACTCGTGTACATTCGGCCAACGATTCGGTGAATTATTAGTATTAAAGAACGATACATATGTGGGAATGATTATTATATCTTTGAATAAGGGAATAATCTATTCGGTCAATGGTTGTTAGTATGACAAAGTATTCGATTTAAATTTATCGTATGAGCTTTAAGTAAAGAAAAGTATGTGCTGAGATTTATATATGTAATTGTGCATATTCGGCCAAAAAGGCCTTATAAATTGAGAATAAATTGTATTCGGCTAGATGTACAAATGCAAGGGAAGGATTGTATTTTGTCAACCTACGTTTATGTGATAAGGTTTATGTTTGGTTCTTTGCGTACCCATACTGTAATTCAATACATGCCACGTTGAAATACTCGAAAGTTTTGATGCGTTTATGAAATAAGGAATTAATTTTTTATATATATATATATTCATGTATGTGCATGAAACGAGTACGTTTGAGCAAGTGATTATGATTATTGAAAGAGTATATGTTATGCTAAATGAGTAGTGACTCTATGAATCTATTCGTGATAGATTATGATATTACTATGTGCTTCTAAATATGGAAACTAAACGTGGTAAAAGTATTATGTTTCAGTTTGATTGATTGAATTAGAAGTAGATATGAGGTTTCTAGATGCGAAAGACTATGTGAATCAAATTTGGAAGAAATAGATAAACTATATATGCGTGCATGAGGTTTGAACTATTTGACGGAATGGTGAGATCTCTTGATATTGTTAAACGGGGTTTCTGCAAGGTCTAAGACGATGAGGCTTAGTAATGAAACGACAGTTAAAGATGTTCAATACATTAAGTTGGCCAGGTATGTATCAGGTACTCGTATGTGATTTTCAATTCGGATTAGATCAAAAGTATACAAAGCGATGCATATGGGAATAAGTGTATGAATGCAAATGTGACCACAGTCCATGTGACTATGATACATTTGGCCAATGTATTATGCCATAAGAATGTATTCGATTAAACTATAATAAAGGCATTTAGATTAGAGTGTATTTATGAGCTAAGTGTACCTTGTGAGCATACGAATATTTGACCATTTTGGTCGTTATCATGAAATAGTTTGTGGTAACTAAATGATGTGGTTATTGAAATTATAGTTCGTTATGGAGCTCTAGATTGACTTCATTGATTAGAAAAAAATCGAGCGATAAATGATAATTGAATTTGATTCTGCAAAATTATCGTTTTACTTAAGACTTACTAAGCTTATGTAAGCTTACTCCGTTTGTCTTTTGTCTTTGTTTTATAGATTGTGGACTCTGATTACCAGCTCGGGGATCGTCAACACTTCATCACACTATCTACTATTATGGAAACCTTGTGATTTGGATTTAGCTTATGGCATGTATAGGATATATTATACTAGAATGATATAAGTTATAAGTTTGATCTTTGTTTGTGTTTAGAATTTAATTAAATGAACAATCTTTATTCACGAAAAAGAAAAAAAAAATGTTCAAAATTTTACTGTTTTGATCTGCTTCCAAATTTTCTGGTAACGCCTCATCCTATTCCGGCGACGGTTACGGGATAGGGGTGTTACAAGAAAGGTCTCAATTATTCAATCTAGGGACTAGACATTTTAAGTCTTGAATAGGGATAATAACATAACTTAGGGATCTCTATGGAACAAGTTAAATGAATAAATCTTCCGATTCGGAGCCAGAATAACAAGTACAGTCTAGGTGGATTTTTCCTTAGGTATTGTCTTAATTCAATCGATTTTCCCCCAAAAGCATTTCCTTAATTCCATTTTCTGTGATTTCTTAGTTTAGATAATTAGTTAGTTAAAACAAAAACCTCTTTATTCTTAGGCTAGATAATAAAAAGACAGTCATTACTAGTACTTTTAGTTCCTTTGGGTTCGACAATCCGTTCTTGCTAAAACTATATACTGTTCGATAGGTACACTCGCCTACATCGCGATAGTAGTTAGTTTCAAGAACGATTAATTATAAATATTTAAAACCTATCATGAAATCATGCGATCAAGTTTTTGGCGCCATTGCCGGGGAACTAAAATATTAGGAACACTCAATTTTTATTACTTTAGCCGTTTATTTTTCTTGCAATCTAATTTTACTTTTAATTTTATTCTAATTTACTAATTTTCTTTTTCTTTCTTCTGACAGGTTTTTATAGTTTATGACTAAAAGAAACCCGTCAGGACTACTACTTTTTGACGAAGAAATCTATCGCACAGCCCGCAGAAACCAAAGAGAAATAAGGGGAAGCCTAAGATACACAGAGAACGAACAAGAAAATGATACTCAACCCCCAACCGAAGAGATGGCTGAAAACCAAGACAATCAGCTACCTCCTGCAATTGCGGTTAATCAAAATCCTGCTCCACACACTATGTATGATTATGCTAAACCTTCTTTAACAGGAAATGAATCGAGCATAGTTAGACCTACTGTAGCTGCAAATACTTTTGAACTAAAACTTAACACTATTCAAATGATACAACAATTTGTTTAGTTTGATGGTTTGCAGGATGATGATCTCAATGCTCACTTAGCAAACTTTTTGGAACTATGCGATACATTTAAAATTAATGACGTTTCTGACGATGTCATTCGTCTTCAATTATTCCCTTTCTCATTGAGGAACAAAGCTAAACAGTGGTTGAACTCATTACCACGAGGGTCAATTACTACTTGGGAACAAATGACCGAAAAATTTTTACTAAAATATTTTTTGCCGGCTAAAACGGCTAAATTACGTAATGATATCTTTTCTTTTGTGCAGATGGATTTAGAAACACTCTACGATGCATAGGAGAGATACAAGGACCTTTTTAGAAGGTGCCCTCACCATGGATTACCGCTTTGGCTTCAAGTTGAAACGTTCCATAATGGCCTGAATCCTTCGACTCGGTAAATGGTTGACGCAACTGCTAGCGGAACCATCAATAATAAAACACATGAAGATACTTATGAGTTTTTATAGAGGAGATGTCACTCAATAACTATCAGTGGCAAATCATGAGGACAAAACCAACTAAAATAGCAGACGTTTATAATGTCTATTCGATTACTATGCTGTCAAACCAGGTATAACTTCTAAATAAAAATATTGATGGTTTTCTTAGTTCTTCACAGGTTCACCCAATAATGCAGTCCGAAGCAAGTGGAGGTGGAACAAGCCATTCGGAATACCAACCTTATGGCCACAACATTGATAAGTAGCAATTAAATTACATGGCTAATAATCCTCGACCTCAAAACAATCCATATAGTAACACTTACAATGCAGGTTGGAGGAACCACCCTAATTTCTCGTGGGGCAGTCAAGGAAATCGAAGACCACAACCACCTCCAGGTTACCAACAACCACCCTACCAACAGGAAAAGAAGCCAAACCTTGAAGAGATGTTCTCAAAGTTTATATCGGTGTCAAAAACTCATTTCCAGAACACCGAGACAGCACTTAAAAATCAATAGGCATCGATCCAATGGCTCAAAACTCAGATAGGCCAGCTTTCCAAACTAATCTTCGAACAACCACAAGGATGCTTGCCAAGTAATACTGAACCTAACCCAAGGGAATAGCACAACGCGATTAATGTTCAAGATGAAGAAGGATTCGTTGAGCCTGAGCCAGAACCGAGGCAAGAAACTGTGGTAAGCAAATGTCAAGGTGAGGTAGATCACAATAAAAACAAATCAATGAATGTCGAATATAAACCTCGTGTGCCATACCCCAACACGACAAGGAGAGACATCTCTGATGAACAATCTGGTAAATTCCTTAAACTCTTAAAAAAATTACATATTAACTTACCGTTTATTGAAGCTCTATCACAGATGCCAAACGCAGTGAAATTTTTAAAGGAGCTTTTAGCAAATAAGCAGAAGATGGACAAGGCATCGCATGTGGAGCTAAACACAATTTGCTCAGCTATTCTTCAGAATAAACTACCCAACAAACTTAAAGATCTAAGGAGTTTTACAATTCCTTGCTTAATTGGTAGTTTAGATGTTCATAATGCATTAGCTGATTTGGGGGCTAGTATTAACGTCATGCCTTACAAAATGTTCAAACAATTAGGTCTCGGGAAACCCAAACAGACTAGGAGGAGCATTCAATTAGCAGATACAACTATAAGATTTCCTAAGGGTATTATTGAAGATGTGCTAGTTAAAATCGATAAATTTATATTTCCCGTTGACCTCATTGTTCTAGACATAGAGGAGGATCGCAACACTCTTTTAATTCTAGAAAGGCCCTTTTTAGCAACTCCTAAAACGATTATTGATGTTGGCACAGATGAACTCACACTCCGTGTGGGTGACGAAACAATCACTCTTCAAGCTCGCAATTCTGGCAACACATCGAAAATTGAAGGTGATCGTTTAACTCATTCTACTAAAATTGACAATATGGTACAACCTACTTTGCAGGAAATGAGTTGAAGGAAGCACATGAGTCATTCTCAAGTAATAGTAAAGGACCCATTCATGAAGATCGAAGGCTACAAATCGAGGAGCTAGATGAATGGTGGACGCATAAATCGAAAACACCTGACAAATTGAATCTACGACAGAACAAGCTCAATCCCTTTCCAAATCAACTTAAGGTTGGAGATAGAGTCTTATTAGATGCCACAGATCCCCACATTGTCGCTACCACATCAAATGAAGAAATCCCTCTTACGGTACTCATCATTTTCCCATTTGGTACGGTCGAGGTGAGTCATCCCAAGTTCAGCACTTTTAAGGAAATAACACCCGTTTAAAACCTTATTTTGATGAGATTAATACCAGGAATGAGGAGTATAAACTCTTCAAACCACCATGATCATTCAATAGAGAGGTAAGTCGAGCTTAGATTATAAATAAGCGCTTCTCGAGAGGTAACCCGAGCACTAGCTGTATTAACTTCTTTAAAATTTAGTCTTCAACATCTAACTTACTAACGGAGCACTTGAATATAGGTTTTCCACAGGTACAAGGCCAAGAGCATGGGCGTGCTTAGGGCCGTATGAAATCAGGACAACAATTTTCCCAAACACGGGCTACGATAAAATGGCACGATCGTGCGGCATGGCCGTGGTCGAACCTACCAAAACAACACAGGGGTGAGACACGCCCGTGTGGAAGAATCATAGGTGAACCTATTAAAATAGCACGGGCGTGCGATACGCCCGTATCTAGCACCTGTGGAAGACACAATCAAAATAACATGAGCGTACGTAGAAGTACACGACCATGGGAGAAGCAAACCATGCCAGACACGACCGTGTGACACGATCATGTAGCCACATGGCCTAGACACACAGGCGTGCCAGAAGGCCGTGTGACGATATCTCAATTCACGACAAACACGGACGGGACATGATCCACACGAGCATGTGCGCCGGCCATGCCACTTGAAAATTTCGATTATTTATCTTATTTTATTTTATTTTTCTTTTATTAAGTTTTTAAGATTCATTTTTTTTAAACACGGCTTATCTTTATCACTACTACCAGATTATTCCCTTAACTCTCCTTTTATCATTCAGAATCATGCTTGCCCTCTAGCTTTATTTCCAATACTCGATCTCGCCAATCCAAGAATATCATCCATTCTTAATTCAGGAAGTTTCACTTCTCTCCCTATCT
This sequence comes from Gossypium arboreum, assembly GCF_025698485.1. Taxonomy (NCBI): domain Eukaryota; kingdom Viridiplantae; phylum Streptophyta; class Magnoliopsida; order Malvales; family Malvaceae; genus Gossypium; species Gossypium arboreum. The sequence goes on from NC_069080.1 coordinate 63,956,572, forward strand.
TATTTTTGTATTCTAATATCTAACTTTGTACATTGAGGGCAATGTACATCTTAAGTGTAGGGGTTTTTATTTCATTATCAGAAAAATCCCTGAATGACTACCTTGTACTCTTGAAAAGCTCCCATATCATATTTAGGATAAATTTTGATTGATTTATGATTTTTGTTGATATATCTTGAATTAAAACATAGGCATTAATGCATTTATTGTTTAAACCTCAAGACATTAGAGAATCAAGCATGATAAGTTGATTTGTAAGAATTTAAAATCTTAGGTTGTTTCTCCAAAGTTTAGGTATTAGTTTGAGTTGGAATTCACAAGTTTTAAACATCAAAAAGCCATAATTTTTGTGAGATTTTTGAGCCTTTTGAGCATCTATTAATTCTTTCATGCTCACTTTTATTATTGCTTTGAGTGTGTCAGTATTGAACTGTTATTCTAGAACTTGCTTGATTATGCATGTCGAGACCACACCATTTGATTTGATATGTCAAAATGATTAAGGCACTTAGGATTAACCCACTCATGCCATGAAAAGCCTACCTCTATGATTAACCCCTAGTAAACCCCCTTGAGCCTAACAACCCATTTCTTATATTACCCTTAATATTAACCCTTAACCCATTATTGTTGAAATCCCCTAAATTAATTTGATCCTCATTTTTTGTCGAGATTGGAATTGAAATAGTTGCTTAGCTAAGTTTTATTCTACTTTGTATTTAACTTGTTCTTAAAAATAATGTATACATCTTAATAGTAGTAATCGTCTGAGCTAAAGAAGTCAAATTCCATATTTTGAGAAAAGCTCTATTGTACGCAATTGATGACTAGCTATTTTTCTAGTTAAGTAATTTTTCAACTCATTCTCGATTCTAACCCTTTCTTTCACCTTGTGACCACACCCCCTAACCAAGCCTCATTACAACCCTCTAAAGACCTTTTGATTGATGTATCATCTTAAATTATAGTGGTGGAGATTTGATTTTCATGCAAGCCTATGGTAATGACTTTTCATTATTGACTATTGAGTGCTTCATTTATTATCCTTAAACACATTGAGTGATTTGATTGAATCTTTAGTGAGGATGTGAAACTCTGTGATATTCTGAATCAAAGGTAATTACTTAGATGAGGGAAGACACCTATGTTTGCATGATTAAATACTCAACTTGGAATGTTTGAAACTTTTATGTTCTTTTAGTTGAATTCCCAATGTATGATTACCTATGGATTATTTTGAGATATTATCGATAGAAATTATAAGTTGAAAAGAATTTATTTTGATTATGAGTTGAGAATTTTGCTTGAAGACAAGCAAATGCTTAAGTGTGGGGGTATTTGATAAACCATAATTTATACATATTTTTACCCCATGTTTAACGCATTTTATGGATGATTTCCTATTAGAATTGGTGAATTCGATGCTCCTAATGCTTTAATTTCATATTTTATACTTAGAAGAGCATAGGAGAGTGAAAGGAACGAGAAACAGGCCACAACCGGAGAAAATAGGCCAAAGTACGAAATCAACACAGCCTAGACCTTCTTACACGGGTAGAACACACGGTAGTGTCAATTTGGCAGGCTCGAGCACAGCCTGAAGTAATCACACACGGGCGTGTCCCTGTTGAACCCAAGTTGAGCCCAATTTAGAAAAGGCTAATTTTGAGGGCCTTTAGGCATTCCAAAGCCTCTAAATACACCCTATAGGAGGAAGAAAAGGAGGAACAAAACAGGGAGTAAGGAATTACTCCAAGAAAGCCAATTGACCTATCTCAGAAGCCGGATTCACCAGCAAGACTGAAGATCTCTCCTCAATTTCCCCTTCAGGAGTATTGGGTTTTCTTTATGTTTTGTATTTGTTATTCTTCTGAGATGTTTTTCTTTTTAGTTATGAACTAAATCCCCTAAATACCTAAGGGGAATGAAACCTAAGACGAATCTTGTTATTATTTTCTGAATTGTATGATAAATATTTAACTTATTCTTAATTATGTGTTCTTAATTCTTGGTTAGATATCCCAGGATACTGATTCAAGATAAGCTCTTATTCAGAGGAGGAATAAACCCTGTCTAAGAGTACATTTGTCATAATTAAGCGGAGTTGATTGCGTGCCTAGACATAGGGTGACAAGATTTTGCCGGATTAGGTAATAAGGGGATCCATAGATCGAGTTAATGCAACCCTAGGGTGTTAATTAGAGAACGGTCTCAATTATTCAATCTAGGGACTAGACGTTTTTAATCTTGAATAGGGATAATAACATAACTTAGGGATCTCTACGGAACAAGTTAAATGAATAAATCGTCTGATTCAGAGCCAGAATAACAAGTACAGTCTAGGTGGATTTTTCCTTAGGTATTGTCTTAATTCAATCGATTTTCCCAAAAGAAATTCCTTAATTCCATTCTCTATGAATTCTTAGTTTAGATAATTAGTTAGTTAAAACAAAAACCTCTTTATTCTTAGGCTAGATAATAAAAAGACAGTCATTACTAGTACTTTTAGTTCCCTTGGGTTCGACAATCCGGTCTTGCTAAAACTATACTACTGTTCGATAGGTACACTTGCCTACATCGCGATAATATTAGTTTCAAGAACGATTAATTATAAATATTTAAAACCTATCATGAAATCACACGATCAGAGTTAAATTGCCATGAAACTTAAATTGGTTGTCTTTAAAGGGCAAATAGATTCTTAGACTAGAGCTTGGCCAACCATGTGACAAAGAAAGTCTAATGGTCAAGGTATTAGGTATGTGATGACATAATATGCAATAAAATAATACCTTAAAAGCCTAGTCATCATTTGTTTCCACTATTCTTTCTTCTTGACCAAAAATATCAGCCATTAGAGGGGTTTTTGAAGCTTGAATTTTGAATATTTAGCCATTTAGTCTCTCCATAAGTAAGTGATTTTGATGATTTTTCTTGATGATTTTTGTACTTTTAGAACCTTTGTAACATGAGCTTTCAATTGAGGGGACTATTTTGCAAAATGGTTGAAAGTCTAAGGTTTTACCATGAGTGTGTTCATGTTGTTGTCTGAAATTTTATGTAAGAAAATGAATCATAGTGGTGAAATAAACAACTTTTGTGAAGAGATTTCTTATGGAAACCCTAAAAAGGACCATTTTGCATAAGTTGTAAAATAAGTGATAAATGTGTAAAATAATGGAGATTTTTGGGTTGCTATAAGAGTAAAAAGGGTTCGGCTAGGCTTAGGACATGAAGAAATTTGATAAAAATTGATTTTTGAGCATAGGGGTAAAATGGTCATTTTACCCAATTATGATTTTTCGGGTGTCTAGATTAATAAGCTGATAAAACAAGTGAACCTTGTTATTATAGATCAAGAAATTAAAAATCTGAACCTAAATCGGGGGAAGGCCAAGTGAGTAGATTAGACCGACGAGTAGCCATATTTTGTAAGGGCTAGGTAAGTTGTATGTAAATAATACAACTACTTTGTTATTATATGTGCTAAATTGATATAACAGAAATGCTTGATTGTAGAAATGAGAATGCATGATGATAATTGAGATAGTAGAATTCTCGTTTGAACTATAGGGAATGAATCAGATATTCATGCCATGACGTATGAGTTATTGTGAGCTAGTGTAAGACATGTCTAGGACATGCATCAGCCACATTATGAGAGCCAGTGTAAGACCATGTCTGGGACATGGCATCGGCATTGAGATGAGAGCTAGTGTAAGACATGTCTGGGACATGCATCGGCCTCGTAAAGTAAGCCAGTGTAAGACCATGTCTGGGGCATGGCATCGGTACGTATAGAGGTGTCAGTGTAAGATCATGTCTGAGACATGGCATCGATACGGATATGCGAGAGCCAGTGTAAGACCATGAATGGGACATGCCATCGACCTCAATGATGATAATTAGTGTAAGACATGTCTCGAACATGGCATCGACTTGAGACATTAGCCAGTGTAAGACCATGTCTGGGACATGGCATCGGCATTATACCCTCTGTTTGAGGCTTAGTGAATATCTGATAATATTCCAAATAGTTCAACAGTGAGAGTTATAATTTAAGTTAAATAAGTAAAGTATAACTATGTTGTGAGTGCTACAGGTACCTATTTGAAATGTAAGAGATATGAGCTCAATATATGCTATGTGATTTGTATTGGTTAGTGTTGAGTAAGTTGTGCTTATGCCTTCTTTTGTACTATGAGCATGTTGATGAATGGTAGAATTATTGTTATATTTAGTTGCATGCAACTTACTAAGCTTTATGCTTACTCCCTATCCTTACCATTTTCTTATAATGCCACCTAATTAGCTTGAGGATCATCAGACATCGGAAACACTGATCACTCTATCAACCGAAGCACTTGGTATAGTTGGTTTTACTATTTGAATTATGGCATGTATTTTGATGTTTGTGCCATGTTAAATTGGCCAAATGTGTTGGCTTGGGATGAATCCCTTCATTTTGTACTAAGCCTTGGAATAGTGGCTAATGTTCATTATTGATATATGAAATGATGATATTTTCATGAATGAGATAATGCCTTGTGTGGTTGATTATACCTTGTATTCTTGAATAAATGTTGTTATATTATGTTTCAAGGTGGCAAAAGGGCTTGGTAGATAGCCCTATATTGTCCACACGGGCGTGTGTCAAAGTCATGTTTGACAGGTAGCCAGCCCCATGGGCATGTTGCCCGGCCGTGTGTCCCCTACACGTAAAATTTTCAAGTCTGTATGCATACCAGTAAATACACGGGCAGAGACACGGCCATGTGTTTCAGCCGTGTGAAGGGCATGACCTAGCACACGGGCGTGTGCCTTAGCTGTGTGGCCCTTGAGAATTGCTGGCGTCAGAAATAGAATGTCCAGGTTTCTGCACACGGGCTAGGACATAGGCATGTCATGGCCGTGTGAGGACACGGGCCATGAACACGAGCGTGTTTCAGGCCATGTGAAAACCTCTGTAGGTTCGAATTGGAAATTAATTCCAGACGGGTAAAGGACATGGGCCTATCCCTAAATTCTTAGGCCGTGTGAACCACACGAGCCATCAGTACAACCATGTTGATATGGTCACACGGGCGTGTTGCCCTTCTCACACGGGCTTGAGCCTCTGTGTCACGTGTTATTTCTCAAAGTTCTTAAAATGACCTGAATCGGTCCCAAATGGTTTCAAATGAATGTTTTGAGCCTCGTAGGCCCATATTAAGGAGTCTATGGTAAAGTTGGGAAAAGTTTCAAATTTGACCAATCCTTGTGACTCGGATAACGTGTGAATGTATGTGTTCAAATTAGGTAACGCCAAGTATTCCGTCTCGGCGTAAGGTACAAGTGTGGGGTGTTACAATCATATTCCTCACACTATTCAAAGCAATTAGCTTCAAACCCTAGCTACTTATTTCTTTCTTCTTGTCATATTCCTCAAATCCTGAAGAATCTCCCTAATGTAACACCCCTTACCCGTATTTGACACTGGGACAGGATTTGAGGCGTTACCTAACTTAAACGTAAGCAAACATACAAAACCGAGCCATAAAATTTCATCCAATTCAAAACCATTTATACATATGCATATCGTCCCTATTACGGGCCTACGAGGCCCAAAACATACATTGGGAGTGGTTCAGGACTAAACTGAGAACTTTAAAAACATTTGGAAGACTTAGAAAATTTTTCATGGAAACAGGGTCACACGCTCGTGTGGGTAGGCCGTGTGGTCACACAAAAACCTGTGTGGCTTGAGAAACGCCTGTGTCCTCAACGCGTGTAACTCTCTGCTTATGACATCATCAACACAATTAGAGTCACACGGCCAAGTCACATGCCCATGTGCTAGGCTGTGTGGCGAATTAAATTCCAAAAATTAAGTGCAGACTTCACACGGCCTAGGCATACGCCCATGTCCTAAGGTCGTGTCCTTCACACGGCTAGGACACAGGGCTGTGTCTCTGCCTGTGTGTTTACTACTGGGCATTATGTTTTACCTAATTAGGGTGCAGGGGACACACGGCCAGATCACACGCCTATGGGGCAGACTGTGTGTCACACATGACCTAGACATATGCCCGTGTGTCTACCCGTGTGGACAACTTTGAGGACATTTTCGAAGCCATTTGCCACCCTTAAATGCTCACTCACTTATACATTTTTGATGACATGCAACATAGCATATTTAGTCACTCAAATACTCACAATCATGATTAATCCATGACTTTGTAATGTCAACATATCACATACTCAATCCATCATGCTTTCATACGGCATTCCACACCAATTTCATATTTATTCGTTCTTATAAACCTACCTTCAATCTACTCAATTATACCATAATTATGGTCATACCTATTAGTCCCAATTCATTCATTAAGCATATGTGTCATTCATCACATCCATTATCAACAAGCAGCCACCAGTCACATCACAAAGCCTAAACACATTGCATGCATGCATAAATAATTAGGGTTACAACCTGAGAAGCAATTATAAGCCACATCTCATGGCCTTATACAAAATGAATCATAATACCATCATGAGCCAATATGATTTGGCTATTCAAAATGACACATAACAAAATCACCAAGTCTCTTATACATGCCATACTCAAAATGTTGAGACTAACTATACCCAAATGACCAATTGATAGTGTGATCAAGTCTCCGACGTCCTTCGATCCCCGAGCTAGCTTGGCGACACTATAAGATATGGAAAGGAAGGGAGTAAGCTTAAAGCTTAGTAAGTTTACATGCAAATAATAAGCAACATAAATCATACCATTAATATAAGGCAAAGTTTCATAAATGTCATTATGTCCCATAAGCACAACTTTCTCATATGCATTCTTACTACATGTTTATAGCATATCGAGTTCTTTACTCATGAGTTTTATGTACATACGTGTACCAACTAGTAGCACATTCTCATAGTTCCTCATCATCGACTTACTTGTTGGATAACTCATTGATTTACCCGTTGAACACTTGGAATACTATTGGATACACGAAAACCTTGCACATAGTGCCTTATACGTAGCCACATGCTACCTCATATCACATATCACACATTGCTCGCTCTTGAGCTAATCCCAAGTCTGCTGACACAAGCTGATAGGCTGGACATAACTACAAGGGCTGTTCACACAAGCTGACAAGTGCCCGCAACACATGCTTGGCTACCCAGCCACCGGTAGAACGTACAAGAATAGCACCCAGAATCACATAGCCACATATATACACATAATCTCATGAGCTCACAATCACATAGTTCCTAGTGACATGTCACATTGTATCCTAATTTATTCCTAAGGTTGAAACGGGATATTCTCAATGCCATATCTTCTTCAAACTCGTTCACAACATCATTCTCATATACCATAATGTCGTTCATATACTCATCACAACAATTAAATATAGAAATTCATACATTGATAAGGCATTAAAACATGATACAACATTGCATTATTTACATATAAACTTACCTCGGTACAAAAATAGTAAAAAAGGATCTAATCATCGTACACCTTATTTTTCCCCCAATCAAGCTCTATTCCTTGTTTTTCTTGCTCTATAATACCAAATTTAGCTTATTCAATACACACATCATTCAATTCACTCCATAACTCATATTTTGGAAAAATTACCTTTTTACCCCTAACTTTTCACATATTTACAACTTAGTCCCTAGGCTCGTAAAATGAAATGTGTCCATTTTCTTTGTCACCCAACCCTAGCCGAACTTAACAAATGCTCATAACAGCCCACATTTTCCTTCAAATCAGATTTTTACTACTCATTTTTACAACTTTTACAAAAAGGTCCTTTTTAGGTATTTCCAGGAAAAATCACTTAGTAAAAGTTGTCTAACATACATCAAACATTCATATTTCTCAATTAAACATCAAAATACATGCATGTCACACATGGGTCAATTTTTAAATATGAACCCTAGCTCAAAATAAGGCTAAAAATTGGTAGATCGGTTGATGACAACTTCAAAAATGTAAAAAAACATTAAAAAAGGGGCTAGGATGCACTTACTATTGAACTTGAAAGTTGAAGAAAAACCCTAGCTATGGCCCTTCTAAATTTCGCCACACACAAGAAGAAGATGAGCCAATTTTTGCTTCATTTTTCCCTTTTTATTCTTTTATTAACCAAATGACAAAAATGCTCTTAAGGCCATTCTTTCAAATTTTTCCTATACATGTCCATTTTTATCCATAAAATTAGAAATTGGTCAAATTGCTATTTAAGACCCTCTAATTAAAATCCATGTCAATTTCATGCTCAAATCTTCTAGAATATGTATTTTGTGACTTGTTCATTTTAGTCCTAATTATCAAATTGGACACTTATGTATAAAATTTCATCATGAAATTTTCACAAAAGGATACAATCATATCATAGACCGCATCATATCATAAAATAATTATTTCTACTTTCGATTTGTGGTCCCAAAACTACTATTCTGACTAGGCCCCAAATCAGAATGTTACACCTAAAATATCGCTTTTTGTCGCAAAACCCTCTTATCACCACTGCAATCTTCTCACAAGAGCAACCCTATCTCTATCACAAGCTTGTCACTACCACAACCTCCTTGCTACCATTCATTGTTGATTTCTTTTCCCTTCCTTTTGCCAAAATTCTGCTTATTTTTAGGGAAAAATCACCAGGTCTCGCAAAAAACTAAATCTTCCAAGACCTTTTGTCGAAAATCCAATTGTGATTCAAGATGAGGAAGTGAAAGAAAGGTTTGATTCCATCTTAAAAAATCAACCCATGATGTCGGAAAAAAGTTTCAACTTGGAGACTAATGACAAGATGGTTGTACCCTTGTCAATTCAAAAGACAATTGAAGCTCTCAATTGGAACTATTTCTATGATGCATGATCATTGCCTGAAGAGGAATTAGTTTGAGAGCTCTATGCCAATTTAGCTATGCCAGATGCTACAGAAGTTCTTGTTTGCAAAAAGAAGGTACCCTTTACTTCTAAGTTCATTAATGATTTATTTAATTTGTTTGATGTTGAATAAGATGAGTACTTTTCCATGATGAAAAATATAAATTGGGATTTTCTTTAACAAGTGCTTAACGTTGTTACAAATCTGGGATCCCAATGGATTATAAGAAAGTATGCCAGTCATTCTTGCCAAAGAGAACATCTAAAATCAGTGGCTAAGGTATGGTTCTACTTTGTTTGATATAGCTTCATGCCTATCTCACATAATTCCACTATCTCAATGGAACGAATGCTTTTGTCATATGCTATTATAACAGAAAGGTCTATCAATGTTGGAAAAATTATTCTTAAAAAGATCTACGATTTTGCTAGAAAAAAGGCTAGAAGTGCCTACTTTTCATCATTGATTACTTCACTTTGCTTAAGGGCCCAAGTTAAATCAAAAGCAAACCTAAAGGGCGAGTATGTTCAAGGTTGCATCACAAGGCATGATCTTGAAAGGTTAGTAGAGAATATCTATAAGTTGAACCCACCAATCGAACCAAAAACTAATGAGTTATCAAATAAATCTAAACCAAAAGTTGACTCAGTTAATAAGATAGAAGAACCAGGATCTGAAAAAGAACCGAACAATCCTAAACCGATAAAGGAACCAAAAACTCTAAACCAAGTATGGAGTCAAATGCTGATGGGCCAGATGGACCAATTGTTGATCCTGATTTGAATATTTCTACTCCTAATTCTTCAAATACTATGAAGAAATTAGAATTTTTAATTATGATGGATATGTGGAAATTTATGCATAACCAACAACATGCTTATTGGAAATATGCGAAGATTAGAGATGATTCAATCAAGAATACTTTTAAGAATATCTCTAACAGTTTTGTTCCTAAGTTCTCAGATCGTACCTTTGAGTCATGGAAGAAAGAGGACGATTATGCAAGAGAGAATGAGGATGCAAAGGAAAAAGACAAAGGGGATAAATTAAATAAATAAAAGGGGGAATTTCTTGTCCTTAGTATTTATTTTTAGGCATTTATTTTTATCTCTTAGTTAGTATTTTGCTTTTGCATAATAAATAGGAAATTGCAAACATAAATAAAATAAGCTCAATGTCTCTTCATTAGAAAAAAAAAGCTAAGTGATTTCATAAAAAGAATGAACATGTCTAGGATTAGATTATTAAGAAAGACTTGGCACTTAAGTAGTCCTTATGACTCAACTCTCTTTTCTTACAACCCTACCTTGTGTTCACTTTTCATTCATTACTTTATTTTCAAAATGAGGACATTGCTTCTTTTTAAAAAGGGGGTAAGGAAATATTTGCAGGAATTTTTAAATTTTTCAAGTATGTTTTAATCTTTTCACATGAGTATGCTGAAATAAATGAATGGTTAGAGGAAATATTTGTTCACAAGTTAGTTCAAATGCAAGCATTGTTTCTAGTTTTATCTAAGTTATTTTTATGTTATCTTGAGTTATGGAATTCTTGTATGTTCTCTAGTCTTATGTAGTACTTACCATGAAAATTTAATTTCCTTGGAAATAGGCATGCATAAAGGCTTAGTCTTGAGAATTGACTTAGTAAATTTCTCGACACAAAATCTTAGGAGGCATAAGAATCTAAATATGATATAGGCTTACGGTAATATGGTGTATGAGTTCGAAATAAGTTGGGGGTGTTCTAAAGACCTCTTCGAAGGAAGGTTGTATTGTAAAAACATCTAAAGTTAGGGTTAAGACTACTAAACCTAAAAATTCATTTCTCTTTATCCCTACCTTTAGCTTAACCCCATTACAACTTTATAAAAGACCTATTGATTTGATAATTATGCCAACTACATTAGTGGAGAGAAATTGCTAAGTTCAACATATGAAGACCACTAAATAAACCTTATGATTATCTTGTCTAAATTGATAGGGAAAATGTATTGAATGGTGAATGCTACATATGACTTTAAAATGCATGCATATTATTACTCATGTTGGAATTTCCTTATACTTAGTGTAAAATTTTCGAATAGTGTGTAACCCCTAACCAGCATCCATCGCCAGAATAGGGTTACGAAGCATTACCGGAGATTTTTGGAACATTTACATATATTTCATTTTATTCACTATTTATTTACCGAGATCATTCATAACGTCCCATAAATGGACCTTCGAGGTCCAGTACGAGCATTAGAATCGACTCGGGACTTAATAATAACCTCTAAGAATTTTTCGCGAAATTTTAAAACTTTTCCAAGGTGTAGGGCTCACACGCCCGTGTGACCCTGGGACACACCCGTGCTACAGGCCGTGTTTGACCCCGTGTAACTCTCTGACTTGTGTACAAGGCCAAGCCACACACCCGTATGCTAGGTCATATGGTTAATTAATTTAATTCGAAGTTAGATGCAGATTTCACATGGCCGTGTTCTAGGCCGTGTAGCACACATAGCTGAAACACACGCCTGTGTCTCTGCCCGTGTGCTCAATTCTGAGCATTCTGTTTCTCAAAACTAAGGTGCAGAGGACACACGGCCTAACAACATGCCCATGTACTCAGCCGTGTGTCACACACGGCCTAGACATACACCCATGTGTCTACCCATCTGGACAAAATAAAGCCATTTCCTAGCCTCATTTGTCACCCAAATTCACCATTTACAATCCAACCACTCCAAGCATTCAAATTAAGTAATTTCCATCATTCAACATGACATATCATTTCATGCATATATGTCTATAATCTTACCTTATTTAAGTCTTCAATTTAGACATAATTTGATCAGCTACTTAACATATATGTAGCTACCATAGTTAAACATTACAAGTATATTAAAACAACCCATTACTCGCCATTCCAATGGCTAGGTTACAAGCATCATTTACATTTACATGCCAATATGGCCGATATAACCTATACATGCCATTACAACCATAATTGATTTACCATATTGTACAGACATGGGCCGATGGATAGTGTGAGTGATCTCTACCAAGCTTCCAATTCAACAAGCTTCTGATTCACTATAAAATAGGGAAATAAAACTAAGTAAGCAAAAAATGCTTAGTAAGTTCGTATAACCTGGTACTTGACTTACCATTCATTCTATTTTGAGGTAACAATGTAAGTCATATTCAATCAATTTGACCTCAAGCCCTAGACATATCCTTATTTCCCTTGTTAGTCATATATTCCATAATATCATCAAACATATATGGGCTCAATAACAATCAAGTTTCCATGCACATGCTTTTCACAACATTTATTCATTTAACATGTATAAATAATCTCTTTATACTACAAGTAAAATTTCATAATAGTTCATTCAGATCATTTCATGTCAGAACTTTACTTATATTACTCGGAATATCAAGGTCACGATTCGTACAATCTAGGTGTACAAGTCTATAATCAAATATGTACATAATCATCAAATAAATTTCATGTACAATATCATCATTTCATATTTCCATATATCAATTATCACTTATTTTCATTTTCATGTATTTCAAATCGATATGTGTAATAACTCATTTCTCATTCATATCTTCTCATGTCAAGAACCATTACCCGTTGAATTTATCTGAAATATCGATGGATACACAAGTGGTACACTCGTGGAGTACAAATCAGGATCCGTCAATTTCATATTCAATGGTACCCATAGGATACTATTTTAGAGAGTACACTTTCGAGCCATATATATATAAGCAACAGGATTACCAGTCCAGGCTAAATTCGTTTTATGACATATGCTCTAAAGAGCTTGATCAGGATTACCCATCTAGGCTAAATCCAATACATAACATACGCTCAAGAGGACTTATATCAGGTTTACCCATCTGGGCTAAATCCTTTCAGAAATGAGGACAATAGGATTACTTTTCTGAGTTAAATCCTGTCAGCAACAAATGCAGGACCTCATTCATTTAGAGAAGTTACATTTATCCATCGATTCTTCCTTTATTCAGATAGGATTTAAAATTTTTAAAGCATTAACAAGCATGTGATTATTTCATACATCTAAATCATACATGTAATTCAAATAGACACATTCCACATTCATTTCAAGCATATCAGTAACATATCTATTGATTACCATTTATCGGGCATTTTCATTTATCGGGCTATAGCGAGTATGTGATCATTTCACATATTTATGGTATTTATACATTCACAAACACAACATTAAATTCGAGCATAAAAGCATATACAATTTAGTTACACGAACTTACCTCGACAAATGTTCGTGTACATAAATCTATTAATCTGACATTTTCTTCCTGTCCTCGTTCTAGCTCCAAATTTGGTCTATCCGGATCTATACGAGTAAATTTTACATCAATTTCTCATATTTCATTCTCATTTAGACTCAATTTACATCCTAGGATTACCGTTTTGCCCCTAACTTTTCCATAAATTCCCATTTCGTACCTAGGCTCGGAGAATAAAATTTGTGCAATTTACTTCCTATTCCAAGCCTAACCAAAATCCCATTACAAAATTTACAGCAAAAGTGTTCAAAAAAATTCATCATTTTTCTTCAATTTCATAACTTTACATTTTAGTCCCTAAATCATGTTTTCATCAAAAATCACTTTGTAAAAGTTGTTTATCTATCAACAACCTTTCATTTTCTACCATAAATTTCTAATTTCCAGCATATTCATCCATGACCCAAATTTCATACCTTGATAACATTTCAAATTAATCCCCAAATAGATAGATTAGACTATCCCAGTTTCAAAAATATCAAAATTACTAAAAACGGGCCAAGGAAACTTACCCAATTTGGCCATGAAAGTTTCTTCTCTCTCTCTCCTAGGGTTCTTATGTATTTTTTTTAGGGAAAAAGATGATAAAATAAAATGATATTTCTTTTTTATCATTTTTTAATTAATTACATATTTTCACTTTTCAATTTAGTCCTTACCCTTTTTCTAAATTTACATGGATGAGTCACCAAAATATCTCCATACTTTTTGTTAATGGTCTAATTACCATATAAGTACCTTAAGTTTTGAATATCATAGCTATTTGATCCTTCTAGCTACTAGAATCCAACTTTTGTATTTTATGCGATTTGGTCCTTCCCGTTAATCGATAATATTTTCTTATCAAAATTTTCACGTGACACATCTATCATAATACGGGCCATATAATAAAATAAAAATAAATTTTATTTTTGGCTCAGATTTGTGGCCCCGATACCACTGTTCCGATTTCACCGAAATTTGGGTTGTTACATAGTGTTTGCATCCGAACTACTTAGCAATAAAAAGAGTTTGTGAGCATGTTTCTATTGATGCATGATTTAAACATATTGCAAGTTTGTTTTAGCAAAATTTTTGTTTGGCATGAAACATTACTCGGGACGAGAAATTGATTAAATTTGGAGGGGTGTAAACTCTAAATTATATAGGCTTTTCTAGTAGTTTTTACCACTTTTTTACTTAAAAATAATACTAATCTCGAGTATTTGTAAATAAATTAAATGAATTTTGCTTATATTCGATAATGTACATGAATTTATAAAATATGAAAATTTGTGCTTTATTATGTTAATTTTGTGCATAAATTAAATTATTTCATGCCATTTATTAATGTTCTATTTTTATTAATGCAGTGGGACCATGAAGTTGATTGAATAAAAAGCTTATTATAATTTTTACATGGACATAAGCAATTCTACCCTACTTGGACGGAAAAACCATGCAAATTTTTGCATGATTTTATGCTTGAATCAAGCAACCAGCTAACCCTCCTTTCCACATATTAAGATTGGCCAAAGGTGGGAGAAATCTAAGGGATATTTGATGAAATATTTAGTAAACTCCTCCACCAACCTCAAGTATAAATACCCACTCCCATCTCACATTTCAATCATCCCTCATTCATCTTTTATTTAACATTTATCTTCCATTCTCTTATTCTCTCACTCCCTCTCTTCATTCCCACTCATAGCATCCCATATTTCCTTTCTTTCTTAGCCAACAAAACCTTAATAAGATCATCTCTTGGCATTACCTGTACCCAAGATCGGGACTAGGTACGAGGCATTACCGTACATAAACAGGGCATTTCCAGAAAATACAGGTTATCAAATTTCATTCCAATTTAAAACAAATCAAACAAAATCATATAGTCTCTATTATGAACCTACAATGTCCAAAACATACATTAAAGTGATCCGGGACTAAACTGAGAACTCAAGAAAATTTTAGAAAAATTTCTAGGTTTAAACCTCACACGCCCGTGTGGAGGCAATGCACACATTGGGACACGCCCGTGTCCCTTACTTGTGTTGAATTATTGGAATTTATTTTTCATTTCGAACCTACAGGGGTTTCACACGACTGAGCACACGCTCGTGTCCCTAGCCCGTGTCCCTCACATGGCCTAGACACGACTGTGTCCAAAAACCTAGACATTCTATTTATGACGTCATCGTCCATCTAGGGGCACACAGCCAAGGCACATGCCCGTGTACTAGGTCGTGTCTTCCACATAGTTGAGACACACAGCCGTGTCTCTACCCATGTGTTTACTACCATGCATACTGACCTAACATTTTAGGTGCAGGGGACACACCGCCGTACAACACGCCTATGGGGCTCCCCATGTGTCACACATGGCCTAGACACATGTCCGTGTGTTTGCCCATGTGGACCCTTTTCTAGGCTATATTCCAAGCCTTTGGTCACCCTAAAGCATCTATAGACACTTATAAACTTCAATGGTATGTAACATGGCCTAAAAATGTCCATAACCCACCTTGGCATAATCTATTGCATGTTAACCTCATCTCATTGGTTTAGCACATGCTAGGTTTTCCCTTTCGTATTAAAGATTACCACTCCAATAATTATATTTTACACTTGGCTCATTTTATAACTCATTTCCAATTATGACTTAACCATCTCCAAGTGATTTGGTCACATTTCCCATGTCCATTCATGATATACCACATTTAACCATCACATGAAACAATTAAGCATAGCATGCACAATTAGTAGGTTTACAACCTACATCAAAATGAGCCATATCCCATGGCCATATACAAAATGAATAAGTATACCATTTAAGCCCTTACATTGGCTAGCAAAATGACACCTATAACAAAAAGACCAAGAATCCTATACATGCCATTATAACAAAATAAAAGTTTCTATATACCAAAGCAAAACAAGTTGATAGTGTTGACAATGCTCCAACCGTCTTCCAATCTTCTCGAGTCGTCGAGCTCTGTAAGACAAGGGAAATGATAAGGGGTTTAAGCATTTACATGCTTAGTAAGTCCGGATAACATGAAAGTAAACTTACCAAGTGTTTTGCATACAACCATATTAGTTATTACTGCCAACATGCATAGTATAATTTCCCTATCACATACACTCAATCATCATGTTAGTTTCATGTCCATACAATTAAACATTAATATTAGATGAGCTCAACGTTTCAAGCATTTCTATTTTCATTCCTCATTTAAATCCCATTGAACCTCTCAGAATCTCGATGGATATCTCATTTACTGTCAAATCATGTGAGTGATAATTTTAAATATGCACTCCCGTGAACCTCGCTTTTACGGCGGGATTACCAGTCCAGGCTAAATCCCCCAAAATGTAAACTCATAGAGTAAGGTCAGGATTACCAGTCTAGGCTAAATCCCTTACAATGACATGTACTCTATTGAACTCAGATCTGAATTACCAGTCCAGGCTAAATTCATACCCTAATCAGATTACCCATCTGAGCTAAATCCATTTCAGCACGCTTATTCTTCAAGAGGCTCGATCACTAAAAGAACATCCATCCAGGCTAGATCCTTTTTACCGTCAATTCATTTCGAGAAATCCATCAGATATCCTTTTATTTCAATCGGGAAATTTCAATTCTCTTTCAACCTATACTACCACATTTTTTGGATTATCATGCAATGTGTAACACCCCTTACCCGAGACCGTCGTCGGAGTCGAGCACGAGGCGTTACCAAACTTATCTTACTTGTTCAGGGCATAAACTTTTTTTAATTTTAAAAATTAATTCAATCACATTCATCCAATAAACCCATAAAATAGAACTTTGAGGCCCTACAATGTGCAATTGGAATGTTTCGGGAACAAACCAGGAACATTAAAAATTTTCCAATTACTTGCACAAATCAAAACAATTTATTTCACTATTCATAATAAAATTGTCCATCTGCGTACCAGTCACTAAATTAATTATAACTCGAGATAAAAAACTCAAAATTTAAATCTATAAATTTTCGCTGAAACTAGACTCATATATCTTCTTACCATAATTTTCTCAGAATTTTTGGTTTGGCCAATGAGTACAGTTTATTCATTAAAAGTTCCCCTGTTTTGCAGTTCAGTGGACCTAATCTCTCTTCACTAGAAATCAATTATCTCATTATACAGAATTTGGATAATGTTTCTGTTTGATTCTAATGAAAATAGACTCACTAAGGAATCTAGACATATAAACTATGACTTATAGTTCTTTTTTTACAATTTCTAATGATTTTCGAAATCTGGAATAAGGAATCACAAAGTCACTCTAAACCAGTCTTACAAAAATTTAAATATCTCAGAAGATAGATTTCTTTTGCTTGCTCTATTTTTTCTTATGAAAATAAACTCAATAAGCTTTAATCCTATATCTAATTCACCATTTAATTCAATTTCTACAATTTTTAGTGATTTTTCAAAACCACGTCACTGCTGTTGTTTCCTAACTATTCCATGGCCAACTCTTACTCCTTCATAATTTCTTTACATCAAACCTCATTTAGGCATACATAATACCAAAACATGTTCTTGTTTAGCTATATCATAAGCTAATCATTTCCAAGTATTCACATGTCATTCTTTAATCATATCATAAGGACATACACACTAAATAACGAAGACCCTATACGTGTCATAACTTAAAGTATTTCTTGTCATAAAATACCAAGATAGCTCGTTGATAGTGTGAGGCGATCTCCAACATCCTTACAATTTTCTAAGTTGGCTTTGCGATAGTATAAAAAAGAGAAAAAAGAAAGGGAGTAAGCATAAATCTTAGTAAGTTTGCATGTAAATAAATAACAACATTCTAATTGAATTATTAAGATAACCTGAACCTTTTGAACATGGACTTATCTTACCTTCCCTTCGGTACACTCTTTGAATTTTCCATTGAACCACTTGAAATACTAAGGAAACACAGGTACCTTTCCTTTTTAAACTTTCCATTGCCATGTCTTGACATGGTCTTACATAGTATCCTTGCCTTATGAACTCACCATTGCCATGCCTTGGCATGGTCTTACATGCGATCTTTTCCTTATCATAGTTTATCAATGCCATGTCTTGACATGGTCTTACATGATTTTCTTTCCTTGTAAAACTTACCAATGCCATGCCTTGGCATGGCCTTACTTGGTATTCTTAAACCATAATGTCATGACATTTGTAACCTACACATTCCTAAGGTTCAACTGGGACTTTTAAGTATCATTTCTCCGTCAATTCTTGTTTGAATCATCAAGGAATAAATTTACAAAATAAATATATAGATGCTGAAAAATAACATCATTAATTATAAATAATAAAACATTGCATTTATTTACCGCAAACTTACCTCGATACAAAATATGATCAAATATTTTGATTTAGTCCTCAACCTTTTTTTTCCTCAGTCTAACCTCCAATTTCATACTTCTTGATCTATAATAGCAAATTTAACTTATTTAATATTCACATTTATCAAAATAGTCCTTAACTCTAACTTTGGAAAAATTATGATTTTGCCCCTAAACTTTTGCATATTTATGCTTTTTCCCCAAGGCTCGGAAATGAAAATTTATCCCTAATTCTTTTGTGTTATGACATGCTGATCATTTATTTACCTACGGCAACATCAAATTCCCACTCTAACATGTACTTATGAACATTAGGTATTTTTACCAATTATGTCGTTTTACTCGTTTTCGCTTAAAATCGCTTAGCTCTAGTCGTTTAACATAATTTCAAGCTTCATATTCTACCATAAAACATCAAAATAAACACATTTCACCTATGGGTATTTTTCCAAATATGAACCCTAGTTTAAATTATTTCTAAAATAAGCTAAATCAAGTTACCGAAACTTCAAAAACATAAAGAACATTAAAAACGGGGCTTCGAATCACTTACTATGAAGCTTGGAAGCTTGACAAAACCCTAGCTATGAAGAACGCTTGAAATTTCGACTAATGAAAAAGATGGGCACATTTTGCCATCTTTTTCTGTTTTTTAATCTTTTAATTACCAAATGACTAAAATACCCTTCATTAAAACTTTAGTTATTTTTATCTATATATGTCCATTTTTTTCCATGAAAACCTAATGGTCTAATTACCATTTAAGGACCTCTACTTCAATTATACTCTTCAAGTCAATCCTTTAGCATCTAAAACTCATATTTATCAACTTTTGCAATTAAGCCCTAGTAGGTAAATTAAGCATGATATCTATAAAATTTTCCATCGATACTCTAACACAAGCATCTAATCACTCAGTAAATTATAAAAAAAAATCGAAATACACTTTTCTATCTCGAATTCATGGTTTCACAACTACTGTTTCATTTAGGCCCTATTTTGGGATGTTACATTTCTCCCCCCTTTAAGGATTTCCGTCCTCGAAAATCTTACATGCAAAAAGATCTGGATACTATTTTCGTATAACCTCTTCAGGCTCCCATGTAGCCTCGTCTACCCCATGCCTATTCCATAATACTTTCAGAAGTGAAATACTTTTTTTCCTTAGTTGCTTGACCTCTCGAGCTAAAAACTTTACTGGTTCTTCACCACAAGTCATATCTTGCTGAATCTCAACCTCTATCTTTGAAATCACATGTGAAGGATCAGAAAGTTAATTTCCCTATCATGGACACATGGAACACATCATGAATCTTCTCTAACTTTGGGGGCAAAGCTAACTGATATGCTAATGGTCTAACTCTTTCAGTCACCTGAAACGGTCCAATAAAACGTGGACTTAGTTTGTCTTTCTTGCCAAATCTAAAGACTTTCTTCCATGGGGATACTTTCAAGAACACTTTGTCACCAACTTGATACTCAATCTCTTTTCTTTTCAAGTCTGCATAAGACTTCTGTCTATCTGAAGCTGCTTTCAAGCAATCTCAGATAACTTTCACTTTCTCTTCAGTTTCTTTAACTAAATCAACCCCGTAAATCTGATTTTTTTAAGCTCTATCCAATACAAAGGTGTGAGAAATTTTCGTCCATACAAAGCTTCATAAGGTGCCATTTTCAAACTTGACTGGTAACTATTTTTATAAGCAAACTCTACCAACGGCAAATATTTCTCCCAACTACCTTGAAATTCTAAGACACAACATCTGAGCATATCCTCAAGTATCTGAATAACTCTCTCTGACTGACCATCGATGTAAAGCTGCACTAAAACTCTAGTTTGTGCCCAAATCTTCCTGTAACTTCTTCCAAAACCACGAAGTGAATCTCGAGTCTCCATCTAAAATAATCGATAATAGTACTCCATGTTGTAACATCCCCTTACCCGAGACCGTCGCTGGAGTCGAGCACGAGGCGTTAACATACTTAAATTATGACTTAAACAATTTCAAATAATTTATTTCACCTTTCGTAATAAACTGCCCATCTGCATCACAGTCGTTAAAAAAATCATATCTCAAGTTACAAAACTCAAAATTAAAATCTATAAATTTTCTATGAAACTATACTCATATATCTATTTACTATTTTTTTTCCAAAATTTTGGTCGAGCCAATTAGTACAGTTTATTAGTTCAAGTTTCCCCTATTTCAGTGTTTGACTACTTTGACCTCTATTCACTACGAATCACTTTTCTCTCTGTACAGAATTTAGATGACTATACTGTTTGTTTCTCTTAAAATTAGACTCAATAAGGAATCTATACATATAAAGTATGACTCCTAATTATTTTTTTACAATGTCTAGTGAATTTCTAAAGTCAGAATAGGGGATTCAGAAATCGCTCTGACCCTATTCCACCAAAACTCAAATTTCTCATAAAATACAACTCATTTACCTATTTTGTTTCTTCCATGTGAAAATTCACTTTCATATTTTATTCACCATCTAATTCTATCTCTACTATTTTTAGTGATTTTTCAAACTCACACCATTTCTGCTGTAAGATACTGTTTTATAGCAAATTTCACCTTTTTTATGAATTTCCATGGATTAGATAGCACATTAAGCATACATAACACCAAATATGAACTTGATTAGCCATTCCAATGGCTAATCATTACCAAACATTTCATTACCACTCAATAGCCATATCATAAGATTATATACACAAAATGATTATAATGCTATACATGCCACACTCAAAATATACAAGCCACTATACCAAAATGGTCCACGAATAGTGTGAGTGAACCTCCGACAGTTCCCGATTTCCAAGCTGGCATGTCAAAACTACAAATAATGGAAAGGAAGGAGTAAGCATAAATTCTTAGTAAGTTCACATGTAAATAGCAAGTAACATAATCATGCAATCCAACATAAAATATCATTTGTATAAATATCACCAAGACATTCATGTTACATTTGCATTTACTATCTTACCACGATTTCATCACACCAAGTTCTTAACCAGAGGGTTTAAGCGCCTACCTATCCAAATTTTCTCATTTACCACACTTACCAACATGTCACCTTCGTCTTAAGTATTCTCCTTATTCACTTAAGATTCACCCGTTGAATACATTGGAATATAATTTGGATACACGGATTGCATGCACATAAGTGCCATACTCACAGCTAGACAAACTCAATAGCCTACAAAAATTATGTAGCCAAGCTACCATGTAACCCGCCCATAAGCGAACTCAAACTCAACTCAACGAGCTCGAGCGTTCGTATCCATGAGTGAACTTAGACTCAACTCAACGAGCTCAGATGCCTAGTTACATCTCACGAACTCAGACTCAACTCAACAAGCTAGGAACTCAAATATCCTAGTGACATGTCACTTGTATCCTAATCTATTCCCAAGGTTCAAACAGGATTTTCCTCAATCACACATCTTTGCTGTCTTCCACGGAATGTCGGAACCGATACTTGGTAGCATTTCATATTTATCAAGTAGCTCACATAATTTGCAAATTACTAAATAATAATCCACAAAGCATAATATTTCATGATAATAATCATCATATCATATAAATAACATTAAATTACTTAAAATGACAATTATGTTACTACATTTACACATGAACTTCCCTCGGTACAAAATGTTAGAAATCGAGCCTATTCGTCGTAAACTTTATTTTTCCCTCATCACGACTCGAATCTTGTTTCTCTTGATCTAAAATAAAAAAAAAAATTAGCTTATTTAATACTCACATTTATTGAAATAGTCCTTGACTCATTTTCCCCTAAACTTTTACATATTTACACTTTTTCCCCAAGGCTCAGAAATTAAACTTCACCCTATTTTCTTATGTTCTATGACATGCTGATCATTTTTTCCTTCTATGGCAACATCAAATTCTCACTCTAACATGTACTTATGAACATTAGGTATTTTTACCGATTTTGTCGTTTTACTCGTTTTCAGGTAAAATCGCTCAGAAAAAGTTGTTTAACACAATTTCAAGCTTCATATTCTACAATGAAACATCAAAATAAACGCATTTATCTTATGGGTATTTTTCGAAATATAAACCCTAGGTTAAATTATTGCTAGAATAAGCTTAAACAAGTTACCGGACTCAAAAAACGTAAAGAACATTAAAAATGGGGCTAAAATGGACTTACAATCAAGCTTGGAAGCTTGAAAAACCCTAGCTATGTCTTCCTCACGTGAAATATGGCCAAGGGGTTGAAGATGGGCAAAAATTGGCTTTTAATTTTGTTTTTAATTCATTTTAATAACTAAATGACCAAAATGCCCTTAATTAAAAACTATGGTGTTTTATCTTCCTTTAGGTATTTTTGTCCAAGCTAGTATAATGGTCTAATTACTATCCAAGGGCCTCCACTTTAAAAAACCCATTACTCACAAGTACTTAGTACCTTTGTTAACTAGAAAACACATTTTACAACTTTTGCAATTTAGTCCTAAATATCAAATTGGACCCTCTATCGATAAAATTTCTAAACCAAATTTTCACACAATCATGAAGTCATGCCATAGACCTTAAAATGATAATAACATAATTATTTCTATCTCAGATTTGTGGTCCCAAAACCACTATTCTGATTAGGCCCTAATTCGGGATATTACAACTCTCCCCCATTAGGGATTTTTGTCCCCGAAAATCTTATCGGTAAATAGGTGCGGGTATTGATTCCTCATAGTTTCCTCGAGCTCTCATGTGGCCTCTTTTATCCCATGCGTTTGCCACAATACTTTCACGAGAGCGATACTTTTATTTCTTAGTTGCTTGACCTCCCGAGCTAAAATCTTAATCGGTTCTTCATTGTAAGTCATATCCGGTTGTAGCTCAATTTTTGTTGGTGAAATTATATGTGAAGGATCCAAATGATACTGGCGTAACATAGATATGTGGAACACATCATGAATCTTCTCTAATTCGGGTGGTAATGCTAACCGATATGCTACCGGTGCAACTTTTCAATTATCTCATACGGTCCGATAAAACGTGGACTCAACTTGCCTTTCCGACCAAATCTAAGAACTTTCTTCCATAGAGACACTTTTAAAAATACCTTATCACCGACTTGAAACTCAATTTCTTTTCATTTCAAATCCACGTAGGATTTCTGTCTATCTGAAGCAGCTTTCAAACAATCTCGAATCACTTTCACTTTTTCTTCAGTTTCTTTAATTAGATCAACTCTGTAAATCTGATTTTCATTGAGTTCAGTCCAATACAATGGCGTCTGACACTTACGACCGTACAATGCTTCATAAGGTGCCATCTTCAAACTCGTCTGATAACTATTATTGTAGACAAATTCTACCAACGGTAACTATCTTTCCCAACTACCTTGGAATTCCAATACACAACATCTGAGCATGTCTTCAAGAATCTGAATTACTCTCTCTGATTGTCCATCAGTCTGTGGATGGAAGGAAGTGCTGAAATTTAACTTTGTACATAATGCCTCTTGTAACTTTTTCCAAAACCGCGATGTAAATCTCAGATCTCTATCTGAAATGATCGACAAAGGTACTCCGTGAAGTCTAACAATCTCACTGATATACGATTAAGCCAACTTATTAAGAGAATAATCAGTACAACCAGAATAAAATGAGTCGATTTAGTCAATCTGTCGACTATTACCCAGATGGCATCTTTCTTCCTCTGAGTTAAAAGTAACCCTGATACAAAATCCATATTAATTCGATCTCACTTCCACTCGAGAACCATGCTAGGCTGAAGTAGTCCCGAAGGCACTTGCTGTTCAACTTTCACTTGTTGACAAATTAAGCATTTCGATACGAACTCGGAGATATCTCTTTTCATTCCGTTCCACCAATACATTTTCTTCAAGTCATTATACATTTTTGTACTGCCTGGGTGAATTGACAAACAACCACTATGTGCTTCATGCAAGATCTTTTGAATCAACTCATCATTTTTTGGTACATAAATTCAATCTTTAAATATCAAACAACCATTAGAACTGATTTTGAAATATGATCCTGTATCAGCCTCACATTGCTTCCTCTTGGCCTTCAAATCTTTATCACTTTTCTGAGCTTCACAAATCTCTTGTAAAAACATCAGTCTTGTTCTCAACTCTGCTAGAATCAAACCATTGTTAGACACCGTCAACTGAGTATTCATAGCTCTCAAAGCAAAAAACAACTTTCTACTCAAAGCATCGGCAACCACATTCGCTTTCCTCGGACGGTAGTCATTCACAAGCTCGTAATCTTTCAATAATTCTAACCATCTCTGCTATCTCAAATTCACATCTTTTTGTGACATCAAGTACTTGAGACTTTTGTGGTCAGTATATACTCGGCACTTTTCATCATACAAATAATTTCGCCAAATCTTCAAAGCAAACACTATAGCAGCCAATTCCAAATCATGAGTCGGATAATTCCTTTCGTGAGGTTTCAACTGCCTCGAAGCATAAGCCACCACTTTTCCTTCTTGCATAAGTACACATCCCAAGCCATTTAGAAAAGCATCACTATACACCACAAATTCTTTACCTGACTCAGGTTGTACTAACACTGGTGCCTCAGTCAATAATTTTTTCAATTTCTCAAAGCTTTGTTGACATTCTTCCGTCCATTCAAATTTAACATCCTTTTGGAGTAGTCTGGTCATAGGAGTAGCAATTATAGAAAATCCATTTACAAACCATCGATAATAACCAGCTAGACCCAAGAAACTTCAAACTTCAGTTACATTCTTTGGCAATTTCCAATCAACAATAGCTAAAATTTTACTAGGATCAACCCGTATGCCATCACCTGAAACAATATGACCGAAAAATCCAACTTCTCGAACCCAAAATTCACTCTTACTAAATTTGGCATACAACTGCTTATCTCTCAAAGTTTGCAAAACTATCCTTAAGTGCTCAGCATGCTCTATCTCATCTTTCGAATAAATTAAGATATCATCAATAAATACCACAACAAACTTGTCCAAGTATGGCCAAAATATGCGATTCATTAAATCCATAAACACAGCAGGAGCATTTGTCAAACCGAATGGCATAACTAAAAATTCATAATGGTCGCACCTTGTTCTAAAAGCAGTTTTAGGCACATCTGACTCTTTTACTCGCAGCTGGTAATATCCAAACCTCAAGTAAATCTTTGAAAACCATGTTGCTCCTTTCAGCTGATCAAACAAATCGTCAATTCTCAGTAACGGATACTTGTTCTTGATTGTTACCTTATTTAACTGCCGATAGTCTACTCACAATCTCATAGAACTATCCTTCTCTTTCACAAATAATATGGGAGCACCCCAAGGCGAAAAACTCGGTCTCCCAAAGCCTTTGTCAGTCAACTCTTGCAACTGTGACTTTAATTCTTTCAACTCAAGAATTCCCATAAAAACTTTGATGTCTTCATTAATTCCGTCTTCAAATCGTCTGCACATTTTAGCCTCTGAAGGAATACATTCTCTAGCATACTTACTCAACCGAACGAACTCCCTTTTACACTCAGTAACTGTCATGTTTCCTTGTTTCAACTCGAGAAACTCTTTACGCTTTTTTTCAACAAATCTTTCACTGATGTATTTCTTCCAAAATTCTTCTTGAAAAAACTCCCAAGTCACTTTCCCTTTCGGTACCACTGAAATCAATGTCTTCCACCAATAATAGGCTGAATCTCTCAACAAGAATATAGCACATTTTAAGCACTCTTCAGGTGTACAAGACAATTCATCAAATGCCCTAATAGAATTCTCAAGCCAAAATTCTTCTTTCTCGGCATCATCACCAATATTTTCCCTGAATTCTTCAGCCCCTTGCTTGCGAATTCTGTCAACTGGGGCTCTATGAAATTTGATCAGATCCATACCTTGAGGCATCGGGGGTACAGGTTGAGGAATCGGGGGAGGTGGGGGAGGTTGTTGAGCATTCGGGTTTGTACGAACGAACTCGGTGTACCATGCATTCATCATCTAGAGAAAGGCTTCCTGAGCCCCTTCTCCTCTTCCTTGACTAATAGTAAGAGGTCGGTTTTCAGTCAGCACCACCCTTTCAGTAGGAGTTAGCGCATTGCTCTCTACATCATCAGCCACAGCTGGACCAGGATCCATTTACTATAAAAAGATCATTTTAAAGGTCAGAAGTCGTCACACTATCACAATATATATATGGCATGTATAGCAAAACCCGTACATATGCCACGTTAGTCCTAGAACTGACTAAATCGTAGCTTTGATACCACCAAATCTAACATCCTTTTACCTGAGATCATCGCCGAAGTCGAGCACAAGGCGTTAACAAACTTAAATTATCACTTAAACAATTTGAAACAATTTATTTCACCTTTCATAATAAACAGTCCATCTGCATCACAGTCACTAAAAAATATCATATCTCGAGTTACGAAACTCAAAATTAAAATCTGTAAATTTTAACTAAAACTATACTCATATATCTATTTACAAATGTTTTTTCCAAAATTTTTGGTCAGGCCAATTAGTACAGTTTATTAGTTAAAGTTTCCCCTATTTCAGTGTTCGACTATTCTGACCTTTGTTCACTACGAATCACTTTTCTCTCTGTAAAAAATTTAGATGACTATTCCATTTATTTCTCTTAAATTTAGACTCAATAAGGAATTTATAAATATAAATTTTGACTCCTAATTATTTTTGGACACGTTTTAGTGAATTTTTAAATTCAGAACAGGGGATTCAAAAATTGCTCTGACCCTGTTCCACCAAAACTCAAATTTCTCATAAAATACAACTCATTTACCTATTTTGTTTCTTCCATATGAAGATAGACTCAATAATCTTCAATTTCATATTTTATTCACCATTTAATTCTATCTCTACTATTTTGAGTGATTTTTCAAACTCAAGTCATTTCTGCTGCAAGATACTATTTTATAGCAAATTTCACCTTTTTATGAATTTCCATGGATTAGATAGCACATTAAGCATACATAACATCAAATATGAACTTGATTAGCCATTCCAATGGCTAATCATTACCAAACATTTCCTTACCACTCAATAGCCATATCATAAGATTATATACACAAAATGATTATAATGTTATACATGCCATACTCAAAATATACAAGCCACTATACCAAAATGGTCCACGGATAGAGTGAGCGAACCTCCGACCGTTCCTGATTTTCGAGCTGGCTTGTCAAAACTACAAAGAATGGAAAGGAAGGAGTAAGCATAAATGCTTAGTACGTTCATGTAACACCCCTAACCTGTATCCGTCGCCAGATTGGGATTACAAGGTATTACTTGAACAAAATATCTTTTTGTTTTAAAAAATATATATATACATGCACACACTTGGACTAACTTTTAAACCAAACAATTTATTAATATCACATAGCCGATTGAAACTTAGACACATTCTAGTATAATATTAAAACATATAAATTTTATAAGTCAATATCTAAAATTATATTACACAAAAAGTACACACTTGAATATATCTCATATAATAACATGCATTTATATTTATTAGTGCATAACATTTTATATCACAAAACACATCATTATTTAATATATAACCAAACACATTATCATAAACCATTTCCTCATATACATAAGATTTATATAAGTAAATATTGAATCGTAGATTTATCATACCCACTCCACATAGATTTATCTTATATCCGAATCTATAGTTTATGATTATGTAACTTTCAAACAATCTCACATTACAATTTATACTTCATAAGGGTATGTCCTTAACTACTAACATATATATATATATATATATATATTCGAAAACATGAACCACCCATACCAAGCCATGAACATGTTAAAACAAACATATACATGTTCGGATATAACTAAACTACTTTCAATGCCATATCACATATAACACATTAACCAATACAACAATTGAAATTCAAATAATCCATTCAATATGCAAAACAAAAATCGAATCAACCCACTTCACATATTCAAAATCATTAAACAAATTTGACACTCATAATAAATATCAAATATACCACTCCCCCATAACACATTGCCAATTAACCACAAAGAGCTTAATCATAATCCAACAAAATCGAATTTAAGCATGAAAGTTAAGCCATTTTCTCATGGCCTTTATGTACAATACTATCAAAACAACAAAATCTACCAAAATGCTATCCTATACATGCCATAATGTTAACTTAGAATTAACTAAGAAGGGATACCAAAACGTTGCAGACAGGTGTGATGACTTCGAGGATGGTCCCGAGAATGAAAAAGGTCAAAAGGAAATCTAAATAAGAGACAAGAAAACACACCCAATGAGTTTTCAACCCAGTAAGTTGTAAGCCATGTAATGCAAACAATTAACTGAATATGTCGATCTAGAAACTAGAAAGTTCCATAGATTATCGAAATTATCAATTCAACTACTAGTCAAGTCATACTATTAACTCAAAGTATCATATAACCGGATACCTTAATTCCTTCCTACAATATTTAACAATGATGAAATAGATGCATTCATGTACCTATGTTTCAATTTTCATGTCTCCAATTTCTTATTCGGACAATAGTTTTTGCCCTTCATTTAGTTCCTGCATTTATTTTATCAACAACCAATTTCGCACACGTAGTGCTCAAGCAAGGAAATTCGCACCCATAGTGCCATGTTAACCCGCACACATAGTGCCTTAGTAATTCACATACATATTGACATTCAAATCCGCACACATAGTGCCATATAAATCCGCACATATAGTGCCATACAAATTCGCACACATAGTGCCTTATTAATTCACATACATATTGACATTCAAATCCGCACACATAGTGCCATATAAATCCACACATTTAGTGCCATACAAATTCGCACACATAGTGCCTTAGTAATTCACATACATATTGACATTCAAATCCGCACACATAGTGCCATACCAATTCACACACATAGTGCCATTCAAATTAGCACACATAGTGCCAAAGTCATTTCGTTTTAACAAAGTGATTTATTTAATTAACTAAGTATAATCGGTCACATGCCTTTCAATCAAAAGAATACATGAACGAGAGAAATTTCTTCACAATATGCATACACCAATTATGTATAGAATAACCAAGCTTAGTTGCTTATAGACTTACTTTGTGTTGGATGAAACGATTCCAATTGGCTACTCGATATTCTTTGCTTTTCCCTTGCTTGATTCCCCTCCTTTGGGTTCTTGAGCTAAAATAAATAAATTAACTAATTTAATCACGTTGCTAGTTATTTATATCCCATAATATTAATGATTTTTTATCACAAGAACCACACGGTAAAATGTGATCTTTCTACCTTATGTTTTTAAGCTATTCGGCTATTGACCACCTAGGATCACGTTACTATTAATAATCCAATCATTACTTCAAATAAACACACATATATATTTTTGTACATACGGCAACCACCCTTGCTAATTTCTCACATATATAATTTAATGATTTCCACTACATCTTACAACCGTCATTGTTCAAGACATTAGAACTTCAACAAATGTTTATCTAATGCCTCAAGGCCGAATACATTATCACTATCAAAATAGCAATTACTCACCATTTGTCATTTAACACATAGTTTCATCTCATGAACACTTTGACCGAATTTTTCTAAAAAAGCATAAGCTTCACATTTATTCATAACATCATCTAAATTCACATATATCCATTTATCTAGCTCCTTTTTCACCTTTCTACTATTTCTATCTAAAACATCAAAAGCACCATCCTCCTAGCATTCATCCAATTTAACCGTATGCTCATTTTGTCACCTAATTAAGTAAAATATCAACATATGGGTTATAATAAAACATGGACTACTAACTATATTTTTATTTAATTTAATGGAATTAACATGAAACCCTACCTTAATCAACCCTTAGGATGGCCGAATGTCCTTGAGAGTTTCCCTCCTATTTCATTTAAGTTATGGCTTGCAAGAGGAAGAAGATGAATACTCTCTCTCTCCTTTCTTCTTTTATTCATCTTTTCCTATTAATTCATTTTTTTATTTAGATTATTTTATCCATTTGCCAACATAAAATTATAATAAATTTAACTTAGTGGGAGAAACATCATTACTTGGCCGGCCATTAATGAATTTTAGGCATTTTGACATGCAAACCCAAGCTTTCCCACTTTGCAATTATTTGATCCTTACAATTTACCTATCATATTTTCTAAGTTTCTCAACTAAGTCCTTTAAAGTAAAATTCACATTCATAAGACTAAATTAAAACATCAAATTTTCACACATGAACTATCACACATAGAAGATATGCAAATAAATTTTAAATAAATTTTATGACTCGATTTTGGGGTCCCAAGACCACATTCCGACTAGGGTCAAATTAGGGTTGTCACAGTTCATATGTAAATAGCAAGTAATATAATCATCCAATACAACATAAAACATCATTTGTATAAATATCACCAAGACATTCATGTTACATTTGCATTTACTATCTTACCACGATTTCATCATACCAAGTTCTCAACCTGAGGGTTTAAGCGCATACCTGTCCAAATTTTCTCATTCACCACACTTACTAACATGTCACATTCGTCTTAAGTATTCTCCTTATTCACTTAAGATTCACTCGTTGTAGACATCAGAATATAATTTGCATACACGGATTGCATGCACATAAGTGCCATACTCGCAGCTAGACAAACTCAATAGCCTGCGGAAATTATGTAGCCAAGCTACCATGTAACCCGCCCATAAGCGAACTCGAACTCAACTCAATGAGCTCGGATGTCTAGTTACATCTCACGAACTTGGACTCAACTCAACGAGCTCGGAACTTAAATATCCTAGTGACATGTCACTTGTATCCTAATCTATTCCCAAGGTTCAAACGGGATTTTCCTCAATCACACATCTTTGTTGTCTTCCACAGAATGTCGGAACCGATACTTGGTAGCATTTCATATTTATCAAGTAGCTCAACTAATTTGCATATTACTAAATAATAATCCAAAAAGCATAATATTTCATGATAATAATCATCGTATCATATAAATAACATTAAATTACTTAAAATGACAATTATGTTACTACATTTACACATGAACTTACTTCGGTACAAAATGTTAGAAATCAAGCCTATTCCTCGTAAACTTTATTTTTCCCTCGATCACGACTCGAATCTTGTTTCTCTTGATCTAAAATAACAAATTTAGCTTATTTAATACTCACATTTATTAAAATAGTTTGGAAAAATTACATTTTTTCCCCTAAACTTTTACATATTTACACTTTTTCCCTAAGGCTCGTAAATTAAACTTCAACCTATTTTCTTATGTTTTATGACATGCTGATCATTTTTCCCTTCTATGGCAACATCAGATTCTCACTCTAACATGTACTTATGAACATTAGGTATTTTTACCGATTGTTGTTTTACTCGTTTTCACGTAAAATCACTTAGCAAAAGTTGTTCAACACAATTTCAAGCTTTATATTCTACCATAAAACATCAAAATAAACACACTTAACCTATGGGTATTTTTCCAAATATAAACCCTAGGTTAAATTATTGCTAGAATAAGCTTAATCAAGTTACCGGGACTCCAAAAACGTAAAGAACATTAAAAACGGGGCTAAAATGGACTTACAATCGAGCTTGAAAGCTTGAAAAACCCTAGATATGTCTTCCTCATGTGAAATTCGGCCAAGGGGTTGAAGATGGACAAAAATTGGCTTTTAATTTTGTTTTTAATTCATTTTAATAACTAAATAACCAAAATGCCCTTAATTAAAAACTATTGTGTTTTATCTTCCTTTAGGGATTTTTGTCCAAACTAGTATAATGGTCTAATTACTATCCAAAGGCCTCCACTTTAAAAAACCCATTACTCACAAGTACTTAGTACTTTTGTGAACTAGAGCACACATTTTACAACTTTTGCAATTTAGTCCTAAATATCAAATTGGACCCTCTATCGATAAAATTTCTAAACGAAATTTCCACACAATCATGAAATCATGCCATAGACCTTAAAATGATAATAAAATAATTATTTTTATCTTGAATTTGTGGTCCTGAAACCACTATTCTGATTACGTCCTAATTTGGGATATTACACATGTAGTCTGACTATCTCTGAAATATATAACTTGTCCAACTTGTCAAGTGAATAATCCATACGAGCCTAGATTAAAATGAGCTGACTTCGTTAGCTTATTAATCACAACCCATACTGCATCTTTCTTTCTTGGTGTCAACGGCAATCCTGTCACAAAATCCATGGCAACTCGTCTCATTTCCACTCAGGAACTAATATAGGCTGTAATAAACCTAAAGATACCTGATGTTCAGCTTTTACTTGCTGACAGATCAAGCATCTAGAAACAAACTCTGAGATATCTCTCTTCATTGCTACCCACCAATACATTTTCTTCAAATCATTATACATCTTTATACTACCTAGATGAATGGATAAAGAATTGCTACGTGCTTCCTCTGAAATCTTTCAAATAAGGTCATCGTTCTTTGGTACACATATCTAATTTCTAAACATTAAAAAACCGTCAGAACTGATCTAAAAATCTGACTCTATACCAGACTCACACTGAGCTCTTTTGGCTTGCAACTCACTGTCATATTTCTGAATTTCACAAATTTCTTCAAGAAACATTGGCTTAGCTCCTAATTCGGCTAAGATAGAACCATCATCCGATAAGGTTAAACTAGTGTTCGAAGTTCTTAATGCAAATAAAGATTTTCTACTCAAAGCATCAGCAACTACGTTTGCCTTACCCAGGTGATAATCAATCACTAGTTCATAATCTTTAATCAACTCTAGCCATATTCTTTGCCTAAAATTCAAATCTTTCTGAGTCATCAAGTATTTCAAATTTTTATGATCAGTAAATATTAGGCACTTCTCACCATACAAGTGATGTCTCCAGATTTTCAATGCAAATACAATGGCAGCTAGTTCTAAATCATGTATCGGATAATTTTTTCTCATGTGGCTTTAGCTATCTAGAGGCATAAGCAATTACCTTTCCTTCCTACATAAGTACACAGCCTAGTCCATTCAAGGACGTATCACTGTAAATCACAAACTCTTTACCCGGTTCTAGTTGTACTAAGACAGGAGCTTTAGTCAACAATGCCTTTAACTTGTCAAAACTCTACTGACACTTTTCAATCTATTAAAACTTGACATCTTTCTGTAGTAATCTTTTCAATTGAATAGCTATCATGGAAAATCCCTCTACAAATCGTCTATAATAACCAGCAAGACCAAGAAAATGCCTGACCTCTGATACATTCCTGGGAGGCTTCCAATCAACAATGGCTAAAATCTTGCTCGGATCAACTCTAATACCTTCACCTGAGACTATATGTCCAAGAAAACCAACTTCTCGTAACCAAAACTCACTTTTGCTAAACTTGGCATAAAGCTAATTATCTCTCAAAGTCTTTAAAACTGTAATGCTCTGAACTCTCAGTCTTATCATGAGATTAAATCAAGATATCATCAATGAACACAACTACAAATTTATCCAAGTAAGGTCTGAAAATTCGATTCATTAAGTCTATGAAAATGGCAGGAGCATTAGTCAAGCCAAATGGCATCACAAGGAACTCATAATGGTCATACTTAGTCCGGAAAGCAGTCTTTAGAACATCTGACTCTTTAACTCACAACTGTTAATATTCGGATCTTAAATCTATCTTGGAGAACACAGTAGCTCCCTTCAATTGATCAAACAAATCGTCAATTCTAGGTAGTGGATACTTGTTCTTAATAGTCACCTTGTTAAATTGCCGATAATCGATGCCCAATCTCATCGAACCATATTTCTTTTTCACAAAGAGCACTAGTGCACCCCATGGTGAACAACTAGGTCTTGCAAAGCCTTTCTTTGTTAGTTCCTGCAACTGAACTTTTAATTCTCTCAATTCCATTGGAGTTATTCTATAAGAAGCAATAGAAATAGGTGTTGTACCCAGAACCAAATACCAAACTCAACTTCTCTGATAGAAGGCAAACTTGGTAGTTCTTCAGGAAACACATAAACTCACATACCACAGGCACTGATTCAATTTTCAACTCTAGATCTTTAGTATTCAACACAAAAGTAAGATAAGCTTCATATCCTTTTCTCAAGCATTTCTGAGCAGACATAATAGAAATCATAGCAATTGATCTATCCGACTCATCTGAATTAACCCGAAGAATTTCAACATTTTCGTATTTCAACTCAATAAATTTCTTTCCATAATTCACTATCACGTCATGCGCAGTCAACAAATCCATACCAAGAATCACATCAACTCATCAAATGGCAATAGCATGAGATCGGCTGGAAAATAGTAACCTCTAATCACCAAAGGGAAATTTTTACATACTTTGTCTACTGATACATATTGACCCAATGGATTCGATACTTTAATCACAAATCCCGTAGACTATATGGACATGTTCATCCTGGGCATCAATTTCATGCAAACAAAGGAATGGGTCGAACCCGGATCAATCAAAACAATAACATTAACATCATGAAAAGAAAATGTACCCGCAATTACATCGGAGGAGGATGCCTCTTCACGAGCACGGATAGCATAGGTCCTTGCAGGTGCTTTAACATCTGGTCTCGCTGCTGAATCTCTAGATGCACCTCTACCTGCCCCTATTCCTGAACTTATCTGAGGTCTGCCTCTAACAGGGGCATTTCCTGATCTTACACTTGGTATTACTTCTCTTTTAATCATCTTAGGACACTCCTAAATGAAATGATCTGATGCACCACATCAGAAACAACCAGTCTCAGTTGCTTGACATTGACCTGGATGACGTCGACCACATTGAGGACACTCAGTCTATCAAAGCAACATCGCCAACACTGCAATTGAAGTGGTCTCGAGCTTTACGACCGTAAATCTTCTACTGCTTCAAATAGAATACCTCTGAAAAATTAGATCTCGTGGAGAACTCTCTAGGCCTCTTGGGTGTAGACTGAAATGACTTGCTTATCTGTCTTTTCTTCGTGTCTTGCATCTCAATTTCAGCTTTACCCTTTCCTTTCAACAACTCCTCTGCCTTAGAAGCTCTTTCAACTAAAATGACGAACTCTTTTATTTCTAAAACACCGACTGATAGTCAAATATCATCATTGAGCCCATCTTCAAATCTCTTGCACATAATAGCTTCAGTAGACACACACTCACGTGCATAATTATTGAGTCTGAAAAATTCACGTTCATATTCAGTCACTGCCATCTTACCCTGCTTTAGTTCAAGGAATTCTTTTCTTTTCTGGTCGATGAACCTCTGACTAATGTATTTCTTACAGAACTCCTCCTGAAAGAAATCCCAAGTAACCCTCTTTTTTGGTATTACTGACACAAGTGTCTTACACTAATGGTAGGTCGAGTCTCGTAAAAATGATACAACACACTTCATTTACTCTTCAGGTGTGCAAGATAACTCATCAAAGACCCTAATAGTATTCTCGAGCCAAAATTCAGCTTTCTCTGCATCGTCATCTTTAGTAGCCCGAAACTCTTCGGCCCCCTGTTTTCTAATTTTATCAACTCGTGGCTTCTCTCTTCTGACTGTATCTGTGACTGGGGAAGCTACATGGGTAGTCTGAGGATCAAGAGGGGCTGGAGGCCTAACGGCAGGATTCGTACGAATGAACTCAGCAAACCATTCATTCATAGCTTGGAAGAAGGCTTCTCGAGCCCCTCCTCCCTGACTAATGGTAACTGGCCTTTCACTACTATCTGGTGGCACTGTCCCTTTTGGAGGAGCGGGCGCGTTATTTTCTACATCATCTGCACCAGCTCGTTCGGGATCCATAACTTTAAAAGAAAAACATTTTAAAGTCGTTAGGAGTCGTCACATTATCAAAATATAAGTATGGCATGTATAACTAGACTTTTACTCATACTGAATATTCTAAGAACTAACTAAAACTCGGCTCTGATACCAATAAATGTAACACACTTTACCCGAGACTATCGCTGGAGTCAAGCACGAGGCATTACCAGACTTATCTTACTTGTTCGGGGCATATTTTTTTTTACTTTTAAAAATTAATTCGCTCGCATTCATCCAATAAGTCCCTAAAAAGGGCCTTCGAGGCCCTAAAACATGCAATTGGAATGGTTCAGGACCAAACTGGAAACATTAAAAATTATCCAATTACTAAATTAATTATAACTCGAGTTACGAAACTCAAAATTTAAATCCGTAAATTTTCCCTGAAACTACACTAATATATCTTCTTACCATAATTTTCCTAGAATTTTTGGTTTGGCAAATTTGTACATTTTATTCATTAAAGGTTCCCCTATTTTGCTGTTTAGTGGACCTAACCTCTCTTCACTAAAAGTTAATTTTCTAATTATACAGAATTTTGATAACATTTCTATTTGTTTCTAATGAAAATAGACTCAATAAGGAATCTATAAATATAAACTATGATTTATAATTCTTTTTGTACAATTTCTAGTGATTTTCCAAAGTTGGAACAGGGGACCACAAAGTCACTCTGACCCAGTCTTACAAAAATTTGAATATCTTAATATAGACTTCCTTTGCTTGCTCTGTTTCTTTCCTATGAAAATAAACTCAAGAAGATTTAATTTTATATCTCATTAACCATTTAATTCCATTTTTACAATTTCTAGTGTTTTTTCAAAACCATGTCACTGCTGTTGTTTCCTAACTGTTCCATGGCCAACTCTTACTCCTTCATAATTTCTTCGCATCAAACCTCATTTAGGCATACATAATACCAAAACATGTCCTTGTTTACCTATATCATAAGCTAATCATTACCAAGTATTCACATGCCATTTTTTAATCATATCATAAGGACATACACACAAAATAGCCAAGTCCCTATACATGCCGTAACTTAAAGTATTTCTAGTCATAAAATGCCGAGATAGCTCGTTGATAGTGTGAGGCAATCTCTGACATCCTTACGATTTTTTGAGCTGGATTTGCGATACTATAAAAAGGAGAGAAAAGAAAGGGAGTAAGCATAAAGCTTAGTAAGTTTTCATGTAAATAAATAACAACATTCTAAATGAAGTATCAAGATAACCTGAACCTTTCAAACATTGACTTATCTTACCTTCCCTTTGGTACACTCTTTGAATTTTCCGTTGAACCACTTGGAATACTAATGATACAGGGGTACCTTTCCTTTTTAAACTTACCATTTCCATTTCTTGACATGGTCTTACGTGGTATCCTTGCCTTATGAACTCACCATTGCCATGCCTTGGCATGGTCTTACATGGGATCTTTGCCTTATCGTAGTTTATCAATGCAATGTCCTGACATGGTCTTACATGATTTCCTTTCCTTGCAAAACTTACCAATGCCATGCTTTGGCATGGTCTTACTTGGTATCCTTAAACCCTAATGTCATGACATTTGTATCCTACACATTCCTAAGGTTCAACCGGGACTTTTAAGTATCATTTCTCCATCAATTCTTGCTTGAATCATCAAGGAATAAATTTGAAAAATAATATATAGATGCTGAAAAATAACATCATTAATTATAAATAATAAAACATTGCATTTATTTACCGCAAACTTACCTCGATACAAAATATGATCAAATATTTTGATTTAGTCCTCAACCTTTTTCTTTCTTCGATCTAACCCTGAATTTCTTTCTTCTTGATCTATAATAGCAAATTTAACTTATTTAATATTCACATTTATCAAAATAGTCCTTAACTCTAACTTTGGAAAAACTATGATTTTGCCCCTAAACTTTTTCATATTTACACTTTTACCCCAAGGCTCGGAAATGAAACTTTATCCCTAATTCTTATGTTTTACGACATGCTGATCATTTATTTACCTACGGCAACATCAAATTCCCACTCTAACATGTACTTATGACCATTAGGTATTTTTACCGATTATGTCGTTTTACTCGTTTTCGCTTAAAATCGCTTAGCTCAAGTCGTTTAACATGATTTCAAGCTTCATATTCTACCATAAAACATCAAAATAAAAACATTTTACCTATCATTATTTTTCCAAATATGAACCTTAGGTTAAATTATTGCTAGAATAAGCTAAATCAAGTTACCGAGACTTTAAAAACGTAAAGAACATTAAAAACAGGGCTTGGAATCACTTACTATGAAGCTTGGAAGCTTGACAAAATCCTAGCAATGAAGAACCCTTGAAATTTTGGCCTAATGAAGAAGATGGGCACATTTTACCATCTTTTTCCCTTTTTTAATCTTTTAATTACCAAATGACTAAAATACCCTTCATTAAAACTTTAGTTATTTTTATCTCTGTATGTCCATTTTTTTCCATGCTAATGGTCTAATTACCATTTAAGGCCCTCTACTTCAATTATACTCTTCAATTTAATCCTTTAGCATCTAAAACTCATATTTATCAACTTTTGCAATTAAGCCCTAGTAGGTAAATTAAGTATGCTATCTATAAAATTTTCATCGATACTCTAACACATGCATCTAATCACTCAGTAAATTATAAAAATTAATTGGAATAAACTTTTCTATCTTGGATTCATGGTTTCATAACCACTATTCCGTTTAGGCCCTATTTTGGGATGTTACATTTTTCCCCCCTTTAGGGATTTTCGTCCTCGAAAACCTTACCTGTGAAAGGATTTGGATATTGTTTTCGCATAACCTCTTCAGGCTCCCATGTAGCCTCGTCTACCCCATGTCTATTCCATAATACTTTCAGAAGTGCAATACTTCCGTTCCTTAGTTGCTTGACCTCTCGAGCTAAAATCTTTATCGGTTCTTCACCATAAGTCATATCTTGCTGAATCTCAACCTCCGTCTGTGAAATCACATGTGAAGGATCAGAACGGTAACGACGTAACATGGACACATGGAACACATCATGAATCTTCTCTAACTCTGGAAGCAAAGCTAACCAATATGCTAATGGTACAACTCTTTCAGTCACCTCAAACGGTCCAATAAAACGTGGACTTAGTTTGCCTTTCTTGCCAAATCTAAAGACTTTCTTCCACGG
Organism: Gossypium arboreum; assembly: GCF_025698485.1. Classification (NCBI taxonomy): domain Eukaryota; kingdom Viridiplantae; phylum Streptophyta; class Magnoliopsida; order Malvales; family Malvaceae; genus Gossypium; species Gossypium arboreum. The sequence continues at coordinate 63,996,225 of NC_069080.1, forward strand.
GGATACTTTCAAGAACACTTTGTCACCAACTTGATACTCAATCTTTTTTTCTTTTCAAGTCTGCATAAGACTTCTGTCTATCTAAAGCTGCCTTCAAGCAATCTCTGATAACTTTCACTTTCTCTTCAGTTTTTTTAACTAAATCAACCCCGTAAATTTGATTTTTTTTAAGCTCTGTCCAATACAAAGGTCTGAGACATTTACGTCCAAACAAAGCTGCATAAGGTGCCATTTTCAAACTCGACTAGTAACTATTATTATAAGGAAGCTCTACCAATGGCAAATATTTCTCCCAACTACCTTGAAATTCTAAGACACAACATCTTAGCATATCCTCAAGTATCTGAATAAATCTTTCTGACTGAACACCAGTCTAAGGATGGAAAGCTGTACTAAAAATCAACTTTGTGCCCAAATCTTCCTGTAACTTCTTCCAAAACTGTGAAGTGAATCTTGGGTCTTTATCTGAAATAATCGATAATGGTACTCCATGTAGTATGACTATCTCTGAAATATATAACTCAGCCAACTTGTCAAGTGAATAATCCATATGATTTAGAATAAAATGAGCCGACTTTGTTAGCTTATCAATCACAACCCATACTACATCTTTCTTTCTCGGTGTCAATGGCAATCCTGTCATAAAATCCATGGCAACTCAGGTTTACTTCGAGTTACTCGAACTTATCTGGGAATTACTTCGGGTTCGTATTTCGAATATTCCGAAACCTTTCGATTTCCACGGTCAACCTCCAGAATTGGTTCTTTGAGGACTATATCAATAAAAATAATTTATTAATACCTCACATTGTTCAATTTAGGCCTAAATTTCGCCCCCGAACAAAATGACCATTTTGCCCCTAATTTTTCACACTTTTACAATTTAGTCCCTAGGCTCGTATAATAAAATACATGAAATTTCTAGGTTATCCAAGCCTAGTCGAATATTTTTCTTGCTTATAGCATCCCACATTTTCTTTCATTTCACATTTTTCTACTCATTTTCACAACTTTTACAAAATGGTCCGTTAAGCTATTTCCATGAAAAACTAATTAGTAAAAGTTGCTTACCATCCTCTAAACTCTCATATTCCTTCACAAATCATCAAAACCCAAGCATCTCATACATGGGTAAATTTCTAAACATGAACCCTAGCTTGAATTATGGGTAGAAATAGAGAGAGCTTGTTACGAGGATCTCAAAAATACAAAGAACGTTAAAAACGGGGCTAGGGAGTTCTTACTATTGAGCTTGAAAATGTTGAAAACCCTAGCTATGGAGACCCTTCAATTTTTGGCAGCATGGAGAAGAAAAATGGCTAATTTTTGCTTTCATTTCCCCTTTTTATTTGGTTTATTACCAAATGACCAAAATGCCCTTCCTTAATAACTTTCAAAATTTTCCAAGCGTGCCCATTTTTGTCCAAAAACTTAGAAATTGCGCAAGTTACTCTTTAAGACCTTCTAATTAATAATTCAAAGCAATTTCATACAAATTGCTTCTAGAACCAAAATTTTACAACTTATTTAATTTGGTCCCTAATACCAATTGGGCACTTTATACTTAGAACTTCTTCATGAAACTTTAACACATGCTTATTTTCATATCCAAGACCTCATACTAATCATAAAACAAATATTTTAATGTCAAATTTGTGGTCTGAAACCACTATTCTGACTAGGCCCAATTTTGGAATGTTACATTTCTCCACTTTAGGCACTTTCGTCCTCGAAAGCCTTACCAGTAAATAGGTTGGGATATTGACTTCTCATGACTTCTTCAGGTTCCCATGTAGCTTCTTCCACCCCATGTCTATCCCATAAGACTTTCACCAAGGCTATATTCTTATTCGTCAACTGTTTGACTACTCAAGCTAGAATGTTAACCGGTTCTTCACCAAAAGTCATGTCCGGTCTAATCTCAACTTTTGTCAGTGAAATCACATGTGAGGGGTCTGATCTATCTCTACGCAACATGGACACATGGAATACATCATAATTTTTTTCCAATTTGGAAGGTAACACTAATCAATAGGCTAACGGTCCAACTTTCTCAGTAATCTCATATGGTCCGATAAACCTCAGACTCAATTTGCCCTTTTGACCAAATCTCAAGACCTTTTTCCATGGAGACACTTTCAAGAATACTTTATCTTCGACTTGAAACTCAATCTCTTTTCTCTTCAAATCAGCATATGACTTTTGCCTATCTGATGCGGCCTTCAAACAGTCCCATATCACTTTAACATTTTCTTCAGTTTCCTTGACTAAATCAACTCTAATATAGTGGAGTCCGGCACTTCCGGCCATATAATGCCTCATAAGGTGCCATTTTCAAACTCATATGGAAACTATTATTGTAAGCGAATTCTACCAATGGAAAATATTTTTCCCAACTACCCTGAAATTCAAGGACGCAACACTGTAACATGTCTTGAGAGTCTGAATCATCTACTCATACTGACCAGCAGTCTGTGGGTAAAATGTCATACTAAAACTTAACTTTGTACCTAAGGCTTTTTGTTGTTTCTTCCAAAATCTTGAAGTGAATCTCGGGTCTCTATTTGAAATAATCAAAACGGTACCCCATGTAATCTCACAATCTCAGATATGTATAAGTCAGCCAATCTATCAAGAGAGTAATCTGTCCGTAGTGGAATGAAGTAAGCCAACTTCGTTAGTCTATCAACTATAACCCATACAACATCTTTCTTTTTCAGAGTTACCGGTAATTTAGTCACAAAATCCATGGTAATCCTATCCCACTTCCATTCGGGTACCATCACAGGCTGTAACAAACCCGAAGGTACTTGGTGTTTAGCCTTGACCTGTTGACATATCAAATATTTTGACACAAATTTAGAGATGTCTCTTTTCATGCCATTTCACCAGTACATTTTCCTTAAATCATTATACATCTTGGTACTTCCTAGATGAACAGATAGACGACTATCATGTGCCTATTATAAAATTTTCTGAATAAGTTCACTGTCTTTGGGTATACATACCCTATCCCGAAACATCAAACAATCATTAGAATCAACCCAAAAATCTGACTCAACACCCGTCTCACATTGTGCTCTCTTGGCTTGTAAATCACTATCATTGATTTGAGCTGCACAAATTTCTTATAGGAATGTCGGTCTGGCTTTTAACTCTGCCAAAAATTGAACCAATATCAGACAAAGCCAATCGTGTGTTCATAGCCCTCAATGCAAACAAGGACTTCCTACTCAGAGCATAGGCGACCACGTTCGCCTTTCTCGGGTGATAATCAATTATCAGCTCATAATCTTTAATCAATTCCAACCATCTTCGCTGTCTCAGATTCAATTCCTTTTGAGTCATCAAGTACTTCAAACTCTTGTGACCGGTGAATACACATCAAGTTTCACCATACAAATGGTGTCTCCAAATCTTCAAGGCAAAGACAATGGCAACTAGCTGCAAGTCGTGTGTTGGATAATTTTTCTCGTCTGACTTCAGTTGTCTCGAAGCGTAGGCTATCACTTTGTCCTCTTGCATAAGCATGCAACCTAGCCCATTCAAGGACGCATCACTATTGACCACAAATTCTTTTCCCGGTTTGGGTTGCTGGAGCTTCAGTCAGCGACGTTTTTAATTTCTTAAAACTCTGCTGACACTTCTCTAACCATACAAACTTAACGTCTTTTTGTAGCAACCTCATCACAGGAATTGCAATCCTAGAAATCCCTTTACAAAGTGTCGATAGTAACCGGCTAAGCCCAAAAAGTTTTTAACCTCGGTTACGTTCTTCGGTGGCTTCCACTCGACAATAGCAGATATCTTACTTGAATCCACTCGGATGCCTTCACCCGAAACAATGTGACCCCAGAATCCTACTTCTCGGAGCCAAAATCCACTTTTGCTGAACTTAGCATTTAGTTGCTTATCTCACAAAGTCTGTAAGATAGTCCTTAAATGCTCGGCGTGTCCGGTCTCATCCTTAGAATAAATCAAGATATCATCAATAAATACAACAAAAAACTTGTCTAATTACGGCCGAAGTATCCTATTCGTCAAGTCCATAAATACAGCCAGAGCATTCGTCAACCCAAAAAGCATCACAACAGAATTGTAATGGCCATAGCTCGTTCTAAAAGTGGTCTTAGGCACGTCCGACTCTTTGACCCGCAGTTGGTAGTAGTCAGATCTCAAATCTATTTTAGAAAACACAGTGGCTCCCCTCAACTAATCGAACAGGTCATCAATTCTTGGCAATGGGTACTTATTATTAATAGTTACTTTGTTGAGTTGGCGATAATCTATACATAATCTCATTAAGCCATCTTTCTTCTTTACAAATAATACGGGAGCACCCTAAGGCGAAAAGCTTCGTCTTGCAAAACCCTTATCCATCAGTTCCTGCAACTGTGCTTTTAACTCTTTCAACTCGGTTGGTGCCATCCTATATGGGGCAATAGAAATAGGTGTTGTTCCTAGCCCTAGCTCAATACTGAACTCTACTTCTCTAACAGGAGGTAAACCAAGCAACTCTTTCGAAAACACATCCGAATATTCACGTACTATCGGTACCGACTCAATCTTCAACTCGATTCTTTATTATTCAGTACAAAAGCAAGGTAAGCTTCATACACTTTTCTCATATACTTTTAAGCCCCCATTGAGGTAATCACAACTGGTGGTGTATTCAACCTACTTGAGTCAACCCGGAGAACTTCGCCATTTGAACATTTCAATACAATATACTTGCTATCACAATTTACTGTCACATCATGAATGGCCAACCAATTCATGCCAAGTATTACATCAAACTCATCGAAAGGAAAAAGCATAAGGTTAGCCGAAAAACAATGACCTTGAATCGTTAAAGGACAGTTCTTACAAACTTTATCGACTAAAACAGACTTGCCCAGAGGGTTCAACACCTTAATCACAAATTTCGTTGGTTCTACAGACATATTCATGCTAGACACCAATTTCATGCAAATGTATGAATGTGTCGATCCCGGGTCAATCAAGGCAATAACATGAGTATTATGGAGAGAAAATGTACCCGTAATGACATCAGAAGTTGAAGCCTCCTCTCTAGTGCATATCACGTAAGTTCTCGCTGGGGCTCAAGTCTCTGATTTTGCTGTAGAATCTTTGGCGACAATTCGACTGCCACTTGCACTTTCGAGATGTCTCAGAGGTCTATCTAGAGAAATAGTAGCATTCGACTTCAGGGTTATCTTTGCCAGCTCGCTCTGGGCAATCTCTAAGGAAGTGGCCAAGAGAACCACACCTAAAACATGCTCCACTCTTCATTCGACACTCTCCAAAATGAATTTTATTGCAACTTTTACATCTCAGCTTTTGATCATCTACACTTCCCACATTAGTTACCATAGGGGAAGAAGACTTCGGGTTATGACGTTTGGAGCTTCTTGTTCTACCCAAATATCCTACTGACAAAGAAGGATGTTCCTGGTGACTCTGCAATTTCTTTGTAGGAAACGAGTGCGTCTTACCACTGGATCTCTTACTTGAAACTCGAGCTTCTCTCATCGCTTGTTTTCTTTCATTATTAAGTTCTTCGGCCTTCTTGGCCTGATTAGCTAATACAGTAAATTCTCATATCTCGAGGTTCCCAATTAGCAACTTAATTTCCTCATTCAGAACTTCCTCAAAGCGCTTACACATTCCTGCCTCTGTTTGAACCCATTCATTTGCATACTAACTTAACCTTACGAACTCTCTTTCGTATTCTAAAACGGTTCTATTTCCTTGTTTGAGTTCTAAGAACTCCTTTTGCTTTTGATCTAAGAACCTTTGACTGATGTATTTCCTTTTAAACTCAGCTTAGAAAACTCTCTCGGTGTTACTGAGGATACAGTCTTCCACCAGTGGTATGCAGTGTCTTTCAATAGCAACACTGCGCATTTCAAGCTTTCCTTAGGAGTACATGACAGTTCATTGAGAAATCGCATGGTATTCTCAAGCCAAAACTCAACACATTCCAGATCATCATCAATTGTGGCCCTAAACTCTTCGGCTCCATATTTCCTAAGTTTATCACTGGGGCCTTACCAATTTTCACGAGTGCTATGCCTTGTGGCACTTCTTCTTCAGGTCAACCAGGGGGTGGAGGAGGTCATGGTATATTGGGGTGATTTCTCAGGTAGTCCCCAAACCACTCATCCATCATCTCGAAAAAGGTAGCCTTCGCCTCTTCCCAGCCCTCAGACATAGGCCTTCTACTACTACTAGAAGTAGCTCGCCTTATAGAAGCTAGAGCATGGCTCTCAACTCCCTCAGACTCATCTTGAGCTTGATCGGAAGACATTTACTATATTCAAATACAATTTAAAAGGGTTAGGAGATGTCACACTATCATAACTTGCATAATGGCATGTATAGCTAGACTCAATATATGCTATATTAGTCCAAGAATCGACTAAATTGTAACTCTGATACCACTAAATGTAACACCCCTTACTAGTACCCAAGATCAGGACAAGGTACGAGGCATTACCGTACATAAACAGGGCATTTTCAAAAAATACGAGTTATTAAATTTTATTCCAATTTAAAACCAATCAAACAAAATCGTATTGTCTCTATTATGGACCTATGAGGTCCAAAACATACATTAAAGCGATTCCGGACTAAACTGAGAACTCAAGAAAATTTTAGAAAAATTTTTAGGTTTAAACCTCACATGCCCGTGTAGAGGCATGCACATGCCCGTGTTCGTTACCCGTGTTGAATTATTGGAATTTATTTTTCATTTTGAACCTACAGGGATTTTCACACAGCCGAGCACACACCCGTGTCCCTCACACGGCCTAGACACGCCCATGTCATCGCCTATGTCCAAAAACCTAGACATTTTGTTTATGATGTCATCATCCATTTAGGGGCACACAGCCAACGCACACGCCTGTGTGCTAGGCTGTCTCCTCCATATGATTGAGACACATGGCCGTGTCTCTGCCCGTGTGTTTACTACCATGCATACTGACCTAAAATTTTAGGTGTAGGGGACACACGGATGTACAACATGCCCATGGGGCTCACCGTGTGTCACACACGGCCTAGACACATGCCCTTGTGTCTGCTCTTATGGACCCTTTTGTAGGCTATATTCCAAGCTTTTGGTCACCCTAAAGCATCCGTGCACACATATAAACTTCAATGGTATGTAACATGGCCTAAAAATTTCCATAACCCACCTTGGCATAGTCTATTGCATGTTAACCTCATCTCATTGGTTAACATGCTAGGTTATCCCATTCATATTAAGGATTACCACTCTAATAATTATATTTTATACTTGGCTCATTTTATAACTCATTGCGAATTATGACTTAACCATCTTCAAGTGATTTGGTCACATTTCACATGTCCATTCATGATATACCACATTTAACCATCACATGAAATATTTAAGCATAGCATGCACAATTAGTAGGTTTACAACCTACATCAAAATGAGCCATATCTCATGGCCATATAAAAAATGAATAAGTATACCGTTTAAGCCCTTACATTGGCTAGCCAAATGACACCTATAACAAAAAGACCAAGAATCCTATACGTGCCATTATAACAAAAGTTTCTATATACCATGTGACACCCCTAATGTGACCCTAGTCGGAGAGTGGTTTCGGGACCACGAAACCGAGTCACAAGAATAATTAGGTGTTATATTCCGTGCTTATTGTATGTGGAATTTGTATGCGTAAATATTTCGTGTCTCGATTTTTATTAATTAGGTGCAAATTTATAAGAAAGGACTCATGTGCTAGGACTTGAAAATGTGATAGGTGTATTTTTAAGTGGCCTAATAATGCATGAAGTGAAATAAATGGAGTTGCATGTCAATTATCCCATTTCCTAAGGTGGATGGCCGGCCATGACAAATTATGGGCAAGGGGAAACATGTTCCCAACATGTTTTACTAATGGATGATGTTAGAAATAATAAAATAAGAGTATGGAAAAAAAATTAATGTTAGTAGGATGAGAAACAAAAAAAAAAGTGTTCATCTTTCTCCATAGCCTTGGCCGAATATCCAAAAGAAAGAAAAGAAAAAAAATTGTTCATCTATTTTCACTTCTTGGCCGAAAATACTAAGGAAAAAGGGGGAGGATTTTTGCTTCATGCTTGGGTTGGAAGAGATCTAGAAGGAGATTTGGCTAAGTTTGCATCAAGATTAAGCTCAAGAGCTTAGAGGGCCACAATTGGACAAGGGGAAGGAGAAAGTGATTGAATAGCCGAAAAAGCCGTTCGACAACATCCGAGGTAAGTCCTCAAGAAGTGACCCTACTTGAATTATGTGAAATAAAGTATGGATGTGTATTGATTATTGATTATGTGTGTATGAGTATTTGAATTCTACCCGGGCTAAGTCCCAAGGCGAATATGCTTGTGATTATATTTGCGTTTGAGCCTTAGTAACGAAAATGAAATATGTATGTCCAATGATTATTGATGTATGTGTACATGAGAAATTGAATGATATCCGGCTAAGCCCAAGACAATTATGTTGAAATTATATCCGGTTAAGACCAAGGCAATTGTGCAAGTGGCTATATCCGGCTAAGACCAAGGCATTCGTATGAAGTCATTCTATCCGGCTAAGACCAAGGCATTTGTGCACATGGTTATATCCGGTTATATTCAAGAATCTTGGGCTGGAGGTGAGTGTTGGTTGCTGTAATAAATTCAATTAGTACACCGAAAAGCCCAAAGAATAAGGTACGTTTATATGTGCATTGAAAGTCGACACATTTGAGCAACATTCGCTCAATCGACTAATGAATTTCAGTTATTGACTTGATTGATACTTTGTGAAAGTATATAATGATGAAGTGTGAAGTAAGAATGTGTATTAATGAAATGATGCATTTGGCTATGTGAATGTATTGCTGTAATTAGAGTTGATTATATTCCTTGAGACTTACTAAGCATAAAAATGCTTACCCGCTACTTTGGCTCTCTTTTATAGATTTCGCCGATAGCAATCGGATTCGGGATCAATAAAGTCAAGTCATCCACACTATCAACGCCTCTATTTTGGTATAAATTTTGTTTGAACTTTGAAATGGCATGTATAGGACTACCCTGTTAGTTTAAAAATGTGGTGATGTATATGTATACGGCCATGCGAAAATGGCTCGTAAAAAGGAAGCATGAACTTAGACTATTTGTGGTTTGTATGTATATATTTGGTGTCATGATGTGGCTATGGATTGAAATGGGAATGTTGGTCACATGATCAGCCATTGGCATGGTTAAAATGATCATATATGAACCTATGTATGGCAAGACTAGTTGGTTCATGGAGACTACCAAATAGGTAAGACCTACCTTAAAAACAGATGCTGCCAGCTGCAGTGACGTGAATGTGAAAAATCACCAAAATTCGTAGGAATGGTATTAAATAGTGAATAAGCTATGTAAATGAACCTTGATGAGTCTATTTTCATATGGAAGAAACGAAATGGTCATAGGAGTTAGATGTTAAGAGATATTGAAGCTATTGTGAAACAGGGCCAGAACGGTTTCTGGGTCCCCTGTCGCAACTTTAAAAATTTACTATAAATTATCCAGAATGAATTAGGAGACATACCTTATATGTACAGATTCCATTTTGAGTCTAGTTTCATTAGAAGCAAACGGCACCAGCATTAAAGCCCTGTACAGAGAGATATTCAAGTTATACCACGCAAAGGTCAGAGCAGTCGATCCCTGTAACATGGGTGACTTTAACTAATAAACTGTACCAATTGGCCATACCAAAAATTCTAGAAATAAATCCATGGATGGATATATGAGTCTAAATTCAGGGAAAATTTACGAAACCAGTTTCCGAGTTTTGAAACTCGAGATATGATTTTTAAGACGAAGGTGACGCAGTCTTCCAGCCTGACTGGAAATGTCAAATTGGTGGGCAAAACATGTGATCTTGGCTTGTTAACCCCTCGTGCCCGACACCGGCGATGGTCTCGGGTTCGGGGTGTTACATACCAAGGCAAAACAAGTTGATAGTGTTGACAATGCTCCAACCGTCTTCCAATCTTCACGAGTCCTCGAGCTCTGTAAGACAAGGGAAATGATAAGAGGGTAAGCATTTACATACTTAGCAAGTCTGGATAACAGGAAAGTAAACTTACCAGGTGTTTTGCATACAACCATATTAGTTATTCATGCCAACATGCATAGTATAATTTCCCTATCACATACACTCAATCATCATGTTAGTTTCATGTCCATACAATTAAACATTAATCTTAGATGAGCTCATCATTTCAAGCATTTCTATTTTTGTTCCTCGTTTTAATCCCATTGAACTTCTCAGAATCTCAATGAATATCTCATTTACGGTCAAATCGTGTGAGTGAACATTTTAAAAACGCACTCCCGTGAACCTCGCTTTTACGGTGGGATTACCAGTCCAGGCTAAATCCCCCAAAATGTGAACTCATATAGTAATGTTGGGATTACCAGTCCAGTTTAAATCCCTTACAATGACATGTACTCTAATGAACTCGGATCTGAATTACCAGTCCAGGCTAAATTCAGACCCTAATCTGATTACTTGTCTTGCCTAAATCTATTTCAGCACGCTTATTCTTCGGGAGGCTCGATCGCTAAAGGAACACCAGTCCGGTCTAGGTCCTTTTTACCGTCAATTCATTTTGAGAAATCCATCAGATATCCTTTTATTTCAATCAAGAAATTTCAATTCTCTTTCAACCTATACTACCACATTTCATGGTTTATCATGCAATGAATGTCTAAATTGTCAACCACATTTCATGGTTTATCATGCAATGAATGTTTAAATTGTCATACATTCAAATATACACATTTTGCGTATATTAAGAGTTTACTTCGAGTTACTCGAATTTGCCTGGTAATTACTTCGGGTTCGTATTTTGGTTATTCCGAAACCTTTTGTTTTCCACGGTCGACCTCTGAAATTGGTTCCTAGAGGTCTATATCAGTAAAAATAAATTATTAATACCTCACATTGTTCAATTTAGGCCGAAATTTTTCCCCCGGACAAAATGACCATTTTGCACCTAACCTTTCACACTTTTACAATTTAGTCCCTAGGCTCGTATAATAAAATGCATGAAATTTCTAGGTTATCCAAGCCTAGAAAAATATTTTTCTTGCTTATAGCAGCTCACATTTTCTTTCATTTCACATTTTTCTACCCATTTTCACAACTTTTACAAAATGGCCCCTTAAGCTATTTCCATGAAAAACTACTTAGTAAAAGTTGTTTACCATCCTCTAAACTCTCATATTCCCCCACAAATCATCAAAAACCAAGCATCTCATGCATGGGTAAATTTCTAAACATGAACCCAAACTTGAAATATGGGTAGAAATAGAGAGAACTTGTTACGAGGATCTCAAAAATACAAAGAACGTTAAAAATGGGGCTAGGGAGTACTCACTATTGAACTTAAAATTGTTGAAAACACTAGCTATGGAGACCCTTCAATTTTCGGTAGCATGGAGAAGAAAAATGGCTGATTTTTGTTTTCATTTCCCCTTTTTATTTAGTTTATTACCAAATGACCAAAATGTCCTTCCTTAATAACCTTTCAAAATTTTCCATGCATGCCAAAAACTTAAAAATTGGGCAAATTACTCTTTAAGACCTTATAATTGATAATTTAAAGCAATTTCATACAAATTTCTTCTAGAACCAAAATTTTACAACTTATTCAATTTGGTCACTAATTACCAACTGGGCACCTTATACTTAGAACTTCTTCATAAAACTTTAACACATGCTTATTTTCATATCCTAGACCTCATAATAATCATAAAAAAATATTTTAATGTCAGATTTGTAGTCTCAAAACCACTATTCTAACTAGGCCCAGTTTTGGGATGTTACATAATTATTCTAGCTTATTCATGTTATTGATTATTGAAGTTTATGTTGTTGTTGCAAAATTCATCTCATACATTTTAGCTAATTATGAAACTTAGATTCGAATTGCATTAGGGGTCATCTTGCATCTAGATAATTTAATTTAGTTTAATCATTCATCACTTGAAATATTGTGTTCTAATCACCAATTTGTAAAACTTTAATTTTGTAATTAATTGATTAACATACGCATTCCCTATGGAGATGATAACTCTTTTACTTACTTATTACTTGATAACGATTGTGTACACGTATACAAACCTATGCGTTACAAGCTTCATGCTTAGTGTGTGACTTGACCCACATTTGTATGTACTTATAAAGTTTTAACCAAATCATCTTTTCTTATCATATATCATATCAGAGTCATAATATGTAACATATCAAGGCATATCATATAACTTATCAGAACATAACACATAACATAATAGAGCATGTTCTACCCCTATCCACTACACACCATCTCTGACCCACCAATCACACCAATTAGTACTACACAAGTCCATCCATCCAATAACACCAATATGTGGCAGTATGCCACTCAAAAATATGCAGCTGAGCTGCCAAAATAGAAATTTGTGGTCTAGCCGCCATATTTACAGTAGAACTATCTTATACACTTCCTCCAACATATCAAACCCACCCCAAAGCATATGTACAAACATGCTAACATGCACAAATACGTATCATATAAATTATATGGCATGCATGTATAAACATATATTTACAAAGCATAACATAATACATATACAATGCAAACTTATATAACATGCTCCCTAAGCTTATTTATGAACAACATAACTAATTTTTAGCTTTTACAGGTCTACCCAAATTCTCACGAACCTAATTTTTAAGTCCCTAAATTGGCCCCCAAATCGGCCTTCAAATTTGGCTAAAAGGGCCCATATGTCCCAACAAGCCAGCCCGTGTGGTCTACACGGTCAACCAGTCCAGACCATGTAATCGCACACGGCTTTGTGCACCACATAGCCAGGTACACGGCTAACTACACGGTCGTGTGGTGCCCACGGTCTATCACACGGCCTGCCACACAACCGTGTGATGCTGGGCAATTTTGAAAACAATCCCTGTTTTGCAATTTTTTCGAGTTTTGATCAATGTTTCTGGTTACCTTCACACACTTGACGGTATTTTTGATTAACCACACAACTGGGAATCTAAGAATCCTATAATCATTCATCCAATTAAACTGATTAATCATCAAACTACCACCCAAATCACATTCCTTAACTCAACATTTCAATCCCTAAAGTGAAGTTCAAGTACTTACCACTCAAAAACAACGTCCAACACGAGAATTACTCCACTGGTGGGACGCGATTATCATTTCCTTCTCCTAACCAAAGACCAAGAAAACACTTAACACAACAAGAATGAAAATAAACACCAAACCAACACCTATCTTGCCCCAAAGAACAAATTTAAATTCAATAGCTGAAAAATAAACAACATAAGTAACACTTGCTTGGATTTACAAATACCACCGAAGAATCAACGAAACAATCCAAAAACACTTAATGTCAACAAATAAGATAGCAAAACAAAAGAAGGAAAATGGAATTCAATGAAGAAAAGAAGAGAAAAGAAGCGGAAATGTAATAAGGGAAGGGAAAAACAAAAAAGTAGAAACGTAAAAAAAAGGGGAAAAAAGTTGGACGACTAATGGGTAAGGTAAAATAGGGACTTAGGATAATTTTTTAAAAATAAAATATATTCAAAAGACCTTAATTCCAATTAAATCATAACCCATCAGATTTACTAGAGTTCAATTTGAATTCAACCTCCAAGAAATGGCAAATAGCAAAATATTTTCAAAATTGCGCATCACGAGATTCAAACACAAAACCATAAAATACACTAACAAACACCTTACCACTAAACCGACTAGTTCATTTGATTATAACTTGAATGGAAATAACATTTAAGTCTAAAAGACTAGGGATAGGATTAGAGAAAAAATTTAACAAAATTTCAAGAGGTAAGATTTGAACTTATGACGTCTCACACACATATATAGAACACATAACCACTAAATCAAAATAATTTCATATTAAAGAAAATTTAGGGCATTACATACAATCAACCTAAAGAAGCAACACATTTACAATAAACAAAATCTTTCAATTTTATATCTCTTGTTGGAGACAAAGAAGAAGATAACGACAAGGAGCTCCTTTTGTTGCTTCTCTACCTCTGGAGACGTATTGATGGCTTTAGGGTTTTATTTTAAATTAAAATTTCACTTTTTATCTTTTATTTCTTCCTATAAATTTAAAACATTATTTTATAAAATTTCAAAATTCATATAGTCCTTGTTCGGACTTTAGAATTTTATATTAAAAATTCAAAACCAAAAATTGTTAAACTCAATAACTTAAAGATTAAAGCTTCTTTAAGGTATTATGCAATAAGATCTTCAAATGGGAAAAGTTGTAATACCTAAGGGGATGTGAAAATGAATAATTGAAATTTTATAATGATGTTTACACACCATCATGAGATACAAAATTATACGAGATGTGGAAATGAGTATGCACTAAAGTAGAAGAAATTAAATATTAAATAAAATTTTATGTACCTTTTAGTTGGAAGCATGGGTGATGAAGATGAAACTATACATAATGAAAGCATGAGAAATTTGAAAGTGAGTAATAGAAATTTTTAGTTGATTTTAATTTATTTATTTATGGCTTCAATCAAGCATGTGAAATCTTTTTATTTTTCTAGGTTTTGTAAAATAGGGAATAAAATCTTATAAAAAGGTGATGGTTTCTGGGTTTCGACTTGAAAGTTTGATTAAAAAAATTTAAATTTTTTGTAATTTTTTAGAGTTTTTACGTAATATTTAGAATTTTTAAAAACTTTTATTTATAATTTTATTTATAAAATATTTTAACTTAATTTTCAATAATTTAAATAATTTATATTTATTTTTAATATTTTTAAATTTTTAGAATTATTGTTAAGAAAAATAAAAATCAAAATGATATTTTAGCTACAGCTTTAGGGACCAAATTAGTAATTAGTCAATTAAAATAACGTTCCACATCAACATTTAACAGATGAAATTTACGAAGGCGCTAATTTGCACATTTCGAAATGTATAAGGGCTAATTTGTCTATTTTTGCAGTAGGTGGGCCAAAACGCAATCCACCCTTAAGTATAGGAGTTTCCTTGGTACTTTTACCATAATCAACCTCAAATATTAACATGAAAAGCTAAAGTATTATATATTTTAGCATAATGACTTATTTAGCCCTCTAACTTAAAAAAGAGTTATTTTAGTCATTCATTTAATTTTTCGTCTCTTTTAGCTCTTAAACTTACATTGTTTGTCAAATCATCTCAATAATAGATGGAAAAGTTAGCGTTGTGGCACCCATGTGGCAATCTACATATATGTCATGTTAACAATTAATTCATTTTAAAAAATAAAAATTATAATTTTTATACATTTTAATAATTTTAATTTTTAATAGTTTTTATAATTCTTTTGAATGTTTAAAATTTTAAAATAATTTAATTCGATGTGGCATCCACGTAGATGCCACATTAACAAAGTTAACAAATGCTAACTTTGTTATTCATTTTGAGCAATTTGATAAATAATGCAAATTTAAGGAAAGAAGAAAATTAAAATGATTTTCTTTGAAGGAACTATACTTATATTCTAGATATACCTTTCTTTTCTCTATATCCACATTGATATGAAAATTATTTTTCGATCGATGTTTAATTATTTTCACTACAAATTCTTGAAATTACCATTGGATAATTTATTTATCCAATTAAATAAATAAATACTAAAAATCATATTACAAGTGCATGTGTGAAAATTATAGATTTAAAATACAAATATATAATTTATGGAGGTAATAAAATATGCATAATAAAATTAAAATGTAAATATTATATTAAAATAAAATTTTAATTTAGTGGCAATGTTAATATTTTATTAAAGTAAATAACACGGATTCAATTTTCACCCATGTAAATGTTTAATTATTTTTCAAAGAAAAATAGAAAAGTTAATAACTTCTTTTAATTATAAAATGATATTTTCCTAATTTTTTAATCGAATTGGTGTCGGTTGATTTATGACAGCAATTCAATTAAAGACTAAAATAATAATATAAATGATTATTTATTTGTAACTTTACAAAAAAAAAATTACAAACTGTGATTCTTACTAAATTAACAAAACCATAGTAAATAAAAGGAAATGATTTAAAGAAGCAATGGGTGGATAACGAGTCATTTTGTAGTAAGGTAGTCACACTCTGTCTGAGTCACAAGGGTTATAAAGTTTCTACATAGTGCTTGTGGTTGTAAAGAGGTGGATTACTTTTCACCATTGATTAACACCTATAAATATAAAAAAGATTAAAACCTAATTTCTAGCTATCAACTTTCTCAGCAAAATATTACCCATTCTAAATTATTTTGGATTTTAACCATAAAAGTGTAGGTTATGAAGGACTATGCAATGGTAATTACATGAGGTATGTGGTACTCGCGATTTTCTTCCAAAATGGAAAAAGGAAAAGGAGTGATTTGTAAAGCATTTAGATACTAACTAGATGGGTAATTTACCTTCTTAATCACCCAACTTGTTTCAATTTTCATATAAATCATAAACCTTGTTTCTATTTTACATATTTTATCTTTCGTCAATAATTTCAGCCTCAACATTTACATATTTACACAAATATAGTAAGATAAATTTGTTTAAAAGGACCAAATTGATAAAATATTTAAATTTTATAGGCTAAATTTATTATTATATCAATCAAAATCATATATAATTGATGGAAATAATTAATATCATGATTTATTGTTCTTAATTGCTCACTTTCATAATTAATAAAAATGAAATTAGGTTAATTTTTTAAGAAAGATTAATTTACTCCATTTTCAAAATTGAGGGACTAGAAAATTCTTTCTATCTTATTTCAAATGCTAACATTTTAAAAATGTAATTTTTTTCATCCAAATAGATTAAAAAAACAATTTGTATATTAAATGTTATTTAAAAGTTATAATCATGTGCCCGTCTTCAAAAATCTCAAAAAAAAAAAAAAAACCTTCAAGTAACACAAAGTCTACTAAAAGTGTTCACATTTCTCAAATTTCTTATGAATTTCATGAGCAAATTATAGAAAAGATTTAAAATTTTAAAATTTTCCATATTCGTATTTGAAGTGTACTTAAGAAGTCCATATATTATAGATACATGATTAAATTAGTCTCTTTGTTATTAAATATATCAATTTAGTTCTTATATTATTAAAAAATTAAATAAGGTCCATTTGTAATAGATGCAACATTTACTATTTAAAAGTATCATTTATTGTTTAATAAAGTTAATATTTTTAAAGTTCTTATGGCTCTGTAAATTAAATCTTTTATTTAGAATTGATCTATAATTGAAGAGGGACTAGTTTGATCCATTTAATAATAGAAGGATTAATTTGATTCTTTCAATAGTATAAAGACTAAATTAATCTATTTAATAATAAAAAATTAATTTAATCTAATATCTATAATACAAGTACCTCGACGCTTTAACTATTTTAAATCCTCATTCATACTTCAATATAAAAATCTGGAAAAAGAAATTGTTGCATGATTGATGATATCGAAGAAATGAATTAAATAATGACATTCATGTGACAACTTTCTTCCCTATTTTAATAATGTTTTGATTGACAGATGAATTTAAAACAACTTTTTTTAAATAAAAAAAAAAGTTAAATGATAAATTTGAAACACTTTTTGCAATTTTGGTCCAGAGTGCAATTTACTCCAAATTCAATAGAAGCTTGATGATTTACCTACATGTCTTTTAATACCAATTAGAACATAAAAATAATTAACTCTTTGACACGTGTGAAATGGAAAAGGAAAAACTCAACTCAAATTAGTAGTTAAACTTGGTATGATTCCTGAAACCAGATTAAAAGGGCAGAAAATTGCAACATACCATAAAATTTCCCTCTTTTTTTTTTTTAAAATTTACTATTAAGAACAACAGTTTTCTTAATCATGATAACAATATAGTCCATAACTTTAATACTCCCATAACAGTTAATAATTTTCTTTTTTGCCCCAATAACTTGATGAATCTAGTCAACCCTCATTTTTCTGGTTTGCTTTGGTAATTTCTTCCTAGGAATACAATTCCCTTTTACTGCTTTGTCCTTGTTCTCCTCTTCTACTGGTTCACTCAGCCCAGCCTTGCAGCTCCTGATGAATCAAAATCAAAACTAAAAGTGAAGTAGGAAAAAACATTACAACTATGTTATTTGCATGTTCAGTTTTAACAGGAAAGTGACAGGGTTGAAGAGGAACCGAATGAATCACCTTTCTTCATTATATGAATTGGATCTTTTGAGCATTGGCTGATCACCCACAACTCGGTTCTCAGAATTCATTGACTCCACAATGCTGCCACTGAAATACTCTTTCTCTTGGGCCTGTAAATTACCAAACCTTGGGTTCTCAGACATGCAGCTTATCATCTGATCATCTTCAGCAGCCTTTATTGCAGTCTTACAAAGAACCCCTCTATGCAAATTTTCACTCTTCTTCACCACAGTGTTTGGTACTACCGGTTGCTTTACAACAGTAGGCATGTTTTTGGCTTTGTTAACTGCTAAGTTGCCACATGCAATAAGTTGAAGCAGAACTGAGGAGTTACGACCTGATGTTGACACATTGGTCACTGGGTCACCATCTTCAAATCGCTTGGAAGTATTGTTTTTGCTTTGGTTTTGGTTTTCAGAGAGGATGGAAGAGTCTTGTTTAGGTGTATCAGAAATGGGCTTTTGGGGTCCTTGGATATTGGTTTCTTGGTATTCAAGTTCATCAGTGGAAACCCCTCTTGAGCAGCGAGAGTGAGGAGTTGTTGAGCTTGTGTAACATGTTTTCTCCTCGTCTAATTCATACTCTTCTTCTTCGTCTTCATCACCATCATCGAATTCTTGTTCTTCATATGCTGTCCTATTCGGTTCTTGGGGTCCCCTGTGTCGAGTCAAAGCAAAAGTTTGGGATTTTTGTTTGGGGTGAAGGTTTGGTTCCTGAAAATGTGGCCCCTTATTGCTGATTTGCATTTGCTGTAATACCTCTGCAACAAAACAAACTATCTTTTCAGTCTTAAAGTTTGGGGTTAAAAGTGTAGTTTTTGTTAAACATTCAAGGTAATGAAATAGCTTACCAGAGCAACCATCAACCAATTCCGAGCCTTTGAGTACATATTCCGCTCCATCAGATGGAGGAATAATATCATTGTCTGCTAAGTCATTCCATACATAACCATTCTTGTAACTCCTAACAATCAAACATTAAAATTAGTTTTAAAAAAACCATCAAAAGGAAAAATTAAAAAAAAAAAAGAGGGAAAAATGTACCTTTTGCAAGACCAAGAGTACAAAGAGGGCATTGCTTTGCCTCTAAGAGCAGTGAGTCTTTCAATTACATCTGTGAAAAGAAACCAGATAAACAACAAGCAAGAAAGGGTGACATATAATTCTCATTATTTACCTCTCAAACGAAGTGGTTGATTGACCAAATGGGTGACTTCCATGTAATGAGGATGCTCAAGCTGGCCATTTCTGGTTAGGTAGTAAACAACTTGAACTTTTCTGATTGGTTTCACTGCCTTGTGTTGTTGCAGAATACAAACTTTGGCCCTACCTGGGCTGCTTTCTCTTGCTCTTCTGTTTCTCGCATTCATGTTTGTTTACTTGCACTCCTTCCTTCGTCTCTGATCTTGACTTGGTAGGATTTTCAGGTTTGACAAAACCCCGAAGTCTTCCTTTATATTCACATTTACTGCACCCCCAACTGGGAGATGGTGTAAAGGTATAAAGGTCATTAAAAGGTGCAAAAAACAGCATTAACTTTGGATTCTCTTGGATTTTATGGCTAATAAAATTGGGGAGAGAGAGAAAATGTGAGTGGTGGTGGGTCACGGTCATTACAGTAGAATTTACTTTGACTTTTTGCAATGCTCTGATCCCGATCTTTGGCAAAAAAGAGATAAATGAAAATTGGCCTGTAACAAACCATTCCAGAGAAGCCCTCCAGCAAAGCTTTCTGCTATAGCTCATTATTCTAGGATGTTAACTGCCTTTATTACCAAGCACCAGTGTCACATGATGTTGGGAAATCCGACAATAACTGGTTAAAAATAAGGAACCAATTTTTGTTAATAAGACTATTGTTTTGTCTAAAGGGTCGTTACTGCTCTCTAGATTTCTAAACCATGTTTTGGTAATTTTTCCGATTGATGATTCATGCATGAGAAATTTTCAGTTTTGCCCCCCTTAAATGCCCATGATTTATGGTTTGATTTAATTTGAGTAAGGGGTTGTTGGCCTCTACCTTTGGACTAAGTATCGCAATAATTGCTATTCATGTGAAGTAAGGATTCATATAATCATTTGTTTCTCAATACTTGAACTTCAAATTGAAGCATGTTTTGTACAACCTAAAACTCGGTTAAACCCTAAAGACACAATCCTAGAACAACCTGACAGGTCGAAGGACACCATTTTTTTTATGCATATAAGTCTTGGTATTATATACATAACTTTTGTTTTCACGGAGATTAGAGATTGTTTCTGATGGGAAAATATGATCCGCAAGTTTATGGAAAAAGTGTTAGTATTGTGCGAAATATTAATTATGCATATTGTGTTTGCATGTTAACTTTTTGTTGATGGTTTGGTCTCCCATAGACCCAACATGTATAATTAATATTACGCACGATATCGACATTTCTTCTGTAAGCTTGTAGGTCGTATTTTCACTAACCGATGCATTTTCTAAATTTCGTGAACCCTTTAGGCTCTCTTCGAAGTATGAGAGACAAAATCCCTCATAATATCATACATTCTATTGAGAAAGTAATACACTTCGTAGAAGACATTCACCCTCAACAACT
This sequence comes from Gossypium arboreum, assembly GCF_025698485.1. Lineage (NCBI taxonomy): Eukaryota > Viridiplantae > Streptophyta > Magnoliopsida > Malvales > Malvaceae > Gossypium > Gossypium arboreum. The sequence continues at coordinate 64,017,120 of NC_069080.1, forward strand.
TTTATTCTAATTCAATTGTATATATTAAAAAGAAAAGAATCAATAAATTAAATCGCTTTAGTGTTGAATGAATATATATTTTAATGGAATTAAAGTTTTCTAGAAGTGTAATGTAATTTAATATTTTATTCAATATTTTTAATATTTGATAAATATAATTATTTCTATAAATAATAAGTAAATATAAAATGAAATTAAACTAAAATCTTAGACAAAAAGAAAATTCATCTAAAATAAATTTTTTTACATATAATTGCAACATACTAAAATTCATGTATGCATGAACTCTCAAACTTAACAAATAAAAATGTTAAGATCTAAGACGGTTGCGAAGATGTTATATTGATTTGGAATTTGCTTTTGATTTTCTTGTCGGTTAATGTAGGCAAATTTCATCACCTCATACATAAAGAGTTAGCCGTTACTCTAATAATTGGTTCATCCATTTTTTTAACGAAGGACCTTACTGACTGCCAGTACGTTTTGGCAGCTAAGCAAATTGCCAAGTCTCAGAAACAAAGTGAATCTTTAACTGTAATACATTATTAGTTTAGTAGAAGATTGACAACTAAAAAACAGTAGTAAAAACAAATCAGTTGAATTGGAGAGATTGGACTCCAAATGAAGACAAACAACGATTTTATATACATAAATATTAGACTGTACGTTAAATATATGTTTATTATCTGTGCAGGAAAAAAAAAGAAAAAGAAAAAAAGGAAGTCACTGGTGTGATATACGAAGCAAAATTAGACCAAACACCTGCAAAGCTAATATGATGTTTCACATTACTTATCTACTACCAGTTGCTTTTCCACACACCATAGTTTTCACATGGGCAGCTGCCACTAGTATTGAAAATATCAAATCCCATTGATGGATTGAACAAGTTGAACTGTCGTGGTCTAGTGACGAGAATTTTTTGTTGAAATTAAGTTTTGGTAGAAACAAGATCTTAAGTTTATCCTTGAACAACATTTTTTCCGCTCTCATTTGAACAAAATATCTAATTCAGTTTGATATATTTTATAAAACTGCAAGCTTGGAGAACAAAGACTTAATTGTTTTGATTTATTATAAAGAGATCAACTAATGGTATAGGGACCAAACAGGTAAATATGAATTTGAAATTAACTCAAAGTTTTTTGAAATCCAATATGGTTGAATCCAAGTTCAATCACATACATCCCATAGATTCACATATCTAAGTTAGGGGATATCAATTTATGTATAGCCATTAGCCACAAAAAATATTGAAACACAAAAAATAATGCTGATTCGGTCATTCGTTACAGTAAATAAGATCACAATTAGGGTCCGTAGATTGGCCTAAAAAAGGCAATCTTAGGGGCTGGCAACAAGGTTTTCATGGTTCATGGAGTGTACCGTTGAGTCTTGAGATTCGACCTCATCGACGTGACCCAAAGCTGTTTTCATATATATTTTAGCTCCCTGTGGTAGTGTTTTCTGAAAAGCTCATTTAACACTTTTACCCCTTTTGCTTGCCTTTTTTACTGTTAGGGAAAATACAAATGTCATATCCAATAATCCAATGGAACCCTGGGTTTCGAGTTTCTTTGAAAATTTATCATCAATTATTAACATCTTACTACTTTTACTACCATCAATTTCTTGCTTCAATCTCTTTTTATTTTTATTTTTCCAAATGAGCAAGTTTCATGACATCTATGAAGTCATCAGCCAATGCTGTAAAAGCATGCACGTATATGGTATCTGGGATAATAAAACAGTTAATTAGATTCTGGGTAAAATCTTATATTTGAGTATAGTTACTGTTTTCTCACTCATATCCATAGATCCATTCAAACCTGTTATCCATAGATTGATTCGTTTGAATGAAACTAAATTTATTATGTCTTTAGTTTAAAATTGGATAAACTACACATATGCTTGCGTAAGTTTAAAATTTATTAAGCCTTCAGTTTAAAATTTCGACCCCAAATATCTCGATTCGCTGTTGTGCGCTATCAAATTAGACTAGTTTTTCGATATGTGTTATCCTAATCGACCACTCATTTTTTACCGTTGGGATCAACGGGCATACCACAGGAGCACCTCCAACTCAGTTTTACCAATTTTCACCCCCACTTCTGTTAGAATGTGGCCTTCCATGCAGCTCATGCACCAGTCATCAGACCAAGCAGAGCAGGCCAAGACCAGAAGTTGCCGAGCCAAGTGCAACAATTTATTTTGTTGTTTCTTTTGTTATTTTAGTCAATGTAACTTATTTTGGTTCATTTTGAACTATATTAGGTAGAAGTTTGATGTATTTCTAATGTGATTGAGCTGTTAACCAACTTTACTTATGTGTACAAGTTTAGTTTTGTAAGTTCCTATGTATTAGTGGTAGTTGGTGTAGATTAGTTGACCATATGTTGATTTTGACAAGCAAAAGCTTGGTTTATGTATTGGCATTATGCCTTTGTTCATGTTAATGAAAATTTATCAGATTTCATTCATTTTCATGCTCCATTTTCTCTTGTTTTCAATTTGGTTCTTGTTCTCAAGCAAATTTCTGCTTTTGTTTCTTCACCAAGTCACGAGACTTGCTACACAAGCTTTTGACTCTGCTTGCTTAGCTTTGCTTCAAATCCCCAACAATTGGTATCAAGAGCATTTGTCTTAGAGGACCTGTCATTGCATATCTATAAAACTGATGGCTTCATCAGGATTTTCTCCAGCTGCACCAGCAGTTTTTAATGGTGAAGGATTCCACATTTGGATTGTCAAAATGAGAACTTACCTACAGGCCTTCGACTTGTGGGAAGTTGACAACACTGATGTTGAGCCAGCTCCACTTCGAGCCAATCCCATAGTGGCTCAAATTAGGCAACATGCAGATGAGAGGACCAAGAGGCATAAAGCCATGTCCTATATTCAGAACTGTGTGTCTGATGTTATCTTCACCAGAATCATGGCCTGTGAGACTCCAAAACAGGCCTGGAACAAGCTTAAGGAGGAGTTCCAAGGCACAGAGAGAACAAGGCACCAACAATTGTTGAACCTGAGGAGAGACTTTGAAAATTTAAAGATGAAGGAAGAGGAAACAGTGAAGAAGTATTCAGATAGAATCATGGTTGTTGTGAACAGCATAAGGTTGCTAGGAGAACAGTTCAGTGAGGCAAGGATTGTAGAGAAGGTGCTCTCAACATTTCCTGAAAGATATGAGGCAAAAATCTCATCCTTGGAGGATTCGAGAGACCTAGCAAGTATCTCCTTAACTGAGCTTATCAATGCTCCTTATGCTCAGGAGCAAAGGAGAGCCAGCAGAATGGAGGAGCACCAGAATGGTGCTTTTCAAGCCAAGGCCAAAGCAGCCTCGAGCACCTCAGCCTATAAAGGCAAGAAGAACTGGAGAAGCAGGCCTAAGCCTAATGCTGCAAGAAGAGGAGACCAACTCTGCAGATTTTGTAAAAGGCCTTGTCATCCAGAGGCCAAATACTGGTTCAGACCAGATGTTGTATGTCAACATTGCAAAAAGAATGGTCACGTTGAAAGGGTCTGCAAAGAAAAAGGTAGACATGACCAAAATCAAGCACAATACAAAGATGCTAAAGCTCGAGTGGCTGAAGACAGTAGTGACCATGAAGAGCAGGTTTTTGCTGTGTCATGTCTAGCTGGTCAAAGTAAAGGCTCAAAAGGGTGGTTGCTAGACAGTGGTTGCACTAACCACATGTCACCAGATGCAAACATTTTCAAAACCTTGGACAGATCTTGCAAAACCAAAGTGAAAATTGGAAATGGCCAGTTCATTAAAGCTGAAGGAAAGTGAGATGTGCTAATATGCACTTCCACAGGAGACAAAATCATAACAAATATGATGTTGGTGCCTGAGATTGACAAGAACCTTCTCAGCATTGCTCAGCTACTAGAAAAAGGCTACTCAGTTGTATTCAAGGGCCAGGAGTGCCAAATCACTGATCCAAATGGATCAAGCTTCATGACAGTCACCATGAGTGATAAATGCTTTGAAGTTAATTGGCCAAGTGACTCACACTCAACCTGTATTGCTTTAACAGAAGATACTAAGCTTTGGCATCAAAGACTTGGTCATGCCAACTTCAAATCCATGGCTCGAATGGTCAGCAAGGAAATGGTTGAAAATTTCACTAAATCAATTCAAAATGAAGATGTTTGTGAGGTTTGTCAGCTGGGAAAGAAAGCCAGGCTCCCATTTCCTGCAAGCACAACCTGGAGAGCATCAAACAAGTTAGAGCTAGTGCTCATTGATGTGTGTGGCCCCATGAGGACTGAATTACTCAATGGAAACAGGTACTTCATTCTTTTCATTGATGATAGTACCAGATATTGTTGGATTTACTTTTTGAAGCATAAGTCTAAAGCTACAGTTGATATAGAAACAGGCTGCAAATTGAAGATCATTAGGTCAGACAATGGAACTGAGTACACCTCAGCTTAGTTCCAAGGTTTGTACAATGATGCTGGCATCAAACACCAGCAAATGTTTATACACCTCAGCAGAATGGAGTGAGTGAAAGAAAAAATAGAAGCCTTATGGATATGGCTAGGTGTCTCCTATTTCAGAAGAATCTGCCCAAGACAATGTGGGCTGAAGCAGTCAACCCTGCTGTTTACATTCAGAATAGGCTACCAACCAAAGCACTTAAGCACAAGACTCCATTTGAAGCCTGGTTTGGGTTTAAACCTTTATTGGCTCACCTAAAAGTCTTTGGTCGCCTATGCTACAGCCTTATACCAGCTGTAAAAAGGGACAAACTGTCAAAAAGGTCTCAAACTGGCATTTTGGTGGGATACAGCATGCTCAAGAAAGGCTATAGGATCTTAGATCCTTAAACAAATAAAGTCCATACAAGCAGAGATGTGATCTTTGATGAAAAGGCATGCTGGAATTGGGAAACAAATGAACCTGAGACTATTTCTGAAGAACTCATGGCAAATTAGCTTGAATCTGACCAAAATGATACTGACATTGTTGTTGATGATGAACCAGTCAGGGGTACAAGGACTTTGGCTGACATTTATGACAGGGCTCATATAGCACAAGAAAAACCAAGCTACTTTGAAGATGCTGAAGTAGATGAAGACTGGAAATAAGCAATGGCTGATGAGATTGCTATGATTAAGAAGAACGAGACATGGGAGTTGGTTGAAAAACCAAGCAACAAGAAGGTCATTGGGGTGAAATGGGTCTATCGAGCCAAGCAGAATGCTGATGGGAGCTTGAATAAACTCAAGGCCAGGCTTGTTGTCAAAGGGTTCAGCCAAAAATATGGCGTGGACTACTTGGAAACATTTGCACCAGTGGCTAGGCTTGACACTATCAGTGTAACACCCCGAACCCGAGACCGTCGCCGGAGTCGAACACGAGGTGTTAACAGACTTCAAACCACTTATTAGAACTTTCCCAGACAAGCTGCCAATCTGCATACGAGTCGCATTAAAAATCGTATCTTGAGTTCTGAAACTCGAAATCCATTTCCGTAAATTTTTCCCGAAACTAGACTCATATATGCATCTACAAATTTTTTTCTAGAATTTTTGGTAGGGCCAATTAGTACAGTTTATTAGTTAAAGTCCCCCATGTTACAGGGATTGACTACACTGACCTTTGCGCATTACGACTTGGATATCTCCCTGTACAGGACTTCAATACTGATGCCATTTGTTTCTATAGAAACTAGACTCGAAAAGGAATCTGTACATATATAGAATGGCTACTAATTATCTCTGGTCCATTCACGATGAATTTCCAAAGTCAGGACAGGGACTCTAGTAGCCGTTCTGGCCCTGTCTCACGAAAACTTAAATATCTCTTAACATACGGCTCACATGGTCGCTTCGTTTCTTCTATATGAAAATAGACTCATCGAGCTTCGATTACTTAATTTATTAATTATTTAATTCCATTCCCACTATTTTTAGTGATTTTTCAATCTCACGTCATCGCTGCTGCCAGCATCATTACTAAAGCAACTATGCCTATTTCGTGATTTCCCCTTGATCTAACTAGTAATTCATCATACATATCACAAATTATGATCATGACTAGCCATACCAAAGGCTAATCATTGTCAAATATCTCCCTACTACACTATTGCCATATCATGAATTTTAACACCACAAATAATCAACCATAACATATGGCATAAAAATCGAATTACCAAGACTTGCGACCTAACATTATAGAACCAAATCCAACCAAACATTTATGCCATTTTCGCATGGCTAAAAGTTTACATACCAAATTTCAACAAAACAGATTAGCCTATACATGCCGAAATGTTCTCCTAGACCGACTAAAAAGAAGATACCAAAAGTTGCTAGCCGGTGTGATGACTTCGATGACAATCCCGAGCACGCAAAAAGACGAGTCCAAGAAACCTAAAGTAGGTGACAAGCAAACACCGAGTGAGTATATAACTCAGTAAGTCATAAGCATTACATTGCCGTTCAGTAATAATATATCATAAGAGAAAATAAATAATGTGGGATTAAAATCCTCCATCCACACCCAAACTGTGCTATAATTCCTTAGGCATTTCGGTTTAATCTCATACCAAGCCCTACTTTGATATTTCATACATTACACCATATGACATTGGATGCATTTATCTTCAAGTGTAATCACCACATAGGTTCAAGACTTACCAAGCTCAATCCCAAATATAAATAAAATGTCTATTCCTCATGAGCTCAAGGTGTTTACTCGTACCGCTGTCCATGATTGACTCGATAAGGCCGCACACTTAGAGCATGTATATTTATTAGAGAATGTATAATAAGCCCGCACACTTAGTGCTTAATAGTCGAACTCGCACACTTAGTGCCGAAACCAATAACTCAATACATCTCACCTCTTTTCTTTTTCATTCAATACTTTCATCACCCCATGCATACATGTATATATATATATATTTATCATTCCATTCAGCATCATTACATAGATATTATGACCATTTAAATTAATACAAAATATATGCTTAATGACTTACCTTATATTGGATGAAATGATTCCCAATCGACTACTCGATTATCTTTGCTTTGCCTTTGTTTGATTCTCCCTCTTTGATGTCTTGATCTAAAATAAATACATTTAGTAGTTTAATTTTCTTGCTGGATACTTATGTGTATAATTTAATGGTTTTCACCCCATTTCACAACTATCCTTGTTCAAAATATCAAAACCTCAACCATTATTCGATTAATGCTTCAAGATCGAATGTATTATCACTATTAAGTTAACCTAGTCTCAAGTATTTTTAATCCTAATATACAACATCATGAATCAACTCAACCTTATAAGCCAATATTACTCCTTCAATCGATTGTAAAGAGTTAACAAAAAAGAAAAAATATATTTTCACAAACATATACACCTATATGGCTGATTATACCAAATAAAATTTAACCTTACTTATTCAAAAATCTTCATTCCATACTATCATCCCCCTTCTAACCCAAACAACATGCAAGTGACCTCCAATGTTAGCACTTAGATTCATGGCATGATGCCCAAACCACCATAAAAGCTCCAACTTTCTTAACATTACTAAGAGTGCCTCCAATTACTAACTTAACCTATCATAAAACTAAATCAACAATTCAAAACTTACCTCTTACTAGCTAAAGAAGAATGCCGAATTTCTTTTGGTAAGTTCCCCTTATTTCTTCCTCTTCATTCAGCCAAGAAGATGAGAGAAAGATGGACATTTTTTTTTTGTTTTCCTTCTTACATTCACGGCAATGGGGAGGGAAACAAACTACTCACACTTTTTTTTTCATTTCTTTATTACCCATTCTCATTAATTTATTTTTCCACCCATGATGCACCAACAAAACATGTCTATAACATGTTTTGCCCATAATTCTTTGTCATGGCCGGCCATTAGCAAATTAAAGGGGAAATTGACATGCAAACCCCTCATTTTTGCATGCATGATCAACTAGTCATCACACATTTCCCCATCATACTTTCAAAGTTTTCTACTAGGTCCTTTCTAGTGAAATTCACATTTATAACTCTAAATCAAAACATCAAAAATGTCACACATGAGTTAACACATATTATAGGCATCAAAATAAATATTAAATTATTTTTATGCCTCGGTTTTGTGGTCCCGAAACCACATTCCGACTAGGGTCGATTAAGGTTGTCACAACTCTCCGCACTTAAGAAATTTTTGTCCCGAAAATCTTACCGTAAATAGGTTTGGGTATCGCTCTTTCATAGAGTTCTCGGTTCCCAAGTAGCTTCTTCGATTCCGTGTCCGAGCCATAACACTTTTACTAACGGAACCCTTTTGTTTCGCAGCTCTTTCACTTCACGAGCTAGGATGCGAATCGGTTCTTCTTCATAACTCATATCAGGTTGAATTTCAACCTCTGATGGATTAATCACGTGTGATGGATCGATCTATAACGTCAAGCATCGAAACATGAAAGACGCCGTGAATCTTTTCAAGTTCAGGGGCAAAATCAATCTATACGTGATCGACCAACTCGTTCGAGATTTCAGACGCCCAATGAACCTCGGGCTCAACTTGCCCTTACGGCCAAATCGAGTATCTTTCTCCAAGGCGATACTTTAAGAAACACTTTGTCTCCCACCGATACTCAATATCTCTTCGCTTTAAATCCGCGTCGACTTCTCGACGATCCGATGTCGCCTTCAGACTCTCACGAATTATTCTTACTTTCATTCAAGATCTTTAATCAAATCCACTCGAAAGTTTTACTTTCACCGAGCTCGGTACAAAACAATGGTGTACGGCATTTACGCCGCACAAGGCCTCGTAAGGTGCCATCTTAATACTTGATTGAAAACTATTATTGTAGGCGAATTCAATCAAAGGTAAATACCGCTCCCATGAACCATCGAACTCGAGGATGCAACATCTCAACATATCCTCAAGTATCCGAATTATCCGCTCGGATTGACCATCGGTTTGTGGATGAAAAGCGGTGCTAAAATGCAGCTTGGTACCCAAGGCTTCTTGCAATTACTTCCAAAATCGCGAGGTGAATCTCGGATCTCGTCCGACACGATAGAAATAGGTACCCGTGTAATCTCACAACTGAGAAACATACAATTCAGCTAGCTTATCCAATGAAAAATCCGTGCGTCGGGATAAAGTGAGCCGACTTAGTCACCTATCGACAACAACCCAAATCGCATCTTTCTTACTTGCCGACATTGGTAACCCGGATACAAAGTCCATCGTGACTCGCTCCCATTTCCATTCGGTATCATGATCGGTCAAGCAAACCCGTAGGCACTTGATGTTCGCCTTCACTTGTCGACATACTAAGCACTTCAAACAAAGTCGGAAATGTCTCGTTTCATACCATGCCACCAAAATCGGCGTCTCGTGTCGTTGTACATTTTCAGACTCCGGGTGAATTGACATTCGGCTACAATGAGCTTCGTTCGTAATCATCGAAATGAGTTCGAATTTCTTGGGACACACAAATGATTTCTGAACCTCAAACAATCGTCATCATCAACTTGAAACTCTGATTCCACAATCGGAACACATTCAGCCCGTTTTGCAACCAATTCATCATCGACTTTCTGAGCTTCACGAATTTGAGGAATCAATAATGGTTTGGCCTTTAATTCTGCCACTAACACATTGTTGGATAGAACAAACAAGTGTACATTCATCGCTCGTAAGGCAAACAGTGATTTACGACTTAAGGCATCCGCAACCACATTAGCCTTTCCCGGGTGATAGTCAATGACAAGCTCATAATCTTTCAACAACTCGAGCCAATGTCTTTGTCGCAGATTTAAGTCTCTTTGAGTCATCAAATATTTGAGACTTTTGTGATCTGAATACACATGGCACTTCTCACCAAATAAGTAATGTCGCCATATTTTCAAGGAGAATACGATGGCAGCTAATTCGAGATCATGGGTCGGATAATTTTTCTCATGTGGCTTTAATTGTCTCGACACATAGGCCACAACTCGACCTCCTTGTATCAATACGCAACCCAACCCAAGTAGGGATGCGTCACTATAAATGACAAACTCTTTGCCTGATTCGGGTTGCACTAAAACTGGAGCTTCAGTCAAATAAGTTTTCAGTTGATCGAAACTTTTCGACATTTTTCCGTCCATTGAACTTAACATCTTTTGAAGTAGCTTCGTCATGGGTGTGGCTATCATCGAGAAACCTTTACAAACCGTCGGTAGTAACCAAAGTCCCAAAAAGCTCGAACCTCAAGAATATTTCTGGAGGCTTCTAGTCAAGTATGGTCAAATTTTGCTCGGTCAACTCGAATACCCAATGCAGATACCACATGACCCAAGAAGCTAACCTCTCTAACCGTAACTCACACTTGCTGAACTTAGCATAAAGTCGCTTATCTCGTAAAATTTGCAACACTAACCTCGTGTGCTTAGCATGTTCGGTCTCATCTCTTGGATAGACCAAGATGTCATCAATGAACACAACTACTAATCGGTCCAAATCATCGTCTCAAGATCCGATTCATCAAATCCATAAATACCGTAGGGCATTAGTGAGCCCGAACGGCATCACTAAGAACTCGTAGTGACCGTACCTCGCTCAAAGCGGTTTGGGTACATCCGAATCTCGAATCCATGAATCGATAATAACCCGACCTCAAATCTACCTTTGAAAACACCGAGGCTCCCTTTAGTTGATCAAAAAATCATCAATACGCTGTAACGGATATTTATTCTTTATCATCACTTTATTCACCGACGATAGTCAATGCACAACCTCATGGTTCCGTCCTTCTTTTCACAAACAATACTGGTGCACCCCAAGGTGAGAAACTTGGTCGAGCGAAACCTCTATCCGTCAACTCTTGCAATCGAAGCTTTCAACTCCTTCAACTCGGTTGGTGCCATACGACACGAGCTATTGAAATTGGCGTAGTCCTGTACAAGCTCAATACCAAACTCTACTTCCGAACAGTGGTAAACCCGGTAATTCTTCAGAAAAACATCCGGTATTCACAAACCACCGCACAGATTCGGTTTCTTTTCCAATTCCTTGTCATCAAGTACATGCGCAAGGTATGCTTCGCACCCTTTCTTACATATTTCGGGCCAACATTGCCGATATTACACCGGCAACCCCTTTAAGTCCGTAGACTCAACTCGGATTATCTCGTTATTTGCGCACCTCAAATCAATAGTCTTGCTTTTGCAATTCACAACCGCATCATGCACGGTCAACCAATCCAAACCAAGAATAACATCAAATTGATCAAACGGCAAAAGCATCAAGTCCGCGGAAGCGGGACCCTCGGATTACTAGGGACATTTCTTGCACACTTTGTCGACAAGCACGAACGACCCAAGGGATTTGACACCGAATTACGAACTCAAGAGACTCAATAGGTAGAGTCTTCTCGGATGCTAAAGTCTCACATACATAAGAATGAGTAGAGCCGTGGTCGATTAATGCAATTACATTAGTATCAAAAGAGTGAAAGTACCAATGATAACATCGGGGAGGATGCTTCCTCTCGTGCACGGATGGCATATGCCCTAGCAGAGTACGAGTCTCGGATCGAACAGTAGTGATCGCTGGCTCCTCTCGACTATCACCCCTACCTCCTGAAATTCTTGGTGGTCTACCTCTAGTCATCATTCCACTAGGTCTTGCACCTTGCATCCTATTCTTCTCATCAAGCTCCGTGCAATCTCTAATGAAGTGGTCTTTCGAACCGCATCCGTAATAGGCCCTGTTAGTAGACTTACCCCAACATTCACCTATGTGTCGTCTTCCACATTGTGGGCATTCAGTTTCTCTTGGCGATTATTGCCCACACTAGCTACCAAGTAGCTCGGGAGTTCGTCGATGGTCGTGTGCTCTAATGGAAATTCCCACAGTCGTCTTCGATTTATTAGTGTCCTCCACGAACTTCTTTACACCGAGAACGAGCTTTACCCGTCGATCTTTTACGATAGTCTCTAGCTTCAAATTCAGCCTTCTTCTTCTCCTTTCCAAGTTCTTCCGCCTTACGTGCTCGCTCAACTAGTGTTACGAATTCTTTTATCTTCAAAATACCCACTAGTAGCTTTAAATCTTCATTCAATCCTTCTTCAAATCTCTTGCACATAGCAACCTCATCAGCCACACACTCCGAAAGCATACCGACTAAGTCTTACGAACTCATGTTCGATTCAGATCATCACATACGGCCTTGCTTGAGTTCCAAGAATTCCTTACGCTTTTGATCGATGAACTGTTGACTAATATATTTCTTTCAAATTCGCTTGAAAGAAATCCCAAGTAACTCGTTCGCTTGGGACTATGGAAATCAAAGTCCTCCACCAATAGTAAGTTGAGTCTTGCAACAAGGATATAGCACACTTTAGACATTCATCGAGTGTGCATGATAGTTCATCAAACACCCCAATGGTGTTATCAAGCCGTAACGCCGAACTCGGCCTTTCGGCATCATCAAGAATTATGGCCTTAAACTCCTCAGCCCGCTTCCTAATCAAGTCTACAGTGGCTTACTCAGCCTCACAGATCGATGAATCGATGGCATTACGGGCTCTTGGGGTGGATTATTCAAATTCGGAAGTGTTGGACAGTAGGATTGGTTCAAGATATTATGCGACCCACTCATTCATCATGGTAAAGAAGGCTTGTTTAGCCCCCTCACCTTGATTATTCGCAGAGGATTGAGGTTCAACAGGCGGCGTCCCTTGTGCAGGAGTAGCCGCTACACTTTCAACGTCATTCGCCAAGGTTCTCTCTACACCAGGATCCATTTACTAATCAAAGCAAAAGTTTTAACCGTCAGAAGTCATCACACATTTAAACATTAACATTAAGGCATGTATAGCTAGACTCATACGTGCTATTGTAGTCCTAGAACCGACTAAACCATAGCTCTGATACCAATTTAAATTGTAACACTCCGAACCCGAGACCGTCGCCGGAGTCGAACACGAGGTGTTAACAGACTTCAAACCACTTATTAGAACTTTCCTGACAAGCTGCCAATCTGCATACGAGTCGCATTAAAAATCGTATCTTGAGTTCTGAAACTCGAAATCCATTTCCATAAATTTTTCCCGAAACTAGACTCATATATCAATCTAAAAAGTTTTTTCTAGAATTTTTGGTAGGGCCAATTAGTACAGTTTATTAGTTAAAGTCCCCCATGCTACAGGGATCGACTACACTGACCTTTGCGCATTACGACTTGGATATCTCCCTGTACAGAACTTCAATACTGATGCCGTTTGTTTCTACAGAAACTAGACTCGAAAAGGAATCTGTACATATATAGCATGGCTTCTAATTATTTCTGGTCTATTCACGATGAATTTCCAAAGTCAGGACAGGGACTCCAGTAACCGTTCTGGCCCTGTCTCACAAAAACTTAAATATCTCTTAACATACGGCTCACATGGTCGCTTTATTTCTTCTATATGAAAATAGACTCATCGAGCTTCGATTACCTAATTTATTCATTATTTAATTCCATTCCCACTATTTTTAGTGATTTTTCAATCTCACGTCACTGCTGCTGCCAGCATCTGTTACTAAAGCAACTATGCCTATTTCGTGATTTCCCCTTGATCTAACTAGTAATTCATCATACATATCACAAATTATGATCATGACTAGCCATACCAAAGGCTAATCATTGTCAAATATCTCCCTACTACACTATTGCCATATCATGAATTTTAACACCACAAATAATCAACCATAACATATGGCATAAAAATCGAATTACCAAGACTTGCGACCTAACATTATAGAACCAAATCCAACCGAACATTTATGCCATTTTCGCATGGCTAAAAGTTTACTTACCAAATTTCAACAAAACATATTAGCCTATACATGCCGAAATGTTCTCCTAGACCGACTAAAAAGAAGATACCAAAAGTTGCTAGCCGGTGTGATGACTTCGATGACAATCCCGAGCACGCAAAAAGACGAGTCCAAGAAACCTAAAGTAGGTGACAAGCAAACACCGAGTGAGTATATAACTCAGTAAGTCATAAGCATTACATTTCCGTTCAGTAATAATATATCATAAGAGAAAATAAATAATGTGGGATTAAAATCCTCCATCCACACCCAAACTGTGCTATAATTCCTTAGGCATTTCGGTTTAATCTCATACCAAGCCCTACTTTGATATTTCATACATTACACCATATGACATTGGATGCATTTATCTTCAAGTGTAATCACCACATAGGTTCAAGACATACGAAGCTCAATCCCAAATATAAATAAAATGTCTATTCCTCATGAGCTCAAGGTGTTTACTCGTACCGCTGTCCATGATTGAGTCGATAAGGCCGCACACTTAGAGCATGTATATTTATTAGAGAATGTATAATAAGCCCGCACACTTAGTGCTTAATAGTCGAACTCGCACACTTAGTGCTATATAATCAAACTCGCACACTTAGTGCTATACAATTTGAACCCGCACACTTAGTGCCAAATCATGATCATAAATGTTTACACCCGCACACTTAGTGCCGAAACCAATAACTCAATACATCTCACCTCTTTTCTTTTTCATTCAATACTTTCATCGCCCCATGCATACATGTATACATATATATTTATCATTCCATTCAGCATCATTACATAGACATTGTGACCATTTAAATTAATACAAAATATATGCTTAATGACTTACCTTATATTGGATGAAATGATTCCCAATCGACTACTCGATTATCTTTGCTTTGCCTTTGTTTGATTCTCCCTCTTTGATGTCTTGATCTAAAATAAATACATTTAGTAGTTTAATTTTCTTATTGGATACTTATGTGTATAATCTAATGGTTTTCACCCCATTTCACAACTATCCTTGTTCAAAATATCAAAACCTCAACCATTATTCGATTAATGCTTCAAGGTCGAATGTATTATCACTATTAAGTTAACCTAGTCTCAAGTATTTTTAATCCTAATATACAACATCATGAATCAACTCAACCTTATAAGCCAATATTACTCCTTCAATCGATTGTAAAGAGTTAACAAAAAGAAAAATATATTTTCACAAACATATACACCGATATGGCCGATTATACCAAATTAAATTTAACCTTACTTATTCAAAATCTTCATTCCATACTATCATCCCCTTCTAACCCAAAAAGATGCAAGTGACCTCCAATGTTAGCACTTAGATTCACGGCATGATGCCCAAACCACCATAAAAGCTCCAACTTTCTTAACATTACTAAGACGCCTCCAATTACTAACTTAACCTATCATAAAACTAAATCAACAATTCAAAACTTACCTCTTACTAGCTAAAGAAAATGCCGAATTTCTTTTGGTAAGTTCCCTTATTTCTTCCTCTTCATTCAGCCAAGAAGATGAGAGAAAGATGGACATTTTTTTTGTTTTCCTTCTTACATTCACGGCAATGGGGAGGAAACAACTACTCACACTTTTTTTTCATTTCTTTATTACCCATTCTCATTAATTTATTTTTCCACCCATGATGCACCAACAAAACATGTCTATAACATGTTTTGCCCATAAGTCTTTGTCATGGCCGGCCATTAGCAAATTAAAGGGGAAATTGACATGCAAACCCCTCATTTTTGCATGCATGATCAACTAGTCATCACACATTTCCCCATCATACTTTCAAAGTTTTCTACTAGGTCCTTTCTAGTGAAATTTACATTTATAACTCTAAATCAAAACATCAAAAATGTCACACATGAGTTAACACATATTATAGGCATCAAAATAAATATTAAATTATTTTATGCCTCGATTTTGTGGTCCCGAAACCACATTCCGACTAGGGTCGTTTTAAGGCTGTCACAATCAGGCTCCTGGTTGCCTTAGCAACACAGATGCAGTGGAAGATTCATCAGCTCGATGTAAAGTCTGCTTTTCTAAATGGTTTCCTTGAAGAAGAAATATAAATTGACCAGCCACAAGGTTTTGAAGTAGCTGGTAAGGAACACATGGTGTACAGATTGAAGAAGGCTTTGTATGGCCTAAAATATGCACCAAAGGCCTAGTATTGCAGGATCAACAGTTACCTAGTCAGCTTGGGATTTGAAAGGAGCTCTAGTGAGCCAACCTTGTATGTCAAGAAGAGACAAGCTGAAACACAGCTCATTGTGTCACTGTATGTTGATGATCTTTTGGTCATAGGAGGAGATCAAAGAATGTTGGCTGATTTCAAAGCCAAAATGATGGAAATGTTTGAGATGTCTGATTTGGGGCAAATGACATACTTTCTAGGATTGGAAGTATTTCAAACTACAAATGGAATCTTCTTAAGCCAAAAGACATTTTCCATGAAGATCTTGAACAAGTTCTTAATGGAGAACTACAAACCAACAAGTACTCCAGCAGCTGTTGGATCAAAGCTATCGAGCCAAGAAGATCATGAGCAGGTTAGTGAATCTGTGACAGCCCAAAAATTGACCCTAGTCGGGAAGTGGTTTCGGGACCGCTAAACCGAGTCACCGAAATGTTTAAGCATAATATTTATTGTCTATAATATGTATTTATGAATGTGTGAAAATTTCAAGCTTCGATTTAGTCGATTTCATGTGAATTCAGTTATTAGGACTTGTGTGACACTTTTGAAATGTGATAGGCTAATCTATAAGGACCTAATAGTGCATGTAATCAAAAAGGAGGACTTGCATGTCAATTTTCCCCTCCCTAATAGCTAGTGGCCGGCCATAACAAGGGATTATGGGCAAAACATGTCATAGACATGTTATGTTGGTGCATCATGGGAGGAAAAAAATAAATTAATGGTTATGGGTAATAAAGAAATGGAAAAGAAAAAAAAAAGAAAGAATATGTGTGTTACCCCCCATTGCCGTGAGTTGAAGAAAAGAGAAGAAAAAATTGTTGTTCATCTTTTTTCATTTCTTGGAGCCGAAAATTCTAAGGAAGAAGGAAGGGTTCTTGCTTCATGCTTGGTTTGGAAGAGGATTAGGAGGAGGTTTGGCCATACTTGTGTCTAGATTAAGGTATGTTTGAGGTTGTGCCATGAGATTCATGCATGTTTTTAGTTGCTAGCTTGATGTTCTTATTATCCCATGGTTCAAATCCTTGCTATGTCATGGGGATGATACTCAGCCAAGGTGGATTTTGTGTTAATGCCATTGCATGCTAAATATGAAGCTTGATAATGATACATGTGATGGTGGATTGAGGACTCTTGGATTTTCTTTTAGCATTTTGAGTGAGACATTAAGTTTTTGTTTAACCATGACCAAAATTGAAACGGTATGGTGTTGTGGTGTATTCGGCCTTGGTATATCCATAAGCATGATTTATGCATATTGCATGGTAGGTAAGATTTGTGTTTTGGATTTATGTTCATGTTTAGTTAAAATCAACTTTGAGATTCGCTCTAGCATATATATATATATATATATATATATATATATGTTTGCACATGATGTATGGGTATGACATATATACTATCTCAAGGTATATATTTACATATGATGATGTTTCGGTTATGAAGTAAATGATTGATGCGTATTGAGTTACAATATAGAATGCGTTAGTGAGTAAAATGTATGCCGTTTATGTGTGGTATTAAGTGTATAATTGGCCTCAACATGGACATGCATATTCGCCACATGAGGGGATTGGTGTGCATGCATTCGGTTAGAGGCAAGCATATTGATGCCTATTCTTGGCTTAGAAAATTCGCTAAGGAGAGTACTAACTAATGTGTTGAGTTTGATTCATGATTTCGTACATATGTGACTTTAATGTCTAATGAAAATATGTGGGCTAAGTACCTTGAATTCCTCTTCGATGCTCAAATGATTAAATCAATTTATTTGTTAATTTAAGCTCAAGAGCAAAGGGGAGCTAAATCCGATAAAGGGAAGGAAAAAGTGGTCGAATAGCCATCGGAATCATTCGACAACATCCGAGGTAAGTTCTTGAGTAATAGAGCTTAAATTATGATTTGATTAGATCATGTCTCAAGTAAATCGAAATCATGCTCTTTGTGTGTGGATATTGAACCGAAATGTGCAAGAGTGATAAGAGTATTGTATTTGAGTTTTGCTAATGAAAATGAAATACGAATGTGTCATGATTTAGTGTTAAATGTGCATGTTTATTCGAATGATGTCCGGCTAAGTCCCAAGGCTTTTGTGCTAAGTGACTAAATCCGGTCAATTCAAAGGCATTTGTGCGAGTTACCAAAACCGGGTTAAGTCCCAAGGCATTTGTGCGAAGTTACCAAAACCGGTTAAGTCCCAAGGCATTTGTGCGAAGTTACTAAATCCGGGCTAATTCTCAAGGCAATTGTGCGAATTACTATAACCGGGCTATGTCTCAAGACAATCGAGCTAGTCGCTACATCCGTTAAATTCAAGGTACGTGATTTGGGAATGAGCAATCTTGCTGTAAAATTTCAGTTAATACACTTGCAAAAATTCCAGCAATGAGGTATGTTCGTTTGTGTATTGGAATAATTGAGTTCCTTGAATAATATTCGCCGCTTGAGTAATGAGCTTCCAGATTTGGCTAAGATGATCCCTTATGTATGAACATAGGGGTTGGAATGTAAAGTAGAAATGATTTGAATATATGAATACGCGGAATTATCCGATTAATTAAGTGAATGCTATACTTCAATTGTGTTTAAATTCTTGCTCAAAACTTACTAAGTATAAATTGCTTATTCCGTTTCTTTGTTCTCTGTTTTATAGATTTTGCTCGTTAGCTATCGGATTCGGGATCATCGAAGTCGAAGTCATCCACACTATCAAAGCCCTTTTGGTACTCTTTTAGTTGAACTCTAGATATGGCATGTATAGGACTACCCTTTGTTGTTTTTCAAGTACTTTTTGTGATGTATGTGTGTACAGCCATGCGAAAATGGCTCGTAGAAGTGGAGTATGGCATTAGACCATTTGTGTTTATGTATGTTTATATGGTTTCATGATGTGACTATGGACTGGAATGGGAGTGTTGGGCAATGATCGGCCCTTGGAATGACTAAATATGATCATAGGTGGACCTACGTATGACAAAACTCTAGTTGGTCCATGGAAACCACGAAATAGGTAAAGTTTACCTGAAAATAGATGCTGACAGCAGCAGTGGTGTGGATGTGAAAAATCACTAAAAATAGTAGGAAAGGAATTAAATAGTGAATAAATTATGTAAATGAACCTTGATGAATCTACTTTCATATGGAAGAAACAAAACAGTTATATGAGTTGTATGTTAAGAGATAATTAGGTTTTCGTGAAACAGGGCCAGAACAGTTTCTGGATTCCTTGTTCTGACTTTGGAAATTCATTGTATATTAACCAGAGATAATTAGGAGTCATGCCATATATGTATAGATTCCTCCTTAAGTCTAATTTCTATAGAAACAAACGGCATCAGTATTGAAGCCCTGTACAGGGAGATATCTAAGTCGTAATGCACGAAGGTCAGTGTAGTCGATCCCTGTAACAGCGGAGACTTTAACTAATAAACTGTACTAATTGGCCTGACCAAAAATTCTAGAAAAAAATATTTAGATGGGCATATGAGTCTAGTTTCAGGGAAAAATTACAAAACTGGTTTTCGAGCTTTTAAACTCAAGATATGATTTTTAAGGTGACAGTGATGCAGTAACCAGCTTGCCTGGAAAAAAAAATTTTTATGGACTGAGAAAATAATTAAGTTAAGTCTGTGTGCACCTTGTGTTCGACTCCGGTAACGGACTCGGGTACGGGGTGTTACAATTTTATTGGTATCAGAGCTACGGTTTAGTCGATTCTAGGACTACCGTAATGCGTTTGGGTCTAGCTATACATGCCATTTTATGTGATTATTTGATAGTGTGGTGATTTCGACATTTGCAAATGTGTTTATTTATAGTAATGGATCCCGATCCCGACCGAAGCGGCAATGATGATCTTGAGAGTGTAGCGCCTACTCCCAAGACAAGGGACAGCGCCATGACTCTCAACCTAATGCTAGTAATCCGAATGATGAGGCTAGGCAAGCTTTTTATAGCGTGATGAATGATTGGTTCAACCAATACATTCGAACTAATACTACTGCTCCACAACCTCCATTCCCAACAAACACAACCCCTGTTCCTACAATGCCTCCGTGAATCGACCAAATAAGGTCAAATAAGCCCCAGCTGATGTAATCCGAAAACATGGGGCTACTTGAATTTAAAGCTACGGATAGCGACGATGCCGAGCAAGCTGAATTTTGGTTGGACAACACTATCCGGCACTTTCGATGAGCTATATTGTACACCGATGAATGCCTAAAGTGTACTATCTCCTTGCTACGCGATTCGCCTACTATTGGTGGAGTACTCGACTTCATTGTTCCCGAGAGCAAGTAACTTGGGAGTTTTTCCAAACCGAGTTTGGAAAAAGTATATCACCGAGATTTGTTGATCAAAACGGAAGGAATTTCTTGAGCTTAAGCAAGGTTCTATGTCGCCATCGATTACGAGCGAAAATTTGTTAGACTTAGTAGATACGCCAGAATGTATTTCGTCCGAGGCTATCATGTGTAAACGCTCGAGGATGGGCTGAATGAAGATATAAAATGTTCGTTGGCATTCTTGAAATACGAGAGTTCGTAGTACTTGTCGAGCGAGATTGTAAAGTCAAGAGCTTAGAAAAGAAAAACAAAAGTTGATGTGGGAACCGGAGAGTTTCGTAAAAGATCCTCGGAAAGTCTCTTCAACAAGCATCGAAGAAATTTCGTGATGATGTGGGCGGTCTAGAGGCACTTGGCCTTTTAGACGAGATCGTGATCGACCCCACAATGGTACACGAGGCACTTCGGTCGCCGTGTTGGGAATGAACGTCGAGACGAATCGGAGTGTCAGCATTGTGGAAAATGGCATTCTGGAAGTTGTAGATTCCATGACCGCTCCTATTACAAGTGCGGATCAGTTGACCACTTCATTAAAGATTGCCCGAGGTTGCCTGAACAGAATGTAAATCAGAGTGGGAAACCGGGCGCTACCACTGCTCGAGGTAGACCATCTAGAAATATGGGCAATGCTAGTGGTGGTCAGAGAGGATCTAAAGATGCTACGACCAGATCCGAGGCTCGCGCTCCTGCTAGGGCTTATGCAATACGCACACGCGAGGATGCTTTCTCGCCAGATGTTATTACGGGTACTTTCACTCTCTTTGATACTAATGTGATTGCTTTAATTGACCCTGGTTCTACACACTCTTATATATGCGAAACCTTAGCATCCAAAGAAGACTTTACCTATTGAGTCTCTCGAGTTCGTAATTCGGTGTCAAATCCTTGGGTCGTTACGTCTTTGGTCGACAAAGTGTGTAAGAAATGTCCCTAGTAATTCGAGGTTCTGCTTTTCTACGAACTTGATGCTTTTGCCGTTCGATGAATTTGATGTTATTCTTGGGTTGGATTGGTTGACCGTGCATGATACGGTTGTGAATTGCAAAAGCAAGACTATTGATTTGAGGTGCGCAAATAACGAGATGATCCGAGTTGAGTCTACGGACTTAAAGGGGTTGCCACCGTAATATCATCAATGTTGGCCCGTAAATATGTAAGAAAGGGTGCGAAGCATACCTTGCGTATGTACTTGATGATAAGGAGTTAGAAATAAAACCCGAATCTGTCTTGGTGGTTTGTGAATACCGGATGTTTTTCCCAAGAATTACCGGGTTTGCCACTGCTCGGAGATAGAGTTTGGTATTGAGCTTGTACCTAGGACTACGCCGATTTCGATAGCTCCAGATCGTATGGCACCAACCGAGTTAGAAGAGTTGAAAGCTCGGTTGCAAGAATTGACGGATAGCGGTTTCGCTCGACCAAGTTTCTCACCTTGGGGCGCACCCGTATTGTTTGTGAAAAAGAAGGACGGAACCATGAGTTTGTGCATCGACTATCGTCAACTCAATAAAGTGACAATAAAGAATAAATATCCGTTACCACGTATTGATGATTTGTTTGATCAACTGAAAGGAGCCTCAGTGTTTTCAAAGATAGATTTGAGATCGGGTTACTACCATTCATGTAATTCGAGATTCGGATGTACCCAAAACTGCTTTCAGAATGAGGTACGGTCATTACGAATTTTTAGTGATGCCGTTTGGGCTCACTAATGCCCCTGCGGTATTTATGGATTTGATGAATCGGATCTTCAGACAGTATTTGGACCGGTTCGTAGTTGTGTTCATTGATGACATCTTGGTCTATTCAAGAGATGAGACCGAACATGCTGAACACCTAAGATTAGTGTTGCAAATATTACGGGATAAGCAGTTATATGCTAAGTTCAGCAAGTGTGAGTTCTGGTTAAGAGAGGTTAGCTTCTTGGGTCATGTGGTATCTACATCGGGTATTCGAGTCGACCCGAGCAAAATTTCAGCCATACTTAACTGGAAGCCTCCGAGAAATATTACTGAGGTTCGAAGCTTTTTGGGGCTTGCCGGTTACTATCGACGGTTTGTAAAAGGTTTCTCAATGATAGCCACACCCATGACGGCTACTTCAAAAGATGTTAAGTTCGAATGGACGGAAAATGTCGAAAAAGTTTTGATCAACTGAAAACTTATTTGACTGAAGCTCAATTTTAGTGCAAATTAATCGGGCAAAGAGTTTGTCATCTATAGTGACGCCTCCTACTTGGGTTAGGTTGCATATTGATGCAAGAAGGTCGAGTTGTGGCCTATGCGTCGAGACAATTAAAGCCACATGAGAAAAATTATCCGACCCATGATCTCGAACTAGCTGCCATCGTATTCGCTTTGAAAATATGGCGACACTACCTATTTGGGGAGAAGTGCCATGTATTTTTGGATCACAAAAGTCTCAAATATTTGATGACTCAAAGAGACTTGAATCTACGACAAAGGCGTTGGCTTGAGTTGTTGAAAGATTATGAGCTAGTCATTGATTATCACCCGAAAGGCTAATGTGGTTGCGGACGCCTTAAGTCGAAAATCACTGCTTGCTTTTACTGACGATGAATGTACACTTGTCTATTCTACCCGACAATGTGTTAATAGCCAATTAAAGGCCAAACCATTATTGACTCATCAAATTCATGAAGCTCGAAAAGTTGACGATGAGTTGGTTGCAAAACGGGCTGAGTGTGTTCAAACAAGGAATCGAAGTTTCAAATTGATGATGATGATTGTTTGAGGTTCGAAGTCGTCTGTGTTCCAAGGAATTCGGAACTCATTTCGATGATTCTGAACGAAGCCCATTGTAGCCGAATGTTAATTCACCCGGGGAGTACGAAGATGTACAACGATTTGAAACGTCGGTTTTGGTGGCATGGTATGAAACGAGACATCTCCGACTTTGTTTCGAGATGTTTAATATGTCAACAAGTGAAAGTGGAACATCAAGTGCCTTCAGGGTTACTTCAGCCGATCACGATACTCGAGTGGAAATGGGATCGAGTCAGAATGGACTTTGTGTCCGGACTGCCATTGACAGCAAGTAAGAAGGATGCGATTTGGGTTGTTGTTGATAGACTGACTAAGTCGGCTCACTTTATCCCCGTGTGTACGGATTTTTCATTGGATAAACTAGCTGAATTGTACGTTTCTCAGATTGTGAGATTACACGGGGTACCGATTTTTGTTGTGTCGGATAGAGATCCGAGATTCACCTCGCGATTTTGGAAGAAATTGCAAGAAGCTTTGGGTACCAAGCTGCATTTTAGCACTGCTTTTCATCCACAAACCGATGGTTAATCTGAACGGGTAATTCAGATACTTGAGGATATGTTGAGATGTTGCGTCCTTGAGTTTAATGGTTCATGGGAACGGTATTTACCTTTGATTGAATTCGCTTACAACAATAGTTTTCAATCAAGTATTAAGATGGCACCTTACGAGGCTTTGTACGGTCGTAAATGCCGTACACCATTGTTTTGGACCGAGCTCGGTGAAAGTAAAATTTTCGGAGTAGACTTGATTAAAGATGCTGAACAGAAAGTAAAAGTAATCCGTGAAAGTCTAAAGACAGCCGCAGATCGTCAGAAATCGTACGCGGATTTGAAACAAAAAGACATCGAGTATCAGGTGGGAGATAAAGTGTTTCTTAAAGTTTCGCCTTGGAAAAAGATACTCAGATTTGGCCGTAAAGGCAAATTGAGTCCGAGATTCATCGGGCCATATGAAGTCTCCGAACGAGTCGGTCCAGTTGCATATCGATTGATTTTGCCTCCTGAACTTGAGAAAATTAACGACGTCTTTCATGTTTCGATGCTTCGACGCTATAGATTTGATCCATCGCACATAATTAGTCCATCAGAGGTCGAAATTCAAGCCGATATGAGTTATGAAGAAGAACCGATTCGTATCCTAGCTCGTGAAGTGAAGGAGTTGCGAAACAAAAGGGTTCCGTTAGTAAAAGTGTTATGGCTCAAACACGGGATGGAAGAAGCTACTTGGGAACCCGAGAACTCTATGAAAGAGCGATACCCAAACCTATTTACCGGTAAGATTTTCGGGGACGAAAATTTCTTAAGTGGGGGAGAGTTGTGACAGCCCAAAAATTGACCCTAGTCAGGAAGTGGTTTCGGGACCGCTAAACCGAGTCACCGAAATGTTTGAGCGTAATATTTATTGTCTATAATATGTATTTATGAATGTGTGAAAATTTCAAGCTTCGATTTATTCGATTTCATGTGAATTCAGTTATTAGAACTTGTGTGACACTTTTGAAATGTGATAGGCTAATCTATAAGGACCTAATAGTGCATGTAATCAAAAGGGAGGACTTGCATGTCAAATTTCCCCTCCCTAATAGCTAGTGGCCAGCCATGACAAGGGATTATGGGCAAAACATGTCATAGACATGTTATGTTGGTGCATCATGGGAGGAAAAAATAAATTAATGGTTATGGGTAATAAAGAAATGGAAAAGAAAAAAAAAGAAAGAATGTGTGTTACCCCCATTGCCGTGAGTTGAAGAAAAGAGAAGAAAAAATTGTTGTTCATCTTTTTTCATTTCTTGGAGCCGAAAATTCTAAGGAAGAAGGAAGGGGTTCTTGCTTCATGCTTGGTTTGGAAGAGGATTAGGAGGATGTTTGGCCATACTTGTGTCTAGATTAAGGTATGTTTGAGGTTGTGCCATGAGATTCATGCATGTTTTTAGTTGCTAGCTTGATGTTCTTATTATCCCATGGTTCAAATCCTTGCTATGTCATGGGGATGATACTCAGCCAAGGTGGATTTTGTGTTAATGCCATTGCATGCTAAATATGAAGCTTGATAATGATACATGTGATGGTGGATTGAGGACTCTTGGATTTTCTTTTAGCATTTTTGAGTGAGACATTAAGTTCTTTGTTTAACCATGACCAAAATTGAAACGGTATGGTGTTGTGGTGTATTCGGCCTTGGTATATCCATAAGCATGATTTATGCATATTGCATGGTAGGTAAGATTTGTGTTTTGGATTTATGTTCATGTTTAGTTAAAATCAACTTTGAGATTCGGCTCTAGCATATATATATATATATGTTTGCACATGATGTATGGGTATGACATATATACTATCTCAAGGTATATATTTACATATGATGATGTTTCGGTTATGAAGTAAATGATTGATGCGTATTGAGTTACAATATGGAATGCGTTAGTGAGTAAAATGTATACCGTTTATGTGTGGTATTAAGTGTATAATTGGCCTCAACATGGACATGCATATTCGGCCACATGAGGGGGATTGGTGTGCATGCATTCGGTTAGAGGCAAGCATATTGATGCCTATTCTTGGCTTAGAAAATTTGGCTAAGGAGAGTACTAACTAATGTGTTGAGTTTGATTCATGATTTCTGTACATATGTGACTTTAATGTCTAATGAAAATATGTGGTCTAAGTACCTTAAATTCCTCTTTCGATGCTCAAATGATTAAATCAATTTATTTGTTAAATTAAGCTCAAGAGCAAAGGGGAGCTAAATCCGATAAAGGGAAGGAAAAAGTGGTCGAATAGCCATCGGAATCATTCGACAACATCCGAGGTAAGTTCTTGAGTAATAGAGCTTAAATTATGATTTGATTAGATCATGTCTCAAGTAAATCAAATCATGCTCTTTGTGTGTGGATATTGAACCGAAATGTGCAAGAGTGATAAGAGTATTGTATTTGAGTTTTGCTAATGAAAATGAAATACTGAATGTGTCATGATTTAGTGTTAAATGTGCATGTTTATTGAATGATGTCCGGCTAAGTCCCAAGGCTTTTGTGCTAAGTGACTAAATCCGGGTCAATTCTCAAGGCATTTGTGCGAAGTTACCAAAACCGGGTTAAGTCCCAAGGCATTTGTGCGAAGTTACCAAAACCGGTTAAGTCCCAAGGCATTTGTACGAGTTACTAAATCCGGGCTAATTCAAAGGCAATTGTGCGAATTACTATAACCGGCTATGTCCCAAGACAATCGAGCTAGTCGCTACATCCGGTTAAATTCCGAAGGTACGTGATTTGGGAATGAGCAATCTTGCTGTAAAAATTTCAGTTAATACACTTGCAAAATTTCCAGCAATGAGGTATGTTCGTTTGTGCATTGGAATAATTGAGCTCCTTCGAATAATATTCGCTCAGTTGAGTAATGAGCTTCCGGTATTTGGCTAAGATGATCCCTTATGTATGAACATAGGGGTTGGAATGTAAAGTAGAAATGATTTGAATATATGAATACGGAATTATCCGATTAATTATGTGAATGCTATACTTGCTTGTGTTTAAATTCTTGCTCAAAACTTACTAAGCATAAATTGCTTACTCCGTTTCTTTGTTCTCTGTTTTATAGATTTTGCTCGTTAGCTATCGGATTCGGGATCATCGAAGTCGAAGTCATCCACACTATCAAAGCCCTTTTGGTACTCTTTTAGTTGAACTCTGGATATGGCATGTATAGGACTACCCTTTGTTGTTTTTCAAGTACTTTTTGTGATGTATGTGTGTACGGCCATGCGAAAATGGCTCGTAGAAGTGGAGTATGGCATTAGACCATTTGTGTTTATGTATGTTTATATGGTTTCATGATGTGACTATGGACTGGAATGGGAGTGTTGGGCAATGATCGGCCCTTGGAATGACTAAATATGATCATTGGTGGACCTACGTATGACAAAACTCTAGTTGGTCCATGAAAACCACGAAATAGATAAAGTTTACCTGAAAACAGATGCTGACAGCAGCAGTGGTGTGGATGTGAAAAATCACTAAAAATAGCAGGAATGGAATTAAATAGTTAATAAATTATGTAAATGAACCTTGATGAATCTACTTTCATATGGAAGAAACAAAACAGTCATATGAGTTGTATGTTAAGAGATAATTAGGTTTTCGTGAAATAGGGCCAGAACGGTTTCTGGATTCCCTGTTCCGACTTTGGAAATTCATTTTAAATTAACCAGAGATAATTAGTAGCCATGCCATATATGTACAGATTCCTTTCCGAGTCTAGTTTCTATATAAATAAACGGCATCAGTATTGAAGCCCTGTACAGGGAGATATCGAAGTCATAATGCGCGAAGGTCAGTGTAGTCAATCCCTATAACAGGGGAGACTTTAACTAATAAACTGTACTAATTGGCCAAACCAAAAATTCTAGAAAAAAATATGTAGATGGGCATATGAGTCTAGTTTCAGGGAAAAATTACGAAACTGATTTTCGAGCTTTGAAACTCAAGATATGATTTTTAAGGCGACAGTGATGCAGTAACCAGCTTGCCTGGAAAATTTTTTTTTTATGGACTGAGAAAAGAATTAAGTTAAGTCTGTGTGCACCTTGTGTTCGACTCCGGTAACGGACTCGGGTACGGGGTGTTACAATCACAATATCTGATAACTGAGCAGCAATGCTGCAACTGTGGAGTGTAGGGCTGGGTGGGTTGAGCTATTCCCCACATGGAGTGTAGGGCTGGTACGGGTGGAGTGTAGCGGTTGGTTATAGGCTGGATTGGGTTGGGATTGCATTCACATTCTGATTTTTGATTCTGTTACCTGATACTGATTCTGATTTTGATTCTGTTACCTGATACTAGTTCTGATTCTGTCACCTAATTCTGATTCTGATTCTGATTCTAGTTCTGATAATGTTTCTTATTCTGTAATGGGTTAAAGCCCATCTGGTACTGTCTGTTAAAATGGGCTAAGGCCCAATTGATACTAAAACTGTAAGTAGGGCTGGGGCCAACTTTTAATTCTTTTATATGACTGACTATTCCTTTTATATAGTAGGGGATTTCACACTGAGTTTTCATAAACTCACCCCGTTTATTAACCTTTCAGGTAATTTCCAGCCTTAGACGGATCGGGGCTACGAGGGGCTCGGAGGAAGCCACACACACTGTTTATGTTATAGTTTTGATTATTGCTTTTAAATGTTTTTATGTGGGTTGTAGTAAAGCCGTTGTAAGTTTCTAGATTTCAAATTTGGAATTTTATTTATTGTTCTTATAATTGCTAGTATTAGAACACGGTTTTCCAAAACAACTACTGTTGTTCAAAACATCACGTAACCGCAATTGTTTTTAAATTAAGCTTCCGCAACTGCCAGGATTTTTTACAAAGTTGTTAAGAATGTTATTCAGCTGAGGTTTTCTAACAAGGTTTAAAAAGGGTACAAGTTTTTAATTATTAAGAAGGGTTTTTAACGGAAACATGGTTTTCGAAAAACACTTAAATGTGACACGCCAGATTCGAGCCAAACTTCCAGGCTGGGTTTGGGGTGTTACATGAGTATCCTTCGATATTTCAGTAGGTTCAACGGGCATAATATTGATATGAAATATGTAGATCATATGACATAAGAGCTGCCAGAATAGGCTTATAGCGTTTCAGTACACTTCTTCCAAAATCATAAATCTCATCCCATGCAATGCAATATAATATAAATGTACATACAGTAAAAATGGCATGCTCAAATAGTCATACATCACATAGGGGTAAAACAGACATCTTACCAAAATAAGGGCCCAAGTATATTTACCGGCCCAACAGAAGGTCCACAGTCATCTTGGGCGACCCGTACAACCTTAACCGTCAATCAGTGATAATGGGCCTACAAACCATATTTCAGGCCCATATGGGCCTACATGCTCGTATAGCCCATATAGCCCAGAAATATCCTTAGCCATGTGGTTTACACAGCCTGGCCCAGAATTTACCGCACCTTTGAGCGATTTTCTCATGTGGGGCCCACAGGCCCATTAGGCCTATGCGGCCCGGTTCAGCCCAAAATGGCCTAGTATTATTTTGGTCCATGAAAACGCTCATGGCCATATCATCGACCACACGGCCAAGGTTTACTCCATGGCCTGCCACACAAGCGGCCACACACTCGTGTGGTGGCGATAGCCCACTTTTTAGCTTTTCGACTTTCCCGCCGATCTACGTTAATAGCAGTGTGGGTACACACAACTGATTGCGAAATCACCCAACTGGCCCACGAGTACTCTAATCTGTTTCAAGTAGAAGGTTCAGTTAATAGGCTAAAATCAAATTAAAGAAACCCTAAACGAAACACTTTTCCATCTTCTTACCTATCCTTTGCTTTGACTGATCCACAAGCTGTTGCAAGCAACCCCTTTTTTTCCAATTCTTAGAGACTACCTACAACCATACATCCCTTGTACACTATTACCTCACTCAATCCATTATACCAAGTGTAAAGAACTTACCACACTAGTAGACTAAGAGTGAGAGACAGCAGTATTCGGCCAACACCCTAAAGCACACCTTAGTTCCGAGGCACGAGATGCAACAATTTCGATCCCTAGAAGGAAATGTCAAAAAGGAGAGTTATTAACCAAGATTATTTCAGCTAAAACCAAAGAGGGAAGGAGATAAATAAAGTGATGGAAAGGGACAAAGAACCTTGCCCTGACCCCTAACCGATTGCTCAAGAACCCACTTCAAAAGCTGAAACACGATTAGAGTTGAGAGAGATGTAGAGGGATTTGGCTTCAAGAGAGAATAGAGTCAGCTAAGATCCAAAAGAAGAAAAGCTAACAGAGATTTGGCAAGGGTTAATGAGGTAGAAAAATAATAATAATAAGAAGAAAGTATTCAGCTAAAGACCAAAATAGGAGGTGAAAGTTGATGACCGATTGGGAGGGAAAGAATGAAGGTTCGACAAGTGGTGAAGAAGATTAAAAGAAGAAAAAGAAGAAGGTCGATTACCCAAGCTCAAACTTGAAGACAAAACCATAATAGGCTAGTATGCAGAGTGCCTGAGTGGTCACCAGTATAATCGGCTACCAATCAAGACAATAACCAAAAGAGAAAAAAGGCATGAAAAGCAGACAGAGGAAAAATAATGATTATCCAAATGGAGAGCACTAAATTACACTTTTGGCACTAAGAGTATGGCCGACTGACTAGATGCACTAACTCAAACCGAAAGGTTGAGGAGAGTCCTCATTCAGCACTACACTACTACACTTCCCAAATCCCTAATTTTCCTCCTCCAAAACCTCCCCGTACCTCACAATCGATAACTCCCCTATGCACTCCCACCAAACTCTCCTCAAATTCAGCTATTCATCCCCACTCAACCACTCCAACATCAGAGTTTCGATCAACCTCAACTTTCTACATTGCAAGAGCAGCAAAATAGAACACCTTTGCGCATAAGAGGACTCAAAATCAAGACCATTAAGCATCCTAACATGCCACTTACCACTAGACTAGCAAGCTTTTTATGCCATGCAACCCCCACATTAATTTAAAAGCCCACTACCTGCAAGCAAGAATTTATTCAATTAAGAGCAAAATTTTGCTCAAGCCAAGGCTTGAACCTATGACTTCCCAGACACTCCCAAGACAAGCAACTACCAAGCCAGACATATTTTCACACCACAGACACAAAAAAATAATTTTAACAAGGATTTCAGGATTTGAGAAATTGGGGCGTTAAAATTAAAGTCTGATATGTTTGATTTAAGTACATAATGGATTTGAATGAATGTTATTGATTGAATTATGATGTTTCTGGATAAATAATTGTTCTAAATTGAATTATAAGTCTGGTAATACCTCTTAACCTATTCTGGCGACGGTTTTAGGTTAGTGGTGTTATAGAACTAACACTGGTGCCTTCTCCAATAAAGCTTTCAACTGTTCGAAGCTCAGCTGACACTTTTTTGACCACTCAAATTTAACATTTTTTTAAAGCAATCGTGTCATCGGAGTTGCAATATCGAGAAACCTTTCACAAATCGTCTATAATAGCCAGGTAGTTTTGGAAAACTACAGACTTTAAATACATTTCTCGGAGGCTTCCAATCTATAATCATAGAAATTTTACTTGGGTCAACACGGATACCCGTGGCTGAAACTATATGTGTAACACCCCGAACCCGAGACCATCGCCGGTGTCGGACACGAGGGGTTAATAAGTCAAGTCCACATATTTTGCCCACCAATTTGACATTTCCAGTCAGGCTGGAAAACTCCGTCACCGTCGCATTAAAAATCATATCTCGAGTTTCAAAACTCGGAAACTGGTTTCGTAAATTTTCCCTGAATTTATACTCATGTATCCATCCATGGATTTATTTCTAGAATTTTTTGTCGGGCCAATTGGTACAGTTTATTAGTTAAAGTCACCCATGTTACAGGGATCGACTGCTCTGACCTTCGCGCGTTATAACTTGAATATCTCTCTGTACAGGGATTTAATACTGGTTCTGTTTGTTTCTAATGAAACTAGACTCAAAATGGAATCTGTACATATAAGGCATGACTCCTAATTCTTCCTGGATAATTTATAGTAAATTTTTAAAGTTGCGACAGGGGACCCAGAAACCGTTCTGGCCCTGTCTCACAATAGCTTTAATATCTCTTAACATGTAACTCCTATGACCATTTCGTTTCTTCCATATGAAAATAGACTCATCAAGGTTCATTTACATAACTTATTCACTATTTAATACCATTCCTACAAATTTTGGTGATTTTTCACATTCACGTCACTGCAGCTGGCAGCATCTGTTTTTAAGGTAGGTCTTACCTATTTTGTAGTCTCCATGAACCAACTAGTCTTGCCATACATAGGTTCACATATGATCATTTTTAACCATACCAATGGCTGATCATGTGACCAACACTCCCATTTCCAATCCATAATCACATCATGACACCATATATATATACAAACCACAAACGGTCTAAGTTCGTACTTCACTTTTACGAGCCATTTTCGCATGGCCGTACACATATACATCACAACATAATTGAACCAACAAGGGGTAGTCCTATACATGCCATTTCAAATTCCAACCAAAATTATACCAAGATGGAGGCTTTGATAGTGTAGATGACTTCGACTTTAATGATCCCGAATCCGATTGCTATCGAGCAAAATCTATGAAACTGAGAGCCAAAGCAACGGGGTAAGCATATTTATGCTTAGTAAGTCTCAAGCAATAAAATCAGCTTTAATTAAAGCAATACATTCACATAACCAAATGCATCATTACATTAATACACATTCTCATAATCATACTTACTTCACCATCCCAACTCTTATGTTCATACGCAAATAACGGCTTCGTTAAGGCCGATAACTCGTTCCATCATAGGAGCGGATATTCATACGCTCTTACTCCTAGCGCGCAAAGCACACACCACACTTACCTTGTTATTGGGAAATTTCACAAGTGCATTAGCTGAAATTTTCCAGCAAGCTTATAATTTTCAAATACCTTCGGAGTTTAACCGGATATAGCTACTCGTTCAAACGCCTTCGGGACATAGCCCGGTTATGGTAACCCGCACCAAGGCCTACGGGACTTAACCCGGATATCACGATTTGCACAAATGCCTTCGGGTCTTAGCCCGGATTTAACAACTTGCACGAATGCCTTCGGGTCTTAGCCCGGATATAATTACTAGCATAAATGTCCTCGGGACTTAGCCCGGATATCACAATTTGCTCATGCACACACATATATCAATGATCATCACACATTCATGTTTCATTCTCGTTACTAAGGCTCAAACACAAACATATTACTAGCATAATCGCCTTCGGGACTTAGCCCGGGTATCATTCAATTGCTCATACACATATAATCAATAATCATTACACATCCCTATTTCATTTCACATAATTCGAGTAGGGTCATTTCTTGAGGACTTACCTCGGATGTTGTCGAACGGCTTTGACGGCTATTCGATCACTATTTCTTTCTCCTTATCGGATTTAGCTCCCCTTTGCTCTTGAGCTTATTCAAACAAATTCAATTTATTAAAACCTCATTGTGCTAGCTTATGGCCGAATATGACAAGGAGTTTAAATGGTCATATGGCCATCCTTTAGCTTGAATACACAATGGTCATGCACATTTTATACTACATCAAGCAATTCAATACAATTCATTCGAGCATCAAGGAAAAGCTAAGGCCATCAATAGGCTACCTTAGGCCGAATATACATGTCCATGTTGAGGCCAATTATGCACTTAATACCACACAAAAATAGCATGCATTTTACTAGTTAATGCTTTGCATATTGTAGCTCAAAACTTATAATATAGCATCAAGCACTCATATGTGTGCTAGGCCGAATGTGCTTGCAATTTCACAAGCATTCTTCAACATCTTCTTCTTTAAACAAACATATTCATCACTTACTTCGTGGCCAAAACATCATGTGCAAACATATATATACATATATGAGCATGGCCGAATTTCAAGGTGTCCATAGCCATCCAAAACACAAATTTTAACTAACATGCAAGAAGCATGAACCATGCTCATGAATGCATCATGGCCGAATATGACAATCATGCCCCCTTTTCAACTTCAATCATGGTTAAACAAAAAGAAAACTCAAAGTCTTACTCAAGATGGCTACAAAGAAATCTCAAGAGTAGACAATCCATCATTGCATGCATCATCATCAAGCTTCACACTTAGCATGCAATGGCTTTATCACCATAACAACTTTGGCCAAATACCATTTCCATGGCATAACAAAGATTTGAGCCATGGCTAACATGCACATCAAGTTAGCAACCAAAACATGCATGAAACTCCTAACACAACCTCATACATACCTTAATCTTGATGCAAATTTAGCCAAATCTCCTTCTAGATCTCTTCTAAACCAAGCATGAAGCAAAAATCCTCTTTCTTCCTCCTTATGATTTTCGGCCAAAAAGATGAGAAAGGATGAACACAACAAATTTTTTTTTCCTTCCTTCTTTCTCAACTCACGGCAAGGGGGGGATTACCACACTCACACACATTTTTTTTCATTCTTTTATCACCCATACACCTTTGTTTATTATTTCACCCTAATGCACCAACAAAACATGTTTCATGACATGTTTAGCCTATCCTCCTTGTCATGGCCGCCACCACCTATAAAGGGGAATTTGACATGCAAGTCCATTATTTTGCATGCATGCTTTAATTAGTCATCACACATTTCCCTATCGTACTTTCAAAGTTCACTACTAAGTCCTTTCTAGTGGAATTCACCTTTATAACACTAAATCAATCATCATAAAATGTCATACATGAGCACACACATATTATAGGCATCAAAATAAATTTTTAATTATTTTTATGCCTCGGTTTTGTGGTCCCGAAACCACATTCCGACTAGGGTCAATTTTGGGGCTGTCACAATATGTCCTAGAAAACCAACCTCCAGTGTAACATCCCGAATTAGGATCTAGTTTGAACAATAGTTTCGAGACCACAAATTTGAAGTAGAAATAATTATTATATAATTATTATATGACTATTAAGAGGTCTATGATATTATTGCATGCTTGTGCAAAAATTTCATGATGAAATTTCATTGATAAAATGTCTAATTTGAAGTTAGGGACTAAATTGAATAAGTTGCAAAATATGTGTTCTAGAAGCTTCAAGTATGAAATTGTATTGGATTATAAATTAGAAGGTCTTAAATAGAAATTTGAGCAATTTCTATAATTTTGGACAAAAATGGGCATGAATAGGAGAAATTAGAAAGAAATGCCTTAAGGGTATTTTTGTCATTTGGTTAATAAAAGAATAAAAAGTGAAAAAGAAAGCAAAATTGTGTCCATCTTCCTCCTTGTGTATCGAAATTTGCAAGGGTTCCATAGCCAGGGTTTTTAACTTTTCAAGCATGACTATAAGTGCTCCCTAGCCCTATTTTTTATCTTCTTTGCATTTTTGAAGTCTTTGAAGATGATCTATCCATTTCTAGCCATATTGTGAGCTAGGGCTCATGTATGAAATTTGACTCATGTGTGACATGTTTGTATTTTGATGTTTAATGGAAGAATATGAAAGTTTAATGTGTGTTTAACATCTTTTACTAAATGATTTTTTATAGAAATGCATGAAAAGGACTTTTTTGTAGAAGGTGTAAAAATTAGTAAAAATGTGAACTAAAGGAAAATGTGGGGTGATATGAGCATGATATAGGTTCGGCTAGGCTTGGGTAATAATGAAACTGAACACATTTCATTTTACGGGCCTAGAGACTAATTTGTAAAAATGTGAAAGTTTAGGGCAAAACTATAATTTTGCCTAAATATAGTTTTTGCACTAATTTGAATAATGTGATGACTAAATGAGCTAAATTTGCTATTATAGATCAAGAAAAACGGAGTTCGGACCTAGACCTGGGAAGAACAAGATTTTAGACTAAATCGAATTGATTGTCCATATTTTGTACCGAGGTAAGTTCATATATAAATAATGCAATGGTATAGCATGTTTGAATTTTTTATTTATGTATGAATCTCTATGTTTAATTATTATGACTAGTGTATGAACAGATTTATTGTATATGAGCATGACATTGTGAACGAGTTCGACGAATATGCGTTATCGAGAAAATCCTGTTTGAACATTAGGAATAATGTAGGATACAATGTGACATGTCACTAGGAACTATGTGATTATGAGCTTATGAGGTTATGTGTATATGTGATTAGGTGAATCCGGATGCTAGTCTTGTACGTTCTATCAGTGGCTGGGTAGCCCGGCATGTGTTGCGGGTACTTGTCAGCTTGTGTGAGTAGCCCGAGTAGTTACGTCTTGACTATCAGCTTGTGCGAGCAAGCACGTGATTAGCTCGAGAATGAGCAATGTGTGATTGTGATATGAGGTAGCATGTGGCTACGTTTGAAGCATTATGTTCAAGTCTTCCCTGTATCCAATAGTTTCCTGAGCGTTCAATGGGTAAACTTGTGAGTTAATCGACAAGTAAGTCAATGATGAGGAAATATGACAATGTGATTCGAGTTGGTACAGGTATGTACGAAAAACTCATATGTATGAGCTCGGTATGTGATGAATTTTTGGTAAGATTAAAAATGTGTAAGTTATGTCTACAAATTTAAGTCATGCCTATGAATTTATGATAACACATAAGTAAACTATGTTATGTCATTGGTACCTATATATATACGATTATGTTGCAATTTATTTGCATCTGATCTTACTAAGCTCTATGCTTACTCCCCTCTCTTTTCCAATTTTCTTATAGTATCGCCAAGCTAGCTCAGGGATCGAAGGACGTCGGAGGCTCGATTACACTATCAACTGGACATTTAGGTATAGTTAGTCTCAACATATTGAGTATGGCATGTATAGGGACTTGGTCTTTTTGTTATATTTCATATTGGTCTAGTCAGATGTGTTGGCTTATGGAAATATTTGATTCATTTTGTATATGGCCATGTGATATGGTCATATTGATTATTTGGGTTGTAACCGTAATCAATTATACATACATACAGTGCTTGATGTGATTTCTTGTGGATGAGATGTGTGGTGAATGGAACATGTGCTAAATGAATGAATCATGGCTAATAAGTATGACCAAAACTATGGTATAATTGAGTAAATTGATAGTAGGTTTAGCATGATGAATGATTATGAAATTGGTGTGGAATGCCATATGAAAGCATGATGGTTTGGATAGGTGATATGTTGACATATCAAAGGCATGGATTAATCATGTTTATGAGTGTTGAGAGTCACTAAATATACTATGTTGCATGCCATCAAAGATGAATGAGTGAATAAGCATTTAAGGGTGACAAATGGCTTGGAAAATAGCCTCAAAGTTGTCCACACGCCACGGGTGTGTGTCTAGAGTGTGTGACACATGGTCTGGCCTATTGGTATGTGATCAGGCCGTGTGTCCCCTACACCCTAATTAATGCAAAATAGAATGCCCAATAGTAAACACACGGGCAGAGACACGGGCGTGTGTCTCTGCCGTGTGAAGGGCACGGCCTTAGGACATAGACGTGTACCCAGGCCATGAGAAGTCTGCACCTGATTTTAGAATTTAATTCGCCACACGGCTGAAGCACACGGGCGTGTGATTTGGCCGTATGACCTTATTTGGGTAGATGGCGTCATAGTCAGAGAGTTACACGGACATATGACTCTTCAAAAT
Organism: Gossypium arboreum; assembly: GCF_025698485.1. NCBI lineage: Eukaryota > Viridiplantae > Streptophyta > Magnoliopsida > Malvales > Malvaceae > Gossypium > Gossypium arboreum. The sequence goes on from NC_069080.1 coordinate 64,054,525, forward strand.
AAGAAAACTTTCTAATTTTTCTCAAAGTTTTCTAAAGTTCACGATTTAATCTCGAGCCACTTTTGACGTATGTTTTGGGCTTCGTAGGCCCTTATAAGGGACAATTTGCAGGAATTTGAAAATTTTTAGATTTGAACGAAATTTTATGGCCCAATTTTACGTGAATGTTTATGCTTTAGTTCGGTGACACCTCGAACTCTGTCCCTGTGACAACCTGAATTAGGGCCTAATCGGAATAGTGGTTTCGTGACCACAAATCCGAGATAGAAATAATTGTTTTATAAATATTTTGGGGTTTATGATATGATTGCATGACTGTGTGAAAATTTCGTGATGAAATTCTATGCCTAAAGTGTTTAAATTGAAAGTAGGGACTAAATCGAATAAGTTGCAAAATTTGCATACTAGAAATTTTAGTATGAAATTGTTTTGAAATATTTATTAGGAGGTCTTAAATAGCAATTCTACCAATTTTAAGTTCATGGACAAATTTAGGACATGGAAGGAATTTTGGAAAGTTTAGTAGTAAGGGTATTTTAGTCATTTTGATATTAAATGAAATAAAATGGGAAAAATAACACAAAATAGTCATCTTCCCATTTAGTTGCTGCCAAACTTCACTCTCTCCATAGCTAGGATTCTTCAACTTTCAAGCTCCATAGTAAGTGATTCTAAGCCCGCTTTTAATGTTCTTTACGTTTTGGAATCCGGAAGCTCGATTAAGCTTATGCTAGTAATAATTTAACCTAGGGTTCATATTTGGAAAAATACCCATAGGTGAAATTTGTGTATTTTGATGTTTTATGATAGAATATGAGGTTTTAAATTGTGTTAAATAATTTGTGCTACTCGGTTTTAAGTGAAAACGAGTAAAAGCAAGATAATCGGTAAAAATACCTAATGTTCATAACTATATGATAGAGTGGGAATTTGATGTTGTTGTAGAAGAGAAAATGTTCAGCATATCATAAAACATAAGAATAAGGGCTGAAATTAAATTCCCGAGCCTAGGGGCAAAATTGTAATTTTGTAAAAGTTAGGGGCAAAATGTAATTTTTCTACAATGTGATTTTTGGATTGAAATAAATAGTATGAGTATTAAATGAGCTAAATGTGTTATTATAGATCAAGAAAGGCGCTGAACCCGACCTCGAACGGGGAAAGAAAAAGTTTTGGACTAAATTGCAAAATTTCCATATTTTGCACCAAGGTAAGTTGTATGTAAATATTACAATAATTTCATGTACATTCTTATATTTCAGCCTATTATATAAATATACTAGCTGATGTTAAAATATAAATTGACTATGGGAAGAATGGAAATAAATACGAGAGAGAGATCCGGTTGAACATTCTGAGAGATCGAATGAAATAGAGGAGCGTAGCTAGGTCACATGCGTGATACGAGATGTATCCCATGTAGACAAGAGAGCTACGTGAAAGGTAAATGTAGCTAGGTCGCATGCGTGATTCCAAGTGAAGGACACCATGTAGACAAGAGAGCTACGTGAAAGATAAATGTAGCTAGGTCGCATGCGTGATTCCAAGTGAAGGACACCATGTAGACAAGAGAGCTACGAGACAAATCGGCTAGGTCGCATGAGTGGTACTAAGTGTTCCCCATGTGTACAAGAGAGCCGAACTAAATGAAGTATGATGGTGGGGTCAGTGTCTTTGAAACCGTTAAATATCGAGGATTGATCCGAATTGTTCAACGGGATGGTTTTGTGGTGACATTGTGGTTTGGACCTACACTTATAGTGAATGAAATGTGGTGAAAATGAATTGTGGCATATACATATATACGATAAAATGAGGTTAGCATAAAGAATGTGTGGAAGAGTGAAATTAGTATTAAAACTGTTTTTAGATGGCAGCAGTGACGTGATTTTGAAAATCACCAAAAATAGGAGGAATATAATTAGAGGTTGAATGAGATGTGAAATTAAAGCTTAATGAGTCTACTTTCATATAAAAGAAGCAGGGCAAGCAAAGGAATTCTATATTTTGAGATATTTACAATTGTAACTGACTTGCTCAGGATGAATACGTGATCCCTGTTTCCACTTTGAAAAATCATTAAAAATTGTACAAAGCAAACTAAGAAATATAGTTTACATGCCTAAATTCCTTATTGAGACTAGTTTTAAATACAACAGACTTCAGGGTTGTTTGAGTTATGTACTGAGAGAAATTCAATTCGTAGTGGACAGAGGTCAGGCCAGTCGAGCTGTGTAACAGGGAAACTTTAACTAATAAACTGTACTAATATGCTGAACCAAAAATTAAAAAAAATTTAGCAAGAAGCTTTATGAGTCTAGATTCAGGGAAATTTTACGGATATGAATTTCGAGTTTTGTAACTCGAGTTATGATTTATTTAGTGAATATGACACAGCAGAGACAGCTTAATCGAAGTGGAATAAGTAGTGAAGTTAAAGTAGACATACTTGAATTGTTGTGTAAACATGATAGATTCTTAAATTAGTATTTACATACTACTTACTAAGCTATAAGCTTACTTCGCTTTCTCTCTTTTGTCTTATAGTGTTCTCCACTTGCTCAGAGTCAAGGATCGTGAAGATCTACCCGCACTATCATACTTTGGGTATTTGAACTAAATGTTTTGAATTATGGCATGTATAGTAGGCAAAAATTATTTTGTTATGTGTCATATTTGTCTAGGTTTAAAATATTAGTTACAAGATTTCGACCATTACTTTGTACAAGCCATAAAAGTTGGCTAATATTGTTCAAGATATATGTTATACGATGCATTATCAAATGGGATGACATATTTCTATCTTGGTATATGTTATGTTCTGGTAATACCTTGTATCCTGTTCCGGCGACAGTAACGGGTAAGGGGTGTTACATTTAGTGGTATCAGAGCTATGGTTTAGTCGGTTCTCGGACTAATAAAGTGTGTGTAAAAGTCTAGCTATACATGCCATAAAAATATTGTGATAGTGTGGTGACTCCTGATTATTCTAAACTGTGTTTTGTTTTAATATAGTAATGGATCCTGAAGGAACTGCGGCTGATGATGCTGCTAGTAATGCGCCGGCTCCCGCACAAGGGACCGCGCCTGTGGAAAGTAGACCTGAGACATTGGGACAAGGAGATGAGGCTCGGGACGCCTTTCTCCAAATGATGAACAATTGGTATACTGAATTTATTCGAGCAAATCCAAATGCTCAACCTCCTCCACCCCCTCCTATACCTCGGACGATTCCTGTAGCTGCTCAAGGTATAAATTTGGTAAGAATGAACAAGCCTCCGGTTGACAAGATTCAAAACAAGGGGCAAGAGTTTAGAGCAAAGGTTGATGATGATCCCGAGAAAGCGGAATTCGGCTTGAAAATTCTACCCGTGTATTTGATGAGCTCTCATGTACACCGAGGAATGCTTAAAGTGTGTTTGATCACTTTTGAGAGATTCACTTACCACCGGTGGAAGACTTTGGTTGCAGTGGTGCCAAAAGAAAAAGTTACTTGGGATTTCTTCCAGAAGAATTTAGAAAGAAATACATAAGTCACGATTTATTGATCAAAACGGAAGGAGTTCCTTGAATTGAAGCAAGGAAAATGTCTCATGCAGAGTATGAACGCGAATTTGTAAGACTCAGCAAGTATGCCTGTGAATGTGTGTCCACCGAGGCCATTATGTGTAGAAGATTTGAAGATGGGCTGAATGAGGACATTAAAGTGTTTGTAGGATTTTGGAGTTGAAAGAATTTGTAGTATTGGTTGATCGAGCTCTTAAAGTCAAGAATTGAACAAAGAAAGAAGAAAAGTCGCTATTGAGGCCCGAGATGTCGAAAAAAGATGATAAGTAAGCCATTTCAATCTCAACCAAAGAGGTCCAAAGAGACAAACCCTCGAATGACAGTTTCAATTGGGGATTTACACAGAGATCGTGGTAGAGCATATTCGGTCTAAAGCTCAAGCTACTTGGTGGCAAGTGTGGGTAATGTGCGACCTAGAAAGCCCGAGTGTCGACAATGTGGCGAGCAACATTATGGTGAGTGTTGGGGACCGAGCGAGCTTGTTTCAAAGCGGTTCTCATGAGCATTTTATTAGAGACCGTCCGGAGAAGGTTAAAGAAGAAAGATTTGAGTGTTAGATGAATACCACCGCTAGTAGAGGTAGACCACCGAGAAATACCGGAGGTGGGACTAGTAGTAGAACTGTGATGAAAGATTTAACGGCAAGATCGAAGCTAGAGCACTGCTAGAGCTTATGCTATACGTGCTCGAGAAGATGCATCATCTCCGATGTCATTATCGGTACATTTTCTCTTTATGATACTATTGTTATTGCATTGATTGATCCGGGTCCACCCATTCCTATATTTGCATGAATTTAGTATCCAATAAAAGTTGCTGTTGAATTTATCGAGTTTACGATTAAAGTGTCGAACCCCTTAGGCCAATATGTGCTAGTTGACAAGGTTTGCAAGAATTGCCCATTAATGATTCAAGGTCACTTTTTTTCGCCAACTTGATGTCTGTTACCATTTGGTGAGTTTGACGTTATCTTGGGAATGGACCGTTAACATTGTATGATGCTAAGGTAGATTGTAAACAAAAGACACTAGAGTTAAAATGTGAAAATGGAGAAATTCGTGGGTTGAAACAGCATTTAATCAAATAAATTGCCTATGGTGTTTTCGCACATGTCCGCACGTAAATACATGAGAAAAGGGTGTGAAGCTTATCCGCTTATGTAATGAATGTTGAGATGTCTCAACTGAAATTTGAATCAAGACCTATAGTCTGTGAGTTTCGGATGTATTTCCGAGGAATTGCACAGGTTGCCTCCAAACAGAGAGATAGATTTTGCCATTGATTTGTTGCTTGCATCTTGCCGATCTCGATTGCTCCATATAGAATGGCTCCGATCGAATTAAAAGAATTGAAGGCTCGATTGCAGGAGTTAACGACAAGGGATTTGTGAGACCGAAGTTTCTCTCCCGGGTGCTCTGTATTATTCAGAAGAAGAAGGATGGTTCAATGAGACTTTGCATTGATTACCGTCGACTTAATAAGGTGACTATAAAGAACAAGTACCCATTGCCGAGGATTGATGATTTATTCGATCGCTTAAAGGGGCCACAGTGTTTTCAAAGATTGATTTGAGGTCCGGTTACTATCACCGAGAGTTAAGGAGTCGAGATGTGCGAAAACCGCCTTTAGGACAAGGTATGGACATTATGAGTTTCGGTGATGCCTTTTGGCTTAACAAATGCTCCACCATATTTATGGACTTAATGAATCGGATTTTCCGGCCATATTTGGATAAGTTTGTAGTAGTGTTTATAGATGACATTTTAATTTATTCTCGAGATGAGTCTGAACATGCGAACACTTGAGAACTATATTGCAAATCTTGAGAGAAAAGAAACTGCTTTGCCAAGTTTAGTAAAAGTGAGTTTTGGCTTCGTGAAGTCGGATTTTTGGGGCATATAGTCTCGGTGATGGTATTCGGTGGATCCAAGTAAGATTTCTGCGATCGTCGATTGAAACCGCCAAGAATGTATCTGAGGTTAGAAGCTTTTAGGCTTGGCCGGGTATTATAGGCGTTTTGTTGAAGGATTTTCGATAATTGCCTCTCCTATGACTAAATTGTTGCGAAGAATGTTAAGTTTGAATGGACCGATAAATGTCAACAGAGTTTTGAAAAGTTGAAAGCACGATTGATGAAGCACCAATTTTAGTACAGCCCGAGTCGGAAAGGAGTTCGTAATTTATAGTGATGCATCATTGATGTGCCTTGGATGGGTGTTGATGCAAGAGGGCAAAGTAGTAGCTTATGCTTGAGGCGCTTAAAACCGCATGAGAAGAACTATCCTACACATGATTTGGGCGGTCATTGTTTTTGCCTTGAAGATTTGGCGACATTATTTATACTGGTGAAAAATGCCGAATTTTTACCGATCACAAAAGTTTGAAGTACTTGATGAATCAAAAGGATCTGAATCTGTGACAAAGATGGCTTGAATTATTAAAGGATTATGATTTAGTGATTGATTATCATCCAGGAAAAGCAAATGTAGTTGCTGACGCCTTGAGCAGAAAATTTCTTTTTACTTTGAGAGCCATGAACACGGGGTTAGCATTGTCTGATGACGGGTCAATTTTAGCAGAGATGAGAGCTAAACCGTTATTTCTCCAGTTGATTTGTGATGCTCAAAAGAATGATAGTGAGTTGCGGATCAAGAGAACTCAATGCAAATCAGGTTATGACTCGGATTTTCGAGTTGGACCAGATGATTGCTTGATGTTTCGAGACGTAATATGTGTGCGAAAAATGATAAATTGATTCGTAAAATATTACATAAGGCGCACAATGACTGCTTATCGCTTCACCCCGTAGCACAAAATGTATAATGATTTAAAGAAGTCAGTATTGGTGGCGGTATGAAAAGGACATTTCAATTTGTAACTAAGTGTTTGATTTGTCAACAAGTAAAAGTGAACATCAAGTACCTTCAGATTACTTCAACCGTAATGGTGCCGAGTGGAAATGGGACAAGATTACCATGGATTTTGTAACCGGTTTGCCTTTAACTCCTAAAAAGAAGGATGCTGTTTGGGTAGTGGTTGATAGATTAACAATGTCACCTACTTTATACCAAGACGCACTGATTACTCACTTGATAAATTAGCCAAATTATATATTGCTGAAATTGTGAAGTTGCACGAGTACCTATGTCTATAATATCGATAGAGATCCAAGATTTACCTCGAGATTTTGGAAAAAGTTACAAGAAGCTTTGGGTACAAAATTGAACTTTAGTACCGCATTTCATCCACAAACAGATGGTCAAACGGAAAGAGTAATCCGTACTCGAAGATATGCTTAGATGTTGTGTTTTAGAATTTGGAGGTAGTTGGGAGAAATATCTATCTTTGATTGAGTTTGCCTACAATAACAGCTTATCAATCAAGTATACAAATGGCACCGCATGAAGCCTTATATGGTCGTAAGTGTCGGACTCCTTTATATTGGACCGAGCTTAGTGAGAAACAGATTCACGAGTTGATCTAGTTAAAGAAACCAAGAGAAAATAAAAGTAATTCGGATTGCTTGAAAGTCGCTTCAGATCGACAAAAGTCATATGCGATTTAAAAAGAAAAGAGATTGAATTTCAAGTGGGTGATAAAGTGTTCTTGAAGGTGTCACCATGGAAAAAGATTCGAGATTTAGTCGAAAAGGCAAGTTGAGTCCGCGTTTTATTGGGCCGTCTGAGATTATCGAGAGAATTGGACCAATGGCATATCGGTTGGCCTTCTTGGCGAGTTAGAAAAGATTCATAACGTGTTTCATGTATCAATGTTGCGACGTTATCGTTCGATCCTTCACATGTGATTTCCCAACGAAATTGAAATTGATCGGATATGACCTATGAGGAGGAACCAATAAAGATTTTGGCTCGAGAAGTTAAGCAGTTAAGAAATAAAAGTATAGCCTTAGTGAAAGTATTGTGGCACAGACATGGGATAGAAGAGGCTACGTGGGAACCCGAGGAAGCTATGAGGAAACAAGACCCAAACCTCTTTCTAGGTAAGATTTTCGGGACGAAAATCTCTAAAGGGGGAGAATTGTGACAACCCAAATTAGGGCCTAATCGGAATAGTGGTTTCGTGACCACAAATCCGAGATAGAAATAATTGTTTTATAAATATTTTGGGGTTTATGATATGATTGCATGATTGTGTGAAAATTTCGTGATGAAATTCTATGCCTAAAGTGTTTAAATTGAAAGTAGGGACTAAATCGAATAAGTTGCAAAATTTGCATACTAGAAATTTTAGTATGAAATTGTTTTGAAATATTTATTAGGAGGTCTTAAATAGCAATTCTACCAATTTTAAGTTCATGGACAAATTTAGGACATGGAAGGAATTTTTGGAAAGTTTAGTAGTAAGGGTATTTTAGTCATTTTGATATTAAATGAAATAAAATGGGAAGAATAACACAAAATAGTCATCTTCCCCATTTAGTTGCTGCTGAAACTTCACTCTCTCCATAGCTAGGGATTCTTCAACTTTCAAGCTCCATAGTAAGTGATTCTAAGCCCCGTTTTTAATGTTCTTTACGTTTTTGGAATCCCGGAAGCTCGATTAAGCTTATGCTAGTAATAATTTAACCTAGGGTTCATATTTGGAAAAATACCCATAGGTGAAATTTGTGTATTTTGATGTTTTATGATAGAATATGAGGTTTTAAATTGTGTTAAATAATTTGTGCTACTCGGTTTTAAGTGAAAACGAGTAAAAGCAAGCATAATCGGTAAAAATACCTAATGTTCATAACTATATGATAGAGTGGAATTTGATGTTGTTGTAGAAGAGAAAATGTTCAGCATATCATAAAACATAAGAATAAGGGCTGAAATTAAATTCCGAGCCTAGGGGCAAAATTGTAATTTTGTAAAAGTTAGGGGCAAAATGTAATTTTTCTACAATGTGATTTTTGGATTGAAATAAATAGTATGAGTATTAAATGAGCTAAATGTGTTATTATAGATCAAGAAAGGCGCTGAACCGACCTCGAGCGGGAAAGAAAAAGTTTTGGACTAAATTGCAAAATTTTCATATTTTGCACCAAGGTAAGTTGTATGTAAATATTACAATAATTTCATGTACATTCTTATATTTCAGCCTATTATATAAATATACTAGCTGATGTTAAAATATAAATTGACTATGGGAAGAATGGAAATAAATACAGAGAGAGAGATCCCGGTTGAACATTCGGAGAGATCGAATGAAATAGAGGGAGCGTAGCTAGGTCACATGCGTGATACGAGATGTATCCCATGTAGACAAGAGAGCTACGTGAAAGATAAATGTAGCTAGGTCGCATGCGTGATTCCAAGTGAAGGACACCATGTAGACAAGAGAGCTACGTGAAAGATAAATGTAGCTAGGTCGCATGCGTGATTCCAAGTGAAGGACACCATGTAGACAAGAGAGCTACGAGACAAATCGGCTAGGTCGCATGAGTGGTACTAAGTGTTCCCCATGTGTACAAGAGAGCCGAACTAAATGAAGTATGATGGTGGGGTTGTGTCTTTGAAACCGTTAAATATCGAGGATTGATCCGAATTGTTCAACGGGATGGTTTTGTGGTGACATTGTGGTTTGGACCTACACTTATAGTGAATGAAATGTGGTGAAAATGAATTGTGGCATATACATATATACGATAAAATGAGGTTAGCATAAAGAATGTGTGAAAGAGTGAAATTAGTATTAAAACTGTTTTTAGATGGCAGCAGTGACGTGATTTTGAAAAATCACCAAAATAGGAGGAATATAATTAGAGGTTGAATGAGATGTGAAATTAAAGCTTAATGAGTCTACTTTCATATAAAAGAAGCAGGGCAAGCAAAGGAATTCTATATTTTGAGATATTTACAATTGTAACTGACTTGCTCAGGATGAATACGTGATCCCTGTTTCCACTTTGAAAAATCATTAAAATTGTACAAAGCAAACTAAGAAATATAGTTTACATGCCTAAATTCCTTATTGAGACTAGTTTTAAATACAACAGACTTCAGGGTTGTTTGAGTTATGTACTGATAGAAATTCAATTCGTAGTGGACAGAGGTCAGGCCAATCGAGTCATGGTAACAGGGAAACTTTAACTAATAAACTGTACTAATCTGCTGAACCAAAAATTAAAAAAAATTTAGCAAGAAGCTTTATTCAGGAAATTTTACGGATATGAATTTCGAGTTTTGTAACTCGAGTTATGATTTATTTAGTGAATATGACACAGTGAGAGACAAATTAATCAAGTGGAATAAGTAGTGAAGTTAAAGTAGACATACTTGAATTGTTGTGTAAACATGATAGATTCTTAAATTAGTATTTACATACTACTTACTAAGCTATAAGCTTACTTCGTTTTCTCTCTTTTGTCTTATAGTGTTCTCCACTTGCTCAGAGTCAAGGATCGTGAAGATCTACCCGCACTATCATACTTTAGGTATTTGAACTAAATGTTTTGAATTATGGCATGTATAGTAGGCATAAATTATTTTGTTATGTGTCATATTTGTCTAGGTTTAAAATATTAGTTACAAGATTACTCGACCATTACTTTGTACAAGCCATAAAAGTTGGCTAATATTGTTCAAGATATATGTTATACGATGCATTATCAAATGGGATGACATATTTCTATCTTGGTATATGTTATGTTCGGTAATACCTTGTATCTGCTTAAATGACGAGAACGGGTAAGGGTGTTATTCTGATCCGCATTGGATACGGGCAAGGGGTGTTACATTTAGTGGTATTAGAGCTACAGTTTACTCGATTCTTAAACCAACGTAGCATGTGTACGAGTCTAGCTATACATGCCATATATATTATGATAGTGTGACGACTCCTGATGATTTTGAAATGTGTTTTTATATTGTAAATGGATCCTGACAGAGTAGTGGCAGATGATGTTCAAAGTAACTCGCCTGCACCCGCTAAAGGGGTAGCACCGTATTACAGTAGACCCCTATAGTTAGTCAAGGAGAAGGAGGCAGGGAAGCCTTTCTCCATATGATGGACGTCTGGTATATGGAGTTTGTTCGAATGAACTCGAATGCTCAACCCCCTTCACCCTCACCTATTCCTCAACCTATCCCCTTAGCACTCCAAGGTATGGACTTCGTGAGACTAAATAGACCTCTAGTTGATAAGATTTAGAAATAAGAAGCCAAAGAGTTTCGAGCTAGTAAAGATGATGACCCTAAGAGGGCATAGTTCTGACTTGAGAATACCATTAGGGTGTTTGATGAGTTATCATGCACACTTGAGGAATGCATGAAGTGTGTTGTGTCCCTCCTGAGAGACTCGGATTATCAGTGGTGGAACACCCTTGCGTTGGTGGTAACAAGGGAGAGAGTTAACTGGGAATTCTTCCAAGAAGAATTTCGTAAGAAGTACATTACCCAAAGATTTATTGATCAGAAAAGGAAGGAATTCCTCGAGTTAAAATAGGGTCGAATGATAGTAACAGAATATGAGCGTGAATTTGTGAGACTGAGCAAATACGCTCAAGAATGTGTATCGATTGAGGCCATCATGTGCAAAATATTTGAAGATGGATTAAACGAAGACATCCAATTGTTGGTGGGTGTCCTTGAACTGAGAGAATTTTTTGTGCTCATAGAAAGAGCTTGTAAAGTCGAGAAATTAGATAAAGAGAAGAGAAAAGCTGAGCTAGAGTCTCAAGATTCGAAGAAGAGACAGATGGTTAAATCATTTCACTCCTCAACTAAGAAACCGAGAGAGTTTAATACTTGATCGAGTGTTTTAGTTGGGTTTTCGATCAGGAGCCATAGGAAGCAGTATTCAAGTCATAAGGTTCAGACTACTTTGATGGCAAGTGTGGGGAACGCTCGACCTAATAGACCTGAATGTTAACATTGTGGCAGACGTCACCTCGGTGAATGCTAGATGAATAGTTGGGCATGTTTCAAGTGTGGTTCACATGATCATTTTATCAAGGATTGTCTTGAGAAGGTTGAAAAGGAAAATTTTCAGAATGTAAGATTGGGCAATGCTACCTCTAGAGGGAGACCACAGAAGAATTCGGGAAATGGAATGAGTAGTAAGAGTGCACCTAGGGAACCAACTGTGAGGCTCAAGGGTAGAGCACCTGCGAGGACTTACGCCATTCACGCTCGCGAAGAGGCTTCATCCCCTGATGTGATTACGGGTACTTTTTCTCTCTATGATACTTTTGTTGTTGTTTTGATTGATCCAGGATCTACCCATTCATATGTATGTGTGAAATTGGTGTTTAGCATGAATATGCCCATTGAGTCTATAGAATTCATGATACAAGTGTCAAACCCTCTTGGCAAGCATGTGATAGTAGACAAAGTATGTAAAAATCTCCCTTTAATGATTAGAGATCATTGTTTTTCGGCTAATCTCATGTTTTTCCATTTGATAAATTTGATATAATACTTGGTATGGATTGGTTGACCATGCATGATGTAGTAGTAAACTATGGAAAGAAAATCATTGAATTGAAATGTGAAAGTGGTGATATTCTTCGGGTTGAATCAGATGAATCAGATAGCTTGCCTGTAGTGATTTCTTCTGTGACTACTCAGAGATGTCTGTGAAATGGTTTGGAAGTTTATCTTGCCTTTTTGTTGAACACGAAGGAGTCTAAGTTGAAAACTGAGTCAGTGCCGATAGTATACGAATATCCAGATGTGGTCTCAGAAGAGTTGCCCGGATTGCCTCCAATTAGGGAAGTTGAGTTTGGCATCGAATTAGTTCTGGGCACTGCACTTATTTCGATTACTCCATATAGGATGGCTCTGTCAGAGTTAAAGGAGTTAAAAGTCCAGTTACAAGAGTTAACAGATAAAGGTTTCATGAGAGCTAGTCATTCTCCGTGGGGCGCACCGATGCTATTTGTCAAAAAGAAAGATTGTTCAATGAGATTGTGCATAGACTATCGACAGTTCAATAAAGTAACCATAAAGAACAAGTACCCTTTACCAAGAAGCGATGACTTGTTTGACCAATTGAAGGGAGCCACAGTATTTTCAAAGATAGACTTGAGGTCTAGTTACTACCAGTTGAGAGTTAAAGATTTGGACGTACCGAAGACTGCATTACGGACGAGATATGGTCACTATGAATTCTTGGTTATGCCTTTTGGTTTAACGAATGCTACCGCGATATTTACAGATCTAATGAAATGTATTTTTTGACCATACTTGGATAAATATGTGGTTGTTTTTATTGATGATATATTGATTTATTCTCGTGATGAGGCTGAGCATGCCAAACATTTGAGAACGGTTTTGCAAACTTTGAGAGACAAGGAGTTGTATGCTAAGTTTAGTAAGAGTGACTTTTGGCTTCAAGAAGTTAGATTCTTGGGGCATATTGTTTCGGGTGATGGCATTTGAGTAGATCCGAGTAAGGTTTTGGCTATTGTTGAATGGAAACTGTAACTTTGGGTCTAGTTAGAACAGTGGTTTTGGGACCACAAATCCAATGAGGAAAATTTATTTTATTATATTTTTATGGTCTACGATTTCACAAAATGATCTCGTGAAAATTTCGTTCGAAAATTTCGACGTTTGGGCACTCAATTTGATCAAAAGGACTAAATTGTAAAAAGCGCAAAAGTTGAGTTCTACATGTTAGAAGTGTCTAATTGTTATGCGTTTTTAAATTAAAGGTCCTTAAATGGTAATTAGACCATTTTGAAGTTTGTGGACAAAAATGGACATGGGATGATAGGTTTTTAAAAGTTTTTCATTAAGGGCATTTTAGTAAATTGGTAATTAAATGAATTAAAAATGCCAAAATTATCCAAATTTGCTCATCTTATTCCTCATGGAAGAATTTTTCATGAAAAACACGATTGCTAGGGTTTTTAAGCTTTCCAAGCTCATTTTTAAGTGATCATGTCCCCGTTTTTAATGTTCTTTACATTTTTGAAGTCTCGGTAACATGTTCTAGCTATTTCTACCATTATTTTGAGCTAGGGTTTGTGTTTAAAAATTTACCCATGAATGATATGCATGTATTTTGATGTTTAATGGTAGAATATGAAGCTTGAAATTGTGTTAAACAACTTTTGCTAAGTGATTTTACGTGAAAACGAGTAAAACGGCATAATCGGTAAAAATACCTAATGTTCATAAGTACATGTTCGAGTGAGAATTTGATGTTGCCATAGAAGGGAAAAATGATCATCATGTCATAAAACATAAGAAAACAGGATGAAGTTTAATTTCTGAATCTTGGGGAAAAAGTGCAAATATGCAAAAGTTTAGGGGTCAAAATGAACATTTGTAAAAATATGATTTTTGGACCCGTATGAGTAATGTGACTAATTATTAGGCTAAATGTGATATTATAGATGAAGGAAATCGAGATTCGGGCTTAAATCAAGAAAATACAAGGTTATGGACTAAAATGGTAAATTACCATTTCTGGATCAAGGTAAGTTCGTGTGTTAATAATAATGCAATACCATGCATGAATTGTAATTCTCTATTGATATGACATAAATTGTATAATTTAATATGTTTAAGAGAAGTTGATGGATGGTATGTATGATATGGAAAAATGTAATGCTTGTTGTGTCATGTGAAATTGAATGGCAAATTATTGTTACATGAATTGAGTGTTAAATTACTATTACCTGGGTTGTATGAATTGCTACACGGTTGTACCTGATGAGATTTCGACAAGTTTGTACGTAAATAATTTATCGATTCTTTTTATTTTATTATATTTTGTTATCATATGAAATGTGGCTGCCTATAGAATGACTATTTGTTGTAAATTGGAAATTGAAAAAGGACTATGAATAAATTTGTAACATGTTGGAAAGTGAGGAATTTCCCTGTTGAGCCTTTGGAATAGAAACGATACGAATGATCTATTGTGAGGTCACGTGTGTAGTACTAAGTGCAAGCTACTACGTGTACCGGATAATTGGTCGCATGTGTAGTACTAAGTGCAGGATACTATGGGTACCCGATAACTTCGATCACGTGTGTAGTACTAAGTGCAGGCTACTACGTGTACTGGATAATTTGTCGCATGTGTAGTACTAAGTGTAGGCTACTATGCGTACTAGATAGCCTTGTCTACAAGTGTGAAAATATGTTCAGGCAACTGAGTATCAGTTATTATTCTGAATAGTTCAACGGGAAAATAGATTAAGTAAAAATACAAGTGAACATGACTATAGGATGAATAAGTGTAGGTATATGTTTATGAAAATTATGAGCAATGTGCTCGATATTTGGTGAACTTCGATAAGACAAAATGAATTAAGTGAAATTATGTAAGAGTGAATTTTAGTAGTAAAACAGTGTTGGACAGTAGCAGTTGCGTGACTTTGAAAATTCACTAAAAATTGTATAAGTTGAATTAAATTTCAAAAAGTTAATGAATTAAAGATTAATGAGTCTATTTTCATATAAAAGAAACAAGGGGAGCAAAAGAGTTCTATATTATGTAATATTCTAATTTTTGTGAGACAGTGTCAAAATGAATTCGAGATCCCCTATTCTGACTTGGAAAAATTGTTAAAAATTGTATAAAATTAATTATGAGTTATAATTTATATGAATATAATATTAAATTAGTATAATTTCAGGTGGAATGGACGGGAACATCATCTGAGTCCCGAAATATGAGATAAATAATTTTTAGTGAAGAGCGGTCAGAACTATTGGACAGCAAAACAGGGGAAACTTTAATGAATAAACTGTACTAATTTGATAAACTAAAAATTCTGGAAATTTTATGGGAGAAAATTATATGAATATAATTTCAAGGAAAATTAACAAAACTAAATTTGGAGTTTTGTAGCTTCAGATATGAATGATTTAGTAACTATAACCCGATAAAACAGCTTAACCTGAACATGTGTAATTGTACAATTATAGTGTTTTATCTTGAAAAGCATCTTAGTAATTGCTTATTAATTTCATATGGACTTACTAAGCGTAAAGCTTACCCATCCTCTCCATTTCTTTAGTATTGGTAGGTCGGCTCGGGGTTGGAGGTCGTCGGAGGCAAAAGCACACTATCAAGCTATCATTTTTGGGAGAATTAATTCAAATATTAGAAATATCAAGTGAGTGGCATGTATAGGAAGTTTGTGATATGTATTATTATTATGATTTTGACCATACGTATCAGTCTACATTGAGTTATCGTATATGATCATGAGATGTGGTCCTTATCCATTATGGTTTATAAGTTTAATTAATCATGCCATGTCCTATGTTTTGATGTGATGATATAGTTAGCTTTGTTTGTTATGCATGATTGGTAATACATCAGGTAAGTTAAATTCAAGCCAGTGGATCATGAATTAAATGGAAATGAGTAATGTTACCTTGAATATGGATGTTTAATGGACAAATTGGTAACTACGTTATGATGGTATAAAATGAGAATAAGATTTAGCATGTCTAGTTCTAGTTAATGTAAGAATGTCTATTATATACAGGATGGTAAGCAAATATGTTTAAAGTGAAAGACATGTTATTGCATGATTATGGATGTGTAAGTGCTCATTTATTCCACGTTATATGTCTTTAAATATGAGTCTATGCATGTGTTCGAAAAGTTTTGAATTAAATGAAATTTTATGTCCCGGCTTCGTTTATGTGTATGGTTAAGTCTGGTAATGCCTCGTACTCTGTTCCGACCTTGGATACGGGTAGGGGTGTTACAAAAGCCGCCGACAAATGTGTCAGAGGTTAGAAGCTTCCTTGGCTTAGCCGGTTATTACAAACGGTTTGTTAAAGGATTTTCCATGATTGCTACTCCAATGACGAAATTGTTACAAAAAGATGTTAAGTTCGAATGGACGAAAAAATGCCAACAGAGTTTTGAGAAATTAAAGGCATTGTTGACTGAGGCTTCAATTTTAGTGCAAGCGGAACCGGGAAAAGGATTTGTGGTTTATAGTGATGCATCCTTAAATGGATTGGGTTGTGTGCTTATACAAGAAGGCGAGGTGATAGCTTATGCCTCGAGGCAACTGAAACCGCATAAGAAGAATTATCCGACACACGATTTGGAATTGGCTAGCATTGTGTTTGCATTGAAGATTTGGAGACATCATTTGTATGGTGAGAAATGTCGTGTGTATACTGACCATAAAAGTCTAAAGTACTTGATGACTCAAAGGATTTGAACCTACGACAACGGATTGATGGCGAACGTGGTCGCCAATGCCTTGAGTAGGAAATCCTTGTTTCCATTGAGAGCTATGAACATTCAGTTGGCCTTGTCAGATGATGGTTCGATTCTAGCTAAGTTAAGAGCTAAACCAATGTTTCTTCAAGAGATTTATGAAGCTCAGCAAAGTGACAGTGATTTGCAAGCCAAAAGAATCCAATGTGAATCAGGTATGGAATCAGATTTTCGGATTAGTTCTGATGGTTGCTTGATATTCTAAGATAGGATTTGTATTCTTAAAAATACCGAGTTGATTCAGAAGATTTTGCTTGAGGCCCATAGTGGTCGTTTGTATATGCATCCGAGTAGTACGAAAGTGTACAATGATTTGAAGAAATTATATTGGTGGCCAAGTATGAAAAGAGATATTTCTGAGTTCGTTTCGAGATTCCTAATTTGTCGACAGGTGAAAGCTGAACACAAGTACCTTCAGGCTTACTTCGGCCTGTGATGGTTCCCAAGTGGAAATGGGATAGTATTACTATGGACTTCATGACTGGTTTGCCTTTGACACCAAGAAAGAAAGATGTTGTTGGGTTGTTATTGATCGATTGACAAATTTGGCTCATTTTATACCAGTACGTATTGACTATTCACTTGTCAAGCTAGCCAAGTTGTATATTTCTAAAATAGTGAGGTTGCACGGGCTGCCTTTATCGATTATATCGGATAGAGATTCGAGGTTCACTTTGCAATTTTGGAAGAAGTTGCAGGAGGCTTTAGGTACAAAAATTAAATTTTAGTACCGCTTTTCATCCACAGACTAATGGTCAATCTGAGCGAGTAATTCAAATCTTGGAAGACATTCTCCGATATTGTGTATTGGAATTCCAAGGTAATTGGGAAAAGCATTTACCGTTGGTGGAGTTTGCCTACAACAACAGTTATTAATGGAGTTTGAAAATGGCGCCTTATGAAGCACTATACGGACATAAGTGCCGAACGCATTTTATTAGACCGAACTCAGAGAGAATCAGATTCACGAGTTGATTTGATTAAAAAAACTGAAGAAAAGGTAAAAGTGATTCGAGGTTATCTAAAAGCTGCTTCGGATATACAAAAATCCTACGCAGATATAAAAAGGAAAGAAATTGAGTATCAAGTCAGTGATAAGGTATTTTTAAAAGCATGTCCATGGAAAAAGGTTTTGAGATTTGGTAGGAAAGGCAAACGCTTTATTGGACCGTATAAGATCACTGAGAGAGTAAGGCCGGTTGCCTATCAGTTAGCCTTACCATCTGACTTGGAAAAGATTCATGATGTGTTCCATGTGTCTATGTTGCGTCGATACCGAGCTGATCCTTCAGACGTGATTTCACCGGTAGAGGTCGAGATCCGACCGGATATGACTTATGCCGAAGAACCGATTAAGATTTTGGCCCGAAAAGTTAAACAATTGAGAAATAAAAGTATTGCCCTTGTAAAATTTTTATGGCAAAGACTTGGGGTTGAAGAGGCTACATGGGAGACCGAGGAAAACATGAGAAACTAATACCCGAACCTTTTCACCGGTAAGATTTTCAGGGACGAAAATCCCTAAGGGGGAGATTGTAACATCCCGAATTAGGGTCTAGTTGGAATAGTGATTTCCAAACCATAAATTCAAAATAGAAATAATTATTTTATGATTATTAGGAGGTCTATGATATGACTGCATGCTTGTGTGAAAATTTCATGAAGAAATTTCATTGATAAATTGTCCAATTTGAAGTTAGGGACTAAATTGAATAAGTTGTAAAATATGTGTTCTAGAAGCTTTAAGCATGAAATTGCACTGGATTATAAATTAGAATCTCTTAAATAGCAATTTGACCAATTTCTATAATTTTGGACAAAAATAGGCATGAATCAGAGAAATTAGAAAGAAAGGCCTTAAGGGTATTTTTGTCATTTGGTTAATAAAAGAATAAAAAGGGAAAAAGAAAGCAAAATTGTGTCCATCTTCCTCCTTGTGTGCTGAAATTTGCAAGGGTTCCAAAGGTAGGGTTTTGAACTTTCAAGTTTGTTTGCAAGTGCTCCCTAGCTTGGTTTTTTATGTTCTTTGCATTTTTGAAGTCATTGAAGCATGATCTATCAATTTCTAGCCATATTGTGAGCTAGGGTTCATGTACGAAATTTGACCCATGTGTGACATGTTTGTATTTTGATGTTTAATGGAAATATATGAAATTTTAATGTGTGTTTAACATATTTTACTAATGTGTTTAACATCTTTTACTAAGTGGTTTTTGATGGAAATGAATGGAAAGGACTTGTTTGTAAAATATGTAAAAATAAGTAGTAAAAATGTGAAATAAAGGAAAATATGGGCTGATATGAGCATGCTATTGGTTCGGCTAGGCTTGGGTAACAAAAAAAATGAGCACATTTATTTTACGAGCCTAGGGACTAATTCCTAAACATGTGAAAGTTTAGGGGCAAAACTATAATTTTTCCTAAATATAGTTTTTAGACTAATTTGAATAATGTGATGATTAAATAAGCTGAATTTGCTATTATAGATCAAGAAAAATGGAGTCCGGACCTAGACCGGGGAAAGAATAAGATTTTAGACAAAATCAAATTAATTGACCATACAAAGTGAGGTAAGTTCATATGTAAATAATGCAATGATATAGCATGTTTGAATGTTTTATTTATGTATGAATCTCTATGTTCAATTATTATGACGAGTGTATGAATGGCTTTATTGTCTATGAGCATGACATTATGAACGAGTTCGACGAATATGCGTTATCGAGAAAATCCCATTTGAACCTTGGGAATAATGTAGGATACAATGTGACATGTCACTAGGAACTATGTGATTATGAGCTCATGATATTATGTGTATATGTGATTATGTGAATCCGGGTGCTAGTCTTGTACGTTCTATTGGTGGCTGGGTAGCCCGGCATGTGTTGTGGGTACCTGTCAGCTTGTGTGAGTAGCCTGAGTAATTACGTCTTGACTGTCAGCTTGTGTGAGCAGGCCCGTGATTAGCTTGAGAATCAGCAATGTGCGATTGTGATATGAGGTAGCATGTGGCTACGTTTGAAGCATTATGTGCAAGTATTCCCTGTATCCAATAGTTTTTTGAGAGTTCAATAGGTAAACTTGTAATTTAATCGTCAAGTAAATCAATGATGAGGAAATATGACAATGTGATTCGAGTTGGTACAGGTATGCACGAAAAACTCATATGTATGAGCTCGGTATGTGATGAATTTTTGGTAAGATTGAAAATGTGTAAGTTATGTCTACAAATTTAAGTTCTGTCTATGAATTTATGATAACACATAAGTAAACTATGTTATGTCATTCGTACCTATATATATACGATTATGCTGCTATTTATTTGCATGTGAACTTACTAAGCTTTATCTTTACTCCCCTCTCTTTTCCCATTTTCTTATAGTATCGTCAAGCTAGCTCGAGGATCGAAGAACGTTGGCTGCTCGATCACACTATCAACTGGACATTTAGGTATAGCTAGTCTCAACATTGAGTATGGCATGTATAGGGACTTGGACTTTTTGTTATATGTCATATTAGTCTAGTCAAATGTGTTGGCTTACGGAAATATTTGATTTATTTTGTATATGGCCATGGGATATGGTCATATTGATTATTTGGGTTGTAACCTTAATCAATTATGCATGCATGCAATGTATTGTGCTTGATGTGATTGCTTGTGGATGAGATGTTTGGTGAATGGAACATGTGCTAAATGAATGAATCATGGCTAATAAGTATGACCAAAACTATGGTATAATTGAGTAAATTGAAAGTAGGTTTAGCATGATGAATGATTATGAAATTGGTGTGGAATGCAATATGAAAGCATGATGGTTTGGATAGGTGATATGTTGACATATCAAAGGCATGGATTAATCATGTTTATGAGTGTTGAGAGTAACTAAATATACTATGTTGCATGCCATCAAAGATGAATAAGTGAATGAGCATTTAAGGGTGACAAATGGCTTGGAAAATAGCCTCAAAGTTATCCACACGATACACGAACGTGTGTCTAGGCCTTGTGTGACACATGGTCTGCCCCATGGGCGTGTGATTCGGCCGTGTGTTCCCTGCACCCTAATTAATGCAAAATAGAATGCCCAATAGTAAACACACGGGCAGAGACACGGGCGTGTGTCTCTGCCATGTGAAAGGCACAACCTTAGGACATGGGCATGTACCCAGGCTGTGTGAAGTCTGTACCTAATTTTAAAATTTAATTCCCCACAGGCCCAAGCACACGGGACTGTGATTTGGCCATGTGACCTTATTTTGGTTGGTGATATCATAGTCAGAGAGTTACACAGGCTGAGGACACGGGCATGTCCCAAGAACACGGGGGTGTGGCTCTCCAAAATAAGAAAATTTTCTAAGTTTTCTAAAGTTCTCGGTTTAGTTCGAGTCATTTCTGACGTATGTTTTGGGCTTAGTAGGCCCTTATAAGGGGCAATTTACATGAATTTGAAAAGTTTCAAATTTGAACGAAATTTTATGGCCCGATTTTGTGTGAATGTTTATGTTTTAGTTCGGTAAATCCTCGAACTCTATCCTGGCGTCGGACACGAGCAAGGGATGTTACATCTCATAGCCAAAATTGACATTTGCTGAACTTTGCAAGTAACTGTTTATCTCTCAATGTTTGTAACACGATTCTCAAATGCTCAGCATGCTCAGATTCATCACGAGAGTAAATTAAAATATCATCAATAAACACAACTATGAACCAGTCTAAGTAAGGCTTGAAAATTTGGTTCATCAAGTCCATAAAAATAGCAGCTGCATTTGTTAGTCCAAAAGGCATAACAAGATATTTGTAGTGCACGTACCTTGTTCTAAATGCAGTCTTTGGCACATCTAAGTCTTTAACTCTCAACTGGTAATAACTCGATCTCAAATCAATTTTTGAAAACACTGTTGCCCCTTTTAACTGATCAAAAAAATCATCTATTCGTGGCAAAATGTATTTATTCTTAATCATCACTTTGTTGAGCTGTTGATAGTCTATACACATTCTCATTGTACCATCTTTCTTTTTCACAAATAACACCGATGCACCCTAGGGAGAGAAACTCGGTCTAGAAAAATCTCTATCTGTCAACTCTTTCAATTGAGCTTTCAATTCATTTAATTCTGTCAGACCCATTTTGTACGGAGCTATCGATATCGGCGTTGTCCCCAGTACTAATTCAATACCAAACTCAACTTCTCTGATAGGTGGTAAACCCAGTAACTCTTTGGGGAATACATCTGGATACTCACCCACAACTGGTACTAATTCAATCTTTGTTTCTATCACTTTCGTATCAAGTACATAAGCAAGATAAGCTTCACAGCCCTTTCTTACAAATCTCTGAGCTAACATAGATGAGATCACAACTGAAAAACTATTCAGATCATCAGATTCAATTCTAATAGTCTCATTATTCTGACATTTTTGTTTGATAATCTTTCGTCTACAATTCACAACTCCGTCATGCATGCATACCCAGAATCACGTCAAACTCATCGAATGGTAGAAGCATCAAGTCGGCAAGAAAACAGTAACCTCGAGTCATTAAAAGACAATTCTTACAAATTTTATCAACTAAAATAGACTTGCCTAAGGGGTTCGATACTTTAATTACAAACACTGTAAACTCGACATGTAAACTCTTTTTAAATACTAAATTCATACAGATATATGAATAGGTTGATCCAGGATCTATCAACGCAACAATATCAGTATCAAAAAGAGAAAAAGTACCAGTAATAATGCCTGGTGATAATGCCTTCTCCCATGCACGAATAGCATAAGCTCGGGCAAGTGCTCTTGCCTCAGATCTCGTAACCACTGGATACATTTCTCGGATTTCTTGGTGGTCTCCCTCTTATTGCTCAATCTTTCATGTTGAGGTTTATCTTTTTCATTTAACTCAGGATAATCTCAGATAAAACGATCTCGCTAACCATAGCTGTAACAAGCTCTATTATTATTTTTCACCCAGCAAACTCTAAAATGTTGTCTTCCACATTGTTAACATTTGAGTTTTACATCTTTCATGTTGGCAACACTCGATACCAATGTAGCTTGAGCTTTAGGGCTGGTATATTGCTTTCCACGATCTCTATTAGAATATCCCACTGAAGCTATGGATCAGTTAAAATAGTCTCTGGATTTCTTCAACGAGGACTGGTAAGGTTTACTCATCGATCTCATTCTTGTATCTCTAGCCTTTGATTCAGCTTTCTTCTTTCCTTGACTAATGTCTTCGGCTTTGCAAGCTCGTTCGACTAACATAACAAATTCTTTTAAATCTAAAATCCCGACCAAAAGCTTAATATCTTCGTTCAGCCCATCAACAAATCGCTTGCACATTATTTCTTCAGTAAACACATACCTATGAGCGTATTTGCACAATCGTACAAATTTCCTCTCCTACTCAGTTACAGTCATACGACCTTGTTTTAACTCTAAAAACTTTTTATGCTTTTGATCAAGGAATCGCTGACTTATATATTTCTTTCGAAACTCCGGTTGAAAGAATTCCTAGATCACTCATTCTCTCGGTACTACAGGCACCAAGGTATTCCACCATTGATACGTGGTATCTTTCAAAAGGGATATAGCACACTTTAAACATCCAACTGGCATGCAAGAAAGTTCATCAAATACTCAGATCGTATTTATAAGCCAAAACTCGGCTCTCTCATGGTCATCATCAACATTAGCTCTAAACTCTTTAACTCTGTGTTTACGGATCTTATCAACAGGAGGTTTATTCAATCTTAAACGCTTGACTCCTTGAGGAGCTAGAGGTACAGGTTGGGGATTAGGAGGGGGTGGAGGTTGTTGAACAATCGGGTTCGCAGAATGTATTGGGTGAACCATTCGTTCATCATTTGAAAGAAGGCTTCATTAGCCTCTCCTCCCTAACTGCCGGTCACAGGTTTAGAATCAGATGATGTTGTCCCTTGCGCGGTAGCAGGCACATTACTCTCAACCTCATCGGCTATTGCTCGATTGGGATCCATTACTATATGAAAACACAGTTTAAAATGTCAGGAGTCATCACACTATCTCAATTTATGTATATGGCATGTACAGCTAGACTCACATATGCTACGTTAGACCTATAATCGACTAAGTCGTAGCTCTGATACCAATAAAATGTAACACCCCAAACCTGTATCCGACGTTGGAGTAGGGTTACGAGGTATTACCAATCAATCCACAACATATAGCATACATTTATCAAATATAAAGCATTCATTCTCATAAATCATTCAACACAATCACATTGTCCCTTATAAGGGCCTACGGGGGCCTTAAGCATGCTTTAGAAGTGGTTCGGGACTAAACCGATAACATACGAAAATTTTGGAAACTTATAAAAATTTTCAAACTTACAAGGGTCACACGCCCGTCTGAATAGGCCGTGTGCCCCACACGGCTCCAGACACGCCCGTGTCTCCGGCCATGTGGAAACAGGGCATACATACTGACTTGGGTTACACGGCCAACCACATGTTCGTGTGTCTAGCCCATGTGCCTTTCGAAGTTGCCACACATGCCTGTGTGCCAGGCCATGTGCTAGGCCGTGCCAAAACTATAGGGTATACTGACTTATGCAGCACGACCAAGTCACAGGCCCGTGTGTGAAACCGTGTGGAGCATACTGACTTCAATTCAATTTCATCACTAGGGGACACAAAGTTGTGTAACATGAACGCGTGTCACCCATGGTTGAGAGACACACCCGTGTCTCTGCCCGTGTGGGCAAAAATAGACCATTTGCAAGGCCAATTTACCACCCTTATTCATGTTCACTTAAACAACCAAAATGGTACCATTTCATCATACAATTAAGTAGCCAAAATCATCAACCAAATGCACAATTCATCTCAAATCACTACCATTTACTTAGCCAAATACATGCCAAAACAATATCAATCTATATAGTTTATTTACCATAATTCACACTCACATAACATCCTTATAAATAACCACACAACATCTAAAATCATGCCTCATCAAGGCATTTCTCAAGCATTTTATACTCCACAAGTCAATTAACCATTTGAGCAACTATAAAAGCATAACCACATTCATACCAAACATACCAAAATAAGCCATCACCCATGGCTATATATACTAACCAAAACATAGACAACTTACAAACCAAATCTCATGGCTATAATGACAACCAAATTACCACATCTAGCCTATACATGCCATATGCAAAAAATGTATAATCCAAAAGTACCAGCTTAGATGTTTGATAGTGTGATGATGTTCTCAACGAATCTCAGAACCGAGCTAGCCTTGATTCACTGTAAAACATAGAAAAATAACACAAAGTAAGCTTCATAGCTTAGTAAGCTCATATGATATAAACTTAACTAATCAAAAATACAACATTAATCAATCTAAACATATTATCATGTACCTTATGATTACTAACAAACCCTTCCACTGATTATTCATAAGCTTATATACAAACTTTATAACTTCTTCGATTTTAAGCTTATAATATACATGTACATACTTGTACCAATCCATAACAAGTTCATACATACACAGAATGTCGTTGAATAGTCAATGTCCCGCACACTAAGTGCCATACTCGATATCTTGCACACTAAGTGCCGTACATAGCTAAAGCTATCTCAAATCACACACAAAGTGCCATATATAGCCGAAGCTATGTCGAATCGCACACTAAGTGCCACAAATAACTAATTTGTCGTCAAACATATCTGTAGTCTTGTATTTACAATTTATGCAATAACAAAGCACTGAAGCATAATTATTACAATGCTTAATACATACGAACTTACCTTGGATACTGAAACAGCAAATCGAGCCGATTAGTAGATAACTTTATCTTTTCCCTAATCCAAGTCCGTATTTCGTTGTTCTTGATCTAATTATATTCAAAATTAACTTATTCAATCATCTATTCATTCAATTTAGAGCAAAATACACGTTAAAACACATTTACACTTTTGCCCCATAGATTTCACATTTTTTTTACAATTTAGTCCTTATTTCACAAAATCACAAATTAATGAAATTCAAGACTAACCCATGCTACCATAGTGCCCCTAGCAGCCCATAATTTTCATTTATTCACACTTACATACTATCATGTTGTAAATAATATGAAAATAAAATTTCAACCTAGAATTTGTGGTCTGAAAACCACTATTCTGATTTGACTAAAAACGGGCTGTTACACATTCTGTAAGGTGCTATGGATATTGTTGTTGTACCTGGAGCA
This sequence comes from Gossypium arboreum, assembly GCF_025698485.1. Taxonomy (NCBI): domain Eukaryota; kingdom Viridiplantae; phylum Streptophyta; class Magnoliopsida; order Malvales; family Malvaceae; genus Gossypium; species Gossypium arboreum. The sequence continues at coordinate 64,080,546 of NC_069080.1, forward strand.
AGATCTATAGAGAATTCTACTCTCTGTTCGGGGGTAAACCAGGTAATTCTTCTGGGAATACATCAGGAAATTCACGTACAACTGGCACTGACTGAATCTTTGACTCAGATACTTTAGTATCCAACACATATGCGAGATAAGCATCATAACCCTTTTCGACATATTTTTGTGCTGATATTGCTGAAATCACATTAGGTAATCCATCCAATTTATCATATTCAACATGAAGTAATTCACCACTTTGACATTTCAATACGATATATTTTTGCATACAATTCACCAGTGCATCATATTGGGTTAACCAATCCATTCCCAAAATCATATCAAATTCATCAAATGGCAATAACATCAAGTTAGGCGAAAAGCAATAACCTTTTACTATCAATGGACAGTTTTTATAGACTTTATCCACCATAACACAAACTTTAACCAAAATTTCAGTGAATTCAACAAGTAAATTCTTAACAGGCACTAAGTTTGTGCATGTGTATGAATGGGTAGAACCAAGATCAATCAAAGCAGTAATATCAGTATCAAGTAGAGAAAATGTACCAGTAATGACGTCTGGTGTAGAAGTATCTCCTCTAACACGAATAACATATGTTCTTACAGGTACCCGTGCCTTAGTTTTAACTGTTGTATCCCTAGTACTACCTCGACTACCACTAACATTGCCGAGGTGACAGGGTGGTCTACCCCTCGAAACAGGATTACTTGGCTTTGGAGCTGGTTCTATTTCTTTTTTTAATTCTTTCTAGACAATCTCAGAGAAAATGGTCAAATGAACCACATTGGTAACAAGATCCACTTCTCAAACGGCATTCCCCATAATGAAATTTGTTGCAATGCTTACACTTTGGTTTAGGATTACCGACACTACCCACATTGGTTACAGATGGCGATAAAGACCTCAGGTTAGAGCCTTGAAAGCCTCGCTCTTTTCTAGAATACCCCGTAGAGGTAGTAACACGATCATAATACTTCTTTATTTTCTTTGAAACAGATGATTGTGACTTTCTCATAATCCTTTTTCCAAAAACTCGAGCCTCTCTTTCAGCTTGTTTCTTTTCTTTACTCAATTCATCAGCTTTGTGTGCTCGATCGACTAACACCGCAAATTCTCTTATTTTGAGAATTTCGATCAATAACTTGATATCTTCATTTAAACCCTCTTCAAAGTGTTTACACATATTAGCATTGGTTAGAACCCAATCTCTGGCATATTTGCTCAACAGAACAAATTCTCGTTCATACTCAGATATAGTCATGTCTCCCTGCTTGAATTTTAAAAATTTGTTCTTTTTATGATCTATAAATCTCTAACTAACATATTTCTTTTTGAATTCATCTTATAAGAATTCCCATGTAACGTTCTCTCTTGGTACAACTGAAGTTATGGTATTCCACCAATGATAATCGGTATTTTTCAGTAGAGATACTGCACATGTTAGACATTCAGCAAGTGTATAAGACAATTCATCAAAGACCTGAATGGTATTTTTCAACCAAAATTCATCCCTTTCTGGGTCATCATCTGTGGTAGTTCAAAATTCTTCCGCCACATGCTTACAGATATTATGTAATATCCCAAATTAAGGCCTAATCGGAATAGTGGTTTTGTGACCAAAAATTCAAGATAGAAATAATTATTTTATGATTATTTTGAGGTCTATGATATGATTTCATGATTGTGTGAAAATTTCGTGAAGAAATTCTATGCGTAAAGTGCTTAATTTGAAGTTAGGGACTAAATTGAATAAGTTGCAAAACTTGCATTCTAGAAGTTTCTAGTATGAAATTGCTTTGAAATATTAATTAGGAGGTCTTAAATAGTAATTTTACCAATTTCTAAGTTTATGGACAAAAATTGGACATGGATGAAATTTTTGGAAAGTTTAGTGAAAAGGGCATTTTGGTCATTTAGGGGTAAAATGAATTAAAATACAAAATTAAAAGCCAATTTTGTTCATCTTCTTCACCATGGATGTGTATACCAAGGGAGACTACATGGCTAGGGTTTCCAAGCTTCTAAGCTCGATTGTAAGTCTGTTCTAGCCTCGTTTTTAATAATTTTTACGTTTTTAGAGTCCCGGTAACTTGATTTAGCTTATGCTAGCAATAATTCAACCTAGGGTTCATAATTGGAAAAATACCCATAGGTGAAATTTGTGTATTTTGGTGTTTTATGATAGAATATGAGGTTTTAAATTATGTTAGACAACTTGTGCTACTCGATTTTAAGTGAAAACGAGTAAAAGGGCTTAATCGGTAAAAATACCTAATAGTCATAAGTACATGTTAGAGTGAGAATTTGATGTTTCCATAGAAGGGAAAAATTATCAGCATGTCATAAAACATAAGAAAATAGGATGAAGTTTAATTTCCGAACCTTGGGGCAAAAGTGCAAATATGCAAAAGTTTAGGGGTCAAAATGAAAATTTGTAAAAATATGATTTTTGGACCCGTATGAATAGTGTGACTAATTATTAGGCTAAATGTGATATTATAGATGAATGAAATCGAGATTCGGGCTTAAATTAGGAAAATACAAGGTTATGGACTAAAATGGTAAATTGTCATTTCTGGATCGAGGTAAGTTCGTATGATAATAATAATGGAATGTTATGTTTGAATTATATTTCTTACTATTATTGCATATATTGTATGATTTAATATATTGGAAAATTTGATGGAATGGTGTTTATAATGTGGAAATATGACATGAAATAATGTTACATGAAATACAAGAAAATGATGATACATGACAAGTGATATATAAAATATGTGATATATGTTATGTAAATTCTTAAAAGCTAATTTGATATTTGAGTTGTGTCTTATTATACTATGAATGGACAATTGGTACTATGGATAGTGAGATCGACATTTTGAGTAAGTTCGTACATAAATAATCTATCGATTCTTTTTATGTTATTATATTTTGATATCATATGAAATGTGGTTGCCTATCAAATGGTTATTTGATGTAAGTTATGAATTTAAATTGATTACGGATAATTTAGTAAAATGTTGAAAAGTGAGGAATTTCCCGGTTGAACCTTCGGAATAGAAATGATACAAATGAACTATTGTGAGGTCGCGTGTGTAGTACTAAGTGCAGGCTACTATGCGTACCCAAAAACTGTGATCACGTGTGTAGTACTAAGTGCAGGCTACTATGTGTACCATATTATTGGTCGCATGTGTAGTACTAAGTGCAGGCTACTATGCGTACCACATAGCTTCTGCTACAAGTGTGGAAATGGGAAAATGTGCAGGCAATTGTGTATCTGTTATTATTCCGATGAGTTCAACGGGAAATCGATTAAATGAAAATACATGTGAAAGTGATTATGTGATGAACAAGTGCAAGTATATGTTCATTTGAATTTATGAGCAATATGCTCGATATTTGAGCGAACCTCGGTAAAATGGAATGGATTAAGTGAATTGTGTAAAAGTGAACTTTAGTAGTAAAACAGTGTTGAACAGCAGGAGTGCAAGACTTTGAAAATTTACCAAAAAATTTTGTAAGTTGAATTAAATTTCAAAAAAATTATGGAATTAAAGATTAATGAGTCTATTTTCATATAAAAGAAACAAGGGGAGCAAAAGAGCTATATATTATGTGATATTATAATTTTTGTGAGAGAGTATCAGAATAAATTCAAGATCCCCTGTTCTAACTTTAGAAATTCACCATAAATTGTAAAAAAGTTATTAAGAGTCATACCTTACATGCATGGATTTCTTATTGAGTCTATTTGTAAGGGAAACAAATGGTATGGTCTTTTAAATTCTGTATAGGGAGTAATTTGGTTCGTAGTACACAGGGGTCAAAGTAGTCATACCCTGAAACAGGGGAAACTTTAATGAATAAACTGTACTAATTGGATAGACCAAAAATTCTGGAAGTTTTATGGGAGAAAGATATATGAATAGAGTTTCAAGGAAAATTAATGAAACTAAATTTGGAGTTTTTTAGCTTCAGATACGAATGATTTAGTAACTGTAACTCGATAACACAGCTTAACCTGAACATGTGTAATTGTACAATTATAATGTTTTATCTTGAAAAGCGTGGTAGTAATTGCTTACTACTTTCATATGAACTTAGTAAGCGTAAAGCTTACCCATCCTCTCCATTTCTTTAGTATTGGTAGGTCGACTCGGAGTTGGAGATCGTCGGAGGCAAAATCACACTATCAAACTACCATTTTGGGAGAATTAATTCAAATATTAGAAATATCAAGTGAGTGGTATGTATAGGAAATTGGTTTGTGATATGTATTTTTATTATGATTTTGACCATATGTATCAATCTGCATTGAGTTATCGTATATGATCATGAGATGTAGTCCTTATACATTATGGTTTATAAGTTTAATTAATCGTGCCATGTCCTATGTTTTGATGTGATGATATAGTTAGCTTTGTTTGTTATGCATGTGTTCGAAAAGTTTTGAATTAAATGAAAATTTATGGCCCGATTTTTGTCTATGTGTATTGTTAAGTCTGGTAATGCCTCGTACTCTGTTCCAGCCTTGGATACAGGTAAGGGGTGTTACATATTATCTACCAGAGGCTTACCTGTACTAGCGAGTTCAACACCTGTGGCACCTCAGAAACTGGTTGAGGAGCAGATGGGAGAGGTCGTTGTATAGCAGGATTTGCTTTTCAATACTCAGTAAACCATTCATTCATCAATTGAAAAAAATCCTGTTTTGCCTCCTCACTTCGGCCTACAGATAAGGGCCTTTCACTACTGGACGCAGATGTAACTCTTTGAACTAAAGCGGAAGCATTACTCCCAGCTTCCTTGGATTCAGCTCTAGCTTGGTTGGATGACATTACTATATGAAAAACACATTTAAAATGATCAAGAGACATCACACTATCGTAAATTATATAATGGCATGTATAGCTAAACTCATGTTTGCTACGTTAAATCTGAGAATCAGCTAAATCGTAGCTCTGATACCACTAAATGTAATACCTCTAACACGTATCCGTCGTCGAAACAGAGTCACAGTGCATTATCGAAACTTTCAAAACATTTATAGATAAATCATGTCTGTAACACCCCTTACTTGTACCCGAGACAAGGACAAGGTACGGGGCATTATCATACACAAACATGTTATTTCTGAAAAATACGGGTTATAAAATTTCATTTCAATTTAAAACCGATCAAACAGAATCGTATTGTCCCAATTATGGACCTAAGAGGTCCAAAACATGCATTAAAAGTGACCCAGGACTAAACCAAGAACTTGAGAAAACTTTAGAGAATTTCTAGGTTTAAGCCTCACACGCCCGTGTGGAGGTAATGTACACACCAGTGTGCATTGGGACACGCCCGTGTCCCTTACTCGTGTTGAATTATTGGAATTTATTTTTTATTTCAAACCTACAGGGGTTTTCACACGGCCGAGCACACGCCGGTGTCCCTTACCAGTGTCCCTCAAACGGCCTAGGCCTAGACACACCCGTGTCATCGCTCGTGTCCAAAAACCTAGACATTCTGTTTATGACATCATCATCCATCTAGGGGCACATGGCCAAGACACACACCCATGTGCAAGGCCATGTCCTCCATACGATTGAGACACACGGCCGTGTCTCTGCCCGTGTGTTTACTACCATGCGTACTGACCTAAAAATTCAAGGTGCAAGGACACACGGCTGAGCAACATGCCTAATGGGTAGGCCGTGTGTCACACACGGCCTAGACACATGCCCGTGTTTCTACCTGTGTGTACCTTTTTGGAGGCTATTTTCCAAGCCAATGGTCATTCTCAACATCCATACACATTTATAAACTTCAATGGTTTTTAACATGACCTAAATATGTCTATAACCCACATTGGCATAGTCTATTGCATGTTAACCTCATCTCATTGGTTTAGCACATGCTAGGTTATCCTTTTTGTATTAAGGATTACTACTTCAATAATCACATTTTATACTTGGCTCATTTTATATCTCATTGCCAATTATGACCTAATCATCTCCAAGTGATTTGGCCACATTTCACATCTCCATTCATGATAAATCATATTTAACCATCACATGAAACATTTAAGCATAACCATGCACAATTAGTAGGTTTACAACCTACATCAAAATGAGTCACATCTCATGGCCATATACAAAACAAATAAGTATATCATTCAAGCCTTTACATTGGCTAGCCAAATGACACATATAACAAAATGACCAAGAATCCTATACGTGCCATTATAACAAAATAAAAGTTTCTATATACCCAAGCAAGACAAGTTGATAGTGTTGACAATGCTCCAATCGTCTTCCAATCTTCACGAGTCCTCGAGCTCTGTAAGACAAGGGAAATGAAAGGGGGTAAGCATTCACATGCTTAGTAAGTTCAGATAACGGGAAAGTAAACTTACCGGTTATTTAGCATACATCCATAATGGATATTCATGCCAAACATGCATAGTATAATTTCCCTATTACATACACTCAACCATCAAGTTAGTCTCGGATAAGTACATTATAGCATTAGTCTTAGGTGAGCTCATCATTTCATGCATTTCTATTTTCGTTCCTTATTTTAATCTCGTTGAACTTCTCGGAATCTCGATGGATATCTCATTTACTGTCAAATCGTGTAAGTGATCATTTTAAAGACGCACTCCCGTGAACCTCGCTCTTACAACGGGATTACCAGTCCAGGGTAAATCCCCCATAATGTAAACACATAGAGTAATGTCGGGATTACCAGTCCAGGATAAACCCCTTACAATGACATGTACTCTAATGAGCTCAGATCTGAATTACCAATCCAGGCTAAATTCAGACCCTAATCAGATTACCCATCTGGGCTAAATCCATTTTAGCACACTTATTCTTCGGGAGGCTCGATCACTAAAGGAACACCTGTCCAGGCTAAATCCTTTTAACCGTCAATTCATTTGGAGAATCAATGAGATATCCTTTTTATTCAACTGGGACATTTATCATACCTTGTTTCACAGCAATTTTCAATATTATAATGTATACATGAATATACATTTTTAAGTATATTAAGAGTCTACTTCGAGTTACATGAACTTACCCGGTAATTGCTTCGGGTTCGTATTTCAGTTATTCCGAAACCTTTCGTTTTCCACGGTCAACCTCCGGAATTGGTTCCTCGGGGTCTATATCAATAAAAATAAATTATTAATACCTCACATTGTTCATTTTCGACTTCAGACTCACCCCCAGGCAAAATAACCAATTTGCCCTTAACGTTTCACACTTTTTACAATTTAGTCCTAAGGCTCGTATAATGGAATGCATGAAATTTCTAAGTTACCCAAGCCTAGCTGAATATTTTTCTTGCTTATAGCAGCCCACATTTTCTTTCATTTCACATTTTTCTTCCCATTTTCACAACAGTTACAAAATGTCCCTTAAGCCATTTCCATGGAAAACTATTTAGTAAAATTTGTTTACTATCCTTTAAACTCACATATTCCTCTATAAATCATCAAAACACAAGCATCTCATGCATGGGTAAATTTTTGAACATGAACCCTAGCTTGAATATAGTAGAAATAGAGAGAACATGTTATGAAGATATCAAAAACATAAAGAACATAAAAAACGGGGCTAGGGAATACTTACTATCAAGCTTGAAATGTTGAACCAAAACCCTAGCTATGGCTATAGAGAATTTCGACAGCCACAAGGAAGATGATGGCTGATTTTAGCTATCTTTTTCCCTTTTTATTTCATTTATTACCAAATGACCAAAATGCCCTTCCTTAATAACTTTTCAAAATTTTCCATGCATGCCCATTTTTGTCTAAAAACTTAAAAATTGGGAAAATTGCTATTTAAGTCCTCTTAATTAATAATCCATACTAATTTCATACTAATTTCTTCTAGAACCCAAGTTTTGCAATTTATTCAATTTGGTCCCTAATTTCCAATTGGACACCTTAAACTTAAAATTTCTTTATAAAACTTTAACACATGCTTATTGTCATATCCTATACCTCATAATAATCATAAAACAAATATTTTAATATTTGATTTTTGGTCCCAAAACCACTATTCCGACTAGGTCTAATTTTGGGATGTTACATTTCTCCCCCTTAGGGATTTTCATCTTCGAAAGTTTTACCAGTAAACAAGTTTGGATATTGACTTCTCATGGCTTCTTCAAGTTCCTATGTGGCTTCTTCCATTCCATGTCTATGTCATAAAACTTTCACCAAGGCTATATTCTTGTTCCTCAACTGTTTAACTTCTCGAGCCAAAATCTTTACCGGTTCTTTACCATAAGTCATATACGGTCTAATCTCAATTTCAATTGGTGAAATCACATATGAGGGGTCCGATCTATATCTATGCAATATGGACACATGGAATACATCATGAATCTTTTCCAATTCAGAAGGCAACGTTAATCGGTAGTGTAATACCCCGAAAATTTTTACAGTAAAATATTATCCGTGATATAGTAAAATAAGGAAATAAAGTGACAAAAAGGGAATTTTTGAGTGATGTCAATATTGAGAAGTATATTATGATATATTAATTCAAGAAAGGACTAAATTGCAAAGCTGAGAAAAGTCTTGTTGCACAAGAGTAAATACTCAAAATTTAAGGGGTTGAAGTATAAATATAAAAAAGTTGAAGGACTAATGGTGTAAATATTTTAAGGGTGGAATGATCTAGAAACCAAGAAAAATTGATGAATTAGGACCAAATTGAATAGGTAAAAAAATTATGAGGGACTAAATTGTAATTTTACCAAATTAAGTGATGACTCAAGGATGGAATTCTAAAAGATCATGAAGGGCAAAATGGTCAATTAGTAAGAGAGAGAATTCTAGAATGTAATGATTATGTTGATGATATTTTAAATTAATTAATTAGATAAATATTATTTTATTAATATTTTATGAGATGTTTATTATTATTATATTATTATTTATTTAGTATAAAAGGAAGGAAAGATGAAGAATTATCAACACATTTCCTTTCCCATGCAAACTAACGTAAGATAAGAAGAAGAAAAGAAGTTTGCTTTCTTTACAATTTAGTCCTTCCACCAAAAATTCATTATTTTCACCTAAAAATTGAAAGAATTTCCATAGCCATCAAGAGAGAAAGATAGCAAGAAGATGATGGGGAGCAAGAATATCAAGTTGGATTCAAGAAATCGAAGGTGGAGGAGAGAGAAAAATCAAGTTAAAGATTGAAGTCAATAAGAAAAGGTAAGTACATCAAGATTTCAATATGTTTTTAAGTTTGTTATTATTGATAAAGCATGGAAATAATGTTATAGTAGAGTTTTCTTACATAAGGTCCTATGTTCTTGATATGTTAGTGAAGAAAAAAATAAGAGAAAGTGATGAGAAATGGTGGAGAAAAAGAAAATAAGGATGTTATAACATGGTAATTAATATCTTGTACTAAAACAGTTTTGGACATGAAGATAGTCTAAATTTGAAAAATCATCAAAAATTTAGAAATCTAATTATAGGATGAATAAAATATGAAATTAAAGATTATTAAGTATAGTTTCTTATAGAAGAAATTATGTAAGCAATGGAATTCTACATCATAAGATATGATGAATTTTGTGAGACAAGGTCAGAATGATTTTGGGTTCCCCTATTCTGAATTTGTAAAATCATAAAAAAATTGGATAAAAATAATTAGGGGCTTAAATTTATATGTTTAGAATCCTGAGTCTATTTTCAATAGAAACAAATATGAACATCATTCGAATTCTGTACAAGGAGATAATTAATTTTTAGTGAAGAAGGGTCACAACTGTCAGATAGCAGAATAGGGTTAACTTTAAAGAATAAACTGTACTTATTGACTAAACCAAAAATTCTAAAAATTTTATGGTAAGAATATATATGAGTCTAGTTTCAGTGAAAATTAGCGGATCTTAATTTGGGGTCCTATAGATCCAGATATAAATAATTTAGTGACTATGACACAGATGGACAGCTTGAATATTCATAAAAGTAAATAATAAAGATTATAGATAATGTTACTTACAAGTGTGCTACATACATCAAGGATGTGGAATGGAGAGGAGGAGGAGGAAAACATATATGAATATTCATTAAGCATGGCTAATTTGCATATTTTAGGCTTAGGGACTAAATTGAATAAAAGTAAAACTTTATGGGTAATTTTGTAAAAATGTCAAAAATGACCAAATTGCATGAAATGGATTATTTTATTATTTAAATTACAAAATTAAATGAAATTATTAATTTAGTTCAAGATTGGGGGAAACATGTTTTAGGGATTAAATTGAAAAGTGTTAAAATTATGGAAAATTCTGATATTTTATAGAATTCATGGACTGTTATCAATGTATATGAGAATAATAGCTGGAAATAAGGATTAAATTGCAATAATTCTATTTTCCTGACCCCAAGGACGAAATCGTCATTAATTAAAAGTTTAGGGGCAAAATGGTAATTTTGCCTAGAGCATTAATTAAATGCATTAGAAGATGAAATGAATGAAAATGATGATCAAATTTATTTATAAAGATCTGGACGACTCAAATATGAGACTTGATCGTGGAAAAGAAAAGATATCGGATTAATGAAATTACAAACACAAACAAGCAATGAGGTAAGTTTGTGTAACTTGAATTGTATTTTAAATACTTGAAATATGTGGTTATGTGATGAAAATATGATTTGAATGTTCAATTCATGATATTTGATTCATGATATTTGATGAAATATTGATAATACTCGATATAAATTGAAAATAAATCCCAATTGAATGAAAGGAAAATTCGATGGATCTCTGAAAAGGAATTGACGGTAAAAAGGATCTAGCCCGAACGGGTGATCCTATTCTGATATAGCCCTCCCGAAGAATACGTGTAAAATGGATTTAGCCCGGACGGGTAATCCAAATTAGGGTCTGAATTTAGCCTGGACTGGTAATTCAGATCCAAGCTCATTAGAGTAATTGTCGTTGCGAGGATTTAGCACGGACCGGTAATCCCGACAATACTCTATGAGTTTATATTACGAGGATTTAGCTGACCGGTAATCCCACCGTAAGGATGAGGTTCATGGGAGTGTGCTCTCTGATATGAAATGTGTAAGACCATGGTTGAAAGATACCATGGCAGCCTGATATGAAATGTGTAAGACCATGGTTGAAAGATACCATGGCAACCTGATATGAAATGTGTAAGACCATGGTTTGAAAGATACCATGGCAACCTGATATGAAATGTGTAAGACCATGGTTGAAAGATACCATGGCAACGTGATATGAAATGAACAAGACCATGGTTGAAAGATACCATGGCAACATGACAGAAAATGAGTAAGACCATAGTTGAAAGACACTATGGCATCATGTCAAAGATAAATAAGACTGTGGATGGGAGACGCCTAACATCATTGAAAAATTGATATTCAGGTAATATGTATCAGATGACGAATGGTTATATGAAATAATTATGAAGATAGATAAACGAAATAAGTATAAGTACATGGAATATAATTTATGTTAAGTTTGATATAAGCTATTACTGGAATAAATATACATAAAATATATGGAAATGATGGATCATGAAATATTGATATAATGAAATGAATGATATATGCTTATGAAGAAAGCGGTAAGAGCATGATATGTTTCATGACATGTACATATATGATTATCTTTGATATGTTGATACAAGGAAATTATGTAAGTTGAGACTATTATTAAACTCAAGTGCGATATGTCGAGAAAATAGATATATCAATGTTGAATTTATATGAGATATGTGCAAGTATACTAACAATGTTGCTGTTTGATGCTTATACAAGTGTCAAACTATTGATTGAATGGTAATATGTTTATTTATATGATGCATTGAATCGGTAAGTATTTAAATTTTTTTAGTGATCTGTAAATGGTAGTAATGCTCCGAAACCCTATTCTGGCAGCGGATACGGGTTAGGGGTGTTATAGGTAGGCTAGCGGTCTACCTCTTTTGGTAATCTCATATGGTCCGATAAACCTTGGACTCAGTTTTCCCTTTCGACCAAATCTCAAGTCCTTTTTCCATGGAGACTTTCAAGAATACTTTATCTCCGACTTGAAACTCAATCTTTTTTCTCTTCAAATTAGCATATGACTTTTTTCTATCTGATGCTGCTTTTAAACAGTCCCATATCACTTTAATCTTTTCTTTAGTTTACTTGACTAAATCAACTCAATGAATCTGACTTTCCTTAAGCTCTGTCCAATATAGTGGAGTTCGACACTTCTAGCCATATAATGCCTCATAAGGTGCCATTTTAAACTCGTTTGGAAAGTATTGCTGTAGGAAAATCCCACCAAAGGTAAGTATTTCTACCCTGAAATTCAAGGACGCAACACCGTAACATGTCCTCGAGGGTCTGAATTGCCCGCTCAGGCTGACCATCAATCTGTGGGTGGAATGTCGTACTAAAACTCAACCTTGTACCCAAGGCTTCTTATAGTTTCTTCCAAAATCTCAAAGTGAATATCGAGTCCCTATCTAAAATAATCGATAACATTACCTCGTGTAATCTCACAATTTTAGAAATGTACAAGTCGTAAACATGCTCTCATAATCACATATCTCTTATTTATCACTTATAGTCTCTTTAACATGTTAAACATATTTTTCACATTAGATCATGGATTTCAATTTTCACATACACATATATAAGTCTCACATGCTTAAATCATCACATATATCACATAAGCCATACATCACATACAATGAGGATGAGATTTACACATACATCATAACCACTGTAACAGCCCTAATTTGACCCTAGTCGGAATGTGGTTTCGGGACCACAAAACCGAGTCATAAAATTTAGTTAAAATTTTATTTGCATACCTTATATGTGTGGTAGTACTTGTATAAAAATTTGATGTTTTAATTTTTATCTTAGGAATGTGAATCTTGCTTGAAAGGATTTAGTTGAGAGACTTAGAAAATTCGATAGGTAAATAAGTAAGGACCAAATAGTATTGAAATATGAAAATTTGGGTTTGCATGTCAAAATGCCCCAAATTATGTTGAGTGGCCGGCCAAGCATGGCTTCATTCTTCCAAGGTTATGTTGTTTATTATTTAATATTGGTGAGTAATTAAAATAGAGAAGAAATAAAGATTAATAATAAGAAAATGAACAAAAAAAAAAGTGTGTGTTCATCCTTGCTATCCTTTAGCCGAAAAATCAAGTAAAAGAAGGAGAGAAAAGCTTTGGAGAAATTCGGCCATAATTGTATCTAGGTTGAGGTATGTTGAAGTTATTCCTTTAAATTCATGTATATTTCTGGTTGTTAGTTTGAATTCCATCTATCCCATGGTTGGATTTGGGGTTGTTGGAGAGTTGGGATTTGACAAAGAAGCTTAAAAATTTTAGTTGATACCTTGATGCTATTAACGTGTTAGTTATATGGATGTGTTAAGTTGCTTGTTATGTTAGCATGAAAGTTGAAGTTGTTAAGTCATGGTGTTGGAGGTGCCGAATGTAGGACTAAGATGAGGATGAGGGTTCGGCTAACATAGTTGAAAGGGGATGTTGCCGATTTTTAGATTTAGATTATGGGAGTGGCTATAATGGGCATTAAGATGTTAAACTTAAGAAATGTAGTCACATGGGGATTTATATGATATTACAAATAGAGGTGAAGCTATGCTAGATTGGGAAAAAGTCGATCAAGTGTGCATGAGAAGAATTTAGGTGTTTAGATGATGTTATAGATGACATTGTACATGTATATATATTCGCCATCAAAGTGAGTATGTAGGTGATGTTGAATCAAATTTTGGTGCACATTCGGTTATGTATATATATATATATACATAAGTATGCCCATTCGTGATGTTACCTTTAACTATGTGTATAATCGACTAAATGGGTAATTAGTAAGAGTGGTTGCGAATATACAAACATACATATGCATGTGTAGTTGAGTTATAAATGTTTAGCAAGATGACTAAACTAGTTAATTTATTTACTCAGCCGAGAAGTTAAAGAAGGGAATCAAGCAAGGGCAAAGCCAAGGACATCGAGTAGCCGGGTCGAACCATTATACCCAACACAAGGTAAGTCCTTAAGCACTTTTGCTAGAACTCCTTGGATAGATATTTTTCGAATGATTCCCTACTTAATAATATGACCATATGTACAATTTGAGTTAAGTAAATTGCTTTACCATGATGAAACAACATAGGGCACTATGTGTGCAAAATTATGTGGCACTATGTGTGCCAATTGGGAGGTTGAAGCATGAGGGAATCTCAAATGCACTATGTGTGCGATTTACTATGGCACTATGTGTGCGATTTACTATGGCACTATGTGTGCGAACATAATAAGCACTATGTGTGCAACATTCGGTTGTTGGTATAAATTGTGCATGAACGAGGTAAGTGATTGAGCTACTAACTAAATATCAAAATTGAGATTGTGCGGTGTATGCATAAATTTATCTAGTGCATCGTTGTTCCAAACTTGAGGAAATGGATCTAAATCGATTGGGCTGACTTGGCATTTGATTTGATTGAAGGACTTGGCATGAGATCGAACCAAAATTTAAGAAATTGTAGCATAGTTTGTTATGGTTGGAAAAGTTGATTTTGTATTATTTGTTTTTCACTTATGATTGTTATTGTTGGACGGTAGAGTAGTGCTTACGACTTCTTGAGTTATGTACTCATTTGGTGTGCTTATTTGTTGCTTATTTAGGTTCTTGATGCATTTTGTGTGCTCGGGACCGTCGTCGAAGTCATCACACCGGCTAGCAACTTTTGGTATCTTCTTTTTAGTTGGTCTAGGAGAACATTTCGGCATGTATAGGCTATTATGTTTTGTTGAAATTGGGTATGTAAACTTTAGCCATGCGAAAATGGCATAATGTTCGGTTGGATTTGGTTCTATGATGTTTGGACACAAGTCTTGGTAATTCGGTTTTGGTTGAGTATTGGTCGAGGCCTACTCGATTATTATGCCATATGTCATGGTGATTATTTTCGTGTTAAATTCATGATTCGGTAATAGTGTAGTAGGGAGATGCTCGATGATGATTAACCCTTGGCATGGCTAGTCATGATCATAATTTGTAATATGTATGATGAATTATTAGTTAGATCAAGGAAAAATCATGAAAAGGGCATAGTTGCTTTAGTAACGATCTTGACAGCAGCAGTGATGTGAGATTGAAAATCACTAAAAATAGTAGAAATGGAATTAAATAGTGAATAAATTATGTAATCAAACCTTGATGAATCTACTTTCACATGGAAGAAACGAAATGATCCTATGAGTTGTATGTTAAGAGATATTTAAGTTTTCGTGAGACAGGGCCAGAACAGTTTCTGGAGTCCCTGTTCCGACTTTAGAAATTCATTATAAATTGACCGGAGATAATTAGAAGTCATGCCATATATTTAAAGATTCCTTTTCGAGTCTAGTTTCTTCAGAAACAAACAGAATCAGTATTGAACCCTTGGACAGGGAGATATCCAAGTCGTAATGTGCAAAGGTCAGTGTAGTCGATCCCTGTAACATGGGAGACTTTAACTAATAAACTGTACTAATCGGTCTGACAAAAAAATTCTAAAAAAAAATTTGTAGATGCATATACGAGTCTAGTTTCAGGGAAAAATCACGAAACTGATTTACGAGTTGTGGAACTCAAGATATGATTTTTAAGGTGACAGTGACACGTTAGCCACCGTCTGGAAATTTTTAAAATGAACTGTGCTAGTAAGTGGATTAAGCCGTTAACCCTCGTGTCCGACTCGTGACGGTCTCGAGTGCACGGGTGTTACAGATTTATTGGTATCGAGCTATGGTTTAGTCGGTTCTAGGACTACCATAGCACGTATGAGTCTAGCTATACATGCCTTAATGTTAATGTTTAAATGTGTGATGACTTCGACGGTTAAAATTTTTGTTTTGATTAGTAAATGGATCCGGTGTAGAGAACCTTGGCGGATGACGTTGAAAGTGTAGCGGCTGCTCCTGCATAAGGGACGCTACTGTTGAACCTCGGTCATCTCTGAATAATCAAGGTGAGGGGCTAAACAAGCCTTCTTTACCATGATGAATGAGTGGGTCGCATAATATGCCCGAACCAATCCGGTACTGTCCAACAATTTCCGAATTTGAATAATCCACCCCAAGAGCCCGTAATGCCGTGCCATTCTTGATCCTGTGAGGCTGAGTAAGCCACCAGTAGACTTGATTAGGAAGCACGGGCTGAGGAGTTCAGGCCATAGTTCTTGATGATGCCGAAAGGCCGAGTTACGCTTGATAACACCATTCGGTGTTTGATGAACTCATGCACACCGATGAATGTCTAAAGTGTGCTATATCCTTGTTGCGAGACTCACCTACTATTGGTGGAGGACCTTGATTTCCATAGTCCCAAACGAACGAGTTACTTGGGATTTCTTTCAAACGGAATTTCGAAAGAAGTATATTAGTCAACGGTTCATCGATCAAAAACGTAAGGAATTCTTGGAACTCAAGCAAGGCCGTATGACAGTATCTGAATACGAACATGAGTTCGTAAGACTCAGTCGGTATGCCCGGGAGTGTGTGGCCGATGAAGTTGCTATGTGCAAAAGATTTGAAGAAGGATTGAATGAAGATTTAAAGCTACTAGTGGGTATTTTGTAGATAAAAGAATTCGTAACACTAGTTGAATGAGCCTGCAAGGTGGAAGAACTTGGAAAGGAGAAGAAGAAGGCTGAATTTAAAGCTAAAGACTATCGTAAGAGATCGACGGGTAAAGCTCCGTTCTCGGTGTAAAGAAGTTCGGGAGGACACTAATAAATCGAGGACGATCGGGAATTTCCATTAGAGCACGACCATCGACGGACTCCGAGCTACTTGGTAGCTAGTGTGGGCAATAACCGTCAAGAGAAACTGAATGCCCCAATGTGGAAGAAGACACATAGGTGAATGTTGGGGTAAGTCTACTGACAGGGCTCATTACGGATGCGGTTCAAGGATCACTTCATTAGAGATTGCACTGAGCTTGATGAGAAGAATAAGATGCAAGGTGCAAGACCTAGTGGAATGACAGACTAGAGGTAGGCCACCGAGAATTTCGGGAGGTAGGGGTGGAAATCGAGAGGGCTTTTGATACGGTTGTTCGATCCGAGACCCATACTCTGCTAGAGCATATGCCATTCGCAAGACGAGAGAGGCGTCCTCCCCGATGTTATCACCGGTACTTTCACTCTCTTTGATATTAGTGTGATTGCGTTGATTGACCTCGGCTCTACTCATTCATATGTATGTGAAACCTTAGCATCCAGTAAGACTCTACCTGTTGAGTCTACTGAGTTCGTAATTCGAGTGTTAAACCCTTTGGGTCAATACGTACTTGTTAATAAAGTGTGTAAGAGATGCCCTTTAATAATCCGAGAATCCTGTTTTTCGGCCGATTTGATGCTTTTACCGTTTGACGAATTCGATGTTATTCTTGGTATGGATTGGTTGACCGTACATGATGCAGTGGTGAACTGTAAAAGGAAAACCATTGATTTGAGAAGTGCAAATAATGAGGTAGTCCGAGTTGAGTCTACTGATTTAAAGGGGGTACCAGCAATAATATCTTCAAAGACCGCTCGGAGATATGTGAAAAAGGGGTGTGAAACATACCTTGCGTATGTGTTTGATAGCAAAGAGGCGGAAAGGAAACTTGAATCAGTACCAGTGGTTTGTGAGTATTCAGATGTTTTTCCTGAGGAGTTACTGGGGTTGCCACCGGTTCGAGAGGTGGAATTCGGCATCGAGATTGTACCTGGTACCACGCCAATCTCAATAGCCCCGTATCGTATGGCATTAACAGAATTAAAGGAATTGAAAGTTCAATTGCAATAATTGATGGATAGAGGTTTCGCTCGACCGAGTTTTTCTCCATGGGGTGCACCCGTATTGTTTGTGAAAAAGAAGGATGGAACCATGAGATTGTGCATCGACTATCGTCAGTTGAATAAAGTGACCATAAAGAATAAATACCCGTTACCACGTATTGATGATTTATTTGATCAATTAAAGGGAGCCTCAGTATTTTCCAAGATAGATTTGAGATCTGGTTATTATCAGTTGAGGGTTCGAGACTCGGACATACCCAAAACCGCTTTTAGAACAAGGTACGGTCACTACGAATTCTTAGTGATGCCGTTTGGGCTCACTAATGCCCCTGCAGTATTTATGGATTTAATGAATCGAGTATTCAGGCCATACTTGGATCGATTTGTGGTTGTGTTTATTGATGATATTGTAGTTTATTCACAAGGTGAAGCCGAACACGCCGAGCATTTGAGGTTAGTATTACAGATTTTGCGAGACAAGCAGTTATATGCAAAATTCAGTAAATGTGAATTTTGGTTGAAAGAGGTTAGCTTTTTGGGGCACGTGGTGTCCGCATCGGGTGTTAGAGTGGATCTGAACAAAATTTCGGCCATACTCGATTGGAAACCTCCAAGGAATGTTACTGAAGTTAGGAGCTTTTTGGGACTTGCCGGATACTACCGACGGTTTGTAAGGGGTTTCTCGATGATAGCTGCACCGTTGACGAAACTACTCCAAAAAGATGTTGAGTTTGAATAGACAGAAAACTGTCAGAAGAGTTTCGATCGACTAAAGACCTGTTTAACCGAAGCTCTAGTGTTAGTACAACCGGAGTCCGGCAAAGAGTTTGTCATTTATAGTGATGCATCCTTACTTGGGCTAGGTTGTGTGTTGATGCAAGAAGGTCGAGTTGTGGCTTACGCGTCGATACAATTAAAGCCGCATGAGAGAAACTATCCGACCCATGATCTTGAATTGGCGGCCATAGTGTTCGCCCTGAAAATATGGCGGCATTACTTGTTTGGTGAAAGGTGTCATATTTATTCGGACCACAAAAGTCTTAAGTATTTGATTACACAAAGAGATCTAAATCTGCGACAAAGACGTTGGCTTAAGTTGTTGAAAGACTATGAACTTGTCATTGATTATCACCCGGGGAAGGCTAACGTGGTGGCCGATGCTTTGAGTCGTAAAGCACTATTTGCTTTGAGAGCGATGGATGCTCACCTATCCGTTTCGCCCGATGAGGTGCTAGTAGTTGAATTAAAGGCCAAACCATTATTGATTCATCAAATACTTGAATCCCAGAAAGTCGACGCTGAACTGGTCGCTAAATGAGCTGAATGTGCCTCGAATGAGGAATCGGAGTTTCGGATTGACAACAATGATTGCTTGACGTTCAAGGGTCGATTATGTGTTCCAAGAAATTCGGAACTTATTTCGATGATTTTGAATAAGGCTCATAGTGGCCGAATGTCTATCCACCCGGTAGTACTAAAATGTATAACGATCTGAAACGTCAATTTTGGTGGCCGGGTATGAAACGAGACATTTCTGAATTTGTTTCAAGGTGTTTGATATGTCAACAAGTAAAAGCAGAACATCAAGTGCCATCGGGATTACTCCACCAATCATGATACCCGAATGGAAATGGGATCGAGTGACAATGGACTTTGTATCCGGGTTACCTTTGACTCGAGTAAGAAAGACTCGATGCAGGTTATTGTTGATAGATTGACCAAGTCTACTCATTTTATCCTGTCCGTCATGATTTTTCGCTCGATAAATTGGCGAATTATACATCTCCCAAATTGTTTGATTGCATGGGGTACCTATTTCTATCGTGTCGGATAGAGACCCAAGATTTACATCGCGATTTTGGAGGAAGTTATAAGAAGCGTTGGGTACTAAGATGCATTTTAGCACCGCATTTCATCCCCAGACTGATGGCCAATCTGAACGAATAATTCAGATACTCGAGGATATGTTGAGATGTTGCGTCTTAGAGTTTTGTGGTTCATGGGAAAGATATTTGCCTTTGATTGAATTCACTTACAACAATAGTTTTCAATCAAGCCTTAAGATGGCACCTTACGAGGCCTTATACGGTCGTAAATGCCGTACCCCATTATTTTAGACTGAACTTAGTGAAAGTAAAATTTTTGGGGTTGATTTGATTAAGGATGCTGAGCAGAAAGTTCGAGTAATTCGTGAAAGTTTGAAAGCCGCTTCGGATCATCAAAAGTCGTATGCGGACTCGAAAGGAAAAGACGTTGAATATCAGGTTGGAGACAAAGTATTTCTCAAAGTTTCACCCTAGAAGAAGGTGCTTAGATTTGGTCGTAAGGGCAAACTAAGTCCGAGGTTCATCGGTCCGTATGAAGTATCCGAACGAGTTGGGCCAGTCGCATACCGGTTAATTTTACCCCCCGAGCTTGGAAAGATTCACAACATTTTCCATGTCTCGATGCTTCGACGATATAGGTCCGACCCGTCGCACGTAATCACTCCATCTGAGATCGAGATTCAGCCTAACTTGAGTTATGAAGAAGAACCGATTTGCATTTTGATGCGTGAAGTAAAAGAGTTGCAAAATAAGAAAATCCCATTAGTGAAGGTGTTGTGGCATAAACACGGAATCGAAGAAGCCACTTGGGAACTTGAGGACTTTATGAAGGATCGTTATCCGAACTTATTCACCGGTAAGATTTTCGGGACGAAAATTCCTTATGTGGGGAGAGTTGTAACAGACCCTAATTTGACCCTAGTCGAATGTGGTTTCGGGACCACAAAACCGAGTCATAAAATTTAGTTAAAATTTTATTTGCATACCTTATATGTGTGGTAGTACTTGTATAAAAATTTGATGTTTTAATTTTTATCTTAGGAATGTGAATCTTACTTGAAAGGATTTAGTTGAGAGACTTAGAAAATTCGATAGGTAAATAAGTAAGGACCAAATAGTATTGAAATATGAAAATTTGGGTTTGCATGTCAAAATGCCCCAAATTATGTTGAGTGGCCGGCCAAGCATGGCTTCATTCTTCCAAGGTTATGTTGTTTATTATTTAATATTGGTGAGTAATTAAAATAGAGAAGAAATAAAGATTAATAATAAGAAAATGAACAAAAAAAAAAGTGTGTGTTCATCCTTGCTATCCTTTAGCCGAAAAATCAAGTAAAAGAAGGAGAGAAAAGCTTTGGAGAAATTCGGCCATAATTGTATCTAGGTTGAGGTATGTTGAAGTTATTCCTTTAAATTCATGTATATTTTTGGTTGTTAGTTTGAATTCCATCAATCCCATGGTTGGATTTGGGGTTGTTGGAGAGTTGGGAGTTGACAAAGAAGCTTAAAAATTTTAGTTGATACCTTGATGCTATTAACGTGTTAGTTATATGGATGTGTTAAGTTGCTTGTTATGTTAGCATGAAAGTTGAAGTTGTTAAGTCATGGTGTTGGAGGTGCCGAATGTAGGACTAAGATGAGGATGAGGGTTCGGCTAACATAGTTGAAAGGGGATGTTACCGATTTTTAGATTTAGATTATGGGAGTGGCTATAATGGGCATTAAGATGTTAAACTTAAGAAATGTAGTCACATGGGGATTTATATGATATTACAAATAGAGGTGAAGCTATGCTAGATTGGGAAAAAGTCGATCAAGTGTGCATGAGAAGAATTTAGGTGTTTAGATGATGTTATAGATGACATTGTACATGTATATATATTCGGCCATCAAAGTGAGTATGTAGGTGATGTTGAATCAAAATTTTGGTGCACATTCGGTTATGTATATATATATATATATATATAAGTATGCCCATTCGTGATGTTACCTTTAACTATGTGTATAATCGACTAAATGGGTAATTAGTAAGAGTGGTTGCCGAATATACAAACATACATATGCATGTGTAGTTGAGTTATAAATGTTTAACAAGATGACTAAACTAGTTAATTTATTTATTAAGCTCGAGAAGTTAAAGAAGGGAATCAAGCAAGGGCAAAGCCAAGGACATCGAGTAGCCGGGTTGAAACCGTTATACCCAACACAAGGTAAGTCCTTAAGCACTTTTGCTAGAACTCCT
The DNA here is from genome assembly GCF_025698485.1 of Gossypium arboreum. Classification (NCBI taxonomy): domain Eukaryota; kingdom Viridiplantae; phylum Streptophyta; class Magnoliopsida; order Malvales; family Malvaceae; genus Gossypium; species Gossypium arboreum. Next base: position 64,102,497 of record NC_069080.1, read on the forward strand.
TGGATAGATATTTTCAGAATGATTCCCTACTTAATAATATGACCATATGTACAATTTGAGTTAAGTAAATTGCTTTACCATGATGAAACAACATAGGGCACTATGTGTGCAAAATTATGTGGCACTATGTGTGCCGATTGGGAGGTTGAAGCATGAGGAATCTCAAATGCACTATGTGTGCGATTTACTATGGCACTATGTGTGCGATTTACTATGGCACTATGTGTGCGAACATAATAAGCACTATGTGTGCAACATTCGGTTGTTGGTATAAATTGTGCATGAACGAGGTAAGTGATTGAGCTACTAACTAAATATCGAAATTGAGATTGTGCGGTGTATGCATAAATTTATCTAGTGCATCGTTGTTCCAAACTTGAGGAAATGGATCTAAATCGATTGGGCTGACTTGGCATTTGATTTGATTGAAGGACTTGGCATGAGATCGAACCAAAAATTTAAGAAATTGTAGCATAGTTTGTTATGGTTGGAAAAGTTGATTTTGTATTATTTGTTTTTCACTTATGATTGTTATTGTTGGATGGTAGAGTAGTGCTTACGACTTACTGAGTTATGTACTCATTTGGTGTGCTTATTTGTTGCTTATTTAGGTTCTTGATCCATTTTGTGTGCTCGGGACCGTCGTCGAAGTCATCACAACGGCTAGCAACTTTTGGTATCTTCTTTTTAGTTGGTCTAGGAGAACATTTCGGCATGTATAGGCTATTATGTTTTGTTGAAATTGGGTATGTAAACTTTAGCCATGCGAAAATGGCATAATGTTCGGTTGGATTTGGTTCTATGATGTTTGGACACAAGTCTTGGTAATTCGGTTTTGGTTGAGTATTGGTCGAGGCCTACTCGATTATTATGCCATATGTCATGGCTGATTATTTTCGATGTTAAATTCATGATTCGGTAATAGTGTAGTAGGGAGATGCTCGATGATGATTAACCCTTGGCATGGCTAGTCATGATCATAATTTGTAATATGTATGATGAATTATTAGTTAGATCAAGGAAAAATCATGAAAAGGGCATAGTTGCTTTAGTAACAGATGCTGACAGCAGCAGTGATGTGAGATTGAAAAATCACTAAAAATAGTAGAAATGGAATTAAATAGTGAATAAATTATTTAATCAAACCTTGATGAATCTACTTTCACATGGAAGAAACGAAACGATCCTATGAGTTGTATGTTAAGAGATATTTAAGTTTTCGTGAGACAGGGCCAGAACAGTTTCTGGAGTCCCTGTTCTGACTTTAGAAATTCATTATAAATTGACCGGAGATAATTAGAAGTCATGCCATATATTTGCAGATTCCTTTTCGAGTCTAGTTTCTGTAGAAACAAACAGCATCAGTATTGAACCACTGTACAGGGAGATATCCAAGTCGTAATGTGCAAAGGTCAGTATAGTCGATCCCTGTAACATGGGAGACTTTAACTAATAAACTGTACTAATTGGTCCGACCAAAAAATTCTAGAAAAAAATTTGTAGATGTATATACGAGTATAGTTTCAGGGAAAAATCACGAAACTGATTTACGAGTTGTGGAACTCAAGATATGATTTTTAAGGTGACAGTGACACAGTTAGCCAGCTGTCTGGAAATTTTTTAAAATGAACTGTGCTAGTAAGTGGATTAAGCCGTTAACCCCTTGTGTCCGACTCCGGCGACGCTCTCGGGTACGGGGTGTTACAACCACAGTCATAATCACATCAATTATCATGTGTTTCATAGAATCGCTAGGTTAGAGTCACTTGGTGTTCATCCTGTTAAGTTTTTATGTTTTAATATAATTAAATTATTAATGTCATAAAATAACTATATCACACCAACAAATGGTTACGATCCCACACCTTATATCGTAGATCCGATTTGCCACAATCTTTAATAACGATCTTACTTTGATCTAACTCGAAAGATGAATCTAACACATGAATAACATTTATTTGTTAGGATCTGTTTGAAAAATATTCATCCCTAATAGATCGATTACTAATGTCCTCACCAACACTTACCCCATGGTTATGAACTCATGAAAAGATGATTCCTAATGTGAAACTAGGGGTCTCTCCTACGATTATCATTTGGTCCTTCCAGATGGTAAGGAGTTGTATTAGTACGATAATAAATAAATGATAATAAAATGCAACATTGTCTCTATGGCTACTATACCATTCGACGATAATATGAAACCACTAAGAGAAGGATTTTGCGATCCAAATAACTACACTTACAACTTGATTCAATTCGGAATGGTTAATGAATAGAGGAAGGAACGAAGTCTATGAATCAAGTGATCTAAAAAGATTGATATAATGAAGGGAATATGTAATTTTAATCAATTACAGAATCGGCAAGTGAAACAGGAAGAGGTAGGAAAAAAATTTCGTCACTGACTGCAGTGGTGGTCTGAGGTGGCAACAACAACAGCTCGACGGCGATCCAGCAATGGTGGAGTGATGGTTCGACTGCAAAAAGCTATTCGGTTTCAACATAATAAGGAGGAGAAATGAGACCCGTTGTGGCGCACAACGTAATAGGAGGAGAAAAAGAGAAGGAGATGAGGTGTGGCGGCCATGAGGTGTGGTGAACAGTGGTTGAGGGTTTAGTCACAGTGGAGGAAATGAGCAAAGATTAAAAGAAAAAATGGTGATTGTTTTGCAAAATGGATAGAAAATGGATGAGAACGAAAATGAAAAAGAGAGAAAATTGGAGTAAAAGGGAGGTAAAGATAGCAAAGTGAGGTTGGAAAAGTGGGAATAAGTTGGTCAACAAGGTTTAGGGTCAATGAACCTTTTGAATAGAAAACATTAGAATGCAATGGAAGGAGACATGGAGTAAAAAGGGGGATCATGCACCCTCAATTTAAGGTAAGTTTGACCTATCTTGAAGGAAAAGAATCCTCCTATTTATGGTAAAAAAGGGGTGGATGGAAAGCACTTAAATAACATGGAAAAATTGTAAAAAATAAATAAATAGAAGAGTGTAAACATATCACTAGGATAACTAAAGAGTTAATAAACCACTAGACTTCTCACTTCCTTGTTCTCAAACTTGAGCAAATAAAAATAAAAATATGGGATGATATTTGCTAAGGGTTTGAAACAAATTTGTATCAAATAGAAATTAACGAGAGCGAAGGGATTTGAACTTAGATCATCAAGGACAACTCCACCACTACTCAATCACTATAATTGATATTTATTTATTATCAAATGAGCAAAAGATTATCTAAATAAAAAATCAATCGTGACCACTCTTGGTTCATTAACCCAGTTTCTACTAACCCGATTTTTGGAATGTGACACTATACATGTATCATAATATACCAATTTCATCATCATTCCATCATTCTTTTTCTACTTTTGTCATCCCAATAGTTCGACAATGATGTCTTTCATTATATACATATTTTACCATCTCGGGTGGCCTCACAATGATGGTTCACACCATTTTACTATTCTGTCATCTTGAATGGCCTAGCAATGATGGCTTTCATTATTCTTTCATTTTACCATCTCGGGTGGCCCAACAATAATGGTTCTCATACTTTACCTATCCTACCATCCTAGATAACCAAAGGCACAATGGTTTTCAACCTAAGGCATGCCAACTAATTTGACGGCACTCAGGATCATTATTAAGGTAACATTGAATCAATATACATTATAAACATATATCAAATTTCAATCCCATCATCAGTTCATTTCATACATCGTATATCATTTAGCAAATCATGTCATACTCGTTTTTCCTATTTTCAAACCAATTCACTATTTCAGCATTCAATACCGTCATACAATTTAATTCAATCCACTATCTCAATAGTCAATATCAAGCACAACAATTCAAATCATACGATTGTTATATACTTACCTTAATATTCAATCATGTAATGAACATGTATATGCAAACAATTAAATCGATTCTCAAATCATAAAAATACAAATCAGGATCTCGCGTCACTCATCGATAACTCTAGCTTTTCCTTTCTCTTTTGACGGATCAACATTGATGCAAAACTACCAATTTTCAACCAATTCACAATTAAATATCAAATCATGTATATTTTACAATTTATTCAATTTAGTCCCTAAACCCGAGACAAGCATAACTTTTGATCTAAAGCTTTGGATTAAAATACGTTTTCTCACCAGGGACCTTCTAATTTCTATTCCTCCCACAATTTTGTATCATGTTTTCATTTTATTCAATTTGGTCCCTAATGTAACAAAGCTAACAATCAAACATGTTAAGCTTTATAATTTAGTCATTTTCATAATCTAAACTTAATTTCTAATAATTTCACACCTAATTCATTCAATTCTCAACAATTGCAACTTATCAAGATCTTGCCAATTGAATAAACTGATACATGGGTTAACTTAATCAAGCTTTCATGATAAAAAAAATCTATAAAAATCAAAAGCTTTCATGATAAAAAAAATCAATAAAAATAAAAGAAAAATAGCCAAGGACTTACTTGAGATGTTGGACTAATATCAAATAGGTTTTCAAAGCTTTTCTCTTCAACTTTTAAATGGTAGACGGTGGCTTTGGGAAGAAGATGACAATTTTTTTCATCTTTTCCCACTAATTTCTACTTATATAATTAGATTAATTTTAATTAAACTTAATAAATTACTTTAATCATGCTTCATTAACAATAAATCCTTAATTAATTTAATATAATGACAATGAACATCACTTCCCACTATCATCTATTTAAAATTGGTCTATCAGCCATTTTAGTTCTTTGGATAATTGCTATCTAGGTCCACAAGCCCTTTACTAATTAAAAATCTATAGTGATTAAAATTTTATAATTTAGTCCCTAGACCTTAATTAACCACATTTTCAACTAAATTACTTAATTGAATTTTAATATTTCAATATAATAACTCCGAAAAAATCCCTATTTATTATTTACGGACACGTTTTATGTAAATGAGGTCTCAAAACCATATTTTCCAGCGCCACTAGAAACTGAATCGTTACAAATTTTGTCTTGTCTTGATTAGATTCCTCTTGATTTGCTAAAATTTTGTTCCCTAATGTTAGCATCTAGGTGAATTTCGGCATCTAATACCCATAACAAATGATTATTGCGTAAGATATCAAGAGCCGCAAATTAAAGTTTAACAAGATTTGAGATTATACAAATCATTATAAATGCATTATTATATATAACAAATACAAAATTAGTTCATACTTACCAATCATGTGTGAATTAGAAATAATCTAAGAAATAATCTAATAAGCAATGTAGCATATTTGATAAAAGTCACCAAATAAAAAATATGACTATCATTTTTAATCTTATCAATGACATATCTTATAAAAGATATATTTAAGTAAAGATTTACAAGTGTTGATACTTCAATATTATTCAAAATATTAGATCATAAACAAACATATCATGAGATATATACAAAATATATATTTATACTTCAATATATATATATATATATATATATATAAAACAATGAGCATCATTTTTAAGCATCTAACAAAACCTTATTCAATTTTTTCATTAAAAATATTAAAGTCTAAAAATCATTTAAACATACATAGAAAATCACATAAGTTAAGATTGTTGCTTTAACAAGGATGTTGTATGTCTATATTACTTGTCCTTCAACAATATATTTAACATTTTTGAGTAAGCTCATGCTGGTAACATATCATAAAACTAGGGATGAGCAAAACTCAATTCGACTCAAAAAAAATAAGAAAAAATTAAATTTCAAGTTAAACGAATTGAGTTATTCGAGTCAACTCAATTTTTTTTCGAATTTCGAGTTTGAATCGAGTTTAATTTTTGAATTCGAATAATTCGAATAAATCGAATACAAAACTATAATATTTTATATTTTTACCCCAAACTCCCAAATCTTTTTACTTTCTCCCCAATACTTTTCTCCTAAAACTTTTACTCTTTTCCCATCCTAGCAGCCCCAAACCCATCCCCTCCGCTTTTTTTTTTTTGAATATTTTTCCCCAGTTTACTTTCCCCTCCAAACTTTTACTCCCTAACCTTCAAAATTTTTATTTTCCTCATAAACTTTTACTTTATAGTAATAATTTTATTTATATCTACTATTTATTTTAATAAATTAAATTTCACATTTTGTACTATTTATATTATTAAATTGTTTAATCATATTAAATCTTTATAAATTTCTGTTAAAATTGAATTATTAATGATACCATAAAATGCTCATGTTAAAATTTTATATTAGTATCAATTTAACATTTTATCTTTAAGATAACTTTTATTAAAAACTCACATTTTTTATATTTAATATATTTTTAATTTTAAAATACATAGCGATAAAAATCGAAATAATTGAAGCAACTAAGCAAGCAAAGAAGTTAACCCGTATATAAAATATTAATAAATAAATTAGGAGGAGATGAAAATTAATTAACAAATTTGATTACGGTAGGTGACTGTGGTTAAAAAGACTGAAAGTTATTTTTTTAATTTAACTCGAACAAATATATTCGATTCGATTCGATTCAATTCAATTCGAATTCTATATCACTCAACTCGATTCGAGAAAATTTCAAATCGAGTTAGGATGATAAAATAAGATTCGACAACTCGATTAATTTGAAATTTTATTATTTGATTTGATCGAACGCTGATCCCTATATAAAACTATAAAAATTGGGATACTATAATTTATACATCCTTTACTTATATAAAGCCTCAATTATCATAAATTACTACATGATAAATAAAATTATTAAGTGACCCTATAATTTCTTTTAGGAGTTACAAGAAAGTAAATATTTGAAGGATTACGAGAGTTGCATGTACACTCACGGATTTATAACACCATCTTTTTCCCTTTCCCTTTTTATTTTCTCCTTTTTCCTCGCTTGAACCTCTCCATCACTGCCTCTAAACCCATAAACCACCGGCGACTAATCCGTCATCACCACACAATAATTCTCACTTCCATAAGCACCTTGCCTCCATCACCGATCCCCTACCTAGCACTCACCATCATTGCCATTTCATCACCAAAAATAGTCCCTAAACCCATAAACCCGCATACCCAACAACCCCATTCCCTCAACTGAAAACAACCCCACAACCTTCACCACTCTGGAACCCACAATCCCTACCAAAATTTAGAAACCATAATAAACTACCACAAGGAAACAATCTTCGGAACGAGAAAAGCTAAAAGAAAAGAGAGGAGAAGTGCCAAACTGAATCCTGCACATATAGAAAGTAGTGGAGCAAATTATCAGTAAAGACCCGAGAAAATCATAAAAAGAAAAAAAAAAGAGAGGGAAGTTGTTGGGGATTTGAAGCAAAGCTAAGCAAACAGAGTCGAAAGCTTATGTAGCAAGCCTCGTGACTTGGTGAAGAAACAAAAGTAGAAATTTGCTTGAGAGCAAGAATCAAATTGAAAACAAGAGAAAATGGAGCATAAAAATGAATGAAATCTGATAAATTTTCATTAACATGAACAAAGGCATAATGCCAATACATAAACCAAGCTTTTGCTTGTGAAAATCAACATATGGTCAACTAATCTACACCAACTACCACTAATACATTGGAACTTACAAAACTAAACTTGTACACATAAGTAAAGCTGGTTAACAGCTCAATCACATTAGAAATACATCAAACTTTTACCTAATATAGTTCAAAATGAACCAAAATAAGTTACATTGACTAAAATAACAAAAGAAACAACAAAATAAACTACTGCACTTGGCTCGGCAGCTTTTGGTCTTGGCTTGCTCTGCTTGGTCTGATAACTAGTGCATGAGCTACATGGAGGGCCACATTCTAAAACTCCTCATTGGTCTCCATGCTGCTAATTCCAAGTTCTTTCCTTAACTTAATGAACATTGAAGCATTAAGGGCCTTAGTGAAAATATTAGCAACTTATTCCTCTGAATTGCAATGAATCAGCTCTATCTCTCGAGCTTGTTCCATCTCCCTTACAATATGCAGTTTAATATTGAAGTGCTTGGTTCTACCATGGAAGATAGGGTTCTTTGCAATTGCAACAGTAGACTTGTTATCATAAAATATCTCTGTTGCTTCCCTTTGATGAGGTTCAAGTCAGCTAAAATCTTCCTTAGCCAAATGGCTTGATTAACAGCATTAGTAGTAGCAACATACTCAGCTTCTGCTGTTGATTAAGCAACTATCGATTGCTTCTTGGAGCTCCAGCAGAACACAGATGAACCAAGGGTAAAAGCATACCCTGAGGTGCTTTTCATATCATCCAAGGAACCAGCCCAATCACTGTCAGTGTATCCCACTAATTTCAATCTTTCAGTCTTGCCAAACTGAAGTCCATAGTTTAGAGTCCCTTTGATGTATCTCAGCACCCTTTTTGCTGCTTGATAATGCTTTTTATTCCAACAATGCATGAATCTTGACAGTAGACTTGTAGCAAACATAATGTCCAGTCTTGATGCAGTTAAATACAGCAAACAACCTACCAAACTTCTGTAGGTGGATTCTGTAACACCCCGTACCCGAGTCCGTTACCGGAGTCGAACACAAGGTGCACACAGACTTAATTATTTTCTCAGTCCATAAAAAAAAAATTTTCTAGGCAAGCTGGTTACTGCATCACTGTCGCCTTAAAAATCATATCTTGAGTTTCAAAGCTCGAAAATCAGTTTCGTAATTTTTCCTTGAAACTAGACTCATATGCCCATCTACATATTATTTTCTAGAATTTTTTGTTGGGACAATTAGTACAGTTTATTAGTTAAAGTCTCCCCTGTTACAGGGATCGACTCACTGACCTTCGCGCATTACGACTTGGATATCTCCCTGTACAGGGCTTCAATACTGATGCCGTTTATTTATATAGAAACTAGACTCAAGGAGGAATCTATACATATATGCCATGACTCCTAATTATCTTTGGTTAATTTACAATGAATTTCCAAAGTTAGAACAGGGAATCCAGAAACCGTTCTGGCCCTGTTTCACGAAAACCTAATTATCTCTTAACATACAACTCATATGACCGTTTCGTTTCTTCCATATGAAAGTAGATTCATCCAGGTTCATTTACATAATTTATTCACTATTTAATTCCATTCCTGATATTTTTAGTGATTTTTTACATCCACACCACTGCTGCTGTCAGCATCTGTTTTCAGGTAAACTTTACCTATTTCGTGGTTTCCATGGACCAACTAGAGTTTTGTCATACATAGGTCCACCTATGATCATATTTAGTCATTCCAAGGGCTGATCATTGCCCAACACTCCCATTCCAGTCCATAGTCACATCATGAAACCATATAAACATACATAAACACAAATGGTCTAATGCCATACTCCACTTCTACGAGCCATTTTCGCATGGCCGTACACACATACATCACAAAAAGTACTTGAAAAACAACAAAGGGTAGTCCTATACATGCCATATCCAGAGTTCAACTAAAAGAGTACCAAAAGGGCTTTGATAGTGTGGATGACTTCGACTTCGATGATCCCGAATCCGATAGCTAACGAGCAAAATCTATAAAACAGAGAACAAAGAAACGGAGTAAGCAATTTATGCTTAGTAAGTTTTGAGCAAGAATTTAAACAAAACTGAAGTATAGCATTCACATAATTAATCGGATAATTCCGCGTATTCATATATTCAAATCATTTCTACTTTACATTCCAACCCCTATGTTCATACATAAGGGATCATCTTAGCCAAATACCGGAAGCTCATTACTCAACTGAGCTAATATTATTCGAAGGAACTCAATTATTCCAATGCACAAACGAACATACCTCATTGCTGGAATTTTTGCAAGTGTATTAACTGAAATTTTTACAGCAAGATTGCTAATTCCCAAATCACGTACCTTCGGAATTTAACCGGATGTAGCGACTAGCTCGATTGTCTTCGGGACATAGCCCGGTTATAGTAATTCACACAATTGCCTTCGGGAATTAGCCCGGATTTAGTAACTCGCACAAATGCCTTCGGGACTTAACCCGGTTTTGGTAACTCGCACAAATACCTTCGGGACTTAACCCGGTTTTGGTAACTCGCACAAATGCCTTCGGGAATTGACCCAGATTTAGTCACTTAGCACAAAAGCCCTCGGGACTTAGCCCGGACATCATTCGAATAAACATGCACATTTAACACTAAATCATGACACGTTCGTATTTCATTTTCATTAGCAAAACTCAAATACAATACTCTTATCACTCTTGCACATTTCGGTTCAATATCCACACACAAAGAGCATGATTTCGATTTACTTGAGACATGATCTAATCAAATCATAATTTAAGCTCTATTACTCAAGAACTTACCTCGGATGTTGTCGAATGATTCCGATGGCTATTCGACCACTTTTTCCTTCCCTTTATTGGATTTAGCTCCCCTTTGCTCTTGAGCTTAATTTAACAAATAAATTGATTTAATCATTTGAGCATCGAAAGAGGAATTCAAGGTACTTAGCCCACATATTTTAATTAGACATTAAAGTCACATATGTACGGAAATCATGAATCGAACTCAACACATTAGTTAGTACTCTCCTTAGCCGAATTTTCTAAGCCAAGAATAGGCATGAATATGCTTGCCTCTAACCGAATGCATGCACACCAATCCCCCTCATGTGGCCGAATATGCATGTCCATGTTGAGGCCAATTATACACTTAATACCACACATAAACGGCATACATTTTACTCACTAAAGCATTCCATATTGTAACTCAATACGCATCAATCATTTACTTCATAACCGAAACATCATCATATGTAAATATATACCTTGAGATAGTATATATGTCATACCCATACATCATGTGCAAACATATATATATATATATATGCTAGAGCCGAATCTCAAAGTTGATTTTGACTAAACATGAACATAAATCCAAAACACAAATCTTACCTACCATGCAATATGCATAAATCATGCTTATGGATATACCAAGGCCGAATACACCACAACACCATACCGTTTCAATTTTGGTCATGGTTAAACAAAGAACTTAATGTCTCACTCAAAAATGCTAAAAGAAAATCCAAGAATCCTCAATCCACCATCACATGTATCATTATCAAGCTTCATATTTAGCATGCAATGACATTAACACAAAATCCACCTTGGCCGAATATCATCCCCATGACATAGCAAGGATTTGAACCATGGGCTAATAAGAACATCAAGCTAGCAACTAAAAACATGCATGAATCTCATGGCACAACCTCAAACATACCTTAATCTAGACACAAGTATGGCCAAACCTCCTCCTAATCCTCTTCCAAACCAAGCATGAAGCAAGAACCCCTTCCTTCTTCCTTAGAATTTTCGGCTCCAAGAAATGAAAAAAAAGATGAACAACAATTTTTTTCTTCTCTTTTCTTCAACTCACGGCAATGGGGGGTAACACACACATTCTTTCTTTTTTTTTTCTTTTCCATTTCTTTATTACCCATAACCATTAATTTATTTTTTTCCTCCCATGATGCACCAACATAACATGTCTAAGACATGTTTTGCCCATAATCCCTTGTCATGGCCGACCATTAGCTATTAGGGAGGGGAAATTTGACATGCAAGTCCTCCCTTTTGATTACATGCACTATTAGGTCCTTATAGATTAGCCTATCACATTTCAAAAGTGTCACACAAGTCCTAATAACTGAATTCACATGAAATCGACTAAATCGAAGCTTGAAATTTTCACACATTCATAAATACATATTATAGACAATAAATATTACGCTCAAACATTTCGGTGACTCAGTTTAGCGGTCCCGAAACCACTTCCCGACTAGGGTCAATTTTTGGGCTGTCACAGTGATAAAGTCACCAGATACAGATATTATGGTAGAGCCACCAGAACAGATATTTGTGGCATAGCCACCAGAAACAGATAATGTGGCAAAGCCACTTAACAGAATGCGTGGCACAAAGCCATGGATAACTGCATTACGTTAGGCACATAGCCATCAACTAGAGCAACATAACCGACACACAGCCCTAGGTAAATGTGATTGACACAGAGTCGTCAATAACCATATATTGGCACATAGCCTTAGGCAAATACGTTTGGCACACAGCCATAATCAAGTTGGCACAAAGCCATATGTAGGTTGACACAAAGCCATAATCAGAAGGCTTTAAGCCATCGGTAGCTGTATCATGTTAGGCACATAGCCATCAGCGACGGTAATATAGTCGACACACAGCCTCGGGTAAATATGATCGGCATTCAGCCATTGATCGGTCCACAGTCGTCTTGGGCGACCCGTGCGACCTTATCAAATCAATACGAATATACGACTCTTAAGCCTTCGGTGGATCCACAGTCCTCAAGCAACCATGCGATCCTGACAGATCAGATCTTCCTCCGTACAAAATCCCAACCCATGCAACATGTCATGTATGCAGAATGTCATGCCCATATTTGAATCAAACAATCATAGTCAAGTCATTCATATACCAACATATATTCACAATCAAATTCGTCAACCGCACAGTCCAAGCTAGTCACTTGGCCACAAGGGCAAAACAGTCATTTAACACTTTAGGGGCAAAATGGTAATTTTACCCCACAAGGTATCTCAGTAATTCCACCCTATAGGGGTATTTTAGTAATTCTACAATACAGGGGTATTTCAATAATTCTACCCTACATGGGTATTGCGATAATTTTACCTTACAAGGGTATTGCGATAATTCTACCCTATAGGGGTATTTCTGTAATTCTACCCTACAGGGGTATTCTGGTAATTCTACCCTACAGGGTTATTCCGGTAATTCTACCCTACAGGGGTATTCCGGTATTTCTACCCTACAAGGGTATTTCGGTCATTTTGTAAATCGATGGTAAAACGGTAATTCTGTAAATCAAGGGTACTTTGATAATTTTACAAGTCGAGGGTATTTCAATAATTTTACAGGTCGAGGGTATTTCAGTAATTTCACAAATTAGGGATATTTTGGTAATTTTCAAACTAGGGGTATTTTCATAATTTTACAAACCAGGGGTATTTTGGTAATTTTACAAACCAGGGGTATTTTAGTAATTTTATAAACAAAGGGTATTTTAGTAATTTTACAAACTAGGGGTATTTTTGTAATTTTGTAAACTAATGGTATTTTGGTAATTTTACAAACCAGGAGTATTTTGGTGATTTTATAAACCAAGGGTATTTTTGTAATTTTACAAACTAGGGGTATTTTGGTAATTTGGTAAACTAAAGTATTCTAAACAGGGATAACAATACGAATGGCCCTAAAGCCTATTCTCGGCCCAAATGGGCCCACACGCTCGTGTGGCCCTTTTAGCCCAAATCTAGCCACAGATATGAGATTCACCTAGCCTAGTCCAATATTTACTACACAATCAAACAACTTATCCAATTGGGCCCATAGGCCCATTAGGCCCACATAGCCCCTTTCGGCCCATCGCGGCCCGAAGTAGCCATCCTACAGCTAAAGTAGTAAGAAATACACACTTGATAGGAGACTAGAGTTAATCCACGCTCCGAGCACTCTTAGCCGATGCCCAACCCAAACGAGCACGCCATACAAATGAAAGGGATCACCAAGAAAGGTACCTTTACTCTCCTCATGGTTCTCTATATTTAAAGCCGACAGATCCACTCTTATGTTAGCTTCCGATGTGGGATCCTCCATCATCGAGTTTAAATTCAATACCAACTCTAGCCGCCTTGTTAGCAAAATAAATGCTCTTTGCTTGCCATGGATTCAACCCATGCCTCCCTCGATGCTCCACACTGACTTGCCACTAAACCACAAGGCTTTTTGTGTCACAATTTCTCCAACAATATTCTTAAGGCCTACCTACTACACCCAGGGTTGATTCACCTTAAATCAAAATTTTTACTAGAGTCCAGGTTTGAACCCAAGACTTCTCCAACACTTCTCAGCACACTTAACCACTAAAACAAGCCTTCATTAACAAAATTTTCACGCACAACAGAATATTATAAGCTGCCTTCAACCGCTCCCATGCTCAAGGCCCAAAACTTCTAGGCCCAAATTCAGAGTGTTACAACTTTACCTCCTTTAAAGAAATTTCGTCCCCGAAATTTCCATCTAACACGATAGTCGTGTAACATCTACCCCACTACGCTATCGCTGCGTACTCTGATCCTACTATCACTATCACACTTCAACTAGAACTTGAAACATCTCATGCATACAACACTTATTCACAGAAGCAGCCACATATTTATCACGCATATATACAATTTCTATATCCAAACATCACATCCACATAAAATAAATACCAAATTTAAATTCAGACCAATATCTAAAATATCCACAGTATTTCAATTTCTAAACAGACAAAAGTATTCAGAAGACTTACGGATTCGGTGCCGGAAACTCAGTGTGCCACACTTTTTAAAAGAAATACTCCAAACTGACCACGTGGTTGAAAATAATTTTCTGAAATTCAACCTTTGAAAACCCAATCCACAGCCGAGTTGTTGCAACCCAGGCTCTGATACCACTAAATGTAACACCCCAAACCTGGCTTGGAAGTTTGGCTCGAATCTGGCGTGTCACATTGAAGTGTTTTTTAGAAACCATGTTTCCATTAAAAACCCTTCTTAATAATTAAAAACTTGTACCCTTTTTAAACCTTGTTGGAAAACTTCAGCTAAATAACATTCTTAACAACTTTGTAAAAAATCCTAGTAGTTGCGGAAGGTTAATTTAAAAACAATTGCGGTTACGTGATGTTTTGAACAACAGTAGTTGTTTTGGAAAACCGTGTTCTAATACTAGCAATTATAAGAACAATAAATAAAATTCCAAATTTGAAATCTAGAAAATTACAACGGCTTTACTACAACCCACATAAAAACATTTAAAAACAATAATCAAAATTATAACATAAACAGTGTGTGTGGCTTCCTCCGAGCCCCTCGTATCCCTGATCCGTCTAAGGTTGAAAATTACCTTAAAGGTTAATAAACGAGGTGACTTTACGAAAACTCAGTATGAAATCCCCTACTATATAAAAGGAATAGTCACCATATAAAAGAATTAAAAGTTGGCCCCAAATTTCTACTTACTTATTTCAAGATCAATTGGGCCTTAGCCCATTTTAACAGATAGTACCGATGAGCTTTAACCCATTACGTATAAGAAACATTATCGTAACTAGAATCATAATCGAATCGAATTAGGTGACGAATCGTAATCAAGATCGTGTAATGTAATAAAAATCGAATGTGAATGCAATCCCAACCCAATCCAAATTTATAACCAACCGCTACACTCCACATTGCATCACACTCTACACTCTATGTGGGAATAGCTCAACCCACCCACCCTACTCTCCACAATTGCAAAGATTGCTACTCGCTTATCGATATTGTGATAGAGTCACCAGATACAGATATTGTGGTAGAGCCACCAGAACAGATATTTGTGGCATAGCCACCAAAAAAAGATAATGTGGCAAAGCCACTTAACAGAATACGTGGCACAAAGCCATGGATAACTGCATTACGTTAGGCACATAGCCATCAACTAGAGTAACATAATCGGCACACAGCCTTAGGTAAATGTGATCGACACAGAGTCGTCAATAACCATATATTGGCACATAGCCTTAGGCAAATACGTTTGGCACACAGCCATAATCAGGTTGGCACAGAGCCATATGTAGGTTGACACAAAGCCATAATCGAAGGCTTTAAGCCATCGGTAGTCAGATCATGTTAGGCACATAGCCATCAGCGACGGTAATATAGTCGGCACACAGCCTCGGGTAAATATGATCGACATTCAGCCATTGATCGGTCCACAATCGTCTTGGGGGACCTTAGCGACCTTATCAAATCAGTACGAATATACGGCTCTTAAGCCTTCGGTGGATCCACAGCTGTCAAGCAACCATGCGATCCTGACAGATCAGATCTTCCTCCGTACAAAATCCCAACCCATGTAACATGTCATGTATGCAGAATGTCATGCCCATATTTGAATCAAACAATCACAGTCAAGTCATTCATATACCAACATATATTCACAATCAAATTAAATCAACCGCATACCCAAGTTAGTCACTTGGTCACAAGGGCAAAACAGTCATTTAACACCTTAGGGGCAAAATGGTAATTTTACCCCACAAGGTATCTTGGTAATTCCACCCTATAGGGGTATTTTAGTAATTCTACCCTACAAAGGTATTTCGGTAATTCTACCCTACATAGGTATTGCGATAATTCTACCCTACAGGGTATTGCGATAATTCTACCCTACAGGGGTATTTCGGTAATTCTACCCTATAGGGATATTCCGATAATTCTACCATACAGGGGTATTTCGGTAATTCTACCCTACAGGGGTATTTCGGTAATTCTACCCTACAGGGGTATTCCAGTAATTCTACCCTACAGGGGTATTCCGGTAATTCTACCCTACAGGGGTATTTCAGTAAATCTACCCTTTAGGGGTATTTCGGTAATTCTACCCTACAAGGGTATTCCGGTAATTCTACCCTACATAGGTATTCCGGTAATTCTACCCTACAGAGGTATTTCGGTATTTCTACCCTACAAGGGTATTTCGGTAATGGTAAAACGGTAATTCTGGAAATCAATGGTACTTTGGTAATTTTACAAGTCGAGGGTATTTCAATAATTTTACAAGTCGAGGGTATTTCAGTAATTTCACAAATCAGGGATATTTTGGTAATTTTACAAACTAGGGGTATTTTGATAATTTTACAAACTAGTGGTATTTTGGTAATTTTATAAACCAGGGGTATTTTGGTAATTTTATAAACAAAAGGTATTTAGTAATTTTACAAACTAGGGGTATTTTGGTAATTTTTTAAACCAAGAATATTTTGGTAATTTTACAAACCAGGGGTATTTTGGTGATTTTATAAACCAAGGGTATTCTAGTAATTT
This sequence comes from Gossypium arboreum, assembly GCF_025698485.1. Classification (NCBI taxonomy): domain Eukaryota; kingdom Viridiplantae; phylum Streptophyta; class Magnoliopsida; order Malvales; family Malvaceae; genus Gossypium; species Gossypium arboreum. Next base: position 64,119,438 of record NC_069080.1, read on the forward strand.
TACAAACCAGGGGTATTTTGGTAATTTGGTAAACTAAAGTATTCTAAACAGGGATAACAATACGAATGGCCCTAAAGCCTATTCTCGACCCAAATGGGCCCATACGCTCGTGTGGCCCTTTTAGCCCAAATCTAGCCACAAATATGAGATTCACCTAGCCTAGTCCAATATTTACTACACAATCAAACAACATATCCAATTGGGCCTGTAGGCCCATTGGGCCCACATAGCCCCTTTTGGCCCATCGCAGCTCGAAGTAGCGATCCTGCAGCTAGAGTGGTGAGAAATACACACCTGATAGGAGACTAGAGTTAATCCACGCTCCGAGCACTCTTAGCCGACGCCCAACCCAAACGAGCACGCCATACAACGAAAGGGATCAGCCAAGAAAGGTACCTTTACTCTCCTCATGGTTCTCTATTTTTAAAGTCAGCTTCGCGTCCACTCTTATGTTAGCTTCCCGATGTAGGATCCCACCATCATCAGAGTTCAAATTCAACACCAACTCTTGTCGCCTCCTGTTAGCAAAATAAATGCTCTTTGCTTGCCATGGGATTCGAACCCATGCCTTCCCTCAGATGCTCCACACGCTACTTGCCACTAAACCACAAGGCTTTTTGTGTCACAATTTCTCCAACAATATTCTTAAGGCCTACCTACTACACCCACGGTTGATTCACCTTAAACCAAAATTTTTGCTAGAGTCCAGGTTTGAACCCAAGACTTCTCCAACACTTCTCAGCACACTTAACAACTAAAACAAGCCTTCATTAACAAAATTTTCACGCACAACAAAATATTATAAGCTGGCTTCAACCGCTCCCATGCTCAAGGCCCAAAACTTCTAGGCCCAAATTCAGAGTGTTACAACTCAGGTGATACACATTAAGTGTATAAATCAGTAATCCATCAATTCATCATCATTTCCGCTTTTTCAAGCCATGATCAGTAAGCTCCTTCTGAGCTGATAAACGGTAAGCTCCGAAAAGCTTAACGGTAAGCTTCGTAAAGCTGAAACAGAAATGGTAAGACTCGAAGAGCTAGAACTCTGATTGATTCTTCGTTATACAACAAATCAAACTGTATCTCTACTTCAACGGGGGAAATCACTTGTGACGGATCCGATCTATATCAACGTAGCATCAAAACATGAAAAACATTATGTATCTTTTCAAGTTTAGACAGTAATGATAGTCGATATGCTATAGGCCCTATTCTTTAAACAATTTCATACGACCCAATGAATTGCGGACTTAACTTTCCTTTACGGCCAAAACGGAGAATTTTCTTCCATGGTGACACTTTCAAGAATACACGATCTCTGACCTAAAACTCTATTTCTTTACGTTTCAAATCCGCGTATGATTTTCGTCGATCTGAAGCAACTTTTTAATTGTCGCAAATCACTTTTACTTTTTCTTATGTTTGTCTGACCAATTCAACCCCATGAATCTTTTTCTCACTTAATTCAGTCCAGTATAATGGTGTTCGACATTTACGACCGTAAAGAGATTCGTATGGTGCCATCTTTATTGTAACACCCCTTACCCGTGTTCGACACCGGAACAGGGTACGAGGCATTACCGGACTTAATCACTAATCATCGTATAAAAATTGATTCATATTTTCACTCTAATTTAAAACTTTTTCAAACACATTCGAGCTGTCCCTTAAAAAGAGCTTACAAGTCCCATATCATGCTTTAATTCAACCACACACATAGGCAAGCATGCACATTCATAAATTGCATCATTTAATTAATAACATAATCGAGACTATCTACATTAAATGACTTTATACAATAGAGACCTTGAAATAACATAGGTCAGTATTTTAAGCCAATTCCTAGTAACTTAATAATAATTGAATGAGTCTCCATACATGCCAAAGACTTAAAATACTTTAAAACCTTTATATATCGATCAATAGTTTGATAGTGTGATTTAACCTCTAGCGACCTCCAACTCGAGCTAACATCTGCGACACTATAGGAAAAAGAAAGGAAGGGAGTAAGCATTATAGCTTAGTAAGTAAGTATGTAAATATTAATAAATAACACATTATCATACTTTAAACAAAGTCACAATATGTTCCCGGAACATTACCATCACAAACACACATACTTTCACTATTACAATCATAAACACGTTCAAAATAAGCTATCTAGCAGAGTACCAGAAACTAAATTAATTATTTCTGAAGCTAAAGAACTCCAAATTACAAAATATTAATTTTCCATGAAACTATATTCAATATATTCTTACCATAAAATTTTCAGAAATTTTTGGTCTAGAAAATTAGTACTGTTTATTCATTGAAGTTACCCCTATTTCAATGCTCAACTGTTCTGACCACTCTACACTACAAATCAATTTTATCCTGGTACAAAATTCAAAGGATGTTCTCGTTTATTAAATTTGAAACTAGAGTCATTAAGGATTTCAATCATATAAATTATATCCCCTAATTATTTTCTTACAATTTTTAATGATTTTTCCAAGTCAAAATAGGGGATCACATAGTCATTCTAAACCAATCTCTCAAAAACTTAAATATCTCATAATATAGAATTCCTTTGCTTGCTCTGTGTTTGTTATATGAAAATATACTCATTAAGCTCTAATTTGATATCTCATTCAGTCTCTGATTCAATTTCTACTATTTGTGATAAATTTTAGATGCACATCAACGCAACTACCTGTAATGCTTTTATTGTCAATTTTGATCTTTCACACTTCAATTGTATTCATCACTTTCCCATAACAATCTTTCCAATTTCCAATCACATATCGAGCATATTGCTCATAAGTTACACACATATATACTTACACTTATCATCACAAAGTCATACACAATTTCATTTAATCAATTTCCCAGTTGAACACTTCGGAATAATAATAGATACGCGATGGTATCGCACACAGCCCACCTTTAAAATCGAAGCTCTCTTGTAGACATAGTGGCCTTCACTTAGCACCACTCATGTGACCTAGATCGATTGTACACATAATTTTGGCTCTCTTGTACACATGGTGAACACTTAGTACCACCCATGTGACCTAGCCAGTTTATCTCGTAGCTCTCTTGTCTACATGGTGTCCTTCACCTAAAACCACGCATGCGAACTAGCTACATATATCCCGTAGCTCTCTTGTCTACATGGTGTACACATAGTATCACCCATGTGACCTAGCTACATCATAATGTCTCGTAGCTCTCTTGTACACATGATGTGTACTCAAGACCATACATGTGACCTAGCTACATACCATCTCAGATCATCCAATCTTTCCAAGGTTCAACTGGATTTCTCTCTCTTTGTAATACTTGATTCGATACTTCCAATAGTCAATTATGATTCAAAAATCAGCTACAATACATAAAATATGCTGAAATACAAAAACATAATAAAGATAATGTATTATTTACATACAAACTTACATACTTTCTCATTTCCATGTCGAATTAATATTGAACATTTAAATCATCATAATTATACTTACTTTCAACACCTCGGAAATCATATGGTTTTAATTGTCGGGAAGCATAAGCTACAACTTTTCCGTCTTGCATCAATACACAACCTAGTCCTCTTAACGACATGTCACTGAAAATCACAAAATCTTTACCCGATTTAGGTTGAACTAAAACTGGCGCTTCTGTTAACAATGCTTTCAACTGTTCAAAACTCTATTGACACTTCTCATTCCATTCGAATTTCACATCTTTTTAAAGCAATAGAGTTACTGATACTGCAATCATCGAAAATCCTTTCACAAATCTCTTGTGATATCCCGCTAATCCCAGGAAACTTTTGATCTTAGATTCATTTTTTGGACGTTTCCAGTAAACAACAGCAGAAATCTTACTTGGATCAACTCGGATACCTTCAGCTGAAACTATATGTCCCAAAAATCCAACCTCTTGAAGCCGAAATTCACATTTGCTGAACTTTGCAAATAATTGCTTATCCCGTAAAGTTTGTAACACAATTCTCAAATGCTCGGTATGTTCAGGCTCATCACGTGAATAGATCAAAATGTCATCAATGAATACAACCATGAATCTTTCTAAATACGGTCTAAATATCCGATTAATCAAATCCATAAAAATAGCAAAAGCATTAGTTAAACCAAATGGCATAACAAGAAATTCATAATGTCCGTATCTCATTTTGAAAGTTTTTTTCTTTCATCAGACTCTTTAACTCGCAATTGATAATATCCCGAACTCAGATCAATTTTTGAAAATACTGTAGCCCCTTTCAACTGATCAAAAAAATCATCAATTCGTGGTAAAGGACATTTGTACTTTATAGTCACTTTGTTTAGCTGTCTGTAATCAATACACATTTTCATCGACCGGTCTTTCTTTTTCACAAATAATACTAGAGCACCCCAGGGTAAGAAACTTGGTCTAGCAAAACCTTTGTCTGTTAACTCTAGCAACTGAGCTTTCAACTCTTTCAACTCTGTCGGTGCTATTTTATACGGAGTTACCGATATAGGTGTTGTTCCCGGTATTAATTCAATACCAAATTCAACTACTCTAATTGGCAGTAATCCTGGTAGTTCTTCTAGAAATACATCCGAAAACTCGCAAACTACTGGTACAGATTCAATTTTTGATTCCTATACCTTAATATCTGGTACATATGCAAGATATGGATCAAAACCCTTTTTTCATACATTTCTGTGCCATCAAAGACGATATCCCAGTAGGTAATTCACTCGAATCATCAGACTCAATTTAAAAAATTTCACCGTTCTGACATTTCAACTCGATAATCTTTCTTCTACAATTCATAACTGCATCATGCATAGTCAGCCAATCCATACCCAAAATCACATCAAACTCATCAAATGGTAGAAGTATCAAGTTAGCCCGAAAAGTGTAACCCGAGTCATCAAAGGATAATTTCTACAAATTTTATCAACTAGAACAAATTTACCTAGGGGGTTCGATACCTTAATTACAAAATCTATAGACTCAACAGGTAAATTCTTTTTAAACACTAAATTCATGTAGATATATGAATGAGTTGATACAGGATCAATCAACACAACAATCTCAGTGTTAAAGAGAGAAAAAATACTAGTGATAATGTCTGGCGATGATGCCTCCTCCCTTGCATGGATAGCATACGCTTGGGCAGGTGTTCGTGCCTCAAATCTCACTGTAGTATCCCTAGTAGCACCTCGGTTACCACTAGCATTCCTAGCATTTCGGGGTGGTCTCCCTCTAGTAGACATGTTGCTAATTTTCACTGGTTGATCTCTTTCAGCCATAGATTTTTCTGGACAATCCCGGAGAAAGTGATCAAAAGATCCATATCTAAAGCATGCTCCACTTTTAAGTCTACAATCACCATAATGTTTCCTATTGCAATGTTTACATTTAGGTCCAACATTCCTAACATTACCCGCACTAGCAATAGAAGTCGTTTAAGGTTTTGAGTTAAATTGTCTTATGTCTCTCTCTAATCGAAATCCCTGTAGAAGTAGTAGAACGAGGATGAAAATCTCTGGATGTCTTTGATATTGACTGGTATGATTTACTCACAGATCTCTTTCTGAAGTCTCTAGCCTCAAAATCAGCTCTTCTTTTCTCTTTACTAAGCTTTTCGACTTTGCACACTCTATCAATCAAGACAAAAAATCCTTTCAAGTCTAGAATTCTGACCAAGAGTTTGATATCCTTATTCAACCCATTTACAAACCATTTACACATCATCTCTTCGGTAACCATGCACTCCTGAGCAAATTTTTTTAACTGGACAAATTCTCTCTCATATTCAATTACGATCCTATGACCCTATTTAAGCTCTAAAAACTCTTTATGCTTTTTATCCAGAAATCGTTGGCTTATGTGTTTCTTACGAAATTTCATTTGAAAGAATTCCCAAGTCACTCGTTCTTTGGGGACTACCGCCTCCAATGTGTTCCACCACTAATACGCTATGTCCCTTAGTAGAGATACAACACATTTTACGCAATCATCCGGTGTACATGACAATTCATCAAACACTTGGATGGTATTCTCAAACCATAACTCGACTTTCTCAGGATCATCATCAATTGTATCCTTGAACTCTTGAGCCACATATTTTTGGATTCTATCTATTAGTGGTCGGTTTAGTCGCAGAAATTCTAAACCTTAAGGAGCTATAGGTATTGGTTGGGAAACAGGTGGGGGTGGAGGTTGTTGAGTAGTTGAATTTGTTCAGACATACTTAGAGAACCATTCATTCATCATCTGGAAGAAGGCTTCTTTAGCCTCTTCTTCATGACTACCTGTTACAGGTCTAGGTTCGAAAGGAGCTGTCCCTTGAGCGGGAGTAGGTGCCTTACTCTCTACTTCATCAGCTATCGCTCGATTTGGATCCATTTGCTATATGAAAACACATTTAAAATGTCAGGAGTTATCACACTGTCACAGGTTATATATATATGGCATGTATAACTAGACTCTTATGCACTATGGAAGTCATAGAATAGACTAAATCGTGACTCTGATACTAATAAAATGTAACACCCCTAACCTAGAACCGTTGCCGAAATAGGTTAAGAGGTATTACCAAACTTATAATTCAATTCAGAATAATTATTTATCCAGAAACATCATAATTCAATCAATAACATTCATTCACATCCATTATGTACTTAAATCAAACATATCAAACTCTAATCATACATTCGGGACTAAATCGTAACATAATAAAAATTTTAGAAACTTAGAAAATTTTCAACATTTTAGCTATCGCACGCCCGTGTGAACAGGCCGTGTGCTTCCCACGGCATTAAACACACCTGTGTGTTTAGGCCGTGGTAAAACAGGGTATACATACTGACTTGTCTACACGGCCACAAGACACACCCGTGTGCCAGGCTGTGTGAAAATTAGGGAGGCTATTGACTTGGCTACACACCCGTGTGTGTGTGACCGTGTAGCCTACTCAGGCTCATTTCGAAATGGCCTTTGAACAACACGGTTGAGACACACGCTCATGTCCCTACCCTTGTGGGAAAAAATAGGCTATTTACGAAGCCATACTGTCACACTAATATCATAAGCATTCATGACCACAATTCACAGCCCAATTGGCAATCATTTTATAACCATTTCATGTACAAAATCTAACCAATTTCAAACAATTCATATCAACTATCTATATCTTGTCATTACCAACATATTCATGCACACATACCTCATTTGATATCATTCAAATATACCAATTTTGCATTCATGAATCAAGCATGTATAAACCACATATCAAAATAACATTTTCATCATCCATTCCATCCTGTATAAGCCAAAACTCATCATATGGAATCACATATATACAACCAAAACAACCATTACTACTAATTCAAACTATATCACATAGCTTGTTCATATACCAAATTCACATCAATAACATTAACATAAGATGGTCATACTTTACAACCTATAAAATAGCTTATACATGCCATATTTACATATTTTCCATAAGTTTTAAAAGTACCAAAAAGTCAGTTGGATAGTGTGATAGTAATCTCTGACTTTATCCAAATCAAGTAAGCTTCCAAATCTATAAAACATAAAAGAATAAACATAGTAAGTATTAAGCTTAGTAAGCACGTATAATATAGAATTATACTTACCGAATGACAATAAGCATTATAGCAAATTAAAATCCAACCCATTTGCTCAAAATGCCTATTCACATCACCATTCATAAGTTAGTCATGTAACATTCATATAACACCAAATACTAATAATTATATAAGAATCCCATGTATTATAATATCCAAGTAATTCATGTAAATCATATAGCTCTTATATCATATGATCTACATATTTCATATCGGTATTACACCCGTTGGACCAACTGAAATATCAAAGGATACTTGGGTGATACACATTAAGTGTATAAATCGGTAATCCGTTAATTCATCATCATTGTAACGCCCTAAATTTTGGGCCCAGAAGTTTTAAGTCTTAAGTGGGTGCAGTTAGGAGACTGCACATAAATGTTTCGTCTTGCAAGAAAGTGGTATAACTGTGTATCTGCTTCAGTGGTTAAGTGCTTTGGGAACTATCTGAGAAGTTTTGAGTTCAAGCCTTAGCTTTTGCAAAATTTTGATTTTACTTGATTAAAACCCTGTCCCTAGTCAGTAGGCTTCTTAAATAAATGTCGTTATTTATTGTCTGAAAAGCCTGCTAATCTAGTGGTAAGTGGCGTTTGGAGTGTACAAGGGATCTGATGTTCGAATCCCTACTGGTGCAATTAGGGATCACATCTTTTTTACTAAGGGCCAAGGGAGGAGTTTGTGTTTGACCAAAACACCAAGAGTTTGAACATATTTTTTGTTAGCAGAATCTGAGGAGAGGATTATGGCAGTTTTTGATTGTTTGAATTGGTGGACAAGACGGAATTTAGGAGAAAATTAAGGGGATGGGAAGTAGAGAGAGTGTTGGAGCTGAATGGGGAATGTAGGCACTTGTGAGTTCAGTTTTGTGGAGTTTCAAGATTGGTTTTGGGTGTTTTGGTCATTGATTCATTTTTGTCACTTCTTTTATTTTTATTCTTATTCTTCTCTGTTTGTTGAAGACCATCTAGTGCAAGGGTTATTGGATGTGTTTTGGTTCATTTCGGGTTAGCATTTGCAGGTCCCTTGCATTTCTTCTTCTTTAGTCTTTCTCCTACCTCTTTTGGTCAAATGCCTTCTATCCCCTTCTCCCAATTTTCTTGAGATTATTACTTCCCTCTTTTGTTTAGTATACTTTTGCCGATTCTCTGTTCCTTCTTCCTCTCAATATTTCTTTTCCTTTCACCTTATTCTTAGGTCGAATACCTCATCATTTCTCTCCATCTCTCTGTAGTTTTAGTTTTTGGGTAAGTGCTCTTGACTTCTCTTTTCTTTACTTCTTGCTTTTGGCATTCTTCTCTTTTCACTTTATGGGGTTAGTCGAACTTTCCATTACGGGTGTAAGTGCATTTGCTTGTTCTCTTTGTTCTTTGTCAATAGCTTTCCCCTCTAACATTTGCGTTTTCTCTACCAGTTGCTATCAGGGGTGATTACACCATCTTGTGCCCCGATTTAGGGTGTACTTTGTGTAAGCCGATTTCTACTACCATCCACTTTTAGTTCTTCATTTCGGTAACTTGCATACTGGGTTCAAGTTGTTTACATTTAGGGTTCTAGTTAACAGATTAGGTTTCAATGCAGATCTTGGCCAAGGGTCTTAAAGTTAATCTTGGTCAGTGGGATAAGTGGGATGAAACGCTTTTGTCAATCAAGGCAGGTAGTAATCACCGTGTTGGGAGTAAGTGTTATTAAGATGGTGTTAAACCCTAGTGTTTAAAAGATTGATTGTTTGTCATGTATGAATGTAGGCTGTGGCGCATGTGGACTTTTAGCACTATTCGTAATCAGGTGTGTAATCACACTACGATAACTGTTAATCGGCAAAAGCCGAAAAACATGTCTGTTGACGTTACACGAGTGTGCGCTCGCTCATGTGGTGGTTCAAACGCATAAAATGTGGGTGTTTAACAGAAGAGGCCACCATGAGCGAGTTCATGGGTTTAGGTCGTTTTGGGCCATGTTGGGCCAAAATGGGCCGTGTGGGCCCCACTGGATCATGGGCCCCTCACGAGTAAACCATATGAACGTGTGGAGATTATTGGGCCAGGCTATGTAATTCACACGGCTAAGGCCATTACCGGGCTATGTGGGCCATACGAGCGTGTGGGTCCATATGGGCCCGTAATATGTGCTTTGGGCCCATTATCACAGATTGACTATTTAGGTTGCACGAGTCACCCAAGACAACTGTGGACCTACTGTTGGGCCCCCAAGTGTACCCTGACCCTTATTTTTTTTATAAATAACTGATATACCCCTATGTGATGTCTGATTGTTTGAGCATGCCATTTTTACTGTATATAGAATTATATTATGTTGCATTGCATAGGGTGGGATGTATGATATTGGAGGAAGCGTACTGGAAGGCTATAAGCCTATTGCTGGCAACTCTGCTGCAAATAATGTTTTAGTGCCGCAACCGGTGTTACTTGGTGTGTAGGGCTGGGTGGGTCAATTTTATCCCCACATGGTGTGTAGGGTTGGTACGGAGATAGTGTGTAGAGGCTGGATTAGGTAGGATTTTCTGATTGCATACTGTACTGATTCTATTATGGGTTTAGGCCCTACTGATACTGTGACTAAAATAGGCTCAGGCCCATACTGTTTCTGATTCTTAAATGGGCTAAGGCACTAACTGAAACTGAAAGGGCTTAGGCTCAAATTGTGTTTACTCTGATTGTTTTCTTATATGGGATTACACACTGAGTTTTCGTAAACTCACCCTTCTATTTATCTGCGCAGGTAATCCTTAGGTGGATTAGTGCTGCGAGGGACTCGAAGGTGGCCATACAACAGCTCTTGCTTTCGGATATATCTTTTAAATTATAAGTAGTTTAATTTGGGTGTTTTTATTTAATAAGGCCTCTCTCTATTTTTATTTTTAGTTTGGGGGAAACCTATATTTGTTTTGCTTTAATATTGCCAGCAGTAGGAAAAACTCACGGGTTTTTAAAAAGACAAATAGTTTCAAAAATACCACGAATACGTAAACAGTTTTAAGAGCCACAACAAGAATACAATGTTTTTCAAGTAAACGCTATTGTTTTAAAAAGTTTCCGCTACAAATGAAAATTTGAAATTAATATCGTTTAGATCAAAGAGGCTTAATAAAGATTAGGCTTTTCAAACGTTATTATGCTTTACGAAAAACACTTTGATGTGACATCGCTAGATTCGACCATAATGCCCAGGTCGAGTTTGGGGTGTTACATTTATTGGTATCAAAGCCAGGTTGCAAAACTCGACTGTGAATTTGGGTTCCTTTTAAAATTGAGATTTTGAAAAAGGATTGATTTAGATGATTCGAAATACTTGGAAATGTTTTACTAAATGTGTGGTACACCAGTCTCTGGCGTCGATTCTGTAAGTTCTCTAAAATTTCTATCTGTTTAAATTGAAATACTGAGACTACTGTAGGTAGTAGAGTTACTAAAATATTCTGTTTAGGGTAAACTAAAACCATAGTAAAACCACAATCTATGAAAACAAAACTCCGAACAACTGATACTGTTTTTCATAAAATATTTGTTAATTAACACCGGACCTATAAGATGATGCATAAAAATATTAAATCAAAGAAAGAGTAACTAAGTAATGAGCACCAGAGGTACTCATGGAAAGGGTATAGAGGTCGCGGCAGAGGCCGTAGAGGTGCTCGGGCCGGGTCTTCAGAAACTGGCCATATGCCTAACAATGAAGCTAGGGAGGCACTGGTTTCACCTATAACTGAGACTGGGTCACACGATCGTGTAGCTGGGGACGATGCACTATCCCAAGCTATGTTGCAAATTTTAGAAAGGGTTGTTGGGCCTAATACTAGTACTGTGGGCTGTGGGTCGGTGACAGAATGACTTAGTCCTAATGGGGCTGAGATATTCAGGGGTATTGTTGGCGTGGCCCCTAATGTGGCTGAATATTGGATCGAGGCCACAGAGAGGATCATAGATGACCTTGATTGCACCTCCGAGCAGAAACTAAAAGGTGCAATGTCATTGCTACGAGATGAAGCCTATCAATGGTAGGTTACAGTTAAAGAGGGTACCCAACCCCAGCGGTTGACCTGGGAATTCTTCAAGACTCCATTCCAAGGAAAATATATGGGTACTAGTTATGTAGATGCTCGAAGGAGAGAGTTTTTGAATTTGACTCAGGGGGACAAATCTGTAGCTGAATACAAGGCTAAATTTTTTCAACTTAGCCGCTATACACGTGGGATGGTCGCAACTGAATATGAGCGCTGCGTTTGTTTCGAAGACGGTCTTAAAGATAGTCTATGAGTTTTGATAGCTCCACAGAGGGAGTGAGATTTTGCTGCTTTAGTGGATAAGGCAAATATCGCCGAGGATGTGAAGCGTGTTGAGTGCTAGTACTGTGAAAAGGAAAGGGGTAGAACAAGAAGGATTCGGAGCCCTCAAGTCCATCTCTGAGACCTGAGAAAAAGTCCAGAGTTGATGGGCCGGTCATAGTTGAGGCCCCTATTGCTATTACTGGATCGAAGCCCTGTGCAGATTGTGGGAGGCGCTATCAAGGCGAGTGCTGAAGAAGGATTGGGGCATGTTTGTGGCACGGATCCTTAGAGCACTGTATCGGAAATTGTCCACGGAGGCCCGATCAGATGCAAGCTACTGATACAAATACTGTTTAGCCGTCGAGAGGTGTTCTGCAGCCGTCGAGAGGCCGTGGTCAGGCCAGGGGTAGAAATGGTATGGGCTGTGGTCGGGGAGTAGAAGGAAAAAGTGCTGGTTATATCGAGGTAAGACAGCCATCACTAGTATATGTTGCACGTTGCTGAGAGGATGGAGATGCTCCAAATGTGGATACGGGAACATTCTTTATCCATGATGTACCTTATACTACATTGATTGATGTTGGATCTATGTATTCCTATATATAAAATCTACCGTACCGAAGACCTTGGGTTTAATGGTTGAAAGCACCACGAGCGAGGATGCTGAGTCCACTTAAGGGAAATTTATCTTTGGAGGACCAATGAGTTATCTTCTTGGCAAATTTGATGGAACTCCCTTTTGGAGAATTCGACCTAATACAAGGCATGGACCGGTTGGTTAAGCATCAAGTGAATTTGGATTGTGCTAACACTTAGGTTAAATGTGGTAGTGTTTTGGAAATAGATTGCGCAGCAGGAGTATATGCAACTGTTCTTATAGTTGGATATTTCGGGGACGAAATTTCTTTAAGGATGGGTGAGTTGTAACGCCCCAAAATTTGGGCCTAGAAGTTTTAAGTCTTGAGTGGGTGCAGTTAGGAGACTGCACATAAATGTTTAGCCGTGCAAGAAAGTGACATAACTGTGTATCTACTTCAGTGGTTAAGTGCTCTAGGAACTGTCTGAGAAGTCTTGTCAAGCCTTGGCTTTTGCAAAATTTTGATTTTACTTGATTAAAACCCTATCTCTCGTCAGTTGGCTTCTTAAATAAATGTGATTATTTCTTGTCGTAAAAGCCTACTAGTTTAGTGGTAAGTGGTGTGTGTGCAAGGGATCTGAGGTTCGATTCCCTGCTGGTGTAATTGGGGATCACATCTTTTTTACTGAGCGCCAAGGAAGGAGGTTGTGTTTGACCGAAACACTAAAAGTTTGAATAGATTTTTTGTTAGCCGAATCTAATGAGTGGATTATGGCAGATTACAATTGTTTGAATTGGTGGACAGGAGGGAATTTAAGAGAAAATCAATGGGATGGGAAGTAGAGAGAGTGTTGGAGTCGAATGAGGAATGTAGGCACTTGTGAGTTCAATTTTAGGGAGTTTCAGGATAGGTTTTGGGTGTTTTACTCTTTGATTCGTTTTTTTCACTTCTTTTATTTTTATTCTTTCTGTTTGTTGAAGACCATCTAGTGCAAGGGTTATTGGCCTTGTTTTGGTTTGTTTCAGGTTAACATTTGGAGGTCCCTTGCCTTTCTTCTTCTTTAGTCTTTCTCCTACCCCTTTTGGCCGAATGCCTTATATCCCCTTCTCCCAATTTTCTTGAGATTATTACTTTCCTCTTTTATTTAGTATACTTTGGTCGATTCTCTCTTCCTTCTTCCTCTTAATATTTCTTTCCTTTTCACCTTCTTCTTGGCTGAATTCCTCATCATTTCTCTCCATCTCTCTCTAGTTTTAGTTTTTGGGTAAGTGCTCTTAACTTTTCTTTTCTTTACTTCTTACTTTCAGCTTTATTATCTTTTCACTTTATGGGGTTAGCCGAACATTCTATTGCAAGTGTAAGTGCAGTTGCTTGTTCTCTTTGTTCTTTGTTAATAGCTTTCCCCTCTAACATTTACTTTTTCTCTACCGGTTGCTGTCAATGATGATTGTGCCATCTTGTGCCTCAGTTAAGGGTGTACTTTGTGTAAGCCGATTTCTGCTACCCTCCACTTTTAGTTCTTCATTTCGGTAAGTTGCGTACTGGGTTCAAGTTGTTTACGTTTAGGGTTCTAGTTAACAGATTAGGTTTCAATGCAGATCTTGGCCAAGGATCTTGAAGTTAATCTTGGTCAGTGGGATAAGTGGGGTGAAATGCTTTTCTCAATCAAGGCAGGTAATAATCACCGTGTTGATATTAAGTGTTATTAAAAGGGTGTTTAACCCTAGTGTTTAAAAGATTGATTGTTTGTCATGTAATGTACACTGTGGCACTCGTGGACTTTTAGCACTCTTCGCAATTAGGTGTGTAATCACACTACGATAACTGTTAATCGAAAAAAGTCAAAAAACATGTCTGTTGACGCTACACGAGTGTGCGCTCACTCGTGTAGTGGTTCGAACGCATAAAACGTGGGCATTTTGTAACTTTTGAAATTAGGGCCTAGTCAGAATAATGGTTTTAAGACTACAAATCCAATGTTAAAATAATTATTTTATAATCATTATGAGGTCTAGGATATGAAAATAAGCATGTGTTAAAGTTTCATGAAGAAATTCTATGTGTAAGGTGTCCAATTGGTAATTAAAGACCAAATTGAATAAATTGGAAAACTTGGGTTTTAGAAGCAATTAGTATGAAATTGCTATCAATTATTAATTAGAGGTCTTTAAAGAGTAATTTTCCCAATTTCTAAGTTTTTGGACAAAAATGGGCATGCATGGAAAATTTTGGAAGTTTAGTAATGAAGGGCATTTTGGTCATTTGGTTAATTAAAGAATAAAAAGGGAAAAATAAGCCAAAATCATGTCATTCATCTTCTCTATGTTGCTGAAATATGAATGCTCTCCATAGCTAGGGTTTTCAACATTTCAAGCTCAATAGTAAGTGCTCCCTAGCCTCATTTTTAACATTCTTCATATTTTTTAGATCCTTGTAACATACTCTCTCTATTTCTACCCATATTTCGAGCTAGTGTTCATGCTCGAAAATTTACCCATGCATGAGATGTTTGTGTTTTGATGATTTATGGAGGGACATGAGAGTTTGAAGGATGGTAAACAACTTTTACTAAGTGGTTTTTCATGGAAATGGCTTAAAGGACTAAATTGTAAAAGTTGTGGAAATGGGTAGGAAAATATAGAATGAAGGGAAAACATGGACTCCTATAAGTGTGTATAATATTCGGCTAGGCTTGGCTAGCCAAGAAATTACATGCATTTCATTATACGAGCCTTAGTGCTAAATTGTAAATATTGTGAAAGGTTAGGGGCAAAATGTTCATTTTGCCCGAGGGTGAGTTTTAGACCTAAAACGAATAATGTGATGTATTAATAATCTAATTTTATTAATATAGACCCTAAGGAAAAAAATTCAGAGGTCGACCGTGGAAAACGAAAGGTTTCGGAATAATCAAGACATGAAACTTAAGCAATTACTGGGTAAGATCGTATAACCCGAACTAAAATTTTAATATACTTAAACATGCATGTTCTTGAATGTATGAGAATTTAGATATTCATTGCATGATAATTCATGAAATGGGCTTGTGTAAACGAAAGATGATAAATGTCCCAATTGAAATAGAAAGGGAAAATTCGATGGATAAATTATGGCTTGCATGATACGAGATCTTGCATGCGTTGCAGAAAAGGATTTAGCCCAGATGGGTAATCCGATTATCTCAAAATAGAAAGGATCTAGCCTGGACGGGTGTTCCTTGAGTGATTGAGCCTCCTGAAGAATATGGTGTATTAAGGATTTATCCTGAATGGGTAATCTGATTGAGGACTAAATTTAGCCTGGACTGGCAATTTAGATCCAAGCTTTTGAGAGTATTGTCGTTAAAAAGGGATTTAGCCTGGACTGGTAATCTTGACATTGCTCTATGAGTTATTACTACGGGGGATTTAGCCTGGACTGGTAATCCCGCCATAAGATGTAAGGTTCACAGGAGTACATACTTGAGATGATCACTTGTATGATTTGACAGTAAATGGTAATCCATTGAGATTTTCTAGAAATTCAACAAGAATTAACATGCTAAAATAAAGAATGAGAATATTGAATTGATGAGCTCATCTAAGACTAATGACATGATGTATTGTTATGAGACTAATTTGATGATTGAGTGTATGTGATAAGGAAACTATTTCACACTTGTTGGAATTATTGCCTAAATATGGTTGTATGCTAATTAACCAGTAAGTGTACTTTCCAGTTATTCAGACTTACTAAGCATATAAATGCTTACCTCCTTCTCCTTTCCCTGTCTTATAGAGCTCGAGGACTCGTGAAGATTAGAAGACGGTTGGAGAATCAACACACTATCGACTTGTCCTGCTTAGGTATATAGATACTTACATTTTGTTTAATGGCATGTATAGGATTTTTGGTTATTTTGTTATATGTGTCATTTGGCTAGCCAATGTAAGGGCCTAAATGATATACCTATTCATTTTGTATATGGCCATAAGACATGGCTCAATTTGATGTAGGTTGTAACCTACTAATTGTGCATGTTGGTGTTTAAATGTTCATTAGATGGTTAAATGTAGCATATCATGAATAGACAAGTGGAATGTGGCCAAACCACTTGGAGATGGCTAGGTCATAATTGGCAATGAGTTATAAAATGAGCCAAGTCTAAATGTGTTTGATGGTATGGTAATCTTTAATACAAAAAGGATAATTTAGCATGTATTAAACCGATGAGATGAGGTTAAAGTGCAATGAGTTATGCTAAGGTTGCTTAAGAGTATAATTAGTCCATGTTAAAAACCCTTGAAATCTTTAATTAGAGGGTGACCAAAGGCTTGGAAAATAGCCCCAAAAAGGTCCACACGGGTAGACACTCGGGCATGTGTCTAGGTTGTCCATGACACATGGTCAGCCCCCATGGGCGTGTTGCCTAGCCGTATGTCCCTTGCACCTAAAAGTTTAGGTCAATTTGCATAGTAATAAACACACGGGCGAGGCATAGTCATGTGTCCCAACCGTGTGCAGGGCACGGCTTAGCATACAGGCGTGTGCCTCAAAATGAATGATGATGTCATACATAGAATGTCTGAGTTTTTGGACACAGGCGACCACACGGGCATGTCCAGGCCATGTGAGGGACACGAGCTAAGGACACGGACGTGTGCTCGAAAACCCCTATAAGTTTGAAATGGAAAAGAAATTCAATTAATTTCACACGACTAAGTGACACGGGCGTGTGCATTGCCTCCACACGGGCGTGAGAGGCTTAAACCTAGAAATTTTCCTAAGATTTTCTTAAGCTCTCGGTTTAGTCCCAGACCATTCTTAATACATGTTTTGGGTCCCGTAGGCCCACAATAGGGACACTAGGACATTACTTGTTTTGTTTTAAATTAAAATGAAATTTTATAACCCGTATTTTCTGAAAGTGTCCGAGTATATGTCTGGTAATGCCTCGTACCTTGTCCCGGTCTAGGGTAGGGTAAGGGGTGTTACACGTTTGACAGAAGAGGCCACCATGAGCGAGTTTAAGGGCTTAGGTAGTTTTGGGCTACGTTGGGTCGAAATGGGCCGTGTGGGCCCCACACGAGTAAACCACACGGACGTGTCGAGATTATTGAGCCAGGCTATGTAATTTACATGGCTAAGGCCATTTCTGGGTTATGTGGGCCGTACGAGCGTATGGGCCCACATGGGCCCATAATATTGGATTTGGGCCCATTATCACCGATTGATTGTTAAGGTTGCACAGGTCACCCAAGACGACTATGGACCTACTGTTGGGCCGGTAAGTGTACCCGGACCCTTACTTTTTTTTTTGTAAATGATTAATATATCCCTATGTGATGTATGACTGTTTGAGCATGCCATTTTTACTATATATAAATTTATATTATGTTGCATTGCATGGGCTGGGATATATGATATAGGAGGAAGTGTACTAGAACGCTATAAGCCTATTATTGGCAACTTTGCTACAAATATTGTTTTAGTGCCGCAACCAGTGCTACTTGGTGTGTAGGGATAGGTGGGTCGATTTCATCACCACATGGTGTGTAAGTTTGGTACGGAGATGGTGTGTAGAGGCTGGATTGGGTAGGATTTTTTGATTGCATACTGTATTGATTCTGTAATGGCTTAGGCCCCACTGGTACTATTACTGAAATGGGCTCAGGCCTACACTATTTCTAATTCCGAAATGGGCTAAGGCCCTAACTAAAACTGAAAGGGCTTAGGCCCAAATTGTGTTTACTCTGATTGTTTGCTTATATGGGATTACACACTGAGTTTTTATAAACTCACCCTTCTGTTTATCTGCGCAGGTAATCCTTAGGTGGATCGGTGCTGTGAGGGACTCGAAGGTGGCCACACAATAGCTCACTCTTTTGAATTTATCTTTTAAATTATAAGTAGTTTAATTTGGGCATTTTTATGTAATAAGGCCTCTCTCTATTTTTATTTTTAATTTTTGGGAAACTTATATTTGTTTTACTTTAATACTGCCAGTAGTAGGAAAAACACGCGTGTTTTCAAAAAGACAAATGTTTTAAAAAATACCATGAATACTTAAACGGTTTTAAGAGCCACCACAAGAAAACAATGTTTTACAAGTAAACGCTAGTATGCAACTGTTTTAAAAAGCTTCTGCTACAAATGAGATTTTGAAATTAATATCATTTTAGATCAATGAGGCTTAATAAAGATTGGGCTTTTCAAATGATATTATGCTTTACAAAAAACACTTTGATGTGACATTGCCAAATTCTGCCATAATGTCCAGGCCGGGTTTGGGGTGTTACAATCATTTTTGCTCTTTCGAGCCATGATCGGTAAGCTCCTTCTGAGCTGATAAACGGTAAGCTCTGAAGAGCTGAACGGTAAGCTCTATAGAGCTGAAACAAAAATGGTAAGCCCCGAAGAGCTAAAACAGTAAGCTCATATGCACTATCGTGAGTCCACAACAAATACAGGAGCTTGACCAAATGGTAACCCTAGTGACATGTCACTTGTATCCTACGACTTTCTAAGGTTCAAATGGGATTCGTATTTCACGGTAAGCATTATTTTAGGCATCCTATTTTCCATTAATCACATATATTCAATCTATATACATTCATTTCAAATACATACAATTAATTTAAAGTTAGATTCTAATTATACGAACTTACCTCGAGTTGCTCGGATATCAACTAATTGCTACTAGTTAATCTTTTCTTTTCCTTGATCTAAACCTGAACTCTGCTTATCTTGGTCTATATATTAACAAATTCAACATTTTTAGTAATCATTTAATTCAATTCACACATATTTGGCAAATTACACATTTGCCCCTATACTTTTGACTACTTTGCAATTTAGTCCTTTATACACAAAATGACAAATTTATGCAATTTACCCTTAACCCTTGTATAGCCGAATTTCATATAACCTCAGAGCAGCCCATATTTTCATTTTATTCACATTTCCAACCACAACATTTCTATCTTTTACAATTTAATCCCTAATTCTCATTTTTCTCAAAAAAATCACTTTATAAAACTTGTATATCTATTAAAAAGCATCAATAATCTAACAAGAAACTTCAAAATACCTAAATATTCAACAATGGCATATCTCAAAATCTTTAATAGTTTTAAAAACAAAGGTACAGGTTAGCTAGATTAAGTTGCAACGAACTCAAAAACGTAGAAATCATTAAAAATCGAGTCAAAACCATACCTTAATCTAGCTAAGAATGTATCGAAACTATGGAAGCTTCAGAACCCCTATTTTGTTTCTCAAAATCAACAATGAAGATGAAGGAAATAATATGATTTTGGTTTTGTTTTATTTAATATAACATAATTAACATTTTACCAAAATAACCTTAATGAATTTTAATAATTTCAAAAATACCAAGCCAACAACTTCCACTATATCATTTAGGGTCTAATTGACATGCAAGGACTCTCATATTAATAAACCATATCAATTTAATGCCTTTAAACAGTAGTATTCAACTTTTATGCGTTACGCGATTTAATCCTTTTTATTGAATTAAACATTTAAATGGTAAAATTTCTTAACAAAATTTTTATACTGTCATTCTATCATGCTATAAACTATATTAATATACTAAAATAAATATTTTGACTTAGAATTTATGGTCTCGAAACCACTGTTTCGATTTGACCTAAAAACGGGTTGTTACAAGTTCAGCCTGAGTCGAGTAAAGAATTCGTAATTTTTAGTGATGCATCATTACATGGCCTGGGTTTTGTTTTGATGCAGGAAGGAAAAGTTGTAGCTTATTCCTCGAGACAGTTGAAGTTGCACGAAAAGAATTATCTGACGCACGATTTAGAGTTAGCCACGATAGTGTTTGCATTGAAAATTTGGCGTCATTACTTGTTTGGTGAGAAATGTCATATTTATAATGACCAAAAAAACTTGAAATATCTGATGACTCAAAAAGATTTGAATTTGTGACAACGGAGATGGTTAAAATTGCCAAAGGACTTTGAATTAGTGATTGACTATCATCCGGAAAAAGCAAACGTAGTTGCTGATACTTTGAGTCAAAAGTCCTTATTTGCTTTATGTGCTTTGAACACACAATTACCTTTGTCTAACGATGATTCAATAGTAGCCGAGTTGAAAGCGAGACCGTTATTTCTACAGTAGATTTATGAGGTTCAAAAATTTGATAATGAATTGCAAGCAAAATGTGCTCAGTGTGAGTCGACTTCAGATTCAGAGTTTTGAGTAGGGCTTTGTGACAGCCCTAAAGTGGCCCTAGTCGAAAAGCGGTTTCGGGACTGCTAAACCGAGTCACCAAATTATTTGAATATGATATCTATTGTCTAAAATATGTGATTATGAATGTGTGAATGTTTTAAGCTTCGATTTAGTAAATTGCATGTGAAATTAGTCGATAGGACTTATGTGTGACACTTTTGAAATGTGATAGGTAAATCTATAAGGATCTATTAGTGCATGTAATTAAAGGGGTGGACTTGCATGTCAACTTCCCCCTTTTTAATTGCTAGTGGCCAGCCATGACAAAGGGTGATGGGCAAAACATGTCATAAAACATGTTGTGACAATGGTGTATGTTAGGAAAAATAAAATAAGGAGTATGGGTAATAAAGAAATGGGAAAAAAAAAAGAATGGTGTGAGTGTTGCCCCCCCCATTGCCGTGAGTTGAGGGAAAGAAGAAAAAAAAAGTGTCCATCATTTTTCACTTCTTTTGGCTGAAAATTCTAAGGAAGAAAGAAAACAAGTTGTGTTCTTTGGTTCTTCTTGGCTGATTTGAGAGGGGGAAGAAAGGAGTGAAGCAATCGGTCATCTTATGTCGATATTAAGGTAAGGAAGTTGATACTAGTTCTTGAAATCCTAGTTGATTTTGAGTGAGATATCAAGTTATTGTTGGTAACCCATGTTGAAATTGTGATTTTGGAATAAGTAAGGTTTTCGACTATGGAGATTAATAAGGGTGATGGTTGTGTTTCATGCTAAATCTTGATGATTATGAGTTCCTTTCTTGGGTCTACCTTAGATCCATGAAGTATATTTTATTTGGTGTTGTTGGAAGTATCGGCCATGGTATATCCATAAGCATGATTTATGCTTATTGCATGATAGGTAAGATTTGTGTTTTGGATATATGTTTATATTTGGTTATAATCAACTTGTGATTCGCTCTTGCACATATATATATATATATATGTTTGCACATGATGTATTGGTATGACATATATACTATCTCAAGGTATATATTTACATATGATGATGTTTCCGTTATGAAGTAAATGATTGATGCGTATTGAGTTACAATATGTAATCGTTAGTTAGTAAAATGTATGCCATTTATGTGTGGTATTATATATAATTGGCCTCAACATGGACATGCATATTCGCCACATGAGGTGGATTGGTGTGCATGCATTCGGTTAGAGGCAAGCATATTGATGCCTATTCTTGGCTTAGATAATCGGCTAAAAGAGAGTGTGGACTATCGTGTTGAGTTAGATTCATGATTTCGTATATATCCGACTTTAATGTCTAATGAATATATATGGGCTAAGTACCTTGAGTTCCTCTTTTGATACTCAAATGATTAAATCAATTTATTTGTCAATTTAAGCTCAAGAGCAAAGGGAACTAAATCCGATAAAGGGAAGGAAAAAGTGGTCGAATAGCCATCGAAATCGTTCGACAACATCCGAGGTAAGTTTTTGAGTAATGGAATTTGGATTATGATTTGATTAGATCATGTTTTAAGCAAAATCAAAATCATGCTCTTTGTGTGTGGCTATTGAGCCGAAATTGCAAGTGTGATAAGTGTCTTGTGTTTGAGTTTTGCTAATGAAAATGAAATACGAATGTGTCATGATTTATTGATAACTGTGCTTGGTTATTCGAATGATGTCCGGGCTAAGTCCCAAAGGCTTTGTGGTAAGTGACTATACCCGGACTAAGATCCGAAAGCATTCGTGCGAGTTACTAAATTCGGACTAAGATCCGAAGGCATTTGTGCGAGTTACTAAATCCGGGTTAAGTCCCAAAGGCATCTCGTATGAAGTTACTATAACCGGCTATGTCCCAAGGCATTTGAATGAGTAGCTATATCCGATTAAACTCAAAGGTACGTGATTCGGGAATGAATGAACTTGCTGTAAAATTTCGCTTAATACGCTTGTGAAATCCCAACAATGAGGTATGTTTCAGATGTGCTTTGAATTAGTTGAGCCCTTACAAATAAGTATTCTCTTAGTTGATAAATGAGCTACCGGCCTTTGGCTAAGTTGATCTTTGTGTATGAATATAAGGGTTGGTAATATGAAGTAAGTATGATATTGAGAATTTGTGCATATGAAATTATCTGTTTAGCTACATAAATACTATACTTTGGTTGTGTCTAAATTCATGAGTCAAACTTACTAAGCATTAAATGCTTACTCCGTTTCTTTGATTCTCTGTTTTATAGATTTTGGTTCTTCAGCTATCGGACTCGGGATTTTTGAAGTCGTAGTCGCCCACACTATCAAAGCTCCTTTTGGTATATTTTTGGTTGAACTTTGAAATGGCATGTATAGGACTACCCTTTTGTTGTAGGTCATGTACCTTTCGGTTTTGTGTAAATTTGGATAGCCATGCGAAAATGGCTCAAGTATACTTTGGGCATGGTATTATAATCATTGTATGTTGTTCATTAAGAGGTATGGAAATGTTTGGAAACCATTAGCCATTGGGATGGTTAATCATGATCATATTTTGTGCTATTTATGAAAAAGGGCTAGTTGAATCATGGAAACTATGAAATAGATAAAGCCTACCTTAAAGACAGATGTCGACAAATTGCAGTGGACGTGGATGTGAAAAATAACTAAAAATAGTAGGAATGGAATTAAATAGTGAATAAATTATGTAAACGAACCTTGACGAGTCTATTTTCATAGGAAAATAACAAAACGATCATATGAACAAGATGTTAAGAGATATTTAAATTTTTGTGAGATGTACGTAACAGCTTTACGAGTCCCTGTTCCGACTTTGGAAATTCATTATAAATTGACCAGAGATAATTAGAAGCCATTCCATATATGTACAGATTGTTTTTCGAGTCTAGTTTTTGTAGTCGATCCCTGTAACATGGGGAACTTTAACTAATAAACTGTACTAATTGGCCTAAACAAAAATTCTAGGAAAAAATCTGTAGATGGACATATGAGTCTAGTTTCAGGGAAAAATTACGAAACTGATTTTTGAGTTTTGGAACTCGAGATATGATTTTTAAGGTGACAGTGACGTAGTTAGCCAACTGCCTGGAAATTGTTTTAAAAGGGACTGTGAAAATGAGTGGTTTAAGCCCGTTAACCCCTCGTGTTCGACTCTGGCAGCGGTCTCGGGTTCGGGGTGTTACAGTTTTATTTGTATCAGAGCTACGGTTTAGTCGATTCTAGGACTACCGTAATGCGTTTGGGTCTAGCTATACATGCCATTTTATGTGATTATTTGATAGTGTGGTGATTTCTGACATTTGCAAATGTGTTTGTTTATAGTAATGGATCTCGATCCCGACCGAAGCGGTAGGTGATGATCTTGAGAGTGTAGCGCTGCTTCGCGCAAGGGACAACAATGTGGACTCTCAACCTATTGCTAGCAATCCGAATGATGAGGCTAGGCAAGCTTTTTATAGCGTGATGAATGATTGGTTCAACCAATACATTCGAACTAATACTGCTGTTCCACAACCTCCATTCCCAACAAATACCACCCCAAGACCTACAATGCCTCCGAGAATCGACCAAATAAGGTCAAATAAGCCCTAGTTGATAGAATCAAAACACGGGCTCTCAATTTAAGGCTACAGATAGCGATGATGCCGAGCAAGCTGAATTTTGGTTGGACAACACTATTCGGTACTCGATGAGCTATCTTGCACACCGATGAGTGCCTAAAGTGTACTATCTCCTTGCTACGTGATTCGCCTACTATTGGTGGAATACGTTGACTTCTGTTGTGCCTAGAGAGCAAGTAACTTGGGAGTTCTTCCAAACCGAAGTTTCATAAGAAGTATATCGATCGAGATTCATTGACAAAAACGGAAGGAATTTCTTGAACTCAAACAAGGTTCCATGTCTGCCATCGACTATGAACGAAAATTTGTGAGGCTTAGCCAGACGCATACGAGAATGCATTTCCTCGAAGCCATAATGTGTAAACGCTTTGAGGATGGACTAAATGATGATATAAAGTCAGTATGTTGGCATCTTGGAAATCCGAGAATTTGTAGTACTTGTTGAGCGAGCTTGCAAGGCCGAGGAGCTCAAGATGGAGAAAAGAAAAGCCGAGGTGGGAGCAAGGAGTTTCAGAAGAGGTCTTCGTGGAAGCCCTTCCCACACCATCGAAGAAATTTAGAGATGGCTTGGGCGGTCTAGGGACACTTCGGCTTTTCTAGACGAGATCGCGATCGACCCCTGAGCACACGAGTCACTTGATCGCCAGATGTTGGAAATGACCGTCGAGATAGAGCGGAATACCAAGATTGTGGTAAATGGCATTCGGGAGTTGTAGGTTCCATGACCGCCTCGTTATAAGTGCGGGTCACCGACCACTTTATCAAAGATTGCCCGAGATTATCTCAATGAATGTAAATCGAGTGGGAAACCGGTGCTACCACCGCTGGGGTAGACCATCTAGGAATACGGCAATGCTAGCGGTGGTTAGAGAGGATCTAGAGATGCTACCACCGATCTCGAGGCTCGTGCTCTCGCTAGGGCTTATGCCATACGCGCATGCGAGGATGCTTCCTCGCCGGATGTTATTACCTACTTTCACTCTCTTTGATACTAATGTGATTGCTTTGATTGACCTCGGTTCTACTCATTCTTATATATGCGAAACCTTAGCATCCAAGAAGACTTTACCTATTGAGTCTCATCGAGTTCGTAATTCGGTGTCAAATCCTTGGGTCGTTACGCGCTTGTTGACAAAGTGTGTAAGAAATGCCCCTAGTAATTTGAGGTTCTGCTTTCCTACGGACTTGATGCTTTTGCCGTTCGATGAATTTGATGTTATTCTTGGTTTGAATTGGTTGACCGTGCATGATGCAGTTGTGAATTGCAAAAGAAAGACTATTGATTTGAGGTGCGCAAATAACGAGATAATTCGAGTTGAGTCTACGGACTTAAAGGAGTTGCCAGCTGTAATATCAGCAATTTTGGCCCAGAAATATGTAAGAAAGGGGTGCGAAGCATACCTTGCGTATGTACTTGATGACAAGGAATTGGAAAAGAAACCCGAATCTGTGCCTGTGGTTTGTGAATACCCGGATGTTTTTCCTGATGAATTACCAGGTTTACCACATGTTCGGGAAGTAGAGTTTGGTATTGAGCTTGTACCTGGGACTACGCCAATTTCGATAGCTCCGTATCGTATGGCACCAACCGAGTTAAAAGAATTGAAAGCTTAGTTGCAAGAGTTGACGGATAGAGGTTTCGCTCGACCGATTTTCTCACCTTGGGGTGCACCAGTATTGTTTGTGAAAAAGAAGGACGAAACCATGAGGATGTGCATTGACTATCGTCAGCTGAATAAAGTGACGATAAAGAATAAATATCCGTTACCACGTATTAATGATTTGTTTGATCAACTAAAGGGAGCCTCAGTGTTTTCAAAGATAGATTTGAGATCGGGGTATTACCGATTCATGAATTCGAGATTCGGATATACCCAAAACTTCTTTCGTAATCGAGATACGGCCACTACGAGTTCTTAGTGATGCCGCTTGGGCTCACTAATGCCCTACGGTATTTATGGATTTGATGAATTGGATCTTCGATCGTATTTGGACCGGTTCAGAAGTTGTGTTCATTGACGACATCTTGGTCTATTCAAGAGATGAGACCGAACATGTTGAGCACCGAGATTAGTGTTGCAAATTTTACGGATAAGCAGTTATATGCTAAGTTCAAGAATCGTGAGTTCGGTTAAGAGAGGTTAGCTTCTTGGGTCACGTGGTATCCGTGACGGGTATTCGAGTTGACCCGAGCAAAATTTCAGCCATACTTAAATGGAAGCCTCCGAGAAATATTACCGAGGTTCGAGCTTTTTGGGACTTGCTTTACTTACCGACGGTTTGTAAAAGGTTTCTCGATGATAGCCACACCCATGACGAAGCTACTTCAAAAGATGTTAAGTTCGAATGGACCGAAAAATGTCGAAAAGTTTTGATCAACTGAAAACTTATTTGACTAAGCTCAATTTTAGTGCAAATTTCTAATCGTGCAAAGAGTTTGTCATCTATAGTGACGCCTCCCTACTTGGGTTAGGATGCGATTGATGCAAGAAGGTCAAGTTGTGGCCTATGCATCGAGACAATTAAAGCCACATGAGAAAAATTATCCGACCCATGATCTCGAATTAGCGCCATCGTATTCGGCTTGAAAATATGGCGACATTACTTATTTGGTGAGAAGTGCCATGTATTTTGGATCACAAAAGTCTCAAATATTTGATGACTCAAAGAGACTTGAATCTGCGACAAAGGCGTTGGCTTGAGTTGTTGAAAGATTATGAGATGGTCATTGATTATCACCCGAAAGGCTAATGTGGTTGCGACGCCTTAAGCCGTAAATCACCGCTTGCTTTACGAGCAATGAATGTACACTTGTCCATTTCTACCCGACAATGTGTTAGTAGCCAATTAAAGGCCAAACCATTATTGATTCATCAAATTCGTGAAGCTCGGAAAGTCGACGATGAGTTGGTTGCAAGACGGGCTGAATGTGTTCTGAATGTGGAATCAGAGTTTCAAATTGATGATGACGATTGTTTGAGGTACAGAAATCGGTTGTGTGTTCCAAGAAATTCAAAACTCATTTCGATGATTCTGAACAAAGCTCATTGTAGCCGAATGTCAATTCACCCGGTGAGTACAAAAATGTACCACGACCTAAGACGTCAATTTTGGTGGCATGGTATGAAACGAGACATTTCCGATTTTGTTTCGAAGTGTTTAATATGTCAGCAAGTGAAGGCGGAACATCAAGTGCCTACGGGTTTGCTCCAACCGATCATGATACCTGAATGGAAATGGGATCGAGTAACGATGGATTTTGTATCTGGGCTGCCAGTGTCGGCAAATAAGAAAGATGCGATTTGGCTCGTTGTTGATAGATTGGCTAAGTCGGCTCACTTTATCCCCGTACGCACGGATTTTTCAATGGATAAATTAGCTGAATTGTATGTTTCTCAGATTGTGAGATTACACGGGGTACCTATTTCTATCGTGTTGGATAGAGATCTGAGATTCACCTCACGATTTTGGAAGAAATTACAAGAAGCTTTGGGTACCAAGCTGCATTTTAGCACCACTTTTCATCCACAAACAGATGGTCAATCCGAGCGGATAATTTAGATACTTGAGGATATGTTGAGATGTTGCATCCTCGAGTTTAGTGGTTCGTGGGAACGGTATTTACCTTTGATTGAATTTGCTTACAACAATAGTTTTCAGTCAAGTATTAAGATGGCACCTTACGAGGCTTTGTACGGTCGAAAATGCCGTACGCCATTATTTTGGACTGAGCTCGGTGAAAGTAAAATTTTCGGAGTGGATTTGATTAAAGATGCTGAGCAGAAAGTAAGAATAATTTGTGAAAGTCTAAAGGCAGCATCAAATCGTCAGAAGTCGTACGCGGATTTAAAACGAAGAGATATTGAGTATCAGGTGGGAGACAAAGTGTTTCTTAAGGTGTCGCCTTGGAAAAAGATACTTAGATTTGGCTGTAAGGGCAAATTGAGTCCGAGATTCGTTGGGCCATATGGGATCTCCGAACGAGTTGGCCCAGTTGCATATAGGTTGCTTTTACCCCCTGAACTCGAAAGGATCCACAACGTTTTTCATGTTTCGATGCTTCGACGTTACAGATCCGATCCTTCACACGTAATAAACCCCTCCAAGGTCGAAATTCAAGCTGATATGAGTTATGAAGAAGAGTCGATTCGTATCCTAGCTCGTGAAGTGAAAGAGTTACGAAACAAAAAGGTTCCGTTAGTAAAAGTGTTATGGCTCAAACACGGGATGGAAGAAGCTACTTGGGAACCCGAGAACTCTATGAAAGAGCGATACCCAAACCTATTTACCGGTAAGATTTTCGGGGATGAAAATTTCTTAAGTGGGGGAGAGTTGTGACAGCTCTAAAGTGACCCTAGTCGGAAAGCGGTTTCGGGACCGCTAAACTGAGTCACCAAATTATTTGAATATGATATCTATTGTCTAAAATATGTGATTATGAATGTGTGAAGGTTTTAAGCTTCGATTTAGTAAATTGCATGTGAAATTAGTCGATAGGACTTATGTGTGACACTTTTGAAATGTGATAGGTAAATCTATAAGGATCTATTAGTGCATGTAATCAAAGGGGTGGACTTGCATGTCAACTTCCTCCTTTTTAATTGCTAGTGGCCGGCCATGACAAAGGGTAATGGGCAAAACATGTCATAAAACATGTTGTGACAATAGTGTATGTTAGGAAAAATAAAATAAGGAGTATGGGTAATAAAGAAATGGGAAAAAAAAAAGAATGGTGTGAGTGTTCCCCCCCCCATTGCCGTGAGTTGAGGGAAAGAAGAAAAAAAAAAGTGTCCATCATTTTTCAATTCTTTTGGCTGAAAATTCTATGGAAGAAAGAAAACAAGTTGTGTTCTTTGGTTCTTCTTGGCCGATTTGAGAGGGGGAAGAAAGGAGTGAAGCAATCGGTCATCTTAGGTCGATATTAAGGTAAGGAAGTTGATACTAGTTCTTGAAATCCTAGTTGATTTTGAGTGAGATATCAAGTTATTGTTGGTAACCCATGTTGAAATTGTGATTTTGGAATAAGTAAGGTTTTCGACTATGGAGATTAATAAGGGTGATGGTTGTGTTTCATGCTAAATCTTGATGATTATGAGTTCCTTTCTTGGGTCTACCTTAGATCCATGAAGTATATTTTTATTTGGTGTTGTTGGAAGTATCGGCCATGGTATATCCATAAGCATGATTTATGCTTATTGCATGATAGGTAAGATTTGTGTTTTGGATATATGTTTATATTTGGTTATAATCAACTTGTGATTCGGCTCTTGCACATATATATATATATATATGTTTGCACATGATGTATTGGTATGACATATATACTATCTCAAGGTATATATTTACACATGATGATGTTTCGGTTATGAAGTAAATGATTGATGCGTATTGAGTTACAATATGTAATTCATTAGTTAGTAAAATGTATGCCATTTATGTGTGGTATTAAGTGTATAATTGGCCTCAACATGGACATGCATATTCGGCCACATGAGGTGGATTGGTGTGCATGCATTCGGTTAGAGGCAAGCATATTGATGCCTATTCTTGGCTTAGATAATCGGCTAAAAGAGAGTGTGGACTATTGTGTTGAGTTAGATTCATGATTTCGTACATATCTGACTTTAATGTCTAATGAATATATATGGGCTAAGTACCTTGAGTTCCTCTTTTTGATACTCAAATGATTAAATCAATTTATTTGTCAATTTAAGCTCAAGAGCAAAGGGGAACTAAATCCGATAAAGGGAAGGAAAAAGTGGTCGAATAGCCATCGAAATCGTTCGACAACATCCGAGGTAAGTTTTTGAGTAATGGAATTTGGATTATGATTTGATTAGATCATGTTTTAAGCAAAATCAAAATCATGCTCTTTGTGTGTGGCTATTGAGCCGAAATTGCAAGTGTGATAAGTGTCTTGTGTTTGAGTTTTGCTAATGAAAATGAAATACGAATGTGTCATGATTTATTGATAATTGTGCTTGGTTATTCAAATGATGTTCGGGCTAAGTCCCGAAGGCTTTGTCCTAAGTGACTATGCCCGGACTAAGATCCGAAGGCATTCATGCGAGTTACTAAATCCGGACTAAGATCCGAAGGCATTTGTGCGAGTTACTAAATCCGGGTTAAGTCCCGAAGGCATCTGTGCGAGTTACTATAACCGGGCTATGTCCCGAAGGCATTTGAATGAGTAGCTATATCCGATTAAACTCCGGAGGTACGTGATTCGGGAATGAATGAACTTGCTATAAAAATTTCAGTTAATACGCTTGTGAAATCCCAACAATGAGGTATGTTTCGTATGTGCTTTGAATTAGTTGAGCCCTTACAAATAAGTATTCGCCGCTTGATAAATGAGCTACCGCCTTTGGCTAAGTTGATCTTTGTGTATGAATATAAGGGTTGGTAATGTGAAGTAAGTATGATATTGAGAATTTGTGCATATGAAATTATCTGTTTAGCTACATAAATACAATACTTTGGTTGTGTCTAAATTCATGACTCAAACTTACTAAGCATTAAATGCTTACTCCGTTTCTTTGATTCTCTGTTTTATAGATTTTGGTTCTTTAGCTATCGGACTCGGAATTTTTGAAGTCGAAGTCGCCCACACTATCAAAGCTCCTTTTGGTATATTTTTGGTTGAACTTTGAAATGGCATGTATCGGGCTACCCTTTTGTTGTAGGTCATGTACCTTTCGGTTTTGTGTAAATTTGGATAGCCATGCGAAAATGGCTCAAGTATACTTTGGGCATGGTATTATAATCATTGTATGTTGTTCATTAAGAGGTATGGAAATGTTTGGAAACGATTAGCCATTGGGATGGTTAATCATGATCATATTTTGTGCTATTTATGAAAAAGGGCTAGTTGAATCATGGAAACTATGAAATAGATAAAGCCTACCTTAAAGACAGATGCTGACAGCTGCAGTGACGTTGATGTGAAAAATCACTAAAAATAGTTGGAATGGAATTAAATAGTGAATAAATTATGTAAACTAACCTTGACGAGTCTATTTTCATAGGAAAATAACGAAACGATCATATGAACTGTATGTTAAGAGATATTTAAATTTTCGTGAGACAGGGCCAGAACGGTTTCTGGAGTCCCTGTTCCGACTTTGGAAATTCATTATAAATTGACCAGAGATAATTAGAAGCCATTCCATATATGTAAAGATTCCTTTTCGAGTCTAGTTTCTGTAGAAACAAACGGCATCAGTATTGAAGCCCTGTAGAGGGAGATATCCAAGTCGTAATGCGCAAAGGCAGTGTAGTCGATCCCTGTAACATGGGGGAATTTAACTAATAAACTGTACTAATTGGCACGACCAAAAATTCTAGAAACAAATCTGTAGATGGAAATATGAGTCTAGTTTCAGGAAAAAATTACGAAACTGATTTTCGAGTTTTGGAACTCAAGATATGATTTTTAAGGTGATAGTGACGCAGTTAGCCAACTGCCTGGAAATTTTTTTAAAAGGGACTGTGAAAATGAGTGGTTTAAGCCCGTTAACCCCTCGTGTCCGACTCCGGCAGCGGTCTCGGGTACGGGGTGTTACAGGCTTGATGAATATTTGAGGTTTCGTGATAGAATATGTGTACCAAGAAATTCTGAACTCATTCAGAACATTCTAAATGAAGCACACAGTATTTGTTTATTAGTACATCCTAGAAGCACAAAAATGTATAACTATTTGAAACAGCTTTATTGGCGGCACGACATGAAATAAGATATCTCAGAATTTGTTTTGAAATGTTTGATTTGTTAGCAAGTCAAAGCTGAGCATCATGTTTCGTTAGATTTATTATAGCCTATTATGATTCCTGAGTGGAAGTGGGATAGAATAATAGTGGATTTCGTATCAGGTTTGCCCTTATCTTCGAAAAAGAAAGATGCAATCTGAGTTTTTGTTGACAGATTGACAAAATCAACTCATTTCATTCTAGTACGTACAGATTTCACGCTTGATAAATTAGTTGAGTTATATATTTCTAAAATTGTGAGATTACATGGTGTTCCCCTATCTATTGTTTCGGATAGAGATCCAAGATTTACTTCTTGATTTTTGAAGAAATTGCAAGAAGCTTTGGGTTTAAAGCTGCATTTTAGCACTGCATTTCACCTGCAAATGGATGGTCAATCCGAACGAGTTATTCAGATACTTAAGGATATGTTGCGTTGTTGCATTCTTGAGTTTGAAGGTAGCTGGGAGAAATATCCACCGCTGATTGAATTTGCATACAATAATAGCTTCCAATCAAGTATTAAGATGGCACCGTACGAAGCTCTATATGGTCATAAATGTCGAACACCGTTTTACTGGAATGAGCTCAGTGAAAATAAGATTGATGGGGTTGATCTGATCAGAGAAATAGAAGAGACAGTGAAAGTAATTCGTGATAGTTTGAAAGGGGCATCAGATTGACAGAAATCTTACGCAAAATGGAAAGATATTGAGTTTCAGATCAGAGATAAAGTATTTCTAATAGTTTCACCGTGGAAGAAAATACTCAAATTCGACAGGAAAGGAAAATTGAGTCTGAGATTCATCAGACCGTATTCGGTTTTCGAGCGAATTGGGCTAGTGGCATATTGACTATCATTACCAACTGAGGTAGAGAAAATAAATAATGTGTTTCATGTGTCAATGCTTCGATGATAGGAATCCAACCCTTCACATGTCATTTCCCATACTGAGGTTGAAATTTAGTCTGATATGTCATATGCTGAAGAACTGATTCAAATTTTACCTCGTGAGATAAAAGAGTTGAGAAATAAGAGAATCGCATTAGTGAAAGTATTATGGCATCAACACGGGGTTGAAGAAGCTACATGAGAACCCGACGAAGCTATATAAAAATAGTACCCTAACCTATCCACTGGTAAAATCCCTAAGGGGGGAGAGTTGTAAGAGCCCATTTTTAGTCAAATCAGAATAATGCCTTTAGGACTACAAATTCGAGGTTGAAAAATTATTTTAATATTATTTTAAGTGTTTACAACATGATAGTATGTAAGTGTGAATAAATGAAATTATGGGCTGCTAGGGGCAGTATGGTAATTCAGCTAGCATGGGTTAGTCTTGAATTTCATTAATTTGTGATTTTGTGAAATAAGGACTAAATTGTGAAAAATGTGAAATTTGTGGGGCAAAAGTGTAAATGTGTTTTAAAGTGTATTTTGGACTAAATTGAATGAATAAATGATTGAATAAGTTAATTTTGTATATAATTAGATTAATAAAAGTGAAATACGTACTTGGATCGGGGAAAAGATAAAGTTTCGACTAATTGACTTGATTCGCTGTTTTAGCATCCGAGGTAAGTTCGTATGTATGAAGCATTGTAAGAATTATGCTTTTGTGCTTTGATATTTCATAAATTGTATATACAGGACTACAAATATGTACAACGACAAATCAGTTATTTGTGGCACTTAGTGTGCGATTCGACATAGCTTCGGCTATATATGGCACTTAGTGTGCGATTTGAGATAGCTTCGGCTATGTACGACACTTAGTTGCGAGATATCGAGTATGGCACTTAGTGTGCGAGACATTGACTATTCAACGGCATTTCGTGTATGTATGAACTTGTTATGGATTGGTACAGGTATGTGCATATATATTATAAGCTTAAAATTGAAGAAGTTATAAAGTTTGTATATAAGCTTATGAATGAGCAGTTGAAAGGTTTGTTAGTAATCATGAAGTACATGATAATATGTTTAGATTGATGAATGTTGTATTTGTCATTAGTTACATTTATATCATATGAGCTAAGTTATGAAGCTTACTTTGTGTTATTTTTCTATGTTTTATAGTGAATCAACGCTAGCTTGGATCCGAGAGTCGTCGGGAACATCATCACACTATCAAACATCTAAGTTGGTACTTTTGGATTACATATTTTTTGCATATGGCATGTGTAGGCTAGATGTGGTATTTTCGTTGTGATTATAGCCATGAGAATTGGCATGTAAATTGTATATATTTTGGCTTGTATATATAGCCATGAGTGATGGCTTATTTTGGTACGTTTGGTATGAATGTGGTTATGGTTTTATAGTTGCTCAAATGGTTAATTGAATTTTGGAGTATAAAATGATTGAGAAATGCCTTGATAAGGTATGGTTTTAGATGTTGTGTGGTTCTTTATAAGGAAGTTATGTGAGTGTGAATTATGGTAAATAAACTATATAGATTGATATTGTTTTGGAAAGTATTTGGCTAAGTAAATGGTAGTGATTTGAGATTTGGAATCGATGAAATTATAATGGCATGAATTGTGCATTTGGTTGATGATTTTGGCTACTTAATTGTATGATGAAAAGGTACCATTTTGGTTGTTTAGGTGAGCATGAATAAGGGTGGTAAATTGGACTTGCAAATGGCCTATTTTTGTCTACACGGGCAGAGACACGAGCGTGTGTCTCAGCCGTGTGTCACTCACGGTCATGTTAAATGGCCGTGTGTCCCCTAGTGATGAAATTGAATTGAAGTCAGTATGCGCTACATGGTTTCACACACGGCGTGTGACTTGGCCGTGTTGCATAAGTCAGTATACCCTACAATTTAGGCATGGCCTAGCACACGGCCTGGCACACAGGCGTCGGACGGCACATGGGCTAGATACACGGGCATGTGGTTGGTCGTGTGACCCAAGTCAGTTTGTATGCCCCATTTTCACACGGCCTGAGACACGAGTGTGTCTAGAGCCGTGTACCTATTCACACTGGCGTGTGACCCGTGTAAGGTTGAAAATTATTCTAAGTTTCCAAAATTTTCATATGTTATCGATTTAGTCCCGAACCATTTCTAAAGCATGTTTAAGGCCCGTAGGCCCTTATAAAGGACAATGTGATTGTGCTAAATGATTTATGAGAATAAATGCTTTATGTTTGATAAATGTATGCTATATGTTGTGAATTGATTGGTAATACCTCGTAACCCTACTTTGGCGACGGATACAAGTTAGGGGTGTAACAACCTGATTTTAGCTTAAATAAGAATAGTGGTTTTGGGACCACAAATCTAAGGTCAGAAAATTATTTTAATATTATTTTTGGTGTTTATAACATGTGATTATATATGTGTGAAAGTTTCGTGGAATAATTTTAGCGATTAAATATTTAATTTAATAAAAAGACTAAATTGCATCAAATGGAAAAGTGGCATTCTAATTGTTAAAGGTGTTTATTTGCTATGGTTTATTAAACCAAAGGTCCTTATGATGTTATTATGCCATTGATAAGGTTAATGGACATTAATAGCCTTATAATTGATGTTTTAAATGTTTCTAAACCAAGGTTAATTAGGTAATTTATGAATTTAGTATAATAAAACAAAACAAAAATTTAAAATGCTATTCATCTTTCTTTCTACAACTGAAAAGCAAAAGAAAAAGAAGCTTGGAATGTGTTTTAGGGTTTGGCCCTTTGAAGCTTTGATTGAGGTATGTTTCGAGCTCGATTTTTGACGATTTTTACGTTTTTTAGATTGTTGCATCTAATACTAGCTCGCACGTACCTTAATTTTCAAATTAGTTAAGGATTTTATGAAATGCCATTGATGAATCTATGAGTTTTGTGTTAGATGATGATGGAAAATGAAAGATAAGTAATAGATTATCATGTTTTGTAAAGTGATTTTTGGTAAAGATGCATATTAAGGATTAAATTGAGAAATGTGTAAATTTAGGGGTTGAATTTGAAATAAATGAAAATAATGGGCTACTATGAGTCTATGAAGAATTCGACTAGCATGAAATTAGAAGAAATTGTGTAATTTGTGTTTTTATGAAATAAGGATTAAATTGTAAGAAATGTGAAATTTTAGGGGCTAAAGTGCAAAATTGCCCAAATAGGTATTTTTGGATGAAATTGAATTAATAGGTGATTAAATGATCTAAATTTACATTTATATAGATCAAGAAAGAAAGAAATCAGATTTTGATCGGGGGAAATCAAAAGTTAGCGAATAATCGATCCGATATGTAAATCCCTAATACAAGGTAAGTTCATATACAAATAAACATCTTTAAATTGATTATTATATGTTTATTTGTTGTTGAATTTCTAGGGATGTTGAACAAGTAAATACAATTAAGAATCGATGAAGTTACAATATCCGAAAATCCCGTACGAACCTTAGGAAAAGTATAGGGTACGAATATCATGACATTAGGATTACCTAGATGTGATTACATGTAAGACCATGTTTGGGACATTGGCATTGTTATATGATTTCTTGTAAGATCCTGTTTGGGATAGTGGCATCGGTATGTTATAACATGTAAGACTATATCTGGGATATGGCATTATATGAGCTTTATGTGATTTTCGAGTATCCTTAACGATTTCAAATGGTTCGACAGGAAAAGTCAAGTCGAGAAAGAATATGTGAAAAAGTTAAGTGACTCAGGTATGAATAAGATTCATACAAGCTTTGAAAAGGGAAGTAATTGATGAATTCAACTATGATATTGGATATGTGTATAATGAGAAAGGTTTGTGAACTTATAAATGCTTACTCATAGTTTGCCTATTGATGGTAATGATGTTGATGCATGTGGTAATTTATTTGTATATGGCTTACTAAGCTATTAAAGATTACTTTGTGTGTTCTTTCCCTGTTTTATAGATTATTGAAGCTAGCTCAGACTCGGGGATCGTCAGAAAAATGTCATCATACTATCGATCATCTTGTTGGTACTTTTGAAAGCTTTGTATATATGGTGTATGGCATGTATAGGCTAGTGTTAAGATGATAAGTTTTGAGTTATGATTTTAGCCATGAGATTTGGCTTGCAAATGATGTAAATGTTGGTGTGAATTTGGCCATTTAAGTTGGCTTGAATTATATGTTTGATAATTATTGTGTGATGTATAAGTTGTCTTATGTTTTGGTCATGTTTTGTATGGTTTTATGATTTCTCTATTAGCTAGATGTTAACTGATATATTATTGCTTGGAAGAAGGTATGTTTTGTAATGATTTGATTTTGATATGATGAGATGGTATGTTTTGAGGCATGAAATAGATGATAAGATGATGAGGAAATCTATTTAGAAGTTATGTAATTGTAATGATTTTGGCATATTGATTTGGTATGTTTTGGCTATGGAATTGAGTAGTTAAAAGGATGATTTCTAAATGGCATAAAATGTATATGAAATATCATGTTTTGGTTGCTTATATATGTATGAAAATGGTGCAATTTGATGTGGTTTAGGTGTGATCAAGGAGGGTCAACCAACCCTACTTTCACTCCACACGGCAGAGCACACGAGCGTGTGGCTCGATCGTGTGTGACACATGGCCTTGGTACACGACCATGTGTCCCCTGGGGTAGCCCTTCAAATTAAGTCAATATACCGTACAGGTTTGACATAGCCTAGACACATGGGCGTGTCTATTGGCCGTGTGTGACACACGAGCTGGCACATGGGCGTGTAGCCGGCTGTGTGACCCAAGTCAGTAACCTCTCCAGAGTTCCCATGGCAATGGCACACGGGTGTGTCTCCGGCTGTGTGGTGCAAGTCAGTATGTATGCCCTATTTTCACACAGCCTGGGACACGGGCGTGCCAGGTGGTTGTGTGAGGAACACGACCTATTCACACGGGCGGGTGACCCCTATATTTTTGAAAATTTCCTAAGGTTCCCAACGTTTTTAAATGATATTGGTTTAGTCCAGAACCTTTTCCAAGAATATTTTAAGGTCTCGTACAGCCTTTGTAACGCCCCAAATTTGGGCCAAGAAGAAATGGACTTCGCGTATCGGAGGAATTGAATTTAGTTGTCCAAGTGAATGGCACAATTGATTGTCTGCTACAATGGTTAAATGATTAGGAGTGTTTGGAAGTGTTGGAGAAGTCATGGGTTCAAACCTAGGCTTTAGAAAAATTTTGGTTTTAAATGGATAAAACCCTGGATGCATGGATGAAGGCCTTTTTAAATTATTGTGTTAAATAAATGACACAAGGAAGCATGTGGTCTAGTGGTTGGGACGTTATTAAAGTTCCAAGAGAGCCTGGGTTCAAGTCTTGGCTCTTGTAATTTATTTTACTTTTTATCTTAAGTGAATCTAGACACTAGCACATATGTCTTATAGTTAATTGAGGATAAAATGTGATACAGGAGGAGCCTGTGGTGTGGTGGCAAGGTGGCGTGTAAGGGAACCTTAAGGTTTGAGGTTCGAGTGTGGCACAACACAAATGAGGTATTTATTTTGTAATAGGGTTTGGCCAGTGGTTGAGTTGTAGTGGAATTCTAATGGAGGAGGTTGTTGAGGAAAAAATTGAGGAGTGATCTTGGGAGTGGATCATAGAGAGATAAGGGGAGGATTATGTGGAGAAAATCATGGAGTTTGATTGGGAGAGGAGTTGGTCAAATTTGGGAGTCTATGGGTGCCTATTCGGTCATTGACTTAGTGCCGAATTGGTCAGGGACTTTGGGGGTTTCGATAATTGTTTTCTTTTGCATTTGTTTTTCTTTTGTTGACTTGGCCGAATATTGCATTTTGGGATCGTTCTCTGTTATGTTTTGGTGTTAGTCGAATGTGTTTGTACCATTCGGGTTCCTTTTGCTTTACTATCTTCTTTTGCTTAAAGTATTATGTGCCAAGCCTCTTCTTGACTCTTCTTATCTTCCATATTCCCTTTTCTGCTGAGATTTTTGTATCTTTTATATTACCTCTCTCACCTTTCCTCAACAGTGGATGAATAGTCTCTCTTGGATCATCTCTGTTTCCGATTCTCTTCCTTTTTTTCTTAGGGAAATAACAGAATATAGTTTTCCTTTCTCCCTAACACTTCATTCTTTCTTTAGATCTTTTCTGAGCCGACCGTCCCTCCTTCCGCTCTTATTTGTTTTCAATTTCTTTTCCTCTATTCAGTGTTTGGTTGATTGTTCGGTGCACTGTGGTATGGTGGTTCGGTTTTGCTAAAGATTTAACAATCGTTATGTGGTTGCAAAATTTCTTCTTTGTTTCTTTGACAATTCTGTATGCACTCTATTTGTCTTCTTCTATCTTTTTCGAAAGTCGAATGCTTCTTAATATTATTTATCTTAATTTTTATTGTTCCCTCCCCGCAAGGTGGGGTGCATTGGGGTAAGAAGTCCTGAGGAGTGGAAAAGGGAAAAGATTATGCAAGTTGTCAAACTCTGCCGCTCATTAATCGTATAAGGTAAGATCGCTACCTTATTCTTACTTTGGGTCGTATATTCCTGTGGTTGGTAAGTTAACGTCTATAGACTGAGGCCACATATTTGATCACTGTATGGGTTAATAAGATCTGTTTTAATACATATATTCGACATTTGCGTGTGATCAATCCTGATCGGAGGTCTTAAGAGATTAAAGCCATCCGTTAATCAAGGTTGGGACTTGGAGATTTTGGCCGCGTGATTTTGCAAACAGGTGTGTAACTGTACACCGTAAACCAATACTATTGAGAAGCCGTAAAAGGTGTATAATCGTATACCATGTTCGCTAATCGACTGAAAAGTCGAAAATGTGTGTGTTGTTTACTCTACTATGACTATAGGTCGATAAAATGCCGAAAAGCCAGAAACATGGCGTATGATGCCACACGAGCGTGGGATCGCATGTATAGTGAACCGAGCCCACGAAACGTGAGTGTACGGCGGAAGAGGCCACCATGAACGAATCTATGGGCTTAGGCCATAATGGGCCGAACAAGCCCAATGGGCCTGTAGGGCCGCTTGTGTCAAGTCAGCCGCTAGGTGGAATATGGTTGGGCTTGTCATGTCGTATACATGGCATAGGTCGTTCTGGGCCTCAATGGGCCGTGTGAGCCCAATGGGCTCGTGGGCACACACAGATAAAATCTGCGGTAAGTGACTATTAATGAACCGGGCTATGGTGTATACATAGCTGTATCTAAATTTGGGCTAAATGGGCCACACGAGCATGTGGGCCCACTTGGGCCTAAACCGTTATATCTGTTTAGATTACTTAAGTCGCTTGAGGCAACAATGGACCTTCGGTTGGGCAGTTAAGTCCCCGATTTGTAAAATTACCAAAATACCCCTAATTTGTAAAATTATCGAAATACACGTGATTTGTAAAATTACTAAAATACCCCTGATTTGTGAAATTATCGAAGTACATCGGGTTGTAAAATTATCGAAATATCCCTAATTTGTGAAATTACCAAAATACCCCAATTTGTAAAATTACCGAAATACCCCTAATTTGTGAAATTACCAAAATACCCTCGATTTGTAAAATAACCATAATACCCCTGTAGAGTAAAATGATCGTAATACCCTGTAGGGTAAAATGACCGTAATACCCTTATATAGTAAAAAGACGATTATGCCCTTATGTTTCGTATGAATGATGTGCTTATGATTTACATATATGATTGTACTAAGTATGACTTTGCATACACGTAATGTTTATGACATGAGATACTACATAGGGCTGGGATTTTGATATGGAGGATGTAATATATTGGTGATTATGTCACATTCACTGTTACTGGTGGTTATGCCACAATTACTGATACTGGTGGCTTGCCACATTTACTGTTTTTGGCAGCTATGCTGCATTATTGTTACTTGCAGCTTTTCTACGATATTGGTGTGCTGGCTGGGTGGGTCATTTTATATCCCTGCACAGTGTGTTGGTTGGTAAGGGTGGTGTACTGGCTGGATTTGGGTGGGATGCATAATTGCATTACACTGTACTAATACTGTATTGCGCTTAGGCCCACATTGTTACTGCATAGGGCTTAGGCCCAGATATTGTGGTTTGGTTGGAAAGGGAAATTGAGTCCACGATTCATCGGACCATATGAGATTACTGAACGAGTTGGGCCAGTGGCATACCGACTATCTTTACCGTCTGAGTTAGAGAAAATACATAATGTGTTTTATGTATCGATGTTTCGACGATATGATCCGAGCCTTCACATGTTATTTCCTCGACCGAGGTTGAAATTTAGTCTAATATGTCATATGCTGAAGAATTTACTTGAATTTCAGCTCGTGAGATAAAAGAGCTAAGAAATAAGAGAATTGCAATTGTGAAAGTATTGTGGCATCAACACGGGGTTGAAGAAACTAGATGGGAACCCGAGGATGCTATCAAAAAATAGTCCCCAAAAATCTTAATAGAAAAGAGATTAGAGTAATGTTCTCGTAGCTTCTTCCACCTCATCGAAGAGTCCTCTTCAAGGGAAATAATACCAAAGGCACTTTGTCATTGATCTGGAATCCAATATTTTAAAATGTCAAATATGTGTACTACTTATGTCAGTCTGAAGTTGCTTTCAACTTTCATGAATCACTTTCACAATTTTTCCTCAGAATCACAAATCAATTTTTCCAATCACCTTTGAACTTTGAAACACAGTGTCAGAGAATATCGCCAAAGATCTAAATTACTCTCTGATTAAACAAACGAGCTACTACTGAGTCTCATACAACATTTTCTGCATAAGCTCTGGATAATTCTTTGCGCGAATTCTATCTCGAAGTAATAATACCGAAATCAGGATCAAGAGTCGCCTCACACTGTACTCATTTAGGTTACCACTCACTATCACATTCCTGAGGTTCTCAATATTGTAAAGAAAACATCGCTTTAGCTTTTTATTTTAGCTAAATTCAGACTTCCAACAAATAAGATTAATCATGTAACTAACACTCACAAAATGAACAAATGCTTTCTACTCAAGCATCTGCAACCATATCTACTTCCCCAAAGGTTAATCGTTAACTATTCACAATCTTTCAATAGTTCAAGCCATCAACGTTGTCTAAATTTTCATATTTTTCTGTAACATTAGATACTTTATACTTTTGGAATCAAGAAGCACATGACGTTT
This sequence comes from Gossypium arboreum, assembly GCF_025698485.1. Classification (NCBI taxonomy): domain Eukaryota; kingdom Viridiplantae; phylum Streptophyta; class Magnoliopsida; order Malvales; family Malvaceae; genus Gossypium; species Gossypium arboreum. Next base: position 64,161,620 of record NC_069080.1, read on the forward strand.
TTCGTCGAACAAACGATGTGATCAATTTCTCAACATAGACATACGAGCGGCCGACTCTAATTCACTCTTTGAAAAATTCTTTTAATGAGACTTTAACCATCTGAAAGCATAAATTGTCACTTTACATTCTTACATTAAAACACATTCCAGTCCGTTTGATAGTGCATCACTGAAAAAAATCACGAATTCTTTACTCAATTCAAACAAAACCCAGAGTCAGTGTTTTGGTTAATAACACCTTCAACTGTTTTTAACTTTGTTAACATGCAACAGACCATTCAAACTTTCACAAATGAGATAACTCATCAATTGGAACAGTTTTAACTCATAACAACATCATTCAATTAGAACAAATCGAATAGGTATATCTCTGTATCATACTTTCTAGAATATGGATTCTTCCTTCAAACTGTTCGTCTATTCACCCATGATTGTACAAGATTTTATTTCCTTACTTGAGGATAAACTTAAATGCATATAACTCAAATTACCTTTCAATTGACCGGCTCACTCAGATAAAATCAACTGAGTCGATTTCAACCATCAAATAATAATATATCAAAATACTCCTTTCTTCATTCTGTTAAACAACTCATACATACAATCTTTTATAATTCCCTTAACATGCTAATCAAAGATCTTTACAACTGCCTTAACTCAAGGAAACAAAATATCCTAATTGCACTCATTGACCTTAATCAAACTTACCTGAGAAAAGAAAACTATCATACAATTTGAGCTTGAGCTTCCACTATCTATACCTTTGCTGATGTCAATTCCTTTCACAAAAATTAGAGAAATCCTGATACCAGAATCACCATGTTCCTATCATTGAACCAGAAATACACCTATAATAGACATTGTTATCACAAGCCAAAGAACACACTTTAAAGGTGAGCCATGATTGATAATTTACAAACTATGGATGATAAGAAGACTAAGATAAAAAAATCCAAGATGTGAATGAGTTGTTTAACCATAAAATTCAAGCATAAAATTTTATTCAATTTCAACTGTTACACTCAAATATATTTACGATTCAAATATCATTTCTCTGACTAATTCTATCATCACTAATCTCGTATTATTCCATTCACTAAAGAAAATCAATCCGGAAGAAATTCCAGCAAATACATACCTTAGACATCATATCTGAATGAGTTGATTAGCCGAGATTAACTTTGTCTTTAACCGTGACATTGCAAAATCTGAATGATCTTTAGAATAACCTAACATCTTTTCCAAAACTATATTCACCAGCCAAACTATTCTCAACTTTGACCACATTATTAGTTATTCTGCTACTGAACTCTTTAGTCTCTCACTTGTGAGCTCATTCAACATAAATCTCGTGAAATTTCATCATAAAATACCACATTGATAAGGGAGTGAGGTCGTAAAGCCTCTAACTCGACTCTCATATATGCAGACATGTGACTTAACATTCATCATCATCATAATATCATCACAAGTATATAATTTACTTTAGGAAAATTAACATACATATTTATGTTACACGAACTTTCTGAGTATATTATTCAAACAAGTGCACTTAGACATAAATTCTATAACATTTCAGTAAATTTACTTATTGCATTCACTTAATCAAAAAAGTTAGGCACATAACATAATATGAATGAAAAACAAACATGGATGAGCTTATCACAATATAAACTTTTATTTCGTTTCATAAAATCACCATAAACCATCGAAAAACAACGTTCAACCGGAACAATAACATTTTACCCATATTTCTCAACTTAAGGTTATTTCATTTTGTACATCATCACATACATATCATTAACTCTTATTCATACCTTTCCAAGTTTCAACCTATCACAAACACATTTTCAAATATCTTAGTATCACTTTCAGCATTTTCGAAAGTAGCTCGGTTGGAAAGTATCTCTGTCTCAACAAATCAATTTCATCAGAGTCGGGAGATATCACACTATCACAAATCATATATGGCATATATAGCTAGACTCTCACACATGCTAGGTTAGTCTGAGAATCGACTAAACTATAGCTCTGATACCATTAAATGTAACACTCTTACCAGTATTCGATGCCGGAACAGGGTACGAGGCATTACCAGACTTAAACACAAGAAAACATACAATTTCGAGTCATAAATTTGTACTCAAATTCAAACCATTTGCATTTAATCATAATCCCTAATATGAACCTACGAAGCCCAAAATGTGCTTTGAAAGTGGTTCAGGACTAAACTGAGAGCTTTAGAAAAATTTATGACACTTAGAAAATTTTTGTTAAAACAAGGGTCACACGTCCATGTGGCTTGGGACATGCCCGTGTGGGCAGGCCGTGTGGTCACACACGGCCATGTCCTTAACCCATGTAACTCTCTGTTTGTCACCCGAGAGTAAATTGAAGTCACACGGCCATGGCACAAGCCTGTGTCTTGAGGCTGTGTCCTTCACACGGTTGAGACACACGACCGTGTCTCATACACGTGTGCTCGATGTTGAGCATTCTGTTTTTCAACAATTTAGGTGTAGGGGACATACGACCAGATCACATGCTCATGGAGCTGACCGTGTGTCACACACGGCCTAGACACATGCCCGTGTGTCTACTCGTGTAGACAAAAACAAGGATATTTACCAAGCCATTTTGCGACCCTTAATCACACATACACTTACCCCAATTCATAGGCACAAAACAATACATACTTGGGCAACCAAAACATCCACATTCATGGTTAAAACATATCAACTCAATGTCTTTATCTAACACATTCACTACATTTCTTAAGCCCCAAATCAAACATACAAATTTCACATAGATCAAGCATACCATGATCATATCACCATAGACATTGACACATATATGAATATACTTAGGCTTACAACCATGTTAGCCAATATAAGCCAACTTACTTGGCCAAATAGCAAAACAAGCCTTTAACGATTACAAGCCATTACATTGACTAAAATCATATGACATATATAACAAAATGACCACGTCCCTATACATGCCATAAACTCAAAATACTTGAATTCATTAATACCCAAAATGATAGTTTGATAGTGTAATAGGATCTCTGGCGATCTTTAACCTAAGCTAGCTTGACGGCACTCTAAAACATAGGAAAAGAAGGGGGTAAGCTATATAGCTTAGTAAAGTCTGTATGAACATAGTAAGCAACTCTTACCAATCATTTACCAAGTCCAATGATATAAACACAAGATAATATAAATTGCATTAAAACTCACAATTATAACTTATTCAGTCACATTGTTTGTTCTATCAATTTGTAAGCATAATTTAACATGTCTTGACATTAGCCTAATAACCAAAATCTCTCCATTATAACCGTTTACCACAATCAACCAATCATTTTAAACCTCATAATAAACATGCACATTAATTATGAGTGTTCACTTTTCAAGCATATATTCTAACATCTTTAAATTGTTTAAAGTCCATATCTTCTCATAATCATTTTAATAGGCAATTATGCCAATCTTTCCTTTTTCTCATATCTGATAAATCACAATTTGTGTGAATCAAACATGCTAGATCATAACTCAATTTGGCCCTGAAGCTAAACACATGATTCTCAACTAAATTTATCATGAATTTCATACGTCACCAGTATAGGCCAAAAATCGCAAGGTTTTCACAAAATCATTCTCGTGGAAATCATGAACTCACAATTTCATGAAGTCAATGCATATAGACTTTATGTACATACCTGTACCAATTCATAATACTTACATGCTTTTTATCTTCTTTACCATACCTGTTGAATTTAATGTTTAACCACTTGGAATACTAAAGGACACTCGGGAATCTCGTACACACAGTACCGTACCAATGTCATATCCCAAATATGGTCTTATATGTAATCTCGTATCAATGCCAATAGCCCAGCTATGGTCATACACAAAGTCTCATATCGATGTCATATCCCAGATATGGTCTTACACATAATCTCAGTAACCCTAATGTCATGACATTTGTATCCTATCTATTCCTAAGGTTCAATGGGGACTTTCGCTGTATCGAGTCTCTGTCAATCATCTTTGTAGTATCATACTCAATAGCATTAACATTTCATTTCAATAATATAGCATTTACAACAATTATATCAATTAAGTATTTATACATATATAATTTAATGCTTATTAAACATACGAACTTACCTCGACATAAATATGGCAACAAGGACCTAACCGTCAAATACTTTTTTTTCCCACGTTCTAATTTTAAACCTCATTTTTCTTGATCTATAATATCACATTTAACTTATTTAATCATTATACTATTCAAATCAGCCCAAAATCACATTATGGAAAAAATTATATTTTTGCCCTTAAAGTTTAACATTTCTAGAATTTAGTCCTTAGACTCATAAAATGAAATGTACTCAATTTCTTCAATACCCATGCCTAGTCGAACCTTATACATGCTTATAGCAGCCCAAATTTTTCTGTTATTTGCATTTTAACACTCATTTTACAACTTTTTACAAATAAGTCCTTTTTAGGCATTTTCATTGAAAATCACTTAGCAAAAGTCGTTTATCTAACAACTAACATGCATTTTCTACCATTAAACATCAAAATACACAAATATCCAACATGGGTAAAATTTTAGACTTCGATTATATCTTAAATTAGTGGTAGAAATAGATAGATCATGTTACAAGGATTTCAAAAACATAAAAATCATTAAAAACGAGACTAGAACGGACTTATAATCGAGCTTGGAAGCTTGAAAAACCCTAGTCATGGTTTCCCCTTGTGAATTTTTGCCATGGGAGGAAGATGGACAAAAACTGGCTTTTAATTTGGTTTTTTAATTATTTAATTACCAAATTACTAATATGCCCTTAATGAAAAAATTTAGAAACATACCTGACCATGTCCATTTTTGTCCAGCAACTTAACCAATGGTCTAATTACCATTTAAGGACCTCCAATTAGACACCTCTAGCATGTAGAACTCAACTTTTACACTTTTTACAATTTAGTCATTTTAACTAAATTGAGTGCCCAAACGTCAAAATTTTCGAACGAAAATTTCACAAAATCATTTCATAAAATTGTAGACCATAAAAATATAATAAAAAAAATTTTTCTACGTCGAATTTGTGGTCCCGAAACCACTGTTCTGACTAGACCCAAAATCGAACTGTTACAAGTAAGACTTTTCCTGTAGAGTCTACTGTATTTGTGATTAGAGTATCGAACCCCTTAGGCATTGTTTGTTAATGAATCAAGATTTCTATTTTTCGGCTAATCTTATGTTGTTTCCATTCAATAAATTTGATGTGATTTTGGGTATGGATTGGTTAAGATGCATGATGTTAGAGTGAATTGTAAATGAAAGACAATTGAACTCAAATGTCAGACTAATGAGACAATTAGAATTGAATCTGATGAACTGAATAGTTTTCCAGTTGTGATCTCCTCTATGTTAGCTCATAGATTTGTGAAAAAGGGCTGTAAAGCTTATCTTGCTTATGTACTTGATACGAAAGTGATAAAAATAAAGATTGAATTAGTACCAAATGTGTACGAGTATCCAGATGTATTTCCCAAAGAGTTACTGAGTTTACCACCTATTAGAAAGGTTGAGTTTAGTATTGAATTAGTACCGGGAACAATACCAATATTGATAGCTCCATACAGAATGGCTCCGATAAAGTTAAAAGAATTGAAAGCTCAGTTGCAATAGTTGACAAATAGAGGTTTTGCTAGACCAAATTTCTCTCCTTGGGGTGCACCGGTATTATTTGTGAAAAAGAAAGATGGCCCGATAAGAATGTGTATAGACTATCGATAGCTCAACAAAGTGACAATTAAGAATAAATACCCTTTGCCTCGAATAGATGATTTGTTTGATCAGTTAAAAGGGGCAACAGTGTTTTCAAAAATTGATTTGAGATCGGGTTATTACTAGTTACGAGTTAAAGAATTAGATGTGCCAAAGACTGCATTTAGAACAAGGCCGTACTTAGATCGATTCGTAGTTGTGTTTATTGATGATATTTTGATTTACTCTCATGATGAATCTGAGCATACCGAGCATTTGGGAATAGTGTTACAAACTTTGGGAGATAAGCAGTTGTTTGCAAAGTTCAGAAAATATGAGTTTTGGCTACGAGAGGCTAGGTTTTTGGGACATGTAGTTTGAGCCGCGGGCATCCAAGTTGACCCGAGCAAAATTTTTGCGATTATAGATTGGAAGCCTCCGAGAAATGTATTAGAAGTCCATAGTTTTTTGGGACTAGCCAGCTATAATAGACGATTTGTGAAAGGCTTTTCAATGATTGCAACTCTGATGACGCGATTGTTTCAAAAAGATTTTAAATTTGAGTGGTCAGAAAAGTGTGAACAGAGCTTTGAACAGTTGAAAGCATTATTGATAGAGGCACCAGTGTTAGTTCAGCCCGAGTCTCGTAAAGAATTCGTACTTTTCAGTAATGCATCGTTAAATGGCTTGGGTTGTGTTTTGATGTAGGAAGGTAAAGTTGTAGCTTATGCCTCGAGACAGTTGAAGCTGCATGAAAAGAATTATCCAACACACGATCTAAAGTTAGTCGCGATAGTGTTCGTATTGAAAATTTGGCATCATTACTTGTTTAGTGAGAAATGCCATATTTATACTGACCAAAAAAACTTGAAATATCTGATGACTCAGAAAGATTTGAATTTGCGACAACGGAGATGGTTAGAATTGCTAAAAGACTATGAATTAGTGATTGACTATCATCCGGGGAAAGCGAACGTAGTTGGTGATGCTTTGAGTTGAAAGTCCTTACCTGCTTTGCATGCTTTGAACATACAATTAGATTTGTCTGACGATGGTTCAATAATAGCTGAGTTGAAAGTGAGACCATTATTTCTACAACAGATTTGTGAGGCTCAAAAATTTGATAAAGAATTGTAAGCAAAACGAGCTCAATGTGAGTTGACTTGTAATTCAGAGTTTCAAATGCGACCTGATGACTGTTTTATGTTTCATGATTGAAAATGTGTACCAAAAGATTCTGAGCTCATTCTGAAAATTATAAATGAAGCACACAGTAGTTGTTTGTCAGTGCATCTGGGAAGCACGAAAATGTATAACGATTTGAAATAATATTATTAATGGCACGGCATGAAATGAAATATCTTGGAATTTGTTTCAAAATGTTTGATTTGTTAGCAAGTCAAAGCTGAGCATCAAGTGTCGTCAGGTTTATTACAGCCTATTATGATTCCTGAGTGGAAGTGGGATAAAGTAACAATGGATTTTGTATTGGGTTTACCCTTATCTCCGAGAAAGCAAGATGCGATTTGGGTTGTTGTTGACAGATTGATGAAATTAGCTCATTTCATTCCGATACATACAGATTTCTCACTTGATAAACTGGGTGAGTTGTATATCTCAAAAATTTTTTGATTGCACAGAGTACCACTATCTATTATTTTAGATAGAGATCCAAGATTTACCTCGTAATTTTGGAAGAAATTATAATAAGCTTTGGGTTCAAAGCTTCATTTTAGCACTTTATTTTACCCATAAACTGATGGACAATCCGAACGAGTTATTTAGATACTTGAGGATATGTTGCATTGTTGCATTCTTGAGTTTGAAGGTAGCTGGGAGAAATATCTACCGCTAATTAAATTTTCTTACAATAATAGCTTCCAATCGAGTATAAATATGGCACCGTACGAAGCTTTATATGGTCGTAAATGTTGAACACCATTGTACTAGAGTGAACTCAGCAAAAATAAGATTCACGGGGTTGATATGATCAGAGAGACTGAAGAAAAAGTGAAAGTAATTCGTGATAATTTGAAAGCAACTTTGAATAGGCAGAAATCATATGCAGATTTGAAATGATAGGATATTAAGTTTCAGATCAGGGATAAAGTGTTTTTAAAAGTGTCGCTGTCGAAAAAGATATTGTGGTTTGGTCGGAAATGGAAATTGAGTCTACGATTCATCGGACCGTATGAGATTACTGAGCGATTTGGGCCAGTGGCATATTGACTATCCTTACCGTTTGAGTTAAAGAAAATATATAATGTGTTTCACGCATCGATTCTTCGACGATATCGATCCGAGCCTTGACATGTCATTCCCCCAACCAAGGGAAATTCAGTTTGATGTGTCATATGTTGAAGAACTGATTCGAATTTTAGCTCGTAAGATAAAAGATCTGAGAAATGAGAAAATTGCATTAGTGAAAGTATTGTGGCATCGACACGGGGTTGGAAAAGCTACATGGGAACCCGAGGGTGCTATGAGGAAATAGTACCCTAACCTATTCACTGGTAAGATTTTCGGGGATGAAAATCCCTAAGGGGGGAGAGTTGTAACATCCCGTTTTTGGTCAAATTAGAACAGTGGTTTTGAAACCACAAATCTGATGTTGGAAAATCATTTTAATATTATTTTCGGTATTTACAGAATGTTATTTGATATATGTGAAAATTTCGTGAGTTAATTTTATCGATTGGTTGGTTAATTTGATAAAAAAGACTAAATTGCGTAAAATGTAAAAGTTGCATTCTACTTGTTAAAGGTGTTTAAAAGCTTTGGTTTATTAAAGTGAAGGTCCTTATATTGTAATTATACCGGTATTAGTGGACATATATGGACATTTAATGGATGTTTTAAATGGTTTTTCATTAAGGTTAAAATGGTAATTAGCATAATTGTTATATGTTAAATAAAACAAAAGTCAAATTAGCCTCATATTCATCTTCCTAGCCAAAAATTAGGGCTTAGAAAAGCCATAAAAATTGCTTGAAGATTCGACACACTCCTAGCTTGATTAAGGTACGGTTTTAGCTCAATTTTTAATGATTGCTATATTTTTTAGGTCATTGTAGCTAGGTCTAGCTAGCCCAGGGATTATTTTGCAAAATTGTTAAAGATTTTGAATGACGCCATTGATGAATACATGTGTCTTTTGAAGTTTCTTGATAGATTATGAATGGTTGTTAATAGTTAAGTAAGTTTTGTAAAGTGATTTTTAGTGATAATACAAAATAGGGATTAAATTGAGAAAAGTGTAAAGTTAGTGGTTAAAAGTCTAAATAAATGAAAATTATGGGATGCTAGGGGCACTATGGTAATTCATCTAGTATGGGTTAGTCTTGAATTTTATTAATTTGTGATTTTGTGAAATAAGGACCAAATTGTGAAAAATGTGAAATTTGTGGGACAAAAGTGTAAATGTGTTTTAAAGTGTATTTTGGACTAAATTGAATGAATAAATGATTGAGTAAGTTAATTTTTAATATAATTAGATCAAGAAAAGTAGAATACGAACTTGGATCGAGGAACAGATAAAGTATCGACTAATTGACTCAATTTGCGGTTTTAACATTCGAGGTAAGTTCGTATGTATTAATGTAACATGTCATTTTTGGTCAATTTGAAATAGTGGTTTCGGAACCACAAATTCAATGCCGAAAATTGATTCTAATATTATTTTCGATATTTATAGCATGTTATTTGATATGTGTGAAAATACTTGAGTTAATTTTATGGATTGGTTGGTTGATTTGATAAAAAGGACTAAATCACGTAAAATGAAAAAGTTGCATTCTACTTGTTAAAGGTGTCTAATAGCTATGGTTTATTAAAGTGAAAGTCCTTATATTGTAATTAGACCATTAATAGTATAACTGGACATATATGGACATTTAATGGATGTTTTAAATGTTTTTTCATTAAGGTTAAAATGGTAATTAGCATAATAATTATATGTTAAATAAAACAAAAGCCAAATTAGCCTTATATTCATCTTCCTAGCCAAAAATTAGGGATTAGAAAAGCCATAAAAATTGCTTGAAGATTCGACACACTCCTAGCATGATTAAGGTACGGTTTTAGCTCAATTTTTAATGATTGCTATGTTTTTGATATCGTTGTATCTAGGTCTAGCTAGCCCAGGGACTATTTTGCAAAATTATTAAAGATTTTGAATGATACCATTGATGAATACATGTGTATTTTGAAGTTTCTTGATAGATTATGAATGGTTTTTAATAGTTAAGCAAGTTTTGTAAAGAGATTTTTAGTGAAAATGTAAAATAGGGATTAAATTGAGAAAAGTATAAAGTTAGGGGTTAAAAGTGTGAATAAATGAAAATTATGAGATGCTAGGGGCACTTTGGTAATTCGGCTAGCATGGGTTAGTCTTGAATTTCGTTAATTTGTGATTTTGTGAAATAAGGACTAAGTTGTAAAAAATTTGAAATTTGTGTGGCAAAGGTGTAAATGTGTTTTAAAGTGTATTTTGGACTAAATTGAATGAATAAATGATTGAATAAGGTAATTTTTAATATAATTAGATCAAGAAAATAAAAAATACGGACTTGGATCGGGGAAAAGATAAAGTTATTGACTAATTAACTTGATTTGCTGTTTTAACATTTGAGGTAAGTTCGTATGTATTAAGCATTGTAATATTTATGCTTTTAGTGCTTTGATATTGTATAAATTGTATACATGGGACTAAAGATATGTTCGACGACAAATCAGTTATTTGTGGCACTTAGTGTGCGATACGACATAACTTTGGCTATATATGGCACTTAGTGTGTGATTGGACATAGCTACGGCTATATATGGCACATAGTTTGCGATTTGAGATAGCTTCGGCTATGTACAAGACTTAGTATGCGATATATTGAGTATGGCACTTAATGTACGAAGCATTGAGTATTCAACGACATTCCGTGTATGTATGACTTGTTATGGATTGGTATAGGTATGTACATGTATATTATGACCTTAAAATCGAAAAAGTTACAAGGTTTGTTTATAAGCTTATGAATAAGCAGTTGAAAGGTTTGTTAGTAATCACAAAGTACATGGTAATATGTTTAGATTGATGAATGTTGAAATTTTGATTTGTTTAGTTTATATCATACAAGCTTACTAAGTTATGGAGCTTACTTTGTGTTATTTTTCTATTTTTTATAGTGATATTAAAGCTAGCTCGAATTTGGGGATCATTATAGACTTCATCACACTATCAAACATCTATTTTGGTACTTTTGAAGTTATGCATATATGGTATATGGCATGTATAGGCTTGAGTCATTTTGAGTATGTTTGATGAACATATGTTTTTAGACCAATTGAGTTGGCTTGTGATTATGAATTTGTTAATGTAGTAAGTTGTGTAAATGGTTTTGTTTTAAGTTAGGTAATTGACCTATATGTAGTGAATGAAGTTGATTTGATAATGCATGTTGGAATGGTTTAACCATATAATGATATATGTGAATTATGTTTAGCAAGGCAAGCTGAATTGATAGATAATTGAATAGTTAAATGGCATTGAATTGAGTATTGAATTGGTTGAAATGTAGATAGTATGATTGTGTATTGGTTGATGAATATTGTCTGCATATTTGTCTCTTAAAATGGTACAATTTTGGGTGTTTAGGTGAGCATGAGTAAGGGTGGAAAATTGGCCTTGCAAATGGTCTATTTTTGTCCACACGGGTAGAGACACGGGCCTGTGTCTTAGCCGTGTGTGACACATGGTCATGTTACTTGGTCGTGTGTCCCCTGGTAATGAAATTAAAATAAAGTTAGTATGCTCCACATGATTACACACACGGGCGTGTGACTGGCCATGTGGTACAAGTCAGTATACCCCCTAATTGGCACACAGCCAAGCACATGGGTATGTGACTTGGCCGTGTTGCATAAGTCAGTATACCCTACAGTTTTAGCACGACCTATCACACGGCTGGCACACGGGTGTGTGTGGCCACTTCAAAGGGCACACGGGCTAGACACATGGGCCTCTGGTTGGCCGTGTGACTGAGGTCAGTATGTATGCCCTGTTTCCACACGGCCTGAGACATGAGTGTGTTTGAAGTCGTGTGAGGCACACAGTGTAACATCCCGAAATAGGGCCTAGTCAGAATAGTGGTTTTGGGACCACAAATATGACATTGAAATATTTATTTTATGATTATTATGAGGTTTAGAATATGAGAATATGTATGTGTTAAAGTTTCATAAAGAAATTCTTTTAGTATAAGGGCATTTTGGTCATTTGGCATTTTAATGAAATAAAATGGGAAAAAGAAGGCAAAAATCAACCATTCTTCTCCCTTTTCCAACCGAAATTCTCAAGCCACCATAGCTAGGGTTCTCAACATTTTCAAGCTCAATAGTTAGTGCTCCCAAGCCCCGTTTTTAATGTTCTTCGTATTTTTGAAATCCCGGTAGCTTATTCTCTCTATTTTTACCCATATTTCATGCTAGGGTTCATGATTGGAAATTTACCCATGCATGAGTTACTTGTATTTTGATGGTTTATGGAGGAATATGAAAGTTGGATGTGTGTTAAACATCTTTTCCTAGGTAATTTTCATGAAAACCCCTAAAAGGACCTTTTTGCAAAAGGTGTAAAATGTGTGATAGAAATAAGAAATAATGGAAAAATGTGTGCTGCCATACGAGGGAAAAACATTCGGCTAGGCTTGTGTGAGATAGAATTTGAATGCATTTCATTATACGAGCCTATGGACTAAATCGTAAAAATATGAAAGGTTAGGGGAAAAACGGTCATTTGGACTGGGGTGAAATTAAGACTCAAAAAGTATAATGTTAGTGTTAATGGTTTATTTTTATTATTTTAGACCTTGAGGAACAAATTCCGGAGGTCGATCGAGGAAAACGAAAGGTTTTGAAATAACCGAAACACGATATCGAGACGAATACCAGGTAAGCTCGAATAACTCAAAGTAAACTCATTGTGTGCTTAATTGCATGATTTATGAATGTATGATAATTGTATTTGATGATGGCATGACAATCTCTGAAATGCATTCTTAGTAATAACATGTTGGTAATTGTCCCGGTTGAGGTTGAAAAGAAAGTTCATGGATGAACCATGTTTACATATGACTTGAGATCCTGCATGTGTTGCAGAAAGAATTTAGCCCAGACCGGTGTTCCTTGAGTGATTGAGCCTCCCGAAGAATATGTGTGCATTGAGGATTTAGCCCGGATGGGTAATCCGATTAGGGTCTAAATTTAGCCTGGACTGGTAATTCAGATCCGAGCTCATTTAGGGTGTTTGTTGCTATAAGGGATTTAGCCTGGACTGGTAATCTCGACTTCACCTTATGAGTTTACGATGCGGAGGATTTAGCCTAGACTGGTAATCCCGTCGTAAGATGTGAGATTCACGGGAGTGCGTACATGAGATGATCGCTCTTATGACTTGATGGTAAATGGATAATCCATTGAGATTTCCAAGAAACTCAACGGGATTAACATGAGATATAAAAATGAAAATGTTGGCTGATGAGCTCATTTAAGACAAATTAGATGGTACATTATTATTGTGACTAACTTGTTGATTGAGTGCATGTGATAGGGAAACCATTTTATTCTTGTTGGTTCTATTGCTTAATATGGTTGTATGCTAATTAATCGGTAAGTTTACTTTACAGTTATTCGGGCTTACTAACCATGTAAATTCTTACCCCTCTCTTTTCTCTATCTTACAAAGCTCAAGGACTCGTAAAGATTGGAAGACGATTGGAGAGTCAACACACTATCAACTAGTCCAGCTTTGGTATATAGGCACTTTTATTTTGTTCAATGGCATGTATAGGGCTTTGGTTCATTTTTCGATGTGTGTCATTTGAATTGCCCATATGAAGGCTTGTAAAAGTTTACATATCTCCTTGTATTTGGCCATGGGAATTGGTTTATTTTGAAGTAAGTTAGGACCTACAAATTTATGTATGCTTATGTTTGCATGGGATGGTTTGGCTATAATTGGCAATGAGTTATAAGAATGAGCCAATCTTAAATGTGTAATTGAGGCATGGGAACCCTTAATACAAAAAGAGAATTAACCCAGTGTAACAGCCCAATTTTTAGTGGTGTCAGAAACAGTGATTCAAGATCACTAAATTCGACGAGTGAGTTTAAAATTTAATAAATTAATACCTATGAGTCAAGTGTAATTATAGAAGTATTTTTTTTATAATTAGTGAATTTTGTGAGTTAAAAGAATTAATTAGGTAAATTAGCTTGAAAACGAGGTATCGAGACCTCAAATTTATAACCCGAGCCATAAATATTTTTATAAATATTTATGGAGTGTTATTGAGTTAGTATTAAAGTTTCATTAGAAATTTTTAACGTTTGGTTAGTCAACTAATTAAAAAGGACTAAATTGAAAATAGTGCAAAATTTGGTAAAGTGATTAAATAGCTTAAGCGACTAATAATGAGGGATTTAAAAGGCAATTAGACCCAAATTATATGGGCTGGATGGTTTGGGCAAGAAAATCAGCAAAAAGATGAGAAATAAGGGCAAAATTGGAAATTTTGCAACTTAAACATATAAAATAAAGACAAAATTGAAAAATCTAGAGATATGATCATTTTTCTTTAGCAAAAATGCCATGGGAGGTTTGGAAGTTGCTAGTTTTTCATATTTTGACGTATGTGAGTTCAATTTTACTTTTTCTTAGTAATTTTTATGTTTTTGTGACTTTTACAATTAGGTCCAATTATCTAATTCATTAGTTTTTGATTTTATGGGTGACTTTAAAAGTTACCATGAATAATTGTTGTATGATTATGGTGAATTATTATGGAATTGAAGTTCTTTTTTATTATATGATGATTTTATTAAGTGATTTTGATAGAAATTGATTTTAGGACCTAATTGTGAAAAAATTGTGAATTAAGATTTGGTACTGAAATTCTAATTTTCAAAGGTTGTGTAGTAGCTTAGAATGAATAAATAAAGTGTTAATTGAGAAAACTGTAAAGTATAGTAAAATTGAAATGAATGCTAATAAATGAATTATTTTACAATTATAGATCAAGAACCCGAAGTGAATTGTGGAAAAGAGAAAATGGTCGATTAGTCCCTAAACTTGTATGACTATTACAAATTTTCCCAAGTAAGTTCGTACAGTTAAATTATTAAATTTCATTATCATTTTATGAATGGTGATTGATATTTATGTATGTTAATTGTTTAAAATAAGTAAATTATGTACAAAAGTTACGAAATTGAACTGAGTATTTTGGAGCAACGGAACGTAGGAAATGAGTACAATCGTTCAGTGAAAAAGATGAATTGACGGTAAATCACCCAAGTAAATCGAGATTCAACATTTGTTGCGAATTCTCGTGTTTGCTTTCCGTTTAGCTCTTACGAGCTTCCGTTAACTCATATGAGTTTCAGTTAACCCTTTTAGCCCTGATGAGCTTTAGTTAGCCTTCCAGCTTCCAATTAACACTTGTGTGCTTTAGTTAACCTCCGGGCTTCCGTTTAGCACTTATGTGATTCAACTAGAATTCGGGCTTCAAATTACGATGTATTCAAATCCGTAAGCCTTTCCTTGATTGGACAAATTGGTAAGTCGTAAATGTAACGTGTGGAAAAAGAAATGTAAGTAGTGTTATCATTATTATTATTGAGCTCAATTAAGTAATTTTTTTTAAAAATGAGATCATGACTTACAGGATGAAAGTAACTTACTTGAAATGTCGATATGATTTGAATTTTAGAAAAGTAATATTTGGTAAGATTTATTTTTCTATGCCTATAAGCTTACTAAGCTTTCATAAGCTTACTCTTCTGTGTTAAATGTTCTCTGTAGATTGACGTGAAATCAGCGGATCGGATCAACACATCAGGGCACACTATCCAGATTACTTCGGTAAATTTTATTGTGCATTTTAAGGTTTATATGGCATGTATGGGGTTTAATTGAAAGGAAGTGAATGTGTTATAAACTTAGTTATCAACATTTTTCACTAAAACAGTTTTTGGACAGCAGCAGTAGTCCAATTTTGAAAAATCACCAAAAATTTTGGAAATCAACTTAGATGTTGAATAGAATATGAAATTAAATCCTATTGAGTTTAGTTTTACATAAAAGAAACGGTGTAAGCAAAAGAATCTTATTTTATGAGATATTTGAATTTTTGTGAGACAGAGTCAGAATGATTTTGAAATACCCTATTTTGATTTAGAAAAATCATTAAAAATGATATAAAACTAATTATGGATTATAATTTACATTTTTACAATAACTAATGAGTCTATTTTCAAAAGAAACAAACGAAAATATCATCCAAATTCCGTATGTGGAGATAATTAATTTTTAGTAAAGAAAGGTCAAAGCTGTCAAACAGCAGAACAGGGGTAACTTTGAAGAATAAATTGTACTTATTGGATAATCAAAAAATTATGGAAATTTTATGGTAAGAAAATATGTGAGTCTGGTTTCAAGGAAAATTAGAGGATCTTAATTTGGAGTTCCATAGCTCCAGATATAAATAATTTAGTAACAATGACTCGAGAAGACAGCTTGACTGGAATATGAGCAAATAGTGGAATTATGTGTAATTATTCTGTAAACTCGGTAACATCCTGTAACCCCATTTTGGAGACGAATGTGGGTTAGGGGTGTTACACCTAGCATTTATAAAATCGACGATATGAGGTTTACATGCAATGAGATTTATCAAAATTATATGTAAGTGTGATCTGGCTTTATTATATATTAAGGTAACCCATAAGTGTGATTGGTTGATAGAGGGTGACTAAGGAGTTGGAAAATAGCCTTAAAAGGTCCACACGGATAGACACACGGGCGTGTGTCTAGGCCATGTGTGACACACGGATTGCCCCCATGGGCGTGTGGTATGGTCGTGCGTCCCTTGCATGTAACACCCCGTACCCGAGACCGTTGCCGGAGTCGGACACGAGGGGTTAACGGGCTTAATCCACTTATTTTCACAGTCCATTTTAAAAATTTCCAGGCAGTTGGCTAACTGCATCACTGTCACCTTAAAAATCATATCTTAAGTTCCAAAACTCGAAAATCAGTTTTGTAATTTTTCCCTGAAACTAGACTCATATTTCCATCTACATATTATTTTTTCTAGAATTTTTGGTCAGTCCAATTAGTACAGTTTATTAGTTAAAGTCTCCCCTGTTACAGGGTACGACTACACTAACCTTCATGCATTACGACTTGGATATCTCCCAGTACAGGGCTTAAATACTGATGGCGTTTGTTTATATAGAAACTAGACTCAAAAATGAATCTATACATATATGGCATGACTTCTAAATGTCTCTGGTTAATTTATAATGAATTTCCAAAGTCAGATCAGGGGATCCAGAAACCGTTCTGGCCCTGTCTCACGAAAACTTTAACATCTCATAATATACTGTTCATATGAACGTTTCGTTACTTTCCTATGAAAATAGATTCATCAAGGTTCAATTAAATAATTTATTCACTATTTAATTCCATTCCTACTATTTTTAGTGATTTTTCACATCCACATCACTGCTGCTGCCAGCATCTATTTTTAAGGTAAACTTTACCTATTTCATGATCCTCCATGGATCAACTAGAGTTTGTCATACGTATACCAAAAGTGATCATGAATAACCATTCCCATGGCTAACCGTTACAAACATTTCCATACCTCTCGACGGACAACATACAAAACAATTATACTGCTATGATAAAAGTATATTTAAGCCATTTTCGCATGGCTATCCAAATTTACACAAAACCGAAGGGTACATGACCAACAACAAAAGGGTAGTCCTATACATGCCATTTCAAAGTTCAACCAAAAGTATACCAAAAGGACCTTTGATAGTGTGGGCGACTTCGACTTCAAAAATCCCGAGTCTGATAGCTGAAGAACCAAAATCTATAAAACAGAGAATTAAATAAACGGAGTAAGCATTAAATGCTTAGTAAGTTTTGAGCAAAGAATTTAAGCACAACTGAAGTATAGCATTCATATAAATAAACGGATAATTTCATATATACATATTCTCAAATCATTCCTACTTCACATTCCAACCCCTATATTCATACATAAGGGATCGTTTTAGCCAAATACCGGAAGCTCATTACTCGACTGAGCGAATATTATTCGAAGGGAATCAACTATTCCAATGCACATACGAAACATACCTCATTGTTGGGATTTTACAAGCGTATTAACGATATTTTTACAGCAAGATCGCTCATTCCCGAATCACGTACCTTGAATTTAACCGGATATAGCTACTGTTCAAATGCCTTCGGACATAGCCCGGTTATAGTAACTCGCACAAATGCCTTCGGACTTAACCCGATTTAGTGACTCGCACCAATGCCTTCTGCTTAGCCCGAATTAGTAACTCGCACAAATGCCTTCGGGACTTAACCCGGATTTAGTAACTCGCACAAATGCCTTCGAATCTTAGTCCGAATATAGTCACCTAGCACAAAGCCTTCGGGACTTAGCCCGGACATCATTCGAATAACCATGCACATTTATTAATAAATCATGACACATCTGTATTTCATTTTCATTACCAAAGCTCAAACACAAGACACTTATCACACTTGCAATTTCGGCTCAATAGCCACATACAAAGAGCATGATTTTGATTTGCTTAAAACATGATCTAATCAAATCATAATCTAAGTTCCATTACTCGAAAACTTACCTCGGATGTGGTCGAACGATTTCGACGGCTATTCGATAACTTTTTCCGTTCCCTTATCCAACTGTGGTCCTCTAAGCTCTTGAGCTAATTCAAACAAATTTAACTTATTAAAGTCTCATTATGCTAGCTTATGGCCGAATATGCTAGCTTATGGCCGAATATGACAATGGTCATGCGCATTTTTAATCATATTAAGCAATTTAACACAATTCATTTGAACATCAAAAGAGGACCTCAAGGTACTTAGCCCATATATACATTAGACATTAGAGTCACATATGTACGAAATCACGAATCGAATTCAACATATTGGCTAATATTCCCCTTAGCCGAATTTTCTAAGTCAAGATAAAGCCATCAATATGCTTACCTTTGGCTGAACATACACATCAACTTATGTACTCATTCATGTGGCCGAACATACATGTCTATGTTGAGGCCAATTGCAACACTTAATACATTCTACAAGTATGGTCACTTGTATGGACTAAACACCATTTTGTTTCAAGTTCAAAACTTGGCCAATACACATATATACACTAGTAAAGCATCCTCTCCCTTTCCATCAATTCAACACATGCATTACTCATTAATATACAAAATTATATTCAGCCTTAGCACACAACTTGCTAGCTGATTCTTCTCCATCTAGCAACTAATACACATATGTGCTCATTCGTTAGACTCTACTTCATCTAACAACAACCATATTTTCCCTTCTACTTCCTACCATGGCCGGATTCTCAAGATACCTCAAGCCTCATAACACATCCATATAGCTAACATGCTAATAGTCTCAAGGCTTCAACTAAAACTTTTGAAGCCTCTTAGTCGAATAATAACTCTCTAATAATCCCAAATCCATCCATGAGATAGTTAGAATTTAGACTAATCATCCAAGGGATGTATGAATTTTCAAAGCAACATTAAACATACCTTAATCTAGTGAGCCTTCATAGCCGATTTTTCTCCAAGCTCATTCCCTTCCTTTCTTTCTTCTATTCGGTCAAAGATGTTCAAGGATGAACACATTTTTTTTTCTTTCTTTTCTTTCTTCCATTCACGGCAAAGGGGGGCATGGATGAGACCATTTTTTTTCATCACTCCTCCCTTTCATTATTTAATTACCATGCTCCTTATTTTATTTTTCCTAACATACATCACTAACATAACATGTTTGTGACATGTTTCCACCCATAGCATGGCCAGCCACTATGCTTTAATTTGGCTAATTTGACATGCAAGGACAAGCACTTTCCCACATATATTAATAGGCCACTTGAACACTTGCCTAGCATATTTCTAAATTGTCTCACATAAGTCCCTACTAATAAATTTCACATACACCCACCAAATTAAAGTATGGAACTATCACACAAGCATTTACGCACATCATAAACACGTAATATAACCTTTAATTATTTATAAGACTCGGTTTCGTGGTCCCGAAACCACTTTTCGACTAGGGTCAATTTAGGGCTGTCACAACTCTCCCCCACTTAAGAAATTTTCGTCCCCGAAAATCTTATCGGTAAATAGGTTTGGTTATCGCTCTTTCATAGAGTTCTCGGGTTCCCAAGTAGCTTCTTCGATCCGTGTTTGAGCCATAACACTTTCACTAACGGAACCCTTTTGTTTCAGAACTCTTTCACTTCATGAGCTAGGATACTGAATCGGTTCTTCTTCATAACTCATATCGGCTTGAATTTCGACCTCGGAGGGTTTACTACGTCATGAAGGATCGGATCTGAACGTCGAAGCATCGAAACATGAAAACGTTGTGGATTCTTTCGAGTTCGGGGTAAAAGCAACCTATATGCAATCGGGCCAACTCGCTCGAGATCTCATACGGCCCAATGAATCTCGGACTCAATTTGCCCTTATGGCCAAATCGAGTATCTTTTCCAAGGCGATACCTTAAGAAACACTTTGTCTCCCACGATACTCAATATCTCTTCGTTTTAAATCCGCATACGACTTCGACGATCGATGTCGCCTTCGGACTTTCTCGAATTATTTTTACTTTCTCAAAGATCTTTAATCAAATCCACTCAAAATTTTGCTTTCACCGAGCTCGGTCCAAAACAATGGCGTCGACATTTACGCCCATACAAAGCCTCGTAGGGTGCCATCTTAATACTTGATTGAAAACTATTGTTGTGCGAATTCAATCAAGGGTAAATACCGCCCCATGAACCACTAAACTCAAGGATGCAACATCTCAACATATCCTCAAGTATCCGAATTATCCGCCGGATTGACCATCGGTTTGTGGATGAAAACGGTGCTAAAATGCGCTTGGTACCCAAAGCTTCTTGCAATTTCTTCCAAAATCGCGAGGTGAATCTCGGATCTCTATCCGACATAATAGAAATCGGTACCCCGTGTAATCTTACAATTTGAGAAACATACGATTCAGCTAGTTTAATCAATGAAAAATCCGTGTGTACGGGGATAAAGTGAGCCGACTTAGTCAGTCTATCCACAACAACCCAAATCGCATCTTTCTTACTTGCCGATACTGGCAACCCAGATACGAAATCCATCGTGACTCGATCCCATTTCTATTCAGGTATCATGATCGGCTGGAGTAAACCCATAGGCACTTGATGTTCCGCCTTCACTTGTTGACATACTATGCACTTCGAGACAAAATCGGAAATGTCTCGTTTCATACCATGCCACCAAAACTGACGTCTTAGGTCGTGGTACATTTTCGTACTCCCCGGGTGAATTGACATTCGGCTACAATGAGCTTCTTTCAGAATCATCGAAATGAGTTCTGAATTTCTTGGAACACACAACCGATTTATGAACCTCAAACAATCGTCATCATCAATTTGAAATTCGGATTCCATATTCGGAACACATTCAGCCCGTTTTGCAACCAATTCATCGTCGACTTTCTGAGCTTCACGAATTTGATGAATCAATAATGGTTTGGCTTTTAATTCAGCTACTAACACATTGTCGGGTAGAACAGACAAGTGTACATTCATCGCTCGTAAAGCAAACAGTGATTTCCGGCTTAAGGCGTCCGCAACCACATTAGCCTTTCCCGGGTGATAATCAATGACAAGCTCATAATCTTTCAACAACTCAAGCCAACGTCTTTGTCGCAGATTTAAGTCTCTTTGAGTCATCAAATATTTGAGACTTTTGTGATCCGAAAATACATGGCACTTCTCACCAAATAAGTAATGTCGCCATATTTTCAAGGCGAATACAATGGCAGCTAATTCGAGATCATGGGTCGGATAATTTTTCTCATGTGGCTTTAATTGTCTCAACGCATAGGCCACAACTCGACCTTCTTGCATCAATACGCAACCTAACCCAAGTAGGGAGGCGTCACTATAGATGACAAACTCTTTGCACGATTCGGCTGCACTAAAATTGAGCTTTAGTCAAATAAGTTTTCAGTTGATCAAAACTTTTCGACATTTTTCCGTCCATTCAACTTAACATCTTTTGAAGTAGCTTCATCATGGGTGTGGCTATCATCGAGAAACCTTTTACAAACCGTCGGTAGTAACCGGCAAGTCCCAAAAAGCTCCGAACCTCAGCAATATTTCTCGGAGGCTTCCAGTTAAGTATAGCTGAAATTTTGCTCGGGTCAACTTGAATACCCGATGCGGATACCACATGGCCCAAGAAGCTAACCTCTCTTAACCAGAACTCACACTTACTGAACTTAGCATATAACTGCTTATCCCGTAAAATTTGCAACACTAATCTCAGGTGCTCAGCATGTTCGGTCTCATCTCTTGAATAGACCAAGATGTCGTCAATGAACACAACTACGAACCGGTCCAAATACTGTCTGAAGATCTGATTCATCAAATCCATAAATACCGCAGGGGCATTAGTGAGCCCAAACGGCATCACTAAGAGCTCGTAGTGGCTGTATCTCATTCTGAAAGCAGTTTTGGGTATATCCAAATCTCGAATTCGCAACTGGTAATAACCCGATCTCAAATCTATCTTTGAAAACACTGAGGCTCCCTTTAGTTGATCAAACAAATCATCAATACGCGGTAACGGATATTTATTCTTTATCGTCACTTTATTCAGCTGACGATAGTCAATGCACAACCTCGTGGTTCCATCCTTCTTTTTCGCAAACAATACTGGTGCACCCCAAGGTGAGAAACTTGGTCGAGCGAAACCTCTATCCGTCAACTCTTGCAACAGAGCTTTCAATTCTTTTAACTCGGTTGGTGCCATACGATACGGAGCTATCGAAATTGGCGTAGTCCCAGGTACAAGCTCAATACCAAACTCTACCTCCCGAACAGGTGCTAAACCCGGTAATTCTTCAGGAAAAATGTAACACCCCGTACCCGAGACCGTTTCCGGAGTCGGACACGAGGGGTTAACGGGCTTAATCCACTCATTTTCACAGTCCATTTGAAAATTTTCCAGACAACTGGCTAACTGCGTCACTGTCACCTTAAAAATCATAACTTGAGTTCCACAACTCAAAAATCAGTTTCGTAATTTTTCCCAGAAACTAGACTCATATATCCATCTACATATTTTTTTCTAGAATTTTTGGTCGGGCCAATTAGTACAGTTTATTAGTTAAAATCTCCCCTGTTACAGGGTTCGACTACACTGACCTTCTTGCATTGCGACTTAGATAACTCCCTGTACCGGGCTTCAATACTGATGCCGTTTGTTTCTTTAGAAACTAGACTCAAAAAGGAATCTATACATATATGGAATGACTTCTAAATGTCTCTGGTTAATTTATAATGAATTTCCAAAGTCAGATCAGGGGATCCAGAAACCGTTCTGGCCCTGTCTCACGAAAACTTTAACATCTCATAACATACTGTTCATATGAATGTTTCTTTATTTTCCTATGAAAATATATTCATCAAAGTTCGATTACATAATTTATTCACTATTTAATTCCATTCCTACTATTTTTAGTAATTTTTCACATCCACATCACTGCTGCTGCCAGCATCTATTCTTAAGGTAAACTTTACCTATTTCATGATCCTCCATGGATCAACTAGAGTTTGTCATACATATACCAAAAGTGATCATGAATAACCATTCCCGTGGCTAACCGTTACCAACATTTCCATACCTCTCGATGGACAACATACAAAATGATTATAATGCTATGATCAAAGTATATTTAAGCCATTTTCGCATGGCTATCCAAATTTACACAAAACCGAAGGGTACATGACCAACAACAAAAGGGTAGTCCTATACATGCCATTTCAAAGTTCAACCAAAAGTATACCAAAAGGACCTTTGATAGTGTGGGCGACTTCGACTTCAAAAATCCCGAGTCCGATAGCTGAAGAACTAAAATCTATAAAACAGAGAAGTAAATAAACGGAGTAAGCATTAAATGCTTAGTAAGTTTTGAGCAAAGAATTTAAGCACAACTGAAGTATAGCATTCATATAACTAAACGGATAATTCCATATAAACATATTCTCAAATCGTTCCTACTTCACATTCCAACCCCTATATTCATACATAAGGGATCGTTTTAGCCAAATACCGGAAGCTCATTACTCGACTGAGCGAATATTATTCGAAGGGAATCAACTATTCCAATGCACATACGAAACATACCTCATTGTTGGGATTTTACAAGCGTATTAACTGAAATTTTTACAGCAAGATTGCTCATTCCCGAATCACGTACCTTCAGAATTTAACCGGATATAGCTACTTGTTCAAATGCCTTCGGGACATAGCCCGGTTATAGTAACTCGCACAAATGCCTTCGGGACTTAACCCGGATTTAGTGACTCGCACCAATGCCTTCGGGCTTAGCCCGGAATTAGTAACTCGCACAAATGCCTTCGGGACTTAACCCGGATTTAGTAACTCGCACAAATGCCTTCGGATCTTAGTCCGGATATAGTCACTTAGCACAAAGCCTTCGGGACTTAGCCCGGACATCATTCGAATAACCATGCACATTTATCAATAAATCATGACACATCCATATTTCATTTTCATTACCAAAGCTCAAACACAAGACACTTATCACACTTGCAATTTCGGCTCAATAGCCACATACAAAGAGCATGATTTTGATTTGCTTAAAACATGATCTAATCAAATCATAATCTAAGTTCCATTACTCGAAAACTTACCTCGGATGTGGTCGAACGATTTCGGCGGCTATTCGATAACTTTTTCCTTTCCCTTATCCAACTGTGGTCCTCTAAGCTCTTGAGCTTCATCTAGTGAGCCTTCATAGCCGATTTTTCTCCAAGCTCATTCCCTTCCTTTCTTTCTTCTATTCGGCCAAAGGTGTTCAAGGATGAACACATTTTTTTTCTTTGTTTTCTTTCTTCCATTCACGGCAAAGGGGGGGGCATGGATGAGACCATTTTTTTTCATCACTCCTCCCTTTCATTATTTAATTACCATGCTCCTTATTTTATTTTTCCTAACATACATCACTAACATAACATGTTTGTGATATGTTTCCACCCATAGCATGGCACCCATAGCATGGCCGGCCACTATGCTTTAATTTGGCTAATTTGACATGCAAGGACAAGCACTTTCCCACATATATTAATAGGCCACTTGAACACTTGCCTAGCATATTTCTAAATTGTCTCACATAAGTCCCTACTAATAAATTTCACATACACTGACCAAATTAAAGTATGGAACTATCACACAAGCATTTACGCACATCATAAACACAGAATATAACCTTTAATTATTTATAAGACTCGGTTTCGTGGTCCCGAAACCACTTTCCGACTAGGGTCAATTTAGGGCTGTCACAACTCTCCTCCACTTAAGAAATTTTCGTCCCTGAAAATCTTACCGGTAAATAGGTTTGGTTATCGCTCTTTCATAGAGTTCTCTGGTTCCCAAGTAGCTTCTTCGATCCCGTTTTTGAGCCATAACACTTTCACTAACGGAACCCTTTTGTTTCGCAACTCTTTCACTTCACGAGCTAGGATACGAATCGGTTCTTCTTCATAACTCATATCGGCTTGAATTTCGACCTCGGAGGGGTTTACTACGTGCGAAGGATCGGATCTGTAACGTCGAAGCATCGAAACATGAAAAACGTTGTGGATTCTTTCGAGTTCAGGGGGTAAAAGCAACCTATATGCAACTGGGCCAACTCGTTCGGAGATCTCATACGGCCCAATGAATCTCGGACTCAATTTGCCCTTACAGCCAAATCTGAGTATCTTTTTCCAAGGCGATACCTTAAGAAACACTTTGTCTCCCACCTGATACTCAATATCACTTCGTTTTAAATCCGCGTACGACTTCTGACGATCTGATGCTGCCTTCAAACTTTCACGAATTATTTTTACTTTCTGTTCAGCATTTTTAATCAAATCCACTCCGAAAATTTTTCTTTCACCGAGCTCAGTCCAAAACAATGGGGTACGGCATTTACGCCCATACAAAGCCTCATAGGGTGCCATCTTAATACTTGATTGAAAACTATTATTGTAAGCGAATTCAATCAAGGGTAAATACCGTTCCCATGAACCACTAAACTCGAGGATGCAACATCTCAACATATCCTCAAGTATCTGAATTATCCGCTCAGATTGACCATCGTTTTGTGGATGAAAAGCGGTGCTAAAATGCAGCTTGGTACCCAAAGCTTCTTGCAATTTCTTCCAAAATCGCGAGGTGAATCTCAGATCTCTATCCGACACAATAGAAATCGGTACCCCGTGTAATCTCACAATCTGAGAAACATACAATTCAGCTAGTTTATCCAATGAAAAATCCATGTGTACGAGGATAAAGTGAACCGACTTAGTCAGTCTATCCACAACAACCCAAATCGCATCTTTCTTACTTGCCGATACTGGCAACCCAGATACGAAATCCATCGTGACTCGATCCCATTTCCATTCAGGTATCATGATCGGCTGGAGTAAACCCGTAGGCACTTGATGTTCCGCCTTCACTTGTTGACATACTAAGCACTTCCGCACAAAATCGAAATGTCTCGTTTCATACCACCACCACCAAAACCGACGTCTTAGGTCGTGGTACATTTTCGTACTCCCGGGTGAATTGACATTCGGTACCGCAATGAGCTTCGTTCGAATCATCGAAATGAGTTCTGAATTTCTTGGAACACACAACCGATTTTTAAACCTCCAACAATCGTCATCATCAATTTGAAATTCGGATTCCATATTCGGAACACATTCAGCCCGTTTTGCAACCAATTCATCGTCAACTTTCTGAGCTTCACGAATTTGATGAATCAATAATGGTTTGGCCTTTAATTCAGCTACTAACACATTGTCGGGTAGAACAAACAAGTGTACATTCATCGCTCGTAAAGCAAACAGTGATTTTCAGTTTAAGGCGTCCGCAACCACATTAGCCTTTCCCGGGTGATAATTAATGACAAGCTCATAATCTTTCAACAACTCAAGCCAACGTCTTTGTCGCAGATTTAAGTCTCTTTGAGTCATCAAATATTTGAGACTTTTGTGATCCGAAAATACATGGAACTTCTCACCAAATAAGTAATGTCGCCACATTTTCAAGGCGAATACGATGGCAGCTAATTCGAGATCATGGGTCGGATAATTTTTCTCATGTGGCTTTAATTGTCTCGACGCATAGGCCACAACTCGACCTTCTTGCATCAATACGCAACCTAACCCAAGTAGGGAGGCGTCACTATAGATGACAAACTCTTTGCCCGATTCGGTGCACTAAAATTGAGCTTCATCAAATAAGTTTTCGATTGATCAAAACTTTTTGACATTTTCCGTCCATTTGAACTTAACATCTTTTTGAAGTAGCTTCGTCATGGGTGTGGCTATCATCGAGAAACCTTTTATAAACCGTCGGTAGTAACCGACAAGTCCTAAAAAGCTCCGAACCTCAGTAATATTTCTCAGAGGCTTCCAGTTAAGTATAGCTGAAATTTTGCTCGGGTCAACTCGAATACCCGATGCGGATACCACATGGCCCAAGAAGCTAAGCTCTCTTAACCAGAACTCACACTTATTGAACTTAGCATATAACTGCTTATCCCGTAAAATTTGCAACACTAATCTCAGGTGCTCAGCATGTTCGGTCTCATCTCTTGAATAGACCAAGATGTCGTCAATGAACACAACTACGAACCGGTCCAAATACTGTCTGAAGATCTGATTCATCAAATCCATAAATATCGCAGGGGCATTAGTGAGCCCAAACGGCATCACTAAGAACTCGTAGTGGTCGTATCTCGTTCTGAAAGCAGTTTTGGGTATATCCGAATCTCGAATTCGCAACTGGTAATAACCCAATCTCAAATCTATCTTTGAAAACACTGAGGCTCCCTTTAGTTGATCAAACAAATAATTAATACGCGGTAACAGATATTTATTCTTTATCGTCACTTTATTCAGCTGACGATAGTCAATGCACAACCTCATGGTTCCGTCCTTCCTTTTCACAAACAATACTGGTGCACTCCAAGGTGAGAAACTTGGTCGAGCGAAACCTCTATCCGTCAACTTTTGCAACTGAGCTTTCAATTCTTTTAACTCGGTTGGTGCCATACGATATGGAGCTATCGAAATTGGCGTAGTCCCAGGTACAAGCTCAATACCAAACTCTACCTCCCGAACAGGTGGTAAACCCGGTAATTCTTCAGGAAAAACATCCGGGTATTCACAAACCACCGGCACAGATTCGGGTTTCTTTTCTAACTCTTTGTCATCAAGTACATATGCAAGGTATGCTTCGCACCCCTTTCTTACATATTCCTGGGCCAACATTGCTGATACTACAGCTGGCAACCCCTTTAAGTCCGTAGACTCAACTCGGATTATCTCGTTATTTGCGCACCTCAAATCAATAGTCTTGCTTTTGCAATTCACAACCGCATCATGCACGGTCAACCAATCCAAACCAAGAATAACATCAAATTCATCAAACGGCAAAAGCATCAAGTCCGTAGAAAAACAAGAACCTCGAATTACTAGGGGCATTTCTTACACACTTTGTCGACAAGCACGAACGACCCAAGGGATTTGACACCGAATTACGAACTCAAGAGACTCAATAGGTAAAGTCTTCTTTGGATGCTAAGGTTTCGCATATATAAGAATGAGTAGAACCGGGGTCAATCAAAGCAATCACATTAGTATCAAAGAGAGTAAAAGTATCGGTAATAACATCCGGCAAGGAAGCATCCTCGCGCGCCGTATAGCATAAGCTCTAGCAGAGCACGAGCCTCGAGATCTGGTCGCAGATCTCTAGATCCTCTTTGACCACCACTAGCATTGCCGTATTTCTAGATGGTCTACCCCGAGCGGTGGTAGCACCGGTTTCCCACTCGATTTACATTCTGCTCGCATAATCTCGGGCAATCTTTGATAAAGTGGTCGGTGACCAAGACTTGTAACAGGAGCGGTCATGGAATCTACAACTCCCGAGTGCCATTTACCACAATACTGACACTCCGCTTCGTCTCGACGAACATTTCCAACATCTTGGCGACAAGTGACTCGTGCACTCATAGGGGTCGATCACGGTCTCGTCTAGATAAACCCAATGTGTCTCTAGATCGCCCAAATCATCTCTAAATTTCTTCGATGATCCTGAAAGGGCCTCCCCAAGACCTCTTCTGAAACTCCATTGCTCCCATATCGCCTTTTCTTTTCTCCATATTGAGCTCCTCGGCTTTGCAAGCTCGCTCGACAAGTACCACAAATACTCGGATTTCCAATATGCCAACATACGACTTTATATCATCATTCAATCCATCCTCAAACGTTTACACATTATGGCTTCGAGGAAATGCATTCTCGTCGCATCTGGCTAAGCCTTACAAACTTTCATTCATAGTCGGAACCGACATGGAACCTTGTTTAAGTTCAAGAAATTCCTTCCGCTTTTCATCTATAAATCTCGATCGATATACTTTTTCCAAACTCGGTTCGAAAAACTCCCACGTTACTTGCTCTCTAGGCACAAAAGTCAACGTATTCCACCAATAGTAGGCGTAATCACGTAGCAAGGAGATAGTACACTTTAGGCACTCATCGGTGTGCAAGATAGCTCATCGAGTACCGAATAGTGTTGTCCAACCAAAATTCAGCTTGCTCGGCATCATCACTATCCGTAGCCTTAAATTCAGAGCCCCATGTTTTCAATTCATCAACTGGGGCTTATTTGACCTATTTGGTCGATTCTGGGAGGTATGGTAGGTGCGGAGGTGGTATTTGTCGGGAATGGAGGTTGTGGAACAGTAGTATTAGTTCGAATGTATTGGTGAACCAATCATTCATCACGCTAGAAAGCTTGTCTAGCTTCATCATTCGGATTACTAGCAATAGGTTGAGAGTCCGCCAAGTCGTCCCTTGTCTTGAGCAAAGCGCTACACTCTCAAGATCATCACTACCGCTTCGGTCGGGATCGGGATCCATTACTATAATAAACACATTTTCAATTGTCGAAATCACCACACTATCAAATAATCACATAATGGCATGTATAGCTAGACCCAAACGTAGTACGGTAGTCCTAGAATCGACTAAACAGTAGCTCTGATACCAATAAAATTGTAACACCCGTGCACTGAGACCGTTTCGAAGTCGGACACGAGGGTTAACGGGCTTAATCCACTCATTTTCACAGTCCATTTGAAAATTTTCCGGACAACCGCTAATCTGCGTCCATGTCACCTTAAAAATCATAACTTGAGGTCCACAACTCGAAAATCAGTTTCGTAATTTTTCCCTGAAACTATACTCATATATCCATCTACAGATTTCTTTCTAGAATTTTTGGTTGGGCCAATTAGTACAGTTTGTTAGTTAAATTCTCCCCTGTTCCAGGGTTCGACTACACTGACCTTCTTTCATTGTGACTGAGATAACTCCCTGTACAGGGCTTCAATACTGATGCAGTTTGTTTTTATAGAAACTAGACTCAAAAAGGAATCTATACATATATGGAATGACTTCTAAATGTCTCTGATTAATTTATAAAGAATTTCCAAAGTCAGATCAGGGGATCCAGAAACCGTTCCGGTCCTGTCTCACAAAAACTTTAACATCTCATAATACACTATTCATATGAACGTTTCGTTACATTCCTATGAAAATAGATTCATCAAGGTTCGATTACATAATTTATTCACTATTTAATTCCATTCCTACTATTTTTAGTGATTTTTCACATCCACATCACTGCTGCTGCCAGCATCTATTTTCAAGGTAAACTTTACCTATTTCATGATCCTCCATGGATCAACTAGAGTTTGTCATACGTATACCAAAATCAGTTTCGTAATTTTTCCCTGAAACTAGACTCATATGTCCATATACAAATTTCTTTTTCTAGAAGTTTTGGTCTGGCCAATTAGTATAGTTTATTAGTTAAATTCTCCCTTGTTACAGGGTGCGACTATACTGACCTTCATGCATTTCGACTTGGATATCTCCCTGTACAGGGCTTCAATACTGATACCGTTTGTTTCTATAGAAACTAGACTCAAAAAGGAATCTATACATATATGGCATGACTTCTAAATATCTCTGGTTAATTTATAATGAATTTCGAAATTCAGATCAGGGGATCCAGAAACTGTTCTGGCCCTGTCTCACGAAAACTTTAACATCTCATAATATATTGTTCATATGAATGTTTCGTTACTTTCCTATGAAAATAGATTCATCAAGGTTCGGTTACATAATTTATTCACTATTTAATTCCATTCCTACTATTTTTAGTGATTTTTCACATCCACATCACTGCTGCTGCCAGCATCTATTTTCAAGGTACACTTTACCTATTTCATGATCCTCCATGGATCAACTAGATTTTGTCATACGTATTCCAAAAGTGATCATGAATAACCATTCCCATGCCTAACCGTTACCAACATTTCCATACCTCTCGACGGACAACATACAAAACAATTATAATGCTATGATCAAAGTATATTTAAGCCATTTTCGCATGGCTATCCAAATTTACACAAAACCGAAGGGTACATGACCAACAACAAAAGGGTAGTCCTATACATGCCATTTCCAAGTTCAACCAAAAGTATACCAAAAGGACCTTTGATAGTGTGGGCGACTTCGACTTCAAAAATCCCGAGTCCGATAGCTGAAGAACCAAAATCTATAAAACAGAGAATTAAATAAACAGAGTAAGCATTAAATGCTTAGTAAGTTTTGAGCAAAGAATTTAAGCACAACTGAAGTATAGCATTCATATAACTAAACGGATAATTCCATATATACATATTCTCAAATCATTCCTACTTCACATTCCAACCCCTATATTTATACATAAGGGATCGTTTTAGCCAAATACCCCGGAAGCTCATTACTCGATCGAGCGAATATTATTCAAGGAATCAACTATTCCAATGCACATACTGAAACATACCTACAGCAAAGCGCTCATTCCCGAATCACATTTCAATTTAACAGATAAGATCGCTCAAATGCCTTGAGACACGTTATAGTAACTTGAATTTAACCGCACCAATATAGCTACTCGCACAAATGCCTTCGGACATAGCCCGGATTTAGTAACTCGCACAAATGCCTTCTTAGTCCAGATATAGTCACTTAACCCAAAGTTTAGTGACTCGCACCAATGCCTTTATCTTAGCCATGACACATCCGTATTTCATTTTCACAAATGCCTTCGGGACGGCTCAATTAATGATTTTGATTTGCTTAAAACATGATAACTCATAATCTAATTTGCATTAATGCCTTACCTCGGATCGAACGATTTCGGCGGCTATTCGTAACTTTTCCTTTCCTTATCCAACTGTGGTCCTCTAAGCTCTTGAGCTAATTCAAACAAATTTAACTTATTAAAGTCTCATTATGCTAGCTTATGGCAATATGACAAGGAGTTTAATAGGTCATATGGCCACCCTTTAGCTCAAACACAAGACACTTATCACACTTTAACACATTTTTGAACTCAATAGCCACATACAAGACATGATTTTGATTTGAATCTTCAAAATTAGCATGATCTAATCAAATCATAATCTAATACACATGCATTACTCATTCATGTGGCCGAACATACATGTTAGGCCGATTGCAACACTTATGTGTATCGACTAAACACGATTTTGTTTCAAGTTCAAAACTTGGCCAATACACATTCACTATAAGCTTTCCCTTTCCATTTCCCTTATCCAACTGTGGTCCTCTAAGCTCTTGAGCTAATTCAAACAAATATAACTTATTACATTCTCCTCAAGCCTCATACACATCAGCTTATGGCTCAAGAATATGACAAGTGAGTTTAATAGGTCATATGTTGACCCTTTAGCTCAAATTAATACATTGGTCATGCGCATTTTTAATCACATTATGCAATTTAACACAATTTTGTTTGAACATCAAAACAAGGTACTTAGCCCATATATACATTAGACATTATCCTCTCATATCCATCAATTCACACATGCATTCAAAGTAATTTGATACCTTAATCTAGTGAGCCTAGCTAATATTCCCTTAATCAAGATAAAGCCATCAATATGCTTACATTTGGCCGAACATACACATCAACTTATGTACTCATTCATGTGGCCGAACATACATGTCTATGTTGAGGCCGATAACACTTAATACATTCTACAAGTATGGTCACTTGTATGGACTAAACACCATTTTGTTTCAAGTTCAAAACTTGGCCAATACACATATATACACTAGTAAAGCATCCTCTCCCTTTCCATCAATTCAACACATGCATTACTCATTAATATACAAAATTATATTCCCTTAGCACACAACTTTCCGACTAGCAATTTCTTCTCCATCTAGCAACTAATGCACATATGTGCTCATTTGTTAGACTCTACTTCATCTAACAACAACCATATTTTCCTTCTACTTCCTACCATGGCCGGATGCTCAAGATACCTCAAGCCTCATAACACATCCATATAGCTAACATGCTAATAGTCTCAAGGCTTCAACTAAAACTTTTGAAGCCTCTTAGTCGAATACTAACTCTCTAATAATCCCAAATCCATCCATGAGATAGTTAGAATTTAGACTAATCATCCAAGGATGTATGAACTTTCAAAGTAACCTTAAACATACCTTAATCTAGTGAGCCTTCATAGCCGATTTTTCTCCAAGCTCATTCCCTTCCTTTCTTTCTTCTATTCGCCAAAGATGTTCAAGGATGAACACATTTTTTTTTTCTTTGTTTTCTTTCTTCCATTTACTGACAAGGGGGGCATGGATGAGACCATTTTTTCATCACTCCTCCCTTTCATTATTTAATTACCATGCTCCTTATTTTATTTTTCCTAACATACATCACTAACATAACATGTTTGTGACATGTTTCCACCTATAGCATGGCCGCCACTATGCTTTAATTTCGCTAATTTGAACATGCAAGGACAAGCACTTTCCCACATATATTAATAGGCCACTTGAACACTTGCCTAGCATATTTCTAAATTGTCTCACATAAGTCTCTACTAATAAATTTCACATACACCGACCAAATTAAAGTATGGAACTATCACACAAGCATTAAATGAAGCTAGAAATGGCTTTATTTTGTCCACATTTTGGGTGAGAAATGAAGCTACATTTTGTCCACACGGCACAAAGTGTCTAGACCGTGTGTGACACATGGCCTGGTACATAAGCGTATGGTTAGGCCGTGTGTCCCTTGCACCATAAATTTGAGAAACAGAATGCTCAGAATTGAGCATACGGGTAGAGACACAGGCGTGTGTCTCGATTGTGTGTGCTGCACAGCCTAGAACATGGGCATGTGAAAACTGCACCTAAATTCGAAAATTAAAATTAACCACACAGCCTAGCACATGAGGCATGGCCGTGTGCACAAGTCAAAGAGTTACACGGGGTCGAACATGGCCTGCAGCACGTGCGTGTCCCAGGGTCACACAAGCATGTCACTGGGACCACATGGGCTTGTGAGCCGTGTAACTTAGAAAATTTTTTGAAATGTCGCGAAAAATTTTTAGAGTTTCCGATTAAGTTTCGACTTAATTCTAATGGTTATATTGGGCCTCGAGGGTCCATTTAAGGGACATTTTAAATAATTTCGAAAAATGAACAGTGATCGACATGATTTATATGTAAATGTTCTGAAAGTTCTGGTAATGGTTCGTAACTCTGTTTCGATGACGAATACAGGTTAGGGGTGTTACACAATGCTTATATAGTTCCCGTACATACCTGTACTGATACATATATATTTCTCACCACTTCATATCTTCGATATACCCGTTGAACCATTTAGAATACTATCGGATACTCGAGAATCTCACACCCTAAGTGTCACATATATAGCTGAAGCTATCTTAATCTTATCTCACAAACAATGATCACTCTCAAGCTATCAATAGGTTTGCTCACACAAGTGAAAGTCATGAGGAAACTACACGTGTAACACCCTCTTTGTATTCAATGCCTAATAGGGTTAGGGAGCATTACCGCACTTACAAAACAATAAAACATCCATTTAGCATACATTTTCTCAATTCAAGCATTCATCATTCAATCTCAATCAATTTGTCCCTTATTCGAGCCTCGACACCTAAACATGCTTTGGGAGTGATTCGGGACTAAACTCGAAACTCCAAAAACTTTCACGAAACTTTGAAAATTTTTCTCAAAACAGGGGACACACATCGTGTGCCTAGGTCAGTGTCTTACACAGCCACTAGACATGCCCATGTCATAGGCCGTGTGGACATTTGAAATGGGAGCACATGGCCATGTCCCAGCCCGTGTCCGACCCTATGGAACTCTCTAACATGGGTCATACGGCCAACACACACGCATATGAGACCGTGTGGAGTATACTGACTTGTTTTCAAATTCAACACCAGGGGACACACTAGTGTAACATGACCGTATGTCACACACAGCTGAGCCACATGCCACTTTCTCTGCCCGTGTGGACAAAAATAGGCTGTTTACAAAGCCATTTTGCCACCCATTTTGAACATACCCATTCAAGCTCAAATGGTACCATTTCAAGACACTAATATGCATCAAAATACCATCAACCAATGTTCAAATCATACCATTTCTTTACCATGAATACCAATCACCAATATACTACAATTTGCCATCTAATTTCATACCTAAATTCACATATACAATTCAACTAATTATACCTTTCCAATCATGCATTATCAAGTACTAATTCACAAGCATAAAGCTTTCCAAATATCAATCATTTACCATTCAAATTTCCTGATATCATTAAGCATCATAATTCCAACTTCAAACACATAATATAAGTCAATTACCAAACTCAAAACAATACCATTTGCACATTTATAAACATCATTATATTCATCATCACAAGCCAACTCAAGTGGCCAAAATACATTTTTATCACATACCAAAATGACTCAAGCTTATACTGTGACAGCCTTAAAACGACCCTAGTCGGAATCTGGTTTCGGGACCACAAAAACCGAGGCATAAAAATAATTTGATATTTATTTTGATGCCTATAATATGTGTTAACTCATGTGTGACATTTTTGATGCTTTAATTTAGAGTTATAAATGTGAATTTCACTAGAAAGGACCTAGTAGAAAACTTTGAAAGTATGATGGGGGAATGTGTGATGACTAATTAAAGCATGCATGCAAAACAATGGCCTTGCATGTCAAATACCCTCTTTTACAAGTGATGGCCGGCCATGACAAAGAATATGGGCAAAACATGTCATAGACATGTTTTGTTGGTGAATCATGGGTGAAAAAATAAATTAATGAGCATAGGTAATAAAGAAATGGAAAAAGAAAAAATGGTCTCATGCATGCCCCATTGCCGTGTATTGAGGAAGAGAAAAGAAAAAATTTGTTCATCCATTTTCATTCTCTCTTGACCGAAAATACTAGAGGGAAGGAGGAATTTTGCTTCATGCTTGGTTTGGAAGAGGATTAGGAAGAGGTTTGGCTATACTTGCATCAAGATTAAGGTATGTTTGAGGTTGTGCCATGAGATTCATGCATGTTTTTAGTTGATAGCTTGATGCTCTTGTTAGCCCATGGTTCAAACCTTTGTTATATCATGGGGATGGTATTTGGCCAAGGTGGATTTTGTGTTAATGCCATTGCATGTTAAATATGAAGCTTGCTAATGATATATGTGATGGTGGATTGATGGCTCTTGGACTTTCTTTTTAGTATTTTTGAGTAAGACATTAAGTTCTTTGTTTAATCATGACCAAAATTATGGTGTTGTGATGTATTCGCCATGGTACATCCAAAAGTGTGATTTATGCTCATTGCATGGAAAGTAAGATTTGTGTTTTGAAATTATGTTCATGTTTAGTTACAATCAACTTGAGATTCGGCTCTAGCATATATATATGTATATATGTTTGTACATGATGTCTTGGTATGACATATATACTATTTCAAGGTGTATATTTGCTTGTGATGATGTTTCGTTATGAAGTAAATGAGAGATGTGTATTGAGCTACGATATGTAATGCGTTAGTTAGTAAAATGTATGCTGTTTTTGTGTGGTATTAAGTGTATAATTGGCCTCAACATGGACATGCATATTCAGCCACATGAGGGAAAATTGGTGTGCATGATTTGGTTAGAGGCAAGCATATTGATGCCTATTCTTGGCTTAGAAAATTCGCTAAGAGGAATATTAACTAATGTGTTGAGTTCGATTCATGATTTCGTACACATGCGACTTTGATGCCTAATGAGTATATATATTGGCTAAGTACCTTGTATTCCTCTTCGATGCTCAAATGATTAAATCGATTTATTTGTTAAATTAAGCTCAAGAGCAAAGGGAACTAGATCCGACAAAGGGAAGGAAAAAGTGGTCGAATAGCCATTGAAATCGTTCGACGACATCCTAGGTAAGTTCTTGAGTAATAGAGCTTAAATTCTGAATTGATTAGATCATGTTTAAAGCAAATTAAAATCATGCTCTTTGTGTGTGGCTATTGAGCCAAAATTGCAAGTGTGAAAAGTGCCTTGTGTTTGAGTTTTGCTAATGAAAATGAAATCTGAATGTGTCATAATTTATTGATTATTGTGCTCGGTTATTCGAATGATGTCCGGCTAAGTCCCAAGGCTTTGTGCTAAGTGACTATATCCGGACTAGGATCCGAAGGCATTCGTACGAGTTAATAAATCCGGGCTAAGCCCGAAGGCATTTGTGCAAGTTACTAAACCCGGGTTAAGTCCCAAAGGCATTCGTGCGAGTCACTATAACCGGGCTTCGTCCCGAAGGCATTTGAGCGAGTCGTTATATCCGGTTAAATTCCGAAGGTACGTGATTCGAGAATAATCGATCTTGCTGTAAAATTTTCAGTTAATACGCTTGAAAAATTCCAGCAATGAGGTATGTTCGTATGTGCTTGAATTAGTTGATTCCCTTCGAATAATATTCGCTCAGTCGAGTAATGAGTTTCCGGTATTTGGCTAAGATGATCCCTTATGTATGAACATAGGGGTTGGAATGTGAAATGAGTAGGATATTGAGAATTTGTGCATATGAAATTATCCGTTAGCTTTATGAATGCTATGCTTTTGTTGTGTTGAATTTCTTGCTCAAACTTACTAAGCATAAATTGCTTATTCCGCTTTCTCTGTTTCTTTGTTTATAGATTTTGGCTCGTCACCATCGGACTCGGGATTTTTGGAAGTCGAAATCTCCCACACTATCAAAGCCCCATTTTGGTACAATTTTGGTTGAACTTTGAAATGGCATGTATAGGACTACCCTTTTGTTGAAGGTCATGTACCTTTCGGTTTTGTGTAAACTTGGATAGCCATGCGAAAATGGCTTATATACGTTTTTAGCATAGTACCATAATCGTTTGTATGTTGATCATTATGAGGTATGGAATTGTTTTGAAATGATTAGCCATTGGAATGGTTAATCATGATCACACTTTGTGCTATGTATGCAAAAAGGGCCAATTGAATCATGGAAATCATGAAATAGGTAAAGCCTACCTTAAAGGCAGATGCTGACAGCAGCAGTGATGTGGATGTGAAAAATCGCTAAAAATAGTAGGAATGGTATTAAATAGTGAAAAAATTATGTAAATGAACTTTGATGAATCTAATTTCATATGGGAGAAACGAAACTGTCATATGAGTTATATGTTAAGAGATATTAAAGTTCTCGTGAAACAGGGCCAGAACGGTTTCTGGATCCCCTGTTCCGACTTTGGAAATTCATTGTAAATTAACCAGAGATAATTAGGAGTTATGCCATATATGTATAGATTCCTCTCTGAGTATAGTTTCTATAGAAACAAACGGCATCAGTGTTAAAGCCCTGTACAAGGAGATATTCAATTCGTAACGCACAAAGGTCAGTGTAGTCGAACCCTGGAATAGGGGGGACTTTAACTAATAAGCTGTACTAATTGGGTTGACCAAAAATTCTAGAAAAAAATATGTAGATGGATATATGAGTCTAGTTTTAGGGAAAAATTACGAAACAAATTTTTGAGCTTTGAAACTCAAGATATGATTTTTAAGGCGACAGTGACGCAGTGACCAGCTAGTCTGGAAATTTCTAAATGGACTGTGAAAATAGTTAAGTCTGTGTGCACCTTGTGTCCGATTCCGGTAACGGACTCGGGTACGGGGTGTTACAATTTTATTGGTATCAGAGCTACGGTTTAGTCGATTCTAGGACTACCGTAATATGTTTGGGTCTAGCTATACATGCCATTATGTGATTAATTGATAGTGTGGTGATTTCTGACGTTTGAATTTGTGTTTAATTATAGTAATGGATCCCGATCCCAACCGAGCGATAGCTGATGATGTGGAGAGTGTGCCGCCTGCTCCCTCACAAGGGACAGCGCCAGCAGACTCTCAACCTGTTGCTAGCAATCCGAATGATGAGGCTAGGCAAGCTTTCTATAGCGTGATGAATGATTGGTTCAACCAATACATTCGAACTAACACGGCTGTTCCACAACCTCCATTCCCGACTCATACGACCCCCGCACCTACAATGCCTCCGGTAACTGGCGACCAAATAAGGTCAAATAAGCCCCAGCTTGATGAAATCCGAAAACATGCGGCTACTGAATTTAAAGCTACGGATAGCGACGATGCCGAGCAAGCTGAATTTTGGTTGGACAACACTATCCGGCTACTCGATGAGCTATCTTGTACACCGGATGAATGCCTAAAGTGTACTATCTCCTTGCTACGTGATTCTGCCTACTATTGGTGGTGTACTCGACTTCACAGCCCCGAGAGCAAGTAACTTGGGAGTTTTTCCAAACCGAGTTTCGGAAAAAGTATATCAGTCAGAGATTTATGGATCAAAAACGGAAGGAATTTCTCGAACTTAAACAAGGTTCCATGTCGGTTACCGACTATGAAGGAAAATTTGTGAGGCTCACCAGATACACGCGGAATGCATTTCTTCGTGTGATGATGTAAACGCTCAAGATGGACTGAATGATGATATAAAGTCGTATGTTGGCATTTTGGAAATCCGAGAGTTTGTGGCTCTCGTCGAGCGAGCGGCAAAGCCGAGGAGCTCAAGATGGAGAAAAGAAAAGTGAAGTGGGAGCAAGGGAGTTTCAGAAGAGGTCTTGGGAAGCCCTTCCCACAGTCATCAAAGAAATTTAGAGATGGCTTAGGCCGGTCTAGAGACACTTCGGGCTTTTCTAGACGAGATCGCGATCGACCCTTGTGACCACACGAGTCACTTCGATCGCCAGTGGTGGAAATGATCGTCGAGAGAGAACGGAGTGCCAGTATTGTGGCAAATGGCATTTTGGAAGTTGTAGATTCTGTGACCGCTCCTGTTACATGTGCGGATCAGTTGACCACTTCATTAAAGATTGCCCGAGGTTGTCTCGAATGAATGTAGATCGAGTGGGAAACCGGTGCTACCATCGCCGAGGTAGACCGTCTAGAAATACGGGCAATGCTAGTGGTGGTCAGAGAGGATCTAGAGATGTTACAACCAGATCCAAGGCTCGTGCTACTGCTAGGGCTTATGCTATACGCGCACGCGAGGATGCTTCCTCTCCAGATGTTATCACTGGTACTTTCACTCTCTTTGATACTAATGTGATTGCTTTGATTGACCTGGTTCTACTCATTCTTATATATGCGAAACCTTAGCATCCAAAGAAGACTTTACCTATTAAGTCTCATCGAGTTCGTAATTCGGTGTCAAATCCTTGGGTCGTTACGTGTTGGTCGACAAAGTGTGTAAGAAATGTCCCTAGTAATTTGAGGTTCCTATTTTCTGGCGGACTTGATGCTTTTGCCGTTTGATGAATTTGATGTTATTCTTGGGTTGGATTGGTTGACCGTGCATGATGTGGTTGTGAATTGCAAAAGCAAGACTATTGATTTGAGGTGCGCAAATAACGAGATAATCCGAGTTGAGTCTACGGACTTAAAGGGTTGCCACCGTAATATCATCAATGTTGGCCCAAAATATGTAAGAAAGGGTGCGAAGCATACCTTACGTATGTACTTGATGATAAGGAGTTAGAAATAAAACCCGAATCTGTGCCGGTGGTTTGTGGTTACCCGGATGTTTTTCCCGAAGAATTATCGGGTTTGCCACCTGTTCGGGAGATAGAGTTTGGTATTGAGCTTGTACCTGAGACCACACCGATTTCGATAGCTCCGTATTGTATGGCACCAACGAATTAAAGGAGTTGAAAGCTTAGTTGCAAGAGTTGGTGGATAGAGGTTTTGCTCGCCTGAGTTTTTCACCTTGGGGTGCACCGTGTTGTTTGTGAAAAGAAAGACGGAACCATGAGGTTGTGCATCGACTATCGTCGAGATAATAAGGTGACAATAAAGAACAAATATCCGCTATCGTAGACGATGATTTGTTTGATCAACTGAAGGAGCCTCGGTGTTCTCAAAAATAGATTTGAGATCGGGCTATTATCGATTCATGAATCCGAGATTCGGATATACCCAAAACCGCCTTCGAACAAGATATGGTCACCACGAGTTCTTAGTGATGCCGTTTGGGCTCACTAATGCCCCTGCGGTATTTATGGATTTGATGAATCGGATCTTCGAACCGTATTTGGATCTGTTCGTAGTTGTGTTCATTGACGACATCTTGGTCTATTCAAGAGATGAGACCGAACATGCGGGCACCCGAGATTAGTGTTGCAAATTTTACGGGATAAGCGACTATATGCTAAGTTCAAGCAAGTGTGAGTTCGGTTAAGCGAGGTTAGCTTTTTGGGCCATGTGGTATCTCAGATCGGTATTCGAGTCGACCGAGTAAAATTTCAGCCATACTTAACTGGAAGCCTCCGAGAAATATTACGAGGTTCGAGCTTTTGGGACTTGCTTACTCTACCGACGGTTTGTAAAAGGATTCTCGATGATAGCCACACCCATGACTAAACCGCTTGAAAGATGTCAAGTTTGAATAGACGGAAAAGTGTCGAAAAGTTTCACCAATTGAAAACTTATTTGACTCGCTCCAAAGATTAGTACAAATCGAATTTGGCAAAGAGTTTGTCATCTATAGTGATGCCTCCCTACTTGGGCTAGGTTATGTCTTGATGCAAGAAGGTCGAGTTGTGGCCTATACGTCGAGACAATTAAAGCCACATGAGAAAAATTATCCGACCCATGATCTCGAATTGGCTACCATCGTATTCGCCATAAAGATATGGCGACATTACTTATTTGGTGAGAAGTGCCATGTGTATTCGGATCACAAAAGTCTCAAATATTTGATGACTCAAAGAGACTTAAATCTGTGACAAAGACGTTGGCTCGAGTTGTTAAAAGATTATGAGCTTGTCATTGATTATCACCAGGGAAAGACTAATGTGGTTGCGGACGCCTTGAGCCGAAATCACTGTTGCTTTATGAGCAATGAATGTACACTTGTCTATTCTACTCGACAATGTGTTAGTAGCCAATTAAAGGCCAAACCATTATTGACTCATCAAATTCGTGAAGCTCGTAAAGTCGACGATGAGTTGGTTGCAAAACGGGTGAGTGTGTTCGAACAAGGAATCGGAGTTCCAAATTGATGATGACGATTGTTTGAGGTTCGAAGTCGTCTGTGTTCCAAAAATTCAAACTTATTTCGATAATTCGAATGAAGCCCATTGTAGCCGAATGGCAATCCACCCGGAGTACGAAGATGTACAACGATTTGAAATGTTGGTTTTGGTGGCATGGTATGAAACGAGACATCTCCGAATTTGTTTGAGATGTTTAATATGTCAACAAGTGAAAGCGAAACATCAAGTGCCTTCGAGATTACTTCACCGATTACGATACCCGAGTGGAAATGGGATCGAGTCACAATGGACTTTGTGTCCGGACTGCCATTGTCAGCGAGCAAGAAGGATGCGATTTGGGTTGTTGTTGATAGACTGACTAAGTCGACTCATTTTATCCCCATGCGTACGGATTTTTCATTGGATAAACTAGCTGAATTGCACGCTTCTCGATTGTGAGATTACACGGGTACCGATTTACAGTGTCGGATAGAGATCCGAGATTCACCTCGCGATTTTGGAAGAAATTGCAAGAAGCTTTGGGTACCAAGTTGCATTTCAGCACCGCCTTTCATCCCCAAACCGATGGTCAATCCGAGCGGATAATTCAGATACTTGAGGATATGTTGAGATGTTGCATCCTTGAGTTCAGTGGTTCATGGGAACGGTACTTACCTTTGATTGAATTCGCTTACAACAATAGTTTTCAATCAAGTATTAAGATGGCACCTTACGAGGCTTTGTACGGTCATAAATACCGTACACCATTGTTTTGGATCGAGCTCGGTGAAAGTAAAATTTTCGAGTTGATTTGATTAAAGATGCTGAATGAGAAGTAAAGGTAATCCGTGAAAGTCCAAAAGCGCGCCACAGATCGTCAGAAATCGTAACGCGGATTTGAAGCGAAAAGACATTGAGTATAAGGTGGGAGACAAAGTGTTTCTTAAAGTTTCGCCTTGGAAAAAGATACTCAGATTTGGCCGTAAAGGCAAATTGAGTCCGAGGTTCATCGGGCCATATGAAGTCTCCGAACGAGTCGGTCCAGTTGCATATCGTTTGATTTTGCCCCCTGAACTTGAAAAGATTCACGACGTCTTTCATGTTTCGATGCTTCGACGCTATAGATCTGATCCGTCGCACGTAATTAGTCCATCAGAGGTTGAAATTCAAGCCGATATGAGTTATGAAGAAGAACCGATTCGTATCCTAGCTCGTGAAGTGAAGGAGTTGCGAAACAAAAGGGTTCCGTTAGTAAAAGTGTTATGGCTCAAACACGGGATGGAAGAAGCTACTTGGGAACCCGAGAACTCTATAAAAGAGCGTTACCCAAACCTATTTACCGGTAAGATTTTTGGGGACGAAAATTTCTTAAGTGGGGGAGAGTTGTGACAGCCTTAAAACGACGCTAGTCGGAATGTGGTTTCGGGACCACAAAAACCGAGGCATAAAAATAATTTGATATTTATTTTGATGCCTATAATATGTGTTAACTCATGTGTGACATTTTTGATGCTTTAATTTAGAGTTATAAATGTGAATTTCACTAGAAAGGACCTAGTAGAAAACTTTGAAAGTATGATGGGGAATGTGTGATGACTAATTAAAGCATGCATGCAAAACAATGGCCTTGCATGTCAAATACCCTCTTTTACAAGTGATGGCCGCCATGACAAAGAATATGGGCAAAACATGTCATAGACATGTTTTGTTGGTGAATCATGGGTGAAAAAATAAATTAATGAGCATGGGTAATAAAGAAATGGAAAAAGAAAAAATGGTCTCATGCATGCCCCATTGCCGTGTATTGAGGAAGAGAAAAGAAAAAATTTGTTCATCCATTTTCATTCTCTCTTGACCAAAAATACTAGAGGGAAGGAGGAATTTTGCTTCATGCTTGGTTTGGAAGAGGATTAGGAAGAGGTTTGGCTATACTTGCATCAAGATTAAGGTATGTTTGAGGTTGTGCCATGAGATTCATGCATGTTTTTAGTTGATAGCTTGATGCTCTTGTTAGCCCATGGTTCAAACCTTTGTTATATCATGGGGATGGTATTTGGCCAAGGTGGATTTTGTGTTAATGCCATTGCATGTTAAATATGAAGCTTGCTAATGATATATGTGATGGTGGATTGATGGCTCTTGGACTTTCTTTTTAGTATTTTGAGTAAGACATTAAGTTCTTTGTTTAATCATGACCAAAATTATGGTGTTGTGATGTATTCGCCATGGTACATCCAAAAGTGTGATTTATGCTCATTGCATGGAAAGTAAGATTTGTGTTTTGAAATTATGTTCATG
Source organism: Gossypium arboreum (assembly GCF_025698485.1). Taxonomy (NCBI): domain Eukaryota; kingdom Viridiplantae; phylum Streptophyta; class Magnoliopsida; order Malvales; family Malvaceae; genus Gossypium; species Gossypium arboreum. The sequence continues at coordinate 64,206,432 of NC_069080.1, forward strand.
TTTAGTTACAATCAACTTGAGATTCGGCTCTAGCATATATATATGTATATATGTTTGTACATGATGTATTGGTATGACATATATACTATTTCAAGGTGTATATTTTCTTGTGATGATGTTTGGTTATGAAGTAATTGAGAGATGTGTATTGAGCTACGATATGTAATGCGTTAGTTAGTAAAATGTATGCTGTTTTGTGTGGTATTAAGTGTATAATTGGCCTCAACATGGACATGCATATTCGCCACATGAGGGGAAAATTGGTGTGCATGCATTCGGTTAGAGGCAAGCATATTGATGCCTATTCTTGGCTTAGAAAATTCGCTAAGAGGAATATTAACTAATGTGTTGAGTTCGATTCATGATTTCGTACACATGCGACTTTGATGCCTAATGAGTATATATATTGGCTAAGTACCTTGTATTCCTCTTCGATGCTCAAATGATTAAATCGATTTATTTGTTAAATTAAGCTCAAGAGCAAAGGGAACTAGATCCGACAAAGGGAAGGAAAAAGTGGTCGAATAGCCATTGAAATCGCTCGACGACATCCTAGGTAAGTTCTTGAGTAATAGAGCTTAAATTCTGAATTGATTAGATCATGTTTAAAGCAAATTAAAATCATGCTCTTGTGTGTGGCTATTGAGCCGAAATTGCAAGTGTGAAAAGTGCCTTGTGTTTGAGTTTTGCTAATGAAAATGAAATACGAATGTGTCATAATTTATTGATAATTGTGCTCGGTTATTGAATGATGTCCGGCTAAGTCCCAAGGCTTTGTGCTAAGTGACTATATCCGGACTAGGATCCAAGGCATTCGTGCGAGTTAATAAATCGGGCTAAGCCCAAGGCATTTGTGCAAGTTACTAAACCCGGTTAAGTCCCAAGGCATTCGTGCGAAGTCACTATAACCGGGCTTCGTCCGAAGGCATTTGAGCGAGTCGTTATATCCGGTTAAATTCAAGGTACATGATTCGAGAATGAGCAATCTTGCTGTAAAATTTTCAGTTAATACGCTTGAAAAATTCCAGCAATGAGGTATGTCCGTATGTGCTTGAATTAGTTGATTCCTTCAATAATATTCGCTCGATCGAGTAATGAGTTTCCGGTATTTGGCTAAGATGATCCCTTATGTATGAACATAGGGGTTGGAATGTGAAATGAGTAGGATATTGAGAATTTGTGCATATGAAATTATCCGTTAGCTTTATGAATGCTATGCTTTTGTTGTGTTGGAATTTCTTGCTCAAACTTACTAAGCATAAATTGCTTATTCCGCTTTTCTCTGTTTCTTTGTTTATAGATTTTGGCTTGTCACTATCGGACTCGGGATTTTGGAAGTCGAAATCTCCCACACTATCAAAGCCCCATTTTGGTACAATTTTGGTTGAACTTTGAAATGGCATGTATAGGACTACCCTTTTGTTGAAGGTCATGTACCTTTCGGTTTTGTGTAAACTTGGATAGCCATGCGAAAATGGCTTATATACGTTTTTAGCATAGTACCATAATCGTTTGTATGTTGATCATTATGAGGTATGGAATTGTTTTGAAACGATTAGCCATTGTAATGGTTAATCATGATCACACTTTGTGCTATGTATGCAAAAAGGGCCAATTGAATCATGGAAATCATGAAATAGGTAAAGCCTACCTTAAAGGCAGATGCTGACAGCAGCAGTGATGTGGATGTGAAAAATCGCTAAAAATAGTAGGAATGGTATTAAATAGTGAAAAAATTATGTAAATTAACGTTGATGAATCTACTTTCATTTGGAAGAAACGAAACGGTCATATGAGTTATATGTTAAGAGATATTAAAGTTCTCGTGAAACAGGGCCAGAACGGTTTCTGGATCCCCTGTTCCGACTTTGGAAATTCATTGTAAATTAACCAAAGATAATTAGGAGTCATGCCATATATGTATAGATTCCTCTCTGAGTATAGTTTCTATAGAAACAAACGGCATCAGTATTAAAGCCCTGTACAAGGAGATATTCAATTCGTAACGCACGAAGGTCAGTGTAGTTGAACCCTGAAATAGGGGAGACTTTAACTAATAAACTGTACTAATTGGCTCGACCAAAAATTCTAGAAAAAAATCTGTAGATGGACATATGAGTTTAGTTTCAGGGAAAAATTACGAAACAAATTTTCGAGCTTTGAAACTCAAGATATGATTTTTAAGACGACAGTGATGCAGTGACCAGCTAGTCTGGAAATTTCTAAATGGACTGTGAAAATAGTTAAGTCTGTGTGCACCTTGTGTCCGATTCCGGTAACGGACTCGGGTACGGGGTGTTACATATACATGCCATATACCATATATACACACTTCAAAAATACCAAAATAGATGTCTAATATTGCAATGAAGTCTTTGATGAACCCCAGTTCCGAGTAGCTTTGATATACTATAAAACATAGAAGAAAATAAGCAGAGTAAGCTATAAAGCTTAGTAAGTTCATATGTAAATATGAAATAATCTCATCATTCATTAACATTTCTAAATGGATGACATAAATTGCATTAAAGACATTAATCACCAAGTTAACATAAATTTCTCAACTTCTATTAGCTTGTTATTCGAATAGTTTTTCGTACATACCTGTACTGATACATATCTGTTCTTACCAATTAACTTACGAAATCTCTCTGATTTAGAATAAGCAGCAACGATCTCAAAAATGTAGAAATCATTAAAAACGGGACAAAAACTGTACCTTAATTAGCTATCCAAGCATGGCCAAATGGAAACCTAATTTTAGATTTTCTAATCTTCAATATTCGGCTATCAAAGAAGATGATAGCATCAAATTGTTATATTTCTTTTGTTTTATTACATTAATACATAATTTACTATTTCAACCTTATTAATATAACTTAAAAATCATTTAATGGTTGTCCAATAAATGTCCACTCATCTTTCAAATGGCTTAATTTCCATTTAAAGCCACCATAATTAAAAACCAAATCTATTTGACACCTTTAGCTATTAGAACAACAGTTTTGCATTTTACGCGATTTAGTCCTTTTTATCAAATTAAGGATTTAAACGATAAAATTTCTTAACAAAATTTTCACACAATCATTCAATCATACTGTAAAGATTAAAATAATAATAAAATAATTATTTTGACTTTAGATTTGTGGTCCTGAAACCACTATTCTGATTTGACCAAAAATGGGCTGCTACAACACGGTGCTGCTTACACAAGATGATGAGAATCCGCAACACATACCGGATAACATAGCCATCGGTAGGATCTATGGACCAATACCCAAATCACATAACCCCTAATGACATGTCATTCGTATCCTAATCTATTCCTAAGGTTCAACCGAGATTTCACATTTGCCGAATCGTTGTTGAATATGTCTGCAAGGTCATATACATAATTTATTCAATATTAAAGCATTTAAAATACATTTATAATAATGCTTATTAACATACGAACTTACCTCGATAGCTAAAATGACGGAATAAATCAACTAGTCCGATACTTTGTTTTCTCCCTTATCTAATTCCGAATTTGCTTTTCTTGATCTAAATGTAATCAAAATTAACTTATTTAGTTATCATTCTATTCAATTTGGTCCAAAATACACATTAAGGCAACTTTACACTTTTGCCCCTAATATTTCAACATTTTTACAATTTAGTATTTAACACAAATTCATGTAATTTAGTCCCTACCCATGCTAGTCGAATTTCTCTTAGTACTATAGCAGCCCAAATTTTTCATTTATTTTACATTTTAACCATAAACTTTACACATTTAACAATTAAATCCCTAATTGGCAATTTTACTAAAAGTCACTTTGCAAATGTTGTTTATCTAACAACAAGCATACATTTTCTATCATCAAACATCAAAATACACATACATTCATCAATTGCAAAACCCTAAAAATTAAAAAATTTGCAAAATAGTCCCTGGGCTAGATAGATTAAGCCGCAATGATCTCAAAAACATAGAAATCATAAAAAATGGGACAAAACCGTACCTAAATGGACAATGGAAGCTTGGCCAAATGAGAACCCTAGCTATCACTTTTTCTTTCCTTTAATTTCGACAATGAAGAAGATGAATGAACCAAAATTTTGTTTTATTTTATTTAATTAAGCGTTATTTGTTAATTTCCTAAATTAACCTTTAAAATACTTATTAATTACACCAAATACCATGCCACTATCATCCATTATCTCATAAATGAGCTAATTACCACATAAGGACCTTCACTTTAATATTCCATAGCTATTAGACACCTTTAGCTATTTGAATTCAAAATTTACACTTTACGCGATTTAATCCTTTTTATCAAATTAAAATTTAAATGATAAAATTTCTTAACGAAACTTTCACAAAATCATGCTATCATGCTGTAAACATTAAAATAACAAAATAATTATTTTGACCTCAAATTTGTGGTCCCAAAACCACTATTCTGATTTAACTAAGAACGGGCTCTTACACTATGTCTTTTAGTAAAAATACTGCACATTTCAAACATTTAGCCGGTGTACATGATAATTCATCTAGAAATCTGATGGTATTTTCCAATCAAAACTCAACTCTTTTTAGATCATCATCAGTAGTAGCCCTAAATTCTTCTGCCCCATATTTACGAATTTTATCTATCTGAGGCTTATCAGTTCTAACAGATTCAGCACCTTGTGGCATCTCAGGAACCGGTTGAGAAATAGGAGGGGGAGGTTGTTGTACAGCAAGATTTGATCTTATGAATTCTGTAAACCACTCATTCATCATTTTGAAAAAGACTTCTTTTGCCTTCACACCTCAGCCCTCAGGTTCGGGCCTTCTACTACTAGATGCAGCTATTTGAACTAAAGTTGGAGCATTGCTCTTAGCTTCCTTGGATTCAACTATAGCTTGGTTGGATGACATTACTATATGAAAAACACATTTAAAAATGGTCAGGATATATCACACTATCAAAATTTATATAATGGCATGTATAGAACCTGTAACCGCCACTAGAATAGGGTTACATAGCATTACCAGAGTTTACAGAATAAATACAGATAATTCATATCATTTACTATTCATATTTGAAAATAATCATATTGTCCCTTGAATGGACTGTCGAGGCCCAATTTAAACATTAGAATCAAGTGGGGACTAAATTTGGATCTTAGAAATTTCTTTCGTAAAATTTCAAAATATTTCTTATATATAGGGGTCACATGCCCATGTGAGTAGGCTATGTGGCTCACACGGCCATGTGACATACCCATGTCTCAGGCCGTGTGGGCATTCAATGTGAGATACATGGTCGTGTCCCAACTCGTGTCCTTACCCATGTAACTCTCTGACTTGTGCCACACGGCCCGCCACACACACGTGTACTAGACCATGCGGTTAATTTAATTATCACAAATTAGGTGCAAGTTTCACACGGCCAAGGCACACACTCGTGTTTTGAATCGTGTAGCACACATTGCTAAAAGACACGCCCGTGTCTCCGCCCGTGTGCCCAATTTTGAGCATTCTATTTCTCGAACTTAAGATGCAGGGGACACACGGCCAAACCACATGCCCATGTGCCAAATCTTTGTCACTCACGGTCAAGACACATGTCCGTGTGTCTACTCGTGTAGACAAAATAAGGCCATTTCCTAGCCTTATTTCTCACCCAAAATTAACCTTCAACCTATAACAACATTTTCATATTTTTACCAACCAATTCAAATCATATAAATCAAGCAAACATCATTAATTTGTATGAAATAGTATCACATATTCATATGATCAAACTTACATTCTTGTGATGATTTATATTTTACTCTAATTCAATTTAACCAAACCACATACATATAAGCTAAACATTGTACATAACCTTAGAATATCATATCAAAACAATCCATTTTTAGCCATTTCAATGACTATGTTACAAACAACTATTTAAATGCCAACATAGGCGAAGTTAACCTATACATGCCATTATATCAAAATAAGATTAATTCTTATACCAAAACAAGCTGGAGGATAGTGTGATGATACTCCGATAGATCTGCAACTTTTACAAGCTTCCAAGCAGTATAAAATAGAGAAAAAAAACCTAGTAAGCATTTAATGCTTAGTAAGTTCATATAACAGGAATTTAACTTACCATATATTTTCATTTAAGATAAGCATACAATAATGCATCTAAGCAATTTGGCTTATAGCCTAAAACACAGCTTCACCAATCATGTTAGTCAAGTAATTCACATAATACCAAGAACATAGATGAGCTCATCATTTAATGTCTTTCATATACACAAGCTTTCCATAACATTATTCCATATTACATGAATGACAAATCATTTCAAGTTCAGTTTAGCCATGTCAAAACTTTATCCGTTGAATTTATTTGATATTGATGGATATGCTCATATAGTACACTTTAGTGTACACTAGTATAATTCGTCAATTCATTTCCAGGGGTACCCAATTAGAGCACATATTTGGGAAGCGCACTCTCGAGCCTTGTAGCGGGAATCTCACACAGAGCCATTTTGGGAGGCTCACAAAGAGCCTATCGGGAAGCTTGTCCGGACTATATAATAGGAAGCTCATAAAAGCCATAATCGGGAAGTTCACAAAGAACCTTATCGAGAAGTTCACAAAGAACCATATTGGGAAGCTCTGGATAGCCAACATCGGGAAATTCAAGTGAGCACTATCGGGAAGCTTATAAAGAGCCAATTTAATGGGATGCTCACGAAGAGCCTTTAATTGGGATGTTCACCGGAGCTAAGGTGTGTCCACAACAAATGTAGGATCACAACCTATCGGGATGCTCCGAAGAGCTATAAAAGAAAGCTTGCTGAACCAATAACGGGAAGCTCAAGAGGGCTAATAACGAGATGTTTTTTCAAGCTATGATGTGTCCACAACATATGTTGGACTACAACCAATACGAGAAATCTTGTATCCATTGACTTTCATTTATTCAAACGAGACTTGACATTTATCAAGCATTATCAGATATTATCAGTTTCACATACATGACAATTATACAATTCACATATACAACATTTAATTCAAACATATAAATGTACACAATTTAGTTACACGAACTTACCTCGATACTTGTTCGTATACGAATTCTACTAATCCGAAACCTTTTGTTTTCCTTGATCCAACTCAGCATTAGGTCTTTTAGGATCTATATAAATAAATTTAACATCAATTTAATCCATTTCATACTCAATTTAATTCAATTCACATCCTAGGAAAAATTACTATTTTGCCCCTATACTTTTCACAAATGACGATTTCATCTGTAGGTTTGGAAATTGAAATTCATGCAATTTAATCCTTACTCCAAGTCTAACCAAAATTTTCATATAACTTTTACAGCACTTGTATTTCAAAACATTCAAAATCTTTCCATGGGTTTTACCACTTTTCAATTTAGTCACTAAATCATGATTTCATCAAAATTCTCTTTGTAAAAATTGTTTATCTATAAACAACCTTTCATTTTCTACCATAAATTTCAAATTTTCAGCATATTCATCTATGGAAAAACTTTGATACTTTGATATATTTTCAAATTAATCCCCAAAATAGATAGATTAAGCTATCCCAATCTCAAAAATTTAAAAATTACTAAAAAAGGGACAAGAAAACATACCTAATTAAGCTTGATTAGTTTCCTTTCTCTCTCCTAGGGTTTCCATGGAATTTTTGGGATGAAGATGATATAAAATGATTTAATTTCAATTTAATTATTTATCATCCATTAATTTTTTCCACTTTCCGATTTAGTCTTTGCCTTTTTCTAATTTTCCATGGATGTTTCATCAAACATATCTACTAACTTTTCTTTAATGGTCTAATTACCATATAAAGACCTCAAGTTCTGAATTCCATAGCTAATTGATACTTTTAGCTACTAGAACTCAACTTTTGCATTTTATGTAATTTGGTCCTTTCTATAATTAAACACATAATCGGTAAAATTTTCTAATCAGAATTTTCATATGACATTCCTATGATAATGCAGACCATGCAATAAAATTAAAATATATTTTTTGGCTTAGATTTGTGGTCCCGAAACCACTATTCTAATTTCACTGAAAATGGATTGTTACAATACAAATTTCCAAATGAACTAGGAAATGGTCCCATAAAATCCTATAACAGCTCGTTTTTAGTCAAATCAGAACAGTGCTTTCAAAATCACAAATCCGATGTTGAAAAATTATTTTAATATTATTTTTTGTATTTACAGCATGTTATTTGATATGTGTGAAATTTTTGTGAGTTGATTTTATCGATTGGTTGCTTAATTCAGTAAAAAGGACTAAATCGTGTAAAGTACAAAAGTATTGTTCTAATAGCTAAAGGTGTTTAATACCTATGGTTTATTAAGGTGAAGGTCCTTATGTTGTAATTAGACCATTATAAGGGTGAGTAGACATGTAAGGACATATAATTAGGTGTTTTTAAATGTTTTATTAATGGTTAATTATGTAAATTGAATATTACACATAAAATAAATAAAACAAAGTTAAAATAAGTCTTAATATAATCATCTTCAACTGAAATTAAAAGAGAAAGAAGCTGTTGGAGAGCATTTAGTGTTCAGTACACTCCTAGCTTGATTAAGGTATGATTTTAGCTTAGTTTTTGATGATTTTTATGTTGTTCAAATCGTTGCTTCGTATTCTAGCTAGCCCGTACCTTAAATTTCAAAATTGTTAAAGATTTTGAGCATTGGAATTATTGAATCTATGTGTTCTTTGATGTTTAATGTTGAAATATGAAAGCTTCTTGATAGTTTTACATGTTTTGTTAAATGTTTTTTGATAAAAATGTCAAAAAAGAATTAAATTGAGAAAATATGAAATATAGTGGTTAAAAGTGTGAATAAATGAAAATTATGGGCTACTAGGGGCACTATGGTAATTCGGCTAGCATGGCTTAGTCTTGAATTTCATTAATTTGTGATTTTGTGTAATAAGGACCAAATTGTAAAAATGTGAAAGTTTAGGGGCAAATGTGTAAAATAGCCCTAATGTGTATTTTGGATTGAATTGAAATGAATAGATTATTGAATAAGTTAATTTTGGATACAATTAGATCAAGAAAAGCGAAATACAGATTTGGATCGGGGAAAAGGTAAAGTTATCGACTGATAGACTCGATTCGTTGTTTTAGCATCCAAGGTAAGTTTGTATGTATTAAGCACTATAATACTTAGGTTTTTAGTGATTTGATATTGTATAAATTGTATATACAAGACTACAGTTATGTTCAACGAGAAATCAGCTAAATATAGCACTTTGTGTGCGATTCGACATAGCTTCGGCTAAATATGACACTTAGTGTGCGAGATATTGAGTATTCAACGACATTCTGAGTATGTATGAACTTGTTATGGATTGGTACAGGTATTTATATGTATATTATGAGCTTTAAAACAAAGAAGTTAAAAAGTTTATACATAAGCTTATGAATAAGCATGTGAATGGTTTGCTAGTATTCTTGAAATTCATGATAAAATGTTTAGATTGATGAATGTTGTATTTGTGATTATTTAAGTTTATATCATACGGGCTTACTAAGCTATAAAGCTTAGTTTTTTTATTTTTTCATGTCTTATAGTTATTTCAAAGCTAGCTCGGATTCGGGGATTGTCGAAGAATACGTCACATTATCCAACCATCACATTGGTACTTTTGAGCTCTTGGTTTGGTCATATGGCATGTATAGGGACTATGGTCATGTTGGTTATGTTTTGGTAATGAGTTTTGTTATTTGGGATGGCTTGTGAATGATTGTGTTTTGGTTGTATTTATATAGTCATGAGATTTGGCTTAATTTGGCTAGTTTGATTATGTATATATAAGTGTGATTATTATTTAAACTATGAGGTTTATGGAATTTGTATTATGTTTGAGAATTTGAACAAAATGATGCATGTTTAGTAATTGAGTTTAGATGTGTAAATGTATTTTGTGAAGTGTTTATTGTTATTTGGAAATGGTTGATGAATTGATGATGTTTGTGATTGAGATTTAAGCTAAGAAATGGTTCGATGAGATGGTATGAATTATGTTTGATTTGGTTGTTTTGGGGATGCCTATTATGCTTTGTTTTTGTTCCATATGTGTAGGTGTGGATATGTATCAAATGGGGTGGCAAAATGGCTAGGTAAATAACTTAACACATGGGCATGTGATATAAGTCAGTATACCCCCTAATTGGCACACGACCTAGCACACGAGCGTGTGACTTGGCTATGTTGCATAAGGTAGTATACCCTACAGTTTTGGCACACCCTAGAACATGGCCTGGAACACGGGTGTTTATGGCCACTTTGAAGGGTACACAGGCTAGAGACACAGGCATGTGGTTAGCCATGTGACCCAAGTCAGTATGTATGCCCTGTTTCCACATGGCCTAAAACAGGAGCTTGTCTACTAGCCGTGTGAGGCACATGTCCTGTATATACGGGCATGTGACCGTTGTTTACATGAAAAATTTCTAAGTTTTCAAAATTTTTGTATGATATCGGTTTATTCTCAACCACTTTTAAAGCATGTTTAAGGCCTTGTAGGCCTTTATAAGGGACAATGTGATTATATAGAATGATTTATGAGAATGATTGATTGTTTTTGAATAAATGGATTCTTTATGTTGTAAATTGATCATTAATACCTCGTAAACCTATTTTGGCATTAAATACGGGAAAAGGGTGTTACATTTATTGGTATCAGAGCTACGATTTAATCGATTCTAGAACTAACGTAGCATATGTGAGAGTCTAGCTATACATGCCATATATATAAACTGTGATATTGTGATGACTCCTGCTCCCACGCAAAGAACAACGCCATCTGATTCTAGACCCGTGACGGGTAGCCAAGGAGGAGAGGCTAAATAAGCCTTCTTCCAAATTATGAATGAGTGGTTCACTCAATACATTTGTACGAACCTAGCTGCTCAACAACCTCCACCCCTTTTAATCCTTAACCTGTACCTATACCACTTCAAGGAGTCAAGCTTTTAAGATTGAATAAATCTCAAGTTGACAAGATCCGTAAACATGGGGCTAAAGAGTTCAGAGCTAATGTTGATGATGACCTTGAGAGAGCCGAGTTTTGGCTTGAAACTACGATTAGAGTGTTTGAAAAGCTTTCTTTCATGCCAGCTGAATGTTTAATGTGTGTTATATCCCTTTTGAGAGATACCACGTATCAGTGGTGGAATACATTAGTATCGATAATGCCGAGGGAAAGAATTACCTGGGAATTCTTCAGACTAAATTCTAAAAGAAATACACCAGTCAACGATTTTTAGATCAAAAGCATAAAGAGTTTTTAGAATTGAAACAAAGCCGCATTACTGTAACCAAGTACGAGAGGGAATTTTTACGGTTAAGCAAGTATGCTCGAGAGTATGTTTCAGCTGAAGAAATAATGTCCAAGCGGTTTTTGTGGGTTGAAGGAAGATATTAAACTTCTGCTTGGTATTTTAGATTTAAAAGAATTTGTTGTGTTAATTGAACAGGCTTGCAAAGCCGAAGACTTTAGCTGAGAAAAGAGAATGGCTGATTTAGGGCAAGAGACTTGAGGAAGAGATCAATGAGTAAACCTTATCAGTCCTTGTCGAAGAAATCCAAAGACTATTTTAACCCATCAACAACTACAGTGGGATATTCTAATAGGGATCGTGGAAAGCAATACACCAGTCCTAAAGCTCAAGCCACATTGGTATCGAGCGTTGGCAAAGTGAAAGATGTTAAACTTGAATGTCAACAGTGTGAAATACGACATTTTGGAGAGTGCTGGATGAAAAATAATAATAGAGCTTGTTATAGTTGTGGTTCACGAGATCATTTTATCAGAGATTGTCTTGAACTAAAGGAAAAAGATAAATCTCAGAATGTAAGATTGAGCAATACAGCTACTAGAGGGAGGCCGTCAAGAAATGTGGGAAATACAAGTGGTAATCGTGGTATAACGAGAGATTCTACAGTGAGATCTGAGGCCAGAGTACCTGCTAGAGCTTACGTTATTCGCCCTGCCAAAAATATGTCATCACCTGATGTTATTACCGATACATTTTCTCTTTACGACACTAATGTTATTGCATTAATTGATCTTGGATCTACTCATTCGTATATATGTATAAATTTGGTGTCTAATAGGAGTTTACCTATAAAGTCTGTTGAATTTGTGATTAAAGTATAGAAACCATTTGATGAGTTCGATGTGATTCTGGGTATGGATTGGTTGACCCTACATGATGCTATTGTGAACTGTAGATGAAAGATTATAGAACTGAAATGTTAGAATCATGAAATTCTTCAGATTGAATCTGATGAGTTAGATGGATTACCAATAGTAATTCAGTGATGTCGGCTCAGAGATATGTGAGAAAAGGTTGCGAAGCTTATCTCGCTTATGTTTTAGATACTAAAATGTCTGAAAAGAAGATTAAATCAGTGCCAGTCATCTGTGAATATACGGATGTATTTCCTAAAAAGTTACCTGGTTTAACACCTATGAGAGAGGTTGAGTTTGGTATTGAATTAGAACCGAGAACAATGCTAATGTCGATAGCTCCGTACAGAATGGCTCTGATAGAGTTGAAAGAGTTGAAAGCTTAGTTGTAAGAGTTAACGGATAGAGGTTTTGCATGACCTAGTTTGTCACCCTAGGGTGCACTAGTATTGTTTGTTAAAAAGAAAGACGTGTCAATGAGAATGTGTCTAGACTACCGTCATCTCAACAAGGTTATGATAAAGAATAAGTATCCGCTGCCGAGAATAGATGACTTGTTTGATTAGTTGAAAGGTGCGATAGTGTTTTCAAAGATGGATTTGAGATCGGGTTATTATCAATTGCGAGTTAAAGACTCAAATGTGCCAAAAACTGTGTTCAGAACAAGGTATAGACATTATGAATTCCTTGTTATGCCTTTTGGTTTGACTAATGCTCCTACCATTTTTATGGATTTGATGAATCAGATTTTTGGACCGTATTTAGACAGATTTGTTATTATGTTCATTGATGACATTCTGATCTATTCATGAGATGAGTCTGAGCATGTCGAACATTCGAGGATTGTATTACAAACCTTGAGAGATAAAAAATTGTATGCTAAATTTAGAAAATGTGAGTTCTGGCTCTGGGAAGTTGGATTTTTGGGACATATAGTCTCTGCAGATGGTATTCGAGTTGATCCGAGCAAGATTTTTGTAGTTATTGATTGGAAACCTTCGAGAAATGTATAGGAGGTTCATAGTTTTCTGGGACTAGCAGACTATTATAGATGATTTCTGAAAGGCTTCTCGATTATTGTGACTCTGATAACACAATTGCTTCAAAAAGATGTTAAATTTGAATGGTCAGAAAAGTGTTAGCAGAGCTTCGAGCAGTTGAAAGCATTATTGACATAGGCACTACTATTAGTTTAGCCTGAGTCAGGTAAAGAATTCGTAGTTTTTAGTGATGCATCGTTAAATGGCCTGAGTTGTATTTTGATGCAGGAAGGAAAATTTGTAGCTTATGCCTTGAGACAATTGAAGCCGTAGGAAAAGAATTATCCAATGCATGATCTAGAGTTATTTGCGATAGTGTTCGCATTGAAAATTCAGCGACATTATTTTTTTGGTGAGAAATGTCATATTTATACCGACCACAAAAGTTTGAAATATCTGATGACGTAGAAAGATTTAAATTTGCGACAGTGGAGATGGTTAGAATTGCTAAAAGACTATGAATTACTGATTGACTACCATCAAGGGAAAGCGAATATAGTTGTTGATGCTTTGAGCCAAAAGCCCTTATTTGCTTTATGTGCTTTGAACACACAATTAGCTTTGTCTGACGACGGTTCGATAGTAGCCGAGTTGAAAGTGAGACCGTTATTTCTATAGCAAATTTGTGAGGCTTAAAAATTTGATAATGATTTGCAAACAGAACAAGTTCAGTGTGAGTCAACTTCTAATTTAGAGTTTCAAATAGGGCCTGATGACTGTATGATGTTTCGTGATAAAATATGTGTACCAAGAAATTTTAAACTCATTCGGAAGATTCTAAACAAAGCACACAGTAGTTGTTTATCAGTACATTCGGGGAGCACAAAAATGTATAATGATTTGAAACAGCTTTATTGGTGGCACGACATGGAACGTGATATCTCAGAATTTGTTTCGAAATGTTTCATTTGTCAGCAAGTCAAAGCTAAGCATCAAGTCCCGTTAGGTTTATTACAGCCTATTATGATTCTTGAGTGGATGTAGGATAGAGTAACAATGGATTTCATATCGGGTTTGCCCTTATCTTCGAAAAAGAAAGATGCGATTTGGGTTATTGTTGACAGATTGACCAAATCAACTCATTTTATTTTAGTACGTACAGATTTCTCACTTGATAAATTAGCTGAGCTATATATTTTTGACATTGTGAGGTTACATGGTGTTCCCCTATATATTGTTTCAGATAGAGATCCAAGATTTACTTCGTGATTTTGGAAAAAAATTGCAAGAAGCTTTGGGTTCAAAGTTTTATTTTAGCATTATGTTTCACCCGTAAACGGATGATTAATTCAAGCAAGTTATTTAGATACTTGAGGATATGTTGTTGCATTCTTGAGTTTAAAGGTAGCTGGGAGAAATATCTACACTGATTGAGATTGCTTGCAATAATAGTTTCCAATTGAGTATTAAGATGGAACAGTACGAAGCTCTATACATTCGTAAATGTTGATGTAACACCCCACACCCGAGTCCTACCCCGGGACAGGATACGAGGCGTTACCACACTTAAACACGTTCATTCCAACTTTTTTGAATCATGAAGACTTGATAAATTTTAAAACTTTATATAAACATCTTAACATTTACTTATGAGTCCTCAAACATCCAATGGAAACCATTCGGGACCGGCTCGGGTCCTTAACCAACCTTAGAAAAATAACCCGTGAAACAGAGCACACACTCGTGTGGATGGCCGACATGCCTAAGTGGTCATTAAGACATGGCCGTGTTAATTGCTCGTGTGACACACATGGCCTAAGCATCAAGGGACACGCTTGTGTCCTATACTCGTGTGAATTAAATTTTAAATTCGACAAGGTTTTTCACGCGGCTAGAAACACGTTTGTGTCTATGGCCCATACCCCTTACACTTCCATGACACGCCTGTGTCGTAGCCCTTGTTCAAAAACCTTGACATTCTATTTCTGACGTCAGTAACCAATAAGGGCCACACGGCCAAGGCACACGCCCATGGCCATAGGCCGTGTCATCTAACATCTAAGACACACGGCCGTGTCTCTGCCCGTGTGTTTACTACCATGCATACTGACTTGAAACTTTTATGTGCAGTGGACACATGGCCGGACAACACGCCTATGTGGCTGACACACGGCCTAGACACTCGCCCTTGTGTCTACCCGTGTGGACAATATAAGGCTATTTACAAAGCCTATGCCACATTGAATCACAATTTGATACCAATCAAATTTAACTTAATATGATTTATCATCCAAAGAACCATATCTAAGACCTATATATATTTCATAAATTCAACTAAGCCAACAATTTCACATTCGTAAAAGATTATCTTGCATTCATATATTGACTTACAACATTAGCCAATTTCATGGCCTTATACAAACTGAGTCAAATGCTAAAACAAGTTAATACCTTTGGCCCCAAAATAATGTGATTCAAAAATAAAATCGAAAGTTCCTATACATGCCATAATCAAAATGATAAAACTAGTTATACCAAGTGCTTCAAGGATAGTGTGGCTGGCTTCTTCGACGTAGGCGACAATCCTCGAACTACTTTGGCGGCACTATAAGAAAATGGAAATGAAATAGGGTAAGCATGGGAGCTCAGTAAGTACATATATGTAAATAAGTGTAATTAGAAATACATTCATCAAACTGTGGTTTATCATACTTAAATGATATATCATTTTAATCTCACTATCTTAGTCTTCACTTATTCTATGCATACTTACTATATCTCATCACATACTAAGGTCTTCATTTGGGAATTTAGTATACATACCTGCAATTACCTGTAAAATAACTCAAATTAATTCTCTTTATTGATATACCTCACTGGAAGTGTCAGCAATCCATTCATATAGTTACCCATTGAACACTCAAAAATACCAATAATACTCGGGTAGTTTACTCCTAAGTACTATACAAGTTGTCAAAGCTACCTCGTACTTTGTAATACTTGCATAATTGAGCTACTCACGGGACTTTTTACCAAGTTAGTGCTTGGACCCTATAGCTCTATCATGTAATGCCCGCTCATTGAGCTACTCACAGGTATGCACACAAAGTCAGTACTCGGGCCCACATTACATATTTCGCTTATCTCATAAACTCAAACTCAACTCATGAGTTCAGACCACTCAATTTCAAATGACTTACCTATTTGTATCCTATGCTATTTCGAGGTTCAACGGGATCTCGTATCGACTGAAGTTGTTGCACTTGTTCATAACGTAGGTTACTCTTACCTCGCATTATTTATACTTTTATGACATTGAGTACAATTTATGATACATGGTAAAAATAAAACATTTAAAAGTAAGCTATAATGACACGTTATTTACATATGTACTTACCTCGGTATAAAATGATGGGAAAGAGCTTAATCATCGTAAACTTTGTTTTTACTCTGATCAAGACCCGAATCACGCTTCTCTTGATCTATATTGATAAAATTCATTCATTTCATCAGCATATAAATTTAGATACTCAAAAATTTATAATTGGGTGAAATGACCATTTTGCTCTTAAGCTTTCATAGAATGACCATTTTACCCATAGGCTCGAAATTCAATTTTAATCACATTTCTTACTAATCAACTTAGCCGAATATTTTTTGTACTAGAAGCAGCCCACAATTTTTGTTATTTCATACATTTATCACCTATTTTACAACTTATGCAAAATGGTCCTTAGTTAGGATTTCCATGAAAACTTCCCTACAAAAGTTGTTTATTACCTATCAAAGACTCGTTTTCTTCCATAAAAATTCAGCAAACAACATAAATGCTCTCATGGAAAAACCCTAGACTTTCAACCATTTTATAAAATAGTTCCCCATTAGAAAGCTCATGCCACAAGGGTCTCGAATGTACAAAAATATTTAAGAAAAGTCATCAAGATCACTTACTTGGAAGGGTTTAAAGTTGCTAAAATTTTGGAGCTCAAAAACCCCTTTAATGGCTGAAAATGTAACACCCCGTACCCGAGACCGTTGCCGGAGTTGGACACGAAGGGTTTGCAGACTTAAATCACTTGCTTTCACAGTCCATTTTAAATATTTCCAGGCAGTTGGATAACTGCGTCACTGTCACTTTAAAAATCATATCTTGAGTTCCAAAACTCGAAAATCAGTTTTATAACTTTTTTTTTTGAAACTAGACTCATATGCCCATCTACAGATTTTTTTCTAGGATTTTTGGTCGAGCCAATTAGTACAGTTTATTAGTTAAAGTCTCCCCTGTTACAGGGTATGACTACACTAACCTTCATGCATTACGATTCAGATATCTCCCTGTACAGGGCTTCAATACTGATGCCGTTTCTTTCTATAGAAACTAGACTCAAAAAGGAATCTATACATATATGGCATGACTTGTAAATGTCTCTGGTTAATTTATAATGAATTTCCAAAGTCGGAATAGGGACTCCAGAAACCGTTCTGGCCCTGTCTCACGAAGACTTAAATATCTCTTAACATACTGTCCATATGATCGTTTTGTTACTTTCCTATGAAAATAGACTTGTCAAGGTTCATTTACATAATTTATTCGCTATTTAATTCCGTTCCTACTATTTTTATAGATTTTTCACATTCACATCACTGCTGCTGCCGACATCAATTTTTTTTAAGGTAAACTTTACCTATCTCATGATCCTCCATGGATCAACTAGAGTTTGTCATACATATACCAAAAGTGATCATGAATAACCATTCCCATGACTAACCGTTACCAACATTTCCATACCTCTCGATGGACGACATACAAAATGATTATAATGTTATGATCAAAGTATACTTAAAGCCATTTTCGCATGGCTTATATACATTAACCAAAATATCCTCCCACTACTAGTCTATTCTATACATGCCATAAGATAATCCAAAACATAGCGGTACCAAACAAAGGATAGTGATAGTGTGACTAGTTGTCGACAATCCCGAGCACAGTAGCTTCCAAATGAGATCTATAAAACAGAGGAAACAAAGTAAACGGAGTAAGCATTACAATGCTTAGTAAGTTTTAAGCAGGTCAACAGATAACAACCAAATTATAACATAGTTGTTCGTATTTTTATTTCACTCTTCCTTCTGCATACCATCCCTTTACCGAATATGCACATCTCATCATATATAATAGGCGATAAATTCTCACTTGATAGTGATCTCTTGTAAACATAGGTACATTACATATTTTCACCTAACTTTCCACATCGACCAAATGCACAATAATCATAGAACAGTCTTATTACTTTACTCACATATGCATCATATAACGACCTTGTGATTTAGTCCAAATCAAGCTTAAATATAATCCCAAAATACATACCTGACCAACTTAACGCATTGAATGTATTTATTACCAATTGTTACTGTGAAGTCGTATAATCTTACACTTTACTCGAATCTTCAGCGGAACCTTTAGTTCGGGGCTTACCCGGACAAAATCTCCACCCGTGGTCATCGGGTCTTTAGAGCTCGGATATAGTACGAGCACGGAGCTTATGGACATTAATCAGGATAATATTCTTCCATAAAGCCTGCGGGGTTTTAACCCGGATATAGTACTGACACAAATTCCCTTCGGGACTTATCACATTTATACACTTTCACATCCATCACATTGTCCACTCGGCCTTATCACATATATACACTTTCACATTCATCACATTGGCCATTCGGCCTTATCACATATATGCACTTTCACATTCATCACATGGGCCATTAGGCCTTATCACATATATACACTTTCACATTCATCACATCGGCCATTACGCCTTATCTCATTTATACACTTTCACATTCATCACATTGGCCATTCGGCCTTATCACATATATACACTTTCACATTCATCACATCGGCCATTAGGCCTTGGCACATATATACACTTTCACATTCATCACATCGGCCATTAGGCCTTATCACATATATACACTTTCACATTCATCACATCGGCCATTAGGCCTTATCTCATATATGTACTTTCACATTCATCACATTGGCCATTCGGCCTTATCACATATATACACTTTCACATTCATCACATCGGCCATTAGGCCTTGTCACATATATACACTTTCACATTCATCACATCGGCCATTAGGCCTTATCACATATATACACTTTCACATTCATCACATCGGCCATTAGGCCTTATCTCATATATGCACTTTCACATTCATCACATTGGCCATTCGGCCTTATCACATATATACACTTTCACATTCATCACATCGGCCATTAGGCCTTATCACATATATACACTTTCACATTCATCACATCGGCCATTAGTGTGACAAATTTTAAAACGACCCTAGTCGGAATGTGGTTTCGGGACCACAAAAACGAGGCATAAAAATAATTTGATATTTATTTTGATGCCTATAATATGTGTTAACTCATGTGTGACATTTTGATGCTTTAATTTAGAGTTATAAATGTGAATTTCACTAGAAAGGACCTAGTAGAAAACTTTGAAAGTATGATGGGGAATGTGTGATGACTAATTAAAGCATGCATGCAAAACAATGGCCTTGCATGTCAAATACCCTCTTTTTACAAGTGATGGCCGGCCATGACAAAGAATATGGGCAAAACATGTCATAGACATGTTTTGTTGGTGAATCATAGGTGAAAAAATAAATTAATGAGCATGGGTAATAAAGAAATGGAAAAAGAAAAAATGGTCTCATGCATGCCGCATTGTTGTGTGTATTGAGGAAGAGAAAAGAAAAAATTTGTTCATCCATTTTTCATTCTCTTTTGACCGAAAATACTAGAGGTGAAGGAGGAATTTTGCTTCATGCTTGGTTTGGAAGAGGATTAGGAAGAGGTTTGGCTATACTTGCATCAAGATTAAGGTATGTTTGAGGTTGTGCCATGAGATTCATGCATGTTTTAGTTGATAGCTTGATGCTCTGGTTAGCCCATGGTTCAAACCTTTGTTATATCATGGGGATGGTATTTGGCCAAGGTGGATTTTGTGTTAATGCCATTGCATGTTAAATATGAAGCTTGCTAATGATATATGTGATGGTGGATTGATGGCTCTTGGACTTTCTTTTTTAGTATTTTTGAGTAAGACATTAAGTTCTTTGTTTAATCATGACCAAAATTATGGTGTTGTGATGTACTCGGCCATGGTACATCCAAAAGTGTGATTTATGCTCATTGCATGGAAAGCAAGATTTGTGTTTTGAAATTATGTTCATGTTTAGTTACAATCAACTTGAGATTCGGCTCTAGCATATATATGTATATATGTTTGTACATGATGTATTGGTATGACATTTATACTATTTCAAGGTGTATATTTGCTTGTGATGATGTTTCGGTTATGAAGTAAATGAGAGATGTGTATTGAGCTACGATATGTAATGCGTTAGTTAGTAAAATGTATGCTGTTTTTGTGTGGTATTAAGTGTATAATTGGCCTCAACATGGACATGCATATTCGGCCACATGAGGGGAAATTGGTGTGCATGCATTCGGTTAGAGGCAAGCATATTGATGCCTATTCTTGGCTTAGAAAATTCGGCTAAGAGGAATATTAACTAATGTGTTGAGTTCGATTCATGATTTCGCACACATGCGACTTTGATGCCTAATGAGTATATATATTGGCTAAGTACCTTGTATTCCTCTTTCGATGCTCAAATGATTAAATCAATTTATTTGTTAAATTAAGCTCAAGAGCAAAGGGGAACTAGATCCGACAAAGGGAAGGAAAAAGTGGTCGAATAGCCATTGAAATCGTTCGACGACATCCTAGGTAAGTTCTTGAGTAATAGAGCTTAAATTCTGAATTGATTAGATCATGTTTAAAGCAAATTAAAATCATGCTCTTTGTGTGTGTGGCTATTGAGCCGAAATTGCAAGTGTGAAAAGTGCCTTGTGTTTGAGTTTTGCTAATGAAAATGAAATACGAATGTGTCATAATTGTTTGATAATTGTGCTCGGTTATTCGAATGATGTCCGGGCTAAGTCCCGAAGGCTTTGTGCTAAGTGACTATATCCGGACTAGGATCCGAAGGCATTCGTGCGAGTTAATAAATCCGCGCTAAGCCTGAAGGCATTTGTGCAAGTTACTAAACCCGGGTTAAGTCCCGAAGGCATTCGTGCGAGTCACTATAACCGGGCTTCGTCCCAAAGGCATTTGAGCGAGTCGTTATATCCGGTTAAATTCCGAAGGTACGTGATTCGAGAATGAGCGATCTTGCTGTAAAATTTTTAGTTAATACGCTTGAAAAATTCCAGCAATGAGGTATGTTCGTATGTGCTTGAATTAGTTGATTCCCTTCGAATAATATTCGCTCAGTCGAGTAATGAGTTTCCGGTATTTGGCTAAGATGATCCCTTATGTATGAATATAGGGGTTGGAATGTGAAATGAGTAGGATATTGAGAATTTCTGCATATGAAATTATCCGTTAGCTTTATGAATGCTATGCTTTTGTTGTGCTGGAATTTCTTGCTCAAACTTACTAAGCATAAATTGCTTATTCCGTTTTCTCTGTTTCTTTGTTTATAGATTTTGGCTCGTCACCATCGGACTCGGGATTTTTGGAAGTCGAAGTCTCCCACACTATCAAAGCCCCATTTTGGTACAATTTTGGTTGAACTTTGAAATGGCATGTATAGGACTACCCTTTTGTTGAAGGTCATGTACCTTTCGGTTTTGTGTAAACTTGGATAGCCATGCAAAATGGCTTATATACGTTTTAGCATAGTACCATAATTGTTTGTATGTTGATCATTATGAGGTATGGAATTGTTTTGAAACGATTAGCCATTGGAATGGTTAATCATGATCACACTTTGTGCTATGTATGCAAAAGGGCCAATTGAATCATGGAAATCATGAAATAGGTAAAGCCTACCTTAAAGGCGGATCTTGACAAAGAATTGTGATGTACCAAAAATTGACCCTAGTCGGAATGTGGTTTCGGTACCACAAAACCGAGGCATAAAAATAATTTAAAATTTATTTTGATGCCTATAATATGTGTGTGCTCATGTGTGAATTTTGAATTCTTTGATTTAGTTAATTTGATTGTGAATTGAAAGAAAAGGACTCATGTGAAAGGATTTAAAAATATGTAGCTAATTTCAAGAGGTTAATAAAGGAATGAAGCAAAATAAATGGAGTTGCATGTCAAATACTCCATTTATTTTGAATGAGTGGCCGACCATGTCTAGATTATGGGCAAGGGACATGTTTCCAACATGTTTAGTTAGTGCATTATGTAGAAAGAATTAAGAAATGAAAAAAAATGAGCATGGATGCCCCCCATGGTGCCGTAGCTAGAGAGAAAGAAAGAAAAAAAGTTGTCATTCATCCTTTCTTTGAGCAAAGACTAAGAAAGAAAAACAAAAAATTGTTCATCTTTTCCCTCCTTCCTTTGGCCGAAATTCCTAAGAGGAAGAAGAGATTTTGCTTCATTTTCTTTGTTTAGAAGAGATCTAGAAGGAGATTTGGCTAAACTTGCATCAAGATTAAGGTATGTATGAGGTTGTGTCATGAGATTCATGCTTGTTTTGGTTGCTAACTTGATGTGCATGTTAGCCATGGTTCAAATCCTTGTTATGCCATGAAAAATGGTATTTGGCCAAGGTTGATATTGTGTTAAAGCCATTGCATGCTAAAAGTGAAGCTTGCTAATGATGCATGCAATGATGGATTGACTACTCTTGAAATTTCTTTGTAGCAATCTTGAGTAAGACATTGAGTTCTTTGTTTAACCATGACCAAAGTTCAATGGGGTATGATTGTGATATTTAAAAAACGAAACCAATTACGAATTCTTTTTCAAGAATTTCAAACCGAATTTTTTCACAATCATTGATTTACATTCAATTATTAAACATTTTACATATCAAATTACAAATTTGTTACTATTATCTTTTACTTTTCCAAACAACATTTTGACATTTATCATGGTTTTAATCTAATTAAAAATTTTTTACTAATAACCAATTTTTAACAATTCAAAATTAAAACATTTAATTCAATTTCATCAAATAATTTATCAATTAAATTACATTTTAATTTTATCTTACCTATTTTAACCAAAATTTAATTAATTTCCAATTTTTTAAAAATTTCAAAATTTCATTGGTTTTTTCAATTATAATTAAATATATTTACAAATTTAATTTTAGTACAAAACACATTCAATTTTTAGAAAAATTTTTTTCTATAAAACTTTCATAAATTTGTAAATTTTAAATTATCAATTTAATTAAATTATCAATTTAATTTACTTCCTTAAAATTTCATAAACATTCAAATTAAATTTATTTCCATAAAAGGAAAATATAATTTCAATTATATTTTCCTTTTTTATTTTATTTTTTAATAATTTATGAAATTTATCAATTTTATTATTTTTATTTCAACCAATTTTTATTCTATTCCAGATTGTTTCAAAATATAATTTCAATTTATTTTAAAAATTTAATTTAGAATTAACTATCTATAATTTCTTTTGTAATTTATATAATTCCACATAATGGAAATTTTAACTATTCAAAATTATATTGAAATTTTGGGTAAAAAAATTAATTTTTTAAAGTAAAAATTTTTCAATATAAAGGGTTTAAATTCATTTAAAATTATTTGGAAATGCCTTATAAAAGTAAAATTCAAATTAATGTTTTAAAAAATTTAAAATTATTTTTATTTAAAAGTTATTAAGTTTTTTATTTGAATTTGAGGTTGCATTTGTTTAAAAATCAAATATCAAAGTATGTTTATATTTAAAGGTTAATTCTTATAAGTTGAATTCCAAATTGTAATTAGCATTTAGGAAATAAATTTTAATTGTTTTTAATGTTAATTATAAATTTTATAATTAATAAATTAAAAAAGTTAAAATAATTAATATAATATCTTAATGGAAATTAAAAAAAGAAAATTTAAGATTTTGCCTTGTTTTAGGATCTTGTTTAATATTTTTATTTTTAAATTTGTAAATGAGTATTGTGCATTAAAAAATTTTTAAATTGTAAAATTATTGAAATTGGTTATTTTAATTTAAAAACTTGTTTAGAAAATGTAAAGTTTTGATTAAATGATTGAAAATCAAAATAATTGAAAATTAATAAATATTTTATGTTATTTGATATGGTAATTTACAGATGGTTATTTCTTGAATTTTTAAATTTTGTTTTGAATAAGGCAAATTGAATTAGTCGAATGGTTTAAAATTGTAAAGTAATATTGAATTAATTGAAAGATATTAAATTAATATTAATTTAATAAAAAGTTAATAACTAGATTAAGATTTATGGAAATAGAATGTTGTTGAGATAAGATTTTTGGTTTAAACAAAGTTTTTTATTTATTTTATATTATATTAAGGTAGTTATTGTTAAGAATATTACTTAAAATAATTTAAATGCTTAATAACACTTTTGGTTAATATTGAAAGAATTGGTTTGAAGAATTGATTATATAACTTGTTATTGGAAGGTAAGTTTTATATGTTTATATTATTGAGTTTCAAAATAAAATTTTAATGTTTATGAATGCATTGAATTTGAATTGTTAGATTTATGATTAATTTTGAATTTAAATGTTGTATTTGTGATTTTTGTTTTAATGGTTAATAATATTGTTTTTTGGATTTTAATGTTTGTTTTTTAATGTTTAAGTATTTTGTGGATAACGAAATTATAATAATTAAATTGGGCATACAATTATGACTTGGTTGTTATAGGATATAGGTTATTTGGAAATTTTATGGGGCTTGGTGTTATGATTTTAAGGCTTGGTTTTAAGTTATTAAGATATTTTTAATTTGGTGTTTGGTTTGTAATTTGGATTTGTTTAAAATAGTTTTAGTCAGAGGTTCCGTGATCACTCCTGTTATAAGTGTGGATCGCTGACCACTTTATCAAGGAATTGCCCGAGGTTGCTTGAACAAAATGTAAGTCAAAGTGGAAACCCGAGTGCTAACGCTTGCTCAAGGTAAGCCATCCAAATGCGGGCAATGCTAGTGGCGGTCGAGAGGGCCGAGATGCTACAACAAGACCCGAGGCTAGTGCTCTGCTGGGACTTATGCCATCTGGCCTTGCGCGAGGATGTTTGCAGCTCACCGGATGTCATTATCGGTACATTCACTCTTTTCGATACAAATGTGATTGCTTTGATTGACCCCGTTCTACTCATTCTTATATATCACGAAACCTTAGCATCCAAAGAAGACTTTGCCTATTGAGTCTATCGAGTTTGTAATTCGGTGTCAAACCCCTTGGGTCATTACGTGTTTGTCAACAAAGTGTGTAAGAAAAGTCCCCTAGTGTTCCGAGGTTCTTGTTTTCCCGGACTTGATGCTTTTGCAGCTTGGCTAATTCGACGTTATTCTTGGTTTGGATTGGTTGACCATGCACGATGCGGTTGAAAATTGCAAAAGCAAGGCTATCGATCTCGAGGTGTCACGAATAACGAGATAATTAGGGTTGAGTCTCACGGACTTAAAGGGTTGCCACCGTATAATATCGCAATATTGGCCCGTAAATATATAAGAAAAAGGCCAAGTGTACCTTAGTATATGCTTTCGATGACAAGGAGTCGGAAAAAAGAACCGAATCATGTGCGGTGGTTTGTGAATACCCGGATGTTTTCCCTAAGAATTATCCGGTTTACCACCTGTTAAGGAAATAGAATTTAGCATCGAATTGGTACCGGTACCACTCCAATTTCGATAACTCGTGATCGTATGGCACCAGCGGAATTAAATGAGTTGAAAGCTCAGTTGCAAGAATTGGTGGATAAAGGTTTTGCTCGCTCAATTTTTCACCTTAGAATTTTGGTGTTGTTTGTGAAAAGAAGGATGGAACCATGAGGTGGCACGTATCGACTACCATCGACTTAATAAAGCGACGATAAAGAACAAATATCAGATTATCGCGTGACGATGATTTATTCGATCAACTCAAGGGAGCCCGGTGTTCTCGAAAATAGATTTGAGATCGGGCTATTATCAATTACAAATTCGAGATTCGGACGTGTAACACCCCAAACCCGTGACCGTCACCGGATTTGACCACGAGGTGTTACCGGGCTTATTTCCCTATTTCTCTCTTGGAAATTATGAATTGCTGTTCCAGGCAGGCTAGCTAACTGCGTCACTGTTACCTTAAAAATCATATCTCGAGTTCCCGAACTCGAAAACCAGTTCCATAAATTTTCCCTGAAACTAGACTCATAATTACATCTACACAATTTTTTCTAGAATTTTTGGTCAGGCCAATTGCTACAGTTTATTAGTTAAAGTCACCCCTGTTTCAGGGTTCGACTACACTGACCTTTACGCATTACGACCTGGATATCATCTCGTACAGAGCTCCAATACTCATACCGTTTGTTTCTAATGAAAGTAGACTCAAAGGGGAATCTATGAATATAAGGCATGACTTCTAATTGTTTTTGGATAATTTATGGTAAATTTTCAAATTCGGAGCAGGGGATTCAGAAACCGTTCTGGCCCTGTTTCACGAAAACCTGAATATCTCTTAAAATCTGACTCATATGACCATTTCGTTTCTTCCATATGAAAGTAGATTCATCAAGGTTCAATTTAATAATTTATTCACTATTTAATTCTACTTCTAATGTTTTTAGTGATTTTTCAATCTCACCTCACTGCTGCTGGCAGCATCTGTTACTAAAGCAAACAATGACTATTTCATAATTCTTCCATGGCCAACTATAATTCATCATACATAATACAAGCTATAGCCACCTTATCAAAATTAAGGTTTCTAAGACTTGTGACTATGGGTTTTAGAATCACACTCAACCCACTACACATAGGCCAATTTGGCATGGCTTAAAGTTTACAACCCAAAATTCAACAAAACAAAATAGCCTATACATGCCAAATGTTCTCCTAGATCGACTAAGGAGACAATACCAAAAGATTGTTCGCCGGTGTGATGACTTCGACGGCGGTTCGAGAGTACACAAGAGCAGAGTCCAAGAGACCTAAAATGGGTGACAAGAAAACACCGAGTGAGTTTATAACTCGATGAGCCATAAGCATTCCACAACCATCCATTAACAAAATTATTACAACATGAAATAATGAAGCGAGGCTAAGTACTCCATCCATATCGAACTATATCATAGTTCCTTGGACCTTCGGTTCAATCTCATACCAAGTCATACATCCACATTTCATATTCTATACAATAAAGATATTTGAGGCATTTTACACACCAACTCATTTTCACCACAATCCTTTAATTGCAATCATCACATAGATTTAAAAGCTTACCAAGCTCAACCCCGAGCATGAACATATTACCTATTAGTCATGAGCTCAAGGTACTTACCGATCCGCTGTCCATACTCAACTCGATGGAGACACACCTCCATATAATTGTTCGATCGGAGATATTTATATATATATATAGAGACGCACACATAATTGTTAATACTGATTTAGCACACTTAGTGCCATGCGATTTAAGCCCGCACACATAGTGCCATACCTTCGAGCTCGCTTAACATAGTGCCATATATTTCAAGCATGCACACTTAGTGCCATATATTTCCAGCACGCACACTTAGTGCCATATATTTCCAGCACGCACACTTAAGTGCCAATCTAGTCACCACATACACGATTGCCCAAGACACTTAGTGCCGAAAGCAAACTTTCTACACATTTCACTATTTCTTTTACATTCAACAATTGTCATCACTCCATACACATACAATTTCATTTATATATATATAGCATCCCATTAAACACAATTGCATAGATTTTACAATCATTTAAGCAATATCAAACATATGTGCTTAATGACTTACCTTGTGTTGAGCAAATAATTCTAAATTGACTACTCATTGACCTTCGATTTCCCCTGTGGGACGCCTCTCCTTTAGGATCTTGAGCTTAAACAAACAAATTAACTCATTCAATCGCTTTGGTACATATATTGGTATCCACATTCTAATGATCATATAACATCACGAACTACATGGTAAAATTTTTATCTTGCTACCTTATGTTCTTAGCTATTATACCAATAGCCTTATGCAATTTACTATTCTATCAATAATCAAATCACATACACACATATACATATTCAGATATTAAATAGCCACCCTCACTAACCACCCATTTTAGTTGATTTTATACAATCAAAGGCAATATCATGATTGGGTATACCTAAATAGCCGAATGTGCTAAAATTGATCTAACATCACCTATACCCTTGATTGAATGGCCGAATACTTATACTATCAATTATAATGTCGATTTTATTCTTTCAAACCCATAGTCCCCATTCGCCCTAACCATTTTCTTAACATATGTGTACAAATTCCATCTCAAAATTAGGAGTTGCAGCTACAACTAGGTTACCACAATGCTCATCAATGACTGAATGCCTAAGCACAACTCTACTAAAAATTTATCCAACATCATTAACTTTGCCCTTCACTATTTTTTCTTCTAAACATCATATACAAAGTAACTTACATGTATATATAAAACCAACCTTACTAACACAATATCCCATAGCCGAATATCATAAACCCAAGCCACATATATAGTTCATCAAGGCCTTTCATTGGCCACATTGGTACTTCTCCCCTTATGAACAAACCAATTTCAACTTTCATGAAAATATATATGTACCAAGAGCTTCAACTACTTGGCCAAATACCAAACCTCCAAACAACCAAATTTAATCCATGGAATGAATAGAACTTGAACTAATCACCTCATTTACATCTAAATTTCCAAGGGTTTCAAAGTGCTTACCACTTCCTAAGTATCAACCAAGCCAAATCATGCACAAAAGAATTCCCTTCTTCTTCCTCCTTCAAGCCACGACAATGGAGAATAGAATGAGCATTTTCTTTCTTTTTTTGTTTTTTTCTCTCTAGTTCACGGCACAATGGGGGGCATCCATGCTCGTTTTTTGTTCATTTCTTTAATGCTAGCTATTATTTTATGGCTTCCTACATACACCACTAGCATAACATGTTGGAAACATGTTCCCTTGCCCATAATTTTGTCATGGCTACCACTAACCTTGTCAAATGGGTTATTTGACATACAACTCCATTTATTTTACTTCATTCCTTTATTAACCTC
Organism: Gossypium arboreum; assembly: GCF_025698485.1. Classification (NCBI taxonomy): domain Eukaryota; kingdom Viridiplantae; phylum Streptophyta; class Magnoliopsida; order Malvales; family Malvaceae; genus Gossypium; species Gossypium arboreum. The sequence continues at coordinate 64,235,812 of NC_069080.1, forward strand.
TTAAAATTAGCCACATATAATTAAATCCTTTCACATGAGTCCTTTTCTTTCAATTCACCTTCAAATTAACTAAATCAAAGAATTAAAAAATTCACATGCATTTTCACATATTTAGACGGTAACTATCATACTCAAATAATTTAGTGATTTCTGTTTAATGGTCCCAAACCGCTTTCGACTAGGGTCACTTTAGGGATATCACAACTCTCCCCACTTAAGAAATTTTTGTCCCGAAAATCTTACCGGTAAATAGGTTTGGGTATCGCTCTTCATAGAGTTCTCGGGTTCCCAAAGTGGCTTCTTCAATTAGTGTTTATGCCACAACACCTTCACTGGTGGGATTTTCTTATTTCGAACTCTTTTACTTCATGCATCGAATGCAAGGTGGCTCTCTTCATAGCTCAAATTAGGCTGAATCTCAATCTCGGATGGAAGCGATTACGCGGCGTGAGTGCCTGATCTATGTCGTCAAGCATCGAGACATGGAAAACGCTAGAATCTTTTCGAGCTCAAAGGTGATTAATCAGTTATGCGATCGGTCCGATTCGTTTGGATACTTCTATACTGCCCGATGAACCTTGGACCCAATTTGCCCTTACGACCAAATCTAAACACCTTCTTCGTGGTGAGACTTTGAGAAATACCTTGTCTCCCACCGATATTCAATGTCTTTTCTTCTCAAATCCGCATACGACTTTTGGCGATCGAGTAGCTTTCAAACTTTCACGGATTACTCGAACTTTCGCTCGGCATCCTTAATCAAATCAACCAGAAGATTTTACTTTCACTAAGTTGGTCCAAATAATATGTACGGCATTTCTGACGAAGATAAAGCCTCGTAAGGCACCATCTTAATGCTTGATTGAAAACTATTGTTGTAGGCTAATTCAATCAAGGGTAAATACCGTTCCATGACCCAACTAAACTCAAGGATACAACATCTCAACATATCCTCAAGTATTTGAATTATCCGTCGGATTGACCATCGGTTTGGGGATAAGCAGTGCTAAAATGCACGGTTGGTACCCAAAGCCTCTTGCAATTTCTTCCAAAATCGAGATGTAAATCTTGGGTCTCTATCAAACCACGATAGAAATAAATACCCCATGCAATTGAACAATTTGGGAGACGTATAATTCGCCAATTTGTCAAGCTTAAAAATCCGTGCGAAGACGAGATAAAATGAGCGGAACTTAGTGGCTCTATCAACAACCCAATGCACCGAGTCTTTCTTATTCGAGTCAGCGGTAACCCGCATACTGAGAGTCCTTTGTTACTCGATCCCATTTCCATTCGGTATCATGATTGGTGAAGTAATCCCGATGGCACTTGATGTTGCGCTTTCACTTGTTGACATATTAAACATTTTGAAACAAATTTCAAATGTCTCGTTTCATCTTAGAACCACCAAAATTGGCGTCTCGGATCATTGTACATTTTAGTACTACCCGGTGGTGACATTAAACTATCGTGAGCCTCGTTCAAAATCATTGAAACAAGTCCCGAATTCATTGGAATACATAATCGACCCTTAAACGTCAAGCAATCATGGTCGCTCAATCTAAAATTTCGATTCCTCATTCAAACACATTCGCTCAAACAGCGACCAATTCGCGCCGACATGCGAGATTCAAGTACTTGATGAATCAATAACGGTTTGGCCTCTAATTCGACTACTAGCACATCATCGGGTGAAACGGATAGGTGAGCATCCATCACTCTCAAAGCAAGCGATTGCGTTTTTACGACTTAAAGCATCGGCCACCACGCTGGCCTTTCTCGGGTGATAGTCAATGATGAGTTCATAGTCTTTCAACAACTCAAGCCAACGTCTTTGTCGCAGTTTAAATCTCTACGGGTCATCAAATATTTTAGACACTTGTAGTCAGAATAAATATGACACCTTTCTCCAAACAAGTAATGCATAGCCATATCTTCAAAGCGTAACACTATAGTCTGCTAGTTCAAGGTCATGGGCGGGTAGTTTCTCTCATGCGACTTTAGTTGTCTCGTTGCGTAAGCCACAACTAGACCTTCTTGCATCAACACACAACTTAACTTAAGCAAGGATGCATCACTATAAATAACAAACTCTTTGCGGACTCACACTGTATTTCAGCATCGGGCCTCGGTTAAATAGGTTTTTTGTCAATCGAACTTTCTTGGCAAATGCTCCGACCACTCGAACTTAACATCTTTTTGGAGTAGTTTAAGTCGTAGGTGCAGCTATCATCGAAAAACCTTTCACAAATAAATCGATAGTGCCGGCAAGCCCCAAAAGCTCCTAACTTCGGTAACATTCCTCGGAGGTTTCCAATCGACTATGGCAGAAATTTTGTTCGGTCCACCACGACACCCGATGAGGACACCACATTTGCCCCAAAAAGCTAACCTCTCTCAACCAAAATTCACATTTCTCGAACTGCATTATAATCGCTTATCTCGTAAGATTTGCAACACTAGCCTCAACCTACTCCTTTTCGTCTCTTTACTTTCACACACACGCAAGGTATGTTTCACACCCTTTTTCACATATCTCCAAGCGGTCATAGAAGATATTATATTTGGCACTCCTTTTCAATCGAGTGGAGCTCGACTCGGACTACCTCGTTATTTGCACTCCTCAAATCAATGGTTTTCCTTTTACGGTCCACTTTCGCATCATGTACCATCGACCAATCCATACCAAGAATAACATTGAATTCATCAAATGGTAGAAGCATCGGTCGCCGAAAAACGAGATTCTCGAATTATTAGGGGCATCTCTTGCACACTTTATCAATGAGTGCGTATTGACCCAAAGGGTTTGACACTCGAATTACGAACTCAATGGGCTCAATGGTAGGGAATCTTCTTGGATGCTAAGGTTTCACATACATATGAATGAGTAGACAGGGGTCAATCAATGCAATCACACTAGTATCAAAGAGAGTAAATGTACCGATGATAGCGTCAGGGAGGATGCCTCTAGTCTTGCGGATAGCATATGCTCTGGCAGGGCACTGGTCTCGAATCGAACTGATAGACAGTCAGGCTTCTCTGATTACCACCCCTACCTCCGTAAATTCCGGGGGGCTACCTTCAGCCGTCGTTCCACTAGGTCTTGCACCTTGCATCTTATTCTTCTCATCTAGCTCCGTGCAATCTCTAATGAAGTGGTCCTTCGAACCGCATTCATAACGAGGCCCTATTAGCGGACTTTCCCCCAACATTCACCTGGGTATGCGTCTTCCACATTAGGGGCATTCAGGTTTCTCTTGACGATTATTGCCCACACTAGCTACAAAGTAGCTCTGGAGTCAAGTCAATGGTCGGCTCGACGGAAATTCATGATCGCCCCGACTTATTAGTGTCCTCCACGAACTTCTTACCGAGAAACGAGCTTTGCCTAGCGATCTTTTCTGATAATCTCTTGCTTCAAATTGACCTTCTTCTTCTCCTTTCCAAGTTCTTCGCTTTGCGCTCGCTCGACCAGATGTTCTGAACTCCCTTATCTCCAAAATACCCACTAGTAGCTTTAAATCTTCATTCAATCCTTCTTCAAATCTTTTTGCACATAGCAACCTCATCACCACACACACCTTTCGAGCATACTGACTAAGTCTTACGAACTCATGTTAGGTATTCAGATCTTCACATACTACCTTGCTTGAGCTCCAAGAATTCCTTATACTTTTGATGGATGAACCGTTGACTAATATATTTCTTCCGAAATTCGTTTGGAAGAAATCCCAAGTAACTTGTTCCTTTGGGACTATGGAAATTAAGGTCCTCCACCAATAGTAGAAATTTGAGTCTCGCGAATAAGGATATAGCACACTTATGATATTCATCTGTGTTGCATACGATTCATCAAACACTCTAATGGTGTTATCAAGCCGAACTTCGGCCTTTTCCGGCATCATCAAGAACTATGGCCTTGAACTCCTCAGCTCCGCACTTCCTAATCGGTCTCATGGTGGTTTGCTTAGCCTCGCGGGATCGATGCTTTGGAAGCATTGCAGGCTCTTGGGCGAGTATTTAAATTCGGGAATGGTTGGACAGCCGGATTGGTTCGGGCATATTGCGACCCACTCATTCATCATAAGTGAAGAAGGCTTGTTGCGCCCCTTGCAGGCTGAGCGCGCTACACTTTAACGTCATCCACGAAGGGTCTCTCTCCCCGGGTTCCATTTGCTAATCAAACAAAAAATTTCAAGCGTCAGAAGTCATCACATTTTTTAGCACTAACAATTTGGCATGTATACATAAACACAACTTACGCTTATGGTAGTCCTAGAACCGACTAAACCTGGCTCGATACCAATAAAATGTAACACCCCAAACCCGTGACCGCCACCGGATTTGACCACGAGGTGTTACCTGCCACTTCGCATATTCTCTCTTGGAAATTATGAATTTACATCTCGTGCAGGCTAGCTAACTGCGTCACTGTTACCTTAAAAATCATATCTCGAGTTCCCGAACTTGAAAACCAGTTCCGTAAATTTTCCCTAAAACTAGACTCATAATTCCATCTACACATTTTTTTCTAGAATTTTTTGTCAGGCCAATTGGTACAGTTTATTAGTTAAATTCACCCCTGTTTCAGGGTTCGACTACACTGACCTTTGCGCATTACGACCTGGATATCATCTCGTACAGAGCTCCAATACTCATACCGTTTGTTTCTAAAGAAACTAGACTCAATGGGGAATCTATGAATATAAGGCATGACTTCTAATTATTTTTGGATAATTTATGGTAAATTTTGAAAGTCGGAGCAGGGGATTCAGAAACCGTTCTGGCCCTGTTTCACGAAAACCTGAATATCTCTTAAAATCTGACTCATATGACCGTTTCGTTTCTTCCATATGAAAGTAGATTCACCAAGGTTCAATTTCATAATTTATTCACTATTTAATTCTACTTCTACTATTTTTAGTGATTTTTCAATCTCACCTCACTGCTGCTGGCAGCATCTGTTACTAAAGCAAACAATGACTATTTCATAATTCTTCCATGGCCAACTATAATTCATCATACATAATACAAGCTATAGCCACCTTATCAAAATTAAGGTTTCTAAGACTTGTGACTATAGGTTTTAGAATCACACTCAACAGATACCACATAGGCCATTTTCGCATGGCTTAAAGTTTACAACCCAAAATTCAACAAAACAAAATAGCCTATACATGCCAAATGTTCTCCTAGATCGATAAAGGAGACAATACCAAAAGATTGTTACGCGGTGTGATGACTTGACGACTGTTCCGAAAGTACACAAGAGAGCGAGTCCAAGAGACCTAAAATGGGTGACAAGAAAACACCGAGTGAGTTTATAACTCAGTAAACCATAAGCATTCCACAACCATCCATTAACAAAATTATTACAACATGAAATAATGAACGAGGCTAAGTACTCCATCCATATCGAACTATATCATAGTTCCTTGGACCTTCAGTTCAATCTCATACCAAATCATACATCCACATTTCATATTCTATACAATAAGATATTTGAGGCATTTTACACACCAACTCATTTTCACCACAATCATACAATTGCAATCATCACATAGATTTAAACACTTACCAACCTCAACCCCGACCATGAACATATTACCTATTACCTCATGAGCTCAAGGTGCTTACCCGATCCCTGTCCATACTCAACTCATTAGAGACACACCCTCCATATAATTGTTCGATCGGAGATATTTATATATATATATAGAGTACGCATACACAAAGGCTTAATACTCGATTTAGCACACTTAGTGCCATGCGATTTAAGCCCGCACACATAGTGCCATACCCTTCGAGCTTGCACACTTAGTGCCATATATTTCCAGCATGCACACTTAGTGCCATATATTTCCAGCCACGCACACTTAGTGCCATATATTTCCAGCACGCACACTTAGTACCAATCTAAATCACCGCACACACGTATTGCCCTTTAGACACTTAGTGCCGAAGCAAACTTTCTACACATTTCACTATTTCTTTTACATTCAACAATTGTCATCACTACATACACACATACAATTTCATTTATATATATATAGCATCCCATTAAACACAATTGCATAGATTTTACAATCATTTAAGCAATATCAAACATATGTGCTTAATGACTTACCTTGTGTTGGGCAAATAATTCTAAGTCGGCTACTCATTGACCTTCGATTTCCCTTGTTGGACGCCTCTCCTTTAGGATCTTGAGCTTAAACAAACAAATTAACTCATTCAATCGCTTTGGTACATATGTTGGTCGCACAAATGCCTTGGGACTTAACTCGGTTTAGTAACTTCACTTAAATGCCTTCGGATCTTAGTCGGATATAGTCACTTAGCAAAAGCCTTGGGACTTAGGCGGACATCATTGAATAACCATGCACATTTATCAATAAATCATGACACATCGTATTTCATTTTCATTACCAAAGCTCAAACACAAGACACTTATCACACTTGCAATTTCGGCTCAATAGCCACATACAAAAGCATGATTTTGATTTGCTTAAAACATGATCTAATCAAATCATAATCTAAGTTCCATTACTCGAAACTTACCTCGGATGTGGTCGAGCGATTTCGTGACTATTCGATAACTTTTCCTTTCCCTTATCCAAGCTGTGGTCCTCTAAGCTCTTGAGCTTAATCTAGTTAGCCTTCATAGCGATTTTTCCAAGCTCATTCCCTTCCTTTCTTTCTTCTATTCGGCAAAGATGTTCAAGGATGAACACATTTTTTTCTTTGTTTTCTTTCTTCCATTCACGACAAGGGGGCATGGATGAGACCATTTTTCATCACTCCTCCTTTCATTATTTAATTACTATGCTCCTTATTTTATTTTTCTAACATACATCACTAACATAACATGTTTGTGACATGTTTCCATCCATAGCATGGTAGGCCACTATGCTTTAATTTGGCTAATTTGACATGCAAGGACAAGCACTTTCCCACATATATTAATAGGCCACTTGAACACTTGCCTAGCATATTTCTAAATTGTCTCACATAAGTCCCTACTAATAAATTTCACATACAACCAAATTAAAGTATGGAACTATCACACAAGCATTCGCACATCATAAACACGAATATAATCTTTAATTATTTATAAGACTGATTTCGTGGTCCAGAAACCACTTTCAGACTAGGGTCAATTTAAATGTCACAAAAACATCTGGTATTCACAAACCACCCTTCAGGTTTTCTTTTCTAACTCTTTGTCATCAAGTACATCATAAGGTATGCTTCGCCTTTCTTACATATTTCTAGGCCAACATTCTTGATATTACAGTGGCAACCCCTTATGTCCGTAGACTCAACTCGGATTATCTCGTTATTTGGCACCTCAAATCAATAGTCTATCTTTTGCAATTCACAACCGTCATGCACGGTCAACCAATCCAAACCAAGAATAACATCAAATTCATCAAGACAAAAGCATCAAGTCCGGGAAAGCGGTAACCCAATTACTAGGGGCATTTCTTACACTTTGTCGACAAACGCAGCGACCCAGGGATTTGACACGAATTACGAACTCGATGAACTCAATAGGTAAAGTCTTCTTTGGATGCTAAGGTTTTGCATATATAAGAATGAGTAGAACCGAGGTCAATCAAAGCAATCACATTAGTATCAATGAGAGTAAAAATCGGTAATAACATCGTGAGGAAGCATCTGGCGTGCTGGCATTAGCATAAGCCCTAGCGAACCACGAGCCTCAAATCTGGTCGCAGTCTAGATCCTCTCGACCACCACTAGCATTGCCGTATTTCTAGATGGTCTACCCGTGGTGCACCGGTTTCCACTCGATTTACACTGTTCGGACAATCAGGGCAATCTTTGATAAAGTGGTTGATTTGAGCCTGTGAGGCGGTCATGGAATCTCTGACTCCACAGTGCCATTTACCACAATCTGACACTCCATTTTGTCTCGAGCGATCATTTCCAACCTTGGCGAAGTGACCGTGCACTCACGAAGTCGATCACGATCTCGTCTAGATAAACCCAATGTGTCTCTAGATCATAAATCATCTCTAAATTTCTTCGATGGTGTTGAAAGGCCTCCCAAAGACCTCTTCTGAAACTCCTTTGCTCCCATATCATTTCTTTTCTCCATACTAAGCTCCTCGGCTTTAAGTCGCTCGACAAGTACCACAAATTCTCGGTTCCAATATGCCAACATACTGACTTTATATCATCATTCAATCCATCCTCGAAATGTTTACATTACGTACGAGGAAATGCATTCTCGTGCGTCTGGCTAAGCCTTACAAACTTTCATAGTCTACATGTGCATGGAACCTTGTTTAAGTTCAAGAAATTTTGTTTTGATCCATAAATCTCGACTCATATACTTTTGAAACTTCGGTTTGGAAAAACTCCCAAGTTACTTTCTGCAAACTGTGAGTCAACGTATTCCACCAATAGTAGGCGAATCACGTAGCAAGGAGATAGTACACTTTAGGCACTCATCGGGTGTGCAAGATAGCATAATTGAATAGTGTTGTCCAACCAAAATTTAGCTTGCTCGGCATCATCACTATCCGTAGCCTTAAATTGAGTAGCCGTGTTTTGAATTACATCAGCGGGGGCTTATTTATATTGGAATTGGGAGGTATGGTAGGTCTTGGGTGGTATTTGTCGGGAATGGAGGTTGTGGAATAGCAGTATTAGTTGAATGTATTGGTTGAACCAATCATTCATCACGCTTATAAGCTTGTCTAGCTTCATCATTCGGATTACTAGCAAGAGGTTAAGAGTCATGGAGCCCTTCCCTTGCGGGCAAGCGTAACACTCTCAAGATCATTAGTTCGCTTTCGGTGGGATCGAGATCCATTACTATAATAAGATTTTCAATTGTCGAAATCACCACACTATCAAATAATCACATAATGGCATGTATAGCTAGACCCAAGCGATCACGGTAGTCCTAGAATTGACTAAACCGTTGCTCGATACCAATAAAATTGTAACACTCCGTGCGAGACCGTTTAGAATGACACGAGGGTTAACGAGGCTTTATCCACTTATTTTCACATCCATTTTAAAATTTCCAGGCGGTTTATTCTGCGTCACTATCCTGTAAAATCTTATCTTGAGTTCCAAAACTCAAAAATCAATTTCGTAATTTTTTCCTGAAACTAGACTCATATATCCATCTACATATTTTTTTCTAGAATTTTTGGTCGGCCTAATTAGTACATTTTATTAGTTAAAATCTCCTGTTACAGGGTGTGACTACACTGACCTTCATGCATTACGACTTGAATATATCCCTGTACAGGGCTTCAATACTAATGTCGTTTGTTTCTATAGAAACTAGACTCAAAATGAATCTATACATATATGACTTCTAAATATCTCTGGTCAATTTATACTGAATTTCCATAGTCAGATCGGGGATCGAAACCGTTCTGGCCCTGTCTCCAAAACTTTGACATCTCATAATATACTGTTCATATGAACGTTTTGTTACATTCCTATGAAAATAGATTCATCAAGGATTACATAATTTATTCACTATTTAATTCCATTCCAAATATTTTTAGTGATTTTCACATCCACAACTCTTTGCCATCTATTTTAAAGTAAACTTTACCTATTTCATGATCCTCCATGGATCAACTAGGGTTTGTCATCATTATACCAAAAGTGATCATGAATAACCATTCCATGGTTAACCGTTACCAACATTCCATACCTCTCGACGGACAAGATACAAAAGCGATTATAATGCTATGATCAAAGTATATTTAAGCCATTTTGCATGGCTATCCAAATTTACACAAAGGAAGAATTACATGACCAACAACAAAGGGTAGTCCTATACATGCCATTTCAAAGTTCAACAAAAGTATATACCAAAGGAGCTTTGATAGTGTGAGTGACTTACTTCAAAATCCAGTCCGATAGTGAAGAACCAAAATCTATAAAATGAGAATTAAATAAGCGGAGTAAGCATTAAAGGCTTAGTAAGTTTTGAGCAAAGGATTTAAGCACAAGCGAAGTATAGCATTCATATAACTAAGCGGATAATTCCATATATACATATTCTCAAAATTCCTACTTAACATTCCAACCCCTATATTCATACATAAGGGATCGTTTTAGTCAAATCTGGGCTCATTACTCGACTAAGCGAATATTATTGAAGAGAATCAACTATTCCAATGCACATCTGAAACATACCTCATTCTTTGGGATTTTACAAGCGTATTAACGAAATTTTTACAGCAATATCATTCATTCCCGAATCCGTACCTTGAATTTAAGGATATAGCTACTCGTTCAAATGCCTTTGGGACATAGCCGGTTATAGTAACTTGTACAAATGCCTTCGGGATAACGGTTTAGTTTCTCTTTAATACCTTGGGCTTAGCTCGAAATTAGTAACACAAATACCTTGGGACTTAACGGTTGTAACTTCGCTAAATGCCTTGGATCTTAGTGGGATATAGTCACTTAGCACAAAGCCTTGGGACTTAGCACGGACATCATTCAATAACCATGCACATTTATCAATAAATCATGACACTTCCATATTTCATTTTCATTACCAAAGCTCAAACACAAGACACTTATCACACTTGCAATTTCAGCTCAATAGCCACATACAAAAGCATGATTTTGATTTGCTTAAAACATGATCTAATCAAATCATAATCTAAGTTCCATTACCGAAAACTTACCCGGATGTGGTCGAGCGATTTGGTGACTATTCGATAACTTTTCCTTTCCCTTATCCAAGCTGTGGTCCTCTAAGCTCTTGAGCTTAATCTAGTGAGCCTTCATAGCGATTTTCTCCAAGCTCATTCCCTTCCTTTCTTTCTTCTATTAAGAAGATGTTCAGGATGAACACATTTTTTCTTTGTTTTCTTTCTTCCATTCGGCAAAGGGGGGCATGGATGAGACCATTTTTTCATCACTCCTCCCTTTCATTATTTAATTACCATGCTCCTTATTTTATTTTTCCTAACATACATCACTAACATAACATGTTTGTGACATGTTTCCACCATAGCATGGCCGACCACTATGCTTTAATTTGGCTAATTTGACATGCAAGGACAAGCACTTTCCCACATATATTAATAGGCCACTTGAACACTTGCCTAGCATATTTCTAAATTGTCTCACATAAGTCCCTACTAATAAATTTCACATACTTGACCAAATTAAAGTATGGAACTATCACACAAGCATTCGCACATCATAAAAGAATATAACCTTTAATTATTTACAAGACTTCGGTTTAATGGTCGAAACCACTTTTCGACTAGGTCAATTTAGGGTTGTCACAAAAACATCCGGGTATTCATAAACCCGCAGCCTGATTCGGGTTTCTTTTCTAACTCTTTGTCATCAAGTACATACACAAGGTATGCTTGCACCTTTTCTTACATATTTACGGCAACATTAACGTGATATTCTGAACCTATTTACTAAGTCAAAATTCGCGCCAAATCAATAGTCTTGCTTTTGCAATTCACAACGCATCATGCGGCAGTCAATCCAAACCAAGAATAACATCAAATTCATCAAGCGGCAAAAGCATCAAGTCTGTAGGAAAGCAGAACCTCGAATTACTATGGGGCATTTCTTACACTTTAGCCGACAAACGCATGTGACCAAAGGGATTTGACACCGAATTCTGAACTCGATGAACTCAATAGGTAAAGTCTTCTTGGGATGCTAAGGTTGTATATAAGAATGAGTAGAACCGGGTCAATCAAAGCAATCACATTAGTATCAAAGAGAGTAAAAATGCAGAGTAATCTGGCGAGGAAGCATCCTCGGCGTGCGCGTATACATAAGCCCTAGCGAGAACGAGCCTCGGATCTGTCGCGGCATCTCTAGATCCTTTTGACCACCACTAGCATTGCCGTATTTTTAGATGGTCTACCGGCGATTGGTAGCACCGGTTTCCTCGATTTACATTATTCCGGACAATCTGGGCAATCTTTGATAAAGTGGTGGTGACCACTTATAACGAGGCGATCCGGAATCTCTGACTCCCAAAGTGCCATTCTTATCTTGACACTCAGATTACGTCTCGACGATCATTTCCAACTGGCGGTAAGTGACTGTGCACTCAAGTCGATCACGGTCTCGTCTAGATAAACCCAATGTGTCTAGATCGGCGGATCATCTCTAAATTTCTTGAAAGGGCCTCCCGAAGACCTCTTCTGAAACTCCTTTGCTCCCCGACTTTTTTCTCCATCTTGAGCTCCTCGGCTGCAAGCTCGCTCGACAAGTACCACAAATTCTCAGTTTCCAATATGCCAACATACTGACTTTATATCATCATTCAATCCATCCTCGAAGCGTTTACACATTCGACGAAATGCATTCTCGTCGCGTCTGGCTAAGCCTTACAAACTTTTGTTCATAGGCGGTGAAACATGGAACCTTGTTGAAGTTTAAGAAATTCCTTCCATTTTGATCCATAAATCTCATTGATATACTTTTAAAACTTCGGTTTGGAAAAACTCCCAAGTTACTCTCTAGGCTGTGAAGTCAACGTATTCCACCAATAGTGGCGAGAATCACGTAGCAAGGAGATACTACACTTTAGGCACTCATCGGGTGTGCAAGATAGCTCATCAGTACCGAATAGTGTTGTCAACAAAATTGACACTTTCAGCATCATCACTATCCGTAGCCTTAAATTGATAGCCAGTGTTTTCAAATTTTGTCAAGCTGAGGCTTATTTGACTGTTGGTCAGTTACGGAGGTATGGTAGGTCTTGAGGTGGTATTTGTCGGGAATGGAGGTTGTGGAGCAGTAGTATTAGTTGAATATTGGTTGAACCAATCATTCATCACGTTATAAACTTGTCTAGCTTCATCATTTGGATTACTAGCAATAGGTTGAGAGTCCACGAGCTGTCCCTTGTGTGGGCGGCGCTACACTCTCGAATCATCATTCACGCTTCGGTCGGGATCGGGATCCATTACTATAATAAACACATTTTCAATTGTAGAAATCACCACACTATCAAATAATCACATAATGGCATGTATAGCTAGACTCAAGCGTGTACGGTAGTCCTAGTATCGACTAAACCGTAGCTCGATACCAATAAGCGTAACACCCGTGCAGAGACCGTTTACGGAGTCGGACCACGAGGGTTAGCAGGCTTAATCCACTTATTTTCACATCCATTTTAAAAATTTCCAGCGGTTGGCTAAGCTGCGTCCTTTATCTGTAAAATCATAACTTGAGTTAAAATAAAATCAGTTTCATAATTTTTCCTGAAACTAGACTCATATGTACATCTACAAATTTCTTTTCTAGAAGTTTTGGTCAGGCCAATTAGTACAGTTTATTAGTTAAATTCTCCCTTGTTACGAGGTGCAACTATACTGACCTTCATGCATTTCGACTTGGATATCTCCCTGTACAGGGCTTCAATACTGATACCGTTTGTTTTATAGAAACTAGACTCAAAAGGAATCTATACATATATGGCATGACTTCTAAATATCTCTGGTTAATTTATAATGAATTTCGAAATTCAGATCAGGGGATCCAGAAACGTTCTGGCCATCTCTAAAAACTTTAACATCTCATAATATACTGTTCATATGAATGTTTCGTTACTTTCCTAAGTAGATTCATCAAGGTTCGGTTACATAATTTATTCACTATTTAATTCCATTCCTACTATTTTAGTTATTTTTCACATCCACATCACTGCTCTTGCCACATCTATTTTAAAAGTAAACTTTATTTCATGATCCTCCATGGATCAACTAGGGTTTGTCATCGTATACCAAAAGTGATCATGAATAACCATTCCATGGTTAACCGTAATTCCTTATTTACATATTCTCAAATCATTCCTACTTCACATTCCAACCCCTATTTTCATACATAAGGGATCGTTTTAGCCAAATCTGGAAGCGTTACTCATTGGCGAATATTATTCGAAGGAATCAACTATTCCAATACATAAAACATACCTCATTGTTGGGATTTTACAAGCGTATTAACTGAAATTTTTGCAAGATCGCTCATTCGAATCACGTACCAGAATTTAACGGATATAGCTACTCGTTCAAATGCCTTGAGACATAGCTGGGTTATAGTAACTTTAAATGCCTTGGGACTTAACAAAGTTAGTGACTCGCACCAATGCCTTGAGCTTAGCCGAATTAATAATTCACACAAATGCCTTGGGACTTAACCGGTTAGCTTTCACAAATGCCTTCGGATCTTAGTCGGATATAGTCACTTAGCACAAAGTCTTGGGACTTAGCGGACATCATTCGAATAACCATGCACATTTATCAATAAATCATGACACATCATATTTCATTTTCATTACCAAAGCTCAAACACAAGACACTTATCACACTTGCAATTTGGCTCAATAGCCACATACAAAACATGATTTTGATTTGCTTAAAACATGATCTAATCAAATCATAATCTAATTTGCATTACCGAAACTTACGGGATGTGGTCGAGCGATTTATTGACTATTCGATAACTTTTCTTTCCCTATCCAAGCTGTGGTCCTCTAGCTCTTGAGCTAATTCAAACAAATTTAACTTATTAAAGTCTCATTATGCTAGCTTATGTAGAATATGACAAGGAGTTTAATAGGTCATATAGCCACCCTTTAGCTCAAATACACAATGGTCATGCGCATTTTAATCACATTAAGCAATTTAACACAATTCATTTGAACATCAAAGAGGACCTCAAGGTACTTAGCCCATATATACATTAGACATTAGAGTCACATATGTATGAAATCACGAATCGAATTCAACATATTAGCTAATATTCCCTTAGCGAATTTTCTAAGTCAAGATAAAGCCATCAATATGCTTACCTTTGGCCGAACATACACATCAACTTATGTACTCATTCATGTGGTAGAACATACATGTCTATGTTGAGGCCGATTGCAACATAATACATTCTACAAGTATGGTCACTTGTATGGACTAAACACCATTTTGTTTCAAGTTCAAAACTTGGCCAATACACATATATACACTAAAGCATCCTCTCCCTTTCCATCAATTCAACACATGCATTACTCATTAATATACAAAATTATATTGGCCTTAGCACACAAGTAGCTAATAGATTCTTCTCCATCTAGCAACTAATGCACATATGTGCTCATTTGTTGACTCTACTTCATCTAACAACAACCATATTTCCCTTCTACTTCCTACCATGGCGGATGCTCAAGATACCTCAAGCCTCATAACACATCCATATAGCTAACATGCTAATAGTCTCAAGCTTCAACTAAAACTTTTGAAGCCTCTTAGTGAATACTAACTCTCTAATAATCCCAAATCCATCCATGAGATAGTTAGAATTTAGACTAATCATCCAAGGATGTATGAACTTTCAAAGTAACCTTAAACATACCTTAATCTAGTGAGCCTTCATGCATGGATTTTTCTCCAAGCTCATTCCTTCCTTTCTTTCTTCTATTAGGCCAAAGATGTTCAAGGATGAACACATTTTTTCTTCTTTGTTTTCTTTCTTCCATTTACTGACAAGGGGGCATGGATGAGACCATTTTTTCATCACTCCTCCCTTTCATTATTTAATTACCATGCTCCTTATTTTATTTTTCCTAACATACATCACTAACATAACATGTTTGTGACATGTTTCCACCCATAGCATGGCCGGCCACTATGCTAATTTGGCTAATTTGACATGCAAGGACAAGCACTTTCCACATATATTAATAGGCACTTGAACACTTGCCTAGCATATTTCTAAATTGTCTCACATAAGTCCCTACTAATAAATTTCACATTGACCAAATTAAAGTATGGAACTATCACACAAGCATTTACACACATCATAAACACAAAATATAACCTTTAATTATTTATAAGACTCGGTTTCGTGGTCCGAAACCACTTTCCAAAGGTCAATTTAGGGCTGTCATTGCACCTAAATTTTAAGTCAATTTGAGCACGGGCTGAACTGCAGGTGTGTGTCTTGGCGTGTGCTAAATACATCTTGGCGTCATAAATAGAGAGTTACGCAGAGTGAGGGCACAGTGTCCCAAGCCACATGGGCGTGTGACTCACTAAAGCAAAGAATTTATTAAGTTGTCCAAAATTTATTGAATGTTCACGATTTTTCGAACAGCCCTAATGCATGTTTTTACCACGAAGGCGATATAAAGGACAATATCCATGTGTTTGAAAAGTTTTAATTTTGGTAAATTTAGTGACCCGATTTGGTATGTTGGTAAAATTTTAAGTCCGTAGCATCTCGAACCATCGGTGTTGGATACGGTGAGGGTGTTACCACAACTTATTCTGTGGCATGTGACCCTTAAATGGCTGAAATTTTTCTAAGTTTCCAAAATTTTCATATGTTATCGGTTTAGTCGAACCACTTCTAAAGCATGTTTAAGGTCTCATAGGCCCTTATAAGGGACAATGTGGTTGTGTTGAATGATTTATGTGAATGAATGCTTTATGCTTGATAAATGTATGCTATATGTTATGAATTGATTGGTAATATCTTGTAACCCTACTAGGAAGCGGATCGTGTTAAGGTGTTACACTAATCGGTACTCTTGAATATGTATCGACGGGTTATTAAATTGTACACCTTGAATGTACTT
Organism: Gossypium arboreum; assembly: GCF_025698485.1. Taxonomy (NCBI): domain Eukaryota; kingdom Viridiplantae; phylum Streptophyta; class Magnoliopsida; order Malvales; family Malvaceae; genus Gossypium; species Gossypium arboreum. The sequence goes on from NC_069080.1 coordinate 64,252,439, forward strand.
TGAGTATCCATCGAATTTCAATGATTCAATGGATAAAATACTTGACATGATATGGGAGTTATGAGATGAAATGAATAATGTTTTGAAAGAATATAGCATGATGAGCTCATCTATGTTTAATTGATGTATATAAAAATTTTGTGACTAACATATTTGATTGAATGCATGTGTTTAGCAATTTTGCCAAGTTGATGGAAAACATGATATTGTATGCTTAAATTTAATAAGCGGGATTGGTAAGTTTTAATTTCCGTTATAAGAACTTACTAAGCATGTAATGCTTACTCTATTTTATTTTCCTATTTTATAGTGCTTTCAGCTTGCGAAGATTGGGGATCATTGGAGTATCATCACACTATCCACTAGCTTATTTTGGGTACATATAGTAAAGTCATTTTGGTATGATGGCATGTATAGGCTAATTTGGCCATAAATGGCTTAAATATATAGAGTTGTAATCTAGGCGGTGGAATGGCTAGTATTTGTTTTTTATATTCTTGTAATGTCATACTATGGTAGATACATACATGTTAAATGGTTGATCAAATTATGCCTAACATATGAAATATGCCAAGGTAAGATTATAAACATATGAAAGATATGCCATGTTGAATGATAGAGTTTGCTTAATTTGAATGCTTGAAATGGTTGGCATTTGGATGTGAGTTTGAGTCAGGTCATTGGTGTGATTTTGGGTGAAATGAAGCTAGAAATGGCTTTTTTGTCCACAGAGTAGAGACAAGGCGTGTGTCTAGGCAGTGTGTGACAACTTTAGTACATAAAAGCGTATGGTTAGGCGTGTGTCCCTTGCACCATAAATTTGAGAAGCAGAATGCTCGAGAATTGAGCATACGGGTAAGACACAGTGTGTCTCGATTGTGTGTCTTTACTGACCTAGAACATGGGCATGTAAACTTAAATTGAAAATTAAAATTAACCACACACAGCACATGAGGCATGGCCGTGTGCACAAGTCAAGTTACGAGGGTCGAACATGGCTGCGGCCGTGCATGTCGAGGTCACACAAGCATGTATCTTTGGGACCACATGGGCTTGTGGTAGTGTAACTTAGAAAATTTTGAAATGTCGCGAAAAATTTTTAGAGTTTCGATTAAGCTTGACTTAATTCTAATGGTTATATTGGGCCTCGAGGGTCCATTTAAGGGACATTTTAAATAATTTGAAAAATGAGCGGTGATCGACATGATTTATATGTAAATGTTGAAAGTTACGTAATGGTTACGTAACTCTGTTGATGAATCTGAGTTAGGGTGTTACACAATGCTTATATAGTTCGTACATACATCTTTGATACATATATATTTCTCACCACTTCATATCTTGATATACGTTGAACCATTTAGAATACTATCGGATACTCGAGAATCTACTTTAAGTGTCACATATATATTTGAAGCTATCTTAATCTTATCTCACAAACAATGATCACTCTCAAGCTATCAATAGGTTTGCTCACAAAGTAAAGTCATGCGAAACTACGTGTAACACCCTACTTGTATTCAATGCGAATAGGGTTAGGGAGCATACAGACTTACAAAACAATAAAACATCCATTTAGCATACATTTTCTCAATTCAAGCATTCATCATTCAATCTCAATCAATTTGTCCCTTATAAGACCCTCGACACCTAAACATGCTTTGGGGTGATTAGGGACTAAACACGAAACTCAAAAACTTTCACGAAACTTTGAAAATTTTTCTCAAAGCAGGGGACACATCGTGTGGCTAAGTTTTGTGTCTTACCACTAGACATGCCCATGTCATAGTAGGTGTGGACATTTGAAATGGGAGCACATGGCCATGTCCCAGCCGTGTCCGACCCTATGGAACTCTCTAACATGGGTCATCGGCCAACACACACATATGAGACCGTGTGGAGTATCTTGACTTGTTTTCAAATTCAACACCGGGGACACAGTAGTGTAACATGATGTATACACACAGGTGACCACATGCCACTTTCTCGTGTGGACAAAAATAGGCTTACAAAGCCATTTTGCCACCCATTTTGAACATACCCATTCAAGCTCAAATGGTACCATTTCAAGACACTAATATGCATCAAAATACCATCAACCAATGTTCAAATCATACCATTTCTTTACCATGAATACCAATCACCAATATACTACAATTTGCCATCTAATTTCATACCTAAATTCACATACAATTCAACTAATTATACCTTTCCAATCATGCATTATCAAGTACTAATTCACAAGCATAAAGCTTTCCAAATATCAATCATTTACCATTCAAATTTCTGATATCATTAAGCATCATAATTCCAACTTCAAACACATAATATAAGTCAATTACCAAACTCAAAACAATACCATTTGCACATTTATAAACATCATTATATTCATCATCACAAGCCAACTCAAGTGGCCAAAATACATTTTATCACATACCAAAATGACTCAAGCTTATCTTGTGTGCCTTAAAACGACCTAGTGAATCGGTTTCGGGACCACAAAAGCAGAGGCATAAAAATAATTTGATATTTATTTTGATGCCTATAATATCATTAACTCATATGCGACATTTTGATGCTTTAATTTAGAGTTATAAATGTGAATTTCACTAGAAAGGACCTAGTAAAACTTTGAAAGTATGATGGGGAATGTGTGATGACTAATTAAAGCATGCATGCAAAACAATGGCCTTGCATGTCAAATACCCTCTTTTACAAGTGATGGCGGCCATGACAAAGAAATATGGGCAAAACATGTCATAGACATGTTTTGTTGGTGAATCATGGGTGAAAAAATAAAATAATGAGCATAGGTAATAAAGAAATGGAAAAAGAAAAAAATGGTCTCATGCATGCCCATTGCCGTGTATTGAGGAAGAAAAGAAAAAAATTTGTTCATCCATTTTCATTCTCTCTTGAAAATACTAGAGGAAGGAGAATTTTGCTTCATGCTTGGTTTGGAAGAGGATTAGGAAGAGGTTTGGCTATACTTGCATCAAGATTAAGGTATGTTTGAGGTTGTGCCATGAGATTCATGCATGTTTTTAGTTGATAGCTTGATGCTCTTGTTAGCCCATGGTTCAAACCTTTGTTATATCATGGGGATGGTATTTGGCCAAGGTGGATTTTGTGTTAATGCCATTGCATGTTAAATATGAAGCTTGCTAATGATATATGTGATGGTGGATTGATGGCTCTTGGACTTTCTTTTAGTATTTTAGTAAGACATTAAGTTCTTTGTTTAATCATGACCAAAATTATGGTGTTGTGATGTATTACGATGGTACATCCAAAGTGTGATTTATGCTCATTGCATGGAAAGTAAGATTTGTGTTTTGAAATTATGTTCATGTTTAGTTACAATCAACTTGAGATTCGCTCTAGCATATATATATGTATATATGTTTGTACATGATGTATTGGTATGACATATATACTATTTCAAGGTGTATATTTTCTTGTGATGATGTTTGGTTATAAGTAAATGAGAGATGTGTATTGAGCTACGATATGTGTCGTTAGTTAGTAAAATGTATGCTGTTTTTGTGGTATTAAGTGTATAATTGGCCTCAACATGGACATGCATATTCAGCCACATGAGGGAAAATGGTGTGCATGCATTGGTTAGAGGCAAGCATATTGATGCCTATTCTTGGCTTAGAAAATTGACTAAGAGGAATATTAACTAATGTGTTGAGTTAGATTCATGATTTAGTACACATGCGACTTTGATGCCTAATGAGTATATATATTGGCTAAGTACCTTGTATTCCTCTTTGATGCTCAATTGATTAAATCGATTTATTTAAATTAAGCTCAAGAGCAAGGAACTAGATCCGAGCAAAGGGAAGGAAAAAGTGGTGAATAGCCATTGAAATGGATTCGACGACATCCTAGGTAAGTTCTTGAGTAATAGAGCTTAAATTCTGAATTGATTAGATCATGTTTAAAGCAAATTAAAATCATGCTCTTTGTGTGTGGCTATTGAGCAAATTGCAAATGTGAAAAGTGCCTTGTGTTTGAGTTTTGCTAATGAAAATGAAATCGAATGTGTCATAATTTATTGATAATTGTGCTCGGTTATTGAATGATGTCGGGCTAAGTCCCGAAGACTTTGTGCTAAGTGACTATATCCGGACTAGGATCAAGAAGGCATTAGTGCGAGTTAATAAATCGGGCTAAGCGAAGGCATTTATGCAAGTTACTAAACCGGGTTAAGTCCGAAGGCATTACGTCGAGTCACTATAACGGGGTTTCGTCCAGAAGGCATTTGAGCGATCGTTATATCGGTTAAATTCGAAGCGTGATTCGAGAATGATCGATCTTGCTGTAATTTTCAGTTAATACGCGAAAAATTCAGCAATGAGGTATGTTCGTATGTGCTTGAATTAGTTGATTCCTTGAATAATATTCCGATCGAGTAATGAGTTTCGGTATTTGGCTAAAAGATCCCTTATGTATGAACATAGGGGTTGGAATGTGAAATAGTAGGATATTGAGAATTTGTGCATATGAAATTATCCGTTAGCTTTATGAATGCTATGCTTTTGTTGTGCTTGAATTTCTTGCTCAAACTTACTAAGCATAAATTGCTTATTAGTTTTCTTGTTTCTTTGTTTATAGATTTTGGCTCGTCATTCTCGGACTCGGGATTTTGGAAGTGAAATCTCCCACTATCAAAGCCCCATTTTGGTACAATTTTGGTTGAACTTTGAAATGGCATGTATAGGACTACCCTTTTGTTGAAGGTCATGTACATTTCGGTTTGTGTAAACTTGGATAGCCATGCGAAAATGGCTTATATCGTTTTAGCATAGTACCATAATTGTTTGTATGTTGATCATTATGAGGTATGGAATTGTTTTGAAGCGATTAGCCATTGGAATGGTTAATCATGATCACACTTTATGCTATGTATGCAAAAGGGCCAATTGAATCATGGAAATCATGAAATAGGTAAAGCCTACCTTAAAGGCACTGACAGCAGCAGTGATGTAGATGTGAAAAATCGCTAAAAATAGTAGGAATGGTATTAAATATTGAATAAATTATGTGAATGAACTTTGATGAATCTACTTTCATATGGAAGAAACGAAACTGTCATATGAGTTATATGTTAAGAGATATTAAAGTTCTCGTGAAACAGGCCAGAACGGTTTCTGGATCCCTGTTCGAATTTGAAATTCATTGTAAATTAACCAGAGATAATTAGGAGTTATGCCATATATGTATAGATTCCTCTCTGAGTATAGTTTCTATAGAAACAAACGGCATCAGTGTTAAAGCCCTGTACAAGGAGATATTCAATTCGTGCATTTGAAGGTCAGTGTAGTCAAACCCTGGAATAGGGAGACTTTAACTAATAAACTGTACTAATTGGCTCGACCAAAATTCTAGAAAAAATATGTAGATGGATATATGAGTCTAGTTTCAGGAAAAAATTACGAAACAAATTTTGAGCTTTAAAACTCAAGATATGATTTTTAAGGCGACAGTGCGCATGACCAGCTAGTCTGGAAATTTCTAAATGAATTTGACATCTGAAACATACCTCATTGTTGGGATTTTACAAGCGTATTAACTGAAATTTTTACAGCAAGATCGCTCATTCCCGAATCACGTACCTTCGGAATTTAACCGGATATAGCTACTCGTTCAAATGCCTTTGGGACATAGCCCAGTTATAGTAACTCGCACAAATGCCTTCGGGACTTAACCCGGATTTAGTGACTCGCACCAATGCCTTCGGGCTTAGCCCGAAATTAGTAAATCGCACAAATGCCTTCGGGACTTAACTCGGATTTAGTAACTCGCACAAATGCCTTCGGATCTTAGTCCGGATATAGTCACTTAGCACAAAGCCTTCGGGACTTAGGCCGGACATCATTCGAATAACCATGCACATTTATCAATAAATCATGACACATCCGTATTTCATTTTCATTACCAAAGCTCAAACACAAGACACTTATCACACTTGCAATTTCGGCTCAATAGCCACATACAAAGAGCATGATTTTGATTTGCTTAAAACATGATCTAATCAAATCATAATCTAAGTTCCATTACTCGAAAACTTACCTCGGATGTGGTCGAACGATTTCGGCGGCTATTCGATAACTTTTTCCTTTCCCTTATCCAACTGTGGTCCTCTAAGCTCTTGAGCTTAATCTAGTTAGCCTTCATAGCCGATTTTTCTCCAAGCTCATTCCCTTCCTTTCTTTCTTCTATTCGGCCAAAGATGTTCAAGGATGAACACATTTTTTTTTTCTTTGTTTTCTTTCTTCCATTCACAGCAAAGGGGGGGCATGGATGAGACCATTTTTTTTCATCACTCCTCCCTTTCATTATTTAATTACTATGCTCCTTATTTTATTTTTCCTAACATACATCACTAACATAACATGTTTGTGACATGTTTCCATCCATAGCATGGCCGGCCACTATGCTTTAATTTGGCTAATTTGACATGCAAGGACAAGCACTTTCCCACATATATTAATAGGCCACTTGAACACTTGCCTAGCATATTTCTAAATTGTCTCACATAAGTCCCTACTAATAAATTTCACATACACTGACCAAATTAAAGTATGGAACTATCACACAAGCATTTACGCACATCATAAACACAGAATATAATCTTTAATTATTTATAAGACTCGATTTCGTGGTCCCGAAACCACTTTCCGACTAGGGTCAATTTAGGGCTGTCACAAAAAACATCTGGGTATTCACAAACCACCGGCACAGATTCGGGTTTCTTTTCTAACTCTTTGTCATCAAGTACATACGCAAGGTATGCTTCGCACCCCTTTCTTACATATTTCTAGGCCAACATTGCTGATATTACAGCTGGCAACCCCTTTATGTCCGTAGACTCAACTCGGATTATCTCGTTATTTGCGCACCTCAAATCAATAGTCTATCTTTTGCAATTCACAACCGCATCATGCACGGTCAACCAATCCAAACCAAGAATAACATCAAATTCATCAAACAAAAAAGCATCAAGTCCGCCGGAAAGCAAGAACTCAATTACTAGGGGCATTTCTTACACACTTTGTCGACAAGCACGCAAGCGACCCAAGGGATTTGACACCGAATTACGAACTCGAGAGACTCAATAGGTAAAGTCTTCTTGGATGCTAAGGTTTTGCATATATAAGAATGAGTAGAACCGAGGTCAATCAAAGCAATCACATTAGTATCAATGAGAGTAAAAGTACCGGTAATAACATCGGCGAGGAAGCATCTGGCGTCGGCAGATAGCATAAGCCCTAGCAGAGCACGAGCCTCAAATCTGGTCGCAGCGTCTCTAGATCCTCTCTGACCACCACTAGCATTGCCCGTATTTCTAGATGGTCTACCCCGCGTTGGTAGCACCGGTTTCCCACTCGATTTACATTCTGCTCGGACAATGCTGGGCAATCTTTGATAAAGTGGTCGGCTGACCCGCACTTGTAACAGGAGCGGTCATGGAATCTACAGCTCCCTGAGTGCCATTTACCACAATACCGACACTCCATTTTGTCTCGACGATCATTTCCAACACTGGCGACCGAAGTGACTCGTGCACTCACAGGGGGTCGATCACGATCTCGTCTAGATAAACCCAATGTGTCTCTAGATCAGCCCAAATCATCTCTAAATTTCTTCGATGACTGTTGAAAGGGCCTCCCCGAAGACCTCTTACGAAACTCCTTTGCTCCCATATCAGCTTTTCTTTTCTCCATACTAAGCTCCTCGGCTTTGCAAGCTCGCTCGACAAGTACCACAAATTCTCGGATTTCCAATATGCCAACATACAGCTTTATATCATCATTCAATCCATCCTCGAAATGTTTACACATTACGGCTTCTGAGGAAATGCATTCTCGTGCGTACCGGCTAAGCCTTACAAACTTTCGTTCATAGTCTGTAACCGGCATGGAACCTTGTTTAAGTTCAAGAAATTCCTTCCGTTTTTGATCCATAAATCTCTGACTCATATACTTTTTCTGAAACTCAGTTTGGAAAAACTCCCAAGTTACTTGCTCTCTAGGCACTGTGAAGTCAACGTATTCCACCAATAGTAGGCGTAATCACGTAGCAAGGAGATAGTACACTTTAGGCACTCATCGGTGTGCAAGATAGCTCATCGAGTACCGAATAGTGTTGTCCAACCAAAATTTAGCTTGCTCGGCATCATCACTATCCGTAGCCTTAAATTCAAGAGCCGTGTTTTGAATTACATCAACTGGGGCTTATTTGACCTTATTTGGTCGATTCTGGAGGTATGGTAGGTCTTGAGGTGGTATTTGTCGGGAATGGAGGTTGTGGAATAGCCGTATTAGTTCGAATGTATTGGTTGAACCAATCATTCATCACGCTATAGAAAGCTTGTCTAGCTTCATCATTCGGATTACTAGCAAGAGGTTAAGAGTCCGCCGGAGCTGTCCCTTGTGCGGGAGCAGGCGTAACACTCTCAAGATCATTAGCTGCCGCTCGGTCGGGATCGAGATCCATTACTATAATAAACAGATTTTCAATTGTCAGAAATCACCACACTATCAAATAATCACATAATGGCATGTATAGCTAGACCCAAACGCAGTACGGTAGTCCTAGAATTGACTAAACCGTTGCTCTGATACCAATAAAATTGTAACACTCCGTACCCGAGACCGTTTCCGGAGTCTGACACGAGGGGTTAACAGGCTTTATCCACTTATTTTCACAGTCCATTTTAAAAATTTCCAGGCAGTTGGCTAACTGCGTCACTATCACCTTAAAAATCTTATCTTGAGTTCCAAAACTCAAAAATCAATTTCGTAATTTTTTCCTGAAACTAGACTCATATATCCATCTACATATTTTTTTTCTAGAATTTTTGGTCGGCCTAATTAGTACATTTTATTAGTTAAAATCTCCCCTGTTACAGGGTGTGACTACACTGACCTTCATGCATTACGACTTGAATATATCCCTGTACAGGGCTTCAATACTAATGTCGTTTGTTTCTATAGAAACTAGACTCAAAAATGAATCTATACATATATGGTATGACTTCTAAATATCTCTGGTCAATTTATACTGAATTTCCATAGTCAGATCAGGGGATCCAGAAACCGTTCTGGCCCTGTCTCACGAAAACTTTGACATCTCATAATATACTGTTCATATGAACGTTTTGTTACATTCCTATGAAAATAGATTCATCAAGGTTCGATTACATAATTTATTCACTATTTAATTCCATTCCAAATATTTTTAGTGATTTTTCACATCCACATCACTGCTGCTGCCAGCATCTATTTTTAAGGTAAACTTTACCTATTTCATGATCCTCCATGGATCAACTAGGGTTTGTCATACGTATACCAAAAGTGATCATGAATAACCATTCCCATGGTTAACCGTTACCAACATTTCCATACCTCTCGACGGACAAGATACAAAACGATTATAATGCTATGATCAAAGTATATTTAAGCCATTTTCGCATGGCTATCCAAATTTACACAAAACCGAAGGGTACATGACCAACAACAAAAGGGTAGTCCTATACATGCCATTTCAAAGTTCAACCAAAAGTATACCAAAAGGAGCTTTGATAGTGTGAGTGACTTCGACTTCAAAAATCCCGAGTCCGATAGCTGAAGAACCAAAATCTATAAAATAGAGAATTAAATAAACGGAGTAAGCATTAAAGGCTTAGTAAGTTTTGAGCAAAGGATTTAAGCACAACTGAAGTATAGCATTCATATAACTAAACGGATAATTCCATATATACATATTCTCAAAACATTCCTACTTAACATTCCAACCCCTATATTCATACATAAGGGATCGTTTTAGTCAAATACCGGAAGCTCATTACTCGACTAAGCGAATATTATTCGAAGGGAATCAACTATTCCAATGCACATACGAAACATACCTCATTGCTGGGATTTTACAAGCGTATTAACTGAAATTTTTACAGCAATATCATTCATTCCCGAATCACGTACCTTCGGAATTTAACCGGATATAGCTACTCGTTCAAATGCCTTTGGGACATAGCCCGGTTATAGTAACTTGTACAAATGCCTTCGGGACGTAACCCGGATTTAGTTTCTCGCACCAATACCTTCGGGCTTAGCTCAGAATTAGTAACTCGCACAAATGCCTTCGGGACTTAACCCAGATTTAGTAACTCGCACAAATGCCTTCAGATCTTAGTCCGGATATAGTCACTTAGCACAAAGCCTTCGGGACTTAGCCTGGACATCATTCGAATAACCATGCACATTTATCAATAAATCATGACACTTCCATATTTCATTTTCATTACCAAAGCTCAAACACAAGACACTTATCACACTTGCAATTTCAGCTCAATAGCCACATACAAAGAGCATGATTTTGATTTGCTTAAAACATGATCTAATCAAATCATAATCTAAGTTCCATTACCCAAAACTTACCTCGGATGTGGTCGAGCGATTTGGTGGCTATTCGATAACTTTTTCCTTTCCCTTATCCAAGCTGTGGTCCTCTAAGCTCTTGAGCTTAATCTAGTGAGCCTTCATAGCGATTTTTCTCCAAGCTCATTCCCTTCCTTTCTTTCTTCTATTCGCCAAAGATGTTCAAGGATGAACACATTTTTTTCTTTGTTTTCTTTCTTCCATTCACGGCAAAGGGGGGCATGGATGAGACCATTTTTTCATCACTCCTCCCTTTCATTATTTAATTACCATGCTCCTTATTTTATTTTTCCTAACATACATCACTAACATAACATGTTTGTGACATGTTTCCACCATAGCATGGCCGGCCACTATGCTTTAATTTGGCTAATTTGACATGCAAGGACAAGCACTTTCCCACATATATTAATAGGCCACTTGAACACTTGCCTAGCATATTTCTAAATTGTCTCACATAAGTCCCTACTAATAAATTTCACATACACTGACCAAATTAAAGTATGGAACTATCACACAAGCATTTACGCACATCATAAACACAGAATATAACCTTTAATTATTTACAAGACTCGGTTTCGTGGTCCCGAAACCACTTTTCGACTAGGGTCAATTTAGGGTTGTCACAAAAAACATCCGGGTATTCATAAACCACCGGCACAGATTCGGGTTTCTTTTCTAACTCTTTGTCATCAAGTACATACACAAGGTATGCTTCGCACCCCTTTCTTACATATTTCTGGGCCAACATTGCTGATATTACAGCTGGCAACCCCTTTAAGTCCGTAGACTCAACTCGGATTATCTCGTTATTTACGCACCTCAAATCAATAGTCTTGCTTTTGCAATTCACAACCGCATCATGCACGGTCAACCAATCCAAACCAAGAATAACATCAAATTCATCAAACGGCAAAAGCATCAAGTCTGCCGGAAAACAGGAACCTCGAATTACTATGGGGCATTTCTTACACACTTTGTCGACAAGCACGTAACGACCCAAGGGATTTGACACCCGAATTACGAACTCAGTAGACTCAATAGGTAAAGTCTTACTGGATGCTAAGGTTTCGCATATATAAGAATGAGTAGAACCGTGGTCAATCAAAGCAATCACATTAGTATCAAAGAGAGTAAAAGTACGGTAATAACATCTGCGAGGAAGCATCCTCGGCGTGCGCGTATAGCATAAGCCCTAGCAGAGCACGAGCCTCGGATCTGGTCGCAGATCTCTAGATCCTTTTGACCACCACTAGCATTGCCCGTATTTTTAGATGGTCTACCCGGCGTTGGTAGCACCCGGTTTCCCACTCGATTTACATTCTGTTCGGACAATCTCGGGCAATCTTTGATAAAGTGGTCGGTGACCAAGACTTGTAACGAGGAGCGATCCACGGAATCTCTGACTCCCGAGTGCCATTTACATAATCTCGACACTCGCTCGTCTCGACGATCATTTCCAACACTGGCGACCGAAGTGACTCGTGCACTCACAGGGGGTCGATCACGGTCTCGTCTAGATAAACCCAATGTGTCTCTAGATCGGCCCAGATCATCTCTAAATTTCTTCGATGACTGTTGAAAGGGCCTCCCCGAAGACCTCTTACGAAACTCCTTTGCTCCCATATCAGCTTTTTTTTCTCCATACTGAGCTCCTCGGCTTTGCAAGCTCGCTCGACAAGTACCACAAATTCTCAGATTTCCAATATGCCAACATACAGCTTTATATCATCATTCAATCCATCCTCGAAACGTTTACACATTACGGCTTCTGAGGAAATGCATTCTCGTGCGTACCGGCTAAGCCTTACAAACTTTTGTTCATAGACGGTAACCGACATGGAACCTTGTTGAAGTTTAAGAAATTCCTTCCATTTTGATCCATAAATCTCGATGATATACTTTTTCCGAAACTCGGTTTGGAAAAACTCCCAAGTTACTTGCTCTCTAGGCTGTGAAGTCAACGTATTCCACCAATAGTAGGCGAAATCACGTAGCAAGGAGATACTACACTTTAGGCACTCATCGGGTGTGCAAGATAGCTCATCGAGTACCCGAATAGTGTTGTCCAACCAAAATTCAGCTTGCTCGGCATCATCACTATCCGTAGCCTTAAATTCATGAGCCGTGTTTTCAAATTTTGTCAATGGGGCTTATTTGACCTATTTGGTCGGGTTACGGAGGTATGGTAGGTGCGGGGGTGGTATTTGTCGGGAATGGAGGTTGTGGAACAGCCGTATTAGTTCGAATGTATTGGTTGAACCAATCATTCATCACGTTATAGAAAGCTTGTCTAGCTTCATCATTTGGATTACTAGCAATAGGTTGAGAGTCCACCGGAGCTGTCCCTTGTGTGGGAGCAGGCGCTACACTCTCAAGATCATCACTACCGCTTCGGTGGGATCGGATCCATTACTATAATAAACACATTTTCAATTGTCAGAAATCACCACACTATCAAATAATCACATAATGGCATGTATAGCTAGACTCAAACGTAGTACGGTAGTCCTAGTATCGACTAAACCGTAGCTCTGATACCAATAAAACTGTAACACCCCGTACCTGAGACCGTTTCTGGAGTCGGACACGAGGGGTTAACGGGCTTAATCCACTTATTTTCACAGTCCATTTTAAAAATTTCCAGGCAGTTGGCTAACTGCGTCACTGTCACCTTAAAAATCATAACTTGAGTTCCAAAAATCGAAAATCAGTTTCATAATTTTTCCCTGAAACTAGACTCATATGTACATCTACAAATTTCTTTTTCTAGAAGTTTTGGTCAGGCCAATTAGTACAGTTTATTAGTTAAATTCTCCCTTGTTACAGGGTGCAACTATACTGACCTTCATGCATTTCGACTTGGATATCTCCCTGTACAGGGCTTCAATACTGATACCGTTTGTTTTTATAGAAACTAGACTCAAAAAGGAATCTATACATATATGGCATGACTTCTAAATATCTCTGGTTAATTTATAATGAATTTCGAAATTCAGATCAGGGGATCCAGAAACCGTTCTGGCCCTGTCTCACGAAAACTTTAACATCTCATAATATACTGTTCATATGAATGTTTCGTTACTTTCCTATGAAAGTAGATTCATCAAGGTTCGGTTACATAATTTATTCACTATTTAATTCCATTCCTACTATTTTTAGTTATTTTTCACATCCACATCACTGCTGCTGCCAGCATCTATTTTTAAGGTAAACTTTACCTATTTCATGATCCTCCATGGATCAACTAGGGTTTGTCATACGTATACCAAAAGTGATCATGAATAACCATTCCCATGGTTAACCGTAATTCCTTATTTACATATTCTCAAATCATTCCTACTTCACATTCCAACCCCTATTTTCATACATAAGGGATCGTTTTAGCCAAATACCGGAAGCTCATTACTCGACTGAGCGAATATTATTCGAAGGGAATCAACTATTCCAATGCACATACGAAACATACCTCATTGTTGGGATTTTACAAGCGTATTAACTGAAATTTTTACAGCAAGATCGCTCATTCCCGAATCACGTACCTTCAGAATTTAACCGGATATAGCTACTCGTTCAAATGCCTTCGAGACATAGCCCGGTTATAGTAACTCGCACAAATGCCTTCGGGACTTAACCCGAAGTTAGTGACTCGCACCAATGCCTTCGGGCTTAGCCCGGAATTAGTAACTCGCACAAATGCCTTCGGGACTTAACCCGGATTTAGTAACTCGCACAAATGCCTTCGGATCTTAGTCCGGATATAGTCACTTAGCACAAAGTCTTCGGGACTTAGCCCGGACATCATTCGAATAACCATGCACATTTATCAATAAATCATGACACATCCGTATTTCATTTTCATTACCAAAGCTCAAACACAAGACACTTATCACACTTGCAATTTCGGCTCAATAGCCACATACAAAGAGCATGATTTTGATTTGCTTAAAACATGATCTAATCAAATCATAATCTAATTTGCATTACTCGAAAACTTACCTCGGATGTGGTCGAACGATTTCATGGCTATTCGATAACTTTTTCCTTTCCTTATCCAACTGTGGTCCTCTAAGCTCTTGAGCTAATTCAAACAAATTTAACTTATTAAAGTCTCATTATGCTAGCTTATGGCCGAATATGACAAGGAGTTTAATAGGTCATATGGCCACCCTTTAGCTCAAATACACAATGGTCATGCGCATTTTTAATCACATTAAGCAATTTAACACAATTCATTTGAACATCAAAAGAGGACCTCAAGGTACTTAGCCCATATATACATTAGACATTAGAGTCACATATGTATGAAATCACGAATCGAATTCAACATATTAGCTAATATTCCCCTTAGCCGAATTTTCTAAGTCAAGATAAAGCCATCAATATGCTTACCTTTGGCCGAACATACACATCAACTTATGTACTCATTCATGTGGCCGAACATACATGTCTATGTTGAGGCCGATTGCAACACTTAATACATTCTACAAGTATGGTCACTTGTATGGACTAAACACCATTTTGTTTCAAGTTCAAAACTTGGCCAATACACATATATACACTAGTAAAGCATCCTCTCCCTTTCCATCAATTCAACACATGCATTACTCATTAATATACAAAATTATATTCGGCCTTAGCACACAACTGGCTAGCCGATTCTTCTCCATCTAGCAACTAATGCACATATGTGCTCATTTGTTAGACTCTACTTCATCTAACAACAACCATATTTTCCCTTCTACTTCCTACCATGGCCGGATGCTCAAGATACCTCAAGCCTCATAACACATCCATATAGCTAACATGCTAATAGTCTCAAGGCTTCAACTAAAACTTTTGAAGCCTCTTAGTCGAATACTAACTCTCTAATAATCCCAAATCCATCCATGAGATAGTTAGAATTTAGACTAATCATCCAAGGGATGTATGAACTTTCAAAGTAACCTTAAACATACCTTAATCTAGTGAGCCTTCATAGCCGATTTTTCTCCAAGCTCATTCCCTTCCTTTCTTTCTTCTATTCGGCCAAAGATGTTCAAGGATGAACACATTTTTTTTTCTTCTTTGTTTTCTTTCTTCCATTTACGGCAAAGGGGGGGCATGGATGAGACCATTTTTTTTCATCACTCCTCCCTTTCATTATTTAATTACCATGCTCCTTATTTTATTTTTCCTAACATACATCACTAACATAACATGTTTGTGACATGTTTCCACCCATAGCATGGCCGGCCACTATGCTTTAATTTGGCTAATTTGACATGCAAGGACAAGCACTTTCCCACATATATTAATAGGCCACTTGAACACTTGCCTAGCATATTTCTAAATTGTCTCACATAAGTCCCTACTAATAAATTTCACATACACTGACCAAATTAAAGTATGGAACTATCACACAAGCATTTACACACATCATAAACACAAAATATAACCTTTAATTATTTATAAGACTCGGTTTCGTGGTCCCGAAACCACTTTCCGACTAGGGTCAATTTAGGGCTGTCACATTGCACCTAAAATTTTAAGTCAATTTCGAGCACGGGCTAGACACACGGGTGTGTGTCTTGGCCGTGTGCCCCTAAATGCATGCTGACGTCATAAATAGAGAGTTACACGGGCTGAGGGCACGGGCGTGTCCCAAGCCACATGGGCGTGTGACTCACTAAAGCAAGAGAATTTATTAAGTTGTCCAAAATTTATTGAATGTTCACGATTTTGTCTGAACAGCCCTAATGCATGTTTTCGGCCACGAAGGCCAGTATAAAGGACAATATCCATGTGTTTGAAAAGTTTTAATTTTGGGCGAAATTTAGTGACCCAGTTTGGTATGTTGGTAAAATTTTAAGTCCGGTAACGCCTCGAACCCTGTCCCGGTGTTGGATACGGTGAGGGGTGTTACACACAGCCTGTTCACACTGGCATGTGACCCTTAAATGGCTGAAATTTTCTAAGTTTCCAAAATTTTCATATGTTATCGGTTTAGTCCCGAACCACTTCTAAAGCATGTTTAAGGTCTCATAGGCCCTTATAAGGGACAATGTGGTTGTGTTGAATGATTTATGTGAATGAATGCTTTATGCTTGATAAATGTATGCTATATGTTATGAATTGATTGGTAATATCTTGTAACCCTACTCCGGAAACGGATACGTGTTAAGGGTGTTACACTAATCGGTACTCTTGAATATGTATCGACGGGTTATTAAATTGTACACCTTGAATGTACTTTATGAGTATCCATCAGAATTTCAATGATTCAATGGATAAAATACTTGACATGATATGGGAGTTATGAGATGAAATGAATAATGTTTTGAAAGAATATAGCATGATGAGCTCATCTATGTTTAATTGATGTATATAAAAATTTTGTGACTAACATATTTGATTGAATGCATGTGTTTAGGCAATTTTGCCAAGTTGATGGAAAACATGATATTGTATGCTTAAATTTAATAAACGGGATTGGTAAGTTTTAATTTCCGTTATAAGAACTTACTAAGCATGTAATGCTTACTCTATTTTATTTTCCCCTATTTTATAGTGCTCGAAAGCTTGCGAAGATTGGGGATCATTGGAGTATCATCACACTATCCACTAGCTTATTTTGGGTACATATAGTAAAGTCATTTTGGTATGATGGCATGTATAGGCTAATTTGGCCATAAATGGCTTAAATATGTAGGTTGTAATCTAGCTGGTGGAATGGCTAGTATTGGTTGTTTTTTATATTCTTGTAATGTCATACTATGGTAGATACATACATGTTAAATGGTTGATCAAATTATGCCTAACATATGAAATATGCCAAGGTAAGATTATAAACATATGAAAGATATGCCATGTTGAATGATAGAGTTTGCTTAATTTGAATGCTTGAAATGGTTGGCATTTGGATGTGAGTTTGAGTGCAGGTCATTGGTGTGATTTTGGGTGAGAAATGAAGCTAGAAATGGCTTTATTTTGTCCACACGGGTAGAGACACAGGCGTGTGTCTAGACCGTGTGTGACACATGGCCTGGTACATAAGCGTATGGTTAGGCCGTGTGTCCCTTGCACCATAAATTTGAGAAACAGAATGCTCAGAATTGAGCATACGGGTAGAGACACAGGCGTGTGTCTCGATTGTGTGTGCTGCACAGCCTAGAACATGGGCATGTGAAAACTGCACCTAAATTCGAAAATTAAAATTAACCACACAGCCTAGCACATGAGGCATGGCCGTGTGCACAAGTCAAAGAGTTACACGGGGTCGAACATGGCCTGCAGCACGTGCATGTCCCAGGGTCACACAAGCATGTCACTGGGACCACATGGGCTTGTGAGTCAGTGTAACTTAGAAAATTTTTGAAATGTCGCGAAAAATTTTTAGAGTTTCCGATTAAGCTTCGACTTAATTCTAATGGTTATATTGGGCCTCGAGGGTCCATTTAAGGGACATTTTAAATAATTTCGAAAAATGAACAGTGATCGACATGATTTATATGTAAATGTTCTGAAAGTTCTGGTAATGGTTCGTAACTCTGTTTCGATGACGAATACGGGTTAGGGGTGTTACACAATGCTTATATAGTTCTCGTACATACCTGTACTGATACATATATATTTCTCACCACTTCATATCTTCGATATACCCGTTGAACCATTTAGAATACTATCGGATACTCGAGAATCTCGCACCCTAAGTGTCACATATATAGCTGAAGCTATCTTAATCTTATCTCACAAACAATGATCACTCTCAAGCTATCAATAGGTTTGCTCACACAAGCTGAAAGTCATGACGAAACTACACGTGTAACACCCCTCGCCTGCGTATTCAATGCCGGAATAGGGTTAGGGAGCATTACCAGACTTACAAAACAATAAAACATCCATTTAGCATACATTTTCTCAATTCAAGCATTCATCATTCAATCTCAATCAATTTGTCCCTTATTCGAGCCTACGACACCCTAAACATGCTTTGGGAGTGATTCGGGACTAAACCTGAAACTCCAAAAACTTTCACGAAACTTTGAAAATTTTTCTCAAAACAGGGGACACACATCGTGTGGCTAGGCTGTGTGTCTTACACGGCCACTAGACATGCCCATGTCATAGGCCGTGTGGACATTTGAAATGGGAGCACATGGCCATGTCCCAGCCCGTGTCCGACCCTATGGAACTCTCTAACATGGGTCATACGGCCAACACACACGCATATGAGACCGTGTGGAGTATACTGACTTGTTTTCAAATTCAACACCAGGGGACACACGGCCGTGTAACATGACCGTATGTCACACACAGCTGAGCCACATGCCACTTTCTCTGCCCGTGTGGACAAAAATAGGCTGTTTACAAAGCCATTTTGCCACCCATTTTGAACATACCCATTCAAGCTCAAATGGTACCATTTCAAGACACTAATATGCATCAAAATACCATCAACCAATGTTCAAATCATACCATTTCTTTACCATGAATACCAATCACCAATATACTACAATTTGCCATCTAATTTCATACCTAAATTCACATATACAATTCAACTAATTATACCTTTCCAATCATGCATTATCAAGTACTAATTCACAAGCATAAAGCTTTCCAAATATCAATCATTTACCATTCAAATTTCCTGATATCATTAAGCATCATAATTCCAACTTCAAACACATAATATAAGTCAATTACCAAACTCAAAACAATACCATTTGCACATTTATAAACATCATTATATTCATCATCACAAGCCAACTCAAGTGGCCAAAATACATTTTATCACATACCAAAATGACTCAAGCTTATATGTGTGACCTTTAAAACGACCCTAGTCGGAATCGGTTTCGGGACCACAAAACCGAGGCATAAAAATAATTTGATATTTATTTTGATGCCTATAATATGTGTTAACTCATGTGCGACATTTTGATGCTTTAATTTAGAGTTATAAATGTGAATTTCACTAGAAAGGACCTAGTAGAAAACTTTGAAAGTATGATGGGGAATGTGTGATGACTAATTAAAGCATGCATGCAAAACAATGGCCTTGCATGTCAAATACCCTCTTTTACAAGTGATGGCCGGCCATGACAAAGAATATGGGCAAAACATGTCATAGACATGTTTTGTTGGTGAATCATGGGTGAAAAAATAAAATAATGAGCATAGGTAATAAAGAAATGGAAAAAGAAAAAAATGGTCTCATGCATGCCCCATTGCCGTGTATTGAGGAAGAGAAAAGAAAAAAATTTGTTCATCCATTTTTCATTCTCTCTTGACCGAAAATACTAGAGGGGAAGGGAGGAATTTTGCTTCATGCTTGGTTTGGAAGAGGATTAGGAAGAGGTTTGGCTATACTTGCATCAAGATTAAGGTATGTTTGAGGTTGTGCCATGAGATTCATGCATGTTTTTAGTTGATAGCTTGATGCTCTTGTTAGCCCATGGTTCAAACCTTTGTTATATCATGGGGATGGTATTTGGCCAAGGTGGATTTTGTGTTAATGCCATTGCATGTTAAATATGAAGCTTGCTAATGATATATGTGATGGTGGATTGATGGCTCTTGGACTTTCTTTTTAGTATTTTGAGTAAGACATTAAGTTCTTTGTTTAATCATGACCAAAATTATGGTGTTGTGATGTATTCGCCATGGTACATCCAAAAGTGTGATTTATGCTCATTGCATGGAAAGTAAGATTTGTGTTTTGAAATTATGTTCATGTTTAGTTACAATCAACTTGAGATTCGGCTCTAGCATATATATATGTATATATGTTTGTACATGATGTATTGGTATGACATATATACTATTTCAAGGTGTATATTTTCTTGTGATGATGTTTCGGTTATGAAGTAAATGAGAGATGTGTATTGAGCTACGATATGTAATGCGTTAGTTAGTAAAATGTATGCTGTTTTTATGTGGTATTAAGTGTATAATTGGCCTCAACATGGACATGCATATTCAGCCACATGAGGGGAAAATTGGTGTGCATGCATTCGGTTAGAGGCAAGCATATTGATGCCTATTCTTGGCTTAGAAAATTCGGCTAAGAGGAATATTAACTAATGTGTTGAGTTCGATTCATGATTTCGTACACATGCGACTTTGATGCCTAATGAGTATATATATTGGCTAAGTACCTTGTATTCCTCTTTCGATGCTCAATTGATTAAATCGATTTATTTGTTAAATTAAGCTCAAGAGCAAGGGAACTAGATCCGACAAAGGGAAGGAAAAAGTGGTCGAATAGCCATTGAAATCGTTCGACGACATCCTAGGTAAGTTCTTGAGTAATAGAGCTTAAATTCGAATTGATTAGATCATGTTTAAAGCAAATTAAAATCATGCTCTTTGTGTGTGGCTATTGAGCCGAAATTGCAAGTGTGAAAAGTGCCTTGTGTTTGAGTTTTGCTAATGAAAATGAAATACTGAATGTGTCATAATTTATTGATAATTGTGCTCGGTTATTGAATGATGTCCGGCTAAGTCCCAAGGCTTTGTGCTAAGTGACTATATCCGGACTAGGATCCAAGGCATTCGTGCGAAGTTAATAAATCCGGGCTAAGCCCAAGGCATTTGTGCAAGTTACTAAACCGGGTTAAGTCCCAAGGCATTCGTATGAGTCACTATAACCGGGTTTCATTCCAAGGCATTTGAGCGAGTCGTTATATCCGGTTAAATTCAAGGTACGTGATTCGAGAATGATCGATCTTGCTGTAAAATTTTCAGTTAATACGCTTGAAAAATTCCAGCAATGAGGTATGTTCGTATGTGCTTGAATTAGTTGATTCCTTGAATAATATTCGCTCAATCGAGTAATGAGTTTCGGTATTTGGCTAAGAAGATCCCTTATGTATGAACATAGGGGTTGGAATGTGAAATGAGTAGGATATTGAGAATTTGTGCATATGAAATTATCCGTTAGCTTTATGAATGCTATGCTTTTGTTGTGTTGGAATTTCTTGCTCAAACTTACTAAGCATAAATTGCTTATTCCGTTTTCTGTTTCTTTGTTTATAGATTTTGGCTCGTCACCATCGGACTCGGGATTTTTGGAAGTCGAAATCTCCCACACTATCAAAGCCCCCATTTTGGTACAATTTTGGTTGAACTTTGAAATGGCATGTATAGGACTACCCTTTTGTTGAAGGTCATGTACATTTCGGTTTGTGTAAACTTGGATAGCCATGCGAAAATGGCTTATATAATGCTTTTAGCATAGTACCATAATTGTTTGTATGTTGATCATTATGAGGTATGGAATTGTTTTGAAACGATTAGCCATTGGAATGGTTAATCATGATCACACTTTGTGCTATGTATGCAAAAAGGGCCAATTGAATCATGGAAATCATGAAATAGGTAAAGCCTACCTTAAAGGCAGATGCTGACAGCAGCAGTGATGTAGATGTGAAAAATCGCTAAAAATAGTAGGAATGGTATTAAATATTGAATAAATTATGTGAATGAACTTTGATGAATCTACTTTCATATGGAAGAAACGAAACTGTCATATGAGTTATATGTTAAGAGATATTAAAGTTCTCGTGAAACAGGGCCAGAACGGTTTCTGGATCCCCTGTTCCGAATTTGGAAATTCATTGTAAATTAACCAGAGATAATTAGGAGTTATGCCATATATGTATAGATTCCTCTCTGAGTATAGTTTCTATAGAAACAAACGGCATCAGTGTTAAAGCCCTGTACAAGGAGATATTCAATTCGTAACGCACGAAGGTCAGTGTAGTCAAACCCTGGAATAGGGG
Organism: Gossypium arboreum; assembly: GCF_025698485.1. Lineage (NCBI taxonomy): Eukaryota > Viridiplantae > Streptophyta > Magnoliopsida > Malvales > Malvaceae > Gossypium > Gossypium arboreum. The sequence continues at coordinate 64,274,655 of NC_069080.1, forward strand.
AGACTTTAACTAATAAACTGTACTAATTGGCTCGACCAAAAATTCTAGAAAAAAATATGTAGATGGATATATGAGTCTAGTTTCAGGGAAAAATTACGAAACAAATTTTCGAGCTTTAAAACTCAAGATATGATTTTTAAGGCGACAGTGACGCAGTGACCAGCTAGTCTGGAAATTTCTAAATGGACTGTGAAAATAGTTAAGTCTGTGTGCATTTTGTGTCCGATTCGAGAACGGACTCTGCACGGGTGTTACAATTTTATTGGAATCGAGCTACGGTTTAGTCGATTCTAGGACTACCGTAATACGTTTGGGTCTAGCTATACATGCCATTATGTGATTAATTGATGGTGTGGTGATTTACGCTTGAATTTGTGTTTAATTATAGTAATGGATCCCGATCCCAACCGGCGATAGTTGATGATGTGGAGAGTGTGGCGCTGCAAGACAAGGGACAGCGCCGGCGGACTCTCAACCTGTTGCTAGCAATCCGAATGATGAGGCTAGGCAAGCTTTCTATAGCGTGATGAATGATTGGTTCAACCAATACATTCGAACTAACACGGCTGTTCCACAACCTCCATTCCCGACTCATACGACCCAAGACCTACAATGCCTCCCAGAATCGACCAAATAAGGTCAAATAAGCCCCGATTGATGAATCCGAAAACATGCGCTCTCAATTTAAAGCTACGGATAGCGGCGATGCCGAGCAAGCTGAATTTTGGTTGGACAACACTATCCGGCTACTCGATGAGCTATCTTGTACACGGATGAATGCCTAAAGTGTACTATCTCCTTGCTACGTGATTACGCCTACTATTGGTGGTGTACTCGACTTCACAGTGCCCGAGAGCAAGTAACTTGGGAGTTTTTCCAAACCGAGTTTGGAAAAAGTATATCGATCGAGATTTATGGATCAAAAGCGGAAGGAATTTCTCGAACTTAAACAAGGTTCCATGTCGATTCCGACTATGAACGAAAATTGTGAGGCTCGGCCGATACACGCGGAATGCATTTCTTCGAAGTCGTGATGTAAACGCTCAAGATGGATGAATGATGATATAAAGTCGTATGTTGGCATTTTGGAAATCCGAGAGTTTGTGGCTCTCGTCGAGCGAAAGCGTGCAAAGCCGAGGAGCTCAAGATGGAGAAAAGAAAAGTGAAGTGGGAGCAAGGGAGTTTCAGAAGAGGTCTTGGGAAACCCTTCCCACATCATCAAAGAAATTTAATGATGGCTTAGGCGGTCTAGAGACACTTCGGGCTTTTCTAGACGAGATCACGATCGACCCCTTGTGACCACACGAGTCACTTCGATCGCCAGTGGTGGAAATGATCGTCGAGAGAGAACGGAGTGCCAGTATTGTGGCAAATGGCATTCGAAGTTGTAGATTCTGTGACCGCTCTGTTACAAGTGCGGATCGGTTCACCACTTCATTAAAGATTGCCCGAGGTTGTCTCGAATGAATGTAGATCGAGTGGGAAACCGGTGCTACCACCGCCGAGGTAGACCGTCTAGAAATATGGGCAATGCTAGTGGTGGTCGAGAGGATCTAGAGATGTTACGACCAGATCCGAGGCTCGCGCTCTGCTAGGGCTTATGCTATACGCCGCACGCGAGGATGCTTCCTCTCCGGATGTTATTACCGTACTTTCACTCTCTTTGATACTAATGTGATTGCTTTGATTGACCCGGTTCTACTCATTCTTATATATGCGAAACCTTAGCATCCAAAGAAGACTTTACCTATTGAGTCTCATCGAGTTCGTAATTCGGTGTCAAATCCCTTGGGTCGTTACGTGTTGGTCGACAAAGTGTGTAAGAAATGTCCCTAGTAATTGAGGTTCCTGCTTTCCACGGACTTGATGCTTTTTCCGCTCGATGAATTTGATGTTATTCTTGGGTTGGATTCGTTGGACCGTGCATGATGTGGTTGTGAATTGCAAAAGCAAGACTATTGATTTGAGGTGCGCAAATAACGAGATGATCCGAGTTGAGTCTACGGACTTAAAGGGGTTGCCAGCTGTAATATCATCAATGTTGGCCCAAAAATATGTAAGAAAGGGGTGCGAAGCATACCTTACGTATGTACTTGATGATAAGGAGTTAGAAATAAAACCCGAATCTGTGCCGGTGGTTTGTGATTACCCGGATGTTTTTCCCGAAGAATTATCGGGTTTGCCACCTGTTCGGGAGATAGAGTTTGGTATTGAGCTTGTAGTTGGGACCACACCGATTTCGATAGCTCCGTATTGTATGGCACCAACGGAATTAAAGGAGTTGAAAGCTTAGTTGCAAGAGTTGGTGGATAGAGGTTTTGCTCGCCCGAGTTTTTCACCTTGGGGTGCACCAGTGTTGTTTGTGAAAAAGAAAGACGGAACCATAAGGTTGTGCATCGACTATCGTCAGTATAATAAGGTGACAATAAAGAACAAATATCCGTTACCGCGTATCGATGATTTGTTCGATCAACTGAAGGGAGCCTCAGTGTTCTCAAAAATAGATTTGAGATCGGGCTATTATCAGTTGCGAATCCGAGATTCGGATATACCCAAAACTGCCTTCAGAACAAGATATGGTCACTACGAGTTCTTAGTGATGCCGTTTGGGCTCACTAACGCCCCTGCGGTATTTATGGATTTGATGAATCGGATCTTCAGACCGTATTTGGATCGGTTCGTAGTTGTGTTCATTGACGACATCTTGGTCTATTCAAGAGATGAGACCGAACATGCGGAGCACCTGAGATTAGTGTTGCAAATTTTACGGGATAAGCAGCTATATGCTAAGTTCAGCAAGTGTGAGTTCTGGTTAAGCAAGGTTAGCTTTTTGGGCCATGTGGTATCTGCATCGGGTATTCGAGTCGACCCGAGTAAAATTTCAGCCATACTTAACTGGAAGCCTCCGAGAAAATTCACGAGGTTCGAGCTTTTGGGACTTGCGGTTACTCTACCGACGGTTTGTAAAAGGATTCTCGATGATAGCCACACCCATGACGAAACTGCTTCAGAAAGATGTCAAGTTTGAATAGACGGAAAAGTGTCAGAAAAGTTTCGACCAATTGAAAACTCATTTGACGGAAGCTCGATTATTAGTACAAATTCTCGAATCGGCAAAGAGTTTGTCATCTATAGTGATGCCTCCCTACTTGGGTTAGGTTGCGTCGATGCAAGAAGGTCGAGTTGTGGCCTATACGTCGAGACAATTAAAGCCACATGAGAAAAATTATCCGACCCATGATCTCGAATTGGCTGCCATCATATTCGCCTTAAAGATATGGCGACATTACTTATTTGGTGAGAAGTGCCATGTGTATTCGGATCACAAAAGTCTCAAATATTTGATGACTCAAAGAGACTTAAATCTGCGACAAAGACGTTGGCTCGAGTTGTTAAAAGATTATGAGCTTGTCATTGATTATCACCAGGGAAAGACTAATGTGGTTGCGGACGCCTTGAGCCAGAAATCACTGTTTGCTTTACGAGCAATGAATGTACACTTGTCTATTCTACTCGACAATGTGTTAGTAGCCGAATTAAAGGCCAAACCATTATTGACTCATCAAATTCGTGAAGCTCAGAAAGTCGACGATGAGTTGGTTGCAAAACGGGCTGAGTGTGTTCCGAACAAGGAATCGGAGTTCCAAATTGATGATGACGATTGTTTGAGGTTCAGAAGTCGTCTGTGTGCTCCAAAAAATTCAGAACTTATTTCGATAATTCTGAATGAAGCCCATTGTAGCCGAATGGCAATCCACCCGGGAGTACGAAGATGTACAACGATTTGAAACGTTGGTTTTGGTGGCATGGTATGAAACGAGACATCTCCGACTTTGTTTCGAGATGTTTAATATGTCAACAAGTGAAAGCGAAACATCAAGTGCCTTCAGGATTACTTCAGCCGATTACGATACCCGAGTGGAAATGGGATCGAGTCACAATGGACTTTGTGTCCGGACTGCCATTGTCAGCGAGCAAGAAGGATGCGATTTGGGTTGTTGTTGATAGACTGACTAAGTCGGCTCACTTTATCCCCATGCGTACGGATTTTTCATTGGATAAACTAGCTGAATTGCACGCTTTCTCGGTTGTGAGATTACACGGGTACCGATTTACTGTGTCGGATAGAGATCCGAGATTCACCTCGCGATTTTGGAAGAAATTGCAAGAAGCTTTGGGTACCAAGTTGCATTTCAAAGACCGCCTTTCATCCCCAAACCGATGGTCAATCCGGCGGATAATTCGGATACTTGAGGATATGTTGAGATGTTGCATCCTTGAGTTCAGTGGTTCATGGGAACGGTACTTACCTTTGATTGAATTCGTTTACAACAATAGTTATCAATCAAGTATTAAGATGGCACCTTACGAGGCTTTGTACGGTCATAAATACCGTACACCATTGTTTTGGATCGAGCTCGGTGAAAGTAAAATTTTCGGAGTTGATTTGATTAAAGATGCTGAAGAAAGTAAAGGTAATCCGTGAAAGTCTGGCGGCGGCCAGATCGTCAAAAATCGTGACGTGGATTTGAAGCGAAAAGACATTGAGTATCGTGGGAGATAAAGTGTTTCTTAAAGTTTCGCCTTGGAAAAAGATACTCGATTTGGTAGTAAAGGCAAATTGAGTCCGAGGTTCATCGGGCCATATGAAGTCTCCGAACGAGTCGGTCCAAATGCATATCGTTTGATTTTGCCCCGAACTTGAAAAGATTCACGACGTCTTTCATGTTTCGATGCTTCGACGCTATAGATCTGATCCGTCGCACGTAATTAGTCCATCAGAGGTTGAAATTCAAGCCGATATGAGTTATGAAGAACCGATTCGTATCCCAGCTCGTGAAGTGAAGGAGTTGCGAAACAAAAGGGTTCCGTTAGTAAAAGTGTTATGGCTCAAACACGGGATGGAAGAAGCTACTTGGGAACCCGAGAACTCTATGAAAGAGCGTTACCCAAACCTATTTACCGGTAAGATTTTCGGGGACGAAAATTTCTTAAGTGGGGGAGAGTTGTGACAGCCTTAAAACGACCCTAGTCGGAATGTGGTTTCGGGACCACAAAACCGAGGCATAAAAATAATTTGATATTTATTTTGATGCCTATAATATGTGTTAACTCATGTGTGACATTTTTGATGCTTTAATTTAGAGTTATAAATGTGAATTTCACTAGAAAGGACCTAGTAGAAAACTTTGAAAGTATGATGGGGGAATGTGTGATGACTAATTAAAGCATGCATGCAAAACAATGGCCTTGCATGTCAAATACCCCTCTTTTTACAAGTGATGGCCGGCCATGACAAAGAAATATGGGCAAAACATGTCATAGACATGTTTTGTTGGTGAATCATGGGTGAAAAAAATAAATTAATGAGCATGGGTAATAAAGAAATGGAAAAAGAAAAAAATGGTCTCATGCATGCCCCATTGCCGTGTATTGAGGAAGAGAAAAGAAAAAAATTTGTTCATCCATTTTTCATTCTCTCTTGACCGAAAATACTAGAGGGGAAGGGAGGAATTTTACTTCATGCTTGGTTTGGAAGAGGATTAGGAAGAGGTTTGGCTATACTTGCATCAAGATTAAGGTATGTTTGAGGTTGTGCCATGAGATTCATGCATGTTTTTAGTTGATAGCTTGATGCTCTTGTTAGCCCATGGTTCAAACCTTTGTTATATCATGGGGATGGTATTTGGCCAAGGTGGATTTTGTGTTAATGCCATTGCATGTTAAATATGAAGCTTGCTAATGATATATGTGATGGTGGATTGATGGCTCTTGGACTTTCTTTCTAGTATTTTTGAGTAAGACATTAAGTTCTTTGTTTAATCATGACCAAAATTATGGTGTTGTGATGTATTCGGCCATGGTACATCCAAAAGTGTGATTTATGCTCATTGCATGGAAAGTAAGATTTGTGTTTTGAAATTATGTTCATGTTTAGTTACAATTAACTTGAGATTCGGCTCTAGCATATATATATGTATATATGTTTGTACATGATGTATTGGTATGACATATATACTATTTCAAGGTGTATATTTTCTTGTGATGATGTTTCGGTTATGAAGTAAATGAGAGATGTGTATTGAGCTACGATATGTAATGCGTTAGTTAGTAAAATGTATGCTGTTTTTGTGTGGTATTAAGTGTATAATTGGCCTCAACATGGACATGCATATTCGGCCACATGAGGGGAAAATTGGTGTGCATGCATTCGGTTAGAGGCAAGCATATTGATGCCTATTCTTGTCTTAGAAAATTCGCTAAGAGGAATATTAACTAATGTGTTGAGTTCGATTCATGATTTCGTACACATGCGACTTTGATGCCTAATGAGTATATATATTGGCTAAGTACCTTGTATTCCTCTTTCGATGCTCAAATGATTAAATCGATTTATTTGTTAAATTAAGCTCAAGAGCAAAGGGGAACTAGATCCGACAAAGGGAAGGAAAAAGTGGTCGAATAGCCATTGAAATCGTTCGACGACATCCTAGGTAAGTTCTTGAGTAATAGAGCTTAAATTCTGAATTGATTAGATCATGTTTAAAGCAAATTAAAATCATGCTCTTTGTGTGTGGCTATTGAGCCGAAACATGACTTCTAAATGTCTCTGGTTAATTTATAATGAATTTCCAAAGTTGGAATAGGGACTCGAAACCGTTCTGCCTGTCTCTGAAGACTTAAATATCTCTTAACATACTGTCCATATGATCGTTTTGTTACTTTCTTATGAAAATAGACTTGTCAAGGTTCATTTACATAATTTATTCGCTATTTAATTCTGTTCCTACTATTTTATAGATTTTTTCACATTCACATCCTTTGCGCGACATCAATTTTTTTAAGGTAAACTTTACCTATCTCATGATCCTCCATGGATCAACTAGAGTTTGTCATACATATACCAAAAGTGATCATGAATAACCATTCCCATGACTAAGTACCAACATTTCCATACCTCTCGAGACGACATACAAAATGATTATAATGTTATGATCAAAGTATACTTAAAGCCATTTATCGCAAACATATACATTAACCAAAATATCCTCCCACTACTAGTCTATTCTATACATGCCATAAGATAATCCAAAACATAGCGGTACCAAGCGGTTGGATAGTGATAGTGTGACTAGTTCTTGACAATCCACGAGCACCTTAGCTTCAAATGAGATCTATAAAAGCAGAGAGAAACAAAAGCGAATAAGCATTACAATGCTTAGTAAGTTTTAAGCGGTGTCAGAAGATAACAAATTATAACATAGTTGTTCGTATTTTATTTCACTCTTCCTGGCATACATCCCTTTACGAATATGCACATCTCATCATATATAATAGGCAGATAAATTCTCACTTGATAGTGATCTCTTGTAAACATAGGTACATTACATATTTTCACCTAACTTTCCATATCGACCAAATGCACAATAATCATAGAACAATCTTATTACTTTACTCACATATGCATCATATAACGACCTTGTGATTTAGTCCAAATCAAGCTTAAATATAATCTCAAAATACATACACGACCAACAACGTTGAATGTATTTATTACCAATTATTCTTGTGAAGTCGTATAATCTTACGCTTTACTCGAATCTTCATGAAACCTTTAGTTCGGGCTTACGGACAAAATCTCCACCGTGGTCATGGTCTTTAGAGCCGGATATAGTACAAGCACGAGCTTCGGACATTAGTCGAGGATAATATTCTTGCATAAAGCTGCGGGGTTTTAACCGGATATAATCTTGACACAAATGCCTTGGGACTTATCACATTTATACACTTTCACATCCATCACATTGGCCCTCGGCCTTATCACATATACACTTTCACATTCATCACATTGGCCATTTGGGCTTATCACATATATGCTTTTCATTCATCACATGGGCCATTAGGCCTTATCATATACACTTTCACATTCATCACATTATTCGCCTTATCTCATATATGCACTTTCATTCATCACATTGGCCATTGACCTTATCACATATACTTTCACATTCATCACATCGGCCATTAGGCCTTGTCACATATATACACTTTCACATTCATCACATCGGCCATTAGGCCTTATCACATATATACACTTTCACATTCATCACATGACCATTAGGCCTTATCTCATATATACTTTCACATTCATCACATTGGCCATTATTATCACATATATACACTTTCACATTCATCACATGGCCATTAGGCCTTGTCATATATACACTTTCACATTCATCACGGCCATTAGGCCTTATCACATATATCACTTTCACATTCATCACATATTGGGCCTTATCTCATATATGCACTTTCACATTCATCATTGGCCATTCGGCCTTATCACATATACACTTTCACATTCATCACATCGGCCATAGGCCTTATCACATATATACACTTTCACATTCATCACATCGACCATTAGTGTGACGACCTTAAACGACCTTAGTGGAATGTGTTTCGGGACCACAAAAAGAGGCATAAAAATAATTTGATATTTATTTTGATGCCTATAATATCATTAACTCATGTGTGACATTTTGATGCTTTAATTTAGAGTTATAAATGTGAATTTCACTAGAAAGGACCTAGTAGAAAACTTTGAAAGTATGATGGGAATGTGTGATGACTAATTAAAGCATGCATGCAAAACAATGGCCTTGCATGTCAAATACCCCTCTTTACAAGTGATGGCCATGCATGACAAAGAAATATGGGCAAAACATGTCATAGACATGTTTTGTTGATGAATCATGGGTGAAAAAATAAATTAATGAGCATGGGTAATAAAGAAATGGAAAAAGAAAAAATGGTCTCATGCATGCCGCATTGCTTATATTGAGGAAGAAAAGAAAAAATTGTTCATCCATTTTCATTCTCTCTTGAAAGAAAATACTAGAGGAAGGAGGAATTTTGCTTCATGCTTGGTTTGGAAGGATTAGGAAGAGATTTGGCTATACTTGCATCAAGATTAAGGTATGTTTGAGGTTGTGCCATGAGATTCATGCATGTTTTAGTTGATAGCTTGATGCTCGGTTAGCCCATGGTTCAAACCTTTGTTATATCATGGGGATGGTATTTGGCCAAGGTGGATTTTGTGTTAATGCCATTGCATGTTAAATATGAAGCTTGCTAATGATATATGTGATGGTGGATTGATGGCTCTTGGACTTTCTTTTTAGTATTTTGAGTAAGACATTAAGTTCTTTGTTTAATCATGACCAAAATTATGGTGTTGTGATGTATTGCCATGGTACATCCAAAAGTGTGATTTATGCTCATTGCATGGAAAGTAAGATTTGTGTTTTGAAATTATGTTCATGTTTAGTTACAATCAACTTGAGATTGGCTCTAGCATATATGTATATATGTTTGTACATGATGTATTGGTATGACATTTATACTATTTCAAGGTGTATATTTGCTTGTGATGATGTTTGAGGTTATGAAGTAAATGAAAGATGTGTATTGAGCTGATATATAATCACGTTAGTTAGTAAAATGTATCTTTGTTTTGTGTGGTATTAAGTGTATAATTGGCCTCAACATGGACATGCATATTACCCACATGAGAATGGTGTATGCATGCATTGGTTAGAGGCAAGCATATTGATGCCTATTCTTGGCTTAGAAAAATTAATTAAGAGGAATATTAACTAATGTGTTGAGTTCGATTCATGATTTCGTACACATCGACTTTGATGCCTAATCGATATATATATTGGCTAAGTACCTTGTATTCCTCTTTCGATGCTCAAATGATTAAATCGATTTATTTGTTAAATTAAGCTCAAGAGCAAGGGGAACTAGATCCGACAAAGGGAAGGAAAAAGTGGTCGAATAGCCATTGAAATCGTTAAGCGACATCCTAGGTAAGTTCTTGAGTAATAGAGCTTAAATTCGAATTGATTAGATCATGTTTAAAGCAAATTAAAATCATGCTCTTTGTGTGTGTGGCTATGAGCGAAATTGCAAGTGTGAAAAGTGCCTTGTGTTTGAGTTTTGCTAATGAAAATGAAATACGAATGTGTCATAATTTATTGATAATTGTGCTCGGTTATTCGAATGATGTCAGGGCTAAGTCCGAAGGCTTTGTGCTAAGTGACTATATCGGGACTAGATCCTAAGGCATTAAATGCGAGTTAATAAATTAGCGCTAAGCCTGAAGGCATTTGTGCAAGTTACTAAACCCGGGTTAAGTCCAAGAAGGCATTAGGAAGTCACTTATAATAGGGCTTTGTCCAAGAAGGCATTTGAGCGAGTCGTTATATCGGTTAAATTCGAAGTCGTGATTCGAGAAAGCGATCTTGCTGTAAAATTTTTAGTTATCGCTTGAAAATTCGCAATGAGGTATGTTCGTATGTGCTTGAATTAGTTGATTCCCTTGAATAATATTAAGCTCGATCGAGTAATGAGTTTCGTATTTGGCTAAGATGATCCCTTATGTATGAATATAGGGGTTGGAATGTGAAATGAGTAGGATATTGAGAATTTACATATGAAATTATCCGTTAGCTTTATGAATGCTATGCTTTTGTTGTGCTGGAATTTCTTGCTCAAACTTACTAAGCATAAATTGCTTATTCCGTTTTCTTGTTTCTTTGTATAGATTTTGGCTCGTCACTATCGGACTAAGTTTTGGAAGTCGAAGTCTCCCACTATCAAAGCCCCATTTTGGTACAATTTGGTTGAACTTTGAAATGGCATGTATAGGACTACCCTTTTGTTGAAGGTCATGTACCTTTCGATTTTCGTAACTTGGATAGCCATCAATAAACTTATATCGTTTTAGCATAGTACCATAATCGTTTGTATGTTGATCATTATGAGGTATGGAATTGTTTTGAAACGATTAGCCATTGGAATGGTTAATCATGATCACACTTTGTGCTATGTATGCAAAAAGGCCAATTGAATCATGGAAATCATGAAATAGGTAAAGCCTACCTTAAAGCAGAATCTTGACATTGTTTGTACCAATAAAATTGACCCTAGTCGGAATGTGGTTTGGTACCACAAAACCGAGGCATAAAAATAATTTAAATTTATTTTGATGCCTATAATATGTAATGCTCATGTGTGAATTTTGAATTCTTTGATTTAGTTAATTTGATTGTGAATTGAAGAAAAAAGGACTCATGTGAAAGGATTTAAAATATGTAGCTAATTTCAAGAGGTTAATAAAGGAATGAAGCAAAATAAATGGAGTTGCATGTCAAATACTCCATTTATTTTGAATGAGTGTTGATGTCTAGATTATGGGCAAGGGACATGTTTCCAACATGTTTAGTTAGTGCATTATGTAGAAAAGAATTAAGAAATGAAAAAAAATGAGCATGGATGCCCCCCCATGGTGCCAGTAGCTAGAGAGAAAGAAAGAAAAAAAGTTGTCATTCATCCTTTCTTTGAGCAAAGACTAAGAAAGAAAAAAAAAAATTGTTCATCTTTTCCCTCCTTCCTTTGGCGAAATTCCTAAGAGGAAGAAGAGATTTTGCTTCATTTTCTTTGTTTAGAAGAGATCTAGAAGGAGATTTGGCTAAACTTGCATCAAGATTAAGGTATGTATGAGGTTGTGTCATGAGATTCATGCTTGTTTTGGTTGCTAACTTGATGTGCATGTTAGCCATGGTTCAAATCCTTGTTATGCCATGAAAAATGGTATTTGGCCAAGGTTGATATTGTGTTAAAGCCATTGCATGCTAAAGTGAAGCTTGCTAATGATGCATGCAATGATGGATTGACTACTCTTGAAATTTCTTTGTAGCAATCTTGAGTAAGACATTGAGTTCTTTGTTTAACCATGACCAAAGTTCAATGGGGTATGATTGTGATGTATTCGCCATGATGCATTCATGAGCATGATTTATGCTTGTTACTTGATTGGTAAAATTTGTGTTTAGAGGTTATGAACACCTTGAGATTATTATGCACCTATATGTATATATGTTTGCACATGATATTTTGATTATGAAGAAAGTGATAAATATGTTTGTTTAAAGAAGAAATTTGTTGAAGAATGTTGTGAAATTTGCATGTACATTCGGCCTAGTACATGTGTAGTGTGAAAAACCTTGAAATTATTTTTGATTTTGTGTATTTATGACCATGTGTAATCGGCACATGAGTAATTTGAGCACTTGATGTTATGTTAAAATTCTTGAGCTTAAATATATGGATGTATGTATATGTGGCCATATAATGGCGTTTTGGTTCAAAGGTTGAATGATAAATTATAATAAAGTGAGATGATATGAGATGCGAATGTGATTTACTAGTATTATTGATAGAAATATTGAATACTTCTACTTGTATTCATTAAGCTCAAGAGCAAAAGGGAGCTAAATCCGATAAAGGGAAGGAAAAAGTAGTCGAATAGCCATCGGAATCGTTCGACAACATCGAAATAATTTTGAGTATCGAAACTTAGATTTTGATTCGATTGAATGAAGTAATAAGCAATCGATTCGCCCTTATATATGGCCATTGAGCGAAATGATATTTTGTTAAGTGAATTGTGCATAAAAGTTTTGTTGTGAAAATGAAACAAAGATGTGTATGAATGTTAATGATATCCGGGCTAAGCGAAGGCAATTATGCGAAGCTGATGCACGGCTAAGCGAAGGCAATTGTGCGACTATGATATCGAGCTAAGCCCGAAGGCAATGTGCGAACTATGATACGGGCTAAGCGAAAGGATGTCGAGTTGTGATATCGGGTTAAGTCCGAAGGCATTTGTGCGGTTACCATAACGGGCTGTATCCGGTGTTTTAGCAGTAGCTATATCCGGATAAACTCGAAGGTATGTGATTTGAAATTTATAAGCTGCTGGAAAATTTTCAGTTATTGCATTTGTGAAATCCCCAACAAGGTATGTTTTGTGTGTGCTTTGCACACTATGAGTAAATCGTCTGAATATTCGCTCTAATGATAAATGAGCTATCGGCATTAACTAGGCCGTTATTTGTGTATGAATATAAGAGTTGGGATTGTGAAGTAAGCATGTCTTTGAGAAATTGTGCATATGAATTATTGTTTAGCTACTTGAATGCTATGCTTTGGTTGTGTGTATATATGGCTCAAAACTTACTAAGCATAAATTGCTTACTCCGTTTCTTTGTTTCTCTGTTTATAGATTTTGCTCGTTAGCGATGGATTCAGGATCATAGAAGTTGAAGTCAACCACACTATCAAAGCCCTTTTGGTACTCCTTTAGTTCAGTTCGGATATGGCATGTATAGGACTTCGGTTATTTTAAAGTACTTGTGATGTATATGTATGCGGACATGCGAAAATGGTTCGTAATAGTGGGTATGGAATTAGACCATTTGTGGTTTGTAATTATATATGGTTTCATGATGTGATTATGGATTGGAATGGGAGTGTTGGTCACATGATCAGCCATTGGAATGGCTAAATATGATCATATGTGGACCCATGTATGGCAAGACCATAGTTGGCCCATGGAGACTACAAATTAGGTAAAGCCTACCTTAAAAACAGATGCTGCCAGCTGCAGTGACGTGGATGGGAAAATCACCAAAATTTGTAGGAATGGTGTTAAATAGTGAATAAATTATGTGATCGAACCTTGACGAGTCTATTTTCATATAAAGTAACGAAATGATCATATGATCAGTATACCGAGAGATATTAAAGTTCTCGTGAGACAGGGCCAGAACGGTTTCTGGGTCCCCTGTCGCGACTTTAAAATTCACTATAAATTATCCAGAAAGAATTAGGAGTCATGCCTTATATGTGCAGATTCCATTTTGAGTCTAGTTTCATTAGAAACAAACGGCACCAGTATTAAAGTCCTTTACAGGGAGATATTCAAGTTGTAACGCGCGAAGGTCAGAGCAGTCGATCCCTGTAACATGGGTGATTTTAACTAATAAACTGTACCAATTGGCCCGACCAAAAATTCTAGAAATAAATCCATGGAAGGATATATGAGTTTAAATTCAGGAAAATTTACGGAATCAGTTTCGAGTTTTGAAACTCGAGATATGATTTTAAGGCGACAGTGGCAGTTTTCCAGCCTGTCTGGAAATGCCAAATTTCGGTGCTTTAAGAGGACTTGGCTCGTTAACCCTCGTCAACAGCCCGATGGTCAGTTCGAGGTGTTACAGCAGCAGTAATGTGGATGTCAAAAATCACTAAAAATAGTAGAATAGTATTAAATAGTGAATAAATTATGTAAATGAACCTTGATGAATCTACTTTCACATGGAAGAAGCAAGCGGTCATATGAGTTATATGTTAAGAGATATTAAAGTTCTCGTGAAACAGGGCCAGAGCGGTTTCTGGATCCCCTGTTCCGACTTTAGAAATTCATTGTAAATTAACCAGAGATAATTATGAGTCATGCCATATATGTATAGATTCCTCTCTGAGTCTAGTTTCTATAGAAACAAACGGTATCAGTATTAAAGCCCTGTACAAGGAGATATTCAATTAAGTAACACACGAAGGTCAGTGTAGTCGAACCCTGGAATAGGGAGACTTTAACTAATAAACTGTACTAATTGGCTGGACCAAAAATTCTAGAAAAAATCTGTAGATGGACATATGAGTCTAGTTTCAGGGAAAATTACGAAACAAATTTTCGAGCTTTGAAACTCAAGATATGATTTTAAGCGGCGATGGCGCGTGACCAGCTAGTCTGGAAATTTCTAAATGGACGTGAAAATAGTTAAGTCATGTGCACTTGTGTCCGATTCATTAGCGGACTCAGTGCAGAGTGTTACAATTTTATTGGTACCGAGCTACGGTTTAGTCAATTCTAGGACTACCGTAATACGTTTGGGTCTAGCTATACATGCCATTATGTGATTAATTGATAGTGTGGTGATTTCGGCGTTTGAATTTGTGTTTAATTATAGTAATGGATCCGATCCCAACGAGCGATAGCGATGATGTGGAGAGTGTGGCGCTGCTCCCGCACAAGGGGCGATCTTGCGGACTCTCAACCTTGCTATGTCCGAATGATGAGGCTAGGCAAGCTTTCTATAGCGTGATGAATGATTGGTTCAACCAATACATTCGAACTAACTAACATTGTTCCACAACCTCCATTCCGACTCATATGACCCCGCACCTACAATGCCTCCGTGTGACCAAATAAGGTCGAATAAACCCCAGTTGACAAAATCCGAAAACATGGGGCTCTGAATTTAAAGCTAGAATAGCAGCGATGCGAGCAAAAGCTGAATTTTGGTTGGACAACACTATCCGGGTTCTCGATGAGCTATCTTGTACGGATGAATGCCTAAAGTGTACTATCTCCTTGCTCGTGATTCGCCTACTATTGGTGGTGTACTCGACTTCTATTGTGCCCAAGAGCAAGTAACTTGGGAGTTTTCCAAAGCGAGTTTGGAAAAATATATCGATCGAGATTTATGGATCAAAAGCGGAAGGAATTTCTCGAACTTAAGCAGGTTCCATGTCGGTTACCGACTATGAGCGAAATTTGTGAGGTCGGCCGATGCAGCGTGAGAATGCATTTCTTGAAGGCGTGATGTATGGCGCTTGAAGATGGACGAATGATGATATAAAGTCGTATGTTGGCATTTTGGAAATCAGAGTTTGTGTCTCTTGTTGAGCGGCGTGCCGAGAGAGCTTAGTATGGAGAAAGAAAGCTGAAGTGGGAGCAAGGGAGTTTAAGAGGTCTTGGAAGCCCTTCCCAACCATCAAAGAAATTTAGAGATGGCTTAGGCCGATCTAGAACACCGGGCTTTTCTAGGCGAGATCGCGATCGACCCCATGACCACGAGTCACCGATGCCATGGTGTGATGATGATCGAGAGAGAGCAGGTGCCGATGTTGTAGCAAATGGCATTCGGAAGTTGTAGATTCCGTGACCGCTCTGTTACAAGTCGGATCAGTTCACCACCATTAAAGATTGCAGGAGTTTGTGCGAGCAGAATGTAGATCGAGTGGAAGCCGGGTGCTACCACGCTCGAGGTAGACCGTCTAGAAATATGGGCAATGCTAGTGGTGGTCGAGAGAGGATCTAGAGATGTTGACCAGATCCGAGGCTCGCGCTCTGCTAGGGCTTATGCTATCTGTGCGAGGATGCTTCCTCTCGGATGTTATTAGGTACTTTCACTCTCTTTGATACTAATGTGATTGCTTTGATTGACCACTGGTTCTACTCATTCTTATATATGCGAAACCTTAGCATCGATTAAGACTTTACCTATTGAGTCTCTGAGTTCGTAATTTGGGTGTTTGGGTGAATTCGTCTTTGTCGACAATGTGTAAAAATGTCCCCTAGTAATTGAGGTTCCTTTTCCAGTGGACTTGATGCTTTTCCGTTCGATGAATTTGATGTTATTCTTGGGTTGGATTGACCGTGCATGATGTGGTTGTGAATTGCAAAAGCAAGACTATTGATTTGAGTCGCAAATAAGAGATGATCCGAGAGTTGAGTCTACGGACTTAAAGGGGTTGCCGTTGTAATATCATCAATGTTGGCCCAAAAATATGTAAAAAGTCTGAAGCCTTGCGTATATACTTGATGATAAGGAGTTAGAAATAAAACCGAATCTGTGCCGGTGGTTTGTGATTACCGAGATGTTTTCGAAGAATTATCGGGTTTGCCACTGTTAGGAGATAGAGTTTGGCATTGAGCTTGTACACAGGACCACACCGATTTGATAGCTCCAGTACATCGTATGGCACCGAATTAAAGGAGTTGAAAGCTCGATTGCAAGTTGGTGGATAGAGGTTTTGCCCGAGTTTTTCACCTTGGGGTGCACGGTGTTGTTTGTGAAAAGAAAGCGGAACCATGAGGTTGTGCATCGACTATCGTCGACAATAAGGTGACAATAAAGAACAAATATCCGATTACCGCGTATCGATGATTTGTTCGATCAAGCGAAGAACCTCGGTGTTCTCAAAAATAGATTTGAGATCGGGCTATTATCGATTCGAATCAAGATTCGGATATACCCAAGCGCCTTGAACAAGATATGGTCACTCGAGTTCTTAGTGATGCCGTTTGGGCTCACTAATGCCCTGCGGTATTTATGGATTTGATGAATCGGATCTTGGTATGTTGGATCGGTTCGTAGTTGTGTTCATTGGCGACATCTTGGTCTATTCAAGAGATGAGACCGAACATGCGGAGCACGAGATTAGTGTTGCAAATTTTACGGGATAGCGTATATGCTAAGTTCACAAGTGTGAGTTACGGTTAAGCGAGGTTAGCTTCTTAATGTGGTATCTGCGCCGGTATTAGGAAGCCGAGTAAAATTTTAGCCATATAGCGGAAGCCTCAGAATATTCTTGATGTTGGACTTTTTGGACTTAGGTTACTACCGACGGTTTGTAAAGGATTCTCGATGATAGCCACACCCATGACGAAACTTCTTGGAAAGATGTCAAGTTTGAATGGACGGAAAAGTGTCGAAAAAGTTTCGACCAATGAAAACTCATTTGGAAACTCCAGGTACTAATACATTACGAATCGGCAAAGAGTTTGTCATCTATAGTGGCGCCTCCTACTTGGGTTAGGTTGCGTCTTGATGCAAGAAGGTCGAGTTGTGGCCTATGTGTCGAGACAATTAAAGCCACATGAGGAAAATTATCCGACCCATGATCTCGAATTGCTATTGTATTCGCCTTAAAGATATGGCGACATTACTTATTTGGTGAGAAGTGCCATGTGTATTGGATCACAAAAGTCTCAAATATTTGATGACTCAAAGAGACTTAAATCTGCGACAAAGACGTTGGCTCGAGTTGTTAAAAGATTATGAGCTTGTCATTGATTATCACCCGGAAAGGCTAATGTGGTTGCGGATGCCTTGAGCGGAAATCACTTTGCTTTTCGAGCAATGAATGTACACTTGTCTATTCCGACAATGTGTTAGTAGCAATTAAAGGCCAAACCATTAGTGACTCATCAAATTATTGGCTGAAGAGTAAAGCGATGAGTTGGTTGCAAAGCAATGAGTGTGTTCGAACAAGGAATCGAGTTTCAAATTGATGATGACGATTGTTTGAGGTTGAGGAGTCTGTGTGTTCCAAAGAATTGAACTTATTTGATAATTGGCGAAGCCCATTGTAGTCGAATGGCAATCCACCCGAGTACGAAGAGATGTACAACGATTTGGAGCGTCGGTTTTGGTGGCATGGTATGAAAATAGACATCTCGAATTTGTTTGAGATGTTTAATATGTCAACAAGTGAAAGCGAAACATCAAGTGCCTTGAGTTACTTGATGATTCGATACAGTGGAAATGGGATCGAGTCACAATGGACTTTGTGTCCGGGACGCCATTGTCGACATGTAAGAAGGATGCGATTTGGGTTGTTGTTGATGGTGACTAAGTCGGCTCACTTTATCCTGTCGCGTCGGATTTTCATTGGATAAACTAGCTGAATTATGCGTTTCTCAGTTGTGAGATTACAGAGTACCGTTGTTATGTCGGATAGAGATCCGAGGTTCACTCGCGATTTTGAAGAAATTGCAAGAAGCTTTGGGTACCAAGTTGCATTTCAAACGCCTTTCACCTCAAACGATGGTAAATCCGGCGGATAATTCGGATACTTGAGGATATGTTGAGATGTTGCATCCTCGAATTCGATGGTTCATGGGAGCGGTATCTACCTTTGATTGAATTAACACAACAATAGTTTTCAATCAAGTATTAAGATGGCGTATACGAGGCTTTGTGCGGATAAATGCCGTACACCATTGTTTTGGACCGAGCTCGTTGAAAACAAAATTTTCGGAGTGGATTTGATTAAAGATCTGAACGGAAGGTAAAGGTAATCCGTGAAAGTCAAGGACCCACGATTGTCGAAATAAATGCGCGATTTGAAACGAAAGGACATTGAGTATCGGTGGAGATAAAGTGTTTCTTAAAGTTTAGCCTTGGAAAAGATACTCGATTAAGCCGTAAGCAAGTTGAGCCGAGAATCATTGGCGTCTGAAATCTCTGAGCGAGTTGTCCCGATTGCGTGTCGTTTGATTTTACCCCTGAACTCGAAGATTCTGCGTCTTCCATGTTTCAATGCTTGACTATAGATCTGATCCATATGAAGTAATTAGTCCATCGAGAGGTTGAAATTCAAGCGATATGAGTTATGAAGAAGAACCGATTCGTATCCTAGCTCGTGAAGTAAAGAGTTGCTGAAACAAAAGGGTTCCGCTAGTGAAAGTATTATGGCTCAAACACGGAATAGAAGAAGCTACTTGGGAACAAGAACTCTATGAAAGAGCGATACCCAAATCTATTTACAGTAAGATTTTGGGACGAAAATTTCTTAAGTGGGGAGAGTTGTGGCGTAAAAAGCGACCCTAGTCGGAATATGGTTTGGGACCACAAAAACCGAGGCATAAAAATAATTTGATATTTATTTTGATGCCTATAATATGTGTTAACTCATGTGTGACATTTTGATGCTTTAATTTAGAGTTATAAATGTGAATTTCACTAGAAAGGACCTAGTAGAAAACTTTGAAAGTATGATGGGGAATGTGTGATGACTAATTAAAGCATGCATGCAAAACAATGGCCTTGCATGTCAAATACCCTCTTTTTACAAGTGATGGCCGCCATGACAAATATGGGCAAAACACATGGTGTTCCCCTATATATTGTTTCAGATAGAGATCCAAGATTTACTTCGTGATTTTGGAAAAAATTGCAAGAAGCTTTGGGTTCAAAGTTTTATTTTAGCATTATGTTTCACCGTAAACGGATGATTAATTCAAGCAAGTTATTTAGATACTTGAGGATATGTTGTTGCATTCTTGAGTTTAAAGGTAGCTGGGAGAAATATCTACACTGATTGAGATTGCTTGCAATAATAGTTTCCAATTGAGTATTAAGATGGAACTGTACGAAGCTCTATACATTCGTAAATGTCGATGTAACACCCCACACTCGAGTCCTACCCCGGGACAGGATACGAGGCGTTACCACACTTAAACACGTTCATTCCAACTTTTTTGAATCATCAAGACTTGATAAATTTTAAAAATTTATATAAACACCTTAACATTTACTTATGAGTCCTCAAACATCTAATGGAAACCATTCGGGATCGGCTCGGGTCCTTAACCAACCTTAGAAAAATAACCCTTGAAACAGAGCACACACCCGTGTGGATGGCCGACATGCCTAAGTGGTCATTAAGACATGGCCGTGTTAATTGCTCGTGTGACACACATGGCCTAAGCATCAAGGGACACGCTTGTGTCCTATACCCGTGTGAATTAAATTTTAAATTCGACAGGGTTTTTCACGCGGCTAGAAACACGTTTGTGTCTATGGCCCATACCCCTTACACTTCCGTGACACGCCCGTGTCGTAGCCCTCGTTCAAAAACCTTGACATTCTATTTCTGACGTCAGTAACCAATAAGGGCCACACGGCCAAGGCACACGCCCATGGCCATAGGCCGTATCATCTAACATCTAAGACACACGGCCGTGTCTCTGCCCGTGTGTTTACTACCATGCATACTGACTTGAAACTTTTATGTGCAGTGGACACATGGCCGGACAACACGCCTGTGTGGCTGACACACGGCCTAGACACTCGCCCTTGTGTCTACCCGTGTGGACAATATAAGGCTATTTACAAAGCCTATGCCACATTGAATCACAATTTGATACCAATCAAATTTAACTTAATATGATTTATCATCCAGCAACCATATCTAAGACCTATATACATTTCATAAATTCAACTAAGCCAACAATTTCACATTCGTAAAAGATTATCTTGCATTCATATATTGACTTACAACATTAGCCAATTTCATGGCCTTATACAAACTGAGTCAAATGCTAAAACAAGTTAATACCTTTGGCCCCAAAATAATGTGATTCAAAAATAAAATCGAAAGTTCCTATACATGCCATAATCAAAATGATAAAACTAGTTATACCAAGTGCTTCAAGGATAGTGTGGCTGGCTTCTCCGACGTAGGCGACAATCCTCGAACTACTTTGGCGGCACTATAAGAAAATGGAAATGAAATAGGGTAAGCATGGGAGCTCAGTAAGTACATATATGTAAATAAGTGTAATTAGAAATACATTCATCAAACTGTGGTTTATCATACTTAAATGATATATCATTTTAATCTCACTA
Organism: Gossypium arboreum; assembly: GCF_025698485.1. Taxonomy (NCBI): domain Eukaryota; kingdom Viridiplantae; phylum Streptophyta; class Magnoliopsida; order Malvales; family Malvaceae; genus Gossypium; species Gossypium arboreum. The sequence goes on from NC_069080.1 coordinate 64,295,771, forward strand.
TCTTAGTCTTCACTTATTCTATGCATACTTACTATATCTCATCACATACTAAGGTCTTCATTTGGGAATTTAGTATACATACCTGCAATTACCTGTAAAATAACTCAAATTAATTCTCTTTATTGACATACCTCACTGGAAGTGTCAGCAATCCATTCATATAGTTACCCATTGAACACTCAAAAATACCAATAATACTCGGGTAGTTTACTCCTAAGTACTATACAAGTTGTCAAAGCTACCTCGTACTTTGTAATACTTGCATAATTGAGCTACTCACGGGACTTTTTACCAAGTTAGTGCTTGGACCCTATAGCTCTATCATGTAATGCCCGCTCATTGAGCTACTCACAGGTATGCACACAAAGTCAGTACTCGGGCCCACATTACATATTTCGCTTATCTCATAAACTCAAACTCAACTCATGAGTTCAGACCACTCAATTTCAAATGACTTACCTATTTGTATCCTATGCTATTTCCGAGGTTCAACGGGATCTCGTATCTAACCTGAAGTTGTTGCACTTGTTCATAACGTAGGTTACTCTTACCTCGCATTATTTATACTTTTATGACATTGAGTACAATTTATGATACATGGTAAAAATAAAACATTTAAAAGTAAGCTATAATGACACGTTATTTACATATGTACTTACCTCGGTATAAAATGATGGGAAAGAGCTTAATCGTCGTAAACTTTGTTTTTACTTTGATCAAGACCCGAATCACGCTTCTCTTGATCTATATTGATAAAATTCATTCATTTCATCAGCATATAAATTTAGATACTCAAAAATTTATAATTGGGTGAAATGACCATTTTGCTCTTAAGCTTTCATAGAATGACCATTTTACCCATAGGCTCGAAATTCAATTTTAATCACATTTCTTACTAATCAACTTAGCCGAATATTTTTTGTACTAGAAGCAGCCCACAATTTTTGTTATTTCATACATTTATCACCTATTTTACAACTTATGCAAAATGGTCCTTAGTTAGGATTTCCATGAAAACTTCCCTACAAAAGTTGTTTATTACCTATCAAAGACTCGTTTTCTTCCATAAAAATTCAGCAAACAACATAAATGCTCTCATGGAAAAACCCTAGACTTTCAACCATTTTATAAAATAGTTCCCCATTAGAAAGCTCATGCCACAAGGGTCTCGAATGTACAAAAATATTTAAGAAAAGTCATCAAGATCACTTACTTGGAAGGGTTTAAAGTTGCTAAAATTTTGAAGCACAAAAACCCCTTTAATGGCTGAAAATGTAACACCCCGTACCCGAGACCGTTGCCGGAGTTGGACACGAGGGGTTTGCAGACTTAAATCACTTGCTTTCACAGTCCATTTTAAATATTTCCAGGCGGTTATTAATCTGCGTCCTTGTCACTTTAAAAATCATATCTTGAGTTCCAAAACTCGAAAATCAGTTTTATAACTTTTTTTTTTGAAACTAGACTCATATGCCCATCTACAGATTTTTTTCTAGGATTTTTGGTCGAGCCAATTAGTACAGTTTATTAGTTAAAGTCTCCCCTGTTACAGGGTATGACTACACTAACCTTCATGCATTATGATTCGGATATCTCCCTGTACAGCGCTTCAATACTGATGCCGTTTGTTTCTATAGAAACTAGACACAAAAAGGAATCTATACATATATGGCATGACTTCTAAATGTCTCTGGTTAATTTATAATGAATTTCCAAAGTTGGAATAGGGACTCCAGAAACCGTTCTGGCCCTGTCTCACGAAGACTTAAATATCTCTTAACATACTGTCCATATGATCGTTTTGTTACTTTCTTATGAAAATAGACTTGTCAAGGTTCATTTACATAATTTATTCGCTATTTAATTCTGTTCCTACTATTTTTATAGATTTTTCACATTCACATCACTGCTGCTGCCGACATCAATTTTTTTTAAGGTAAACTTTACCTATCTCATGATCCTCCATGGATCAACTAGAGTTTGTCATACATATACCAAAAGTGATCATGAATAACCATTCCCATGACTAACCGTTACCAACATTTCCATACCTCTCGACGGACGACATACAAAATGATTATAATGTTATGATCAAAGTATACTTAAAGCCATTTTCGCATGGCTTATATACATTAACCAAAATATCCTCCCACTACTAGTCTATTCTATACATGCCATAAGATAATCCAAAACATAGCGGTACCAAACAAAGGATAGTGATAGTGTGACTAGTTGTTGACAATCCACGAGCACTGTAGCTTCCAAATGAGATCTATAAAAGCAGAGGAAACAAAGTAAACGGAGTAAGCATTACAATGCTTAGTAAGTTTTAAGCAGTGTCAACAGATAACAACCAAATTATAACATAGTTGTTCGTATTTTTATTTCACTCTTCCTTCGGGCATACATCCCTTTACCGAATATGCACATCTCATCATATATAATAGGCAGATAAATTCTCACTTGATAGTGATCTCTTGTAAACATAGGTACATTACATATTTTCACCTAACTTTCCATATCGACCAAATGCACAATAATCATAGAACAATCTTATTACTTTACTCACATATGCATCATATAACGACCTTGTGATTTAGTCCAAATCAAGCTTAAATATAATCTCAAAATACATACCTGACCAACTTAACGCATTGAATGTATTTATTACCAATTGTTACTGTGAAGTCGTATAATCTTACGCTTTACTCGAATCTTCAGCGAAACCTTTAGTTCGGGGCTTACCCGGACAAAATCTCCACCCGTGGTCATCGGGTCTTTAGAGCTCGGATATAGTACAAGCACGGAGCTTACGGACATTAGTCAGGATAATATTCTTGCATAAAGCCTGCGGGGTTTTAACCCGGATATAGTACTGACACAAATGCCCTTCGGGACTTATCACATTTATACACTTTCACATCCATCACATTGGCCACTCGGCCTTATCACATATATACACTTTCACATTCATCACATTGGCCATTTGGGCTTATCACATATATGCACTTTCACATTCATCACATGGGCCATTAGGCCTTATCACATATATACACTTTCACATTCATCACATCGGCCATTACGCCTTATCTCATATATGCACTTTCACATTCATCACATTGGCCATTCGGCCTTATCACATATATACACTTTCACATTCATCACATCGGCCATTAGGCCTTGTCACATATATACACTTTCACATTCATCACATCGCCATTAGGCCTTATCACATATATACACTTTCACATTCATCACATCGGCCATTAGGCCTTATCTCATATATACTTTCACATTCATCACATTGGCCATTCGGCCTTATCACATATATACACTTTCACATTCATCACATCGGCCATTAGGCCTTGTCACATATATACACTTTCACATTCATCACATCGGCCATTAGGCCTTATCACATATATACACTTTCACATTCATCACATCGGCCATTAGGCCTTATCTCATATATGCACTTTCACATTCATCACATTGGCCATTCGGCCTTATCACATATATACACTTTCACATTCATCACATCGGCCATTAGGCCTTATCACATATATACACTTTCACATTCATCACATCGGCCATTAGTGTGACAGCCTTAAAACGACCTTAGTCGGAATGTGGTTTCGGGACCACAAAAACCGAGGCATAAAAATAATTTGATATTTATTTTGATGCCTATAATATGTGTTAACTCATGTGTGACATTTTTGATGCTTTAATTTAGAGTTATAAATGTGAATTTCACTAGAAAGGACCTAGTAGAAAACTTTGAAAGTATGATGGGGGAATGTGTGATGACTAATTAAAGCATGCATGCAAAACAATGGCCTTGCATGTCAAATACCCCTCTTTTTACAAGTGATGGCCGGCCATGACAAAGAAATATGGGCAAAACATGTCATAGACATGTTTTGTTGGTGAATCATGGGTGAAAAAATAAATTAATGAGCATGGGTAATAAAGAAATGGAAAAAGAAAAAATGGTCTCATGCATGCCGCATTGTCAGTATTGAGGAAGAGAAAAGAAAAAATTGTTCATCCATTTTCATTCTCTCTTGACCGAAAATACTAGAGGGAAGGAGGAATTTTGCTTCATGCTTGGTTTGGAAGAGGATTAGGAAGAGATTTGGCTATACTTGCATCAAGATTAAGGTATGTTTGAGGTTGTGCCATGAGATTCATGCATGTTTTTAGTTGATAGCTTGATGCTCTGGTTAGCCCATGGTTCAAACCTTTGTTATATCATGGGGATGGTATTTGGCCAAGGTGGATTTTGTGTTAATGCCATTGCATGTTAAATATGAAGCTTGCTAATGATATATGTGATGGTGGATTGATGGCTCTTGGACTTTCTTTTTTAGTATTTTTGAGTAAGACATTAAGTTCTTTGTTTAATCATGACCAAAATTATGGTGTTGTGATGTATTCGGCCATGGTACATCCAAAAGTGTGATTTATGCTCATTGCATGGAAAGTAAGATTTGTGTTTTGAAATTATGTTCATGTTTAGTTACAATCAACTTGAGATTCGGCTCTAGCATATATATGTATATATGTTTGTACATGATGTATTGGTATGACATTTATACTATTTCAAGGTGTATATTTGCTTGTGATGATGTTTCGGTTATGAAGTAAATGAAAGATGTGTATTGAGCTACGATATGTAATGCGTTAGTTAGTAAAATGTATGCTGTTTTTGTGTGGTATTAAGTGTATAATTGGCCTCAACATGGACATGCATATTCGGCCACATGAGGGGAAATTGGTGTGCATGCATTCGGTTAGAGGCAAGCATATTGATGCCTATTCTTGGCTTAGAAAATTCTCTAAGAGGAATATTAACTAATGTGTTGAGTTCGATTCATGATTTCGTATTGATGCGACTTTGATGCCTAATCAAGTATATATATTGGCTAAGTACCTTGTATTCCTCTTCGATGCTCAAATGATTAAATCGATTTATTTGTTAAATTAAGCTCAAGAGCAAAGGGAACTAGATCCGACAAAGGGAAGGAAAAAGTGGTCGAATAGCCATTGAAATCGCTCGACGACATCCTAGGTAAGTTCTTGAGTAATAGAGCTTAAATTCGAATTGATTAGATCATGTTTAAAGCAAATTAAAATCATGCTCTTTGTGTGTGTGGCTATTGAGCCGAAATTGCAAGTGTGAAAAGTGCCTTGTGTTTGAGTTTTGCTAATGAAAATGAAATACTGAATGTGTCATAATTTATTGATAATTGTGCTCGGTTATTGAATGATGTCCGGGCTAAGTCCCGAAGGCTTTGTGCTAAGTGACTATATCCGGACTAGGATCCTAAGGCATTCGTGCGAGTTAATAAATTCGCGCTAAGCCTGAAGGCATTTGTGCAAGTTACTAAACCCGGGTTAAGTCCCGAAGGCATTCGTAATGAAGTCACTATAACCGGGCTTTGTCCCAAGGCATTTGAGCGAGTCGTTATATCCGGTTAAATTCAAGGTACGTGATTCGAGAATGAGCGATCTTGCTGTAAAATTTTCAGTTAATACGCTTGAAAAATTCCAGCAATGAGGTATGTTCGTATGTGCTTGAATTAGTTGATTCCTTGAATAATATTCGCTCGATCGAGTAATGAGTTTCCGTATTTGGCTAAGATGATCCCTTATGTATGAATATAGGGGTTGGAATGTGAAATGAGTAGGATATTGAGAATTTCGCATATGAAATTATCCGTTAGCTTTATGAATGCTATGCTTTTGTTGTGTTGGAATTTCTTGCTCAAACTTACTAAGCATAAATTGCTTATTCCGCTTTCTCTGTTTCTTTGTTTATAGATTTTGGCTCGTCACTATCGGACTCGGGATTTTTGGAAGTCGAAGTCTCCCACACTATCAAAGCCCCATTTTGGTACAATTTTGGTTGAACTTTGAAATGGCATGTATAGGACTACCCTTTTGTTGAAGGTCATGTACCTTTCGATTTTCGTAAACTTGGATAGCCATGCGAAAATGGCTTATATATGTTTTAGCATAGTACCATAATCGTTTGTATGTTGATCATTATGAGGTATGGAATTGTTTTGAAACGATTAGCCATTGGAATGGTTAATCATGATCACACTTTGTGCTATGTATGCAAAAGGGCCAATTGAATCATGGAAATCATGAAATAGGTAAAGCCTACCTTAAAGGCAGATCTTGACAAAGAATGTGATGTACCCAAAATTGACCCTAGTCGAATGTGGTTTCGGTACCACAAAACCGAGGCATAAAAATAATTTAAAATTTATTTTGATGCCTATAATATGTGTGTGCTCATGTGTGAATTTTGAATTCTTTGATTTAGTTAATTTGATTGTGAATTGAAAGAAAAGGACTCATGTGAAAGGATTTAAAAATATGTAGCTAATTTCAAGAGGTTAATAAAGGAATGAAGCAAAATAAATGGAGTTGCATGTCAAATACTCCATTTATTTTGAATGAGTGGCCGCCATGTCTAGATTATGGGCAAGGGACATGTTTCCAACATGTTTAGTTAGTGCATTATGTAGAAAGAATTAAGAAATGAAAAAAAATGAGCATGGATGCCCCCCATGGTGCCGTAGCTAGAGAGAAAGAAAGAAAAAAAAGTTGTCATTCATCCTTTCTTTGAGCAAAGACTAAGAAAGAAAAAACAAAAAATTGTTCATCTTTTCCCTCCTTCCTTTGGCGAAATTCCTAAGAGGAAGAAGAGATTTTGCTTCATTTTCTTTGTTTAGAAGAGATCTAGAAGGAGATTTGGCTAAACTTGCATCAAGATTAAGGTATGTATGAGGTTGTGTCATGAGATTCATGCTTGTTTTGGTTGCTAACTTGATGTGCATGTTAGCCATGGTTCAAATCCTTGTTATGCCATGAAAAATGGTATTTGGCCAAGGTTGATATTGTGTTAAAGCCATTGCATGCTAAAAGTGAAGCTTGCTAATGATGCATGCAATGATGGATTGACTACTCTTGAAATTTCTTTGTAGCAATCTTGAGTAAGACATTGAGTTCTTTGTTTAACCATGACCAAAGTTCAATGGGGTATGATTGTGATGTATTCGCCATGATGCATTCATGAGCATGATTTATGCTTGTTACTTGATTGGTAAAAATTTGTGTTTTAGAGGGTTATGAACACCTTGAGATTCGGCCATGCACCTATATGTGTATATATGTTTGCACATGATATTTTGATTATGAAGAAAGTGATAAATATGTTTGTTTAAAGAAGAAATTTGTTGAAGAATGTTGTGAAATTTGCATGTACATTCGGCCTAGTACATGTGTAGTGTGAAAACCTTGAAATTATTTTTGATTTTGTGTATTTATGACCATGTGTAATCGGCCACATGAGTAATTTGAGCACTTGATGTTATGTTAAAATTCTTGAGCTTAAATATATGGATGTATGTATATGTGGCCATATAATGGCGTTTTGGTTCAAAGGTTGAATGATAAATTATAATAAAGTGAGATGATATGAGATGCCGAATGTGATTTACTAGTAAACATTATTGATAGAAATATTGAATACTTCTACTTGTATTCATTAAGCTCAAGAGCAAAAGGAGCTAAATCCGATAAAGGGAAGGAAAAGTAGTCGAATAGCCATCGAATCGTTCGACAACATCCGAGGTAAGTTTTCGAGTATCGAAACTTAGATTTTGATTCGATTGAATGAAGTAATAAGCAATCGAAATTCTGCCCTTATATATGGCCATTGAGCGAAATGATATTTTTGTTAAGTGAATTGTGCATAAAAGTTTTGTTGTGAAAATGAAACAAAGATGTGTATGAATGTTCGAATGATATCCGGGCTAAGCCCGAAGGCAATTGTGCGAGCTATGATATCCGGGCTAAGCCCGAAGGCAATTGTGCGAGCTATGATATCCGGGCTAAGCCCGAAGGCAATTGTGCGAGCTATGATACCCGGGCTAAGCCCGAAGGCAATTGTGCGAGTTGTGATATCCGGGTTAAGTCCCGAAGGCATTTGTGCGGGTTACCATAACCGGGCTATGTCCCGAAGGTGTTTTGAACGAGTAGCTATATCCGGATAAACTCCGAAGGTATGTGATTTGAAATTTATAAGCTGCTGGAAAATTTTCAGTTATTGCATTTGTGAAATCCCCAACAAGGTATGTTTTGTGTGTGCTTTGCACACTATGAGTAAATGCGCATCTGAATATTCGCTCTAATGATAAATGAGCTATCGGCATTAACTAGGCCGTTATTTGTGTATGAATATAAGAGTTGGGATTGTGAAGTAAGCATGTCTTTGAGAAATTGTGCATATGAATTATTGTTTAGCTACTTGAATGCTATGCTTTGGTTGTGTGTATATTATGGCTCGAAACTTACTAAGCATAAATTGCTTACTCCGTTTCTTTGTTTCTCTGTTTATAGATTTTGCTCGTTAGCGATCGGATTCAGGATCATAGAAGTTGAAGTCAACCACACTATCAAAGCCCTTTTGGTACTCCTTTAGTTCAGTTCGGATATGGCATGTATAGGACTTCCTCGGTTATTTTAAGTACTTGTGATGTATATGTGTACGGACATGCGAAAATGGTTCGTAATAGTGGAGTATGGAATTAGACCATTTGTGGTTTGTAATTATATATGGTTTCATGATGTGATTATGGATTGGAATGGGAGTGTTGGTCACATGATCAGCCATTGGAATGGCTAAATATGATCATATGTGGACCCATGTATGGCAAGACCATAGTTGGCCCATGGAGACTACAAATTAGGTAAAGCCTACCTTAAAAACAGATGCTGCCAGCTGCAGTGACGTGGATGGGGAAAATCACCAAAATTTGTAGGAATGGTGTTAAATAGTGAATAAATTATGTGATCGAACCTTGACGAGTCTATTTTCATATGAAAGTAACGAAATGATCATATGATCAGTATACCGAGAGATATTAAAGTTCTCGTGAGACAGGGCCAGAACGGTTTCTGGGTCCCCTGTCGCGACTTTAAAAATTCACTATAAATTATCCAGAAAGAATTAGGAGTCATGCCTTATATGTGCAGATTCCATTTTGAGTCTAGTTTCATTAGAAACAAACGGCACCAGTATTAAAGTCCTTTACAGGGAGATATTCAAGTTGTAACGCGCGAAGGTCAGAGCAGTCGATCCCTGTAACATGGGTGATTTTAACTAATAAACTGTACCAATTGGCCCGACCAAAAATTCTAGAAATAAATCCATGGAAGGATATATGAGTTTAAATTCAGGGAAAATTTACGGAATCAGTTTCCGAGTTTTGAAACTCGAGATATGATTTTTAAGGCGACAGTGACGCAGTTTTCCAGCCTGTCTGGAAATGCCAAATTGGTCGGTGCTTTAAGAGGACTTGGCTCGTTAACCCCTCGCGTCCGACACCGGCGATGGTCTCGGGTTCGGGGTGTTACAGCAGCAGTAATGTGGATGTCAAAAATCACTAAAAATAGTAGAATAGTATTAAATAGTGAATAAATTATGTAAATGAACCTTGATGAATCTACTTTCACATGGAAGAAACGAAACGGTCATATGAGTTATATGTTAAGAGATATTAAAGTTCTCGTGAAACAGGGCCAGAACGGTTTCTGGATCCCCTGTTCCGACTTTAGAAATTCATTGTAAATTAACCAGAGATAATTATGAGTCATGCCATATATGTATAGATTCCTCTCTGAGTCTAGTTTCTATAGAAACAAACGGTATCAGTATTAAAGCCCTGTACAAGGAGATATTCAATTCGTAACGCACGAAGGTCAGTGTAGTCGAACCCTGGAATAGGGGAGACTTTAACTAATAAACTGTACTAATTGGCTGGACCAAAAATTCTAGAAAAAAATCTGTAGATGGACATATGAGTCTAGTTTCAGGGAAAAATTACGAAACAAATTTTCGAGCTTTGAAACTCAAGATATGATTTTTAAGGCGACAGTGACGCAGTGACCAGCTAGTCTGGAAATTTCTAAATGGACTGTGAAAATAGTTAAGTCTGTGTGCACCTTGTGTCCGATTCCGGTAACGGACTCGGGTACGGGGTGTTACAATTTTATTGGTACCAGAGCTACGGTTTAGTCAATTCTAGGACTACCGTAATACGTTTGGGTCTAGCTATACATGCCATTATGTGATTAATTGATAGTGTGGTGATTTCTGACGTTTGAATTTGTGTTTAATTATAGTAATGGATCCCGATCCCAACCGAAGCGATAGTGATGATGTGGAGAGTGTGGCGCTGCTCCCGCACAAGGGACAGTCTTGGCGGACTCTCAACCTGTTGCTAGCAATCCGAATGATGAGGCTAGGCAAGCTTTCTATAGCGTGATGAATGATTGGTTCAACCAATACATTCGAACTAACACGGCTGTTCCACAACCTCCATTCCCGACTCATATGACCCCCGCACCTACAATGCCTCCGGTAACTGACCAAATAAGGTCGAATAAACCCCCAGTTGACAAAATCCGAAAACATGGGGCTACTGAATTTAAAGCTACAGATAGCGACGATGCCGAGCAAGCTGAATTTTGGTTGGACAACACTATCCGGGTACTCGATGAGCTATCTTGTACACCCGATGAATGCCTAAAGTGTACTATCTCCTTGCTACGTGATTCTGCCTACTATTGGTGGTGTACTCTGACTTCTATTGTGCCCCGAGAGCAAGTAACTTGGGAGTTTTTCCAAACTGAGTTTCGGAAAAAGTATATCAGTCAGAGATTTATGGATCAAAAACGGAAGGAATTTCTCGAACTTAAGCAAGGTTCCATGTCGGTTACCGACTATGAACGAAAATTTGTGAGGCTCAGCCGGTACGCGCGGGAATGCATTTCTTCAGAAGCTGTGATGTGTAAACGCTTCGAAGATGGACTGAATGATGATATAAAGCTGTATGTTGGCATTTTGGAAATCCGAGAGTTTGTGTCTCTTGTTGAGCGAGCGTGCAAAGCCGAGGAGCTTAGTATGGAGAAAAGAAAAGCTGAAGTGGGAGCAAGGGAGTTTCGTAAGAGGTCTTCGGGGAAGCCCTTCCCACAGCCATCAAAGAAATTTAGAGATGGCTTAGGCCGGTCTAGAGACACTTCGGGCTTTTCTAGACGAGATCGCGATCGACCCCCTGTGACCACACGAGTCACTTCGATCGCCAGTGGTGGAAATGATCGTCGAGAGAGAACGGAGTGCCAGTATTGTAGCAAATGGCATTCTGGAAGTTGTAGATTCCGTGACCGCTCCTGTTACAAGTGCGGATCAGTTCACCACTTCATTAAAGATTGCCCGAGGTTGTCTGAACAGAATGTAGATCAGAGTGGGAAACCGGGTGCTACCACTGCTCGAGGTAGACCGTCTAGAAATATGGGCAATGCTAGTGGTGGTCAGAGAGGATCTAGAGATGTTACGACCAGATCCGAGGCTCGCGCTCCTGCTAGGGCTTATGCTATACGCGCACGCGAGGATGCTTCCTCTCCAGATGTTATTACCGGTACTTTCACTCTCTTTGATACTAATGTGATTGCTTTGATTGACCCTGGTTCTACTCATTCTTATATATGCGAAACCTTAGCATCCAAGGAAGACTTTACCTATTGAGTCTCTTCGAGTTCGTAATTTGGGTGTCAAATCCTTGGGTCGTTACGTCTTTGGTCGACAAAGTGTGTAAGAAATGTCCCTAGTAATTCGAGGTTCTGTTTTCCAAATGGACTTGATGCTTTTTCCGTTCGATGAATTTGATGTTATTCTTGGGTTGGATTCGTTGACCGTGCATGATGTGGTTGTGAATTGCAAAAGCAAGACTATTGATTTGAGGTGCGCAAATAACGAGATGATCCGAGTTGAGTCTACGGACTTAAAGGGGTTGCCAGCTGTAATATCATCAATGTTGGCCCAAAAATATGTAAGAAAGGGGTGCGAAGCATACCTTGCGTATGTACTTGATGATAAGGAGTTAGAAATAAAACCCGAATCTGTGCCGGTGGTTTGTGATTACCCAGATGTTTTTCCCGAAGAATTATCGGGTTTGCCACCTGTTCGGGAGATAGAGTTTGGCATTGAGCTTGTACCTGGGACCACACCGATTTCGATAGCTCCGTATCGTATGGCACCAACGGAATTAAAGGAGTTGAAAGCTCAGTTGCAAGAGTTGGTGGATAGAGGTTTTGCTCGCCCGAGTTTTTCACCTTGGGGTGCACCAGTGTTGTTTGTGAAAAAGAAAGACGGAACCATGAGGTTGTGCATCGACTATCGTCGACTTAATAAGGTGACAATAAAGAACAAATATCCGCTTCACGTATCGATGATTTGTTCGATCAACTGAAGGGAGCCTCAGTGTTCTCAAAAATAGATTTGAGATCGGGCTATTATCAGTTGCGAATCCGAGATTCGGATATACCCAAAACTGCCTTCAGAACAAGATATGGTCACTACGAGTTCTTAGTGATGCCGTTTGGGCTCACTAATGCCCCTGCGGTATTTATGGATTTGATGAATCAGATCTTCAGACCGTATTTGGATCGGTTCGTAGTTGTGTTCATTGACGACATCTTGGTCTATTCAAGAGATGAGACCGAACATGCGGAGCACCTGAGATTAGTGTTGCAAATTTTACGGGATAAGCAGCTATATGCTAAGTTCAGCAAGTGTGAGTTCTGGTTAAGCGAGGTTAGCTTCTTGGGCCATGTGGTATCTGCATCGGGTATTCGAGTCGACCCGAGTAAAATTTCAGCCATACTTAACTGGAAGCCTCCGAGAAATATTACTGAGGTTCGGAGCTTTTTGGGACTTGCCGGTTACTACCGACGGTTTGTAAAAGGATTCTCGATGATAGCCACACCCATGACGAAACTGCTTCAGAAAGATGTCAAGTTTGAATGGACGGAAAAGTGTCAGAAAAGTTTCGACCAATTGAAAACTCATTTGACGGAAACTCCAAGATAATACGGCCGAATCGGCAAAGAGTTTGTCATCTATAGTGACGCCTCCCTACTTGGGTTAGGTTGCGTACTGATGCAAGAAGGTCGAGTTGTGGCCTATGTGTCGAGACAATTAAAGCCACATGAGGAAAATTATCCGACCCATGATCTCGAATTGGCTGCCATTGTATTCGCCTTAAAGATATGGCGACATTACTTATTTGGTGAGAAGTGCCATGTGTATTCGGATCACAAAAGTCTCAAATATTTGATGACTCAAAGAGACTTAAATCTGCGACAAAGACGTTGGCTCGAGTTGTTAAAAGATTATGAGCTTGTCATTGATTATCACCCGGGAAAGGCTAATGTGGTTGCGGATGCCTTGAGCCGGAAATCACTGTTTGCTTTACGAGCAATGAATGTACACTTGTCTATTCTACCCGACAATGTGTTAGTAGCCGAATTAAAGGCCAAACCATTAGTGACTCATCAAATTCGTGAAGCTCAGAAAGTCGACGATGAGTTGGTTGCAAAACGGGCTGAGTGTGTTCCGAACAAGGAATCAGAGTTTCAAATTGATGATGACGATTGTTTGAGGTTCAGAAGCCGTCTGTGTGTTCCAAAGAATTCGGAACTTATTTCGATAATTCTGAACGAAGCCCATTGTAGTCGAATGGCAATCCACCCGGGGAGTACGAAGATGTACAACGATTTGGAACGTCGGTTTTGGTGGCATGGTATGAAAATAGACATCTCCGAATTTGTTTCGAGATGTTTAATATGTCAACAAGTGAAAGCGAAACATCAAGTGCCTTCAGGATTACTTCAGCCGATTACGATACCCGAGTGGAAATGGGATCGAGTCACAATGGACTTTGTGTCCGGACTGCCATTGTCAGCATGTAAGAAGGATGCGATTTGGGTTGTTGTTGATAGACTGACTAAGTCGGCTCACTTTATCCCTGTGCGTACGGATTTTTCATTGGATAAACTAGCTGAATTGTACGTTTCTCAGTTGTGAGATTACACGGGTACCGATTTGTTGTGTCGGATAGAGATCCGAGGTTCACCTCGCGATTTTTGAAGAAATTGCAAGAAGCTTTGGGTACCAAGTTGCATTTCAAGACCGCCTTTCACCTCAAGCCGATGGTAAATCCGGCGGATAATTCGGATACTTGAGGATATGTTGAGATGTTGCATCCTCGAATTCGATGGTTCATGGGAACGGTATCTACCTTTGATTGAATTCGCCACAACAATAGTTTTCAATCAAGTATTAAGATGGCGCCTTACGAGGCTTTGTACGGGCGTAAATGCCGTACACCATTGTTTTGGACCGAGCTCGGTGAAAACAAAATTTTCGAGTGGATTTGATTAAAGATCTGAATGAAGGTAAAGGTAATCCGTGAAAGTCTCAAGGCGCCACAGATTGTCGAAAATCGTCGCGGATTTGAAACGAAAGGACATTGAGTATCGTGGGAGATAAAGTGTTTCTTAAAGTTTCGCCTTGGAAAAGATACTCAGATTCTACCGTAAGGGCAAGTTGAGCCCGAGAATCATTGGGCGTCTGAAATCTCGAACGAGTTGTCCCGATTATGATCGTTTGATTTTACCCCGAACTCGAAAAGATTCACAACGCGTCTTCCATGTTTCAATGCTTCGACGCTATAGATCTGATCCATCGCAAGTAATTAGTCCATCGAGGTTGAAATTCAAGTCGATATGAGTTATGAAGAAGAACCGATTCGTATCCTAGCTCGTGAAGTAAAAGAGTTGCGAAACAAAAGGGTTCCGCTAGTGAAAGTATTATGGCTCAAACACGGAATAGAAGAAGCTACTTGGGAACCCGAGAACTCTATGAAAGAGCGATACCCAAATCTATTTACGGTAAGATTTTCGGGACGAAAATTTCTTAAGTGGGGAGAGTTGTGACACCTTAAAACGACCCTAGTCGAATATGGTTTCGGGACCACAAAAACCGAGGCATAAAAATAATTTGATATTTATTTTGATGCCTATAATATGTGTTAACTCATGTGTGACATTTTGATGCTTTAATTTAGAGTTATAAATGTGAATTTCACTAGAAAGGACCTAGTAGAAAACTTTGAAAGTATGATGGGGAATGTGATGACTAATTAAAGCATGCATGCAAAACAATGGCCTTGCATGTCAAATACCCTCTTTTTACAAGTGATGGCCGCCATGACAAAGAATATGGGCAAAACATGTCATAGACATGTTTTGTTGGTGAATCATGGGTGAAAAAATAAATTAATGAGCATGGGTAATAAAGAAATGGAAAAAGAAAAATGGTCTCATGCATGCCGCATTGCAGTGTATTGAGGAAGAGAAAAGAAAAAATTTGTTCATCCATTTTCATTCTCTCTTGACCGAAAATACTAGAGGGAAGGAGGAATTTTGCTTCATGCTTGGTTTGGAAGAGGATTAGGAAGAGGTTTGGCTATACTTGCATCAAGATTAAGGTATGTTTGAGGTTGTGCCATGAGATTCATGCATGTTTTTAGTTGATAGCTTGATGCTCTTGTTAGCCCATGGTTCAAACCTTTGTTATATCATAGGGATGGTATTTGGCCAAGGTGGATTTTGTGTTAATGCCATTGCATGTTAAATATGAAGCTTGCTAATGATATATGTGATGGTGGATTGATGGCTCTTGGACTTTCTTTTTTAGTATTTTTGAGTAAGACATTAAGTTCTTTGTTTAATCATGACCAAAATTATGGTGTTGTGATGTATTCGCCATGGTACATCCAAAAGTGTGATTTATGCTCATTGCATGGAAAGTAAGATTTGTGTTTTGAAATTATGTTCATGTTTAGTTACAATCAACTTGAGATTCGGCTCTAGCATATATATATGTATATATGTTTGTACATGATGATTGGTATGACATATATACTATTTCAAGGTGTATATTTGCTTGTGATGATGTTTGGTTATGAAGTAAATGAGAGATGTGTATTGAGCTACGATATGTAATCGTTAGTTAGTAAAATGTATGCTGTTTTGTGTGGTATTAAGTGTATAATTGGCCTCAACATGGACATGCATATTCGCCACATGAGGGAAATTGGTGTGCATGCATTCGGTTAGAGGCAAGCATATTGATGCCTATTCTTGGCTTAGAAAATTCGGCTAAGAGGAATATTAACTAATGTGTTGAGTTCGATTCATGATTTCGTACACATGCGACTTTGATGCCTAATTAGTATATATATTGGCTAAGTACCTTGTATTCGTCTTTCGATGCTCAAATGATTAAATCGATTTATTTGTTAAATTAAGCTCAAGAGCAAAGGGGAACTAGATTCGACAAAGGGAAGGAAAAAGTGGTCGAATAGCCATTGAAATCGTTTGACGACATCCTAGGTAAGTTCTTGAGTTATAGAGCTTAAATTCTGAATTGATTAGATCATGTTTAAAGCAAATTAAAATCATGCTCTTTGTGTGTGTGGCTATTGAGCCGAAATTGCAAGTGTGAAAAGTGCCTTGTGTTTGAGTTTTGCTAATGAAAATAAAATACGAATGTGTCATAATTTATTGATAATTGTGCTCGGTTATTCGAATGATGTCCGGGCTAAGTCCCGAAGGCTTTGTGCTAAGTGACTATATCCGGACTAGGATCCGAAGGCATTCGTGCGAGTTAATAAATCCGCTAAGCCGAAGGCATTTGTGCAAGTTACTAAACCGGGTTAAGTCCGAAGGCATTCGTGCGAGTCACTATAACCGGGCTTCGTCCGAAGGAATTTGAGCGAGTCGTTATATCCGGTTAAATTCAAGGTACGTGATTCGAGAATGAGCGATCTTGCTGTAAAATTTTCAGTTAATACGCTTGAAAAATTCCAGCAATGAGGTATGTTCGTATGTGCTTGAATTAGTTGATTCCTTGAATAATATTCGCTCGATCGAGTAATGAGTTTCCGTATTTGGCTAAGATGATCCCTTATGTATGAATATAGGGGTTGGAATGTGAAATGAGTAGGATATTGAGAATTTCGCATATGAAATTATCCGTTAGCTTTATGAATGCTATGCTTTTGTTGTGCTGGAATTTCTTGCTCAAACTTACTAAGCATAAATTGCTTATTCCGTTTTCTCTGTTTCTTTGTTTATAGATTTTGGCTCGTCAGCTATCGGACTCGGGATTTTTGGAAGTCGAAGTCTCCCACACTATCAAAGCCCCCATTTTGGTACAATTTTGGTTGAACTTTGAAATGGCATGTATAGGACTACCCTTTTGTTGAAGGTCATGTACCTTTCGGTTTTGTGTAAACTTGGATAGCCATGCGAAAATGGCTTATATATGTTTTTAGCATAGTACCATAATCGTTTGTATGTTGATCATTATGAGGTATGGAATTGTTTTGAAACTATTAGCCATTGGAATGGTTAATCATGATCACACTTTGTGCTATGTATGCAAAAAGGGCCAATTGAATCATGGAAATCATGAAATAGGTAAAGCCTACCTTAAAGGCAGAAGCTGACAGCAGCAGTGATGTGGATGTGAAAAATCACTAAAAATAGTAGGAATCGTATTAAATAGTGAATAAATTATGTAAATGAACCTTGATGAATCTACTTTCATATGGAAGAAACGAAACGGTCATATGAGTTATATGTTAAGAGATATTAAAGTTCTCGTGAAACAGGGCCAGAAAGGTTTCTGGATCCCCTGTTCCGACTTTGGAAATTCATTGTAAATTAACCAGAGATAATTAGGAGTCATGCCTTATATTTATAGATTCCTCTCTGAGACTAGTTTCTATAGAAACAAACGACATCAGTATTAAAGCCCTGTACAAGGAGATATTCAATTCGTAACGCATGAAGGTCAGTGTAGTCGAACCCTGGAATAGGGGAGACTTTAACTAATAAACTGTACTAATTGGCTCGACCAAAAATTCTAGAAAAAAATCTGTAGATGGACATATGAGTCTAGTTTCAGGGAACAATTACGAAACAAATTTTCGAGCTTTGAAACTCAAGATATGATTTTTAAGGCGACAGTGACGCAGTGACCAGCTAGTCTGAAAATTTCTAAATGGACTGTGAAAATAGTTAAGTCTGTGTGCACCTTGTGTCCGATTCCGGTAACGGACTCGGGTACGGGGTGTTACAATTAGGCCTTATCACATATATACATCTCATACATATTTCATATTTTTCTTGTACATCAATTTCATCAATAGCTTATAAGCAACTCAAATAGTTTCATCAAAGTTTACAACAAAATCACATATTCACTACAAGCAGATTTCCTGAGCAACAGTCACTAAATTGTTTATAACTGGAGTTACAAAACTCAAAATCAATTGCCGTTAATTTTCCCCGAATGCTGACTCATGTATCTTTCATCCATAAAATTTTCAGAATTTTAGGTGTGGCCAATCAATACCAGATTTTTCTTAAATTTTTCCCCTGTTTCACTGTTCGACTAATCTGATCACTCCTCACTATGAATCAGATTTCACATTGTACAGAATTCAAAATGTATTATATTCAATTTCATTTGAAACTAGACTAATTAAGGAGTCTAAGCATATAAATTTTACCTTATAACCATTTTTGTGCAAATTATAACGATTTTCTAAAAATAGAACAGGGGATTTCGGAGTCATTCTGACACCGTCTCACACAACTTTAAATATCTCTTTATAGGAAATTTCTTTGCTCACACGGCCTCTTTTATAAGGAACTAGACTAATTAAGCTTTGATTACATATTTTATTCAGCCTATAATTCCACACCAAAAATTTATGGTGATTTTCTAAAATCACATTACTGCTGCTGTCCTAAGCAAATTATTACAATTTGCTCTTAAATTTCCAAGTCCAAACACTTATGAACTTACCATTTGAGTTTAAAACATATCATGGCCACATCATATCTTATTAAATCAACTCATTATGTTCTATTATGATTGAATTTACTCAACGTTTAATCACTTAAAACTTACCTCGAAAGTGGTCGACGACTAGATATCCACGGCTATTCGCTTACTTCCTCTTTTCCCTATCCGACTTTGATCCTCTTTGCTCTTAAGCTTAAGTAAAACAATAGATTTGCTTAAGTACTTAACTAATATTATTCACTTAACAATCACATTTGGCAATCACATATCATTTAATCTATATCTAAAACAATAGATTTCAATATGTATCATATTTATGGTCAAACATAGCAAGAAAACTAAATAGGCTTTACTAGCCACACTTAGTTCTATTATAACATAACTCCACTTACTTATATGCACATTCGGCACAAGCAAACTTCATTTCAATTTTGCTACTCTTGAACTTATCCATAATATCCTAAGTTCATTTAGTAGCTAGGTAACAATTATACAAATCAACAAGCATTTAACAACAATGTACTTAACCAATCCTTCAAGCATACATTCGGCAATATATATATATATATATGTTAATGACGAAAATACTTAGGCCAATTCTAAAACTTCCAGAAATCTTCATGCTTACATGCCATAACCGTATGGTTCTTATCACGCTTGGACCACAAAATGCATAAATTTCCCAAATTCTAATTACTATCATAAGCTCAATTTAGCACTCATTTAGCACTTCAACATAGCCGATAGTCATTAAGCAATTAAGCCACAACTATTCAATTTTTACCAAGCTCAACTCATCTATAATCAACCTTCAATACACTAAAGCATCAAAAACAACATCAAAAAAAATACAACATCCATGACTGAATGTCATCTTCATAAATTTACAAAAACATTTGCCATGAGCTAGCTTCTATACTTGATGACCACTCCAAATATACTAAGATTTTCAATGAAAGAGCATTAACATAACTTAATCCCCTTAAAGGTGACCAAATGCCTTAACTTCAATTTCTCCCTTTTTTTCTTTAGGTACGGCAATGGAGAAGAGAAAGATGAACCAACTTTGTTTTTATCACCCATTTCTTTTAATATAAGTCCATACTTCATATTATTTATTCATTTAACATTTAATTTATTAATATAAAAGGCATAAAATGGCAATCATCCACTAGCCTTGCCGTCCACTAACTTGAGGGAGGGATATTTGACATGCAAGTCCTCATACTTTAAACCATACAATATTTGGCCACTACAAATCAACCTATCACATTTTCAAGTTTCTCACATAAGTCCTTTTAATAATTCCACATTCAAATGACAAAATTAAAACACGATACTTTCACACATAAAACTTTACATATAATAAACATAGAAAAGAAAATTTATATACTTTTGTGACTCGATTTTGTGGTCCCGAAACCACTTTCCGACCAGGGTCAAGTTAGGGGTGTCACAACTCTCCCGCCCTTCAGGGATTTTCGTCCCCGAAAATTTCTACCGATGCATAGTTTAGGATAACGTCCTCTTATTGAATTATATCCATATTAACATTAGCTCATCGATAGCAATTGAAATTCATTACTAATTTCGCATCGATCTATAAAAATCATTTTCTTATCTTAAAACAAATACATAAACATTTTTACAAATATGCACATATATCTCATTTTCTTGATTTCATAAGCAATAATCACTTAATTTAATTCACAAATGCATTTCAAGCACACATATTAAGCACATATTAACATGTATAATTCACATCATCAACCCACATATTTGTACCCCACATTTTTTTTATTTATAAATAAGCTGTAACCTGACCGAAAGTACACACATACTCAAACATCCCAATAATTATCCTTTAACTCCATCATATCTCACTATTCAACTTAACCTATTTCCAACGGAAAATCAACTTCCACATACCTGAACATTGAATTCATTTAGCACTTTCAATCACCGTTAACGATACCTGTATACAATCGATTAGGCATAAAGCCTCATATAGTATACCGGCATGGGATTTATTTTAGCACATAACTCATATATCCAAAATCATCAGCATTCATCAAAAATTTTTACAGACTTCCAAATGTCGAACTTAATCGAAATAATTTCTTGAACATGACTAACAAAAATAGGGGTCATTTAGCAATAGCACATATGACTTCATATACCAAGCATCCCATAAACTAAATCTGTAATGCATTTATAACATGAATTCATTTCTTAACAACATATCCACCATCTTAAATCAATGCCTTCGTTCTATACGAGGTCATATATGAAACACACTTCGCATACACGGTGCCTTGGTGATTTATTTCGCACATAGCTCTCGATTAAAGAACTCGCACACATAGTGCTTCAACTCTTGATCCGCACACATAGTGCTCGGTTGAAGAACTTGCACACACAGTGCCTCATAATTCTAGCACAAATGCTCTTCGAGGTTTCGCCCGAATATATCACTAGCACGAATGCTCTTCGGAACTTAGCCCGGATATATCACTAGCACGAATGCTCTTCGGAACTTAGTCCGGATGTATCACTAGCACGAATGCTCTTCGGAACTTAGTCCGGTTATATCACTAGCACGAATGCTCTTCGGAACTTAGTCCGGATATATCACTAGCACGAATGCTCTTCGGAACTTAGTCCGGATATATCACTCTCAATTCTCATGTACATATACATATATGACAATACACATTAGTATATCATTCACATTACTTGAATACAAACACAACATGCTTATCGACTATTTAACTTTCAGTTCCATAGCCACATACAAAGATCACATTTATAGTCGTACATTCTTTCAAATTGCATCACTTATACCCTTATAATTTAATCCAAATCAAAATTCAAACACGAGTACATGACACGTACCTGATTAACTTAATAATTTAAGCATATCCAAGTGAAGTTATATCGCAAATTCTCATAGTTGGAAGCTTGCTACATTTCTCGGTCGGGATCAAAATTCATTACAATACAACAAACACATTTTAATAGTCAAAATCATCACACTATCATTTTATCACTTTATGGCATGTATAAATAGACTCACGCGTGCTACGTTAGTCCTAGAATCGACTAAACCGTAGCTCTGATACCAATAAAATTGTAACACCCGTGCACGAGACCGTTGCCGGAGTCGGACACGAGGGGTTTGCAGACTTAAATCACTTGCTTTCACAGTCCATTTTAAATATTTCCAGGCAGTTGGCTAACTGCGTCACTGTCACTTTAAAAATCATATCTTGAGTTCCAAAACTCGAAAATGAGTTTCGTAATTTTTTTTTGAAACTAGACTCATATGCCCATCTACAGATTTTTTTCTAGGATTTTTGGTCGAGCCAATTAGTACAGTTTATTAGTTAAAATCTCCCCTGTTACAAGGTGTGACTACACTGACCTTCATGCATTACGATTCAGATATCTCCCTGTACAGGGCTTCAATACTGATGCCGGTTGTTTCTATGGAAACTAGACTCAAAAAGAAATCTATACATATATGGCATGACTTCTAAATATCTCTGGTTAATTTATAATGAATTTACAAATTCGAAACAGGGACTCCAGAAACCGTTCTGGCCCTGTCTCACGAAGACTTAAATATCTCTTAACATACTGTCCATATGATCGTTTCGTTACTTTTCTATGAAAATAGACTCGTCAAGGTTCGTTTACATAATTTATTCGCTATTTAATTCCTTTCCTACTATTTTTAGAGATTTTTCACATTCACATCACTGCTGCTGCCGGCATCAATTTTTTTTAAGGTAAACTTTACCTATCTCATGATCCTCCATGGATCAACTAGAGTTTGTCATACATATACCAAAAGTGATCATGAATAACCATTCCCATGACTAACCGTTACCAACATTTCCATACCTCTCGACGGACGACATACAAAATGATTATAATGCTATGATCAAAGTATACTTAAAGCCATTTTCGCATGGCTTATATACATTAACCAAAATATCCTCCCACTACTAGTCTATTCTATACATGCCATAAGATAATCCAAAACATAGCAGTACCAAACAAAGGATAGTGATAGTGTGACTAGTTGTTGACGATCCCCGAGCCTGTAGCTTCCAAATGAGATCTATAAAACAGAGGAAACAAAGTAAGCGGAGTAAGCATTACAATGCTTAGTAAGTTTTAAGCGGTGTCAACAGATAACAACCAAATTATAACATAGTTGTTCGTATTTTTATTTCACTCTTCCTTCTGCATACCATCCCTTTACCGAATATGCACATCTCATCATATATAATAGGCGATAAATTCTCACTTGATAGTGATCTCTTGTAAACATAGGTACATTACATATTTTCACCTAACTTTCCACATCGACCAAATGCACAATAATCATAGAACAGTCTTATTACTTTACTCACATATGCATCATATAACGACCTTGTGATTTAGTCCAAATCAAGCTTAAATATAATCTCAAAATACATACCTGACCAACTTAACGCATTGAATGTATTTATTACCAATTGATTCTGTGAAGTCGTATAATCTTACGCTTTACTCGAATCTTCAGCAAAACCTTTAGTTCGGGGCTTACCCGGACAAAATCTCCACCCGTGGTCATCGGGTCTTTAGAGCTCGGATATAGTACGAGCACGGAGCTTACGGACATTAATCAGGATAATATTCTCGCATAAAGCCTGCGGGGTTTTAACCCGGATATAGTACTGACACAAATGCCCTTCGGGACTTATCACATTTATACACTTTCACATCCATCACATTGGCCACTGGGCCTTATCACATATATACACTTTCACATTCATCACATTGGCCATTCAGCCTTATCACATATATGCACTTTCACATTCATCACATGGGCCATTAGGCCTTATTACATATATACACTTTCACATTCATCACATCGGCCATTAGGCCTTATCTCATATATGCACTTTCACATTCATCACATTGGCCATTCGGCCTTATCACATATATACACTTTCACATTCATCACATCGGCCATTAGGCCTTGTCACATATATACACTTTCACATTCATCACATCGGCCATTAGGCCTTATCACATATATACACTTTCACATTCATCACATCGGCCATTAGGCCTTATCTCATATATGCACTTTCACATTCATCACATCGGCCATTCGGCCTTATCTCATATATACACTTTCACATTCATCACATCGGCCATTCGGCCTTATCACATATATACACTTTCACATTCATCACATCGGCCATTAGGCCTTGTCACATATATACACTTTCACATTCATCACATCGGCCATTAGGCCTTATCACATATATACACTTTCACATTCATCACATCGGCCATTAGGCCTTATCTCATATATGCACTTTCACATTCATCACATTGGCCATTCGGCCTTATCACATATATACACTTTCACATTCATCACATCGGCCATTAGGCCTTGTCACATATATACACTTTCACATTCATCACATCAGCCATTAGGCCTTATCTCATATATGCACTTTCACATTCATCACATCGGCCATTCGGCCTTATCACATATATACACTTTCACATTCATCACATCGGCCATTAGGCCTTGTCACATATATACACTTTCACATTCATCACATCGGCCATTAGGCCTTGTCACATATATACACTTTCACATTCATCACATCGACCATTAGGCCTTATCACATATATACACTTTCACATTCATCACATCGGCCATTAGGCCTTATCACATATATACATCTCATACATATTTCATATTTTTCTTGTACATCAATTTCAGCAATAGCTTATAAGCAACTCAAATAGTTTCATCAAAGTTTACAACAAAATCACATATTCACTACAAGCAGTTTTCCTGAGCAACAGTCACAAAATTGTTTATAACTGGAGCTACAAAACTCAAAATAAATTGCCGTTAATTTTCCCCGAATGCCGACTCATGTATCTTTCATCCATAAAATTTTCATAATTTTACGTGTGGCCAATCAATACCAGATTTTTCGTAAAGTTTTCCCTGTTTCACTGTTCGACTAATCTGACTACTCCTCACTACAAATCAGATTTCTCATTGTACAGAATTCAAAATGTGTTATATTCAATTTCATTTGAAACTAGACTCATTAAGGAGTCTAAGCATATAAATTTTACCTTATAACCATTTTTTTACAAATTATAACGATTTTCTAAAAACAGAACAGGGGATTTCGGAGTCATTCTGACACCGTCTCACACAACTTTAAATATCTCTTTATAGGAAATTTCTTTTCTCACACGGCCTCTTTTAAAAGGAACTAGACTAATTAATCTTTGATTACATATTTTATTCAGCCTATAATTCCACACCAACAATTTATGGTGATTTTCTAAAAGCACGTTACTGCTGCTGTCCTAAGCAAATTATTACAATTTGCTCTTAAATTTCCAAGTCCAAACACTTATGAACTTACCATTTGAGTTTAAAACATATCATGGCCACATCATATCTTATTAAATCAACTCATTATGTTCTATTATGATTGAATTTACTCAACGTTTAATCACTTAAAACTTACCTCGAAAGTGGTCAACGACTAGATATCCACGGCTATTCGTATACTTCCTCTTTTCCCCTATCCGACTTTGATCCTCTTTGCTCTTAAGCTTAAGTAAAACAATAGATTTGCTTAAGTACTTAACTAATATTATTCACTTAACAATCACATTTGGCAATCACATATCATTTAATCTATATCTAAAACAATAGATTTCAATATGTATCATATTTATGGTCAAACATAGCAAGAAAACCAAATAGGCTTTACTAGCCACACTTAGTTCTATTATAACATAACTCCACTTACTTATATGCACATTCGGCACAAGCAAACTTCATTTCAATTTTCCCACTCTTGAACTTATCCATAATATCCTAAGTTCATTTAGTAGCTAGGCAACAATTATACAAATCAACAAGCATTTAACAACAATGTACTTAACCAATCCTTCAAGCATACATTCGGCAATATATATATATGTTAATGACGAAAACACTTAGGCCAATTCTAAAACTTCCACAAATCTTCATGCTTACATGCTATAACCGTATGGTTCTTATCACACTTGGACCACAAAATGCATAAATTTCCCAAATTCTAATTACTATCATAAGCTCAATTTAGCACTCATTTAGCACTTCAACATAGCCGATTGTCATTAAGCAATTAAGCCACAACTATTCAATTTTTAACAAGCTCAACTCTTCTATAATCAACCTTCAATACACTAAAGCATCAAAAACAACATCAAAAAAAATACAACATCCATGACCGAATGTCATCTTCATAAATTTACAAAAACATTTGCCATGAGCTAGCTTCTATACTTGATGACCACTCCAAATATACAAAGATTTTCAATGAAAGAGCATTAACATACCTTAATCCCCTTAAAGGTGACCAAATGCCTTGACTTCAATTTCTCCATTTTTCTCTTTAGGTACGGCAATGGAGAAGAGAAAGATGAACCAACTTTGTTTTTATCACCCATTTCTTTTAATATAAGTCCATACTTCATATTATTTATTCATTTAACATTTAATTTATTAATATAAAAGGCATAAAATGGCAATAATCCACTAGCCTTGCCGTCCACTAACTTGAGGGAGGGATATTTGACATGCAAGTCCTCATACTTTAAACCATACAATATTTGGCCACTACAAATCAACCTATCACATTTTCAAGTTTCTCACATAAGTCCTTTTTAATAATTCCACATTCAAATGACAAAATTAAAACACGATACTTTCACACATGAAACTTTACATATAATAAACATAGAAAAGAAAATTTATATACTTTTGTGACTCGATTTTGTGGTCCCGAAACCACTTTCCGACCAGGGTCAAGTTAGGGGTTTCACAGAAAATTTCAGTGGTAGCAGAAGAGAATGAAAAGATGAAGTCATTTTGTTTTATTTTATTCAATTAAGTTACCAAACCACCTAGACTTTTGACTTTTTAACCAATTTGTCCCATATGGCCGGCCACCCTTCTAAAATTGGCCTAATTGTCCTTTAAAGACCTCCACATTATGATTCATGGCAAATTAACACCCTTAGCTATCAAAATGGGACTTTTACACTTTATGCAGTTCAGTCTTTTTTTTGCAATTAATCATGCAATAACTAAAATAAATTCACCAAAATTTTCATCCACTCATAAAATCATGCTATAACACATAAAATAATATTAGAAATATTTTCTTTGACCTTAGGTGAGTAGTTCTAAAACCACTTTTTTGACTAGGCCCAAAATCGGGCTTTTACAATTCTCCTCTTTAGGGATTTTTGTCCTAAAAAATCTTACTGGTAAAAAGATTTGGGTATTAACTTTTCATGATTTCCTCAGGCTCCCATGTGCCCTCTTTAACCCCATGTCTCTGCCATAACGCTTTCACAAGGGGATCGTTTTTATTTCTTAATTGCTTAACTTCTCGAGCTAGGATTTTAACAAGTTCCTCACCATAAGACATATCCGATCCAATCTCTACTTCAGTAGGAGAAATCAGATTGGAAGGGTTAGAGCGGTATCGGTGTAACATGGACACATGGAATACATTGTAGATCCTTTTCAATCCCGATGGTAAAGTTAATCGATAGGCTACAGGCCCAATTTTCTCAATCACCTTATAAGGTCAATAAAATGCTGACTCAATTTACACTTTTTACCGAATGTAAGAAAATTTTTCCAAGGTGATACTCTCAAAATTACTTTATCGCCAACCTGAAACTCGATCTCTTTTCGTTTCAAATCCGCATAGGATTTCTGTCTATCCGAAGTGTCCTTTAGACAATCGCAAATCACCTTAACTTTTTTTTCAGTCTCCTTGACTAAGTTGTCCCTGTGAATTTGACCCTCTCTAAGCTTGGTCCAATACAAAGGCGTTCGGCACTTATGCCCATACAACGCTTCATAAGGTGCCATTTTCAAACTTGACTGATAGCTATTGTTATAAGTGAATTCGACCAGTGGTAGATACTTCTCTCAACTACCTTGGAACTCTAGGACACAACAACGCAACATATCCTCAAGAGTCTGAATCACTCTCTCCGACTGACCGTCGGTTTGCAGATGGCAAGCTGTGCTAAAATTCAACTTTGTCCCCAAAGCTTCTCGCAACTTCTTTCAAAACTTCAAAGTAAACTTCGGGTCCCTATCCGAAATAATCGACAAGGGCACTCCATGAAGCCTCACAATCTCAGAAATGTACAAGTCGGCTAGCTTATCAAGTAAGAAATCTGTTCACACAAGGATAAAGTGAGCAGACTTTGTTACTCAATCAACCACAACCCATACGACATCTTTCTTCCTCGGAGTTACCCACAAACCTGTCACAAAATCCATAGTGACCTAATTTCACTCCCATTCAGGGAACATGATAGGCTGAAGTAAACTTGAAGGTACTTGGTGCTCTACCTTCCCTTGTTGGCACACTAAACATTTTGATACAAACTCTGAAATGTCTCTTTTCATACCCGGCCACCAATACATTTTCTTCAAATCATTGTATATTTTGTGCTTCTGGGGTGTACCGACAAACAACCAATATGTGCCTCAATTAAAATTTTTCGAATCAACTTGATATCTTTAGGAACACAAATCCTGCCCCGGAACCTCTAGCAACCATTGGAATCAATCCGAAAATCTGACTCAATACCCAATTTACACTGAGTTCTCTTGGCTAAAAATCATTGTCACTCATCTGAATTTCACAAATTTCTTGGAGAAACATCGGTCTAGCTTTTAACTTATCTAGAATCGAACCATCCTTTTACAAAGCTAATTAGGCGTTCATTGCTCGTAGAGCAAATAATGATTTTCTACTCAATGCATTTACGACCACATTCGCCTTACCCGGATGGTAGTCGATAATCAATTCATAATCTTTTGATAGTTCCAACCACCTCTGTTGTCTCAGACTTAGATCCTTCTGAGTCATAAAGTACTTAAGACTTTTATGATCGATGTATATATGTCATATCTCCTCGAACAAATAATGTCGCCAAATCTTCAAGGCAAACACTATGGCAGCCAACTCTAGGTCATGCGCCGGATAATTCTTCTTATGAGGTTTCAATTGTCTCAAGGCATAAGTTATAACCTTGCCTTCCTGCATAAGTACGCATCCCAAGCCATTTAGAGAAGCATCACTATAAATTACGAACTCTTTTCCTAATTCGGGTTGTACTAATACTGGAGCCTCAGTTAATAACTTCTTCAATTTCTCGAAACTCTGCTGGCACTTATCCGACCATTCAAACTTAACTTCTTTTTGCAATAACCTCGTTATGGGAGTAGTAATCATGGAGAAATCCTTTACAAATAACCTGTAATTACTAACCAAACACAAAAAGCTTCTAACTTCGGTCACATTCTTTGGGGGTTTCCATTCAACAATAGTAGAAACCTTGCTAGGATCAACCCTAATGTCATCGCTCGAGACAATGTGACCAAAAAATATGACTTTCCAAAGTGAAAACTCATTCTTACAGAACTTGGTGTACAACTGATTGTTTTTCAGAGTCTGTAGAACGATTCTCAAGTGTTTGGTATGCTCCATCTCATCTCTAGAATAGATCAGGATGTCATCGATAAATACAACGACAAAATTATCCAAGTATGGCTGAAAAATACTATTCATTAAATCCATAAACACGGTGGGAGCATTTGTTAAACTGAAAGGGATAACAAGGAACTCATAGTGACCATACCTCATCCTAAAAGCAGTCTTAGGCACATCTGATTCTTTAACTCTCAGTTGATATTAATCGGATCTCAAGTCTATCTTAGAAAACCATGCTGCTCCTTTCAATTGATCGAACAAGTCATTAATCCGTGGCAACGGATATTTAATCTTGATTGTCATCTTATTTAACTACCGGTAATCTATGCACAGCCTCATGGACCCATCTTTCTTTTTTCACAAAAAGCACCGAAGCACCCCATGGTGAAAAGCTTGGTCTCACAAAGTCTTTATTGGTCAATTCTTGTAATTTTGACTTTACTTCCTTCAACTCAATCGGAGCCATTCGATACGGAGCAATCGAAATAGGTGTTGTCCCTAGCATTAGCTCTATACCAAATTCAACTTCTCCATTAAGGGGTAACCCGGGTAATTCCTTCGAAATTACGTCTTCATATTTGCATACAACTGGTACAGTCTCAACCTTCAGCTTAGACTCTTAGCATTCATTATAACAGCCAAATAAGCTTCACAACCTTTCCTCAAACATTTCCAGGCAGATGTTGAGGATATTACAATAGGAAAATTTTTCGATTCATCTGATTTAACCCAAAAAGTTTCACCATTTTCACATTTCAATTTAATAACCTTTTTCCTACAATTTACTATAGCATCATAGAGTGTTAACCATTCTATACCCAAAATGACATCAAACTTATTGAATGGTAACAACATCAAATCGGCTGGAAAATAGTGACCTCTAACTATAAAGGGACATTTCTTGCAAGTTTATCAACTGTCACATGCTTGGCTAGAGGGTTTGACACCTTAATCATAAACTCCATAGACTCAACAGGTATGCTCATGTTAGACTCCAATTTCATGCACAACTACGAATGAGTGGAGCCAGGATCAACCAAAGCAATAATAGTATTATCATAGAGAGAAAATGTACCGGTGATCACATCGGAAGAAGATGCATCTTCACGTACGCGTATGGCGTAGGTTCTAGCCAGAGCTCTAGCTTCTGATCTCACTATGGTGCCTCTTGTTACATTTTTGTTGCTAGCCCCGCTTCCAACATTCTTCTAAGGTCTTCCTTTAGAATTGGTGCCACTTAGGCTTGCACATTGAAATTTTTCTTTCTCGTTCATCTCAATACAATCCTTGATAAAATGGTCTTGAGAACCACATCAAAAACAAGATCCTTCATTCTACACTTGCCGAAATGACTTCTACTACAATGCTGGCACTCTGGTCGAGAAGACCTAACGTTATCCACACTAGCCACTGATGTAGCCCAAGATTTAGAATCCGAATCTTGCTTCTTACGATCTCTATACGGGTGTCCAACTGACACATGAGAACGGAAGTAAACATCCTCAATTTCTTAAACTAAGATGGAAATGACTTGCTTGTATGTCTTTTCCTTCCATCTCTAGTCTCTGCTTCAGTTTTTTTCTTCTCCTTAATCAATTCTTCGGCCACTGACAAACTCCTTTAATTTATAATTGGGCAAAATTCATTCATTTCATCAGCATATAAATCTAGATACTCAAAAATTTATAATTGGGCAAAATGACCATTTTACCCCTAGGCTCGAAATTCGATTTTAATCACATTTTCTCACTACTCAAGCTTAGTCAATTTTTTTGTACTATAAGTAGCCCACAATTTTCATTATTTCATACATTTATCACCTATTTTACAACTTATGCAAAATGGTCCTTAGTTAGGGTTTCCATGAAAACTTCATCACAAAAGTTATTTATTATTATCAAAGACTCATTTTCTTCCATAAAAACTTAGAAAACAACCTAAATGCTCTAATGGAAAAGCCCCAAACTTTCAACCATTTTACAAAATAGTCCCACACATTAGAAAGCTCATGCCATAACGGTCTCAATTTACAAAAATATTTAAGAAAAGTCATCAATATCACTTACTTGCAAGGGTTTAAAGTTGCTGAAATTTTGAAGTTCAAAAACCTATCTAATGGCTGAAAATTTCGGTGGTAGGAGAAGGAATGAATAGATGAAGTCATTTTGTTTTATTTTATTCAATTAAGTCACCAAACCACCTAGACTTTTGACTTTTTGACCAACTTGTCCCCTATGGCCGGCCACCCTTCTAAAATTGGCCTAATTGTCCTTTAAAGACCTCCACATTATGATTCATGGAAAATTAATAGCCTTAGCTATCAAAATGGGACTTTTACACTTTATGCTATTTAGTTCCTTTTCGCAATTAAGCATGCAATCGCTAAAATAAATTCACCAAAATTTTTATGCACTCATAAAATCATGCTATAACACATAAAATAATATCAAAAATATTTTCTCTGACCTTGGGTGAGTGGTTCCAAAACCACTATTTTGACTAGGCCCAAAATCAGGTTGTTATAGTTGAACACTATTATACTGGACGGAGCTTAGGGAGAATAGAATTTACAGGGTTTATCTGATTAGAGAGACTAAAGAAAAAGTGAAAGTAATTCGCGATAGTTTGAAAGCAACTTCGGATCGACAGAAATCATATGCAGGCTTGAAACGGAAAGATATTGAGTTCCAGATAGGGGATAAAGTGTTTTTAAAAGTGTCACCATGGAAAAAGATATTGTAGTTTGGTCGAAAAGGCAAATTGAATCCGCGATTCATCAACTGTATGAGCTTATTGAGCGAGTTAGACCAGTGGCATATCGATTATCTTTACCGTTTGAGTTAGAGAAGACACATAATGTGTGTCACGTATTGATGCTATGAAGATATCGATCAAACCCTTGGCATATCATTTCCCTGACAGAAGTTGAAATTCAGTTTGATATGTCATATGTTGAAAAATCGATTCAAATTTTAGCTCGTGAGATCAAAGAACTGAGAAATAAGAGAATCGAATAAGTGAAAGTACTATGGCATCGAAACAGAGTTAAAGAAGCTATGTAGGACCCTGAGGAGGCTATAAAAAAATAGTACCCAAACTTATTCACTGGTAAGATTTTCGGGGACGAAAATCCCTAAGGAGGGAGAGTTGTAACAACCCATTTTCAGTCAAATTAGAATAATGGTTTTTGAACCACATATCTGATGTTGAAAATTTATTTTAATATTATATTTGGTATTTACAGCATGTTATTTGATATGTGTGAAATTTTCGTGAACTAATTTTATCAACTGGTTGCTTAATTTGAAAAAAAGAACTAAATCATGTAAACTGTAAAAGTACTATTCTAATAGCTAAAGGTGTTTAATAGCTATGATTTATTAAGGTGAAGGTCCTTATGTTGTAATTAGACCATTATAAGGGTGAGTGGGCATTTAAGGACATATAATTAGGTGTTTTTAAATGTTTTGTTAATGGTTAATTATGTAAATTGAATATTAAACATAAAATAAATAAAACAAAGTTAAAATAAGTCTTAATATAATCATCTTCAACTGAAATTAAAAGAAAAAGAACTGTTGGAGAGCATTTAGTGTTCAGCACACTCCTAGCTTGATTAAGGTATGATTTTAGCTTAGTTTTTGATGATTATTATGTTTTTCAAATCGTTGCTTCGTATTCTAGCTAGTCCTACGCTAAATTTCAAAACTGTCAAAGATTTTGAGAGTTGCCATTATTGAATCTATGTGTTCTTTGATGTTTAATGTTGAAACATGAAAGCTTGATGATAGTTTTACATGTTTTGTTAAGTGATTTTTGATAAAAATGTCAAAAAGGGATTAAATTGAGAAAATGTGTAATGTAGTGGTTAAAAGTGTGAATAAATGAAAATTATGGCCTGCTAGGGCACTATGGTAATTCAACTAGCATGGGTTAGTCTTGAATTTCATTAATTTGGGATTTTGTGCAATAAGGACTAAATTGTAAAAATGTGAAAGTTTAGGGGAAATTGTGTAAAATAGCCCTAATGTGATTGAATTGACATGAATATATTATTGAATAAGTTGATTTTGAATATAATTAGATCAAGAAAAGTGAAATACAGATTTGGATCGGGGAAAAGATAAAGTTATCGACTGATCGACTGGATTTGTTGTTTTAGTATCCAAGGTAAGTTTGTATGTATTAAGTACTGCAATACTTATGTTTTTAGTGCTTTGATATTGAATAAATTGTATATACAAGACTACAGTTATGTTCAATGGAAAATTGGATAAATATAGCACTTTGTGTGCGATTCAACATAGCTTCAGCTAAATATGGCACTTAGTGTGCGAGACATTGAAAATAGCATTTAGTGTGTGAGACATCAAGTGTGGCACTTAGTGTGTGAAATTTTGAGTATTCAAAGGCATTCCGTGTATGTATGAACTTGTTATGGATTGGTACAGGTATGTATATGTATATTATGATCTTAAAAACAAATAAGTTACAAAGTTTGTACATAAGCTTACTAATAAGCATGTGAAAGGTTTGTTAGTAATCTTGACATTCATGATAAAATGTTTAGATTGATGAATGTTGTATTTGTGATTATTTAAGTTTATATCATACGAGCTTACTAATCTATAAATCTTACTTTGTTTATTTTTCCATGTTTTATAGTGATTTCAAAGCTAGCTCAGATTTGGGGATTGCCAGAGAATACGTCACGCTATCAAACCTTCAAATTGGTACTTTTGAGCAATTGGTTTGGTAGTATGGCATGTATAGGGACTATGGTCATGTTCGTTATGTTTTGGTAGTGAGTTTTGTTATTTGGGATGGCTTGTGAATGATTGTGTTTCGGTTGTATTTATATAGTCATGAGATTTGGCTTAATTTGGCTAGTATATATAAGTGTGATTATGATTTAAACTATGAAGTTTGTGGAATTTGTATTATGTTTGAGAATTAGAACAAAATGATGTATGTTTAGTAATTGAGTTTATATGTGTAAATGTCATTTTGTGAAGTGTTTATTGTGATTTGGAAATGGTTGATGAATTGATGATGTTTTTGATTGAGGTTTAAACTAATAAATGCTTAGATGAGATGGTATGAATTATGTTTGATTTGGTAGTTTCGGGTTGCCTATTATGCTTTGTTTTTGTGCCATATGTATAGGTGTGGATATGTATCAAATGGGGTGGGAAAATGGCTTCGTAAATAGCCTATTTTTGTCCACACGGGCAGAGACATGGGCGTGTGTCTTAGCCATGTACAACACACGGTAATGTTTCACGATCGTGTGTTCCCTAGTGTTGAAATTGAATTGAAGTCAGTATGCTCCACACAGTCTTACACAAGGGCGTGTGACCGCCGTGTGGTATAAGATAGTATACCCCCTAATTGGCACACGGCCTAGCACACGGGTGTGTGACTTGGCCATGTTGCATAAGTCAATATACCCTACAGTTTTGGCACGGCCTAGAATACGGCCTTGCACACGGGCGTGTATGGCCACTTCAAAGGGTACACTTGCAGGACACACACGCATGTG
Source organism: Gossypium arboreum (assembly GCF_025698485.1). Taxonomy (NCBI): domain Eukaryota; kingdom Viridiplantae; phylum Streptophyta; class Magnoliopsida; order Malvales; family Malvaceae; genus Gossypium; species Gossypium arboreum. The sequence goes on from NC_069080.1 coordinate 64,330,731, forward strand.
GTCGGCCGTATGACCCAAGTCAGTATGTATGCCCTCTTTCCACACGGCCTAAGACGAGCATGTCTACTAGCCGTGTGAGGCACACAAGCTGTTTACACGGCCGTGTGACCCTCGTTTACATGAAAAATTTCTAAGTTTTCAAAATTTTTTTATGATATCAATTTATTCCCGAACCACTTCTAAAGCATGTTTTAGGCTTTGTAGGTCTTTAAAAGGGACAATGTGATTGTGTAGAATGGTTTATGAGAATGATTGATTATTGTTGCATAAATGGATGCTTTATGTTGTAAATTGATTGAATGTGGGTGAGGGGTGTTATAAATCCATACCCCAAACATCAAACAATTCAACCTCCATAATTGGCTATTGCAACATTTCATTGCGTTCGGATATAGAACTTGTGTGCTAACACATATTGCATTGATTCACAAAATTGTGGGTGTCTTTGAATAATGAAGGCCAGTAGAATCCTGATTGGAGAACCTTAGCGGTAGTTCGCATGCCACCGAAATGACCTCCATAAGGAGTACCATGATACTGCTTCAGGATTGAAAGCATTTCCTCTTCTGGAACACAATGCCGAATCATGTTGTCATTGCATACCTTGAATAAATACGATTCGTTCCAATGATACTTCACTACTTCACAAAGAAATATTTTTTTTATGGCCTATGACTCCCAATTGGAGTTTTCCGCACACTAGATAATTAGCCATATTTTCATACCAAAGGGTTGCATCTACAGTAAATAACTTCTCATTCAGGAATGCGTTGACAATTTGAAGTACATTTCTATCTTTCCTGTCGATTTCCTGTAACAACCCGATTTAGGGACTAGTTAGAATAGTGGTCTTGAGACCACAAATCTGGAGTCAAATAATTATTTTATAATTATTTTGATGTTATAGCATGATTATACAAATGCATGGAAAATTTGGTGAAGAAATTTTAGCATTTGCAAGCTTAATTGTGAAAAAGGACTAAAACGCATAAAATGCAAAAGTCCTAAATTGATAGCTAAAAGTGTCAAATGGATAGCGGAACTAAATTGGGGGTATTTAAAAGACAATTAGACCCTAATTTAGAGCTTGGTTGGCCATGGGAGACAAATTGGTCAAAAAGTCCAAATTTGGTTGGGTTTGGTGGCCAATTTGACTAAAATAGAAATAAAATAAGAAAAAGATTATATCAAATTTTCATCTTCTTCTCTACCACCAAATTTTTAGTCATTTTTAGGGGTTTTTAACCCCTAAAAATTTCAGCAACTGGAAACACTCTCAAGTAACTGATTTTTATGAGTTTCTCGATGATTTTTACATTTTTGAGACCCTTGAAGCATGAGCTTACAAATGAGGATACTATTTTGCAAAATGATTAAGAGTTTAGGGTTTTTCCATGAAATGATTTGTAATGTTTGTTGAGTTTTTATGGAAGAAAATGAGTCTTGGGTGTCTTATAAACAACTTTTGTGAAAGGTGTTAGCATGAAAACACCTAAAAGGACCATTTTACATAAGTTGTAAAATAGATGATAAGTGTGTGAAATAATGGGGGTTTTGGATTGCTATAAGTGTAAAAAGTATTCAGCTAGGCATAAGACATGAAGAAATTCGATAAAATCGGACCTAGGGGTAAAATGGTTATTTTGTCAAAATCTAGGGCCAAAATGGTCATTTTACCAAAGATGTGAATTGTCGATTGCTAAATTCTATTTAGTGACTAAATAAGTACATTTTGTTATTATAGGTCAAGAAATACCAAATCCAAATCTAGACTGGGGGAAAGCCAAGCGAATCGATTAAATCAACTAGTTGCCACATTTTGTAATCCGAGATAAGTTGTATGTAAATAATACAACTACATTGATAATGTATGTGATTGAATTGTATTGAAATTACTATAGAATGAATTTCTTGATTGTGGAAATGAGATAATGTGATGAGAATAGAGATAGTAAAATTTCTGAATGAACCTCAGGAAATAAATCTGTTATTCATGCTATGACATTTGGGTCACTTGTGTGAGCTAGTGTAAGACATGTCTGGGACATGCATCGGCCACATTATGAGAGCCAGTGTAAGACCATGTCTGGAACATGGCATCGGCATTAAGACTAGCGCTAGTGTAAGACATGTTTGGGCCATGCATTGGCCTCGAGACGTAAGCCAGCGTAAAACATGTCTGGGACATGCATTGGCTATGAGATGTTTCAGTGTAAGACCATGTCTGGGACATGGCATCGGCACAGATATACTAGAGCTTGTGTAAGACCATGTTTGGGACATGGCATCAGCATCTGACCCCATGATTGAGGCTAAATGAGTATCCGATAAAGTTAAAATGGTTCAACGGTGAATGTATGATTTTAAGTTAACAAGGAAAGTATAACCGTGTTGTGAGTGGTACAGTACCTATATGGTATGTATGAACTGTGAGCTTGATATATGCTATATGAGGTGTATTGAATATTGATGAGTAAGTTGTGCTTAGGCCACTTGTGTATTATGATACTTGTTGATGAAAGGTAAAGTTATGTTGTATATTTATTTTTGTGCAACTTACTAAGCTTTATGCTTACTCGCTCTCCTTTTTCATTTTCTTATAGTCTCGCCTATCTAGCTCAAGGATCAACGGAAGTCAGAGATATCGATCACACTATCAATCTAAGCTTTCGATATAGTTTTATTTATATTTTTGAGTATGGCATGTATAAGGAACTAAACTTGTGTTTTGTGTCATTGAGAGTTGGTCAATTGTATTGGCTTGGATTGGAAAGCCTTCATTTTGTATTAAGCCTTGAATGTTGGATATTATTCATTTTGATTTATAGGCAAAGATGTAGTTTTCTTGGATGAGTAAAATGCACTAATGGAATGTTGTTTATTGTGGCTAATTTGGATGCATGAGATAGCCTTGTTTTGGTTTTGGTTGCTTATGTGTAGGTTGTGTATACAAGGGTGGCAATGAGGCTTGGTAAATAGCCTTATATTGTCCACACGAGTAGACACATGGGCGTGTGTCTAAACTGTGTGTGGCACACGGCCTACCCTACAACCATGTGGTCTGGCCGTGTGTCCCCTGCACGTAAAATTTTCAAGTCAGTATGCATGGCAGTAAACACACAGGCAGAGACACGACCGTGTGATAAACAATAAACGTAACATATTTTAATCTCATTCTTAATGTGTTTATGGATGATTAATGATGTAAATTAGTGAATTTGATGCTCCTAATCCCTTAAATTCATGTTTCTATACTTAGAAAAGCATTTGGGAGTAAAAGGAGAGAAAAAAGGGCCAAAATTGGAGTTTTCAGTATCCACACGGGCAGGTTACACGCCCATGTGATCCACACGAGCAGCCACACGCCAATGTGCCAGCTCGTGTCGACATCGCTCCCTGTTTCCCAAACACGTGAAAAAAACCAATTTTTAGGGTTTCTGAGCATTCAAAAGTCTAAAAATACATACTAGAAGAAGACCTAAGGGGAGACGCAGAGCAAAAAGCACAAATTACTCGAAGGAAGCCATTGGAATCGTCTCAGAAACAGATCCACGTCAAGATTGAATATCTCCATTCAAATTTCTCTCGAAAGGTACCTTTACTCTCCTCATGGTTCTCTCTATTTAAAGCCAGCTTCGTATCCACTTTTATGTTAGCTTCCTGATGTGGGATTCTTCCAACATCATAGTTTAAATTCAACACCAAGTTTTACCGCCCTCTATTATCAAAATAAATGCTCTTTGATTGCCATGAGTTCCGAACCCTGGACCTCCTTGTCAACTCTATGACGCCACCTTGCCACTTCACCACAAGCTCTTTTTGTGTCATATTTTATTTAACACAATAATTTAAAAGGCCCTCATCCAAGCATCCAGTTTTTTTTCACTTAATACCAAAATTTTTGCTAAAGCCCAAGTTTGAACCCAAGATTTCTCCAACACTTCTCAAAGCTATTAACCACTAAAGCAAACATTTAATTGTTTCATTTCATTGCACAATTAAATACCAATATACAACCTCCTTACGGACCCCAAGTCAAGGCCCAATACTTCTAGGCCCAAATTCGGGGTGCTACAATAGCAATCTGATTGTACCCAGAATAGCCATCTAAGAAGCAATAATAGGCTCTTCCAACAAGCCTGTCCAACATTTGGTCATTGAAAGGAAATGGGAAGTGGTCCTTCCTTATGGCAGCATTAAGTTTTCAATAGTCCATACAGACTCACCATCCCATAGGGATGCGTGTAAGAATTACTTTTTATTTTCTATTGCTAACCACTATGATGCCACTTTTTTATGAACGCATTGCACTGGAGTTACCCAATTGCTATTAGAAATAGGGTAGATAATTCCAACATTAAGCGACTTTATAATTTCTTTCTTAACAACTTCCTTCATATTCTCATTTAATCTTCTTTGTTTCTCAATTGACTCCTTCGCTTCATCTTGACACTTGATCTTGTGCATGCAAAAAGATGGACTAATGCCTTGGATATCAACAATACTCCAAGCAATAGCTCGTGTATGTTTCTTAAGAATATGGACCAATTTCTCTTCTTGAGTTGCATCCAGTGTTGTGGAGACAATAACTGAGAGAGTATTATTATCACCAAGAAAGACATATTTAACATGAGTAGGGCGGTTTCAATTCCAGAGTAGGAGCTTCATTGATAGATGGCTTGAAAATTGGACCTGTTCTGTAGGTTAAGTCCAAAGATTCAATTTGCCATCCATGCCTGGGTTCAATATTATTAGTTTCAACCATGTTGTCATAATTATCTAAGAATCCACTATCATATGTCACTATAAACAACTTAGGAAGTATTGTGCTTTGGTTATTGAATTCTTTCACAATTTAAATCATCTAGCACATCGATAGTATGGCAATGTTCTTTATCCTTGCATTGAATAGATTGGAAAACATTGAATGTAACGTGCTCATCATTAAGTCACATGGTTAGTTCACCTTTGTAAACATCAATAAGAATTCGTCCGGTGGTTAAAAATGGTCGTCCCAAGATTATGGGAACCTCATTGTCTATCTCACAGTCAAGTATGATAAAATCAGCTGAAAAAATGAATTTATCCACAGGAACTAAGATATCTTTGATTTGCCCTTCAGGTTGAGCCAAGAATCGATCAGCTAGTTGCAATGTCACTACAGTAGGTTTCATGTGACCAATTCCCAACTTTGTAAAAGTTGATAGCAGCATTAGGTTGATGCTAGATCCCAAGTTGCATAATGCCTTGCACAAATAATGATTGCCAATTGAACATGGGATAGTAAAGCTCTTAGTATCATTCATTTTTGAGGGAAACTTATTTGTCAAAAAAGTGCTACAGCCCTCTGTGAGTGCAATAGCTTCCATATCACTGAGCTTCTTCTTCTTGGACAAGAGCTCTTTCATAAATTTCCTATAATTTAGAATTTGCATAAGAGTGTCTCCTAAAGGAATATTGAACTAAAGTTGCTTTAGTGTGTTCAGGAGTTCTTGGTACTGCTTATTCTGCTCATTCTCCTTGAATCTTTTTGGAAAAGGTAAGGGTAGAGATACATCTGATTGAGTTGACACCTTTGGTTTTGTCGACAGTTTTGAAGGTTGGACATTACGCATAGAAGTGACAATTTGTGGAACTTCTTTGCCTAGTATATCGAAAAGCTCTTTGTCTGGTGCTACAATAGAGTCTGTAGTCGGCTTGATAGTTCGTTTACCACTCCTAAGCATGATAGCCTTGCAGTGTTCTTTCCCCCTTGGACTGGGATTTTCCATGTCACTAGGTAGTGTGCCCGGTGGTCAAGTATCCTAATTTGAAGCAAGTTGTCCTAATTGTGCTTCCAACGCTCGAATGGAAGATGAATTCCCTTGCACAATAGCTTCTGTGTGAATCATATGCTCCCGCATTAAAGCCTCAAGAGCAGTTAACGGGTTAGAAGGAGAAGCTTACGTGTACTGTTGTTGTCGATAATCTTGAACTTGCTAATGTGGCATTGAAGAGTGTTGTGGATGCGTCTTATTCTGGTGTGGATGCATCTGGATTTGTTGTGGATCCATCTGAGTGTGCTAATTGTAGTTCTGCTGTTATTGATTGTAATTCCCTTGTTTTGAATTATAATTGCCTTGAGTAGATATATTCCCATATTGGAATGTCGCAACATTTTGTTCAGCATCTGAGTTACCCAAGACTTTTGATTGCATGCAGAATTATTATAAGAGTTGCCATAAGAATTGTTGTGGATGTTACTAACATAAAAGGTATTCTCTGCATTTTATGGACAATCTTCATAACTATGGTTGTCATTGCTAATCTCACAACAAAAGGTAGGAACATCAACTTGTTGAACGACTTGTATAGGTGCAACATCACTAGTCCCTTGCATATTTTTTATCATATTTACAAGAGAAGAAACTTAAGCACTAAGTGTAGATATTGCATCGAATAAAATAACTCTAGGAGTAGCTTTTGCTTGTGCAAATCTAAATATAGGATATTGATAATCATTCTAAGCAATTCTCTCAAGAATTCCAATAGCATCATTATAGTAAATCCAAAAAAGGACCATTGGTTGATGTGTCAACAAGATTCCTCGTGTGTGAATTCAAACCACTATAAAAAATCTAAATTTGTGTTTCCTATTGAATGTTGTGCATGGGACAACATCAAAGCAAAGAGTAATAACGTTCCCATGTGGTGTGAAGATTCTCATCGTCCAACTGATGATAAGCTGTAATATCATTTTAGAGACAAGCATTCATTGTCAGTGGGTTAAATCGCAAAACAGATTGTGTTGTTAGTGCATTCCAAGAAATAATTGATCCGGCAAGTAGCCCAAGGAACTATGTATGTAACAACCTATTTTTAGTCAAATCGGAACAGTGGTTTTGGAATAAAAATTTTGGAGTTGAAATAATTATTTTATTAATATTTTAATGTTTATAGTATGATAAAAAGGACTTAATCGCGTAAAATGTAAAAGTGAAGTTCTAATAGTTAAAGGTATCAGATAGTTATGAAAGTAAATAGTGGAGGTCCTTATGTTGTAATTAGACCATTATTAAAGTAAGTTGACAAAGATAAACATCACTTATGTAAATTTTTATTGTTTAAAGTAACGTTAAATAAGTAATTTGGTTAATTAAATGATAAATTAATAAAAAAAAGTAATTTTATTCATTCGTCATCTTCCTAGTTGAAACTAGGGCATAGAAAAACCATGAAAAGAGTTTGAAGCATTAGGCCTAGTCTCCTTGAGCATGTAAGTCCATTTTTGTTCTATTTTAATGATTTTTATGTTTTCAGGATCGTTGCAACTAGGTTTAGCTAGCCCAGGGACTAATTTGTAGAACTGTTAAAGCTTTAGGATGTTTCCATTGATGAATCTGTATGGTCTTTAATGATTAATGATAGTTATACAAGTTTTATTAAGTGATTTTTATTGAAAATGTAAATTAGGGATTAAATTGTGAAGTAAATGAAAAATATGGGCTGCTAGGGACCTAATTGAATTTCAGCTAGCATGGGTTTAGGTGGAATTGCATGAATTTGTGTTTTTATGAGATAAGGAATAATTTGTAAAGAAATTGAAATATTAGGGAAAAAAGTGTAATTTTTTCATAATGTGAAATTTGGATTAAATTGAATAGAGTGATGATTGAATAAGCTAAATTTTATATTATATAGATCAAGAAAAACGAAGTTCGGATCTGGATCGAGGGAAAAACAAAGTAATTGACTAGTAGATCCATTTCACCGATTTTATGATTGAGGTAAGTTTGTATGATTAATAAGCTTTGTGTTAAATGTGTTTATATGCTTAAATATTATAATTGTATTATTACAACACTCTGGAATCTATCAACAAATCATTGACACAGTGAGAATCCCGGTTGGACCTTAGGAATAGATAGGATACTAGTGACATGTCATTAGAGGTTACTGTGATTATGTGATTCGGGTGCTAGTCCTGTACGTCCTACTAGTGGCTGAGTATACTGGCATGTGTTGTAGTTACTTGATATCTTGTCTGAGCAGCACCGTGTAGCTACGTCTTGACCGATAGCTTGTGTTAGCATGCCCATTGATAGCTTGAGAGTGAGCGTATATGTGATATGAGATGGAGATAGCTTTGGCTATGTATGTGGCACTTCGGTGCAAGATTCCTGAGTATCTAATATTATTCTGAATGGTTCAATGAGAAAAGATAATGGTACTTGGATGTAAGCAATGATACAGACTAGTTCAGGTACTTGTTGTAACAACCCATTTTTCAGTGAAATCGGAACTATGGTTTCAGGACCACAAATCCAATTCGAAAATAAGGTTTATTTTTATTTCATTTTATGGTCCATATTATAATAGGCATGTCCCGTGAAAATGTTGATACTAAAATTTTATCGATTAAGTGTTTAATTATGAGCAGTACTAAATCGTATAAAATGTGAAAGTTGAATTCTAGTAGCTATAAGGATTGAATTGTAACACCCCTAACCCGTATCCCTCGCCGGACTAGGGTTAAGAGGCATTACCTGACATTTAAAAACATTTATCAATCATTCCACAACTTTAATCATACATCATCATATCATAGCAATTCATACACATATAGTCCCTTGAGAAGGTCTACGAAACCTTAAACATGCTTTGGAAGGGGTTCGGGACTAAACCAAAATCATATAAAAATTTCATGAAATTATAGGTCATATGCCCTTGTGAATAGGCCGTGTGCCTCACATAGTTACCCGGCACACCGTGTCATAGGTCATGTGAAAATAGAGCATACATACTGACCTGAACCACACAGCTGGAGACATGCCCGTGTGCCTTGGCCATGGTCGAAACTGACTTGGGTCACAGAGCTAACCACACGCCTGTGTGTCTAACCTGTGTACCCTTTAGAACAGCCACACACGCCCATGTCTAAGGCTGTGTGGCTCACACAGCCACTAGACACGGCCGTGTGTCTAGGCTACGCTCGAGGCTAACTTTAAATTGTAAGACTACCCCAGGGGACACACGACCATGTAACGTGATCGTGTGTAGCACACGGTTGAGACACACGCTCGTGTCTCTACCCATGTATACAAAAATAGGTTATTTGTAAAGCCAATTTGCCACCCATTTTGGGTAATCCCTACAAGCATAAAACCAAGCACATTTCATGACCTAATGGCAATCAAAACCATACTAAATCATGCACAAATTGACCCATGATATCATCATTCATTTCCAAATACAAATCCAACTCAAACATACCAATTGAAATTACTAACTTCATATCAAAAACATATGATTCATACATCATATTAATCCATTTCAATTCATAGCATTTCACATCATATCAACTTCCCAAATCAACCATGAAACTTAACAAAATTGACTATTTCATTTGGCCATTCAAGAGCACATCAAAACATACCATTTTTGAACATAAAGCATATACTAAAATTCATTCATAATTTCATCCATAACCAAGCCATATCACATGGCTAGATACACACATCTCAAAACATGTCCAAATTTCTCTAGCCTATACATGCCATACTTCAATATTCATATTTTCAAATGATATCAAAAATATAATTTGATAGTGTGGTGATGTTCCTCGACGACCCCCGAGCTTCCGGTAGCTTTGATAATCTATAAAAAAAAATTGAAAAACACACAAAGTAAGCTTTCAAAAGCTTAGTAAGCCATATACAAAGAAACTTATCATATGACAGAATTCTAAACCAATTCAAATTTTACAAATTAGCCCTCATATTTTCACATTTTGACATTTTAATTCTTAAACACAAAAATCACAAAATATACAAAATTTGTATATACACATGCTTAGCCAAATTTTCTCTTAACCCATATAAGTCCACATATTTCATTTATTTCACATTTTAGCCCCTCAATTTCTCTTAACCCATATAAGTCCACATATTTTATTTATTTCACATTTTAGCCCCTCAATTTCTCATTTTCACAAATTAGCCTAAAATACTCAAATTCATCAAAAATCCCAATACAAAACAGAGTAATCTAACACATATATTTCATTTTCTATCATCAAACTTCATCAAACTCACATTATCAACAATGACACTTCTTAAAATCATAATCAAATTCTGAAATTGAGGCATGAGCTTGATAGATTACTAAGAAAAATCTCAAAAACATAAAAATCATCAAAAACTGAACAAAATGCATACCTTAATCAAGCTTATCAATGGCTGAATAGTTTAAGCATTCAAACCCTATCTTTTTCTTTTATTTTCGGTGCAAATATGAACAAAATTATCACCATTTTGTTTTATTTTAATTAATACATTAACTTAATAATAAAATACCATTTTGACCTTACTAATATCATTTAAAATCCACTAACTCATGACTTATCTCCATGCATTAATTCAATGTTATAATTGCATTATAAGGAACCCACATATATAAAGGCAGTAATTCAGCGCTTATTCATGTAGCACACAACTATTGCATTTTCTACGATTAGGTCCTTTTATCAAATTGAGTACAAAAATGATAAAATTTTTACACGAAACTTTCACACATATGTCATCACATGCCGTAAACACATAAAATAATATTAAAATATTTTTCTGACTCAAATTTGTGGCCCCAAAAACCACTATTCTGACTAGGGTCTAAACCGGACTGTTACATAAATAGCTATGGAATTCAAATTTAGATGTCCTTATATGGAAATTAGACCATTAAAGAAAAGTTTGTAGATTCTTGGTGACTCATCCATGGAAAAATTAGAAAAGGTCAAGGACTAATTTGGAATTTGAAATAGTTAAATTAATTAAAAGACGATTAAAGAAAATATCGTCTTATTATTGTCATCTTCAACCTAAAATTCGATGGAAACCCTAGGAGAGATGGGAAACTTTCAAGGTTGAATTGGGTAAGTTCTCTTGTCGCATTTTTAGTAATTTTGGTATTTTTGAAACCAGGATATCTTAATCTCTCTATTTGAGGTATTAATTTGAGAAGTCATCAAGATATGAAAATGGGTCATGGATTTATATGCTGGAAATTAGAAATTTATGGTATAAAATGAAAATTATTAATAGATAAACAACTTTTACGAAGTGATTTTTGATGAAACCATGATTTAAAGACTAAAATGAAAAGTTGTAAAATTTGATGAAAAATTCTAAAATTTTATGAATACATGTGTTGTAAAATTTCTAATGGGGCTTTGGTTAGGTTTGGAATAGGGAGTAATTTGCACAAGTTTCATTTTCCGGGCCTAGGGACAATCAGAATTTATGGAAAAGTTAAGAGAATTTTGCCTAGGACTTAAATTGAGTCCATTTAAATATGAAATGTGTGAAATTGATGGTTAAATTCATCTATATAGATCCAGAAAACACTAATTGCAAGTTAGATCGAGGAGAAGAAAAGTTTTGAATTAGTAGATTTCTAAAGCAGACAAGTGTCGAGGTAAGTTCGTGTAACTTAATCGAGCATGTAATTATGTTAATTGAATGTGGTGTTTGTTTGTAATGTGATTTATGTTGATGTGCTTTACTTGTATGCTATGATGGAAAATTGATACATGCTTGAAATGGTGATAAAGGGTTAAGTCTCAATTGAATGTGAATTTCGATGATTATATGTGCTTTCCCGAAACTAATAAGTTCCTGCATTTGTTGCGGATGGGGTTTAGCTCAGACGAGTAATCGCATTGACCTTGTTATATAAAGGATTAAGCATGGACGGGTAATCCGATATAATCCCTTTCAAGCATACGTTATGATTAGGGTTTAGCCTAGACTAGTAATCCTATTCAAGCCCTTTTGAGTATACATCATATAAAGGATTTAGCCTGTACTAGTAATCCTGTTATACGATATGTGGCTTGAGAGAGTGTTTCTTGGTTAAGTGCCCTAAGAGGTACCTTTGAATAAGCAATTGACGGATTATTGAATCGTACACTTCGAGTGTACTATTTGAGCATCCATAGGAATTCAATGATTCAATGGACATATAACTTTTGACATGTCATGAAAATCTTGAGTGATATGATAATGACTTGAAAGAATATTGCTTGATGAGCTCATCTATGTAACTTGATTGATATGAAGATTTTGGTGACTAACATGTTTGATTGAATGTATGTGATTAGGCAATTTAGCCAAATGGATGGAAACATAACATTGTATGCTTAGATTTAATAAACAAGATTGGTACGTTTAGTTTCTGTTATACGAACTTACTAAGCATGTAATGCTTACACTATTTTATTTTCCCTTGTTTTATAGTGCTCAAAAGCTCGTGAAGGCTGGAAATCACTTGAGCATTGTCACACTATCAACTAGCCAATTTGGGTATACTTACTATGAATCATTTTGGTATAATGGCATGTATAGGACAACTTGGCCAATAGTGGCTTGAAAATGATATTTTGTAACCTAGCCATTAGAATGGCTAGTAATGGTTTATTTTCGTATGATTAAGTAGGTTATGATGATATATTCATATGTGATATGTTATGTATATGTGATCAAATGATGCAAATGCCTAAGTTATTCTAAGGTAAGTTTATAAACACATATGCATTAGTGATATACCTTGTTTAATGATGGAAATTGCCCAATTTGAATGCTTGAATTGGTTGGTTTTGGATGTGTGTTTCAAGTACAGGTCGTGGGTGAAATTTTGGGTGAGAAATGAAGCTAGAAATAGCTTCATTTTTTCCACAAGGGCAAACACACGGGTGTGTGTCTAGACTGTGTGACACACTATCAGGCACATGAGCTTGTGTGTAGACCCTATGTGACACATGGCCTGGTACCATGGGCTTATGGTTAGGCCATGTGTCCCCTGCACCTAAATTTTAAGAAACTGAATGCTCAAAATTGAGCATACGAGTAGAGACACAGGCGTGTGTCTCAGCCATGTGTGCCACGTGGCCTAGAATACGGGTGTGTGTCTTGGCCGTGTGAAACCTGCACCTAATTTCGAATTGAATTAATTGACCACACGGCATAGCACATAGGTGAGTGGCAAGGCCATGTGTCCAAGTTAGAGAGTTACATAGGGTTGAACATGGCTTCCAACACAGGCGTGATCTAGGGTCACACAGACGTGTCCCTTGGACCACACGGGCATGTGAGCCTTGCACCTTGGAAAAATTTTATAATTTCGTGAAAAATTCTTAGAGGTCCCGATTAAGTCCCGACTTGATTCTAATGCTTATATTGGGCCTTGAGGGCCTAATCAAGGGACATTATGAATGATCTCAGTAAATGAATAGTACGGGCCTTGAGTACGGGTCCGTAAGGAGGTTGCATATAAGCATTTAATTGTACAAGGAAATGACAAACCTGGGCTTTAGCAAAAATTTTGGTTTTAAGTGAATAAAACCCTGGATGCTTGGATATGGTCTTTTAAATTATCATGGTAAATAAATGACACAAGGAAGCATGTGGTCTAGTGGTTGTGGCGTCATTAAGGTTGCAAGGGAGCTTGGGTTCAAGTCTTGGCTCTTGCAATTTATTTTGGTTTTTCCTTTAAAGGAACCTAGACTTTGGCCTATAGACATTATAATTAATTGAGGCTAAAATGGTGACACAAAGAGCCTTGTGGTGTAGTGGCAAGGTGGCTTGTTGTGTAACTGTGAGGTTTAAGGTTCAAGTCTTAGGATGCACAATGGGGTATTTATTTTGCTATTTGAGTTTTGTAGGAGGTGGAGTTGGACTGGAACTCTGTGGTTGAAGTGGTCATACAAAAATAAGGAATTTTCCTAATGGTTGAAAGTAATCCCACATCGGAAAGCTAACATGGGAATTGGTGAGAATCTAGCTTTAAATATAACGAACAAGATGAGTTGGTGATCACTGGTTTTAGGAGGGATTATTCCATACCTGCTTAACCATGGTTGGTAATCGTGGACTTCGACGCGTTCTCATCAACAGGTGTGTATTCATGCCTTTCTTTGTTGGAGGTTGACAAAAATTGGAAATTTGAAACCTCGATATTCGGGGCCTCATGAGCATGCGATCGCACAAGGGGCGAACCGAGCCCACAAATCATGGGCAATAGACTATAGAGGCCGCCATGAGCATTCTAGTGTGCTGGGGCTGTTCTGGGCCGTGTGGGACCAATGAGCTTGTGGGCCCCACATGGATTGAATCTGCAACTTGTGATAATTGTTGGACCGGGCTATATATGTCACATAGCCATATCTAAATTTGGGCTAAATGGGCCCCACGAGGGTATGGGCCCACTTGGGTTGAGTAGTGGGCCTTGGGGCCATTTACACCGTTATGTCTGTTTCGGTTACTTAAGTCGTTTGAGGCGACAATGGACCTTCTGTTGAGTCGTTGATACCCCCGGTTTATAAAATTACTGAAATACCCCTGTAAGGTAAAATGACTGTTTTGCCCTCGAAGGTAAATGACTGATTTGTCTGTGATTTGTTTGACTGATTTTGTGCATGACACTCTGCATACATGACATGCTGCTCAGGATTGGGATATTGTTATGGAGGAAGAAACTGTATTGGTGGTTGTGCCACATATTTTGATATTAGCAGCTTTGCTGCGATTCTAATTAGTGCCACAACCGGTGCTAACACTATAAGTGCAGGGATGGCGTGGGTGATTTATTCCCAACAGGTAGTGCATGGTTGGACTAAGGCAAGTACAGGGTTGGATGGGTTATTATGCATTATTCATATGGGTTTGATTCTGATATAGGCTAGGCCCAACTGATATTGATTCTGAGATGGGCTAGGCCCAATTGATACTGTGATGGGTTGAGACCCAAATGTTAATGAATCGGGCTTTGGCCCACACATATTCTGAGTTGGACTGTTTTGTTTCTGATTTAGGCTCAAGCCCAGATTGGTTCTAAATTCTATTTTTGACTTACTTTTTGGATGCCAGGGGATTACACACTGAGTTTTCGTAAACTCACCCCATTTTTAATTATGCAGGTAATCCCTAGCATTAAGAGGATCGGTGTTGCTAGGGACTCGGAGATGGCCTCATAGCTGCTTTTGTTATCTGCTACTTTTATTTGCTTCTCAATACTTTAATTTCGTTTGGGTTTGTAATAAGGCCTCTCTATTTTTTATTTTAAACTTTGGGATTTTATTTACTATGTTTTATATCTGTTAGAAATAAATTGCGGTTTTCCAAAACAATAATTGTTTCCAAAACACTACGTTTTCGCAACTTAACTTTTAAACATCACGTTTTCGTAAATCGGTTACTTTTAAAATTAGCTTCTGCCACCTAAAAAGAATTTCAGGAATAATATTAATAAGTTTTCAATGTACTGCATTTTAAATAAGAAGGGTTTTTAATGAAAACATGGTTTTCGTAAAACACTTCAATATGACACGCCAGATTTAGACCATAGCATCTAGGCCGGGTTTGGGGTGTTACAAATTTACATAAGTTATTTGTAAATGTTTCTGAATATTTTGGTAATGCTCTGAAACCCTGTTCTGATGATGGATACGGATTAGGGGTGTTACACTCGTGATAAGTTTCCCAAGTAAGTGATAATTGATTAGTTCATATGAAAAGTAAGTGAAAGTTGATAAATTTATACATGATACATAGAATTATAGAAATGTGCAAATTGTTGAGTTGAATGTATTGCTTATATTTATTTATGTTCTTTAAATTGTGAATGAATTGGTATATTATACTTATTAATCATATGAGATTACTAAGCTATAAAGCTTACTTTGTTTATTTTACCATGTTTATAGTGATTTCAAAGCTTGCTCAGATTTGAGGATCATCGGAGACTTCATCACACTATCCTACAATCACTTTGGTACTTTTGAACTTAAGAATTTTGAGTATATGGCATGTATAGGAGTTTGGTTATTTTGGTACATATGCGTTAGCTATGAATTTAGCCATTTGAATTGGCTTGTAAATTTCAAAAGTTTGGTTTTGTATATAGCCATGGAAGTTGGCTTAATTTGGTTAGATTTGATTGTGTATATAATTGTGCATATGGCTTGTGTGTGAACTTGATGATGGATTTATGTGATGCTTGTTGATAATAGGTAATATGGATAGCAAATGGTTGAGTTATAATATTGGTAGGATAGTGAATCTAAACAAATGATGCATATTTGGAATTGGTTATTTTGATGTTTTGGTAAAAGTGAGTTTTGGTTTGAAATTAATTGGTGTATTGTGGTATTGATGTGTCTTGTATTCGTTGGTGTTGAAATGGTATGAATTATGCATGAATGAGGTTAATAGAATGCCTATTTTTATGCCATGTGTAACACCCCTAACCCGTATCCATCATCGGAACAGGGTCTCAGAGCATACCGAAACTTTCAGAACATTTTACAAATAATTTCTATAAATTACTATTCATTAACTGAAATCATTTAAAATGCCCCTTAATTGGACCATCGAGGCCTAATATGAGCATTAGAATTGAATCAGAACTAAATTGGGAACTCTAAGAATTTTTTATGAAATTTCAAAATTTTTCCAAGAGGCAAGGCTCACATGCCCGTATGGTCCAAGGGACACTCCCGTGTGACCCTAGGACACGCCTATGTTACAGGCCGTGTTCGACCCCGTGTAACTCTCTGACTTGTGCACATGGCCATGCCACACGCCCATGTGCTAGGCCATGTGGTTAATTAATTTAATTCGAAATTAGGTGCAAGTTTCACACGGCCAAGACACATGGCCATGTTCTAGGCCGTGTAGCACACACGGCTAAGACACACGCCTGTGTCTCTGCTTGTGTGCTCAATTCTGAGCATTTTGTTTCTCAAAATTAAGGTGAAGGGGACACACAGCCTAACCACATACCCATGTTACCAGGCCGTGTGTCACACACGGTCTAGACACACACCCGTGTGTCTACCCGTATGGACAAAATGAAAGCCATTTTAATTAAATCGACACTCAAACGGAAAAGTTAAAACACGAAAATTTCATTGATATAAATTCACACATAATAAACACAGAAAATAATTTTAAAATATTTTTTTAACTCGGATTCGTGGTCTCAAAACCACCATTTTGAATAAGGTCTAAATCTAGCTGTTACATGGAATGGTTGGTATTAGATGGGTGTTTCGAGCGCAGGTCTTGGGTGAAATTTTGGGTGAGAAATGAAGCTAGAAATGGCTAATCGCGTAAAATGAAAATTTGAAGGTTAAATGTGAAGTGTCTAATTGTTGTTGTCTTTATAATATGATGCACTTATAATGCAATTAGGCCATAATTAAATGAGTGTACGGTAATGACCATGATTTATAGTGGTTTTATATTTTATAAGAAAGGTTATTTATGTAAAATAATTAATAAGATATAATAACATAAAACATAAAAAAAATTAAAGCCACTGTGTTCAACTTTTTATGTTGATCGAAACATCAAAAGAAGAAATAAAAATAAAGCGTTTGAGGTTTGGCCCTTCGTTAAGTTTAATCAAGGTCTGTAACTAGCTCAGTTTTTGATAATTTTTACGTTTTTGAGATCGTTGCAGTGTAATGTACAAAGCCCATGTTTGAATTTCTGATTTTGATGAATATTTTGAGTTATGACATTGATGAATATTTGAGTTTTGTGATGTTAGTTGATGAATTATGAAAGATATGTTTTTGATTGATATGTTTTGTATTGGAATTTTGATGATTTTGAGTCATTAGGGCTAAATTGCAAAAATAATAAATTAAGGGACTAAAATGTAAAATAAATGAAATGTATGGACTTGTATGAACATGGGTAGTATTCGGCCTAAGCATGGTGTGTGCAAATTTTGCATGTTTTGTGTTTTGTGCTATTTGGACTAAATTGTAAAAGTGTGAAATGTCAGGGGTAAAATGGTAATTTGCCCATTTATGTGTTTTTGGACTAAAGGGAGTGAAAATATATTTGAATGAGTGTAATTTGAATATGTTTAGATCAAGAACCAAAAAAATCAGATTTGGATCCGGGGAAAACCAAAGTTGTCAATTAGCCATCCCATTCCGATTTTCATCGTTCGAGGTAAGTTTATAAGCAAATAAATATTGTTAATTTTAAATAAATACTAGTTTTATATGCTGAAATGAATTATGTGAAAATGTATATATGTAAGCCGATGTGAATATGCTTGAAAGCTATGTGTACGAGTTTGATTCGATCGAGTTACGACGTCTGAAAGAGTCAGACGAACCTTAGGAATAGCTAGGATACATATGTCATGACATAGGATTCCTATATTGTTCTCATGTAAGACCACGTCTAGGACGTTGGCACGATATATGTGATTATGTGTAAGACCATGTCTAGGATATCAACATCGTATTTAATTCGTGTAAGACCCTGTCTAGGATAGTGGCATCGATATCTGATTACATGTAAGACCACATCTGGGACGTTGGCATTGTACGACATGTGCGATTATCTGAGTATCCTATTCAATTCTGAATGGTTCAATGGGCAATGATAAGTTGTGATTAAATGTGTAAAATGAGATAAAGTGATCAGGTATGTGATAGCTTATTACTTATTTGAAATAAGGTAAGTAGGTTACTTGATATGTGTTGCAAATCATATATAATGTAAATTAAAATATATGTGTATATGAAAAGTACATTCAGCCAAGGGTTATGTATAGTGATATCTTATTTGTGATTTATGTGCAAATACATGTAATGATTATATTCGACCTTATGACTATAAAATGTGATTATGTTATTGTAAATTGGTTTGGTTAGATTGAGTTATTATTTGCTTATGACTTACTAAGCTATGATAGCTTACTGTATGTGTTTATGTTTACCTCTATTTTATAGATTTTGGAGATTAGTTACTAGCTCGGGGATCATCAACAAAGATCATCACACTATCGACTGTTTTTGGTATTTTATAAGTTTGAATTTGAACCTATGGCATGTATAAGGTAGGTTATGTTTGGTTAAGTTTGAAGTGTGCGTATATTAAGCCATGCGAAAATGGCTAATATGCTATGAGAAAATATGAAAGTTTAGTCAAGTTTATATGTGTTTTATGTATTGAAAATGGTTGGCGATTTTGAATGTGGCTTGATTGAATCAGCATGGTATATACATAAGTATGTTTGGTTGATTCGGTTATGGATTATGCTAAGATAAAATATACATGTGAACTTGGTTGTTATGTTTAGTTAAGCTGTTATATGTGATTTGGCATTAAAGGTTATTTGGTTATATTCGAACATGGTAGGAGTTTATTTTGACATGTTTATTACATGGTATGTAAGTTTGTGTTTTGGTTATATATCTATATTTGGTTAATGATTTATTGTTGAAAAGTATAATTTGTTATAAGAATTGGTTTGGAAATCGTTTATAATGTACTTGTATATTCGTTACATGTTAAAAATATATGTGATGGTTATAATCAACTTTGTGATTCGACAATGATGGTTTAAGAGGTAAAATATTGAGTATAAATTGTATGTGAAATGGTTATATAGATTCATTTGTTAATTGATAATTAACGAAGGTGTACAAGTAAATTTTTTCTAGTCGAATAGATAAGAAACGAATTGGTCTTGTATATGATATTTTGGTATGATGCATAACATGTGAAATTGACATATTTTGTTTAGGCATTAATATTTATAAATTTGGTTTATTAAAGTTACATATATGCTTGGTCAATAATTGGTGTGAATGGTATGTTTGGTTATTAATGTGCGCACATATAGGGTTAGCTAAATGATATGTTTTCTATTTATCAATATTAAATATATATATATATTAGCATGAACTTGATATATGTGTATGAGTGTCTTAAGGTAAGCACATGGAGTTTCTTATGCATTAAGATATGTTATAATTCGATGATTGCATGTTTGTAATTACGCTTTTGTTCAGTAATGCCTCGTAACCCTAATCCGGCGATGGATATTGTGACAGCCCAAAATTTGACCCTAGTCGGGATGTGGTTTCGGGACCACAAAACCGAGTCACAAAAATAATTAGGTGTTATATTCTGTGCTTATTGTATGTGGAATTTGTATGTGTAAATATTTCGTGCCTTGATTTTATTAATTAGGTGCTAATTTATAAGAAAGGACCCATGTGATAGGACTTGAAAATGCGATAGGTGAAATTTTAAGTGGCCAAATAATGCATGAAGTAAAGACATGAGGGATTTGCATGTCAATTTAGCCAAACTATAGGAAGTGACCGGCCATGGTAATGAAGATAGACAAAATGTGATGGGTAAAGAATATAATAAACATGTTGTGGGAGGAACAATAAAATATGAGGGGAGTGGGAAGAGAAACCAAGGTTGTTTCATCCTTGCCCCCCCCATTGTGCCGTAACTAGAAAAAAAAAAGAAGAAAAGTGTTCATCCTCCTTAGCTTGGCCGAAACTCAAAGGAAGAAGGGGAGATAGCCAATCGGTCACCCTTAAGCTTGGAACAAGGTAAGTGATTTCATGTTAGTTCTTGAAATATTAGCATACATTAAGCTAGTTACTAAGTTTCCTACTTAGCCTTGTCAAAATCTTGATTGTGTGGTGATAGTGGGTAATCGGCCATGGAAGAAATGGAGGAAAATGATTGTTGTCTTGTGTTTTAAGGAGAAATGGTGGATGGGTGAAAGAAACAAGTTTTTATTCTTGTTTCTTCTTGGCGATTCTAAGGGAGCAACCATTCGGTTACTAAGCTATAAATAAAGTGAGAAATTCATGTGAATTCTTGAAACGTTAGATGAAATCGAGCTAGTTACCAAGTTCTCTAGGTAACCCATGCTAGAAATTGTGATTTTGGGTTGACTAGGATTTTCGCCATAGTGGTCATTGAGGATTAAGGTTTATGTTTCATGCTAAACTTGATGAATCTTGGTGTATGGGTGTTTGAACTAAACTAATGATCAAATAGATGCACAAATACAAGTAAGAAGAATCGGCTATTGTATGTAATACTATTGCCGAATGTGAAAATACTATACTTGAGTAATGAATGTGGTTGGAGTTGATAATCTGAAAGGAATGCTTAAATGTGTTTGTTTAAAGAAGAAATTGATGAAGAATGTATGTGATCCTAGCAAGTGTATTCGACTTAGTACCTTATAATGTGAAAACCTTGGAATTTATTTTTGATTTCGTGTATGTATGACCAAGAACAATCGGCCTTATAATGGCGTTTTGGTTTAAAAGTCGATTGATAGTTTATAATAAAATGAGTTGATATGAGATGCTGAATGTGATTAACAAGTAAACATTATTGAGAAAATATTGAATACTTCTACTTGCATTCGTTAAGCTCAAGAGCAAAGGGAGCTAAATCCGATAAAGGGAAGGAAAAAGTGATCGAATAGCCGTTGAAGTCGTTTCGACAACATCCGAGGTAAGTCCTCAAGAAATGACCCTACTCGAATTATGTGAAATGAAATATGGATGTGTAATGATTATTGATTTATGTGTGTATGAGTATTTGAATGATACCCGGGCTAAGTCCCGAAGGCGATTATGCAAGTGATATGTTTGTGTTTGAGCCTTAGTAACGAAAATGAAACATGGATGTGTAATGATTATTGATGTATGTGTGTGCATGAGCAATTGAATGATATCCGGGCTAAGTCCCGAAGACATTTATGCTAGTAATTATATCTGGGTTAAGACCCGAAGGCCATTGTGCTAGTGACTACATCCGGGCTAAGACCCAAAGGCATTCGTGCAAGTTGTTAAATCCGGGCTAATACCCGAAGGCATTTGTGCAAGTCGTTCTATCCGGGCTAAGACCCGAAGGCATTCGTGCATGTGGTTATATCCGGTTGTATTCCGAAGAAGCTTGGGCTGGAGGTGAGCGTTGGTTGCTGTAATAAATTTAATTAGTACGCTCGAAAAGTCCAAAGGATAAGGTATGTTTATATGTGCATTGGAAAAGTCGATATGTTTGAGTAACATTCGCTCAATCGACTAACGAGTTTTTAGCTATTGAATTGATTGATATCTTGTGAAAGTATATAATGATGAAGTGTGAAGTAAGAATGATATATGAGTCTAGTTTCATTAGAAACAAACAGCACCAGTATTAAAGCCCTGTACATGCAGGGATATTCAAGTTGTAATCTTGCGAAGGTCGAAAGCGATCGATCCTGTAACATGGGTGACTTTAACTAATAAACTGTACCAATTGGCCCAACAAAAAATTCTAGAAATAAATCCATGGAAGGATATATGAGTATAAATTCAGGTAAAATTTACGGAATCAGTTTCCGAGTTTTGAAACTCGAGATATGATTTTAAGGCGACGATGATGCGCTTTTCCACTGTCTGAAATGCCAAATTGGTCGGTGCTTTAAGAGGATTTAGCTCGTTAACCCCTCGCGTCTGACACCGGCGATGGTCTCGGGTTCGGGGTGTTACAGATATGGGTTAAGTTGTTAGATTTGATTGATATCAGAGCTATGGTTTAGTCAATTATAGGACTAAAGTAACGTGTGTGATTCTATCTATACATGCCATATTATATACTGTTATAGTGTGATGACTTTTGACATTTGAAAATGTGTTTTCGTATAGTAAATGGATCCCGATAGTGCAGTAGCTGATGATGTCGAGAGTATAGCGCCTGCTCCCGCGAAAGGGATAGCGCCTGCTCCCGCGAAAGGGATAGCGCCGGTTGAAATAAAAGAGTTTTTAGTACTGGTTGAGCGAGCATGTAAAGTTGAAGAGCTCAGGAAAGAGAAAAGAAAATCTGACTTTGAAGCTAGAGATTCACGTAAGAGATCATCGACTAAGTCATTTAAGTCAGCATCAAAGAAGTTCCGGGATGATTTTAGCCGTTCTAAAGCTACTTTGGGATATTCTAGACGGGATCGGGACCAACAGGCTTTTTATGTCATACCTTACCCAATTTTATTTAAGAGACCTACTGAATAGAGACAAGTTTAATTGAAGCAAAAAAAACAATATTTTATACAAGCCAAGGCTTGAACTTGGGACCTCACACACACACCTAGAACACTCAACCACTGAAGTAAATTTAGATTTTGTGTAACACAACATACAAAAATAGTTACTTTGATTTTTGGGACGTTACAACTCTACCCCCTTAAAAGAAATTTTGGCCTCGAAATTTACCTGATCAAAACAGATGTGGGTATTTTTGTCGCATCGTCTCCTTAGGTTCCCACGTGGCTTCCTTAGAACTGTGATTACGCCATAGCACCTTAACCAGTGGAATAGACTTCCTTCTCAGAACCTTCACATCACGGTCTAAAATCTGAACCGGCTCTTCCTCAAAAGTCAGGTCTAGCCTAACATCAATCTCCTTAGTCGAGACTACATGCGCAGGGTCAGAACAATATCGTCTTAGCATAGAGACGTGTAACACATCATGAATCCGATCCAATTCTAGAGTAACTCAAGTTGATAGGCAACCGATCCCGCACACTTCAATAAACGGTAAGGCCCAATGAACCTAGGGCTTAACTTGCCCTTCCAACCAAACCTCAGTACCTTCTTCCATAGTGAGACCTTGAGAAAAACTAAGTCTCCCATAGAATACTCAATCTCCTTACGCTTCAGATACGCATATGACTTCTATCTGTCAGATTTTGCCTTCAGTTGGTCATGAATCAATCTAACTTTATCCTCAGTATTAGAAATCAATTCTGGACCCAGAACTCACCGCTCACCTAACTCAGTCCAACACGAAGGAGTACGACACCTACGACCATATAATGCCTCGTAAGGTGCCATCTGTATGTTAGACTGGTAGCTATTGTTGTACGCAAACTCTACTAACAACAAGTAATCTTCCCAACTGCCCCGAAAATCAATCACACAACTCCTTAACATTTCCTCCAGTATTTGAATCACCCTCTCTGATTGACAGTCTATCTGAGGATGGAATGCAGTACTGAAGTCCAACCTTGTACCCAGTGCCTCGTGTAACTTCTTCCAGAACTGAGACATGAAGCAAGGATCTCTATCAGATATTATAGACACCAGTAGCCATGCAGTCATACTATCTCAGACACATATAGCTTAGCCAGTTTCTATAGTGAGTAGTTAGTACGAACCGATATGAAATGGGTAGATTTGGTCAATCAATCTACGACAACCCATACAGAATCTTTCCTAGAAGGCGTTAGGGGTAGCCCACTAACAAACTCCATAGTCACTCTCTCCCACTTCCACAACGGAATCTTAACTGGCTGAAGCAACCCTAAAGGTAACTAATGTTCAGCCTTAACCTGCTGGTAAGGCATTTACTCACAAAGTCGGTAACCTCTCATTTAAGACCTGGCCACCAATACAACTCACGAAGGTCTCGGTACATCTTATTCCCACCAGGATGCATAGCATAAGGACTACTATGTGCCTCCTGCAATATCGACTGCCTCAGGTCAGTATCCTTCGATATGCAAACTCTCTCACAGAAACAAAGTACCCCTTCACTATTTAGTCCAAAATCTGAAGTTTCTTCACTCTCTATCTATCAAAAATGAGGGCCCAAGGACTCATCCTCCAACTATTTACCCTTAATCTATTCATTCCATATCGGCTTAACCTGAAGTTTGGCCAACAGACTCCTATCATCGAATAAGCTGAGTCGAGCAAACATCGCTCTCAGATCAGTCACAGCCCTGCAGCTTAATACGTCGACTACCATATTAGCCTTACCAGGATGGTATTCAATCGAACAGTCATATTCCTTGAGCAGCTCAATCCATCTACGCTGCCTAAGGTTTAGCTTCTTCTGAGTGAGGAGATACTTGAGGCTCTTGTGATCCGTGTAAATGATACACTTCTCACCGTACAGGTAATGCCTCCAAATTCTCAGTGCGAACACCACCACAGCCAACTCCAAGTCACGTGTCAGATAGTTCGCCTCATGCGTCTTAAGCTAACGAGACACATAAGCAACAACCTTACCTTCTTGCATCAACACACATCCTAAACCAACATGTGATGCATCGCTGTAGACAGTGAATTTCTTTTCAGATTATGGTTGTAATAAAACAGGGGCCTCAGCCAGACCTTTCTTCAGCTTCTCAAAACTCTCTTGTTGCTTATCAGTCCAGTCAAACGGTACCCCTTTACACAACAACTTAGTCAGAGGTGCAGCTATCAATGAAAATCCCTTAAAAAATCGTCTATAATACTCTACCAGACCCAGAAAACTCCGAATCTCAAATACCAAACAGCTTCAATTTTTTGAGGATCAACCCTAATCCCCTCGGCAGATACCACATGTCCCAGAATTGTTACCTCTCGTAACCAACATTCACACTTGTTGAACTTAGCATACAATTGTTTTTCCCTTAAAATTTGCAGAATAATTCAGAGATGTGCATCATGATCCTCTTCAATTCTCAAATACACCAGAATATCATCTATAAACACCACTACGAATCGATCAAATAGGGCTGGAACACTCGGTTCATGAAATCTATAAAAGTCGCTAGTACATTCATCAGTCCAAATGGCATCACTAGAAACACGTAATGACCATAACGAGTCCTAAATGCTGTCTTGTAAACATCAGTCTCCTTGACCCTCAATTGATGGTACCCTGATCGGAGATCAACCTTAGAGAAGACCGAAGCTCCTCGGAACTGGTCGTGTGACAGCCCAAAATTGACCCTAGTCGGGAAGTGGTTTCGGGACCGCTAAACCGAGTCACCAAAATGTTTGAGCGTAATATTTATTGTCTATAATATGTATTTATGAATGTGTGAAAATTTCAAGCTTCGATTTAGTCGATTGCATGTGAATTCAGTTATTAGGACTTGTGTGACACTTTTGAAATGTGATAGGCTAATCTATAAGGACCTAATAGTGAATGTAATCAAAAGGGAGGACTTGCATGTCAAAATTCCCCCCCTAATAGCTAGTGGCCGGCCATGACAAAGGATTATGGGCAAAACATGTCATAGACACGTTATGTTGGTGCATCATGGGAGGAAAAAAATAAATTAATGGTTATGGGTAATAAAGAAATGGAAAAAAAAAAGAAAGAATGTGTGAGTGTTACCCCCCATTGCCGTGAGTTGAAGACAAAGAAAAAAAAAATTTTGTTCATCCTTTTTCATTTCTTTGAGTCGAAAATCCTAAGGAAGAAGGAAGGAGTTTTTGCTTCATGCTTGGTTTGGAAGAGGATTAGGAGGAGGTTTGGCCATACTTGTATCTAGATTAAGGTATGTTGAGGTTGTGCCATGAGATTCATGCATGTTTTTAGTTGCTAGCTTGAGTTCTAATTAGCCCATGGTTCAAATCTTTGCTATGTCATGGGAATGATGTTCAGCCAAGGTGGATTTTGTGTTAATGCCATTGCATGCTAAATATGAAGCTTGTTGATGATGTATGTGATGGTGGGTTGATGACTCTTGGATTTTCTTTTTAGCATTTTTGAGTGAGACATTAAGTTCTTTGTTTAACCATGACCAAAATTGAAATGGTATGGTGTTGTGAAGTATTCGGCCATGGTATATCCATAAGAATGCTTTATGCTTATTGCATGGTAGGTAAGATTTGTGTTTTGGATATATGTTTATATTTGGTTAAAATCAACTTGAGATTCGCCCTTGCACCTATATGTATATATGTTTGCACATGATGTATTGGTATGACATATATACTATCTCAAGGTATATATTTACTTATGATGATGTTTGGTTATGAAGTAAATGATAGATGTGTATTGAGCTACA
Source organism: Gossypium arboreum (assembly GCF_025698485.1). Taxonomy (NCBI): domain Eukaryota; kingdom Viridiplantae; phylum Streptophyta; class Magnoliopsida; order Malvales; family Malvaceae; genus Gossypium; species Gossypium arboreum. The sequence goes on from NC_069080.1 coordinate 64,357,386, forward strand.
ATATGTAATGCATTAGTTAGTAAAATGTATGCCATTCATGTGTGGTATTAAACATGTAATTGGCCTCAACATCAACATGCATATTCGCCACATGAATGAGTACATAGGTTGATGTGTTGTTCGCCATAAGTAAGCATGTTGAAGGCTTTATCTTGACTTAGAAAATTCGCTAAGGAGAGTACTAACTAATGTGTTGATTTTGATTCATGATATCCGTACATATGTGACTTTAATGTCTAATGAATATATGTGGGCTAAGTACCTTGAATTCCTCTTTTCGATGCTCAAATGATTAAATCAATTTATTTGTTAAATTAAGCTCAAGAGCAAAGGGGAACTAAATCCGATAAAGGGAAGGAAAAAGTGGTCGAATAGCCATCGGAATCGTTCGACAACATCCGAGGTAAGTTCTTCAGTAATAGAGCTTAAATTATGATTTGATTAGATCATGTTTTAAGCAAATTGAAATCATGCTCCTTATGTGTGGATATTGAGCCGAAATTACAAGAGTGATAAGTGTCTTGTGTTTGTGTTTTGCTAATGAAAATGAAATACAAATGTGTCATGATTTAGTGTTAAATGTGCATGATGATTCGAATGATGTCCGGGCTAAGTCCCAAAGGCTTTGTGCTGAGTGACCATATCCGGACTAAGATCCGAAGGCATTTGTGCGAGTTCCCAAAATCCGGACTAAGATCCGAAGGCATTTGTGCGAGTTCCCAAATCCGGGTTAAGTCCCGAAGGCATTTGTGCGAGCTATTATAACCGGGCTATGTCCCGAAGGCTTTTGAGCGAGTCGCTATATCTAGATAAGATCCGAAGGTACGTGATTCGGGAATGAACGATCTTGCTGTAAAAATCCCAGTTAATACGTTTGAAAAAAAAATTCCAGCAATGAGGTATGTTCGTATGTGCATTGGAATAGTTGAGTTCCCTCGAATAATATTCGTTCAGTTGAGTAATGAGCTTCCTGTATTTGGCTAAGATGATCCCTTATGTATGAACATAGGGGTTGGAATGTAAAGTAGAAATGATTTGAATATATGAATACGCGGAATTATCCGTTTAATTATGTGAATGCTATACTTCAGTTGTGTTTAAATTCTTGCTCAAAACTTACTAAGCATCAATTGCTTACTCTGTTTCTTTGTTCTCTGTTTTATAGATTTTGGCTCGTCAGCTATCGGACTCGGGATTTTGAAGTCGAAGTCGCCCACACTATCAAAGCCCCCTTTTTGGTACAATTTTGGTTGAGCTTTGAAATGGCATTTATAGGACTACCCTTTGTTGTTTTTCAAGTACGTTTTGTGATGTATGTGTGTACAACCATGCGAAAATGGCTCGTAGAAGTGGAGTATGGCATTAGACCATTTGTGTTTATGTATGTATATATGGTTTCATGATGTGACTATGGACTGGAATGGAAGTGTTGGGCAATGATCAGCCCTTGGAATGGCTAAATATGATCATATGTGGACCTATGTATGACAAAACTCTAGTTGGTCCATGGAAACCACAAAATAGGTAAAGTTTACCTTGAAAACAGATGCTGACAGCAGCAGTGGTGTGGATGTGAAAAATCACTAAAAATATCAGAAATGGAATTAAATAGTGAATAAATTATGTAAATGAACCTTGATGAATCTACTTTCATATGGAAGAAACGAAACGGTCATATGAGTTGTATGTTAAGAGATATTTAGGTTTTCGTGAAACAGGGCCAGAACGGTTTCTGGATTCCCTGTTCTGACTTTGTAAATTCATTGTAAATTAACCAGAGATAATTAGGAGTCATTCCATATATGTATAGATTCCTCCTTGAGTCTAGTTTCTGTAGAAACAAACGGCATCAGTATTGAAGCCCTGTACAGGGAGATATTCAATTCGTAATGCATGAAGGTCAGTGTAGTCGAACCCTGGATTAGGGGAGACTTTAACTAATAAACTGTACTAATTGGCTTGACCAAAAATTCTAGAAAACAATTTGTAGATGTACATATGAGTCTAGTTTCAGGGAAAAATTACGAAACTGATTTTCGAGCTTTGAAACTCAAGATATGATTTTTAGGGCGACAGTGACGCAGTAACCAACTTGTCTGGAAATTTTTAAATGGACTGTGAAAATAATTAAGTCTGTGTGCACCTCGTGTTCGACTCCGGTAACGGACTCGGGTACGGGGTGTTACAATTTTATTGGTATCAGAGCTACGGTTTAGTCGATTCTAGGACTACCGTAATGCGTTTGGGTCTAGCTATACATGCCATTTTATGTGATTATTTGATAGCGTGGTGATTTCTGACAATTGCAAATGTGTTTATTTATAGTAATGGATCCCGATCCGGACCGAGCGGTAGCTGATGATCTTGAGAGTGTAGCGCCTGCTCCCGCACAAGGGACAGCGCTGGCGAACTCTCAACCTAATGCTCGTAATCCAAATGATGAAGCTAGACAAGCTTTCTATAGCGTGATGAATGATTGGTTCAACCAATACATTCGAACTAATACGGCTGTTCCACAACCTCCATTCCCAACAAGCACAACTCCCGCACCTACAATGCCTCCGAGAATCGACCAAATAAGGTCAAATAAGCCCCAGCTGATGAATCCGAAAACATGGGGCTACTGAATTTAAAGCTACGGATAGCGACGATGCCGAGCAAGCTGAATTTTGGTTGGACAACACTATCCGCACTTTCGATGAGCTATCTTGTACACCGATGAATGCCTAAAGTGTACTATCTCCTTGCTACGCGATTACGCCTACTATTGGTGGAGTACTCGACTTCACAGTGCCCGAGAGCAAGTAACTTGGGAGTTTTTCAAACCGAGTTTGGAAAAAGTATATCGATCGAGATTTGTTGATAAAAAGCGGAAGGAATTTCTTGAGCTTAAGCAAGGTTCTATGTCGATTCATCGATTCTGAGCGAAAATTTGTTAGACTTAGTAGATACGCTCGGGAATGTATTTCGTCCGAGGCTATCATGTGTAAACGCTCGAGGATGGACTGAATGAAGATATAAAAATGTTCGTTGGCATTCTTGAAATACGAGTTCGTAGTTCTTGTCGAGCGAGCTTGTAAAGCCAAGAGCTCGAAAAGAAAAACAAAAAGTTGATGTGGGAACCGGAGAGTTTCGTAAAAGATCCTCGGAAAGTCTCTTCAACAGCATCGAAGAAATTTCGTGATGATGTGGGCGGTCTAGAGGCACTTCGGCCTTTTAGACGAGATCGTGATCGACCCCACAATGGGTACACGAGGCACTTTGCCGCCAGTGTTGGGAATGAGCGAAGTGCCGTGTTGTGGCAAATGGCATTCGGAAGTTGTAGATTCCATGACCGCTCTGTTACAAGTGCGGATCGGTTGACCACTTCATTAAAGATTGCCCGAGGTTGCCTGAACAGAATGTAAATCAGAGTGGGAAACCGGGTGCTACCACTGCTCGAGGTAGACCATCTAGAAATACGGGCAATGCTAGTGGTGGTCAGAGAGGATCTAGAGATGCTACGACCAGATCCGAGGCTCGCGCTCCTGCTAGGGCTTATGCAATACACGCATGCGAGGATGCTTCCTCGCCAGATGTTATTACCGGTACTTTCACTCTCTTTGATACTAATGTGATTGCTTTGATTGACCCTGGTTCTACTCATTCTTATATATGCGAAACCTTAGCATCCAGTAAGACTTTACCTATTGAGTCTACTGAGTTCGTAATTCGGGTGTCAAATCCCTTGGGTCGTTACGTGCTTGTTGACAAAGTGTGTAAGAAATGCCCCCTAGTAATTCGAGGTTCCTGTTTTCCGGCGGACTTGATGCTTTTGCCGTTTGATGAATTTGATGTTATTCTTTGTTTGGATTGGTTGACCGTGCATGATGCGGTTGTGAATTGCAAAAGCAAGACTATGGATTTGAGGTGCGCAAATAACGAGATGATCCGAGTTAAGTCTACGGACTTAAAGGGTTGCCACCGTAATATCATCAATGTTGGCCCGAAATATGTAAGAAAGGGTGCAAAGCATACCTTGCGTATGTACTTGATGATAAGGAGTTAGAAATAAAACCGAATCTGTCTTGGTGGTTTGTGAATACCGGATGTTTTTCCCAAGAATTACCGGGTTTGCCACTGTTCGGAGATAGAGTTTGGTATTGAGCTTGTACACGGACTACGCCGATTTCGATAGCTCCGTGTCGTATGGCACCAACCGAGTTAAAAGAGTTGAAAGCTCAATTGCAAGAATTGACGGACAAAGGTTTAAGCTTGACCAAGTTTCTCACCTTGGGGTGCACCAAGATTGTTTGTGAAAAGAAGGACGGAACCATGAGGTTGTGCATTGACTATCGTCACCGAATAAAGTGACGATAAAGAATAAATATCCGTTACAGCGTATTGATGATTTGTTTGATCAACTAAAGGGAGCCTCGGTGTTTTCAAAGATAGATTTGAGATCGGGTTATTATCGATTCTGGATTCGAGATTCGGATGTACCCAAAACGCTTTTAGAACAACGTCACGGTCACTACGAGTTCTTAGTGATGCCGTTCGGGCTCACTAATGCCCTGCGGTATTTATGGATTTGATGAATCGGATCTTGAGACGATTTGGACCGGTTCGTAGTTGTGTTCATTGATGACATCTTGGTCTATTCAAGAGATGAGACCGAACATCTTGAACACCTAAGATTAGTGTTGCAAATTTTACGGGATAAGCGTTATATGCTAAGTTCAGCAAGTGTGAGTTACGGTTAGAGAGGTTAGCTTCTTGGGTCACGTGGTATCCGCGACGGGTATTCGAGTCAACCCGAGCAAAATTTCAGCCATACTTAACTGGAAGCCTCGAGAAATATTATTGAGGTTCGAGACTTTTGGGACTTGCTTACTTACCGACGGTTTGTAAAGGTTTCTCGATGACACCACACCCATGACGGCTACTTCAAAAGATGTTAAGTTGAATGGATGAAAAAATGTCGAAAAGTTTTGATCAACTGAAAACTTATTTGACTGAAGCTCAATTTTAGTGCGACTGAATCGGGCAAAGAGTTTGTCAACTATAGTGACGCCTCCTACTTGGGTTAGGTTGCGTATTGATGCAAGAAGGTCGAGTTGTGGCCTATCGTCGAGACAATTAAAGCCACATGAGAAAAATTATCCGACCCATGATCTTGAATTAGTCGCCATCGTATTCGCCTTGAAAATATGGCGACATTACTTATTTGGTGAGAAGTGCCATGTATTTTCGGATCACTAAAGTCTCAAATATTTGATGACTCAAAAGACTTGAATCTGCGACAAAGGCGTTGGCTCGAGTTGTTAAAAGATTATGAGCTTGTCATCGATTATCACCGGGAAAGGCTAATGTGGTTGCGGATGCCTTAAGCGGAAATCACTGCTTGCTTCTGACGATGAATGTACACTTATGCATTCTACCCGACAATGTGTTAGTAGCCGAATTAAAGGCCAAACCATTATTGATTCATCAAATTCGTGAAGCCCAGAAAGTCGATGATGAGTTGGTTGCAAGACGGGCTGAATGTGTTCCAAATGTGGAATCGGAGTTTCAAATTGATGATGACGATTGTTTGAGGTACAGAAATCGGTTGATTGTTCCAAGAAATTCAGAACTCATTTCGATGATTCTGAACGAAGCTCATTGTAGCCGAATGACAATTCACCCGGGGAGTACGAAAATGTACAACGATCTGAGACGCCAGTTTTGGTGGCATGGTATGAAACGAGACATTTCCGATTTTGTTTCGAAGTGTTTAATATGTCAGCAAGTGAAGGCGGAACATCAAGTGCCTACGGGTTTACTTCAGCCGATCATGATACCTGAATGGAAATGGGAACAAGTCACGATGGACTTTGTATCTGGGTTGCCAGTGTCGGCAAGTAAGAAAGATGCGATTTGGGTCGTTGTTGATAGATTGACTAAGTCGGCTCACTTTATCCCCGTACGCGCGGATTTTTCAATGGATAAACTAGCTGAATTGTATGTTTCTCAGATTGTGAGATTACACGGGGTACCTATTTCTATCGTGTCGGATAGAGATCTGAGATTCACCTCACGATTTTGGAAGAAATTGCAAGAAGCTTTGGGTACCAAGTTGCATTTCAAAGACCGCTTTCACCCCCAAACCGATGGTCAATCCGGCGGATAATTCGGATACTTGAGGATATGTTGAGATGTTGCATCCTTGAGTTCGATGGTTCATGGGAGCGGTATTTACCTTTGATTGAATTCGCACAACAATAGTTTTCAATCAAGTATTAAGATGGCACCTTACGAGGCTTTGTACGGTCGTAAATGCCGTACACCATTGTTTTGGACCGAACTCGGTGAAAGTAAAATTTTCGGAGTTGATTTGATTAAAGATGCTGAACAGAAAGTAAAAGTAATCCGTGAATGTCCGAAGGCAGCCACAGATCGCCAGAAGTCGTACGCAGATCTGAAACAAAAAGATATTGAGTATCAAGTGGGAGACAAAGTGTTTCTTAAAGTTTTACCTCGGAAAAAGATACTCAGATTTGGGCGTAAGGGCAAATTGAGTCCGAGGTTCATCGGGCCATATGAAATATCCGAACGAGTCGGTCCAGTTGCGTATCGATTGATTTTGCCCCCTGAACTTGAGAAGATTCACGACGTCTTTCATGTTTCGATGCTTCGAAGCTATAGATATGATCCATCGCACATAATTAGTCCATCAGAGGTCGAAATTCAAGCCGATATGAGTTATGAAGAAGAACCGATTCGTATCCTAGCTCGTGAAGTGAAGGAGTTGCGAAAAAAAAGGGTTCCGTTAGTAAAAGTGTTATGGCTCAAACACGGGATGGAAGAAGCTACTTGGGAACCCGAGAACTCTATAAAAGAGCGATACCCAAACCTATTTACCGGTAAGATTTTCGGGGACGAAAATTTCTTAAGTGGGGGAGAGTTGTGACAGCCCAAAATTGACCCTAGTCGGGAAGTGGTTTCGGGACCGCTAAACCGAGTCACCGAAATGTTTGTGTAACACCCCGAACCCGAGACCATCGCCGTGTAGGACACGAGGGTTAACAAGCCAAATCCACATATTTCACCCACCAATTTGACATTTCAGACAGTGGAAATCTGCGTCCTTGTCACCTTAAAAATCATATCTCGAGTTTCAAAACTCGAAACTGATTCCGTAAATTTTCCTGAATTTAGACTCATATATCCATCAATGGATTTATTTCTAGAATTTTGGTCGGGCTAATTGGTACAGTTTATTAGTTAAAGTCACCCATGTTACAGGGATCGATCTGCTCGACCTTCGCGTTACAACTTGAATATCTCTCTGTACAGGGCTTTAATACTGGTGCCGTTTATTTCTAATGAAACTAGACTCAAAATGGAATCTGTACATATAAGGCATGACTCAATTCTTTCTGGATAATTTATAATAAATTTTTAAAGTTATGACAGGGGACCCGAAACCGTTCTGGCCCTATCTCACAATAACTTTAATATCTCTTAACATGTAACTCCTATGACCGTTTCGTTTATTCCACATGAAATTAGACTCATTAAGGTTCATTTACATAATTTATTCATTATTTAATACCATTCCTACAAATTTTGGTGATTTTTCAAAACCATACCACTGCTGCTGCCAGATCTGCTTTCAAAGTAACCATTACCTATTTCATGATTTCCACGATTCAAATGGCCCTTTTGCACACATAGCACAAAGTGTGATTATGATTAACCATTCAATGGCTAATCCTTTCAGACAATTTCATGCCCCATAATGATTATCATACAAACTATTATAGAATCATACTAAAAGCATTATATAAGCCATTTTCGCATGGCTATCCAAGCTTACACAAAACCGAAAGGTACATGACCTTCAACATTAGGGTAGTCCTATACATGCCATTTCAAAGTTCAACCAAAATTATACCAAAATGGAGGCTTTGATAGTGTAGATGACTTCGACTTTAATGATCCCGAATCCGATCGCTAACGAGCAAAATCTATAAAACAGAGAGCCAAAGCAGCGGGTAAGCATTTTTATGCTTAGTAAGTCTCAAGCAATAAAATCAGCTTTAACTAAGGCATTACATTCACATAGCCAAATGAATCATTTCATTAATACACATTCACATAATCATACTTGCTTCACACTTCATCATTGTATACTTTCACAAGATATCAACCAATTCAATAGCTGAAAATTCGTTAGTCGATTGAACGAATGTTACTCAAACATATCGACTTTTCCAATGCACATATAAACATACCTTTTCCTTTGGGCTTTTCGAGCGTACTAATTAAATTTATTATAGCAACCAACGCTCACCTTCAGCCCAAGCTTCTTCGGAATACAACCGGATATAACCACATGCACGAATGCCTTCGGGTCTTAGCCCGGATAGAACGACTTGCACAAATGCCTTCGGGTATTAGCCCGGATTTAACAACTTGCACGAATGCCTTGGTCTTAGCCGGATGTGGTCACTAGCACAATGGCCTTGGTCTTAACCCGGTATAATTACTAGCATAAATGTCTTGGGACTTAGCCGGATATCATTCAATTGCTCATGCACACACATACATCAATAATCATTACACATCCATGTTTCATTTTCGTTACTAAGGCTCAAACACAAACATATCACTTGCATAATCGCCTTGGGACTTAGCCCGGTATCATTCAAATACTCATACACACATAAATCAATAATCATTACACATCCATATTTCATTTCACATAATTCGAGTAGGGTCATTTCTTGAGGACTTACCTCGGATGTTGTCGAACGGCTTCGACGGCTAATCGATCACTTTTTCCTTCCCCTTATCCAATTGTGGCCCTCTAAGCTCTTGAGCTTACTCTTGATGCAAGTTTAGCCAAATTTCCTTCTAGATCTCTTCTAAACAAAGAAAATGAAGAAAAAATCCTTCCTTTTTCCTTAGTATTTTCGGCCAAAGAAGAGAAAAATAGATGAACAAATTTTTTTTCTTTTCTTCTCTTTCACTCACGGCAAAAGGGGGGAAAGGATGAGCAAATTTTTTATTTTTTTGTTTCTCTTCCTACATGCTTAATTTTTTTATCATTTATCACATCATGCATTAACAAAACATGTCATAACATGTTTTCCTTGCCCATATTCCCTTGTCATGGCCGGCCACTATACCATCTTTGGGGAAATTTGACATGCAAATCCCTTATTTTTGCATGCATGATCAACTAGTCATCACACATTTCCCCATCATACTTTCAAAGTTTACTACTAGGTCCTTTCTAGTGAAATTCACATTTATAATTCTAAATTGAAACATCAAAATGTCATACACAAATTAACACATATCATAGGCATCAAAATAAATTTTTAAATTATTTTTATGCCTCGGTTTTGTGGTCCCGAAACCACATCCCGACTAGGGTCAATTTTGGGCTGTCACAGTTTGAGCGTAATATTTATTGTCTATAATATGTATTTATGAATGTGTGAAAATTTCAAGCTTCGATTTAGTCGATTGCATGTGAATTCAGTTATTAGGACTTGTGTGACACTTTTGAAATGTGATAGGCTAATCTATAAGGACCTAAAAGTGCATGTAATCAAAAGGGAGGACTTGCATGTCAAATTTCCCCCCCTAATAGCTAGTGGCCGGCCATGACAAAGGATTATGGGCAAAACATGTCATAGACACGTTATGTTGGTGCATCATGGGAGGAAAAAAATAAATTAATGGCTATGGGTAATAAAGAAATGGAAAAAAAAAAAGAAAGAATGTGTGAGTGTTACCCCCCATTGCCGTGAGTTGAAGACAAAGAAAAAAAAAATTTTGTTCATCCTTTTTCATTTCTTTGAGTCGAAAATCCTAAGGAACAAGGAAGGAGTTTTTGCTTCATGCTTGGTTTGGAAGAGGATTAGGAGGAGGTTTGGCCATACTTGTATCTAGATTAAGGTATGTTGAGGTTGTGCCATGAGATTCATGCATGTTTTTAGTTGCTAGCTTGAGTTCTAATTAGCCCATGGTTCAAATCTTTGCTATGTCATGGGAATGATGTTCGGCCAAGGTGGATTTTGTGTTAATGCCATTGCATGCTAAATATGAAGCTTGTTGATGATGTATGTGATGGTGGGTTGATGACTCTTGGATTTTCTTTTTAGCATTTTTGAGTGAGACATTAAGTTCTTTGTTTAACCATGACCAAAATTGAAATGGTATGGTGTTGTGAAGTATTCGGCCATGGTATATCCATAAGAATGCTTTATGCTTATTGCATTGTAGGTAAGATTTGTGTTTTGGATATATGTTTATATTTGGTTATAATCAACTTGAGATTCGGCCCTTGCACCTATATGTATATATGTTTGCACATGATGTATTGGTATGACATATATACTATCTCAAGGTATATATTTACTTATGATGATGTTTCGGTTATGAAGTAAATGATAGATGTGTATTGAGCTACAATATGTAATGCATTAGTTAGTAAAATGTATGCCATTCATGTGTGGTATTAAACATGTAATTGGCCTCAACATCAACATGCATATTCGGCCACATGAATGAGTACATAGGTTGATGTGTTGTTCGGCCATAAGTAAGCATGTTGAAGGCTTTATCTTGACTTAGAAAATTCGGCTAAGGAGAGTACTAACTAATGTGTTGAGTTTGATTCATGATATCCATACATATGTGACTTTAATGTCTAATGAATATATGTGGGCTAAGTACCTTGAATTCCTCTTTTCGATGCTCAAATGATTAAATCAATTTATTTGTTAAATTAAGCTCAAGAGCAAAGGGGAACTAAATCCGATAAAGGGAAGGAAAAAGTGGTCGAATAGCCATCGGAATCGTTCGACAACATCCGAGGTAAGTTCTTGAGTAATAGAGCTTAAATTATGATTTGATTAGATCATGTTTTAAGCAAATCGAAATCATGCTCCTTGTGTGTGGATATTGAGCCGAAATTGCAAGAGTGATAAGTGTCTTGTGTTTGAGTTTTGCTAATGAAAATGAAATACAAATGTGTCATGATTTAGTGTTAAATGTGCATGATGATTCGAATGATGTCCGGGCTAAGTCCCAAAGGCTTTGTGCTGAGAGACCATATCCGGACTAAGATCCGAAGGCATTTGTGCGAGTTCCCAAAATCTGGACTAAGATTCGAAGGCATTTGTGCGAGTTCCCCAATCCGGGTTAAGTCCCGAAGGCATTTGTGCAAGCTATTATAACCGGGCTATGTCCCGAAGGCTTTTGAGCGAGTCGCTATATCTAGATAAGATCCGAAGGTACGTGATTCGGGAATGAACGATCTTGCTGTAAAAATCCCAGTTAATACGTTTGAAAAAAAAATTCCAGCAATAAGGTATGTTCGTATGTGCATTGGAATAGTTGAGTTCCCTCGAATAATATTCGTTCAGTTGAGTAATGAGCTTCCGGTATTTGGCTAAGATGATCCCTTATGTATGAACATAGGGGTTGGAATGTAAAGTAGAAATGATTTGAATATATGAATACGCGGAATTATCCGTTTAATTATGTGAATGCTATACTTCAGTTGTGTTTAAATTCTTGCTCAAAACTTACTAAGCATAAATTGCTTACTCCGTTTCTTTGTTCTCTGTTTTATAGATTTTGGCTCGTCAGCTATCGGACTCGGGATTTTGAAGTCGAAGTCGCCCACACTATCAAAGCCCCCTTTTTGGTACAATTTTGGTTGAGCTTTGAAATGGCATGTATAGGACTACCCTTTTGTTGTTTTTCAAGTACGTTTTGTGATGTATGTGTGTACAGCCATGCGAAAATGGCTCGTAGAAGTGGAGTATGGCATTAGACCATTTGTGTTTATGTATGTATATATGGTTTCATGGTTGTGTGGCCCCCATCAAGTCTCTCGCAGCACCGACCCCCTAAGGATTACATGCGCATAAAACAGAGTGAGTTTACTTAAACTCAGTGTGTGTAATCCCTTAACAGTAGTCAGTCAAACAGTAGGCAAATACAATTTGGGCCTAAGCCCATTTCAGTATCAGTCCAATATCGATGCAGGCCTTAGCCCATTATAGTACAGTATCAGTGTGGGCCTAGCCCATTAGAGTTCAGTATCAGAAATAAAAATAAAAGTCCTACCCATCCATCCTCTACACTCCACTCCATCCAGCCCTACACTCCATGTGTTGATAAAATCGACCCACCCATCCCTACACTCCAAATATAGCACCGGTTGCGGCACTAAACAGTATTTGCAGCAGAGCTGCCAGTACAGTAGACTTTCTCCAAATATATCAACCCACCCCATGCAACATGTCATGTCATAATATAATACATGAATACAAAATGTCATGCTCGAATACAGTCAAATATATCATAAGGGTATATCAGTCAATTTACCTCTTAGGGGTATAACAGTCATTTCATCAATAAGGGGTCTAAGTGTACTTACCGACCCAACTTAGGTCCATGTCACTTCAGGCGACCCATACAACCTTAATGGTCAAACAGTGAAAATGTGCCCAAAGCCCATAACATAACTCATGTGGGCCCACACGCCCGTGTGGCCCAATAAGCCCAAACATGGTCTTGGTCGTGCAACCTACACAGCCTGGCCCAATAATCTCTACACGCTCGTGTGGTTTACCCGTGTAGGCCCACGAGCTTGTGGGGCCCACATGGCCCATTTCAGCCCAATGTGGCCCAAGCAGGCCTAAGCCCATGAAATCACTCATGGTGGCCTCTACAGCCAAACGCCTACGTTTTATGCATTCGGATCACCACACGAGCGAACGCACCCTCGTATAGCATCTATAGACAAGTTTTTTGGCTTTTACCGATTAATAGTTATCACAGTGTGATTTCACACCATAAAGGAATATGCGCAAGTAGCCTACGAGCCCAAAGCCTACATTTAACCAAAATACTCCATTTAATCAATAACAATAGGATTAACATCCCTTATTATACTTTATCGCAACCAATTCACTAATACTTGTCTTTACTGAACTAATGAAGATTCCACCGTTAATCTGATACGCGAACCCAATTACAAACTCCTTTAGAGATACCTGCATTTCAAACGAACATATAACTAACATAATACGCGCACTTAAATTTAACCAAGTGCACAGCCACTTACCGAAGGTGTAGAACCAAAACTAGGGAAGAAAAGTAATCGGTTCACAATTCCCCCAAAAGAACACCACTACAACAAGGCAGAACTAGCGCAATCACTCCCCTAACAATTACTGACCAGAAAAGAAGGTGTTAAAAGAGAACCATAGGTTCGACAGAATGGGAAAAAGGGTAAATGTAACAGCAATATTTGACCAACAAAGAGTAAATGGCGCTTGAGAGAAGAAGGAAGAAGAAAAGGAAAAAGTCGATCACCCCAGGCTAAACTGAAATGATTTAAGAGATAGGAAAGCAATAGGTGTTCGCCCAAAAGAGAAGTTGTTTGAGAAAAAATGTGAGGGAGAAGAAAAATTGCAAGCAACTAGGACTGAAAGGTACTTCCAAAAACACAACTCTGCTTCAGAAACAAAAGAAATGAACCTCAATTGCAAAAACCTGAAAGAGAGGAAAATAGAGAGGAAAGTAGCAAAAGACACAATAGCTATAAAAAATGGGAATCCAAAAACCCCACAATTTCGGCACCCCCAAGCCTATGACTGAACTAGCCTCATGGAGAATCCCAATTTCGGCCACTATTACCACTCCCCTACTCCATGATCCCTTCCTCAACTTTCTCCCTAAATCTCTTCTCACAACCTTCAACCGACCAATTCAAACCCCTTTCGAACTCCTCCTAAATTTTGGCAACACGCTCCACTCCCCTTCAAACACTCCAACCTCCCATTAGCTTCAAAGTTCCATTGCTACTCAACTTCCTACATGACACAGCAAAAAAAATAAACACCCTTGTGTGCAACAAGGCTCGAACTCAAGACCTACTAGTAGCAGTAACACGCCACTACCCCTTGGACCATCAGGCCTTTTATGTTATACTTTACCCAATTTTATTTAAGAGACCTACTGAACAGAGACATGTTTAATTCAAGCAAACAAGAAAAATTTTGTACAAGAAAAATTTTGTACAACCACTGAAGCAGATATAGATTTTGTGTAACACAACATACAAAATAGTTACTTAGATTTTTGGGGAGTTACGCCCCCAAATAGATAGATTAAGCTACCCCGGTTTCAAAAATATCAAAATTACTAAAAACAGGATAAGAAAACCTACCCAGTTAAGCCTTGAAAGTTTCTTCTCTCTCTCTTAGGATTTCTATAAAATTTTGGGGTTGAAGATGACAAAATAAGATGATATTTTTCTTTTTATCATCTTTTAATTAATTATTTATTTCAATTTCATATTTAGTCCCTACTCTTGTCTAATTTTTCCATGGATGAGTCACCAAAAATCTACATACTTTTCTTTAATCCTCTAATTACCATATAAGGACCTCTAGATTTTAATTCTATAGATATTTAATCCTTATAGCTACTAGAATTCAAGTTTTGCATTTTATGCGATTTAGTCCTTATCATAATTAAACACTTAATCAATAAAATTTTCGTATCAAAATTTTCACACAACATATGTATCATAATATAGACAATCTAATAAAATAAAAATAAATTTGATTTTTGGGTCGATTTTGTGGTCTCCAAACCACTGTTCCGATTTCACTGAAAAATGGGTTGTTACACTATGAATTGTGCTATTTGGTTTAATATAGGTATATGCAAATTGGGAGGCAAAATGGCTTGGTAAATAGCCTATTTTTATACATATGGGCATGTGTCTCAGCCGTGTGTGTCACACGGTTATGTTGCACGGCCATGTGTCCCCTGTTGTTGAAAATAAAAACTAGTATGCTCCACACGACCCAGCACACGGGCATGTGACTTGGCCGTGTGGCAAAAGTCAGTATACCTTACAGGTTTGGCACACGGGCATGTGTGGCCATTTTTAGGGCACACGGGGTAGCCACACTTGCGTGTGTGTTGGCCGTGTGACCCAAGATAGAAAGTTACACGGGGTCAAGCACGGGCTAGGACATGGCCATGTGATTCCATTTTGAATGTCCACATGGCTTGTGACATGGACGTGTCTTTGGTTGTATGAGACACAGGTCCGGGCCACACGAGCGTGTTTCCTCTGTATTTTATAAAAAAACTTTCTAAGTGTTCCAAAAGTTTCCTGAGTTATCGATTTAGTCTCGAACCTTCTCGAATGCATGTTTTAGGCCTTGTTGGCTTATATTAGGGACGATATGTATGTTATTGAATGATGATTGCTTGAAACTTAAAAATGTATGTAAAGTGTATGTGTAATTGTATAAAATGTTCAGTACTGCTCTATAACCCTAATTTAGCGTTGAATACAGGTGAGGGGTGTTACAATGTATGAGCTCTTCCTTGCAAGGAATAAGGAAATAATTGCATCTTCAAAGCATCATCAGGAATGCCTTTTTGTCTAAAGGAACTACAAATCAATAAAAATGATTTAAGATGTTATTGGGCATCTTCATGTTGTAGCCAAGCATATTGCCCATTAGAATTTAGCATTTGGAACATTACTGGCTTGAGTTCAAAATTTCCAGCTTGGATTGTTGACCTACCAACTCCCAATTGTAAGTCATCCAAGACAGGTGCTACAAAACCTCATATAGTCCTATTTTGTATTTGAGCGTCTTGCTGCAATGGTGGGTCATTAGCATTTTGGTTCTGCATCGGGGGTATGACTGCATTGTTTCTTGGCAAAGCCATATTCCTTTGTTCTTGAAGTTTCATCCAAATGGTTCTTTAAATTTTTGGATCAGAATTGCCTCGGGTCATACAACACCTAAAATAAAATGTGCAAATAACGACAAAAAGAAAACTAGTTAGTAGCAACTAAATATTATGAAATAAAAACAAACAAAAATAAACATCAAACAAATGCCATCCCTGGCAACAGTGCCAAAACATGATCTGCTGTTAACGTCATAGCAATAATGTGCAAGTGTACACTGTCGCTGCAAGTATAGTAGACAGATATGAGTCTGTCGGATATCGATCCCACGAGGATGGTTGTCTTTTGTCTATCAATGTTAGTGCAATAATTAGATAGGAATGAGATAAGTTGTGGATGTAGTTATCGAAGTAATAACTTAAAAACAAGAAGATAGTATATGATACTAATAAACTGGGATCCCCAACGTGAATATTCAACAGAATGCTAAGTGCTCACAAGGTATAGAAGGATAGGTGATTGTCAATGCATTAAATTGAAATGAATATCTTACCAAGCTTAACTTATATATTTATCAAAGATGTAAATATGCACATTAGCCACACCTTCCGATGATGGCAATGGAACATTATTAAGGACAAGTGGACTAAATTCCTCTAATCCTCAATCACTTTTGTTGTCATCCTTATTAGCTTGAACTGTCACTACACCTTCCAGTGTCAGTGACCGCAATAATGCTTCCATGCTAAAAACATTCAAAACCAGGGATTAAATAGTAGAAGAAAGATTGAATAAAATAACAATTAACCTAGAAATCGTGTGTACTTCCATACTAACATGAAATAGAAAGTAACCACTAGCATTTAGAAAATAAAAATAAAAGAAAAAAGAGGAGAATACTATTCCTAGACCACTCAACTTCAATCTATCTATTCGTTCTTATTTTACACTCAAGACTCCTAGTCAAGATCTGAGTTGCATCCTTTTCATGCCGATTCACTTGTCGAAGCTTAAGCTACCATAGCCAAAAGCTTTAAGGGATAAGTTGAAAAAGATAATCCAAGAAGCTCTTTCTTTTATTTCTTATGTGAATATTTATATTTTTCCCCAAATAGCCCAGGTGTCTTTTCATCAGAATCATGCTACCTCTGGACGGACAAGTTAGTTATACCAGACTGGACAACTCATGTATTTTTGTTCCTATCCAGACAGTTGTCAAGTGTGGCGACAATTTTGGGTGCAATATGAAATTACTCATGCAGCGACATCAGTATCAAAATATGTCAAAATTAAGTGTAAATAAGCTAAGATCCACTGAGTTATAAAATGCAAATTACTGAACTGAAAATACTAAAATATGTGTTAAAGATAACTAAAAGGAAACAAATTAACCAATAAGTAGGGAGAAAACATATGTTCTTTCTAGTACTATCAACACTTAAACAATTTATCCATATTAAAACACATTCAAAATGTACAATTGTCCACAGTTTTTAAAATAAAACATCCATACCAAAGTTTAATGATAAACCACAATTAAATTCCTAAAATAAAAATTTAAAGGTCCAAAAAAATCCTAAAAATATAAAATAGTCTAGAACCAAAAAAATTGTTTATTTTTGAAAGCCTCTCCAATGGCCGAATCCAAGTCCTACCCTCGAGGATTATTTGAAACACATAATTAACGTAGGTTAGATTTAAAGGGTTCACTATGAGATCAACACATAATATGTATTTGCATACATATCAAAGTACAATACATCAATTATAAGATAATTATAATTCACTAAGATCATGGAATATAACACTAATTCTTATGCATGGACATTTTGATACATATTTTAATCGGTGCACATTTTATAAAGTTCCTACCCATCTCCGCTACACAACAATATTAAGTTTCCTAGAACTTGTCCATCCAAAACTCCCTTTATGGACAAGCCACCATTGATTTGCAGATAAACTACCACTGATCTGTAGATAAATTGCCACTGATCTGTAGATATACTGTCACTGATAACATTGGTGTGGACAAGCCACCATTGAATTGCAAATATACTGCCACTACTTCCACCTTTCACAAAATCCTACCCCATTTTGTGATATGGCGATTTTCACTTACAACACATATAAATAACTTATACTGTAACACCCCGTACCTGAGACCGTCGCCGGAGTCGGACACGAGGGGTTAACGGGCTTAATCCACTTACTTGCACAGTTCATTTTAAAAATTTCCAGACAGCCGGCTAACTGTGTCATTGTCACCTTAAAAATCATATCTTGAGTTCCACAACTTGAAAATAAGTTTCGTTATTTTTCCCTGAAACTAGACTCATATATGCATCTACAAACTTTTTTCTAGAATTTTTGGTTGGGGCAATTAGTAAATTTTATTAGTTAAAGTCTCCCCTGTTACAGGGTGCGACTACACTGACCTTCTTGTATTACGATTTAGATATCTCCCTGTACAGGGCTTCAATACTGATTCCATTTGTTTCTACGGAAACTAGACTCGAAAAGGAATCTGTACATATATGACATGACTTCTAATTATCTCTGGTAAATTTATAATGAATTTCCAAAGTCGGAACAGGGACTCCAGAAACCGTTCTGGCCCTGTCTCACGAAAACTTAAATATCTCTTAACATACTGTTCATATGATTGTTTTGTTACTCTCCTATGAAAATAGAATTGTAAAGGTTTGTTTACATAATTTTTTCGCTATTTAATTCCATTCCTACTATTTTTAGTGATTTTTCACATCCACGTCACTGCAGCTGTCAGCATCTGTCTTTAAGGTAGGCTTTACCTATTTCATAGTTTCCATGATTCAACTAGCCCTTAAACATAAATAGCACAAAATATGATCATGATTAACCATCCCAATGGCTAATCGTTTCCAAACATTTCCATACCTCTTAATGAACAACATACAATGATTATAATACCATGCCCAAAGTATACTCAAGCCATTTTCGCATGGCTATCCAAATTTACACAAAACCGAAAGGTACATGACCTACAACAAAAGGGTAGTCCTATACATGCCATTTCAAGGTTCAACCAAAATAGTATACCAAGAAGGAGCTTTGATAGTGTGGGCGACTTGACTTCAAAATCCAGTCCGATAGCTGAAGAACCAAAATCTATAAAGCAGAGAATCAAAGAAACGGAGTAAGCATTTAATGCTTAGTAAGTTTGAGCCACGAATTTAGATACAACCAAAGTGTAGCATTCATGTAGCTAAACAGATAATTTCATATGCACAAATTCTCAATGTCATACTTACTTCACATTACCACCACTTATATTCATACACAAAGATCAACTTAGCCAAAGGCTGGTAGCTCATTATCAACCGGCGAATACTTATTTGTAAGGGATCAACTAATTCAAAGCATAAACAAACATACCTCATTCTTTGGGATTCTGGCGTATTAACTGAAATTTTACAGCAAGATTGCTCATTCCCAAATCACGTACCTTGAAATTTAACCGGATATAGCTACTGTTCAAATGCCTTGGGACATAGCCCGTTATAGTAACTTGCACAAATGCCTTCGGACTTAGCCCGTATAATAACTTCGCTAAACGCCGGGACTTAGCAGGATATAGTAGCTTCGCCACGAATGCCTTGGGACTTAGCCCGGATATAGTAGCTCATACGAATGCCTTGGGACTTAGCCCGAATTAGCCACTAGCTCAAATGCTCTCGGGACTTAGCCGGTTATCATCCGAACATTCATGCACATATCAATAAATCATGACACATCTAATTTCATTTTCATAATTAGAATTCAAACACAAGCCACGTATTAAGCATTCCCATTTCGGCTCACTAGCCACATACAAACAACATGGTTTAGTTTGCTTTATAACACGATCTCTATGCACATACGGCTACCGTCATGCGTATAGACTAATTAACTCAACATATAATTCAAGTAAAAGTCATCATATCATCAGTATATTTGTTATGCTCATACATTATGACTTAATCAAATCATAAACTAAGTCTCATTGCTCGAAAACTTACCTCGGATGATGTCGAACGATTTCGATGGCTATTCGACCACTTTTTCCTTCCCTTTATCGGATTTAGTTCCCCTTTGATCTTGAGCTTAATTTAACAAATAAATCGATTTAATCATTTGAGTATCAAAAAGAGGAACTCAAGGTACTTAGCCCATATATTCATTAGACATTAAAGTCACATATGTACGAAATCATGAATCTAACTCAACACAATAGTCCACACTCTCTTTTAGCCGATTATCTAAGCCAAGATAAGGCATCAATATGCTTGCCTCTAACCGAATACATGCACACCAATTCATCTCATGTGGCCGAATATGCATGTCTATGTTGAGGCCAATTATATACTTAATACCACACATAAATGGCATACATTTTACTAACTAATGCATTACATATCGTAACTCAATACGCATCTATCATTTACTCCATAACCGAAACATCATCATATGTAAATATATACCTTGAGATAGTATATATGTCATACCAATACATCATGTACAAACATATATATATATATATATATATATATGTGCAAGAGTCGAATCACAAGTTGGTTGTAACCAAATATAAACATATATCCAAAACACAAATCTTACCTATCATGCAATAAGCATAAATCATACTTATGGATATACCATGGCCGATACTTCCAACAACACCAAATAAAAATATACTTCATGGATCTAAGGTAAACCCAAGAAAGGAACTCATAATCATCAAGATGTAAGCAAACCACCATTGTTTATCAAGATTTAGCATGAAACACGACCATCACCCTTATTAATCTCCATAGCCGAAACCTTACTTATTCCAAAATCACAATTTCAACATGGTTTACCAACAATAATTTGATATCTCACTCAAAATCAACTAGGATTTCAAGAACTAGTATCAACTTCCTTACCTTAATATCGACCTAAGATGACCGATTGCTTCACTCCTTTCTTCCTCCTCTCAATTCGGCCAAGAAGAACCAAAGAACACAACCTGTTTTCCTTCTTCCTTAGAACTTTCAGCCAAAAGAAGTGAAAAATGATGGACACTTTTTTTTTTCTTCTTACCCTCAACTCACGGCAATGGAAACAATCACACACATCCTTTCTTTTTTTTTTGTTTCTCATCCTACTAACACTAATATTTTATTGCCCATGCTTTTATTTTATTACTCCTTACATAATGCACTACCCCAACATGTTTATGACATGTTTTAGCCATAACATTTTGTCCACCCATGCTCATCGCCGCCACTACATATTAGGGGAAAATTGACATGCAAGTCCTCCCTTTTGATTACATGCACTATTAGATCCTTATAGATTAGCCTATCACATTTCAAAAGTGTCACACAAGTCCTATGTACTCCATTCACATGCAATTAACTAAATCGAAGCTTAAAAATTTTCGCACATTCATATTGACATATTTTAGACAATAAATATCACATTCAAATAATTTGGTGACTTGGTTTAGCGGTCCCGAAACCGCTTTCCGACTAGGGTCGCTTTAGGGCTGTCACAACTCTCCCCCACTTATGAAATTTTTGTCCCCGAAAATCTTACCGGTAAATAGGTTTGGGTATCGCTCTTTCATAGAGTTCTCGGGTTCCCAAGTAGCTTCTTCGATCCCGTGTTTGAGCCATAACACTTTTAGTAACGAAACCCTTTTGTTTCGCAACTCTTTCACTTCACGAGCTAGGATACGAATCGGTTCTTCTTCATAACTCATATCGGCTTGAATTTCGACCTCGGAGGGGTTTATTACGTGCGAAGGATCGGATCTGTAACGTCGAAGCATCGAAACATAAAAAACGTTGTGGATTCTTTCGAGTTCAGGGGGTAAAAGCAACCTATATGCAACTGGGCCAACTCGTTCGAAGATCTCATACGGCCCAATGAATCTCGGACTCAATTTGCCCTTACAGCCAAATCTGAGTATCTTTTTCCAAGGCGACACCTTAAGAAACACTTTGTCTCCCACCTGATACTCAATATCTCTTCGTTTTAAATCCGCGTAGACTTCTGACGATCTGATGCTGCCTTCAGACTTTCACAAATTATTCTTACTTTATGCTCAGCATCTTTAATCAAATCAACTCCAAAAATTTTACTTTCACCGAGCTCGGTCCAAAACAATGGTGTACGGCATTTACGACCGTACAAAGCCTCGTAAGGTGCCATCTTAATACTTGATTGAAAACTGTTGTTGTAAGCGAATTCAATCAAAGGTACATACCGTTCCCATGAACCACTAAACTCAAGGATGCAGCATCTCAACATATCCTCGAGTATTTGAATTATCCGCTCGGATTGACCATTGGTTTGGGGGTGAAAAGCGGTGCTAAAATGCAACTTGGTACCCAAAGCTTCTTGCAATTTATTCCAAAATCGTGAGGTAAATCTCGGATCTCTATCCGACACAATAGAAATCGGTACCCCGTGTAATCTCACAATCTGAGAAACATATAATTCAGCTAGTTTTTCCAATGAAAAATTAAATGCGTCTGAGGGATAAAATGAGGCGACTTAGTCAGTCTATCCACAACAACCCAAATCGCATCTTTCTTACTTGCCGATACTGGCAACCCAGATACAAAATCCATCGTGACTCTTTCCCATTTCCATTCAGGTATCATGATCGGCTGAAGCAAACCCGTAGGCACTTGATGTTCCGCCTTCACTTGCTGACATACTAAGCACTTCGAAAAAAAATCGGAAATGTCTCATTTCATACCATGCCACAAAAACTGGCGTCTCAGATCGTTGTACATTTTCGTACTCCCCGGGTGAATTGACATTCGGCTACAATGAGCTTCATTCAGAATCATCGAAATAAGTTCTGAATTCCTTGGAACACACAAATGATTTCTGAACCTCAAACAATCGTCGTCATCAATTCGAAACTCTGATTCCATGTTCGAAACACATTCAGCCCATTTTGCAACCAATTCATCGTCGACCTTCTGAGCTTCACGAATTTGATGAATCAATAATGGTTTGGCCTTTAATTCAGCTACTAACACATTATCGGGTAGAAACAGACAAGTGTACATTCATTGCTCGTAAAGCAAGCAAAGTGATTTCCGGCTTAAGGCGTCCGCAACCACATTAGCCTTTCTCGGTGATAATCAATGACCAGCTCATAATCTTTCAACAACTCAAGCCAACGCCTTTGTCGTAGATTCAAGTCTCTTTGAGTCATCAAATATTTGAGACTTTTGTGATCCGAAAATACATGGCACTTCTCACCAAATAAGTAATGTCGCCATATTTTCAAAGCGAATACGATGGCGCTAATTCGAGATCATGGGTCGATAATTTTTCTCATGTGGCTTTAATTGTCTCGACGCGCATAGGCCACAACTCGACCTTCTTGCATCAATCGCAACCTAACCCAAGTAGGGAGGTGTCACTATAGATGACAAACTCTTTGCCCGATTCGGCCGCACTAAAATTGAGCTTAGTCAAATAAGTTTTCAGTTGATCAAAACTTTTCGACATTTTTCGTCCATTCGAACTTAACATCTTTTGAAGTAGCTTCGTCATGGGTGTGGCTATCATCGAGAAACCTTTACAAACCGTCGGTAATGTAACCGCAAGTCCCAAAAGCTCGAACCTTAGTAATATTTCTCGGAGGCTTCCAGTTAAGTATGGCTGAAATTTTGCTCGGGTCAACTCGAATACCGATCACGGATACCACATGACCCAAGAAGCTAACCTCTCTTAACGAACTCACACTTCTGAACTTAGCATATAATTGCTTATCCCGTAAAATTTGCAATACTAATCTCGGTGCTCGGCATGTTCGGTCTCATCTCTTGAATAGACCAAGATGTCGTCAATGAACACAACTACTGAACCGGTCCAAATCTTGCTCAAGATCCGATTCATCAAATCCATAAATACCGCGAGGGCATTAGTGAGCCCAAACGGCATCACTAAGAACTCGTAGTGGCCGTATCTCGATTACGAAACCGGTTTTGGGTATATCCGAATCTCGAATTACAATCGTAATACCCGATCTCAAATCTATCTTTGAAAACACCGAGGCTCCCTTTAGTTGATCAAACAAGTCATCAATACACAGTAGCGGATATTTATTCTTTATCGTCACTTTATTCGGTGACGATAGTCAATGCACAACCTCATGGTTCCGTCCTTCTTTTTCACAAACAATCTTGGTGCACCCCAAGTTGAGAAACTTGGTCGAGCGAAACCTCTATCCGTCAACTCTTGTGGCGAGCTTTCAATTCTTTTAACTCGGTTGGTGCCATACGATCACGAGCTATCGAAATTGACGTAGTCCTGTACAAGCTCAATACCAAACTCTACTTCCCGAGCAGTGGTAAACCCGGTAATTCTTGGAAAAACATTCGGGTATTCACAAACCACCGGCACAGATTCGGGTTTCTTTTCCAATTCCTTGTCATCAAGTACATATGCAAGGTATGCTTCACACCCCTTTCTTACATATTTCTGGGCCAACATTGCTGATATTACAGCTGGCAACCCTTTTAAGTCCGTAGACTCAACTCGAATTATCTCGTTATTTGTGCACGTCAAATCAATAGTCTTGCTTTTGCAATTCACAACCGCATCATGAACGGTCAACCAATCCAAACTAAGAATAACATCAAATTCATCGAGCGGCAAAAGCATCAAGTCCGCGGAAAACAGAACCTCGAATTACTAGGGGCATTTCTTACACTTTGTCAACAAGCACGTAACGACCCAAGGGATTTGACACCGAATTACGAACTCGATGAGACTCAATTGGTAAAGTCTTCTTTGGATGCTAAGGTTTCGCATATATAAGAATGAGTAGAACCGGGGTCAATCAAAGCAATCACATTAGTATCAAAGAGAGTAAAAGTACCGATAATAACATCCGGCGAGGAAGCATCCCGCGCGTGCGCAGTATGGCATAAGCCCTAGCAGAGCACGAGCCTCGGATCTGGTGGTAGCATCTCTAGATCCTCTCGACCACCACTAGCATTGCCGTATTTCTAGATGGTCTACCTCGGCGGTTGTAGCACCCGGTTTCCGCTCGATTTGCATTCTGCTCGGACAACCTCGGGCAATCTTTAATGAAGTGGTCAATGACCCGCACTTGTAAGGCGGTCATGGAATCTACATCTCCCGAGTGCCATTTACCACAATCTCGACACTCCGTTACGTCTCGACGATCATTTCCAACACTGGCGACCGAAGTGACTCGTGCACTCACAGGGGGTCGATCGCGATCTCGTCTAGATAAGCCCGAAATGTCTCTCGACCGGCCTAAGCCATCTCTAAATTTCTTCGATGACTGTGGGAAGGGCTTCCCTGAAGACCTCTTACGAAACTCCCTTGCTCCCACTTCAGCTTTTCTTTTCTCCATACTGAGCTCCTCGGCTTTGCAAGCTCGCTCGACAAGTGCCACAAATTCTCGGATTTCCAAAATGCCAACATACAGCTTTATATCATCATTCAATCCATCCTCGAAACGTTTACACATTACGGCATCTGAAGAAATGCATTCTCGTGCGTACCGGCTAAGCCTTACAAACTTTCGTTCATAGTCGGTAACCGACATGGAACCTTGTTTAACTTCAAGAAATTCCTTCTGTTTTTGATCCATAAATCTCTGACTGATATACTTTTTCCGAAACTCGGTTTGGAAAAACTCCCAAGTTACTTGCTCTCTAGGCACAACAGAAGTCAACGTGTTCCACCAATAGTAAGCAGAATCATGTAGCAAGGAGATAGTACACTTTAGGCACTCATCGGGTGTGCAAGATAGCTCATCGAGTACCCGGATAGTGTTGTCCAACCAAAATTCAGCTTGCTCGGCATTATCGCTGTCTGTAGCCTTAAATTCGGTAGCCCCATGTTTTCGGATTCTATCAATTGGGGGCTTATTTGACCTTATTTGGTCGATTCTGGGAGGTATTGTAGGTCTTGAGGTGGTATTTGTCGGGAATGGAGGTTGTGGAACAACAGTATTAGTTCGAATGTATTGGTTGAACCAATCATTCATCACGCTATAAAAGCTTGTCTAGCTTTATCATTCGGATTACTAGCATTAGGTTGAGAGTCCGCTGTCTTTGTCCCTTGCGCTGAGCAAGCGCGCTACACTCTCAAGATCATTTGTTACCGCTCGGTCGGGATCGGGATCCATTACTATAAATAAACACATTTGCAAATGTCAGAAATCACCACACTATCAAATAATCACAAAATGGCATGTATAGCTAGACCCACACGTATTACGGTAGTCCTAGAATTGACTAAACCGTAGCTCTGATACCAATAAAACTGTAACACCCCGTACCCAAGACTGTCGCCGGAGTCGGACACGAGGGGTTAACGGGCTTAATCCACTTACTTGCACAGTTCATTTTAAAAATTTCTAGATAGCCAGCTAACTGTGTCACTGTCACCTTAAAAATCATATCTTGAGTTCCACAACTCGAAAATAAGTTTCGTGATTTTTCCCTAAAACTAGACTCATATATACATCTAAATATTGTTTTCTAGAATTTTTGGTCAGGCCAATTAGTACAGTTTATTAGTTAAACACTCCCCTGTTACATGGTACGACTACACTGACCTTCCTGCATTACGATTTGGATATCTCCCTGTACAGGGCTTCAATACTGATGCCGTTTGTTTCTACGGAAAATAGACTCGAAAAGGAATCCGTACATATATGACATGACTTCTAATTATCTCTGGTAAATTTATAATGAATTTCCAAAGTCGAAATAGGGACTCCAGAAACCGTTCTGGCCCTGTCTCACGAAAACTTAAATATCTCTTAACATACTGTTCATATGATCGTTTCGTTACTCTCCTATGAAAATAGACTCGTCAAGGTTCTTTTACATAATTTATTTACTATTTAATTCCATTTCTAATATTTTTAGTTATTTTTCACATCCACGTCACTACAGCTGTCAGCATCTGTCTTTAAGGTAGGCTTTACCTATTTCATAGTTTCCATGATTCAACTAGCCCTTAAACATAAATAGCACAAAATATGATCATGATTAACCATCCCAATGGCTAATCGTTTCCAAACATTTCCATACCTCTTAATGAACAACATACAATGATTATAATACCATGCCCAAAGTATACTCAAGCCATTTTGCATGGCTATCCAAATTACACAAAACCGAAAGGTACATGACCTACAACAAAAGGGTAGTCCTATACATGCCATTTCAAGGTTCAACCAAAATAGTATACCAAGAAGGAGCTTTGATAGTGTGGGCGACTTGACTTCAAAATCCAGTCCGATAGTGAAGAACCAAAATCTATAAAGCAGAGAATCAAAGAAACAGAGTAAGCATTTAATGCTTAGTAAGTTTGAGCCACAATTTAGATACAACCAAAGTGTAGCATTCATGTAGCTAAGCAGATAATTTCATATGCACAAATTCTCAATGTCATACTTACTTCACATTACCACCACTTATATTCATACACAAAGATCAACTTAGCCAAAGGCTGGTAGCTCATTTATCAACTGGCGAATACTTATTTGTAAGGATCAACTAATTCAAAGCATAAACGAACATACCTCATTCTTTGGGATTTATGGCGTATTAACGAAATTTTACAGCAAGATTGCTCATTCCCAAATCACGTACCTTGAAATTTAATCGGATATAGCTACTCGTTCAAATGCCTTGAGACATAGCCCGTTATAGTAACTTGCACAAATGCCTTGGACTTAGCCGGTATAATAACTTCGCACAAACGCCTTGGGACTTAGCCGGATATAGTAGCTTCATACGAATGCCTTGAGACTTAGCCCGGATATAGTAGCTCGCACGAATGCCTTCAGGACTTAGCCCGGATATAGTAGCTCGCACGAATGCCTTCGGGACTTAGCCCGGATATAGTAGCTCGTACGAATGCCTTCGGGACTTAGCCCGGAATTAGCCACTAGCACAAATGCTCTCGGGACTTAGCCCGGTTATCATCCGAACATTCATGCACATATCAATAAATCATGACACATCTAATTTCATTTTCATAATTAGAATTCAAACACAAGCCACGTATTAAGCATTCCCATTTCGGCTCACTAGCCACATACAAACAGCATGGTTTAGTTTGCTTTATAACACGATCACTATGCACATACGGCTACCCGTCATGCGTATAGACTAATTAACTCAACATATAATTCAAGTAAAAGTCATCATATCACTGTATATTTGTTATGCTCATACATTATGACTTAATCAAATCATAAACTAAGTCTCATTGCTCGAAAACTTACCTCGGATGTTGTCGAACGATTTCGATGGCTATTCGACCACTTTTTCCTTCCCTTTATCGGATTTAGTTCCCCTTTGCTCTTGAGCTTAATTTAACAAATAAATCGATTTAATCATTTGAGTATCAAAAAGAGGAACTCAAGGTACTTAGCCCATATATTCATTAGACATTAAAGTCACATATATACGAAATCATGAATCTAACTTAACACAATAGTCCACACTCTCTTTTAGCCGATTATCTAAGCCAAGATAAGGCATCAATATGCTTTCCTCTAACTGAATACATGCACACCAATTCATCTCATGTGGCTGAATATGCATGTCTATGTTGAGGTCAATTATATACTTAATACCACACATAAATGGCATACATTTTACTAACTAATGCATTACATATCGTAACTCAATACGCATCTATCATTTACTCCATAACCGAAACATCATCATATGTAAATATATACCTTGAGATAGTATATATGTCATACCAATACATCATGTGCAAACATATATATATATATATATGTGCAAGAGCCGAATCACAAGTTGGTTGTAACCAAATATAAACATATATCCAAAACACAAATCTTACCTATCATGCAATAAGCATAAATCATACTTATGGATATACCATGGCCGATACTTCCAACAACACCAAATAAAAATATACTTCATGGATCTAAGGTAGACCCAAGGAAGGAACTCATAATCATCAAGATGTAAGCAAACCACCATTGTTCATCTAGATTTAGCATGAAACACAACCATCACCCTTATTAATCTCCATAGCCGAAACCTTACTTATTCCAAAATCACAATTTCAACATGGTTTACCAACAATAATTTGATATCTCACTCAAAATCAACTAGGATTTCAAGAACTAGTATCAACTTCCTTACCTTAATATCGACCTAAGATGACCGATTGCTTCACTCCTTTCTTCCTCCTCTCAATTCGGCCAAGAAGAACCAAAGAACACAACCTGTTTTCCTTCTTCCTTAGAACTTTCAGCCAAAAGAAGTAAAAATGATGGACACTTTTTTTTTTCTTCTTACCCTCAACTCACGGCAATGGGAGAAACAATCACACACATCCTTTCTTTTTTTTTTTTGTTTCTCATCCTACTAACACTAATATTTTATTGCCCATGCTTTTTATTTTATTACTCCTTACATAATGCACTACCCCAACATGTTTATGACATGTTTTTAGCCATAACATTTTGTCCACCCATGCTCATCGCCGGCCACTACATATTAGGGGGGAAATTGACATGCAAGTCCTCCCTTTTGATTACATGCACTATTAGATCCTTATAGATTAGCCTATCACATTTCAAAAGTGTCACACAAGTCCTATGTACTCCATTCACATGCAATTAACTAAATCGAAGCTTAAAATTTTCGCACATTCATATTGACATATTTTAGACAATAAATATCACATTCAAAT
Source organism: Gossypium arboreum (assembly GCF_025698485.1). Lineage (NCBI taxonomy): Eukaryota > Viridiplantae > Streptophyta > Magnoliopsida > Malvales > Malvaceae > Gossypium > Gossypium arboreum. The sequence goes on from NC_069080.1 coordinate 64,386,868, forward strand.
AATTTGGTGACTTGGTTTAGCGGTCCCGAAACCGCTTTCAGACTAGGGTCGCTTTAGGGCTGTCTCAACTCTCCCCACTTATGAAATTTTCGTCCCGAAAATCTTACCGTAAATAGGTTTGGGTATCGCTCTTTCATAGAGTTCTCGGGTTCCCAAGTAGCTTCTTGATCCGTGTTTGAGCCATAACACTTTTAGTAACGGAACCCTTTTGTTTCGCAACTCTTTCACTTCACGAGCTAGGATACGAATCGGTTCTTCTTCATAACTCATATCGGCTTGAATTTCAACCTCGGAGGGGTTTATTACGTGCGAAGGATCGGATCTGTAAAGTCGAAGCATCGAAACATGAAAAACGTTGTGGATTCTTTCGAGTTCAGGGGGTAAAAGCAACCTATATGCAACTGGGCCAACTCGTTCGGAGATCTCATACGGCCCAATGAATCTCGGACTCAATTTGCCCTTACATTAAAGCGAGTATCTTTTTCCAAGGCGACACCTTAAGAAACACTTTGTCTCCCACGATACTCAATATCTCTTCGTTTTAAATCCGCGTACGACTTCTTGACGATCGATCTTGCCTTGGACTTTCATAAATTATTCTTACTTTCTGCTCAGCATCTTTAATCAAATCAACTCCAAAAATTTTACTTTCACCGAGCTCGGTCCAAAACAATGGTGTACGGCATTTACGACCGTACAAAGCCTCGTAAGGTGCCATCTTAATACTTGATTGAAAACCTGTTGTTGTGGCGAATTCAATCAAAGGTACATACCGTTCCCATGAACCACTAAACTCAAGGATGCAGCATCTCAACATATCCTCGAGTATTTGAATTATCCGCTCGGATTGACCATTGGTTTGGGGGTGAAAAGCGGTGCTAAAATGCAACTTGGTACCCAAAGCTTCTTGCAATTTATTCCAAAATCGTGAGGTAAATCTCGGATCTCTATCCGACACAATAGAAATCGGTACCCCGTGTAATCTCACAATCTGAGAAACATATAATTCAGCTAGTTTTTCCAATGAAAAATCCGTATGTACGGGGATAAAATGAGCCGACTTAGTCAGTCTATCCACAACAACTCAAATCGCATCTTTCTTACTTGCCGATACTGGCAACCCAGATACAAAATCCATCGTGACTCATTCCCATTTCATTCAGGTATCATGATCGGCTGAAGCAAACCCGTAGGCACTTGATGTTCCGCCTTCACTTGCTGACATACTAAGCACTTCGAAACAAAATCGGAAATGTCTCATTTCATACCATGCCACCAAAACTGGCGTCTTAGATCGTTGTACATTTTCGTACTCCCCGGGTGGATTGACATTCGGCTACAATGAGCTTCATTCAGAATCATCGAAATAAGTTCTGAATTCCTTGGAACACACAAACGATTTCTGAACCTCAAACAATCGTCGTCATCAATTCGAAACTCTGATTCCATGTTCGAAACACATTCAGCCCGTTTTGCAACCAATTCATCGTCGACCTTCTGAGCTTCACGAATTTGATGAATCAATAATGGTTTGGCCTTTAATTTAGCTACTAACACATTATCGGGTAGAACAGACAAGTGTACATTCATTGCTCGTAAAGCAAACAGTGATTTCCGGCTTAAGGCGTCCGCAACCACATTAGCCTTTCTCGGGTGATAATCAATGACCAGCTTATAATCTTTCAACAACTCAAGCCAACGCCTTTGTCGCAGATTCAAGTCTCTTTGAGTCATCAAATATTTGAGACTTTTGTGATCCGAAAATACATGGCACTTCTCACCAAATAAGTAATGTCGCCATATTTTCAAAGCGAATCGATGGCGACTAATTCGAGATCATGGGTCGGATAATTTTTCTCATGTGGCTTTAATTGTCTCGACGCATAGGCCACAACTCGACCTTCTTGCATCAATCGCAACCTAACCCAAGTAGGGAGGCGTCACTATAGATGACAAACTCTTTGCCCGATTAAATTGCACTAAAATTGGAGCTTCAGTCAAATAAGTTTTCAGTTGATCAAAACTTTTACGAATTAACATCTTTTGAAGTAGCCGTCATGGGTGTGGCTATTATCGAGAAACCTTTACAAATCGTCGGTAGTAACCAAGTCCCAAAAAGCTCGAACCTCGAGAATATTTCTGAGGCTTCCAGTTAAGTATGGCTGAAATTTTGCTCGGGTCAACTCGAATACCGTCGCGGATACCACATGACCCAAGAAGCTAACCTCTCTTAACGAACTCACACTTCTTGAACTTAGCATATAATTGCTTATCCGTAAAATTTGCAATACTAATCTCGGTGCTCAAGATGTTCGGTCTCATCTCTTGAATAGACCAAGATGTCGTCAATGAACACAACTACGAACCGGTCCAAATCTTTATGCGAAGATCCGATTCATCAAATCCATAAATACTGCAGAGGCCATTAGTGAGCCCAAACGGCATCACTAAGAACTTCGTAGTGGCCGTATCTCGATTCGAAACCGTTTTGGGTATATCCGAATCTCGAATTACATGGCTGGTAATACCCGATCTCAAATCTATCTTTGAAAACTCGAGGCTCCCTTTAGTTGATCAAACAAGCCATCAATACACAGTAGCGGATATTTATTCTTTATCGTCACTTTATTCACCGACGATAGTCAATGCACAACCTCATGGTTCCGTCCTTCTTTTTCACAAACAATACTGGTGCACCCCAAGGTGAGAAACTTGGTCGAGCGAAACCTCTATCCGTCAACTCTTGCAACTGAGCTTTCAATTCTTTCAACTCGGTTGGTGCCATACGATACGGAGCTATCGAAATTGACGTAGTCCCAGGTACAAGCTCAATACCAAACTCTACTTCCCGAACAGGTGGTAAACCCGGTAATTCTTCGGGAAAAACATCCGGGTATTCACAAACCACCGGCACAAATTTGGGTTTCTTTTCCAATTCCTTGTCATCAAGTACATACACAAGGTATGCTTCGCACCCCTTTCTTACATATTTCTGGGCCAACATTGCTGATATTACAGCTGGCAACCCCTTTAAGTCCGTAGACTCAACTCGAATTATCTCGTTATTTGCGTACCTCAAATCAATAGTCTTGCTTTTGCAATTCACAACCGCATCATGAACGGTCAACCAATCCAAACTAAGAATAACATCAAATTCATCGAGCGGCAAAAGCATCAAGTCCGTAGAAAACAGAACCTCGAATTACTAGGGGCATTTCTTACACTTTGTCAACAAGCACGAAACGACCCAAGGGATTTGACACCGAATTACGAACTCGAGACTCAATTGGTAAAGTCTTCTTGGATGCTAAGGTTTCGCATATATAAGAATGAGTAGAACCGGTCAATCAAAGCAATCACATTAGTATCAAAGAGAGTAAAAGTACCAAGAATAACATCGGCGAGGAAGCATCCTCGCGTCTTGCGTATGGCATAAGCCCTAGCAGGAGCACGAGCCTCAGATCTGGTGGTAGCATCTCTAGATCCTCTCTGACCACCACTAGCATTGCCCGTATTTCTAGATGGTCTACCTCGAGCAGTTGTAGCACCCGGTTTCCCACTCTGATTTGCATTCTGTTCAGACAACCTCGGGCAATCTTTAATGAAGTGGTCAACTGACCCGCACTTGTAACAGGAGCGGTCATGGAATCTACATCTCCCCGAGTGCCATTTACCACAATACTGACACTCCGTTCTGTCTCGACGATCATTTCCAACACTGGCAACCGAAGTGACTCGTGCACTCACAGGGGGTCGATCGCGATCTCGTCTAGATAAGCCCGGTGTCTCGACCGCCTAAGCCATCTCTAAATTTCTTCGATGACTATGGGAAGGGCTTCCACGAAGACCTCTTCTGAAACTCCCTTGCTCCCACTTGACTTTTCTTTTCTCCATCTTGAGCTCCTCGGCTTTGCAAGCTCGCTCGACAAGTGCCACAAATTCTCGGATTTCCAAAATGCCAACATACGACTTTATATCATCATTCAATCCATCCTCGAAACGTTTACATTACGGCTTCGAGGAAATGCATTCTCGTCGCGCATGGCTAAGCCTTACAAACTTTCGTTCATAGTCGGTAACCGACATGGAACCTTGTTTAAGTTCAAGAAATTCCTTCTGTTTTTGATCCATAAATCTCTGACGGATATACTTTTTCCGAAACTCGGTTTGGAAAAACTCCCAACTTACTTGCTCTCTAGGCAAAACAAAAGTCAACGTGTTCCACCAATAGTAAGCAGAATCACGTAGCAAGGAGATAGTACACTTTAGGCACTCATCGGGTGTGCAAGATAGCTCATCGAGTACCCGGATAGTGTTGTCCAACCAAAATTCAGCTTGCTCGGCATTATCGCTGTCCGTAGTCGGAACAGGGACTCCAGAAACCGTTCTGGCCCTGTCTCACGAAAACTTAAATATCTCTTAACATACTGTTCATATGATCGTTTCGTTACTCTCCTATGAAAATAGACTCGTCAAGGTTCTTTTACATAATTTATTCACTATTTAATTCCATTTCTAATATTTTTAGTGATTTTTCACATCCACGTCATCGCAATTGTCAAGATCTGTCTTTAAGGTAGGCTTTACCTATTTCATAGTTTCCATGATTCAACTAGCCCTTAAACATAAATAGCACAAAATATGATCATGATTAACCATCCCAATGGCTAATCGTTTCCAAACATTTCCATACCTCTTAATGAACAACATACAATGATTATAATACCATGCCCAAAGTATACTCAAGCCATTTTCGCATGGCTATCCAAATTTACACAAAACCGAAAGGTACATGACCTACAACAAAAGGGTAGTCCTATACATGCCATTTCAAGGTTCAACCAAAATAGTATACAAAGAAGGAGCTTTGATAGTGTGGGCGACTTCGACTTCAAAATCCCGAGTCCGATAGCTGAAGAACCAAAATCTATAAAATAGAGAATCAAAGAAACGGAGTAAGCATTTAATGCTTAGTAAGTTTGAGCCACGAATTTAGATACGACCAAAGTGTAGTATTCATGTAGCTAAACAGATAATTTCATATGCACAAATTCTCAATTTCATACTTACTTCACATTACCACCACTTATATTCATACACAAAGATCAACTTAGCCAAAGGCTGGTAGCTCATTTATCAACTGAGCGAATACTTATTTGTAAGGGATCAACTAATTCAAAGCATAAACGAACATACCTCATTGCTGGGATTTACGAGCGTATTAACTGAAATTTTACAGCAAGATTGCTCATTCCCAAATCATGTACCTTCAGAATTTAACCGGATATAGCTACTCGTTCAAATGCCTTCAGGACATAGCCCGATTATAGTAACATGCACAAATGCCTTCGGGACGTAGCCCGGTATAATAACTCGCACAAACGCCTTCGGGACTTAGCCCGGATATAGTAGCTCGCACGAATGCCTTCAGGACTTAGCCCGGATATAGTAGCTCGCACGAATGCCTTCGGGACTTAGCCCGGTTATAGTAGCTCACACGAATGCCTTCGGGACTTAGCCCGGAATTAGCCACTAGCTCAAATGCTCTCGGGACTTAGCCCGGTTATCATGCGAACATTCATGCACGTATCAATAAATCATGACACATCTAATTTCATTTTCATAATTAGAATTCAAACACAAGCCACGTATTAAGCATTCCCATTTCGGCTCACTAGCCACATACAAACAGCATGGTTTAGTTTGCTTTATAACACGATCTCTATGCACATATGGCTACCCGTCATGCGTATAGACTAATTAACTCAACATATAATTCAAGTAAAAGTCATCATATCACTGTATATTTGTTATGCTCATACATTATGACTTAATCAAATCATAAACTAAGTCTCATTGCTCGAAAACTTACCTCGGATGTTGTCGAACGATTTCGATGGCTATTCGACCACTTTTTCCTTCCCTTTATCGGATTTAGTTCCCCTTTGCTCTTGAGCTTAATTTAACAAATAAATCGATTTAATCATTTGAGTATCAAAAAGAGGAACTCAAGGTACTTAGCCCATATATTCATTAGACATTAAAGTCACATATGTACAAAATCATGAATCTAACTCAACACAATAGTCCACACTCTCTTTTAGCTGATTATCTAAGCCAAGATAAGGCATCAATATGCTTGCCTCTAACCGAATACATGCACACCAATTCATCTCATGTGGCCGAATATGCATGTCTATGTTGAGGCCAATTATATACTTAATACCACACATAAATGGCATACATTTTACTAACTAATGCATTACATATCGTAACTCAATACGCATCTATCATTTACTCCATAACTGAAACATCATCATATGTAAATATATACCTTGAGATAATATATATGTCATACCAATACATCATGTGCAAACATATATATATATATATATGTGCAAGAGCCAAATCACAAGTTTGTTGTAACCAAATATAAACATATATCCAAAACACAAATCTTACCTATCAAGCAATAAGCATAAATCATACTTATGGATATACCATGGCCGATACTTCCAACAAAGACCAAATAAAAATATACTTCATGGATCTAAGGTAGACCCAAGAAAGGAACTCATAATCATCAAGATGTAAGCAAACCACCATTGTTCATCTAGATTTAGCATGAAACACAACCATCACCCTTATTAATCTCCATAGCGAAACCTTACTTATTCCAAAATCACAATTTCAACATGGTTTACCAACAATAATTTGATATCTCACTCAAAATCAACTAGGATTTCAAGAACTAGTATCAACTTCCTTACCTTAATATCGACCTAAGATGACCGATTGCTTCACTCCTTTCTTCCTCCTCTCAATTCGCCAAGAAAACCAAAGAACACAACTTGTTTTCCTTCTTCCTTAGAACTTTCAGCCAAAAGAAGTGAAAATGATGGACACTTTTTTTCTTCTTACCCTCAACTCACGGCAATGGGGAAACAATCACACACATCCTTTCTTTTTTTTTTGTTTCTCATCCTACTAACACTAATATTTTATTGCCCATGCTTTTATTTTATTACTCCTTACATAATGCACTACCCCAACATGTTTATGACATGTTTTAGCCATAACATTTTGTCCACCCATGCTCATGGCCTACACTACATATTAGGGGGAAAATTGACATGCAAGTCCTCCTTTTGATTACATGCACTATTAGATCCTTATAGATTAGCCTATCACATTTCAAAAGTGTCACACAAGTCCTATGTACTCCATTCACATGCAATTAACTAAATCGAAGCTTAAAAATTTTTGCACATTCATATTGACATATTTTAGACAATAAATATCACATTCAAATAATTTGGTGACTCGGTTTAGCGGTCTCGAAACCGCTTTCCGACTAGGGTCACTTTAGGGCTGTCACATATACACTTATGCATGTAAATATGCCCTCATAATCACTTATCACATAATAATCACTTTTAACATGTTTAAAATGCTTTTCAAAATAGATCATATATCTTGATTTTTCATACATATACACATAAATTGCACATTTTTAAATTATCACATATAACACATGAACTATACATCATATATCATGAACATGAGATCTACACAAATATCATAACCATAATTATAAGCATATCGTGTGTGGCACATGGGCTGGCACACGGGCGTGTGGTCGGTCGTGCAACCCAAGTCAGTAACCTCCCAAATTTTCCCACGGCCATAGCACACAGGCATGTCTTCGGCCATGTGGTACAAGTTAGTATGTATGCATTGTTTTCATATGGCTTGTGACACGGGCGTGTCTAGTGGCCGTGTGAGGCACACGGCCTGTTCACATGGGCTTGTGACCTTTAAATCAAAGAAAATTTTCTAAGTTTCCCAAAGTTTGCAAATGTTATCGGTTTTGTCCCGAACCACTTTTAAGCATGTTTTAAGGTCTCGTAGGACCTTATAAGGGACAAAGTGATTGAGATGAATGGGTTTTTAATTATGATTGCACAAATTTATGATTTTTGTTGTGGTTGATGGTAATGCCTCATAACCCTATTCAGGCAACGGATACGAGTTAGGGGTATTACAATTTATGTATGTATGCAAAGGAACTTACTAAGTTCATTGAACTTATCAGATTCAGCCTGTCTTATAGGGTTTGCGAAATAAGGGCCTTACGAGGAGGGACCAACCTAGATTGAGTTAGATCAAAGATCATCATCAATAAAGTGGCATGCACATAGAAAGGGGGTAACTCCAGAGGCTTTGCCTCGAGGTCAAAATATTGTAACTAAATAGTTCCTTAGAGTTAGGGAGTTTTGAATTATTAAACTCTTATTTCAATTTAAGGCTTCGTTGTGAGAACCATTTATAAAAAGTAATAAAATCTATCCCTAAAATAGTTAAGTTTTAAATTTATGGTTAGAACCAACTCGGTTCAGTTGTGACACTCCATAACTTGATTCAGCATCGGGTTGGGTAAGGGTATTACATGTTGAGTGAAATGGCTTTTTGATGTTCAAATGGTATGATGAATATGAATGTATTGAATGCAAAAGGTACTTATATATTTTGGCATGAATTGAAATAAAACTTAGAATTGATTATGTAAGGTGCCATTGAATGACATATTGGTTGAATGGTGTAGATAAATATAACGAATTGTAATGTGTTTACGCAAGTGTACGTAGTCGTTCAAGTAATAAGTAAAAATGAGTTATCATCTCCACAGGGACTTATAAGCTTAACCAATTAATTTCAAAATTATAATTAAAGAGAACGATATGAATTATAACATGTACATGTGTGAATATCCTCGATATGATGATACATGGAAATTATATAGGTTAAGATGAGTTATAAACTCATGAGATACATGTTTTGGCTAAATGGCTATATATGTTAATGTGCCTATGAATTATATCTTGTATGCTAACATGTTTGGTGTAATTGCTTAGGCTTTGGCCAAGTTGTGGTTCGATTATGCCATGTTAAACTTATAAGTTATGCATTTAATTGGTAAGTGCTCAAATGGAAATATGCTTGTGTTCATGCAAGAGTGGTTAGGTTTAAATTATGTAATTCCTCATGAAATGGTTTATCATGTGGTTAATTTCCAAAAAAGCTATGTTTAAATGCACTATCTTGTGGCTATGGTTGATGATATACTTATTTCTTGTGTGTTATGCATATGAAATGGGTATAGAAAGATAATGAAATAGTAAGTTCATACTTGAAGTGTAAATTGATGAAAAAAGGAATTATGGGTTGAATTGACGTTGTTATTTAAGTTAAGAAAAAGTAAATGCAATGAAATACAAATGAAAGTAAGAAAATTTGGAAAGGGTTTAAAGTTTTATAAAATCCCATAATGCTAGGGATGATATGTATATGTTATGCTATGGATTTATTCACTTTGTGAGTTGTTGAATATGGTTTCATGAATCTTGAAGTATTGGTATAAGATTATTCTTGACATTTATCAATTTCATATTTGAAATGGATTGATATGACTAAAGTTTATATGAGCTTACTAAGCATTCATTGCTTACATAGTTGTTTGTCCTTTACCCTTCAGATTATCGGAAGCTCGTCAGAAATCTATCACAGTATCTAGCAATTATATCGGTAGATTTTAATGTCCTGGTTAAGGTTATAATGGCATGTATAAGTGAACTTATTATTGATGATTAGTTGGATGTTAATTGATGTGTTTGGTATGTATATGTCATTTTATGTGATGTAACCTTGGTACAATTGGTGCCTTGTTGATATGTGTTAATTTGATAATGTGTTAAAGCATGTTTGAATGACCAAAGTGATATATGATGAAATGACCACAACATGGTCAAGATATGGTATGCTTTGGAAAGGTTTTGAACTAGATATAGCATGAATCTAATATAGTATGTTGGTTATGTATCAATTATGTTATGTTTTGGCATGGAAACAAGTTAAGTGAAAATTTGTTAAATATGCACATGTATAGGTATTTTGGATGTTAAAGTAGCCATATGTTTTGGCTTGTGTTTATGTCTTTTTGGGTGATGATATGAAAAAAGTTTTTGTATGTCAATATTTTGCCTTAAAGTGGTTGATATCTTGGTTCATGATGCTTGAATGATTAAAGATGGAATGGTAGTTTAAAATGCATATTATAAATGTCTTTTGATATGTTTGAATGTCATGATTTGGTACTTTTATTATATATGTCATGCTATGGATTCAACAACTTGTTTTTAGTAAAATCAGAATAGTGGTTTTGGGACCACAAATTTGAAGTCAAAATAATTATTTTATTATTATTTTAATTTCTTCAACATGATAATATGTTTGTGTGAAAATTTCATTAAGAAATTTTATCGTTTGATTAGTTAATTTGATAAAAAGGACTAAATCGCGTAAAGTGCAAAAGAGCTATTCTATTAGTTAAAGGTATTAAATAGCTATAGAACCTTAAATTTGAGGTCCTTAAGTGGTAATTAGACCATTAGTATGATAGTGGATGATAGTGGCATGGCATTTGGTGTAATTAATAAAAGTTTTAAAGGTTAATTTTGTAATTTGGTAAATAAAGGTTAATTAAATAAAACAAAAGCCAAATTTTTGTTAGATCATCTTCTTCCTTAGCCGAAATTTTGAAGGAAAGAATAGCCATAGTTAGGTTTTCATTTGGCCAAGCTCTCCTAGCTCAATTGTAAGCCCGTTTTTGTCCCTTTTTAATGATTTCTACGTTTTTGAGATCGTTGCGGCTAGGTCTAACTAGAGCAGGGACTATTTTACAAAAAATTCAAAGATTTTGAATGTTTCTATTGATGTATACGCATTTTTTTTATGTTTGATGATATATTATGAATGTTTGTTGTGAATTATACAAGTTTTATTAAGTGATTTTTAGTAAAAATGCAAGTTAGGGATTAAATTGTGAAATGTGGAAACTTAGTGGTTAAAATGTGAAATAAATGAAAAATATAGACTGCTAGGGGCATAATAGTAATTCGGCCAGCATGGGTTAGTCTTAAATTGCGTGAATTTGTGTTTTTATGAAATAAGGACTCAATTGTAAAAGTTGTGAAATATTTGGGACAAAATTGTAAATGTGTTTTAATAAGTGTTTTGGATTAAATTGAATAGTGAGGTAATTAACTAAGTTAAATTAGATTGCATATAGATTAAGAAAAGTGAAACTCAGATCTTGATCAGGGGAAAAATAAAATATCAGATTAGTCGGTTCTTTCCATCATTTTTGTGAATTGAGGTAAGTTCGTATGTAATAAGTTTCATTACAAATGAATTTTATATGCTATGATATCGCATAAACTGTGAACACGAGACTACAGATATGTTTGATAGTAATTCGACAACGATTTGGCATACGAAATCCCGGTTGAACCTTAGGAATAGATTAGGATACTAGTGAAATGTCATTAGGGAATTCATTGATTTGGCTTCGGGCCATGATATTGATAATTCAGCTGCGAGTTACATTGATTTGGCTTCGAGTCATTATATTGGAACTTTGAGTGCGAGTAACTTTGATTTGGATTCGGGCTATGATATCGGCACTACGGGTGCGTGTTACTTTAATTTGGCTTCGAGCCATGATAACGGTACTTCGGGTGTGAGCTTCATTGATTTGGCTTCGGGACATGATATTGGCAGTTAGGGTGCAAGACTCCCAAGTATCTGAAATTTATTCTGAATGGTTAAACGGGTAAATGATTGATGTGGTTGAGTATGAGATTGATACGAGATGGTACAGGTATGTACATAAATCATATAAGCTTTAAATCGAAGAAACGATGAAGAATACATATAGTTTTGTGAATGAGAATTTGAAAGGTTTCTTAGTTAATATGAATTATATGTGTTTATATTCAATTGATGAATTATCTGTTTACGGTTATATTAAGTTCATTTCACACAACCTTACTAAGTTGTAATGCTTACTTTGTTTATTTCCCTTGTTTTATAGTGAATTCAAAGCTGGCTCAGATTTGGGGATCGTCGTAGACATCATCACATTATCCTACTATCACTTTGGTACCTTTTGAGTTTATGTTTTGAGTATATTCCATGTATAGGGACTTTGGTTATTTTGGTGTATTTGGTAATGTGTTGTGCCATTTAAAATGGCTTTTAAGTACTTATGCTTTGGTTTGTATATATATAGCCATGAGAGTTGGCTTAATTTGATTGGTTTGAATATGTATATAAATGTATGTCTGTAGCTTATGTTATGAACTTGAGGTTAGCTTTAAAATGTTTATGGATAGTAGATATTGTGGTAGTCATGTAACAGTCGAGTATTGACCCTAGTCGGAAAAATGTTTTAATATTATTTTTCGTGTTTATGATGTGTCAATTAGTATGTGTGAAAGTTTCGTCTAAAAATTTAATTGTATGTGTGATTAATTTGCAAAAAGGACGTAATCGTGTAAAGTGTAAAAGTTGTGTGCTAGATGTTAAAGTGCCTATTTGAGTTGGCTTTCTAAAGTAAGGGTCCTTATGTTGTTATTTTTCCATTGAAAATATTAATAGACTAAAACAACCATCCATTAAATGGTTTTATAATTGGTTAAAAAGGGCAAAATAGGAAATTTGTTATTAAAGTCATATTAACTAAGAGAAAACCTATCAAATTCATTTTTATTTCTTTGATTCATCAACCGAATATTAGAAAAAGAAGAAGGAAAATTTGGTTCTAGGTTTTCGACACTTTGATTGCTGATTAAGGTATGGATTTTGTTCGATTTTTTATAATTTCTACATTTTTGTGATTGTTGCTTCCTATACTATCAAAGCCATGCCTTCATTTCTATTTTTGATGATGATTTTGAAATGTGCGATTGATGAAACTATGAGCTTTGTGATGTTAGTTGATGAATAATGAAAGCTTGATGTTGGGTTTACATGTTTTGTCTTTGAATTTTTTATGAAATTGAGAATTTTGAGCTAAATTGTAAAAATGTTATTTTTAGGGACTAAAATGTAAAATAAATGAAATGTAGGGACTAGTATGAGAAATAGGAGAATTCGGCTAAGCATGAGTATAAGCAAATTATGTGTATTTTGCGATTTTGCGATTTAGAGACTAAAGTGTCGAAATGTGAAAATGTGAGGGCTAGTTTGCAAAATTCCCTAAATATGTGTCTATGGATTGTTTTGAATGATTTAGTGAATAAAAGGGTCAATTTTGAATACATATAGATCAAGAAAAGAGGAATTCAGACTTAGGCCGATGGAAGTCGAAGATTGTAAAGTAAAAAGTCCGAGTTGACAATTCCGAGTACGAGGTAAGTTCGTATGTAAAACATGATGTTATAAGTATATTTTACTATTTTGATTATGCATAGATTGTATATATATATTTGGTTTGGATGAATTCGAAGATAAATCAATGGTATTTTGCACTAAGTGTGCGATTTAAATTAGCTTCGGTTAATTGAGATGGCACTAAATGTGCGAAATTATTATAGCTTCGGCTAATCTTTAAAGCACTAAGTGTGCTGATGTTTAAAGCATTGGTGATCTTCGGAAAGTCTTAAAATATTTGGACCAGAGGTGAGAATGAAAACGAATGTATACAGGAATGTTCAGGTAAGTATAATATGGGACAGCCCAAAATTGACCCTAGTCGGAATGTGGTTTCGGGACCACAAAACCGAGGCATAAAAATAATTTAAAATTTATTTTGATGCCTATAATATGTGTATGCTCATGTATGACATTTTTTGATGATTGATTTAGTGTTATAAAGGTGAATTCCACTAGAAAGGACTTAGTAGTGAACTTTGAAAGTACGATAAGGAAATGTGTGATGACTAATTAAAGCATGCATGCAAAACAATAGACTTGCATGTCAAATTCCCCTTTTTATAGGTGGTGGCGGCCATGACCAAGAATATGGGCTAAACATGTCATGAAACATGTTTTGTTGGGCATTAGGGAGAAATAATAAACAAATAAGCATGGGTAAGAAAAGAATGAAAAAAAATATGTGTGTGAGTGTGGTATCTCCCCATTGCCGTGAGTTGTAAAGGAAGAAAGAAAAAATTTGTTCATCCTTTCTTTGAGCCAAAACTAAGGGGGAAGAAGAGATTTTTGCTTCATTTTATTTGTTTAGAAGAGATCTAGAAGGAGATTTGGCTAAACTTGCACCAAGATTAAGGTATGTATGAGGTTGTGTCATGAGATTCATGCATGTTTTAGTTGCCAACTTGATGTTCATGTTAGCCATGGTTCAAATCCTTGTTATGCCATGGAAGTGGTATTTGGTCAAAGTTGATATTGTGATAAAGCCATTGCATGCTAAGTGTGAAGCTTGATGATGATGCATGCAATGATGGATTGTCTACTCTTGAAATTTCTTTGTAGCCATCTTGAGTAAGACTTTGAGTTTTCTTTTTGTTTAACCATGATTGAAGTTGAAAGGGCATGATTGTGATGTATTCGCCATGATGCATTCATGAGCATGGTTCATGCTTCTTGCATGTTAGTTAAAATTAGTGTTTTGGATGGCTATGGACACCTTGAAATTTGGCCATGCACATATATGTATATATATGTTTGCACATGATGTTTTGGTTATGAAGTAAGTGATGAATATGTTTATTTAAAGAAGAAAATGTTGAAGAATGTTTGTGAAATTGCAAGTACATTCGGCCTAGAATACCTATGATGTGGAAATCTTGGAATTTATTGTTGATTTGGTGCAAGTATGACTAAGTATAATCGGCCATATGAGTGCTTGATGATGTATTATAAGTATGGAGCCACAATATGTAAAGCATTAACTAGTAAAATGCATGCTGTTTTTGTGTGGTGTTAAGTGTATAATTGGCCTCAAATTGGACATGTATGTTCGGCCTTAAGTAGCCGATTGATGGCCTTAGCTTTTCCTTGATGCTTGAATGGATTGTATTGAATTGCTTGATGTAGTATAAAATGTGCATGACCATTGTGTACTCAAGCTAAAGGGTGGCCATATGACCATTTAAACTCCTTGTCATATTCGCCATAAGCCAAACATAATGAGGTATTAATAAATTAAATTTGTTTGAATTAGCTCAAGAGCTTAGAGGGCCACAATTGGACAAGGGGAAGGAAAAAGTGATCGAATAGCCGTAAAAGCCGTTCGACAACATCCGAGGTAAGTCCTCAAGAAGTGACCCTACTTGAATTATGTGAAATGAAATATGGATGTGTATTGATTATTGATTTATGTGTGTATGAGTATTTGAATGACACCCGGGCTAAGTCCCGAAGGCGATTATGCTAGTGATTATATTTGTGTTTGAGCCTTAGTAACGAAAATGAAATATGAATGTCTAATGATTATTGATGTATGTGTGCATGAGCAATTGAATGATATCCGGCTAAGTCCCAAGACGTTATTGCTGGAAATTATATCCGGTTAAGACCAAGGCAATTGTGCTAGTGGCTACATCCGGGCTAAGACCCGAAGGCATTCGTGCGAGTCGATCTATCCGGGCTAAGACCCGAAGGCATTCATGCACGTGGTTATATCCGGTTGTATTCCGAAGAAGCTTGGGCTGGAGGTGAGTGTTGGTTGCTGTAATGAATTCAATTGGTACGCTCGAAAAGCCCAAAGAATAAGGTATGTTTATACGTGCATTGGAAAGTCGACATGTTTGAGCAACATTCGCTCGATTTACTAACGAATTTCAGCTATTGAATTGGTTGATACCTTGTGAAAGTATATAATGATGAAGTGTGAAGTAAGAATGATTATGTGAATGTGTATTAATGAAATGATGCATTTGGCCATGTGAATGTATTGCTTTAATTAAACCTGATTTTATTCCTTGAGACTTACTAAGCATAAAAATGCTTACCCCGTTGCTTTGGCTCTCTGTTTTATAGATTGTGCTCGATAGCAATCGGATTCGGGATCATTAAAGTCGAAGTCATCCACACTATCAAAGCCTCCATTTTGGTATAAATTTTTGGTTGAACTTTGAAATGGCATGTATAGGGCTACCCCTTGCTGGTTTAAATATGTTGTGATGTATATGTGTACGGCCATGCGAAAATGGCTCGTAAAAGTGAAGTACGAACTTAGACTATTTGCGGTTTGTATATATATATATATGTGGTGTCATGATGTGATTATGGATTGGAAATGGGAATGTTGGTCACATGATCAGCCATTGGTATGGTTAAAATGATCATATGTGAACCTATGTATGAAAAGACTAGTTGGTTCATGGAGACTACAAACTAGGTAAGACCTACCTTAAAAACAGATGCTGCCAGCTGCAGTGATGTGAATGTGAAAAATCACCAAAATTTGTAGGAATGGTATTAAATAGTGAATAAGCTATGTGAATGAACCTTGATGAGTCTATTTTCATATGGAAGAAACGAAACGGTCATAGGAGTTACTTGTTAAGAGATATTAAAGCTATTGTGAGACAGGGCCAGAACGGTTTCTGGGTCCCCTGTCGCAACTTTAAAAATTTACTATAAATTATCCAGAAAGAATTAGGAGCCGTGCCTTATATGTACAGATTCCATATTGAGTATAGTTTCATTAGAAACAAACGGCACCAGTATTAAATCCCTGTACAGAGAGATATTCAAGTTGTAACGCGGGAAGGTCAGAGCAGTCGATCCCTGTAACATGGGTGACTTTAACTAATAAACTGTACCAATTGGCCCGACCAAAAATTCTAGAAATAAGTCCATGGATGGATATATGAGTCTAAATTCAGGGAAAATTTACGAATCCAGTTTCCGAGTTTTGAAACTCGAGATATGATTTTTAAGGCGACGGTGACGCAGTTTTCCAGCCTGACTGGAAATGTCAAATTGGTGGGCAAAATATGTGGACTTGGCCTGTTAACCCCTCGTGTCCGACACCGGCGATGGTCTCGGGTTCGGGGTGTTACAAGTTTATTGGTATCAGAGCCACGGTTTAGTCGATTCTAGGACTACCGTGATGTGTTTGGGTTCTAGCTATACATGCCATTAAATGATGAATCGATAGTGTGGTGATTTCTGACAATTTGACTTTGTGTTTGTTTATAGTAATGGATCCCGATCCCAACCGAGCGATAGCTGATGATGTGGAGAGTGTGGCGCTGCTCCGCGCAAGGGACAGCGGCCGGCAGACTCTCAACCTATGGCCAGCAATCCGAATGATGAGGCTAAGCAAGCCTTTTATAGTGTGATGAATGAATGGTTTAACCAATACATTCGAACTAACACTACTGCTCCACAACCTCCATTCCCGACAAATGCAACCCCAAGACCTACAATACCTCCCAGAATCGACCAAATAAGGTCAAGTAAGCCCCGATCGATAGGATTCAAAACATGGGGCCACCGAATTTAAAGCTATGGATGATGATGATGCCGAGCGAGCTGAATTTTGGTTGGACAACACTATCCGAGTGCTCGATGAGCTATCTTGTACACCGATGAGTGCTTAAAGTGTACCATCTCCTTGCTACGTGAGTCCACCTACTATTGGTGGAGTACTCGACTTCGTGGTGCCTAGAGAGCAAGTGACTTGGGAATTCTTTCAAACCGAGTTCAAAAAAGTATATCGATCGAGATTCATCGACCAAAAGCGAAGGAATTTCTTGATCTTAAGCAAGGTTCTATGTCGCCATCGACTACGAACGAAAATTTGTGAGGCTTAGCCAGACGCTGCGAGAATGCATTTCGTCCAAGCTATTATGTGTAAACGCTTCGAGGATGGGCTGAATGATGATATAAGGATGTTCGTTGGCATTCTCGAGATACGAGTTCGTAGTACTTGTTGAGCGAGCTTGTAAAGTCAAGAGCTTAGAAAGGAGAAACAAAAAGCGATGTGGGAACCGGAGAATTCGAAGAGGTCCTCGGAAAGTCTCTTCAACAAGCATCGAAGAGATTTCGAGATGATGTGAGCCGGTCTAGAGGTGCTACGGGCTTTTCTAGACGAGGACGCGATCGACCCCCTGTGACCACACGAGTCACTTCGATCGCCAGTGGTGGAAATGATCGCCGAGAGAGGCCGGAGTGTTTGCATTGTGGCAAATGGCATTCGGGAGCTGTTGGTTCCGTGATCGCTCTGCTATAAGTGCGGATCGGCCGACCACTTTATGAAGGATTGCCCGAGGATGCTTGAACAAAGTGTAAGTCAAAGTGGAAACCCGGTGCTACCATCGCCGAGGTAGGCCACCTAGAAATGTGGGCAATGTTAGTGGCGGTCGAGAGGATCTAGAGATGCTACCATCGATCCGAGGCTCGGGCTCTGCTAGGACTTATGCCATACGCGCACGCGAGGATGCCGCCTCTCGGATGTCATTACCGGTACTTTCACTCTTTTCAATACTAATGTGATTGCTTTGATTGACCCCGGTTCTACTCATTCTTACATATGTGAAACCTTAGCATCCAAAGAAGACTTTGCCTATTGAGTCTCATCGAGTTTGTAATTCGGTGTCAAACCCTTGGGTCATTACGTGCTTGTCAACAAAGTGTGCAAGAAAAGTCCCTAGTGTTCCGATGTTCTTGTTTTCCGGCGGACTTGATGCTTTTGCCGCTCGATGAATTCGACGTTATTCTTGGTTTGGATTGGTTGACCATGCACGATGCGGTTGTAAATTGCAAAAGCAAGACTATCGATTTGAGGTGCGCGAATAACGAGATAATTCGGGTTGAGTCTACGGACTTAAAGGCGTTGCCGGTAATATCGCAATGTTGGCCCGAAACATGTAAGAAAAGGTGCGAAGCGTACCTTGCGTATGTGCTTGATGACAAGGAATCGTAAAAGAAACCCGAATCTGCGCCGTGGTTTGTGAATACCCGGATGTTTTCCTGAAGAATTGCGGGTTTACCACCTGTCGGAAATAGAATTTGGCATCGAATTGGTACTGGTACCACTCCAATTTCGATAGCTCCGTATCGTATGGCACCAACGAATTAAAGGAGTTGAAAGCTCGCTTGCAAGAATTGGTGGATAGAGGTTTTGCTCGCCCGAGTTGTTCGCCTTGGGTGCGCCAGGTGTTGTTTGTGAAAAGAAGGATGGAACCATGAGGTTGTAGATCGACTATCGTCGACTTAATAAAGCGACGATAAAGAACAAATACCGTTACCACGTATCGATGACTTGTTCGATCAACCTGAAGGGAGCCTCGGTGTTCTCGAAAATAGATTTGAGATCGGGCTATTATCAATTGCGAATCCGAGATTCGGACGTACCCAAGACGCCTTGAATCGAGATATGGTCACTATGAGTTCCTAGTGATGCCGCTTTGGCCTTACTAATGCCCTGCGGTATTTATGGACTTAATGAATCGGATCTTCGCACCATATTTGGATCGATTCGTAGTCGTGTTCATTGATGACATCTTGGTCTATTCAAGAAATGAGACCGAACATCTTTGAACACCTGAGGTTAGTGCTGCAAATTTTACGGGATAAGCAATTATATGCTAAGTTCAGCAAGTGTGAGTTCTGGTTAAGAGAGGTTAGCTTCTTGGGTCATGTGGTATCTGCATCGGGTATTCGAGTCGACCCGAATAAAATTTCAGCCATACTTAATTGGAAGCCTCCGAGAAATATTATTGAGGTTCGGAGCTTTTTGGGGCTTGCCGGTTATTACCGACGATTTGTAAAAGGTTTCTCAACGATAGCCACGCCGATGACGAAGCTACTCCAAAAGGATGGTAAGTTCGAATGGACGGAGAAATGTCAGAAAAGTTTCGATCAACTAAAAACTTATTTGACTGAAGCCCCAATTCTAGTGCAACCCGAATCCGGCAAAGAGTTTGTCATCTATAGTGACGCCTCCCTACTTGGGTTAGGTTGTGTATTGATGCAAGAAGGTCGAGTTGTGGCCTATGCGTCGAGGCAATTAAAGCCACACGAGAAAAATTATCCGACCCATGATCTCGAATTAGCTGCCATCGTATTCGCCTTAAAGATTTGGCGAGATTACTTATTTGGTGAGAAGTGCCATGTGTACTCGGATCACAAAAGTCTCAAATATTTGATAACCCAAAGAGACTTAAATCTGCGACAAAGACGTTGGCTCGAACTGTTAAAGGATTATGAGCTGGTCATTGACTATCACCCCGAAAAGGCGAATGTGGTTGCGGATGCCTTGAGTCGTAAATCGTTATTCACTCTACGAGCGATGAATGTGCACTTGTCTGTTCGATCCGACAGTGTGTTAGTGGCTGAATTGAAAGCCAAACCATTATTGACACATCAAATTCGAGAAGCTCAGAAAGTCGACGACGAGTTGGCTACAAAACGGGCTGAGTGTGTTCCGAACAAGGACTCGGAGTTTCAAATCGATGATGACGATTGTTTGAGGTTCAAAAGTCGTCTGTGTGTTCCAAAGAATTCGGAACTCATTTCGATAATTCTGAATGAAGCCCATTGTAGCCGAATGGCAATCCACCCGGGGAGTACGAAGATGTACAACGATTTGAAACGTCGGTTTTGGTGGCATGGTATGAAACGAGACATCTCCGACTTTGTTTGAGATGTTTAATATGTCAACAAGTGAAAGCGGAACATCAAGTGCCTTCAGATTACTTCACCAATCACGATACCGAGTGGAAATGGGATCGAGTCACAATGGACTTTGTATCCGGACCGCCATTGTCAGCGAGTAAGAAGGATGCGGTTTGGGTCGTGGTAGATAGATTGACTAAGTCGGCTCACTTTGTGCCCGTACGTACGGATTTTTCAATGGACAAATTAGCCGAATTGTACGTTTCTCAGATTGTGAGATTGCACGGGGTGCCAATTTCCATCGTGTCGGATAGAGATCCGAGATTTACCTCGCGATTTTGGAAAAAGTTGCAAGAAGCTTTGGGTACCAAGTTGCATTTCAGCACCGCCTTTCACCCCCAAACCGATGGTCAATCCGAGCGGATAATTCAGATACTTGAGGATATGTTGAGATGTTGCGTCCTCGAGTTTAGTGGTTCATGGGAACGGTATTTGCCGTTGATTGAATTCGCCACAACAACGACTTTCAATCAAGTATTAAGATGGCACCCTACGAGGCTTTGTACGGTCGTAAATGCCGTACACCATTGTTTTGGACTGAGCTCGGTGAAGGTAAGATTTTCGGGGTGGATTTGATTAGAGATGCTGAACAGAAAGTGAAAGTAATCCGTGAAAGTCTCAAGATAGCCTCCGATCGTCGTAAGTCGACGCGGATCTGAAGCGTAAGGATATCGAGTATCGTGGGTGATAAAGTGTTTCTCAAGGTATCACCTTGGAAAAGATACTCGATTCTACCGTAAGGGCAAGTTGAGCCCGAGGTTCATTGGGCCATATGAGATATCCGAAGCGAGTCGGTCCAGTGGCATATCGTTTGATTTTGCCCCGAACTCGAAAAGGTTCACGATGTCTTTCATGTTTCGATGCTTCGACGCTATAGATCCGATCCATCGCACGTGATTAGTCCATCGGTTGAAATTCAAGCCAATATGAGTTATGAGGAAGAACCGATTCGTATCCTATCACGAGAAGTGAAAGAGTTGCGAAACAAGCGGGTTCCGCTAGTGAAGGTGTTATGGCTCAAGCATGGGATAGAAGAAGCTACTTGGGAAAACGAGAACTCTATGAAAGAGCGATACCCAACCCTAGTCGGAATGTGGTTTCGAGACCACAAAACCGAGGCATAAAAATAATTTAAAATTTATTTTGATGCCTATAATATGTGTATGCTCATGTATGACATTTTTTGATGATTGATTTAGTGTTATAAAGGTGAATTCCACTAGAAAGGACTTAGTAGTGAACTTTGAAAGTACGATAGGGAAATGTGTGATGACTAATTAAAGCATGCATGCAAAACAATAGACTTGCATGTCAAATTCCCCTTTTTATAGGTGGTGGCCGGCCATGACCAAGAAATATGGGCTAAACATGTCATGAAACATGTTTTGTTGGGCATTAGGGAGAAATAATAAACAAATAAGCATAGGTAAGAAAAGAATGAAAAAAAATGTGTGTGTGAGTGTGGTATCTCCCCATTGCCGTGAGTTGTAAAGGAAGAAAGAAAAAATTTGTTCATCCTTTCTTTGAGCCAAAACTAAGGGGAAGAAGAGATTTTTGCTTCATTTTATTTGTTTAGAAGAGATCTAGAAGGAGATTTGGCTAAACTTGCACCAAGATTAAGGTATGTATGAGGTTGTGTCATGAGATTCATGCATGTTTTAGTTGCCAACTTGATGTTCATGTTAGCCATGGTTCAAATCCTTGTTATGCCATGGAAGTGGTATTTGGTCAAAGTTGATATTGTGATAAAGCCATTGCATGCTAAGTGCGAAGCTTGATGATGATGCATGCAATGATGGATTGTCTACTCTTGAAATTTCTTTGTAGCTATCTTGAGTAAGACTTTGAGTTTTCTTTTGTTTAACCATGATTGAAGTTGAAAGGGCATGATTGTGATGTATTCAGCCATGATGCATTCATGAGCATGGTTCATGCTTCTTGCATGTTAGTTAAAATTTGTGTTTTGGATGGCTATGGACACCTTGAAATTCGGCCATGCACATATATGTATATATATGTTTGCACATGATGTTTTGGTTATGAAGTAAGTGATGAATATGTTTGTTTAAAGAAGAAAATGTTGAAGAATGTTTGTGAAATTGCAAGTACATTCGGCCTAGAATACCTATGATGTGGAAATCTTGGAATTTATTGTTGATTTGGTGCAAGTATGACTAAGTATAATCGGCCATATGAGTGCTTGATGATGTATTATAAGTATGGAGCCACAATATGTAAAGCATTAACTAGTAAAATGCATGCTGTTTTTGTGTGGTGTTAAGTGTATAATTGGCCTCAAATTGGACATGTATGTTCGGCCTTAAGTAGCCGATTGATGGCCTTAGCTTTTCCTTGATGCTTGAATGGATTGTATTGAATTGCTTGATGTAGTATAAAATGTACATGACCATTGTGTACTCAAGCTAAAGGGTGGCCATATGACCATTTAAACTCCTTGTCATATTCGCCATAAGCCAAAGATAATGAGGTATTAATAAATTAAATTTGTTTGAATTAGCTCAAGAGCTTAGAGGGCCACAATTGGACAAGGGAAGGAAAAGTGATCGAATAGCAAGAAAAGCCGCTCGACAACATCCGAGGTAAGTCCTCAAGAAGTGACCCTACTTGAATTATGTGAGATGAAATATGGATGTGTATTGATTATTGATTTATGTGTGTATGAGTATTTGAATGACACCCGGCTAAGTCCCAAGGCGATTATGCTAGTGATTATATTTGTGTTTGAGCCTTAGTAACGAAAATGAAATATGAATGTCTAATGATTATTGATGTATGTGTGCATGAGCAATTGAATGATATCCGGCTAAGTCCCAAGACGTTATTGCTGGAAATTATATCCGGTTAAGACCAAGGCAATTGTGCTAGAGGCTACATCCGGCTAAGACCAAGGCATTCGTGCGAGTCGATCTATCCGGCTAAGACCCGAAGGCATTCGTGCACGTGGTTATATCCGGTTGTATTCCGAAGAAGCTTGGGCTGGAGGTGAGTGTTGGTTGCTGTAATGAATTCAATTGGTACGCTCGAAAAGCCCAAAGAATAAGGTATGTTTATACGTGCATTGGGTCGACATGTTTGAGCAACATTCGCTCGATTTACTAACGAATTTCAGCTATTGAATTGGTTGATACCTTGTGAAAGTATATAATGATGAAGTGTGAAGTAAGAATGATTATGTGAATGTGTATTAATGAAATGATGCATTTGGCCATGTGAATGTATTGCTTTAATTAAAGCTGATTTTATTCCTTGAGACTTACTAAGCATAAAAATGCTTACCCCGTTGCTTTGGCTCTCTGTTTTATAGATTGTGCTCAATAGCAATCGGATTCGGGATCATTAAAGTCGAAGTCATCCACACTATCAAAGCCTCCATTTTGGTATAAATTTTTGGTTGAACTTTGAAATGGCATGTATAGGACTACCCCTTGCTGGTTTAAATATGTTGTGATGTATATGTGTATGGCCATGCGAAAATGGCTCGTAAAAGTGAAGTACGAACTTAGACTATTTGCGGTTTGTATATATATATATATATGTGGTGTCATGATGTGATTATGGATTGGAAATGGGAATGTTGGTCACATGATCAGCCATTGGTATGGTTAAAATGATCATATGTAAACCTATGTATGGCAAGACTAGTTGGTTCATGGAGACTACAAACTAGGTAAGACCTACCTTAAAAACAGATGCTGCCAGCTGCAGTGACGTGAATGTGAAAAATCACCAAAATTTGTAGGAATGGTATTAAATAGTGAATAAGCTATGTGAATGAACCTTGATGAGTCTATTTTCATATGGAAGAAACGAAACGGTCATAGGAGTTACTTGTTAAGAGATATTAAAGCTATTGTGAGACAGGGCCAGAACGGTTTCTGGGTCCCCTGTCGCAACTTTAAAAATTTACTAGAAATTATCCAGAAATAATTAGGAGTCGTGCCTTATATGTACAGATTCCATATTGAGTATAGTTTCATTAGAAACAAACGGCACCAGTATTAAATCCCTGTACAGAGAGATATTCAAGTTGTAACGCGCGAAGGTCAGAGCAGTCGATCCCTGTAACATGGGTGACTTTAACTAATAAACTGTACCAATTGGCCCGACCAAAAATTCTAGAAATAAGTCCATGGATGGATATATGAGTCTAAATTCAGGGAAAATTTACGAAACCAGTTTCCGAGTTTTGAAACTCGAGATATGATTTTTAAGGTGACGGTGACGCAGTTTTCCAGCCTGACTGGAAATGTCAAATTGGTGGGTAAAATATGTGGACTTGGCCTGTTAACCCCTCGTGTCCGACACCGGCGATGGTCTCGGGTTCGGGGTGTTACATAATACCTATGTGGTAGATGGTATAATGCATAAAAGTTTATTGAATTGGTATAAACATATGGTTGGTGTTGGCAAGAATTTATAAGTACTTATGTGTTGATGTTTCATATTTTATATGCTATTGATGTTTTTGGTACGAGCTTACTAAGCTTTTGAAAGGTTACTTTGTGTGTGCTCGCATTGTTTTATAGATATCAAAGCTACTGTGAGCTTGGGGATCATCGAGGATTGTCACTGCACTATCGAACTTCATTTTGGTATTTTAAAAATGTATATTTTAAAGTATGGCATGTATAGGCTAGTAGTTGTAAGATATGTTTTGTGCTGTATATATATATATATACTTAGCCATGTGATTTGGCTAGCTTATGTTTGAACATATAGTTGATAACGGTATATAATATGTGATGACAATGTTAAATTTTGGTATGTTTTGGTTGGTTAAAAGAGGTGGTTAGTAAGTTCGTGGCTTGAGATTGAATGACATTTTGATATGATCATACCTTATGTTTTGGTATTAATTAGTAAGGTTGATAAGTATGTAAATGGCTGATATTGTTATAGTATGAATGATGTGTGTTTTGGCATAAAAATTGGATGAATTGGTAGTGCAAATTTGCTTGTTTCTTTCCTTGTAGGTTGACCCAAATTGGGGTGACAATTTAGCTATTCAAATGGCCTATTTTTGTCCACACGGGTAGAGACACGGGCATTGTAACACCCCAAACCCGGCCTAGACGTTATGGCTAGATCTGACGTGTCACATGGACTTACGACTTAGTATGCATTCGCTGGTTTAAGTGATTAGGGTGGTCTTTGTAAAAACAGTGGTTGAATGAAAAGCCGATTTATCAATCTTTAGGCTATCCATTTACTGTGCTTGTTGAGTCTTGAAAACATTCATTAATTTTGAAAAACCGCACAGCCTAACACTAGCAGTTTCGTCATAGTATAAATATAATCAGAAAATAAAACCATAGCGGAAAAAAGAAATTTAAATAGTGGCCTTATTACAACTTAAAACCCAAAATTAAATCGAATATAAAAATAATAAAATAAACCGACTTAGAAAACCAACTTTGCGTATGATGTGGCCACTCCAATCCTCACAACTCCAAGCCCACTATGGTTGGGGATTTCTTGTAGAGATGAAAATAAATGGTGAGTTCGGTAAACTCAGTGTATAACATAACCCAACCATAGCCCAAAACAGATCAAACCTCAGAGTCAGACTTATCTGAGCCTTGGCCCAAGATGAAATTAGAATGAAACCCATAGGCCCATAGCGTATACGTAACAAATATATCATGAATGCGAAATCCCAACCCAGAGCCATCCACAACACCCCTGCATCACCCTTACACCATGTGGGAGACTACGCGCCCATCCAACCGCAACCCACGTAAATTGCTGCAAGGTCGTCGATATTGTGACGAAGTCACCAACATGATATTGTGGCTAGGCCACGTAATGCATTTATATATATATATATATATATATGTGCGGTTACCAGATTGCAAATGAGGTCGCCGGATATTGTGACGAAGTCACCGAATCGATTATATGTGGCGAGGCCACCAGATTGTAGCGAGGTCGCCGTAACGCTTCCTCCATCAATATAAACCCATGTCCCATGCAACAGAAATAATATGTCATAACATACGTATACAGAAGCAGAACATCATGCTTTTCAGAAAAAAAAAACCCTAGGGGTAAAATCGTAATTTTGCATGCATAAGGGTATTTCAGTAATTTATTACATATTGCTAAGGTTTCATGCTCATTCTAACGTTTACCAAGTAATCAGAAGTACTTACCTCGTCTTTTTACCAAAGTGGACCTGTTGGCCCATTGGCCCGTTTTCAGCCCATTAAGCCCAAAAATACCGTTGTGCATGAAAATGCCACTCTGCACTCTAATCATCCAAATGCACCATATCCATTAACAACTGTCTCACGAGCATTTGCACGCTCGTGAGTTCACAAAATACCAACGTATCAGTATTTCGGCTTTTACCGATTCAGTCTAAGAGAGGGTGTCGTTTACGCACCCGATTGATGATGATTGATGACGATATCTCCCACGCGATAATCCTACAATCGATCACTAACACATTAGACTTACGAATTAACGATAACTAACATAAATCCACGTCAACCAACCCAATCATCACACAAGTTAGTCATTTACGCACGAGGGGCAAAATAGTCATTTTACCCTCCAGGGGTAAATCGGTAGTCCTACCCTATAGGGGTATTTTAGTAATTCTACAACTTATCCACTTGGGCCTACGGACCCATTGGGACCACATGGCCCATTTCAGCCCATCGCGACCCGAAATAGCCGTCCTACTGCTAGAGTAATGAGAAATACACACCTGTTAGGAGACTGCAGTTAATTCGCACTCCAAACACTCTTAGCTGTTGCCCAACCCAAACGAGCACGTCACAAAGCGAAAGGGATCAGCCAAGAAGGGTATGCCTACTCTCCTCATGGTTTGCTCTATTTAAAGCCAGTTCTCTATCTACTCTTATGTTAGCTTCCCGATGTGGGATCCCTCCATCACCAGTGTTTAAAACCAACACCAACTCTTGCCGTCCCAACATAGCAAAATAATCAACCTTTGCATGCCAAGGGATTCGAACCAAAGTCCTCTCACATGCCAACTCACGCCACCACCACTAGGCCATCAACTCATTTGTGTCATAAATCTAACACATTAAACTTTAAAGCGCACCTACTTGCTTCTAGATTTATTGAAAAGAAAAACCAAAATATATTGCAAGAGCCAAGAATTGAACCTTGGACCCCTTGCTTCTTCTATGGCGTCACTTCCTTGTCCCCTAAGTGGCGCCACCTTGCCGCTACACTACACTCCTTTTTGTGTCATCTTTTACCCCTTTACTCTTAAAAGCCCAAATGCCAATTACATCACCTGTTCATAAAATTAAAATTCCAAAGACTACCACGGATTTAACTTAAGTTTGTGCCTTCCAAAGGCCCACTAACCCACTAAAATATATTTTTTAACCAACCAGAACCCACACAAATTTTAAAAATCACAGAAACACAGAAAACCCGAAAATTAGGGCGTTACAACTCTACCCTCCTTAAAGAAATTTCGTCCTCGAAATTTTACCTAAATCAAACGTATGAGGATATTGTTGACATATCGCCACTTCTGGCTCCCAAGTAGCTTCCTCTCTGCCCTGATTACGCCACAGCACCTTTACTAGCGGAACTGATTTCCTCCTCAAAATCTTAACATCTCGATCCAAAATCTGCACAGGCTCTTCCTCAAAAGTCAAGTCTGTTTGGACCTCGATCTCTGCAACCGGCACAACATGAGTAGGGTCAGAATGATACCGCCTTAACATGGAGACGTGAAAGACATCATGAATCCTATTCAACTCTGGAGGTAGCTCCAACTGATAAGCCATTGGACCCACTCGCTTAAGAATCCGATAAGGCCAAATGAATCGCGGACTTAACTTGCCTTTCCTCCCAAACCTTAATATTTTCTTCCGAGGCGAAACCTTCAAGAAGACCATATCACCCACAGAGTACTCAATATCCTTGCGCTTCAAATCTGCATATGACTTCTGTCTATCAGATGCTTCCTTCAATTAGTCTCTAATCAACTTGACCTTATCCTCAGTATCTGCCACCAACTCAGGTCCAAGAACCTTTCGTTCACCCAACTCGGTCCAACAACTAGGTGTACGACATCTTCGCCTATACAGTGCCTCATAAGGAGCCATTCAAATACCTTTCTGATAACTGTTGTTGTATGCAAACTCTGCCAACAGTAAGTAATCCTCCCAACTGCCTCGAAAGTCGATAACACATCCCCTCAACATATTTTCCAGAATCTGAATAACCCTTTCTGACTGACCATCAGTCTAAGGATGAAAGGTTGTACTAAAGTTCAACCACGTACCCAAAGCCTCATGCAACTTTTTCCAAAATCGAGATGTGAATCTAGGATCTCGATCAAAAATAATCGACACTGGCACTTCGTGAAGTCGCACTATTTCTGCCACATACAATTTGGCTAACTTCTGAAGTGAATAATCAGTGCAGACAGGTATTAAATGAGCAGATTTGGTCAACCTATCCAAAATTACCCAAATCGAGTCCTTCTTCGACGGTGTCAAGGGTAACCCACTCACAAAATCCATGGTTACCCTCTCCCACTTCCAAAGTGGTACTTTCACTGGCTGCAAAAGTCCGGAAGGTAATTGATGTTCAGCTTTCACTTGCTGACAAGTCAAAAATTTTCCCACAACTTTCGTTACCTTTCGCTTCAATATAGGCCACCAATACAACTCCTTTAAGTTGCGATACATTTTACTCCCTCTAGGATGCATAGCACACAGACCTCCATGAGCTTCTTTTAGAATTGCTTGCACCAAGTCAGAGTCCTTCGGAATACAAACTCTACCTCAATAACACAGAACTCCCTCACTGTTCAGTCCAAACTCAAAAATATCCTCATTCTTAACCTACCGAAATCGAGAAACCAGGGACTCATCCCTCGACTGTTTTTCCTTAATCTCATCCACCTAGTTCGGCCTAACTTGCAGTTCTGCTAACAGACTACCGTCGTCATACAGACTCAAATGAGCAAACATGGCTCTCAGATCAGATACAGTTCTACGACTTAGGGCATCAGCCACCACATTAGCTTCGCCTGGGTGATACTCAATCGCTCAGTCATAATCCTTAAGCAACTCTATCTATCTCCGTTGCCTAAGGTTCAGCTCTTTCTGAGTCAGCAAGTACTTAAGACTCTTATGATCTGTGTATATAATACACCTTTCTCCGTACAGGTAATGTCTTCAGATCTTAAGCGCAAAGATTACTGCTGCCAACTCCAGATCATGAGTAGGATAGTTAACTTCATATGGTCTAAGCTGTAGCGATGCATAAGCAACCACTTTACCCTCTTGCATCAGAACACAGCCCAACCCTACATGTGATGCATCACTGCATACGGTAAAATCTTTTCCAGACTCCGGCTGAATCAGTACAGGTGCCTCGATCAGAACTTTCTTCAGCTTCTCAAAAGATTCCTGTTATTTCTCAGTCCAAACAAACGGTACTCCCTTTCTTATAAGCTTTGTCAAAGGCGTTGCCATCACAGAAAATCCTTCCACAAACCTTCTATAGTACCCAGCTAAACCCAAAAAACTTCAAATTTCTGACACTGACCTCGGTGGCTTCCATTCCAGAATCACTTCAATCATTCGAGGGTCCACCTTGATCCCTTCAGCAGAGACAACATGCCCCAAGAAAGTTACCTCTTTCATTCAGAACTCACACTTACTGAATTTCGCATAAAGCCCCTTCTCCCTCAGCACTTGCAGCAGAATATGAAGATGCTCATCATGCTTCTCCTTAGTTTCAGAATAAACCAGAATATCATCGATAAAGACGACCACAAATCGATCCAAGTATGGCTGGAACACTCGATTCATCAGATCCATAAATGCTGTAGGTGCGTTCGTCAACCCAAATGGCATAACCAAGAACTCATAGTGACCATACCGAGTTCTGAATGCCGTTTTGTGAATATCCACCTCCTTAACCCTCAACTGATGATACCCAGATCGAAGGTCAATCTTGGAAAATACTGAAACTCCTCTAAGTTGGTCGAAGAAATCATCGATTCTCGGTAGTGGGTACTTGTTCTTGATCGTTAGTTTGTTCAACTGCCGATAATCGATACACATCCGCATTGACCCATCTTTCTTCTTTACGAACAACACTGGTGATCCCACAGGGACACACTTGGTCTAATGAAGCCTCTATCCAATAACTCTTGAATTTGGGCTTTCAGCTCCACCAACTCCTTTGGTGCCATCCTATAAGGTGTAATGGACACCGGTGCCGTTCCAGGCAACAATTCGATTCCAAACTCAACCTCTCAGTTTGGGGGAAAACCCGGAAGCTCCTCTGAAAAAACATCTTGAAAATCCTTGACGGTTCTAGCTTTATCCACTGTCAGATCCTCAGTTTCTAATTGGCTTACAAATGCCAAATAAGCCTCACATCCCTTTCGAATCCACTTCTCGGCTCTCAATGCCGACACCACATTAGACAGATAATCCCTACGCTCGCCTATCACCAAAACCTCCTCATCCTTTGTAGTCTTTAACATTATTTCACTTAGCAGCACAATCCAGAGTAGCCCTATGCTTAACAAGCCAATCCATTTCCAAAATGAGATCGAATTCTCCGAAAGGTAGCTCCATCATCTCCAGAGAAAACTTTTCCTTGAGTTTCTATAGGCATATCTCTATACAGTTTATCTACCCTAGCCAAGTAACCCAAAGGACTTAGTACAGATACCCCACTCACGGTCTCCATAGAGCTCACACCCAGCGACCCAGATATAGCACATGCAATATATGAATCGGTAGATCCAACATCTATCAATGCAGTGTATGGCATACTGGAAATCAGAAATGTACCAGTTATGACGTCAGGTACATCACCCTCCTCTCGGCGACGAGCTGCATACACCAACGCTGGCTGACGAGCCTCAGGAAATCTAGCACCCTTGCCAAGCTCTCCTCTTCCTCGACTATTTCCATTACCACCTCTGCCTTGCCCACGTCATCTCGGAAACTGTGGTCCACCCCTCACTGGTTGAGCGACCCTCTACTCTAAAACTTGAACTCGATCCGTTCCCAGGGACAATCTTAACCCTATGCTCCATAGATCCGTATCAGAAACAAGCACCAGAACATTTTTGACACTCGCCCATATACATCTTCCCACAATTCCTACAACCTCATGGTCTAACAAAGATTCATCCAGATCGCCGAATCGGCTCCATTACCCTTGCTCTCTTAACATTCCTATTCATACCACCTGAAAGTCCTGAATCTCTCCTAAAACAGTTTCGATCTTTCTCACTATTCTGTCTTTCTATATGCTTCACTTCCTCAGCTATCTTAGCTTTCTCCACTAAAGCAAATGGGTTACACTCCTCCGCAAGCAATCAACACCCTAAGTTCATCTCTCGACCATCCTCGGCGGTACGCTACGCCATACTCAGAAGCGACAATCCTAGAAGCATACCGGCTCAGTCTCAGAAACTCCGACTCATACTCAGCCACTGACTTACTCCCTTGGACCAAGTTTAGAAATTCTTTCCAACGAGCGTCCACGTAACTAGCCCCAACATACTTTCCTTTGAAGGCTGTCTTAAATAGCTCCCAAGTCACACTGTCAGCAGAAGTTCCATCTCTCACCGTGAGCCACCACTAATAAGCCTCATCCTTGAGTAACGATATGGCTCCTTTTTACGCTCCACAGAGCGTCCAGATCATCCATAATCGCTCTGTGGCTTCTAACCAATACTCACCACATTCAGAGCTACACCAGATACGCCCCTAAATATCTCTGCTCCATTGGCTTGGAGCCGCTTAGAAATAGACCCCCAAATTTCGTTTCCCGTACTTGCCCCAGCAACCCTTTCCAAAACTCGGAGCATTGCCTGGGACAGAGCATCGTCCCTGACACCTCGATCATGAGACTCTACCTCTGTTGCTGGCGGTACCGGTGCATCTACTATCGGCACATGTCCTGAAGACGAAGAATCAGCCTGAGCATTACCTCGGCCACGTTCACGGCCTCTTGCACGAGCTACTCGTGTACTCATTTTGTATTATCTGATTAAGAATTTTATGAATCAGTTTAATATTTCAGTGTTTATTACAGATGTCTTATGAATAATAGTAATTTAGAGTTTGAGTTTGTTTCCTTTTGCGGTAGCCTCGCTACAGTCTCAGTCTACTTATCAAAGTTTTTATAGTTCAAGTGTTACCCTAACTAAAGTACCATGATAAGGTTTTGTACAAGCATATAATGATATATTTCGTAAACAATCGAAAGGCTCGTAAAACTTACAGACTTAATGGAGATTCGGTATGCCACCTTCTAAAAAACCTAATTTTAGAAAACCGATTTTAATCTTTAAAATCATCTTTTTGTAAAGAGAAAATATTGGAAACATTCTCGAAAACAATTTATAATCAAGTTCCAAAAAAAAAAAATATTTTTGAAAACCTTTATTCAGTGTTTCTTTACAAACTCCTATTTTTAGACCCGTTCCACAGCTGAATTGTTGCAACTTGGCTCTTACACCACTAAATGTAACACCCCAAACTCGGCCCAGACGTTATGTCCAGATCTGACGTGTCACATGGACTTACGACTTAGTATGCATTCGCTGGTTTAAGTGATTGGGGTGGTCTTTGTAAAAATAGTGGTTGAATGAAAAGCCAGTTTATCAATCTTTAGGCTATCCATTTGTTGTGCTTGTTGAGTCTTTAAAACGTTCATTAATTTTGAAAACCCGCGTAGCCTAACACTAGCAGTTTCGTCATAGTATAAATATAACCAGAAAATAAAACCATACCAAAAAAAAAATTTAAATAGCGGCCTTATTACAACTTAAAACCCAAAATTAAATCAGAATATAAAAAATAAAAATAAAATGACTTAGAAAAACCAACTTTGCAGATGATGTGGCCACTCCGAATCCCTCACAGCTCCAAGCACACTATGGTTGGGGATTTCCTACAGAGATGAAAATAAAGGTTGAGTTCGGTAAACTCAGTGTGTAACATAACCAAGCCATAGCCCAAAACAGATCAAACCTCAGAGTCAGACTTATCTAAGCCTTGGCCCAGTACAGAAATTAGAATGAAACCCATAGGCCCATAGCAGATACAGAACAAATATATTATGAATGCGTAAATCCCAACCCGAGCCATCCACAACACCCCTGCATCAAATTTTACACCATGTGGGAGACTACTCGCCCATCCAACCGCAACTACGTAAATTGTCGCAAGGTCAGCGATATTGTGACGAAGTCACCAGATACGATTGTGGCTAGGCCACCGTAATGTATATATATATATATATATATGTGGCGGTTACTGATTGCAAATGAGGTCGCCATTATTGTGACGAAGTCACTGTATCAGCTTATATGTGGCGAGGCCACCGATTGTAGCGAGGCTACCAGAACGCTTCCTCCATCAATATAAACCCATGTCCCATGCAACAGAAATAATATGTCATAACATACGTATACAGAAGCAGAACATCATGCTTTTCAGAAAAAAATAACCCTAGGGGTAAAATTGTAATTTTGTATGCATAAGGGTATTTCAGTAATTTATTACCTATTGCTAATGTTTCATGCTCATTCTAACATTTACCAAGTAATCAGAAGTACTTACCTCGTCTTTTTACCAAAGTGGGCTCGTTGGCCCATTGACCCGTTTTCGGCCCATTAAGCCCAAAAACAACGTTGTGCACGAAAGTGCACACTCTGCACTCTAATCATCCAAATGCACCATATTCATTAACAACTGTCTCACGAGCACTCGCACGCTCCCGAGTTCACAAAATACCAACGTTTCGGTATTTCTGCTTTTACCGATTCAGTCTAAAGGAGTGTGTCTTTTACACACCTGGTTGATGACAATTGATGACGATATCTCCTACGCGATAATCCTACAATCAATCACTAACACATTAGACTTACGAATTAACGATAACTAACATAAATCCACATCAACTAACCCAATCATCACACAAGTTAGTCATTTACTCACGAGGGGTAAAATAGTTATTTTACCCTCCAGAGGTAAATCGGTAGTCCTACCATACAGGGGTATTTTAGTAATTCTACAACTCATCCATTTGGGCCTACGGACCCATTGGGACCACATGGCCCAATTCAGCCCATCGCGGCCCAAAATAGTTGTCCTACTGCTAGAGTAATGAGAAATACACACCTGTTAGGAGACTGCAATTAATCCGCACTCCAAACACTCTTAGCTGACGCCCAACCCAAAGGAGCACGTCACAAAGCGAAAGGGATCAGCCAAGAAGGGTATGCCTACTCTCCTCATGGTTTTCTCTATTTAAAGCCAGCTCTCCATCTACTATTATATTAGCTTCCCGATGTGGGATCCCTCCATCACCAGAGTTTAAAACCAACACCAACTCTTGCTTTCCCAACATAGCAAAATAATCAACCTTTTCATGCCAAGGGATTCAAACCAAAGTCCTCTCACATGCCAACTCACGCCACCACCACTAGGCCATCAACTCATTTGTGTCATAAATCCAACACATTAAACTTTAAAATGCACCTACTTGCTTCTAGATTTATTGAAAAGAAAAACCAAAATATATTGCAAGAGCTAAGACTTGAACCTTGGACCCGTTGCTTCCTCTATAGCGTCACTTCCTTGTCCCCTAAGCAGCGCCACCTTGCCACTACACCACACTCCTGTTTGTGTCATCTTTTACCCCTTTACTCTTAAAAGGCCAAACGGCAATTGCATCAACTATTCATAAAATTAAAATTCCGAAGACTACCACAATTTAACTTATGTTTGGGCCTTCCAAAGGTCCACTAACCTACTAAAATATATATTTTAACCAACCAGAGCACACACAAATTTTACAAATCATAGAAACACAGAAAACCCGAAAATTGGGGCGTTACAGGCATGTGTCTCAGCCTTGTGCGACAGATGGCTTTGTTGCATGGTCGTGTGTCCCTTGGGGTACCTTACAATTATAAGTCAGGCTCGAGCATGAATGAGGCACACTGATGTGTGGCAAGCTATGTAGCCCAAGTCAGGCTCGACCACGGCCAAGGCACACGGGCATGTCTTTTGGCCGTGTGGTCAAGTCAGTATGTATGCTCTGTTTTGCCACAGCCTAGACACATGGGCATGTCTAAGGCGGTGTAACACATACGACCTGTTCACACGGGCGTGTGACCTTTTAAAAGTTGAAAATTTTTATAAGTTCAGAAACTTTCATATGTTATCGAATTGATACTAAAAGCATGTTTTAGACTTTGTACGATTGTTTAAAGTTCATGTTAAATATGAATGATCTATATTTATTGAATTAAGAAGATTTTTTTATGTTATTGCTCGAATCTAGGTTGTGAGTCTGGTAATGCCTCTTAACCTATTCCGGCGGCGGTCATGGGTTAAGGGTGTTACAAGTCAAATGATAGAAATTTGAGAAGATATATGCTTGTGAAATTGAGCATAGAGATGCATGTTTAGAAATGCTTACAT
Source organism: Gossypium arboreum (assembly GCF_025698485.1). Taxonomy (NCBI): domain Eukaryota; kingdom Viridiplantae; phylum Streptophyta; class Magnoliopsida; order Malvales; family Malvaceae; genus Gossypium; species Gossypium arboreum. The sequence goes on from NC_069080.1 coordinate 64,422,849, forward strand.
AGTTGAATTGTATAAGTGAAGTTTAGTATGAATTGAATGGCATATTGTGGTATTGACATGTTTTTGTATTAGTTGGTGTCAGAGTAGTTGAACGCCTATATGTGCCATGTTTTGTGCCAATTGGGTTATTGTAGTTGTGCATAAGATAGGGTGGAAAAATGGCTTGGTAAATAGCCTATTTTTGTCCACATGGACAGAGACACGGGCATGTGTCTCAGTCGTGTACGATACACGGTCATGCACACAGCTATGTGTCCCCTGGTGTTGAAATTAAAATCAAGTCAGTATGTTGTACATGACCTCACACACGGGCGTGTGACTTGGCCATGTGGCATAAGTTAGTATACCCTACAGGTTTGGTACGGCCTAGCACACAGTCTGACACACTGGTGTGTATGGCCATTTTTAGGGCACGTGGGCTAGCCATACGGGTGTGTGTGTTGGCCGTGTGACCCAAGTCAAAAAGTTACGTGGGGTAGAACATGGGCTGAGACACGGCCATATGCTCCCATTTCAAATGTCCACATGGCCTGCGACACCAGCGTGTCTTTGGCCGTGTGAGACACATGGTTGGGCCACACTGGTGTCTGTCCGCTGTTTTGAAAAAAAAATTATAATTGTTCTAAGTGTTTCCAAAGTTATCAATTTAGTCTTGAACCACTCCTAATGCATGTTTAGGGCCTCGTAGGCTCATATTAGGGACATAATGTTTTGGTTGTTAATGAATTGTATTTGAATTGGCTATTTGTATGAGAAATGTATGTTTAAATGTGTGATAAGTTTGGTGATTCTCTGTAACCTTATTCCGGCGTTGAGTACGGATGAAGGGTGTTGCATTTATTAGTATCAAAACTACGGTTTAGTCGATTCTCAGACCAAAGTAGCTTGTGTGAGAGTCTAGCTATACATGCCATATATAACCTGTGATAGTATGATGACTCTTGACAATTTAAGCTATGTTTTCATATAGTAAATGGATCCCGATCGAGCTGTAGCTGACGACGTTGAGATTAATGCGCCAGCTCCCACTCAAGGGGTAGCGTTGTCTGAATCTAGAAATGTATCTAGTAGTCATGAAAGAGAGGCTAAAGAATCCTTTTTCCAAATGATGAACGAATGGTTCACATAATTTGTCCGAAAAATCCAGCTGCTCAACAATCTCCACCACACCTAATCCTCAACCTGTTCCCGTAGCTCCTCAAGTTGTGAAACTTCAACGACGAAATAAGCCTCCAGTTGATAAGATTCAAAAACACGGGGCTAAAGAGTTTAGAGTTACCGTTGATGATGATCATGAAAAAGCTGAATTTTGGCTTGAAAACACTATTCAAGTATTTGATGAATTATCGTGTACACCAGCCGAGTGTGTAAAGTGTGCCATTTCATTATTGAGAGACACAACGTATCAGTGGTGGAATACTTTAGTGTCTGTGGTACCAAGAGAAAGAGTGACCTGAGAATTCTTTTAGACTGAGTTCTAAAAGAAATACATAAGTCAAAGATTTCCTGATCAAAAGCACAAAGAGTTTTTAGAATTAAAATAAGGTTGTATGACTGTGATTGAGTATGAAAGATAATGTGACAGCCCTAAAGTGACCCTAGTCGGAAAGCGGTTTCGGGACCGCTAAACCGAGTCACCAAATTATTTGAATGTGATATTTATTGTCTAAAATATGTGATTATGAATGTGTGAAAGCTTTAGGCTTCGATTTAGTAAATTGCATATGAATTTAGTCAATAGGACTTATAGGTGACATTTTTGAAATGTGATAGGCTAATGTACAAGGACCTAATAGTGCATGTAATCAAAAGGGGGGACTTGCATGTCAATTTTCCCCCCTAATATGTAGTGGCCGGCCATGAGCATGGGTGGACAAGATGTTATGGCTAAAAACATGTCATAAACATGTTGGGGTAATGCATTATGTAAGGATTAATAAAATAAAGAGCATGGGCAATAAAATATTAGTGTTAGCAGGATGAGAAACAAAAAAAAAAAAAAAGAAAGGATGTGTGTGATTGTCCCCCTATTGCCGTGAGTGAAGGAAAGAGAGAAAAAAAAATTGTTCATCCTTTTTCATTTCTTTTGGCCGAAAATTCTAAGGAAGAGGGGAGGAGTTCTTGCTTCATGTTTGGTTTGGAAGAGAATTAGGAGGAGGTTCGGCCATACTTGTATCTAGATTAAGGTATGTTTGATGTTGTGTCATGAGATTCATACATGTCTTTAGTTGCTAGCTTGAGTTCTAATTAGCCCATGGTTCAAATCTTTGCTATGTCATGGGGATGATATTAGGCCAAGGTAGATTTTGTGTTAATGCCATTGCATGCTAAATGTGAAGCTTGTTAATGATACATGTGATGGTGGATTGACGACTCTTGGATTTTCTTTTTAGCATTTTTGAGGGAGACATTAAGTTCTTTGTTTAACCATGACCAAAATTGAAATGGTATGGTGTTGTGATGTATTCGGCCATGGTATATTCATAAGTATGATTTATGCTTATTGCATGATAGGTAAGATTTGTGTTTTGGATTTATGTTTATGTTTGGTTATAATCAACTTAGTGATTCGGCCCTTGCACATATATATATATGTTTGCACATGATGTATTGGAATGACATATACAATATATCAAGGTATATATTTACATATGATGGTGTTTCGGTTATGGAGTAAATGATGGATGCGTATTGAGTTATAATATGTAATGCATTAGTTAGTAAAATGTATGCCATTTGTGTGTGGTATTGAGTATATAATTGACCTCAACATAGACATGCATATTCAGCCACATGAATGAGTACATAGGTTGATGTGTTTGTTCAGCCATAGGTAAGCATATTGAAGGCTTATTCTTGACTTAGAAAATTCAGCTAAGGAGAATATTAACTAATGTGTTGAGTTTGATTCACGATTCCGCATATATGTGACTTTAATGTCTAATGAATATATATGGACTAAGTACCTTGAGTTCCTCTTTTGATGCTCAAATGATTAAATCAATTTATTTGTTAAATTAAGCTCAAGAGCAAAGAGGAACTAAATCCGATAAAGGGAAGGAAAAGTGGTCGAATAGCCATCGAATCGCTCGACAACATCCGAGGTAAGTTCTTGAGTAATAGAGCTTAAATTATGATTTGATTAGATCATGTTTTAAGCAAATCAAAATCATGCTCTTGTGTGTGGCTATTGAGCCGAAATTGCAAGTGTGATAAGTGTCTTGTGTTTGAGTTTTGCTAATGAAAATGAAATACTAATGTGTCATGATTTATTGTTAAATGTGCATGGTTATTCAATGATGTCCTGCTAAGTCCTCAAGGCTTTGTGCTAAGTGACCATATCCGGACTAAGATCCAAGGCATTTGTGCGAAGTTACTAATTCGGGCTAAGCCCAAGGCATTGGTGCGAGTTACTAAATCCGTTAAGTCCCAAGGCATTTGTGCGAAGTTACTATAACCGGCTATGTCCCAAGGCATTTGAACGAGTAGCTATATCTCGGTTAAACTCCAAGGTACGTGATTCGAGAATGAATGATCTTGCTGTAAAAATTTCAGTTAATACGCTTGTGAAATCCCAACAATGAGGTATGTTTCAGTATGTGCTTCAATTAGTTGAGCCCTTACAAATAAGTATTCGCCGCTTGATAAATGAGCTACCGCCTTTGGCTAAGTTGATCTTTGTGTATGAATATAAGGGCTGGTAATGTGAAGTAAGTATGATATTGAGAATTTGTGCATATGAAATTATCTGCTTAGCTACATAAATGCTATACTTTGGTTGTGTCTAAACTCATGACTCAAACTTACTAAGCATTAAATGCTTACTCTGCTTATTTGATTCTCTGCTTTATAGATTTTGGTTCTTCACTATCGGACTCGGATTTTGAAGTCGAAGTCGCCCACACTATCCAAGCTCATTTTGGTATACTTTTGGTTGAACTTTGAAATGGCATGTATAGGACTACCCTTTTGTTGTAGGTCATGTACCTTTTCGGTTTTGTGTAAATTTGGATAGCCATGCGAAAATGGCATAAGTATACTTTGGGCATGGTATTATAATCATTGTATGTTGTTCATTAAGAGGTATGGAAATGTTTGGAAACGATTAGCCATTGGGATGGTTAATCATGATCATATTTTGTGCTATATATGTTTAAGGGCTAGTTGAATCATGGAAACTATGAAATAGGCAAAGCCTACCTTAAAGATAGATGCTGACAGCTGCAGTGATGTGGATGTGAAAAATCACTAAAAATAGTAGGAATGGAATTAAATAGTGAATAAATTATGTAAACGAACCTTGACGAGTCTATTTTCGCAGGAAAGTAACGAAATGATCATATGAACAGTATGTTAAGAGATATTTAAGTTTTTGTGAGAAGGGCCAGAATGGCTTCTGGAGCCACTGTTCCGACTTTGGAAATTCATTATAAATTGACCAGAGTTAATTAGAAGTCATACCATATATGTACAGATTCCTTTTCGAGTCTAGTTTCTGTAGAAACAAACGGTATCAGTATTGAAGCCCTGTACAGGGAGATATCCAAGTCGTAATGCGCAAAGGTCAGTGTAGTCGATCCCTGTAACATGGGGGACTTTAACTAATAAACTGTACTAATTGGCCCAACCAATAATTCTAGAAACAAATTTTTAGATTCATATATGAGTCTAGTTTCAGGGAAAAATCACGAAACTGATTTTCGAGTTGTGGAACTCAAGATATGATGTTTAAGGTGACAAAGGACACGCTTAGCCTACTGTCTAGAAATTTTTAAAATGAACTGTGCAAGTAAGTGGATTAAGCCCGTTAACCCCTCGTGTCCGACTCCGGCGATGGTCTCGGGTACGGGGTGTTACAGATAATTTGTACAGTTGAGCAAGTATGCTCAAGAGTATGTTTCCACTGAAGAAATAATGTGCAAGCGGTTCATTGATGGGTTGAACGAGGACATTAAACTTCTAGTCGAAATTCTAGAATTGAAAGAACTTATTGTTTTGGTTGATAGAGCTTGCAAAGCCGAGGAGCTTAGCAAAGAAAAGAGAAAAGCATATTCAGAGGCTAGAGACTCGAGAAATAGACCGATGAATAAGCCATAAAAATCTTCGTCAAAGAAATCTAGAGATTTGTTTAATCGTTCAAATGTTTCAATCGAGTATTCGAGCAGATATTGTACAAAACAATAATCAAGTCCTAAAGCTCAAACTACATTAGTATCGAGTGTTGGTAATATGAGAAACAATAAATGAGTGTTAACAGTGTGGGAGATGACATTTTTGTGAATGTTGGAATAAAAGTCATAAAGCTTGTTACTAATGTGGTTCGCTAGATCATTTTATTCGGGATTGTCCTGAATTAGCTGAGAAAGATGAGTTTCAAAATATAAGACCAAGTAACGAAATGACTAGAGGGAGGCCACCGGGAAATGCTGGAAATGTGACCAATAGTAGAGGCGCGACAAAAGATTTGACGATGAGATCTGAAGCGAGAGCACCTGCTAGAGCTTATGCCATTCACGCTCGCGAAGAGGCATCATCACCTGATGTTATCACTAGTACATTTTCTCTTTACGACATTAATGTGATTCCATTGATTGATCCTGGATCAACTCATTCGTACATTTTCTCATTCACGCTCGCGAAGAGGCATCATCACCAGATGTTATCACTGGTACATTTTCTCTTTACGACATTAATGTGATTCCATTGATTGATCCTGGATCAACCCATTCGTATATCTGTATGAATTTAGTGTTTAGTAAGAATTTGCCATTGAGTCTACTGAGTTTTTGATTAAAGTATCGAACCCCTTAGGCAAGTATGTGCTAGTTGATAAAGTATGCAAGAACTATCCTTTAATGACTCGGGATTACTGTTTTTCAACTGATTTAATGCTGCTACCTTTTAATAAATTTGATGTAATTCTGGGTATGGATTGGTTGATGTTACATGATGTCGTTGTAAATTGTAGACAGGAGATTATTGAATTGAAATGTTAGAACAATGAAATTCTTTGAATTGAATCAGATGAATCAAGTGAATTGCTTGTAGTGATTTCGTCGATGTCAGCTCAAAAATGTGTGAGGAAAGGTTACGAAGCTTACCTTGCGTATGTACTAGATACAAAAGTGTCTGAATCGAAGATTGAGTTAGTACCAATAGTTTGTGAGTTTCTGGATGTGTTTCCAAAAGAATTACCAGGGTTACCACCGATCAAAAAGGTTGAATTTACTATTGAGTTTGTACCGAGAACATTAATGATATCTATAGCTTCGTACAGAATAGCTCCGATAGCATTAAAAGAGTTGAAATCTTAGTTGCAAGAATCAACAGATTGCAAAACCTAGTTTTTTGCCCTGTGGTGCGCCAGTGTTATTCGTAAAGAAGAAAGATGGGTCAATGAGAATATGTCTTGACTATCGACAGCTTAACAAGGATACAATTAAGAACAAGTATCCGTTGTCGAGAATAAATGATTTATTTGATTAGTTGAAAGGAGAAATAGTGTTTTTCAAGATTGATTTGCAGTCTGGCTATTATTAGTTGCGAGTTAAAGATTCAGATGTGCCAAAAACTACTTTCAGAACGAGGTATAGACATTATGAATTCTTTGTTACTCCTTTCGAATTAACTAATGCTCCTACAATATTTATGGATTTGATGAACAGGATTTTTAGATCGTATTTAGCAGATTCATTGTTGTGTTCATTGACGACATTTCGATCAATTCATGGGATGAGTCTGAGCATGCCGAACATTTGAGAATTGTGCTTCAAACTTTGAGAGATAAGCAACTGTTCGCTAAATTTAGCAAATGTGAATTTTGGCTCCAAGAAGTCTGATTTTTAGGGCATATTGTTTCAACGGAAGGTATAAGAGTTGATCTGAGCAAGATTTCTGCAGTGGTTGACTGAAAACCACTAAGAAATGTATCTGAAGTTAGAAGTTTTTTGGGGTTAGCTGGTTATTATCGATGTTTTGTGAAGGGATTTTTGATGATTGCTGCATCGATGACCAGATTGCTACAGAAAGATATAAAATTTGAAGGGTCTGAGAAATGTCAACAAAGTGTCAGTCAGTTGAAAGCATTGTTAACTGAGGCACCAGTGTTGGTTCAACATGAGTCAGGTAAAGAATTCGTGAATTATAGCGATGAGTCATTGAATGGTTTGGGTTGCGTTTTGATGCAAGAAGGAAATATTATAGCTTATGCCTAGAGATAGTTGAAGCCAAATGAAAAGAATTATTTGACGCACGATTAAGAGTTAGCCGCTATTGTTTTCACATTGAAAATTTGTCGACATCATTTTTACAGTGTAAACTACCACATCTTTACCTATCACAAAAGTTTAAAGTGTATAATAAATTAAGATTTTAATTTGAGACAATGGAGATGGCTCGAGCTATTGAAAGATTACGAGTTAGTAATTGATTATCATCTGAGGAAAGCAAATGTAGTTGCAGATGCTTTGAGTAGAAAATCTGTATTTTCTTTAAAAACAATGAATACAAGACTGACATTGTCCAATGATGGTTCGATTCTAGCAAAAACCATTTTTCTTCAGCAAATTTGTGAAGCTCAAAAGTGTGATAATGATTTACAAGCTAAAAGAGTACAATGTGAGTTGAATAGTGATTCAAATTATTAGATCAGAGCTGATGATTGTTTAATGTTTCGAAACAGAAGTTACGTACCAAAGAATTCCTAGCTCATTTAGAAAATTTTACACGAGGCATATAGTGGTTGTTTATCTGTTCACCCTAAAAGTACCAAAATGTACAATGATTTGAAACAATTGTATTGGTGGTAGGGTATGAAATGAAATATTTTAGAATTTGTATTGAGATGTTTAGTGTGTCAGCAAGTTAAAGCTGAACATTAAGTACCTTCGGGAATACTACAGCCTATGATGATTCCAAAGTAAAAGTGGGATAGAGTTATGATGGATTTCGTATCGGGTTTGCCTCTGTCTTCGAAAAAGAAAGATGATATCTAGGTTATTATAGATCAATTAACAAAGTCTGCACATTTCATTCTGGTACTTACAGATTATTGACTTGATAAATTGGCTAAATTGTACACTTCAGAGATTATTAGATTGCACAGGGTGTCAGTTTCGATTATTTCAGATAGAGATCTGAGGTTTACATCCCGATTTTGGAAGAAACTACAAGAAGCTCTTCGTATGAGGTTGAATTTTAGTACAGCTTTTCATCCAAAAACCGACAGTCAATCTGAGAGAGTAATACAGATTCTTGAAGATATTCTTCGTTATTGTGTGTTAGAGTTTGAAGGCAACTGGGAGAAATATTTTCCATTGGTTGAATTCGTGTACAATAACAGTTTTCAATCAAACATAAAGATGGCACCGTACGAAGCTTTATATGGTCGTAAATGTCGAACTCCATTGTACTGGACTGAGCTTAGTGAGAAAAAGATTCACAGGGTTGATTTGATTAGAGATACTAAAGAGAAAGTGAAAGTAATTCGTGACAGTCTAAAAGTAGCTTCAGATCTATAGAAATCATATGCGGATTTGAAACGAAAATACATTGAATTTCAAATTGGCGACAGAGTATTTCTGAAAGTATCACTGTGGAAGAAAATCCTTAGATTTGGTCGTAAAGATAAACTGAGTCCGCCTTTCATCAGGCCGTATAAGATTGTTGAACGAATAGGGACAGTGGCATATCAACTAGACTTATCGTTAGAGTTGGAAAACATTCACAATATGTTTCATGTATCTATGTTACGCCGATACCGATCAGATCCATCACATTCATTTCTTTTGCAGAGATTGAATTCAACCCGATATGATGTATAACAAAGAACCGATCTGAATTTTAGCTCAAGAGGTTACATAGTTGAGAAATAAAAGCATAGCTTTAGTGAAAGTAATTTGGCAACGTCACAGGGTGAAAGAGGCTAAGTGGGAGTCTGAGGAAGCTATGAGAAAATAGTACCCTAACCTCTTTTCTGGTAAGATTTTCGGGGACGAAAATCCCTAAGGGGAGAGTTGTAACATCCCGATTTTAGTCAAATCAGAATAGTGGTTTTTGGACCACAAATCCGAAGCCAAAGTAGTTATTTTATTATTTTTTTCATATCTATAGCATGATAATATGTTTGTGTGAACATTTCGTTAAGAAATTTTATCGTTTGATTAGTCAATTTGAAAAAAAGGACTAAATCGTGAAAAGTGTAAAAGTGTTGTTCTATTAGTTAAAGGTATTAAATAGCTATAGAACCTTAAATTTGAGGTCCTTAAGTGGTAATTAGACCATTAGTATGATAGTGGATGATAGTAGCATGGCATTTGGTGTAATTAATAAATGTTTTAAAGGTTAATTTTGTAATTTGGTAAATAAAGGTTAATTAAATAAAACAAAAGCCAATTTTTGTTAGATCATCATCTTCCTTAGCTGAAATTTTGAAGGAAACAATAGCCATAGTTAGGTTTTCATTCGACCAAGCTCTCCTAGCTCAATTGTAAGTCTGTTTTTGTCATGTTTTTATGATTTTTATGTCTTTGAGATCGTTGTTGCAAGGTCTAGCTAGACCAGGGACTATTTTGCAAAAATTTCAAAGATTTTGAATGTTTCCATTGATGATAAAGCATGTGTTTTGATGTTTGATGATAGATTATGAATGCTTGTTGTGAATTATACAAGTTTTATTAAGAGATTTTTAGTGAAAATGCAAGTTAGGGATTAAATTGTGAAATGTGGAAACTTAGTAGTTAAAATGTGAAATAAATGAAAAATATGGGCTTCTAGGGGCATAATAGTAATTCGGCTAGCATGGGTTAGTCTTAAATTGCATGAATTTGTGTTTTTTTATGAAATAAGACTAAATTGTAAAAGTTGTGAAATATTTGGGGCAAAAGTGTAAATGTGCTTTAATAAGTGTTTTGGATTAAATTGAATAGTGAGGTAATTAAATAAGTTAAATTTGATTGCATATAGATCAAGAAAAGTGAAACTCGGATCTTGATCAGGGGAAAAATATAGTATCGGATTAGTCGATTCATTACATCATTTTTGTGAATCGAGGTAAGTTCCAATGTAATAAGTTTCATTACAAATGTATTTTATATGCTTTGATATCGTATAAATTGTGAACACGAGACTACGGATATGTTCGATACTAATTCGACATACAAAATGCCAGTTGAACCTTACGAATAGATTATGATACTAGTGACATGTTATTAAGGATTTCATTAATTTAGCTTCGAGCCATGAAATTGGCACTTCGGGTGCAAGTTACGTTGATTTGGCTTCGGGCGATGATATCGGCACTTCGGGCGCGAGTTACATTGATTTGGCTTCGGGCTATGATATCAACACTTCGGGTGCGAGTTACATTGATTTGGTGTCGGGGCATGATATTGGCGCTTCAAGTGCGAGCTTCATTGATTTGGCTTCAAGCCATAATATTAGCACTTAGGGTGCAAAACTCCTGAGTATCTAAAATTTATTTCGAATGGTTCAATGGGTAAATGAATGATATGGTTGAGTATGAGATTGATATGAGATAGTACAGGTATGTACATAAATCATATAAGCTTTAGATCGAAGAAACGATGAAGAATACATAAAGTTTTGTGAATGAGAATTTGAAAGGTTTGTTAGTTAATATGAATTATATGTGTTCATATTCAATTGATAAATTATGTGTTTATGGTTATATTAAGTTCATTTCATACAAGCTTACTAAGCTATAAAGCTTACTTTGTTTATTTTCCCATGTTTTATAGTGAATTCAAAGCTAGATCAGATTCGGGGATCGTTGGAGACATCGTCACACTATCCTACTATCACTTTGGTACCTTTTGAGTTTATGTTTTGAGTATATGGCATGTATAGGGACTTTTGTTATTTTGGTGTATTTGGTAATGTGTTGTGTCATTTGAAATGGCTTGTAAATACTTATGCTTTGGTTTGTATATATATAGCCATGAGAGTTGGCTTAAATTGGTTGGTTTGAATATGTATATAAATGTATGTATGTAGCTTATTTTTATGAACTTGAGGTTGGCTGTAAAATGTTTATGGATAGTAGATATTGTGGTAGTTAAATGATAGAAATTTGGGAAGATATATGCTTGTGAAATTGAGCATAAAGATGCATGTTTAGAAATGCTTACATAGTTGAATTGTATAAGTGAAGTTTAGTATGAATTGAATGGTATATTGTGGTATTGATATGTTTTCGTATTGGTTAGTGTTTGAAATAGTATAAATGATGTTTGATTGAGAGTAGCTGAATGCCTATATGTGCCATATGTTGTGCCAATTGGGTTATCGTAGGTGTGCATAACATCGGATCACAAAATGGATTGGTAAATAGCCTATTTATGTCCATACGGGAAGAGACACGGGTGTGTGTCTCAACTGTGTGCGATAAACGGTCATGTACATGGCCATGTGTCCCCTAGTGTTGAAATTAAAATAAAGTCAGTATGCTCTACATAGCCACACACACGGTTGTGTGACTTGGCCATCTGGCATAAGTCATTGTACCCTATAGGTTTGGCCGACCTAGCACACGGCCTGACACAAAGGCGTGTATGGCCATTTTTAGGGCACACGGGCTAGCCACACGAGCGTGTGCGTTGGCTGTGTGACCCAAGTTAGAGAGTTACACGGGGTAGAACACATGCTGGGACACGGCCAGGTGGTCCCATTTCGAGTGTCCACACGCCTGCGACACGGACATGTCTTTGGCTGTGCTCACACATGGCTAGGCCACACGAGCTTGTATCCTCTATTTTGAAAAAAAATTCTAAGTGTTCTAAGTGTTTCCAAAGTTATCGGTTTAGTCCCGAACATCTCCCAATATTTAAGGCCTCGTAGGCTCATATTAGGGACATAATGCTTTGGTTGTGAAGGAATTGTATTTGAATTGACTATTTGTATGAGAAATGTACGTTTAAATGTGTGATAATAACCCTATTCTGGCGTTAAAGACAGGTAAGGGGTATTACAACAGGCCTGGGACACGGGCATGTCTCTAGGCCTTGTTACCCTTACAGTTTTGAAAATTTTCACCTTTTCCTAAAAAATTCTATATGATTCTAATTTAGTCCCGACTTCTTTCTAATGTGTTTTTAAGGCCTTGAGGGCTCGTAAAAGGGACATTATGTTTGTCATTATTTGGTTTTGCATTGATTGATGTTGTGAATTAAATGTTTTAAATTTTTATAGTTTCGAAACGTAAACTTCAGTAATGCTCTGTAACACTATTCTGTCGACAGATACGGGTTAGGAGTGTTACAGGTTTTTCCAGTCTAATAACTGAGTAGACATGTCCATCTTTTATCACCTTTCTTTATTGGGTCAAGTAGTCAATCCCATGCCAAAAATTGCGTGGTCTTGCAGTCGACATGGATAATTATTGCATGGCCATCTTTTATTTATTTAAATTATGTCTTCAAAGGACCTCCTACATAGTGAAAAATACATAAATTAATATATAATATACATGAAAATCATGTAATTAAGCTTAATTACAAAATTGACATTTAAGACATTTAAGACTAAATTACAAAATTTGCAAAATGTGAGTTCTAGAAGCTTTAAGCATGAAATTGCCATGGATTATTAATTGAGGTCCTTAAATAGCAATTTGGCTAATTTTTATTTTTATGGACAAAAATGGGCATAAATAGCAAAAACTCAGCCCCACTTTTATTTTATTTTTCTCAGGTGATGCTCAGTAGGAGGTTCGATGTTTGGAGGGACTTTGGGTGGCTAGCTAGCAAGACAATTTGGATCCATTCTAAAAGTGTATAAGTTACTTGTTTATTAAGTAAATTTCATTTAGTATGGATTGTAACAAGGCCTCAACCTTTTATTATTGTTTGGATTATTAAATCCGTGCATTGTAATTATAAGAAGTGGAACATGGATTTTCTAAGCTATAGTTTTCTTTTAATGCTACGTTTGCGCAACTCAAGTTTTAAAGGATAAGTTTTCCTAAGTCAAATGTTTTAAGCAAAGCTTCGCAACGGAAAAGAGATTTACTAAGTAATTGAGATGTAACTTTTTAAGGAAGGGTTTTCAATGAAAAGGAGGTTTGTGCAAAAACACTTCAATGTGACACGCCAGATTCAACCATAACGTCTAGGTCTGGTTTCGGGTGTTACATTTAGTGGTATCAGAGCCTAGATTGCAAAACTCGGGCTGTGAAGTGGGCCTTATTATTTTGGTTTTGTTTTTAAAAAAATTTGAATCACAATATTTTGGAAGGAAAAAAAATTCTTGCTATGCGGCACACTGAGTCTCCGATGTCGAACCAAGTAAGTTCCTTTATTCTTAAGCTTGTGTAATTTGAAATACTGTAGGTAGTTAGTGGGCTACCTTAGATGATTTTGCTAAGGTTTTTTTAGATTGAAACTGAAGCAGTAGGACCTTGGAACTATTGAGGATTTCCATAAAACATCGGTTTAATTATTAAAACTAACTAAAACTTCATAAAATTTCTAATCCAGATAATACGTGAGACAACGATGAGGTGCAAGAGGCTTAGGCCGAGGCCGCGAAAGTGTTAGGGCTGAATCGTCAGCATCAGGCCAAAAGCCCGATATTAGAGTAGAAGAGGCTTTGGCCTCACCCGTAGCTGGGACTGGGCTGTATGATCGGGTCATGGGAGAAGATGCATTGTCGCAGGCAATGCTAAGGATTTTGTAGAGGGTTGCTAGGCCCAATAATGGCACGGGAAATCGGGGGTCCATTCTAGAGCGACTTCGATCAAATAGGGCTGAGATTTTTAAGGGCGCGGCTGGTGTGGCTCCTAACGTGGCTGAATATTAGTTGGAGGTCATGGAAAGGATAATAGAGGATTTGGACTATTCACCTAAACGAAAGCTGAAAGGGGCGGTGTCACTACTTAGGGAAGACGCTTACCAGTGGTAGCTAACAATGAAAGAGGGAACCCAACCTGAGCAGCTCACGTGGGAGTTCTTCAAGGCGGCATTTCAGGGGAAGTATGTAGGTGCGAGTTACGTAGATGCTAGAAGGAAAGAGTTCCTGAACTTGATACAGAGAAACAAATCAGTGGTGGAGTATGAAGTGAAATTTCTACGCCTTAGTAGTTATGCAAGAGCTATGGTGGCAACACACTATGAGTGTTGCATTAGGTTTGAGGGTAGACTTTAAGATAGCCTTAAGGTATTGATAGCTCCACAAAAAGAGCGACTTTTCTTAGAGGTGGTGGAGAAAGCAAAGATAGTGGAGGAGGTAAAGTGCACGGAACGCCTAAATCGGGAAAAAGAAAGGGGTAAGAATAAAAGGGAGGCTGAGACTCTTGGTGTTAGAGAGAGGCCTAGGGCTAGGGCCAAAGATAATGGGCCAGTTAGAGTAGGGCCCCCTACTGTTAACCCAGGGGTGCCACCTTGTGCTGATTGTGGGAAAGGTCATGTAGGCAAGTCTTAGACGAGGACGGGAGCTTGTCTAGCATGTGGTTCCATGGAGCATCGTGTCAGAGAGTGTCCCAAAAGACTAGATCAGTGGCAAGCCTTTGGTAGACGTGATGTTCAACCACCGAGGCGTGGTCAGCAGTCGCCCAGAGGCCATGGTCAGGCCAGGGGTGGAAATAGTTTGGGCCATGGAGCACCAGGTAGTGGTGCTGGTCATGCTGAGGCGAGACAGCCAGCGTTGGTCTACACAGTATGTTGTCAAAAGGACGAAGATGCTCCAGAGGTGAATATTGGTATGTGCTTTAACCATAATGTGCTATTTACTTATTTTGGAATTAGAGTGCGTAGCGGGAGCACAGTGTGGTAGTCTATGTTATGCAGCTGTACTAATAGTTGAGAATTTCGAGGATAAAATTTGTTTTAGTGGGTGGAGTTGTAATGCCTCAAATTTTGGGCGTAGACGAATTAGACTTTGGGATTTGGGATTCATAAATTTTTTAAGTGAGCAAGAAAATGACAAGAGACATGTTGGCTTTAAGAGTTTAAGGAATTTGAAGTGTCCAAGTTTGTTGGAGAGGTTCTGGGTTCGAGTTTTGTGGTGGAGGAATTTTAATTTAATTATTAAAAGAATCAGCGTTAGGAGTAGTTGGGCTTTTAAATAAAGATAAGGGAAAAACGCATCAAAAAGACTTGTGGAGGAGTGGCTAAGTTATGCCACTTAGAGTGTATAGAGGTGGCGTTAGTAGCAAGCAAAGAGATCCAAGGTTTGAATCTTAGCACAATGTTTTTAGAAGTTTAATTTTGGCCTTCTAGAAGGTTGGAAGCGGTGTGAATATGGACTCCAAGGGGAGTGTTCAGAAGAGAAAATTAAGGAAAGGATCGAGGGGTTATCAGGGAGAAAAATGAGGAGATGAGAAGGGGGAAGAGATTGAGCCGAATGGGGAGTTGAAGGCCAGGAAATTCGGCTATAGGGGCTATAAATAAGTGCTGAATGCAGGGTTTCCAGCAAAATGCCGAAATTCCTTCACCCTGTTGCCAAATATCTTTTCCTAAAAGCCGTAAACCCTTTTCCCTAAAAGCCAAAAACCCTTTTGTTTTACTCTCATTTCTTTGTGTCAATTTCTATTCTTTCTTTACACATATTTCTTTGTTTCACTTAGTCGACTCCTTCTTCTACTCTTCTTCTTTAATTTGTACCAAAGAAACTTTATTCACCATACTCAGTTTGAAAGCTGAAAAACTGAATCTTCCAAGGGCCAAATACTCTTCTATCGAATCTAGTGTAAGTGTTTGTTCTTCCAATCTGTTTTGCTAAGAATCTATTACGTTGTTCTTCCCTCACTCTTTCTAATCAACTTTGGTAGGGAATTAGTATTGAATCTCGAATTTTTGCTCTATGCCGAATTGCTCCTTAGGTGTTTTGTGATATTGGTAAGTATTCCTCTCTTATTGGCTAAAGTTGGCTGAATGGTCTTAAGTGAGATAAGGGGGTGAATTATGTTGGATGCTAGTCCACTAGTATTTAGTTTTAATGAGTAAGACTAATGCAGATCTAGGGAGTATGTGATCAAGGAAAAAGCTATTAGGAATTCATGTTCAAGGTAAGGTTAAGGTGAGGTTTCGATTTTTAGGTAAAATATGTATTAAGTATATGATTAATTGAAGGGTGATATCGTTTGTAGGTTGGTGACTAAGGGAATTGCAGCACGCTTGCTTACCAGGTGTGTAGTTACACTGCACACATAAGTAGATCGGGAAAAGCCGAAATGCTAAAAAACTGAAATGTGGAAAAGCCGAAAGTTTGGCTGCGATCATCTTGCGAGTGCGCGACCACTCCTGAGGAGGAAACCGATAGGTTGTCTACGGCCTATGGTCGATTCCATGGACTTGGGCTGTGATCTGGCCAACCGGGCCAGAATAGGCTTAATGGACCCGATGGGCTGTTGGGCCCATAATAGGCAATATTTGATAATTGATGCTATGTGATAAAAAAATTTGTATGTGAGCATGAATATAAGGTAATTTGGGCCTAATGGGCCATATGAATATGAATTGGGCTTGATGGGCCATATGAATATGAATTGGGCCTGATGGGCCATATAGATGAGATTGGGCCAAGTGGGCCATAAGCATGTAGGTAGGGGTTTTGGGCCTAGTATATGATAACTACATAAACTTAATTAATATATTGCGACTGTGGACAAGTCATAGGGTTAAGGTGTGGCAACGGGTATATGCATGTCCAGGATTAGATCTAGGGAGAGCTTGGCACTTAAGCGGTCTTAATGACTCACCTCCTCTTCTCTAGAATCCTACCTGGTGTATAGTATTCATTCATCTTAGCGCGCAGGATTTGTTAACTGCCTGAGGTAAGTGAAAACCGTATTAAAGAGAAAATTATCGAAATGCCCTTACGGGCGAAAATGACCAAAATACCCCTAGGTGTTGAATGTAAGTTTTATGGATGTGACACGCATATCCCTTGCATGCATATGATATTTTGCTTAGGTTGCATATGGGTTGGGGATTATGGAACGGAGGAAGTATATGAGCATCGCATGGTTGCTTGACAATCGTGGATCCACCGACAGCTTTTAAGCCCAATATGTAAATGAAGGTAGTTCCGCAACCAGGGTGTCGGTTGGGTGGGTCAATATTTATATCTCCACATGATGTGACGGCAGACGGAGCTGATGTGTAGTGGATGGATTATTGGGATGGGATTGCATTGCATGTTTGATGTATGATGATTTTTTTTTGAATGCTTGTTTTTTGGTGAGGGTTGTACACACTGAGTTTGCAAAAACTCACCCCCTTTTTTATTTTATTTTTCTCAGGTGATGCTCAGTAGGAGGTTCGATGTTTGGAGGGACTCTGGGTGGCCAACAAGTAAGACAATTTGGATTCGTTCTAAAAGTATATAAGTTACTCGTTTATTAAGTAATTTTCATTTAATATGGATTGTAATAAGGCCTCCCCCTTTTATTATTGTTTGGATTATTAAATCCGTACGTTGTAATTATAAGAAGTGGAACATGGATTTTCTAAGCTATAGTTTTCTTTTAATGCTATGTTTCTGCAACTTAAGTTTTAAAGGATAAGTTTTCTTAAGTCAAATATTTTAAGCAAAGCTTCGCCACGGAATAGAGATTTTACTAAGTAGTTGAGATGTAGCTTTTTAAGGAAGGGTTTTCAATGAAAATGATGTTTTCGCTAAAACACTTCAATGTGACATGCCAGATTTGGGCATAATGTCTGGCCGGGTTTTGGGTTTAGTCGTATCAGAGCCCAGGTTGCAAAACTCGGGCTGTGAAGTGGGCCTTATTGTTTTGGTTTTGTTTAAAAAAAAATTTGGATCACAATGTTTTGGAAGGAAAAAAATTTATTGCTATGCGGTACACTGAGTCTCCAATGTCGAACCATGTAACTTCCTTTATTCTTAAGCTTGTGTAATTTGATATACTATAGGTAGTTAGTGGGATACTTTAGATGATTATGTTAAGGTGTTTTTTAGATTGAAACTGAAGCCCGTAGGACCTTGGAACTGTAGCTGATTTACGAAAAGAACCTTCTTTTAATACTTCCATAAAACATCGGTTTAATTATTAAAACTAACTAAAACTTCATAAAATTTCTAATTTAGATAATACATGAGACAATGATGAGTGCTAAAAGAGGTGCAAGAGGCTGGGACCGAGGCCGTGGAAGTGTTAGGGCTGAATCATCAACATCAGGCCATATGCTTGATGTTGGAGTATAAAGGCTCCAGCCTCACCCGTAGCTGGGACTGGACTGTATGATCGGGCCACAAGAGAAGATGCATTGTCACAGGTAATGCTAAGGATTTTGGAGAGGGTCGTTGGGCCCAATAATGGCACGGGAAATTGGGGGTCCATTTCGGAGCGACTTCGATCAAATGGGGTTGAGATTTTTAAGGGCGTGGCTAGTGTGGCTCCTAACGTGGTTGAAAATTGGTTGGAGGTCATGGAAAGGATAATGGAGGATTTGGACTGTTCACCTGAACGAATGCTGAAAGGGGCGGTGTCACTACTTAGGGAAGAAGCTTACCAGTGGTGGCTAACAGTGAAAGAGGGAACCCAACCTGAGTGGGTCACGTGGGAGTTCTTCAAGGCAGCATTTCAGGGGAAGTATGTAGGTACGAGTTACGTGGATGCTAGAAGCAAGGAGTTCCTAAACTTGATACAGGGAAACAAATCGATGGAGGAGTATGAAGCGAAATTTCTACGCCTTAGTAGGTATGCAAGAGTTATGGTGGCAACGGACTATGAGCGTTGCGTTAGGTTTGAGGATGGACTTAGAGATAGCCTTAGGGCATTGATAGCTCCATAAAGGGAGCGAGTTTTCTCGGTGTTGGTGTAGAAATGAAAGATAGCATAGGAGGTAAAGAGCACGGAGCGCCTAAATCGGGAAAAAGAAAGGGGTAAGAATAAAAGGGAGGCTGAGACTCTTGGTGTTAGAGAAAGGCCTAGGGCTATGGCCAGAGATAATGGGCCAGTTAGAGTAGGGCCCCCTGCTGTTAACCTAGGGGTGCCACCTTGTCCTGATTGTGGGAAAGGTCATGTAGACGAGTGTTGGATGAGGATGGGAGCTTGTCTAGCTTGTGGTTCCATGGAGCATCGTCTGAGAGAGTGTCCCAGAAGACTAGATCAGAGGCAAGTCTTTGGTAGAGGTGATGTTCAGCCACTGAGTGTTGGTCAGCAGCTGCCTAGAGGCCATGGTCAAGCCAGGGGTAGAGACAGTTGGGCCTGTGGAGCACCGAGCAGTGGTGCTGGTCATGCTGAGGTGAGACAGCCAGCGTTGGTCTAACAGCACGTCGTCGACAGGACAAAGACGCTCCAGAGGCAAATATTGGTACGTGCTTTCACCATAATGTGCTATTTACTTAGTTTGGAATTAGAGTGAGCAGCGGGAGCGTGGTGTGGTAGTCTATGTTATGCAGCTGTACTAATAGTTAGGAATTTCGAGGACAAAATTTCTTTTAGGGGGTGGAGTTGTAATGCCCCGAATTTTGGGCCTAGACGAATTAGCCTTTGGGCTTTGGTTTTAGAAAATTTTTAAGTGAGCAAGAAAATGACAAGAGACGTGTTGGCTTTAAAGGTTTAAGGAATTTGAAGTGTCTAGGTTTGTTGGAGAAGTTCTGGGTTCGAGTTTTGTGGTGGAGGAATTTTAATTTAATTATTAAAAGAATCAGCGTTGGAAGTAGTTGGGGTTTTAAATAAAGATAAGGGAAAATGGCATCCAAAAGCATTGTGGAGGAGTGGCAAGTGATGCCACTTAGAGTGTAGGGAGGTGGTGTTAGTAGCTAGCAAGAAGATCCAAGGATCGAATCCTAGCTTTGTGTTTTTAGAAGTTTAATTTTGGCCTTCTAGAAGGTTGGAAGTGGCATGAAGATGGACTCCAAGGGGAATGTTCAGAAGAGAAAATTAAGGAAAGGATCAAGGGGTTATTAGGGAGAAAAATGAGAAGATGACAAGGGGGAAGAGAAGGAGCCGAATGGGGAATTGAGGGCCAGGAAATTCGGCTAGAAGGGCTATAAATAAGTCCCGAATGCAGGGTTGCCAGGCTAATGCCGAATTACCTTTACCCTGTTACCGGAAACCCTTTTCCCTAAAAGTCGAAAACCCTTTTGTTTTACTCTATTTTCTTTGTGCCTATTTCTATTCTTTCTCTACACAATTTTCTTTGTTTCGCTTAGTCGATTCCTTCTTCTACTCTTTTTCTTTAATCTATACCAAATAAACCTTATTCATCATACCCAGTTTGAAAGCCGAAAAGCCGAATCTTTTAAGGGCCAAATACTCTTCGATTGAATCTAGTGTAAGTGTTTGTTCATCCAATTGGTTTTGGTGAGAATCTATTACGCTGTTCTTCCCTCACTCCTTCTAATCAACTTTGGTAGGGAATTAGTATTGGATCTCAAATTTTAGCTCTCTGCCGAATTGCTCCTTCGTTGTTTTGCAGTTTTGGTAAGTATTCCTCTCTTATTGGCTAAGGTTGGTCGAATGGTCTTAAGTGACATAAGGGGGTGAATTAAGTTCGATGCTAGTCCCTTAATATTTGGTTTTAATGAGTAAGATTAATGCAGATCTAAGGAGTATGTGATCAAGGAAAAGCTATTAGGAATTGGTGTTCAAGGGAAGGTTAAGGTGAGGTTTCATTTTTTAGATAAAATATGTATTAAGCATACAATTAATTGAAGGGTGATATCATTTGTAGGTTGGTGACTAAGGTAATCGAAACACACTTGCGTACCAGGTGTGTACATACACTGCACACACAAGTAGATCGGCAACATCCGAAATGCCGAAAAGTTGAAAGTTTGGCTGCGGTAGTCTTGCAAGTGCGCGACCACTCGTGAGGAGGAAACTAATAGGTTGTCTGAGGCCTATGAGCGATTCCATGGACTTGGGCTGTGATCTGGGCAACCGGGCCAGAATAGGCTTAATAGGCCCGATGGACTGTTAGGCCCATAATAGGCAAAATTTGATAATTGATGCTATGTGATAAAAAAATTTGTGTGAGCATGAATATAAGGTGATTTGGGCCTAATGGGCCATATGAATATGAATTGGGCCTAGTGGGCTATATAAATGAGATGGGGCTAAGTGGGCCATATGCATGTAGGTACGGGTTTTGGGCCTAGTATATGATAACTACATAAAACTTAATTAATATATTGCAATTATGGACAAGTCATAGGGTTAAAGTGTGGCAACGGGTATATGCATGTCTAGGATTAGATCTAGGGAGAGCTTGGTACTTAAGCGGTCTTAATGACTCACCTCCTCTTCTCTGGAATCCTACCTGATGAATATTATTCGTTCATCTTAGCTCGTGGGATTTGTTAACGGGCCGAGGTAAGTGAAAATCGTATTAAAGAGAAAATTACCGAAATGCCCCTAAGGGCGAAAATGACCAAAATACCCCAAGGTGTTGAATGTAAGTTTTATGGATGTGACACGCGTATCTCCTGCATACATATGATATTCTGCTTAGATTGCATATGGGTTGGGAATTGTGGAACGGAGGAAGTATATGAGGATCGCATGGTTGCTTGACAATGTTGGATCACTGACGACTTTTAAGCCCAATATGTAAATGAAGATAGTTCTGCAACCAGGCTACCATTGATGTGTCAGTTGGGTGGGTCGATATTTATATCCCCACATGATGTGACGGGGGAGGGAACAGGTGTGTAGCGGATGGATTATTGGGATGGGATTGCATTGCATGTTTGATGTATGATGGTTTTTTTTGTAATTCTTGTTTTTCGTTGAGGGTTGTACACACTGAGTTTGCAAAAACTCACCCCCTCTTTTATTTTATTTTTCTCAGTTGATGCTCAGTAGGAGGTTCAATGTCTGGAGGGACTCTAGGTGGCCGGCTAGCAAGACAATTTGGATTCGTTCTAAAAGTATATAAGTTACTCGTTTATTAAGTAATTTTAATTTAGTATGGATTGTAATAAGACCTCCCATTTTTTATTATTGTTTGGATTATTAAATCCGTGCGTTGTAATTATAAGAAATGGAACATGGATTTTTAAGCTATAGTTTTCTTTTAATGCTACATTTTCGCAACTCAAGTTTTAAAGGATAAGTTTTCTTAAGTCAAATGTTTTAAGCAAAGCTTTGCAACGAAAAAGAGATTTTACTAAGTAATTGAGATGTAACTTTTTAAGGAAGGATTTTCAATGAAAATGAGGTTTTCACTAAAACACTTCAATGTGACACGCCATATTTAGCCATAACGTCTGGGCCGGGATTGGGGTGTTACATCTAGGCTTGGGTTACAAGGAAAATGAACACATTTCATTTTACGAGCCTAAGGTTAATTTGTAATTATGTGAAAGTTTTGGGGTAAAATTGTAATTTTCCAAAGTATGATTTATGGACTGAGTTGAACAATGTGATAATTAAATAAGTGAAATTTGCTATTATAGATCAAGTAAAACGGAGTCCGAAACTAAACCGAGGAAAGAACAAGGTTGTGGACTAAATCGAATAGTTAGTCATATTTTAGTACCGACGTAAGTTCGTGTGTAAATAATGCAAGATTACATTATTATGTTTTTAATGCTTTAATATTGCATGTATTGTGTAATTGTCTTTGTGGATTTAATTAATGATGACTAGATGATGATTTGACAAAGTTTGATATCATGAAACCCCAGTTGAACCTTCGGAATAGTTAGATACAAATGTCATGACATTAGGGTTATGGGTGATCCCATGTAAGACCATGTCTAGGACATGGCATTGGCATTGATATGTGATCCCATGTAAGACCATGTTTGAGACATGGCATTGGCATAGATATTTGATCCCATGTAAGACCATATCTGGGATATGGCATTAGCATCGATATGAGACATCGTGTAAGACCATAGTTGGGCTATCAGCTTCGATCTGTGATCCCATGTAAGACCATATGTGGATATGGCATTGGCATCTTACTATGTGCATGAGAGTTCCCGAGTATCCTTTAGTATTCCAAGTGGTTCAATGGGTAATCCAACGATTTTGTCAAAGAGATGACAAGGTATGCTCATGTTAAAAGGGTATAGGTATGTACACAAAGCTCATAAATATTGAGATTATGAATCGATGAGACCTCGGTAAGAAGTGAATGAATGAATTATGATCATGAGTTTTATTGTACATTATGTAAATGATATGACTTAAAATGTACCTATGATATTTGATGACATTGTGATAAATATTATTATGTTATGTATATAACAATGCATGTCTAATATTGTTAATTATTTAAATGCAAACTTACAAAGCTTTATGCTTACTCCCCTTTCTTTTTCATTTTCTTGTAGTATCGCCAAGCTAAGTCGGGGATCAATGGACGTCGGAGCTCAATTCACACTATCAAACTAAACTTTTGGGTATAGTGAATTCAAGTATTTTGAATATGGCATGTATAGGGACTTGGTCTTTTTTTTATATGTCATATTGGTTTAGCCAAATGTGTTGGCTTATAATGATTTGATGATTCATTTCGTACATGGCCATGAGATATGGCTCATATTAATTATGGGGATGTAATCCTATTTGTATATGCATGCATGTTCTATGGTCACTCATGATGTGATTAAATTCATTTGGCATGGATGAATTGTGAATATGATCATAGATGTTTGATGATGGAATTATGAGCAAATGACATTATAAAAACTAAGAAATGACTGTATAAAATGGAAGTAAATTGATGTTTCATATTGCATGTGATTTGGTAAGCTTGGTTTAAATAAAATATGAAGTCTCAAGCTATTGTAAAGTAATAAGAAGTTGATACGAATGAGCCGTGTTTATGAATGTGTATGTGCTCATTTATGCCATGTAGGATGTCATTGAGATCTGTAAGTGTGCATGTGTTATTGAGGGCGACAAAAGGCTTGGAAAATAGCCTCAAAATTGTCCACAGGGGTTGACACACGGACGTGTGTCTAGACCATGTGTGACACATGGTCTGCCCTATGGGGGTGTGATCTAGCCATGTGGTTCCTGCACCCTAATTAGGTAAAACAAAATGCCCAGTAGTAAACACACGGTTAGAGACACTACCATGTGTCTCAGCCGTGTGAAGGACACAGTCTTAGGATATGGGCGTGTGCCCTGGCCGTGTGAAGTCTATACCTAATTTTTGAAATTTAATTCACCACAGAGCCTAAGCACACAGGCATGTGACTTGGCCGCATGAACCAAATTGTGTTGATGACGTTATAGAAAAAGAGTTACGCGGGCTGAGAACACAGGCGTGTGTGACCACACGGCCTACCTACATGGGTGTGTAACCCTCCAAAACTAGAAAATTTTCTATGTATCGCAAAAGTTCTGAAAGTTCTCGATTTAGTCCTGAACCACACCCAATGGATGTTTTGGGCCTCGTGGGTTCGTATAAGGGATAATATGCTTTTCTATAAATGGTTTATTTTGGACAAAATTTTATGGCCCAGTTTTGTATGAATGTTTATGTTTGAGTCCGGTAATGCCTTGGACCTTGTTCTGGTGTTGGATACGGGTAAGTGGTGTTACAAATATGGCTTGTAAAGTAGGTAATTTGCAATAAATAGGCCATTAAGCTGAAAATTAAGTTTCAAGGGTTAAATTTCATAAGGTCGGGTTGGAAGGCTCAAACGATCCAAAGAAAGTGTGCCTATATCATATTAGAGTCTTAATCCTCTTAGGATTTCACCTCAAGAAAGTTACTAACTCAATTCTAAAGACGTAAACATTCATACATGTCTAGTTCTAAAGAAATCAAATTTTCATGGAAAATTCTTCATAATACGAAGATTATACAAGCATTCGATCACTTAAGAAAACATATGAATAACTTAAATAAAAGTAAAAATCAAGCTGGCATTTGAACATACTAATGAACAAAATTTCTTTTTGAAGATTCATTTATTTCAGCATACTTAAGTAAAAAGATTGAAACATGCTTTAAAATTCATGTAAAACACCTTATTAAAAATTCATGCAAAATGTCTTACCCCGTTTAAAAAGAAGGAGTGTCCTCATTGCGAAAACAAAGTAATGAATGAAAACTGAACACCAGGTAGGGTTGCAATAAAAGAGAGGTGAGTCATAAAGACCACGTACCAAGTCTTTCTTGCAATCCAATCCTAGACATGCCCATTCCCATTATCACATCACTTTATTTTCTTTTTATTGAAGAGGCATTGGACTTATTTTATTCATGCTTGCTATTTTATTATGCGAAAGCAAAAATTCTAACTTGGAAATAAAAAATAAACACCTAAAAATAAATAAAAAGTGAAGATAAGAAATTTCTCTTTTTTATTTATTTGACTTATCCTCTTGTGATGTTTCATCCTCACTTTGATTCTCATCTTCCTTCCCTAACTCAGAGATATAATCTTGGAACTTAGGAATAAAATTGTTTGAGATATTTTTAAAAGTATTTCTTACAAAATAATCTTTAAATTTTTCATATTTCCAATAAGCCTGTTGTTGGTTATGCATAAACTTTATCATATCTATCATAGTTGACAATTCTGGTTTCTTCATAGTGTGTGTAATGCCCCGACTTTTAGGCCTGGAAGTATTGGGCCTTGAGTCTAGGTTCGGGTAGAAGACGGCCCGAATAATTTGGATGTTATTATTATTATTATCATTTCGTATGTTTAGTTTAGTAATTAAATCAATTATGAGGTATTTATAGTGTGGGGAAAGTCCTGGGCTCAACCCAGGGCTCTGGCAAAAATTTGAGCATTTTTTTTTTATTCTTAAAGGGATCTGGGAAGTAGGCCTTATTAATTATTTGGGCTGAGTTTTAACACAAACAAGCACCTGGCCCAGTGGCTAAGCACGCTAGGAGGGCGTGGGAGGTGCCTGGGTTCAAGGCACGGCGTACGCAAATGGTTGTTTTCTTTAGTATTCAGGTTGCGATTAAAATAGGGGTTAAGAGGAGTTACGAACATAATCCAACACAAGGAGTGCCCGTAGCGCAGTGGCAGCAGTGTGCTGGGCACGCGGAGAGGGCACAGGTTTGAGTCCTAGCACGGGCGAATTTCATTTTATTTGTTTTAAAGTGGGCCAGAACTGAAGCAGGTAAGGGTTATAAATTAATTATGAGAGGATTATGTCATGAAAGGAACTTTGGTCCAGTGGTAAGAAGTGTATGTGTGTGTTTAGAAGGTCGCAAGTTCGAGATGTATATCAAGCGAAATTTCCTTTTTATTTCGCAACTAACCGAGGCTTCAGCAAGAATAGATTAAGATTAATTGTGACCCTATTATGGTGTAAAAAAAAGCTTGGTACATTGGCCAGCAGCAGAATGTGGAGCGCAGGGACAGGATAAGGTCTGGAGTTCGAGCTGCTGTACGCACGAAGGACCAATTTTGCTGCTCACGTGGGGAAGAGTTAGAGTTTGACCGAAACTCTCCTAGCAGCGACTTGAGTCTGTCAAGCGGTGGACTGCTGCTGATGGTGCAAGGAATTTGGATGGGATTTAAATTGGTGGTGGCTGAAATTTAGGAGCAAAACATGGGATTTGAACTTGGGAAGGATTTTATGCCGATATAGGACTCTTGGTAGTACCAATTCGGCAATAGGCAATTAAATGCCGAAAAAGCTCTTAAAATTTTGGCTTGTATGGGTTGTTTTTCTTCTTTGTTTAGTTTTGGTTATTTTTAAGTGTTAGTCGATTTAGGTTGGGGCCATTCATATCTATTATGATTTTTGAGATGGACCTTCATTCTTTTTGTTCATCTTTTCTTCACCAAGCTTAATCTTCTACTCCTATTCATAAGTCATTTCTTTTTGATTCTCTTCTCATTATTGCCGAATATAGAGACTTTTCTCCGTGCCAAAAGCCGAACCTCACAACTCTCTTATCCTTCTGCCGACATCTCCCCTCTACTTCACAAACTTTTATTCTCCATCTCGTTTCTTCAAAAGCCGAATCATCTAGATCTATTCTCTATTCATTTTTTGGGTTAGATCTACAACAAATCGAGAATAGGAAGGTACTTGGGAACATTTTTGGCAAGTAAATCTTTGGTAAGTGCTCAGAATCCCTTCTCTATCCATTATTTGGTGATTTAAAGAAAAGCCGAAAGCCCCTATATGCAAAGGGTGCCTGTTGACTAAACTAAAAAGGTTTAGTGGTGTTATTTGATTTGTTTTGCTCTAGCGTGGATTAAAGGCTACTGATCAAGGGCTTGGATAATTGGAACGACTAGATTTAGATCTAGTCCATATTCCGGCAAAGGTAAGAACTTTAGTGCCTAAGGTGTTAATGGCCGATTATTGGTAAGGGGATTTGTATATAAGTTGTGATGGATTCATAGTTTAACGTGTTAGTAACTGATTGTAGGCACGTCGTGTGTGGAACTCATCAATGTTTCGCTAAAAAACAGGTGTGTAAACGACACCCACTAGTAGACTAGATCGGCAAAAGCTGAAAAGACGAAATGCTGAGAAGCCGGCATTTTGAGAACTTGCGAGCATGCGAGCGCTCATGGGATTGGTTGTATTGATAATTTTGGTAACTTCAACAGTAAGATTGAAAAGTGCGCAATTTCATGCACCTCGGTGAATTTGGGCTTCGATGGGTCGAAATTAGGTAATGGGTAACGAGCCCATTTCGGTAAAAATGTCCGGTAAGTATTCTGAGGACACGTTAATAACTTTGATGAGCATGAAACCCTAAAAAGACTGATAAAATCATTGAAATACCTCTATAAGGTAAAATTACCGTAATACCCCTAAAGGGGTTAGTTTACGATTATGCCCCTCGAGGGTAAAGAACTGTTCTTACACTATAATCTGACTATCTTTCTGAAGCATGCCTTGTTAATTATATATATATTCTGCATACATGTCATACTGCATGGGGTTGGGTTTTGTTATGGACGAAGAACTCGTTCTGGTGGCTGTGCCACATATTCTGATATAAGCAGCTTTGCTGCGGATTATAGTTAGTGTCGCAATCGATGCTAACATTGTAAGTGTAGGGATGGCGTTGGTGATTTATTCCCCACAGGAAGTGTAGGGATGGACGGAGGCAAGTGAGGGTTGGATGGGGTTATCAGGCATTAATCATATGAGACTGTTTTTTTATGGGCCAACTGTATTGGAATGGGCCCAACTGTGTTAATATGGGCAAGGCCTAATATATCTCGACTTGTAATAGGGCTACGACCCAAATTGATACTGATATGGGCTAGGCCCAGTATACTTTGATATTGTAAGGGGCTATGGCCCGGATTAATATTGATATGGGCTAAGGCCCAGTTAACTCTGATTTCTGAATAGGGCTTAGGCCCAGTAAAGCTTGAACTGGTTTGGGCTCTAGTTGGGATACTTTGCACACTGAGTTTTCCAAACTCGCCCCCTTTTTCCCATCTTTGCAGGTGAGCCTTAGATCGGTGGACTTGGAGATGGAGGGATTCAGAGTGGCCATGTGGACTGTTTAAAATAAGTGTTTATACCTTCACTTTTATTTTAGCTTATTTCCTTTATGTTTTCAGGTTTTTAATTGGTAATAAGGCTGCTTTAAGTATTTTAATTGTTTTTAGTATGTTTTGTTAGCTTAGATATGATATTGTTTTAATGGTTTGAAATTGAATAGCTCTAGGGCGCGTTTTAAAAAGGTTGCTTGATTTCAAAATATTGCGATAACAAGGCAAAGCTTTTGCAACGAAAACATTTTCAAAATTAATAACCTTTTTAAATGGTTTTAAACGAATTGGTTTTCCCTGAACAATCACTCAGTTAAAGTGTGGCAATGGTTGTGTGCATGTCTAGGATTGGATCCGTGGAGAGCTGGGAACTTAAACAGTCTAATTGACTCACCTCCTCTTTTTTAGCATCCTACCTGGTGCACAGCTCCCATTCACTTTAATATATAACGAAGATATTCTTTAACCACTAAGAAAGACTTTAGATAAAACATGACTTTTCTAGTAGCGCTTCAATGTGACACGCCGAATTCGGTCGTAACGTTTGGGCCGGGTTTAGTGTGTTACATTTAGTGGTATCAGAGCCAGGTTGCAACAACTCGGTTGTGGATCAGGTCCAAACATTTT
Organism: Gossypium arboreum; assembly: GCF_025698485.1. Taxonomy (NCBI): domain Eukaryota; kingdom Viridiplantae; phylum Streptophyta; class Magnoliopsida; order Malvales; family Malvaceae; genus Gossypium; species Gossypium arboreum. Next base: position 64,451,859 of record NC_069080.1, read on the forward strand.
TCATAAAATTTTGAAATCTAGTTCCATGGAAAAACACTGAAATTGATTTTGTGGATATGTTAGAAAATTCTTTTAAATTTTGTTTTCAAAGTGCACAAAGAATAAATTTGAATTTCTTATTTTTGAAGAAGTGGCACATTGAATCCCCGACACCAAGTCTGTAAGTACCTTTTCTGAACTTTACTAAGTATTTGTCATATTATTGAGACTATAAGATTGAGACTGCAGCTAGGCTGAGATTTGCGAAAGCGAACTCTAAAACTCTATCTGTACATAAAACTCTTAATACAGACAATTCGATAGATACGATGAGCACACGTGGTACTCGTGGACGAGGTACTAGGGGCCGTGGTAGAGGTTGTAGAGGGGCTCGAGTTGAGTCTCTTGCTTCTGATACTATACCTGTGGTGGACACTAGTGAGACACCAGCATCACCTATGACGGACAGTGGGACAGGACCGTATGATCGTACGGTTGGGATGACGTACTATCCCAACCTATGCTTCGTATTCTTGAGAGGGTCATTAGACCCAACACTGGTACCGGAGGCCGTGGGTCAGTTTAAGAACGTCTCTGATTGAATGGAGCAAAAGTCTTTAGGGGCATTTTTGGAGTAGCCCCAAATGTGGCTGAGTACTGGTTGGAAGCCACAGAGAGAATAATGGATGACCCGGATTGCACGACTGAACAAAAGCTGAAAGGGGCGATATCACTACTTAGGGAGGAAGCTTACTAGTGGTGGTTGACTGTGAAAGAGGGCACCCAACTTGAGCTGATTACTTGGGAATTCTTTAAATTCGCATTTCAAGGGAAGTACGTTGGGGCAAGTTATGTAGATGCCCGGAGGAAGGAATTCCTAAACTTAACTCAAGGGGATCGGTCTGTGGCTGAGTATGAGGCAGAGTTTTTGCGACTTAGCCAATATGCCCGTGGAATAGTAGCAACAGAGTACGAACGTTTTGTTCGGTTCGAGGATGGCCTCTAGGATAGTCTGTGAGTATTAATAGCTCCATAGAGGGAGCGAGATTTTGCAACATTGGTAGAGAAAGCTAAGATAGTTGAGGATGTGAAGCGCGCTGAGCGCCAGAGCTGGGAAAAGAAAAGGAGTAAAAACAAAATAGATTTAAAGCCCTCCAATTCTAATCAGAGGCATAGGAAAAGTGCCAGGGCAGATGGGCTGGTCCGAGCTGAATCCCTTGTTGCTACTGTTAGATTACAACCTTGTGTTGATTGCGAGAAAAGCCATTATGGCAAATGCTGGAAAAGGATTGGAGCCTATTTAAGATGCGGATCGATGGAGCATCATTTCAGAGAGTGTCGTCGGAGACCAGATTATGGACAAACTACTGGTGCGGGTAATATACAGCCCCCAAGGGGTGGTTAGCAGCCAGCAAGAGGCTGTAGCAACGGAATGGGTCGTGGTCGTGGAGCACCAGACTGGGGTATGGGACATGCTGAGGCGAGACAACCAGCTTTGGTCTATGCAGCATGTCGCCGTAAGGACAGAGGCGCTCTAGAAGCAGATGTTGTTACGTACTTCTCTCATGGTGTATTATTTACTTAATTTACAATTAGAGCTAGAGTGTGTAGTATCCTGAATTAGGGCTTAATCGGAATAGTGGTTCGTGACCACAAATTTGAGATAGAAATAATTATTTTATAATTATTTTGATGAATATGATATGATTGCATGATTGTGCGAAAATTTCGTGATGAAATTCTATTCCTAAAGTGCTTAAATTGAAAGTAGGAACTAAATCGAATAAGTTGCAAAATTTGCATTCTAGAAGTTTTTAGTATGAAATTTCATTGAAATATTAATTAGGAGATCTTAAATAACAATTTGACCAATTTCTAAGTCTATGGACAAAAATTGGACATCGATGGAATTTTTGGAAATTTTAGTAAAGGGCATTTTGGTCATTTAGTTATTCAAATGAATTAAAAACAAAATTAAAAGCCAATTTTTGTCCATCTTCTTCATTAGGCCGAAATTTCAAGGGTTCTCCATAGTTAGGGTTTGTTTCAAGCTTCCAAGCTCCATAGTAAGTGATTCCAAGCCCCGTTTTTAATGTTCTTTACGTTTTTGGAATCCCGGTAGCTCGATTAAGCTTATGTTAGCAATAATTCAACCTAGGGTTTATATTTGGAAAAATACCCATAGGTGAAATTTGTGTATTTTGATGTTTTATGATAGAATATGGGGTTTTAAATTATGTTAGACAACTTGTGCTACTCGGTTTTGAGTGAAAACGAGTAAAAGGGCCTAATTGGCAAAAATACCTAATAGTCACAAGTATATGTTAGAGTGACAATTTGATGTTGCCATAGAAGGGAAAAGTGATCAGCATGTTATAAAACATAAGAATAAGGAATAAAGTTTAATTCCCGAGCCTAGGGGCAAAAGTGTAATTATGCAAAAGTTTAGGGGCAAAAGTGTAATTTTTTCAAAGTTCGTATTAAATGCTGTTTTGATGAATGTATGTATTAAATAAAATTAATTTGGTATTATAGATCAAGAGAAACGAGATTCAAGTCGCGATCGAGGAAAAGAAAAGTTTGTGGACTAAATTGCAAAATCTTTATATTTTGGTACCAAGGTAAGTTCGTGTGTAAATAATGTAGCATAATTGTTATTTTTAAGTTATTGATGTTAATTATATGATATGCTGATTTTTATTATGAAATATATGCTTTGTGGTTATTTTCGAATAAAATGCAAATTATGTGTATTAATTGTTCAATATAAAGTACTATCGAGTATTAGTTTTGGTATTTTACGGAAGATGGCAAGGATATGTGTTCGAGGAAAATCCCGTTTGAACCTTAGGAATAGATTACGATACAAGTGACATGTCACTAGGATGGTTGAGCATCTGAACTCGTTGAGTTGAGTCCGAGTTCACTTATGGATGCGAATGTCCGAACTCGTTGAGTTGAGTCCGAGATCGTGAAATGTAACTAGGCATCCGAACTCGTTGAGTTGAGTCTGAGTTCACTTATGGATGCGAACGCCCGAGCTCGTTGAGTTGGGTCTGAGTTCACTTAGGGGCGGGTTACATGATTTCTTGATTACATATGAGGCAATTATGTGCAAATTATCCGTGTATCCGAGTTGTATTCCGATGTGTTCAACGGGTGAAATTTCTAGTGAAATGAAAGAACACTTAAGATGCAAGCGACGTTTTGGTAAGTGTTGTGAAATGGACACTTCGGACAGGTATGTTCTTAACCCTTGGGTTGATAATAGATACAACAACGATAAGGTGGTAAGATGATGAATGATGTTTAGAAATATATGTTTTGGTGATACCATGCTAAAGTTGTTTGGTATATTTGTATTGTTATGTTAGTTGTTATTTACATATGAACTTACTAAGCATTTATGCTTACTCCCTCCTCTTTATTTACTGTACTTTTGAACAAGCCAGCTCGGGAATCGAGACGGGTCGAAGATTCGATCACACTATCCAAAGGACTTTCATCTGGGTAAATGGCTTGTAAAACTTAAGTATGGCATGTATAGCAATGTACTTATTTTGTGTAAATAATTTTATGATATAGCCATGATTGGTTGAGAAAATGTTTGATATTGATAAGTCATGGTGATGGTTAAATTTAGATCATGTTTGATATCATGGAAGTTTAATAGGTTATCTAGTTCATAACAACTCATGAAAAGATGAAACTTGCCTTAAAAGCGTAATATTGTCAGCAAGAATGACATGAATTTAAAAAATCACTAAAAATAGTATAAATGGAATTAAATGATGAGCAAGTTATGAAATTGAATCTTAATGAGTATATTTTCATATGGATAAAAAAAAACAGGCATATAAATTATACTTTATGAGATATTTGAAACCTTGTGAAACAGGGCCAGAGTGATTTCTGGATCCCCTGTTCTGACTTTAAAAATTCCTTATTTAAAGTAATTATTTATATTTAAAGATTCCTTATTGAGTCTAGTTTTAATAGAAACAAACCTCATAGTCATTGAAATTCTTTATAGAGATATCGATTAAGTAATACACATAGGTCGAGCAATGAACCACAAACAGGGAGACTTTAACTAATAAAATGTACTAATTGGCCCAACCAAAAATTCTATAAAAAAATTAGTAAATATATATATGAGTCTAGATTTATGAAAAATTTACGGATCTTGATTTTGAGTTTTGTAACTCGAGATATGATTTTTCTTGTAGCTGTGATGCGGGTAGCTAGAAAGCTGTGAATGTAGAAACAAATGATTTGAAGTTTTTAATTTGATTAATTATGTTCGGTAACTCCTCAAGCTCGACTCTGGCGATGGTTTCGGGCGTGGGGGTGTTACGTTTAGTGGTATCAGAGCAGGTTTAGTCGGTTCTCAGACTACGTGTTGTATGTACGGATTTTGCTATACATGCCATATGTATGAATTGTGATAGTGTGACGACTTGACCTTTTAAATGATTTTTATATAGTAAATGGATCCCGATCCAATTGTGGCTGATGAAGTAGAGAGTAATGCGCCAGCTCATTTGAAGGGCGTGGCGATCGAAAACCCACCCCTCATTGTTGGTCGGGGAGGAGGAGAAAGGGATCGGAAGCCTTTCTCTAAATGATGAGTGCATGGTACATCGAGTTCGTTCAGACGAACCAAAATGTACGACCTCCTCACCTCCCCAATTCCTCAACCTATGCCTCCGCCCTCGGGAGTGGATATGATAAAATTTCACAGAACCCCGTTGATGTAATTAAGTAAACAAGGGGCTGAAGAATTTAGAACAAATATTGATGATGATCAGAAAGCAGAGTTCTAGCTTGAAAATTCTATCCGGTATTTGATGAATTATCTTGTACACCGAAGAATGTTTGAAATGTGCTACATCTTTGTTAAGAGATTTAGCCTATAATTGGTGGAAGACTTTGATTTACGTGGTACCAAAGAGAGGGTAACACAGGAATTCTTTCAAGAAGAGTTTGAAAGAAATATATTAGTGAAAGATTTATTGATCGAAATGCAAAGAGTTTCTTGAGTGAAGCAAGGTAATATGACAGCCTCGAATATGAAAGAGAGTTTGTTCGATTGAGTGAGTATGCCAGGGAATATGTTCCTACAGAAGCCAAGATGTGCCGACGATTTGAAGACGGGCTCAACGAAGACATTAAGGTATTTGTCGGGATCCTTGAACTGAAAGAAATGGTAGTACTGGTTGATCGAGCTTGTAAGGCTGAAGAACTACTTAAAGAGAAGAGAAAGGTAGAGGCTAATACACGAAATTGGAAGAAAAGGCCAATAAGTAAGGCACCTTCACAGCAACCTGGAAAGTCAAGAAATATGAATCCTCGTTCCCAAGTTTCAGTTAGGCAATCATATGGAAATTTTAAAAAGCAGAATGTGGGTCCTAAATCTCAGAATACTTCTGCAGCCAGTGTAGGGAACTCGAGATTTGTTAAACCTGAGTGCCAGCGGTGTGGTAGAAATCATTTTGGTCCGTGCAGAGCAAATAAATGTTTTTAATGTGGTTCTCCGGATCATTTTATTAGAGACTGCCCAGAGAGAGCTGAGAAAGAAAAATTTCAGAATGTAAAAGCTAGTGGTGCAGACTCGAGGGAAGGTATCCAGAAAAGTGGAAGTGAAACAAGCGATAAGAATGTAGCCGAGATGCAGTGAGCTTAGATCTCAAGGAAGAGCTCGGCTAGAACTTATGCTATTAAAGCGCGTGAAGATGTTTCCTCACCTGATGTGATTACCGGTACATTTTCTCTTTATGATACTAATGTTATTGCTTTGATTGATCCCGGTTCTACTCATTCATATGTATGCATGAAACTGGTGTCTAGTATGAATATACCTGTTGAGAACACAAAATTTATGATTAGAGTGTCGAACCCGCTAGGCAAATGCGTGATAGTTGATAAAGTAAGCAAGAAATGCCCTTTAATGATTCGGGGTCATTACTTTCCGGCCGACTTGATGTTGTTGTTGTTTGATGAATTTGATGTTATTTTGGGTATGGATTGGTTGACATTGCATGATGCTATAGTAAATTGCAAAGAAAAGGTTATAGAATTAAAGTGTGAAAACGGTGAAACTTTGCGGGTTGAATCAGATAAATCAGAGGCATTGTCTAGTGTGATTTCTTCGATGTCGGCTCAGAGATATTTGAGAAAGGGTTATGAAGCTTATTTGGCGTATGTAATTAATACAAAAGAAGTTGAAAAGAAAGTTGAATCAGTTCCGGTTGTGTGTGAATTAGCGAATGTATTTCCAGAAGAATTGCCGGGTTTGCCTCCAGTCAGGGAAGTAGAATTTGGTATTGATTTGATACCGGGAACAACTCCGATCTCGATTGCTCCATATAGAATGGCACCAACAGAGTTGAAAGAATTAAGGTCGCAGTTGCAAGAGTTGACTGATAAAGGCTTTGTGAGACCGAGTTTTTCACCTTGGGGTGCTCCGTGTTATTTGTGAAAAGAAGGATGGTTCTATGAGATTATGTGTTGATTATCGGCGTTAAACAAGGTGACAATCAAAACAAGTATCCATTGCCGAGAATTGATTATTTGTTTGATCACCTAAAAGGAGCGACATGGTTTTCAAAGATTAACTTGAGATCTGGGTATTATCAGCTGCGAGTGAAAGAGTCAGATGTGCCTAAAACTGCTTTTAGAACAAGGTACGGTCATTATGAATTTTTAGTTATGCCATTCGGGTTGACAAATGCTCCTGCTGTGTTTATGGACTTAATGAATCGCATATTTCGCCATACCGGACAGATTTTTGTAGTGTTTATAGATGATATTTTAATTTATTCAAAAGATGAGACAGAGCATGCTGAGCATTTGAGGATAGTTTTGCAAACTTTGAGAGATAAGCAGCTGTATGCTAAGTTTAGTAAAAGTGAATTTTGGCTCCGGGAAGTTGGATTTTTGGGTCATATTGTTTAAGGTGATGGTATACGGGTTGATCCTAGTAAAATTTCAGCCATTGTTGATTGGAAACCACCGAAAAATGTAACTGAAGTTAGGAGTTTCTTGGGGCTAGCTGGGTATTATTAGTGGTTTGTAAATGGATTTTCTATAATTGCTACTCCTATGACTAGACTACTCCGAAAGAATGTTAAATTTGAATGGACGGAAGAATGTCAACAGAATTTCAAATAATTGAAAAAGTTATTAACTGAAGCACCAGTGTTGATACAACCCGAATCGTAAAGAATTTGTGGTGTATAGTGATGCTTCTCTAAATGGTTTGGGGTGTGTACTCATGCAAGAAGGAAAAGTGGTGGCTTATGCTTGAGATGCTTAAAACCTCATGAGAGGAATTATCCTACTCACGATTTGGAATTGGTCATGCGGTGGTATGTGCTTTGAAGATTTGGCGACATTATTTGTATGGTGAAAAGTGCCGAGTATATACCGATCACAAAAGTCTTAAATACTTGATGTCACAAAAGACTTGAATTTGAGACAATGAAGATGGTTAGAGTTATTGAAAGATTACGAGCTTGTTATTGATTATCATCCGGAAAGCGAATGTGGTTGCCGATGCTTTAAGCGAAAAGTTGTTGTTTGCTTTGAGAGTTATGAACACTCGCTTGAAAATGTCGATGACGGTTCGATTCTAGCAGGTTAAGAGCAAGACCGATGTTTTTACAAGAAATTTTTGAAGCTCAGAAAAATTATTAAGATTTGCTAGCCAAGAGAAAATAAAGTGAAGTCGATACGAGATCGATTTGAATCGGTTCGATGGTTGTTTGATGTTTAAAAATCGAATTTGTGTACCGAAAAATGATGAGTTGATTCAAAAGATTTTGCATGAAGCACATAATGGTTGTTTAGCGGTTCATCCGGGCAGTACGAAGATGTATAATGACTTAAAGAAAATGTACTGGTGGAGTGGAATGAAAAGAGATATTTCCGAGTTTGTATCAAAGTGCTTAGTTTATCAACAAGTGAAAGCTGAACACCAAGTACCTTCGGGATTACTTCAGCCTATTATGGTTCCTGAATGGAAATGGGATCGGATTACTATGGATTTTATATCAAGGTTGCCGTTAACTCCAGGGAAGAAAAATGCCATCTGGGCAATAGTTGACAGACTGACTAAATCGGCTCATTTTATTCCGGTATGTAGAGATTATTCTCTTAATAAGTTAGCTGAATTGTATATCCAAGAGATTGTTAGACTTCATGGGATACGTTTGTCAATCATTTCGGATAGAGATTCGAGGTTTACCTCACGGTTTTGGCAAAAGTTACAAGAGGCACTAGGTACAAAGTTAAATTTCAACACTGCCTTTCATCCACAAACTGATGGACAATCAGAGAGAGTAATTCAGATTCTTGAAGACATGCTCAGATGTTGTGTATTGGAATTTCAAGGTAGTTGGGAAAAGTATTTACCGTTGGTAGAATTTGCTTATAATAATAGTTATCAGACAAGTTTGAAGATGGCACCTTATGAAGCATTATATGGTCGTAAATGTCGGACGCCATTGTATTGGACTGAACTCAAGGAAAATCATATTTATGGAGTTGATTTAATAAAAGAAACCGAAGAAAAGGTGAAAGTGATTCGAGATTGTTTGAAAGCTGCTTTAGATAGACAGAAATCTTATGCGGATCTGAAACAAAAAGAAATGGAGTTTCAAGTTGGTGATAAGGTATTTTTGAAAGTGTCTCCATGGAAGAAAGTCCTTAGATTTGGACGAAAGGGCAAGTTAAGTCCGCGTTTTATTGGACCGTATGAAATAATTGAAAAAGTTGGACCGGTAGCATATCGGCTAGTGCTACCACCTGAATTAGAGAAGATTCATGATGTGTTTCATGTATCTATGTTACGTCGGTATCGTTCAGATCCTTCACATATAATTTCACCGACAGAAGTTGAACTACGACCGGATATGACTTATGAAGAAGAACCGATTAAGATTTTAGCTCGAGAAGTCAAACAACTAAGAAATAAAAGTGTTGCACTTGTGAAAGTGTTGTGGTAAAAGCATGGGGTAGAAGAGACTACATGGGAACCTGAAGAAACTATGAAAAACCAATACCCACACCTGTTTACAGGTAAGATTTTCGAGGACGAAAATCTTTAAAAGGGGGGGAGAGTTGTAATATCCTGAATTAGGACTTAATCGAAATAGTGGTTTCGTGACCACAAATCCGAGATAGAAATAATTATTTTATAATTATTTTGATGAATATGATATGATTGCATGATTGTGTGAAAATTTAGTGATGAAATTCTATGCCTAAAGTGCTTAAATTGAAAGTAGGGACTAAATCGAATAAGTTGCAAAATTTGCATTCTAGAAGTTTTTAGTATGAAATTTCATTGAAATATTAATTAGGAGATCTTAAATAACAATTTGACCAATTTCTAAGTCTATGGACAAAAATTGGACATGGATGGAATTTTTGGAAAGTTTAGTAAAGGGCATTTTGGTCATTTAGTTATTAAAATGAATTAAAAACAAAATTAAAAGCCAATTTTTGTCCATCTTCTTCATTAGGCCGAAATTTCAAGGGTTCTCCATAGTTAAAGTTTGTTTCAAGCTTCCAAGCTCCATAGTAAGTGATTCCAAGCCCCGTTTTTAATGTTCTTTACGTTTTTGGAATCCCGGTAGCTCGATTAAGCTTATGTTAGCAATAATTCAACCTAGGGTTTATATTTGGAAAAATACCCATAGGTGAAATTTGTGTATTTTGATGTTTTATGATAGACTATGGGTTTTAAATTATGTTAGACAACTTGTGCTACTCGGTTTTGTGTGAAAACGAGTAAAAGGGCTTAATTGCCAAAAATACCTAATAGTCACAAGTATATGTTAGAGTGAGAATTTGATGTTGCCATAGAAGGGAAAAGTGATCAGCATGTTATAAAACATAAGAATAAGGAATAAAGTTTAATTCCGAGCCTAGGGCAAAAGTGTAATTATGCAAAAGTTTAGGGCAAAAGTGTAGTTTTTCAAAGTTCGTATTAAATGCTGTTTTGATGAATGTATGTATTAAATAAGATTAATTTGGTATTATAGATCAAGAGAAACGAGATTCAAGTCGCGATCGAGGAAAAGAAAAGATTGTGGACTAAATTGCAAAATCTTTATATTTTGGTACCAAAGTAAGTTCATGAGTAAATAATGTAGCATAATTGTTATTTTTAAGTTATTGATGTTAAGTATATGATATGCTAATTTTTATTATGAAATATATGCTTTGTGGTTATTTTCGAATAAAATGCAAATTATGTGTATTAATTGTTAAATATAAAGTACTACCGAGTATTGGTTTTGGTATTTGACGGAAGATGGCAAGGATATGTGTTCGAGGAAAATCCCGTTTGAACCTTAGGAATAGATTAGGATACAAGTGACATGTCACTAGGATGGTTGGGCATCCGAACTCGTTGAGTTGAGTCCGAGTTCACTTATGGATGCGAATGTCCGAACTCGTTGAGTTGAGTCCGAGATCGTGAAATGTAACTAGGCATCTGAACTCGTTGAGTTGAGTCCGAGTTCACTTATGGATGCGAACGCCCGAGCTCGTTGAGTTGGGTCCGAGTTCACTTAGGGGCGGGTTACATGATTTCTTGATTACATATGAGGCAATTATGTGCAAATTATCCGTATCTCGAGTTGTATTCGATGTGTTCAACGGTGAAATTTCTAGTGAAATGAAAGAACACTTAAGATGCAAGCAACGTTTTGGTAAGTGTTGTGAAATGGACACTTTGGACAGGTATGTTCATAACCCTCGGGTTGATAATAGATACAACAACGATAAGGTGGTAAGATGATGAATGATGTTTAGAAATATGATATATGTTTTGGTGATACCATGCTAAAGTTGTTTGGTATATTTGTATTGTTATGTTACTTGTTATTTACATATGAACTTACTAAGCATTTATGCTTACTCCCTCCTCTTTATTTACTGCACTTTTGAACAAGCCAGCTCGGGAATCAAGACGGGTCGAAGGTTCGATCACACTATCCAAAGGACTTTCATCTGGGTAAATGGCTTGTAAAACTTAAGTATGGCATGTATAGCAATATTCTTATTTTGTGTAAATAATTTTATGATATAGCCATGATTGGTTGAGAAAATGTTTGATATTGATAAGTCATGGTGATGGTTAAATTTAGATCATGTTTGGTATCATGGAAGTTTAATAGGTTATCTAGTTCATAACAACTCATGAAAAGATGAAACTTGCCTTAAAATGTAATATTGCTGCAAAGAATGACATGAATTTAAAAAACCAATAAAAATAGTATAAATGGAATTAAATGATGATAAAGTTATGAAATTGAAGCTTAATGAGTCTATTTTCATATGGATAAAAAACAGCATATAAATTATACTTTATGAGATATTTGAAACCTTGTGAAACAGGGCGAGTGATTTCGGATCCCTGTTCGACTTTAAAATTCATAATAAATTTTAAAAAATAATTAGAAGTCATTATTTATATTTAAAGATTCCTTATTGAGTCTAGTTTTAATAGAAACAAACCTCATAGTCATTGAAATTTTGTATAGAGAGATATCTGATTCGTAATACACATAGGTCAGAGTAGTCAAACCCTGAAACAGGGGAGACTTTAACTAATAAAATGTACTAATTGGCCCAACCAAAAATTCTATAAAAAATTAGTAAATATATACATGAGTCTAGATTTATGGAAAATTTACGGATCTTGATTTTGAGTTTCGTAACTCGAGATATGATTTTTCTTGTAACTGTGACGCGGGTAGCTAGAAAGCTGTGAATGTAGAAACAAATGATTTGAAGTTCTTAATTTGATAAATTATGTTCGGTAACTACTCAAGCTCGACTCCGGTGACGGTTTCAGGCGTGGTGGCGTTATAGAGTGCGCAGCAGAAGCATAGTGGTTTGACTTGAGTAATACGGTTAGTTGATAGTTTGAAATTTCGAGGACGAAATTTCTTTAAGGGGAGTAGAGTTGTAACGCCCCGATTTTTGGGCCTGGAAGTATTGGGCCTTGAGTCTGGGTTCGGGTAGAAAACGGCCCGAATAATTTGGATGTTATTATTATTATTATTTCGTATGTTTAGTTTAGTAATTAAATAAATTATGAGGGATTTATTGTGTGGGGAAAGTCTTAGGCTCAACCCAAGGCTCTGGCAAAAATTTGAGCATTTTTTTTATTCTTAAAGGGATCTGGGCAGTAGGCCTTATTAATAATTTGGGCTCAGTTTTAGCACAAACAAGCACCTGGCCCAGTGGCTTAGCACGCTAGGAGGGCGTGGGAGGTGCTTGGGTTCAAGGCACGGCGCGCGCAAATGGTTGTTTTTTTTAGTATTCAGGTTGCGATTAAAATAGGGGTTAAGAGGAGTTGTGAGAATAATCCAACACAAGGAGTGCCCGTGGCGCAGTGGTAGCAGCGTGCTGGGCATGTAGAGAGGGCACAGGTTTGAGTCCTTACGCGGGCGAATTCTATTTTATTTGTTTTAAAGTGGGCCAGAACTGAAGCAGGTAAGGGTTATAAATTAATTGTGAGAGGACTATGTCATGAAAGGAACTTCGGTGCAGTGGTAAGTAGCATATGTACGTGTTTAGAAGGTCACAGGTTCGAGATGTATAGCAAGCAAAATTTCCTTTTTATTTCGCAAGTAACCAGGCTTCAGCAGTAATAGATTAAGATTAATTGTGACCCTATTATGGTGTAAAGGAAAGCTTGGTGCAGTGGCCAGCAATAGGATATGGAGCGCAGGGACAGGATGAGGTCTGGAGTTTGAGCTGCTATGCGCACGAAGGACCAATTTTGCTGCTCACGTAGGGAAGGGTTAGAGTTTGACCAAAACTCTCCTAGCAGCGGCTTGAGTCGGTCAAGCGGTGGACTACTACTGATGGTGCAAGTAATTTGGATGGGATTTAAATTGGTGGTGGCTGAAATTTAGGAGCAAAACATGGAATTTGAACTTGGGAACGATTTTATGCCGAAATAGGACTCTTGGTAGTACCAATTCAGCTATAGGCAATTAAATGCTGAAAAAGCTCTTAAAATTTTGGCTTGTATGGGTTGTTTTTCTTCTTTGTTTAGTTTTGGCTATTTTTAAGTGTTAGTCGATTTAGGTTGAGGCCATTCACATCTATTATTATTTTTGAGATCGACCTTCATTCTTTTTGTTCATCTTTTCTTCACCAAGCTTAATCTTCTACTCCTACTCATAAGTCCTTTCTCTTTGATTCTCTTCTCATTATTGCCGAATATAGAGACTTTTCTCTGTGCCAAAAGCTGAACCTCACAACTCTCTTATCCTTCTGCCGACATCTCCCCTCTACTTCACAAACTTCTATTCTCCATCTCATTTCTTCAAAAGCCGAATCACATAGTTCTATTCTCTATTCATATTTTGGGTTAGATCTGTAACAAATCGAGAATAGGAAGGTACTTGGGAACGTTTTTGGTAAGTGTTCAGAATCCCTTCTCTATCCATTATTTGGTGATTTAAAGAAAAGCCGAAAGCCCCTATATGCAAAGGGTGCCTGTCGACTAAACTAAAAAGGGTTTAGTGGTGTTATTTGTTTTGTTTTGCTCTAGTGTGGATTAAAGGCTACTGATCGAGGGCTTGGATAATTGGAACGACTAGATTTAGATCTAGTCCATATTTCGGCAAAGGTAAGAACTTTAGTGCCTAAGGTGTTAATGGCGGATTAGTGGTAAGGGGATTTGTATATAAGTTGTTATGGATTCATAGTTTAACATGTTAGTAACTGATTGTAGGCAACACATGTGTGGAACTCGTCAATGTTTCGTCAAAAAATAGGTGTGTAAACGACACCCACTAATAGACTAGATAGGTAAAAGCCGAAAAGTTGAAATGCCAAAAAGCTGGTATTTCGAGAACTTATGAGCGTGCGAGCGCTCGTGGGATTGGTTGTATTGAAAATTTTGGTAACTTCAATGGTAAGATTGCAAAGTGAGCAATTTCGTGCACCTCAGTGAATTTGGGCTTCGATGGGCCGAAATTAGGTAATGGGCAACGGGCCTATTTCGGTAAAAACGTCCGGTAAGTATTCTGAAGACACATTAATAACTGTGATGAGCATGAAACCCTAAAAAGACTGATAAAATCACTGAAATACCTCTGTAAGTTAAAATTACCGTAATACCCCTAAAGGGGTAAGTTTATGATAACGCCCCTCGAGGGTAAATAACTGTTCTTACGCTATAATCTGACTGTCTTTCTGAAGCATGCCTTGTTAATTATATATAAATTTTGTATACATGTCATACTGCATAGGTTTGGGTTTTGTTATGGAGGAAGAACCCGTTCTGGTGGCTGTGCCACATATTCTGATATAAGCAACTTTGCTGCGGATTATAGTTAGTGCCGCAACTGTGCTAAAACTGTAAATGTAGGGATGGCGTGGGTGATTTATTCCCCACAGGAAGTGTAGGGATGGATGGAGGCAAATGTAGGGTTGGATGGGGTTATCATGCATTAATCATATGAGACTGTTTTGTTATGGGCCAACTGTATTGAAATGGGCCCAACTGTGTTAATATGGGTAAGGCCCAATATATATCGACTTGTAATAGGCTACGACCCAGATTGATACTGATATGGACTAGGCCCTGTATACTCTGATATTGTAACAGGCTATAGCCAAGATTAATATTGATATGGGCTAAGGCCCAGTTAACTCTGATTTCTGAATAGGGCTTAGGCCTAGTAAAGCTTGAACTGATTTGGGCTCTAGTTGGGATACTTTACACACTGAGTTTTCCAAACTCACCCCATTTTTCCCATCTTTGCCGGTGAGCCTTAGATCGGTGGACTTGGAGCTGGAGGGAATCAGATTGGCCATGTGCACTGTTTAAAATAAGTGTTTATACCTTCACTTTTATTTTAGATTATTTCCTTTATGCTTTCGGGTTTTTAATTTGTAATAAGGCCACTTTAATTATTTTTAATTGTTTTTAGTTTGTTTTGTTAGCTTAGATATGATATTGTTTTAATGGTTTGAAATTGAATAACTCTAGGGTGCGTTTTAAAAAGGTTACTTGATTTCAAAATATCGCGATAAAAAGGCAAAGCTTTCGCAACGAAAACGTTTTCAAAATTAATAACCTTTTTAAATGATTTTAAACAAATTGGTTTTCCCTGAACAATCACTCAGTTAAAGTGTGGCAATGGTTGTGTGCATGTCTAGGATTGGATCCGTGGAGAGCTGGGTACTTAAGCAGTCTAATTGACTCACCTCCTCTTTTCTGGCATCCGACCTGGTGCACAGCTTCCATTCACTTTAATCTGTACCGAAGGTATTCTTCAAACACTAAGAAAGACTTTAGATAAAACGTAACTTTTCTAGTAACGCTTCAATGTGACATGCCGGATTTGGTCGTAATGTCTGGGCTGAGTTTAGGGTGTTACAGTGTTTGAAGAAGCGGGCATTGGAATAGGTAACTCTGGCTCATTAGCATTTGGCTTATCTCTTGGTTCAAAAATTTATGGCTCCTTTATCGGTACCTTTTCTGATTATACCTCTTTTATTTTCGTAATTGAGTTAGCATCAGTTTTAGACTTGTTCGATGACTCATCGATTTCTGGTTCCATCGGCTCACTTAATTCAATTGGGTTTAGTTCATGGACGTTCTCCACTAACCTTTCAAGATCATGGGCTATAATGCAACCTTGAACATATGGGGCCTTTAGGTTTGCTTTTGTCTTAACATGGGCCCTTAATCAAAATGAAGTTATCAATGATGGGAAATAAGCACTTCCGGTCTTTTTTCTAGCACAATCATTGATCTCTTTAAGAATAATCTTCCTCATATTGATGGACCTTTCTGTCATAATTGTATACAACAAAAGTATTCACTCCATCGAGATGGTGGAACTGTGTGAGATAGGCATGAAACTATACCGAACAAAGTAAAACCATACCTTAGCCAATGGCTTTAAACATTCCCTTTGGTAAGGATGACTACTATAC
This sequence comes from Gossypium arboreum, assembly GCF_025698485.1. Lineage (NCBI taxonomy): Eukaryota > Viridiplantae > Streptophyta > Magnoliopsida > Malvales > Malvaceae > Gossypium > Gossypium arboreum. The sequence goes on from NC_069080.1 coordinate 64,467,819, forward strand.
TTCCTTATAATCCATTAAGATCCCAGATTTGTCACAACATTAAGAACTTGTTGAAGAAAATCTCAATTTATATTTTTCATCATGGCAAAATACTCATCTTCTTCAACATCAAGTAGGTTAAACAAATCATTAGTGGATTTAGAATTTAGGGGTACCTTCTTATTGTAAACAAGAACTTCAGTAGCATCTAGCTTAGTCAAATTGGCATAGAATTCTCAAACTAACTTCTGTTCAGGAAATGATTGTGCATCACAAAAAATAATTCCAATTGAGGCCATCAATCGTCTTTCTTGGAAAAGGCATAACCATCTTATCATTACTTTCCAAGTTGAAACCTTTTTTTCGGCATCATAGATTGATTCTTGAAGATTGAATCAAAACTTTCTTTCACTTCTTCATATTGAATCACTATGGGATTTTCGTTAGAGGTCTTGGTAGATCTCAGTTCTTTTGGAAGACATGGTGATTTTTCCCCAAAAATAGGCAAAATTTTGACAATAGATGAAGTAAGGGATTTTACAGCGGTGATAGGCTTGCGGTAGCAATGGGCTTGCGGTGGCAGATAGCTTACAATAATGATAGGGTGTGGTGGTGATATGGTTGCTCTAGCAAAAGGCTCACGCTGGCACTAAGCTAGGGTTTGGGACAAGGGAAGGAAATTTAGGGAGATTCTTTAGGATTCATGGTTGACGGCCAAGAGGAAAAGAATGAGTGGCAAGGGTTTAGGCTAATTGCTTGAAGGGTTGTTAAAATTATAGTGGTAGAGAGGGGTTTAAATAGTGATAAATTAGGGTAAAATAGTAGCAAAATTTTAGTTAGTTAAGTGACTTGGTCGAAAAGTATAGATGGAGGAAAAAATGGTGGCAATTTTAGGGTTTTGGGAAACCCTTATGGACGACAACAATGGGTAGATTTCTCCTCTTTTTTGTTTCAAGCCTTGAGGCAATATTGTGTTTACAAACTAGACTGCTTAAGATAAATTAAACTGATTACTGATCCCCTTATTAAACATAACAAATAAAATTAACATTAAAAAGAAAAATCAAAATGAAAATAAAAATTTCAATGTTAATTAGAAAATTTCTTATCAAAAGATTACATTAAATTAATTCTCAGAAAAGGTTGAACAAGTCACAACGATCCCACTTAAGTTCTAATCTCCTTAGACAAAATTAATTAGATGTACTAATTTAAGAAAAATAATTTCTAAGCATGTCATTATTCAAATGAAAGAGAAAAAAAAAACTGAAAATAAATTAACGATAGAGATAGTGAAGAGGACTCCCTCAATGTTATTGATGATTGTAACTGACAAAGGCGATGTTGAATGGCCATTTATCATAGCAACCGTATCTATCTAGAAAGAAGAAGTAATGTTGCTTAGTAGTTATATTCAATATTTGTTCGAAAAATAGCAGCAGGAAATGGTCTTTATGTTTTTCTTTGCTTGACTTTCTGTTATTTGTACAAATCTGCCTACCCATGATGATCCTTAATGAAATCAAACCATTTTTCGTTATGCATTCTTTCTTTGGTACAGGTCCCACCCACTGAATGTCATATATAGGATCCATGATCCTTACTTTTAACCATTAAGACTAGAGTTTCTTTGGATAAAATACTGGAGATTGAATCGAACTCTTCTGTCCCTTGACAGATCCCTTTTTGGTTTATACTAGTCCATTCGAAACCTTTCTCGTGCCTTTTCAGAATAGTTAAGTCTAACTCGGGTGGCTCTTCTCTTGATGGATTGTGTTGCTTGTACTCATGTGATGATAGCTCTAATGACTTAAACTAAACTTTTGAACCAAATTCTTCCAAGTTAGCTTCCAAACATGTATCATCTTTACCTCAATATGAAGAATCATGTGAAATACCTTTCAATGGATCATTAGGAATCAATGGATCTTCCGTGGAGACAGTAAAACAATCTTTTACCTCATCAGGAGATCTTAGGTCATTGATTACATTAAAGGTTACTTATTCATCTTGAACTTGCATTGTGAGTTCACCTTTCTGTACTTCAATTCTCGTTCTATCAATTTCTAGGAAGGGTTTTCCTAAGATGATTGGTACTCCTTTATTTGCTTCAAAATCTAAGATAATAAAGTCAGTAAGAAATATGAATTTATCAGAATGAACAAAGACATTGTCGATCTTTCCTTGGGGTATGCTAAAAATCGATCTGCCAATTGGAGTGTAATTGTAGCAAGTCTAGCCTAACCAATACGTAATCATGTAAACACGGAGGTATGCATTAATTTGATATTTAATCTCAAATCGTATAAAGCCTTACCACACTAGGATTCTCTAATATTTCAAGGTATGATGAAACTTCTTGGATCTTTCAACTTAGGAGGCAACTTGTTTTGAAAAATAGGCTACATTCTATAGTCAGGGCTACAATTTCAAATTCCCCAAACCTCCTCTTCTTAGACATAAATTCCTTCATAGCTTTCACATAGTTCGACATTTGCTCCAAAGCTTCTACCAATGGGATGTTGATATATAGTTGTTTTAACACATCCAACATTCTCTTAATTTTTGAGTATCCTATTTATGTTGTTAGTCTTTGTGGATATAGAGGTTGTGAAGCTTTGGCCTGGATTGGGTAGCTCTTTCAAGGTAATGTTTATGCATCTAATGAAGAGGTTAGCTTATCAAAATTCACTAGTTTAGATTTTACCTTTTAAGAATTTGTAGAATTTGGCTTCTCTGGTGCAGGAATTTCTGCTGTTGGTTGATTTTCCTCTTTCTAGAAGGGTTCATCTTCAACCTCAACCTTATTGGGTTCAAAAATCTTTCCACTTTGTAAATTGACTACTTTGTAATTCTCCTTGCTTGGTTTTCTTATGTTCTCCATGTCACTGGGTAAAGCTCCTTATGGTCTATTTCAGAGTTCATTGGCTAGCTGCTCCATCTGGTTCTCCAAATTTCTCAAGGTTGAATCATTCTTCGCCACATAAGCTCTTAATAATTTCTCAAGATTAAAAGACTCAGTTGATAGAGGATTTTCTATGTTACTTGGTACAACAACTTGGGGTTCGTTTCTAAACCCATCAGCTAATTGTCCAACTTGATTTTCCAGATTCTCCAATGTTTTTACTTAGCCTTGAATCAAGAAATCAGTTTTAGTACTGTATTCCTTCAACAAATTCTCCAAATTATTTGAAGGTTCAACTTGGGTTGGTTTTTGAGCTTCTTGATTGAAACCAAGAGTTGATTTCATTGATGTTATGTATGTGTTGAGACCATTATAGAATGTCTCCAACTGGATATAATTTGGAATACCGTGATAAGGGCATCTACTTAGTAACTCCTTGATTCTTTTCCAGGCCTCATATAAGGACTCATGGTCCAATTTCTGAAAAGTCGTAATCTCATTCTGCAACTTAGAATTTTTGCTAGGTCGGAAATACTTTACTAGATAGCTTTCAACTAATTCTTGCCAAGTAGAAATTGAGTTGGATGGCAATGAATTAAGTCATACTCAAGCTTGATCTCACAACGAGTATGGAAAAAACTTCAACCTTAGTGTGTCTTCAGTTACATTGGCTATCTTCAAGGAATCGCGGACCTCCATAAACAATTGAAGGTGAGGATGTGGACCTTATGTGGGCATTCCTTTGAATCGGCCTATTGTTTGAAGCATCTGAAACATCATAGTCTTCTGGGTTCCTCGATCTTCGATATCTTAATTCTCGAATTTAGTTCATTAAGAAGTTGCACAACTTATTGTCTTATGGGTTGGCCCCTATCATCAGCAGCAAGGATTGGATTTCGAGCATTAGCGACTCTATTCCCTTGGACATCATTTCTATCTTTAAGGCCTATTTCTGCAACTTGTCTCTAGGCTAATCTTTCTCATCTTCTTTGTCTAAATGCCCACTTGATTTAAGAGTCTATAGGGAGTAAATCAATGATTTTATCTATGCTTATAACTACCTCAAAAGAAAATCAAAAAAAAAAAGAATAAAGAATAAAATAATAACAAAAGGAAAGAATAAAATAATAACAAAAGGAAAGAAAAAATTAAAGAATTAATTAGTAAAATTAGAAATTAAATAAAAATAGAATAAAAACCAAATTTTAAAGAATAATTTCACAAAAATGATTAAGGTAGTAGTCCCTAGCAATAGTGCCAAAAACTTCTAACGCGGTTTGTGCAAGTCTACATAGTCATTCAAGTAATACGTAAGTAAAATGAGTTATCATCTCCACAGGGACTGTATAAGCTTAATCAATTAATTGCAAAATTATAAATTCACAATTTGAAGTAAAAACTCAATAATTTGGATGGTGATGATTAAAATAAGTAAAATTAATTAGATGCAAAGATTGATCCTTATGCAATTCTAATCTAGATGCAATTTACCTAAATGTAAGAACGAATGGCTTTAGTAACAAAAACAATCAACATTAAATGGGCTATGATAATTATATTAATCAATTCAATTTATTTTATCATGCTTTACTGTGACAGTCTTAAAACGACCCTTGTCGGAATGTGGTTTCGGGACCACAAAACCGAGGCATAAAAATAATTTGATATTTATTTTGATGCCTATAATATGTGTTAACTCATGTGTGACATTTTTGATGCTTTAATTTAGAGTTACAAATGTGAATTTCACTAGAAAGGACCTAGTAGTAAACTTTAAAAGAATGAGGGGGAAATGTGTGATGACTAGTTGATCATGCATGCAAAAATGAGGGGTTTGCATGTCAAATTCCCCTTTTATTAGCTAATGGCAGGCCATGACAAGGAGGATGGCCAAAACATGTCATAGACATGTTTTGTTGGTGCATCATGGGTGAAAAAAATATAGATTAATGAGTATGGGTAATAAAGAATGAAAAAAAAAGAGAAAAAATGGTCTCATGCATGCCCATTGCCGTGAGTTGTGGAGAAAGAAAGAAGAAATTTTGTTCATCATTTTCATTTCCTTTGGGCTGAAAATTCTAAGGAAGAAGGAAGGAATTCTTGTTTCATGTTGGTTTGGAAGAGGTTTAGGAGGAGGTTTGGCCATACTTGTACCTAGATTAAGGTAAGTTTGATGTTTTGCCATGAGATTCATGTATATTTTAGTAGTTAGCTTGAGTTCTAACTAGCCATGGTTCAAATCCTTACTATGTCATGGAGATGATATTCGCTAAGGTGAGGTTGTGTTGATATCGCTTGCATGCTAAAAGTGAAGCTTTGTAATGGTGCATGTGATGGTGGATTGATGATTATTGAATATTCTTTTTAGCACTTTTGAGTGAGAGTTTGATAGATACCATGAGGTTAAACTTCATGACATTGTAAGCTTGTAAGTTGGATGATGAAGTTCATGCTTTGTGAAGGTAAATGGGGTAGAAGGAGCATTCGGCCATAATGAAAATATATGAGGTAGTCATAGTCATCCTTATGATTCGACCCTTGCACCTATATGTATATATGTTTGCACATGATGTATTGGCATGACATATATACTATTCCAAGGTATATATTTGCTTGTGATGATGTTTCGGTTATGAAGAACATGAGAGATGTGTATTGAGCTACAATATGTAATGCGTTAGTAAAATGTATGCTGTTTTTGTGTGGTATTATGTATAATTGGCCTCAACATGGACATGCATATTCGCCACATGAAGGGGGGGTTGGTGTGCATGCATTCGGTTAGAGGCAAGCATATTGATGCCTATTCTTGGCTTGGAAAATTCGCTAAGGAGAGTACTAACTAATGTGTTGAATTGATTCGTGATTTCGCATACATGTGACTCTAATGTCTAATGTATATAAGGGTTAAGTACCTTGAGCTTCACTTTGATGTTTGAATGAATTGTATTGAATTGTTTGTTGTGATTAAAAATTGTGCATGACCATTGTGTATTTGAGCTAAAGGATGGCCATATGACCATTTAAACTCCTTGTCATATTCGCCATAAGCTATCATAATGAGATTTTAATAAGTTAAATTTGTGTGAATTAGCTCAAGAGCTTAGAGGACCACAGCTTGGATAAGGGAAAGGAAAAAGTGATCGAATAGCCGTTAAATCGCTCGACAACATCCAAGGTAAGTCTTCGAGTAATGACCCTACTTGAATTATATTTAAATCATGCTCCTTGTGTGTGGCTATTGAGCCGAAATTGTAAAGGTTTGATAAATATTTTGTGTTTGAGCCTTAGTAACGAAAATGAAATATGAATGTGTCGTGATTATTGATATATGTGTACATGAGCATTTGAATGATACCCGGCTAAGTCTCAAGGCATTTATGCTAGTGATTATATCCGGCTAAGACCAAGGCATTCGTGTGAGTTGTTATATCCGGCTAAGACCAAGGCAATTGTGCAGTTACCAAATCCGGGTTAAGACCAAGGCAATTGTGCTTGTGGTTATATCCGGTTGAATCTCAAGGTACATGACTCGAAATGAGCAATCTTGCTGTAAAATTTCAGTTTATACACTTGTGAAAATTCCAGAATGAGGTATGTTCGTATGTGCTTGAATTAGTTGAGCCCTTACAAGTAAGTATTCGCCGCTTGATAAACGAGCTACCGCCTTTGGCTAAGTTGTTCTTTTGTGTATAAACATAAGGGTCAGTAATGTGAAGTAAGTATGATTATGAGAATGTGTATTAATAAAGTGATTCATTTAGTTATGTAAATGTAATCGTAGTCAAAGCTGATTTCATTATTTGAGACTTACTAAGCATTAAAATGCTTACCCGCTGCTTTGGCTCTCTGCTTTATAGATTTTGCTTGTTAGCAATCGGATTCGGGATCATCGAAGTCGAAGTCATCCACACTATCAAAGCCCCCATTTTGGTACAATTTTGGTTGAACTTTGAAATGGCATGTATAGGACTACCCTTTTGTTGAAGGTCATGTACGCTTTGGTTTGTGTAAACTTGGATAGCCATGCGAAAATGGCTTATATACGCTTTTAGCATAGTACCATAATCGCTTGTATGTTGATCATTATGAGGTATGGAATTGTTTTGAAACGATTAGCCATTGGAATGGTTAATCATAATCACACTTTGTGCTATGTATGCAAAAAGGGCCAATTGAATCATGGAAATCATGAAATAGGTAAAGCCTACCTTAAAGGCAGATGCTGACAGCAGCAGTGATGTGGATGTGAAAAATCACTAAAAATAGTAGGAATGGTATTAAATAGTGAATAAATTTTGTAAATGAACTTTGATGAATCTACTTTCATATGGAAGAAACTAAACGGTCATATGAGTTATATGTTAAGAGATATTAAAGTTCTCGTGAAACAGGGTCAAAACGGTTTCTGGATCCCCTGTTCTGACTTTGGAAATTCATTGTAAACTAACCAGAGATAATTAGGAGTCATGCCATATATGTATAGATTCCTCTCTGAGTCTAGTTTCTATAGAAACAAACGGCATCAGTATTAAATCCCTGTACAAGGAGATATTCAATTCGTAACGCACGAAGTTCAGTGTAGTCGAACCCTGGAATAGGGGAGACTTTAACTAATAAACTGTACTAATTGGCTGGACCAAAAATTCTAGAAAAAAATCTGTAGATGGACATATGAGTCTAGTTTCAGGGAAAAATTACGAAATAAATTTTCGAGCTTTGAAACTCAAGATATGATTTTTAAGGCGACTGTGATGCAGTGACCAGCTAGTCTGGAAATTTCTAAATGGACTATGAAAATAGTTAAGTCTGTGTGCACCTTGTGTCCGATTCCGGTAACGGACTCGGGTACGGGGTGTTACATTTACAATGTTTGAAAATACTTCCACGGTAACTCGATCTTTCATGAGTTTGGAAACCAAATTATGTCCTTTCGGAGTCTTTTACTTAGTTAAATATGCATCTTACTGATCATATTAACTAAGGGTTTCTTAGCATTTTTGTAAGGTCACAAAGGGATTTACGTTTGCAATAGTTAAATTACATAAACGTAAAAACTATGCAAGGCAATATAGCTAACTAAAGATATTACGAACTTCAACTTGGTCAGATTTAATGACCTAAATTAAGCATTGCACTTTTCAATTATGCATCTACTAGCCGTCGTCTGGTTAGAATCACTCAGCTAACCTGAGTGCACCTAATAATGTATGAATGAAATGCATCATGATATTAATTGAAAGCATAATTGACTGAGGTACAAAACATGTTAACATGAATTAAATAAATCTCATTAAATAAATATAACCATCCTAGAAGATAGGAATTAAAACTTCATAGTTGATGTCAAAAACATAAAACTCACAGCAAACATGTTTAAAATAAATAACAAGAGGAAATAGTAAACTCTATTCAATTCAGTAGCCTTTAGTATCTATTCTGACAAATTTAGTTCAGCAGGCTTTCGGATCTATTCTGACTACAGCGTTCCTCTATTTTGCTTGATGCTTATTTTGATAAGGAGTTTCTAAGGTGGTCGGCCAAATAATGCTTTTGACATAGCTTTTGTGGCTAAAGGATAGAAATGAGATGAGTGGCTAAGTAAGGAAGGAAAAGGAAAACAAAATATAGAGAAAATGCTAATGTGAGAAGAGAAATGAGTTGTGAGTGATGAGGGGTGATTATCTATAGTTGAAGGTAAGGGGTAGAGTTAGCTAAAAATAGCATTTGAATTCCTTCTTTTTCTACCACTGACCGACCATATTTCAAGGTGCAATAGTGATATTAGACAACTGATAGCTGGATGGAAAATTTCGAGGATGAAATTTTTTTAAGGGGGTAGAGTTGTAACGCCCCAAAAATTGGGCCTAGAAATATTAGGTTTGGAGTCCGAGTTCGGGTAAAAGACGGCCCGAATAAATGGGATGATTTAATTTAGTATGTTTAGTTAGTAATTAAATAAATTACGAAGGGTTTATAGTGCGGGAAAAGTCCTGGGTTCGACCCAGGACTCTAGCAAAAATTTGAGCATTTTTTTTCCTAAAGGGATCGAGGCGGTGAGGCCTTATAAGTGATTTAATGAGTTTTAGCACAAACAAGAACTCGCCCAGATGGCTAAGCACGCTAGGATGGCGTGGGAGGTGCCTGGTTCAAGGCACGGCGTGCGCAAATGGTTTTTTTTTTTAGTATTTAGGTTCCGGTTAAAATAGGGGTTAAGATGAGTTGCGAGCATAATCCAGCACAAGGAGTGCTCGTGGCGCAGAACAAATGCTGCTCGGCACGCGGAGAGGATGCAGGTTCGAGTTCTTGCCCGGGCGAATTCTATTTTATTTTTTTAAAGCGGGCGAATCAAGGTAAGGGTTATAAATTATTGTGGCGATATATATCGAAAACAAGGTTGCGTCCCAAAGCTGCCAGCGTGGGGGTGTGCTTGAGGACCTGTGTTCGAGCTATCGTATGAAGGACTCTCTTTTTGCTGCATGCGTGAGGGAGAGTAGTAGAGTTGGACCGAAACTCTTCTTAGCAACATGATGAAGTGGTGGATAAGGCCGCTGATCAGTTAGGAGTTTGAATGAAATTTAAACATTGAATTTGGCCAAGAATTATGGAGAAAAACATGAAATTTAAGTCAGGAAGGAATTGTGCTGAAACTGTTCTTTTAATTTTGGGCTTTTATGAGTTGTTTCCTTCTTGTTCATCTCTTCTTCATCAAGAACCGAACCTATCTTCTTCTACTCTTCTCTTCTCTTTTTGCTCATCTTTTCTCTCGATTAAAGATAGCCTATTACCCTTAAGACCCGAAACCCAAATTTCCTTGGAAGCCGATTGTTCCTATTGGCCAAATCTTTTACCCTCTTTATTCCAATCTTTCAAGAGCCGGAAACCCTCAACTCTTTCATCCATTATCGATTATTTCCTCTTCTTCATTAAACTTCTTTTCATCTCTTTTATATTAAAGCTGAACCTTAACCTCTCATCTGCCGAAAATCTCTTCTATTTTGGTAACCCATTCTTCTATTTTCTTCTTAAACCGAATTAAGCATACCTCAGAATAGGTTCTAGAAGCCGAATCATTAGATCTGTTCTCTACTCGTATTTTGGGGATTTGAACTACATTAGATAAGGAATAGGAAGGTACTTGGGAATGTTTCTGGCAAGTGAATCTTCGGTAAGTGCTCAGATCTCATCTCTCTTTTCATTATTCCGGGAAATAAGAAAAGCTAGAAACCCCTATTCACATAGGGTGGCTATCGACTAAGACTAAAGGGTTATTAGTTTTGTTTATTGTTCTATTATGAGTAAGGTGGACTAATGGCTGTCAATCAAGAAGCAGTTGGAGATTAAGATCTTTGGAAAGACTAGATCTAGGAGTTGAGGATTGACAAAGGTAAGTGGTTAAGGATGCCTATTGTGGCTGAATTTGGTAAGTAGTTGCTTCGTAAGGTTATCATCAATTTGTAAACTGATAGCATAGTGATCGAATGCAGGATACAGTGGAAGATTTCGTTGATAGTGGTTGCAAACAGGTGTGTAAACGACACCCACTAGTAGACTAGATCGGCAAAAGTCGAAAAGTTGAAATGTCGAAAAGCTGACGTTTCGAGAACTTGCAAGCGTACGAGCACTCGTGGGATTGTTTGAATTAATAATTTTTGTAACTTCAACGGTAAGATTGCAAAGTGCGCAATTTCGTGCACCTTGATGAATTTGGGCTTCGATGGGCCGAAATTGAGTAATGGACAATGGCCCCATTTCAGTAAAAACGTCCGCTAAGTATTCTGAAGACATGTTAATAATTGTAATGAGCATGAAACCCTAAAAAGACTGATAAAATTACTGAGATACCTCTGTAAGGTAGAATTACCATAATACCCCTAAAGGGGTAAGTGTACGATTACGCCTCTTGAGGGTAAATAACTGTTCTTACGCTATAATATGGTTGTCATTCTGAAGCATGCCTTGTTAATTATATATATATATATTCTGCATACATGTCATACTGCATGGGGTTGGGTTTTGTTATGGAGGAAGAACCCGTTCTGGTGGTTGTGTCACATATTCTGATATAAGCAGATTTGCTGTGGATTATAGTTAGTGCCGCAACCGGTGCTAACTCTATAAGTTTAGGGATGACGTGGGTGATTTATTCCCCACAGAAAGTGTAGGGATGGACGGAGGCAAGTGCAGGGTTGGATGGGGTTATCATGCATTAATCGTATGAGACTGTTTTGTTATGGGCCAACTGTATTAAAATGGGCCCAACTGTGTTAATATGGGAAAGGCCCAATATATCTCGACATGTAATAGGCCTACGGCCCAGATTGATACTGATATGGGCTAGGCCCAGTATACTCTAATATTGTAAGGGCCTATGACCCAGATTAATATTGATATGGGCTAAGGCCCAGTTAAATCTAATTTCTGAATAGGGCTTAGGCCCAGTAAAGCTTGAACTGATTTGGGCTCTGGTTGGGATACTTTACACACTGAGTTTTCCAAACTCACCCCTTCCTTTTTACCCTTGCAGGTGAGCATTAAACTGGGGACTTGGAGCTGGATAGGATTCAGGGTGGCCACGTGGATAGTGCAGATGGTTTTTAATTAAATTAGTAGTTCTTTAAGTTATTTTTCAGTTATATTTCAGATTGTAACAAGGCCGCCTTAATTATTTTTAACTTTTTTTAGTATGTTTTGTTAGCTTAGATAAGATATTGTTTTAATTGTTTGAAATTGAATAGCTCCAGGGTGCATTTTAAAGGGGTTACTTGATTTCAAATATAGCGATAACAAAGCAAAGCTTCCGCAACGAAAACGTTTTCAAAATTAATAACCTTTTCAAATGGTTTTAAACGAATTGGTTTTCCATGAACAATCACTCAGTTAAAGTGTGGCAATGGTTGTGTGCATGTCTCGGATTGGATCCGTGGAGAGCTTAGTACTTAAGCAGTCTAATTGACTCACCTCCTCTTTTCTGGCATCCTACCTGGTGCACAGCTTCTATTCAGTTTAATCTATAATGAAGATATTCTTTAAATAGTAAGAAAGACTTTAGATAAAAAATGACTTTTCTAGTGATGCTTCAATGTGACACGCCAGATTTGGTCATAACGTCTAGGTCGAGTTTGGGGTGTTACATTTAGTGGTATTAGAGCCTATGTTGCAATAACTCAGCTATGGATTGGGTTTTCAAAGATTGAATTTCAGAAAATTATTTTCAACCACGTGGTCTGTTTGAAGTGTTTCTCTTAAAAAGTGTGGCACACCGAGTCTCCGACGCCAAATCCGTAAGTCTTTTGAAGAATTTTGCTTGTTTAGAAATTGAAATACTGTGGATTCCTTAGATATTGGTCTAAATTTAAATTTAGTATTTATTTTACATGGATATGATGTTTGGATATAGAAATTATATATATGTGTGATAAATATGTGTCAGCTTCAGTGAATAAGTGTTGTATGTATGAGATGTTTCAAGTTCTAGTTGAAGTGTGATAGTGATAGTAGGATTAGAGTGTGCAGCGGTAGCGTAGTGGGGTAGATGTTACACGACCACCCTGTTAGATGGAAATTTCGTGGACGAAATTTCTTTAAGGAAGGTAGAGTTGTAACACCCTGAATTTGGGCCTAGAAGTTTTGGGCCTTGAGCATGGGAGGGGTTGAAGGCAGCTTATAATATTTTGTTGTGCATGTAAATTTCGTTAATGAAGGCTTGTTTTAGTGGTTAAGTGTGTTGAGAAGTGTTGGAGAAGTCTTGGGTTCAAACCTGGACTCTAGCAAAAATTTTGGTTTAAGGTGAATCAAACCCTAGGTGTAGTAGGTAGGCCTTAAGAAAATTGTTGGAGAAATTGCCACAAAAAGCCTTGTGGTCTAGTGGCAAAGTAGCGCCTTATAAGAGGCAGGAAGGTGGCGTCATAGAGTTGGCAAAGAGGTCCAGGGTTCGAAATCATGGCAATCAAAGAGCATTTATTTTGCTAACAGGGGGCGGCAAGAGTTGGTGTTGAATTTAAACTTTGATGATAGAGGGATCCCACATCGGGAAGCTAACATAAGAGTGGATGCGAAGCTGGCTTTAAATAGAGTGAACCATGAGGAGAGTAAAGGTACCTTTCTTGGGTGATCCCTTTCGCTTTATGGCATGGTCGTTTGGGTTCGGCGTCGGCTAAGAGTGCTCGGAGCGTGGATTAACTCCAATCTCCTATCAGGTGTGTATTTCTCACTACTCTAGCTGTAGGATGGCTACTTCGGGCCACGATGGGTCGAAAGGGACCATGTGGGCCCAATGGGCCTATGGGCCTAATTGGATAAGTTGTTTGATTGTGTAGTAAATATTGGACTAGGCTAGGTGAATCTCATATCTGAGGCTAGATTTAGGCTAAAAGGGCCACACGAGAGTGCGGGCCTATTTAGGCTGAGAATAGGCTTTAGGCCCATTCATATTGTTATCCCTGTTTAGAGTACTTTAATTTACCAAATTACTAAAATACCCTCGACTTGTAAAATTACCAAGTACCCCCGATTTACAAAATTATCGTTTTACCCTCGATTTACTAAATGATTGAAATACCCCTGTAGGGTAGAATTATGGAAATACCCCTGTAAGGTAGAATTGCTGAAATGCCCCTGTAAGGTAGAATTACCGAGATACTCTTGTGGGGTAAAATTACTATTTTGCCCTTATGGTGTTAAATGACTGTTTTGCCCTTGTGGGCAAGTGACTGACTTAGACTTTGTGGTTGACGAATTTTATTGTGAATATATGTTGGTGATATGAATGACTTGACTGTGATTATTTGATTCAAATATGGGCATGACATTCTGCATACATGACATGTTGCATGGGATATGGGTTATATTGATGGAGGAAATGCTCTGGTGGCTATGCCACAAATATCTGTTTCTAGTGGCTAGGCCACAAATATCTGTTCTGGTGGCTCGCCACAATATTTGTATCTGGTGAATCTATCACAATATCTGTTCTGGCAGCCATGCTGCAAATTCTGTGGTGTGTAGCGGATGGGTGGGTCGAGTTGTCTCCCCACATGGTGTAAGGTTGGTATGGGGGTGTATACGACTAGATTGGGTTGGGATTGCATTCACATTCTAATTCTAATTCTGTTACCTGATACTGATTCTGATTCTGTCACCTAATTCTGATTCTGATTTTGTCACTTGAATCTGATTCTGATTCTCATTTTGATTCTAGTTCTGATATTGTTTCTTATTCTGTAATAGGCTAAGGCCCATTTGGTACTGTCTGTTATAATGGGCTAAGGCCCAATTGATACTGAAACTGTAAGTAGGGCTAGGGCCAGACTTTTAATTATTTTATATGCTTGACTTTTCCTTTTATATAGTAGGGGATTTCACACTTAGTTTTCGTAAACTCACCTGTTTATTAACCTTTCAGGTAATTTCCAGCCTTAGACGAATCGGAGCTACGAGGGGCTCGGAGGAAGCCACACACATTGTTTATTTTATAGTTTTGATTATTACTTTTAAATGTTTTATGTGGGTTGTAGTAAAGCCGTTGTAATTTTTTGGATTTCAAATTTGAGATTTTATTTATTGTTCTTATAATTGCTAGTATTAGAGCACGGTTTTCCAAAGCAACTACTATTGTTCAAAACATCACGTATCTGCAATTGTTTTTAAATTAAGCTTCCGCAACTATCAAGATTTTTACAAAGTTGTTAAGAATGTTATTTAGCTGAGGTTTTCTAACAAGGTTTAAAAAGGGTATAAGTTTTTAATTATTAAGAAGGGCTTTTAATGGAAACATGGTTTTCGAAAAACACTTCAATGTGACACGCCAGATTCGAGCCAAACTTCCAAGCCGGGTTTGGGGTGTTACATTTAGTGGTATCAGAGGCTGGGTTGCAACAACTCGATTGTGGATTGGATTTTTAAAGGTTCCGGGGTGTCACATTGAAACGTTACTAGAAAAGTCATGTTTTATCTAAAGTCTTTCTTAGTGTTTAAAGAATATCTTCGTTATAGATTAAAGTGAATAGAAGCTGTGCACCAGGTAGGATGCCAGAAAAGAGGAGGTGAGTCAATTAGACTGCTTAAGTACCTAGCTCTCCACGGATCCAATCCTAGACATGCACACAACCATTGCCATACTTTAACTGAGTGATTGTTCATAGAAAACCAATTCATTTAAAACCATTTGAAAAGGTTATTAATTTTGAAAATGATTTCGTTGCGGAAGCTTTACTTTGTTATCGCTATATTTTGAAATCAAGTAACCCTTTTAAAAGCGCCCTAAAGCTATTCAATTTCAAACAATTAAAACAATATCATATCTAAGCTAACAAAACATACTAAAAATAGTTAAAAATAATTAAAGCGGCCTTGTTACAACTCGAAATATAACTGAAAAATAACTTAAAGAACTACTAATTTAATTAAAAACCATCTGCACTGTCCACGTAGCCACCCTGAATCCTACCAGCTCTAAGTCCCTAGTTTAAGGCTCATCTACAAGGGTAAAAAGGAAGGGTTGAGTTTGGAAAACTCAGTATGTAAAGTATCCCAACCAGAGCCCAAATCAATTCAAGCTTTACTAGGCCCAAGCCCTATTCAGAAATCAGAGTTAACTAGGCCTTAGCCCATATCAATATTAATTTGGGCCATAGCCCCGTACAGTATCAGAGTGTACTGGGCTTAGCCCATATCAGTATCAATCTGGGCCGTAGCCCTATTACAAGTCGAGATATATTTTGGGCCTTGCCCATATTAACATAGTTAGGCCCATTTCAATACAGTTGGCCCATAACAAAACAGTCTCATATGATTAATGCATGATAACCCCATCCAACCCTGGACTTGCCTCCGTCCATCCCTACACTTCCTGTGGGGAAAAAATCACCCACGCCATCCCTACACTTACAGTGTTAGCATCGGTTGCGGCACTAACTATAATCCGTAGCAAAACTGCTTATATCAGAATATGTGGCACAGCCACCAGAACGGGTTCTTCCTCCATAACGAAACCCAACCCCATGCAGTATGTCATGTATGCAGAATATATATATATAATTAACAAGGCATGCTTCAGAAAGACAGTCAGATTATAGTGTAAGACCAGTTAGTTACCCTCAAGGGGCGTAATCGTAAACTTACCCCTTTAAGGGTATTACGGTAATTCTACCTTACGAGGTATTTTAGTAATTTTATCAATATTTTTAGGGTTTCATGCTCATTACAGTTATTAACGTGTCTTTAAAATACTTATCGGACGTTTTTACCGAAATGGGCCCGTAGCCCATTACTCAATTTCGGCCCATCGAAGCCCAAATTCACCGAGGTACATGAAATTACGCACTTTGCAATCTTACCATTGAAGTTACCAAAATTATCAATACAAACAATCCTACGAGCGCTCCCATGCTCGCAAGTTCTCGAAATGCCAGCTTTTCGGTATTTCAGCTTTTCGGCTTTTGCCGATCTAGTCTACTAGTGGGTGCCGTTTACACACCTGTTTTTCGACGAAACATTGACGAGTTCCACACACGAGTTGCCTTTGTCGGAATATGGATTAGATCTAAATCTAGTTGTTCCAATTATCCAAGCCCTTGATCAGTAGCCTTTAATCCACACTAGAGCAAAACAAATCAAATAACACCACTAAACCCTTTTAGTTTAGTCGACAGGCACCCTTTACATAAAGGGGTTTTTGGATTTTTTTTAAATCCCAAAATAAAGAATGGAAATAAGATTCCGAGTACTTACCACCAATGATGTACTTGTCAAGATCGGTTCCAACACTTCCCCAAACTTAGATCTACAGTGAATCCAATCTTAAAATGCGAGTAGAGAATAGAACTACATATTAATTCCCGAATCACTATGACATATGAAGGTTTCGTCTTTTAAAGGTAATAGGCTATCTTTAATCGAGAGAAAAGATGAGTAAAAAGAGAAGAGAAGAGTAGAAGAAGATAAGTTCGGTTCTTGATGAAGAAGAGATGAACAAGAAGGAAACAACTCATAAAAGCCCAAAATTAAAAGAACAGTTTCGGCACAATTCCTTCCTGACTAAATTCCATGTTTTTCTCCTTAATTCTTGGCCAAATTCATTGTTTGAATTTCATTCAAACCCCTAACCGATCAGCAGCCTTATCCATCGCTTCATCATGCTGCTAAGAAGAGTTTCGGTCCAACTCTACTACTCTTCCTCATTCATGCAGCAAAAAGAGAGTCCTTCGTGCGCACAGCAACTTGACCCTGGGTCCTCCAGGCACACCCCCATGCTGCTGGCCACTGGGACACAACCTTGTTTTCGATATAATACTACCACAATAATTTATAACCCTTACTTGCTTCAGTTCTGGCCCGCTTTAGAAACAAATAAAGAAGAATTCATCCGCATAAGAACTCGAACCTGCGCCCTCTCCGCGTGCCCAGCATGCTGCTGCCGCTGTGCCACGGGCACTCCTTGTGCAGGATTATGCTCGCAACTCCTCTTAACCCCTATTTTAATCGCAACTTGAATACTAAAAAAAACAACCATTTGCGCGCGCCGTGCCTTGAACCCAGGCACCTCTTACGCCCTCCTAGCATGCTTAGCCACTGGGCCAGGTGCTTGTTTGTGCTAAAACTCAACCCAAATCACTTATAAGGCCTACTGCCCAGATCCCTTTAGGAAAAAAAATGCTCAAAGTTTTGCCAGAGCCCTGGTTCGAGCCCAGGACTTTTCCTACACTATAAACCCTTCGCAATTTATTTAATTACTAACTAAACATGTTAAATTAAGTCATCCCATTTATTCGGGCCGTCATCTACCCGAACTCGGACTTCAAACCCAATATTTCTAGGCCCAATTTTTGGGGCGTTACAACTCTACCCCCTTAAAAAAAAATTGTCCTCGAAATTTTCCATCCAGCTATTAGTTGTCTAATACCGACTATTGCACTATGCTACCGCTGCGCACTCTGATTAAAAATAATTCTTAGTATGACCCAAAACATCTAATTACCAAGGTAAAGAAACATTTATGAAGCACGTATACAACTCGTAACACACACTTAAATAGAATAAGCTTGGCAATCCTGAGCTCGATGCTCTTTGGACCCACATCTAAAGCATGCTCCTGTCTTCTTATGGCATTCACCCGGATGATGCCCGTTGCAGTTCTTTCAGGTTGGAAAGTTTGTTCGTTTCTTAACATGTTTCACAGAACGAGGCTCAGTCTTTTGAGAACTAGAATCCTTCCTCTTCTTACACTTCAAGCACCCTGCTTGAAGCGTTTCCCTAATTTCCTTAACCTTGGTCTCCAATACCTCTTCTACCACTTTCCTTACTATCTCGGCCAATGCCTCGGTACTAAGCTCCGAGTTACTGCTACTCGAAGTTGGCAGACTTTGCTTACCCTCAGAATCCATATCAACACTCTACATTATCAGCATGCATAACAATAACTACCAAGATCTCGATTCAAAAATTTTAGTACTTATTCATATGTTTTATGCAGAGATAGTATTTTAAAGTTTCTATTTTCACAGAATCATAGCCTAGCTATAGTCTCAGTATTCTAGGGTTTTTAGTATTGCCCTAACTATAATGTCATGATATGGTCTCAGTTCTATCTACAGTAGTATCTTAATACAGTGTAGTATGAGTAACAGAAATACTTATAGACTTGGTGCCGGGGATTCAGTGTGCCACTTCTTCGATTATCAAATTTCAGAAACCTAGAAAAACTTAAACCATTTTAAGATTGAATCCTTAAAACATGTATACCTTGTAAAATATATTTGAAAAGACTTTCCAAAAATTTTTCCAAAATACCCTTCTTGGGCCTAAGTTTAGTAAAATTTTTCGAAAAGCTTTTCAGACCCGATCCCCAGCCGAGTTGTTGTAACCGGGCTCTGATACTACTAAATATAACACCCTAAACCCAGCCTAGACGTTACGGCCAAATCTGGTGTGTCACATCAATAAAAGTTTAGTCACGTTCCTTAGCTACTCGATTAAGGTGTGGTTTGCGAAAACGTTATTTAAGTTGATTAGAAAACTTCCGGTTAATTTGTGAGCATAATAATTTACTAGATCATGTTCGTCATTTTGATATCCATTTGTTACGAGTGTTTCGTTTAAAAAAATTATTTAGTTTTATGAAAATCCGCACAACCTAATTCTATCAGTTTTAAACGAGTATTAATAAAGAAATTTAAAAAACTTAGGAGCAGCCTTATTACAAATTAAAAACCCAAAAACATAAAGGAAATAATCTAAAATAAAAGTGAGGGTATAAACACTTATTTTAAACAGTCCACATGACCACTCTGAATCCTACCAGATCCAAGTCCCCAGTTTAAGGCTCACCTGCAAGGGTAAAAAGGAATGGGTGAGTTTGGAAAACTCAGTGTGTAAAGTATCCCAACTAGAGCCCAAATCAGTTCAAGCTTTACTGGGCTTAAGTCTCTTCATTTTGAATTCAAATCAAGGCTATTAATAGCCATAGGGTGGACGGTTTCAACAGTGAAATAGTTGGGCTGATTTCTAATTATTTTCCAACTATAAGGACCTCCAATTAAATACCCCAAAGCTTACTTTTGGGCTGCCATTTACTTGTACCGAAACTAGGCTTTAGTTGGCCCTTGTTGCATGGTCCTGCAATACGCATGAATTAATTTGTGCATGTCCATGTTTAATTCACATTAATCACATCTTCAATGGTCCTCCTACATAGTGAAAAATCACATATTAATGAATTAACATGAAATAATATAAAATATGTACAAAAATCATTTAATTAAGCACAATTTCACATACTTTATAAATTCATGCCGATATTACTAATTAAGTAAAATTCACTTATTTTAATGACAATTACTCAAGATAAACATATTTATTAAGTAAAAGGTGATAAAAATATATAGAAAAATCCTATATAATTTTACGTTTACAACCAAGTCTTTTCAATTTGAATTTTAATTTCAAGCTAAGAATAGCTATGTAGTGGACAGTTTCAACAAGGAAGTTGTTGGGCTAAATTTTCATTATTTTCCAATTGTAGGGACTTTCAATTAAATATCCCAAAACATATTTTGGGCAGCCATCTTCAAGTGCCAAAATTGGACTTTTAATTCCCCTTGTTAGACGGTCTTTTCAATCCAATAACTTATTTATCACATTTCTTTGCTGGGTTAAGTAGTCAACCCCATGCCCAAAATTGCATGGTCTTGCCATTCACATGGATAATTTGTGTATGGCCATCTTTTATTTATTTAAATCATGTCTCCAATAGACCTCCTACATAGTGAAAAGTACATACATTAACAAATTAACATGAATTAATTAAAATATGCATGAAAATCATGCAATTAAGCATAATTTCACATACTTTCTAAATTCATGTATAAAATTACTAATTAAGTAAAATTTACATATTTCAATAATAATTACTCAAGATAAACATAATAATTAAATAAAGTTTACCTATTTTTGCACTACACGGCCATGTGTCCCATACGAGTTGGTGACATGGTTGTCTGACCACTGGAAAGAGGAAGACTTTGGAGCCACACAATTCTCGAATATCACATAGTCGTATGTGACACATGGGCTAGTGAGACAACCATGTGACCACTAGAGAAAAAGGTCATTTTTAAACCACACATTCACAGAGAGTTACATGGGTTGGGCACATGGCCGTGTGACCCTTATTTTGAAAATTTTCCCTACTTTTTAAAAAGTTTTCAATTTGGTCCTTATTTGTTCTTGGGTTAACTTAAAAGCTTTCGTAAGCTCAATAGATACTCAAATTAGTTTGTAAACCATGTTATGCATGGATTATGAATTTTTTTTTGTTTAATTGAATTTGAATGTTGGATTGTATGTGTTTTGCTCTTTTAACTATTGTAGCATCCTATAGCTCGAGTCTGACAACTGGACTAGGTGAAGGGTGTTATAGGTGCTTTTTCCACTATTAAATCATCCTAAAATTTTTCATTTTCTTTATAAGGAAAATTTTCTCACTTTCTATTTGTAATTTTTACTTGTATCTTTTGCAATGAAATATATTTAGCAGTGTTCATAAGCGTAATTTGCCGAACCTCGTGAAATTTCTATTATTCTTTATTCTTTTATTCATATTTCAATATTTTGTAGTGATATATTATGCTATTAAATTTCATTGTTGGGAGATTCTGTCTAGGAGGTTAGGTTTTAAGCGAGACCATATGTGACCCCTCCAATCTTTCTTGGGAATTGAACCTAATATGGTTTTCTAGTACAAAAATTTACTCTATTTTACCATATTCGCATAACAAGTGGTATTAGAGCCGAAGGGTATGTAAAGTGGAAGAGAAGACTCTAGTAGGAAGGACCCACTAGAAGAAGGAGACTCTAGCATAGAAGAGATTTAGACTCAAAAACTTTAACATAAAATTGAATCAATTGAAACTAATAACCTATGAAAAATAATTAGAAAGCCTACATTCATTGTTGATTAGGTAGCTTATGCATATCCAATTGTAGTTGATGACATTCTTACCACTTTTAATGAAGCAATTCAAAGTCCTAAAGAAGAAAAGTGAGGATTTCCATAAATGAATAAATGTATTCCCTTCATAAGAATTGAACTTTGAAACAAGCTAGTGAGCCTATCGAAGGGAAAGAAGACAATTGGGTGCAAGTGGATGTTTGCAAAGAAAGAAGGATTTCCTGGCCAAACTGAGATGTGCTACAAAGCAAGATTGGCGGTGAAAGGTTATGCCCAAAAGTAGGGAATTGATTACAATGAAGTAATTTATCTAGTTGTGAAACATTCCTCCCCTCGAATTTGATTGGCTTCAGTGACACAGTTGCATTTGAAACTAGTTCAATTGAATGTAAAAATTGTGGTTTTACATGGAGACTTGGAAGATGAATCTATATGACTCAACCAGAATGATTCAAGGTTGCTGGAAAAGAAGTTTTAGTGTGTAAATGGTTTCCAACGAAATGTGCAAGTGTACACAACCATTATCAAGTAATAAGTAAGTAAAAAGAGTATCATCTTCATAGGGACTATTGAAATCAATATTATAAAATTAATATTTGCAAGTTGGTTTAGAAAATCGAATATTTGGGAATTGATGAATGTTAAAATTAAATTAACAACTAATATGAAAATGAAATAAATTAAAATGCAATGAAATAGTTTAGCAACTATTCACAAGTTTTAACAACAATAACATGAATAAGCTAGAACAATTACAATTCTTAACTCAATTCATTATTTATCATGTTTAACAATGTTCTAGAAGAATTCCATGGCAACTTGATCATTTATAAACTTGAAATCTAAATCATATTAGAAAAGACGTGCATATTTCTATGCCACCGTTTGACTAATGATCCTTAGAATTTATGCAAAATGGATGGATCAGGTTTGAAACAATTTAATTATATAAATATGAAGCTATGCATGGTAGTAGTGTTCTTTTGGAATTATTATGAACCTTTAATACATTCTGGTTTAGAAATGAATGAAGTATGAATTTTCAAATTATTATGTCCATTAACCACCATCTGGTTCAAATCAAGTGATTAATTCTAATACAGTCAAACATATCTTAATGCATGAACAACTTGAATGATTTTAATTGGAAACATAAAGTAACACCCCCAACTCGTATCCATCACCAGAATAGAGTTAGCAGATTACTGTAAAATATAACATCAAAACATTAATTTCAAAACATTTAATGAATTATATCATATTCCATTCAAACACATGCATATTGTCCCTTATTTGAACCCTCGATGCCTTAGAAAAACTTTAGAAATGATTCGGGACTAATTCAGAAACATTTAAAACTTTATGGAAAAAGATAGAAAATTTCACACTATAGGGGTCACACGGCCATGTGGCCGGGCCGTGTGACTCACACGGCTGAAACACATCCCATGTCTTAGGCCGAGTGGGTATTCGAAGTAGGGACACATGGCCGTGTCCTAGCCCATGTCCGTGCCCGTGTAACTCTCTAACTTGGGTCACACAGCCAAGCCACACTCCCATGTGCTTGGTCGTCAGCCTTTTAAAAAAACCTATAGGGGACACACGCCTATGTCTTAGGCCATGTGGACAAGAAATAGGCCAAATCCAAGCCATTTCTTTCACCCAATTGCACACCCTTACAAGCCATTTGCACCTATATTCAAGCATTCAAAATGTACCTAATACTTGTATATTAGAGCTAGATCATTATGGTATTTGTTCATACAACCAATATTCCCAAAAGGCACCTCAATCACAACAACCAAACATATACATGTTTTGGCATAAAGCAACTATACACAACCACAAATCATCATGCCAAAATATAGCACAATCGACCATATGTCTTACTTCAATAAAATATAGCAATTTGATCATTAAAACATACATCTACTTGACCATTTTAACATCAACCATAAAAGCACCAAAATACATATACATGTGCAAATTTAACCATTTATCAATTGACTTGTTTCCATATCAAAACATATCAAAATGACATTACCATTGGGACCACTTCTCACATTGCATCAAAACTATTTAAATATCATCGTTCTAATAATTTCCAAATGATTTTGTCAATCAAAATATACATACCAAATTAATGTCCAGATGGTCATAATTCAACCAAACATATTTAATTAAACTCTATATCAAAACATGCCATAAATGATCATTTTGCAACCGTGCTAACACATACCGCTTTGGCCACAAACCATACATCAAATTGATTATATAAACACTAAACATTAAACATTAAAGTGCCAAAAGCATACCAACCATCTAGGCATTAAAATAACATAAGTTTTACAAATTCATTGCAATATTACATGCCAATATCATCAACTAAACATTATACACAGTGCACCTATACATGCTATTACAATCACAACCAAAGCATAAAAATCTACCGATAAAATCGATGGATACTATGATGGATCTCTGACTAGCTTCAAACCTGATCGAGCTTCAAATAATCTGTAAAGTAAAGAAAAAAACTACGTAAGCAATGAATGCTTAGTAAGCTCGTATAAACTTTAAGCATAATATTCCATTTTAGTAATAAACTTTATAGAATAAACATAAATCAATGCCAATGCTATAAGATTCATAAATCGTTATGATCATCAACTCAAAAATAAGTAAGTTCACTAAATTCGTCTATATTTATCATTCATAACGTGACAAGATTTTATGGGACGTAATGTATAATCATCAACCTTTCTATATGATTATACAACTTTCAATGTACTTATTTTCCATTCCATTTTGAATGCTTATCATAAGCCTAAACGACATTATCAATTCCCGACTTAGTGTATTTATCCATGATATAGGTATATTCATCCATAGCATACATAAATTTCTCACAAATAAGTACGTCTTTCAACTTATTATTCCCTTTTGCATCATATTTTTTTTCAACTATGAATTTACAATTTCATTACCTTTCTTTATTTGTTTCATATACATAACACACAAGATATAAGCATAAAACATAGCACTTAAACATAGCACTTTTGGAATCAACTTCATGATAAACCATTTCATAAGAAATTACATACTTTTCTTTATACTACTTTTTCATGTACATAAGCATATTACCCATTGAAAACTTATAGTTTCATTGAATTTCATTAAGGCTAAGGATGATATAATCTATTCATAAGCTTGGGACAAGCCTAAGCACATCAATAGCACAAGTCAATTCATTTAAACATAATTCGTATGAATTTAACATGGAATGGCCTTTATACCTGAGCATGATTCAATTGAATTTATCATCCATTATAATATAACATGTTTTCCTTGTAGCTCACCATTTTAATGTATTTCAGACATAGATGTATTTGGTTCGTATAAAACACTTACCATTTTCTTGTAAATTCATGCTTGTTGAACCGATTAGAATATCGTTGGATACGCAAGATAGCTCACACTATAACACCTTAAACTCGGCCTAGACGTTATGACCGAATCTGTGATGTCACATTGGAGAGTTTTTCCAAAACACAAATTGCGTGGAAATTCATTCTACATAAAACTTCTTAGGTTCTTAACAAAAGTTTAAGATGTTCGGTTCATTGTGAAAAATCAAGTTGTCTTAGCAAAATATTAATTATATTAGTTTGTTCTTAAATTTTAAAATAGTGATCGTTGTGGAAGCTTTCAAAATGTATTGCGTAAATGTGGTGTTTTCAGAAAGAAATATGTTTATATTTTCTTGAAAATTCGAGACCTACTAATGCCAGATTAAAATTCAAATAACTAAATCCCCAAATTAAAATAAAAATAAAATTAAAGAAGCTTTATTACATAATGAAAACCCAAAATAAAATATTAATTATAATATTAAAAGAAACTTTGTCGAGTGGCCACCTCTAAGTCCTCCGTTGCCTCGTTCCATCTAAGCCTGGGGATTTCCTGCACAGTTAACAAATGGGTGAGTTTACATCAACTCAGTGTGTGAAATCCCATAATAGCAAACAATCAGAGTAAGCACAATTTCGGCCCAAGCCCTTTCAGTTTCAGTTAGAGGCCTTATCCCCTTTTTCACTAGTAGTAACAGTCTGGGCCTGAGCCCATTTTTGTAACAGTGGCAATCTGGGCCTTATCCCATTTCAGTACAGTATGCACACAAAGAACCCTACCCAATCCATCTACTACACACCATCTCCGTACTAGCCCTACACACCATGTGGGGATAAAATCGACCCATCCAACCCTACACACCAAGTCGTGCATACTGCGGCACTAAAACAGTATTTCAAGTAGAGCTGCTAGTAATAGGCTTATAGCCTCTCAGTACACTTCCTCCAAAATTATATATCCCACCCCATGCAATGCAACATAATATAAATGTACATACAGTAAAAAAAATGGCATGCTCAAATAGTCATACATCACATAGGGGTAAAACAGTCATCTTACCAAATTAAGGGCCCAGGTATACTTAGTGACCCAACAGAAGGTCAACAGTCGTCTTGGGCCACCCATGCAACCTTAACCTTCAATAAGTGATAATGGGCCTACAACCCATATTTCAGGCCCCTATGGGCCTACACGCTTGTATGGCCCATATAGCCCAGAAATCGCCTTAGCCGTCTAGTTTACACAGACTGGCCTAATATTTACCACACTTTTGTGCGATTTTCTGATATGGGGCCCACAGGCTGTAGGCCCAATTCAGCCCAAAATGGCTTAATATCATTTTGGTCATGAAAGCATTCATGAACAACTCATCGACCACACGGCCATGTTTTATCACATGGCCTGCCACGCAGGGTCACACATCCTGAGTGGTGTCGACTGTTTACCTTTTAGCTTTTTAGCTTTTGCCTGTTTCACATCTAATGGTAGTGATGCTCACAAACCTGTTTGCAAAAGATGCGCAAATCTCCATGACGCTGAACCTAGATTCGAACATACCCCAACGTCAGTCCTTCATCGATAAAGTTAACATCCTCTAATAGCACTTAATCCTCACAATGGTAATTTGTTACCTACCTTGAATCTGTAAATGGTTTCTCACTTAAACTACTGATCAAGCTGCCTCTCAAAACCTTAGCAAAGTCTACGTTGCATTCTAACCTTGTTAACTAAACCGTAAACGTAAATGATTAGAATTAAGTGGACAACAACTTATCACTACAAAGGAGTAATCGGCCTACAATGATACGTTCTAAAATTGAAACACGAGATGAACAGTCGCACCCCTATCAGAGATGGCAGATAAAAGATAGTGTTAGAGGGGAAACTTATTTCGACAGAGAGAAAGAGGAAAAAGAATAGTCGTGAGCCTTAACCCAGATAGTGGTAGTAATAAAGTTTAACTATATGCCACAGATTCAACAACCCAAACAAAAAAAACCAATTACCTTAAACAAGAGCAGAGAGAATCGGTTTCAAAAAGAAGAGAGCAATCAACTAGAAACGAGAAAACCAAATGAGTAGAGAGGGAGAGGAGGCAAGTGATATTCGGCCAAGGCTCAAAAAGGGAAACACAGTTGAGAGAAAGAAGAAGACTGGAGAGGGATCAAAAAGGTATTCGATCAAGCAAATTGAAGGAGGGATGGAGAAGGTGGAGAAATTCGGTCAAGAAAAGAAACTGAGAGAAGAAACTTTGTCACACCCTAAAGGTTCTCTGCTACACACGGCCCCAAGAAAGGTAATACCAAAAACCTGTTGAAAGGTAACAAAGCAATACCAAAGGCAGAATTCGGCATTACAGGAAAAAGAAGTGAAGAAAAAAAGATCAAACTTACAATGACAGCCAAAACCAAAATTTGTCAAAAGTGAGAGTCCCAATTCGGCACACCCTTCTTTCACCCCCTTCAAACTCCTAAAATATCTCCCTTTATCACTCCTAAAATCCCTCAAGCATATCCCACCTATCCAAATCTCTAACAGTCGAATTTTGCTCCAACAAGTCCCTAGAATTTGGCCACACTCCCTACACCTCTCAAACTTCTCAACCGTCCAAGCTAAAGAGTTCTACTGACACATAAATTCTTACACGGTAATAAGAAAAATAAAATACCCTTTTGCGTGTAGTGGGACTCAAACTCAAGTCCCTTGGCAATAGAAACATTCCATTAACCCTTGGACCAGCAAGCTTTTTTATGACATGCTTTACCCACATTAATGTAAGAAGCCTACTATCAGAAAACAAAGGCTTATTCAAGTAGGGGAAAAAATTTGCTCAAGCCAAGGCTTGAACCCAAGACTTCCCAGACACTCCCAGAGCACTAAACCACTAAGTCAGACGTACATCCACGCCACTACACATAAAAATAATTTTAACAGGGTTTTCGGGATTTGAGGGGTGACATATAATCATAGTCTGTCTTTTGCTTTATATATATGCTCACACAAGCTATGAAAAGAGTATGCTCACACGAGTTGTGTAGTGGGCCTCCTCACATGAGTTGTAGGTCAGAACGTAGCTACACGATGCTGCTCTATAAGTTGTTGAATATCCGCAACAAATGTCAGAACTCGACCACCGATAGGACATTCAAGACCAAAACCTGAACCATTTAAACCCTAATGGCATTTCATTTGTATCCTACGTATTCCTAAGGTTCAAACGAGGCTCGATAGTCATTGTACGTCGTTCGGTTTCCCTCGTGATATATTTCATAATAACATATATCTATTGATTCTTTAACATTAGAATAACACATCAAACATTCAATTTAACCAACATTTACGAAATTATAGTTCACATGAACTTACCTGGCTAAATTGTAAAAACATCAAAGTACAGGGGCTTTTTGGTAATTTTATATTCTCCTTGATTTTCCACTCGATCTTGATCTAAATTAATAATGTTAGTCAATCTATTAATTTAGACAGTAAAACAATGCATTTTATGCAATTTAATCTTTTTTGACATTTTTACAAAATTACCCCTAAAATTTTACTTTTATTTAATTTAGTCCCTGAGCCTAAAACATGCCAATTAACCATTTTTATTGAAATTACACACTAGCCAAATATTCATAGCGTCCCTTTTAGCCTATTTTTTAACAAGTTCGCACAAATCCTTCCATTTTTACTAATTCTACAATTTAGTCCCTAATCGTTAAATTCATCAAAAATCACTTAACAAAATACTTTTAAATAAAACAATATCTCAAAATTCCTCATTTAACATAAAAAAAATCACTAGATTCATTAATGGCAACATTCAAAATCTTTAACAGTTTCAAAATCTAAGGTATGGACTAGTTGGACCTAGTGGTAACGATCTCAAAAACATAAAAATTATTAGAAATGGATAGCTTAGGGACTTACATGCAAACGAACATGGTTATCCAAGCTTCAAAATCTCTCATGGTAGTTTGGTGAAGAACAAAATCAAATGGGGAAGAAAACTATTATGTTTCCTTTATTTTATTAACCTTTTAATTTATTTTATTAATAAAATAACATATAAAACATTATAATTAAAAGAAATTAAAGAATCAAACTATCCCATTATCTTTAGGATTTCTAATTTACTTAAAAATGCCATCCAATTATAATTTTTAATCAATTAACACCTTTAAACTAATAGCGATTGATTTTTTAACTTTACGATTTAGTCCTTTTCACTTAACTAACTATTGAAACATTAAAATTTTTCACTGAAATTTTAATACCACCTTAATGACATTCTGTAAATCTTTATAAAAATATTTAAGGCTTGGTTAATAGAAACGAAGTCCAGATATCTCATTTTCTAAAACCACTTGACCATAAGGTCTTACCACTTGAGCTTAATTAATCATTCAACTAGCATAAATTACCAAATCAAAAACCTTTTTAAAACCATATTTGACTCATAAATATTAAATAATAATATTTACAAACTTACTCCTCAGATTTAGTGGCCCCGAATCGATTATATTTGACCCCACTGTAAAATGGGTTGTTACACATAAACAATTGAGACACAGAACAATATAAACATGAATAGAATGAATTAAATCAAAGCATTGCAACCATTCTAGCTAAAATAAATTTAAGACATTATTATTAATGAAAAAGCAATTAAATGATTTGCAATCATGTTTTTATACTAAGAACGATTAAAAAACAATGGAAGAAGAAACTCTGAGATGAATTCGATGGTTTCCTAAAAACTATCCGTGGTGGCTTCCTTCGATTTCTCTGGTTGCTCTGATGCAAGTTATGAATAAATGAAGTCGATGCATTTCCATTAATTTTATTCTCTAATAAAGAGCAACATAGTGTGGCAATGGGAATATACATGTATAGTATTGGATTTTTCAAAGAAAGACTTGGTACTTAAGCAGTCTTCATGACTCACCTCTCTTTCTTAAAATGGAAATGCATCGGCTTCATTTATTCATAACTTGCAATTTATTCAATTTTATTCTACAGAAGAAAAATTCTATCAATGTAAATATAAAAATAAAAATATCTTATATGAAATATTAAGAGAGGTACTTTCTTTTTACAAACAAGAACTTCAGTAGCGTCTGGTGTGGTCAAATTGACATAGAATTCTCGTACTAATTCTTCTTCAGGTAGTGATCGTGTATCACAGAATTGATTTGTAACACCCCGTACCCGAGTCCGTTACCGGAGTCGAACACAAGGTGCACACAAACTTGACTTAATCATTTTCACAGTCCATTTAAAAATTTCCAGACAAGCTGGTTACTGCATCACTGTCGCCTTAAAAATCATATCTTGAGTTTCAAAGCTCAAAAATCAGTTTTGTAATTTTTCCCTGAAACTAGACTCATATGTCCATCTACAGATTTTTTTCTAGAATTTTTGGTCGATCCAATTAGTACAGTTTATTAGTTAAAGTATCCCCTATTCCAGGGTTCGACTACACTGACCTTTATGCATTACGAATTGGATATCTTCCGGTACAGGTCTTCAATACTGATTCCGTTTGTTTCTTTAGAAACTAGACTCAAAGAGGAATCTATACATATATGGAATGACTCCTAATAATTTCTGGTTAATTTATAATGAATTTTCAAATTCGGAACAGGGGATCCAGAAACCATTCTGGCCCTGTTTCACGAGAACTTTAATATCTCTAAACATATAACTCATATGACAGTTTCGTTTCTTCCATATGAAAGTAGATTCATCAGGGTTAATTTACATAATTTATTCACTATTTAATTCCATTCCTAAAAATTTTAGTGATTTTTCAAATCCACACTACTGCTGCTGTCAGCATCTGTTTTCAAGGTAAACTTTACCTATTTCGTGGTTTCCATGGACCAACTAGAGTTTTGTCATACATAGGTCCACATATAATCATATTTAGCCATTCCAATGGCTGATCATTTGCCCAACACTTCCATTCAGTCCGTAGTCACATCATGAAACCATACATATATACATAAACACAAATGGTCTAATGCCATACTCCACTTTTACGAGCCATTTTGCATGGTCACACACACATACATCACAAAACGTACTTGAAAAACAGCAAAGGGTAGTCCTATACATGCCATATCCAGAGTTCAACTAAAGAGTACCAAAAGGGCTTTGATAGTGTGGATGACTTCGACTTCGATGATCCCGAATCCGATAGCTAACGAGCAAAATCTATAAAACAGAGAGCCAAAGCAACGGGGTAAGCATTTTTAATGCTTAGTAAGTCTCAAGTAATGAATTCAGCTTTGACTAAAGTATTACATTCACATAGCTAAATGAATCACTTTATTAATACACATTCTCATAATCATACTTACTTCACACTTCATCAACATATACACACAAGGTATCAACCTATCTAAGAGCCGAAAGTTCGTTAGTCGATTGAACGAATACTATTTCAAACAGATCGACTTTTCCGATGCACATGTAAACATACCTTATCGTATGGGTTTTTCGAGCGTATTAATTGAATTTATTACGGCACCAAAACGCTCACCTTCAAACCGAGTCTCTTCGGAATTTAGCCGGATATAACCACAAGCACAATTGCCTTCGGGTCTTAACCCGGATTTGGTAACTTGCACAAATGCCTTCGGGTCTTAGCCCGGATATAATCACTAGCATAAATGCCTTCGGGACTTAGCCCGGATATAATCACTAGCATAAATGCCTTCGGGACTTAGCCCGGGTATCATTCAAATGCTCATGTACACATATATCAATAATCACGACACATCCATATTTCATTCTCGTTACTAAGGCTCAAACACAAAACATTTATCAAACCTTTCCAATTTCGCTCAATAGCCACACACAAAGAGCATGAATACAATTGACTTTATAACTTAGTCCCTACGCACATTCGGCTGTCCGCCATAATATGACAAATCATTTCAATATAATTCAAGTAGGGTCATTACTCGAAGACTTACCTCGGATGTTGTCGAACGATTTCGACGGCTATTCGATCACTTTTTCCTTTCCTTTTCCAACTGTGGTCCTCTAAGCTCTTGAGCTAATTCACACAAATTTAACTTATTAAAATCTTATTATGATAGCTTATGGCGAATATGACAAGGAGTTTAAATGGTCATATGGCCATCCTTTAGCTCAAATACACAATGGTCATGCATGCTTTTTAATCACAACAAGCAATTTAATACAATTCATTCAAACATCAAAGTGAAGTGAAGGTACTTAGCCCTTATATACATTAGACATTAGAGTCACATGTGTACGAAATCACGAATCGAATTCAACACCTTAGTTAGTACTCTCCTTAGCCGAATTTTCCAAGCCAAGAATAGGCATCAATATGCTTGCCTCTAACCGAATGCATGCACACCAACCCCCCCTTCATGTGGCCGAATATGCATGTCCATGTTGAGGCCAATTATTCACTTAATACCACACAAAAACAGCATACATTTTACTAACTAACGCATTCCACATTGTAACTCAATACGCATTCCATATTGTAACTCAATACGCATCCATCATTTATTTCATAACCGAAACATCATCATATGCAAATATATACCTTGAGATAGTATATATGTCATACCAATACATCATGTGCAAACATATGTACATATAGGTGCAAGGGCCGAATCTCAAGTTGCTTATATCCAAATATAAACACATATCCAAAGCTCAAATCTTACCTACCATGCAATATGCATAAATCATACTCATGGATATACCATGGTCGAATACACCACAACACCATACCGTTTCAATTTGGTCATGGTTAAACAAAGAACTTAGTGTCTCACTCAAAAATGCTAAAAGAAAATCCAAGAGTCCTCAATCCCCCATCACAATGTATCATTATCAAGCTTGATATTTAGCATGCAATGGCATTAACACAACATCCACCTTGGCCGAATATCATTCCCATGACATAGCAAAGATTTGAACCATGGGCTAATAAGAACATCAAGCTAGCAACTAAAAACATGCATGAATCTCATGGCACAACCTCAAACATACCTTAATCTTGATGCAAGTATAGCCAAACCCCTTCCTAATCCTCTTCCAAACCAAACATGAAGCAAAAATTCCCTCTTCTTCCTTAGAATTTTCGGTCAAGAGAGAAAGAAAAGGATGAACAATTTTTTTTCTTTTCTTTTCTTCAACTCGCGGCAATGGGAAGAGGGAGAAGCCTTCACACACATTTTTTTTCCATTTTTTTATTACCCATACACCTTAGTTTAATGTTTCTCCATAATGCACCAACAAAACATGTCTATGACATGTTTTGCCCATCCTCCCTTGTCATGGCCGGCCACCACTTATAAAAAGAGGGGTATTTGACATGCAAGACCATTGTTTTGCATGCATGCTTTAATTAGTCATCACACATTTCCCTATCCTACTTTCAAAGTTTACTACTAGGTCCTTTTTAGTGAAATTCACATTTATAATCCTAAATCAAATCATCAAAAATGTCACACACGAATTAACACATATCATAGGCATCAAAATGAACATTAAATTATTTTTATGCCTCGGTTTTGTGGTCCCGAAACCACATTCCGACTAGGGTCGTTTTAAGGCTGTCACATGATTCCACTTTAAAGCATATATTGTTTTCTAAGTTGATACTGTCACAACCATCTTATACAAATTGAAACATTTTTTCTGGAAATATGGGTTGATTATTGATCTTAAAATCAAATCTCTCCCCTGCTTCCTCATCTTGAATCACAATTGGGTTTTCAATATAAGTTTTTGAAGATCTGGTTCTCTTTTGAGTCATGATTAATGATAGGGGTGATGATGATGTGGTCTCGATAAGATTATTGTGGCAAAGGAGTTTATGATAGCAAAAGGGTCGTTCGACGTGTTTGCTGCAAAAGGCGCGACTTTAAAGGGTGATTGCTGCAGCGACTGAGTGATGCTACAGTAAAAAGGAAGGAAACTTTTTTTGAAAGAAAATGTTGGCTATTGTGGCCGATGACAAGGAGAAAATAAGCTTAAGGCTTAAAGTTAAATGCTTTTGTGTGGGAAATATGATGGTGGTAAGGGGTTTATATAGTGATAGATTAGGTAAATTTTTAGCAAAGTTTTTGCTATGGAAAGACTTGGGCAGCAAGTATTTAAGGAAAGGAAAGATGAATGGAGACAACTTTAGTGTTTTAGGGGAATCTATGGGTAGAAAAACTAGGGGATTTTCCTTCTCTTCACTATCCTAGGCCTTAAGCCCAAACTACAAAGTTTTATTATCTGTACTCAAATAAAACTAAATAGAGTAATAGGTTAGCACTTGGGTCAATCTTGACCCTCCTATTGAACATACAATTAAAATTAAAATTAAAATTCCTTTTAGGCTACTTAGAAAATTTTATTAGAAAATTACATTAAATTAAGTTCCCAAGAAAAAGTTGGAGGGGTCACAAGCAGTCCCGCTTAAATTCCAATCTCTTTGGACATAATTAATGTACTAATTCAAGAAAAATTTTCTAGTTATGCCTTTTATTCAAATTAACTAAAATTAATGGTCTATTAAATTGAACAAAGTATCAATCCTCTTCACTTTATCATCCTAATAGTGCTTGAAACGTTGACCATTAAATTTAAATGTACCTCCCTTTAATCTTTTAATTCCACCACTCAATATAGGTAGACTTTCTAAATAATGAATTGTCTTGTCCATCGAGATTTGAGCTTCCCAAGGAATAACCTTAATCTTGAATTGAACAACAAGACCCTCTGACCTTCGATGAGTTCTCGAGGTTGTATACATTTTTCATGCCATCTCTTGGTCTTTTCTTTGTAGATCTTGGCATTCTCATATGAAAATAACCTAAATTCTTCCAACTTATCGAGTTACAACATCCTTCTTTCATCAGCTTGCTTTAAGTTCAAATTTAATTACTTTAAGGCCCAGTGAGCTTTATTCTCCAATTCAAACGGCAAATGATAAGCTTTCCCAAAGACTAACTAATAAGGAATCATTCCTAATGGTGTTTTAAAAGTTGTTCAATAGGCCCATAGAGCATCATCAAGCCTCTAGGACCAATATTTTCTATTAGGTCAAATCACCCTCTCAAGGATTCCTTTGATCTCATAATTTGGAAGCTCAACCTTCCCATTCGTCTATGGATGATAAGCAGTAGCTACTTTGTGTTTCATATCGTACTTGTCAAGTAACCACTTAATCCATTTATTTAAAAAGTGAGATCCTTCATCACTAATTATAGTTCTAGGAGTCCTAAACCGTGTAAATACATGCTTATGTAGTCATCACAAGACTACCTCAGCATCATTTGTTAGGTGTGCCTCAGCTTTTACCCGCTTGGATACATAATCAACAACCACTATGATGCACTTGTTACCATAATAAGCAGGAAACATGCCTTTAAAAAATCAATTCCCTAAACGTCAAATAATTCTACCTCTAAGATGTTCGTCAAAGGCATATTATTGCTCCTTGATATGTTTCTAGCCCTCTTCACAGCCCTGTTTTAACTAAACCATAACAGTGGTTTTGAAACCTAAAATATGATATTGGAAAATTATTTTAATATTATTTTTTGGTGTGCTGATAGCACGTATGTGTGAAAATTTTGTGAGCTAATTTTATCGTTTAATTGCTCAATTTGAGAAAAATGACTAAATCGCTTAAAATACAAAAGTTGCATTCTACTTGTTAAAGGTGTTAAATAGCTATGGTTTAATAAATTTAAGTTCTTAAATGGTAATTAGACCATTTAATTGTGAGTGAACAAAGATGGACATTAATATGATGATTTTTAATGGTTTATTAAAGGTTAATAAGGTAATTTTGTTAATTAAGTTATAATAAATAAAAATAAAATGAATTTTTGTGTCATCTTTCTCTTTTTGGCCGAATATTGAAGAAGAAGAAAGAAAATGGTTGTGTTTTAGGGTTCGGCATCATCATAGCTTGATTGGTGAGTGTTTTGAGCTCAGTTTTGAATGACTTTTATGTTCTTGAGATCGTTGCAGCTTAATCTAGCCAACCCGTACCTTTAATTATGAAACTGTTAAAGATTTTGAGAGTTTCCATTGATAATTTTATGTGTTCTTTTATGTTTGAGGATGAAATATGAAATTCGAATGATAGATTTTCATGTTTTATGAAGTGATTTTTGATGAAAATGCATAATAGGGATTAAATTGAGAAAATGTGACATGTAGTGGTTAAAAGTGTGAATAAATGAAAGTTTTGGGCTGCTAGGGACTTATATGTAATTCGGTCAAGCTTGGATTTAATGAAATTATGTTAATTTTGTGTATTTGTAAAATAGTGACTAAATTGATTAAATGTGAAAGTTTAGGGGCTAAAGTGCAAATAGGCTTAAATGTATGTTTTGGACTAAATTGAATGAGTGGTTGATTAAAGAAGTTGATTTTGAATATATTTAGATCAAGAAAAGAAGAATTCAAAATTAAATCGGGGGAAAGGTAAGATTATCGAGTAATTGACTCATTTTCCCGTTTTCATACTCGAGGTAAGTTCGTATGCGATGATTTCATTATAAATGTATGTTAAATGCTTTGATATTGCCTAAATTGTGATTATGAGAATTTTATTAATGTATGAATTGTAAATACAACTCTACGAAATTATTCGAAGATGGAATTAACAAGCTAGAAATCCCGGTTGAATGTTAGGAATAGATTTGGATACTTGTGACCTGTTATAAGATGATATACAGATTTGGCTTGGGGCCATGCATATTGGATGAGTTGGCTTCTGGCCATGATATTAGCACTTCAGGTGCGAGTTATACCGATTTGGCTTCGGGCCATGAAAATAGTTCTTCAGATAAGTTACCTTGATTTGGCTACGGGCCATGGTATAGGAATTTATCGAATGAGACTATTGATTATCCAATTTCTATTTTGAATTGTTCAATAGGTAAACGAATGATGTGGTTGAGAAAGAGGTTAGTACTAGGCGATAAAGTTATGTACAGAACCTACTCGAGTATTAAACAGTGAATGTTCAATGAGATTGTATTTGATCATGATTTGAGACATGAGAAAGGTTTGTAGTTATTGTGTATATAACTTTATTATGTGTAGTTGGTTGATTTGCATTTCTCTGATGAATTAAGTTATTCATATGCAAGCTTACTAAGCTATGAAGCTTACTTCATGTTATTTTTCTGTGTTTATAGTGAAGCAAGCCTTGCTCAGATCTAGAAGTCATCGAGAACATCATCGCACTATCAGACATATATTTGGTACGTTTGAGTTGTGTATATATGGTATATAGCATGTATAGGCTAAATGTGGTATTTTGAATGTGTTTATAGCCATGAGAGTTGGCTTGTAAATGATGTTAATGTTAATGTGTGTTTGACTAATAGAAATGGCTTATTTTGACATGTATGGTATGAACATGGGAAATTGAATTGTGGAGTTATAAAGTTTGAGAAATGCTTTGATGAGGTATGATTTTAGAAGTTGAATTGATAAGTATTTGATTAGTTAAATGGCATTGTGTAACACCCCAAACCCAGCTTGGACGTTATGGTCGAATCTGCGACGTCACATTGAATTGTGTTTTGAAAAGCATCGTTCTATTTGAAAAGTTTATACTATATCAAAACCCTTGTAGTGATCTTGTACAAACTTTTAGGTATCTTGATCATTGTTAAAAACTCAAGTAGGTTTAGCAAAACTTAATAATTTCAGGTTGTTATTACATTTTAAAAACAATGTTTGTTGCGGAAGCTTTTTTTTTGAAATATGTTGTAATAGCGTAGTGCTTTGAAAAATGTTTTTGAAAACTCGCGTCCTACTACTAGCATATACAAATCAAAATAAGTAAAACCCAAATTAAATTAAAAATTTAAAGAGGCCTTATTACATTGCAAATACCAAAATTAAATAGCAAGAGCAATTGTGTGGCCTCCATCAAGTCCCTCGCAGCATCGACCCGCCTAAGGACTACCTGCACAAGAAAGCAGAAGGGTGAGTTTATGAAAAACTTAGTGTGTAATCCCTTTACAATAATCAGCCAGACCGTATGCATAAACATTTTCGGCCTAAGCCCATTTTAGTGACACTCCAGTATCAGTTAGGGCCATAGCCCATTACAGTATTAGTATCAGTGTGGACCTTGGCCTAATACAGTAACAATAACAGTAATGCAATCAGAAATCCTACCCATCCATCCTCTACACTCCAAAATATAGCGCTAATTGTGGCACTAAGTAGTGATTGCAACAGAGCTGCCAGTACAGTACACTTTCTCCAAATATATCAAACCCACCCCCATGCAACATGTCATA
Organism: Gossypium arboreum; assembly: GCF_025698485.1. Classification (NCBI taxonomy): domain Eukaryota; kingdom Viridiplantae; phylum Streptophyta; class Magnoliopsida; order Malvales; family Malvaceae; genus Gossypium; species Gossypium arboreum. The sequence goes on from NC_069080.1 coordinate 64,505,881, forward strand.
TCATAATATCATGCGTGTATGCAAGAATGTCATGCTCGAATACAGTCGTACATATCATAGGGGTAGATCAGTCATTTTACCTCGTAGGGGTATAATAGTCATTTCACCAGTATGGGGTCTAAGTGTACTTACCGACCCAACTGTAGGTCCACAATGTGTCAAAGCACCCATGCAACCTTAATAACAACAAAGATAATGGGCCCAAAGCCCATAATGCGGCCCATGTGGGCACACACGCCCGTGTGGCTCAAAAATGGCCTTGGCTATGTGGACTATACAGCCTGGCCCAATAATCTTCATACGTCTGTGTGGTTTATCCATGTCAGGCCCATTAGCCCGTGGGGCCCACATGACCCATTTTCACCCAACGTGGCCCAAAACGGCCTAAGCCCATGAAATCGCCCATGATGGCCTCTACGATCAAACGCCCACGTTTTATGCGTTCGGATCACCACACGAGCGAGTACACGCTCGTGTAGCGTCAATAGACATATTTTTTTACTTTTGCCGATTAACAATTATTGTAGTGTGATTACACACCTGATTGCAAAAATGCGTGAATAACCCACGAGCACCAAACCTACATTCAATCAAGGTATTCTATTAGTCGATTGACAAAAGGGTTAACCACCTCCCTTAATACGATCCCAGCTTATCATAATACTTGCCTTAGATTGAAAAAAAGTGGCTTAGTCCTCTTAGACTGCTGACTAAGATTGACCACATTTTCCTTGTCGAAAATCTGCGTCACCAGCGAAATCCATTAGTAGGATTGCTAAAGCCCATGATTCGGATCAACCTATACTGATTATAAAAACATAAAACCCCGGATAGGAGAAGTAGCATTCGGCCACACCAAAAGATGGAAGCCAACCAACCCCAGTTGGACAGAATAACTACAAACAGGGTTACCTTTGATCGAGTGATGAAGGAAAGGTTTCAACAGCTTCAGTATCGCTTGTAACTCCTACACTCCTCGAGAACTAGGAACCAATGAACACCACATAAGAAAAAGTGAAATGAAATTTAGCAATAACAAAAGAAGAGTAATCGGCTTAAACAATGCAAGAGAGGGGAGAGTTGATAAAAGTTAAGAGAAAACAAGAAGGAGTCGAGTGCTTACCGATTTGCCAGAGAATACTTTCAAAAATTGAAACTAAAATAGAGAGATACAGAATTTGGCCAAAATATCCAGATAAGAAGAGAGGGAAGAAAAATGCAATCCATCAAAGAGGTAATCAAATGAGCCAGGGAGAAGAAGAACAAAATCGATCAAGACTAAGGCTAAAAACCAATAGGTTCAGAGAGAGAGGGAAGAAAGGAGGGTATTTGGCAAAAAAAGGTATCAACGGAAAACGATTGTCAAAGAATAAAGGGAGAAGAACAAAAACTGTGATAGTCTTAAAATAAAAGTACCCAAAAGCACTAACCAAAAAGCAAAAGATACCAAAAGACTTCCTAGTACAATTCGGCTTTAGAAACAAAGAGTGAGAAGAACCACAATTTGGGAAAAACTCGAAATGAGGTGACCACTTCCCAACACATAGTCAAATTCTTGAGTGGCCAAAACCCTGTTCGGGTACAACTCCTTCACTTCCAAATCCCACAAAATCATCCTAATATAACTCCACCATTATCTCCGCAACCACCGAATTCAAACTCTCCTCAACCAGCAGTATTTCAGTCAACTTCCACCTCTCACATGGCAAGAAGAGCAAAATAAAACACTCCTTAAGCACAATAGGACTCGAACTCAAGACCTTTAGTAGCAGCAACACGCCACTATCCCCTGGACCAGTAGGCTTTTTATGTCATGATTTACCCATATTTATCTAAAAAGCCTACTGACTTGAGATAGGGTTTATTCAAGTAAAAAAAAAAATTTGCACAAGGCAAAGCTTGAACTTAGGACTTCCTAGACATATCTCAAGACACTTAACCATTGAAGCAAGCATGTATTTATGCAACATAACATACAAAAATAAATACATAGATTTTGGGGCGTTACAACTCTACCCCCTAAAAGAAAATTTCGGCCTCGAAATTTACCTAGTCAAAACAGATGAGGGTATTCTTGTCGCATCACCTCCTCGAGTTCCCACATGGCCTCCTCTGAGCTGTGATTGCACCAAAGTACCTTAACCTATGGAACAGACTTCTTTCTTAACACTTTTACATCATGCTCTAGAATTTGAACTGGCTCCTCCTCAAAAGTTAGATCAGGCCTAACCTCAATCTCCTCTGTTGAGACAATATGTGTAGGATTAGAGCGATAACGTCTCAGCATGGATACGTGGAACACATCGTGAATCCAATCCAACTCTGGACGTAACTCAAGTTGATAGGAAATTGGTCCCACACGCTTCAGTATACGGTAAGGCCCAATAAATCTAGGGCTTAGCTTGCCCTTCAGTCCAACCTTAGTACCTTCTTCCACGACAAGACCTTGACAAATACAAAGTCCCCTATAGAATACTAAATCTCTTTATGCTTCAGATCTGCTTATTACTTCTGTCTGTCAGATGACACCTTCAGTTGATCCCAAATTAACCCAACTTTACCCTCAGTATTCAAAATCAATTGAAGACCCAAAACACATCGCTCACCCAAATCAGTCTAACACAAAGGAGTACGACACCTACGACTATATAGTGCCTCGTAAGGTGCCATCTATATGCTAGACTGGTAGCTATTATTATACGCAACTCTGCTAATGGCAAGTAATCCTCCCAACTGCCTCAGAACTCAATTACACAACTCCTTAACATGTCCTCCAGTACCTGAATCAACCTCTTCGACTGACCATTTGTCTGAGGATGGAACGTAGCACTGAAGTCCAACCTTGTACCCAAAGCTTCATGTAACTTTTTCCAGAACCGAGACGTGGAGCAAGGATCTCTATCAAATATTATGAAAACCGGTACCTCATGCAGTCTCACTATTTTAGACACATACAGCTTACCCAGCTTATGTAACGAGTAATCAATACGAACAGGTATGAAATGGGTAGACTTGGTCAATCGATACACGATGACCCATACTGAATCCTTCTTAGTAGGTGTTAAGGGCAGCCCACTAACAAAGTCAATATTCACCCTCTTCCACTTCCACAGTGAAATCTTAAGTGGCTGAAGCAACCCTGAAGGTAACTGTTGTTCAGCCTTAACCTGCTGACAAGTAAGGCATTTACCCATGAAGTCAGTAACCTCCCATTTAAGACGTAGCCACCAATATAACTCAAGAAGGTCTCGGTACATCTTATTCCCACCAGGATGCATAGCATAAGGACTACGATGCGCCTCTTGCAGTATAGACTACCTCATATCAGTATCCCTCGGTACGCAAACTCTCCCACGAAAACAAAGTACCCCTTCACTATTCACTCCAAAATTTAAAGTTCCCCACTCTCTATTTGTCGAAATGGAAGACCCAGTGACTCATTCTCAATCTGTTTACCTTTAATCTATTCAATCCACGTCAATTTAACCTAAAGCTTAGCCAACAGGATACCATCATCAAATAAGCTGAGACGAGCAAACATCGCCCTCAGATCTGTCATAGCCCTACAGCTCAGCCACCACATTAGCCTTACTCAGATGGTATCCAATCGAATAACCATAATCCTTAAGCAGCTTAATCCATCTACGCTACCTAAGGTTTAGCTCCTTCTAAGTAAGGAGATACTTGAGGCTCTTATAATTCGTGTAAATGATACACTTCTCACCATACAGGTAATTCCTCTAATTTTTCAGTTCGAATACCACCACAGCCAATTCCAAATCATGCGTCGGATAATTCATCTCATGAATCTTAAGCTGACGACATGCATATGCCACTACTTTACCCTCTTGCGTCAACACACATCCTAAATCGACATGTGATGCATCGTTGTAGATAGTGAATTCTTTCCCAGACTCTAGTTGTATTAAGACAGGGGCCTCAGTCAAAACTTTCTTGTTGCTTATCAGTCTAGTTAAACGACACCCCTTTACGCAACAACTTAGTCAAAGGTGTAGCAATCAATAAAAACCCATCCACAAAACATCTATAATACCCTGCCAGACCCAGAAAACTTCGAATCTTAAATACGAATTAGGTTGCTTCCAATCCAGACCAGCTTTAATTTTCTGAGGATCAACTCTAATCCCCTCTGCAGATGCCACATAACCCAGAAAAGTTACCTCTCGTAGCCAGAATTCACACTTGCTGAATTTAGAGTAATGTTGTTTTTCCCTCAAAATTTGCAGAACCTCTCGGAGATGTGCATCATGTTCATCTTCAGATCTCGAATACACCAGAATTTCATCTATAAACACCACGATGAATCATTCCAGGTAGGGCTGGAACACTCGGCTCATCAAATCCATAAAAGCCGCTAGTGCATTCGTCAGTCCAAACTGCATCACTAGTAACTCGTAATGACCATAATGAGTCCTATTATAAACATCAGTCTCCTTGACCCTCAGTTGATGGTACCAAGATCGAAGATCTATCTTAGAGAAAATCAAAGCTCCACAAAGCTAATCGAATAGATCATCAATCCTCGGTAGAGGGTACTTATACTTAACATTCAATTTATTCAGTTATCGATAGTCGATGCACATTCACATGGATCCACCCTTCTTTTTCACAAATAAAACTAGCGCTCCTCATGAGACACACTAGGGTAGGTGAACCCTCGATCCAGTAATTCTTGAATCTAAGCCTTAAGTTCCACTAGCTCCTTCGGTGCCATTCTATAAGGGGTGATAGACACTGGAGCTGTACCAGGCATGAGCTCAATCCCAAACTCAACTTCATGGTTTGGAGGCAACCTAAGTAGCTCATCGGGAAATACATTCAGAAAGTCCTTAACTGTTCTAATCTTTTCAACCGAAGAAACCTCAGAATCTGAAACACCAATGTAGGATAAATAAGCCTAACAACCCTTACGAACTAATTTCTCAACCCTCAGTGTACAAATCACATTTGACAGATAATTCTGACGCTCCCCAATTACAGTTACCTTATCACCCTCTGCAGTTTTTAGTACCACTCGCTTAGCAGCACAATCCAAATTCACTTGATGCTTAACCAGCCAGTCTAGGCCCGGTATCAAATCAAACTCTCTAAAAGGGAGTTCCATTAAATTAGCAAAAAAGATTCTTCCTTGAACCTCTAAAGGTACATTCTTAAACAATTTATTCACTCTCACTGGCTGCCCTAATGGACTCAACACAGTAACCTCACTCACAGTGTTTTCAACCACTGTACCCAAAGTCTTAGACACAGTGCATGCTATATAAGAATGCGTAGACCTAACATCTATCAATGCAGAATAAGGAACATTATGGATAAAGAAAGTACCCATAATAACATCTTGGGCATCTCATTCCTCTCAGTGACGTGCAGTATAAACCAGTGCAAGCTGCCTTGCCTCAGAATGACCAGTACCTCTAGCGGTGCTCTACGACTACGGCCCATACAATTTCCACCTCTAGCCTGACCATGGCCTCTCGGTGGCTACTGAACACCTCTCGGCGGCTGAGCAGTACCCATACCAGTAGCTTGCATTTGATCGGGACTCCGTGGACAATCTCTAATACGGTACTCCATAGATCCGCACCTCAAACATGACACAATCCTTTTCCAGCACACACCCTGATTGTGTCTCCCACAATCCGCACAGAGCTGTGGTCCAATAGCAGGAATAGGGGGCCCAACTCTGACTGGCCCATTAATTCTGGCCTTTTCCTTAGGCCTCTGAAATGAATTTGAGGGCTCTAAATCTCTTTTGTTCTTACCCTTTTCCTTCTTATGGTTCTGGCGCTAGCGCGTTTCACATCCTCGGTGATCTTCGCATTATTGACCAAAGTAGCAAAATCTCGCTCCCTCCGCGGAGCTGTCAAAATCCTTAAGCTATCTCTGCGGCCATCCTCGAAACGAACACAACGCTCATATTCAGTTCCCACCATCCTACGTGCATAGCAGCTTAATCGTAGAAATTCAGACTCATATTCAGCCATAGATTTATCTCCGTAGGTCAAATTCAAAAACTCTCTCCTTTGAGCATCCACATAACTAGCGCCCACATATTAACCTTGGAATGTAATCTTGAACAACTCCCAGGTCAACTGGTCAGGCTGAGTACCCTCTTCAACTGTAAGCCACCACTGATAGGCTTATCTCGCAACAATGACACCCCACCTTTTAGCTTTTACTCTAGGGTGCAGTCGAGGTCATCCATGATCCTCTCTGTAGCGTCAATCCAATATTCAGCCACATTAGGGGAAACTCCAGCGATACCCCTAAAATTCTTGGCCCCATTAGACCTGAGTCGTGCTGTCACTGACCCATGGCCCACAGCACCAGTATTGGGACTAGTGACCCTTTCCAAAATTTGCAACATAGCTTGGGACAGTGCATCATCCCCAGCTACATGATCATGTAATCCAGTTTCAGTTACAGGTGAAGTCGGTGCCTCCCTAGATTCATTGTTAGGCATATGGCTCGATGCTGACGACCCAGCCCGAGCACCTCCACGACCTCCGCTGCAGCCTCTTGTACCCCTTCCTCGAGTACCTCTGGTGCTTATTATCAATTTGCCTATTATCTGAGTTATAAATTTTATGCATCAGTTTACAATTCCACTATTTATTACAGGATATTTTATGGAGAATATTATCAGTAATTCAGAGTTTTGTTTTCACATATCGCAGTCTTACTACAGTGTTAGGTTGCCCTAAACAAAGTATTCAAGTGTAGTTTATTGCCTACAATGTTCTCAGTATTTCAATTTAAACAAATAGTAGTTTCAGAGGACTTACAGAATCAGCGCTGGAGACTCGGTGTACCACACCTTCAGTAAAACATTTTCAAGTATTTCAAATCATTTAAAACAATTCTTTTTCAAAATTCCAAGTTTTAAAAGAAACCCAAATCCACAGTCGAGTTTTACAACTCGGCTCTAATACCACTAAATGTAACACCCCGAACTCGGCCTGAACTTTATGGCTAAATCTGCGATGTCACATTGAAGTGTGTTTTGAAAAGCATCGTTCTGTTTGAAAAGTCCATACTATATCAAAACCCTTGTAGTGATCCTTTACAAACTTTTAAGTATATTGATCGTTGTTAAAAACTCAAGTAGGTTTAGCAAAAGTTAATCATTTCAGGTTGTTATTACATTTTAAAAACAATGTTTGTTGTAGAAGCTTTTTTTATATATATGTTGTAATAGCGTAGTGTTTTGAAAAATATTTTTGAAAACTCACGTACTACTACTAGCAGATACAAATCAAAATAAGTAAATCCCAAATTAAAGTAAAAATTTAATGAGCCCTTTTTACATAGTGAATACCCAAATTAAATAGATTAAAGAATAAAACTTTAAAACAGTAGCAAGAGCAGTTGTGTGGCCTCCATCGAGTCCCTCGCAGCACCGGCCCACCTAAGGATTACCTGCACAGGAAAGAATAAGGGTGAGTTTATGAAAAAACTCAGTGTGTAATCCCTTTACATTAATCAGCCAGATCGTAGGCATAAACAGTTTGGTCCTAAGCCCATTTCACTGATAGTCCAGTATCAGTTAGGGACATAGCCCACTACAGTATTAGTATCAGCGTGGGCCTTAGCCCAATACAGTAATAGTAACAGTAATGTAATTAGAAATCCTACCCATCCATCCTCTACACTCCACTCCGTCCAGCCCTACACTCTATGTGGGGATAAAATTGACACACCCATCCCTACACTCTAAAATATAGCACCAGTTGCAGCACTAAGCAGTGATTGCAGCAGAGCTACCAGTACAGTACACTTCCTCCAAATATATCAAACCCACCCCCATGCAACATGTCATGTCAAAATATCATATGTGTATGCAAGAATGTCATGCTCGAATACAGTCGCACATATCATAGGGGTATATCAATCATTTTACCTCGTAGGGGTATAATAGTCATTTCACCAGTATAGGGTCTAAGTGAACTTACCGACCCAATAGTAGGTTCATAGTCGCCTCGGGCCACCCATGCAACCTTAATAGTCAAATAGTGATAATGGGCCCAAAGCCCATAATACGACCCATGTAGGCCCACACGCCCGTATGGCCCATAAAGCCCAAAATGGCTTTGACCGTGTAGACTATACAGCCTGGCCTGATAATCTCCATATGTCTATATGGTTTACCCATGTATGGCCCACGACCCTGTGGGCCCACACGACCCATTTTGGCCCAACGTGGCCCAAAATGACCTAAGCTCATGAAATCGCACATGGTGGCCTCTACGATCAAACGCCCACGTTTTATGCGTTTGGTTCACCACACGAGCAAGCGCACGCTCGTGTAGCGTCAATAAACACATTTTTTAGGTTTTGCTGATTAACAGTTATTGCAGTGTGATTACACACCTGATTGCGAAAATGCGTGAATACCTACAAGCACTAAACCTACATTCAATCAAGGTATTTTCTATTAGTCGATTGACAAAAGAGTTAAGCACCTCCCTTAATACGATCCCAACTTATCATAATACCTGCCTTTGATTGAATAAAAGTGGCTTAGTCCTCTAAGACCTCTGACTAAGATTGACCACACGTTTCCTGTCGAAAATCTACGTCACCAGTGAAATCCATTATTACGATTGCTAAAATCCATGTGCCGGATCAACCTATACTAATTATAAAAACATAAAACCCCAGAAGAGGGGAAGTAGCATTCGACTACACCAAAAGATGCAAGCCAACCAACCCTAGTTGAACACAATAACTACAAACAGGGTTACCTTTGATGGAATGATAAAGGAAAGGTTTCGACTGCTTCAGTATCGCTTGCAACTCCTACATTCCTCGAGAACTAGGAACCAACGCACATCACACAAGAAAAAGAGAGATAAGATTTGGCAATAACAAAAGAAGAGTAATCGGCTTAAACAGTATAAGAGAGGGGAGACATGATAAAAGTTGAGAGAAAACAAAAAGGAGTCGAGTGCTTACCGATTTGCCAGAGAATACTTTCAAAAACTAAAACTAAAATAGAGAGATATGGAATTCGGCTAAAATATCCAAATAAGAAGTGAGGGAAGAAAAATGTAATTGAACAAAGAGGTAATCAATTGATCTAGGGAGAAGAATAAGAGAATCGGTCAAGACTAAGGCTAAAAACCAATAGGGTCAGAGAAAGAGGGAAGAAATGAGGTTATTCAACAACAAAAGGTATCAAGGGAACATGGTTGTCAAATAATAGAGGGATAAGAACAAAAACCTAGATAGTCCCAAAATGAAAGTACCCGAAAGCACTAGCCAAAAAGCAAAAGATACCGAAAGACTTCTTAGCACAATTCAGGTTCAGAAACAAAGAGTGAGAAGAACCTCAATTTGGCTAAATCCCAAAATGAACTGACAACTTTCCGACACATAGCCAAACTTCTAAGTAGCCAAAACCCTATTCGACTACAACTCCTTCGCTTCCAAATCCCACGAAATCCTCCTAATATCACTCCACCATTATCTCTTCAACCACCAAATTCAAACTCTCCTCAACTAGTACTATTTCAGTCAACTTCCACCTCTCACACGGTAAGAGGAGCAAAATAAAACACTCATTGAGCACAGCGGGACAACTCAAGACCTTTAGTAGCATCAACACGCCACTATCCCCTAGACTAGCAGGCTTTTTATGTCATGATTTACCCATATTTATCTAAGAAGCCTACAGACTAGAGACAGGGTTTATTTAAGTTAAAACAAAATTTTTCACAAGTCAAAGCTTGAACTTAGGACTTCCTAGACACTTCTCAGGACACTTAACCACTGAAGCAAGCATGTATTTCTGCAGTATAACATACAAAAATAATTACTTAGATTTGGGGGCGTTACACATTAAATTGAGTATTGAAATTGGTTGAAATGGATATTATATGAATTGTGCATTTGGTTGATGATTTAGCTGCCTAATTGTGTGATGAAATGGTACCATTTTGATTGTTTAGGTGAGCATGAGTTGGGGTGACAAATTGGCCTTGCAAATGGCCTATTTTTGTACACACGGGCAAAGACACGGGCGTGTGTCTCAGTCGTGTGTGACACACGGTTATGTTACATGGCCGTGTGTCCCCTGGTGTGGTTATTAAAATAAAGTCAATATGCTACACGTAGTCTCAAACACGGGCATGTGACTGGCAGTGTTGTACAAGTCAGTATAACCTCTAATTGGCATACGGCCTAGCACACGGGCGTGTGACTTGGCCGTGTTACATAAGTCAGTATATCCTACAGTTCTGGCACAGCCTAGTATAGAGCCTAGCACACGGGTGTGTGTGGCCACTTCAAAGGGCACACGGGCTAGACACACAAGCGTGTGGTTGGCCGTCAAGTCAGTATGTATGCCTTGTTTCCACATAGCCTGATACACAGGCATGTTCAAAGCCGTGTGAGGCACACGGTCTGTTTACACGGGCATGTGACCCTTGTATGAATGAAAAATTTTCTATGTTTCCAAAATTTTCGTATGATATCAGTTTATTACCAAACAACTTCCAAAGCATGTTTAAGGCCTCGTAGGCCTTTATAAGGGACTATGTGGTTGTATTGAATGATGTATGAGAATGAATGCTTAATGTTGTTAAATGTATGTTATATGTTGCATATAGATCAGTAATACCTCTTAACGCTATTCTGGAGATGGATACGGGTTAACAGTGTTACATTTTATTGGTATCAGATCTATGGTTTAGTCGATTCTAGGACTAACGTAGCATGTGTAAGAGTCTAGCTATACATTCCATATATACTCTGTGATAGTGTGATGATTCCTGGCAGCATAAATTGTGTTTTCGTATAGTAGTGGATCCCAAACGAGCTATAACTAATGATGTAAAGACTAATGCGCCCCATTCCATTCAAGGGGCAGGACCAACAGATTCTAGATCTGTAACGAGTAGCCACGAGGGAGAGGCTAAACAAGCCTTTTTCTAACTGATGAGTGAGTGGTTCACAGAGTTCATTCGAATGAATCTGGCTGCTCAACAACCTCCACCCACATCTATTCCTTAACAAATCCCTGTTGTTGCTCAAGTTATAGATCCGATACGGTGGAATAAGCTACCAATAGATAAAATTCGTAAACATGGGGCTGCAATATTTTGGGCTACTGCTGATAATGATGCTGAGAGAGTTGAGTTTCGGCTTGAGAATACAATTCGAGTATTTGATGAATTGTCTTGTACTCATGATGAATGTATTAAATGTGTTGTATCTTGCCTAGTATTTCCGGCAATTGCAATGGCTTCTTTATCTTTGTATGTTCAAAAAACTAAGATTTTTTAAATTCGATGGGGCCAAGACCAAATCTTATCTATTTTTTTTCAAGACTTAGATGTCATGGATACCTATTTAGTAGAATATTGTATAACATCCGGCTTACCCGAACCGAACATAAATGAAAAAGCCCTCTTATGCATACGTAAACATGGTATAGGGTTAAATGAATTATAGCAAGTGGATCGGTACCAAACAGATGTATGAAATTAAAGTCTATATATCTAGTAGATCCGTATAGGTGATCATATAAAGGGGATGATTTTAGATCGAAGCAATTTATCAATGGTGGAACACGCTGATATTTGTGGTTTTGAAAGAACGGGTTACTTTGGAATTCTTTTAGACGGAGTTCTGAAAGAAATATATAAATCAGCGATTTCTTGATCAAAAGCATAAAGAGTTTCTAGAGTTAAAACAAGGCCGAATGACTGTTACTGAGTATGAAAGAGGATTTGTACTACGAAGAAAATATGCTCGAGAGCATGTGTCTTCTGAAGAAAGAATGTGCAAACAGTTTGTTGATAGGTTGAATGAAGGTATAAAACTTCTAGTCAGAATTCTAAAGTTGAAAGAATTTGTCGTTCTAGTTGAAAGGGCTTATAAAGCCGAAGATCTTATCAAAGAAAAGAGAAAAGTAGATTCAAAGGCTAGAGACTCGAGAAAAAGATCGATGAGTAAGCCGTATCAATCTTCATCAAAGAAATTCAGAGATTCGTATGCTCGCCTAAATGCTTCAAACGAATATTCGAGTAGAGATCGTAGAAAACAAGACTCCGATTCTAAAGCTTAAGCTACATTAGTGTCGAGTGTTGGCAATGTGCAAGACAGCAAACCTGAATGTCAGCAGTGTGGGAGATGAAATTTCAGAGAATGTAGGAATAAAAATAATAGAGCTTGTTACAAATGTGCTTCGTTAGATCACTCCCTTCGAGACTACCCTGAGCTAGATGTGAAAAGTAAAGTTCAGAATGTGAGATCAAGTAACATGTCAAATAGAGGTAGAGCACCTAGAGTTGCCAGAAGTGTAAGTGGTAGTATAGGGGAAACAAAGGATTCAGTAGTATGATTGGAGGCCAGAACACCTGCTAGAGCCTACACTATTCACACTCGCGAAGAAGCATCATCTCCAGATGTTATGACCTGTACTTTCACTCTCTATGATACTAATGTGATTGCATTAATAGATCTAGGATCAACTCATTCTTATATATGCATGAATTTAGTATCCAGTAAGACTTTGCCTATAGAGTCTACTGAATTTGTGATTAGAGTATCGAACCCCTCAGGCAGATGTGTTTTGGTTGACAAAGTCTGCAAGAATTTTCCATTAATGCATCCCGATTTCTGTTTTTTGGCTAATCTACTGTTGTTTCCATTCGATGAATTTGATGTAATTTTGGCTATGGATTTGCTAACGATGCATGATGCTATAGTGAATTGTAAATGAAAGACGATTTAACTGAAATGTCTGAAGAGGGAGACTATTAGTATTGAATCTGATGATCTGAGCAGTTTACTAGTTGTGATATCGTCTACGGTAGCTCAGAAGTTTGTGAGAAAGGGGTGTGAAGTTATCTTGCAAATAGACTTGATATGAAAGTGACAGAAACAAAGATCAATTTAGTACCAGTTGTGTGCAAGTATCCAATTGTATTTCCTAAAGAGTTACCGGGTTCACCTATCAGAGAGGTTGAGTTTGATATTGAATTAGTACCAGGTACGATGCCGATATCGATAGCTCCATACAGAATGGCTCTAACAAAGTTAAACAAATTAAAAGATCAATTGCAAGATTTGACATATAAAAGTTTTGTTAGGCCGAGTTTCTCTCCCTGGGGTGCGCCGGTGTTATTTCTGAAAAAGAAAGATGACACGATGAGAATGTGTATAGATTATTAACAGCTCAACAAAGTGATGATCAAGAATAAATACCTTTGCCACAAATAAATAATTTGTTTGATCAGTTAAAAGGGGCAATAGTGTTTTCAAAAATTGATTTGAGATCAGGTTATTACCAGTTTCAAGTTAAAAACTCAGATGTGCCAAAGACTGCATTTAGAACAAGGTACAAACACTATGAATTTCATGTTATGCTTTTCGGATTAACAATTTCACCTTCTATTTTTATGGGCTTGATGAACCAGATTTTCAGGCCATACTTAGACCGAATTGTAGTTGTGTTTATTGATGATATTTTGATTTACTCTCATGATGAATCTAAACATGCTGAGCATTTGAAAATCGTGTTACAAACTTTGAGAGATAAACAGTTGTTTGCAAAGTTCAGCAAATGTGAGTTTTGGCTATAAGAGGTTGGTTTTCTGGGACATTGTTTCAGCTGCGGGTATCCTAGTTTACCCGAGCAAACTTTCAGCGATTATAGATTGGAAAACTTCAAATAATGTATCTGAAGTCTATAGTTTTCTGGGACTAGCTGGTTATTATAGACGATTTGTGAAAGGCTTCTCGATGGTTGCAACTCCGATGACAAGATTGCTTCAAAAAGTTGTTAAATTCGAGTGGTCAGAAAAGTGTCAGCAGAGCTTTGAGTAGTTGAAAGCATTATGGATAGAGGCACCAGTGCTAGTTCAGCTTGAGTCAAGTAAAGAATTCGTAGTTTTTAGTAATGCATCGTTAAATGGCCTGGGTTGTATTTTGATGCAGGAAGGCAAAGTTGTAGCTTATGCCTTGAGACAATTGAAGCCACATGAAAAGAATTATCTGACACACGATCTAGAGTTAGATGTGATAGTGTTTGCATTGAAAATTTGGCGTCATTACTTGTTTGGTGAGAAATGCCATATTCATACCGACCGCAAAAGATTAAAATATCTGATGACTTAGAAAGATTTGAATTTGCGATAGCGGAGATAGTTAGAATTGCTAAAAGACTATGAATTAGTGATTGACTATCATCTGGGGAAAGTGAACGTAGTTGCAGATGCTTTGAGCTGAAAGTCTTTATTTGCTTTATGTGCTTTGAACACACAATTGGCTTTGTCTAATGATGATTCGATAGTAGCTGAGTTGAAAGCGAGACCGTTATTTCTACAACAGATTTTTGAGGCTAAAAATTTTGATAATGAATTACAAGAAAAACGAGCTCAGTGTGAGTTGACTTCTGATTTCAAAATTTCAAATAGGGTTTGATGACTATTTGATGTTTCGTGATAGAATATGTGTACCAAGAAATTCTGAGCTCATTCAGAAGATTCTAAACAAAACACACAGTAGTTGTTAATCAGTACATCTAGGAAGCACGAAAATGGTATAATGATTTGAAACAACATTATTGGTGGCACGTCATGAAACAATATATCTCAGAATTTGTTTCAAAATGTTTGATTTGTCAGCAAGTCAAAGTTGAGCATCAAGTGCCATCAGGTTTATTACAGCGTATTATGATTCCTACGTGGAAGTGAGATAGAGTAACAATGGACTTTGTATCGGGTTTGCCTTTATCTCCAAGAAAGAAAGATGTGATCTAGGTTGTTGTTAACAGATTGACGAAATCAACCCATTTCATTCCGATACGTATAGATTTCTCGCTTGATAAATTGGCTGAGTTGTATATCTCAGAGATTGTGAGATTACATGGTGTTCCCCTATCTATTGTGAGATTCGAGATGCACTTCGCGATTTTGGAAGAAATTGCAAGAGGCACTTGAGGATATGTTGCATTGTTGCATTCTTGAGTTTGAAGGTAGCTGGGAGAAATATCTACCATTGATTGAATTTGCTTACAATAATAGCTTCCAATTGAGTATAAAGATGGCACTGTACAAAGCTCTATACGGTCGTAAATGTAGAACACCGTTGTGCTGGACTGAGCTTAGCGAGAATAAGATTCACAGGGTTGATCTGATCAGAGAGACTGAAGAAAAAGTGGATGTAATTAGTGACAGTTTGAAAGTGTCTTCGGATCGACAAAAATCATATGCAGACTAGAAACGGGAAGATATTTGTAATAGCCCAAAATTGGGTCTAGTTGGAACAAAGGTTTCGGGACCACAAAATATGAGATATAAATAATTATTTTATGATTATTTTGAGGTCTATGATGTGATTGCATGATTGTGTGAAAATTTCGTGAAGCAATTCTATGCATAAAGTGCTTAATTCGAAGTTAGGGACTAAATTGAATAAGTTGCAAAACCTGCATTCTAGAAGTTTCTGGTATGAAATTGATTTGAAATATTAATTAGGAGGTCTTAAATAGCAATTTGACCAATTTCTAAGTTATGGACAAAAATTGGACATGGATGGAATTTTTGGAAAGTTTAGTAGTAAGGGTATTTTGGTCATTTAGGGGTAAAATGAATTAAAATACAAAATTAAAAGCCAATTTTGCTCATCTTCTTCACCATGGACGTGTATACCAAGGGAGACTCCATGGCTAGGGTTTTCAAGCTTCCCAAGCTCAATTGTAAGTCCGTTCTAACCCCGTTTTTCAAGTTCTTTACGTTTTTGGAGTCTTGGTAACTTGATTTAGCTTATGCTAGCAATAATTCAACCTAGGGTTCATATTTGGAAAAATACCCATAGGTAAAATTTGTGTATTCTGGTATTTTATGATACAATATGAGGTTTTAAATTATGTTAGACAACTTGTGCTACTCGGTTTTAAGTGAAAACGAGCAAAAGGGCTTAATTGGTAAAAATACCTAATAGTCATAAGGATATGTTAGAGTGAGAATTTGATGTTGCCATATAAGGGAAAAGTGATCATCATGTCATAAAACATAAGAATAAGGGATGAAGTTTAATTCCCAAGCCTAGGGGCAAAAGTGTAAATATGCAAAAGTTTAGGGGCAAAATTGTAATTTTTCTAAAGTTTGAGTTAAGGACTGTTTTGAACAGTACATTAATTAAATAAGTAAAATATGATGTTTTAGATCCCGGAAAACGAGATTTGAACCTAGAATAAGAGAAAAATTGAAAATTGGGAAAGTTGGTAAAATGACCGTTTTAATATCAAGGTAAGTTCATATGCATAATAAGCATTAGTTTATGCATGTTTCAATATAAAATTGATATATTTACTATGATCTCCGAGGTGTTGAAAGTATGTAAGTTGGTATGATAATAATACAACAATAATGCTGTAATCTATATTTGAAAGTTAAATTTAGTGAATTAATTGAATTATGTTAAATTAAATGATTATGGTGCCAAGTTTATAAATTGATTTAAAAATATGTCTATGGTACATGAAGTGCATTGAATTATCATACATAAATGTGATTTCTATGATTATGGATATTATGGGAAATTGTAAGTTCATATGATTTTTAATAAGACAATGTGTAATTTAATGTTATTGCGTTGATAATAAATGAGATGTAAGTTTATATGTAAGTAACACATCACTATTACTTGTATTATGATATTTTATAAAAATATTGGAAATATGTTTGTGGATAATTACTTGATTGGTGAAATTGTTGGAAAAGAGAGAGAAATCCCGGTTGAACCTTCGGAAAGATTGGATGATACAGATGGTATGTAGCTAGGTCACATGTATAGTGCTGAGTGCACATCATGTGTACAAGAGAGCTACAAGACATTACGATGTAGCTAGGTCGCATGGGTGATACTATGTGTACACCATGTAGACAAGAGAGCTACGGGATATATGTAGCTAGGTCGCATGCGTGGTTCCAAGTGAAGGACACCATGTAGACAAGAGAGCTACGAGATAAACTGGCTAGGTCACATGGGTGGTACTAAGTGTTCACCATGTGTACAAGAGAGCTGAACTATATGATGGGTGGAGCTATGTGCTGAAACCACCAAGTATCAAGGATTGATCCGAAGTGTTTAACGGGAGACTCTCTATGTATTGCTTTGTGAGTTTTGTGATGAATAAGTGCAGGAACTTGGTTATGTGAATGATGTGTTCATTAAGTGACCAGGATGTGGTAAGGTTATAAACAAGTAAGTTATACATGAGGATGATTTTATGGTGACCTTGTGATCATGGGCCTATACTTGTGATGTATGAAATGTGGTGAAAATGATTTGTGATATGTATGTTAAAATGAGGTTAATATAAAGAAAGTGTGAAAGAGTGAATTAGCAATAAAACTGTTTTGGACAGAAGCAGTGATGTGATTTTGAAAAATCACCAAAAATAGTATAAATTGAATCAGAGACTGAATGAGATATCAAATTAAAGCCTAATGAGTCTATTTTCATATAAAAGAAATATAGAAAGCAAAGGAGTTCTATATTTTGAGATATTTATGTTTTTGTGAGACTGATTCAGAATGATTCCGTGATCCCCTGTTCTGACTTTGGAAAATCACAAAAATTTGGAGAAAAATAATTAGAGGCTCAAAATTATATTTTTAAAATCCAAAATTATTTTATTTTCAAGATAAATCAACAAGAACATTATCCGAGTTCTGTACTATGAGATAATTATTTTTAGTGAAGAGAGGTCGAATCTGTCGAAAAGTGAAACAGGGAAATTTTAATGAATAAACTGTACTAATTGGCTAAACCAAAAATTATGAAAATTTTATGGTAGAAAGATATGTTAGTCTAGTTTCAGGGGAAATTTACGGATCTTAATTTGGATCTCTGTATCTTGAATTATAAATAATTAAGTGACTATGACTTGTGTGGACAGTTTGATGTGAACATTTATTAGTAAATTGTGAAATCGTACTTACAAGAATGCTATATACATTAAGGACGTGGAATGGAGAGGAGGAGGAGGAAAATAAATATATGTGGAATACATGGAAACTATGGTATATGAAATATTGATATAATGAAATAAATGATATGTGTTTATAAGAAAACAAAAAGAGAATGTTATGTATCATGACATGTATATATATATATGACTAGTCTCAATGTAATGCTTGTTGGGTATGGAATTGAATTGAAATGTTTCAGGCAAACATGTTATTCTGCGCATCTGAATCGTGGTATTTTATAAAGATATGATCTAGCTTTAAATATGAATGCTTAATGATTAAGCTGAAGATATTTGGTAAGATGATAATCTTGGTATAAATGTATAAGTGGTACTATAATAAACAAGGTAAAATGAGTATGAGAGACACATGTATGATGACATACAAATGCTATGTTTGTGGTTTAATTGAGGATGTTTAATCATTAAATGAATACCATGTTATATGCTTTTGATTTTGTATAAGTGTGTAAGAGATCAAGGTTGACCAAAGCTTGGAAAATAGCCTAGGTATATTCCACAGTGAGACACGACCATGTGTCTCAGCCGTGTATGGAACACGACTTTGGGACACGGGCGTGTGAAGCCTTAAAGCATGAAATTTCCAAGATTTTTGTAAGTTCTCGGTTTAGTCCCAAACCCTTTCTAAAGTATGTTTTGGGCTCCGTAGACTCAAATAAGGGACTATGTGTAAGAGAATGAATGCTTTGAAATATGAATAAAATTTTATGGCTCATATTTTAGTTTAATGTTTGAATGTTCGTCTGGTAATGCCTCGTACCTTAGGCCGGCCTCGGATACGGGTAAGGGGTGTTACAATATTGAGTTTCAGATCAAGGATAAAGTGTTTTTGAAGGTGTTGTCGTGGAAAAGGATATTGCGGTTTGGTCAGAAAGGGAAATTAAGTTCGTGATTCATCAGGCCGTATGAGATTATTGAGCAAATTGGACCAGTGGCATAGAGGTTGGCATTATTATCTAAGTTAGGGAAAATAGATAATGTGTTTCATGTGTCGATGCTTCGGCGATACAGATCGGACCCTTCACATGTCATTTCCCAGACAGAGGATGAAATTCAATGTAATACGTCATATGCTGAAGAACTGATTTGAATTTTAGTTCGTGAGATCAAAGAGCTGAGAAATAAGAAAATTGCATTAGTGAAAGTGTTATGGCATCGACACGAAGTAGAAGAAGCTACATGGGAAGCCGAGGATGCTATGAGAAAACAATACCCGAACCTATTCACTGTAAGATTTTCGGGGACGAAAATCCCTGAGGGGGAGAGTTGTAACAACCCAATTTTAACTAAATCGGAACAGTTGTTTTTGAAACCACAAATATGATATTGATAAATTATTTTAATATTATTTTTAGTGTTTACAGCATGATAGCATGTATGTGTGAAAATTTTGTGAGCTAATTTTATCATTTAATTACTCAATCTGAGAAAAAGGACTAAATCACGTAAAATACAAAAGTTGCATTCTACTTGTTAAAGGTATTAAATAGCTATGGTTTATTAAATTTAATGTCCTTAAATGGTAATTAGACCATTTTAATTGTGAGTGGACAAAGGTGGACATTAATACGATGATTTTTAATGGTTTATTAAAGGTTAATAAGATAATTTTGTTAATTAAGTTATAATAAATAAAAACAAAATGAATTTTCATGTCATCTGTCTCTTATTGGCTAAATATTGAAGAACAAGAAAGCAAATGGTTGTGTTTTAGGGTTCGGCATCTTCATAGCTTGATTGGTTGGTGTTTTGAGCTCAGTTTTTAATGTTTTTTACGTTTTTAATATCGTTCCAACTCAATCTAGCTAGCGCGTACTTTTAATTTCAAAACTGTTAAAGATTTTGAGAGTTTCCATTGATAAGTTTATGTGTTCTTTGATGTTTGAAGATAAAATATAAAATTTGGATGATAGATTTTCATGCTTTATAAAGTGATTTTTGATAAAAATGCATAATAGGGATTAAATTCAAAAAATATCAAATGTAGTGGTTAAAAGTGTGAATAAATGAAAGTTTTAGGCTGCTAGGACTTATATGTAATTCGGTCCAGCTTGGGTTTAATGAAATTATGTGAATTTTGTGTATTTGTGAAATATGGACTAAATTGATTAAATGTGAAAGTTTAGGGTCTAAAGTGCAAATACACCTAAATGTATGTTTTGGACTAAATTGAATGAGTGCTCAACTAAAGAAGCTAATTTTGAATATATTTAGATCAAGAAAGGAGGTATTCCGAATTAGATCGGGGGAAAGGCAACATTATCGAGTAATTGACTCATTTCACCGTTTTCATACTCGAGGTAAGTTCTATGTGACGATTCCATTATAAATGTATGTTAAATACTTTGATATTGCCTAAATTATGATTATCAAATTTTTATTAATGTATGAATTATAAATATAACTCTATGGAATTATTTGAAGATGGAATTGACAAGCCAGAAATCCCGGTTGAACCTTAGGAATAGATTTGGATACTTGTGACCTGTCATAAGATGATATATCAATTTGGCTTCGGGCCATGCATATTGGATGAGTTGGCTTCAGGCCATGATATTAGCACTTCGGGTGCGAGTTATATCGATTTGGTTTTGGGCCATGCATGTCCGATGTTTTGGCTTCAGGCCATGAAAATAGTTCTTCAGATAAGTTACCTTGATTTGGCACGTTACATGGTATAGGTACTTATTGAATGAGACTTTTGATTGTCCAATTTCTATTCCAAATGGTTTAACGGGTAAACGAATGATGTGGTTGAGAAAGAGGTGATATAGGTATGTATAGAACCTATTTGAGTATTAAATAGTGAAAGTTCGATGAGATTGTATTCGATCATGATTTGAGACATGAGAAAGGTTTGTAGTTATTGTGTATATAAATTTGTTATGTGTAGTTGGTTGATTTGCATTTATGCGACGAATTAAGTTATTCATATACGAGCTTACTAAGCTTTGAAGCTTAGACGAATTAAGTTATTCATATACTAGCTTACTAAGCTTTGAAGCTTACTTCGTGTTATTTTTCTGTGTTTATAGTGAAGCAAGGCTTGCTAGGATCCAGAAGTCATTAGAACATCATCACACTATTAGACATATATTTGGTACTTTTGAGTTGTGTATATATGGTATATGGCATGTATAGGCTAAGTGTGGTATTTTGATTGTGTTTATAGTCGTGAGAGTTGGCTTGTAAATGATGTTAATGTTGATGTGTGTTTGGCTAATAGAAATGGTTTATTTTAACATGTATGGTATGAACATGGTAAATTGAAGTGTGGAGTTGAATGTTTGAGAAATGCTTTGATGAGGTATGATTTTAGGAGTTGAATTGATAAGTATTTGATTAGTTAAATGGCATTGAATTGAGTATTGAAATTGGTTGAAATAGATATTATATGAATTGTGCATTTGGTTGATGTTTTGGCTACCTAATTGTGTGATGAAACAGTACCATTTTGATTGTTTAGGTGAGCATGAGTTGGGGTGACAAATTGGCCTTGCAAATGGCCTATTTTTGTCCACAAGGGCAGAGACACAGGCGTGTGTCTCAGCCATGTATGACACATGGTTACGTTACATAGCTATGTGCCCCCTGGTGTGGTTATTAAAATGATGTCAATATGCTCCACATGGTCTCACACACGGGCGTGTGACTCACCGTGTGGTATAGGTCAGTATAGCCCTTAATTGGCACATAGCCTAGCACACGGGCATGTGACTTGGTTGTGTTGCATAAGTCAGTATACCCTACAGTTTTGGCACTAAATACTACACGGCCTAGCACACAGGCGTGTGTGGCCACTTCGAAGGGCACACGGGCTAGACACACAGGCGTGTGGTTGGCCGTGTGACCCAAGTCAATACGTATGCCCTGTGCAACCTGAGACACGGACGTGTCTGGAGCCGTGTGAGGTAGATGGTCTGTTCACATGGGTGTGTGACCCCTATATGAATGACAATTTTTCTAAGTTTCCAAAATTTTTGTATTGTATCGGTTTAGTCCCGAACCACTTCTAAAGCATGTTTAAGGTCTCGTAGGCCTTTATAAGGGACTTTATGGTTGTATTGAATGATGTATGAGAATGAATGCTTAATGTTGTTAAGTTTATGCTATATGTTGCTTATAGATCAGTAATACCTCTTAACTCTATTCTAGAGACGGATACAGGTTAGAGGTGTTACACCCTCTGTCATTAATCTCAATTCTTCACATATGCATATGCATCCTTAAACACCGTAGGCCAAAAAAATCTAGCTCACAAAATCATTTTCGTAGTACAGGAATCACCAAAATGTCCCTTACTTGGAGATGAATGGCAATGGTATAGGATCTCTTCTATCTCGCTTCTAGCTACACACTTCTTGATTATATGATCTATGTATTGCTTAAACAGAAACAGCTCCTCCCAAAAGTAATACCTACTATCATGAAGGAATTTCTTCCTTTGCTGATGTGTAAATTTAGGACGCATTATTCCGCATGCTAAATAATAATCAATATCAACATGCCAATGAGTTTCATGGATTCGACTTACCTAAAAAATATGCTCACCTGGGAAATATTCATTAATAGAAGCAAGTGATTGAGTTAGCTCATGTTACTCCAATCTCAATAGATGGTCCGTTACTTAATTTTTAACTCTTTTTCAATCTTAAATCTTAAGGTCAAATTATTTGAGTAAGAGTACACACCGAATCAACCTTGCTTTAGAATCTTTATAACACCTAATTTTTCATAATTTGTTGTAGTAAATTAAACTAGTTTTCACATTTAAGGAGCTTGAATACAAGCATTTTTGTTATGTTTTAGTTAATTTTTCATAGTTTTATTTTTCTTCAACAACAAATTGAGTCTTTAATTAACCTTAGGGGCCAAATGATGCCTAAGGGTGAGCTAACACACTTTGTGAATGTGCGGGAGACCATTACAAGGTCCATTAAATGGATGCTGGTCCTTATATCGCAACACGGATAACTTGATGTCGCAACATAATAGTAGAAAGGAGAAAACTCAAGACTATCTTTGATGTCGCGACACGGACTGAGGGTGTCATGACATACCCCTAAAGATAGCAGTAGAGAAGTATCTTGATTGCTATGTCACGACAGAGGTCCTAGTGTGTCGCGACATCAACTCTGTGATGGAAACAAAACATGAAGTAGAGGCATTTTGGTCTGTACAATCAAACTTTAAGTTCAGGAACATCAGCTACCCTAGGGTTAAGGACGACAACCACCTGAAGGCTATAAATAGGCTCATTTGTCACCTGTTATGGACATAATTCCTTTAGCCTAGATTCTCTCTTGTAAATTTAGTTTAGCTTTCTTTTTCTCTTTCTTAGGGTTTTAGATTTATCTCAATTGTTCTTGTTGATTTCAAGATATCTAAATTCTGGAAGCATTCAAACTCTGTGGATTCGTGCTTAATTTCTATACAAGCAGGCTCTTTCATTTACTCTATCTTGTCAATTTAATTAGCATGCTTTCTCTTTACATCAATTATATATTGTCTGTGGAAGCCATGAGGAACTAATCCCTCTATGGGGGATTAGTGAGTGGAGGTATGATTTATTAACCATTTTGTAGGGTTTCTCAACAAATTAGTTGTTTGGGAAAAGAAGAAAGTGAAACAAACCCTAGGCTTAACAACCCTAGGAAGTTATCAAGGTCTGAAATGCGAGGTCGAAAGATAAGTAGTTCTTGCTGACTCGTTATATTAGTGGAAGATCAGAAGATCCTACTAGGGTAGGGGCTAGTTGATTGACGATGACCTGAAATGATAGTTAATGGATATTACCGAAACAAGCTAATCACCCATAATTATATTTGATTTATTCTCCTTTTTTAATCTCTTGAATTTATCTTTTTATGTTATTTTGTTTTTATTACTACTATTATAAAACCCCAAAAATCCTTTATTCCATATTTTTTGTACTATAACTGATTTAAAAGTATTAATTAGATCTTTTAGTGTTTAGGTTAGAATTGATCTGGCATGCGCCTCCCTTGGGTACAATCCTTGGAGTACTCACGTACTTCACTGTAAAATTGTATTACAACTTGACCCATATACTTGCAGATACTGCCTTGTCTTTTCATATTTTATGGCAATATTCATACTTTGTACATTAGTACGTCTAAAGGCAGTCAAGTTGTTGATGTTGTTTCCGGGGAGGCAACATCACTAGTTTAATTTTAATCCTAGCACTTAAATTAAAATGATTATAAAATTTTTAAGTTATAGATACAATTCACAAATAAGTTACAAGCAATATGCAGGTCTTAGGGACATTATATGATGTAAATCGGTTAAAGTCGAGCATTTCTCGACATGTTATCCATAGTTCACATTTTGAATTAAATCCTACTCTACTAACATGGATCTCTAATAATATCAGATTCGCCAATCATGTTAATGAAGATCCCATAGCATTCTTGCAAAAATTTGACCTTATATGTAGCAATGTTAGTTACGTAGGAATTCCATCCGAGACTATCAAGTTATTATTGATTCCATTTGCGTTAGAGGGAAAGGAAAAAATGTGACTAGAGACACTTCTTCCAAACACCACGATGTGGACTGACTTTGTGCAATTATTCCTTTGTCAGGTGTTGCCTATGACTAAGGGACTAAGCAGTTACACGTAGTTATTTTACTTCTTACAGGGTATCACTAAAACTTTGGGAAAAGCATAGGAAAGGTTCAAGGGAATCTTTTGATCTATATTAGGTGGAGGAATACATTTTGCAGATCAAATACAATCTTTTTACTACGAGCTTGATAATCATAATAAACAAAAATTTGATTTCATGACGATGGGAAGTATCTGCATGAAAACCTAGGAGGAAGTAATTGAAATATTGGAAAGATTTAGCATCAATGAATCAACCTGGGAAGAATGTCCTGAAATACAAAATCAAGAATCTGTAGGATATAAGGAGAAAGTGTAACACCCCTCGCCCATGCCTGATGCCGGGATAGGGTTCGAGGTGTTACCTGACTTAAACTCAATCAATCACACAAAAACCAGGCCGTAAAATTTCAATTAATTTAAAACTTTTCTTTTCGCAAGCAATCTATCTCGTAAACGGACTTATAAGGTCCAAAACATAGATCTGGGGTGATTCGGAACCCAACCGGGACCTTATGAAAAGCTTAGAAAATTTCATGCATTAAGGCTCCACACGCCCGTGTGGGTATAGAACGCACGACCGTGTGCTAGGGACACGCCCATGTCTTGAACCCTTGTCTAAAAACCTGGGCATTCTGTTAAATCTACACAGCCCAAGCACACACCCGTGCCCTATAACCGTGTCTATCACACGGCCGTGCCTCTTGTCCATGTGCTACAAGCATGCATACTAACTTTATGACACGGCCTAGGCATACGCCCGTGTGGCCTGCCTGTGTACTAAAATGACTTGAAAGTGTTAAGTGCAGGGGATGCACGGCCATAACACACACCCATGGGTGTCAGCCGTGTGTCACACACGGCCTAGACACATGCCCGTGTGTCTTACCTATATGGATAAACTAGGCTATTTCCCAAGACATTTTGTCACCCATTTTGTACAACCTACACAAGATCATGTCAATATACAATTTTCACCCCAAAAGTCACCAATTCATTCAAAGAAAAAAAAACATTATATGCATTCATCAAAATGAATAATAGCCATTTTTCTAGGTCTAATACAAAATGAAGGGCTTTTATCTTAAACCAACATACGTGAACAATTTCTCAATAATACAACTTACTAGCCTATCCTTATACATGCCACAATAAAAATATGAATCCAACTATATCGGATATAACGGACGATAGTGTGATCAATATCTCTAACTTCAAGGGATCCTTGAGTAAATTGGAAGTACTGAAAGAAAAAGGGAAAAGAAAAAGAGTAACCATAAAGCTTAGTAAGTTGCATATATTAAGTATACAACAACATTCTCAACATTTGCCATCATGCTTATTGCCCAAACGTAAACATAATTTAACTTACTCAAGTCTCAATCTCTAAATTAAACTTGTTTCTCATGCTTATCATATAGGTACCTGTAACACTCGTAACGTGATCATCCTTTCTTTATCAAAATTGAACTACAACTTTCACCATTGAACTGTTTTGGGATACTACTGGATATTCTATGAACCATCAACATGGGATAAATTGCCGATGCCATGTCCCAAACATGGTCTTATACTGGCTCTCTTATATGCGTGCTGATGCATGTCCCAGACATGTCTGACACTAGCACAACTCTTAGCCGATGCATGTCCTGCACATCGCCTTACATCGGCTATCTCTGTCGAGGCCGATGCATGTCCTGCACATGTCTTACCTCGAAGTCATAATATGGCTGAAGCATGTCCCAGACATGTCTTACACTAGCCCTCGTCTGGATGCCGATGCCATGTCCTAGACATGGTCTTACACTGGCGCACAAATCACCCAATGTCTTAGCACGAATATCCAATTCATATCCTAAGGTTCAACGGGATATTTCTACTATCTCAAATATTACAAAGCATTCTCGATTTATAACTTAACAATTCCTACAATGTCAATTCAATGACAATATGAATACAAGTATTAACAATGTAGTTGTACTATTTACATACAACTTACCTTGGACTACAAAAAGTGCTTGACTAAACGACTTAATCGGATTGCTTGGCTTTGCCTCGATCTAGGCTTGGCCTTGGAAAATCTTGATCTATATTAACAATATACATCCTTTTAGTCTCTAAACACAATTAAGCATTCATAAATTCAAAACTTTGGTAAAATGACCATTTTACCCTTAGGCCATGGCAAAATGACCATTTTACCCCTATGCCCGAAAATTAATTTTTATCGAATTTCTTTGTATTTTTAGCCTAGCTAAACTCTTTTTACTACTATAGAAATCCCAAATTCTCACTATATCATACACTTATTACTTAATTTGCAACTTATACAAAGTAGCCCCTTTACTTGTTTTCATGCTAACACCTTTCACAAAAGTACTCATATTTTCCATAAAAACTCAGCATATAACACAAATACATCCATGGAAAAATCCTAAACTCTCTACTATTTCGTAAGATATCACCCTCATTTGAAAGCTCATGCTTCAAAGGTCTCAAAAATATAAAAATCTTGAAGAAAACTCATTAAAATCACTTACTTATGAGTGCTTTAAGTTGCCAAAGATTTTTGAGCTTTCAAACCCCCATTTTAGCTAATATTTTCGGTGGTAGAGAAGAAGATGAGAAGGTGATATCATCTTTTCTTATTTTATTACTATATTAGTCAAATTAGCCACCAAACCCAACCAAACTTGGACTTTTTGACCAATTTGTCTCCCATCGCTGGCCAAGCACTCTAAAAAGGCCCTAGTTACCCTTTAAATACTCCAAATTTTGATTCTCCAGCTATTTAACACATTTGGGTACTAAAAGGTAACTTTTGCCTTTTTTGCGATTTAGTCACTTATCGCAATCGGGCTTGAAAACATTAAAATTAACTCACTAAATTTTTCATGCACTAATATAATCATGCTATAATATCATAATTATAATAAAAAAAATTTTCTATCTTCGAATTTGTGGTCCTGAGACCACTGTTCCGACTAGGCCCTAAATCGGGTTATTACAGAAAGAATCTAACCAATTGGTGTTCAGTACAAAAGAATCAACCGGTTATGAAATAGAAGAAAAATGGGATAGTGTTGACCAACAAAACCATCACATGGTAACTCAATTAGACTGGTGGAGACAGAATAAAGAATAACCAGAGAAAATTATCTAAAACTCAATGAAAATGGTGCCATCTATTATTAAACCCCTAGGATTAGAACTAAAGCCATTGCCCAACCATTTAAAGTATGGATATCTGGCAAAACAAAATACTTTACCAGTAATTGTTGTTGCATGTTTAGAGGTAAAATAGGAAGAGGCATTAATAAATGTCCTGAAGATGCATAAAAAGTGATAGGATGGACAATACAAATATTAAAGGAATCAATCATGCAATTTTTTTAGCACAAGATTAGATTAGAGAAAGGGAAAAGACCTGTGGTACATAGACTTAATCCAACTATGAAAGAGGTGGTAAAAAAGGAATTGCCTAAATGGTTAGATGCAGGTATTGTAGATGTTATTTTTTATAGTGAATGGGTTAGCCCAACCTAGTGTGTTTCAAAGAATGGAGGTTTACTTGTAGTCTAGAACAATAACAATGAGTTAATTTCGACTTGAAATAGTTACAGGTTGTAGAGTATGCATTAATTTCTAGAAATTGAATGATGCAACGAAAAAAGACCATTTCTCGTTTCCCTTAATTGACCAAATGCTTGATCGGTTAGTAGGAAAAGACTATTATTTCTTCCTTGATGGGTATTAAGGGTATCATCAAATCTCATTTCATCTCGATGACCAAGAGAAAACTACTTTCACCTATCCCTTTAGTACGTATGCCTTTAAAAGAATGCCTTTTGGCCTATGCAATGCTCTAGTAACCTTCATGATATGCATGACTGTGATCTTCGCTAATATGTTAGAAGAAGAGTGAGATGTATTCATGGATAACTTTTTTGTATCTGGGAACTCTTTTCAATAGTGCCTAGGTAACCTTAAAAAAGTGTTAAAAAGATGCGAGAAGGCTAACCTAGTCGTCAACTGGGAAAAATGTCATTTCATGGTGAAAGAACGACTGGTCTTAGGGCATCAAATCTCGAGAAAAGGTTTGGAAGTAGATAAAGCTAAAATAGAAGCTTAAAGCATCTTCCAAATCTAACAAATATTAAAGGTGCTCGAAATTTTTTAGGCCATACAAGATTTTATCAAAGATTTATAAAAGATTTTGCTCATATTTCTAAACTTCTGAATCAATATCTCCAGAAAGAGACACCTTTCATATTTGACCAAAGTTGGTCAAAGCCTTTGAGGTAATAAAAGAAAAACTCGTATCTGCTCCAATAATTATCAGCTTGAATTGGTCAAAACCTTTTATTATTATGTGTGATGCTAGTGATTATACAGTAGGTGCTATTTGGGGACAAAAGCAAAATAATCTATTTGGGACTATTAATTATGCTAGCAAAACACTAAACTCAACATGGTGCAACTACACTACAACTAAGAAAAAGATGTTGGCAGTAGTGTTCACTTGTGAAAATTTTGACCTTACTTAATGGCGAATCGAGTATATGTGTATATTGATCACTCCACGCTAAAATACGTTCTGAAGAAAAAAGAAACAAAAGCCAGACTAATGAGATGGGTTTTATTACTTTAGGAAATTGATTTATGGATAATGGACAAAAAGGGGACTGATAATCAAATGGTAGATCATTTATCCAGAATTGGAAACAATTTACAAGAGAAGGATATTGAAGAAATTAAGGAGACCTTTGTAAATGAACAATTATTCAGAGTAGACATTAATGAATCAAGACCAGGTAAGCATCTAACACCATGGTATGTAGATTATGTTAATTACATTGCAAGGAGGTCTTTCTAACACAGGCATCTTGCCAATAGAAAAAGCAAATAGCTCATGAATAAAAAATTATGTTTTGGAGGAACCATATGTGTTTCAAAAATGTGCAGATCAATTAGCCCGGTTGTGTGCAATAGACGAAGATATACAAGATATTTTACAAGGCTGTCACACATCTCCTTGTAGAGGGCATTTTGGTGGAAAAATGACAGCTCAAAAAGTACTAGAATTAGGGTTTTATTGGCCCATAATGAAAAAAGACGCTTATGAATTCGTACAAGGATGTGATAGGTGTCAAAGAATTAGGAATATATCTAAAAGGGATGAAATGCCACGAACAAGGATAATCGAGGTTGAAGTGTTTGATGTTTGGGTGATTAATTTCATGGGACCGTTTCTGAGTTCTTTCAGGAATCAATATATCCTACTGGCTGTAGATTATGTTTCAAAATGGGTCAAAGCTATCGCACTATCTACTGATGATACAAAATCAGTAGTGAGATTCCTAAGGGAAAACATATTCGCTAGGTTTGGTACACCACGAGCATTGGTCAGTGACGAAGGATCTCACTTATAAATCAACATTGACTAAGTACAACATAAGACATCGTATGACAATGGCATATCACCCGCAGGCTAATGGGCAAGCAAAAGTATCTAATCGAGAAATAAAGCAGATTTTGGAGAAAATAGTAAACTTAAGTCGAAAAGATTGGCAGTCAAGTTATACGATGCATTGTGGGCCTATAGAACAACATATAAGACTCCTTTAGGCATGTCCCCATACAAGTAAGTTTATGGTAAGAATTGTCACTTACCAATCAAATTAGAGAGGAAGGCATACCAGGGGATCAAAGAGTTAAATTTGGATCCAGAATTAGCTAAAAAAGAAAGATTATTTCAACTCCAAGAATTGGAAGATTCGATTTATGGCTTACGAAAATACTAAAATGTACACGGAAAGGAGTAGACTTCGACATGATACAAAGATTAAAAAGCATGAATTTTTGTCGAGATAGAAAGTGCTGCTATTCAACTCAAGGTCAAAATTATTCCCTGGAAAGATTAAATCAAGATGGTCAGGTCCATATACAATAAATCATGTAACTCCTCATAGGACGATACAGTTAATCGAAAAAGGCAGTTAACCATGTCTTGCTAATGGCCAACAAGTAAAACATTAATTTGGAGGAACTATTAATACTGTAGTGGATGAACAACCCTTGCAATGAAGCGCTCTTTAGGATTCCAAGGAATCAATGGGAAACCAACAAACATGAGCAATGATAATGAAGAAGGTGACCCAAGTATTGATTTTACGAAACAAAGAGAAATTTGGTTGTCATGTCGCGATACCACTCCAGACGTCGTGACAAGGAATAAAATTTTGATTCTGGAACCTAACCTTGACGTCAAGACATCACCTAGGGATGTCGCAACACCACTACATATCTCTGTTTTCTGAACTAACCTAACTATTGACTTTTTATAGCTTAATTATATTAAGATTCTTATAACAACTTTTTTTAGTCAAATCAGAACAGTGGTTTCGAGACCACAAATTCGAGGTCAAAATATTTATTTTATTATTATTTTAAGGTCTACGGCATGATAGTATGATTGTATGAAAATTTCGTAAGAAATTTTGTCATTTGAATGCTCAATTTGATAAAAAAAACTAACTCGCATAAAGTGTAAAACTTGAGCTCTAATAGCTAAAGGTGTCTAATAGCTATGGAACCTTAAAGAGAAGGTCCTTATGTTGTAATTAAACCATTTATAAAGTAAGTGGACTTTCATGGACATGATTTATGTGTTTTCAAAGGTTAATATTAAAGGTTAAAAATGTAATTTAAATAATAAACATAGTAAAATAATAAAAACAAAAGTGTTGTCTTCCTAATTTCATCCATCCACCAAAATTTTAAGCTTAGAAAACTCCATGGAAGCTTGTTAGATTCGGCTAAGAAACAATTGGTTCATGGTGAGTATTTTCAATCCGTTTTTAATGGTTTCTATGTTTTTTGAGTCATTGTACCTTAATCTAGCTAGCCCAGGGACTAATTTGCAAAATTTTTAAAGTTTTAGGGTTTTACCATTGATGAATATTTGTGACTTTTGATGGTTGATGATAGAAAATGAATGGTTGTTGTTAGATAAACAACATTTGTTAAGTGATTTTTTATAAAATTGTCAATTAGGGATTAAATTGAGAAATGTGATAAACTGTGTGGTACATGTGTGAAATAATGAAAAATATGGGCTCCTATGATAATAAGGAAAATTCGGCTAGCATGGGTATAAGTTGAATTTCATGAATTTGCAATTTTTATGAGCTAGGGACTAAACTGTAAAGAAGTTGAAATATTAGGGGCAAAAGTGTAAAATTGCCATAATATGAAATTTGGGTTAAACTAAATAGAATGATAATTAAATAAGTTAAATTTGATTATATATAGATCAAGAAAAGTAAAGTTCGGATTTAGATCGGGGGAAAAATAAAGTATTGGAGTAGTAGATCCTATTCCGATGTTTTTGTGATCGAGGTAAGTTTGTATGTTAATAAGCATTAATTTAATTATGTTTTAAATGTTTTATAATTGTATTTTTGATGAATACAATCTTATGGAAATGTTCGACGAAGATTCGGCAATGTGAAATCTTGGTTGAACCTTAGGAATAGATAGGATACAAATGACATGTCATTAGGGGTTATTGTGTTTGGGTGCTGGTCCGTACGTTCTACCGGTGGCTGAGTTATCCAGCATGTGTTGTGGGTCTTCGTCAGCTTGTGTGAGTTTCATCATGTAGTTACGTCTTGATCGTCAGCTTGTGTGAGCAGCATCATGTAGTTACGTCTTGACCATTAGCTTGTGTGAGCAGACCCGTTGATAGCTCGAGAGTGAGCATTATATGACATATGAGACTAAGATAGATTCGGCTATGTATTGGCACTTAGGGTGCAAGGTTCCTAAGTATCCGATATTATTCCAAATTTTTCAACGGGTATAATGAAGATATGAAATGGTAAGAGATATATTCGTATCAGTATAGGTATGTACGGAATTCTTATGAGCACTGAATCCATGAAATTTGTGAGTTCATGATTAATTATGTGAATGAATAAATGTTAACCTTGTGATTAAATGATTTGTAGTATATTATGTTTATATTACTTGAATGGCGAATGGATGGTAAGTTTTACTTATTAACTATACAAGCTTACTAAGCTTTATAGCTTACTCTGTTTACTTTTCCGTGTTTTATAGTGATTTCAAAACTGGCTCAGATTGGAAGTTGTCAAAAATCTCATCACACTATCTAGCTATTGTTTTGGTACTTTTGAACTTATGTATTTGGGTTATATGGCATGTATAGAAGTTGTGGCTGATATGGTCTATATGATTATAATGGATTTAGCCAACTGATTTGGCTTGTAAATGAAGTATGTTTGGTAATATTTATAGCCATGTGATTTGACATATTTTGGTATATTTGGTTATGAATATATATGTTTAAATGGCCTTTTTGTTAGGTGGTTAGTAATTGCCATGTGAATGCTTGTTTGTGGATTTGTATTTTGAGTATCAAATGGTTGAAATTTGAGATTTGTATGCTTGTGATTTTAGGTAAAATAATGCATAATTGAAAGTGACCATATAAGTGATTTGTGAATGTGATATTGGTATGAAATTGATTGGAAAATTGTGATACTTGTGTGTCTTATGGTTGATGGTATTGATATACCATGAATTGAACTTGGTTTAGAAGAGTTTAAATGCCATTTGAAGATGTGGTTATATTGAATTTGGTTTGTGTAGGTGAATGCAAGTTTGGGTGAAAAAGATGGCTTGGAAAATAGCCTATTTTTATCCACATAGGCAAAGACACGTGCGTGACTCTCAGCTGTGTGTGGCACACAATTAGGTGATACTACCGTGTGTCTCCTGATGTTTAATTAGAAATCAAGTCAACATGCTCCACATGGCCCATCACATGGGCGTGTGACTTGGCTGTCTGGCATAAGTCAGTATACCCTATAATTTCGACACGGCTTAGCACACGACCTGGCACACGGGTGTGTGAGGCCATTTCGAAGGGTACATGGGCTAGTCACACAAGTGTGTGGTTGGCCGTGTGACCCCTTAGAGAGTTACACGGGGTAGGACACAGACGTGTGGTTGGCCGTGTGACCCATCAGAGAGTTACACAGGGTAGGTGTAACACCCTGAACCCGAGACCATCGCCGGTGTCGGACACGAGGGGTTAACAAGCCAAGTTCACATGTTTTGCCCACCAATTTGACATTTCCAGTCAGGCTGGAAAACTGCGTCACCGTCGCCTTAAAAATCATATCTCGAGTTTCAAAACTCGGAAACTGGTTTCGTAAATTTTCCCTGAATTTAGACTCATATATCCATCCATGGATTTATTTCTAGAATTTTTGGTCGGGCCAATTGGTACAGTTTATTAAGTTAAAGTCACCCATGTTACAGGGATCGACTGCTCTGACCTTCGCGCGTTATAACTTGAATATCTCTCTGTACAGGGCTTTAATACTGGTTCCGTTTGTTTCTCATGAAACTAGACTCAAAATGGAATCTGTAAATATAAGGCATGACTCCTAATTCTTTCTGGATAATTTATAGTACATTTTTAAATTTGCGACAGGGGACCCAGAAACCGTTCTGGCCCTGTCTCACAATAGTTTTGATATCTCTTAACATGTAACTCCTATGACCATTTCGTTTCTTCCATATGAAAATAGACTCATCAAGGTTCATTTACATAGCTTATTCACTATTTAATACCATTCCTACAAATTTTGGTGATTTTTCACATTCACGTCACTGCAGCTGGCAGCATCTGTTTTAAGGTAGGTCTTACCTATTTTGTAGTCTCCATGAACCAACTAGTCTTGCCATACATAGGTTCATATATGATCATTTTAACCATACCAATGGCTGATCATGTGACCAACACTCCCATTTCCAATCCATAATCACATCATGACACCATATATATACATACAAACCACAAATAGTCTAAGTTCATGCTTCCTTTTCGAGCCATTTTCGCATGGCCGTATACATATACATCACCACATTTTAAACCAACAAGGGTAGTCCTATACATGCCATTTCAAAGTTCAAACAAAATTTATACCAAAATAGAGGCGTTGATAGTGTGGATGACTTCGACTTTATTGATCCCGAATCCGATTGCTATCGAGCGAAATCTATAAAACAGAGAGCCAAGCAACGGGGTAAGCATTTTTATGCTTAGTAAGTCTCAAGGAATATAATCAACTCTAATTACAGCAATACATTCACATAGCCAAATGCATCATTTCATTAATACACATTCTTACTTCACACTTCATCATTATATACTTTCACAAAGTATCAATCAATTCAATAACTGAAATTCATTAGTCGATTGAGCGAATGTTGCTCAAACATGTCGACTTTCCAATGCACATATAAACGTACCTTATTCTTTGGGCTTCTCGAGTGTACTAATTGAATTTATTACAGCAACCAACACTCACCTCCAGCCCAAGATTCTTCGGAATATAACCGGATATAACCACGTGCACAAATGCCTTCGGGTCTTAGCCCGGATAGAATGTCTCGCACGAATGCCTTCGGGTCTTAGCCCGGATGTAGCCACTAGCACAATTGCCTTCGGGTCTTAACCCGAATATAATTTCCAGCATAATTGTCTTCGGGGCTTAGCCCGGATATCATTCAATTTCTCATGCACACATACATCAATAATCATTGGACATACATATTTCATTCTCGTTACTAAGGCTCAAACACAATTATAATCACTAGCATAATCGCCGGGACTTAGCCCGGTATTATTCAATACTCATACCCACATAAATAAATAATCAATACATCCATATTTCATTCCACATAATTCAAGTAAGGTCACTTCTTGAGGACTTACCTCGGATGTTGTCGAACGGCTTTTACGGCTATTCGATCACTTTTTCCTTCCCTTGTCCAATTGTGGCCCTCTTAGCTCTTGAGCTAATACAAACAAATTCAATTTATTAAAACCTCATTGTGCTAGCTTATGGCGAATATGACAAGG
The DNA here is from genome assembly GCF_025698485.1 of Gossypium arboreum. Lineage (NCBI taxonomy): Eukaryota > Viridiplantae > Streptophyta > Magnoliopsida > Malvales > Malvaceae > Gossypium > Gossypium arboreum. The sequence goes on from NC_069080.1 coordinate 64,541,500, forward strand.
AGTTTAAATGGTCATATGGCCACTCTTTAGCTTGAATACACAATGGTCATGCACATTTTATACTACATCAAGCAATTCAATACAATTTATTCGAGCATCAAGGAAAAGCTAAGGCCTTCAATAGGCTACCCAAGGCCGAATATTCATGTACATGTTGAGGCCAATTATGCACTTAATACCTCACAAAACAGCATGCATTTTACTAGTTAATGCTTTGCATATTGTAGCTCAAAACTTATAATATAGCATCAAGCACTCATATGTGTGCTAGGCCGAATGTGCTTGCAGCTTCCCAATCATTCTTCAACATCTTCTTCTTTAAACAAACATATTCATCACTTAGTTCATAACCAAAACATCATGTGCAAACATATATATACATATACTGAGCATGGCCAATTTCAAGGTGTCCATAGCCATCCAAAACACAAATTTTAACTAACATGCAAGAAGCATGAACCATGCTCATGAATGCATCATGGCGAATATGACAATCATGCCCTTTTCAACTTCAATCATGATTAAACAAAAGAAAACTCAAAATCTTACTCAAGAGTAGACAATCCATCATTGCATGCATCTTCATCAAGCTTCACACTTAGCATGCAATGGCTTTATCACCATAACAACTTTGGCCAAATACCATTTCCATGGCATAACAAAGATTTGAGCCATGGCTAACATGCACATCAAGTTAGCAACCAAAACATGCATGAAACTCCTAACACAACCTCATACATACCTTAATCTTGATGCAAACTTAGCCAAATCTCCTTCTAGATCTCTTCCAAACCAAGCATGAAGCAAAAATCCTCCTTCTTCCTTAGTTTTGGCTCAAAGAAAGGATGAACAAAATTTTTCTTTCTTTCTCTACAACTCACGGCAATGGGGGGAATACCACACTCACACACATTTTTTTTCATTCTTTTCTTACCCATACACCTTTGTTTATTATTTCTCCCTAATGCACCAACAAAACATGTTTCATGACATGTTTTGCCCATCCTCTCTTGCCATGGCCGGCCACTTCATGTTGGGGGGGAAATTTGACATGCAAATCCCTTATTTTTGCATGCATGAGCAACTAGTCATCACACATTTCCCCATCATACTTTCAAAGTTCACTACTAGGTCCTTTCTAGTGAAATTCGCATTTATAACACTAAATCGAAACATCAAAAATGTCACACACAAATTAACACATATCATAGGCATCAAAATAAATTTTAAATTATTTTTATGCCTCGGTTTTGTGGTCTCGAAACCACATCCCGACTAGGGTCAATTTTGGGCTGTCACAACTCTCCCCCACTTAAGAAATTTTCGTCCCCGAAAATCTTACCGGTAAATAGGTTTGGATATCGCTCTTTCATAGAGTTCTCGGTCTCCCAAGTAGCTTCTTCTATCCCGTGCTTGAGCCATAACACTTTCACCAGTGGAACCCGCTTGTTTCGCAACTCTTTCACTTCTCGTGATAGGATACGAATCGGTTCTTCCTCATAACTCATATTAGCTTGAATTTCAATTTCTGATGGACTAATCACGTGCGATGGATCGGATCTATAGCGTCGAAGCATCGAAACGTGAAAGACATCGTGAACCTTTTTGAGTTCAGGGGGCAAAATCAAACGATATGCCACCGGACCGACTCGCTCGGATATCTCATATGGCCCAATGAACCTCGGGCTCACCTTGCCCTTACGGCCGAATCGAGTATCTTTTCCAAGGCGATACCTTGAGAAACACTTTATCACCCACCGATACTCGATATCCTTACGCTTCAGATCCGCGTGCACGACTTCTCGACGATCGGAGGCTATCTTCGACTTTCACGGATTACTTTCACTTTCTTCTCAAAGATCTCTAATCAAATCCACCCGAAAATCTTGCTTTCACCGAGCTCACCAAAACAATGGTGTACGGCATTTACGACCGTATAAGGCCTCGTAGGGTGCCATCTTGATACTTGATTGAAAGATGTTGTTGTAGCGAATTCAATCAACGGCAAATACCGCTCCCATGAACCACTAAACTCGAGGACGCAACATCTTAACATATCCTCAAGTATCTGAATTATCCGCCGGATTGACCATCGGTTTGGGGGTGAAAGGCGGTCTGAAATGCAACTTGGTACCCAAAGCTTCTTGCAACTTTTTCCAAAATCGTGAGGTAAATCTCGGATCTCTATCCGACACGATGGAAATAGGCACCCCGTAATCTCACAACTCGAAACGCACAATTCGCTAATTTGTCCATTGAAAAATCCGTGCGTCGGGGACAAAGTGGGCCGACTTAGTCAATCTATCTACCACGACCCAAACCGCATCCTTCTTACTTGCGACAATGGCGGTCCGGATACAATGTCCATTGTGACTCGATCCCATTTCCACTCGGGTATCGTGATTGGTGAAGTAATCTCAAGGCACCGATGTTCCGCTTTCACTTATTGACATATTAAACATCTCAAACAAAGTCGGAGATGTCTCGCTTCATACCATGCCACCAAAACCGACGCTTCAAATCATTGTACATCTTCGTACTCCGGGTGGATTGCCATTCGGCTACAATGGGCTTCATTCGAATTATCGAAATGAGTTCAATTCTTTGGAACACACAGACGACTTTTGAACCTCAAACAATCGTCATCGTCGATTTGAAATTCCGAGTCCTTGTTTGGAACACACTCAGCCCGTTTTGTAGCCAACTCGTCGTCAACTTTCTGAGCTTCTCGAATTTGATGTATCAATAGTGGTTTGGCTTTCAATTCAGCTACTAACACACTATCGGATCGAACAGACAAGTGCACGTTCATCGCTCGTAAAGCGAATAATGATTTACGACTCAAGGCATCCGTAACCACATTCGCCTTTCCCGGGTGATAGTCAATGACCAGCTCATAATCCTTTAACAGCTCGAGCCAACGTCTTTGTCGCAGATTTAAGTCTCTTTGGGTCATCAAATATTTGAGACTTTTGTGATCCGAGTACACATGGCACCTTTCACCAAATAAGTAATGTCGCCAAATCTTTAAGGCGAATACGATGGCGGCCAATTCAAGATCATGGGTCGGATAATTTTTCTCGTGTGGCTTTAATTGCCTCGACGCATAGGCCACAACTCGACCTTCTTGCATCAATACACAACCTAACCCAAGTAGGGAGGCATCGCTATAGATGACAAACTCTTTGCCGGACCCGGGTTGCACTAGAATTGGGGCTTCAATCAAATAAGTTTTCAGTTGATCGAAACTTTTTTTGGCATTTCTCCGTCCATTCGAACTTAACATCCTTTTGGAGTAGCCATCATCGGCGTGGCTATCGTTGAGAAGCCTTTACAAATCGTCGGTAATAACCTAAGCCCCAAAAAGCTCCGAACCTCATAATATTTCTGAGGCTTCCAATTAAGTATGGCTGAAATTTTATTCGGTCGACTCGAATACCCGATGCAGATACCACATGACCCAAGAAGCTAACCTCTCTTATCCGAACTCACACTTGTCAACTTAGCATATAATTGCTTATCCCGTAAGATTTGCAAAGACTAACCGCAGTGTTCAAAGATGTTCGGTCTCATTTCTTGAATAGACCAAGATGTCATCAATGAACACGACTACGAATCGATCCAAATATGGTCAAGATCCGATTCATTAAATCCATAAATACCGCAGGGCATTAGTGAGCCCAAACGGCATCACTAGGAACTCATAGTGACCATATCTCGCTCAAGGCGCCTTGGGTACGTCCGAATCTCGGATTCGCAATTGATAATAGCCCGATCTCAAATCTATTTTTGAGAACACCGAGGCTCCTTCGGTTGATCGAACAAGTCATCGATACGTGGTAACGGATATTTGTTCTTTATCGCCGCTTTATTGTCGACGATAGTCGATGCACGTACCGCATGGTTCCATCCTTCTTTTCACAAACAACACCGGCGCACCCCAAGGTGAGCAACTCAAGCGAAAGCAAACCTCTATCCACCAATTCTTGCAACTGAGCTTTCAACTCCTTTAATTCCATTGGTGCCATACGATATGGAGCTATCGAAATTGGAGTGGTACCAGTACCAATTCGATGCCAAATTCTATTTCCGAATAGGTGGTAAACCCGCAATTCTTCGTGGAAAACATCCGGTATTCACAAACCAACGACACGATTCGGGTTTCTTTTCCGATTCCTTGTCATCGAAAGCACGATGCAAGGTACGCCGCACCCTTTTCTTACATATTTTCGGCCAACATCGCCGATATTACGGTGGCAACCCTTTAAGTCCGTAGACTCAACTCGAATTATTTCATTATTCGCGCACCTCAAATCGATAGTCTTGCTCTTGCAATTTACAACCGCATCGTGCATGGTCAACCAATCCAAACCAAGAATAACGTCGAACTCATCGAACGGCAAAAGCATCAAGTCCGCTTGAAAATAAGAACCTTGGAACACTAGGGGACTTTTCTTGCACACTTTGTTGACAAGCACGTAATGACCCAAGGGTTTGACACCGAATTACAAACTCAAGAGACTCAATAGGCAAAGTCTTCTCGGATGCTAAGGTTTCACATATATATGAATGAGTAGAACCGTGGTCAATCAAAGCAATCACATTTGTATTGAAAAGAGTGAAAGTACCAGTAATGACATCCGGAGAGGCAAGATCCTCACGCGCGCCAGATGGCATAAGTCCTTGCAGGAGCACGAGCCTCGATCGATGGTAGCATCTCTAGATCCTCTCGACCGCCAACGACATTGCCCATATTTCTAGGTGGCCTACCTCGAGCAAAGGTAGCACCGGGTTTCCACTCGACTTACATTTTGTTCATGTATCCTCGGCAATCCTTCATAAAGTGGTCGGCCGACCCACACTTATAGCAGAGCGATCACGAAACCAACAGCTCCCGAATGCCATTTGCCACAATGTGGACACTCCGCCTCTCTCGGCGATCATTTCCACCATCAGCGATCGAAGTGACTCGTGTGGTCACAGGGGTCGATCGCGTCCTCGTCTAGAAAAGCCCAAACGCTCTAGACCGGCTCGCATCATCTCGAAATCTCTTTGATGCTTGTTGAAGAGACTTTCCGAGGACCTCTTTCGAATTCTCCAGTTCCCACATCAGCTTTTTGTTTCTCCTTTCTAAGCTCTTCGCTTTACAAGCTCGCTCAACAAGTACTACGAACTCTCGTATCTCGAGAATGCCAACGAACATCCTTATATCATCATTCAGCCCATCCTCGGCGTTTACACATAATGGCTTGGACGAAATGCATTCTCGCAGCTGGCTAAGCCTCACAAATTTTCGTTCGTAGTCGATGGCGACATAGAACCTTGCTTAAGGTCAAGGAATTCCTTCGCTTTTGGTCGATGAATCTCGATCGATATACTTTTTTCGAACTCGGTTTGAAAGAATTCCCAAGTCACTTGCTCTCTAGGTACCACAAGTCGAGTACTCCACCAAGAGTAGGCGAACTCACGTAGCAAGGAGATGGTACACTTTAAGCACTCATCGGTGTACAGAGAGCTCATCGAGCACCGAATAGTGTTATCCAACCAAAATTCAGCTCGCTTCGGCATCATCATCATCCGTAGCCTTAAATTCAGTGGCCCCATGTTTTCGAATCCTATCGATCGGGGCTTACTTGACCTTATTTGGTCATCAACGGAGGTATTGTAGGTGCGGGGTTGCATTTGTCGGGAATGGAGGTTGTGGAACAGCCGTGTTAGTTCGAATGTATTGATTAAACCATTCGCTCATCACACTATAAATGGCTTGCCTAGCCTCATCATTCGGATTGTTGGCCATAGGTTGAGAGTCCGCGACGCTGTCCCTTGCGCGGAGCAAGCGCCACACTCTCCACATCATCAGCTATCGCTCGGTTGGGATCGGGATCCATTGCTATAAACAAACACAAAGTCAAATTGTCGAAATCACCACACTATCGAGTCATCATTTAATGGCATGTATAGCTAGACCCCAAACACATCACGGTAGTCCTAGAATCGACTAAACCGTGGCTCTGATACCAATAAAATTGTAACACCCTGAACCCGAGACCATCGCCGGTGTCGGACACGAGGGGTTAACAAGCCAAGTTCACATGTTTTGCCCACCAATTTGACATTTCCAGTCAGGGTGGAAAACTGCGTCACCGTCGCCTTAAAAATCATATCTCGAGTTTCAAAACTTGGAAACTGATTTCGTAAATTTTCCCTGAATTTAGACTCATATATCCATCCATGGATTTATTTCTAGAATTTTTGGTTGGGCCAATTGGTACAGTTTATTAAGTTAAAGTCACCCATGTTACAGGGTTCGACTGCTCTGACCTTCACGTGTTATAACTTGAATATCTCTCTGTACAGGGATTTAATACTGGTACCGTTTGTTTCTCATGAAACTAGACTCAAAATGGAATCTGTACATACAAGGCATGACTCCTAATTCTTTCTGGATAATTTATAGTAAATTTTTAAAGTTGCGACAGGGGACCCAGAAACCGTTCTGGCCCTGTCTCACAATAGCTTTGATATCTCTTAACATGTAACTCCTATGACCATTTCGTTTCTTCCATATGAAAATAGACTCATCAAGGTTCATTTACATAGCTTATTCACTATTTAATACCATTCCTACAAATTTTGGTGATTTTTCACATTCACGTCACTGCAGCTGGCAGCATCTGTTTTAAGGTAGGTCTTACCTATTTTGTAGTCTCCATGAACCAACTAGTCTTGCCATACATAGGTTCATATATGATCATTTTAACCATACCAATGGCTGATCATGTGACCAACACTCCCATTTCCAATCCATAATCACATCATGACACCATATATATACATACAAACCACAAATAGTCTAAGTTCATGCTTCGCTTTTACGAGCCATTTTCGCATGGCCGTATACATATACATCACCACATTTTTAAACCAACAAGGGTAGTCCTATACATGCCATTTCAAAGTTCAAACAAAATTTATACCAAAATAGAGGCGTTGATAGTGTGGATGACTTCGACTTTATTGATCCCGAATCCGATTGCTATCGAGCGAAATCTATAAAACAGAGAGCCAAGCAACGGGTAAGCATTTTTATGCTTAGTAAGTCTCAAGGAATATAATCAACTCTAATTACAGCAATACATTCACATAGCCAAATGCATCATTTCATTAATACACATTCTTACTTCACACTTCATCATTATATACTTTCACAAAGTATCAATCAATTCAATAACTGAAATTCATTAGTCGATTGAGCGAATGTTGCTCAAACATGTCGACTTTCCAATGCACATATAAACGCATTTTATTCTTTGGGCTTCTCGAGTGTACTAATTGAATTTATTACAGCAACCAACACTCACCTCCAGCCCAAGATTCTTCGAATATAACCGGATATAACCACGCAGCACAAATGCCTTCGGTCTTAGCCCGGATAGAATGTCTCGCACGAATGCCTTCGGTCTTAGCCCGGATGTAGCCACTAGCACAATTGCCTTCGGTCTTAACCGGATATAATTTCAGCATAATTGTCTTCGGGCTTAGCCCGGATATCATTCAATTTCTCATGCACACATACATCAATAATCATTGGACATACATATTTCATTCTCGTTACTAAGGCTCAAACACAATTATAATCACTAGCATAATCGCCGGGACTTAGCCCGGTATTATTCAATACTCATACCCACATAAATCAATAATCAATACATCCATATTTCATTCCACATAATTCAAGTAAGGTCACTTCTTGAGGACTTACCTCGGATGTTGTCGAACGGCTTTTACGGCTATTCGATCACTTTTTCCTTCCCTTGTCCAATTGTGGCCCTCTTAGCTCTTGAGCTAATTCAAACAAATTCAATTTATTAAAACCTCATTGTGCTAGCTTATGGCGAATATGACAAGGAGTTTAAATGGTCATATGGCCACTCTTTAGCTTGAATACACAATGGTCATGCACATTTTATACTACATCAAGCAATTCAATACAATTTATTCGAGCATCAAGGAAAAGCTAAGGCCTTCAATAGGCTACCCAAGGCGAATATTCATGTACAAGTTGAGGCCAATTATGCACTTAATACCTCACAAAACAGCATGCATTTTACTAGTTAATGCCTTGCATATTGTAGCTCAAAACTTATAATATAGCATCAAGCACTCATATGTGTGCTAGGCCGAATGTGCTTGCAATTTCACAATCATTCTTCAACATCTTCTTCTTTAAACAAACATATTCATCACTTAGTTCATAACCAAAACATCATGTGCAAACATATATATACATATATGAGCATGGCGAATTTCAAGGTGTCCATAGCCATCCAAAACACAAATTTTAACTAACATGCAAGAAGCATGAACCATGCTCATGAATGCATCATGGCGAATATGACAATCATGCCCTTTTCAACTTCAATCATGATTAAACAAAAGAAAACTCAAAATCTTACTCAAGAGTAGACAATCCATCATTGCATGCATCATCATCAAGCTTCACACTTAGCATGCAATGGCTTTATCACCATAACAACTTTGGCCAAATACCATTTCCATGGCATAACAAAGATTTGAGCCATGGCTAACATGCACATCAAGTTAGCAACCAAAACATGCATGAAACTCCTAACACAACCTCATACATACCTTAATCTTGATGCAAACTTAGCCAAATCTCCTTCTAGATCTCTTCCAAACCAAGCATGAAGCAAAAATCCTCCTTCTTCCTTAGTTTTGGCTCAAAGAAAGGATGAACAAAATTTTTCTTTCTTTCTCTACAACTCACGGCAATGGGGGGAATACCACACTCACACACATTTTTTTTCATTCTTTTCTTACCCATACACCTTTGTTTATTACTTCTCCCTAATGCACCAACAAAACATGTTTCATGACATGTTTTGCCCATCCTCTCTTGCCATGGCCGGCCACTTCATGTTGGGGGGGAAATTTGACATGCAAATCCCTTATTTTTGCATGCATGAGCAACTAGTCATCACACATTTCCCCATCATACTTTCAAAGTTCACTACTAGGTCCTTTCTAGTGAAATTCTCATTTATAACACTAAATCGAAACATCAAAAATGTCACACACAAATTAACACATATCATAGGCATCAAAATAAATTTTAAATTATTTTTATGCCTCGGTTTTGTGGTCCCGAAACCACATCCCGACTAGGGTCAATTTTGGGCTGTCACAGTAGGACACATCTATGTGATCCGATTTGGAATGTCCACACGGCCTGTGACACGTACATGTCTTTGGCTGTGTGAGACACACGGCCGGGCCACACGGGCATGTGTCCCCTGTAGTTTGAAAAATTTTCTAAGTTTTCTAGAATTTTTCTTAAGTTATCAGTTTAGTCCCAACCACTTCTAATGCATGATTTGGTTCTCGTAAGCTCGTATTAAAGACTGTTTGATTGATTGTGAATGATTTTTAATTGGAAGTGAAAAATGTATGTGAAATGTATCTTCATTAAAGTAATTAGTATGATAATACTCTGTAAACCTATTCCGACGATGAATATGGGTTACGGGTGATATAATTCTTGTTCTTTAACTGCTTATTTAGTAGAACTAGATTATAACTCTTGAATAATTTATTCTTTCTTTCCAATCTATAAATAGGATACATGGCCACCCTAAAATATCATTAACAAATATTAATTGCAGGCTACCATCTTTTATTGTAACACCCCAAACCCGGCCTAGACGTTATGGCCAAATTTGGCGGTGTCACATTAGAGTGCTTTTCGAAAACTAGCTCTTGCTGATGAAAACCAGTTTGGAAATTTAAAGCCTCATTGTTAGAACTCAAATCATTCTAGCTATTCGTTATTTATTTTAAATTGTTATTACTTTTAAAACTTTGTTTGTTGCAGAAGCATTTCAAAAGTGTTGCGAAAACGTAGTGCTTGGAAAACAGTTATCGTTTTGGAAAATTGCGTTCTACTTTTAACAGGTATAAATCATGATAAGCAAATATCCCAAATCAAAGCTGAAAAATTAGAGAGGCCTTATTACATAATTCAAAACCCAAAACGAAATCTAATAGCAAATAAACGCCAAATAAAAGAAAATAGGAGCAGTAATGTGGCCATCTCCAAGTCCCTCGTAGCTACGATCCGCCTAACGCTGGGGATTACCTGCGCAGTCAAAAGAAAGGGTGAGTTTACGAAAACTAAGTGTGTGATCCCCTATCAGTCAATCGGCATACAGCATTCAGTGACAGTCTGGGCCAGAGCCCTAATCATAAATAGTACAGAGTGGGCCTTAGCCCAAAACAGTATCAATACAGTACAATAATGCAACCCATCCCAAACCAGCCAACACACCATGTGGGGACAAAGCCGACCCACCCAGCCAACACACCAATATCGCAGCAAAGTCGCCAAGAATAAAGATCTCAAGAACCGCCAATAACAAGATCTCAAAGAACCCGCCAAGAATAAAGATATGTGGCGAAGACACCGGAACAATACACTTACTACTTAACAGTATCCCAACCCCATGCAGAATGTCATGTCCTATATCATACAAGTATGCAGAATGTCATGCTCAGTACAGTCAAATGATAGGACAAATCAGTCATTTACCCTCGATGGGTAAAATAGTCATTTTACCTTATAGGGGTATTTTGGTCATTCTACCTGTCTTGTGGTCTAGGTACTCTTATCGACCCATCGGAGGGTCTACAGTCGCCTCGAGGTACTCAAGTAAACTTAATGGTCCTAACAATGTAAATGTGCCCAAGGCCTATTATGCGACCCAAGTAGGCCCACATGCCCATGTGGCCCATCAAGCCTAAAAATATTACCACGGCCATGCAAACTACACAGCCCAGTCCAGTAATTACCATATATTGTAGAATTTATCCGTGTGGAGCTTACAAGCCCATTAGGCCCACATGGCCCATTTTGGCCCATCGTGGCCCATAACGGTCCAAACCCATGAGAATGCTCATGGCAGCCTCTGCAGTCGAACACCCATGATTCGTGGGCTTGGTTTACCACATGTGTGTTCGCACACCCATGTGGCCAAAAGGCCATTCTTTCGGCTTTTTGACTTTTCAGCTTTTTCCGTTCTACAGTTTATTCAGTGTGTGAATACACATCTGTTTGCGAAATTGAGTGAACCAATCAGGAGCCCGAAGCCTATATTCCAATAAAACATATTGTTAGCCTTCCAATCGTTACGGTTCACAACATTAAATTCCCAGACTTTCAGTTACTACTAACCTTGATTGACAGTAATACAGCCTATTACCCTAAGATCGCTGGCTAGAACCAAACGGATGCTCCTTGTCGAATACCTGCATAACAACAGATCATGTTAGATAAGATTGACCACAGATGTGTCTTAGATCCACAACATCAACTTACAATCTATAGGGATATTCGGCCTAACTCAATAGTAAAGTAGCGTTCTTACCTTATTCGATTAATAAGAGGAAGGGTTAAGTTGCTTCAAGGCCACATGCACTACTCCACTCCTCAAGGGACCTGACAACCCAACGAGCCACATATCATGGGGAAAAGATCATCATTCGGCAATCATGAATAGAAAAAAGGCATTCAGTTTAAAGAAAGAGGATGAGAAAGAACAGATTGATTGAGAAGTGCCAATATGAACACTTATCGTTCTAGTCAAGAACTCTCACCGAAAATGAATTAATAAACCAATAGCAACGTATGGAAGCAATCAATCAAGAATAGGGAAAGAAAAGAAGGCCGAGTACAATCGGTATTCCAAATCAAAAAGGAAGAAAAGAGGGAAGAAAAGAATGGGGAAAGAACAACTGACTAGGGCAAAAATCCAGAAGAAAAAATAATATGGTGGGAGAGGAGATGAAAATAGGAGCGACTGGAAAGGAAAGAAAAGATTAGGGTGTTCGACTACCTCACCAAGAAGAGAAAAGAGAAATGAAGGAATAGATGATATTGAAATAAAATAGTATATTCAGCCAAAAGAAGAAAAATAAAGCAAAGTAGAAGCCGAAAACCAAAGTCCCCAGCAGTAATCGGTATATTAGCAGATGACAACCAAGGGTGTTAATAAAACTGAAAATGAAGATATACTTAATATACTTATTTTTCTCGTCATGTTTTACTTGAATTTATTACTCGTCTCAATATACTTAATTTCCTTGTATCAACGTATCAAAGATAATCACATATTTACATGTCATGATAAATACCATTCTCTTGTCATTTCTTCATAAACAAAAATCAGGTAATTTATTATATCGATATTTCATACATTTAAAAAAACAATTCAAGTTACACTAACTTACTTTGTTGCTTGTTCATGTTTATAATTTCATTAATTCGATATCTTTTCTTTTCCATGTTCAAGTCTCGTATTCGAGTCATCCGGATCTTTATAAATGAATTTGATCATCGTTTTCATTTTTTTCATGTTCTAATACATTCAATTAATGCTCTAAGAAAATTACCATTTTACCCTTAAACTTTTAATTAATGACGGTTTCATCCTTATGCTCAAAAAAATAAAATTCTTGCAATTTAATCCTTGTTTCCAGTCGTTATTCTCATACAAATTGATAACAACCCATGAATTCTATAAAATATTAGAATTATTCATAATTTCAACACTTTTTCAATTTAATCCTTAAAACAAGTTTTTCCTCGATCTTGAACTAAATTAATAATTTCATTCAATTTTGAAATTTTAAATAATAAAATAATCCATTTCATGCAAATTTGTCATTTCTAACATTTTTATAAAATTACCCATAAAGTTTTAATTTTATTCAATTTAGTCCTTGAGCCTAAAACATGAAAATTACCCATGCTAGCTGAATATTCATACATATTTTCCTCCTCCTCCTCTCCATTCTACATCCTTTATTTATATAACATGCTATAAATAACATTATCAATAATTTCACTATTTACTTATATGTATATTCAAAATTGTCCATTTGTGTCATAGTCACTAAATTATTTATATCTTCAGCTACAGAACTCAAAATTAAGATCAAATAACTTTCCATGAAACTAGACTTATGTAACTTCTTACCATAAAATTTTCAGAATTTTTGGTTTAGCCAATAAGTATAGTTTATTCATTAAAGTCACCATTATTCCGCTATCTGATAGTTCTGACCCTTCTTTACTAAAAATTAATTATCTCATTGTACAGGATTCGGATGATGTTCTCGTTTCTTTCTAATGAAAATAGAAAAATTTAAGAACCTAATTATTTGTATCCAATTTTTGATGATTTTCCAAAGTTAGAATAGGGGAACCCGAAATCATTCTGACCTTGTCTCACAAAATTTATTATATCTCATGATTCACAATTCCATTGCTTACATGGTTTCTTCTATAAGAAACTAGACTTAAATAAGATTTAATTTAATATTTTATTCATTCTCTAATTCAATTTCTACAATTTTTGGTGATTTGTGAAAGTTAAACTACTACTGCTGCCCAAAACTATTTTAGTGCAAAATGTTAATTATTAAATTTATAACACCCTTATTTCCTTTCTTTACAATATTTTCCACCACTTTCTCTTATTTCTCTTCACTAATATATCAAGAACATAGAACCATATATAAGAAAACTCTACTTTAGCTTCAATTCCATGCTTTTTCAATAATATCAAACTTAAAAATATATGGAAATCTTGATGTTCTTACCTTGTCTTATTGTTTACAATCTTTAACTTGATTTTCTCTCTCCTCTAGCTTCTATTTCTTGAATCTAACTTGATATTCTAGCTTCACATAGTCTCCTTATTATTTTTCTCTCTTGGTAACCATGAAAATTCTTTTGATTTCTAGGTGAAAATGGTGAATTTTTTGTGGAAGGACTAAATTGTAAAGAATGAAAAGTTTATTTCTTCTCTTCTCTTCTTTCTAACGTGGGATGCATGGACAATGATGGATGGTGTGTGTGTGCCGTGTGTGTTTTTCCACACACACACATATATATAGACTAAATAAAATAATAAAATAATAAAATATCTTATTAAAATATTAAATAAATAATAATTATCTAATTAAATAATTATAAATATCACCAACATTATCATTACTTTCTAGATTTCTCTCTCTTCCAATTGACTATTTTTCCTTTTGTGATCTTTTAAAATTCCATTCTTGATTCATCACTTAATTTGGTAAAATTACAATTTAGTCCCTCACAATTCTTCACCTATTCAATTTGGTCCTAATTCATCAATTTTCCTTGGTTTCTAGATCATTCCACTCTTAAAACATTTGTACTATTAGTCCTTCAACTTTTTTACATTTACAGTTTAATCCCTCAAATTTTGAGTATTTACTCTTGGGCTACAAAACTTTTCTCACTTTTACAATTTAGTCCTTTCTTGAGTCAATATGTCATAATATACTTCCCAGTGACATAACTAATTTTCCTCTTCTTGTCACTTTATTTCCTTATTATAGTATATTAAGGATAATATCTTACTGTAGAAATTTTCAAGGTGTTACATTTCTCTCCCCCTTAAAAGAAATTTCATCCTCGAAATTTCCTTGTTTTCTTTTGATTGTTTTCTTTTGATCATGAACTTCATTATTTCCATAATTCTATAGCTCCTTTGTACGCATATTTATCTAGTTTATCATTTATATCCATTCCCTATCCTTTCATTTCACAATTTATTTTTAATTCAATATTGCAATCATACCTTATAACGAAAATTACTTACCTTTTTATAAGAGGCCAAATAGACTAAACAGAACACTTAGGACATACAAAACAGATATAGAACTGTATTATTATGCACTATTAATTAGAGAGCACTTGGCGAGTACCAACGTGCTATTATCGGATAATGCGCTAGAGTCTCTTAATGGTATACCACTAATATCTTAGTAGATCTAATCTCATCTACTTGGGCAAATTACATTATGCACGCATATCACTTTTACACTTTTAGCATAATGCTTTTACATACTTTACAATTTAATCATTATGATAATAACATGTATGTTTATATCTTCTCTTTCTTTAATACATGTAATATATTTCAAAATTCACTAATAATCTTTATCATGTACTTCATATATCACTTTCTAATTCCAATTTCGCTTTCAATTCATTCACAACTCAATTTAATTTCCATTTAATTCAACAATAACACTACCTCTTACTTCTCTTACCATATACATAATTTAAATTTAACATTTATTAATAATAAATAATTTGAATTATATTAATACAACTGCATAATCGAGTATGTCTATACTCGGTGGTATTACCATAATTCAAAGTATAAAAAACTATAATAAATAATAGACATCAAACATGTAACAGTATAAGTCATATGTGTTAATTTATGCTTTAATTTCATATCTCAACAATAGTCTTTCATCAAATGGCATCATATATCATCTATATTATCTCTAATCAAATCATGAACCTTTGGTTCAAGCTTTCAATCTCATATACCGTGTAACTGTGACAGCCCTAAATTGACCCTAGTCGGAAAGTGGTTTCGGGACCACGAAACCGAGTCTTATAAATAATTAAAGGTTATATTCTGTGTTTATGATGTGCGTAAATGCTTGTGTGATAGTTCCATACTTTAATTTGGTTAGTGTATGTGAAATTTATTAGTAGGGACTTATGTGAGACAATTTAGAAATATGCTAGGCAAGTGTTCAAGTGGCCTATTAATATATGTGGGAAAGTGCTTGTCCTTGCATGTTCAATTAGCCAAATTAAAGCATAGTGGCCGGCCATGCTATGGGTGGAAACATGTCACAAACATGTTATGTTAGTGATGTATGTTAGGAAAAATAAAATAAGGAGCATGGTAATTAAATAATGAAAGGGAGGAGTGATGAAAAAAAAATGGTCTCATCCATGCCCCCCCTTGCCGTGAATGCAAGAAAGAAAACAAAGAAAAAAAATGTGCTCATCCTTGAACATCTTTGGCCGAATAGAAGAAAGAAAGGAAGGGAATGAGCTTGGAGAAAAATCGGCTATGAAGGCTTACTAGATTAAGGTATGTTTAATGTTGCTTTGAAAGTTCATACATCCTTGGATGATTAGTCTAAATTCTAACTATCTCATGGATGGATTTGGGATTATTAGAGAGTTAGTATTCACTAAGAGGCTTCAAAAGTTTTAGTTGAAGCCTTGAGACTATTAGCATGTTAGCTATATGGATGTGTTATGAGGCTTGAGGTATCTTGAGCATCCGCCATGGTAGGAAGTAGAAGGAAAATAAGGTTGTTGTTAGATGAAGTAGAGTCTAACAAATGAGCACATATGTGCATTAGTTGCTAGATGGAGAAGAATCGGCTAGCAAGTTGTGTGCTAAGGCGAATATAATTTTGTATATTAATGAGTAATGCATGTGTTGAATTGATGGAAAGGGAGAGGATGCTTTACTAGTGTATATATGTGTATTGGCCAAGTTTTGAACTTGAAACAAAATGGTGTTTAGTCCATACAAGTGACCATACTTGTAGAATGTATTAAGTGTTGCAATTGGCCTCAACATAGACATGTATGTTCGGCCACATGAATGAGTACATAAGTTGATGTGTATGTTCGGCCAAAGGTAAGCATATTGATGGCTTTATCTTGACTTAGAAAATTCAGCCAAGGGGAATATTAGCTAATATGTTGAATTCGACTCGTGATTTCGTACATATGTGACTCTAATGTCTAATGTATATATGGGCTAAGTACCTTGAGGTCCTCTTTTGATGTTCAAATGAATTGTGTTAAATTGCTTAATGTGATTAAAAATGCGCATGACCATTGTGTATTTGAGCTAAAGGGTGGCCATATGACCTATTAAACTCCTTGTCATATTCGGCCATAAGCTAGCATAATGAGACTTTAATAAGTTAAATTTGTTTGAATTAGCTCAAGAGCTTAGAGGACCACAGTTGGATAAGGGAAAGGAAAAAGTTATCGAATAGCCACCGAAATCGTTCGACCACATCCGAGGTAAGTTTTCGAGTAATGGAACTTAGATTATGATTTGATTAGATTATGTTTTAAGCAAATCAAAATCATGCTCTTTGTATGTGGCTATTGAGCCGAAATTGCAAGTGTGATAAGTGTCTTGTGTTTGAGCTTTGGTAATGAAAATGAAATACGGATGTGTCATGATTTATTGATAAATGTGCATGGTTATTCGAATGATGTCCGGGCTAAGTCCCGAAGGCTTTGTCTAAGTGACTATATCCGGACTAAGATCTGAAGGCATTTGTACGAGTTACTAAATCCGGGTTAAGTCCCAAGGCATTTGTGCGAAGTTACTAATTCTGCTAAGCTCAAGGCATTGGTGCGAGTCACTAAATCGGGTTAAGTCCCGAAGGCATTTGTGCGAGTTACTATAACCGGCTATGTCCTCAAGGCATTTGAACGAGTAGCTATATCCGTTAAATTCAAGGTACGTGATTCGGGAATGAGCGATCTTGCTGTAAAAATTTCAGTTAATACGCTTGTAAAATCCCAACAATGAGGTATGTTTCAGATGTGCATTGGAATAGTTGATTCCTTCAATAATATTCGCCAATGAGTAATGAGCTTCCGGTATTTGGCTAAAACGATCCCTTATGTATGAATATAGGGGTTGGAATGTGAAGTAGGAATGATTTGAGAATATGTATATATGGAATTATCCGCTTAGTTATATGAATGCTATACTTCGCTTGTGCTTAAATTCTTTGCTCAAAACTTACTAAGCATTTAATGCTTACTCTGCTTATTTAATTCTCTGCTTTATAGATTTTGGTTCTTCACTATCGGACTCGGGATTTTTGAAGTCGAAGTCGCGCACACTATCAAAGCTCCTTTTGGTATACTTTTGGTTGAACTTTGAAATGGCATGTATAGGACTACCCTTTTGTTGTTGGTCATGTACCCTTCGGTTTTGTGTAAATTTGGATAGCCATGCGAAAATGGCTTAAATATACTTTGATCATAGCATTATAATCGTTTTGTATGTTGTCCGTCGAGAGGTATGGAAATGTTGGTAACGGTTAGCCATGGGAATGGTTATTCAAGATCACTTTTGGTATATGTATGACAAACTCTAGTTGATCCATGGAGGATCATGAAATAGGTAAAGTTTACCTTAAAAATAGATGCTGGCAGCAGCAGTGATGTGGATGTGAAAAATCACTAAAAATAGTAGGAATGGAATTAAATAGTGAATAAATTATGTAATCGAACCATGATGAATCTTTTTTAATAGGAAAGTAACGAAACGTTCATATGAACAGTATATTATGAGATGTTAAAGTTTTCATGAGACAGGGCTAGAACGGTTTCTGGATCCCCTGATCTGACTTTGGAAATTCATTATAAATTAACCAGAGACATTTAGAAGCCATGCCATATATGTATAGATTTCTTTTTGAGTCTAGTTGCTATAGAAATAAACGGCATCAGTATTGAATCCTTGTACAGGGAGATATCCAAGTCGTAATGCATGAAGGTCAGTGTAGTCGCACCCTGTAACAGGAGAGAGTTTAACTAATAAACTGTACTAATTGGCCCGACCAAAAATTCTAGAAAAAAAATCTGTAGATGGACATATGAGACTGGTTTCAGGGAAAAATTACAAAACTGATTTTCTAATTTTGGAACTCAAGATATGATTTTTAAGGTGACAGTGACGCAGTTAGCCAACTGCCTGGAAATTTTTAAAATGGACTGTGAAAATAAGTGGATTAAGCCCGTTAACCCCTCGTGTCCGACTCCGGCAACGGTCTCGGGTACGGGGTGTTACAGTAACACCCCTATACCATGTTCGACTTAAGGAAATTGATATAGGAATATTACATTTGGTGCCAAAGTAATTCTTGGCCAATCACTAATATACTAGAACATAAATGAAAAAATTTAAATAATTTATAATTTAGTCCTTACTACTACTTGGAACATATTTGATTTTTCTTAAGTACATGTCACTCTATTTAAAAATTTTCAATGTACCCTCTTGTTGCCTAGAGATGTGATGAGATGGAAGCTCATAATCTCAAATACAACTCTTCAAAATTTTTTTACCTAATCTTACCACTAGTTTATTTTCAATAAATCTTTCATGTATTTAAAACTTTAAAATTTCTTAATAGTATGTATCTTAAATAATTTTTCTTCATTCTAATTTATATGCCTTCTTACTATATCAATTTTCATTTCATGCATTTTATCAATAAACATTTTATAAAATCATTATTTCATATATTTCATTTCTATATCCCAATTCAATTACTTATTCTATTTCATATCTAAAACTTTACAACGTTAATCTTTCAATACTTATTTAAACCAACATTTTTCATTAAAATAATTATAATTAATTCATAAGTTTATATTCAATTAACTCATACACTATTTCATTATTTCCAATTCATTCTATTTTCACTTCTTATTTCAATATCTCAATTTCAATTCACATTTCAATTCATAATTTCACTTTTTCGACTTTCAATAGTTCAATCAATCAAATTCATTTGATTTTCTCATTTCATTTATTCAACTGATTTCAATATCAATAATTCAATATTTTAACAAATTCATGAACCTTAAGTTCAAGCTTCAAATCTCACATTTCTATTCAATTCAACTCATAATTTCTTTCTTATATATATATATATATATTCCATACGATCGATAAAATTTATTTAATCTTCTCATTTTAGTTATTCACCCTATTAACAAACCCGAAATTTGACGAATACACGGATTCCAACCCAAACACACCAGTAATATCCAACTAAAACACACCAGAATAATCACGTAATCCTCTAAAACACACTGTAATTAGATAATCCTCCAAACACACCAGTATAGCACATAATGCCTTTGCGGATAATTCCGAAGGATATAATAACTTCATTATCTCCAAATCCCTTCACAAATCCTATGGCATGCCAATTATCTCCGGCTATCCCGACAAGTTAATAGGGAATTCAATTCTCATTTCAATTTCACTTAATATTCATAACCCTATTAACAAGACTCAAACTTTGGTAGATACACGGATTCCAACCAAATACACCAGTAATATCCAACCAAAACACACCAAAATAATCATATAATCCTCCCAAACACACCAGAATTCCAACCTGCAGAGTTCTAGTCAGACTCCACTTCTCATGTAGTAAAGAAGTAAAATAAATATGCCTTTGTGCAAAGAGTGACTGGAACCTTCAAACTCCTTAGAAACACAACACGCCACTACCACTACACCACAACTCTCTTTGTATCATATATCACCTAATTTAATATAAGAAGCCTATTATCCAGAACTAAGGGCCCTATTTACCTAAAATTAAAATTTCTGCTAAAGCCCAGGTTTGAATCCAGGACTTCTCCAACACTTTTCAGGACACTTAACCACTAAAGCTAGCATGACTTTATGCCATTTTCTTACACAACTAAATACCTATGTATAGTCTACTAGCTGTTCCCATGCTCAAGGCATATTCCTTCTAGGCCCAAATTCGAGGCGTTACAAATCACCCCTTCTTAAAGAAATTTCATCCTCGAAATTTCCAACTATCAAAATAGTTGCACAACCCAGACTACACCACTACGTTATCGCTGCACACTTTGATCCCAATAACACTAACACACTTTAACTTGACCTTGAAACTTCTTACACACACCCAAAACATCTAACCATTGGAGCAGATAGATATCACCCGCATACAATTTCCGCATACAATTTCTATATCCAAATCATCACACCCAAATAAAACATAACTGAATTAAAAGAAACTTGGCAATCCAGATCTCGATGCTTTTTAGACCCGCATCTAAAACATGTTCCTGACTTCCTCCGACACTCACCCGAATGATACCTTTTACAATGCTTATAAGCCAGTAGGTTCAGACGCGTTTTAACACGTTTCACAAAACGAGGCTCTAGCCTCACAGAAATGTGATCTCTCTTCTTCTTACAACCCAAGCACCTAGTCTGAAGCGTTTCACCAATCTCCTTAACTCTAGCCTCAAACACTTCCTCTAGCACATCCCTTACTAACCAAGTTAGTGCCTCAGTACCAAGCTCCAGGTTATCACTACCCGAATGGTGATCCTACCCTGACCCCCGTCTCCTGAACAATCTCATGATCTGGTGACACAGGCAACCCCTTGCGACATTGATTACCTTCGGAATCCATATCAGTTCTGTCGTTATCTTAAAAAATCCACATTTCCAGAACACACACAAAATAAATACAAAATCTAAATTCCAGTGTTTCAGTTTACTTTAACTAGAGTGCTTCAATACAGTCTAATACCTAAAGAAGTTATAGTATTTCTATTTACTGCATTTTAGTGCAAATAAGCAATAGTTTCTAAATGACTTATAGGACCGACGCCGGAGACTCGGTGTACCAGGCACTTTCAATAAAACATTTCCAAGTCTTCAAATCATTTGAAAATAATTTTTTAGAAATTCTAAAAAAAATTAAAAACCCATTCCATAGCCGAGTTTTTGCAACCTGGCTCTAATACAACTAAATGTAACACCCCAAACTCGGCCTAGACGTTATAGTCGAATCTGGCGGTGTCACATTGGAGTGCTTTTCGAAAACTAGCTCTTGCTGATGAAAACCCATTTGGAAATTTAAAGCCTCTTTGTTAGAACTCAAATCATTCTAGCTATTCGTTATTTATTTTAAATTGTCATTACTTTTAAAACTCTATTTGTTACAAAAGCATTTCAAAAGTGTTACGAAAACGTAGTGTTTGGAAAATAGTTATTGATTTGGAAAATCGCATTCTACTTTAACAGATATAAATCATGATAAGAAAATATCCCAAATCAAAAGCTGAAAATTAGAGAGGACTTATTACATAATTCAAACCCAAAACAAAATCTAATAGCAAATAAATGCCAAATAAAAGAAAACAGGAGCAGTAATGTGGCCATCTCCGAGTCCCTCGCAGTTCCGATCCACCTAACGCTGGGGATTACCTGCTCAGTCAAAGGAAAGGGTGAGTTTATAAAAACTCAGTATGTAATCCCCTATCAGTCGATCGGCATACAGCATTCAGTGACAGTTTGGGCCTAAGCCCTAATCATAAACAGTACAGAGTGGGCCTTAGCCCAATGCAGTATCAATACAATACAATAATGAAACCCATCCCAAACCAGCCAACACACCACTATGTACCACTAACACACCATGTGGGGACAAAGTCGACCCACCCAGCCAACACACCAATATCGCAGCAAGGCTACTAGTAATAGTTTCGCAGCAAAGCTACCAGTAATAGTATCTCAGCAAAGCTGCGAGTAACAGTATATGTGGCAAAGGCACCAAAAATAGTATATGTGGCGAAGACTCCGGTATAATACACTTCCTTCTTAATAGTATCCCAACCCCATGCAGAACGTCATGTCTTATATCGTACAAGCATGCAAAATGTCATGCTCAGTACAGTCAAATCATAGCACAAATTAGTCATTTACCCTCGAGGGGTAAAATAGTCATTTTACCCTATAGGGGTATTTTATTCATTCTAACTTCCTTGGGGTCTAGGTACTCTTATCGACCCATCAGAGAGTCTGCAGTTGCCTTGAGCAACTCGAGTAACCTGAACGGTCCTAATAGTGTAAATGGGCCTAAGGCCCATTATACGACCCAAGTAGGCCCACGCGCCCATGTGGCCCATCAAGCCCAAAAATATTACCACGGCCATGAGAGCTACATAGCCCAGTCCAATAATTGCTATATATTGTGGAATTTATCTGTGTAGAGCCCACAAGCCCATCGGGCCCACACGGCCCATTTCTGCCCATTGTGGCCCAAAACGGCCCAAAACCATGAGAATGCTCATGGGGGCCTCTACAATCAAACACCCATGATTCGGGGGCTTGTTGATCGTATGTGCGTTAGCACACCCATCTGGCCAAAAGGCCATTCTTTCGGCTTTTCAGCTTTTCAGCTTTTGTCGTTCTACAGTCTATTCAGTATATGAATACACACCTGTTTGCGTAATCGAGTGAACCAATCATGAGCCCAAAGCCTGTATTCCAATAAAACATACTGTTAGCCTTCCAATCGTTACAGTTCACAACACTAAATCCCCAGACTTTCAATTACTACTAACCTTGATTAATAATAATACAGCTTATTACCCTGAGATCGCTGGCTAGAACCAAACAGACGCTCCTTGTCGAATAACTGCATAACAATAGATCCTGTTAGATAGGATTGATCATAGATATGGCTTAGATCCACAACATCAACTTACAATCTACAGGGATATTATGCCTAACCCAATAGTAAGGTAGCGTTCTTACCTTATTCGATTAATAAGAGAAAGGGGTAAGTTGCTTCAAGGCCACATGCACTACTCCACTCCTCAAGGGACTTGACAACCGAACGAGCCAAATATCATGGGGAAAAGATCACCATTCGGCAATCATGAATAGAAAGGAGGCATTCAGTTTAAGGAAAGAGGATGAGAAAGAATAGATTGACTGAGAAGAGCCAATATGAACACTTACCATTCTAGTCAAGAACTCTCATGAAAATGAATTAATAAACCAATAGTAAAGTATGGAAGCGGCCGATCAACAATAGGGAGAGATAGGAAGGCCGAGTACAATCGGTATTCCAAATCAAAAAGGAAGAAAAGAGGGAAGAAAAGAATGGGGAAAGAACAACTGGCTAGGTGCAAAAATCTAGAAGAAAAAATAATATGGTGGGAGAGGAGATGATAAGAAGAGCGACTAGAAAGTAAAGAAAAGATCAGGGTGTTCGGCTACCTCACCACGAAGAGAAAAGAGAAATGAAGGAATAGATGTTACTGAAATAAAATAGTATATTCGGCTAATAGAAAAAAATAAAGCAAAGCAGAAGCCGAAAACCAAAGTCCCCAGCAGTAATCGGTATATTAGCAGAAGACAACCAAAGGTGTTAACAAAACCAAAAATGAAGAGAAAAACCTAGAACCCCAAAATGTGCACAGCCTCTATAGTTTTCCCAGAGCCGAATTTCCTCAAAGCTAGAGACTAAATTCGACACACACTCCATAAATACACGTTTGTGCAAGTAGTGACTCGAACCTCTAACCTCCTTAGAAACACAACACGCCACTACCACTACACCACAACTCTCTTTGTTTCATATGCCACATAATTTAATATAAGAAGCCTACTATCCAGAACCAAGGGCCCTATTCACCTAAAATTAAATTTTTTTCTAAATCCCAAGTTTGAACCCAGGACTTCTCCAACACTTATCAGGATACTTAACCACTAAAGCTAGCATGCCTTTATGCCATTTTCTTGCACAACTAAATACTTACGTCCAGTCTCCTAGCCGTTCCTATGCTCAAGGTTTATTCTAGGCCCAAATTCGAGGCGTTACATTTATCATCAAAAAAGGTTAAATTGTAGGCATAATAAGAACAAATTATCAAATGGCTAGTTTCAATGCAAGCACCTCAACCCTTGCTATTGAGTTTCAAGAAGGTAAAATGGGTAAGTACCTACAATAACTACAGTCAGATGCCTTTATTCAAGAGCAGGAATTTGACCTTTAATTAGGAATTGCAAAGGAATATAGAAAAATTCAACTAAAAGGGAATAGATGAAATTTTGTTTGCCAGCCAAAAAACCTCTAATAACTCCTATGGTGCAAGAAATTTATCTAGCATTTAATCAAAAGGAATCAATTAGACCGTTCTATGAGGTGCGCTCCTTTAGTAAGGTTAGACGGGTTAATGTCCCGGTAACTACGATGAGTATTTTCCAAATTTATGGTGCACCATATAATTATTGCAATTATCTCTATAAAATAGATTTTAAAGAATTCGAAAACATTGATACAGAGGAAATATTAAGATTCCTGATGAAAGGGAAAGAGATGTGGACATATCAAACGGGAACAACAATACCTAAAACACTAAATCAAGGGAAAATGACACCAAAATCCAAGATATGGATGAAATTCGTATGTTTAAGAATATAGACTATAATAGAGATGTCTAAGATTAGTCCAGTTCAAGCTATCATAACATATGGGATTCTTCAAAAGAAGCAAATATGTAATGGAAGATGGATATGTAATAACATGGTTGATTGTGCAAGGAATTTAGGAAATGGGATATTTTTCCCTCATCTAATTACGGAATTATGTAAAATGGCAGGAGTACCCATTGACCAAATGGATAAAACCATAAATCCCCCAAGGAGACTACTCAGTGGTGATTTATTGAAGCAATTTGTTCTTCTATAGATGAAACAAAATGAGGAAAGGATAAAAAAAGGATACCAAGAAGATGAGGACTAACATTCAAGAGTAATCTAGTAGGATTAGGAGTAGACGAATTTAGGAAAATTGAATGCTTCTTTCTTTATTAGGATTTTGTACTTTTCATTAATAAATAATTACTTCAGGGATTGTATTAATTTTTAGTGTACTATAAAACTATTTTTAAGGATTAAGGATACATACACAATTCTTTATTTTATAGTTTGTTTAAATTTTTAGAACCCCAACACAATTAGCAGTTGGAGTGCCCACAATCAATCGGGTAACTTGTTATCTTTTTATTGGCTACAAATTGACGATAATATGTCAACAAAAGTGTAGGGGCTAACATGTAACACCCAAAACTCGACCCAGTCATTATGGTCGAATTCAGAAAGCTACATTGGCCACTGGAATGGCCCAAAAATACTTTCTTAATTTAAGACATATTTTTTTTAAACCATTTGTGCAGTTCATTCAAAACTAGTACAATCAAATGTTCAACTTTATTTTCAAAAACCATTTGTCCACGAAAATGGCTGAAATAAACTTTCAGAATTTTGAAAAAATATTTTAAAACTACTGCCTTATCAATTCAAAACAAGTTAAATAAAGCATTTATTTTAATTTCATAAAAATTGTACAAATTTTAGGAATTAAAATAAATAATATCTCAATTGTAAACATTCAATCATTTATTCAAAACTGCTTTAGATTTTCAATCATTCTTCTAAGTCATTTGTCTTTTATTAAAAATTGGAGAACTTGGTTATTCGTCATTATTTCGAAATAAAACATATTAACTTCATAAATCAAATGTCTTTAGAAAACTTATTTGTAAACATTAATAATTTTCAAAACTATGTCGAATTTTATTAAAACTCATTGTTCATAAATGCAAAAAAAAATATATTATGGACAGATTTTATTTTAAAAATTGAGTTTCATACGAAATCTGATCAAATACTAACTAATGCAGTTTTTAAAACTTAATGTCATGAAATCAAGTCATGTAAATAAGAATAAAATCCCCAAAGTAAAGTCCCATGCCACAGTATCATAATTTAACATTAAAGTCTCAAATAGCAATAAAGTCCATAAAAATCCAAATTATAAATAAAAGTTCATATTTATTTAAAAACCATTTATGAGAGCATCATCGACAACTGCATCCGAGTCCTAAGCACGAGGATTATTTGAAAAAGGCATAAGTAAAGTGGGTGAGCTTTAAAGAGCCTAGTGTGAGATCAACACAAATATAATCATATACATATCAAAATATCAATCATCATAATAATCACAAGTTCTAACACTAATACTTATGCATGAACATGTCGATGCATATTTTAAAATGATGCATACTTTATAAATTTTCCTACCCATCTCCACTGCACAGCAGTATCGAGTTCCCCAGAACTCATCCATCCAAAGCACCATTTGTGGAGAACCCACCATTGATTTGCAAATAAACTGCCACTGATAACACTTTGTGGAAAAGCCACCACATATGCAGATATACTGCCACTGAAACACTTTGTGGGCAAGCCACCATTGGTTTGCAGATAAACTGCCACATACTTCCACCTTTCACAAAACCCATCCCATGCATGTGATTTGGCAATTTCACTTTTTAGCACATATTATTCATTTTTACGCTTAGGCATGTAAACATGCTCTCGTAATCACATATCACTTAATAATCACTTTTAATCACTTTCACCTGCTTTCCACATTAGATCATGGATATCAATATTAACATACACATATATAGATATCACATTTAAATTATCAAACATATTGCATAAGTCATGCATCACATATCATGAGGATGAGATCTACATATACATCTTCGTAAAAGTTATAATCATATCATATATCATGCGTTTCATAAAATTACTCAATTAGAGTCACTTACTTTGGTTCCCCTTGATGAGTTTTTCAACTCCTCTTTGAATGCTTAGTGTACTCACGATTAATTATAATTAATTTTTTAATATAACAAAAGCAAAAACATTACACATAACTAATAGTATTGAACCCACATCTTTTTCATAGATCTAAAATTCCACAATCCCTAGTATTGATTCCACTTGAATCTAAACTTGAAAGATGTATCCCACGATTTGCACACTCAAATCTACAATCTCTGATCCAAAGTTAAGGATCTCTCCTATTGTTATCAATCAGACACACTTGATTAATTCGAGATGAACGGTGGATCAATATAGACACGGGATTAAAGAGTTAGGTGATCTAAAAGAATTATTAAAAAGAGAGGGTATAAGATAAGTCAAAATAAAATAATGGCAAAGAAATGTGGAGAAAAAGACGAAACTGCAACCAACAACAGTGGTGATAGTGGTCCAACGGTAGTTAGACGAAAGGTGTAGTAAAAGAAACAGTGAAGGTTTGGCAAAACAAAGGTGAAATATTGCAATGAAAAAAAGAGGAATGGAGGAGAAAAGAAAACTGTGGTGGTTTCTAGTGGTGGTTACGACCAACGAGAAAGAGAAAAAGGAGGAGGAGCTACAGTGGCCATGAGGCGCGGTGGTCAGTGGTGGAGAGTTCGGTCACAGTGGAGGAAGGAAGCAAAATTAAAAAGAGGAAAGTGTGGTAGTGTTGCAAAAAGATAGAAAAATAGGTGAGAATGGAGAGAAAAAAAATATGAAGGAGCGGGAGAAAGGGGACGACAATTATAGGTGGGTGACTAGGTGGAAAGATTGGTCAACTAGGTCTAGGTTCAATGAATCTCTACTATGGAAAGGGTGAGATGAAATGGTAAGGGTGGGAGACATCGAATAAAAAGGGGGGTTATGCTCCCTCAACTTATTGTAAGTTTAACCCATAATGGAAGAAAGGAATCCTCCTATTCATGAAAGCTATGGGGTGGACGAAAAGCTTAATAATCACATGGGTTTTTGTGTTAAAAATTAAATAAAAAATGAAAATAAGGGAACTTGAACTTAAGACCTCTAGGATAGCTTAAGAGCACTAAACCACTTGACCACTTCACTTGTTTTTATTTTAATCGAAAATATTTAAAAACATGGGATGACCTTTGCTATGGGTTTAAAACAAATTTGCACCAAAAAGAAATTAATAAGAGGGAAGGGATTTGAACTCAGATCATCAAGGATAGCTTCACCACTACTCAATCACTATAATTGATATTTATTTATTATCAAATAAGTAAAAGAATATAGTTGTGACCACTCTCGGTTCATTAACCAAATTTATACTAACCTCAGTTTTGGGATGTGACATAACATAGGAAATTTGTTTTTAAAATTTTTTCTTGTCTTTTCATGTGCTTCGGCCTGTATAAATACAAGTGATTAGTTAGGAGTATGTACATAAATAGCTTGTGTTTATGAATAAATTTGGCATGATGGTAGGTGATTTTAAATTTTTAAGCATTAGACTACTAAAGTTTTATATGTTACATTGTAAATAGGTATTAAGCAATCGACTAGACCAAATGATATGGAAAATACAAGGAAACGAGCATGCTAGTATGAATGAAAAATAGTTGTATTTGAGTTTGTTTGGTTGATTAATTTTGTACATGTTAAGTTATTTAGAGATAACCTAAGGCATTGTTTGGAACACATCCTGAGCCAAAAAGCCAACCTTTAGTACTGATTTTTGAGCCTTTTGAAACTTCTTGATGAACCTCATTACAAATCTCAAGCCTTAAAATGTTGATTTGTATTTACCCTTTTTCCTTTGGTCATGGACCACACGATTATAGATGCCTAGCCATACATATTGAGGATTAAGTAGATACATTAAGGCAGAGTTTGTAAAAACAGAGTGAAATAGGAAGGATTAGTGGGATATGGGAATTATAGGTTAGCCTAGAAGTGAAAAACAAAAGAGAAATCCGAAAAGCAAAAATAATAAGAGTAGAAAAAGTTCTTGAAAAAAAAAGCATTCATGAGAAGGACGAGCTGAAAAAAAGTCACAAAGTCACAAAAGATAGAGAAATTCATTCATTAGAGCATAAAAACTCGTAGGCAAGCCACAATTATAATGTCATGCTACGATTTCCTATACATTGAGAGACAAAGAAGGTGAGAAAAGGAGAAATAAGGTGGTGAGTGGGTAAGGGTCACTAAGGGGGAAGAATAAGGATCAGTAAGATGTGCAAACTATTTTCGTGTTTGTAACCATTTTGATGCTTACTGTCTTTGAATTCCATATCTATCCTAAGCCTTAGAACCTTACAAGCCGAAAAGTCCTATGTGACCTAAATATCCTTGTACATGAATAAATATCATACTAAACATACGCATAAATGACTTTTTTGTATTCTGCTAAGATAATCAAAGTACTTGTATGATTTTTTGATGGAATCCTATAGGTGAGACGCTCAATACTTGTATATTTTGTAACATACTAATCTTAGATGTTTGAAATTAAAGGTGGATAATCAATTGTTCATCATGTTGCAATTGTTAGTAAGCATAAAATGCCTGTCATATACTCCAAAGTCAATACTTGTATCATATTTTCTCAAGGGTCGTCATCTTATTTTTCATTTTTTTTATGTTGCTTGAGGACAAGCAATGACTTAAGTGTGGGGGTGTTTGATATGCCGTCATTCAGTGCAGCAGATTAAACTAGTTTTCACATTTAACGAGCTTGAATACAATCATTTTCATTATGTTTTAGTTATTTTTTCATAGTTTCATTTACATTCAAAAAAATATGCAAATTGAATTTTTTATAAACCTTAAGGGTTGAATGAGTCCAAAGGGTGAGCTAACGCACTTTGTGAGTGTGCAGGAGACCATTAGAAGGAGCACTAAATGGATGCTAGTCGTAATGTCGCAACACGGATGACTCAATTTCGCAACATAGGGAGTAAAATAGAGAAAATTCAAGACTGCCTTCGATGCCGCGACACAGACTGGAGGTGTCGCGACATACCCCTGAATATAGTTACAGAGTATATTGATTACTATGTTGCGACACAAGCCCTAGTGTGTCCAACATCGACTCTGTGATGAACACAAAACACAAAGCAGGGGCGTTTTGGTCTGGACAATCAAACATTAAGCTCAAGAACGTCAACTAACCTAAGATTAACGATGACAACCACCTAAAGGCTACAAATAGGCTCATTTTTCACCTGATATGGACATAATTCCTTTAGCCTAGATTCTTTCTTGTAAATTTAGTTTTGCTTTCTTTCTTTCTTACAGATTTAGAGTTATTTCAATTGTTCTTGTTGATTTCAAGAGATCTAAATTGTGGAAGCATTCAAACTCTACAGATTTGTACTTAATTTCTATACAATCATGCTCTTTAATTTACTCTATCTTGTCAAATTAATTAGCATGCTGTAACACCCCAAACCCGACCTAGACGTTATGGCTGAATCTGGCGTGTCACCTCGAAGTGTTTTTCGAAAATTGATCTTTTCGATAAAAATCCGTTACGAAATTTAAATCCCTTTATTATTATTTAACAAAAGTTCTCGTCAAAACGTTTACCTTATTAACCATCAATGTTATATTAAATTGATTTAAAAGCGTGGAAGCTTTTTAAGTCGATGAGTTTTTAAAACAATTACTGTTTTCTAAGACATACGTTTTAAACATGTAAAGACCCAATACCAACATCAATTCATATTTCATATCCAAGGGAAAAATAAAAACTTTCCTTTAACACCACCAAAATATAGCCACTTTACCTACCAACTGCGTAACAGTAGAGTCGCGGTACTCCAACGCTACCTGAGTCGTTCCAACCCTTAACCATCGCAAATAGAATAGTCG
The DNA here is from genome assembly GCF_025698485.1 of Gossypium arboreum. Lineage (NCBI taxonomy): Eukaryota > Viridiplantae > Streptophyta > Magnoliopsida > Malvales > Malvaceae > Gossypium > Gossypium arboreum. Next base: position 64,572,534 of record NC_069080.1, read on the forward strand.
ATCGATTCACCAAAAATCCATAAATGAAAAGAATACTTCACAGTTGGCAAAACTTACCAACAAAGGTGGCAAGTTGCAGCAACGAAAACCAAGGATTAAGGAAGGAATGACTTATAAGGAAAATCCAAAGCTGTGAGAAGAAAGAAAAAGAAAGTTCAATAGGCAATTGGCAGAAACAAAAGAAGACAATGAATAAATCGGCAAGGGAGGAGGAGGGTGCAAATGTTGCCATAGGAAAAAACAGAACAAAAAGGGAACGAAAGAAATTAGCAAAAATCGGCAAAGAACCAAAATGGCAGACTTGGGAAGCAGAGGAAAACTATCGTCTATAATTTTATTTGGGAAAAGAATAGGAACCGAATTCTTTGAACACAAGATAAAAATAACCCACATAAAATCCCATATTTTCCTCCTTAAATCTCTCCATAAATCACTCCTTGATTTTCTCCTAATATCTCTCCATGATACACTACATAAATCACTCCAACCTCCCATTCAAACTCTCATGACCAATTCTACCTAAGAGTCTCAGTCCAACTCCACCTCTTACACAGCTCAAACAGCAAAATAAATACTCCATTGAGCATCCCAAGACTTGAACCTCAGACCTCACAATTACACAACACGCCACCTTGCCACTTCACCACAGGCTCTTTCTGTGTCATAAATTATCCACAATTATTTATAAAGCCTACATGCCAGAGCCATGGTTCATCCCTTAAAAACCAAAATTTTGCAAGAGCCAAGGCTTGAGCCCAAGACTTATCTGGCACTTCCCAGGACACTTAACCACTAAAGCAGGCATTTATTTATGTCATTCACTTGCACAACTAAATTCCAATTCCTCCGATACGCGAAGCCCATTTCTTCTAGGCCCAAAATTCTGGGCGTTACACATGCTTTCTCCTTACATCAACTATATATTGTCTATTGAAGCCATCAGAAACTAATCCCTCTATGGGGGATTAGCGAGTGGAGGTATGATCTGTTAATTGTTTTGTAGGGTTACTCAACTGATCAGTTTTCGCGTAAGGAAGAACGTGAAAGAAACCCTAGGCCTGACAACCCCGAAAAGTTATCAAGGTTAGAATTAACCCAAAATTGGCATTGCCAAACCGTGAACACCTTAACCCCAAACCAGTCTAAACTGTGAGATCAGATGATAAGTAGTTCTTGCTGACTTGTTACGTTATTGGAAGATTGGAAGATCCTGCTAAGGTAGTGACTAGTTGATTAACGAGGAACCCGAAACGATAGTTGATGGAGATTACCGAAGCGAGCTAATCACACATAATCAGATTTGATTTATTCTCCCTTTCAATCTCTTAAATTTTATCTATTTTTTTGTTATTTTGTTTTTACTATTATTATTATAAAACCCCAAAAATCATTTATTTCATTTCAAGCTTAAATGACAAGTTTACAATTTCAAGCTTACTTGGACCCTAGTAATCCATTTACTAGCCATTAGACCTGTACAAAATGACATTAAACAACCTTAAAATATGTTAAATCAACCATCCAAAGTGCCTAACCAATGTACCATCATTGATACCACAAGTATACACAATTATAAAACAAGATGAATTATCAACCAAAGCCTTTCAATTCACACAACTTAACATCCAATCAATATGCCTATCATAAGCACCTCAAATCACAACATTCCAATGTAACACATACAATAAACTTGCACTAAAAATAGCTTCCTTAGTTCACATATAACATAATAAGTTAACTACTTGCATTTAAGATCACACTTTAAAGTTTTGCATATTAAAACAAAAGCAAATACAAACAAGCCTATTACATGCCATATAATCCAATATAATGCTCCAAAAACTACTGAAAATGGATGGATAGTGTGACTTGAGTGTTGATCTGACCATCCAACCTTCAAAAGTATCTAAAAGAACAAGAAATAACACAAGTAAGCTCTTTCAAGCTTAGCAAGTTTGACGTACAAAAATGATAAATCTTACCTAATTAAATACAAAAAATCATTCAATAATAACTGAACTATATGTGTTTCCTATCATCAACAATGTTAATTGATAAAATTCACAAGTCAAATCAAGATTCAAATAATACTTTCCGAGAATATATATATGTCCACAATAGTCTCAATTATAGATATCATTACTGTAACACCCCTAACCCGTATTTGTCGCCGGAATAGGGTTGCGGAGCATTACTGAACTTATCACTTAAACAAACATACATTTCACATACATTTTTCATTTCCAAATAAAAGTCATTCACAATCATTCATACAGTTTCTAATACAAGCCTACGAGGCCTAAATCATACATTAGAAGTGTCTTGGGACTAAACTGATAACTCAGGAATTTTTCAAAAAACATAGAAACTTTCCAAAATACAGGGGACATACGCCCGTGTCACAAGCCATATGGACATTCGAAATGGGATCACATGGCCATGTCCCAGCTTGCGTCCAACCCCATGTAACTTCCTGACTTGGGTTCACATGGCCAACCACACGCCCTTGTGACTAGCCCGTGTGCCAGGCCGTGTTATAGACCGTGCCAAAACTATAGGTATACTGACTTATGCCACACGGCCAAGTCACACACTCATGTGCTAGGCCGTGTGAAGCATACTGACTTGGTTTCTAATCAAACACCAGAGGACACACGGCCATGTCATCAAACCGTATGTCACACATGGTTGGGACACACGCCCGTGTCTTTGCTCATGTGGAGAAAAATAGGCCATTTACCAAGCCATCCTTTTCACCCAAATTAGCATTTACCTACACAAACCAAATTGCATATACCCACAACTTCAAATGGCATTGAAACTCTTCTAAACCAAGTTCAATTTATGCTATCTCAATACCATCAATCACAAGACACACAAGTATCACAATTTTCCATTCAATTTCATACCAATTTCATATTGACAAATCACTTATATGGTCACTTTCAATTATGCATCATTTTACCTAGAACCACAAGCATACCAGTCTCAAATCTCAACCATTTTCTACCCTCAATACCAGTTCTCAACAATACATTCACATAGTAATTAAACACCACAAATTAAAAGGCCATTTGCACATAAATACATACATAACCAAAATATACTTTATTTACAAGCCAAATCACTTGACTAAACCCATTATAAACATATAAACCATATTAACCACAACTCTTATACATGCTATATAGTCAAAAACACAAGTTCAAAAGTACCAAAATGACAGCTTGATAGTGTGATGAGATCTCCGATGACTACCAATCCGAGCAGGCTCCAAAATCACTATAAAATACCAAAAAGTAAACAAAGTAAGCTATAAAGCTTAGTAAGCTCGTATGCTAAATAAGTAAAACTTACAATTCAAATACTTAAACATTACATAATGCAATTGAATTTAAATTTAAAACTTAACACATGTTCAATCTAAAGGTTAGATATGAATTCCATCTATTTTCTCAATTCAATGATTGTATAGTTCACGTACATACATGTACTAACTCGTATCAATTTCATACTCTTCCAATTTACCCGTTGAACCATTTGGAATAATATCGGATACTCGGGAATCTCGCACCCTAAGTGCCAATACATAACTGAAGCTATCAAAAGGTCTGCTCACACAAGCTGATGGTCAAGACGTAACTACACGGTGCTGCTCACACAAGCTGGCGAGGATCCGCAACACATGCCGGATAACTCAGCCATCATTAAAACGTACAGACCAGCACCCAAATCACATAACCCTTAATGACATGTCATTTGTATCCTATCTATTCCTAAGGTTCAACCGGGATTTAACATTGTCGAATCTTTGTTGAACATTTCCATAATATCGTATTCACAATTAATTCAATAATAAAGCATTTAAAACACAATTATATTAATGCTTATTAACATATGAACTTACCTCGGATTAATACAGAGAGAAACGAGTTATCAATCAACTATCTTGTTTTTCCCTCGATCTAATCCCGAACTTCATTTTTCTTGATCTATATATAATCAAATTTAACTTATTTAATTATCATTCTATTCAATTTAGTTCAAAATTTATAGTATGGCAAAATTACACTTTTGTACCTGACATTTCAATCTCTTTACAATTTAGTCCCTAGCTCATAAAAATGTAAATTCATGCAATTAAGTCCTCACCCATGCTAGCCAAATTTCCCTTATTATCATAGCAATACATATTTTTCATTATTTCACACATTTACCGTACAACTTATCACATTTCTCAATTTAACCCCTAATTTGCAATTTCAACCAAAATCACTTAACAAATGTTGGTTATTAAGCAACAACTATTCATTTTCTATAATCAAACATCAAAATACACACATATTTATCAATGGTAAAACCCTAAACCTTTAACAATTTTGCAAATTAAACCCTGAGCTAGCTAGATTAAGTTACAACGACTCCGAAAACATAAAAATCATTAAAAACGGGACAAAAATCACTCACCAATTGCACACACAAGCTTGGCCGAATGTAAAGAATGAAAATGGCTTCTTTTTGCCCTAGTTTCGATTGAATATGAAGAAGAAAAATATGATACCTTGTTTTATTTCATTTCTTATAACATTAATTATCAATTACCAAAATTAACCTTAAAAATTATCATAAATTTCAAAATTACCAAGCCATTATCATCCACTAACATATTAATGGGCTATTTACCACATAAGGACCTCCACTTTAAAGTTCCCTAGCTATTAGACACCTTTAGCTATTAGAACTCAAGTTTTATACTTTATGCGATTTAGTCTTTTTTATCAAATTAAGCACTCAAACAATAAAATTTCTTAATGAAATTTTTACACAATCATATTATGATGCTGTAGACATTAAAATAATAATAAAATAATTATTTCAACCTTGGATTTGTGGTGTTGAAACCATTGTTCCGATTTGACTAAAAACGGGCTGTTAAAATTACATGTCATGTCATTCAAAGTCATTATATAAGTATAATACAATAATTTACAATCTAATGAACGACTTACAAAAACGAGTATACTAATCCATCTGAAGATACGCTAAATGCTCATAAGAGCTCATCCACTCGATAACACGCCAATTACTCTGAAAAGCTAATCCACCCGATAACACACCAATTGCTCCAAATAGCTAGTCTAATCGAAAACACGCCAAAACAGGGAGTATAACACGAGATTTCGCAACAAATGTTGAACCTTGGCCTACTGGGGAAAAATATATATATCACACCACATCAATCTCAGCTCCAATCCCCACATGACACGCCGTCATTCAATTGTACTCTATCTCGCGCTCATTCGATCTAAGTATTGAAATTCAATAATATTTCTCAAATAACTTTACATCAATAATAAAACTATTATATCTATTATATCATATTATACCATCAAACATTTCATATATATATTAAATTACAAACCATACGAACTTAACTGGACTAAACTGTAATAGTCGAGAAGTTTAAGGACTATTCTGTAATTTTTCCTTTTTCACGTAAATCAACAAGGTCTTGATCTAAAATGTAAAATTCCAAATTATTAGCTTACATTTCATTTTCCAATTTACTTTACATTTTATACCCTTTTATTTTTTGTAATTACATAATCACACCTAAGTTTTACAACTTTTTCAATTAAGTCCCTTAACCCAAAAATCATCAAACTAACCATTTTTCTCAAGTCAACATTACAGCTGAGTATTCAAGGATTCTAAATAGTCCACAAAAATTTCATATTCACTATTAATCCTTAAAATTTTGACATTTTAACAATTTAATCCTTTAATAGAAAAACTAATTAAAATCACTTTACAAAACAACCAAAAATCAAAATCAAAGCCTCAAATATATAACTAACATCACAAAAAACCAAGATTCATCAATGGTAACTTCAAAAATTTTTAACAGATTCAAAAACGAAGGTACAGGCTAGCTGGACCTAATTGCAACAATTTAAAAAACATGAAATTTACAAGAAATAAGTATCAATTTCACTTACATGCAATGGAAAAAACCAAAACTGAAGCTTCACCTCCTTAACAAATTGAAGAAGAAAATAAAGATGAAATGTTTTATTCTTTTTTCAATTTTGTTTTTATTTTCATTAATTTACAAAATTGCCATTGGAGATATATTATTTTATCATTTTCAATCAAATTGCCATCCCACCATATTAATTAGGGCCTAATTGCTATTTAAGTCCTTCCTCATTTAGTAAATAAGCTATTTAACTACCTAAACGATAAAATTTCCTAACCAAGTTTTAATACGACTCTAATGACTCCGAAAATGTTATTTAAATAATATTTATGAGTCGACACAATGAAAATTTGTGGTCCTAAAACCATTGTTTCGTCACCATTGAAAAATGGGTCGTTACAAGACATTAGTACATCTAGAGACGTCAATACCCCAAAACCCAACCTAGATATTATGACCGGATCTTGAAAGTTACAGTGACTACATGGACCACCAAAATAGCCAAATAAAATTGTTCTTTGAAAATCGTCATTTTGTTAAGGTTTACATAGCTCGTCATATTTGTTAAAACATCAAATTTGAGGCCGTCTTTATAATTATAGTTCATTTACTTAGTAGTTACATTTTGGATAAAAAACCACATTCATGTTGTAACAACCCTAACCCGTATCCGTCGCCGGAATAGGGTTACGGAGCATTACCAGAACTTTCAAAACATTTTCAAATAATTTAAACATTTACTATTCATTCCTTGAGATTTATTCATAACGTCCCTTAAATGGATCCTTAAGGCCCAAAATGAGCACTAAAATCAAGTCAGGACTTAATCGAAAACCCTAAGAATTTTTTGCAAAATTTCAAAATTTTTCCAACGTGCAGGGCTCACACGCCCGTGTGGTTCAAGGGACACGCCCGTGTGACCCTGGGACACACCCGTGTGACCCTGGGACACACCCGTGTGACCTTGGGACACACCCGTGTGACCCTGGGACATGCCCGTGCTACAGGCCGTGTTCGACACTATGTAACTCTCTGACTTGTGCACAAAGCCATGCCACATGCCCATGTGCTAGGCCGTGTGGTTAACTAATTCAATTCGAAATTAGGTGCAAGTTTCACACAACCAAGACACATGCTCGTGTTCTAGGCCGTATAGCACACATGGCTGTGTCACACGCCTGTGTCTCTACCCGTGTGCTCAATTTTTAGCATTCTGTTTCTCAAAATTAAGGTGTAGCGGACACACGGCCTAAGTACACGCCCATGTACTCGGTAGTGTGTCACACACGGTCTAGACATACGCCCGTGTGTCTGCCCGTGTGGATAAAAATAAGCCATTTCTAGCTTCATTTCTCACCCAAAATCACACCAAAGGCCTGCACTTAAAACTCACATCCAATACCAACCATTTCAAGCATTTAAATTAAGCATACTCTGTCATTCAACAAGGCATATCATTGCATGCATATGTGTTCATAAACTTACCTTGGTTTAACTTAAGCATTAACATCATTTAATCACATATGCTTAACATAACACATGTGTATATATCATAATAACCTACTTAATCATACCAAAATAAACCATTTCAAGCTAAGCCAACGGCTAGGTTACAAAACATCATTTTCAAGCCACTATTGGCCAAGTTGTCCTATAAATGCCATTATACCCAAATGATTCTACCATAAATACCCAAAATAGCTAGTAGATAGTGTGACGATGCTCCAATAACCTCCAACCTTCGCGAGCTTTCGAGCACTATAAAATAGGGGAAACTAAAACGGAGTAAGCATTACATGCTTAGTAAGTTTGTATAACGAAAACTAAACTTACCAATCCCGTTCATTAAATCTAAGTATACAATATCATGTTTTTCATCCATTTGGCATAATTGCCTAAACGCATGCATTTAATTAAACATGTTAGTCACAAAATTCTTCATATACATCAAGTAGGGATAGATGAGCTCATCATGCAATATTCTTTCAAGACATTATCATTTCATCTCATAATACTCATACCATGTTAAGAGTTGTGTCCATTGAATCATTGAAATCCTGATGGATGCTCAAATGGTACACTCAAGGTGTATGATTCAGTAACTTGTCAATTCTTTTCAAGAGTACCCATTAGAGCACTTATTCAAGGAACACACTTTCGAGCCACATGACGTATAATAGGATTACCAGTCCAGGCTAAATCCTAAATGTAACATATACTTGAGAGATATCGTATTAGGATTACCCGTCCAGGCTAAATCCTTCCTATAATGAGGTCAATAGGATTACTCATCCAAGCTAATTCCCGTCAGCAACAAATGCAGGACCTCATCCATTTTTGGGAAAGCTTATATGTTCATCGGAATTCAATATTCAATTGGGACATAACCCTTTTTTACCATTTTCAAGATTGTACTAATTTCTCATATTGTAACATCCAAGTAAATCACAAAAATGAAAATCACATTTCATACAATCACAACATTTAATTAAAATAATTACATGCTCGATTAAGTTACACGAACTTACCTCGACACTTGTTCGCGTCAGTAATCTGCTAATCTAAAAAATTTTCTTTTCCTCAATGTAACCTCGAATGTGAGTTGTCCAGATTTAAATAAATAGCTTTAATAATCAATTTCTCATATTTCATAGTCACTTGGACTCAACTTACGTCCTAGGCAAAATTATCATTTTGCCCCTAGCTTTTCCATAAATTCCAATTTCGTCCCTAGGCTCAGAAAATGAAACTTGTGCAATTTACTCCCTATTCCAAGCCTAACCAAAATCCCATTACAAAATTTACAGCACATGCATTCATAAAAATTCAGCATTTTTCTTCAATTTCACAAGTTTACATTTTAGTCCCTAAATCATGTTTTCATCAAAAATCACTTTGTAAATGTTGTTTATTTATCAACAACCTATCCTTTTCTACCATAAATGTCTAATTTTCAGCATATTCAACCATGACCCAAATTTTATACCTTTATAACTTTTCAATTTAGTCCTCCAAATAGATAAATTAAACTATCCTGGTTTCAAAATTATCAAAATTACTAAAATCGAGACAAGGGAACTAACCCAATTAAGCTATGAAAGTTTCTTCTCTCTCTCTTAGGGTTTCATGTATTTTAGGTTGAAGAAGATGAGAAAATAAGATGATATTTTCTTTTCATCTTTTAATTAATTAAATATTTTTCAAATTCTAATTTAGTCCTTGCCCTTTTTCTAAATTTTCATGGATAAGTCACCAAAAATCTACATTTCTTGTGACAGCCCTAAAGTGACCCAAGTCGGAAACCGGTTTCGGGACCGCTAAACGGAGTCACTAAATTATTTGAGTATGATAGTTACTGTCTAAATATGTGAATATGCATGTGTGATAATTTCTTTATTGAATTTTTGCTTAATTATAGGGGAATTTTAGTGATTAGGACTTATGTGAGAAAATTTAGAAATGTGCTAGGCAAATGTAAGGTGGCCTATTAATACATGTGGGAAAAGGGTTGTCCTTGCATGTCAAATAACCCCTTTTCCTAAGGTGAGTGGCCGGCCATGACTAGGTGATGGGCAAGGAAAACATGTCCTAGACATGTTGGCCTAGTGCATGATGTAAGGGAGAATAAAGAAATGGAAAAAAAAATGATGAAAAAAAATGGGTGTGGATGTTCTTTTGCCGTGAGAAACAAAGAAAAAAAAGGGGAAGAAAATTTGTTGCTCATCCTTGGGTGCCTTGGCCGAATAGAAGAAAGTTAATTGAAAAAAAAATATTAGTGTTCATCTTCTACCTTAGGAGCCGAAAGTTAAAGAAGGAAGGGGGATATGGCATTCGGTCATCTTAAGCTCAAAAACAAGGTTAGTAATTCTTGTTAGATTTTGGGATTTTAGCTTAACTTAAGTTATTTACTAAGTTCTTCAATTAGCCCATGCTAAAATTTTGGTTTTGGGTGGTGAATGAAGCATTCAGCCATGGTTGATAGTGAAGAAATTTGATTACCTTCTTCATGTTTGAATGAGTAATTGTGGATGGGTGAAGTATGAGTTAGTTAAATGTTCATATAGGTGGTTTGGGTGGTAGGAAAAGAAATCGGCTTGTGTGTGTATGTGTAATTGCGAATTTGAACTAGGAAGTTATTGAGTAATGTTTGTATTTTAAGTGATAGAATAGAGTGAATGCTTGGAATGTGATGTAAATGAATTATAAGTTGGATTAAAGGCTGTTATATTGTCTTATCATTTCCGGAATGTGCTTTGTCAAAGAAATTGAGGGTTGATGTTTAAGTAATGTAAGTATAGGTATATTCGCTTGTAGTTTTATAAATGTGATATGAGTGTTAAGTCCGAATAATGTTTAAGTACGAATGTATTTGGATGGATGTGTTTATGAGTATGACTTGAGATAAAACGGTGTTAGTCATTATAAATAACCATAATTGTAGAATGTGTTAAATATATATATTCGCCTTAACATAGATATGCATATATCTATAAAGTTGTTAATGCCCAAGAAAGATGTTGGGTTGTGCATGACTAGAGAATATATGTATACATGCGTATGGTGTTTGATAGTTAACCAATAAGTCATATGTACCTCAACCTTATAATATACATGTGTTATATTAAATCGTCTATTTGAATTGGAATTAAATGAATTCAATTGTTCTTAAACAAGCTCAAGAGCTTAAAGGATCGAAGTTGGATAAGGGAAAGAAAAGTAATTGAATAGCCGTTGAAGACGTTCGAAAACATCCGAGGTAAGTCATTAAGCATATATTTGGTGTTGAGGTAAATGACCATAATATATACATAATTGTGTTTAAATGAGTTGATGTGTAAATGAAAATGTATGTGTATGGAATGATGCCATGGTTGAATGTATAAAGGCAGCAACATGCATAAGGTATTGGTCTCGGCACTAAGTGTGCGGGTATAAATGGACACAAGGACAAGATTGGCACTAAGTGTGCGGGTTTAAAATTGTACAGCACTAAGTGTGCGAACTAAAACATATAGCACTAAGTGTGCGAGCTGAAAGTTATATAGCACTAAGTGTGCGAGCTGAAAATATATAGCACTAAGTGTGCGGATTCACTATATGCTCTTGCGTTACAATTGGCACTTGAGTGTGCGACATTATCGAGTTAATCCGGACAGCGGATCGGTAAGTACCTTGAGCTCATGACGATTAGGCAATACGTTCATGCTCGGGTTGAGCTTGGTAAGCTTTAAATCTATGTGATGATTGCAATTGTATGATTGTGGTGTGAATGAGTTGGTGTGTAAAATGCCTCAAATATCTTATTGTATAAAATATGAAATGTGGATGTATGACTTGGTATGAGATTGAACCGAAAGGTCCGAGGAATTATGGTATAGTTTCGATATGGATGAAGTACCTAGCCTCGTTTATTGTTTGATGTTGCGAAAATTTTATTAATGGATGGTTGATGAATGCTTATGACTTACTGAGTTATAAACTCACTCGGTGTTTTCTTGTCACCCATTTTAGGTCTCTTGGACTCGTATTGTTGCGTGCTCGGAACCGTCATTGAAGTCATCACACCGGCTGGAAACCTTTTGGTATTGTCTTCTTAGTCGATCTAGGAGAACATTTGGCATGTATAGGCTATTTTGTTTTGTTGAAATTTGGGTTGTAAACTTTAGCCATGTGAAAATGGCCTATGTGGTCGTCGAGTGGGATGCTAGAACCTATAGCCACGAGTCTTAGAAATTTTAATTTTGATAAGGTGGCCATAATTTGTGTCATGTATAATGGATGATTAGTAAGGCCAAGGAAAGATTCACGAAATTGTCATAGTCTACTGCAGTAACTGTTGCGGGCAGCAGCAGTGAGATGAGATTGAAAAATCACTAAAAATAGTAGAAGTATAATTAAATAGTGAATAAATTATGAAATTGAACCTTGATGAATCTATTTTTATATGGACGAAACGAAACGACCATATGAGCAGTATACTGAGAGATATTAAAGTTCTCGTGAGACAGGGCCAGAACGGTTTCTGGGTCCCCTGTCTCGACTTTGAAAATTTACCATAAATTATCTAGAAGGAATTATAAGTTTTACCTTATATGTGAAGATTCCCATTTGAGTCTAGTTTCATTAGAATCAAACGGCATGAGCATTGAAGCTCTGTACGAGAAGATATTAAGGTCGAAATGCGCAAAGGTCAGTGTAGTCGACCCCTGTAACATGGGCGAATTTAACTAATAAACTGTACGAATTGCCCCAACCAAAAATTATAGAAATAAATCCATGGATAGACATATGAGTCTAAATTCAGGGAAAATTTACGGAATCAGTTTCCGAGTTTTGAAACTCAAGATATGATTTTTAAGGCGACAGTGATGCAGTTAGCTAGCCTGCCTTGGAACAGCAATCAATATTACAAAGAGAGAAATAAGGGAAGTGAGCCGGTAACACCACGTGTTCAAATCCGGTGACGATCTCGGGTTTGGGGTGTTACATTTTATTGGTATCAGAGCTATGGTTTAGTCGGTTCTAGGACTACCATAGCGCGTGTGAGTCTAGCTATACATGCCAAATGGTTAGTGCTTAATAATGTGATGACTTCGACGGTTGAAATTTTTGTTTTGATTAACAAATGGAACCCAGGGTAGAGAGACCCTTGGCGAATGACGTTGAAAGTGTAGCGGCTGCTCCCGCGCAAGGGACACCGCTTGTTGAGCCTCAGTCATCCGCGAATAATCAAAATGAAGGGGCGAAACAAGCCTTCTTCACCATGATGAATGAGTGGGTCGCGCAATATGCCCGAACCAACCCGGCTGTCCAACCATTCCCAAATTTAAATACTCCACCCCAAAGCCCACAATGCCTCCGATTCTCGATCCCGTGAGGTGAGTAAACCACCAGTAGACTTGATTAGGAAGCGCGGGGGAGGAGTTCAAGGCCATAGTTCTTGATGATGCCAAAAGGGCCGATTCGCTCGATAACACCATTCGGTGTTTGATGAACTATCATGCACACCCGATGAATGTCTTAAGTGTGCTATATCCTTGTTGCGGGACTCAGCCTACTATTGGTGGAGGACTTTGATTTCCATAGTCCCCAAAGGAACAAGTTACTCGGGATTTCTTTCAAACGGAATTTCGGAAGAAATATATTAGTCAACGGTTCATCGATCAGAAGCGTAAGGAATTCTTGGAGCTCAAGCAAGGCCGTATGACAGTATCTGAATACGAATATGAGTTCGTAAGACTTAGTCGGTATGCTCGGGAGTGTGTGGCTGATGAGGTTGCTATGTGCAAAAGATTTGAAGAAGGATTGAATGAAGAGTTAAAGCTACTGGTGGGTATTTTGGAGATAAAAGAATTTGTAACACTAGTTGAATGAGCCTGCAAGGCGGAAGAACTCGGAAGGGAGAAGAAGAAGGCTGAATTTGAAGCTAGAGATTATCATAAAAGATCGACGGGCAAAGCTCCGTTCTCGGCGGTAAAGAAGTTCAGGGAGGACACAAATAAGTCGAGGGCGACTGCGGGAATTTCCATCAGGGCCCGACCATTGACGGACTCCCGAGCTACTTCGGTAGCTAGTGTGGGCAATAATCATCAAGAGAAACCTGAATGCCCCCAATGTGGAAGACGACACCTAGGTGAATGTTGGGGTAAGTTTGTTAATAGGGCCTGTTACGGATGTGGTTCGAAGGACCACTTCATTAGAGATTGCACGAAGCTAGATGAGAGGAATAAGACGCAAAGTGCAAGACCTAGTGGAACGACGGCTGGAGGTAGGGCCCCGAGAATTTCTGGAGGTAGGGGTGGTAATCAGAGAGGAGCCTCTGATACGCCTGTTCGATCCGAGACCCGTGCTCCTGCTAGAGCATATGCCATCCGCGCACGAGAGGAGGCATCCTCCCTTGACGTTATCACTGACACTTTTACTCTCTTTGATACTAGTGTGATTGCATTGATTGAACCCAGCTCTACTCATTCATATATATGTGAAACCTTAGCATCTAGTAAGACTCTACCTGTTGAGTCTACTGAGTTCGTAATTCGGGTGTCAAACCCTTTCGGTCAATACGTACTTGTTGAGAAAGTGTGCAAGAGATGCCCCCTAAAAATTCGAGAATCTTATTTTTCGACCGATCTAATGCTTTTGCAGTTTGACGAATTTGATGTTATTCTTGGAATGGATTGGCTCACCGTACATGAGGCAGTGGTGAACTGCAAAAAGAAAACCATTGATCTGAGGAATGCAAATAACGAGATAGTCCGAGTTGAGTCTACGGACCTAAAGGGGTTGCCAGTTGTAATGTCATCAATGATGGCTCGAAATATGTAAGAAAGGGTGCGAAGCATACCTTGCATATGTACTTGATGACAAAGAGTTAGAAAAGAAACCCGAATCTGTGCCGGTGGTTTGTGAATACCCGGATGTTTTTCCCGAAGAATTACCGGGTTTACCACCTGTTCAAGAGGTAGAGTTCGGCATCGAACCGGTACCTGGTACCACTCCAATTTCGATAGCTCCGTATCGTATGGCATTAACGAAATTAAAGGAATTGAAGGTTCAATTGCAAGAATTGACGATTTGTTTGATCAATTAAAGGGAGCCTCAGTGTTTTCAAAGATAAATTTGAGGTCGGGGTATTATCAGTTGAGGGTCCAAGAATCGGACATACCCAAAACTGCTTTTAGAACGAGGTACGGTCACTACGAATTCTTGGTGATGCCGTTTGGGCTCACTAATGCCCCTGCGGTATTTATGGATTTAATGAATAGAATTTTCAGGCCATACTTGGATCGGTTTGTAGTTGTATTTATCGATGACATTTTGGTCTATTCGAGAGACGAAACTGAACATGCTGAACACCTGAGGCTAGTGTTGCAAATTTTACGAGATAAGCAGTATTACACAAAGTTCAGTAAATGTGAAATTTTGGTTGAAAGGGGTTAGCGTTTTGGGGCACGTGGTGTCCGCATCGGGTGTTCTAGTGGACCCGAACAAAATTTCAGCCATAGTCGATTGGAAACCTCCAAGGAATATTACCGAAGTTAGGAGCTTTTTGGGGCTTACCGGATACTATCGACGGTTTGTAAAGGGTTTTTCGATGATAGTGCACCGCTGACAAAACTACTTCAAAAGATGTTAAGTTCGAGTGGTCGAACGCTTTGTCAAAAAGTTTCGATCGACTAAAAATCTATTTAACCGAGGCCCAGTGCTAGTACAACCGAAGTCCGTAAAGAGTTTGTCATTTACGATGATGCATCCTTGCTTGGGTTAGGTTGTGTGTTGATGCAAAAGGTCGAGTTGTGGCTTACGCGTCGAGACAACTAAAGCCGCATGAGAGAAACTATCCGACCCATGACCTTGAACTAGCACCATAGTGTTCGCCTTGAAAATATGGCGGCATTACTTGTTTGGAGAAAGGTTTCATATTTATTCGGACCACAAGAGTCTTAAATATTTGATGACTCAAAGAGATTTAAACTGCGACAAAGACGTTGGCTTGAGTTATTGAAAGACTATGAACTCATCATTGATTATCATCCGGGAAAGGCCAACGTGGTGGCCGATGCTTTAAGTCGTAAAGCACTGTTTGCTTTGAGAGCGATAGATGCTCACCTATCCATTTCACCCGAGGAGGTGCTAGTAGTCGAATTAGAGGCCAAACCGTTGTTGATTCATCAAATACTTGAGTCTCAGAAGGTCGACGCTGAATTGGTCGCTAAGCGAGCCGAATGTGTTTCGAATGAAGAATCGGAATTTCAGATTGACGACAATGATTGCTTGACGTTCAAGGGACGATTATGTATTCCAAGGAATTCGGAACTTGTTTCGATGATTTTGAGCGAGGCTCATAGTAGTCGAATGGCAATTCACCCGGGGAGTACGAAGATGTACAACGATTTGAAACGTCAGTTTTGGTGGCATGGTATGAAACGAGACATCTCCGACTTTGTTTCGAGATGTTCAATATGTCAACAAGTGAAAGCGGAACATCAAGTGCCTTGAGATTACTTCACCGATCACGATACCCGAGTGGAAATGGAATCGAGTCACAATGGACTTTGTATCCGGACCGCCAATGTCGTGAGTAAGAAGGATGCGATTTGGGTCGTTGTAGATAGATTGACTAAGTCGGCTCACTTTGTCCCCATACGTCGGATTTTTCAATGGACAAACTAGCGAATTATGCGTTTCTCGATTGTGAGATTACACGGGTGCCTATTTCCATCGTGTCGGATAGAGATCCGAGATTTACCTCGCAATTTTGGAAGAAGTTGCAAGAAGCTTTGGGTACCAAGTTGCATTTCAAAGACCGCCTTTCACCCCAAACCGATGGTCAATCCGGCGGATAATTCAGATACTTGAGGATATGTTGAGATGTTGCATCCTCGAGTTCGATGGTTCATGGGAGCAGTATTTGCCTTTGATTGAATTCACTTACAACAATAGTTTTCAATCAAGTATTAAGATGGCACCTTACGAGGCTTTGTACGATCGTAAATGCCGTACACCATTGTTTTGGACTGAGCTCGGTGAAAGCAAAATTTTCGGGTGGATTTGATTAAAGATCTTTGAATGAAAGTGAAAGTAATCCGTGAGAGTCGAAGATAGCCTCCGATCGTCAGAAGTCATACGCGGATCTGAAACTTAAAGACATCGAGTATCAGGTGGGAGATAAAGTGTTTCTTAAAGTTGCGCCTTGGAAAAAGATACTCAGATTTGGCCGCAAGGGCAAATTGAGTCCGAGGTTCATCGGTCCGTATGAAGTATCCGAACGAGTTGGACCAGTAGCGTACCGATTAATTTTACCCCCTGAGCTTGAAAAGATCCACAACGTTTTCCATGTCTCGATGCTTGACGGTATAGGTCCGACCGTCGCGTAATCACTCCATCCGAGGTCGAGGTTCACCTAATTTGAGTTATGAAGAAAAGCGGTTCGCATTCGATGCGTGAAGTAAAAGAGTTGCGCAATAAGAAAATCCCATTAGTGAAGGTGTTGTGGCATAAACACGAAATGGAAGAAGCCACTTGGGAACTTGAGGACTCTATGAAAGAGCGATACCGAGCCTATTTACGGTAAGATTTTCGGGACGAAAATTTCTTAAGTGGGGAGAGTTGTGACACCCTAAAGTGACCCTAGTCGAAACCGATTTGGGACCGCTAAACCGAGTCACTAAATTATTTGAGTATGATAATTCTTGTCTAAATATGTGAATATGCATGTGTGATAATTTCTTTATTGAATTTTTGCTTAATTATAGGGAATTTTAGTGATTAGGACTTATGTGAGAAAATTTAGAAATGTGCTAGGCAAATGTAAGGTGGCCTATTAATACATGTGGGAAAAGGGTTGTCCTTGCATGTCAAATAACCCCTTTTCCTAAGGTGAGTGGCCGGCCATGACTAGGTGATGGGCAAGGAAAACATGTCCTAGACATGTTGGCCTAGTGCATGATGTAAGGAGAATAAAGAAATGGAAAAAAAAATGATGAAAAAAAATGGGTGTGGATGCTCTTTTGCCGTGAGAAACAAAGAAAAAAAAGGGGAAGAAAATTTGTTGCTCATCCTTGGGTGCCTTGGCCGAATAGAAGAAAGGAAATTGAAAAAAAAAATATTGGTGTTCATCTTCTACCTTAGGAGCCGAAAGTTAAAGAAGGAAGGGGGATATGGCATTCGGTCATCTTAAGCTCAAAAACAAGGTTAGTAATTCTTGTTAGATTTTGGGATTTTAGCTTAACTTAAGTTATTTACTAAGTTCTTCAATTAGCCCATGCTAAAATTTTGGTTTTCGTGGTGAATGAAGCATTCGGCCATGGTTGATAGTGAAGAAATTTGATTACCTTCTTCATGTTTGAATGAGTAATTGTGGATGGGTGAAGTATGAGTTAGTTAAATGTTCATATAGGTGGTTTGGGTGGTAGGAAAAGAAATCGGCTTGTGTGTGTATGTGTAATTGCCGAATTTGAACTAGGAAGTTATTGAGTAATGTTTGTATTTTAAGTGATAGAATAGAGTGAATGCTTGGAATGTGATGTAAATGAATTATAAGTTGGATTAAAGGCTGTTATATTGTCTTATCATTTCCGGGAATGTGCTTTGTCAAAGAAATTGAGGGTTGATGTTTAAGTAATGTAAGTATAGGTATATTCGACTTGTAGTTTTATAAATGTGATATGAGTGTTAAGTCCGAATAATGTTTAAGTACGAATGTATTTGGATGGATGTGTTTATGAGTATGACTTGAGATAAAACGGTGTTAGTCATTATAAATAACCATAATTGTAGAATGTGTTAAATATATATATTCGGCCTTAACATAGATATGCATATATCTATAAAGTTGTTAATGCCCAAGTAAGATGTTGGGTTGTGCATGACTAGAGAATATATGTATACATGCGTATGGTGTTTGATAGTTAACCAATAAGTCATATGTACCTCAACCTTATAATATACATGTGTTATATTAAATCGTCTATTTGAATTGGAATTAAATGAATTCAATTGTTCTTAAACAAGCTCAAGAGCTTAAAGGATCGAAGTTGGATAAGGGGAAAGAAAACGTAATTGAATAGCCGTTGAAGACGTTCGAAAACATCCGAGGCAAGTCATTAAGCATATATTTGGTGTTGAGGTAAATGACCATAATATATACGCAATTGTGTTTAAATGAGTTGATGTGTAAATGAAAATGTATGTGTATGGAATGATGCCATGGTTGAATGTATAAAGGCAGCAACATGCATAAGGTATTGGTCTCGGCACTAAGTGTGCGGGTATAAATGGACACAAGTGACAAGATTGGCACTAAGTGTGCGGGTTTAAAATTGTACAGCACTAAGTGTGCGAATCGAAAACATATAGCACTAAGTGTGCGAGCTGAAAGTTATATAGCACTAAGTGTGCGAGCTGAAAATATATAGCACTAAGTGTGCGGATTCACTATATGCTCTTGCGTTACAATTGGCACTTAGTGTGCGACATTATTGAGTTAATCCCGGACAGCGGATCAGGTAAGTACCTTGAGCTCATGACGATTAGGCAATACGTTCATGCTCGGGGTTGAGCTTGGTAAGCTTTAAATCTATGTGATGATTGCAATTGTATGATTGTGGTGTGAATGAGTTGGTGTGTAAAAATGCCTCAAATATCTTATTGTATAAAATATGAAATGTGGATGTATGACTTGGTATGAGATTGAACCGAAAGGTCCGAGGAATTATGGTATAGTTTCGATATGGATGAAGTACCTAGCCTCGTTTATTGTTTGATGTTGCGAAAATTTTATTAATGGATGGTTGATGAATGCTTATGACTTACTGAGTTATAAACTCACTCGGTGTTTTCTTGTCACCCATTTTAGGTCTCTTGGACTCGTATTGTTGCGTGCTCGGAACCGTCATTGAAGTCATCACACCGGCTGGAAACCTTTTGGTATTGTCTTCTTAGTCGATCTAGGAGAACATTTGGCATGTATAGGCTATTTTGTTTTGTTGAAATTTGGGTTGTAAACTTTAGCCATGTGAAAATGGCCTATGTGGTCGTCGAGTGGGATGCTAGAACCTATAGCCACGAGTCTTAGAAATTTTAATTTTGATAAGGTGGCCATAATTTGTGTCATGTATAATGGATGATTAGTAAGGCCAAGGAAAGATTCACGAAATTGTCATAGTCTACTGCAGTAACTGTTGCGGGCAGCAGCAGTGAGATGAGATTGAAAAATCACTAAAAATAGTAGAAGTATAATTAAATAGTGAATAAATTATGAAATTGAACCTTGATGAATCTATTTTTATATGGACGAAATGAAACGACCATATGAGCAGTATACTGAGAGATATTAAAGTTCTCGTGAGACAGGGCTAGAACGGTTTCTGGGTCCCCTGTCTCGACTTTGAAAATTTACCATAAATTATCTAGAAGGAATTAGAAGTCGTACCTTATATGTGAAGATTCCCCTTTGAGTCTAGTTTCATTAGAATCAAACTGCATGAGCATTGAAGCTCTGTACTAGAATATATTAAGGTTGTAATGCGCGAAGGTCAGTGTAGTCGACCCCTGTAACATGGGCGAATTTAACTAATAAACTGTACCAATTGGCCCGACCAAAAATTCTAGAAATAAATCCATGGATAGAAATATGAGTTTAAATTCAGGGAAAATTTACGGAATCAGTTTCCGAGTTTTGAAACTCGAGATATGATTTTTAAGGCGACAGTGATGCAGTTAGCTAGCCTGCCTGGAACAGCAATCAATATTACAAAGAGAGAAATAAGGGAAGTGAGCCCGGTAACACCACGTGTTCAAATCCGGTGACGATCTCGGGTTTGGGGTGTTACATTTCTTTAATGGTCTAATTACCATATAAGGACCTCTAGTTTTGAATTCCATAGTTATTTAATCCTTATAGCTGCTAGGATCCAACTTTTGCATTTCATGCGATTTAGTCTTTCTCGTAATTAAACACTTAATCGATAAAATTTTGATATCACAATTTTCACACGACACGTCTATCATAATACGGACCATATAATAAAATAAAAATAAACCTTATTTTTGGATCAGATTTGTGGTCCCGAAACCACTGTTCCGATTTCACTGAAAAATGGGTTGTTACAACTCTTCCTCCTTAACGATTTTCGTTCTCGAAAATCTTAAAGTAAAAAGATTAGGGTATTGCATCCTCATAGTACACTCCGGCTCCCAGATAGTCTCCTCTATACCATGTCGTTACCAAAGAACTTTTACTAACTCTACCTTCTTATTTCTTAACTCTTTTGTTTCCCAAGCTAGGATTTTGATTGTTTCTTCATTATATGTCATATTAGGTTGAATCTCTACCTCTGTAGGAGAAATAACATGTAAAGGAACGAATCGGTACCGTTGTAGCATAGACACAAGAAAAACATTATGAATTCGATCAAGTTCTGGTGGTAAGGCTAACTGATATGCAATAGGTCCAATTCTTTCTGTAATCTTATATGGCCCAATGAATCGTGGACTCAGTTTTCCTTTACATCCAAACCGAAGAACTTTCTTCTAAGGCGATACTTTCAAGAATACTCACCGACTTGAAATTCTATTTCCTTTCATTTCATATCAGCATAGGACTTTTGACAATCAGAGGCTGCTTTCAAACTGTCCCAAATCACTTTTACTTTTTCCTCGGTTTCATAGACTAAGTCAACTCCGTGTAACCTTTTCTCACTGAGCTCTATCCAATACAGTGGAGTTCTAAATTTGTGACCATACAAGGCTTCATATGGTGCCATTTTGATGTTAGGCTGGTAATTGTTATTATAAGCAAATTCAACCAAAGGTAAATATTTTTCCCAATTACCTTCAAACTCAAGTATACAACACCGAAGCGTATTTTCCAAGATTTGTATTACCTGTTCAAATTGACCACTTGTCTGGGGATGAAATGCAGTGCTAAAGTGTAATCGAGTACCTAGAGTTTCTTGCAATTTTCTCCAGAATCGAGATGTAAATTGAGGGTCTCTATCTGAAATAATGGAGACAAGCACTCCATGCAATCAGACAATCTCTAAAACATATAAATCAGCCAATATGTCCAAAGAATAATCCATACATACCAAAATAAAGTGTGAAAACTTCATCAACCGACCAACAATCACCCAAATAACATCTTTCTTCTTTGGAGACAGGGGTAACCCCGATACAAAGTCCATGGTAATTCTTTCCCATTTCGATTCTGGTATTATAACTAGCTGTAATAGCCCAGAAGGCAACTGATGTTTAGCTTTTACTTGCTGACATATCAAACATTTAGATACAAACTCAGAAATATCTCATTTCATTCTCGGCCACCAGTACATCTTTTTCAGATCATTATACATTTTATTACTACTAGAATGTATAGACATGTTACCATTTTGGGCTTCATTCAGAATCTCCTACACTAGTTTTGAACTTTTTGGTACACATATTCTGCCTTTTAATAACAGGCAATCATCGGTCTCGATCTGAAATTCTGAGTTAGGAGTCGATTCACTTTGTATCCGTTTTGCTTGCAACATACGATCATTTTTTCTGAGCATTAGAGATTTGTTGCAAAAACATTGGTCTAGCTTTTAACTCAGCTATAATTAGACCATCATCAGATAATGACAATCAAGTATTCATAGCTCGCAAGGAAAACAGGGATTGTTTGCTCAGCACATCAACAGCCACATTGGCTCTCCCTAGATGATAATCAATAACTAGATCATAATCTTTCAATAACTCAAACCACCTGTGCTGTCTCAAATTCAAATCTTTCTGTGATATCAAATATTTCAGACTTTTATGATCAGTGAATATGTGACATTTTTCACCAAACAAATAATATTGCTATATTTCATTGTAAACACTATGGCTGCCAATTGAAGATCATGTGTCGGGTAGTTTCTATCGTGTGGTTTTAGCTGTCTTGAAGCATAGGCTACTACTTTACCGTCTTGCATCAAAACACAACTAAACCATTCAACGACACATCACTGTAAACTATAAATTCCTTACCTGATTCTGGCTGAACTAACACTGGAACTTCTATCAATAAAGCTTTCAATATGTCAAAACTCTGTTGGCATTTGTCAGTCCACTCAAACTTTACATCTTTTTGCAACAAACGATTCGTCATAGAAGCTATCATTGAAAAATTTTTTACAAACCTCCGATAATAACTAGCTAGTCCCACAAAACTTCAGACTTCAGACATATTCTTTGGTGGCTTCCAATTAACAATGGCTGAAATTTAATTCGGGTCTTCTTTGACACCTTCAACAGATACTATATGCTAGAGAAAACTTACTTTTCGTAGCCAAAATTCACATTTACTAAATTTGGCATACAATTGTTTCTCTCGCAAAGTTTGCAACACTATTCTCAAGTGCTTCGTAAGTTCGTATAATGGAAACTAAACTCACCAATATCGTATAATGGAAACTAAACTCACCAATCTCATTCATTAACTCTAAGCATACAATATTATGTCTTCTATTCATTTGGCATAATTGCCTAAACACATGCATTCAATCAAACATGTTAGTCACAAAATTCTTCATATACATCAAGTAAGGATAGATGAGCTCATCATGCAATATTCTTTCAAGACATTATCATTTCATCTTATAATACTCATACCATGTCAAGAGTTGTGTTCGTTGAATCATTGAAATCCCGATGGATGCTCAAATGGTACACCCGAAGAGTATATGTAACAGCCCATTTTCGGTGAGATCGAAATAGTGGTTTTGGAACCACAAATTTGTGTCAAAAATAAAAATTTATTTTATTTTATGGTTGGTATAAAGATAGGAAGATCACATGAAAATTTTGGTACGAAAATTTTACCGATTGTGTGTTCAATTAAGGAAAGGACTAAATTGCATAAAATGCAAAGGTTGGGTTCTAGTAGCTATAGGTATCAAATAGCTATGGAATTCAAAACTTAAGGTCATTATATGAAAATTAGACCATGAAGAGTAGTTAGTAGATATTTTAATGACTCATCCATGGAAAATTTAGAAAAGGGTAGGGACTAAATTGGAAATCAATAAAATTAATAGATGATAATTAATTAAAAAGAAAAAAATCATCTATTTTCATATCATCTTCCCCAATTTTTCTATGGAAACCCTATGAGAGAGGAAGAAAACTTTTCAAGCTTAAAAAGGTATGAAATCAAGTCTCGTTTTTAGTAATTTCTATATTTTTGAAATCGGGATAGCCTAATCTTTCTATTTAGGGGATTTATTTGAAAAGATATCAAGGTATGAAATTTGGGTCATGGATGAATATGCTACAAATTAGAAATTTATGGTAGAAAATAAAAAGTTATTCATAGATAAACAACTTTTACAAAGCAAATTTTGATGAAAACTTGATTAGGGACTAAAATGAAAAAGTGGTAAAACGCATAGAAAATTCTAAAATTTGTGAAATGTATGTGATGTAAATGTAATATATAAATTTTGGCTAGGATTGGAAAGAGGGTTAAATTTCATGAATTTGATTTTCGGAGCCTAGGGACGAAATTGGAATTTTTGAAAAAGATAGGGGCAAAATGGTAATTTTTCCTAGGATGTAATAGGATGCAAATTTCTATGAAATGTGATAGATTAATAGTTAAATTTACTCATATATATCTGGAAACACCAACCACGAAACTAGATCGAGGAAAGCAAAAGGTTTCGGATGAGTTGAAATTCAAATATGAACTATTTTCAAGGTAAGTTTGTGTAACTTAAATATGTATGTTAATATGCTTAAATTGAATTGTATGATTGTGTTGATATGTATGAGATGATATACATAATGAAATAGTCATAAGTTGTGAAAAATGGAAAAATTGTAATGTTCCGATTGAATGTTGAATTTCGATGGGCTAAGAATAATAGTGTAACACCCCTTACCCGTATTCGACGCCGGAACAGGTTATAAGGCATTACCAAACTTAAACACAAGCAAACATAACTTTCGAGCCATAAAATTTGGCATCAAATTCAAACTTTTTGCATTTAATCATAAGGTCCCCAATACAAGCCTATGAGGCCCAAACGTGCTTTGGAAGTGGTTCGAGAACAAACAGGGGTCACATGCCCGTGTGGGTAGGTTGTGTGGTAACACACGCCCGTGCCCCTAACCCGTGTAACTCTCTGTTTGTCACCCAAGAACAAATTCAAGTCATATGGCCAAGACACATGCCTGTGTCCCGAGGCCGAATCCTTCAGAAGGCTGAGACATACGCTCATGTCTCTGCCTGTGTACTCGATATTGAGCATTTTGTTTTGCAACAATTTAGATGCGGAGGACACACGGCTGGATCACACGCCCATGGGACTAACCGCGTGTCATACACGGCCTAGACACATGCCTGTGTGTCTACCCGTGTGGACAAAAACAAGGCTATTTACCAAGCCATTTTGCCACCCTTATTCACACATACACTTACCCCAATTCAAAGGCACAAAACAATACATACTTGGGCAACCAAAACATCCATATTCATGGTTAAAACATATCAACTCAATGTCTTTATCTAACACATTCACTACATTTATGAAGCCCTAAATCAAACATACAAACTTAACATTCATTAGACTTCATTCAATTATTTTCTAGTTACCAAATTATACTCAAATTCCTTATCTCATCAATAGGTCACATTTCCAAAAATTCCACAATCATGCCATAAATCACATTTCCAAACATTTCACATTCACCAAGTATACCATGATCATATCAACATAGACATTGACACATATATGAATATACATAGGCTTACAACCATGTTAGCCAAACAAGCCAATTTACATGGCCAAATATCAAAACAAGCCTTTGACAATTACAAGCCATTACATTGGCTAAAATCATATGACACATATAACAAAATGACCGACTCCCTATACATGCCATAACTCAAAATACTTGAATTCATCTATACTCAAAATTGATAGCTTGATAGTGTGATAGGATCTCTGGTGATCTCCAACTTGAGCTAGCTTCATGGCACTATAAAACATGGGAAAGGAAGGGGCGTAAGCTATATAGCTTAGTAAGTCTGTATGAAAACAATAAGCAACTCTTACCAATCATTTACCAAGTCCAATAATATAAACACAAGATAATATAAATTACATTAAAACTCACAGTTATAACATATTCAGTAACATTGTTTGCTTTTTCAATTTGCAAGCGTAATTTAACATGTTTTGACATTAGCCTAACAGCCGTAATCTCTTTATTATAACAGATTTCCATAATCAACCAATCATTTCAAACCTTAAAATAAACAAGCACATTAATTATAAGTATTCCCTTTTCAAGCATATATTCCAACATCTTTCAATTGTTTAAAGCCCATATCTTCTCATAATCATTTTAATGGGCAATTATGTCAAATTTTCCTTTTTCTCATATCCGATAAATCACAATTTGTGTGAACCAAACATGCTAGATCATAACTCAATTTGGCCCGAAAGACAATTACACGATCGCCAACCTAATTTACCATATATTTCGTACATCACAAGTATAAATCAATAATCATAGGGCTTTCACAAAAACATTCTCATGGAAACCACAAACTCACAATATCATGAAGTCAAGGCTTATAAACTTTATGTACATACCTGTACAAATTCATAATACTTACATGCTCTTTCTCTTCTTTGACATGCCTATTAAAGTACCCATTGAACCACTTGGAATACTAAAGGATACTTGGGAATCTCGTACACACAGTACCGTACCAATGTCGTATCCCAGATATGGTCTTACATGTAATCTTGTATCGATGGCAATAGCCCACAGCTATGGTCTTACATGAAGTCTCATATCAATGCCATATCCCAGATATAGTATTACATGTAAATCTCAGTAACCCTAATGTCATGACATTTGTATCTTATCTATGACATTTGTATCATATCAACACCCATGACATTTTCAGTGAAAATCACTTAGCAAAAGTCGTTTATCATACATCAAACATACATTTTCTACCATTAAACATCAAAATAAACAAATATACAAATATCCATCATGGGTAAAATTTTAGACTTTGATTATGTCTTAAATTAGTGGTAGAAATAGATAGATCATGTTGCAAGGATTTCAAAAACATAAAAATCATTAAAAATGGGGCTAGAACGGACTTACAATCGAGCTTGGAAACTTGAAAAACCCTAGACATGTTTTTTCTTTGTAAAATTCAGCCATGGAAGGAAGATGGACAAAAATTAGCTTTTATTTTGGCTTTTTAACTCATTTAATTACCAAATTACTAAAATACCCTTAAAGAAAAACTTTAGAAACATACCTAACTATGTCCATTTTTGTACACCAACTTAACCAATGCTCTAATTACCATTTAAGAATCTCCAACTTAAAATTTCATAACAATTAGACACCTCTAGCTTATAGAACTCAAGTTTTACACTTTTTGTAGTTTAGTCCTTTTGACCAAATTGAGTGCCCAAACGTCAAAATTTTTTAACGAAATTTTCACGAAACCATCCGATAAAACTGTAGACTATAAAAATATAATAAAAATAAATTTTTTATGTCATATTTGTGGTCTCAAAACCACTGTTCCGACTAGACCCAAAATTGGGCTATTACAACTCCCCTCTTTTGGGATTTTTGTCCCCGAAAATCTTACCAGGAAAGAGATTAGAGTAACGTTCTCGTAGTTTTCTCTATCACATCGAAGAGTCCTCTTCGATGAAAATACTTTCAAAAGCACTCTGTCATCGATCTGGAATCCAATATCTTCAATTTTCAAATTTGTATACTACTTATGTCAGTCTGAATTTGCTTTCAACTTTCATGAATCAGTTTCACCTTTTTCCTCAGAATCACAAATCAATTCTACCTCATATGTAACACCCCAAACTTGGCCTAGACGTTATGGCCGAATCTGGTGATGTCACATTAAGTGTTTTTCGCAATGAGTGATATCGCTGAAAAACCTTTTCCATATTTACCTTTGTTATGTGTTCTTAATAAAGATTTTAGGATGTCTCGTTCAACTCCAAAATTTAAGTCGTTTGGAAAAAAGTTAATCATATTTAATTGTCATTAGTTCTAAAACATTATTTCTTGCGGAAGTTTTTAAAACATGTTGCATAAACGTGGTGTTTTGAAAAAAATTTTAACTTTTGAAAACCCACGTCCTACTACTAGCAGATATAAATCAAAATAATTAAAAACCCAAAATTAAAGATTAAAATTTAAAGAGGCCTTATTACAGTAAAATACCCAAAATAAAACTACTAATAATTTTAAAAACCCAATGAGAAAGTCCATGTGGTTGTGTGGCCACCTTCGAGTCCCTAGCAACACCGACCCGCTTAGGCCTGGGGATTACCTATACAGACAAACAGATGGGTGAGTTATGAAAACCCAGTGTGTAATCCCATATCAGATAATCATTCAGAGAGCGTATACAGTCTAGGCTTAAGCCCAATTCAGTAACGGTTTAGTTTCAGTTACGGCTTAGCCTATTACAGTATCAGCATCAGTGTGGGCCTGAGCCCATCTTAGTAACAGTACAGTACAAATATGCAATCAATAAATCCTACCCAACCAACCTCTACATTCCATCTCCGTCCAACCCTACACTCTATGTGGGGATAAAATCAACCCCCCCATCCCTACACTCCAAGTAGTACCGGTTGCGGCACTAATCAGTATTTGCAACAAAGCTGCCAGTACAGTACACTTCCTCCAATCACAATAAATCCCATCCCCATGCAATATAACATGCATCATGTCATAATAACATATGAGTGATCAATATATATAAAATGGCATGCTCAAACATAGTCATACATCTCATAGGGCATATCAGTCATTTTACCATGTAGAGGCATTTCAGTCATTTTATCAATTAGGGGGTCTAGGTACACTTACCGACCCAGCAGTAGGTCCACAGTCGTCTCAAGCGACCCATGCAACATTAACAGCCCAATCAGTGAAAATGGGCCTATAACCCATAATGTGGCCCCATGTGGGCCCACACGCCCGTGTGGCCCACATAACCCCAAAATGGCCTTGGCCATGTGGATTACATAGCCTGGCCCAATATTCTCCACACGTTCGTGTGATTTACTAGTGTGGGGCCCATGTACCCGTAGGGCCCACACAGCTCAGTTCAGCCCAAAATGACCTTAGCCCATTAAATCGCTCATGGGTGGCCTCAACGATTATACTCTCGTGTTTAGGCATTCGGACAACTACATGAGTGAGCGCATGCCCGTGTAGCATCAACGAACACTGATTTTTGCTTTTGCTGAACTACGATTAAGGTAGTGTTTTACACACCTTGTTTACGAAAAGGCGCAGAAGACGACGAGCACCAAACCTATATTCAATCAAGACACCCTGTCAGTCGTTTAATCAATACGGTTAATCACCCTCTTTTTAACTATATGATACCTACCTTGGTTGAACGAGTGTGGTTTAGACCGCTTAAACCGTTGACGAAGGTTGATTACAAACTCATTGACGGATATCTGCATTACAAGCGAGTTTTATTAATCATGATTGTTTATACACATAGCTTAAGTCAGCATATGTTAACTTACAAAAACACAGAACCCAAAAGTAGGGAATGAAGCATTCGGCCTACACCCTAGACTGCAAGCCAAAATACTCAAGTTGAACACGATGACTAAGAATAGAGTTACCTTCGATCTAGTGACGAGAGAAAGGTTTCGAACATTTTAGTATCACTTGTAAAATCCTTCACTCCTCGAGAAGTTCTAGAAACTGAAAAAAAAACCACAATAAGAGAGAGGAGATGAGAATCGACAATAAGAGAAAAAGACTATTCGACTCAAATAGTGTAGGAGAGAGAAGAAGAAGGAATCGTGTGCACTTACCGATTTGTCAAAGAACAATTGCCAAATAGAAAACAAAAGTACAGGGAGTAAGGGATGAAGTATTCGGCTTGGGTACCAAAAAGAAGGATATGATTAGACAAATGATTTGAGAGAGGAAAGAGAGAAAAAGGGAATAGAGAAAGTGTTCAGCCAATCAACAAACCGATTGAGGGAGGGAGAAGATTGAGTAATCGATTAAGAAAGGTCACAAACAGAACAAGAAACCCGAGAGAATAACTTGTCAAAATCGAAAGTGATAAGAGGAAAAGAGAGTGAGAATTCGGTCAAAGAGAGAAGGAACTCAATAGCAAAGGAAAGAAATAATGCCAATTTTGAAAAAGGTGAAACCGCAAGATACCCCAAAAGAAACCCTAACATTCAGCTACCCACAAATGAGAACCTCAAGACCAGATAGAAATCGAAAATTTGAGAGCATAACCCACCTCAATCGGAATTCCTGAGTGCCTACTATTCAAAACCGGCACACTACTCCCTCTCACCACAACTTCCCTTGATTTTCTCCTAAAATCCCTCCATCCCGTCCACTCCCCTCTCAACTACTCAATTCAAAACCCATTCAAACACTTTAGTATTTCGGTCAAGCCACAACACTCTCACGGTAAAGCAGCAAAATAAACACCCCACTGCACCTACCAAGATTCGAACCTTAAACCTCAAGTAACTACCACACGCCATTTATCCCCTAGACCAGCAAGCTCATTTTGTCATCTTATAAACACATTAATTTAAAAAGCTTACTGACTAGAGACGGGGTTTATCCTTCTAAAAACAAAACTTTTGCATAAGCCAAGGCTTGAACCCAAGACTTCTCATACTCTCCCAAAGCACATAACCACTAAAGCAGACATGCATTTGTGTCACAAACATACTAAAATAATTACTTAGGATTTTGGGGTGTTACATTGTATATCTCTTTCCAATCACCTTTGAACTCTAAAACATAGTGTCGAAGGATATCATCAAAGATCTAAATTACTCTCTTAGGCTTACCATCAATCTAAAGATGAATTACATTGCCAAGATACAATTGTGTACTCAAATTATATTCTCGATTATTAGGACATCTTCTTCAAATAACTGCAGATTTATTACTCCCTGAATAAATAAACAAGCTACTACTGGGTTTCGTACAACATTTTCTGCATAAGCTCTGGATAATTCATTGCACGAATTCCATCTCAGAGTAATAATAATAGAAATCAAATTCAAAAGTCGTCACACACTGTACTCGTTTAGATTACCACTCACTATCACATTATTGAGGTTCTCAATCTTACAAAGAAAACATCGTTTTTGCTTTTAAATTTAGCTAAATTCAGACTTCCATCAAATAAGATAAATCATGAAACCAACACTCATCAAATGAACAAAGGTTTTCCATTCAAGCATCTGCAACTATATTTACTTCCCCAAACGTTAATCGTTAACTATTCAAAATCTGTCAATAGTACAAGCCATCAACGCTGTCTTAATTTCATATTTTTTCGTAACATTAGATACTTTAAACTCTTGTAATCAATAAGCATATGCCATTTTTCATCAAACAAACAATGTCATCAACTCTTAACTCAGACATAATAGTGGCCGACTCTAAATCACCCATCGGACAATTCTTTTAATGAGATTTTAATCATCAGAACGTATAAACTGTCACTTCAAATTCTTGTATTAAAACACATTCCAATCCGTTCGATAGTGCATTACTGAAAAATCACGAATCCTTTACTCAATTCAAGCAGAACCTAGAACTAGTGTTTCAGTTAATAACACCTTCGACTGTTTTCAACTTTGCTAACATGCAACAGACCATTCAAATTTTCACAAATGTGATAACTTTATCAATCGGAACAGCTTGAACTCATGACAATATCATTCGATTAGAACAAATCTAATAGGTATACCTCTGTATCATACTTTCTAGAATATGAATTCTTCCTTCAAACTGTCTGTCTATTCACCTATAAATGTACAAGATTTTATTTTCTTACCTAAGGATAAACTTAAATGCATATAACTCAAGTTACCTTTCAACTGACCAGCTCACCCAGGTAAAAACAACTAAGGCGATCTCAACTATTAAATAAAAACTTATTAAAATACTCATTTCTTCATGTTGTTAAACAATTCAAACATACAATCTTTTATAATTCTCTTAACATGCTAATCAAAGATCTTTACAATTACATTAGCTCAAGAAAACAAAATATCCTTATTGAACTCATTGACCTTAATCAAACTTACCGGAGAAAAGGAAACCATCATCCAATTTGAGCTTGAACTTCCACTATCTATACCTTTGCCGATATTAATTCCTTTCACAAAAATTAGAGAAATCTTGATACCAGAATCACCACATTCCTATGATCGAACCAGAAATACACTCATAATAGACATAGTTATCACAAGCTGAAGAACACACTTTAAAGATGAGCCATGATTGATAATTAACGAAATAAGGATGATAAGAAAATTGAGATAAAGAAATCCAAGACGCAATACCATACTAGAAGTCCGAGAACATAACTCATAAGAAAATAATAAAGATCTTGAAGATTTCTCAGAGAAAACCAAAAGAAAAACAATGCTTACACACTCTGGAATCAATTGTAACAGAGATAATATATTTTCCAAATATATATATGTAGAACAAAACAAAATCCAGTAGAAATAGAAGGATAGCCTCACAAAAATTTTCACCATCAACTTTTATTCCAAACATAATAGAATAAAACCCCAAAGTGAGAGAGATAAGAAATGTTTATCATCAACCAACTAGACCAACAGTGCTTTCATCAACATTTTAATCAGCTAGCATTCTCATACGATAAGAATTTCATCAGAAAAGGAACAATCACATATATCTCTAAGGATAAATGGATATATAAAATACCTAGGAGCGATCATCATAATCTATTTAATTTCAATGTTACACTCAAACATCTTTACGATTCAAATATCATTTCTCTGACTAATTTATCATCACTAATCCTGTATTATCCCATTCACCAACGAAAATTAATCCAGAAGAAATTCCAACAAATACATACCTTAGACATCATACCTGAATGATTTGTTTAGCCGAGATTAACTCTTTCTTTAACTGTGACATCGCGAAATCCGAGTGATCTTTAGAATAACCTGACATCTTTTCCAAAACTGTATTCACTTGCCAAACTATTCTCAAATCTGACCACATTATTAGTTCTTCCGCTATTGAACTCTTTAGTCTCTCACTTGTGAGCTCATTCAACATAAATCTTGTGAAATTTCATCATAAAATACCACATTGGTAAAGAGGTGAGGTCGTAAAGCCTCTAACTCGACCCTCATATAGGCACACATGTGACTTAACATTCATCATCGTCATAATATCATCACAATTATATAAGTCACTTAAGGAAAATTAACATACATATTTATGTTACACGAACTTTCCGAGTATATTATTCAAACAAGTGCACTTATACATACATTCTATAACTTTTGAGTAAATTTACTTATTGCATTCACTTAACCAAACAAGTTAGGAACATAATATCATATGAATGACAAACAAACATGGATGAGCTTATCATAATATAAACTTTTATTTTGTTTCATAAAATCACCATAATCCATCGAAACACAACGTTCAACTAGAACAATGACATTTTACCCATATTTCTCAACTTATGGTTATTTCATTTTGTACATCATCACATACATATCATGAACTCTTATTCATACCTTTCCCAGTATCAACTTACCACAAACACATTTTCAAATATATTAGTATCACTTTTAGCATTTTCGAAAGTAGCTCGATTGGAAAGCATCTCTGTCTTAACAAAACAATTTCATTAAAGTTGGGAGATATCACACTATCACAGATTATATATGGCATGTATAGCTAGACTCTCACACATGCTAGGTTAGTCTGAGAATCGACTAAACCATAGCTTTAATACCGCTAAAGTAACACTCCTTACGCGTATTCGACATCGGAACAGGGTACGAGGCATTACTGGACTTAAACACAAGCAAACAGACACTTCTGAGCCAAAAAATTTGGCATTAAATTCAAACTTTTTGCATTTAACCATAAGGTCCCTAATACAAGCCTACAAGGCCCAAAACGTGATTTGGAAGTGGTTTGGGACTAAACCGAGAACCTTAAAAAATTTCACAACACTTGGAAAATTTTTGCTAAAGTAGGGGTTACACGCCCGTGTGGCTTGGGACATGCCCGTTTCCCTAACGCATCTAACTCTCTGATTGTTACCCAAGAACAAATTGAAGTCAAATGGCCAATACACACGCCTGTGTCCCGAGGCCATGTCTGTCACACAACTGAGACACACGGCTGTGTCTATGCTCGTGTGCTGATTCTGAGCATTCTGTTTTGCAACAATTTAGGTGCAAGGAACACACGGCCGGATCACACACCCATGGGGCTGATCATGTGTCACACATGGCCTAGACAAATGCCCGTGTGGACAAAAGCAAGGTTATTTACCAAGCCATTTTTCCACCCTTATTCACACATACACTTACCTCAATTCAAAAGTACAGAACAATACATACTTGGGCAACCAAAACATCCACATTCTTGGTTAAAACATATCAATTCAATGTATTTATCTAACACATTCACTACATTTATTAAGCCCTAAATCAAACATACAAATTTCACATTCAATAGACTTCATTCAATTACTTTCTAGTTACCAAATTATACTCAAATTCCTCATCTCATCATAGGTCACATTTCCAAAAATTACACAATCATGCCATAAATCACATTTCCAAACATTTCACATTCACCAAGCATACCATGATCATATCACTATAGACATTGACACGTATACGAATATACTTAGGCTTATAGCCATGTTAGCTAAACAAGCCAGTTTACATGGGCAAATATCAAAACAAGCGTTTGACAATTATAAGCCATTACATTGGCTAAAATCATATGACGTATATAACAAAATGACCGAGTCCTTATACATGCCATAACTCAAAATACTTGAATTCATCAATACTCAAAATCGATAGCTTGATAGTGTGACAAGATCTCCGGCGATCTCCAACTCGAGCTAGCTTCATGGCACTATAAAACATGGGATGTAATATCCTAAATTAGGGCTTAATCGAAATAGTGGTTTCGTGACCAAAAATCTGAGATAGAAATAATAATTTTATAATTATTTTGATGATTATGATATGATTGCATGATTGTGTGAAAATTTCGTGATGAAATTCTATGCCTAAAGTGCTTAAATTGAAAGTAGGGACTAAATCGAATAAGTTGCAAAACTTGCATTTTAGAAGTTTTTAGTATGAAATTGTTTTGGAATATTAATGAGGAGGTCTTAAATAGCAATTTAACCAATTTTAAGTTCATGGACAAAATTAGGACATGGAAGGAATTTGTGGAAAGTTTAGTAGTAATGGTATTTTGGTCATTTAGTTATTAAAATGAATTAAAAACAAAATTAAAAGCCAATTTTTGTCCATCTTCTTCATTAGGCCAAAATTGCAAGGGTTCTCCATAGCTAGGGTTTGTTTCAAGCTTCCAAGCTCCATAGTAAGTGATTCCAAGCCCCGTTTTTAATGTTCTTTACGTTTTTGGAATCCCGATAGCTCGATTATGCTTATGTTAGCAATAATTCAACCTAGGGTTTATATTTGGAAAAATACCCATAGGTGAAATTTGTGTATTTTGATGTTTTATGATAGAATATGAGGTTTTAAATTATGTTAGACAACTTGTGCTACTCGGTTTTGAGGGAAAACGAGCAAAAGGGCTTAATCGACAAAAATACCTAATAGTCACAAGTATATGTTAGAGAGAGAATTTGATGTTGCCATAGAAGGGAAAAATGATCAGCATGTTATAAAACATAAGAATAAGGAATAAAGTTTAATTCCCGAGCCTAGGGGCAAAAGTGTAATTATGCAAAAGTTTAGGGGCAAAAGTGTAATTTTTCCAAAGTTCGTATTAAATGCTATTTTGATGAATGTATGTATTAAATAAGATTAATTTGGTATTATAGATCAAGAAAAACGAGATTTAAGTCGCGATCGAGGAAAAGAAAAGATTGTGGACTAAATTGCAAAATCTTTATATTTTGATACCAAGGTAAGTTCATGTGTAAATGTAGTAACATAATTGTCATTTTAAGAAATTTAATGTTGTTTATATGATATGATGCTGATTATTATCATGAAATATTGTGCTTTGTGGTTATTGTTGAATAATATGTAATTATTATCACCGAAGTACCGATTTCGATATTCCGTGGAAGACGGCAAAGATGTGTGATCGAGGAAAACGCCCGTTTGAACCTTAGGAATAGATTAGGATACAAGTGACATGTCACTTGGATGGTTGAGCATCCGAACTCGTTGAGTTGAGTCCAAGTTTGTGAGATGTAACTAGGCATCCGAACTCGTTGAGTTGAGTCCGAGTTCACTTATGGATGCGAATGCCCGAGCTCGTTGAGTTGAGTCCGAGTTCACTTAGGGGCGGGTTACATGATTTCTTGATTACATATGAGGCACTTATGTGCAAATTATCCGTGTATCCGAGTTGTATTCCGATGTGTTCAACGGGTGAAATTTCTAGTGAAATGGAACACTTAAGATGCAACTGACGTTTTGGTAAGTGTTGTGAAATGGACACTTTGGATAGGTATGTTCTTAACCTTCGGGTTGAAAATAGATACAACAACGATAAGGTGGTAAGATGATGAATGATGTTTAGAAATGTGACATATGTTTTGGTGATACCATGCTAAAGTTGTTTGGTATATTTGTATTGTTATGTTACTTGTTATTTACATATGAACTTACTAAGCATTTATGCTTACTCCTCCTCTTTATTTACTGTAGTTTTGAACAAGCCATTTCGGAATCGGACGGTCGAAGGTTCGATCACACTATCCAAAGGACTTTCATCCGGGTAAATGGCTTGTAAAACTTAAGTATGGCATGTATAGCAATATACTTATTTTGTGTAAATAATTTTATGATATGGCCATGTTTGGTTGAGAAAATGTTTGATATTGATAAGTCATGGTGATGGCTAATTTAGATCATGTTTGATATTATGGAAGTTTAATAGGTTATCTAGTTCATAAAAATTCATGGAAAGATGAAACTTGCCTTAAAACAGAATATTGTTGCAGCAATGACATGAATTTGAAAAATCACTAAAAATAGTATAAATGGAACTAAATGATGAGTAAGTTATGAAATTGAAGCTTAATGAGTTTATTTTCATGTGGATTGAACAAACCAGGCATATATATTATATTTTATGAGATATTTAAACTTTTGTGAAACAGGGCCAGAGTGATTTCTGGATCCCCTGTTTTGACTTTAAAAATTCATAATAAATTTTAAAAAAATAATTAGAAGTTTTTATTTATATTTACAGGTTCTTTATTGAGTCTAGTTTTAAGAGAAACAAACCTCATAGTCATTTAATTTCTGTATAGAGAAATATCTGATTCGTAATACACAGAGGTCAGAGCAGTCGAACCCTGAAACAGGGGATACTTTAACTAATAAAATGTACTAATTGGACAAACCAAAAATTCTAGAAAAAAATTAGTAAATTGATACATGAGTCTAGATTTAGGGAAAATTTTCGGATCTTGATTTCGAGTTTCGTAACTCGAGATATGATTTTTCTTGTAACTGTGATGCGGGTAGTTAGAAAGCTGTGAATGTAGAAACAAATGATTTGAAGTTCTTAATTTGATAAATTATGTTCGGTAAGCCCTCAAGCTCGACTCCAGCGACGGTTTCGGGCGTGGGGGCGTTACATGGGAAAGGAAGGGGGTAAGCTATATAGCTTAGTAAGCCCGTATGAAAATAATAAGCAACTCTTACCAATCATTTACCAAGTCCAATAATATAAACACAAGATAATATAAATTGCATTAAAACTCACAATTATAACTTATTCAGTCACATTATTTGCTCCATCAATTTGCAAGTGTAATTTAACATGTTTTGACATTAGCCTAACAGCTGTGATCTCTCCATTATAACAGATTTCCATAATCAACCAATCATTTCAAACCTTAGAATAAACATGCACATTAATTATGAGTATTCCCTTTTCAAGCATATACTCTAACATCTTTCAATTATTTAAAGCCCATATCTTCTCATAATCATTTTAATAGGTAATTATGCCCATCTTTCCCTTTTCTCATATTCGATAAATCACAATTTGTGTGAATCACATGCTAGATTATAACTCAATTTGGCCCGAAAGCCAATTACACAATCGCCAATTGAATTTACCATATATTTCGTACATCACAAGTATAGATAAATAATCACAAGCCTTTCGTAAAAACATCCTCATAGAAACCATGAACTCACAATATCATGAAGTTAATGCTTACAAACTTTATGTACATACCTATACAAATTCGTAATACTTGCAAGGCTATTTACCAAGCCATTAAATTACCCGTTGAACCACTTGGAATACTAAAGGATACTCGGGAATCTCGTATACATAGTACCATACTAATGTCATATCCCAGATATGGTTTTACATGTAATCTCGTATCGATGCCAATAGCCTGGCTATGGTCTTGCACGAAGTCTCATATTGATGTTATATCCCAGATATAGTCTTACACGTAAATCTCAATAGCCCTAATGTCATGACATTTGTATCCTATTTATTCCTAAGGTTCAATTGGGACTTTCGTTGTATCGAATCTTTGTCATTCATTTCCGTAGTACCGTACTCAATACCATTCACATTTCATTTCAATAATATAGCATTTACCACAATTATTTCAATTAAGCATTTATACATATATAATTTAATACTTATTAACCATATGAACTTACCTCGACATAAGATTGGCAAAAGGGATCTAACCGTCAAATACTCATTTTTCCCCGGTCTAATTTTGAACCTTGTTTTTATAAATCTATAATATCACATTTAACTTATTTAATCATTATACTATTCAAATAAGCTCAAAATCACATTATGGCAAAAATTACATTTTTACCCCTAAAGTTTGACATTTTTACAATTTAGTCCCTAGGCTCGTAAAATGAAATGTACTTAATTTCTTCAACACGGCCTAGCCGAACCTTATACATGCTTATAGTAGTCCACATTTTTCTTTTATTCGCATTTTAACACACATTTTACAACTTTTTACAAATAAGTTCTTTTTAGGCATTTTCAACGAAAATCACTTAGCAATAGTCATTTATCATAAGTCAAACATATATTTTCTACCATTAAACATGAAAATACACAAATATCCATCATGAGTAAAATTTTAGACTTTGATTATGTCTTGAATTAGTGGTAGAAATAGATAGATCATGTTGCAAGGGTTTCAAAAACATAAAAATCATTAAAAACAGGGCTAGAACGGACTTACAATCGAGCTTGGAAGCTTGGAAAACCCTAGCCATGGTTTCTCCTTGTAAAATTCGGCCATGGGAGGAAGATGGACAAACATTCGGTTTTATCTTGGCTTTTTAATTCATTTAATTACCAAATTACTAAAATGCCCTTAATGAAAAACTTTAGAAACATACTAACCATGTCCATTTTTGTCCACAAACTTAATCAATTGTCTAATTACCATTTAAGGACCTCCAATTTAAAATTTCATAACAATTAGACACCTTTAGCTTATAGAACTCAAGTTTTGCACTTAGTTTAGTCCTTTTGACCAAATTGAGTGCCCAAACGTCAAACATGTTTAACTAAATTTTCATGAAATCATTCGATAAAACTGTAGATCATAAAAATATAATAAAAATTAAATTTTTCTGCGTCAGATTTGTGGTCCCGAAACCACTGTTCCGAGTAGACCCAAAATCGGGCTATTACAAATAGTGCATATGTTGCATACAGAATTTATCCCTGACGGGCAATTCTAATGTAAGCCCTCTTAAGATTAGGTTATAAATTGGTTTAGCCCGGACGAGTAATCCATATTAAGCTCTCTAGAGCATATGTTACGGATAGGATTTAGCCTGGACAGGTAATCCTACTGTAAAATGTACGGCTCAAGAGTGTGCCTTTTTATCATGTACCCTCATGAGTACTTTTGCACATGTGTATATTACCGAAACATCCATCGAGATTTCAACGAAAAAGACATTTGAAGTTTGGAAAGGTGGAATTAATAGAAGCTTGTAATGTGGTGAGCTAATCTATGTTTACTTGATTCTTATATGAGGTTATGTGATTATCTTGTTTGATTAAGTGTTTGTGTTTAGGTAAAATCATTCAAACTTATGGAAAGTATGATAATGTATGCTTGTATTGATAAATATGAGTGGTAAGTTTATTTTTCGTTATACGAACTTACTAAGCATAAAATGCTTACTCCATTTAATTTCCTTGTTTTATAGTGCTCAAAGCTCACGAAGGTTGGAAGTCCAGCAGAGCAATCATCACACTATCCACTATCTCATTTTGGTACAAATAGAAATCTCATTATGGTATAATGGCATGTATAAGCTTATTTGGCCAATGATGGTTTGTAATTGTTGTTTTGTAATCTAGCCATTGGAGTGGCCAGTGATGGTCTAAGTTTGGCTATTTTTGAAGTGATATTTTGGTAATCACATAAGTGCTTATTATGTGTTAGTTGTTGGAATTATGTTAGCATATAAGTTTATGATAAGAGTAAGTTTATATTCATTGATGCATGAGATAATACTACATGATTGATGGAAAAGTTTATGTGAATATGATGTTGGATTGGTGGATATATGCTTGTTAGTTTTGGTGCAGGAAAATGACGAGTTATGAGTAACAAATGAGGCTAGGAAATGGCTTTATTTTATCCATACGAGTAGACACAGAGGCGTATGTCTTGGCTGTGGGTGACACACGGGCATGTGTCTTGGCCGTGGGTGACACATGGGAATGTGGTCTGGCCGTGTGTCCCCTACATTTAAAAATGAGAAACAGAATGCTCAGAATTGTGCACATGGGTAGAGACACAGGCATGTGTCTCAACCGTGTGGTTGGCACGGCCTTGAACACGGGCGTGTTACACGACCGTGTGAAAACTGCCACCTAAATTTCTAAAATAAAATTTGCCACACGGCCTTGCGCACAGGCATGTGACTTGGCCGTGTGACTTCAATTTCTTCATGCCTTATAAGTCAGAGAGTTACACAGGTTAGGGACACACGCGTGTGTAGTCACACAGCCTGATCACATGGGTGTGTCCCTAGACCACACGGGCGTGTGAGCCCTGCAACCTTGAAAAATTTTTGAAATGTCGCGAAAAATTTTATGAGTTTCTGATTAAGTCCCCACTTGATTCTAATATTCGTATTGGGCCTCGGGGGTCCAATTAAGGGATGTTTTAATAATCTCAATAAATGAATAGTAATTACAGGAATTATCTGAAAAATATTCTGAATGTTTTGGTAAACTCTAAAACCCTGTTCTGATGATGGATACGGATTAGGGGTGTTACGTTTAGTGGTATCAGAGTTATAGTTTAGTCGATTCTCAAACTAATGTAACAAGTACGAGTCTAGTTATACATGCCATTATATAAATTATGATTGTGTGATATCTCCTGACCACTTTAAATGTATTTTCATATAGTAATGTCTTCGAACCAAGCTAGAGCTGAGATTGAGGAAGCTGAGAGCGATGCTCAAGCTTTAGTTCAACGAGTTACATCTAGTGGTAGTAGAAGGTCCGTATCTGAGGGCCAAAGTGAGGCGGCAAAAGTAGCCTTCTTTGAATTGATGGATGAATGATTTAGTGAATATATGAGAACAAACCCTGCTGTTCAACAACCTTCCCCATCTACTTCACAACATGATGAAACGCCACAGGATACTAGACCTGTTCAAAATGGTAAGGCTCCATTATATAAAATAAAAAAAACATGGGGCTGGAGAATTTAGGGCTACAGCCGATGACGATTCAGAGAGGGCCAATTTCTGGCTGGAAAATACTATTTGGGTTCTAAATGAGTTATCATCTACACCAGACAAATGTCTGAAATATGCATTATCTTTGTTGAAAGACACAACCTACCATTGGTGGAAAGCCATATCTTCTGTGGTACCAAGGGAAAATAATACATTGGAATTTTTCCAAATAGAGTTTTAAAAAAAGTATATTAGTCATAGATTCCTGGACCAAAAAAAGAAGGAATTTCTAGAGCTCAAATAAGGAAATATGACAGGGAAATATGACAGTGTCCGAGTATGAACGGGAATTTGTTAGATTGAGCAAGTATGCAAGTGAAAGGGTTTAAACTGAAGCTGAAATATGCAAATGATTTGAAGAATGGCTAAATAAAGATATCAAGGTGTTAATTGGAATTCTAGAATTAAAAGAATTAGTGGTGTTGGTTGAACGAGCACACAAGGCCGAGGAATTAAGTAAAGAAAAGAGGCAAGTGGAAAGGGAAGTTCAGGTTACAAGCAAAAGATTTATGAACAAGATGTAATCATCTGTTTCAAAGAAATCAAAGAATTATCATGAGTGTTTTTCTACATCAAAGAAGTATTCAGGAAAAGAACGAGGTTCTAAACGCACAAACCTGAAGTCTTTGTTTCCTTTAACAACTAGTGTTGGGAGTGTTGGAAACCCCAAACCACGATACAATGTCTGTAATAAATTACATTTCGGAGAGTGTCGAATGAGAAGTGAGGCTTGCTTTAAGTGTGGTTCTCTCAACCATTTTCTTAAAGATTGCTCAGAAAGGGTTGAGAAAGACATTGAACAGACCCCGAAGCTGAGTAATCCTGTCTTGAAGGGTAAACCACCATGGTATTCTGGAAATGTCAGTGGTAGTCGTA
Organism: Gossypium arboreum; assembly: GCF_025698485.1. Lineage (NCBI taxonomy): Eukaryota > Viridiplantae > Streptophyta > Magnoliopsida > Malvales > Malvaceae > Gossypium > Gossypium arboreum. The sequence goes on from NC_069080.1 coordinate 64,614,747, forward strand.
GTGCTGCAAAAGATTCAATAGCTAAATCTGAGGCTCATGTTTTGGCAAGAACATATGCAATACGTGCAAGAGAAGATGCCTTGGCACCAAATGTTATCACTGTTACATTCTCTCTACTTGATACTAATATTATTGCTTTGATTGATCCTGGTCCCACACATTCACATATATGCAAAAAAATTTTGTCTGTTAAAAATATGATCGTTGAATTCGCCAAATTTGTCGTTAAAGTTTCAAACCCCTTGGTCAACATGTTAGTGTGGATAAAATTTGTAAAAATTACCCATTAATGATAGAGGGTTACTATTTTCTGGCTAATTTGATGTTGATACCCTTTGATGAATTTGATGTAATATTAGGAATGGATTGGTTAACCTAACATGATGCAGTGGTAAATTGTAAGCATAAATACATTGTATTGGAGTGTCAGAATGGTGAGTTACTCCGAGTTGAATCTGAGAAACTGGATGGGTTGTCTAATGTGATTTTAGAAATATCAGCACAGAGATATATTAAAAAGGGGTATGAGGCTTATCTTGCTATTGTACTAGATACCAAAGTATTAGACTAGAAAATCCAGCCGGTGCTGGCTATTTGTAAGTTTCTTGAGGTATTTCCAGAAGAACTACCTGGTTTACCTCCAACTAGAAAGGTGGAATTTTCCATAGACCTTGTGCCAGGGACGACACCGATATCTATAGCACAATATAGAATGGCTCCTACTGAATTAAAAGAGTTAAAGGTATAATTGTAAGAGTTGATTGATAAAGAGTTTGCTCGACCCAGCTTTTCACCATGGGGTGCACCGATATTGTTTGTAAAGAACAAAGATGGATCATTAGGATTATCCATCGATTACAGACAACTTAATAAAGTCACAGTAAAGAATAGGTACCCGTTGCCTCATATAGATGACTTGTTTGATCAATTAAAAGGTGCCACTATATTTCGAAAAATTGATCTATGATCTAGTTACTATCAGCTATGAGTAAAAGATTTAGATGTGCCGAAGACAGCTTTCAAAACTAGATATGGGCATTATGAGTTTTTGGTGACGCCACTCCTATTAACAAATGTCCCGGTGATATTTATGGATTTAATGAACAGAATTTTCAGATCATACCTGGATAGGTTCGTGGTTGTTTCTATTGATGATATTTTGGTTTACTCTCGAGATGTGAATGAGCATGCTGAGCATCTGAGAATTGTTGTAACGACCCGATTTTGTGTCTAGTCAAAATAGTGGTTTCAGAACCACAAATCTGACGTAGAAAATTTTATTTTATTATATTTTTATGGTCTACAATTTTATGGAATCATTTCATGAAAATTTCGTTCGAAAATTTTGACGTTTGGGCACTCAATTTAGTCAAAATGACTAAATTGTAAAAAGTGAAAAAGTTGAGTTCTACATGCTAGAGGTGTCTAATTGCTATGTAATTTTAAATTGGAGGTCCTTAAATGGTAATTATGCCATTGGTTAAGCTTTTGGACAAAAATGGACATGTTTAGGTATGTTTCTAAAGTTTTTCATTAAAGGCATTTTAGTAATTTGGTAATTAAATCAATTAAAAAGCCAAATTAAAAGCCAATTTTTGCCCATCTTCTACCCTATGGCCGAATGTACCAAGAAGAAACTATGGCTAGGGTTTTTCAAGCTTCCAAGCTCAATTGTAAGTCCATTCTAGCCCCGTTTTTAATGATTTTTCTGTTTTTGAAATCTTCGTAACATAATCTATCTATTTTTACCACTAATTTAAGAAATAATCAAGGTCTAAAATTTTACTCATGATGGATATTTGTGTATTTTGATGTCTAATGGTACGAAATGTATGTTTGGTGTATGACAAAATGACTTTTGCTAAGTGATTTTCGATGAAAATGCCTAAAAAGGACCTATTTGTAAAAAGTTGTGAATTAAAATGCAAATAAAAGAAATATGTGTGTTGCTATAAGCATGTATAATGTTCGGCTAGGCATGGGTGTTGAAGAAATTGCGTACATTTTATTTTACGAGCCTAGGGACCAAAGTGTAAAAATGTTAAAGTTTAGGGTAAAAATGTAATTTTTTCCATAGAGTAATTTTTGGGCTGAATTGAACAATGTGAATATTAAATGAGTTAAATTTGTTATTATAGATCAAGAGAAGCGAGGTTCGGACCTAGATCGGGGGAAAAACAATGTGTTTGACGATTTTGTCCTGTTTTTACTATTTTTGTACTGAGGTAAGTTCGTACGTAAATAATGCATTGTTTTGATCATGATTTAAATGCTTTATTATTATAAGAATTGTGATTGACCTTTTGATGTATTCAACAAAGTTTCTACAAGTGTGAAATCTCGATTGAACCTTGGGAATAAATAGAATACAAATGTCATGACATTAGGGCTACTAAGATTACGTGTAAGACCATATCTGGGATATGGCATCGATATGAGACTTTGAGTAAGACCATAGCTGGGCTATTGGCATCAATACCAGATTACATGTAAGACCATATCTGGGATATGGCATTGGTATTGTATTGTGTGAATGAGATTCCCAAGTATCCTTTAGTATTCCAAGTGGTTCAGCGGGAAATTGAACGGGTAATTTAACGAGTATGTGAAAGATGAATTGCATGTAAATCCAATTCGAGATGATGCAGGTATGTACGTAAAACTCATATGTAATGAGATCGTTATGTGATGAACCCTCGGTAAGGTTACAATTGAGTAAGTTATGATAATAAGATCTCAATAATATTTATGCCAATTATCATCAAGTTTATTGTATGTTAAATGTTTGGACATTATGCTTATTATTTGCATAAGAACTTACTAAGCTATATAGCTTACTCCCCTTTCTTTTCCCTTGTCTTATAGTATAACCAAGCTAGCTCGGGGATTGGCAACTGTCTGCGATCGACTCACACTATCAACTTATTTTTTTGGGTACCAATGAATTCAACATTTTGAGTTATGGCATGTATAGGGACTTGGACATTTTATATGTGTCATAATTGAATTGTCCTAATGCGTTGGCCTATATTGGTTGGTAATTCATCTTGTAAATGGCCGTTTGAATTTGGCTAATATTGGTATAAGTATATATGTTTATGATGATGCTTTTCATGAATGCAAGAATTTGCATAATTTGAATTGATAAATGTTAGTATGTGAATGAGCTGTTGATATCTTGGTTGTGGCTGATTTGGTTGTATGTATATGCTTGGATTGGTGTTATATCCTGTTGTGTAGGTGTGTGCGACAAAGGGGGACAAAATGGCTTGGTAAATAGCCTTATTTTTGTCCACATGGATAGACACACGGGCGTGTCTCTAGGCCGTGTGTGACACACGGCTTGCCCCATAGGCATGTGTTCTGGTCGTGTGTCCCCTACACCTAAATTGTTGCAAAAAAAGAATGCTCAGTATCGAGCATACAGGTATGAGACACACGGGTATAAGACACGACCATTTGTCTCAGCCGTGTGAAGGACACAGCCTCGAGACACGGGCGTGTGCCATGGTCGTGTGACTTCAATTTTCTCTTGGGTGATAAATAGAGAGTTACACGTGTTAGGGGCATGGGCGTGTGTACGACACGGCTTGCCCACACAGGCGTGTCCCAAGCCACACGGGAGTGTTACCTCTGTTTAGTTAAATACTTTCTAAGTGTCGTAAAATTTTCTAACATTCTCGGTTTAGCCCTGAACTACTTCTAAAGCACGTTTTGGGCCTTGTAGGCTTGTATTATGGACCTTATTATTAAATGAAAAAATTTTGAATTTGATGACAAATTTTATTGCTCGAAAGTGTATGTTTTCTTGTGTTTTAGTTCGGTAATGCCTCGTACCCTATTCTGGCTTCGAATACTTGTAAGGGGTGTTATGTTTAGTGGTATCAGAGTTGTGGTTTAGTCAATTCTTGGGCTAACCTAGCATGTGTGAGAGTCTAGCTATACATGCCATATATAATCTGAGTACACAGTTGCATCTTGGCAATGTAATTAATCTTTAGATTGACGATAAGCCCGAGAGAGTAATTCAGATCTTTGACGATATGCTCCAATACTGTGTTTCAGAGTTCAAAGGCTATTGGAAAGAGATATACAGGATGGAATAGATTTGTGATTCTGAGGAAAAAGGTGAAAGTGATTCATGAAAGTTGAAAGCAACTTCAGACTAACATAAGTGGTATACAGATTTGAAAATTTAAGATATTGGATTCCAGATTGATGACAGAGTGCTTCTGGAAGTATTGCCCTTGAAAAGGTCTCTTTGATGAGGTAGACAACGAGAACGTTTACTCCAATATCTTTTCTAGTAAGATTTTTGGGGACAAAAATCCCTAAGGGGTGAGAGTTGTAACAACCCAATTTTAGGTCTAGTTAGAACAGTTGTTTTGGGACCACAAATCTGACGTAGAAAAATATATCTTTATTATATTTTTATGGTCTACAATTTTATGGAATGATTTTGTAAAAAATTCGATCGAAAATTTTGATGTTTGGCCACTCAATTTAGTCAAAAGGACTAAATTGTAAAAGTGAAAAAGTTGAGTTCTACATGCTAGAGGTGTCTAATTGTGATGAAATTTTAAATTGGAGTCTTTAAATGGCAATTAGACCATTGGTTAAGTTGTTGGACAAAAATGGACCTAGTTAGGTGTGACAGCCCTAATTTGACCCTAATTGAAAAGTGGTTTCGGGACCACAAAACTGAGTCACAAAAATAATTAAATGTTATATTATATGTCTATTATATGTGAAAATTTCATGCTTTGACTTTGTCATTTGGATGTGGAATTGTTAAAAAGGACTTGTGTGATAAAACTTAAAAATGTGATAGGTAGAATTTAGAGGGCCGAATAATGCATGGTATATTACAAAGAGGACTTGCATGTCAAATGGACCACTATTAAATTAGTGGACGGCAATGATGATAGATGATAAGTAATATATGTATTTTGTATTAGTAAAATAATAACTTAATGGATATTATATGCATTCCATATTAGTATTATAATATTTAATGATTTTATAAGAGGAAATATATTAATTAATAAAAGTAAATAGGTGATGAAAACAAAGTTTTCATCCATTCTTTCTTTCATTTGCCGAAATCTAAAGAACAAGGTAAAAAAAAAGGCTCTTTGATATTCGGCCTTGGTGAATCTAATTGGAGGTATGTTTGATTTTATTTCTTGATAATTTATGTGAAATTGAGTTAATTGCTAAGCTCCTTTCATAGCCCAGACTCAATTTTTGTTTTTGGTTTGAAGTGATGCATTCGGCTATGGATTGTTTGAGTGTCTTTGAAGGTGTTTGATGTTTTAGGTATTAAATGTGATGATAAATGAGTTGAGCTTGATGAATAAGGATAGTTGTGGTTAGATAGATAGATGGCAATCGGCTATTAGAGTATAATGCAAGAATTGTACATGGTAGTTTAAAATAAGGCTTGAATAGGAGATATAGTTGCCGAATGATCAAATAGTTAATGAATTGAATAAGTGTTTAAAATGTTATTTGGGTATTGGTGTTAAGTTGTAAAAATTCTTGTTAATTGTTGGAAGTATGTGTTTATTTGTTAAATTAGCTTATTCCATGGTCGAATGTAATATTTGGTCAAGGAATGGTTTAATTGAATAAATAAAAGATGAGAGCATTCAGTCATGGTGTTATGTGCTAGCATGATATGTATGTGTGATTTAGGTGAAAAATGATAATTTTGTTTGAATAATTACCGAATGACATTTTGGTGAATGAAATGAGTGATTGTTTGCAAAGTGAGATTATTGGAAGTTTAAATTAGATGATTATAGTAATCAGCTAATGTGTTTATGTGGATATAGATGCCGAATATGGACTTAAGAAATTAATTGGAAAATTTGTTGTTTATTTAGGTGATAGAAAGTATGAAGTGGTCTTATGTGATATGTGTATATAAGTAGATGGAAATGAAGTGCCGTATATTTTTGTGTATGGGATTAATTGCACTTTGATTATAATGTGCATGATTATTACTATGTTTAATATGTGTGAAAGCCGAATATACTCATGATACAGTGCTGGACTAGTGGATCAATATGTGTTAAGGGAACATGAATAAATATCTATTTGATGAGCTATATATTCGGCTATATGGTTAAGATATGTATATGAAATTATTATAAGCCATATGAGTTTTGTGTTTGTGTATGTGAACTAGGTATACAATGAATATTCAGCTATGAAGGTTAAAGGTTAAGTCATAGGAATTTTGGTGATATACATATTCGGTCATTAGGGTTATATGTACTTTGGCTATGTGGGTTATGTGTTAAGGTAAGTTACTTATTTGATATGTGTATTCGGTCATAAAAAGGTGTACATGAGGAATTGTTAAATTAATTGTATTCAATTGCTTAATGTGATTAAAAATGTGTATGACCATTTTGTATTTGAGCTAAAAGTAGCTATATGATCTATTAAATTTATTGTCATATTCGGCCATAAGCTAGCATGATGGGACTTTAATAAGTTAAATTTGTTTGAATTAGCTCAAGAGCATAGAGAACCAAGGTTGGACAGGGGAAAAGAGAAAGTAGTTGAATAGTCGATCCGAGACTGTTCGAAAATATTCGAGGTAAGTTTTAAGTAGTTAAACATAAATAGTATTCGATAATGACATGACATATTATGAGAATTAAGTATTACTTGTAATGTATGAATATGGCAGAATGGAAAATATAATATGAAAGTAAAATGTGATATGCTTTTATGATCAAATGATAAGTGTTAGATGAATATGAGTGAAATGTTACGTGTAAACTATCAAATGATAAGTGTGAATGATGAAATGAAATAAAAGTGAATAAAATGTAGGATGATATATTCGAATGATGCTAGTACCTAATTTGCTGTGATTGTGTTATATGAAACTTGTTGATTTGAATATTATACGGTACTATTCGGGCCTTTGAGCCTAGTAGGCTATGATGCTGGTGAGATACTATTCGGGCCTTTGAGCCTAGAAGGCTATAATGCCAATGAGATACTATTTGGGCCTTTGAGCCTAGCAGGCTATGATGCCAGTGAGATACTATTCGGGCCTTTGAGCCTAGCAGGCTATAATGCTGATGAGATACTATTCAGGCCTTCGAGCCTAGCAGGCTATAATGCCGGTGAAATGATATCGGGCTTCAAGCCTAGCAGACGAAATGTCGGTGGATGAATTCAGGTTTAAAACCTAGCATGGCTAAACGCCGGTGATTTGATAAAAGTTTAAGACTAAGATACCTCGTGTTAGAATGACAAATGAATACATTCAATATGTTAAGTTGGCCAGGTACGTATTATGTACTTATATGTGAGTTTGATTTGAATTGAATCATAAGTGTATAATGTGATACATATGTGAATAAATGTTATAACTGTATCTATGATCTTGATACATTCTGTCAAGGTGTGAAAGTATGTGAAAGTATTTGATTTATTTATGTTATATGAATTCAGATTAAGTGAAATAAGAATGCTAAATGTGCATTATGTGCTTGTGTATATTCGGCCAAATGGCAATATACCTAGAAAATGGCCTCTTGAGAAATTGAATGATCGAATTGAGTTTACTTGTTTGCATTGCTTAAAACTTACTAAGCTTATGAAAGCTTACTCCGTTTGTTACGTTTCTCTGTTTTATAGATTGTTGACTCAAGTCACCTACTCGGGGGGATAGTCAGCAACTCGTCACATTATCTATCATTTTGGTACTACTATGTTTTGGAGCTAGTATGGCATGTATAGAATAGACTTAAGTGAACGATATTTTGAGATGTTGTTGTATATAAGCCATGTGAATATGGAAACTTTTAAATGTCGGTATAAGTCTGAATTTTGATCTTTGATTGTGTTTGGGTATGCATATAATTTCTACTGAACTTATGTAAATGTGAATGTACAAATGTAGTGTTTTGGATTGGTAACTCTTCATAACCCACTCCGGCGATGGATACGGGTTATAGAGGTGTTACATTAGGTATGTTTCTAAAGTTTTTCATTAAGGGCATTTTAGTAATTTGGTAATTAAATCAATAAAATGCCAAATTAAAAGCCAATTTTTGCTCATCTTCTATTCCATGGTCGAATGTACCAAGTAGAAACCATGGCAATGGTTTTTCAAGCTTCCAAGCTCGATTCTATGTCCGTTCTAGCCCTGTTTTTAATGATTTTTATGTTTTTGAAATCCTCGTCACATGATCTATCTATTTCTACCACTAATTTAAGAAGGTCTAAAATTTTACCCATGATGGATATTTGTTTATTTTGATGTCTAATGGTAGGAAATGTATGTTTGGTGCATGATAAATGACTTTTGCTAAGTGATTTTCGATGAAAATGCCCGAAAAGTACCTATTTGTAAAAAGTTGTGAAATGGGTGTTAAAATACGAATAAAAGAAAAATGTGTGATGCTATAAGCATGTATATGGTTTGGCTAGGTATGAGTGTTGAAGAAATTGAGTACATTTTATTTTATGAGCCTAGGGACCAAAGTGTAAAAATGTTAAAGTCTGGGGGCAAAAATATAATTTTTTCCATAATGTAATTTTTGGGCTGAATTGAATAATGTGAATATTAAATGAGTTAAATTTGTTAATATAGATTAAGAGAAACGAGGTCGGACCTAGATCGGGGAAAAATAAAGTGTTTGACGATAAGGTCCCATTTCTACTATTTTTGTACCAAGGTAAGTTCGTATGTAAACAATAGATTGTTTAAATTATGTTTTAAATGCTTTATTATTGTATGAATTGTGATTGACCCTTGTTCGTATTCGATAAAGTTTCGACAAGTGTGAAATCCCGGTTGAACCTTAGGGATAGATAGGATACAAATGTCATGATATTAGGGTTACTAAGATTACGTGTAAGACCATATCTGGGATATGGCATCGATATGAGACTTTGAGTAAGACCATAGCTGGCCTATTGGCATCGATACGAGATTACATGTAAGACCATATTTGGGATATGGCATTGGTATGGTACTGTGTGAACGAGATTCCCGAGTATCCTTTAGTATTTCATGTGGTTCAGCGGGAATTTCAACGGGTAATTTAACGAGTATGTAAAAGATGAATTATATGTAAATCCAATTCGAGATGATACAGGTATGTACGTAAAACTCATACATAGTGAGCTCGTTATGTGATGAACCCTCGATAAGGTTACGATTGAGTAAGTTATGATATTAGGATCTTAATAATATTTATGCCAATTATCATCAAGTTTATTGTATGTTAATTGTTTGGATATGATGCTTATTATTTGGATAGGAACTTACTAAGCTATATAGCTTGCTCCCCTTTCTTTTCCCTTGTCTTATAGTGTCACCAAACTAGCTTGGGGATCGGAGACTTTCGGAGATCCACTCACACTATCAACTTATTATTTTGGGTACCAATGAATTCAATATTTTGAGTTATGGCATGTATAGGGACTTGGTTATTTTGTATGTGTCATAATTGAATTGGTCTAATGCGTTAGCTTATATTGGTTGGTAATTCATCTTGTAAATGGCCATTTGAATTTGGCTAATATTGGTATAAGTATATATGTTTAAGATGATGCTTTTCATAAATGTGGGAATTTGCATAATTTGAATTGATAAATGATAGTAAGTGAATAAGCTATTGATGTCTTGGTTGTGGCCGGTTTCGTTGTATGTATATGCTTGGATTGGTGTTATATGTTGTTGTGTAGGTGTGTGCAACAAAAAGGGACAAAATGGCTTGGTAAATAGCCTTATTTTTATCCATACAGGTAGACACACAGACGTGTGTCTAGGCCGTGTGTGACACAAGACTTGCTCCATGGGTGTGTGTTCTGGCCGTGTGTCCCCTACACCTAAATTGTTGCAAAATAGAATGCTCAGTATCAAGCACACGGGTATGAGACACGGCCGAGTGTCTCAACCGTGTGAAAGGCAGGGCCTCGAGACATGGGCGTGTACCACGGCCGTGTGACTCCAATTTACTTTTGGGTGACAAACAAATAGTTACATGGGTTAGGGGCACGGGCGTGTGTGACCACACGCCCTGCCCATATGGGCATGTCCCAAGCCACACGATCGTGTGACCCCTGTTTAGAGAAAAATTTTCTAAGTGTCGTAAAATTTTCTAAGGTTCTTGGTTTAATCCGAACCACTTCCAAAGCATGTTTTGGGCCTCGTAGGCTTGTATTAGCGACCTTATAATTAAATGCAAAAAAGTTTGAATTTGATGCCAAATTTTATGGCTTGGAAGTGTATGTTTGCTTGTGTTTAAGTCCAGTAATGCCTCATACCCTATTCTAACGTCGAAACTAGTTAAGGGGTGTTACAATTGTTTTGCAAACTCTGCGTGAGAAACAATTGTATGCTAAATTCAGTAATTGTGAATTTTGGCTATGGGAAGTTAGTTTCCTTGGACATGTTGCATCTGCAAAGGGTATTCGGGTGGATCTAAACAAAATTTTAGCTATTGTAAGTTGGAAGCCACCGAGGAATATATTAGAAGTCAGAAGTTTCCTAAGACTAGCAAGATATTATCGGAGATTTGTTAAAGGGTTTTTAATGATAGCTTTTCTGATGACTCGATTGTTGCCAAAAGAAGTGAAATTCGAGTGGACTGATAAGTGCCAGTAGAGTTTTGATAGACTGAAAACTTTATTGATGGAAACTCCTATATTAGTCCAACGTAAATCGGGTAAGGAATTTATAGTTTACAGCTATGCCTCATTGAATCGTTTGGGATGTGTATTGATGCAAGATGGTAAAGTAGTGACTTAAGCATCTAGGCAACTAAAACCACATGAAAGAAATTACCCAGTACATTATCTTGAATTGTAGCTATTGTTTTTGCATTGAAAAATATGGCGGTATTATCTTTTTGAAAAATGTCACATCTTTATGGATTAAAAAAGTCTAAAGTATTTACTAACACAAAAAGAATTGAATTTGAGACAGCGTAGGTGGTTGGAATTATTAAAAGATTATGATCTCATTATTGATTACCATCCGGGGAAGGCTAATGTAGTGGCGGATGCCTTGAGCCAAAAATCCTTATTGCCTTAAGGGCATTGAACACCCAGTTGTCTTTATCTAATGATGGTTCAATCATAACTAAGTTGAAAGTTAGACCGAAGTTTTTGCAACAGATCTCCGAAGCTCAGAAAAATGATAGTAAGTTGCAAGCAAAATGGATACAAAGTGAATTGACTTCTAACTTAAAATTCTTGGTCGGGACCGATGGTTGTTTATTATTCAAAGGAAGAGTATGTGTACCGAAAAGTTCAGCATTAGTACAGAAGATTTTGAATGAAGCTCATAATGGTAACATGTCTATCCATCCTGGTAGAAATAAGATGTATGGCAATTTGAAAAAGATGTACTGGTGGCTTGAAATGAAATGGGATATTTTTGAATTTGTATCAAAGTTTTTGATATGTCAACAAGTGAAGGCTGAACACCAAGTAACTTCGGGATTATTGTAGCCAATTACAATATCGGAATGGAAATGGGAAAGAGTTACCATGGACTTTATAACGGGATTACCTTTAACACCGAAAAAGAAAGATGTCATCTGGGTAATTATCAATCGTTTAATGAAGTCTGCACACATTATCCCGGTACGTATGGATTTTTCATTGGATAGATTGGCTAAATTATATGTCTCTAAGATTTTAAGGCTACACGGAGTGCCAATCTCCATTATTTCAGATAGAGATCCCCAGTTTACATCCTGATTTTGGAGTAAGTTGCAAGAAGCTCTGGGCACTCATTTACACTTTAGTACTGCATTCCATCCTCAAACAGATGGAAAATTTGAATGTGTGATACAGATTTTAGAAGACATACTTCGGTATTGTATAATTGAATTTGGAGGCAACTGGAAAAAATACTTGTCTTTGGTTGAATTTGCTTACAATAATAGTTATCAGTCCAGTATTAGAATGGTGCCGTATGAGGCTCTATATGGTCGTAAATGTAGAACACCATTGTATTGGACAAAGTTAAGTGAGAAAAAGATACACGGAGTTGACTGGATCCGGGAAATTGAAGAAAGGGTGAAGATAATTCGAGACAGTTTAAAAGCGGCCTCAAACCGTCAAAAGTCTTATGCCGATTTAAAGCGGAAAGAGATAGAATTTCAGGTTGGTTGTAACACCCCGAACCCGAGACCATCGCCGGTGTCGGACACGAGGGGTTAACAAGCCAAGTTCACATGTTTTGCCCACCAATTTGACATTTCCAGTCAGGCTGGAAAACTGCGTCACCATCGCCTTAAAAATCATATCTCAAGTTTCAAAACTCAGAAACTGGTTTCGTAAATTTTCCCTGAATTTAGACTCATATATCCATCCATGGATTTATTTCTAGAATTTTTGGTCGGGCCAATTGGTACATTTTATTAGTTAAAGTCACCCATGTTACAGGGATCGACTGCTCTGACCTTCGCGCGTTATAACTTGAATATCTCTCTGTACAGGGCTTTAATACTGGTGCCGTTTGTTTCTAATGAAACTAGACTCAAAATGGAATCTGTACATATAAGTAATGACTCCTAATTCTTTCTGGATAATTTATAGTAAATTTTTAAAGTTGTGACAGGGGACCCAGAAACCGTTCTGGCCCTGTCTCACAATAGCTTTAATATCTCTTAACATGTAACTCTTATGACCATTTCGTTTCTTCCATATGAAAATAGACTCATCAAGGTTCATTTACATAGCTTATTCACTAATTAATAACATTCCTACAAATTTTGGTGATTTTTCACATTCACGTCACTGCAGCTGGCAGCATCTGTTTTTAAGGTAAGTCTTACCTATTTTGTAGTCTCCATGAACCAACTAGTCTTGCCATATATAGGTTCATATATGATCATTTTAACCATACCAATGGCTGATCATGTGACCAACACTCCCATTTCCAATCCATAATCACATCATGACACCATATATATACATACAAACCACAAATAGTCTAAGTTCATGCTTTCTTTTACGAGCCATTTTCGCATGGCCGTATACATATACATCACCACATTTTTAAACCAACAAGGGGTAGTCCTATACATGCCATTTCAAAGTTCAACCAAAAATTTATACCAAGATAGAGGCGTTGATAGTGTGGATGACTTCGACTTTATTGATCCCCAATCCGATTGCTATCGAGCGAAATCTATAAAACAGAGAGCCAAAGTAACGGGGTAAGCATTTTTATGCTTAGTAAGTCTCAAGGAATATAATCAACTCTAATTACAGCAATACATTCACATAGCCAAATGCATCATTTCATTAATACACATTCTTACTTCACACTTCATCATTATATACTTTCACAAAGTGTCAATCAATTCAATAACTGAAATTCATTAGTCGATTGAGCGAATGTTGCTCAAACATGTCGACTTTCCAATGCACATATAAACGCATACCTTATTCTTTGGGCTTTTCGAGTGTACTAATTGAATTTATTACAGCAACCAACACTCACCTCCAGCCCAAGATTCTTGAATATAACCGGATATAACCATGTGCACAAATGCCTTGGTCTTAGCCGGATAGAATGACTCGCATACGAATGCCTTGGTCTTAGCCCGGATATAGCCACTAGCACAATTGCCTTGGTCTTAACCCGGATATAATTTCCAGCATAATTGTCTTCGGCTTAGCCGGATATCATTCAATTTCTCATGCACACATACATCAATAATCATTGGACATACATATTTCATTTTCGTTACTAAGGCTCAAACACAATTATAATCATTGGCATAATCGCCTTGGGACTTAGCCCGGTATCATTCAATACTCATACACACATAAATCAATAATCAATACATCCATATTTCATTCCACATAATTCAATTAAGGTCACTTCTTGAGGACTTACCTCGGATGTTGTCGAACGGCTTTTACGGCTATTCGATCACTTTTCCTTCCCTTGTCCAATTGTGGCCCTCTTAGCTCTTGAGCTAATTCAAACAAATTCAATTTATTAAAACCTCATTGTGCTAGCTTATGGCGAATATGACAAGGAGTTTAAATGGTCATATGGCCACTCTTTAGCTTGAATACACAATGGTCATGCACATTTTATACTACATCAAGCAATTCAATACAATTCATTCGAGCATCAAGGAAAAGCTAAGGCCATCAATAGGCTACCTAAGGCCGAATATACATGTCCATGTTGAGGCCAATTATGCACTTAATACCACACAAAAACAGCATGCATTTTACTAGTTAATGCTTTGCATATTGTAGCTCAAAACTTATAATATAGCATCAAGCACTCATATGTGTGCTAGGCCGAATGTGCTTACAATTTCACAATTATTCTTCAACATCTTCTTCTTTAAACAAACATATTCATCACTTACTTCATAACCAAAGCATCATGTGCAAACATATATATACATATATGAGCATGGTCAATTTCAAGGTGTCCATAGCCATCCAAAACACAAATTTTAACTAACATGCAAGAAGCATGAACCATGCTCATGAATGCATCATGGCGAATATGACAATCATGCCCTTTTCAACTTCAATCATGGTTAAACAAAAGAAAACTCAAAATCTTACTCAAGAGTAGACAATCCATCATTGCATGCATCATCATCAAGCTTCACACTTAGCATGCAATGGCTTTATCACCATAACAACTTTGGCCAAATACCATTTCCATGGCATAACAAGGATTTGAGCCATGGCTAACATGCACATCAAGTTAGCAACCAAAACATGCATGAAACTCCTAACACAGCCTCATACATACCTTAATCTTGATGCAAATTTAGCCAAATCTCCTTCTAGATCTCTTCTAAACCAAGCATGAAGCAAAAATCCTCCCCCTTTTTCCTTAGTATTTTTGGCCAAGAAGTGAAAATAGATGAACAAATTTTCTTTTCTTTTCTTTCTTTAGGATATTCGGCCAAGGCTATGGAGGAAGATGAACACTTTTTTTTTTTTTTTGTTTCTCATCCTACTAACATTCATTTTTTTTTTCCATACTCTTATTTTATTATTTCTAACATCCACCACTAGCAAAACATGTTTAAGACATGTTTTCTTTTGCCCATATTCATCACCATGGCCGGCCACTTCCCTCTCTTTGGGTAAATTGACATGCAAAACCATTCTTTTGCATGCATGTACTATTAGACCTTTGAAGATTGGCCTATCACCTTTCAACAATGTTTCATATAAGTCCATCTAAATAAATTCACATGGAAATGATCAAATTAATGCATGCAACTTTCACACATGCATTTGCTAACATTATAAACATAGAATATAACTTCTAATTACTTATAAGACTCGGTTTAACGGTCCCGACACCACTTCCCGACTAGGGTCAAATTAGGGACGTCACAACTCTCCCCCACTTAAGAAGTTTTCGTCCCCGAAAATCTTACCGGTAAATAGGTTTGGATATCGCTCTTTCATAGAGTTCTCGGTCTCCCAAGTAGCTTCTTCTATCCCGTGCTTGAGCCATAACACTTTCACTAGCGGAACCCGTTTGTTTCACAATTCTTTCACTTCCGTGATAGGATACTGAATCGTTCTTCCTCATAACTCATATTAGCTTGAATTTCAATTTCGATGGACTAATCACGTGCGATGGATCGGATCTATAGCGTCAAGCATCGAAACATGAAAGACATCGTGAACCCTTTCGAGTTCGGGGCAAAATCAAACGATATGCCACCGGACCGACTCGCTCGGATATCTCATATGGCCCAATGAACCTCGGGCTCAACTTGCCCTTACTACCGTATTCGAGTATCTTTTTCCAAGGCGATACCTTGAGAAACACTTTATCACCCACGATACTCGATATCCTTACGCTTCAGATCCGCGTCACGACTTCGACGATCGGAGGCTATCTTCGACTTTCACGGATTACTTTCACTTTCGCTCAAATCCCTAATCAAATCCACCACGAAAATCTTGCTTTCACCGAGCTCGGTCCAAAACAATGGTGTACGGCATTTACGACCGCACAAGGCCTCGTAGGGTGCCATCTTAATACTTGATTGAAAGTTGTTGTTGTAAGCGAATTCAATCAACGGCAAATACCGCTCCTATGAACCACTAAACTCGAGGACGCAACATCTTAACATATCCTCAAGTATCCGAATTATCCGCCGGATTGACCATCGGTTTGGGGGTGAAAGCGGTCTTGAAATGCAACTTGGTACCCAAAGCTTCTTGCAACTTTTTCCAAAATCGCGAGGTAAATCTCGGATCTCTATCCGACACGATGGAAATAGGCACCCGTGTAATCTCACAACTGAGAAACGTACAATTCGGCTAATTTGTCCATTGAAAAATCCGTGCGTCGGGGACAAAGTGGGCCGACTTAGTCAATCGATCTACCACGACCCAAACCGCATCCTTCTTACTTGTCGACAATGGCGGTCCGGATACAAAGTCCATTGTGACTCGATCCCATTTCCACTCGGTATCGTGATTGGTCAAGTAATCTCAAGGCACCGATGTTCCGCTTTCACTTGTTGACATATTAAACATCTCGAAACAAAGTCGGAGATGTCTCGCTTCATACCATGCCACCAAAACCGACGCTTTCAAATCATTGTACATCTTTGTACTCCCGGGTGGATTGCCATTCGGCTACAATGGGCTTCATTTAGAATTATCGAAATGAGTTCAATTCTTTGGAACACACAGACGACTTTTGAACCTCAAACAATCGTCATCATCGATTTGAAATTCGAGTCCTTGTTCGGCACACTCTCGCCGTTTTGCAGCCAACTCATCGTCGACTTTACGAACTTCTCAAATTTGATGTATCAACAAAGGTTTGGCTTTCAATTCAGCTACTAATACACTATCGGATCGAATGACAAGTGCACGTTCATCGCCAGAAGCGAATAATGATTTACGACTCAAGGCATCCGCAACCACATTCGCCTTTCCCGGGTGATAGTCAATGACCAGCTCATAATCCTTTAACAGCTCGAGCCAACGTCTTTGTCGCAGATTTAAGTCTCTTTGGGTCATCAAATATTTGAGACTTTTGTGATCCGAGTACACATGGCACCTTTCACCAAATAAGTAATGTCGCCATATCTTTAAGGCGAACACGATGGCGGCCAATTCAAGATCATGAGTCGGATAATTTTTCTCATGTGACTTTAATTGCCTCGACGCATAGGCCACAACTCGACCTTCTTGCATTAATACACAACCTAACCCAAGTAGGGAGGCGTCGCTATAGATGACAAACTCTTTCCCGGACTCAGGTTGCACTAGAATTGGGGCTTCAGTCAAATAAGTTTTCAGTTGATCGAAACTTTTTTGGCATTTCTCCGTCCATTCGAACTTAACATCCTTTTAGAGTAGCTTCGTCATCGGCGTGGCTATCGTTGAGAAGCCTTTACAAATCGTCGGTAATAACCGCAAACCCCAAAAGCTCGAACCTCAAGAATATTTCTCGAGGCTTCCAATTAAGTATGGCTAAAATTTTATTCGTCGACTCGAATACCCGATCAGATACCACATGACCCAAGAAGCTAACCTCTTAACCGTAACTCACACTTGCTTGAACTTAGCATATAATTGCTTATCCGTAAAATTTGCAGCACTAACCGCAGTGTTCAAGATGTTCGGTCTCATCTCTTGAATAGACCAAGATGTCATCAATGAACACGACTACGAATCGATCCAAATATGGTCTCAAGATCCGATTCATTAAATCCATAAATCTGCGGGGCATTAGTGAGCCCAAACGGCATCACTAGGAACTCATAGTGACCATATCTTGTTCAAGGCGCTCTTGGGTACGTCCGAATCTCGGATTCGCAATTGATAATAGCCCGATCTCAAATCTATTTTCGAGAACACCGAGGCTCCTTCATTGATCGAACAAGTCATCGATACGTGGTAACGGATATTTGTTCTTTATCGTCGCTTTATTAAGTCGACGATAGTCGATGCACAACCGCATGGTTCCATCCTTCTTTTCACGAACAACACCGGTGCACCCAAGGCGAGAAACTCAAGCGAGTAAAACCTCTATCCACCAATTCTTGCAATCGAGCTTTCAACTCCTTTAATTCCGTTGGTGCCATACGATACGGAGCTATCGAAATTGGAGTGGTACCGGTACCAATTCGATGCCAAATTCTATTTCCGAACAGTGGTAAACCCGGCAATTCTTCGTGGAAAACATCCGGTATTCACAAACCAACGACACGATTCGGTTTCTTTTCCGATTCCTTGTCATCGAAACACGTCGCAAGGTACGCTTTGCACCCTTTTCTTACATATTTTCGGGCCAACATTGCTGATATTACACCGGCAACCCCTTTAAGTCCAGTAGACTCAACCCGAATTATTTCATTATTCGCAAGACCTCAAATCGATAGTCTTGCTCTTGCAATTTACAGCCGCATCGTGCATGGTCAACCAATCCAAACCAAGAATAACGTCGAACTCATCGAACGGCAAAAGCATCAAGTCCGCGGAAAACAAGAACCTCGGAACACTAGGGACTTTTCTTGCACACTTTGTTGACAAGCACGTAATGACCCAAGGGTTTGACACCAATTACAAACTCAAGAGACTCAATAGGCAAAGTCTTCTTTGGATGCTAAGGTTTCACATATATATGAATGAGTAGAACCGGGGTCAATCAAAGCAATCACATTTGTATTGAAAAGAGTGAAAGTACCGGTAATGACATCTGGAGAGGCAGCATCCTCGCGTGCGCGTATGGCATAAGTCCTAGCAGAGCACGAGCCTCGATCCGATGGTAGCATCTCTAGATCCTCTCGACCGCCAACGACATTGCCCATATTTCTAGGTGGCCTACCTCGAGCGATGGTAGCACCCGGTTTCCACTCGACTTACATTCTGCTCATGCATC
The DNA here is from genome assembly GCF_025698485.1 of Gossypium arboreum. Lineage (NCBI taxonomy): Eukaryota > Viridiplantae > Streptophyta > Magnoliopsida > Malvales > Malvaceae > Gossypium > Gossypium arboreum. The sequence continues at coordinate 64,633,648 of NC_069080.1, forward strand.
CTCGGGCAATCCTTCATAAAGTGGTCGGCCGATCCACACTTATAGCAGAGCGATCACGAAACCAACAGCTCCCGAATGCCATTTGCCACAATGTAGACACTCGCCTCTCTCGGCGATCATTTCCACCATCGGCGATCAAGTGACTCGTGTGGTCATAGGGGTCGATCGCGTCCTCGTCTAGAAAAGCCCAAATGCCTCTAGACCGCTCACATCATCTCGAAATCTCTTCGATGCTTGTTGAAGAGACTTTCCGAGGACCTCTTTCGAATTCTCCGGTTCCCACATCAGCTTTTTGTTTCTCCTTTCTAAGCTCTTGACTTTACAAGCTCGCTCAACAAGTACTACGAACTCTCGTATCTCGAGAATGCCAACGAACATCCTTATATCATCATTCAGCCCATCCTCAAGTTGCGTTTACACATAATGGCTTTGACGAAATGCATTCTCACGCGTCTGGCTAAGCCTCACAAATTTTCGATCGTAGTCAGAATCGACATAGAACCTTGCTTAAGATCAAGGAATTCCCTTCGCTTTTGGTCGATGAATCTCGACTAATATACTTTTTCTAACTCGGTTTGAAAGAATTCCCAAGTCACTTGCTCTCTAGGCACCACGAAGTCGAGTACTCCACCAATAGTAGGCGGACTCGCGTAGCAAGGAGATGGTACACTTTAAGCACTCATCGGGTGTACAGGATAGCTCATCGAGCACCGGATAGTGTTATCCAACCAAAATTCAGCTCGGTCGGCATCATCATCATCCGTAGCCTTAAATTCAGTGGCCCCATGTTTTCGAATCCTATCGATGGGGGCTTACTTGACCTTATTTGGTCGATCAACGGAGGTATTGTAGGTGCGGGGTTGCATTTGTCGGGAATGGAGGTTGTGGAACAGTAGTGTTAGTTCGAATGTATTGATTAAACCATTCGCTTCATCACACTATAAAAGGCTTGCCTAGCCTCATCATTCGGATTGTTGGCCATAGGTTGAGAGTCTGCCGCCATTGTCCCTTGCGCGGAGCAGCACCACACTCTCCACATCATCAGCTATCACTCGGTTGGGATCGGGATCCATTGCTATAAACAAACACAAAGTCAAATTGTTAGAAATCACCAAACTATCGATTCATCATTTAATGGCATGTATAGCTAGACCCCAAACACATCACGGTAGTCCTAGAATCGACTAAACCGTGGCTCGATACCAATAAATTGTAACACCTCGAACCCGAGACCATCGCGGTGTCGGACACGAGGGTTAACAAGCCAAGTTCACATGTTTTGCCCACCAATTTGACATTTCCAGTCAGGCTGGAAAACTGCGTCACCGTCGCCTTAAAAATTATATCTCGAGTTTCAAAACTCGGAAACTGGTTTCGTAAATTTTCCCTGAATTTATACTCATATATCCATCCATGGATTTATTTCTAGAATTTTTGGTCGGGCCAATTGGTACAGTTTATTAGTTAAAGTCACCCATGTTACAGGGATCGACTGCTCTGACCTTCGCGCGTTATAACTTGAATATCTCTCTGTACAGGGCTTCAATACTGGTGCCTTTGTTTCTAATGAAACTAGACTCAAAATGGAATCTGTACATATAAGGAATGACTCCTAATTCTTTCTGGATAATTTATAGTAAATTTTTAAAGTTGCGACAGGGGACCCAGAAATTGTTCTGGCCCTGTCTCACAATAGCTTTAATATCTCTTAACATGTAACTCCTATGACCATTTCGTTTTTTCCATATGAAAATAGACTCATCAAGGTTCATTTACATAGCTTATTCACTAATTAATACCATTCCTACAAATTTTGGTGATTTTTCACATTCACGTCACTGCAGCTGGCAGCATCTGTTTTTAAGGTAAGTCTTACCTATTTTGTAGTCTCCATGAACCAACTAGTCTTGCCATACATAGGTTCATATATGATCATTTTAACCATACCAATGGCTGATCATGTGACCAACACTCCCATTTCCAATCCATAATCACATCATGACACCATATATATACATACAAACCACAAATAGTCTAAGTTCATGCTTCCTTTTACGAGCCATTTTCGCATGGCCGTATACATATACATCACCACATTTTTAAACCAACAAGGGGTAGTCCTATACATGCCATTTCAAAGTTCAACCAAAAATTTATACCAAGATAGAGGCGTTGATAGTGTGGATGACTTCGACTTTATTGATCCCGAATCCGATTGCTATTGAGCGAAATCTATAAAACAGAGAGCCAAAGTAACGGGGTAAGCATTTTTATGCTTAGTAAGTCTCAAGGAATATAATCAACTCTAATTACAGCAATACATTCACATAGCCAAATGCATCATTTCATTAATACACATTCTTACTTCACACTTCATCATTATATACTTTCACAAAGTGTCAATCAATTCAATAACTGAAATTCATTAGTCGATTGAGCGAATGTTGCTCAAACATGTCGACTTTCCAATGCACATATAAACGTACCTTATTCTTTGGGCTTTTCGAGTGTACTAATTGAATTTATTACAGCAACCAACACTCACCTCCAGCCCAAGATTCTTCGAATATAACCAGATATAACCATGTGCACAAATGCCTTGGTCTTAGCCCGGATAGAATGACTTCATACGAATGCCTTGGTCTTAGCCCGGATATAGCCACTAGCACAATTGCCTTCGGTCTTAACCGGATATAATTTCCAGCATAATTGTCTTGGGGCTTAGCCGGATATCATTCAATTTCTCATGCACACATACATCAATAATCATTGGACATACATATTTCATTTTCGTTACTAAGGCTCAAACACAATTATAATCATTAGCATAATCGCCTTGGGACTTAGCCCGGGTATCATTCAATACTCATACACACATAAATCAATAATCAATACATCCATATTTCATTCCACATAATTCAATTAAGGTCACTTCTTGAGGACTTACCTCGGATGTTGTCGAACGGCTTTTACGGCTATTCGATCACTTTTTCCTTCCCCTTGTCCAATTGTGGCCCTCTTAGCTCTTGAGCTAATTCAAGCAAATTCAATTTATTAAAACCTCATTGTGCTAGCTTATGGCCGAATATGACAAGGAGTTTAAATGGTCATATGGCCACTCTTTAGCTTGAATACACAATGGTCATGCACATTTTATACTACATCAAGCAATTCAATACAATTCATTCGAGCATCAAGGAAAAGCTAAGGCCATCAATAGGCTACCTAAGGCCGAATATACATGTCCATGTTGAGGCCAATTATGCACTTAATACCACACAAAACAGCATGCATTTTACTAGTTAATGCTTTGCATATTGTAGCTCAAAACTTATAATATAGCATCAAGCACTCATATGTGTGCTAGGCGAATGTGCTTACAATTTCACAATTATTCTTCAACATCTTCTTCTTTAAACAAACATATTCATCACTTACTTCATAACCAAAGCATCATGTGCAAACATATATATACATATATGAGCATGGTCAATTTCAAGGTGTCCATAGCCATCCAAAACACAAATTTTAACTAACATGCAAGAAGCATGAACCATGCTCATGAATGCATCATGGCGAATATGACAATCATGCCCCTTTTCAACTTCAATCATGGTTAAACAAAAGAAAACTCAAAATCTTACTCAAGAGTAGACAATCCATCATTGCATGCATCATCATCAAGCTTCACACTTAGCATGCAATGGCTTTATCACCATAACAACTTTGGCCAAATACCATTTCCATGGCATAACAAGGATTTGAGCCATGGCTAACATGCACATCAAGTTAGCAACCAAAACATGCATGAAACTCCTAACACAACCTCATACATACCTTAATCTTGATGCAAATTTAGCCAAATCTCCTTCTAGATCTCTTCTAAACCAAGCATGAAGCAAAAATCCTCCCCCTTTTTCCTTAGTATTTTCGGCCAAGAAGTGAAAATAGATGAACAAATTTTTTTTTCTTTTCTTTCTTTAGGATATTCGGCCAAGGCTATGGAGAAAGATGAACACTTTTTTTTTTTTTTTTGTTTCTCATCCTACTAACATTAATTTTTTTTCCATACTCTTATTTTATTATTTCTAACATCCACCACTAGCAAAACATGTTTAAGACATGTTTTCTTTTGCCCATATTCATCACCATGGCCGGCCACTTCCCTGTCTTTGGGTAAATTGACATGCAAAACCATTCTTTTGCATGCATGTACTATTAGACCTTTGAAGACTGGCCTATCACCTTTCAACAATGTTTCATATAAGTCCATCTAAATAAATTCACATGGAAATGATCAAATTAATGCATGCAGCTTTCACACATGCATTTGCTAACATCATAAACATAGAATATAACTTCTAATTACTTATAAGACTCGGTTTAACGGTCCCGACACCACTTCCCGACTAGGGTCAAATTAGGGACGTCACATTGGTGATAAAGTGTTCTTGAAAGTGTCACATTGGAAGAAAGTTCTCTGATTCAATCGTAAAGGAAAACTGAGTGACGGTTCATCGGGCCATATGAGATCATTGAAAGAATCGGGCCTGTAGCATATCGGTTAGCATTACCACCGGAGCTTGATAAAATTCATAATGTGTTTCATGTGTCCATGCTATGATGAAATCGATCAGATCCTTCACATGTTATTACTCCAACAGAAGTTGAGATTCAGCCTGATATGACCTACAATGAAAAACCGATTAAAATACTGGCATATGAGACGAAAGAGCTAAGAAATGAAAAGGTGGCATTGGTAAAATCTCTCTGGCAACGGCATGGATTAGAGGAAGCTACCTAGGAGCTTGCGGATACTATGACGAAATAATACCCTAACCTCTTTAAATTTTTATTTTATGGTTGGTATCACGATAGGAAGGTCACATGAAAATTTTGGTAAGAAAATTTTACCGATTATGTGTTTAATTAGGGAAAGAACTAAATTGTATAAAATGCAAAAGTTGGGTTCTAGTAGCTATGGGTATCAAATAGCTATGGAATTCAAAACTTAATGTCCTTATATGGTAATTAAACCTTTGAAGAGTAGTTAGTAGATATTTTAAAGACTCATCCATGGATAAATTAGAAAAGGGTAGGGACTAAATTGGAAATCAATAAAATTAATAGATGATAATTAATTAAAAAGAAAAAGATCATCTATTTTCATATCATCTTCCCCAATTTTTCTATAGAAACCCTAGGAGAGAGGAAGAAGACTTTTCAAGCTTAAAAAGGTATGAAATCAAGTCTCGTTTTTAGTAATTTCTATAATCTTGGAATCGGGGTAGTCTAAACTTTCTATTTAGGGGATTTATTTGAAAAGTTATTAAGGTATAAAAATTTTGGGTCATGGATGAATATGCTAAAAATTAGAAATTTATGGTAGAAAATGAAAAGTTGTTCATAGAGAAACAACTTTTACAAAGCAATTTTTGATGAAAACTTGATTTAAGGACTAAACTGAAAAGTCGTAAAACCCATGGAAAATTCTAAAATTTGTGAAATGTATGTGCTGTAAATGTAATGTATAAATTTAGGCTAGGCTTGGAAAGAGGGTTAAATTTCATGAATTTCTTTTTTCGAGCCTAGGGACGAAATCAAAATTTTTGGAAAATATAGGGACAAAATGGTAATTTTTCTTAGGATGTAATAGGATGCAACTGTATATGAAATGTGATAGATTAATAGTTAAATTTACCCATATATATCCAAAAAGACCAACCACGAAACTAGATCGAGGAAAGCAAAAGGTTTCAAATTAGTTGAAAATCAAATACGAACCGTTTTCAAGGTAAGCTCGTGTAACTTAAATATGTATGTTAATGTGCTTGAATTGAATTGTATGATTGTGCTGATATGTATGAGATGATATACATAATGAAATAGTCATAAATTGTGAAAAATGGACAAACTATCAAGTTTCGGTTGAATGTTGAATTTCGATAGGTTAAGTATAATAGTTCATATGTTACAGATAGAATTTAGCCCGGACAGGTAATTCTAATGTCAGCCCTCTTGAGCTTAGGTTATAAACTAAATTTAGCCCGAACTGGTAATCCATATTAAACTCTCTAGAGCATATGCTACGGATAGGATTTTGCTTGGACTGGTAATCCTACTGTACAATGTGTGGCTCAAGAGTGTGCCTTTTTAATATGTACCCTAATGGGTACTTTGGCACATGTGTATATTACCCGAACATCCATCAAGATTTCAATAGTTCGACAGAAAAAACTCTTGAAGTGTGGAAAGGTGAAATTAATGGAAGCTTGTAATGTGGTGAGCTTATCTATGTTTACTTGATTCTTATAAGAGGTTATCTTATTAACTTGTTTGATTAAGTGTTTGTGTTTAGGTAAACTCATCCAAACTTATCGAAAGTATGACTATGTATACTTGTATTGATAAATATGAATGGTAAGTTTATTTTCCATTATACGAACTTACTAAGCATAAAATGCTTACTCCATTTAATTTCCCTATTTTATAGTGCTCAAAGCTCGCGAAGGTTGGAAGTCGGTCGAAGCAATCATCACACTATCCACTATCTCATTTTGGTACAAATAGAAATCACATTTTGGTACAAATAGAAATCACATTTTGGTATAATAGCATGTATAAGCTTATTTGGCCAATGATGGCTTGTAATTATTGTTTTGTAATCTAGCCATTGGAGTGGCTAGTGATGGTCTAAGTTTGGCTATTTTTGAAGTGATGTTTTGGTAATCGCATAAGTGCTTATTGTGTGTTAGTTGTTGGAATTATGTTAGCATATAAGTTTATGATAAGAGTAAGTTTATATTCATTGATGTATGAGATAATACTACATGATTGATGGCAAATTTTATGTGAATATGATGTTGGATTGGTGGATATATGCTTGTGAGTTTTGGTGCAGGAAAATGATGAGTTATGGGTGACAAATGAGGCTAGGAAATGGCTTTATTTTGTCCACACGGGTAGACACACAGGTGAGTGTCTTGGCCGCGTGTGACACACAGCTTGTCCTATGGGCATGTGGTCAACCGCGTGTCCCCTGCACCTTAAAAATGAGAAACAAAATGCTCAGAATAGGGCACACGAGTAGAGACACGGGTGTGTGTCTCTGCTGTGTGGTTGACACGGACTTGAACACGGGCGTGTTACACGGCTGTGTGAAAACTACACCTAAATTTTGAAAATAAAATTCGCCACAGGCCTAGCACACGGGCGTGTAACATGGCGATGTGACATCGATTTCTTCATGCCTTATAAGTCAGAAAATTACACGGGTTAGGGACACGGGTGTGTGAAGTCACACGGCCTGATTATACGAGCGTGTCCTTAGACCACAAGGGGCGTGTGAGCCCTACAACCTTCAAAAATTTTTGAAATGTTGTGAAAATTTTATGAGTTTTTGATTAAGTCCCGACTCGATTCTAATGCTCGTATTGGGCTTCGAGGGTTCAACTAAGGGATGTTTTGAATGATCTCGATAAATGAATAGTAATAATAGGAATTATCTAAAAAGTGTTTTGAATTTCGAAACCTTATTCTGACGACGAATACGGGTTAGGGGTGTTACAGTATGATTCAATAACACGTCAATTCTTTTCAAGAGTGCCCATTAGAGCACTTATTCAAGAACCACACTCTCGAGCCACACGGTCCAGTCCAGGCTAAATCCTTTATATAACGTATGCTCAAAATAGCTCTATTAGGATTACCAGTCCAGGCTAAATCCTAAATGTAACATATACTCAAAAGATATCATATCAAAATTACCTGTCTGGGCTAAATCCTTCCTATAATGAGGTCAATAGGATTACTCGTTCGAGCTAATTCCCATCGGTAACAAATGTAGGACCTCATTCATTTTGGGAAAGCACATATGTTCACCAGAATTCAATATTCAATCGGGACATAACCCTTTTTACCATTTTCAAGCTTGTACTAATTTCAAATATTGTAACATCCAAGTAAATCACATAAATGATAATCACATTTCATACAATCACAACATTTAATTTAACATAATTACATGCTCGATTAAGTGACACAAACTTACCTCCACACTTGTTCGCGTAAGTAATCTACTAACCCGAAACCTTTTCTTTTCCTCGATCAAACCTCAAATGTGAGTTTCCCGGATCTAAATAAATAGCTTTAATCATCAATTTCTCATATTTCATACTCACTTGGACTGAATTTACGTCCTAGGAAAAAATTACCATTTTGCCCCTAACTTTTCCATAAATTCCAATTTCGTCCATAGGCTTGGAAAATGAAACTTGTGCATTTTACTCCCTATTCCAAGCCTAACTAAATTCCCATTACAAATTTTGCAGCACATGTTTTCATAAAAATTCATCATATTTCTTCAATTTCACAAGTCTACATTTTAGTCCCTAAATCATGTTTTCATCAAAAATCACTTTGTAAAAGTTGTTTATCTATCAATAACCTTTCATTTTCTACCATAAATTTCTATTTTTCAGCATATTCATCCAGACCCAAATTTTATACCTTGATAACTTTTCAAGTTAATCCCCCAAATAGATAGATTAAGCTATCTCGGTTTCCAAAATATCCAAATTACTAAAAACGGGACAACGAAACTTACCCAATTAAGCCATGAAAGTTTCTTCTCTCTTTCCTAGGGTTTCCATGTATTTTAGGTTGAAGAAGATGAGAAAATAAGATGATATTTTCTTTTCATCTTTTAATTAATTAAATATTTTTCAGATTACAATTTAGTCCTTGCCCTTTTTTAAAATTTTCATGGATGAGTCACCAAAAATCTACATACTTTTCTTTAATGGTCTAATTACCATATAAGGACCTCAATTTTTGAATTTCATAACTATTTAATCCTTATAGCAACTAGAATCCAACTTTCGTATTTTATGTGTAACACCCGCACTGAGACCGCTTTGAGTCGGACACGAGGGTTTGCGACTTAAATCACTTGCTTTCACGTCCATTTTAAAATTTCCAGTGCGTTGGCTAATCTGCGTCACTGCCACCTTAAAAATCATATCTTGAGTTCCAAAACTCGAAAATCAATTTCGTAATTTTTCCCTGAAACTAGACTCATAAGTCCATCTACAGATTTTTTTCTAGAATTTTTGGTCAGGCCAATTAGTACAGTGACCTTCATGCATTACGACTTGGATATCTCCCGGTACAGGGCTTCAATACTGATGCCGTTTGTTTCTATAGAAACTAGACTCAAAAAGGAATCTATACATATATGGCAAGACTTCTAAATGTCTCTGGTTAATTTATAATGAATTTCCAAAGTCAGATCACGGGATCCCGAAACCGTTCTGGCCCTGTCTCACGAAAACTTTAACATCTCATAATATACTGTTCATATGAAAGTTTCGTTACTTTCCTACGAAAATAGATTCATCAAGGTTCGATTACATAATTTATTCACTATTTAATTCCATCCCTACTATTTTTAGTAATTTTTCACTTCCACATCACTGCTGCTGCCAGCATCTATTTTTAAGGTAAACTTTACCTATTTCATGATCCTCCATGGATCAACTAGAGTTTTTCATACATATACCAAAAGTGATCATGAATAACCATTCCCATGGCTAACCGTTACCAACATTTCCATACCTCTCGACGGACAACATACAAAACGATTATAATGCTATGATCAAAGTATATTTAAGCCATTTTCGCATGGCTATCCAAATTTACACAAAACCAAGGGTTCATGACCAACAACAAAAGGGTGGTCCTATACATGCCATTTCAAAGTTCAACCGAAGTATACCAAAAGGAGCTTTGATAGTGTGGGCGACTTCGACTTCAAAATCCCGAGTCCGATAGTGAAGAACCAAAATCTATAAAATGTAAAATCAAAGAAACGAGTAAGCATTAAATGCTTAGTAAGTTTTGAGCAAAGAATTTAAGCACATCAGAAGTATAGCATTCATATAACTAAACGAATAATTCCATATATACATATTCTCAAATCATTCCTACTTCACATTCCAACCCCTATATTCATACATAAGGGATCATCTTAGCCAAATACCGGAAGCTCATTACTCGACTGAGCGAATATTATTCGAAGGGAATCAACTATTCCAATGCACATACGAAACATACCTCATTGTTGGGATTTTACAAGCGTATTAACTGAAATTTTACAGCAAGATTGCTCATTCTCGAATCACGTACCTTGAATTTAACCGGATATAGCTACTGCTCAAACGCCTTCAGACATAGCCCGTTATAGCAACTCGCATAAACGCCTTCGGGACTTAACCCGGATTTAGTAACTCGCATAAATGCCTTCGGGACTTAACCCGGATTTAGTAACTCGCACAAATGCCTTCGGGCTTAGCCCGGGATTAGTAACTCGCACAAATGCCTTCGGATCCTAGTCCGAATATAGTCACTTAGCACAAAGCCTTCGGGACTTAGCCCGGACATCATTCGAATAACCATGCACATTTATCAATAAATCATGACACATCCGTATTTCATTTTCATTAGCAAAGCTCAAACACAAGACACTTATCACACTTGCAATTTCGGCTCATTAGCCACATACAAAGAGCATGATCTAATCCAATCATAATCTAAGTTCTATTACTCAAAACTTACCTTGGATGTGGTCGAACGATTTCGGCGGCTATTCGATAACTTTTTCCTTTCCCTTATCCAACTGTGGTCCTCTAAGCTCTTGAGCTAATTCAAACAAATTTAACTTATTAAAGTCTCATTATGCTAGCTTATGGCCGAATATGACAAGGAGTTTAATAGGTCATATGGCCACCCTTTAGCTCAAATACACAATGGTCATGCATTTTTAATCACATTAAGCAATTTAACACAATTCATTTGAACATCAAAAGAGAACCTCAAGGCACTTAGCCCATATATACATTAGACATTAAAGTCCTATATGTACGAAATCACTAATCGAATTCAACATATTAGCTAATATTTCCCTTAGCCAATTTTCTAAGTCAAGATAAAGCTATCAATATGCTTACCTATGGCCGAACATACACATCAACTTATGTACTCATTCATGTGGCGAACATACACATCTATGCTAAGACCGATTGCAACACTTAATTCATTCTACAAGTATGGTCACTCGTATTGACTAAACACCATTTTGTTTCAAGTTCAAAACTTGGCTAATACACATATATACACTATTAAAGCATCCTCTCCCTTTTCATCAATTCAACACATGCATTACTCATTAATATACAAAATTATATTCGGCCTTGGCACACAACTTGCTAGCCGATTCTTCTCCATATATCAACTAATGCACACATGTGCTCATTTGTTAGACTCTACTTCATCTAACAACAACCATATTTTTCCTATACTTTCTACCATGGTCGAATGCATCACAACACCATACCATTTCGATTTTGGTCATGGTTAAACAAAGAACTTAATATCTCACCCAAAATTCTAAAAGAAGACTCAAGAGTCATCAATCCACCATCACATGCATCATTACAAAGCTTCATTTTTTTAGCATGTAAATGACATCAACACCAATCCACCTTAGCCGAATACCATCTCCATGACATAGCAAAGATTTGAACCATGGGCTAGCTAGAACTCAAACTAACAAATAAAAACATGCATGAATCTCATGGACAACTTCAAACATACCTTAGTCTAACAACCACCATAGCCGATTTTCTCAAGCTCTTCCCCTTCCTTTCTTTCCTCTATTCGGCCAAGGATGTTCAAGAATGAACACTTTTTTTTTTTGTTTTCTTTCCTTCAACTCACGGCAATGGGGGGGGGGAACAAACACACATATTGTCCATGCTCTTTATTTTATTATTCCTTACATAATGCATTATCCCAACATGTTTATGACATGTTTTTAGCCATAACACTTTGTCCACCCATGCTCATGGCCGGCCACTACATATTAGGGGGGGAAATTTGACATGCAAGTCCTCCCTTTTGATTACATGCACTATTAGATCCTTGTAGATTAGCCTATCACATTTCAAAAGTGTCACACAAGTCCTTTTGACTAAATTCACATGCAATTTACTAAATCGAAGCTTAAAATTTTTGCACATTCATATTCACATATTTTAGACCATAAATATCACATTCAAATAATTTGGTGACTCGGTTTAGCGGTCCTGAAACCGCTTTCTGACTAGGGTCACTATAGGGCTGTCACATTATGAGATTTAGTCGTTCTCATAATTAAACACTTAATCAATAAAATTTTCGTATCACAATTTTCACACAACATGTCTATCATAATACGAACCATATAATAAAATAAAAATAAAATTTATTTTTGAATTGGATTTGTGGTCCCAAAACTACTGTTCCAATTTCACTGAAAAATGGGTTGTTACACAAGTTGCAAAACAATTTATATTTCCAAGATCGATTTCTTTACTACTCAATGAAAAAATCATCATTTTACTTAGGCCAAATATCATACAATTATCAATTATTGGATCAATTTATTGCAGTAAAAACCAAGCATGCAATTAAACACGAATAATGCATCCCAAAATCCACAGTCCCAAACCAAAAGAAATAACAGCAAATACAATTCCAACCAAAACTAATTCAAAATTAAATTCAAATTTAAAAATTTAAATAAGTCTAGTTTCTGAGACGAGAATTCCAAAGGCCCAAATCCAATCTTACGCTTATAGGTTACCTAAAAAGTTTAAATAAAGAGGGGTCAGCTTCAAGAGCTGTGTGTGAGTCTAAACAAGGCAACTAGAGAATATTCAAAATTTGAAATAGTAAGACAATTAATCATCAGGTAGCAATTTTACCAAAAATCTGGGCATCAATTTAATAAATTTCAAAAATGTCATGTTCATGGCACACTTAATGCAAAAATGCAAGTCCTACCTATACCATTCGCTACACACCTGAGTTCCCAAGAACTTGTCATCTGAACACCAAACAATTAGAGCCGAAGCTCAGTGTTGTTGAAACACTAATATCAATCTTACAATTAAAACTACCAATTACAATTGCAAATAAATCACCAATATCAACTACAGACAAGTTGTCAATCTCCTCAATACTTTGATGCAAGATATGACTAACTAATGATTGCGAGTATATCGCCAATACTTTCTGGGACTTGTCATCTGAACACCAAAAAATTAGAGCTGAAGCTCAATGTTGTTGAAACACTAATATCAATCTTGCAATTAAAACTACCAATTAAAGTTGCAAATAAATCACCAATATCAACTACAGACAAGTTGTCAATCTCCTCAATACTCTGATGCAAGATATGACTAACTAATGATTGCGAGTATATCGCCAATACTTTCTGGGACTCCCCCATCATCCACAAAAACCAACCCCATGCAATGCAATATGGCATACTTTTCAATGAAACAATTCATGCTTATCATACTTTCCATATATCAATAACAATGGCATACTTTCATGCTTCGATCAATTCAATTTCAATTAATGGCATGCTTACCAAGCAACAATACCCAATATCACAATCGCCATATTTCAAGTCATGCAAAAATTCAATTCATGAAACATATTTAATAAGCACACCACTTAATTAATTTACTTTCCTCAATTGATCAATCTACCAATTTCACTGACCATTCGACTATGCATAAAATTCAGCAACTAAATAAACTATAGATCATTATACCATCATACAATACAATCACAAATAAGATTTAGAACCCTGGCCAAATTAATGCTAAACTAGTGCACTATCGCTTAATACACAACTCCTATATCTAAATTCTAGACTGGGTCGATTTAATCTATACACGAGATGACCAAAAAACAAATTAAAATCGGTCCCTAATCCCCCCATAAGTTTGGCCAAATTGAAGAAATAAACTACAGCATTAGATTCAATTTTCAAATTCACTACTTACATACTTTTACTTCGGCTTCGAATAGAAATTAAAGCAACCTCGGAAGTCAATGCTGATTCGGAGCATTTAGATCAATTCCTAACATAAAGGTAACACTCAAATTAGTAAGGGTTAACTAACTATGGCCTTTGAAGCATTCAGCCAAATTAAAAGAATTAATATATCTAAGACGCTGCTAGAAAAAAAAGTAGCACTTAAGCACTTTGATTCCTAGATCTGAGATGCTTGATCTCTTAAATCCCAAATGCACACTAAACGAGCAAGATTAGGGGCTGAATTAATCAATGAAAATGAGGGAACAAAATTAGCCTATAGTTGTGATAGTAAGAAGAAAAAACAACAACCAAAATGGTGTCTAAGGGAGGGACAATGAAACAAATGAAAAAAAATGAGGGTTGTGATGTGTGGCACAAAAGTAAGATTAAATGGCAACAAGAGGGTTAAAATGGACAGCAAAAAGGGATAATTTTGGTGCAGTAAAAATGACGAAAAATGGGTTGTAAAGTGGCAGCAATGGGGATTGTTTAAGAGATTAAAAATGATAGCAAACACAAAGGAAAAAACAAGAGAAAAAGAGGGAACACAAAGGCAGAATTGGGGAGTAAAAGAGAGATCAATTCTTAGCTCAATAAGGTGTGGCTATTGTGACTAAAATGGACAGCAAAGGTGCTGAAAATGGCAGCAACAAAAAGAATAATAGAGGAGAAAGCAATGGTGAAAATGGTAGCCTAAACAATTGATGAAGAGAGACGGCACAAGGAGAAAGAAAGCTGTGAAAATTTGAGAGAATAGGGAGAAAAGAAATGGTTGAAAAATTTGAAAAGAAAAGGAGAAAAATAAAAAAAATATACATAGATTAATTTTCAAAAGCTGATAAATCAACAAATAAAACAAAAGATAATTTATAAATGCTCAACTTAATCCAGAGATAAATCACTATTTGAGTCAGACTGAAATCTATTCACAATTGGAGTAAAATGCTAAATTTTAATACTTTGCAAGGGAATCAAACTCAAGTCTTCAAGGACAATTGCAGTAACTCTTAACCAATTAGCTAGTAACTCAATCTTTTCATAAATTTGCAAACTTTTAACTAATGTCATAAGGACAACTCTTGGCCCACAAATCCATATTTTTCTAACCCAATTTTCAAGATGTGACAATCTTACTTTGTGAGTAAGTACTTAATGGTTGAATGATCTGTAAAGATTGTGACTTTGTACATATAAGATATGAACAAAACTTGTCAAAAGAAAAAACTATAGCAAAAAGTTCTTTTTCACTTACCATGTAATTAAGCTGGGCTCCTGTCAAATTTCTACTTGCATAGTAGATCGAGTGGGATACTCTATTTCTTCTTTGCCCCATCACAACTCCCATAGAAAAACTGCTAGCATCATTCATCAACTCAAAATAAGAGTTCCAATCTGGTGTAACGATTGTTGCTACTGAGATTAACCAATTTTTCAATTCTTCAAAGGCTTCCAAGCATGCTTTGTTAAACTCAAAAGTCATGTCTTTCTCTAATAGCATATACAAAGACTTGGAAATCTTTGAGAAATCCTTGATAAACCTTGGGTAAAAACCGACATGCCCCAAGAAACTTCTAACTCCTTTAACAATGAATAGGGGTGGCACTTTTTAAATTACATCTACCTTTCCTTTGTCAAATTTGATCCCTCTTTTGGAAATTTTATGTCCTAAGACAATTCCTTCCTTAACCATAAAGTGACATTTCTCCCAATTAAGGACAAGTTTTGCTCCTCACATCTCTTCAGTACCTTAATAGAAAAATCATCCATGAATACCTCAACAAAATTTTCAACCATATCAATAAATATTGCAATCATGCATCATTGAAATGTTGTAGGTGCATTATATAAACCAAAAGGCATTCGGTAAAAGCAAACGTACCGTATGGGCAAGTAAAATTTGTTTTGTGTTGGTTTTCCAGGGTTACAGCTATTTGGTTGTACCCCAAATACCTATCTAAGAAATATTAATATTCCTTACTTGCCAGTTGGTCAAAAATTTGATCTATGAAATCAGTAGGAAGTGATCCTTCCGGGTTGCCTTGTTCAACTTTTTGTAGTCTATACATTTTCTCCAGGCTATGACTGTCCTCTTCTGGGCTAATTCGTTATACTCGTTCTCTACTATCGTGATTCCACCTTTCTTTGGTACACACTATACGAAACATACATATGGACTATCTGAGATACGGTAAATAATTCTTGCATCTAACCATTTGATTACTTCCTTCAAAACTACCTCTTTCATAATAGGATTGAGTCTCCTTTTCCTATCAGTTCTATCTTTCTCCCCCTCCTCTAAGATAATCTTGTGCATACAAAAGGAAGGGCTTCTTCCTCGGATATCAACTAAGGTCTAACCTGTAATAGCCTGATTTTAGGCCTAGTCGGAACAGTGGTTTCAGAACCAATATTTTGGGGCTGGAGAAATTATTTTTAATGATATTTTATGTGTTATAGCATGACTATATGAGCGCATGAAAGTTCTGGTGAAATAATTTTAGTTATTTCATGTTGAATTGCAAAATAGGACTAAATCGCATAAACAAAAAAAGTTTTGTTTTACTAACTAAATATGTTAAATAGCTCGAGAACCAAAATTTGGGGTGTTTAAAGTGAAAATAGACCTTAAATAGGGTGCTTGGCTGGCCATAGAGAGAAAGAGTTCGAAAAGTCAAAGTTGTGGGTATTAGGTAGCTTTTTTTGGCATTAAAATAAAACAAAAAGAAAAAGATGTCATCTTTTCATCTTTCTTCCTTCCCCCATAGAAAATACCAGCAAAATAGGGGTTTTGAAAGCTCTAAATTTCAGCAATTTCCATCCCTCACAAATAAGTGATTTTGATGAATTTTCTTAATGATTTTTACATTTTTGGGACCCCTAAAGCTTAATCTAGCTATTGAGGGGACTATTTTCCAAAATGGTTGAGAGTTTAGGGTTTTGACATGAAAGCACGTATGTTTTCAACTAAAATTTTATGGAAGAATATGAGTCTTGGTTGTGTAATAAACAACTTTTGTGAAAAGATTTTCATGGAAAACACCTAAAAGGGCCATTTTATAAAAGTTATAAAATAGGTTGTAATTATGTGAAATAGTGGAAATTTAGGGTTTTCATAAGAGTGATTATTGGTCGGTTAAGCTTGGATAATGACGAAATATGATAAAAATCGATTTCTAGACCTAAGGGTAAAATGGTCATTTTGCCAAAAATGTGAATTTTGATTGCCCAAATTTATTTAGTTATTAAATGAGTCAATTTCATAATATTAGATCAAGAAAATTGAGATTTGGGCTTAAATCGAGAAAGTGTGTGGTTAAGGACAAAAAGATAATAATTAGCCGAAATTGCAATTGAGGTAAGTCTGTGTGATTAAATGAGAATGATATTTATTCCATTGTTATTATACTTAAAAATCTATCTTGCCATGATTGTATTAAAGTTTAGGTTGATGATATTGTATATGAGAAAGTGATGTCAAATGTAAATAACATTTATGTGTTGATTGAATGCTCAGAGATTTGATGGAATATGATATTCCATTGAAACGAGTAAGTTGCATGTAAATAGTACAACTATATTGTTATTATATGTGTTGAAATTGATATAGCATGAATTGCTTGGTTGTGGAAACGATTATGTTTGATGAATATTGAGATAGTAGAATTCCCGTTTGAACCTTAAGAAACAATTCGGATATTCATGCCATGACATTCAAGTTATTTGTGTGCTAGTGTAAGACATGTCTGGGAAATGCATAGGCCTCGAGATGTAAGCCAGTGTAAGACATGTTTGGGACATGCATTGGCTACGAGACTTGTCAGTGTAAGACCATGTCTGGGACATGGCATTGGCATGGATATGTGAAAGCTAGTGTAAGACCATGTCTGGGACATGGCATCGACTTGATGGATGAGCCAGTGTAACACCAAGTTTGGGACATGACATCGGCATTATACCCTATGTTTGAGGTTTTGTGAATATCCTATAGCTTTATAAATGGTTCAACGGTGAGAGTTATGATTTAAGCTAAATGAGAAAGGTTATGACTATATTGTGAGTGGTACAGGTACTTACATGAAATTGATGAGATGTGAATTCAATTCATGTTATATGATTAACAAGGAATGAATATGAGCATGTTGAGCAACACAGGTATGTATGCCAAGTTCATGAGAAATGATTTCAGTTTATGATGCACATTTGGTGAAGATGTAAATAGGTAATTCATGCCTATGAGAATGATTTTGTGATGACCTTGTGGTTATAGGTCTATACTTATGATGTATGAATATGTAACCTTACCATTGTTGTGAAAATGAATTAATATGGTGTGATAAACTTAGTATCGTTAATTTACACTAAAATAGTTTTGGACAGCAGCCATAGTCTGACTTTAAAAATCCACCAAAAATTGTGGAAATTGAGTTAGAGGCTGAATAAAATATGAAATTAAATCCCTATGAGTCTAATTTATAGAAAAAACGGTGTAAGTAAAAGAGTTTTATATTATGAAATATTTAAATTGTTGTGAGACAGAGTCAGAATAACTTTGAAATCCCTATTTTGATTTGAGAAAATCATTGAAAATTGTACAAAAATAGTTATGGGTTATAATTTATATGGTTAGAATTTTTAATGAGTATATTTTCAATAAAAATAGATGGAAACATCATCTGAGTCCCGTATTATGAGATAATTAATTTTTAGTTAAGAGATTTCAGAACTGTCAGACAATGAAAAAGTGGTAACTTTAAGGAATAAACTTTACTAATTGGCTAAACCAAAAATTTTGAAAATTCTATGGTAAGAAAATATGTGAGTCTAGTTTCAGATACAATTATCGAAACTTAATTTCAGATACAATGATTTAGATACTGTAACTTGAGAAACTAGCTTTACTGGAACATGAGTAAAAATACAAATAGGGTTGTATTACCATGAGAAGCAAGTTGATAAATTGTTTATTATTTTCATACGATCTTACTAAGCTATAAATCTTACTCCCATCCTTTCCTTTCCTTTATTTCTTTCAGGTTAGCTCGGGGTTGGAGATTGTCGGAGGCAGCATCACACTATCTAGTCGCTACCTTTGGAATAATGATGTATATATTAGAAATTTCAAGTGAGTGGCATGTATGGGGATCTATTTGATTGACATGTATTATTTTACTTCGGCCAAATGTGTTAGCTTATATTGAGTTATATGTATATGGCCATGACATGTGGCTCATATTGATTATTGCTTGTAAGCCTAGCTATTCATGTCATGTCTAATGTTTATAATGTGATTATGTTTGTTTGCCATGCATGGTTAGTAATATGACATGTTTGTTGGATGTATGTTCTATGACCAATTGAGGTGGTCATAGTTATGTAGTAATTGCACGATATAAACACAACATTATAATGATTTGAACACGAGTGCTTGATGGATAAGTTGGTAACCAGAGTATAATGGTAAAAATGGTCATCAAAATGACAAGTCTTATGAATGTGAAATAAGGAATCTAGACTTGGTATTGCATGAGTAGATGCATTACTTGTAAGAGGACATGTTAATGTTAAGGATATGTCTTAATAAAGAGTGTTTAATCACTAAAATGATGCCATGATTTGCGACTTTCTTATGCATAAGGTTGTAAGAGATTATGGGTAACATGAAGGCTTGGAAAATAGCCTAAGTGTTGGCCACACGGGCTGAGACACGGCCGTGTGTCTCAATCATGCGAGAGGCATGGCCTAGAGACATGGGCATGTGGCCGGACCGAGTGGTTCGATGTGCATGCTGACGTCATAAACAGAGAGTTACAAGGCCTGAGGACACGGGCGTGTGACCCTGTTTCATGGGAAAACATTCTAAGTTTTCCTGAAACTTTTCAAAGTTCTTGGTTTAGTCCCGAATCAATTCTGATGAATGCTTTGGGCTTCGTAGATCTAAATAAGGGACGACATGCATGTGTTTGAAAGGTTTTGACTTAAAAGAGATTTTATGGCTCGATTTTCGAATGAATGTGTATGTTTAAGTCAGGAAATGCCTTGTACCTTGTTCCGGCGGTGGATATGGGTAAGAGGTGTTACATTTAGTGGTATCAGAGCATGGTTACTCAATTCTCAGACTAACCTAGCACGTGTAAGAGTCTAGCTATACATGCCACAAGTTTGTGATAGTGTGATGTCTCTCAGTGCAAATGAGAACTATCTTGTATGGGCAAGGTACTCTCCAATCGAGCTACATCCGATCATTTTGATATTGATGCTAAAGTATTCAATAAAGTGCAGTGATGAAGATTTGAATCTCGGAAAGGTACGAACAAGAATTCGTGAAATGTATATTACATATTTGTGATATGAGGAACATGAAATAGAATGTGTTCATGGTATAATGAGCTTATCTATGATTGATTGATAATCCCATGGTGTACATGATTGATTTATTCGAGTGAATACATGTGTTTATATAACTTACTAAAAATACATGTAGAAAGAATGTTCATGTATACTTATTTGAATGAATATGGTTGGCAAATTCACATAGTCTGAGTATAAGTGTTAAATTGCTTGAATTGATTTACATGTTTGTAATGATATGCATACGATGATGTGTAAAATGAAAGTACAGATTGGAATATACTTATCCATGTTTGTTGGCTCTCTTATGACGTTATGTACATGACTGGTTTGATTAAATGAATGGGATAAGTAAAGTTACTCAGAATTTATAGAGTGCATGTATGAGTATACTTGTTTAAATTAGATAACTAGAAAGTTGGCATAAAACGAATATGAATTTCGGTCTATCTAAAATTAATGATATTATTTTGATGATTTTGCTATGATGATGAAACTTGTGTTACATGTATATGTATATGAGAGTCGAGTCAGAGGCCCTACGACCTCACCCTCTTACCAGAGTGGTGTATAGTAATGGAATTTTACGAGATTTGTGCTGAATAAATTCACAAGTATGAAACCAAAGAGTTCAGTGGAGAAATATCTATAAACACGATTAGAGATTGAGAATGATTTGATAAGTAAGCCAAAGCTAGAAAAGTATTAGGTTGACATAAAGATTATGCGAATTATGCATTGTCACAGTTAAAGAAGAAATATACTTTGGTAAATCGAATTACTCAGGTATGAGGCTGAGAAAGTGTAATGATATGGGAATTCTGATCACAGAAATAGTTAGAGGAATAATATTTGAAACCTAGGATGTCTGAGTATGGAAGTCATAATGAGTAGATGATGACTGTCTCTCTTGATATATTTTAAGAGATCATTGTTCTCAGAAGTATTATAGTGCTATCTATCTTCTGATGAAGTTCTTGTTATATGAAAATGTTATCTGATCTTAATGTCAGACAAAGACAGTGTCAGTCTGACTGGTTTATAATCTACTTTGCTCTACTTCTCTCTGGTATACTGTTATATTCAGTCTGATGGGAACTTATGAGAAAAGACACATGATGCTATGATTTTGTTACTCTAAATTATTGTATTTGATTCCAGTGGGATTAAATGATACTTTCTTGTAGACTTTTTTCCTCTGAGGAATTATCGAAGTCTTTCATATTTTCTTAAGAGGTTGTCTTCGGTCTTCCGGTATAGTCCCATAGCATGGGATTTCTCTATGTTGGATTTCTTTACTTGGTTTTCTTGTTATCTTTCTTCCATAATCTGTCAGTTATGACTCATGTTCAAAGTGTGTTCTTTAGCTTGCGATAATCATGTCAAGTGTGACTATGCTCCTGATTTGATCATAGTAATGTGGTGATTTTAATATTTGGATTTCTCTAATTTACATATAAGGATTTGACATCGGCAAAGGCCTAAGTTGTGAAATTTTGAATTTCAATTGTTATGATAGATCTCTTTTCTTAAGTAAGTTAATTCAAATTAATGCCTTCAATTGAGATATCTGTGTTATTTGGGATAATGTAATCGTATGATCTTTGAGAAAGCAAATTGTGGTTACGGGTACTTGGACAGAAAAATCCAAAACTTATATAAAAATTTCGCCAGGAAACCCTCGGGAATAGAGTATTAGTGATGGAATTTGGAACTCGACATTGTTGATTTTTGTACATGAATTCTAGAAATGTTGAAAATTTTAAGGATGTATATCAAGTGTCATCAGAATTATTTCTACTTGTGTTAGCACTAGAATGGAGATGAGAAAAAATTGATATGGACTTCATGTCTGGATTATTCCTGTCTCTGAAAGAGAAAAATGTTATGAGACTTATTGTTAAATGTTTGACGAGATATGTAAATCATGCCAATATATATTGAACTTTCGCTCATTAGATTCATGGAATTTTTTGTCTTTGTGATTGTTGGATTTCTTGAAATTTTAGTCTCCACTAATCGGATTGAGATCCGAGTTTTATATCATGTCTTCTTGGGAAAGCTAAATGAGGCTTTGAAATTTATAAGCAACTAAGAGTTAAATTGTTAAACAATTGGATTGTGTGAAATTATAGAGAGCATAAGACCAAGATGAACTGACTAGTTTCACTTTTCAAATTCAAAAAGATTCAAGTAAGAGTGTATATGTAGTATGATGGTATGAATCAGAATTTTGAGTGCATGAACTCTCTGATAGAGGTTAAAGTTTGGTAAAAGCGTTGTATTACAAAGAATCGCTCATGATTCTAATATGAGAAATTAATGAGACACGTATTAAAGGTACAGAAGCGTAAAATTTCGATAGCAATGATTGTGAGAAAAAGAAGTTTATGTGAGAAACCAAACCACCTTCCTGGTAAGACTTTCGGGGACAAAAGTCCATAACAATGGGAGAATTGTAACTGCCCAATTTTAGGCCTAGTCGGAACAGTGGTTTTGAAACCACTCTTCTAAGGCTGAAGAAATTATTTTTAAGATATTTTATGTATTATAGCATGATTATATGAGTGCGTGAAAGTTTGTGGTGAAATAATTTTAGAAATTTCATGCTTAATTGAGAAAAAGGACTAAATCGCGTAAAGGTAAAAAGTTTTGTTTTGCTAGCTAAATATGTTAAATAGCTAGAGAACCAAAATTTGGGGTGTTTAAAGTGCAAAATAGACCCTAAATAGGGTGCTTGGCCGGCCATAGAGAGAAAGAGTTTGAAAAGTCAAAGTTGTGGGTATTAGGTAGCTTTTTTTGGCATTAAAATAAAACAAAAAGAAAAAGATGTCATCTTTTCATCTTTCTTCCTTCCCCCACCAAAAATACTAGCACAATAGGGGTTTTGAAAGCTCAAAATTTCAGCAACTTCCATCTCTTGCAAGTAAGTGATTTTGATGACTTTTCGTGATGATTTTTATATTTTTGGGACCCCTAAAGCTTAATCTAGTATTGAGGGGACTATTTTCCAAAATGGTTGAGAGTTTAGGGTTTTTCCATGAAAGCTTTCTATGTTTAACTAAAATTTTATGGAAGAATATGAGTCTTGGTTGTGTAATAAACAACTTTTGTGAAAGGAATTTCATGGAAAATACCTAAAAGGGCCATTTTGTAAAAGTTATAAAATAGGTCGTAATTGTGTGAAATAGTAAAAATTTGGGGTTTTCATAAGATTAATAATATTTAGTGATTAAATGAGTGAATTTCATCATGTTAGCTCAAGAAAATCGAGATTGGGATTAAATCGAGAAAGTGCGTGGTTAAGGACAAAAAGAGAATAATTAGCCGAAATTGCAATTGAGGTAAGTCCGTGTGATTAAATGAGCATGATATTTATGCCATTGTTATTATACTTAAAAATATATCTTGCCATGATTGTATTAAAGTTTAGGTAGATGATATTGTATATGAGAAAGTGATGTCAAATGTAAATAACACTTATACGTTGATTGAATGCTTAGAGATTTGATGAAATATGATATTCCATTTAAACGAGTAAGTTGCATGTAAATAGTACAACTATATTGTTATTATATGTATTTAAATTGATATAGCATGAATTTCTTGGTTGTGGAAACGATTATGTTTGATGAATATTGAGATAGTAGAATTCCCATTTGAACTTTAAGAAACAATTCGAATGTTCATGCCATGACATTCAGGTTATTTGTGTGCCAGTGTAAGACATGTCTGGGACATGCATTGGCCTCGAGATGTAAGCCAGTGTAAGACATGTCTGGGACATGCATCAGCTACAAGATGTGTCAGTGTAAGACCATGTCTGGGACATGGCATTGGCACGGATATTTGAGAGCTAGTGTAAGACCATGTTTGGGACATGGCGTTAACCTCGATTAAGATAGTCAGTGTAAGACCATGTCTGGGACATGGCATCGACTTGATGGATGAGCCAGTGTAAGACCATGTTTAGGACATGGCATCGGCATTATACCATAGGTTTGAGGCTTTGTGAATATCCTATAGCTTTCTGAATGGTTCAAATGTGAGAGTTACGATTTAAGCTAAATGAGAAAGGTTATGACCATATTGTGAGTGGTACAGGTACTTACATGAAATTGATGAGATGTGAATTCAATTCATGTTATATGATTAGTAAGGAATGAATATGAGCATGTTGAGTGACACAGGTATGTATGCCAAGCTCATGAGAAATGATTTCAGTTTATGATGTACATTTGGTGAAGATGTAAATAGGTAATTCATGCCTATGAGAATGATTTTGTGATGACCTTGTGATTATAGGTCTATACTTATGATGTATGAATATGTTACCTTACCAATGTGGTGAAAATAAATTAATATGGTGTGATAAACTTAGTATCAGTAATTTACACTAAAACAGTTTTGGACAGCAACCGTAGTCTGACTTTGAAAATCCCTATGAGTCTAGTTTCACATAGAAGAAACAGTGTAGAGCAAAAGAGTTTCATATTATGAAATATTTAAATTGTTGTGAGACAGAGTCAGAATGATTTTGTAATCCCCTATTCTGATTTGAGAAAATCATTGAAAATTATACAAAAATAGCTATGGGTTATAATTAATATTCTTAGAATTCTTAATAAGCCTAGTTTCAATAGAAATAGAAGGGAACATCTTCCGAGTCCCGTATTATGAGATAATTAATTTTTAGTGAAGAGGGGTCAGAACTGTCAGACAGCAAAAAAGGGGTAACCTTAAGGAATAAATTGTACTAATTGGTTGAACCAAAAATTTTGAATTTTTTATGGTAAGAGGATATGTGAGTATAGTTTTAGGGAAAATTATCAGAACTTAATTTGGATTTCCGTAGCTACAGATATAAATGATTTAGTGACTGTGACTTGAGAAAACAACTTGACTAGAACTTGAGTAAAAATGCAAATAGGGTTGTATTACCATGAGAAGCAAGTTGATAAATTGCTTATTATTTTCATACGGTCTTACTAAGCTATAAAAGTTACTCCCTTCCTTTCCTTTCCTTTCCTTTAGTGTTTTAAGGTTAGCTCGGTGTTGGAGATCGTCGGAGGCAGCATCACACTATCAAGTCACTAGCTTTGGAATAATGATGTATGTATTAGAAATTTCAAGTGAGTGGCATGTATAGGGATCTAGTTGATTGACATGTATTATTTTGTTTTGGCCAAATGTATTGGCTTATATTGAGTTATATGTATATGGCCATAAGATGTGACTCATATTTATTATGGCTTGTAAGCCTAGCTATTCATGTCATGTCTAATGTTTATAATGTGATTATGTTTGTTTGCCATGCATGGTTAGTAATATGACATGTGTGTTGGATGTATGCTCTATGACCAATTGAGGTGGTCATAGTTATGTAGTAATTGCACGATATAAACAAAATGTGATAATGATTTGAACATGAGTTCTTGATGGACAAGTTGGTAACCAGAGTATAATGGTAAAAATGGTCATCAAAATGACAAGTCTTATGAATGTGAAATAAGGAATCTAGACTTGGTATTGCATGAGTAGATACATTACTTGTAAGAGGACATGTTAATGTTAAGGATATGTCTTAATAAAGAGTGTTTAATCACTAAAATGATGCGATGATTTGCGACTTTGTTGTGCATCAGGTTGTACGAGATTATGGGTAACATGAAGGATTGGAAAATAGCCTAAGTGTTGGCCACATGGGCTGAGACACGACCGTGTGTCTCAACCGTGTGAGGGGCACGGCCTAGAGACATGGGCATGTGGCCCGGCCGTATGGTTCGATGTGCATGTTGACATCATAAACAGAGAATTACATGACCTAAGAACACGGACGTGCCAAAGGCACATGGGCGTGTGACCCCTGTTTCATGGGAAAATTTTCTAAGTTTTCCTAAAACTTCTCAAACTTCTCGGTTTAGTCCCGAATCAATTTCGATGAATGTTTTGGGCTTCGTAGACCTAAATAAGGGACAACATGCATGTGTTTGAAAGGTTTTGAATTAAAAGAGATTTTATGGCTCGGTTTTTGCATGAATGTGTATGTCTATATCTAGTAATGCCTCGTACCCTGTTCCGGTGGCGGACATGGGTAAAGGGTGTTACACAACCGATCACCTTTTTGAATTTATAAAAAACTTCAATTAGCTACTCCTATTGGTGTTTTGTTAGTTCTACTAAAATAGTTACAGGCAAAGTAGAACAATTACCTAAATAAAATATTTGAAATGAGAATGTTTAACACCCCTAACCCGTATCCAATTCCGGGACAGGGTTCGAGGCGTTATGGACTTAAACATTCACAAACATACAAAACTGGGTTACCAAATTTCACCCAAAATTAAAACTTTTGAAACACATGCATATTGTCCCCTATACAGGCCTTCGAAGCCTATAACATACATCGGGGTGGTTCGGGACTAAACTGAGAACTTTCGAAAGTCTTTGGGCAACTTAACAATTTTCTAGCTTTGGAGAGCCACTCGCCCATGTGGGTTGGGCCGTGTGATCGCACCCGTCTGTGTGGCTTGGGACACACCCATGTCCTCAGCCCGTGTAACTCTCTGTTTATGACGTCGGCAACCGTTTAAGGGCACACGACCAAGGCACACACCTGTGGCCAGAGGCCGTGTCGTCCACACGGTTGAGACACGCGGCCATATCTCTACCCGTGTGGTCAAGACTTAGGCTAATTTCCAAGCGTTTTTGTCATCTTTACATACACAAACTTACACAATTTCAATGGCATTCATCATGTACATATGCCATATACTTCTCATACATAGTGAACAAGCACAATCACATAACCACATTACAAGACATTAACACATATCATGGATAAATAGGCTTACAAGCCAAAATCATTATAAGCCATATCTCATGGATATAAACAAAAAATCAATATAAACCAATACCTTTGGCTAATCACAACAATAGTCATCATAGAAAAACTAAGTCCCTATACATGCCACTCATTTGAAAACATTTAACATACACATATCAATACTCCACGGATAATGACTCGATAGTGTGATGCTACCTCCGACGATCTCCAACCCCGAGCTAACTTGACAAAACTAAAAGGAATGGAAAGGAGGGAGTAAGCTTTACGCTTAGTAAGCTCAAATGAAAATAATAAGCAATGCGATAACATGCTATTTTCATATTCAAATTCCAGCTAAGTTGTTTTCCCAAGTCATAGTAATTAAATTATTTATATCTGGAGATACGGAACTCCAAATTAATATCTGTTAATTTTCCCAGAAAGTAGACTCATATATCTTCTTACCATAAAGTTTTCAAAATTTTTTGTCTATCCAATAATTACAGTTTATTATTCAAAGTCTCCCCTGTTTCAATGTTTGATAGCTTCAACCTTTCTTCACTAAAATTTATTTATCTCCTAGTACGACACTTGGATAATGTTCTTGTCTATTTCTCTTGAAAGTAGACTCATTAAGGATTTCATTCATATAAAATTTAACTCATAATTGTTTTTTTACAATTTCTAGTGATTTTGTAAATTTGAGACAAGGGAGTCTAGAATCACTCCGACTCTGTCTCACAAGAATTCAAATATCTCATGATACAAAATTGTTTTGCTTTCACCATTTCCTTTATGTGAAACTAGACTCATTAATATTTAATTTCATATTTTATTAAGCTTCTAACTCAATTTCCACTATTTTTAGTGGATTTTCAAAGTCGAAACAATGCTGGTGTCCAAATCTTTTTTGGTACAATATAATGATCACTATTATAAGATCATTTCCAACTATCATGAACTTACCATTTCATGGATCCCTTACTCATTTTTTTTTTACAATGGAGCTCAATATAAAAGTTATTATTTCTCATGGGCACACTTAGTCATACATTCCAAGTATAGGATAATTCCCTATCACATGCACTAAATCATCAAATTACTCTCATGACAAAACATCATAGCATTAATCTTAAGCTCAATGATTCAAGAATTTCTATTCTGATTTCTCATTTTGATCCCGTTGAATTTCTCAAGAATCTCGATGGATAGCCTATTTACCGTCAAATCATACAAGTGATCATTTTCAAGCACGCATTCTCGCGAACCTCACATCTTACGAAGGGATTGCCAATCCAGGCTAAATCCCTTCTAGCGACAAACACCCTCAATGAGCTCAGATCTGAATTACCAATCTAGGCTAAATTCAGACCCTAATCAGATTACCCATCCAGGCTAAATCCATAATGCACACATATTCTACGGGAGGCTCGATCACTCAAGGAACACCCGTCCAGGCTAGATCCTTTCTACATTTGAGATCAACGGATTACCCGTCTGGGCTAAATCCTTTTCTGCAACACATGCAGGATCTCAAGTCATGTAAGCCATGGTTTATCCATCGAGTTTCCCTTTTTACTTCAACCGTTCATATTTATTACTAACACATTTCATGGATTTTCATGCCATGATTATATATAACCATCACACATTCATAAAGCATGCATTTAGGCATATTAGAGGTTTACTTTGAGTTATTCGAACTTACTTGTCGAAATCTCGTCAGGTACAACTGTGTAGCAATTCATACAACCCAGGTAATAGTAATTTAACATTCAATTCATGTAACAATAATTTGCCATCCAATTTCACATGACACAACGAGCATTACATTTTTCCATATCATACACAGCATCCATCAACTTCTCTTAAACATATTAAATCATACAATTTATTTCATATCAATAGAGAATTACAATTCAGGCATGGTATTACATTATTATTAACATACGGACTTACCTCGATCCAAAAACGGTAATTTACCATTTTAGTCCATAACCTTGTATTTTTTGGATTTAAGCCCGAATCTCAATTTCCTTGATCTATAATATCATATTTAGCCTACTAATTAGTCATATTATTCATACAGGTCCAAAAATCACATTTTTACAAATTTTCATTTTGACCCCTAAACTTTTACATATTTTTACTTTTTCCTCAAGGCTCGGAAATTAAAATTCATCCTATTTTCTTATGTTTTATGACATGCTGATCATTTTTCCCTTCTATGGCAACATAAAATTCTCACTCTAACATGTACTTATGAACGTTAGGTATTTTTACCGATTATGTCATTTTACTCATTTTCATGTAAAATCGCTTAGCAAAAGTTGTTTAACACAATTTCAAGCTTCATATTCTACCATTAAACATCAAAATACATGCATATCATTCATGGGTAAATTTTTAAACACAAACCCTAGCTCAAATAAATGGTAGAAATAGCTAGAACATGTTACCGGACTTCAAAAATGTAAAGAACATTAAAAAAGGGGCTCGGGATCACTTACAAATGAGCTTGGAAAGCTTGAAAACCCTAGCCATGGTGTTTTCCATGAGACATTCGTCCATGAGGAAGAAGATGAGCAAATTTGGCTTACTTTGGCATTTTAATTCATTTATTTACCAATTTACTAAAATACCCTTAATGAAAAACTTTTAAAAACCTATCATACCATGTCAATTTTTGTCCACAAACTTAAAAATAGTCTAATTACCATTTAAGGACCTTTAATTTAAAAAATCATAACAATTGGACACTTATAACATGTAGAACTCAACTTTTGCACTTTTTACAATTTAGTCCTTTTTAACTAAATTGAGTGCCCAAATGTCAAAATTTTCGAACGAAATTTTCATGAAATCATTCCGTGAAATCGTAGACCATAAAAATATAATAAAAATGAAAATTTCCACATCAGATTTGTGGTCCCGAAACCACTGTTCCGACTAGGCAAAAAATCAGGATGTTACAAATGTAGTATCATTAATTCAAGTTTGGGTGGTTCCTTGATTGACAACTTTGGTTTTGTGTATTCTCGAGTTTCCAACTCCAATGATCTAAAACATACTGGTTGAACATAGCCCTTTGGATTAGCTTCCATCAAAGCCATATTTTCCTTACCTTGTTCATCTTCTAGTGGCTCAGACCCTAAGGTGTTTTCCAAGGGGTCTTCTACAAAATTACAATATTATTCTGTAGAAACTAAGTTTTCTAGCTCTTCCATCATTGAGCATTTTTACACTGAATCAGGGAACTTCATGGCTTTAAGAAAATTAAAAGTCACCTAGTCATCTTGAAGTCGCATAATGAGTTCACATTTCTGCGCATTTATCAATGTTCTCCCTGTTTCCAAAAAAGGTCTCCCCAAGATGATCAACACTTCCTTATCTACTTCAAAATCTAAAACAATAAAATCAACATAAAAATAAATTTATCTACACATACCAGACCATCCTCGATCTTTCCTTCCGGGTGTGCTAAAGATTGATCTGCTCATAGTTGTTGGTCTAGCATCACCTATACCCAACATCTTAAAAATAGTCTTTCATATCAAGTTAATGCTTGCTCCTAAATCACATTGAGCTTTCCCACAGTAAGATTCTCCAATGTTACAAGGTATAATACCAAATTGCAAAAAATAATGATTAAATTAACAATCCCCAGTAACGGCACCAAAAATTTGGTTCGCATGTCCACAGTCATTATCATGTAATAAGTAAGTAAAAAGAGTATTGTCTCTACAAGGAATATGTTGAAATCAATAATTTTAAAATTAATATTTACAAGTTGGTTAAGAAAATACAATTGTAACACTCCTTACCCGTATTCAACATTAGAACAGGATACGAGACATTACCAGACTTAAACACAAGCAAACATACACCTTCGAGCCATAAAATTTGGCATCAAATTCAAAAAATTTTCATTTAATCATAAGGTACCTAATACAAGCCTACGTGGCCCAAAACGTGCTTTGGAAGTGGTTCGGGACTAAATCGAGAACCTTAGAAAATTTTACGACATTAAGAAATTTTTTGCTAAAATAGGGGTTGCATGCCTGTGTGGCTTGGGACAGGCCCGTGTGGGCAGGCCGTGTGGTCACACACGCCCGTGTCCCTAACCCGTGTAACTCTTTATTTGTTACCCAATAGAAAATTGAACTCACACGGCCATGGCACACACCTGTGTCTCGAGGCCGTGTCCTTCACATGACTGAGGCACACGACCGTGTCTCATACCCGTGTGCTCGATACTGAACATTCTGTTTTGCAAAAATTTAGGTGTAGGGGACATACGGTCGAATCACACAACAATGGGGCTGACTGTGTGTCACACACAGCCTAGACACATGCCTGTGTGTCTACCCATGTAGATAAAAACAAGGCTATTTACCAAGCCATTTTGCGACCCTTATTCACACATACACTTGCCCCAATTCAAAGGCACAAAACAATACATACTTGGGCAACCAAAACATCCACATTCATGGTTAAAACATATCAACTCAATGTCTTTATCTAACACATTCACTACATTTATTAAGCCCAAAACCAAACATACAAATTTCACATTCTTTAGACTTCATTCAATTACTTTCTAGTTACCAAATTATACTCAAATTCCTCATCTCATCAATAAGTAACATTTCCAAAAATCATATCTATAACACCCCAAACCCGGCCTGGACATTATGGTCGAATCTGGCGATGTCACATTTAAATGTTTTTCAAAATCTAAGACTCGCCGTTTAGAAACTCCCCTCTTTAACTAGACTCTTTGTATGGATTGATAAGCCAATTTAAAGCCTTATTACTCATTCATAATATGGGACTTGTACTTTTAAAGATTGCTTTTAATAAAACGTTATTAATTTTGTAACCGGTTTGTTATTCGCGAAAGCTTTGAAAACGAGTTACGTATTTGTCGTGGTTTTGAAAATGTTTGAATTTTTGAAAACTCGCGTTTTTCCTACTGCTAACAGTTGTAAATCACGAATACATTTGAGTAAAATACCAAAATAAAAACTAAACCTGAGAGGCCTTATTACATAACGTAAAACCCAAAATAAACCTTAAGTATATTATTAAAAGTTAACTAAGTTGAGTGGCTACCACTGAGGCCTCTGTCGCATCGATCCATCTAAGTCTGGGGATTTCCTGCACAGTTAACAGATTGGTGAGTTTACAAAAACTCAGTGTGTGAAATCCCACAATAGCAATCAATCAGAGCAAACACAATTTGGGCCTAAGCCATTTCAGTTTCAGTTAGGGCCTTAGACCATATCAAGAATAAGAGTGCCTCGGCCCTCACCCCATTTCAAGAATAAAGATGTCTGTTGGGCCTAAGCCAATTACAATAACAGCACAGCATGTAATCAGAAAATCCTACCCAATCCAGCCTCTACACACCATCTCCATGCCAGCCCTACACACCATGTAGGGATAAAATCGACCCACCCATCCCTACACTCCAAGTAGCACCAATTGCGGCACTACAATAGTATTTGCAGTCAAGCTGCCGATAATAGGCATATAGCCTTTCAGTACACTTCCTTCAAAACCATATATCCCACCCCATGTAATGCAACATAATATAAATGTTTATGTAGTATAAATGGCATGCTCAAACAGTCATACATCACATAGGGTATATCGGTCATTTACAAAAAATCAGGGTCCAAGTACATTTACCAACCCAACAGTAGGTCCACAGTCTTCTTGGGTGACCCATGCATCCTTAACAGTCAATCGGTGATAATGGGCCCACGACCCATATTACGGGCCCATGTGGGCCCACATGCTTGTATGGCCCACATCGCCCAAAAATGGCCTTAGCCGTGTGGTTTACACAGCTTGGACCAATAGTTACCACACATTGGTGAGATTTTCCCATGTGGGGCACACAGGCCCTTTGAGCCTACACAACTAAGTTCGGCCCAAAATGGCCCAATATCATTTTGACCCATGAAATGCTCATGGCCATCTCCTCGACCTCACGACCATGTTTTGTTGCACGGGCGGCCACACATCTGCGTGGTGTCGACAGCCCACTTTTCAGCTTTTGCTGTTTCACATCTAATGGTAGTGTTACACACACCTGTTATGAAATTGTAGCCGAGATGTTTCCGAGATCAAAGCACCTATGATTAACAACAACCCCACCATCAATCCATATTCATGGTTAATCCAAAACCATAGTATTGAAAATACTTTAACCGATTTATCGTTTCTTACCAATCGAACAATCTCACAATCCCTTTTGTTCCAACACCAACGTTTACTTCCTGATGCTTTAACCTTCACACGAAACAGTTAACCGACTCATAAGAATCAATAAACCATCATAAATATATCTAAAACTTAAAGAACTTACAATGAGTGAAAGGATCCCTTGCAGGGGCAGGGCAATTGGCCTAACTCATTGATTAAAGAAAATGAGCCCCTAGCAACAAATGAACGAAAAGAGGTGTTAAATGAACCTTCCCCCAAGGTAGAAAAAGAGAGAAAAACAACTATTTGGCCTTAAGAGATACAGAAGTCGAACCTTTGAGAAGAAAGCCAAATAAGATTCGGCTAGGGGAAACTAATCGTAAAAACAACACTTACCAAGAACTCAGTGGGATTTTGGCAGAACTTCAACAAGAATCGGTTAGGGAAGAAAAGAAGATGCTTAGGCCTTAAAAGATTCGGCCAAAGAAAGAAGAAAAAAAGATTTAAGAGAGGGAGAGGAGGAATCGATCAAGAAGAAGTCAGTTGAAAGCAAGGGAGAAGAAGAAATGAATTGATCCACAAGCAGGGCTAAAAATTGAAAAGAGTTTGTGAGAGAAAGGACAAGTGATATTTGTCCAAAGAAAAGAATACCAATTGAGAAAAGGAGTGAAGGCAAGAAACCAGTGGACTAAAGGCCTAGAGAAAAGTGTAGAATTGAACCAAACTAAAACCGAAAGGTACTCGAAACAAAAACAAAATGATACATAGCTTCAGAAACAAGGGTGAAAGAACCAGAAATTGTCAAAACCCAAAAATAAAAAGCGAGAGAAGCTCCCAACCTCAAGGCTGAATTCCTTTGCCAAAGTCCCTATTCGGCTACAACTCTTCCCTCTTTCAAATCCCACATAATCCTCCTCAAATCACTCCCTTATTATCCCCTCAACTAACAAGTTCAAACTCTACTCAACCATGCAGAGTTTCGGTCTAACATAACCTCCTCCCATGGCCATCAGTAAAAATAATCTCCATATGCTCAAGTAGGGATTCAAACCTCAAACCCCTTCCACACGCCACACACTACATCCACTAGACCAGCAGGCCCATTCTATCAGATTTTTAACAAGTTTTTCATATAACCATACCGACCAAAGGTAGGGGTTTAACCTTAAAAAGCAAATTTTTTGTGGAAGCCAAGGCTTGAACCTATGACTTCCCAAACACTCCCAAAGCACACTACCACTAAGTCAGCCATACTTTCACGTCATAAACACACAACAATTATTTTAACATGAGTTTTCGGGATCTGGGGATTTGGGGTGTTACACACACAATCATGCCATAAATCACATTTTGTAACACCCCGTACCCGAGTCCGTTACCAGAGTCGAACACAAGGTGCACACAGACTTAACTTAATTATTTTCACAGTCCATTTAAAAAAATTTCCAGACAAGCTGGTTACTGCGTCACTGTCTCCTTAAAAATCATATCTTGAGTTTCAAAGCTCAAAAATCAGTTTCGTAATTTTTCTCTGAAACTATACTCATATGTACATCTACATATTTTTTTCTAGAATTTTTGGTTGGGCCAATTAGTACAGTTTATTAGTTAAAGTCTCCCATGTTACAGGGATCGTCTACACTGACCTTCGCGTATTACAACTTGGATATCTCCCTGTACAGGGCTTCAATACTGCTGCCGTTTGTTTCTATAGAAACTAGACTCAAAGAGGAATCTATACATATATGGAATGACTCCTACTTATCTCTGGTTAATTTATAATGAATTTCCAAAGTCTGAACAGGGATTCCAGAAACCGTTCTGGCCCTGTTCCACGAAAACCTAAATATCTCTTAACATATAACTCATATGACCTTTTCGTTTCTTCCATATGAAGGTAGATTCATCAAGGTTCATTTAAATAATTTATTCACTATTTAATTCCATCCCTACTATTTTTAGTGATTTTTCACATCCACATCACTGCTGCTGTCAGCATCTGCCTTTGAGGTAGACTTTACCTATTTCATAATTTCCATGATTCAATTAGCCCTTTTTGCATACATGGCACAAAGTATGATCATGATTAACCATTCCAATGGCTAATCGTTTCCAAACATTTCCATACCTCTTAATGATCAACATACAAAACGATTATGGTACTATGCTAAAAACGTATATAAGCCATTTTCGCATGGCTATCCAAATTTACACAAAATCCATGGGTACATGACCAACAACAAAAAGGGTAGTCCTATACATGCCATTTCAAAGTTCAACCAAAATTGTACTGAAAAGGGGGCTTTGATAGTGTGGGCGACTTCGACTTCAAAATCCCGAGTCCGATAGCTGACGCGCCAAAATCTATAAAACAGAGAACAAAGAAACGGAGTAAGCAATTTATGCTTAGTAAGTTTTGAGCAAGGGATTTCAGCACAACAAAAGCATAGCATTCATATAGTTAAACGGATAATTTCATATGCACGCATTCTCAATATCATACTTACTTCACATTACCAACCCTTATGTTCATACACAAAAGATCAACTTAGCCAAAGGCCGGTAGCTCGTTTATCAACTGAGCGAATATTTATTTGTAAGGGCTTAACTAATTCAAAGCACATACGAAACATACCTCATTGCTGGAATTTTTTGCAAGCGTATTAACTGAAATTTTTACAGCAAGATTGCTAATTCCTGAATCACGTACCTTCGGATTTTATCCGGATATAGCGACTTGCTCAAAAGCCTTCGGGACATAGCCCGGTTATAATAGCTCGCACAAATGCCTTCGGGACTTAACCCGGATTTGGGAACTCGCACAAATGCCTTCGGGACTTAACCCGGATTTGGGAACTCGCACAAATGCCTTCGGATCTTAGTCCGGATATGGTCACTTAGCACAAAGCCTTCGGGACTTAGCCCGGACATCATTCGAATAAACATGCACATTTAACACTAAATCATGACACATTCGTATTTCATTTTCATTAGCAAAACTCAAACACAATACACTTATCACTCTTGCAAATTTCGGCTCAATATCCACACACAAAGAGCATGATTTTGATTTACTTAAAACATGATCTAATCAAATCATAATTTAAGCTCTATTACTCAAGAACTTACCTCGGATGTTGTCGAACGATTTCGATGGCTATTCGGTCACTTTTTCCTTTCCCTTATCCAACTGTGGTCCTCTAAGCTCTTGAGCTAATTCACACAAATTTAACTTATCAAAATCTCATTATGCTAGCTTATGGCCGAATATGACAAGGAGTTTAAATGGTCATATGGCCACCCTTTAGCTCAAATACACAATGGTCATGCACATTTTTAATCACATCAAGCAATTCAATACAATTCATTCAAACATCAAAGAGAAGCTCAAGGTACTTAGCCCATATATCCATTAGACATTAGAGTCACATGTGTACGGAATCACGAATCGAATTCAACATGCTAGCTAATATTTCCCCCTTAGCCGAATTTTCTAAGTCAAGCTAAAGCCATCAATAGGCTACCTAAGGCCGAACATACACATCAACATATGTACTCATTCATGTGGCCGAACATACATGTCTATGTTGAGGCCGATTTCAACACTTGATACATTCTACAAGTATGGTCACTTGTATCGACTAAACACCATTTTGTTTCAAGTTCAAAACTAGGCTAATACACACATATACACTAGTAAATCAAACACTAACATTTGTACTTCACCTTACTACCATTTCTCATCCAAATAACATGAACAACGACCATAGTTTTCTTTTACTTCCTACCATGGCCGAATGCCTTACAACCCCATACCATTTCAATTTTGGTCACGGTTGAACAAGGAACTTAATGCCTCACTCAAAAATGCTAAAAAGAAGATTTAAGAGTCATCAATCCACCATCACAAGTATCATTAACAAGCTTCACATTTACCATGCAATGACATTAACACAAAATCCACCTTGGCCGAATATCATCCCCATGACTTAGCAAAGATTTGAACCATGGTTAATTAGAACTAAAGCTAGCAACTAAAAACATGCATGAATCTCATGGCACAACATCAAACATACCTTAATCTAGATACAAGGATGGCCAAACCTCGTCCTAATCCTCTTCCTAATCCTCTTCCAAACCAAACATGAGCAAGAACTCCTTTCTTCTCCCTTAGAATTTTCGGCCAAAAGAATGAAAAAGGATGAACAATTTTTTTTTTCTCTTTTCTTCAACTCACGGCAAAGGGGGGGGAACACTCACACCATTCTCTTTTTTTTTTCTTCCCTTTCATTATTCAATTCCCATGCTCATTATTTTATTTTTTTCTTACATACACCATTGTCACAACATGTTTTATGACATGTTTTTGCCCATCACTCTTTGTCATGGCCGGCCACTAGCACTTAGGGGGGGAAATTTGACATGCAAGTCCTCCCTTTTGATTACATGCACTATTAGGTCCTTATAGATTAGTCTATCACATTTCAAAAGTGTCACACAAGTCCTACTAACTGAATTCACATGCAATCGACTAAATCGAAGCTTGAAATTTTCACACATTCATAATTACATATTCTAGACAATAAATATTACGTTCAAACATTTCGGTGACTCGGTTTAGCGGTCCCGAAACCACTTCCCAACTAGGGTCAATTTTGGATTGTCACACATTTCCAAACATTTCACATTCATCAAGTATACCATGATCATATCACCATAGAGATTGACACATATATGAAAATACTCAGGCTCACAACCATGTTAGCCAATATAAGCCAATTACATGGCTAAATATCAAAATAAGCCTTTGACGATTACAAGCCATTGCATTGACTAAAATCATATGACGCATATAATAAAATGACCAAGTCTGTAACATCCTAAATTAGGGCCTAGTCGAAATAGTGGTTTTGAAACCATAAATTTGACATTAAAATAATTATTTTATGATCATTATGAGGATTAGGATATGAGAATAAGCATGTGTTAAAGTTTCGTGAAGAAATTCTATGTGCCAGGTGTCCAATTGGAAATTAGGGACCAATTTGAATAAATTGCAAAACTTGGGTTCTAGAAGCAATTTGTATGAAATTACTTAGAAATATTAACTAGATTTCCTTAAGGAGTAATTCACCCAATTTCTAAGTTTTTGGACAAAAATGGGCATATATGGAAAATTTTAGAAGTTTTGTAAGGAAGGGCAGTTTGGTCATTTGGTAATAAACTAAATAAAAAGGAAAAAATCAAGCTAGAATCAACTCATTTTCTTCTCCATGCTGCCGAAATTCTAAATGTCTCCATAGCTAGGGTTTTCCAACATTTCAAGCTTGATAGTAAGTCAATCCTAGCCCCGTTTTTAATGTTCTTCGTATTTTTGAGATCCTCGTAACATGCTCTTTCTATTTCTACCCATATCTCATGCTAGGGTTCATGTTTAGAAAATTATCCATGAATGAGATATTTGTTTTTTGATAATTTATGAAGGAATATGAGAGTTTAAAGGATGGTAAACAACTTTTACTAATTGGTTTTTCATGGAAATGGCTTAAAGGACTAAATTGTAAAAGTTGTGAAAATGGGTAGAAAAATATAGAATGAAGGAAAAATATGGGCTGCTATAAGTGTGAATAACATTAGGCTAGGATTGGGTAGCCAAGGAATTACATGTATTTCATTATACAACCTTAGGACTAATTTGTAAAAGTGTGAAAGGTTAGGGGCAAAATGGTCAATTTTCCCTAGGATAAGTTTTAATCCAAAAATGAAAAATGTGATGTATTAATAGTATAATTTTATTGATATAGACCCCGAGGAACCAATTTAGGAGGTCGAACGTGGAAATCGAAAGGTTTCGGAATAACCGAGAAACGAATCTAAAACGACTACAGGTAAGTTCGTATAACCCGAAGTAAACTCTTAATATACTTAAAAATGCATGATCTTGAATGTATAATAATTAGATATTCATTGCATGATAATCCATAGGACATGCTAGTGCAAATGAAAAGATGATAAATGTCCCGGTTGAAATAAAAAGGGAAATTCGATGGTTAAATTATGGCTTACATGACTTGAGATCCTGCATGTGTTGTAGAGAAGGATTTAGCCCAGACGGGTAATCCGCTAATCTCAATATAGAAAGGATCTAGCCCGAACAGGTGATCCTTGAGTGATCGAGCCTCTCGAAGAATATGGGTGCAATAAGGATTTATCCCGGATTGGTAGTCCGATTGAGGACTGAATTTAGCCTAGACTGGCAATTCAAATCCAAGTTTATGAGAGTAATTGTCGTTGAAAGAGATTTAGCCTGGACTGTTATTCCTGACAATGCTCTATGAGTTGATACTGCGAGGGATTTAGCTTGGACTGGTAATCCCACCATAAGATGTAAGGCTCACGGGAGTGCATACTTGAGATGATCACTTGTATGACTTGACGGAAATTGTCCTATCCATCAAGATTTTCGAGAAATTCAATGGGATTAACATGAGAAATAAAAAATGGAAATATTGAATTGATGAGCTGATCTAAGACTAATGTTATAATGTATCGATATGAGACTAACTTGATTATTGAGTACATGTGATAGGGAAATTATACTATGCATGTTGGCATGAATATGTATTATGGTTGTATGCTAAATAACCAGTAAGTTTACTTTCCCGTTATTTGAACTTACTAAGCATGTTAATACTTATGCCCCCTCTCTTTTCCCTTGCCTTATAAGGCTCGTGGACTCGCGAAGGTTGGAAGACGATCGGAGATCATCACACTATCTATTTTTCTTGCTTTGGTATATAGAAACTTTTATTTTGTTATAATGACATGTATAGGATTTTTGGTTATTTTGTTATATATGCCATTTGGCTAGCCAATGTAAGGGCTTATATGATATGCTTGCTCATTTTCTATATGGCCATGAGATATGGCTCATTTTGATGTAGGTTGTAAACCTACTAAATGTACATGGTTATGCTTGAATGTTTCATGTGAACGCCTATTCTGTTATACCATGATTACCTATATGAAAGGTGGCCATATCACTTGGAATGGTTTAGGTCATAATGGACATGAGTTATAAAATGGGCCAAGTACAAAAATATGAGATTGTTGAAATGGTAACCCTAACACAAAGAGGGTAATATTACATAGGATAAAATGAGACATGTAGTAACATGTATGACCTTGGCCAATAAGGTTTAAGGGCACACCTATGTCATGTTAGTTGTTTAAGGAATATGTGAGTGTGAATAGATGTTTAAGGGTGACTAAAGGCTTAGAAAAATAGCCTTTAAAATGGTCCACATGGGTAGACACATAGGCATGTGTCTAGGCCATGTCTAACACACGGCTAGCCCCTTGAGCGTGTCACTCAACCTTGTGTCCCCTACACTTAAAATTTTTAGGTTAGTTTGCGTGGTAGTAAACACATAGGCAGAGACACGATCGTGTGTCTCAGCTGTGTAGAGGGCACGACTTAGCACACGGGCGTGTGCCTTGGCCGTGTGCCCCTAGATGAATGATGACATCATAAATAGAATGTCTAGGGTTTTGGACACAGGCTATGACACGGGTGTGTCTAGGCAGTGTGAGGGACACAGGTGTGTGCTTGGCCAAGTGAAAACCCTTGTAGGTTCAAAATGAAAAATAAATTCCAATAATTCGACACGGGTAAGGGACCCGGGCGTGTCCCAATGCACACAGGCGTGTGCATTACCTCCACACGGGCGTGTGAGGCTTAAACCTAGAAATTTCTAAAAGTTTTCCAAAGTTCCTGGTTTAGCCTCGGATCACTTTTAATGCATTTTTTGGATCTCATAGGTCCATAATGGGGATAATATGATTTTGTTCGAACAGTTTTAAATTGAAATGAAATTTTATAGCCTGCATTTTCTGGAATTGTCTCGTTTGTGTATGGTAATGCCTCGTACCTTACCTCGGTCTCAGGTACGAGTAAGGGGTGTTACAAAGTCTCTATACATGCCATAACTCAAAATACTTGAATTCATCAATACCCAAAATGATAACCTGATAGTGTGATAAGATCCCCGGCGATCTCTAACCCGAGCTAACTTGACGACACTATAAAACATGGGAAAAGAAGGGGGTAAGCTATATAACTTAGTAAGTCCGTATGAACATAATAAGCCACTCTTACAAATCATTTACCAAATCCAATGATATAAACACAAGATAATATAAATTGCATTAAAACTCACTGTTATAACTTATTCAGTCACATTGTTTGTTCTATCAATTTGCGAGCATAATTTAACATGTCTTGCCATTAGCCTAATAACTGAAATCTCTACATTATAACCATTTACCACAATCAACCAATCATTTCAATCCTCATAAGAAACATGCACATTAATTATGAGTGTTCACTTTTCAAGCATATATTCTAACATCTTTCAATTGTTTAAAGCCCATATCTTCTCATAATCATTTCAATAGGCAATTATGCCAATCTTTCCCTCTTCTCATTTCTGATAAATCACAATTTTTGTGAATCAAACATGCTAGATCATAACTCAATTTGGCCTGAAAGCCAATTACACGATCGCCAACCGAATTTACCATATATTCCGTAGATCACAAGTATAGATCAATAATCACAAGGCTTTCGCAAAAACATTCTCATGGAAACCATGAACTTACAATATCATGAAGTCAATGCTTATAAACTTTATGTACATAACTGTACAAATTCATAATACTTACATGCTATTTCTCTTCTTCGACATACCCATTAAATTACCCGTTGAACCACTTGGAATACTAAAGGATACTCGGGAATCTCGTACACACAGTATCGTACCAATGCCATATCCTAGATATGGTCTTACATGTAATCTCGTATTGGTGCCAATAGCCTAGCTATGGTCTTACACAAAGCCTCATATCGATGCCATATCGCAGATACAGTCTTACACGTAATCTCAGTAACCCTAATGTCATGACATTTGTATCCTATCTAGTCCTAAGGTTCAACCGGGTCTTTCGGTATATCGAATCTCTGTCGGTCATCTCCGTAATGTCGTACTCATTAGCATTCACATTTCATTTCAATAATATAGCATTTACCACAATTATATCAATTAAGCATTTATACATATATAACTTAATGCTTATTAAACATACGAACTTATCTCAACATAAAATTGGCGAAAAAGACCTAACCATCAAATACTCGTTTTTCCCCTGTTCTAATTTTGAACCTCGTTTTTCTTGATCTATAATATCACATTTAACTTATTTAATCATTATACTATTCAAATCAGCTCAAATCACATTATGGCAAAAATTACATTTTTGCCTCTAAAGTTTGATATTTTTATAATTTAGTCCCTGGGCTCGTCAAATGAAATGTACTAAATTTCTTCAACACCGATGCCTAGTCGAACCTTACATGATTATATCAGCCCACATTTTTCTTTTATTCGCATTTTAACACTCATTTCACAACTTTTTTACAAATGGGTCCTTTTTAGGCATTTTCATCGAAAATCACTTAGCAAAAGTCGTTTGTCATACACCAAACATACATTTCCTACCATTAGACGTCAAAATACACAAATATCCATCATGGGTAAAATTTTAGACCTTGATTATTTCTTAAATTAGTGGTAGAAATAGATAGATCATGTTACAAGGATTTCAAAAACATAAAAATCATTAAAAACAGGGCTAGAACGGACTTACAATCGAGCTTGGAAGCTTGAAAAACCCTAGCCATGGTTTCTACTTGATACATTTGGCCACGGGGTAGAAGATGACAAAAATTGGCTTTTAATTTGACTTTTTAATTCATTTAATTACCAAATTACTAAAATGCCCTTAATGAAAAACTTTAGAAACATAACTAACCATATCCATTTTTGTCCAACACCTTAACCAATGGTCTAATAAGGACCTCCAATTTAAAATTTCATAGCAATTAGGCACCTTTAGCATGTAGGACTCAACTTTTACACTTTTTACAATTTAGTCCTTTTGACCAAATTGAGTGCCCAAACGTTAAAATTTTTGAACAAAATTTTCACGAAATCATCCCATAAAATTGTAGACCATAAAAATATGATAAAAATAATTTTTTCTACGTCAGATTTGTGGTCCCGAAACCACTATTTCGACTAGACCCAAAATCGGGCTATTACAACAATATTTGAGAATTGTTGAATGTTAACATTAAATTAACAACTAATATGAAAATAAAATAAAATAAAATAAAATGAAATGGTTTAGCAGCAATTCACAAGTTTTAACATCAATAACATGAATAAGCTAGAACAATTAAAATTTTAACTCAATTCTTTCTTTATTATGCTTAATAATGTTCCGGAAAAATTCCATGGAAACTCGATCATTTATGAACTTGGAATCTAAATCATAAGCTCTTTCGAGATCTTAGATTTGTCACTTAGAAAAATGTGCATATTTCTATGTCACTGTGTGACTAAGGATTCCTTAGAATTTATGCAAAGTAACAGAGATGGGTAAGGTTTGAAACAATTTAATTACATAAATCTAAAGTTATGCAAGCTAATACTGTTCTTTTGGAATTATTACAAACCTTTAATTCATTCTGGTTCAAATATGAATTAAGCATGCATTATCCTATTATTATGTCCATTAACCACCACCTAGTTCGAGTTAAGTGATTAACTAGAATACAATCAAACATATCATACTGCATGAACAACATGAATGATTTTAATTGGAAAAATGAACAATTGTGGCCCGTAACAAAATAAACATGAGTTGCACGAATTAAATTAAAGCATTTCAATCATTCTAGATAAAACAAATTTAAGTCATTATTATTAATGAAAAAGTAATTAAATAATTTGCAATCATGTTTTTCTAATAAGAATAATTAAAAGAGAAAGGAAGAAGAAACTCTTA
Source organism: Gossypium arboreum (assembly GCF_025698485.1). Taxonomy (NCBI): domain Eukaryota; kingdom Viridiplantae; phylum Streptophyta; class Magnoliopsida; order Malvales; family Malvaceae; genus Gossypium; species Gossypium arboreum. The sequence goes on from NC_069080.1 coordinate 64,677,873, forward strand.
GATGAATTCGGTGGTTTACCGAGAACTATCCATGGCGGCTTCCTCCAATTTCTGTGGTTTCTACGTTGCAAATTACTCCTCAAGGTGACCGACCAAGAAAGCTTTTTCTCTCAAGAAATTCTTGCTAAGGGAACTCTCAAAGAGAGAATGGAAAAATGGAGATAATAAAAGGCTTTAGGCATGGAAGAGAAGAGAAATGAGTGAATGAATGTTTAGTTAATTGTTGAGTGATAAATGAAGGTTTTTGGCCTCTATTTATACACATGAGATGTGGCTAAAAATATATATTTTTAGCAACAATCTTCTCCCTTATGTGGCTGCAATGAATTGTGTAGAGGATGGTTGGTTGGTTGGTTTTGTTATTTTAAGCATGATGCTCAAGGTGCAAAGCTTGAAAAGTGGAGGGGTTGGAATGGATGAGTAGGAGAGTTTAAGGGTTGGTTTGAAAATGTTTAGAATAAGCTTAAAGAGATTATTTGGGCAGCATTATGGCTGGTTCTTGGGTGATGGATTTGGGCCTTCCTTGGACGTGTGGAGCTCTCTTTCTTTGGGTCGCATTTTGGGCCTTCAACTTTGCTAAAAGTGATCCAATTCTTGCTGCCCATTTGCACCTTGGTCCTTTAGTAATTTTAGGGTTCAAATTACTTTATTTGGATGTCCCATAATGAATTTTTGGCAACTTAATTGATGATTCTTTGCCAAGCTATACTATCAATGCCTCAACGGAAAAGCTCCAAGATCATACTGTCTCCGGTGTGTCATCTGCTAAAAATAACTCAAAATTAAGTAGAATTTATATGAAATTGAATAAAAATATTTTTAACAGAAATCAATCAATTTATTAAATTCCTAATAAAACTCACAAAAATCATTATCAATTATTCAAAATTTACAAGAATTATGAGCTAGAAAGTGCTATGGATAACTCTATATTGTACATTTATCAATAAACTTGGAAAATTATTATATTGTTTAAAGCAATATTTGAGGTAGTGATACAAGAAATTTGACAAGTTTATGATAGAAGAGAGGTACACAAGAAGCAAATATTTCAGTGTGTGTATTTTCGCAAGCTTCAAAATGGTTCTCTCATATATATTCTTCTTTATGTTGATTATATGTTAATATCTTCCAAAAGTCAAGTAGAGATTTTGAAGCTAAAGATAGTTGGAAAATGAGTTTGAAATGAAGGATCTAGGAGAAACAAAGGAGATTTTAGGCATGGAGATATCTCAAGATAGAAGCTTGAAGAGGCTTTGTTTGACTCAAAAACAATATATGAGAAAATTGCTAAAACGTTTTGGCATGAACGAAATCAAAATTTGTTAGCACTCCTATTGCTCTTCATTTCAAGCTTAATGCCTCTATGTCAACAAATAATGATGCAAAACAAGCATACATGTCAAAGATACCATACACAAACGTAGGTGGTAGCTTAATCTATGATATGGTATGTACAAGACTTGACATTTCACAAACAGTTGGGGTTGTGAGCAGGTAAATGCATGATCTAGGAAATGAGCCTTGGCAAACTATGAAATAGACTTTGTGATATATTCATAATACAATGGATATTGGATTTAGTCTTTAGTAGAAATATAGATAGCTTTTGGTTGGATATTGTGATTCAAACTATGCTAGTGTTTTGGACAAACAATGATCAACTACTAGTTATGTGTTTAATCTTGCAAAGGCATCAGTTAGCTAGAAGTATACTTTACAATCAATAGTTTCCTTATCAACTACAAAAGCAAAGTATATGGCAATCACAGAGGCTGTGAAATAGACAATTTAGCTTCAAAGGTCACTTGGTGAACTGGAAATTAAGTAGAAGTATGTTAAAGTGCATTGTGATAATCAGAGTGTTATTCAATTAGCAAAGAATCAAATTTATCATGTAAGGATGAAGCACATTGATGTCCAATATCATTTTGTACGAGAGATTCTAAAAGAAGGCGGAGTAAAGATCAAGAAAAATTCAACCATTAAGAATCCTATCGATATAATGATAAGGTTGTGACTGTGGTCAAGTTCCAATTATGTTTGGACTTGATCAATGTTAAAACTTGAAGGTTGAAATTTGAAAACACTATTAAAATTTGTTTTGTAAGGATGTTGAAGAAATGGAAATTTGCTAAGGTGGAGATTTGCTGATTTATCACAATCCTGCATCTAAAAAATACAAGGTTGTGGAGTGTTTGTACTATTGTGAATAAAGGTGGTTTCTCTACCTTTAAATGATCCAAAAATTTTTCATTTTCTTCAAAAGAAAAGTTTTCTATCTTCTTATTTGTAATTTCCACTTGTATCTTTTGCAATGAAATATATTTGTTAGTGTCTAAGAACATAAGTGTAATTTGTCGAACCTCATTAAATTTTTGGTGTACTTAATTATTTTATTTATCTTTTAGTGTTTTGTAGGGCACAATTGTAGTGATATATTATGCTATTAAATTACTTTGTAGGGAGATTTTGTCTAGGAGGTTGGGTTTTAAGCAGGACCATTTGTGACCCCTCCAGTCTTTCCTGGAAATTGAACCTAATATGGTTTTCTAGTACAATAATTTTCTCTGTTTTACCCTGTTCACACAACATATAAAAGAACCTATGAAAATTTGATACAAGCATAGATTTTCTTGGCACTACAAAATATTGCATATTATGTTATACTCGTGGGGAAAAGTATAAAGAAATTTGATCTAGCAAAAGTTGATTATACTTTTTTAGATGTTAATACTTCAAATCCAAAAAAACTAACATATAAGTTGACCGCTGAAACCCCAAAAGAAGATTATGATGCAACAACAAAATTAAATGAAGAATAATGAAAATTATATGACATGATCTTAGAAAGAGTTAAATCTAAGAAAAATGGAGTTTTCATCATTGACAGACTAGGAGGAGTAAGCAAAACATTCTTATATCGCGCACTACTAACAAAGATCACGAGGAATGATAGCATAGGTTACAATAAGTTCTGGAGTAGTAGCAACAATAATGCTTGACATAATGAAAAAGTCATTTTGGCAACAAAAAATGACTATGTGGACAAAACGAGAAGTTGATGAACATGTTCCCAATTGATAATGAAACATTCAATAGTTTTGACCAAGTTGTGGATGATACATATAATAACTATCAAGAAGAATTCTTTAATCCACTTCTACCAAATGGTTTGCTTCAACACAAATTTGGATCCATCAAATGGCTTGTGCAATGGAATAAGAATGGACTGCAAATGTTTTGATGAGAATGTAATACGCGTTGAGATAACAATCTATCAATATGCTTACAAACAAGTCACTTTACTAAGAATTCTACTCTTGCCTTCCATAAAATGAAGGATATCCTTTTTAGTTTAAGCGAAAACAATTTTCAATAAGACTTGTTTTGCTATGAATATTAATAAATCACAAGGCCAAACAATACCGATAGTAGGAGTGCATTTGCCACAATATGTTTTTTTTTCCTAATGGAAAACTATATGATGCATTATCTAGATGGGTTTCAATGTTTTCATCAAAAGTTTTAGTCGAGCTGGACAAAAAAGTGCAATAATAGAAGCACAAAAAATGTAATCTATAAAGAGGTGTTACTACGAGAAAAGTATATATACAACATGTATATTTTAACTGAAAAAATAATTTTATTATTACTATGTGCATCTATAATATAACTAATTTATGAGGATTGAAAAGTGAAATATATAATCCTACCATTTCCTTTTAAACATTGTATACAAATAACATTTTATAATATCGTACTATTACTTACAAAATATTATTTATTTTAAATATTATTTACATTAGATATGTTATATATATATTACTTATTCTTAATTTAATAAATAAATGTGTATATCCAATGCTAAAAATAACTAATATTATAAAAACATGTTTAAATAAAATTTGAATTATATATTATATTATTATATTATAAATATATTTAACATAAATAAAAATATTATACTTATAATCCCGATTAAATCAATAAAATTAAATTAATCTCTAATTAACTAAATGATTGGGTTAAATCAATTGGATATAATCAAATACTCCTACCATTATAATCTATCCCCAGGCTAAATTAGCCTTAAAGGCCAATTTTTTTTTAATTAGGTCTTTAGGTTGATTTTTTTTATTTAGGGAAATAGGTTAATTTTAAGAGAGAGAAATGGAAAACGTGTCCAGTCGGTTGCACTTTCTGCACCCTCAATGGTGAAAAGCCAATGGCTTTTCAACGTTGGCTCTGTAACAGTAAAAAATATTAAAGGGGGCCAATAGTCACTTTCTTTTAACCTATAATACCCCGCAAATTTTATTTCTTTCATTCATATCCTTCTTTCAATTCTTTATATCTTTTTATTCTAAATTTAGCGATATTCTCATTTAAAAAATTATTTTTTTAATTACCTCATATTTTGTTCGTTCAAATTAATTTCTCACGATTGGCCACCTCTCTAATTCATTTTGTCGACGAGCATATTTTCGCTGCCCAAGCAATAATGGTAAGATGAAATTTTAAATTTCATTATTTTCAATTATGTTAAATTTAATTACTTTTTTTTATAATTTGAAAAAACTTTTTTATGTTATAAATAGGTGGATGATCGTGTTTTGAAGGGGTCCATACATAATATGGAAAAGCCTCTGATCCCTCAAATTCATGGCTACTTGCAAGAGGTTGAATTCAACATACATCTCACAAACTCGGGGGCTGCAAACTTGATCCTACACTAATCAACACATTGGTGGAAAGATGAAGTCTCAAAACACACACTTTCCATGTGACGAGTGTACAATTACACTCAGGCATAACATTACAAATCACTTTCTTGGTGGATGGGCCAGTCGTAACAGGATCAGCTATCATTCCTGATAAAGTAGACCTTTACAGAGCAATGTTGGGGAAAGTCCCAAACAGGTTTGACGGTGGTCGGATATCAATCAACTAGTTGGAGGATAATTTCAAAGAACTTCTTGAAGACCCAACGAAGGAGGTCATAGAACAATATGGTAGAGCATTAATCATGAGGTTAATTAGGGGCATTTTAATGCCTGAAAAATCTTGAAATTTAATGCACGTAAGGTGGCTACTACATCTAGTGGACTTCACTAAATGCGGAAAACTAAGTTAGGGATCTATCGTCTTGTCCACATTATACCGGGAGCTTTTTTGGGCCACAGTATCGAATATGATGTTGATCGATAGTTGTCTCCTCCTACTGCAGTCATGGGCCTGGTGGCGACTATCGTTTCGACATCCAGAGTGATCGACCCATACGTGTTCCCATTGGTGACGAGGAAAATATCATTTATTAATAACTACATAGTTTGTATAGTAATGTTTTTATTTATTATATGTTTCGACTAACATATTGTCTGTACAAGTGAAACCATAGGCCGAGTAATGTGGGATTGCCCAAGAAGCTTGAAGATTTTAGGCTGCTGTTAGATCAACATTCCGATGCGAATGCTAGTTACTTTTTCTTTTAAACCTATATTAATTACACAATGACTAGTAAGAGAAAAAATTGTACGTAAAGATATTTGCACTTCTAATTTTTAGTTTGAATGGATGTCATATACCGACAAAGATATCTTATCTTACATCCTGCCGAAAGTGTTTGCCAATCGATTATGTGGGATGCGAAGGTTATATTAATAGTGTACGTGATAGTTGAAATACATGAATCGAATCGGGTGTTGCGGTAGTTCAGGTGTAGGCAACGGATTCCGCCACCACCATGAGACATGAAGGACCTGCACAAGGTAGACATGTAGGGGAAAAACGATGAAGACTAGGTAGATAAGAACAAGGAGTACACCCAAGCTTGAGATCATAGGATGAAACCCTTACAAATCCACGAACCATTTTTCTCAACAAACACGCTGATAAATATCGGTTACATGATGTGGTTAAAAATCATCGTGAAGTTGTATCTGCTATCGTCGAAGGCGAGGAGTAGACAAACTTGGCCGAAGAGGCAACGACGACCGCCACAATAGTAGCATAAGACAAGATGTAGTTGTAAGATAGGTTTATCATCGGCTATGATAGAAGAAGCACCACCTATGTCTACTCAATATCCGGGTCAGTTCACTTCACTTATCCTCTTAATTTCACTAACCCTATTTTTTTCACAAGCACCGCATTACGCACCATCGTCGCATGTGGTCAGTTCTTTTATTCTCGTAGGTATATATTTTAGGCCACTAACATTCCCTACATTATTCACCCTCATGACGATGTAGATGCCAACCCAGATGTCCAGCCAGATGTCAGCCCATGCACCACCAGATATTTGGAAAATAGTGCCACTTTTTAACCATTCGAACTGCGTTATCGGATTGGCTCAGGGTCTAACTCCTCCCCGTCAACTGCATATACTACCCCTTCTTCCTCACCTAAATTGTCTTCCTCGACCACCCCTTTTTCCTTACCTGTACATTTTTTGTAGGCCACATCTTTTTCCCCATCTGCACCTTCATTGTCACTTTCAAGCAAAGGATTGGACGTACCCTCATCGGTCCTCATCGAAATGAGTAGAACATCAGTTCTCCTATAACCCATGTGCTCGCCAAAAAATGCATCGGTTTGATGTCTAAAGTACATCGATAATCCCCCCGTATAACTGTTTTCGCTCCATGACGTAGACCTAGTGCTGAAGTTGAAATCAAACGCACTAATTGAATGTCGAGTCTGAGAGTCCAAATTTAGGTTATGTTCAAACCTCGACCGGTACTGGGCACCAAAGTTTAAATTTGAGCCAAAGACAAATTAATGTCTGCCCATAGATGCTTCGGGAACATCGTAGTAGCCTCTTTGTAACACGCTAGTAAACCCACTGCACAACTGTGTAGTAGGACTTTCTACTTCAACTTTGGTTCCCATATTTGCATAACGATGGTTGAAGATGGGTCAAATCCATCAGCCTCGGCGAACTTGACATATAACTCCTTTACATCATTTTTGCTTGAGTAGTGTGATGATATATCGAGACGGACCTCACCAGTCACGTCGAATAGCTCATACCTATAGGGGTCAATGGAGGTAAGAAATCTGCATTGCAACTTCAAAATTCTTCCCCAAGTCAGTCCTCCGACTTTCCTCTTGATTATGGTCCGTAGCTCACGCAATTGAATGGTAGGACTAAACGCCAATTCCACGGACTTCACTCCTACAAACAACACCCCAACCACTGTATTATAGATTTGACCATCAACTCATTTCAATATCGATCACGAATTGGATTAAAAAAAGTGAAAAAAAAAAGTAAAGGAATGTCCAAAGAAGTACACACAACTCTCATGACACGACTATTTGGTGTTTGATATTAATTTCATGCGTATCTAAATTATGAAAAATTTGTCCCTTTTATAGGAAAATAATATAGGGAGAAAGGGAATACGTGCTTCAAAATTCATTTACGAATGCATGCATTCATTGAATTTTGTATGATACAAGTGCACCAGAATATTTAAAACGTATTCAGTAGTCATATAAATTTCAGCCCACCCATGCTCCCCAGGTATTCTGCAAAAGTTACTTTAATGTGCAATAGGAAATAAAAATGTTAAAGAAAGCATGCCCAACTCGAGGAGCTTTCATGGCCAGCTTGGCGCACTTTCCTGCCACGTCAGTAGGAAAGCTCCCCTAGGTGTGCATGCTTTCTCTAACATTTTTCTTCTGCAAACATTAAAAGTGCTTGATGATTTATATTTTTCAGCCACTTTAACCATGTTTCGAATATATTCATCGACTTGTGCAGTATGTTTTCAATGAAAGAAAATTTTACTTTATGTGTGAAGGACTACGTGGAGGTCTTAGTTGATGGCCATTATGCGTTAATGGATCGGGGTATAATCGGGAAGCCAGTTGACGGTCGTTAGGTGACCACAAGCTCAATCTTTTCGGATATTAGAAAATGATGCCCTATAAATACCATACATAAGTCTAAGGGCATAATCATATGGAAAAACTCTAGGGTTTCCCACTATAATAGGCGTAATTTTTTTCTTCGTTTCCAGGCAATCGATAACTTTAACCTTCCTTCTTATTTGAAGTTTGGGACCGTTGTGGACGCAAGAGGACTCTCAAACGGGAATCAACTATTGTAGTGCAGTAAAGGTTGTGCTCTGTTTGGGGCGATGATGGTTGTCATTTTTAAACAACCCATTAATAACTGCAATCACTATCGCACTGACCTGAGTTTTACCTCTACTGTACCAAAACATCCTCTCTCCACTTGAGAGCCCTCTTGTGTCCACCTCGATGTCCACCTCGGTGTCAACTTCAGATAAGAATGAAAGATTGAAGATATCAATTGCTTGGAAATAGAGAAAAAAAAATACATTGATTACACTGGAAGTCCCCTAGAGTTTTTTCATATGATTATGGCTTCAATCTTATGTATGGCATATAAAAGGCATCATTTGCAGGCATCCAAAAAGCTTGAAATCCTGACCACGTATTGACTATCACTTGGCCCCCCGTCTATACTCAAACTAGTGACCACATTACGGCAGCCAACTAGGATCTTCACTTAGACTTGGACCCCTGATCGTATCAAGAATTATTACCCTAAAACCTGATTTCCCCACAATGAGTTTATGAGATGATGATCCTATCCCACCATGACATATGAAATATATGTGTTCTGAGGTGCATTATCACATCCTCGACCCTTCAAATTTACCTACGAACTTTCGTGATTTTAGTCAAAAACCCTAAACCTTAAAACTTAAATCTCAAAATCCTAATCTTAAGAAAATTATAAACCCTAACCCTAGGAAAGAAAAAGAAAAAGCGTGTTTAGCTGGCTGCGCTTTCCTGCTACATATGTAGAACACACACTTAAATAAACGTGCTTTTCATTTCTCTATCCTAAAATTAACCTATTTACCTAAATAAAAAAAAAACCAACCTAAAAGCCAAATAACTGCCTTTACATCTAATTTATCCCTATGTCAATATGTAAATGGATCCATTTTGCTTTGTTTCGACTTTCATGAAATATTTTACCAAGATAAATTTTAAAAAAGCAAATTAATTTTTCGTTATTCCAATTTATCAAAATACTTTTTACGAAACAAGCAAAAAATTATGATGAAAGGAAAATTTTAAAAATGAAATTATTTAAGATACTAACAATAACAAGAATTAATAAATGGGAAATAATGATAGACGTGATTTGGGCTTGATTTAAGACTCGTGGCCGCAAGCAGCGGTCCTAATTCTCTCTCCTATCCTCCATCTTGTCTACCTCTTCTCAGCCCCTCGCCCTTCTTTCCATTCCCCCTTTCTCTTTTTCTTTTTCTTTTTCTCTTTTTCTTTTCTTTTCTTCTCTGAAAAATAAAAGAGAGAGCGAGAGCGAGAGCGAGAGCGCTAAGTTATATCTATATATCTATAAATATATATTATGAATAATAGGTTGTCGTCAGGAAAACGTTCAGGCAATTCAATGAAGAGGACGATAAGCGTGACAGGGCAGTCCATCCCAATTATATCCAATGGTTCTCCCTCTAGACTAAGCCCTTTGCCTGAATTCCCAAAAGACAACTTTGTTTTTGATGAAAATTTCTTGTCCTTGTTGTCGCCAACAAGTGCAAATTCTGGAAGGTTTCCTGTTGCTGAAACTGCTCCTTTCTTGCGCTTTTGTTGCCTTTGTAATCGCCGCTTGGCCCCTGCTCGTGATATTTATATGTATAGGTATATTCCTTTTCCCTTGTTCTAATTATTTTTTCAATCTTTTTCCTTGTTTTGAGATAATAAGGCTTATGAGAAATCAATTCTTATTGTTGGTTCTTGTTCTTCTTTCTTCAGCCTGTTATTAATACAACAATACTAAAAAATGCAGGGGGGATACAGCGTTTTGCAGTGAAAATTGCAGGGAAAAGCAGATGAAGCTAGACGAAAGACAAAGACGATTGAACATGGTAGCTGCAAAGAAACAAGACCTCCATTCATCTTCAACCACCACGACCTCCACCACGGCGGCTCCTCCCTCAACCGAGACTGTCGTTGCTGCTTGAAATTTCAACTTCATTCATTATCATCAATTCATGATTCAGGTGGAGTAATCTCAAAATATATATCATTAAAAAAGCGAGGGGCAGAATTCAAACCCACCTAACAAAACAAAACGTATATTTATTTATTTTTAAGTCACAATGTTTGAATTTAATAATATAATATATCTTCATAATTATATTTTTTTCTTCTTAAAATTCATTATGATTTGTACGCTTCCACTATCTATTCACCTATTCAAATATGAAAAAGATTGTATAAGAACGTGAATCTACGCCATTTTATAAGAGAATAATAAATTAAATTTTTGTTTTAATTTTAGTATTTTTATAAAAAATTATATAAAATTGTAATTTTACGTTATTCTTATATAAATTAGAATTTTTGAAAATTTAGAAAAAATTTGATTTATTATTCCCTTATTGAAAAGAGATAAAGGTGACGTAGAATGACAGATTTATATAATATATTTCTTTCAATCCAACTAAAACTACTAAAATTAGAAGGAAAAATTTTATTTGACATTCGAAAGGATAAGAATAACGTGAAATCACAATTTTATGCAATCACTTCTTTTCAAATATAATGTGATTAAAAAATAGATTATAGTTATAAGTCATAATTTCTTTTTGGAATAATTTGTTTAAAAATAAATATTTCTTTCTTGGTGTTAATAAATGGATATAAAATTTTAAATCTAAAACATAAAAGACTAAATTCTTAAAATAAAATATAAAGACTAAATTTCAAATTTTAAAAGACTATAAATATCATATTTTAATTTTTGTTTTTTGAAAAATGTAATATTACAGCTAAAACAATTTATTACATTGAAGAGTAAATGCCTAAGTTGTTCCTTAAAAGCAAAGAAGAAAAATGAAATCCCATCATTAGACCCAACTTAGCCATGAAATCTGCAGCATGATTGGCTTCTTTGTAAATTTGTTGCGGTTAAACTTCCAATTTTATGGCCATTAATTCATTGATCCTTCTAGGCATTGCAAATCCTCAAACCTCTTCCAAATTTTCGTTGAGCATCCACAAAACTGTAAGGTTATCACTGTCGACAGCTAACTTTCGGTAACCAAGCTACAATGCCAGTTACAGTCCAAACAGTGCCCATAATTGGACATGAACTACTTAGTAAATTCCAATGTAACTATGAAAACCCTTTAGCTGAGCACCATTGTCATCTCGAAAAATTCCTCCAGCTGAGGCCCTTGCTGGATTTTCTTTCACCGCTCCATCCACGATGAGTTTTATTCAATCCCCATGCATTTTATTCCAACTCACGCTACTTGTACTAAGACTTGGTTTAGGGGTATCATAATTATGAATATTCTACATCTCACAAGTCCCAGGTAAGAGAGAAAAACTTGTTTTTGGAGTGATTTGGGATCAATCTTCCCCACATCGATTTGGCCATGGCACAATCACGGAGAACATGTAAAAGTCCCTCTACATATATGACATGTCCCATCACCTTTAAGGCCATTTTTGCACCTCTCCTCAGGGATTTGATTATTATGAAAAAACAACCATAGACGCACTTTTTGAGCACCTTTAAACCTCCAAGCGACAAGCCACCAATGATCATCTCTAGGGTTCCAAGTACTATGTATGAGTTGTTTATGAGCGTTATACATAGTGCATTGACCATTTGTGTCCCTTGCCAAATATACAAGTCTTATATCTACATCATTACAAGGTGGAATAATACCAACGATATCACCATATCTGGTAGCTTATCCCTACTTAGTCCCTATCAATTAATTGATGATCCAAGTAATAATTTTGCGAAGGCCTCAGTTCTTGTATCCAAACATCGCTCCAAAATCACTCTATATTGCCAGCACCGATCGATCAACAAATATCACGGAGGTCCAACTAAACCTTTATAGTGACTTCCACACAAATGACGAGTTTGCTAATTCTATGGATAGTGGACAACTCTCTTCCAATTTATACTCACTAGTTTAAGTAGGAATAAACGGTTCTTGTCCTTGAGTCTACTTATTCCAAGGCCACAAGTTTGTGCAGGATGACGACATTGTTCCCGATACACAAGTACTAGTTTCCTCCTCTCACTAGTAACCCCGAAAATGTAGCATCTAGCAAACTTTTCAATTTCATTATAAACACTTGCAGGTATCATAGTAGACCACATAAATTAATTTGGGATGGAATATAATATCAATTTCACTAGTGTTCTTCGACCAGTCATTAACAAAAGCTTCGCGTGCTAATTGTTCGATTTTGACCAAACTTCTTTAATAATAAAATTGTAGGTTTCTTTGGTGACTTTCTTGTGAAATAAATGAACACTGAGGTATTTTTCGATATCAGAGACTTGTTGGAAACCTAGTTTAGAACTAATTATTTTACAAAGCATAGCATCGACATCTTTAGAATAAAATACCTAGGTCTACTAGCCATTGATCTTATGCCTCGAGTAATAACTAGAATTAGAAAGAACATTCGACACCAGCTCCTCCTATTGTAAGTCTACTTTAATAAGTCATCTGTAAAATAAATGAGAAATAGGCTGACCATTTTTTGAAAGTTGAATTTGATGGAAACTATGGACATTACATATATAAAAAGTTATTATTTATTATCATAATAGGTTACCTAAATTAAAAATGATCTAATTTGGTTATGGTTTATTGGGCTTTAATTATTAAATAAAGTATGGGTCAAATATGTGTAGATACACTAGTAACTGATTTCTAATTGATGATGGGCTAATTAGAAATTAAAGCTAATGCACCAAAGTTATATAAAATAGGGTTATGATCCCCAAATTATGAACAAGCTAATTTTTATAATATTGTAACACCCTTAACCCTTATCTGTCATCGAAATAGGGTTATGGGGCATTATCGTAAAATCGTAACATAAAAAAAAGTTCATTTCCAAACATTTCATTAAGCATAGAAAAGTCCCTTTATATACATGCACATCATCCCTTAATTGAGCCCTCAATACCTTAGAAACACTTTAGAAAAAATTCGGGACTAAATCAAAAACATTTGGAACATTGAGGAAAAGTTAGAAAAATTAAAATTGTAGGGATCACATGACCGTGTGGCCAGGCCGTGTGGCTCACAAGGTTGAGGCACACGCCCGTGTAACAATCAAAGTAAGGACACACGACCATGTCCCAACCCGTGCCCATGTAACTCTCAGAGTTGTGTCATACGGCCAAGCCACACTCTCGTGTGCCAGGTCGTGTGCTAGGTCATGTAACTGTCTGACTTGTAATCTTTAATACCTATATGGGACACATAGCCGTGTCGCATGGCCGTGTATCACACGCGACTGAGACACACACCCGTGTCTTAGGTCGTGTAGACAGAAATTGGCCAAAATCAAGCCATTTCTTTCACCCACTCAAACAAGTACCTACAAGCCATTTGCACCTTGACCAAGACATCAAATTATACCTAAACATGCATAAAATGGCCAATTCAAATGACCAAATTCCATTCAACCAAGATGTCATATAGGCACCTCAATCACAATCAGACCAACATGCCTAAACATAAGCATATTTAATCACATTGCTACATTTCAAAACATACATTAATTGACCTATACCATGTCAATATAAACTTACCATTTGGACCATTACTCCCATGCATCAAAATCACATAAGTGACACAAACCAACCATTTCTGAATGGTACCAAACAACCAACATATATACATATCATATTTCAATCATGCATATCTACTTTAAAACCTTTCGAAAGCATACCTCAACTTGATCATGTTGAGGTCAATTTATCACATACCACTTTGGCCATTCAAACATTCATTAACACATTGTCAAAATAACACACATCAACAAGGCATCAAAAGTACCAAGGTTACATCAACCAAAATGACATATACATGCCAAACTCATCAACTAACAGTCAACTAAACATTAACCATAAGTCCACCTATACATACCATTATAACCTTAACCAATATATCAATACTACTGATATAATCGTTGGACAGTGTTATAGATCTTTAACGAGCTTCCAAACTAATCGAGCTTCTGATAATTTGTAAAGTAAAATAAAGATAACTACATAAGCAATGAATGCTTAGTCAGTTCGTATAAACTTTAAACATAATATTCCATTTCAATAATGAACTTTATAAGCTAAATATAAACCTATATCAATGCCACAAGATATATCAAACAATATAACCATCAACTCATAATTGAGTAAATCCATCACCATCACTTATACTTTTCATTCCTAACATGATAGGATTATAGAAGACATATTATACGATCATTAACCTTTAGATAAGACTATGAATCACTCCATTTACTTACTTTCCATTCCATTTACTTAGCATAAGCTTAAATACATAGCACAAGTGAATTTCTCACACATAAATACGTCATTTAACTCATCAATCCTTTCATATCATCATATTAATCTCAATTATGAACTTACCGTTTCATTACCCTTTCTTACCCGTTTCATTTGCATGGTACAAGATATAAGCATAAACATCAACCATAACCACAAGCTTGACATAAGCCTAATCAACATCATCGATACTCAAGTTAGTGCATTTATGTATATAACTCTTTTAGGGTCAACCACATGATAAACCATTTCATAAGAAAATACATCTTTTGATTCATACCAGCTTTTCAAGAACATTAGCATATTTTCATTTGAACACTTACCATTTCAATGTATATCATTAAGATTAGACATGACGTAATCCAATCATAAGCTTGACACAAGCCTAAGCATCATCCATAACATATATTAGTGCCTCAACTCATAAATCACTTGAAATAACATAAAGTAAGTCATATATATGAACAACATCATTTGAAATCATCAATTTCATGAATGTAAACATACTTTCATTGAATATTACCTTTCATTCCTTTTCATAGATTCATGACATAAGTCATTTGAATACTTACTGATTCCTTCCTTTTTATACCCTTTAAATCAAATGAAATAACATCGAATTCTAGAAAAATACTCATATAACCTTTTAATTCTCTAAACACACCACAAAATCATGATTTGATGTATTTATATACATATAAAGTATATATAATTACACGAAGACATTAACATTCATTATGAAACTATACTAGTCAAACATTCAACTTGTATTCATACTTATGAAACATACCTCACTTGAAACGTGTTACCTGGATAGCAAATGATTAGAGAAGGCCATGGTGTCTTCGATCATGGTCTTATTTATCCTCGTCTTGATGTCATAGTGTCTTTCAACCATGGTCTTATTCATTTTCCATCGTGTTGTCATAATGTATTTCAACCATGGTTTTATTCATTTTCTATCGTGTTGCCATAGTGTCTTTCAACCATGGTCTTATTTCTTTGATTTGTAATGCCATAGCATCTTTCAGCTATGGTTTTACTCGATAGAATTGTGATGTCATACTTTCTTTTAGTCATGGTCTTACTTGATAGAATCGTGATGCCATAATGTCTTTCAGTCAAGGTCTTACTCGTTTCTGGTATGGTGCTATAGTGTCTTTCAACTATGGTCTTAATCATTTCCTTCAAGCTAATAGACTTAATTCATATATAAGCAATTAGATATTAAACAGTCAAAACCATAGTTAATTTATTTAATCAAGTTACGAACTTACTTGACTAAATTGCAGTACAAAGGCTATTTGGTAATTTTCTCTTCTCCTCGATTTTCACTTGTTCTTGATCTAAATTAATAATTTCATTCAATTCATTAATTTAGAAAGCAAAACCACTTCATTTTATGCAATTTAGTCTTTTTTGACATTTTTACAAAATTACCCTCAACTTTTTATTTTTATTCAATTTTGTCCCTATGTCTAAACATGCAAATAAACCAATTTATTGAAAATTCATACTAGCTGAATGTTAATAGCATCCCTTACAGCCCACATTTGTAACAATTTCACACCAAGTCCTTATATTTTTACTATTTCAATAATTTAGTCCCTAATCGGTAAATTCGTCAAAAATTACTTAACAAAATACTTATAAATAATAAATAATACTTTAAATTCATCATTTAACATCTAAGATCACAAAGATTCATCAATGACAACATTCAAAATCTTTAACAGTTTCAAAAACGAGGGTACGAGCTAGCTAGATCTAGTTGCAATGATATCAAAAATCATAAAATTACTAAAAATAAAATGAAAATTCACTCACATGCAAAGGCTTGATAAGTGAGCGAATGCTCAAAGTTTTTCTCCCATGGAGTTTCGATGGTTTGGGGAAAAAGGTAAGAATAAAATATTTCCTTTCTTTTTGTTTACCTATTTTATGTTTTTATTACTTTAAAGTTTTTAATTAATAAAAATAACACATACTTATCATAAAAACAAGCATTGACCGACCATAATAATTCATCATGGTCTAATTGTCATATAAGTCAACCTACTTCCACTAAGTGATTCGTTAAAACATTAAAATTCAATAGCAACTAGGTTTTATATCTTTTACAAATTAGTCCTTTTTACTTAATTAAATATGCAAATGTCAAAATTTATTAACAAAACTTTAATACAGCTTTAACACCCCATAAATATTTATAAAACTATTTACAGCTTTAATAACACTCCCGATACCTTATTTTCTAAAACCATTTGACTTTAGGGTTATATCACTTGAACCTAGTTGTTCTTCCATTTAACCAAAAATCATTATATCAATTTTTTATTATCACACCATATATTACTCGTAAATATTAAATAATAATATTTATGAACTCGCACGTCGGATTTGTGGCCCCAAAACCATTGTTTTGACACTTTAGAGAAATGGGTTGTTACAAATATCACATCTTTAGAAAAGAGAGCCTCCTCCTCTTTATTACTTCTGTGTTAATTTGGAAGACGAAAACTCCAAGATCCGTAAATCTCAAGAAATCGATAAATTCAGGTATGCTCCAGCATCTAGTTTTGTTCTTGATTTATTCTTGATGATTTGACATGATAAATCCTAATTTATGATTTTTTAAGTTTTATATCATATCTTAATTCACGATTCTAACAGAATTAGCTTTCATCTACCTTCCAACAACTTCCTTAATAATAGTATGATCAAGTATTTCCGGTTCTAATTTTAACAAGTAGAGAAACAATAGATCCTTGTCCTACATTCCATCTTGGTCGAAACTCCGACATTAAAGACCAATTCCAAAGAATCCGCATTGATGTTTTAGGGATGCAATGCATTATAATACTAATCAAATAGAAGGAAATCCTGCATTAACCAAAGAGTATCTAGTAAGTCCCAATGGATTCAATTCTCAAGGTCCACTTTTCTAACGATCCACTTAGATATATATTTATAGATTTTCATCGTATAGGTTGTCTTCTGAGTAATCAAAATATTGTCTTTAATTCTCTAACTAGTAATAAAATTGGATTCATTTGTAGCTATGAGAACTATCTTAATTTTCTAAGACTATTAACAATAACTTCAGTGACTAATTTATATAACATTGAACACAAACCAATAGGCCTGAATAGTGCAATCTTTTTCAAACAATCAATTTAAAAAATTAAAACAAGTATGTTTTGTTAAGGCTAGGTTAAATTCTTCACCTCTGAAAATACCTTTAAACATGCAACAAATCGACACCAACCACCTCCCATAGGTTTTGAAAAGACAAAGCATGAAACCTATCATTCTTGGGTATTTCAATGGAGACATGCCAAAAAATGCTTTATTATCTACTCAAAGGTAACACAATCCATGAGCACATACAACTCATTTATGTTGGAAAATATGGACATCACATATATAATAAGGGTAATTACATGTTATTATTTACTTTAATGATAGGTTAGCCTAAATTAAAAGTGATCTAATTTGGTTAAAATTTTATTGGGCTTTAATTATTAAATATAGTACAGGTCAAATATGTGTAGCTGCTCTAGTAATTGAATTCTAATCAAATTTTGATTAATGATGGGCTAATTCGAATTTGAATAGAACTAATATGCCAAGGTTATAAATATTAGGGTTATGGTCCCTAAATTATAAACAAGATATCTTTTCTAATATCCCATCATTAGGAAAGAGAGAGCAGGTATTCTTTGAATTTCTTGTGTGCTAATTTGAAAGATCAAATACCCAAGATCCGGTAAAACTTCAAGGAATTCATGGATTCAGGTATGCTTCCTCTTCTAGTTTTGTTTTCTTGATTTATTCTTGATGATTTGACATGATAGATCCTGGTTTATTAAGTTTTATTTTAGATTTATTTCACAAATCTAACAAGTGGCATCCGAGCTTTGCCATATTGAATGATTGAGAATGAATTGATTCTTTCTTAATTTTAGATTAATTCGTTTTTCTTTTTTAATTTTATGGATTTGATATTTTAATTATATATTATGTTGAATCTTTGAGATTCTTGATAAATTTTTGGTTTTTATTCTTTAAGTAAAGTTTTAAGGTTTTATAAATATAATCTAGTTTAATATTTGCATATGCTATTCAAAAGATGAAGGTTTATTTATTTATTTATAATCAATTGATAAAAATTGATTTGTGAGATTTCTTTCTCTTCTTTTGAAACAATTATTTTATAAATTTTTGTTAAAGTCATTATTAAATTAAAACTACAAACTTACAACTTTTTGCAATTGAAGAATTCCAATTGGGTTGTATAATTGGTTTTGAAAGTTATTTCACTTGATAATCGAATAAATGAATGTTGGTAAGATATATATTTTTTCGCCTGTTTGTCTTAAATTTTCTGTTTGTAGTTGAATATATATGGAATCATCATCCTTTATCTTTATTTATGATGAATTATATTCACCATTGAATTCAATTCATATATCGAATGATTACTTTTGGTTTCTTTTATAATTATTTTATGTAAGTTTTAGTCTTTATGGAATCGACTAAAATTAAAATATTTGGGATTATTTTTTAAATATGGTGGCTATGAATTTTCATAGGTAGTTAGCATATAGAGACTTTTATATAATTTGGGATTCTTTTTATATTTTGTGGTTTTTTAATTATTTGTGCATATAAAGAAGTTTTATGATAATGTCTTTAGTCATGAATATAAATTTAAGTTTACATGAAATATGTAAGGCAAGCCAATATTATTTTTATATTTATGTGTGTATATATATTATATGCATATCAATGATTTTGAGGATTAATGCATGATTATAGTTTGTGTGAATAGGTGTTTATAACCATTATTCAATAAGATATCTTTTATAGTTTAATTGGTGAAATTAAGTTTTGATGGATATCGTTGAAGTTGTTAATTTTTTTTGTTATGGTTATATATTCAATTTTATGGGTGTTTTGGTGCAAATCCATGTCAACTATATACATATTTAAATATTTTGGTTTTAAGTTTGGTTCTATAATCTTAGGTTTTGGTATCTTATGGCTCCAAATATTTAGTTAAATTATGATGATATGGTTTATTGTATGAATTGTGAGATATGCCAACTATTATGATTTTGTTTTTTGAGATTTATTGGCTTGAAAATATTTTTCAAGTATTTATGTGAATATCTGTTTAATTATAAATACAACTTTGGATTTACATGGTAAATTCAGAGTAAGTTTTTCAATTTAATTATGAATACATGTAAATACGTTAATTGCTTTGGTGTTTTTATCCGTGCCAAAATTATGAATACATGTGCTTGTTAATTATTTGTCTTTGAACCACTACATAATTTTTGTTTGGTTTTGATACATATGGTTTTGGAGCAAAAAAAAAGAAAAAAAAAAGAAAAGAAATAGTCAAAAGTTAAGGTTTTTGGTTTTTTTTATTGCATTATTAAGACAACCTTATTTTGGGTTATTTCAAAGTCTATAAAGCAATAAAAAAATAGTTTTGACATTTGACTATTGGGAAAATTTTAAATTTAAACATTGATATGTTTATATATATTTTAAAATAACTTAATTGAAGCAATAAGTCACCAAAGTGATTTTTTTTTGTATAAATTATTTTGTTTTAAAATATAAAAGTTTGTGTGCATGTAACTTAAGTTATGTTGATATTGATCGGTCCAAATGAAGGTTAATAATATTACATGTGCAACTATGATGATAAACATGTGACGATTATTCGGTTTTACATGTCAGTAATAAATCGGCCCAAAGGAAGATTTATTGTTCGACATGTTCTTATTGTCAATGTTTGATTACTACACCAAGATATCACTTACAAGTTAATATTTTGTCCAAAGATGAAATATTAATGAAGTGTCCGATATTTTAAGATGAGGTTTACCTTTATTCAAAATTATTTTGGTTTAAATTTGAAATCTTATGTGAAGTTGTTTATGGTTTATAATTTATTCAACTATTATTATATTTGCCAATATCACTGTATGTTATTTTGGGATAACTATATATACATATATATACTAGTATCTTTTAATTTGATTGAAAGATGAAATTAAAAGAAATATTTCAAACAAATAAATTCAAATTTTGACTTTGGGTTTTAATTAAGGATGTCTAATATTTTAAATAGATTAGTTGAAACAAAATGCTGCCAAAGTGACCTCTTTTGTTTAGATTAGTTTATTTGAAATATCAAGATGATTATATGCTTTTTTGATTCATGTGTTTATCAATTGACCCAAAGGTAAGTTAATATTTGGCAGAATTTCAACGACATCTATGGTGATAAATGTGTGACAATTATAAGGTATTTTATGTGAGCAATAAGTTAGTCCAAAGATTAATTAATTGTTTGACATAATTTATTGTCAATGTTTGATTGCTATAATAAGAGTACTACTTACTGTTAATATTACTGCCCAAAGACTTGATGTTAATGTTTTGTTTGGTATCTTGAGATGGGATTAGCCATTATCTTGAATTTATTGTTTACTTATGAATATTGATGTGAGCTTATTTTTTGTTCTATATTCAGCTAATTTATCTTCTACTGCCACAATATCTGCTAATATAAATTCTATACCCATGCTTAATGGGACTAATTTCAATAAATGGAAAAGGCACTTACTTATAGTGTTTGGTTGTATGAACATAGACATTGCATTAAGGAAAGAACAACCTGCACCTCTTACTGCAGAAAACACCCCTTATGTTAAAAGGGATTTTGAGAGGTGGGATCGTTCAAATTGCATGAGTCTAATGATCATGAAGCACAACATTTTAGAAGCCTTTAGGGGCATAGAATCTGAAAAGATTACTCAGGCCAAGGTTTCCTTGACGAAATTGAGAAACGTTTTGTTGAAAACGATAAGGTTGAAATGACATCACTTATGAATTCTTTGATGTCTGTAAAGTTAAGGGTTAAGAAAATTCTGAGCGATCTAAAGGCTATGAGTTTTATGATCCCACAATTAGGAATATTTTGAGACGATAATTGCAACATTCTTTGAGGATGTTGAGTTTGGGGGGAGAAATAAGGTTAGATACATTGCTTTTGAGGAGGAATTGGATTCTAACTCAGTTCCTACTATCACTTTCGATGATGTTTAGGTTCTCATACCTATTATTGATTAAGAAGTGAATCTAGAATCTTAATAAGACAATAATGAACAACTCCTTATTCAAGATGAGGTAATTGTTCCAGAAGAACAAACTCAACAACCTCCAGAATGAATGTCATTAAAAAGGTCCACAGAGAAATGGTTATAATGGCTTTAGTGGAATATTTTGACATTAAGCTACATCAGATGAATATTAAGTTAATTGTTCTCAATGGTAACATTGATCATACATTTATATGGTGCAATTAGAAAGCTTTGTGTCTAATGATGCAAAGTTAATTATTTGTAAAGAACTTCATCCATGGGCTTAAGCAAACTTCTCGTCAATAATATTACAAATTTTACTAAATGATTATCTCATTCAATTTAGAGATGAATTTTATTGATAATCATATATACCATAAGTTTAGTAGGAGTAAGGTTCTATATTTGGTTTCATATGTTAATGACATACTGCTTGTCAATAATAAGTATAGCCTCAATCAATTCCCTAAGAATGATTTTGAGATTACAAAAAAAATGCATTAGATTTTTTCCATTTTAGCAGTAGAAAATCTAATGTACGTTCAAGTTTGTATACATTGGAATATTGTGTACACTATTGAGATGTTGGGTAGATATTTTAAGCAACCCTAGTTTGGACCATTGGATAGCATCCAAGAAGGTTACAAGATATTTTTAGAGAAAAAAAGATTACATGCTCACATATCGGAGGTCTAATCAGTTAGAGATCATCAGGTATACAGACTCTGAATTTGATAGAATATGGATACAAGATTTTGTCACTAAGGTGCAAATTGTGAAAACAAATTGCAGTCTTTTATTCCAATAGCAACAGGAGCACATTAAAGTCAAAACACATAGATTTTAAGCTCCTGATTGTTAAAGTAAAAGCTTAGAGTGGTTAGGTGCCTATAAAGCATATTAGGACAAACTCCATGATTGCGGATCCACTTACTAAGGGACTACACCAAAGGTTTTTCAGGAGAACATTGCTCATATGGATGTAATATCAATTAAGGATATTTGGTTTTAGTGGAGTTTGTACTTCTAAATGTTTTTATGTTATAGACACATTTTTAGTTATTTCAGTTTAAAGATATTAAGTTTATTTTCTGCAGAAATAAAGTTTATTTGGCTTATTCACACTCTGATTTTGGTAAGGTTTGATCTCACTAAGGAGGACCAGTTGGAAATAGACATGTTTAGATCATATTGCATGCAATTTTCATGCTACACATCCATACTTGATCTATGTCATTTGGTTGTGTTAATATACGTGATCATGGATGGATTTAGTTACAATATATGTAACGAAAGTCGCCTTGGTTCTATGTTAACATAATTAATGGACGAGATTGTTCGGAATACCTTTTGGATATGATAGTAAAATTTTGAGCTTGTAAGGTTATATAATGACATGTGATTACAGAGTAATTAGTATATATATGTGGTCCAAGTGGGAGATTGTTGGAAAATATGGACATCACATATATAATAAGGGTAATTACATGTTATTATTTACTATAATGATAGGTTAGCCCAAATTAAAAGTGATCTAATTTGGTTAAAATTATATTGGGCTTTAATTATTAAATAAAGTATGGGTCAAATATGTGTAGACGCTCTAGTAATTGAATTCTAATCAAATTTTGATTAATGATGAGCTAATTAGAATTTGATTAGAACTAATATGCCAATGTTATAAATATTAAGGTTATGGTCCCCAAATTATACACAAGATATCTTTTCTAATATCCCATCATTAGGATAGAGAGAGCAGATATTCTCTGAATTTCTTGTGTGCTAATTTGGAAGATCAAATACCCAAGATCCGATAAAACTTCAAGGAATTCATGGATTCAGGTACACTTCTACATCTAGTTTTATTCTTAATTTATTCTTGATAATTTGACATGATAGATCCTGATTTATTAAGTTTTATTTTAAATTTATTTTATAAATCTCACAATTTAATCTTGAAAAACACCCTCTAACTGGATACCTCCAATGACGTCCCCATCAGTGAAATAAATTTTCATAAAGAAGTTGATGGTTTACTTTAACAATATTCTCATCAAAACACCAATTCGCACCCTCTAATCGCAAGACTTGAATATGGCAACTTATTCATCTAGTCCTTGTTCGATTGTAAAGTACTTAGTATTTCTATCACTGTTCTTAATCCACTCGCCTCTTAATTTATGTTTCCATAGATGTTCCTCATGATCTAGCGCATCCTCCAATTCAGTTCTCAATTTGGAATCCAAGGCAACTAATATTTTAAAATATCATTCTCTAAGACTCTCTGAATACCCTACAATCTAGCTTTGAGGGTCTTCTTTTTTTTTTTTTCCTTTTGAAACAAATTTCCATAGATCTAGCGATTTCACTCATTGATAATGTTATATATTGAGGGACAAAAAGTATTTTTGGATAAAAAACATTTTTAAATAAGTAGCTTTTTGAGGGAAAAAAATACTTTTCTTAAGTTAAAAAGTGGTCCAAAAGCACTTTTCTCTAAAATTAAAAATTTTAGTTTATCTCCAAAAGTATTTTTTCATTTTATTTTCTAAAAACACTTTTCAGAAATATTGCTAAATTAAGCCTTAATGTGAGTAAGTGAGAACAAGAGATAGAGATTGCTAGAGTGGGCTCTAGCAAAAGAACTAGCAAAAGAAAACATGAGAAGATAGTAAAGTGAAAGATATTGGAAAAATCATTAATCTATTTTGTTTTTTTGAAAAGTTTGTTCCTACAGAACTTACTATATTTCCTTTTGTGTGTTTCAATATGCATTTAAATTTGTTAAATGTGCTCAACATCATGTGAAATATGTTTGATGAAAAATTTTAATATGATATGACTATTAGTGAATTGATGATTATATTGCTAAGCCTAATGGATATAATTATAATGCGATAAATACGATTAAATTATGAGTATATGAGTTATGTATGATATAAAAGCAAAAAGTTATGAATTTTGTTATGATAACATATGAAAATGAAAAATATGATAAAGACTTTATAAAAAGGAATATTTGGTCATACGAGGTCTAATGACCTCCCCTTTGGTTATGGTTTTGAATTGATGTGTTTTCCCTTGTATCAATATGGATAAGGAAAATTATAGATTTTCACTTAAATTGATTTTAGCTTACATAAATTTAGTAGAAAAGTTAGAATATGATTGAATTGTCAATTAGAGTCTCATGTGCATATTTTATCGAATCTTTGTATTGATACTATGTGAGGTTCTAGAATTATGTGATTTTACCTAGAGTTTTGATGTGTTACTCTTTGGCTGGGCACGTTATGCGGATCATTGGGCATACACTACCTCTTTAGAGGCCTTCATTATATATCCAGAATTCTATTGCCTTCGAGCATAGCACTTCGATGCTCATTTCGTGCATGTGGAATTTCTTAAAATGTCCGAGTCTTGCCTTACTACAATTACGGTCAGCATTAATCCAAAAATTGATAATAAAAAAAACTTAATAACAAAACGAAAGTATGATTTTAAAGTATATGACCTTAATGACTTTAAAGTTGAAAGATGCAAATCTCGAAGATGTGAACTAAGTGGATATGTGAATGCTTAATGGCTGTACATCGTGCTTATTTATGTGCCTCTATGTTTAGTTAAATTTTACACTTTTATCTTGTCATGTTATTATGAAAAAATGTGTAAAAATTTTGTTGAGTTTTGTGGTTAGTTTCTCTGTTCAAAATAAGGTAAGTATGATTTTAATTTGAATTTACTAAACATTTTATGCTTACACGGTATTATTTTACATGTAAATTGTGTTTTTGGATTATGTTTTGTTTACAAAAGTTAATGTGACAAATTAAATAAAACAAACTAAGACTTGTTTTATTTATGAAAATATTTTTATTTTATTTTTAAAAATGAATTTGATTTTTACTTTGGTAAATTGGAAAACATGTTTCGTAAATAACAAAATTAATAATGAAAGAAATAAAACATGTTTAGTATATATATATATATATATATATAATAGAAACATGAGAAATAAAATGAAATATGTTCCTCCATTTATATGGACTTGAATTAAGGTAACACATTTTATATTTAAAAAATATATTTTGAATTTATATATATTTAACCTATCATCAATTTATTTAACATTAAAATCTTTTTTATGAAAATGATGAAACCAACTTTTTATTGTTTTCTTACTTTCATTTTTCCAAAAATCATAGCCTAAGTTTTTCTTTTATTGTTGTATATGACTGGTAAAAATACTCATTCATAAGTATGATTATGTAATCCACATGCACATCGATTAGTTTAAGTGAAAATAATTATATAATAAATTTATTAAAATTGAGATTAAAATTAAATATGATTTTGTTCAAAATGATTAAGTTGAAAAAATGAATATTATAGTGTTTTCGGTTTAAATTTCAACATATATTTATTATTTTTGAATTGTATAAAATATAAAAGATAAAAATACCTACCAAATCTATTTATTACTTTGCTAAAATAGTGGTCCTTAGGTAATTTAACAATTGAGTTGGGACTCGGTTGAAAGGTGATAGAAACCCAATTAAAATTATATATATAATTAAATTATTGGATACCTATGATGTTAGTGAAAATTTTATGTAAAAAATTAAAAAAATTTGACATAACAACTAGAGTTGCTTATTGACTAGACTGGATTTGGGCCAAACTTAAGCATGTTATTAGCACAATTTATGCTTGTCCAAGTTCCGCCCGACTCAAAATATGAACCAAATTTTATCCAAACTCGACCATATTTGTAACTACTAACTTAAACCCATTCTAGACCCACCAATATTATTTTTAAAATTTATTTGAAAATTTTATATTATTTTAAGTTAATATTTAACAATTTTATATTTTTGCATTTATTAAAAATTTTATATGTAGCATCTTAATTTTTTTAGTGTTTACATTATGGTATTATAGATTATTATAGATTTAATTTTTGTATGTGTTATAGATTATACAATATATAAAGATAATATTATATATATGTTAGAAACTTAGAAACTGGCTCAAGTTTGAGCAATATTCAAGTTTGAGCCTGACCTATATTTTAAACATGTTTTTTTCCAAGCTCATTTTTTGGGCCTAATATTTTTGCCCAAATCCTCCCAAATTTTAGGCGGGTAGCTCGACCCAGGAACTGGTCTAATAACAACTGAATATGGCTTTAGTTGAAATGATAAAGTTCAATTATTAAAAATTAGGCTTTATACACGATTTGGCTGTCACAACTCGTTTTCAGTGAAATTGGAACAGTGGTTTCGGGACTACAAATTCGAGTTAGAAATAAAATTTATTTTAATATAATTGCATGGTCTGCATCATGATAGGAATGTTATATGAAAATTCTGATAAGAAAATTTTACTGATTATGTGTTTAATTATGGAAAGGACCAAATTACATAAAATACAAAAAGTTAAATTCTAGTAGCTAGAAGGATCAAATAGCTATGGAATTCAAAATAAGAGGTCCTTTTATGGTAATTAGATCATTAAATAAAAGTTAGTATATATTTTGGTAATTCATCCATGGAAAATTAGAAAAAGAAAAGGATGAAATTGGAAAGTTGAAAAATTAAAGATGATAAATAAAATAAATATCAAATAACATCATTTTATATCATCTTCTTCTCCAAAATTTCTATGGAAACCCTAGGAAAGAGAAAACAAGCTTTCTTGACTTAATTGGGTAAGTATCCTTGTCCCGTTTTTAGTAATTTTAATATTTTTGAGATTAGAATAGCTTAATCTATCTATTTTGCGGATTAATTTGAAAAGTTATCAAAGTATCAAAGTTTTTCCATGGATGAATATGCTGAAATTTAAAATTTATGGTAGAAAATGTGTAACGCCCCAAACCTGAGACCGTTGCCAGAGTCGAGCACGAGGTGTTAACGGACTTAATTCATTAATTAAACAGCTCAAACAATTTATTTTAGAACTTCCAGACAAGCTGGCTAACTGCATCATAGTCGCTTAAAAATTCATATCTCCAGTTACGAAACTTGAAATCCAATTCTTTAAATTTTTCCTGAAACTAGACTCATATATCTATCAACTAAATTTTTTCTAGAATTTTTGGTCAATCCAAATAGTACAGTTGATTAGTTAAAATCTCCCATTTTTTAGGGTTCGACTACTCTAACCCCTGTGTATTACGAATTAAATATCTCCCTGTATAGAGTTTCAATTATTATACCGTTTCTTTCTCATAAAACTAGACTCAATAAGGAAACTATACATGTAAAGCATGACTTCAAATTATCTTTGTACAATTTTTGGTGAATTTCCAAATTCAGAACAGGGGATCCAGAAATCGCTCTGGCCCTGTTTCACAAAAATTTAAATATCTCATAAAATATAATCATATACATGTTTTGTTCCATCCATATGAAAATAGACTCATCAAGCTTTAATTCTATATCTAATTCACTATCTAAATCCATTTCTACTATTTTTAGTGATTTTCCAAATTCACGTCATTATTGCTGTCCGATACTATTTTAAAGCTAATTTCACCTTTTTCATGATTTCAATGGAATAACTAGCATTTAGGCATACATAACACCAAACATGTCCTTGATTACCCATTCCAACAGCTAATCATTATCAAGCATTTACATAATTCATCAGCCATATCATAAGATCATACACACAAAATGGCTACGATGCTATACATGCCATACTCAAAATGAAACGACTAGCTATACCAAAATAATCCTCGTGATAGTGTGCCCGGACCTCCGACATACTTTACGATCCCGGAGTTAGCTTGACAAAACTATAAAAAAAAGGAAAATAAAGGGGGTAAGCATTAAGCTTAGTAAGTTTGCATGCAAATAAATAACAACATTCATAAGAATTATCTTACTACTTGGCATGATACTACTTAATACAACTTCATTAATTGTCATAGACATATTTTAAACTTCTTCACTTACTCACTTACTTAAATACTTACTTACATAATCAAATTTATTAATACATTTTACTTACCTTACCTTACCTTGATATTCTCTTTAAATTTTCCCGTTGAACCACTTGTAATACTAAGGATACGCGGGTACCTTACCATTGCCATGACTTGTCATGGTCTTACATGGTATCCTTTTGAAACTTACCATTGCCATGTATTGACATGGTCTTACATGGTATCCTTGCCTTATGAACTCACCAATGCCATGCCTTGGCATGGTCTTACATGGGACCTTTGCCTTATAGTAACTTATCAATGCCATGTCTTGACATGGTCTTACTTGATTTCCTTGCCTTGGAAACCTTACCAATTTCCATGCCTTGGCATGGTCTTGCATGGGATCCTTAAACCCTAATGTCATGACATTTGTATCCTACACATTCCTAAGGTCAATCGGGACTTTCTGAAATTACTTCTCCTTCAATTCATGCTTGAGTCTTCTTTGAATAATTTCATAAAATAAATATACACATGCTGGAAATTAACAAAATTATCGTAAAATAATAGAATATTGCATTTATTTACCGCAAACTTACCTCGAAACAAAATACGATCAACTATATCGATTTAGTCCACTATCTTTTTCTTTCCCCGGTCTAACTCCGGATTTTGTTCTTCTTGATCTATAATAAATTGACCCAAACTTTGGCAAAATTACATTTTTGCCCCTAAACTTTTACATATTTACACTTTTTCCCCAAAGCCCGGAATTTAAACTTCATCCTATTTTCTTATGTTTTATGACATGCTGATCATTTTTCCCTTCTATGACAACATCAATTTCTCACTCTAACATGTACTTATGACTATTAGGTATTTTTACCGATTAAGCCCTTTTACTCGTTTTCACTTAAAACCGAGTAGCACAAGTTGTCTAACATAATTTAAAACCTTATATTCTATCATAAAACACCAAAATACAAAAATTTCACCGATGGGTATTTTTCCAAATATGAACCCTAGGTTAAATTATTGCTAGAATAAGCTTAAACAAGTTACCGGGACTCCAAAAACGTAAAGAACATTAAAAACGGGGCTTGGAATCACTTACTATGGAGCTTGGAAGCTTGGAAAAAACCCTAGCTATGGAGAAACCTTGAAATTTCAGCGTAATGAAGAAGATGGAAAAAAATTGGCTTTTAATTTTGTTTTTAATTCATTTTAATAACTAAATGACCAAAATGCCCTTAATTAAAAACTATGGTGTTTTATTTTCCTTTAGGTATTTTTGTCCAAACTAGTATAATGGTCTAATTACTATCCAAGGATCTCCACTTTAAAAACCCATTACTCACAAGTACTTAATACCTTTGTGAACTAGAACACACATTTTACAACTTTTGCAATATAATCTTAAATATCAAATTGGACCCTCTATCGATAAAATTTCTAAACGAAATTTTCACACAATCATGCAATCATGCCATAAACCTTAAAATGATAATAAAATAAATTTTTCTAGCTCGAATTTATGGTTTTGCAACCACTTTTCTGTTTAGGCCTTATTTTGGGATGTTGCATTTCTCCCCCCTTTAGGGATTTTTGTCCCCGAAAATCTTACCTGTAAAGAGATTTGGGTACTGTTTTCGCATAGCCTCTTCGGGCTCCCATGTAGCCTCGTCTACCCCATGTCTATTCCATAGTACTTTCACAAGTGCAATACTTTTGTTCCTTAATTACTTTACCTCTCGAGCTAGAATCTTTACCGGTTCTTCACCGTAAGTCATGTCTTACTGAATCTCAAGCTCTGTCTGAGAAATCACATGTGACGGATCTGAACGATAACGACGTAGCATAGACACATGAAATACATTATGAATCTTCTCTAACTCAATCGGCAAAGCTAACCGATATGCTAATGGTCTGACTCTCTCAATCACTTCAAATGGTCCAATAAAACGTGGACTTAGTTTGCCTTTCTTGCCAAATCTGAGAACTTTCTTCCACGGGGATACATTCAAAAACACTTTGTCACCAACTTGATACTCAATCTCTTTTCTCTTCAAATCGCATCGACTTTTGTGCATCAAGTCGCTTTCAAGCAATCTCGATGACTTTTACTTTCTTTTCTGTTTCCTTAACTAGATCAACCCCGTAAATCTGATTTTCCTTAAGCTCTGTCCAATACAATGGTGTGCGACATTTACGTCCATACAAAGCTTCATAAGGTGCCATCTTCAAACTCGACTGATAACTATTATTGTAGGCAAACTCTACTAATGGTAAATATTTTTCCCAACTGCCTTGAAATTCCAGTACACAGCTTCTAAGCATATCCTCAAGTACCTGGATAACTCTCTCTGACTGATCGTCGGTTTGAGGATGAAAAGCTGTACTAAAACTCAACTTTGTGCCCAAAGCCTCCTGTAATTTCTTCTAAAACCGTGAAGTAAATCTTGGATCTCTGTCTGAAATGATCGATAATGGTACCCCGTGTAGTCTGGCTATCTCTGAAATATACAACTCGGCCAACTTGTCAAGTGAATAATCCATACGAACTGGGATAAAATGAGTCGACTTCGTTAACTTATCAATCACAACCCATACTGCATCTTTCTTTCTCGGTGTCAACGGCAATCCTATCACAAAATCCATAGTAACTCGATCCCATTTCCACTCAGGGACTAGCACAGGCTGCAATAAACCTTAAGGTACCTGATGTTCGGCCTTTACCTGCTGACAGATCAAGCATCTAGAAACAAACTCTGAAATGTCCCTTTTCATTCCTACCCACCAGTACATTTTCTTCAAATCATTATACATCTTTGTACTACCTGGATGAATAGACAAAGAACTACTATGTGCTTCCTGTAAGATCTTTCGAATAAGCTCATCATTCTTCGATACGCATACCCTGTCTCTGAACATCAAACAACCGTCAGAACTGATCTAAAAATCTGACTCTATATCTGACTCACACTGATCTCTTTTGGCTGACAAGTCACTGTCATTTTTCTGAGCTTCACAAATTTCTTCAAGAAACATCGGTTTAGCTCTCAACTCAGCTAAGATAAAACCATCATCTGATAAGGCTAGACTAGTGTTCAAAGCTCTTAATGCAAATAAAGATTTCCTACTCAAAGCATCAGCAACAACGTTTGCCTTACCTGGGTGATAATCGATCACTAGCTCATAATCTTTAATTAACTCTAACCATCTTCTTTGCCTCAAATTCAAATCTTTTTGAGTCATCAAATATTTCAAACTTTTGTGATTAGTGAATATGTGACACTTCTCACCGTACAAATGATGTCTCCAAATCTTTAGCACAAAAACAATGGCAGCTAGCTCTAAATCATGTGTCGGATAGTTCTTCTCATGTGGCTTAAGCTATCTAGAGGCATAAGCAATTACCTTCCCTTCCTGCATAAGTACACAACCAAGTCCATTCATGGACGCATCACTGTAAATCACAAACTCCTTACCTGGTTCTGGTTGTACTAAAACAGGAGCTTTAGTCAACAATGCTTTTAACTTGTCAAAACTTTGTTGACACTTCTCAGTCCATTCAAACTTCACATCCTTTCGCAGCAATCTTGTCAGCGGGGTAGCTATCATGGAAAATCCCTCTACAAATCGTCTATAATATCTGACAAGACCAAGAAAACTTCTAACTTCTGATACATTTCTAGGAGGCTTCCAATCAACAATGGCTGAAATCTTGCTCGGATCAACCTTGATACCTTCACCTGAAACAATATGTCCAAGAAAACCAACTTCTCGTAACCAAAACTCACTTTTGCTGAACTTGGCATACAACTGATTATCTCTCAGAATCTATAAAACTATTCTTAAATGCTCTGCATGCTTAGTCTCATCATGAGAATAAATCAAGATATCATCAATGAACACAACTACAAATGTAACACCCCGTACCCGAGTCCGTTACCGGAATCGAACACAAGGTGCACACAGACTTAACTTAATTATTTTCACAGTCCATTTAGAAATTTCCAGACAAGCTGGTTACTGCATCACTGTCGCCTTAAAAATCATATCTTGAGTTTCAAAGCACAAAAATCAGTTTCGTAATTTTTCCCTAAAACTAGACTCATATGTCCATCTACATATTTTTTTCTAGAATTTTTGGTCAGGCCAATTAGTACAGTTTATTAGTTAAAGTCTCCCCTGTTACAGGGACTGACTACACTGACCTTCCCGCATTACGACTTAGATATCTCCCTGTACAGGGCTTCAATACTGATGCCGTTTGTTTCTATAGAAACTAGACTCAAAGAGGAATCTATACATATATGGAATGACTCCTAATTATCTCTGGTTAATTTAAAATGAATTTCCAAAGTCGGAACAGGGATTCCAGAAACCGTTCTAGCCCTGTTCCACGAAAACCTAAATATCTCTTAACATATAACTCATATGATGGTTTCGTTTCTTCCATATGAAAGTAGATTCATCAAGGTTCATTTAAATAATTTATTCACTATTTAATTCCATCCCTACTATGTTTAGTGATTTTTCACATCCACATCACTGCTGCTGTCAGCATCTGCCTTTGAGGTAGACTTTACCTATTTCATAATTTCCATGAATCAATTAGCCCTTTTTGCATACATGGCACAAAGAATGATCATGATTAACCATTCCAATGGCTAATCGTTTCCAAACATTTCCATACCTCTTAATGACAACATACAAAATGATTATGATACCATGCCAAAGTGTATATAAGCCATTTTCGCATGGCTATCCAAATTTATACAAAATCAAAGGGGTCTATGACCAACAAACGAAAGAGTAGTCCTATACATGCCATTTCAAAGCTCAACCAAAATTTGTACCAAAAGGGGGCTTTGATAGTGTGGGAGACTTCGACTTCCAAAATCCAGTCCGATAGTGACGAGCCAAAATCTATAAAGCAGAGAACAAAGAAACGGAGTAAGCAATTTATGCTTAGTAAGTTTTGAGCAAGGATTCCAGCACAACAAAAGCATAGCATTCATATAGCTAAACGGATAATTTCATATGCACACATTCTCAATATCATACTTACTTCACATTACCAACCCTTATGTTCATACACAAAAGATCAACTTAGCCAAAGGCCGGTAGCTCGTTTATCAACTGAGCGAATACGTATTTGTAAGGGCTCAACTAATTCAAAGCACATACGAACATACCTCATTGCTGGAATTTTTGCAAGCGTATTAACTGAAATTTTTACAGCAAGATTGCTCTTTCCCAAATCACGTACCTTCGGATTTTATCCGGATATAGCGACTCGCTCAAAAGCCTTCGGGACATAGCCCGGTTGTAATAGCTCGCACAAATGCCTTCGGGAATTGACCCGGATTTAGTCACTTAGCACAAAAGCCTTCGGGACTTAGCCCGGATACCATTCGAATAACCAAGCACATATATCAACAAATCATAACACATTCTTATTACATTCTCATTACCAAAGCTCCAACACAAGTTACTTATCATATTTACAATTTCGGCTCAATAGCCACACACAAAGAGCATGATTTCAATTTGCTTAACACATGATCTAATCAAATCATAATCTAAGTTCCATTACTCGAAAACTTACCTCGGATGTTGTCGAATGATTCCGATGGCTATTCGACCACTTTTTCCTTCCCTTTATCGGATTTAGCTCCCCTTTGCTCTTGAGCTTAATTTAACAAATAAATTGATTTAATCATTTGAGCATCGAAGAGGAATTCAAGGTACTTAGCCCACATATTTTCATTAGACATTAAAGTCACATATGTACGGAAATCATGAATCAAACTCAACACATTAGTTAGTACTCTCCTTAGCGAATTTTCCAAGCCAAAATAGGCATCAATATGCTTGCCTCTAACCGAATGCATGCACACCAATCCCCTCATGTGGCGAATATGCATGTCCATGTTGAGGCCAATTATACACTTAATACCACACATAAGCGGCATACATTTTACTAACTAACGCATTCCATATTGTAACTCAATACGCATCAATCATTTACTTCATAACAAAACATCATCATATGAAAATATATACCTTGAGATAGTTTATATGTCATACCAATACATCATGTGCAAACATATATATATATATATATATATATATATATATGCTAGAGCCGAATCTCAAAGTTGATTATAACTAAACATGAACATAATTCCAAAACACAAATCTTACCTACCATGCAATAAGCATAAATTATACTTATGGATGTACCATGGCGAATACATCACAACACCATACCATTTCAATTTTGGTCATGGTTAAACAAGGAACTTAATGTCTCACTCAAAATGCTAAAAAGAAAGTCCAAGAGCCATCAATCCACCATCACATGTATCATTAGCAAGCTTCATATTTAACATGCAATGGCATTAACACAAAATCCACCTTGGCGAACACCACCCCCATGACATAGCAAGGATTTGAACCATGGGCTAATTAGAACTCAAGCTAGCAACTAAAAACATGCATGAATCTCATGGCACAACCTCAACATACCTTAATCTAGATACAAGTATGGCCAAACCTCCTCCTAATCCTCTTCCAAACCAAGCATGAAGCAAAAACCCCTTCCTTCTTCCTTAGAATTTTCAGCTCAAAGAAATGAAAAAAAAGGATGAACAACAATTTTTTTTTCTCTCTTTTCTTCAACTCACGGTAATGGGGGGTAACACACACATTCTTTTTTTTTTTTTCTTCCCTTTCATTATTCAATTCCCATGCTCATTATTTTATTTTTTTCTTACATACGCCATTGTCACAACATGTTTCATGACATGTTTTGCCCATAATCCTTGTCATGGCGGCCACTAGCTATTAGGGGGAATTTGACATGCAAGTCCTCCTTTTAATTACATGCACTATTAGGTCCTTATAGATTAGCCTATCACATTTCAAAAGTGTCACACAAGTCCTAATAACTGAATTCACATGCAATCGACTAAATCGAAGCTTGAAATTTTCACACATTCATAAATACATATTCTAGACAATAAATATTACATTCAAACATTTCAGTGACTCGGTTTAACGGTCCCGAAACCACTTCCCGACTAGGGTCAATTTTGGGCTGTCACAACTCTCCCCCACTTAAGAAATTTTCGTCCCCAAAAATCTTACCGGTAAATAGGTTTGGGTAACGCTCTTTCATAGAGTTCTCGGGTTCCCAAGTAGCTTCTTCCATTCCGTGTTTGAGCCATAACACTTTTACTAACGGAACCTTTTTGTTTCGCAACTCCTTCACTTCACGAGCTAGGATGCAAATCGGTTCTTCTTCATAACTCATGTCGGCTTGAATTTCAACCTCTGATGGACTAATTACGTGCGACGGATCAGATCTATAATGTTGAAGCATCGAAACATGAAAGACGTCGTGAATCTTTTCAAGTTCAGGGGGCAAAATCAAATGATACGCAACTAGACCGACTCGTTCAGATATCTCATATGGCCCGATGAACCTCGGACTCAATTTGCCTTTACGGCCAAATCTGAGTATCTTTTTCCAAGGCGAAACTTTAAGAAACACTTTATCTCCCACCTGATACTCAATGTCTTTTTGTTTTAGATCCACGTACGACTTTTGACGATCGGAGGCTATCTTCAGATTTTCACGGATTACTTTTACTTTCTGTTCAGCATCTTTAATCAAATCCACTCCGAAAATTTTGCTTTCACTGAGCTCGGTCCAAAACAATGGTGTACGGCATTTACGCCCGTACAAGGCCTCGTAAGGCGCCATCTTAATACTTGATTGAAAACTATTGTTGTGCGAATTCAATCAAAGGTAAATATCGTTCCCATGAACCATTGAACTCGAGGATGCAACATCTCAACATATCCTCAAGTATCTCGAATTATCCGCTCGGATTGACCATCGGTTTGGGGTGAAAGGCGGTCTTGAAATGCAACTTGGTACCCAAAGCTTCTTGCAATTTCTTCCAAAATCGCGAGGTGAATCTCGGATCTCTATCCGACACAACAGAAATCGGTACCCTGTGTAATCTCACAATCTGAGAAACGTACAATTCAGCTAGTTTATCCAATGAAAAATCTGTACGCACGGGGATAAAGTGAGCCGACTTAGTCAGTCTATCTACAACAACCCAAATCGCATCCTTATTACTTGCTGAGAATGGCAGTCCGGGCACAAAGTCCATTGTGACTCGATCCCATTTCCACTCGGGTATCGTGATCGGCTGAAGTAACCCTGAAGGCACTTGATGTTCCGCTTTCACTTGTTGACATATTAAAGTCGGAGATGTCTCGTTTCATACCATGCCACCAAAACTGACGTTTCAAATCGTTGTACATCTTCGTACTCCCCGGGTGAATTGACATTCGGCTACAATGGGCTTCGTTCAGAATCATCGAAATGAGTTCCGAATTCCTTGGAACACACAGACGACTTCTGAACCTCAAACAATCATCATCATCAATTTGAAACTCCGATTCCTTGTTCGGAACACACTCAGCCCGTTTTGCTACCAACTCATCGTCAACTTTCTGAGCTTCACGAATTTGATGAGTCAATAATGGTTTGGCCTTTAATTCGGCTATTAACACATTGTCGGGTAGAATAGACAAGTGTCGTTCATTGCTCGTAAAGCAAGCGGTGATTTTCGCTTAAGGCGTCCGCAACCACATTAGCCTTTCCCGGGTGATAATCAATGACAAGCTCATAATCTTTTAACAACTCGAGCCAACGTCTTTGTCGCAGATTCAAGTCTCTTTGAGTCATCAAATATTTGAGACTTTTGTGATCCAAAAATACATGGCACTTCTCCCCAAATAGGTAGTGTCGCCATATTTTCAAAGCGAATACGATGGCAGCTAGTTCGAGATCATGGGTCGGATAATTTTTCTCATGTGGCTTTAATTGTCTCGGCGCATAGGCCACAACTCGACCTTCTTGCATCAATCGCAACCCAACCCAAGTAGGGAGGCGTCACTATAGATGACAAACTCTTTGCCCGATTCGGTACAGTACTAAAATTGAGCTTAGTCAAATAAGTTTTCAGTTGATCAAAACTTTTCTGACATTTTTCCGTCCATTTAAACTTAACATCTTTTTGAAGTAGCTTCGTCATGGGTGTGGCTATCATCGAGAAACCTTTCACAAACCGTCGGTAGTAACCGACAAGTCCCAAAAAGCTCCGAACCTCAGTAATATTTCTCGGAGGCTTCCAGTTAAGTATGGCTGAAATTTTGCTCGGGTCGACTCGAATACCCGATACAGATACCACATGACCCAAGAAGCTAACCTCCCTTAACTAGAACTCACACTTATTGAACTTAGCATATAATTGCTTATCCCGTAGTATTTGCAACACTAATCTCAGGTGTTCAGCATGTTCGGTCTCATCTCTTGAATAGACCAGGATGTCATCAATGAACACAACTACGAACCGGTCCAAATACTGTCTGAAGATCCGATTCATCAAATCCATAAATACCACAGGGGCATTAGTGAGCCCAAACGGCATCACTAAAAATTCGTAATGACCGTACCTCGTTAAAAAGCGCTTTTGGTACGTCCAAATCTAGAATCCATATCGATAATAACCCGATCTCAAATCTATCTTTGAAAACACTGAGGCTCCCTTTAGTTGATCAAACAAATCATCAATACGTGGTAATGGATATTTATTCTTTATCGTCACTTTATTCAGCTGACGATAGTCAATACACAACCTCATGGTTCCGTCCTTCTTTTTCACAAACAATATTGGTGCACCCCAAGGTGAGAAACTTGGTCGAGCGAAACCTCTATCCGTCAATTCTTGCAATTGAGCTTTCAACTCTTTTAACTCGGTTGGTGCCATACGATACGGAGCTATCGAAGTCGGCGTAGTCCCAGGTACAAGCTCAATACCAAACTCTATCTCCCGAACAGGTGGCAAACCCGGTAATTCTTCGGGAAAAACATCCGGGTATTCACAAACCACCGCATGATTCGGGTTTTATTTCTAACTCCTTATCATCAAGTACATACGCAAGGTATGCTTCGCACCCCTTTCTTACATATTTCTGGGCCAACATTGATGATATTACAGCTGGCAACCCCTTTAAGTCCGTAGACTCAACTCGGATCATCTCGTTATTTGCGCACCTCAAATCAATAGTCTTGCTTTTTCAATTCACAACCGCATCATGCACGGTCAACCAATCCAACCCAAGAATAACATCAAATTCATCGAACGGCAAAAGCATCAAGTCCGCGGAAAACAGAACCTCAATTACTAGGGACATTTCTTACACACTTTGTCGACCAGCACATAACGACCCAAGGAATTTGACACCAATTACGAACTCGATGACTCAATAGGTAAAGTCTTACTGGATGCTAAGGTTTCGCACATATAAGAGTGAGTAGAACCAGGGTCAATTAAAGCAATCACATTAGTATCAAAGAGAGTGAAAGTACCCGTAATAACATCCGGCGAGGTAGCATCCTCGCGTCGCGCGTATGCATAAGCCCTAGCAGAGCGCGAGCCTCGGATCTGGTCGTAGCATCTCTAGATCCTCTCGACCACCACTAGCATTGCCGTATTTCTAGATGGTCTACCTCGAGCGGTGGTAGCGCTCGGTTTCCCACTCGATCTACATTCTGTTCAGACAACCTTGGGCAATCTTTAATGAAGTGGTCAACTGATTCGCACTTGTAACAGGAGCGGTCACGGAATCTACAACTTCCAGAATGCCATTTGCCACAATGCTGACACTCCGTTCTGTCTCGACATTCATTCCCAACACTGGCGACTGAAGTGCCTCGTGTACCCACAGGGGGTCGGTCACGATCTCGTCTAAAAAGGCCTGAAGTGCCTCTAGACCGGCCCACATCATCACAAAATTTCTTCGATGCCTGTTGAAGAGACTTTCTCGAGGATCTTTTACTAAACTCTCCGGTTCCCACATCAACTTTTTGTTTTTCTTTTCTAAGTTCTTCGGCTTTACAAGCTCGCTCGACAAGTACTACGAACTCTCGTATTTCAAGAATGCCAACGAACATTTTTATATCTTCATTCAGCCCATCCTCGAAGCGTTTACACATGATAGCCTTGGACGAAACACATTCCCGAGCGTATCTACTAAGTCTAACAAATTTTCGCTCGTAATCAGTGACTGACATAAAACCTTGCTTAAGCTCAAGAAATTCCTTCCGTTTTGGATCAACAAATCTCGATGATATACTTTTTCCAAACTCGGTTTGGAAAAACTCCCAAGTTACTTGCTCTCGGGGCTGTGAAGTCGAGTACTCCACCAATAGTAGGCGAATCGCGTAGCAAGGAGACAAGACACTTTAGGCATTCATCGGTGTACAAGATAGCTCATCGAGTGCGGATAGTGTTGTCCAACCAAAATTCAGCTTGCTCGGCATCGTCGCTATCCGTAGCTTTAAATTCAGTAGCCCCATGTTTTCGGATTCTGTCAATCGGGGCTTATTTGACCTTATTTGGTCGATTCTTCGAGGTATTGTAGGTCTTGAAATGTGTTTGTTGGGAATGGAGGTTTTGGAACAGTAGTATTAGTTCGAATGTATTGGTTGAACCAATCATTCATCACGCTATAGAATGCTTGTCTAGCTTCATCATTTGGATTACTAGCATTAGGTTGAGAGTCATTGGCGCTGTCCCTTGTCTTGCGGAGCAGCGCTACACTCTCAAGATCATCACCATTGCTTTCGGTCGGGATCGGGATCCATTACTATAAATAAACACATTTGCAAATGTCGTAAATCACTACACTATTAAATAATCACATAAAATGGCATGTATAGCTAGACCCAAATGCATTACGGTAGTCCTAGAATCGACTAAACCGTAGCTCTGATACCAATAAAATTGTAACACCCCGTACCTGAGTCCGTTACCGGAATCGAACACAAGGTGCACACAGACTTAACTTAATTATTTTCACAGTGCATTTAGAAATTTCCAGACAAGCTGGTTACTGCATCACTGTCACCTTAAAAATCATATCTTGAGTTTCAAAGCTCGAAAATCAGTTTCGTAATTTTTCCATAAAACTAGACTCATATTTCCATCTACATATTTTTTTCTATAATTTTTGGTAGGGCCAATTAGTACAGTTTATTAGTTAAAGTCTCCCCTGTTACAGGGATCGACTACACTGACCTTCCCACATTACGACTTGGATATCTCCCTGTACAGGGCTTCAATACTGATGCCATTTGTTTCTATAGAAACTAGACTCAAAGAGGAATCTATAAATATATGGCATGACTCCTAATTATCTCTGGTTAATTTAAAATGAATTTCCAAAGTCGGAACAGGGATTCCAGAAACCGTTCTGGCCCTGTTCCACGAAAACCTAAATATCTCTTAACATATAACTCATATGACGGTTTCGTTTCTTCCATATGAAAGTAGATTTGTAACACCCCTAACTCGTGACCGACGCCGGTGTCGGACACGAGGGGTTAACGAGACAAATCCTCTTAAAGTACCGACCAATTTGGCATTTCTGGACAGGCTGGAAAACTGCGTCACCGTCGCCTTAAAAATCATATCTCGAGTTCCAAAACTCGGAAACTGGTTTCGTAAATTTTCCCTGAATTTAGACTCATATATCCATCCATGGATTTATTTTTAGAATTTTTGGTTGGGCCAATTGGTACAGTTTATTAGTTAAAGTCACCCATGTTACAGGGATCGACTGCTCTGACCTCCGCGCGTTACAACTTGAATATCTTTCTGTACAGGGCTTTAATACTGGTGCCGTTTGTTTCTAATGAAACTAGACTCGAAATGGAATCTGTACATATAAGGCATGACTCCTAATTCTTTCTGGATAATTTATGGTAAATTTTCAAAGTCACGACAGGGGACCCAGAAATCGTTCTGGCCCTGTCTCACGAGAACTTTAATATCTCCCAGTATACTGCTCATATGGTCGTTTCGTTTTGTCCATATAAAATAGATTCATCAAGGATCAGTTCCATAATTTACTCACTATTTAATTCTACTTATACTATTTTTAGTGATTTTCAATCTCATCTCACTGCTGCTGTCCGCAACAGTTACTGCAGTAGACTATGCCAATTTCATGAATTTTCCTTGGCCTTAATCATCCATCATACATGACACAAATTATGGCCACCTTAACAAAATTTGAGTTTCTAAGACTCGTGGCTATAGGTTCTAGCATCCCACTCGACGACCACATAGGCCATTTTCACATGGCTTAAAGTTTACAACCCACAATTCGACAAAATATAATAGCCTATACATGCCAAATGTTCTTCAACAACAAAAAACAATACCACAAGATTTCAGCGGTGTGATGACTTCAACGACGGTTCCGAGCACGCAACAATATGAGTCCAAGAGACCTAAAATGGGTGACAAGAAAACACCGAGTGAGTTTACAACTCAGTAAGTCATAAGCATTCGTCAATCCACGATAAAGTTACTACTACATGTACAACAAATGAGGCTAGGTACTCGTCCATATCGAATCTATACCATAATACCTCGGACCTTTTGGTCCAATCTCATACCAATTCATACATCCACATTTCATATTCTACACAACAAGATAATCGAAGCATTTTTACACATTAACTCATTTTCCAGCACAACCATACAATTTCAATCATCACATAGATTTAAAGCTTACCAAATTCAACCCCAAGCATGAACGTATTACCTATTCGTCATGAGCTCAAGGTACTTACCCGATCCGCTGTCCATACTCACTCGATGGAGACACACCCTCCATATAATTGTTCGATTGGAGATATTTATATATATATAGAGTACGCACACACAGTGCTTAATACTCGATTTCGCACACTTAGTGCCATGCGATTTAGGCCCGCACACACAAAGTGCCATGCCCTTCGAGCTCGCACACTTAGTGCCATATATTTCCAGCATGCACACTTAGTGCCATATATTTCCAGCACGCACACTTAGTGCCAATCTAAATCACCGTACACACGTATTGCCCAAGACACTTAGTGCCGAAAGCAAACTTTCTACACATTTCACTATTTCTTTTACATTCAACAATTGTCATCACTCCATACACATACATTTTCATTTATATATATATATCATCCCATTAAACACAATTGCATAAATTTTACAATCATTTAAGCAATATCAAATACGTGCTTAATGACTTACCTCGTGTTGGGTAAAATAGTTCCAAGTCGGCTACTCGATGACCTTCGTCTTTCCCTTGCTTGATTCTCCTTCTTTAACTCCTTGAGCTTAATCAATAAATCACTAGTTTAACCATCTTGCTAAACATTCATAATTCAACTACACATGCATATGTATGCTTGTATATTCGGCAACCATTCTTACTAATCGTCCATTTGGTCGATTATACACCTAACCGAATATGCACCAAAACTTGATTCAACATTACCTACATACTCACTTTAATGGCGAATATATATATATATGTACAATGTCAACTAACATCTTTTAATCACCTAATTTCATCTCATGAACATTTAATCAAATTTTCCCAATCTAGCATATTTTCACATCCATTTGTAACATCATGTACAAACACATATACACATATATCAAAACACAAATTTTTACCTATCATGCAACAAGCATAAATCGCACTTATGAGCATGCCATGGCGAATACATCCCACACCATCCCCTTTCAATTTTTGGTCATGGTTAAACAAAGAAAACTCCATGTCTTACTCAAGAATGCTAAAAGAAATTTCAAGAGTAGTCAATCCATCATTACATGTATCATCAACAAGCTTCACATTTAGCATGCAATGGCTTTAACACAATATCAACCTTGGCCAAATACCATTTCCATGGCATAACAAGGATTTGAACCATGGGCTAACATGAACATCAAGTTAGCAACTAAAACATGCATGAATCTCATGACACAACCTCAAACATACCTTAATCTTGACACAAGTATGACCAAATCTCCTTCTAGTTCTCTTCTAAACCAAGCATGAAGCAAAAATCCTTCCTTTTCCCTTAGTATTTTCAGCCAAGATTTTGAGAATGGATGAACAATTTTTTCCTTTCTTTTTCCTCTACTCACGGCAACAAAGGGGGGCATCCATGCTCATTTTTTTTCATTTCTTTATTTTTTCTACATAATCCACTAACTAAACATGTTGGAAACATGTTCCCTTGCCCATATTCTTGTCATGGCTGGCCACTCACCTTAGGAAGTGGGTTATTTGACATGCAAGGACAACTATTTTCCCACATGTATTAATAGGCCACCTTACAATTGCCTAGCACATTTCTAAATTTTCTCACATAAGTCCTATTTGATAAAAATTCACTTACTATTAACAAAATCCAAACACGAAATTTTCACACATGCATATATACATATAATGAGCATCAATTATGATGGTTAATTATTATTATGACTCGGTTTGGTGGTCCCAAACCACTTTCCGACTAGGGTCGATTTAGGGATGTCACAACTCTCCCCACTTAGAAATTTTCGTCCCGAAAATCTTACCGTAAATAGGCTCGGTATCGCTCTTTCATAGAGTCCTCAAGTTCCCAAGTGGCTTCTTCCATTCCGTGTTTATGCCACAACACCTTCACTAACGGGATTTTCCTATTGCGCAACTCTTTTACTTCACGCCTCATAATGCGAACCGGTTCCTCTTCATAGCTCAAATTAGGTGAATCTCAATCTCGATGGAGCAATTACGTGCGATGGATCAGACCTATATCGTCAAGCATCGAGACATGAAAACGTTGTGAATCCTTTCGAGCTCAAGGGCAAAATTAATCGATATCGATGGCCCAACTCGTTCGGATACTTCATATGGCCCGATAAACCTCGGACTCAATTTGCCCTTACGACCAAATCTAAGCACCTTCTTCCAAGGTGAAACTTTGAGAAAGACCTTGTCTCCAACCCGATATTCAATATCTTTTCTTTTCAAATCCGCATACGACTTTTGGCGATCCGGCGACTTTCAAACTTTCACGAATTACTCGAACTTTTGCTCGGCATCCTTAACCAAATCAACCTCAAGAATTTACCTTCACTAAGTTCACCAGAATAATGGGTACGGCATTTACGATCGTATAAAGCCTCGTAAGGCGCCATCTTAATACTTGATTGAAAGCTATTGTTGTAGGCGAATTCAATCAAAGGTAAATACCGCTCCCATGAACCACTAAACTCAAGGATGCAACATCTCAACATATCCTCGAGTATTTGAATTATCCGTTCGGATTGACCATCGGTTTGGGGATGAAAAGCGGTGCTAAAATGCAGCTTGGTAC
Organism: Gossypium arboreum; assembly: GCF_025698485.1. Taxonomy (NCBI): domain Eukaryota; kingdom Viridiplantae; phylum Streptophyta; class Magnoliopsida; order Malvales; family Malvaceae; genus Gossypium; species Gossypium arboreum. Next base: position 64,722,692 of record NC_069080.1, read on the forward strand.
CCAAAGCATCTTGCAATTTCTTCCAAAATCGCGACGTAAATCTTGGGTCTCTATCCGACACGATAGAAATAGGCACCCGTGTAATCTCACAATCGAGAAACGTACAATTCCGCTAATTTGTCCATTGAAAAATCCGTGCGTCGGGGATAAAGTGAGCCGACTTAGTTAGTCTATCGACAACGACCCAAATCGCATCCTTCTTACTCATCGACAATGGCGGTCCGGATACAAAGTCCATTGTGACTCGATCCCATTTCCATTCGGGTATCATGATCGGTGAAGTAATCCCGATGGCACTTGATGTTCCGCTTTCACTTGTTGACATATCGGACACCTTGAAACAAATTCGAAATGTCTCGTTTCATACCGGGCCACCAAAATTGGCGTTTGGTCATTATACATTTTAGTACTACCCGGTGGATTGACATTCGACTACAATGGGCTTCATTTAGAATTATCGAAATAAGTTCAATTCTTTGGAACACACAGACGACTTCTAAACCTTAAACAATCGTCATCATCAATTTGAAACTCGATTCCTTGCTCGTAACACACTCACCCGTTTTGCAAGCAACTCCTCATCAACTTTCGAGCTTCCCGAATTTGATGAGCCAACAATGGTTTGGCCTTCAATTCGCTACTAACACATTGTCGGGTAGAATAGACAAGTGTACATTCATCGCTCGTAAAACAAGCGGTGATTTCGACTTAAGGCATCCGCAACCACATTGGCCTTTCCGGGTGATAATCAATAACGAGTTCATAATCTTTTAACAACTCGAGCCATCGTCTTTGTTGCAGATTTAAGTCTCTTTGAGTCATCAAATATTTGAGACTTTTGTGATCCGAATACACATGGCACTTCTCACCAAATAAGTAATGTCGCCATATCTTTAAAGGCGAATACGATGGCGACCAATTCGAGATCATGGGTCGGATAATTTTTCTCATGTGGCTTTAATTGTCTCGATGCATAGGCCACAACTCGCCCTTCTTGCATCAATACGCAACCCAACCCAAGTAGGGATGCGTCACTATAAATGACAAACTCTTTGCCCGATTCGGGTTGCACTAGAATTGGGGCTTCATCAAATAAGCTTTCAGTTGATCGAAACTTTTCGACATTTCTCCGTCCATTCGAACTTAACATCCTTTTGGAGTAAGCCGTCATTGGCGTGGCTATCGTCGAGAAACCTTTACAAATCGTCGGTAATAACCGCAAGCCCCAAAAGCTCCTAACTTCGGTAACATTCCTTGGTGGTTTCCAATCGACTATGGTCAAATTTTGTTCGGTCCACCACGACACCGATCACGGACATCACGTGCCCCAAAAAGCTAACCTCTTTCAACCAAAATTCACATTCTTGAACTTTATGTATAATCGCTTATCTCGTAAGATTTGCAACACTAGCCTCGGTGTTCAAAGATGTTCGGTTTCATCTCTCGAATAGACCAAAATGTCATCGATAAATACAACTACTGAACCGATCCAAGTATGGCCTGAAAATTCTATTCATTAAATCCATAAACACCGCAGGGCATTAGTGAGCCCAAACGGCATCACCAAGAATTCGTAGTGACCGTACCTCGTTCTAAAAGCGGTTTTGGGTATGTCCGATTCTCGGACCCTCAACCGATAGTACCCGACCTCAAATCTATCTTTGAAAACACCGAGGCTCCCTTTAATTGATCAAACAAATCGTCAATTCGTGGCAATGGATATTTATTCTTTATCGTCACTTTATTGAGTTGACGATAGTCGATGCACAACCTCATGGTTCCGTCCTTCTTCTTCACAAACAATACAAAGCGCCCATGGAGAAAAACTTCGGTCGAGCGAAACCTCTATCCGTCAATTCTTGCAATTGAACCTTCAATTCCTTTAATTCCGTTAATGCCATACGATACGGGGCTATTGAAATCGGCGTAGTACCGGTACAACCGATGCGAATTCCACTTCTCGAACCGGTGGCAATCCGGTAACTCCTCGGAAAAACATCTCGAATACTCACAAACCACTCGTACCGATTCGAGTTTCCTTTCCGTCTCTTTACTCCCAAACACATACGCAAGGTATGTTTCACACCCTTTTCACATATCTTGACGGTCATAGAAGATATTATTGCTGCACTCCCTTTAAATCGAGAGACTCGACTCGGACTACCTCATTATTTGCACTCCTCAAATTAATGGTTTTCCTTTTGCAGATCCACCATTGCATCATGTACGGTCACCAATCCATACCAAGAATAACATCGAATTCATGAAATGGTAGAAGCATCGGATCGGTAGGAAAAGCGATTCTCGAATTATTAGGGGCATCTCTTGCACACTTTATCAACAAGCACGTATTGACCCAAAGGGTTTGACACTCGAATTACGAACTCGGTAGACTCAACGGTAGAGTCTTCTTGGATGCTAAGGTTTCACATACATATGAGTGAGTAGAGCGGGGTCAATCAATGCAATCACAATAGTATCAAAGAGAGTAAAAGTACCGTGATAACGTCGGGGAGGATGCCTCCTCTCGTGCGCGGATGGCATATGCTCTAGCAGAGCACGGGTCTCGGATCGGACGGTAGTATTAGAGGCTCCTCTCGATTACCACCCCTACCTCCAGAGATTCTCGGGGCCTACCTCCACCGTCGTTCCACTAGGTCTTGCACCTTGCGTCTTATTCCTCTCATCTAGCTCCGTGCAATCTCTAATGAAGTGGTCCTTGAACCGCATCCATAACAGCCCTATTAATGACTTACCCCAACATTCACCTAGGTGTCGTCTTCCACATTGGGGGCATTCAGGTCTCTCTTGGCGATTATTGCCCACACTAGCTATCAAGTAGCTCGGGAGTCCGTCAATGGTCGGGCTCTAATGGAAATTCCCGATCGTCCTCGACTTCTGGTGTCCTCCACGAACCTCTTTACAGCCGAGAACGGAGCTTTACTCGTCGATCTTTTACGGTAATCTCTTGCTTCAAATTCAGCCTTCTTCTTCTCCCTCCCAAGTTCTTCCGCCTTGCGTGCTCGTTCGACTAGTGTCACGAACTCCTTTATCTCCAAAATTCCCACTAGTAACTTTAACTCTTCATTCAATCCTTCTTCAAATCTTTTGCACATCGCAACCTCATCAGCCACACACTCCGAGCATACCGACTAAGTCTTACGAACTCATGTTCAGATTCGAATCTGATCATCCGCCTTGCTTGAGTTCCAAGAATTCCTTACGCTTCGATCGATGAACTGTTGACTAATGTATTTCTTTCGAAATTGGATTGGAAGAAATCCCAAGTAACTCGTTCATTTGGGACTATGGAAATTAAAGTCCTCCACCAATAGTAAGTGAGTCTCGCAACAAGGATATAGCACACTTAAGACATTCGTCGGTGTGCATGACAGTTCATCTAACACTCTAATGGTGTTATCGAGCGAACTTCGGCCTTTTCGGCATCATCAAGAACTATGGCCTTGAACTCCTCGGCCCCACGCTTCCTAATCAAGTCCACAGGTGGTTTACTCAGCCTCACAGGATCGATGAATCGGAGGCATTGCGAGTCTTGGGGTGGAGTATTTAAATTCGGGAATGGTTGGACAGCCGGGTTGGTTCGGGCATATTGCGCGACCCACTCATTCATCATAGTGAAGAAGGCATGTTTCGCCCCTTCATTTTGATTATTCGCGGATGACTGAGGCTCAACAGGCGGTGTCCCTTGCGCAGGAGCAGCCGCTACACTTTCAACGTCATCCGCCAAGGGTCTCTCTACCGGGTTCCATCGCTAATCAAAACAAAAATTTCAACCGTCAGAAGTCATCACATTATTAAGCACTATCAATTTGGCATGTATAGCTAGACTCACACGCGCTATGGTAGTCCTAGAACCGACTAAACCATAGCTCTGATACCAATAAAATTGTAACACCTAACTCGTGACCGGCGCCGTTAGCGGACACGAGGGGTTAACGAGACAAATCCTCTTAAAGTACCGACCAATTTGGCATTTCTGGACAGGCTGGAAAACTGCGTCACCGTCGCCTTAAAAATCATATCTCGAGTTCCAAAACTCGGAAACTGGTTTCGTAAATTTTCCCTGAATTTAGACTCATATATCCATCCATGGATTTATTTTTAGAATTTTTGGTTGGGCCAATTGGTACAGTTTATTAGTTAAAGTCACCCATGTTACAGGGATCGACTGCTCTGACCTCCGCGCGTTACAACTTGAATATCTTTCTGTACAGGGCTTTAATACTGGTGCCGTTTGTTTCTAATGAAACTAGACTCGAAATGGAATCTGTACATATAAGGCATGACTCCTAATTCTTTCTGGATAATTTATGGTAAATTTTCAAAGTCACGACAGGGGACCCAGAAATCGTTCTGGCCCTGTCTCACGAGAACTTTAATATCTCCCAGTATACTGCTCATATGGTCGTTTCGTTTTGTCCATATAAAAATAGATTCATCAAGGATCAGTTCCATAATTTACTCACTATTTAATTCTACTTATACTATTTTTAGTGATTTTTCAATCTCATCTCACTGCTGCTGTCCGCAACAGTTACTGCAGTAGACTATGCCAATTTCATGAATTTTTCCTTGGCCTTAATCATCCATCATACATGACACAAATTATGGCCACCTTAACAAAATTTGAGTTTCTAAGACTCGTGGCTATAGGTTCTAGCATCCCACTCGACGACCACATAGGCCATTTTCACATGGCTTAAAGTTTACAACCCACAATTCGACAAAATATAATAGCCTATACATGCCAAATGTTCTTCAACAACAAAAAACAATACCACAAGATTTCAGCCGGTGTGATGACTTCAACGACGGTTCCGAGCACGCAACAATATGAGTCCAAGAGACCTAAAATGGGTGACAAGAAAACACCGAGTGAGTTTACAACTCAGTAAGTCATAAGCATTCGTCAATCCACTGATAAAGTTACTACTACATGTACAACAAATGAGGCTAGGTACTCGTCCATATCGAATCTATACCATAATACCTCGGACCTTTTGGTCCAATCTCGTACCAATTCATACATCCACATTTCATATTCTACACAACAAGATAATCGAAGCATTTTTACACATTAACTCATTTTCCAGCACAACCATACAATTTCAATCATCACATAGATTTAAAGCTTACCAAATTCAACCCCAAGCATGAACGTATTACCTATTCGTCATGAGCTCAAGGTACTTACCCGATCCGCTGTCCATACTCACTCGATGGAGACACACCCTCCATATAATTGTTCGATTGGAGATATTTATATATATATAGATCACGCACACGATTGCTTAATACTCGATTTCGCACACTTAGTGCCATGCGATTTAGGCCCGCACACACAGTGCCATGCCCTTGAGCTCGCACACTTAGTGCCATATATTTCCAGCATGCACACTTAGTGCCATATATTTCCAGCACGCACACTTAGTGCCAATCTCGTCACCGTACACACGTATTGCCCACACACTTAGTGCCGAAAGCAAACTTTCTACACATTTCACTATTTCTTTTACATTCAACAATTGTCATCACTCCATACACATACATTTTCATTTATATATATATATCATCCCATTAAACACAATTGCATAAATTTTACAATCATTTAAGCAATATCAAATACGTGCTTAATGACTTACCTCGTGTTGGGTAAAATAGTTCCAAGTCGGCTACTCGATGACCTTCGTCTTTCCTTTGCTTGATTCTCCTTCTTTAACTCCTTGAGCTTAATCAATAAATCACTAGTTTAACCATCTTGCTAAACATTCATAATTCAACTACACATGCATATGTATGCTTGTATATTCGCAACCATTCTTACTAATCGTCCATTTGGTCGATTATACACCTAACCGAATATGCACCAAAACTTGATTCAACATTACCTACATACTCACTTTAATGGCCGAATATATATATATATGTACAATGTCAACTAACATCTTTTAATCACCTAATTTCATCTCATGAACATTTAATCAAATTTTCCCAATCTAGCATATTTTCACATCCATTTGTAACATCATGTACAAACACATATACACATATATCAAAACACAAATTTTACCTATCATGCAACAAGCATAAATCGCACTTATGAGCATGCCATGGCGAATACATCCCACACCATCCCCTTTCAATTTTTGGTCATGGTTAAACAAAGAAAACTCCATGTCTTACTCAAGAATGCTAAAAGAAATTTCAAGAGTAGTCAATCCATCATTACATGTATCATCAACAAGCTTCACATTTAGCATGCAATGGCTTTAACACAATATCAACCTTGGCCAAATACCATTTCCATGGCATAACAAGGATTTGAACCATGGGCTAACATGAACATCAAGTTAGCAACTAAAACATGCATGAATCTCATGACACAACCTCAAACATACCTTAATCTTGACACAAGTATGACCAAATCTCCTTCTAGTTCTCTTCTAAACCAAGCATGAAGCAAAAATCCTTCCTTTTTCCCTTAGTATTTTCAGCCAAGATTTTGAGAATGGATGAACAATTTTTTTCCTTTCTTTTCCTCTACTCACGGCAACAAAGGGGGCATCCATGCTCATTTTTTTTCATTTCTTTATTTTTTCTACATAATCCACTAACTAAACATGTTGGAAACATGTTCCCTTATATATTCTTGTCATGGCTGGCCACTCACCTTAGGAAGTGGGTTATTTGACATGCAAGGACAACTATTTTCCCACATGTATTAATAGGCCACCTTACAATTGCCTAGCACATTTCTAAATTTTCTCACATAAGTCCTATTTGATAAAAATTCACTTACTATTAACAAAATCCAAACACGAAATTTTCACACATGCATATATACATATAATGAGCATCAATTATGATGGTTAATTATTATTATGACTCGGTTTGGTGGTCCCGAAACCACTTTCCGACTAGGGTCGATTTAGGGATGTCACAAGATTCATCAAGGTTCATTTAAATAATTTATTCACTATTTAATTCCATCCCTACTATTTTTAGTTATTTTCACATCCACATCATCTTCTGTGTCAAGATCGCCTTTGAGGTAGACTTTACCTATTTCATAATTTCCATGAATCAATTAGCCCTTTTTGCATACATGGCACAAAGAATGATCATGATTAACCATTCCAATGGCTAATCGTTTCCAAACATTTCCATACCTCTTAATGACAACATACAAAATGATTATGATACCATGCCAAAGTGTATATAAGCCATTTTCGCATGGCTATCCAAATTTATACAAAATCAAAGGGTCTATGACCAACAAACGAAAGAGTAGTCCTATACATGCCAATTCAAAGCTCAACCAAAATTTGTACCAAAAGGGGCTTTGATAGTGTGGAGACTTCGACTTCCAAAAATCCCGAGTCCGATGGTGACGAGCCAAAATCTATAAAACAGAGAACAAAGAAACGGAGTAAGCAATTTATGCTTAGTAAGTTTTGAGCAAGGATTCCAAGACAACAAAAGCATAGCATTCATATAGCTAAACGGATAATTTCATATGCACACATTCTCAATATCATACTTACTTCACATTACCAACCCTTATGTTCATACACAAAAGATCAACTTAGCCAAAGGCCGGTAGCTCGTTTATCAACTGAGCGAATACGTATTTGTAAGGGCTCAACTAATTCAAAGCACATACGAACATACCTCATTGCTGGAATTTTTGCAAGCGTATTAACTGAAATTTTTACAGCAAGATTGCTCTTTCCCAAATCACGTACCTTCGGATTTTATCCGGATATAGCGACTCGCTCAAAAGCCTTCGGGACATAGCCCGGTTGTAATAGCTCGCACAAATGCCTTCGGGACTTAACCGGTTTTGGTAACTCGCACAAATGCCTTCGAATTGACCGGATTTAGTCACTTAGCACAAAAGCCTTGGGACTTAGCCCGGATACCATTCAATAACCAAGCACATATATCAACAAATCATAACACATTCTTATTACATTCTCATTACCAAAGCTCCAACACAAGTTACTTATCATATTTACAATTTCGGCTCAATAGCCACACACAAAGAGCATGATTTCAATTTGCTTAACACATGATCTAATCAAATCATAATCTAAGTTCCATTCTTTGGAAAACTTACCTCGGATGTTGTCGAATGATTCCGATGGCTATTCGACCACTTTTTCCTTCCCTTTATCGGATTTAGCTCCCTTTGCTCTTGAGCTTAATTTAACAAATAAATTGATTTAATCATTTGAGCATCGAAGAGAAATTCAAGGTACTTAGCCCACATATTTTCGTTAGACATTAAAGTCACATATGTACGAAATCATGAATCAAACTCAACACATTAGTTAGTACTCTCCTTAGCCAAATTTTCCAAGCCAAAATAGGCATCAATATGCTTGCCTCTAACCGAATGCATGCACACCAATCCCCCTCATGTGGCCGAATATGCATGTCCATGTTGAGGCCAATTATACACTTAATACCACACATAAACGGCATACATTTTACTAACTAACGCATTCCATATTGTAACTCAATACGCATCAATCATTTACTTCATAACTGAAACATCATCATATGAAAATATATACCTTGAGATAGTTTATATGTCATACCAATACATCATGTGCAAACATATATATATATATATATATATATGCTAGAGCCGAATCTCAAAGTTGATTATAACTAAACATGAACATAATTCCAAAACACAAATCTTACCTACCATGCAATAAGCATAAATTATACTTATGGATGTACCATGGCCGAATACATCACAACACCATACCATTTCAATTTTGGTCATGGTTAAACAAGGAACTTAATGTCTCACTCAAAAATGCTAAAAAGAAAGTCCAAGAGCCATCAATCCACCATCACATGTATCATTAGCAAGCTTCATATTTAACATGCAATGGCATTAACACAAAATCTACCTTGGTCGAACACCACCCCCATGACATAGCAAGGATTTGAACCATGGGCTAATTAGAACTCAAGCTAGCAACTAAAAACATGCATGAATCTCATGGCACAACCTCAACATACCTTAATCTAGATACAACTATGGCCAAACCTCCTCCTAATCCTCTTCCAAACCAAGCATGAAGCAAAATCCCCTTCCTTCTTCCTTAGAATTTTCAGCTCAAAGAAATGAAAAAAAAGGATGAACAACAATTTTTTCTCTCTTTCTTCACTCACGGCAATTGGGGTAACACACATTCTTTCTTTTTCTTTTTCTTCCTTTCATTATTCAATTCCCATGCTCATTATTTTATTTTTTTCTTACATATGCCATTGTCACAACATGTTTCATGACATGTTTTGCCCATAATCCCTTGTCATGGCCGGCCACTAGCTATTAGGGGGGGAATTTGACCTGCAAGTCCTCCCTTTTGATTACATGCATTATTAGGTCCTTATAGATTAGCCTATCACATTTCAAAAGTGTCACACAAGTCCTAATAACTGAATTCACATGCAATCGACTAAATCGAAGCTTGAAATTTTCACACATTCATAAATACATATTCTAGACAATAAATATTACGTTCAAACATTTCGGTGACTCGGTTTAGTGGTCCCGAAACCACTTCCCGACTAGGGTCAATTTTGGGCTGTCACAACAAACTTATCCAAGTACGGTCTGAAAATTCAGTTCATTAAGTTCATGAAAATGGCAGGAGCATTAGTTAAGCCAAATGGCATCACAAGGAACTCATAATGACCATACCTCGTCTGGATTCGGATCTCAAATCTATCTTGGAGAACACAATGGATCCCTTCAATTGATCAAACAGATCATCAATTCTAGGCAATGGATACTTGTTCTTTACTGTTACCTTGTTAAGTTTCCGATAATCTATGCACAATCTCATCGATCCGTCTTTTTTTTTCACAAATAGCACTGGTGCACCCCATGGTGAACAACTGGGTCTTACAAAGCCTTTATCTGTTAATTCCTGCAACTGAGCTTTCAATTCTTTCAATTCCAACGGGGCCATTCTATAAGGAGCAATAGAAATGGGCGTGGTACCTGGAATCAACTCAATACCAAACTCAACTTCTCTAACAGGAGGCAAACCTGGTAGTTTTTCTGAAAACACATCGGAAAACTCACATACCACAGGCACTAATTCAATTTTCAATTTTGGATCTTTAGTGTTCAACACAAAAGCAAGATAATCTTCATACCCTTTTCTCAAACATTTTTGAGCAGACATAACAAAAATTATTGCAAATGAACTATCTGACTCTTCTGAATTAACCCGAAGAATTTCACTATTTTCACACTTCAACTCAATGAATTTCTTTCTACAATTCACTATCACATCATGTGTAGTCAACCAATCCATACCAAGAATCACATCAAACTCATCAAATGGCAATAGCATGAGATCGGCCAGAAAACAGTAGCTTCTAATCATCAAAGGGCAAATTCTACATACTTTATCTACTAATACATGCTTGCCTAATAGATTCGATACTTTAATCACAAATTCTGTAGATTCTATAAGCATACTCATACTAGGCATCAATTTCATGCAAACATATGAATGGGTTGAACCCGGATCAATCAAAGCAATAACTCGAGTATCATGGAGAGGAAATGTACCCGTAATCACATCGGGGGAGGATGCCTCTTCGCGAGCACGGATAGCATAAGTCCTCGCAGGTGCTTTAACATCTGGCCTCACTACTAAATCTCTAGATGCACTTCTATTATTTGCCCCACATCCCAGATTTCTCAGTGGTCTGCCTCTAACAGGAGCTTTTCCTGATCTTACACTCGGTATTGCTTTCCTTTGAATCATCTCGGGACACTCCCGAATAAAATGGTCTGGTGCACCACATCAGAAACAACTTGTCTCAGTTGCTTGACACTGACCTGGGTGACGTCGACCACATCGGGGACACTCTGGTCTATCAGGCTGATCACTGCCAACACTTGCAATCGAAGTGGTCTGAGCTTTCGGACTCATAAATCTTCTGCCTCTATTTCGACTAGAATATCCAGCTGAAAAATTAGATCTAGTGGAGAACTGTCTAGGCCTCTTCGATGTAGACTGAAATGAATTGCTCATTAGTCTTGTCTTCGTGTCTTGTGTCTCAATTTCAACTTTGCCCTTTCTTTTTAACAGCTCCTCTGCCTTACAGGCTCTCTCAACTAGGATAACAAACTCTTTTATTTCTAGGACACCAACAGACAATCGGATATCATCATTAAGCCCATCCTCAAATCTTTTGCACATAATAGCCTCTGTAGACACACACTCTCGAGCATAATTACTGAGTCTAACAAACTCGTACTCATATTCAGTCACTGTCAATTGCCCTGTTTCAACTCTAGAAACTCTTTTCGTTTCTGTTCAACAAACTTCTGACTGATGTACTTTTTACAAAATTCCTCCTGAAAGATGTCCCAAGTGACTCTCTCTTTCAGTACAAATGATACAAGTGTCTTCCACCAATGGTCGGCCGAATCTCTAAGGAGTGATACAACACATTTCATACATTCCTCAGGTGTGCAGGATAACTCATCAAAGACTCTGATAGTATTCTCGAGCCAAAATTCTGCCTTTTCTACATCATCATCTTTTGTAGCTCGAAACTCTTCGGCTCCTTGTTTTCTGATTTTATCAACTGGTGGTTTTTCTCTTATAACCGTACCTGTGACTGGGGGAGCTACATGGGTGGTTGATGATCATGAGGGGGTGGAGGTCTAACAGCCGGATTCGTTCGAACGAACTCGGCAAACCATTCATTCATAGCTTGGAAGAAGGATTCTCGAGCCCCTCCTCCCTGACTAACTGTAACGGGCCTTTCATTACTATTTGGTGGCACCGTCCCTTCTGCAGGAGCGGGCACATTACTGTCTACCTCATCTACACCAACTTGTTCGGAATCCATAACTATAAAAGAAAACATTTTAAAATCGTCAGGAGTCGTCACACTATCAACATATAAGTATGGCATATATAGCTAGACTCTTACTCATACTAAATATTCTGAGAACCAAATAAATCTTTGCTTTAATACCAATAAATGTAATACCCCGAACCCGAGACCGTTTCTAGAGTCGAGCACGAGGTGTTAACAGACTTAATTCATTAATTAAACAGCTCAAACAATTTATTTTAGAACTTCCAGACAAGGTGGCTAACTGAATCACAGTCGCTTAAAAATTTATATCTCGAGTTAAAAAACTCGAAATCCAATTCTGTAAATTTTTTCTGAAACTATACTCATATATCTATCAACTAAATGTTTTCTAGACTTTTTGGTCAGGCCAACTAGTACAGTTTATTAGTTAAAGTCCCCCCTTTTTCACCCCTGTGTATTACGAATTAAATATCTCCCTGTACAGAGTTTCAATTATTATACCATTTGTTTCTCATAAAATTAAACTCAATAAGGAATCTTTACATGTAAATAATGACTTCAAATTCTCTTTGTACAATTTTTGGTGAATTTCCAAAGTTAGAACAGGGGATCCAGAAATCGCTCTGGCCCTGTTTCACAAAAAATTAAATATCTCATACAATATAACTCCTATACCTGTTTTGTTCCATCTATATGAAAATAGACTCATCAAGCTTTAATTATATATCTCATTCACTATCTAAATCCATTTCTACTATTTTTAGTGATTTTCCAAATTCACGTCATTATTGCTGTCCTATACTGTTTTAAAGCTAATTTCACCTTTTTCATGATTTCAATGGAATAACTAGCATTTAGGCATACATAACACCAAATATGTCCTTGATTAGCCATCCCAACAGCTAATCATTATCAAGCATTTACATGCCATTCATCAGCCATATCATAAGATCATACACACAAAATGGCTACGATGCTATACATGCCATACTCAAAATGAAACGACTAGCTATACCAAAATAATCCTCGTGATAGTGTGCCCGGACCTCCGACGTACTTTACGATCCCGGAGTTAGCTTGACAAAACTATAAAAAGAAGGAAAATAAAGGGGGTAAGCATTAAGCTTAGTAAGTTTGCATGCAAATAAATAACAACATTCATAAGAATTATCTTACTACTTGGCATGATACTACTTAATGCAACTTCATTAATTGTCATAGACATATTTTAAACTTCTTCACTTACTCACTTACTTAAATACTTACTTACTTAATCAAATTTATTAATACATTTTTCTTACCTTTTTCCTTATCAAGCATACATGAACATTATGTACTTACCTTTGCTCTTCTAGCGTGAACTTGTCTTACCTTTTTAGTATAACTCGTCTTACCTTACCTTACCTTGATATTCTCTTTAAATTTTCCCGTTGAACCACTTGGAATACTAAGGATACGCGGGTACCTTACCATTGCCATGACTTGTCATGGTTTTACGTGGTATCCTTTTGAAACTTACCATTGCCATGTCTTGACATGGTCTTACATGGTATCCTTGCCTTATGAACTCACCAATGCCATGCCTTGGCATGGTCTTACATGGGCCTTTGCCTTATAGTAACTTATAAATGCCATGTCTTGACATGGTCTTACATGATTTCCTTTCCTTAGAAACCTTACCAATTGCCATGCCTTGGCATGGTCTTACATGGGATCCTTAAACCCTAATGTCATGACATTTCTATCCTACACATTCCTAAAGTTCAACCGGGACTTTCTGAAATTACTTCTCGGGCAATTCATGCTTGAGTCTTCTTTGAATAATTTCATAAAATAATTGTAAACATGCTGGAAATTAACAACATTAACATAAAATAATAGAATATTACATTTATTTACCGCAAACTTACCTCAAAACAAAATACGATCAACAATATCGATTTAGTCCACTACCTTTTTCTTTCCCCGGTCTAACTCCGGATTTTGTTCTTCTTGATCTATAAGAAAAAAAATTTAGCTTATTTAATACTCACATTTATTAAAACAGTCCTTGACCCAAACTTTGACAAAATTATATTTTTGCCCCTAAACTTTTACATATTTACACTTTTTCCCCAAGGCATGGAATTTAAAATTCATCCTATTTTCTTATGTTTTATGACATGCTGATCATTTTTCCCTTCTATGACAACATCAATTTCTCACTCTAACATGTACTTATGACTATTAGGTATTTTTACCGATTAAGCCCTTTTACTCGTTTTCGCTTAAAACCGAGTAGCACAAGTTGTATAACATAATTTAAAACCTCATATTATATCATAAAACACCAAAATACACAAATTTCACCTATGGGTATTTTTCCAAATATGAACCCCAGGTTGAATTATTGCTAGAATAAGCTTAAACAAGTTACCGGGACTCCAAAAACGTAAAGAACATTAAAAATGGGGCTTGGAATCACTTACTATGGAGCTTGGAAGCTTGGAACAAACCCTAGCTATGGAGAAACCTTGAAATTTTGGCCTAATAAAGAAGATAGACAAAAATTGGCTTTTAATTTTGTTTTTAATTCATTTTAATAACTAAATGACAAAAATGCCCTTAATTAAAAACTATTGTGTTTTATTTTCCTTTAGGTATTTTTTTCCAAACTAGTATAATGGTCTAACTGCTATCCAAGGACCTCCACTTTAAAAACCCATTACTCACAAGTACTTAATACCTTTGTGAACTAGAACACACATTTTACAACTTTTGCAATATAATCCTAAATATCAAATTGAACCCTTTATCGATAAAATTTCTAAACGAAATTTTAACACAATCATGCAATCATGCCATAGTCCTTAAAATGATAATAAAATAAATTTTTCTACCTCGAATTTGTGGTTTCGCAAGCACTATTCCGTTTATGCCCTATTTCGGGATGTTACAAAATGAAAATTTGTTGATAAATAAACAACTTTTGTAATGTGAATTTTGATGAAATTATGATTTAGGGGCTAAATTGCAAAGATGTAAAAGTTATGAAAAAATTATGAATTTTATGAAATACAACTGCTGGAAATGTTATATGAAAATTTTGATTAGGCTTGGAATAAGGATTAAATTGCATGAATTTCATTTTCCAAGCCTAGGGACGAAACTGTCATTTTTGAAAAGTTAGGGGTAAAATGGTAATTTTTCCTAGGATGTAAATTGAATTCAATTGAATATGAAATGTAATAAATCGATGATTAAATTCATTTATATAGATCCGGATAACTCAAATTCGAAGCTAGATCGAGGAAAAGAAAAAGTGCCGAATTAGTGGACTTTTAAATACGAACAAGTGTTGAGGTAAGTTTGTGTAACTTAATTATGTATATTTATATGTTTGAATTGAATATTGTACTTATGAGAATTGTATAAATGATTAATGTAAGAAAATAATCACATGCCCGAAATTTCTTGATAAATAATAAGTTTCGTTTGAATAATAAAATGTGATGGATACAGTATTTTCCTATATTGATTATAGTCCTGCATATGTTGTGGACATTATAGCTCAGACGAGCATCCTACTAAAAGCCTTTTCAAGCATCCTATTATATAGTTCCTGCGAGCATCCTGGTCGGTAGTGATTTTGCATGTGTTGCACACTTCCACAGCTCTTTGTGAGCGTCCTGTTACATGATTCGATCGGTTGTGATCCAGCATTTAATGCAGACACAAACGAAGCTCTACGTGAGCGTTTTGATATAGGCTCTTATGAGCTTTTTGACATGGGTTGCTTAAACTCCCTGTTAAATGGCTATCTGGTGCTCCCTGATAATAACTCTTTCAGAGTTATCTGTTAAGCTCTATAAGCTCCCTAATTAAAACTCTATGAGTTTCTTGTTTAGCCCGGATAAGCGTCCTGTTACATGGCTCATCTGAACATCTTGATATATGTGGCTCAAGAATGTGCTCTCTGATTATGTGCCCTATCGGGTACCCCTGAAGATGAATTGATAGATCACTGATTTGTATACCTCGTGTATACTACTTGAGTATTCATCGAAATTTCAATAATTCAACGGATAAAACTACTGACATGAGAAATTAAGAGATTAGAAGTATTATGTCTCAAATGCTTCTGAAATACCTAAAAGTTTGTAGCATGATGAGCTCATCCATGTTTATTTGATATACATGTGAAATAGATGACATGTAATAGCCCAATTTCAATGAAATCGGAACAGTAGTTTCGGGACCACAAATTTGAGTCGAAAATAAAATTTATTTTAATTTTATTACAGGGTATGTATTATGTTAGAAATGTCATGTGTAAATTCTGATAAGAAAATTTTACCGATTATGTCTTTAATTACGGGAAGGACCAAATCGCATAAAATGTAAAAGTTAAATTCTAGTAGCTAGAAGAATTAAATAGCTATGGAATTCAAAACTTGAGGTCCTTATATGGCAATTAGACTATTAAAGAAAAGTATGTAGATATTTTTGGTGACTCATCCATGGAAATTTAGAAAAATGGCAAGGACTAAATTGAAAATTAAATTAAATTAATTAATTAAAAGATGATAAAAGAAATATCATCTTATTTTATGTCATCTTCATCCTAAAAATACATGGAAACCCGAAGAGAGAGAGAAGAAACTTTCTTGACTTAATTGGGTAAATTTTCTTGTCCCGTTTTTAGTAATTTTGATATTTTTGAAAATGGGATAGCTTACTCTATCTATTCGAGGGATCAATTTGAAAAGTTATTAAAGTATGGAAATTATGTCAACAATGAATATGCTAAAAATTTGAAATTTATGGTAGAAAATGAAAGGTTGTTGATAGATAAACAACTTTTAAAAAGTGATTTTTTATGAAAACATGATTTAGGGACTAAAATGTGAAGTTGTGAAAATTGAAGAAAAAATTTAAATTTTCTAGAATGTATGTGCTGTAAATTTTATAGTGAAATTTTGGTTAGACTTGGAATAAGGAGTAAATTGCATAAATTTTACTTTCCGAGCCTAGGGACGAAATTAGAATTTATGGAAAAGTTGAGGGCAAAATGATAATTTTGCCTGGGATGTAAATTGAGTCAACTTGAATGTGAAATGTGATAAATTGGTAAATAAATTCATTTATATAGATCCAGATAACACAAATTCAAAGCTAGATCGAAGAAAAGAGAAAGTTTTGGATTAGCAGATTTAGATACGCGAACACGTGTCAAGGTAAGTTCACGTAACTTAATTGAGCTTGTAAATATGATAAATTGAATGTTGTGTTAAATGGAATGTGTTTTGTATTTATGTGTGTTAATTTAAATGTTATAACATAAGAAATGATTACATGCTTGAGATTGTTTGAAAAGAGTTAAATTCTGTTTGAATATTGGATTTCGATGGATAAACGAAATTTCCTTACTGAATGAGGTCTTACATTGTTGCTAACGGGATTTAGCCTGGACTGGTAATCTAGATATAATCCCTCTCGAGCATATGTTACAATTAGGAATTAGGCTAGACTGGTAATCTTAATTAAGCTCTTCTGAGCATATATTACAAAAAGGATTTAGCCTGGACTGGTAATCCTGTTATATGTTATGAGGCTCGAGAGTGTGTTTTTCGATTAAGTGCCCTAATGGGTACTCCTGAATATAAATTGGCAGGTTATTAAATTGTACACTCAACTATTTGAATATCCATCGAAATTTCAATAATTCAACGGATAAAATACTTGACATAATATGAGAATTATGAGATGAAATGAATGATGTCTTGAAAGAATATAGTATGATGAGCTCATCTATGCTTACTTGATGCATATGTGAACATTTATGTAACTAACTTGTTTGATTGAGTGCATGTGTATAGGTAAATTTTCCAAATTGATGAAAAGCAGTTATTGAATGCTAAATGTTAATAAATGTAAATTGGTAAGTTTTAATTCCTGTTATACAAACTTACTAAGCATGTAATGCTTATTTAGTTTTATTTGCCATGTTTTATAGTGCTCGAAAGCTCGCGCGAAGGTTGGAGATCACTTGAAGCATAATCACACTATCCACAAACTTATTTTGGTATAAATAGTACACATATTTTGGTATAATGGCATGTATAGGCTAATTTGGCCATAGATGGCTTAAATATGTTATTTGTAATCTAGCCATTGGAATGGCTAGTAATGGTATGTTTTGGTACTTATAAAGCATAATGCATGATAAACACTTATGTGTTAAGTATAAATGACCAAATGATGTTCAATGTTTAGGTTAAACAAAATGTAAGAATTTAAACATGTATGGATGCTATGTTATATCATATTAGATGTTAAAATTTGTTTAAAATCAATGCTTGGATTGGTAGGTATTTGGATGTAAATTTTGGTGTAGGATAATGGTAAAATTTTGGGTGAGAAATGAAGCTAGAAATGACTTTACTTTGTCTACACGGGTAGACACACAGGTGTGTGTCTAGGCCATGTATGACACACGGCATGGTACATGGGTGTCTAGCTAGGCCGCGTGTCCCCTGCATCTTAAATTCGAGAAACAGAATGATCAGAATTGAACACACGGGTAGAGACATGTGCATGTGTCTCAACCGTGTGTGCTACACGGCCTGGAACACACGGGCGTGTGAACCTTGTAACTTGCAAAAATTTTGAAATTTCACTAAAAACTTTTATAGTTTCCGATTAAGTCTCGATTCGATTTTAAAGCTCATATAAGGCCTCGAGGTTCCATTTAAGGGACGTATGAATAATCTCAAAAAATGAACAATAATTGACATGATTATCTGTAAATGTTTTGAAAACTCTGGTAACGCTCTGCAACCCTGTTTCGATGACGGATTCGGGTTTGGGGTGTTACATGACTAACTTGCTTAAGTTAGTATATGTGATTAGACAAACTTGTCAATTTGTTGGGAAACATGTTATTCTTATTCTTATTTAAATGAATATGATTGATAGGTTTAATTCCTGTTATATGAACTTACTAAACATTAAATGCTTATTAGGTTTTCTTTTTCTTTATTTTATAGTGCTCGGAAGCTCGCAAAGGTTGGAGATTGGTCGGAGCATCATTACAGTATCCACCAGCTCATTTTGGTATAAATAGTAAACTTATTTTGGTATAATGGCATGTATAGGCAAACTTTGCCAATGTTAACATGTAAATGGATGTTTGTAATCTAGCCATTAAAATGGTTAGTGATGGTATTTTTGGTATATATATATCATAAGGTTATATCATAAATAATATATAAAATTTTTGATAATAAGGTAAGTTTGGAAATGCATGAACATATGTGATAATATATCACACATAATTCTTACAATTGGCTTGGATAATATGTATTAAATTGGGTTTTATATATGTATAAGTGTTGTTATAGGTTAATGGCAAATTTAGGTGAGAAATAATGCTAGGAAATGGCTTTAATTTTTCCACACGGGTAGACACACGGGCGTGTGTCTAGACCGTGTGTGACACATGGCCGGACACATGGGTAGGTGGTTTGGTCGTGTGTCCCCTGCATCTCAAAATTTAGAAATAGAATGCTCAAAATTAGGCACACTGGCAGAGACACGGGTGTGTGTCTCAGCCATATGTGACACACAGCCTAGAACACGGGCGTGTGTCTTGGTCGTGTGAACCCTGCACTTAAATTTTGAAAATTAAATTGACCACACGACCTAGCACACGGGTGTGTGGCTGGCCATGTGACCCAAATCAGAGAGTTACGCGGGTAAGGACATGGGCTGGAACATGGCCGTTTACTTCATTTCGAATGCCCACATGGCTTGCGACATGGGCGTGACATTTGACCGTGTGGCTACTCACATAGGCGTGTGACCCCTGTATTAAAGAAAAATTTTGAACTTTTGCAAAAAATTCTGTGAGATCCCTGTTTAGTCCCAACTTGTTTCTAATGCTTAAATTAGGCCTCGAGGGTCCATTCAAGGGGCGGTATGATTATTTTTGGCTATGATTAGTAAATGACATGAATTATCTGTAATTGTTCTATAAATTCCGATAATGCTCTGTAAACTTGTTTCGACGAGGATACGGGTTAGGGGTGTTACATTGGCCCCTAAACTATACCATTTTTTTTTACTTTGGTATGTAAACAGTTTTTGCCCAATTCCAAGTTAGAGTCCTATCATGTGAAAATATTTTTCTAGATTTTATATGAAAGGATAAAATTACCTTCAGAATAATATCTATTGCTTATTAAAAATAAATAGAACTTGGTAAATTCTTCACTGAGTGGGGACCCATTTGAAGGGTGAACCCAACTTAGTAAGAAATTATTTTTTTGGAGAACCTAATAACAATCTTAAATATTAGTATAAATGTAGACTAAATTTGGAATGCAAGCAATGTAAGAGAAAATTTTATGTAACGATTTATAAAAAATAGGAATAAAATAAAATACAAATTTAATTGAAAAATAAAATTGAGATTATAAATGCAATAAAATCATTATTTCAAATCTCAATGGTGAATGAAAACGTAATATTAAAATTACATTTATAAAAACATAATATCAAAGTGTTAAGATTGTTAAACATCTTTACTATTTTCCAGTTTTTTTATAGGGGGATAATGCTATAAATAATAGCTATACTTTGACAAGATGTCAGTGGTCTCATGTGGCATTGATCTCTCATGTGACATTAACATTTGTTAGAATTTCGATTTGTTCTCTATTCCATTTGATATTTAGACATATGTTTGATATTTAGACATATGTTTGAATACAAACTATAAACAAATAAGAGAATGAAAGAAATATACACACATAACGTAACACCCTGTACCCGACTCGATCGTCGAGTTCGACCTATAAGGTGTCACATTCGTTGCTAGAGCAACTACAAACAATTTATAATTCAATTCACATCATTAAAATTCAATTATAAGAAAATTAAGTATATAAATGATATATATACATTTCTGGGTCTTATACGAGCTTACGAAAGCTCTAACACTAACTCGAGATCGAATTAGGACTAAATTATAACACTTTCAGAACTTCAGGTTGACATCGCGACGCCGAGGGTTTCTCATCACAACCCAACATATTGAATAGGGCTCATCACAACAACCAATACTCGATGTCGCGTTGTGGGATGGTATTTGATCTCTTCATGGCGACACTAGTTTGATGTTGTAACGTGACAAACTATTTCTGCAATTTCTAATGAAACTTTAACCTACAATTTTGAAATTAACTAATTTATACATCCATACCATACTTTCAGCCAAAACATACCATATTTATGAATCAAATTTGAACAAACCAATTTGATCGTTAGTATACCAATGTCACATTACCCAATTCAAACCAATCAAACCTTTAAACTATTGTAACACTCCTATCCTAACAAGACCATCAGGTTCGAGGTACAAGGGACCATATTCATTGCCAAAGCAACTAAAGTCTTTAGAATATTCAATTCAACATTAATATACATTAAATTACAAGTGAATCATATATATTAAACAAAATATAATCATTTTTGAGTCTTATACGAGCTTACGAAAGCTCTTTAATTAACATGTGGTTGAAAACGATAAAATTGTAGAGAATACAAAGTTTTGGATCAACGTTGTGATGTGGCTCTTTGACTAGGCTCGTCATGACCTCGAAGCAACAATGTTGCTATGAGAATCCTACTCCGTTCCTCATCATGATGCCAAGGGTTCATCATCATGGCATGACATCCTGTTACTATCAAAATTCAGCTTGTTCAAGATAAAAAGACTTGAAATTTCATTTATATATTTCCAAGCAACCAATTCAAAACCTATCAATAATTCCAAGTGATAATACACCAAAACATTAACCATCCAAACCAATTTCAACCTTTCATACTCCAAACTAACGAAAAATTCATTTAGTTTCATAACCATTTATCATAAGACACCAAATAACCATACGAACATGTTCAAACACAATTCCTAAACACTTGCCTAAGATCAAAATATGTACAGTTTAACCATTTCAAACATTTAACTAAGTATCTCTAGGTACATACCATAAAACGAGACAAACAAACTATACAAACTTTGTTGAGTCAAAAATCGACGGTCTGAATGCTGACTTCTAATTTCGGGGCTTCAACGAGTACCTTAACCTGTGCATGGAGAAACCAAGCCATACGTTGAACAATAGGGCTCTGCGATACACTAATAATTTAAGTTTTCACAATATAAGACTTAAGATTATACTTCAAATTAAACATGTAACTTGAAAATGATACCTAATCTATATATAAACTAACTATTATCCTCTTAGTAGCAACCCATACATACAACATGCTTATATTAATTACTAGAATAATATAACCAAATTCTATCACATTTATGTTGAATTCTACTTATATATCAATAGTCAATTATACATATCATACAATACAATATTAGCCCTAAAATTATGCATTCATTCATAATTCTTATTACACATATTCAAATATTTGAGCCAATCACATGCTCTGATTCTTTTCTAGAGTCTATCAATTCATTTACGACCGTTTCGGCCCCAAGGGCTCGATTCCAATTGGTTTTCATAATCATTAACATATTTCCTTTTCACCTCAAACCACTTACATACATAGTTAGCTCAATAATATCTTATGTTACCATCTGCACATATTAAATTTACGATTTACCACCCCTATTAACTTGACTTGGACTTGGATGGATACTCAGATCGTCCAATCAACACACCAAAATGGCACCAAAGTGCATCATCGAATAAAATGAATTAGGGTAACTGACACATAACGTGCATACTGGCGTACAAAACACATCTTGACGCACAAAATGCATATTGGCTTACAAAGTGCATCTTGGCGCACAAGTGCATAATCCCGTACATAACTCTATCCTAAGGCATGCCAACTATATCTGGCACAGTTTCAATATATAATAGGGTATAATATTGAAATCATTTATGAACTGCTACAATTTCCAATTATCAAACTTATTCACCTTTGCAATTCAATTCTATTAACATCTCACATAAAATTGATATCATTTAACACATTCTCAACCAATCTCATTGTATATATTCTGTAACATTCTTAATCAGATCTGGTTCACTATGTCTGAATCTCCGGTGTTACTAGATGATGCAAACATTTGACAAAACAATTTAAAATTTCTCATTTATTTTAAATCTATCGTTTGAAGCCCCAAAGAAAGACTTAACATTCAAGTATTTAAAAATGAAATGTGTTACAAAACTTATTACAACACATTTAATACAAATCTCTACAAGTTAGAAATTTATTCAAGACAGACTCAAAAGGATAAATTTCAAAAGTGCGCCACAAATCCTCTGTATGCATAATAGCCCAACTTGCCACTAGCTTGGTGCAGTCCTGGTATTGTCCCTCCAAGCGAAGCCTCTTCTCAACAAATCTGAAAAGAAATAATAATCTTGTAAGTATAGAATTACTTAGTGATCTCATTAACCATACCTTGATGGAGTCTTCGTTATATTTAAGGACTTTCCATGAGTCAACTTCTACTCTGCACAATTTACTATAGCTGATTTCATACGGTCTTATCATTCTTGTATATGCTAATTATCATATCCCTATTATACTTAATCTTTTGTACTAAATTAACTAGAGGACCCTTCTCATTATTACATAATTCTCTTACACAAAGTATTGTTGTAACAGAATATACCCTTAGAATCCACCTCCAATAATCCATAACTTAATGCATGTTCTTCTTTCAAATAATTTCTTACTAACATTGTCTTGGGACGACACATACATATGGCGGTTACCTACACAGTTATTCATACTATTGGTTCTCACTCAGACATGCCTTGATTCATTTCTGTTCACATACTCATACTAATAATTCATTGCTAATAACAACCAGATGGACTCCATATTATGCTATATCAGAATCTCATAACTCAATTTAGCATTGGATTAGATTTAGAACAAATTTTGAAGATGATACGATACCCTTTGTGACAACCCGAATTAGGGCCTAATCGGAATAGTGGTTTCGTGACCACAAATCCGAGATAGAAATAATTGTTTTATAATTATTTTGGGGTTTATGATATGATTGCATGATTGTGTGAAAATTTCGTGATGAAATTCTATGCCTAAAGTGCTTAAATTGAAAGTAGGGACTAAATCGAATAAGTTGCAAAATTTGCATCCCGAAGTTTTAGTATGAAATTGTTTTGGAATATTAATTAGGAGGTCTTAAATAGCAATTTGACCAATTTTAAGTTCATGGACAAAATTAGGACATGGAAGGAATTTTGAAAGTTTAGTAAGGAGGGCATTTTGGTCATTTGGATATTAAATGAAATAAAATGGGAAAAATAACACAAAATTTATCATCATCCTCCTTAGTTGCTGCCGAATTCTCCCTCTCTCCATAGCTAGGGTTTCTTCAATTTTCAAGCTCCATAGTAAGTGATTCCAAGCCCCGTTTTTAATGTTCTTTACGTTTTTGGAATCCCGGAAGCTCGATTAAGCTTATGCTAGTAATAATTTAACCTAGGGTTCACATTTGGAAAAATACCCATAGGTGAAATTTGTGTATTTTGATGTTTTATGATAGAATATGAGGTTTTAAATTATGTTAAATAACTTGTGCTACTCGGTTTTAAGTGAAAACGAGTAAAACGGCATAATCGGTAAAATACCTATTGTTCATAACTATATGATAGAGTGAGAATTTGATGTTGTTGTAGAAGAGAAAAATGTTCAGCATATCATAAAACATAAGAATAAGGGCTGAAATTAAATTCCAGAGCCTAGGGGCAAAAATGTAATTTTGTAAAGTTAGGGGCAAAATGTAATTTTTCCATGATGTGATTTTGGATTGAAATAAATAGTATGAGTATTAAATGAGCTAAATGTGTTATTATAGATCAAGAAAGACGCGAATTGATCTCGAGCAGGGGAAGGAAAAAGTTTTGGACTAAATTGCAAAATTTCCACATTTTGCACCAAGGTAAGTTTGTATGTAAATATTACAATAATTTCATGTACATTCTTATATTTCAGCCTATTATATAAATATACTAGCTGATGTTAAAATATAAATCGACTATTGGAAGAATGGAAATAAATATAGAGAGAGATCCGGTTGAACATTGGAGAGATCGAATGAAATAGAGGGAGCGTAGCTAGGTCACATGTATGATCTTGAGTGCACATCATGTGTACAAGAAAGCTACGAGACACCCTGTAGTAGCTAGGTCACATGTGTGATATGAGATGTATCCCATGTAGACAAGAGAGCTACGTGAAAGATAAATGTAGCTAGGTCGCATGCGTGATTCCAAGTGAAGGACACCATGTAGACAAGAGAGCTACGTGAAAGATAAATGTAGCTGGGTCGCATGCGTGATTCCAAGTGACGGACACCATGTAGACAAGAGAGATACTGAGACAAATCGGCTAGGTCGCATGAGTGGTACTAAGTGTTCACCATGTGTACAAGAGAGCCGAACTAAACGAAGTATGATGGTGGGGTGTGTCTCAAACCATTAAATATCGAGGATTGATCCGAATTGTTCAACGGGATGGTTTTGTGGTGATATTGTGGTTTGGACCTACACTTATGGTGAATGAAATGTGGTGAAAATGATTTGTGGTATATACATATATAAGATAAAATGAGGTTAGCATAAAGAATGTGTGAAAGAGTGAAATTAGCATTAAAACTGTTTTTAGATGGTAGCAGTGACGTGATTTTGAAAAATCACCAAAAATAGGAGGAATATAATTAGAGGTTGAATGAGATGTGAAATTAAAGTTTAATGAGTCTACTTTCATATAAAAGAAACAGAGCAAGCAAAGGAATTCTATATTTTGAGATATTTACAATTGTATGTGACTTGCTCAGGATGAATACGTGATCCCTTGTTCCAACTTTGAAAAATCATTAAAAATTGTAAAAAGAAAATTAAGAAATATAGTTTACATGACTAAATTCCTTATTGAGACTAGTTTTAAATGAAACAGACTTCAGGGTTGTTTGAATTGTGTACTGAGAGAAATTCAATTTGTAGTGAACAGAGGTCAGATCAGTCGAGCTGTGTAACAGGGGAAACTTTAACTAATAAACTGTACTAATCGACTGAACCAAAAATTATAGAAAAAAAATTAGCAAAAAGCTTTATGAGTCTAGATTTAGGGAAATTTTACGGATTTGAATTTCGAGTTTTGTAACTCGAGTTATGATTTATTTAGTGAATATGACGCAGCAGAGACAGCTTAATCAAAGTGGAATGAATCTTGAAGTTAAAGTAGATATACTTGAATTGTTGTGTAAACATGTTAGATTTTTTTATTAGTATTTACATACTTACTTACTAAGCTATAAGCTTACTTTGTTTCTCTCTTTTGTCTTATAGTGTTCTCGGCTTGCTCAGAGTTAAGGATCATGAAGATCTATCCACACTATCATACTTTAGGGTATTTGAACTAAACGTTTTGAATTATGGCATGTATAGTAGGCTTAATTATTTTGTTACGTGTCATATTTGTCTAGGTTTAAAATATTAGTTACTGATTTTCGACCAGCTAATTTGTACAAGCCATTAAAGTTGGCTAATATTGTTCAAGACATATATTATACGATGCACTATCAAATTGGATGACATATTTATATTTCGATTATGTTTAATGGTATGTGTTATGTTCGGTAATACCTTGTATCCTGCTCCAATGACAGAATGGTAAGGGTGTTACATTTAGTGGTATCGAGCTATGGTTTAGTCGGTTCTCGGACTAATAAAGTGTGTGTAAAAGTCTAGCTATACATGCCATAAAAATATTGTGATAGTGTGGTGACTCTGATTATTCTAAAGCGTGTTTTGTTTTAATATAGTAATGGATCCCAAGGAAGGAGCTGCGGTGATGATGTTTGCTAGTAATGCGCTGGCTCCGCACAAGGGACCGCACTGTGGAAAGTAGACTGAGACATTGAGACAAGGAGATGAGGCTCGGGATGCCTTTCTCCAAATGATGAACAATTGGTATCTTGAATTTATTCGAGCAAATCCAAATGCTCAACCTCCTCCACCCCTCCTATATCTCGGGCGATTCTGTAGTGCTCAAGGTATAGATTTGGTAAGAATGAACAAGCCTCCGGTTGACAAGATTCAAAACAAGGGGCTGAAGAGTTTAGAGCAAAGGTCGATGATGATCCCGAGAAAGCGGAATTCGGCTTGAAAATTCTACCCGTATTTGATGAGCTCTCATGTACACCCGAGGAATGCTTAAAGTGTCTTTGTATCACTTTTGAGAGATTCGCTTACCACCGGTGGAAGACTTTGGTTGCAGTGGTGCCAAAAGAAAAAGTTACTTGGGATTTCTTCCAGAAGAATTTAGAAAGAAATACATAAGTCAGCGATTTATTGATCAAAAGCGGAAGGAGTTCCTTGAATTGAAGCGAGGGAAAATGTCATGAGCGAGTATGAACGCGAATTTGTAAGACTCAACAAGTATGCCTGTGAATGTGTGTCCACCGAGGCCATTATGTGTAGAAGATTTGAAGATGGGCTGAATGAGGACATTAAAGTGCTTGTAGGAATTTTGGAGTTGAAAGAATTTGTAGTATTGGTTGATCGAGCTCTTAAAGTCAAGAATTGAACAAAGAAAGAAGAAAAGCGCTATTGAGGCCCGAGATGTCGAAAAAGACAGATAAGCAAGCCATTTCAATCTCAACCAAAGAGGTCCAAAGAGACAAACCCTCGAATGACAGTTTCAATTGGGGATTCACACGAGATCGTGGTAGAGTATATTCGGGTCTAAAGCTCAAGCTACTTGGTGGCAAGTGGTAATGTGCGACCTAGAAAGCCCGAGTGTCGATAATGTGGCGAGCAACATTATGGTGAGTGTTGGGGACCGGGCGAGCTTGTTTGGTCTGGTTCTCATGAGCATTTTGTTAGAGATTGTCCGGAGAAAGTTAAAGAAGAAAGATTTCAGTGCTAGATGAATACCACCGCTAGTAGAGGTAGACCACCGAGAAATACTGGAGGTGGGACTAGTAGTAAAAGCTGTGATGAAAGATTTAACGGCAAGATCGAAGCTAGAGCACTGCTAGAGCTTATGCTATACGTGCCGAGAAGATGCATCATCTTCCGATGTCATTCTTGGTACATTTTCTCTATGATACTATTGTTATTGCATTGATTGATCCGGGTCCACTCATTCCTATATTTGCATGAATTTAGTATCCAATAAAAAGTTGCTGTTGAATTTACTAAGTTTACGATTAAAGTGTCGAACCCTTAGGCCAATATGTGCTAGTTGACAAGGTTTGCAAGAATTGCCCATTAATGATTCAAGGTCACTGCTTTCCGCCAACTTGATGTTTGTTACCATTTGGTGAGTTTGACGTTATCTTGGGAATGGACCGTTAACATTGTATGATGCTAAGGTAGATTGTAAACAAAAGACACTAGAGTTGAAATGTGAAAATGGAGAAATTCGTGGGTTGAAACAGATGAATCAAATAAATTGCCTATGGTGATTTCGCACATGTCTGCATGAAATACATGAGAAAAGGGTGTGAAGCTTATCCGCTTATGTAATGAATATTGAGTTGCCCCAACTGAAATTTGAATCGCCCGATAGTCCGTGAGTTTCGGATGTATTTCGGAGGAATTGCACAGGTTGCCTCCGAATAGAGATAGATTTTGCTATTGATTTGTTGCCGGCATCTTGCACCGATCTCGATTGCTCCATATAGAATGGCTCATTGAATTAAAAGAATTGAAGGCTCGATTGCAGGAGTTAACGACAAGGGATTTGTGAGACCGAGTTTCTCTCCCGGGTGCTCTGTATTATTCGTAAGAAGAAGGATGGTTCAATGAGACTTTGCATTGATTACCGTCGACTTAATAAGGTGACTATAAAGAACAAGTACCCATTGCCGAGGATTGATGATTTATTCGATCGGTTAAAGGGGCCACAGTGTTTTCAAAGATTGATTTGAGGTCCGGTTACTACCAATGAGAGTTAAGGAGTCGATGTCTGAAACCGCCTTTAGGACAAGGTATGGACATTATGAGTTTCTTGTGATGCCTTTCGCTTAACAAATGCTCCACTATATTTATGGACTTAATGAATCGGATCTTCCTACCATATTTGGATAAGTTTGTAGTAGTGTTTATAGATGACATTTTAATTTATTCTCGAGATGAGTCTCGAACATGCCGAACACTTGAGAACTATATTGCAAATCTTGAGAGAAAGAAAACTGTTTGCCAAGTTTAGTAAAAGTGAGTTCGGCCCGTGAAGTCGGATTTTTGGGGCATATAGTCTCGGTGATGGTATTCGGTGGATCCAAGCAAGATTTCTGCGATCGTTGATTGAAACCGCCAAGAATGTATCCGAGGTTAGAAGCTTTTAGGCTTAGCCGGTATTATAGACGTTTTGTTGAAGGATTTTCGATGATTGCCTCTCCTATGACTAAGTTGTTGCAAAAGAATGTTAAGTTTGAATGGACTGATAAATGTCAACAAAGTTTTGAAAAGTTGAAAGCACGATTGATGAAGCACCAATTTTAGTACAGCCGAGTCGGAAAGGAGTTCAGTAATTTATAGTGATGCATCATTGATGGGCCTTGGATGTGTGTTGATGCAAGAGGGTAAAGTGGTAGCTTATGCTTGAGACAGTTAAAACCGCATGAGAAGAACTATCCTACACATGATTTGGGCCGGCATTGTTGTTTTTGCCTTGAAGATTTGGCGACATTATTTGTACGGTGAAAAATGCCGAATTTTACCGATCACAAAAGTTTGAAGTACTTGATGAATCAAAAGGATCTGAATCTGCGACAATAAGATGGCTTGAATTATTAAAGGATTATGATCTAGTGATTGATTATCATCCGGAAAAGCAAATGTAAGTTCTTGGCGCCTTGAGCGAAAATTTCTTTTTACTTTGAGAGCCATGAACACGGGTTAGCATTGTCGATGATGGGTCAATCTTAGCGAAATGAGAGCTAAACCGTTATTTCTCCGATTGATTTGTGATGCTCAAAAGAATGATAGTGAGTTGCGGATCAAGAGAACTCAATGCGAATCGAGTTACGACTCGATTTTCGAGTTGGACCGGATGACTGCTTGATGTTTCGAGACAGGATATGTGTCTTGAAAAATGATAAATTGATTCGAAAATATTACATGAGGCGCACAATGGCTGTTTATCGAGTTCATCCCGGTAGCACAAAATGTATAATGATTTAAAGAAGTCAGATTGGTGGCGGTATGAAAAGGGACATTTCGAATTTGTAACCAAGTGTTTGATCTCAACAAGTAAAAGTGAACATCAAGTGCCTTGAGGATTACTTCAACCGGTAATGGTGCCCGAGTGGAAATGGGACAAGATTACCATGGATTTTGTAACCGGTTTGCCTTTAACTCCTAAAAGAAGGATCTGTTTGGGTAGTGGTTGATAGATTAACAAAGTCAGCCCACTTTATACCAAGACGTCTGATTACTCACTTGATAAATTAGCGAATTATATATTGCTGAAATTGTGAAGTTGCACGGAGTACCTATGTCTATAATATCGATAGAGATCCAAGATTTACCTCGAGATTTTGGAAAAAGTTACAAGAAGCTTTGGGTACAAAATTTAACTTTAGTACCGCATTTCATCCACAAACAGATGGTCAAACCGAAAGAGTAATCCGGTACTCAAGATATGCTTAGATGTCTTGTGTTTTAGAATTTGGAGGTAGTTGGGAGAAATATCTATCTTTGATTGAGTTTGCCTACAATAATAGTTATCAATCAAGTATACAAATGGCACCGCATCTGAAGCCTTGTATGGTCGTAAGTGTCGGACTCCTTTATATTGGACCGAGCTTAGTGAGAAAGCAGATTCATGGAGTTGATCTAGTTAAAGAAACCAAGAGAAAATAAAAGTAATTCGGGATTGCTTAAAAGTCGCTTCAGATCGACAAAAGTCATATGCGATTTAAAAGAAAAGAGATTGAATTTCGTGGGTGATAAAGTGTTCTTGAAGGTGTCACCATGGAAAAAGATTCGAGATTTAGTCGAAAAGGCAAGTTGAGTCCGCGTTTTATTGGGCCGTCTGAGAGATTCTTGAGAGAATTGGACCATGGCATATCGGTTGGCCTTACTGGCAGAGTTAGAAGAATTCATAACGTGTTTCATGTATCAATGTTATGACGTTATCGGTCCGATCCTTCACATGTGATTTCCCAACGAAATTGAGATTCGATCGGATATGACCTATGAGGAGAAACCAATAAAGATTTTGGCTCGAGAGGTTAAACAGTTAAGAAATAAAAGTATAGCTTTAGTGAAAGTATTGTGGCACGACATGGGATAGAAGAGGCTACGTGGGAACCCGAGGAAGCTATGAGGAAACAGACCCAAACCTCTTTCTGGGTAAGATTTTCTGGGACGAAAATCTCAAAGGGGGAGAATTGTGACAACCCGAATTAGGGCCTAATCGGAATAGTGGTTTCGTGACCACAAATCCGAGATAGAAATAATTGTTTTATAATTATTTTGGGGTTTATGATATGATTGCATGATTGTGTGAAAATTTCGTGATGAAATTCTATGCCTAAAGTGCTTAAATTGAAAGTAGGGACTAAATCGAATAAGTTGCAAAATTTGCATCCCGAAGTTTTAGTATGAAATTGTTTTGGAATATTAATTAGGAGGTCTTAAATAGAAATTTGACCAATTTTAAGTTCATGGACAAAATTAGGACATGGAAGGAATTTTTGAAAGTTTAGTAAGGAGGGGCATTTCGGTCATTTGGATATTAAATGAAATAAAATGGGAAAAATAACACAAAATTTATCATCATCCTCCTTAGTTGCTGCTGAATTCTCCCTCTCTCCATAGCTAGGGTTTCTTCAATTTTCAAGCTCCATAGTAAGTGATTCCAAGCCCGCTTTTAATGTTCTTTACGTTTTGGAATCCGGAAGCTCGATTAAGCTTATGCTAGTAATAATTTAACCTAGGGTTCACATTTGGAAAAATACCCATAGGTGAAATTTGTGTATTTTGATGTTTTATGATAGAATATGAGGTTTTAAATTATGTTAAATAACTTGTGCTACTCGGTTTTAAGTGAAAGCGAGTAAAAGCAAGCATAATCGGTAAAAATACCTATTGTTCATAACTATATGATAGAGTGAGAATTTGATGTTGTTGTAGAAGAGAAAATGTTCAGCATATCATAAAACATAAGAATAAGGGCTGAAATTAAATTCCGAGCCTAGGGGCAAAATGTAATTTTGTAAAGTTAGGGGCAAAATGTAATTTTTCCATGATGTGATTTTGGATTGAAATAAATAGTATGAGTATTAAATGAGCTAAATGTGTTATTATAGATCAAGAAAGATGCGAATTGATCTCGAATCTGGGAAGGAAAAAGTTTTGGACTAAATTGCAAAATTTCCACATTTTGCACCAAGGTAAGTTTGTATGTAAATATTACAATAATTTCATGTACATTCTTATATTTCAGCCTATTATATAAATATACTAGCTGATGTTAAAATATAAATCGACTATTGGAAGAATGGAAATAAATATAGAGAGAGATCCGGTTGAACATTCGGAGAGATCGAATGAAATAGAGGGCGTAGCTAGGTCACATGTATGATGCTGAGTGCACATCATGTGTACAAGAAAGCTACGAGACACCTCAGTAGTAGCTAGGTCACATGTGTGATACGAGATGTATCCCATGTAGACAAGAGAGCTACGTGAAAGATAAATGTAGCTAGGTCGCATGCGTGATTCCAAGTGAAGGACACCATGTAGACAAGAGAGCTACGTGAAAGATAAATGTAGCTGGGTCGCATGCGTGATTCCAAGTGACGGACACCATGTAGACAAGAGAGCTACGAGACAAATCGGCTAGGTCGCATGAGTGGTACTAAGTGTTCACCATGTGTACAAGAGAGCCGAACTAAACGAAGTATGATGGTGGGGCGTGTCTTTGAAACCATTAAATATCGAGGATTGATCCGAATTGTTCAACGGGATGGTTTTGTGGTGATATTGTGGTTTGGACCTACACTTATGGTGAATGAAATTTGGTGAAAATGATTTGTGGTATATACATATATAAGATAAAATGAGGTTAGCATAAAGAATGTGTGAAAGAGTGAAATTAGCATTAAAACTGTTTTTAGATGGTAGCAGTGACGTGATTTTGAAAAATCACCAAAATAGGAGGAATATAATTAGAGGTTGAATGAGATGTGAAATTAAAGTTTAATGAGTCTACTTTCATATAAAAGAAACAGAGCAAGCAAAGGAATTCTATATTTTGAGATATTTACAATTGTATGTGACTTGCTCAGGATGAATACGTGATCCCCTGTTCCAACTTTGAAAAATCATTAAAAATTGTACAAAGCAAATTAAGAAATATAGTTTACATGCCTAAATTACTTATTGAGACTAGTTTTAAATGAAACAGACTTCAGGGTTTTTTGAATTGTGTAATGAGAGAAATTCAATTTGTAGTGAACAGAGGTCAGATCAGTCGAGCTGTGTAACAGGGAAACTTTAACTAATAAACTGTACTAATCGACTGTACCAAAAATTATAGAAAAAATTAGCAAAAATCTTTATGAGTCTAGATTTAGGAAATTTTACGGATTTGAATTTCGAGTTTTTAACTCGAGTTATGATTTATTTAGTGAATATGACGCAGCAGAGACAAATTAATCAAAGTGGAATGAATCTGAAGTTAAAGTAGATATACTTGAATTGTTGTGTAAACATGTTAGATTTTTTTTATTAGTATTTACATACTTACTTACTAAGCTATAAGCTTACTTTGTTTCTCTCTTTTGTCTTATAGTGTTC
The DNA here is from genome assembly GCF_025698485.1 of Gossypium arboreum. NCBI lineage: Eukaryota > Viridiplantae > Streptophyta > Magnoliopsida > Malvales > Malvaceae > Gossypium > Gossypium arboreum. The sequence continues at coordinate 64,756,453 of NC_069080.1, forward strand.
TTGACTTGCTCGGGAGTTAAGGATCGTGAAGATCTATCCGCACTATCATACTTTAGGGTATTTGAACTAAACGTTTTGAATTATGGCATGTATAGTAGGCTTAATTATTTTGTTACGTGTCATATTTGTCTAGGTTTAAAATATTAGTTACTGATTTCTCGACCAGCTAATTTGTACAAGCCATTAAAGTTGGCTAATATTGTTCAAGACATATATTATACGATGCACTATCAAATTGGATGACATATTTATATTTCGGTTATGTTTAATGGTATGTGTTATGTTCTGGTAATATCTTGTATTCTGTTCCGGCGACGGTAACGGGTAAGGGGTGTTACACCCTTTACTTATCATACTTACAGATCATCATAACAAACGCCCTTCCTATTATAAAGGTAAACATCTCATTTTCATAGAGAACCCTTAAGACTTTATTCAACTCTTATTCTAGAGTATATCAATTCCTTGTCTTAGTTATGCTTGTTATAAAACTACTAGAACTTATATTTTAACATTGATACAGACATTTAGATTCACGACTTACCAGATATTCCTGACAGTTCATGCCACATAGATTAGTAGAAAACATCATACCAGTTATTAGATAGAGCACACCACTAAGGAGATCCTTTCATAATTTTCCATAAAGGCTTTTCTTTAATGGTGTGTTTACGATATGTATTTTCCTAAACTCACATTACATGAGGTTTGCCCATCATCATTCGGGAACATGCAAGGAACCCCATTGGGTAATAACTATTCTTTAGTTCCTTTCAGAAAGATCCATGACCATGGACTTTCCATTTCAGAGTTCGTGTTTAAAGTCTTGACGGACCTCTTTTAGCAACTTTGTGAAGAATAGACATAGACCCACTTTACAAACTCTTCATATACTAACGTCTTAGTCTCACTTTGTAGACCCTTCATGCACTTACCATATACATTCCAAGCATACATACATAACCATACTTTAGCATCACCTTATTTATATAACATTCATCATATAATTAAACCAATCAATTTCCATATCAGATATACATACTATTCTTAACAAACAATCATGCTTTCACAGATATCGTTTGGTAATTACTCATATAGCCATATACATAACATGCCATACCTTTCATGTTTTCAATTTCATATTTCAGTTAGTATCCTACAGATCTCTTTGTATGAACAGTGCACATGCAATAGTCAGCATAGAGACTCATCGGACAACCACAGACAACAACTTGATCTCCAGATTCAAACATCCGTCAAGACTTCAACAACACTTACTTATAAGACATAGGAACGCCATTAAAACTCATTCGTATAAATTTTACCATCATCTAAATCCTAGATAACCTCCATGCAAAGCCTTACTTCTTCATCTTTTTGTTCACACATAAAATAGACTTACTCTTTCAGATGTCAACATGCAAGGCTATTATACTTACCTAGGATATGAAACAACCTTCTTGATGAACCTAGATCCTAGTTTTAGCTTAACAAGAGAGATCTATTCTCAGCTCTGAGTCAAATCAACCATAACATTTTTAATGGAAGAAGGAAGAAAAACCCTCTTCTCTTTAAACCCAAATCAATATGTTTATATTTAAAACCCATGTTCTCATAGTGGAACTTGACATGTGTCACAATCTTTTCAAGCTACCTTATAAATGGTTTACAACTATGGTGAAACGTACACGAGAATCCAACATTCTTATATACTTAGTTCATATTTTCATTTCATTTCTAACCACCTCATTTGAATGTAACTAGCATCGTACCTAAACAAACTTGAAGCACAATACCTTTGGCAACAACCCAAGATACCTAAAAATCCTCAATTATTTTACTCATCTCTTCTTTTTAACGACTCAACACATGCTGGGAGAAATCCTTACAATATTGTAACGCCTACTATGTGCCTGATCTATATGCCAAAAGTATCAATTGGGTGGATAGTACTACACCCCTCAAATTACTTTTGATTAACTCACTAAACTCAGAACCCGCCGAAACTGGATGTTACAACTGTTCTCACTTAGAAAACTTTTGTCCTCAAAATTAATATAGTCTTGGAAAAGTCTCATTAACTAAATAACAACTAATCCACCCATTTGATGTACTATGAGGAACCCATACTTATTCAAGTTCTAACAAGTTAGCCTCACCTATTGAAACCAAAATTTAGCGGTTACACAAAAATTTTCAAATTTTCACTACTTGCCTCATGAAAGATGTCACACTCATATTGGAAAACTTAAATAGTCACCTCAAACTTGCCTTCTCACACATGATTACGTTTATCTATATCCATCATTTGAACACCCTTTCATCTCCTGATGGCAACATTTGAACCTTAATTTCTATTTGCTCAACTCATTCTCTACTCTCTTAGTCTTCGTTTCACTCAACGGTACTAATCATTCTTCCTTTCTCTTCTTCTCTTTCCTACCTTTTATCACAAAATGGTTTGAACCACTACCCGGGGAAGGGGCTGAAGAAATACCAAATGAAATATTACTCCAACCAGCCCCATTCCATATAGACCCTAAGGTCTCAAAAATACCCTACCGAGTGTAAGGTTTTAGTTGATCATTCGTATCACCATCGAGGGCGATATGGATCGGTATTTAAGAGTCTGTGGTATACTAAACCCAAGCTTCGCTTACACTTTCTGGTGGCCTGAGCGATGCCATTTAAGTGATAATACCATAGGTTTTTTTTTTCAATTGATTTTATTAGAGGCCGAATTCCATTTGCCATTGAATCCTTTTTTTATGTTATTTTAAATGACTGGTAGTTATCAGCTTTATCCTGGTGGACTCTGGTGGCTTACTATATCGATTGTTCTATGCATAATGAACCACCACTGCTGGGGATTTTTCAAAAGTTCTATCAATTGGCGGTGATTAGACAAGGCATTCCTATTGGCAATGCCTATTTCAGTGCATGTTCAGGTGTGAGCCCATTATCCAGAACAGTTGTAACACCCCTAACCCGTCTTTGTCGTCGGATTAGGGTTATAGAGCATTACCAATAAATCAAAAAACACTTATCGTTATAACATAAAATAAATTAAACTTATTATAAATCAATCAATCATATGCATTTTGTCCCTAAATTGAGCCTTCGAGGCCTTAAAAATAGTTTAGAAGTAATTCAGGACTAAATAAAAACAAAAAAAAAAAGGTTTAAGAAAATTATGAAAAATGTGAAAAAAGGGGTCACATGGCCGTGTGGCCAGGTCGTGTACATAGCCTAGGTCGTGTAATATTCGAACAAAGGGACACACGACGGTGTCCCTGCCTGTGTCCTCATCCATGTAACTCACTGAGTAGGGTCACATGGCCATGTAACTCTCTGAGTTGCCACACGCGACCATATGCCAGGCCGTGTAACTTATTGACTTGAAAAACTAAGAAATTTCAAATGACACACGACCATGTCACCAGGCCGTGTGTGTTACACAACCATGTCAGCAGGCTGTGTGATCCCAAAATTTGACCTAAAATCAAGCTATTTCAAGTCTAATTCATACCTAACTATTCATACCATTTGGGCACATATTCAAGGGATTTGAACATCATTCAAATACACATAAACATGTCATTTCAAACACCCTAATTCATCTAACCAATATGCCATTCAAAGGCACCACAAATATACCAAAACGTCACTTACCAAATCAAGTCAATATTGCCATTTTCCAAGCATGCAAACCAAGTTCATTTAATCATTACATGTTACCACAAATCACCGTTTACAAAGCATCACATACATACCAAAAGGACCTTATATACAAGTACTTAAAAGTGACCAATATGACATAACCTGATAAGGCATTAAAATTCTCCAAATCAACCATAACTTCAAAAGCTTAAACAAACCAAAACATCAATTACAAAGATCCTATACATGCCATTATTAACCTTGGCCAAAATACTAAAAAACTACTAAAATGGTTGTTGGATAGTGTGATAGGTCTCCAATGAGCTTTCAACCAATCGAACTCCTGGTAATCTATAAAATAAAGGAAAGTAACTGCGTAAGCAACGAGTGCTTAGTAAGCTCATATAAACTTAAACATAACTTAACATTTCATTTATACAATTCATAGATTAATCATAATTCATTACCAATACCATAAGCTTAGTATAAGCCTATACAACATCATGAAACTCACAAGTTAGATCACTTGTCTATTATACAAATGAATTCAACCATAAGATAAGTAGATTTCCATATATAAACACATCATTATTGTTATCATAAGGTCATGATTCATTCCATTTGTATACTTACCATTTCATTTCCTTTTCTTACCCATTGAACCATCTAGAATTACATCAGATACTCGAGAATACTCACTCGGGAATACTCACACACATAGTGTGCCTTTCCATATAATCGTTACCTTTCCTTTACATCAATGCTCACATGAGTTATGAAATGAGTCTACTCACACGAGATGTGGGTCGGAATGTAAGCTACACGATGCTACTGACACGAGCTATGAAGAATTTGCAACAAATACAGGACCTCAGCCATCAGTACAACATTCAAGACTAACATCCAAAACATGAAATCCCTAATGACATGTCATTTGTATCCTAAGAGTTCTTAAGGTTGAAACGAGACTCGTTATACGTCAATTCATCATAGCCTTAATATATTTATATCAAAATTCATTTATATTACAAACAACATGGTAAATAGTCAATTTAATTAACAGTAGAATGATTATAATTCATACTAAAATAACCCTTGTGCATTTATAAACCCTTGTGCATGCACATCCACTAACACTTTAAACGGTACATTTACCATTCAAGTCCATTAACTTTCATTTCCACAACCATTTAGCCCTTTTAACTAATAGAAGTCAACCTATACATCTTTTACGATTTAGTCCTTTTTACCTAATTAATCATTTAAACATCAAAATTTCTTAACAAATTTTTATACAACCTTAATATAATCCCATATACATTAAATAAATATTAAAATAATTTTTCACTTGTCAAAATCATGGTCTCAAAACCAATATTTCTGACACCACGAAAAATAGGTTGTTACAACAGTATCTCTAACCTTCATCAATAGAAAGACAAATACATAAGAGTTATTTGTAAACTTGAGTCTAGTTTTGATTTTCCAACAAGATGGTCCCTTCCCAAGAAGAGTACTTCCACTTAGTGTCAACTAGTGGATTCTGAGCTTGTTGATATAGAATATAAACAGTTGAATAAGGGGTGCATACTTAACTTGGTGGAACTCGTTTAAGTTAGAAACGTATTCCAATACTATCTTTAGGAATTTAGCCCTAACGGTTATCGATCAAATGATCCCATCAAGTGGTTGGAAGATCTTAAAGTGTCATATGCTTTCGAAGCCTGACTGTATAATCTAGATGGTAACTTAGTAAACATTCTACTAGGGCACAAAAGAGAGCCACCTTTCTACTTTCATAGTTGTGTAGCCTTACTCCATGAAATTGGAATCTTATTTCTAAACCTATTACAACTTCTGTTTCTACTTCCTATTGAGCTAATTCTCGTATTGATGGTGTAGGGCTTTCATCCCATTCCCATTCTCAAGACATGTATATTTTCTCTATCCTTTAGGGAGCTCGCACTCAGAGAAAAACTATTACTGCTTCATCGAGTAAGATAATAGCAGGAAAAACGAAGAAAAGGATTAGAGCAGAAGAGAGTACTCAGAAGTTTGAAAGCATTGAGTGAGTTCAACTAGTAAGGCATAGACCAAGTAAGGGGCCTGCCACAGAAGTTACCCCCTCATCAATAGTTTCTGCTCTTCCCGAGGTTCCTTCATTGCCTGAAGTGTTTGCCTCTCAACCAGGTTCTCCCATTGAATATTCTAGTCCTCCATTGTCAGATAGTCTTTCAGAGACAAATCCTGTGATTCAATCAATGGTTGAACCTGTTAGTAGGTCAATAATATTTTGTTTGCTTCATTATATTGTTGACTAGAAAAATGAGTTCAGATAAGATTTTTTTTTAAAAAAAAAAGTAGATATTTTAAGGACACTCCACTGAATCTTGAGGCTAAATTGCTAAGAAGGTAGTTGTTTGCTCCATCCTTTTTTTTAGTTAAAAGCTTCTGTTTCATAAGTGATTTATATTCAAATTGTGACATGATATAATACATGGCAGTCTAGTGTATGCTCCATTGAGGTTGTCAAGTATAAAATGATATGACAATATGAATTCCCTAGAAAAATTTTGTATTGGAAATTGAAGAAATGTCTAAAATAAATAAGTAAATAAAATAAAAACTGAGTTTAGGAGAAAGATAACCTAGGTATATTCAGAAGAAATATTCTATAGTTTTAATTGCTAAAATATTTAGAAACATTTACTTTTAGGAACCATTTTCTGCATTTCATTTGCGAAGCAAGTTTACAAGAACTGTAAGTAATTTTTCTTTGTTTCAGTAGAAGATTGCTGAGAAAAGAGGTACACAGTATGTTCATTATGATTTGGCAGTATAATTGGTGGTTGATTGTCTTGGAAATTTCATGCATTCATGCATATTCATACATCATATGCTTGAGGACAAGCAAAAATTCAAGTTTGGGGGTGTGTTAGCTCTTGAATAGAGTTATATTTTAGTCCTCCAGATGGAATTAATTGTTTGAAATTAAGTAAATACATTTTCATTTTTAGGATAATTTTAGAGCACTGCATAACAAAGCTTGGATTATGCTACATTGGCCATTATTTGTTACTTTTACAACTAGGGGAGGAAAGATATGGTTCTGTGTGAACATAGATACAGGTAGAAGAAGAGGATGAAGAGGATGCAGAAAGAAAATAAGGGAAGTGGAACATTATCATGGAAATTGGTAAGATTGATTGCCAACGGAATTGCCATGGTAATTCTGGGAAGATGACTCAGCACTCTATCCACGTCAGTCTTATCCAGCTAGATGTGTTCTAGAAAAACCAACCTGAAAAGAGGAATGAAAAATATGTGTTGAGATGGGACATATCTACCCAATAAAATAAGCAAAGAGAAAAAGAAAAAAAGAGAGAAGAGAATTAGCGTGAGAAAGAGACTGGTGACAACAATTCGCTCTCTCTCTGCACAAAGAATAACTCCATTAGAGAATTCCAGAGAAAGAAAGGGTAACAGCTTAGAAGAGAGCAGAATACAAATATGAGGAAGGGAAAAGAAATCTATCCTTGATTCACATACAATCGAAAGATAAAAAAGAATCCAGAGTGTGGAATTAACTTCTTGCAGTTCTGCCTTTATTTTTCTAGATTGAATTTTTTATGATTTGAAATTAATTGAGAAATGTTGATGAATGATTCTATTTTGATATTTACTTTTCCACCCGTGAACTAAATCTTTTTTGGGTTGGAGTTGTTTGGGTGAATGTTTTATCATCTTTAATACATAGGATTTAAGATTGTCTATATCATTGTTACATTCGATTCATGCTTATTTTTAATACATGCATGCAAGCTCTAGACATAGTTGAATGTATGTTGTGTTCTTAGGTGTTTTTAATTCTGAAAAGGTTAAGAATACTGGATCTTGAATCGTTTGATGCAAGCACATACTCGACAGAATATTCGTAGCACTCTAGACATGGATGTTGCAAGTTGTACAGAGAGGAAGTTCATTGCAGTTATCAATCCCAAATTCTGTAAACGTACATGAACTTAGATATTTAGCTTAAGATCTAGATATCGAAAGAGGTAGGTCACAATAGTGAATCTTTGGGCAGTAGATTAGATAATATTTTGTCATGTCATTATCTTGATATGAACATTTCTCCTGAATAATTCCAACCCTATTCATTCAACAATATAAATACTCTTGATATTCTCTGTGAATTGCCACATCGTTTTATTTGCCATATCAATTTATTGCTCTTTATCATTTGATTTCAATAATCCATTATTCTACTTTCTTATTCACTCTGAGATTATTTCTTGATATTTTGGTATAATTAACAGTATTATAATAACATACTCAATTTATTACCAATTTCTAATCCATATGGAGATGATACTTACTTATCACTTTATTTCTTGAATGACGTTTGCACAATTGTATTAGTTATTTTACACTCAACAATTGCATTGCTTGAGGACAAGCAATAATTCAAGTTTGAGGTGTGATAACTTTTGAAAAGAGTTATAATTCATACTTTTAGACTTAATTAATTGATTGTAATTAAGTAAAGTTAGCTTTATTTTAGGTGATTGCATAATCATTTCTAGCCAATTAAGTAGTGCATCTAAAAACTTCAGATGGTGATTACTTTATTGCATCCTTACCTTTAATTGCTTGTGGAAAGGTCTTGTTGTAGTTGAATGGCATGTTTAAGGGAGAAGGATAGTAGAGGATGGAGGTTTGCCGAGGCATTACGAGACGTTGCCATGGCAATGCTGATGAAGAAAATGATAAACATGAAGTCAACAATGAGAGCATTCAGCATTTGGTCTACCACATGCACGTCTAATAGAGAATATTCACCACAAAATTAGGGAAAAAATAATCATTGCCTGATGAATTTTACCCTAGACGACAGGCCAAGTATAAAAGGCAATAAAAAAAGGAGAGACAAAAAAATAATTCTGAGCTTGGACAGAGGTCTCATTGTGGCAAGAAGGGCAAGTTGAGCTGACTGTGAACTTTGGTGAAGACGAGCAACAAGATGCCAAGTTAGGAGGATTTGAGTTTTAAAACCTCGATTTCGTCCTTTGCATTTTGTTTCAATTCTTTGATTCTAAACTAATATTTTGGGATATTGATGATATGAAAAATAGCTTGAATTTGTGTAACCCAGCCATGAGCTAACTTAATATGGCTAGGGTTTGCTTTGGATGGTCTTTTAACTTTGATTAATGTTTATGGATTAATATGGTTGTAACACCTCTTACCCGTATTCGACGCCGGAATAGGGTACGAGGCATTACCTGACTTCAACACAATCAAAAACACAAAACTGGACCATAAAATTTCATTCCAATCAAAATCATTCAAACATAATCTTAACGTCCCTTATACGGGCATATGAGGCCCAAAACTTACATCAGGAAAGATATGGGACTAAACCAAAAATTTTCGAAACTTTTACAACACTTAGAAAATTTTTCACATTTTATAGGGTCACATATCTGTGTGAATGAGCCGTGTGATCACACACGCCCATGTGGCTTTAGGACATGCCCGTGTCCATAGCCCTTGGAGCTCTCTGCTTATGACGTCATGCATAAAATATGGTCACACGGCCAAGGCACACGCCCGTGTGCTTAGGCCATAAGGGCAATTAAATTTCATAATTTTTCATAAAATAGGTGCAGACTTTACAATGCCTGGGCACATGCCTGTGTGGCCGTGTCTATCACATGACCAAGACATATGGCCATGTCTTTGCCTATGTGTTTACTACTGGGCATTCTGTTTTGCATTAATTAGCGTGCAGGGGACACACAGTCAGAACAGATGCCTTGGGGCAAGCCATGTGTCACACACGGTCTAGACACATGCCCGTGTGTCTACCTATGTGGACAAATTTAAGGCTATTTTCCAAGCCAATTGCCACCCTTAATTGCACAACACATTCATGGCTCTGAAGGTGCTTAAACATTCATGAACCTAGCTCATGAATGACAACTTCTCATCACATTATACTAAATTAAGACTCCATATCATGTCAAGCCCCATTTTACCAACACACATGTACTAATAAGCAATATCTCCTAGAATTGCATGCATGCATTTTCATACCAACTCATACACACACATAGTAGCCATCATCATTCAACCATCAACAAGCAATAGCCTTATCATAATGGAATTGGCACATACATGCATAGATGAATAGGTTTACAACTCAATAATCATTGTGAACCATATCTCATGGCCTTATACAAGATGAATCATAACACCATCAAAAGCCAACACATTGGCTAAAAAATATGACATATAACAACATAGCCAATTTCCTATACATTGCATACTCAAAATAATGAGACTAACTATACCCAAAAGATCCAATTGATAGTGTGACCGAGCCCCCGACGTCCTTTGATCCTCGAGCTAGCTTGTCACACTATAAGAAAATGGAAAAGAGAAGGAGTAAGCATAGAGCTTAGTAAGCTTGCATGTAAATAATAAGCAATAAAAATATGCATTTTCATTCACATACATAACATAATTTAATTCATCTTATTCTGAACAATCATTGTAGTCATATCCTATCTTATTCAATTTATATAATGTTTAATAGAACTTAAGATCATAATTCCTTCATTCTCATCTACCAAGGCTTAATTATGTCATAATCTCAATAACTACAAGCTTGGCATACATACCTGTACTCTTTCAACATGATCATACCTCATTATTTCTTTTACAAATCCTTGGATTACCGGTTAAACCACTTGGAATACTAAGGGATACTTAGGAAATCATATTCACATAGTAGGGTGCAAATGCCATATCCCGGATATGGTCTTACATGGGACCACTTATAGATGCCAATGCCATGTCCCAGACATTGTCTTTCATGGGATCACACATATCGAAGCCGATAGCTCAATTATGGTCTTACACGATGTTCTCATATCGATGCCAATGCCATGTCCCAAACATGGTCTTACATGGGATCACATAACGATGCCAATGCCATGTCTCAAACATGGTCTTACATGGGATCACATATCGATGCCGATGCCGATGCCATATCCCAGATATGGTCTTATACGAGATCTTATCAACCCAAAGGTCATGATATTTATACCCTAAGTATTCCTAAGGTTCAACTGGCTTCTAACACCTCAAATATTTATCGAACAACATCAATAATAATCACAAAGGAAAATATAAAATTCATGCAACATTAAGTGTTAAATGTATAATAAAATGTTGTATCAATTACACACAAACTTACCTCAGTACAAAAAATGTAGCTAACTATTCGATTTAGTCCACAACCTTATTCTTCCTTCGGTTTAGGTCCAGACTTCGTTTTTCTTTATATATAATAGTAAATTTCACTTATTTAATTATCACATTATTCCAAATCAGTTCATACAAATCAGTTCATAAATCATAATTTGGCAAAATTATAATTTTACCCTTAAACTTTCACATATTTACACTTTGGTCCTAAGCTCGTAAAATGAAATGTGTCCAATTTCCTTGTTACCCAAAGCTTAACCGATTCAAATTCCCTCTTATAACAACCCAATTTTTCATCAAATCACATTTTTAATTTCTATTTTCACATGTTTTACAAACGAGTCCTTTTAGGTGTTTTCATGAAAAATCACTTAGAAAAAGATGTTCATTTAACGCCAAACTTCCATATTCCTCTATTAATCATCAAAATACATGCATGACACACATGGGTAAATTTTTGAACATAAACCCTAGTTCAAATAAAGGGTAGAAATAGCTAAATCATGCTTCTAGGATCTCAAAAATGTGAAGAACATTAAAAACTGGGTTAGGATTGACTTACTATTAAGCTTGAAAAGTTGAAAAACCTAACTATGGTGCTCCTCCAAGTTTTGGCTATGGCATGAGAAAGATGAGCAAATTTTTGCTTGATTTTTCCCTTTTTAATCTTTTATTAACCAAATGACCAAAATGCCATTTTCACTAAACTTTCAAATTTTATCCATGCATGCCCATTTTTGTCCATAAAAATAAAAATTGGGCAAATTGCTATTTAAGGACCTCTAATTAATAATCTAAAGCTATTTCATACTAAAAGCTTCTAGAAACACATATTTTGCAACTTATTCAATTTAGTCCCTAAAGTCAAATTGGACACTTTACCCATAAAATCTCTTCATAAAATTTTCACACAAGCATGAAATCATATCATAGACTTCATAATAATCACAAAATAATTATTTCTACCTCAAATTTGTGGTCTCAAAACCACTGTTCTGACTAAACCCTAATTCGGGATGTTACAATGGTTCATATTACTTCTTTACCCAATGGTTGTTTTTATTTAAATGCTTAAGAGAATGTTGATGAATGCTCAATAATTCTAAAGGTATCTTGACACCGGGAGGATTAGGTTACCTAGACCGAAGTTGGGTAATATAAGTGAGTGTTGAGTGAAATACTCGTGTAAACTCTAGACATAGAGTTTTACCTTATATGAATTAGAGGGTTGAGCTTTAGTAGTAGTTGCTAATCCTGAGCCTATAGACATATAGTGTCTTAGGGGTGAGTAACCCTAGGTCTTGCTTTCAATAGAGGTAAACCACATAAGTACCCAATCAAACAGTAAGTTTGCCACAGTTTTGCCATAGCGTTGTTCACGATTAGAATAGATCCCTTAGTAATCCTAGCCTTCATGACCAATATTCCAACCTTGCTAAAGTCCTTAGTACTCTTGTTTGATTTGTTGCAATGGTAATCTCTGTTAGTATACTTCATTACTCTCACTTCTGATTTGTTAATCTTATTTTAATTCCATTAAACATCATTCGATACATATATCTTTTCTGTGCAATTGTTATAACTTAAACAAAGAGCCATCATCCAATCCTTGTGGGAACAATACTCACTCATCACTTTATTACTTGATTTGACATGTACACTTGCACAATTCGCCCATCATATTTAGACAAGACAAATCCTTGAACTGAACTAGATTTAGTTGCCATCTGAAAATCTATTCCCATGTTTAAACTTTTGTGGACTCCTGACTTATTACTTAGTGCAAAATTCAAGTTTAGATAGGCAATCCTTAATCAAGTGATCCCTAGACCCACAATCAAAGCAGGCTCCTAATTTCTTCCTGCACTCACCACTATGATCTCTACCACAGTAATCACATTCAGTTTTTACCATTTTGAAACCATCAGAACTTGCAATAGGCGTAGCTACCTTACTAAATTTATCTACTTCTCTTTATTATTTCTCTCTCGAAGTTCTTGTCTCTATCTCTAATAATTGATTCCATCTTATGGACATTTGCAGTCATTTCTTCCAGAGTCTTACATTCTAAAGCTGCCATTAAGGTGCAAATTTCATTTCTAAGCTGCCATTCAAATTTATCACACATTTCTTTTTGTCTGAAACATATTTTTAGTGTAACGAATGACCTGAGGAACTCTCGTTCATACTCCAAAATAGACATTCTTCCTTGTTTCAGATACAAAAAGTCTTTCTTCATTTGCTCAAGAAACATTTGATTGACAAATCTTTCTCTAAAATTTTCTAGACAGAAATCTCAGTCAATCATTTGCTCTGGAGTAACACTAACCAATGTTTCCCACCATTGCTAAGCTTGCCCCTCCAACAACGACACAACATATTAGAGACTATCTTCAGAAGTACATATCAATTCTTTAAAAACCCTACACAACCAAGATAAACATTGCCCAACCATAGTGGGGTCATCTTCTTTATCACCAAGGAACTCCTTGGCACTTCCTTTCCAAATCTCTCTGATAGGATCAACCTTAGGTTGAGATATAGTATGTGACATCCCAAAATTTGACCATAGTCGGGAAGTGGTTTCGGGACCGCTAAACCGAGTCACCGACATGTTCGAACATGATATTTATTGTCTAGAATATGTGAAAAATGCATGTGTGAATTTTTGATTCGTTGATTTAGTTAATTTGATTGTGAATTGAAAGAAAAAGGACTCATGTGAAAGGATTTAAATATATGTGGCTAATTTTAAGAGATTAATAAATGGATGAAGTAAAATAAATGGACTTGCATGTCAAATAGCCCATTCCTAAGGCTAGTGGCCGGCCATGTCAAGAGTGATGGGCAAGGGAAAACATGTTTCAAACATGTTTAGTTAATGGATTATGCTTGAAAGAATAAAGAAATGAAATTGAAAAAAAAAAGGGATATGATGAAAACAAAAGAGAAAAAAAAAGTGTCCATCCTCTCATCTTTTTCTTGCTTGGCCGAATATACTAAGAAGAAAGGGGGAAAAAGCTTGAGAAAAATCAGCCATGGGAGCTTACTAGACTAAGGTGTTTTGATACAAGAAGGTATGTTTTATGCCACTCTTGAAAATGCATGCATGATTTGGAGGATTGGTTCAAGATTTTCCTTGAATCTCGAATCGAAACTAGGTTGTTAGGTGAGTTAAATTTGACCATGAATGTTGTCTTCCTTGGTGAGTGTTTTGATGTTGTTGTGATGAAAGCATGGAGATGAGTGAGTTCGAATGTTTAACAAAAAGGAAATTTTGTGCCATTGAGTTCTTGTTGTTATGTGTGTGTGTGTGAATGAGTATTCGGCCATGCTATAGAATTTATGTTGCAAAATGATTAATGCTTAATGAGATGTATAATAGTACTTGTGAATGAGCTTGAGGGTATTTAAACAATTAGACATAAAAAGGGTGGTAATGAGGTTGAAAATGGTTGGATGGTTAATTGGGTAAGGAATGAAGCATTCGGCCATATGGGGTATGAATGGGCATAGGTGTTAAATACTTTGTATTGGAAATTTTGATAAATAAGTAGCAATAAATTAAGATGAGATTGAGTAAATTTTCAGCTTAGTTGTGCTAAGTATTCGGCAATAACCAAAATAATGCATGTGAATGCCGTATGTTTGTGTTTGATGGAGAGGTAAATTGTTTGATTCAGCTCAAGAGCAAAGGGGAACTAAATTGGACAAAGGAAAGGAGAAAGCAAACGAGTAGCCGATTTGGAACCGTTCTACCCCAAACAAGGTAAGTCGTTAAGCACATAAGTTTGATATTGCTCAAATGATTGGAAAATCTATGCAATTGTGTTTAATGGAATGCTATATATGTATGAATAAAATTGTATGTGTATGGAGTGATAACAATTGTTGAATGTAAAAGAAATAGTGAAATGTGTAGAAAGTTTGCTTCGGCACTAAGTGTGCGGGCAATACGTGTGTATGGTGACGAGATTGGCACTAAGTGTGCGTGCTGGAAATATATGGCACTATGTGTGCGATTCACTATGGCACTATGTGTGCGATTTACTATGGCACTATGTGTGCGATTTACTATGGCACTATGTGTGCGATTCACTATGGCACTATGTGTGCGATTCACTATGGCACTATGTGTGCGATTTACTATGGCACTATGTGTGCGATTTACTATGGCACTATGTGTGCGATTCGCTATGGCACTATGTGTGCGAACATAATAAGCACTATGTGTGCCACATTCGGTTGTGATTGAGCTACTAACTAGATATCAAAATTGGGATTGTACGGTGTATGCATAAAATTATCTAGTACATTGTTGTTCCAACTTGTGGAAACGGATCCAAATCGATTGAGCTGACTTGGCGTTTGAATTGGTTGAAGGACTTGGCATGAGATCGAACCAAAAATTTAAGAAATTGTAGTATAGATTGTTATGGTTGGAAACATCGATTTTGTATTATTTGTTTAATCACTTATGATTGTTATTGTTGGATGGTAGTGTAGTGCTTACGACTTACTGAGTTATGTACTCATTTGGTGTGCTTATTTGTTGTTTATTTAGGTTCTTGATCCATTTTGAGTGCTCGGGACTGTCATCGAAGTCATCACACCGTCTAGCGACTTTTTGGTATCTTCTTCTTAGATGGTTTAAGAAAACATTTCGGCATGTATAGGCTATTATGTTTTATTTGAACTTGGTATGTAAAATTTTGAATAGCCATGCGAAAATGGCTTATAAATGTTTTGAGCATAATGTTATAATCATTTGGTATGTATATGCTCATAAGAGGCATGGAAGTGTTTGGCAATGACCAGCCATTAGAATGGGTCATCATGCTTATATTTTGGACCATATATGAAAAAGGGGTGGTTGAATCATAGAAACTATGTGTTAGAGAAAGTCTATCCTAGAAAATGATGCTGGCAGCAACAGTGACATGGATGTGAAAAATCACTAAAAATAGTAGGAATGGAATTAAATAGTGAATAAATTATGTAAATGAACCTTGATGAATCTATTTTCATATGGAGGAAACGAAATGGTTATATGAGTTGTATGTTAAGAGATATTCGGGTTTTAGTGAAACAGGGCCAGAACGGTTTCTGGATTCCCTGTTCCGACTTTGAAAATTCATTATAAATTAACCAGAAATGATTAGGAGTCATACCATATATGTATAAATTCCTCTTTGAGTCTAGTTTCTATAGAAACAAACGACACCAGTATTTAAGCCCTGCACAGGGAGTTATTCGAGTTGTAACGCATGAAGGTCAGTGTAGTCGGCCCCTGTAACATGGGAGAGTTTAACTAATAAACTGTACTAATTGGCTTGACCAAAAATTCTAGAAAAAAATATGTAGATGGAAATATGAGTCTAGTTTCAGAAAAAAATTACAAAACTGATTTTCAAGTTGTAAAACTCAAGTTATGATTTTTGAAGCGACTAGTACACAGATTGGCAGCTTGTCTGGAACTTCTCAATAAGTGGTTTGAAGTCTGTTAACACCTCGTGTTCGACTCCGGCGTCGGTCTCGGGTTCGGGGTGTTACATAGTAGGTACAGGCAGAGTAGGTTAAGTCGGATGAACCATTTCAAGCTGTGGTTCTTGATTGTTTCCCTCAAACAGATCAACCAACTGAGTCATTATCTATTACCCATGTTATTGACAGTAGTAGCTTTTTCTTAGGTAGGCATATAATTTTCCATTTCCTCATCGGTGACTTTTCTAGAGCCATCATACATTTTCTTATCTCACTCCAAACAAAGAATTATCTCAATAAAAAGAATTAAAGACTAAGCAAAGGTGTATTATGCACAATAGGGGTGAGACACTGCCTTCATTGTTTCTAAGAATCGACTAAACCTTAGCTTTGATACAAAGCTTGTAACACTCCAAACCTGACCCTTAAGGAGGATCCAAGAATGTCGTGTCACTATATTAAAATCATTATCTTTAAATTTTTTTCTGTCACAAACTAACTTAAACTATAGTTCAAGCTAATATGAAATATAAACCATTTGTCGTACAAGACTAAATAAAATAGCACATTTTATTACCATAAACACTTCATTGAAATTTCATTAAAAATCACACTTTCATGAAAATAAGTTTAATTCCAAGATTCATTCTTCAAAATTAAACGTCTTGACATCACCCCATGTCATACGTAGTACAAAACATTAGAAATCTCGCAATAGCAATTGTCCTCTGGCGTAGCCCAACAACACTTCTTTTACTTCTACAGTAAGCCTGAAAATGAGAGGTAGCTAAGTAAGTTCAAAGAACTTAGTGAGTTCCCAGAGAAAACATATCAAATATTTAATAATACACCCAAATGGATCATTTTAAAGAGTCAAACAATCATACTATAAACCAGATGGCGAGTATTGTACATATACATCTTATATGCCCGTCACCTTCCCATTGGCGTATATAGTACACCCATAACACCATACAGACAAACTTTCTTCATGTTAACCACGTACCCATATACTTTAGTCAGAGCCATATCATTCATTTTCCCCTTTTGTGATTTGTCAATGTTTGCAACATATAATTATCCTACTAGAGGCTACACAACCATTTTCATGTATTGCGATTTGTCAGTTCAATGTACAATCCATTGAAGGCAATGCCATGAACATATTTTCCTTACTCATCATTTCCATGATTTAATTCATATCGTTCTTGCCAAAGTAGAAGGCAGGGGTTTAAAGATAAAGAATAGTTCTTACTCTTTAACACATACAAACCAAATCCAAACTAAAAACTCCAAACAACTATCATTCATATACAAAAATTTCTTCTTTATAGGGTATGAATACTTACCTTAAGCAAAATATAAACAAAGACATAACATACATGAAAGTAAGAAGGAACTTAATAGAAAGTGAAGCAGGTCTAAACAGCAGGACCTTTGCCTTTATCATGGGAACCTTTAAGAGTGTCTTGAGCTATAATATAGATAGTCAAACTTATCATATCGCTATACCATAAACTAAACATGCTTGCAAGAAGCATATCATAAAAACCAGAATCAAGAAGTTTTCTTCCTTACATACAAATCTAATACTAAAGCTTGCAGTGCTAAGATCATGTAAATAACCAAGAAAATAACCTAGAGTTCATCAATAGTTACCAGGATGCTAAAACGAATACAGTGAACCCAACTTCAAGCAAGTTTCTAGTCTTAAGTTTCAGATAGAGTGAGAGAAGAAAAAAATCTAGAAGGAAAATGGATGCCAAGAAGACGTAAAACTTGTCTAATTAGTCACTACTAACTTTACACAACTAAACACAGAAGCAAGGTTTAGTTGAAAAATCAAATTATCCCACTAACCCTTCCTTGATAACAGTAACTAAGGGCCAGTTTAGCATTACTTCTTAGAAGAACTTTTGAGGCCAAAAAGGACCTTGAGCAAAATATAAAATTTTTTGCTTTCTTTTGGCCAAATAAATGCTTTTGCAAAGCATTTTTTGTCCCAAAAGCACTTTTGAAAAGCTTAAAAGCATCTTGTTTAGCAATGCTTTTATGTTTTTTGTCCCAAAAAGTGCTTCTAAGAAGCAATGCTAAACTGGCCCTAAGTACTCTTACCATAATTTTATTCTAATCAACTATAGCAACTCAATTCCATTCTAACCAGTTCTCATTAGAATAACTAAATCATCCTACCAGAATAATAGATAATTCTATCAAATTATGAACTTAGCTTAAACGCCTAAATAAATGGGGTGTTGTATACTCTCCAGGAGAGTCCACAATCTATCGAGCTCCCCAAACACAAGATTCACCAGTTAGTGCAATCACAGAATCTTATACTTAGTCAAAACTAATACCTTACCCACTCAGAATATACTTTGTACACCAAATTTCAAAAAACAGTAACCAAATACTAGGACTTTGTCAGGTGGACTGTTATATCATGTGGTGTGTGCATGTAAAAGAAATAGAGGGAAATATTAGCTCACTGGTTGTCTAGTGTTTAACTAATACTAAGCGGTATTATATGGTTGGATCGTAATACAGAAAGAGAACTTATATTAGTAGATAAATCTAAATATGTCCTTAGTCTAATTAGAAATGAGCAAACCAATTAAAAAACTAATATGTAATCTATCAAGTCTAATTTGGGATATGTTTTGTCTTGGGTGTCGGAGCAGATGACTCGTAGAAGATATAGACATAAATGTGACTGATTTGACTGACAGTACATCAAACATGATCCAAGAAAAATAGATCCTGAATTCGTTTATGGATTTATTCACTTGTAACATTCATAGTGTGGCATACCTTAATCCTGAGTGGATGATGGACTATGCATGCATGACTCGTACACTTTGATGTAAGCAAAGCTTGAGTTGAAATAGATAAGGAACCGAAAGCTAGTGCATTTGTTATGTAACTTCTACACTATGTAGAATCATTCACAATAGGGGAAATTCATAGCCTAAGACATGGGTAAATGATATCATTTCATTGGGCTTACATGATTGATGAACAGTAAATGTGGCCACGAGTCAAAATATAAAAAGGGTGAGGTCATGTTAAATTTATAATGATTTTTTTATGGTAGACCTCTACAAGCCCTCTCAGTTCCTTCTGTAAATCGAACATATTTGTTTGAGCTAAATTCAAAAAAAAAGTATTGAATTAGATTTTTTTATTGTAAATCATAAAATATTTATTCAATATATTGAAAATTATATGTCCATTTTGATATACGATAAAAGAAATAATAGTTACCTTAGAATTTAAAAGTCTTTAAATTTAAAAGTCTTTACTTGTTTATTAAAGAGGTTGTGCATATAAAAGAGAGGAAATTATTAGTATCTTTGAACTTCAGAGTGCTACTTGTTAATTAGAGAGAGTTTGTAGTTGTTGGTCAAGTTTTTGGAAGGCCTCTTTAGCATTTTCTAGGTCATAAATAAAAGATAAAAGTAAACTATGTAAGAAACCCATGTTGGACAGAAGAAAAAATGAAGCAAGAATATGGGAAAGTATAGTTAGATGGAAGAAGATCAAGGAAGAAGAAAGGGTTTCAAAATTATGAGATGGGGAAGATGCATGATTGAAGCATTGAAGAATGTCAATACTGAATTTAAAACTTAAAATTATATCTTTAACCCAAAATGACGTAGTTTTGCTTAATTAGTTTTTTAGATATTCGAGTTGTCAAAATTCAACTCAACTCGAAATTAAAAAAATCATTTTGCTTATTTGAGTTCACTAAAAAAACCAAACAAGTTGACTTGATTAACTCGAAATTTGAAAATTTTCTATTTTGTGAGTCAGATTGAGTTTTGCTCACATCTACTCATTCTTAGGCATTCTTAGGCATTATTGGTGAGAATTTTGGACTTATATGAGTGTGAAGAGAGTGAAAGCATACTTGATGTAATTTGAAACGAAGAACTTAAGTTCTTTATATATGCTTCAAACCCCTCTTACCCTTTTCTCCCTTAGCGATGAAGGATATAGTGCGAATTATTTTCAAAATATCTCACTTTTCCCACAATCCTCCTACATATTCCAAAAGAATTCATTATGTAAATTAAAATTCTCACCAATACCATTATACCCACAATATTATTATTAAACTTAGTTGTGCGCTTATAGACCATGCGAATGCCTAGATTTTCATGACTAAGTTAGAGATTTTGCCATAAATCTAATAGGAGCGGCTTCACTTCACACTCATATAAATTAATCCATCAAGTATACACTACAACCTAATACCACAATCTATAGTGCCTTTCAAAATATTTCATTAATTTGACTACAATAGTCAAATGCTCATGACTTAGGGTTATGCATGTATCTACTCAATCATAATACATGGTATTCTATATTAGATTGAATAAAAATCATGAAATGCATCAGAATATCAATAATTTGTGCATAGTCATATTGAGCAACATGGTCTTCCCTAATTTACTTCAATTTGGTTATAAAATTCTCAATATAATGTTTTTTTTTATGATAACATAACATTTCATTATGATTTGAACACTTAATATAATACTTGATTCCCCATATCTTTCATATAAAATTTATATGCAAGAAAACTCTTTGTTTCAACTCATTTTAGCATTAAAAATAAGCATATAAATTTTATAATGATGGACATATATATAATGCCACGTTGAATATAACAAATGAACATGCAATTAGATTTTTTTATTTATACCATTTTCTTAGGTTTAACTAGACACACCCTAAAATTTAAATTTATAATGTGTCTTATAAAAAATCTGATATTTAACTACCATGAAAATCTCGGCAAATATTCACATATTCATGGAATTCAACTTAACATGCTTTAAACACACATTTCAAAGCAATTTTTTTTCAATTCATTTCTCCATATCATATAATCAAAATTTCACATTTCTTTTTAACATGTTTGTCATTAATTTCAAACTTTTTTCCGTATCAGTATGCAGCATAACAAATACATGCATTTCACACATCAGTTTCCCACACACATGTTTAATCTTCACTTATCAAGATACTTTGTTTTCGAGAATCAATTAAGCACTCGTTTTGCATACATGATTTCAATAATTTCATTGATTCACATTCCCAATTCACTTATAAGCTATTTTGTCTATATTAATCAAGAATTCACTATTTCCATTTTCACATATACCAATTCAAACATAGTTTCATATTCCCATCAACTATCAATGTCAAGCATTCATTTCAATTTCAATCATAGCCAAAATTTTTTCCACCAACTTTTTCATATTTACCAAATGAATGTGAATATGCCAATTTCTTTTATCAATTCATATTCTTTAAAATTTTCACCATAGGTGATTTCAATCTTAATTAATCTAATTTCTACATAAAATCAATGTCGTATTGAATTTGTATAGTTAACATTATGCTTATTCCAAATTAACAATTTTCAAATACCTTCAACTTCATCATAAATCATGTAATTTCAAGTTTATCAACAATGCCAAGTTCAATATAATAGCTATTATTTCAATCATGATTTTTACTTGGTCTATTTCCAATTGTTTTAATATACCATGTTAATATCTTGTTCATTAACTCTTATTTGGATTCTATGTATTTTTGCAGACATCGTAAAAATTAATTAATAAACTCCTTTGTTATTAGTTACTAATCTAATTTTATATTTTGCAATTTATACTAATTCATTATTATTTTTGAAATTTCTCATTTTGGGTAACATTCACTAAAATTTCATAACCATCACATTTCTATTTTTCATTAAAGCTTTCAAAACACTTAATATTAAAGGGATTAAAAATCTAAAAGCACTTAAAACTCAATTCAATTTAACAATTATAATAAATAATTAAATATACTTATATATAAATTCATGCAATATCCAAATTATTGAAACGATTAATCATAAGAATCAATAAAGAAAACAAATGACCAACATTAATTATTCATAAATATTTAGTAAAATAATTTGCAATTACAATAGCCCTATCAAAGTATATTTTTTTATCATTAAGACTTTATTTGACTCAAAGGAAACTTTTTTAGTCCAACTTTTCCTAGTAGCCCAACAAAAGCTAAAATAGTTTGAATATTAGAAACATGAAGTATCTGGTTGAAGGCTAAGTTTCAGATGTAAGTTTGAGAAAAACTTTGCCTTTCCCAACGATGTGTACATTCCATGAATTTGTAAGATAAACAACTAGTTCCTATTCCTCCACTTAGGAGTAAGACACTGACTTGCCTCAAATGTACTTCTCAAAAATAGATTTAAATTAATTAAAAATGTGAGTACTTTGTAAGCATTGAATCAAGTTATAAAATAGTTTTGTTTACAATAAAATACGCAAGTACACCAACAATCATGTCCATAGGGATTAATAACAAATGTCAAATTTATCCAAAATTATTAACTTAATAATAAAATGATTACCAATCAAATTGAAATTTAAATTATCAACACTAGTCATTAGAAAAATTCTAATCAAATTTACTTAGGAAATTCGAAATTCTACATGAATCTAAATTGACTCTTTCTCTTTTATTTATCAAACACTAGGAAACTATGGTTCGTTGTTCCGTTGAATATTTATAGGATGACACACTACAGTAAAACAGGTTTTTAGCGGCATTTTTTTGTCCTATAACGGCGCTTATAAGAGACACAAAAAGCGCCACTAAATTTTGTGACATTTATGTTGAAAAATGCCGCTATAGAACATGATCTTTTGCGGTGCTTCTCGCAAAAATGCCACTAAAGAACATGATCTTTAGCGGCGCTTTTTCTACAAATGCTGCTAAAGATCATGTTCTATAGTGGCACTTTTTTTACAAACGCCACTAAATATAATGTTCTTTAGCAGCGTTTTTATGAGAAGTGTTGCTAAAGATTATGTTCTTTAGTGGCATTTTTAGTAGAAGCGCCGCTAAATACCATGATCTTTAACGGCGTTCATGAGAGAAAATACCACTAACTTTAGCAGAATTTATCAGCCCATTTTATTTCATATAGAACCCGAATTTTCAACATATTTTCTTGTAACATCAAATCCAATCAAAAACTTCAAATCTAAATGATACTATCATGAAACATAGAAAATGCCATTTTATTTCATACGATCTAAATTAATAAATGAAATAAAAAAAATATATTAAAAAGTTATATATTCTCACAATAAGAAAACAAAAGTCTAAGATGGCTGATTCTGCGATTGATTTTACTGAAACATCTTCATCATATTTTGAAGCTGTTGCTGGAGTTCGTCATACTTTCTTGTTGCCTCTACTTTAACTTGTACCTGGAGTTCATCATATTTTCTTTGAGCCTCTACTTCTCTCGATGCCGCCTCTGCCTTAAGTTGAGCAATTTCCTTAATTGTGCTCACTTGCATCTGAGCCATCTGGTCTCTGAACTTCAGCTTGAGCCTGATTCCCCGAAGGCATGTATTACTGCAAGCTAGATCCAAAATATTGGGTTGGGTTAACAAAAGATCCTTGAAATCAAACTCGGCGATACCTTTCAGGACCCAAAACTTCAATAATAATTCAGTTATCAATGTCATCCAGATTAACAGAACTATCACTTGAAGCGATCGCTTCATACTCAGCCTTTTTATCCTTTAGTTTCTCCTAATAAATCAATAAAGAGTTAGAAAAGAAATATATAATCAAATAAATGCAACATAACTTGGCATTATTTGTATTACAAATGACAAATTAAACCATTATAATTAAACATGATAATTATATTGGATAGTTCAATTATACAAGACGTCAAGGCGGAAAGATCTTCTCCAAGTTGCATAAAGTCAAGGCGGCTCGATCTTGTACTTTCTCAAGTTCTTCAACAATAAAAAATTTGCCACAAATAGCTTTCATTATATTGCATAGTTCAATTATACAAGACGTCACCTTTTTTTACATACAACACCATAAAGTAACTGGCAATAAATCTTTCATCAAGATGTGATAATCATGTGATTTTAGGGAATATAGTCTTTGATCTTTAAGACTCATACATCAAGATATATTTGATGCATACGCATTTAAGACTTTCATATCCTTCAACACCGTGCAAAACACTTCTTTTTCATTCTTCGACATTGGAAAAATAAAAGGCGACAACTGAGATTTTCTATTTGGATGTAATTGGGGATGAAGATCACACGCCGAATTCCTATGTCAAATAGATCAAGTCGATTCTGAAGATTGTTTTTTGATTTTCTATCGACATTTAGAATTGCCTCGGTGATGTTCTTGCAAGCATTCTTTTTCATTATGCATGACATCAAGATTGTGTCGCAAAATGTGATGCTCCCAATAAGACAACTAAAATAAAAAACTTCTTTTTTTCCACAAGTTCTCTTCATTAGGATCATCCTCTTCATCCTCTTCATCATCACTCTGTCGGTCAACATCTCCAACATACGCCTTCCTCGGTCTTCTCTTTGTTTGCGTGTTGGGTGGTTGATTCATCTTCCTACAACTAAAATTGATATCTTTTAACATGAACAAGATTTCAAATCTAATGGTATACTCAGGAGCTTCTCTGAACTCTTCAGTACTATAAAATAGAGTACTCTAAAATCTAAATCTATGATTTCATCTAACCACTGACAATGCCCCATATAAGAGAACTTCTTCCCATTATATAGCCACTACGAACATATTTGCAGAACACAACAAGGACAAGCATAACGTCTTTTGGCACTCTAACCAGAGAAATTGGCATAATTCAGGAAATCATTAATAGTCCAAAACAAAGCTGGATGTAAATAAAAGTTCTCCTTTCTTAAGACATCATATGTTTCAACACCCGCCCATAACTATTTCAACTCTTCAATAAGTG
This sequence comes from Gossypium arboreum, assembly GCF_025698485.1. Taxonomy (NCBI): domain Eukaryota; kingdom Viridiplantae; phylum Streptophyta; class Magnoliopsida; order Malvales; family Malvaceae; genus Gossypium; species Gossypium arboreum. The sequence goes on from NC_069080.1 coordinate 64,781,720, forward strand.
GCTGAATATAAATGTCAATATCATTCCCAAGACCTTTCTCTCCAGGAATAATCATAGATAAGATAGAAGAAAATTGTTTTATGCAAATCCACGGAGGCAAACTGTAAGGAACAAGCACTACAGGCCAAGTAATGTACTAAGTACTTATGATTTTTAAAAGATTAAATCCATCAGATGCTAGCCTAAGCCTCACATTCTGAGGATCACTTGCAAAGCTTGGAAATTTACTGTAAAATGATTTCCAAGCTAAAGAATTAGTAGGATGCCTTAATAATCCATCATCGGATCGTTGATCATGATGCCACCTCATAGACTCGGCTGTCTTTGATGACATGAAAAACCTTTGAAGCATTGGCATTAGTGGAAAATATCGTAAATCTTTACTTGCTTCGTTCTTAACTGTGCCCCACCTTCATCTTTATTGACATCTTCTGCATACCTATTCATCCAATGAGGTTTACCGCAAACATGACAAGCCTATTGGTTTTTTCGATTAGCCTAATAGAACATGCAGTCATTTGGGCAATTATGAATTTTGTCGTACCCAATGCCTAAATCTTTTATCAATTTATTCATATCATTGCATGATGAAGGGTCTTTGCAAACGGAAACATATCTCTCAAAAACTCTAACAGCAGTGTAAAAGAGTTTCCGATCCACCCTCCAAAACATTTTAAGTGAAAAAAACGAATGCAAAAAGACAATTTTGAAAATTTCGATCCGTCACAAAGTTATTCGTTCATTTTATTAAGTAACTTGTAGAACTTTGCTGCTTCTCCATTTGGATCTTCGTCAGGTGTACTTCTTCCCGTTTCTGTAAAAGCATTTCCACCAATATCACAATTATCGGATGAAATAATTTCAGGTGGAAACGATTGCAAACCATGACTGTGCATATTAAATGCATCCTAAAACATACCTTCCATGTCATTTTCTCTAACAGACTGATGGTAAGCATTATGAGGATAAATCAGATTAATCGTTGAAGAGGTTCTACAAGGTGTACACTCTCCATGGAAAAATCTATTTTTTTATACCCTCGAATAAAGCCATCAACAATTAGATGTTGTAGACAACTTCACGAATATGCCAATTCATGTTGCCTCACTTCTTACACGGCCCAAGAATCATATTCTCTTGGCTTGCATTTTGAAATGCAAAATTTTGAAAAGTTTGTACTCCATTTCGATAGTCGTTGCTTACCCTTGACAAATTCATCCAACTCCTATCCATTTCATAGTTCTTGAAGTCTAAAGTTGACAATAAATCAAAGTTACTTAAGTGTTCTAAATAGATTTAAATCATGTCATTGTACTAAAATACATAATATATATCAAGTATCAAGTATCTAATTATTTAAAATATATATATTAGTGACAACATATTACACTTGGATACTCCAAATTCGCTATAAAAATTTACCTTGAAGATTTAATGCATTGTATTTTAATGGGTGTAAACTAATTCGTAAGTTGTTTATTTATAAGAATAATTAAGAGTAGGGAAAAACAATAGTTGTTTATTTGAAAGGGTGATTTTATATATTTTGATCTAAAGTTTTATGTAAGTTATGATATGATATATATTTTCTATATTCTTTAAATGTTTATGTAACTTATGATAATCATTAACTTTAAATGGTTATGATTATCATTTTTATCACCTTTATGTTTACTATACTTAAAAGACAAAAATTAACAAATTAATCAAAATTGAGTTAATTTGATAAAACACAAATTTAAAATTAAAAGAGTCAAAATAATTAAATGAATGATTAATCGAAAATTAATTAATTATTCATAGAATTATTATGAAATACGATTATTTATTTATTAAATTGAAAATTAATTAATTACTCATAAAATTATTATGAAATATGATTATTTATTTAATTAATAAAAATTAATTAATTATTCATAGAATTATTATGCAATATGATTAATTAATTAATTAATTGAAAATTAATTAATTATTCGTAAAATTATTATGAAATATGATTATTTATTTATTTAATAAAATTAATTAATTATTCATAGAATTATTATGAAATATGATTATTTATTTAATTAATTGAAAATTAATCAATTATTCATAAAATTATTGTAACACCTCAAATTCTAGGCTAGAAGTTTTAAGGTTCGTGGGTATGGTCAGCGAGTAGGTTGTGCTATTGTGTTTAGTTGTGCGTTTAAGTGACAGAATGGGCCTGCTAGTCTAGTGATTGTGTGAGTATTAGTGTACCTTTGGGTTTTGGGTTCAAGTCTTTAGGTGTGCATTTTAAGTGATATATTTTGATTTTGTTAAATAGCAAACTAATTTTAAGTTTTAGATTAATAATTAGTTTTATTATTAGGTTTATTTTCATTTTTCTTTTTTTTTGGTCACTGCTTGTTTTTCACGTTCTCCTCTCCCTTTCCCTTGCTGGGGGTTTTCTTTTTCTCTGTTTTCCTCTTCTTTTGTTTTTGGGAAATGATTTTTACTTGCGGATCTTGGATAGTTTCGTTTCCTTGTCGTCCATCGGTGTTGGGACATCGTTAATTGCAAATCAGCTGTGGGTGCTGAACTTTTCTATTTAGTTTTGAATATTGAATTGATTTTGGATAATTCGACATAATGAGTGTGTTCTGCACAGTGTAATTTGATACTGAATCGCTTTGAAATTTGACAACTCTATTTGTGTGATTTGGTAGTGAGAAATTAAGGTTTGTATTGGCTTTATATGACATAGAATTGGCTTATTATGGTGTGATTCTAAAATAATTGATTAGGGGGTTATTTTACTGATCGAAAAATGAGATTTCGGGTCAATTTCGGTGTAGTTTCATGACGACACGGGTGTGTTCCCCCACACATGGCTGTGTGCTTTTGGGATTTAGGGTTTCTAGGCTAATTTGGGTGCCATACGGCCGTGTGGCCGATTTGGGGATTTTTGTTGATTTGCGCACGGCTGTGTTCCCTGGGCACATGGGCATGTGTGTTTGGGAATTAGAGATGTACTGTTTTGCTGTCACACAGTCTGGCCACACGACTGTGTAACTGATTTGGGGATTTAGGGATCCCACATGGGTGGGTGTTTTGGACACACAGCCGTGTCTGGTGGGCACATGGACGTGTGAGACCCTCACATGGCCGTGTCTACACTATATTCTATTTTAGCACAATTGGACAGTGAGTTACACAGCCTATTCACAAGGCCGTGCGCCTTCCTCCGCACGACCTAGGTTTTTCTACACGACCGTATGGTCCTAAGTTATTTGTTATTGGTTTTGAGAATGTTTTTTATTTGAAAATGTGTCTGTATGTCGCAACCCTTGGCTAATCTTCAGTGGGGGTATTTAGGATTCTGAATGGGCCTTCGGCTTATGTGTTATTTGTGACTGTTGTGTGACATGATTGATTCTGAACCCGATTTGTTGGGTATGTGAAACACCCCTTACCCGTATCCAAGGCTGGAACAGAGTACGAGGCATTACCAGACTTAACAATACACATAGACGAAAACCGGGCCATAAAATTTCATTTAATTCAAAACTTTTCGAACACATGCATAACAAACAAAGCTAACTATATCATCACATCAAAACATAGGACATGGCACGATTAATTAAACTTATAAACCATAATGGATAAGGACCACATCTCATGATTTTATACAATAACTCAATGCGGTGACACGTATGGTCAAAATCATAATAAAATACATATCACAAACCAACTTCCTATACATGCCACTCACTTGATATTTCTAATATTTGAATTAATTTTCCCAAAAATGATAGTTTGATAGTGTGATTTTGCCTCCGACGATCTCCAACCCCGAGCCGACCTACCAATACTAAAGAAATGGAGAGGATGGGTAAGCTTTACGCTTAATAAGTTCATATGAAAATAATAAGCAATTACTACCATGCTTTTCAAGAATAAACACTATAACTGTACAATTACATATATTCACGACAGGCTGTTTTCTAGAGTCCCGGTGTTAAAAAAATCATATCTCAAGTTAAAAAACTCAAAATCTAATTCTGTAAATTTTCTATGAAACTAGACTCATATGTATACTTAATAATTGTTTCCTAGAATTTTTGGTCAGGCCATTTAGTACAGTTTATTAGTTAAAGTCTCCCCTATTTCAGGGTGTGACTACTCTGACCCCTGTCCACTACGAACCGAATTTCTCCCTGTACAAAATTCCAATGACCATGCCGTTTGTTTTCCTTAAAATTAGATTCAATAAGGAATCCATGCATGTAAGTTATGACTCTCAATAGTTTTTTTACATTTTATGGTGAATTTATAAAGTCATAATAGGGGATTTCGAATTCATTCAGACCCTATTTCACAAGAATTCAAATATCACACAATATAGAATTCTTTTGCTTCCCTTGTTTCTTTCATGTGAAAATAGACTCATTAATATTTATTTCCATAATTTGTTTTAAATTTAATTCAACTTACACAATTTTTTGTGAATTTTCAAAGTCATGCACTGCTGCTGTCTAATACTGTTTTACTACTGAAGTTCACTTTTACTCAATTTTACTTAATCCATTCCATTTTACCGAGGTTCGCTCAAATATTGAGCATATTGCTTATAAATTCAAATAAACATATACTTGCACTTGTTCAGCACATAATCACTTCCACATGTATTTTCATTTAATCGATTTCCCGTTAAACTCATCGGAATAATAACAGATACACAATTGCCTGCACATTTTCCCATTTCCACACTTGTAGCCGAAGTTATCTGGTACGCATAGTAGCCTGCACTTAGTACTACACATGCGACCAATAATCTGGTACATGTAGTAGCCTACACTTAGTACTACACACATGATCACAGTTTTTGGGTACGCATAGTAGCCTGCACTTAGTACTACACATGCGACCAATTATTCGCTACACGTAGTAGCCTACACTTAGTACTACACACGTGACCTCACAATAGTTCATTTGTATCGTTTCTATTCCGAAGGTTCAACCGAGAAATTCCTCACTTTTCAACATTTTACTAAATTTTCCATAATCAATTTAAATTCATAACTTACATCAAATAACCATTTGATAGGCAGCCACATTTCATATGATATCAAAATATAATAACATAAAAAGAATCGATAGATTATTTATGTACGAACTTACTCGAAGTGTTGATCTCACTATCCATAGTACCAATTGTCCATTCATAGTATAATAAGACACAACTCAAATATCAAATCAGCTTTTAAGAATTTACATAACATATATCACATATTTCATATATCACTTGTCATGTATCATCATTTTTTTTTTTACATTTCATGTAACATTCTTTCATGTCATATTTCCACATCATAAACACCATTCCATCAACTTTTCCAATATATTAAATCATACAATATATGAAATAATAGTAAGAAATGTAATTCAAACATAACATTGCATTATTATTATCATACGAGCTTACCTCGATCCAGAAACAACAATTTACCATTTTAGTCCATAACCTTGTATTTTCTCGATTTAAGCCTGAATCTCGATTTCCTTCATCTATAATATCACATTTAGCCTAATAATTAGTCACACTATTCATACGGGTCCAAAAATCATTTTTTAAAAATTTTCATTTTGACCCCTAAACTTTTGCATATTTGCACTTTTTCCCCAAGGTTCAGAAATTAAACTTCATCCTAGTTTCTTATGTTTTATGAAATTCTGATCATTTTTCCCTTCTATGGCAACATCAAATTCTCACTCTAACATGTACTTATGACTATTAGGTATTTTTACTGATTAAGCCCTTTTTCTCGTTTTCACTTAAAACCGAGTAGCACAAGTTGTCTAACATAATTTAAAACCTCATATTCTATCATAAAACACAAAAATACACAAATTTCACCTATGGGTATTTTTCCAAATATGAACCCTAGGTTGAATTATTGCTAGCATAAGCTAAATCAAGTTACCAGGACCCAAAAACGTAAAAATCATTAAAAACGAGGCTAGAACAGACTTACAATCGAGCTTGGAAGCTTGGAAACCCTAGACATAGAGTCTCCCTTGGTATACACGTTCATGGTGAAGAAGATGAGCAAAATTGGCTTTTAATTTTGTATTTTAATTCATTTTACCCCTAAATGACCAAAATGCCCTTACTACTAAACTTTCCAAAAATTCCATTCATGTCCAATATTTGTCCATAAACTTTGAAATTGGTCAAATTTCTATTTAAGACCGCCTAATTAATATTTCAAATCAATTTCATACTAGAAACTTCTAGAATGCAGGTTTTGCAACTTATTCAATTTTGTCCCTAACTTCAAATTAAGCACTTTATGCATAGAATTTCTTCACGAAATTTTCACACAATCATGCAATCATATCATAGACCTCAAAATAATCATAAAATAATTATTTCTATCTCGAATTTGTGGTCACAAAACTACTATTTCGATCAGGCCCTAATTTGGGATATTACAGTATGTGTGCATATCTGCTTCTGTCTGATTGTCTATCGATGTGTTCACCATTTTTGTGAGATTGTATGCATACATGCATTTGTATAAAATAAATCTTTGGGTTGGTTGTGAAGAGAAGGTAGACTGATTCTAATTTGATCTGGTAGTTCTTCTTCAATTTATTCGTCTGACAATGGTTTACCGACTTTGTATCGCATGTACGTCGACTTCTCGCCATCGTTATCCGATCTAGCGCTTAAACTACAACATGACTATATAGCAAACTATCGCATTGCACTCTACTGCATATACGCCAGCCCTGCTGCGTATTAATATCTGAATGGCTTAGTCCACATGCATGGTGTGTAGGGTTGATGGGCCTTTCGAGGTCCTATGTGCTGTGTTTGGTTGGATGAGCTTAATTAGCTCTTATGGGGTGTGATCGAGGGATGGAGAGTTGTGTTGGCTGGACGGGTGGGTTTTGTTAATTGATTGCATTCATACGCATTTGTTTGAGTATTCTGGGTGAAGATTATTTGACTGCAGTCTGTTTGACTGAATAACACATGTGACTGAATATTTGTGTGGGACATAGGGTGCTTAAATTGTTTCCTTCTGTTGGGACGTTTGTTCCAAGTTCACTTTATGGTTCTGTGTATATCTGTGCGTATGTTTTGCTTTCGAACCGATTTCTAAAAATTTGTTATTATACATCTGGAACTCACACTGAGCTCATGTAGCTCACCCCTTAGTGTTTCCCCTTACAGGTACATTTCTGAACTCTAACGCTAGACTTGGTATGCGGATGTCTCGGACAGGCACGCTTACAAATAAAATAACTGTTCTACTTTTGATTTCCATTTTGTTATACCGTTTTGAACTATAAGATTTTACTAAAACTGTGGTACAAGTTCTATTTTTTTTTTGCTCAAATCTTACTTTGTTCATAAAATTAAACTTAACCGTAATTTTACGGATTGAGACTTAGAAGATTAAATGTTCTTGCTTCGTAAAGTGATAAGTATGAATGTATTGGAATTTGAGATAATTTGTTTTGTAAATTTTCCTACGATCACTTCGGTGATCAATGTAACATCCATGATTCGGTCTAAACTTCTAGGCCTAGGTTAGGGTGTTACATTCAGAGTCAGGTTTGTAAGAACTTGACCTGCGGTTCTACGTATCCGTGTCCGCACGTGGTTGTTTTAAAAAAATGCAGAGAAACTTTACCACAGTAAGTTGAAATGATTTGTGTTTTGGAAATGTTTTACGAAAATAAGATGTCTAAGACTCCGATGATGGTCCAAGTGAAAATTCAAAACTGTAAGATTAGAAATGTAGATTTTGTATTTATTTGGTGTTCATTTTCTGAAAATATAGATATATTGAGCTAACAACAGGAAGGATATGGATTTTGAAGGTAAGCAATATCGCAAGGAGTTGTCTGCTTCTCTAGGACGTGTATTTGTTCAAGAGTCAAGGACAGTGCGATTCTGCCAACTTCGCGTAGCGATAACCCAGAGTTTGGTACTGAGGCATTGTCTTGGATAGTGAGGGAAGTGCTAGAGAAAGTGTTTGAGGCTAGGATAAAGGGGACTAGTGAAACATTTCAATCTAGGTGCGTAGATTGTAGGAAGAAAAGAGATCGCAGTCCTCTGAGGTTGGAGCCTCGTTCTATGAAGCATGTTAGAACATATTTGAGTGGCAATAACAGTTTTACGGTGGGTGACGGTAGTGGTGTGAGTGCTCCATTTTGTAAGCATTGTAGGAAGTGACATCCGGGCAATTACTGGAAAAAGGCGGGAGCATGTTTTTAATGCAGGTCCATAGAACATTGGATTAGGGACTGTCCTCGGTAATTTTGAGACAGGTATGGTGGTGAATGTTTCGATGTTTTGATTAGAGCATAGTAACAGTGTGTGATAAGACACAAGTGTGTATCTGCTTCAGTGGCTAAGTGTTCTAGGTGTGTATGAGAGGTCTTGAGTTCAAGTTTAGGATGGTAGTGTTTTGGGACTAGAGTGCGCAGCGGGAGCGTAGTGGTTTAGCTTGTGTTATACCACTATTCTGTTAGTTGGAAATTTCAGGGACGAAATTTCTTTAAGTAGGGGTGAGTTGTAACACCCTAAATTTTGGGCTAGAAGTTTTAAGGTTCGTGGGTATGGTCAATGACTAGGTTGTGCTATACTGTTTAGTTGTACGTTTAAGTGATAGAATGGGCCTGCTAGTCTGGTGGTTGTGTAAGTATTAGTGTACCTCTGGGTTCTAGGTTCGAGTCTTTGGGTGTGCGTTTTAAGTGATACATTTTTATTTTGTTAAATGGAAAACTGATTTTAAATTTTAAATTAATAATTAGTTTTATTATTAGAATTTTTTTTATTTTTCTTGTTTTGTTTATTGCTTGTTTTTTACATTTTCATCTCATTTTCCCTTACTAGGGGTTTTCTTTTTCTTTGTTTTTATCTTCTTTTGTTTTTAGGAAACGATTTTTGCTTGCGAATCTTGGAGAGTTTTGCTTCCTTCTTGGAGAGTCGGTGTTGGGACATCATTAATCACAAATCAAGTGAGGGTTTTGAATTTTCTTTTTAGTTTTGAATACTAAATTGATTTTGGATAATTTGACATAATGAGTGTGTTCTCCTGACCGTAATTGCATCAATCGCTTTGAAATTCGACAACTCTTTTTGTCTTATTTGGTATTGAGAAATTGAGGTTTGTATTGGCTTTATATGGCATAAAATTGGCTTATTATGGTGTGATTATGAAATATTTGATTAGGAGTCATTTTACTGATCGAAAAATAAGATTTTGGGTCAATTTCGGTGTGGTTTCGTGACCACACGGGTGGCCACATGGGATTGTGCCCCCACACACAGCCGTGTGCTTTTGGGATTTAGGGTTTCTAGGCTAATTTGGGTGCCACACAGCTTAGCCATAGGGTTGTGTTACCAATTTGGGGATTTTTGTCGATTTACAAACGGTCGTGTCCCCTAGGCACACGGGCTTGTGTGTTTGGGAATTAAAGATTTAGTGTTTTCGCACCACACGGTCTAGCGGCACAGTAATGTGGCTGATTTAAGGATTTAAGGATCCCACATAGGCGTGTGTTTTGGGCACACGGCCATGTCTGGTGGGCACATGGGCATGTGAGACCCTCATACGGCTGTGTCTGTACTCTAATCTATTTTAGCACAATTTGATAGTGAGTTACATAGCCTATTCACACGGCCGTGTCCCTGGTTCACACAAGCATATGCCTCTATCACACGGCCGTGTGCCTCCCTCCACATAGGTGTTTTGACCTCCACATCGCCTACGTTTATCCACACGGGTGGAGCACTCGGCCGTGTTGTCCTAAGTTATTTATTACTGGGTCGGAGAATGTTTTTGATTTAAGAATGTGTCTATATGTCTCAACACTTGGCTAGTCTTCAGTGGGGGTAATTAGGATTCTAAATGGGGCTTCGATTTATGTGTTATTTGTGACTTTGTGTGAGAAGATTGGTTCTAAACCCGATTTATTGGGTATGTGTGCATATCTGCTTCTATCTGATTCTCTACCGATGTGTTCACCATTTCTGTAAGATTGTATGCATACATACATTTGCATAAAATAAATCTTTTGGTTGGTTGCGAAGAGAAGGAACACTTATTTTGATCTGATCTGGCAGTTCTTCTGCAATTTATTCGTATAGCAGTTTACCACAGTGTACCACATGTACGCCAGCTTTATTGCATACTATTATTTGATCTGACAGTTTAAACTGCAACATGATTGTACAGTGAACTACTGCATTGCACTCTACCACATATACGCCAGCCCTGTTGCGTATTAATATCTATGTGGCTTAGTCCACATACATGGTGTGTAGTGTTGGATGGGCCTTCCGAGGTCCTATGTAGTGTGTTTGGTTGGATGATCTTAATTAGCTCTTATGGGGTGTGATTGGGGGACGGAGAGGTGTGTTGGCTGGACAGGTGGGTTTTGTTAATTGATTGCATTCATACGCATTTGTTTGAGTGTTCTGGGTGAAGTTCATTTGTCTGCATTTTGTCTGACTGAATAACTCATGTGACTGAATATCTGTGTGGGAAATGGTGTGCTTAAATTATTTCCTTCTATTGGGACGTTGGTTCCAAGTTCAGTTTCTAGTTTTGCGTATATCTGTGTGTATGTTTTGCTTTCGAACCGATTCCGAAAATCTATTGTTATACATCTAGAACTCACACTGAGCTCATATAGCTCACCCCCTAAGTGTTTCCCCTTATAGGTACGTTTCTGAACTTTGACGTTGGACTTGGTATGCGGATGTCTCGGACAGGCACGCTTACAAATAAAGTAACTATTCTACTTTCGATTTCCATTTTGTTATACTGTTTTGAACTGTAAGATTTTACTAAAACTGTGGTACAAGTTCTGTTTTGTTTTCTGCGCAAATCTTGCTCTGTTCATAAAATTAAACTTAACCGTAATTTTACGGATTGAGACTTATAAGATTAAATGTTCTTGGTTCGTAAGGTGGTAAGTATGAATGTATTGGAATTTGAGATATTTGTTTTTGTAAATTTTCCTATGATCACTTCGATGATTAATGTAACATCCGGGATTCGATCTAAACTTCTAGGTCAGGTTTAGGGTGTTACAATTGTTATGGTATATGATTATTTATATAATTAATTAAAAATTAATTAATTATTCGTTACATTATTTTGAAATATGACCCAGCTTTTTGTGTCAACCCACGTGATCTTATCATCTCTTAAGTAACCCACACAATTAACTTGGTTTCATTATATAAAAAGGCGATGGATTATCAGTATCATTAGGAATATTTGGGTTTTAAATATAAAACATGTATTTAGTTAGTAGAGAGAAAAAACTAGAATTTTGGAATGCTTGGATTGAGATGGGAAAAATAATATATACATTTTGGTATGTTAAAAGGAAAATGTGGGAATGGTTAATAACTAACCAAACCAAAGTGGTGCCTAACTTTGGATGGAAGTGTCCAACAAGAAATCTTGGTAAAGGATAAGCTATATTTATGTACATACAATATTGTCAACTATACTAATATTCTACTACTGGTAGCAGTATTAATTAAGAGGGTAGAACAAGTTGAAAGCAGAAAAAATCAAAGAGACAGAAAGGCGAAGGCAACATAATTGTTAGTATAAAATGGAAAGAGAGTATGTAGTCGTAAAGCAACTAACAACACAGAAAAATATTGCAGCAAGAACTGTCTACCTGTGTTTCAGATTGACTTCCTTACAAGTTCTTTCAATAGATAGTGCACCTGAAGATCAAAGCACATGGCATTCAATAGTCATAATAAGAGTCATATAGGAATTTCACTTTTAACAAACTTAGAAAAGAATCAATAGAATTTAACCAATTCGAAAGTTTAAAAATTTATCTGCTATACAGAACTAAAATTAACCAATTCGAAAAGAGTAATAAATAAAACTGATAAAATTAAAATATAAGAACTAAATTCACAACTTACACAGAATTAATAATAAAATTTTAAACTACAAACAATGATTTCATGCTCAATTCACGGCTCTAAAATATGAACAATTCTTAAATGAATACAACTGTAAAACAATTGGCCTTGGTTACAACATTTTGGTCTTCCCCAAACATTTCAAGAACCCTGTCTATATATGGTTTTCTAACACATCTAAACTCAAAAACTTATATACTAAATAAAGACAGGATGCTATCACATAACATGATTACATAATTATGATAAAAAGAAAAAGTTAGCCCACAAGTTGACCACTACTCTCCTTTCCAAATATTCACTACCTTTTGTCCCTCTTCTTGTGACATCCCTAATTTGACCCTAGTCGGGAAGTGGTGTCGGGACCATTAAACCGAGTCTTATAAGTAATTAAAAGTTATATTCTATGTTTATGATGTTAGCAAATGCATGTGTGAAAGTTGCATGCATTAATTTGATCATTTCTATGTGAATTTATTAAGATGGACTTATATGAAACATTGTTGAAAGGTGATAGGCCAATCTTCAATGGTCTAAAAGTATATGCATGCAAAAGAATGGTTTTGCATGTCAATTTACCCAAAGAGAAGGAAGTGGCCGGCCATGGTGATGAAGATGGGCAAAAGAAAACATGTCTTAAACATGTTTTGCTAGTGGTGGATGTTATAAATAATAAAATAAGAGCATGGGTAAAGAAATGAAAAAAAATAAGTGTGGATGCTTTCCCCCTTGTGCAAGACATGAGAGAAACAAAACAAAGAAAAAAAATTTTTTTGTTCATCTATTTTCACTCTCCTTTTGGCCGAAAATACTAAGGATAAGGAAGGAGTTTTGCTTCATACTTGGTTTGGAAGAGGATTAGGAAGAGGTTGGCTATACTTGCATCAAGAGTAAGGTATGTTTGAGGTTGTGCCATGAGATTCATGCATGTTTTTGGTTGCTAGATTGATGTTCTTGTTAGCCCATGGTTCAAATCTTTGTTATGTCATGGGAATGAAATTCGGCCCAAGTGAATATGGTGATAAAGCCATTGCATGCTAAGTGTGAAGCTTGATGATGATGCATGCAAAGATGGATTGTCTACTCTTGAAATTTCTTTGTAGCCATCTTGAGTAAGACTTTGAGTTTTCTTTTTGTTTAACCATGATTGAAGTTGAAAGGGCATGATTGTGATGTATTCGCCATGATGCATTCATGAGCATGGTTCATGCTTCTTGCATGATAGTTAAAATTTGTGTTTTGGATGGCTATGGGCACCTTGAAATTGACCATGCACATATATGTATATATATGTTTGCACATGATGTTTTGGTTATGAAGTAAGTGATGAATATGTTTGTTTAAAGAAGAAAATGTTGAAGAATGTTTGTGAAATTGCAAGTATAATCGGCCATATGAGTGCTTGATGCTATATTATAAGTATTGAGCCACAATATGTAAAACATTAACTAGTAAAATGCATGCTGTTTTTTTGTGTGGTATTAAGTGGATAATTGGCCTCAAATTGGACATGTATATTCGGCCTTAGGTAGCCTATTGATGGCCTTAGCTTTTCCTTGATGCTTGAATGAATTGTATTGAATTGCTTGATGTAGTATAAAATGTGCATGACCATTGTGTATTCAAGCTAAAGGGTGGCCATATGACCATTTAAACTCCTTGTCATATTCGCCATAAGCTAGCATAATGAGGTTTTAATAAATTAAATTTGTTTGAATTAGCTCAAGAGCTTAGAGGGCCACAATTGGACAAGGGAAGGAAAAAGTGATCGAATAGCCGTAAAAGCCGCTTCGACAACATCCGAGGTAAGTCCTCAAGAAGTGACCCTACTTGAATTATGTGAAATGAAATATGGATGTGTAATGATTATCGATTTATGTGTGTATGAGTATTTGAATGATACCGGGCTAAGTCCCGAAGGCGATTATGCTAGTGATTACCTTTGTGTTTGAGCCTTAGTAACGAAAATGAAACATGAATGTCTAATGATTATTGATGTATGTGTGCATGAGCAATTGAATGATATCCAGGCTAAGTCCCAAGACATTTATGCTGGAAATTATATCCGGTTAAGACCAAGGCAATTGTGCTAGCGGCTACATCCGGCTAAGACCAAGGCATTCGTGCAAGTCGTTCTATCCGGGCTAAGACCAAGGCATTCGTGCACGTGGTTATATCCGGTTGTATTCCGAAGAAGCTTGGGCTGGAGGTGAGTGTTGGTTGCTGTAATAAATTCAATTAGTACGCTCGAAAAGCCCAAAGAATAAGGTATGTTTATATGTGCATTGGAAAAGTCGACATGTTTGAGCAACATTCGCTCAATCGACTAACGAATATCAACTATTGAAGTGGTTGATACCTTGTGAAAGTATATAATGATGAAGTGTGAAGTAAGAATGATTATGTGAATGTGTTTTAATGAAATGATGCATTTGGCTATGTGAATGTATTGCTTTAATTAAAGCTGATTTTATTCCTTGAGACTTACTAAGCATAAAAATGCTTACCCGTTGCTTTGGCTCTCTGTTTTATAGATTTTGCTCGATAGCAATCGGATTCGGGATCATTAAAGTCAAGTCATCTACACTATCAAAGCCTCCATTTTGGTATAATTTTTGGTTGAACTTTGAAATGGCATGTATAGGACTACCCTTGTCGGTTCAATTGTGTTGTGATGTATATGTGTACGGCCATTCAAAATGGCTCGTAGAAGTCAAGTACTGAACTTAGACCATTTGTGATTTGTATATATATATATATGGTTTCATGATGTTATGGATTGGAAATGGGAGTGTTGGTCACATGATCAGCCATTGGAATGGCTAAAATGGTCATAGGTGAACCTATGTATGCCAAGACTAGTTGGATCATGGAGACTACAAATAGATAAGACCTACCTTGAAAACAGATGCTGGCAGCAGCAGTGGAGTGGTTTTGAAAAATCACCAAAATTTGTAGGAATGGTATTAAATAGTGAATAAGTTATGTAAATGAACCTTGATGAGTCTACTTTCATATGGAAGAAACGAAACGGTCATAGGAGTTACATGTTAAGAGATATTAATGCTATTGTGAGACAGGGCCAGAACGGTTTCTGGGTCCCCTGTCGCAAATTTAAAAATCTACTATAAATTATCCAGAAAGAATCATGAGTCATGCCTTATATGTACAGATTCCATTTTGAGTCTAGTTTCATTAGAAACAAACGGCACCAGTATTAAAGCCCTGTACAGAGAGATATTCAAGTTGTAACGCGTAAAGGTCAGAGCTGTCGATCTCTATAACACGGGTGACTTTAACTAATAAACTGTACCAATTGGCCCGACTAAAAATTCTAGAAATAAAGCCATGGATGGATATATGAGTCTAAATTCAGGGAAAATTTACGAAAACAGTTTCCGAGTTTTGAAACTCAAGATATGATTTTTAAGGCGACAGTGACGCAGTTTTCCAGCCTGACTGGAAATGTCAAATTGATGGGCGAAACATGTGGATTTGGCTTGTTAACCCCTCGTGTCCGACACCGGCGATGGTCTCGGGTTCGGGGTGTTACAATTTTATTGGTATCAGAGCCACGGTTTAGTCGATTCTAGGACTACCGTGATGTGTTTGGGGTCTAGCTATACATGCCATTAAATGATGAATCGATAGTGTGGTGATTTCTGACAATTTGACTTTGTGTTGTTTATAGTAATGGATCCCGATCCCAACCGAAGCGATAGCGATGATGTGGAGAGTGTGGCGCTGCTCCCCGCAAGGGACAGCGCCATGGACTCTCAACCTATGGCCAACAATCCGAATGATGAGGCTAGGCAAGCCTTTTATAGTGTGATGAATGAATGGTTTAACCAATACATTCGAACTAACACTACTGTTCCACAACCTCCATTCCCGACAAATGCAACCCCAAGACCTACAATACCTCCGTAATCGACCAAATAAGGTCAAGTAAGCCCCAATCGATAGGATTCAAAACATGGGGCCACCGAATTCAAAGCTACGGATGATGATGATGCCGAAGCGAGCTGAATTTTGGTTGGGCAACACTATCCGGTGCTCGATGAGCTATCTTGTACACCGATGAGTGCCTAAAGTGTACCATCTCCTTGCTACGCGATTCCGCCTACTATTGGTGGAGTACTCGACTTCGTGGTGCCTAGAGAGCAAGTGACTTGGGAATTCTTTCAAACCGAGTTCAAAAAAGTATATCATCGAGATTCATCGACCAAAAGCGAAGGAATTTCTTGATCTTAAGCAAGGTTCTATGTCGATTATCGACTACGAACGAAAATTTGTGAGGCTTAGCCAGACGCGAGAATGCATTTCGTCCGGGCTATTATGTGTAAACGCTCGAGGATGGGCTGAATGATGATATAAGGATGTTCGTTGGCATTCTCGAAATACGAGAGTTCGTAGTACTTGTTGAGCGAGCTTGTAAAGTCAAGAGCTTAGAAAGGAGAAACAAAAAGCTGATGTGGGAACCGGAGTATTCGATAGAGGTCCTCGGAAAGTCTCTTCAACAGCATCGAAGAGATTTCGAGATGATGTGAGCCGGTCTAGAGGCGCCGGGCTTTTCTAGACGAGGACGCGATCGACCCCTGTGACCACACGAGTCACTTCGATCGCCGATGTTGGAAATGATCGCCGAGAGAGGCGAGTGTCGCATTGTGGCAAATGGCATTCGGGAGCTGTTGGTTCCGTGATCGCTCCTGCTATAAGTGTGGATCGGCCGACCACTTTATGAAGGATTGCCCGAGGATGCTTGAACAAAATGTAAGTCAAAGTGGAAACCCGGTGCTACCATCGCCGAGGTAGGCCACCTAGAAATATGGGCAATGTCGTTGGCGGTCGAGAGGATCTAGAGATGCTACCATCAAATCGAGGCTCGTGCTCTGCTAAGACTTATGCCATACGCGCACGCGAGGATGCTGCCTCTCCAGATGTCATTACCGGTACTTTCACTCTTTTCAATACTAATGTGATTGCTTTGATTGACCCCGGTTCTACTCATTCTTATATATGTGAAACCTTAGCATCCAAAGAAGACTTTGCCTATTAAGTCTCTCGAGTTTGTAATTCGGTGTCAAACCCTTGGGTCATTACGTGCTTGTCAACAAAGTGTGCAAGAAAAGTCCCCTAGTGTTCGAGGTTCTTGTTTTCCGGCGGACTTGATGCTTTTGCCGTTCGATGAATTCGACGTTATTCTTGGTTTGGATTGGTTGACCATGCACGATGCGGTTGTAAATTGCAAAAGCAAGACTATCGATTTGAGGTGCGCGAATAATGAGATAATTCGGGTTGAGTCTACGGACTTAAAGGGGTTGCCACCGTAATATCGCAATGTTGGCCCGAAATATGTAAGAAAAGGGTGCGGCGTACCTTGCGTCGTGCTTTCGATGATAAGGAATCGAAAAGAAACCCGAATCTGTGCGTGGTTTGTGAATACCGGATGTTTTCCTGAAGAATTGCGGGTTTACCACTGTTCGGAAATAGATTTTGGCATCAAATTGGTACCGGTACCACTCCAATTTCGATAGCTCCGTATCATATGGCACCAACGAATTAAAGGAGTTGAAAGCTCGATTGCAAGAATTGGTGGATAGAGGTTTTGCTCGCCCGAGTTGTTCGCCTTGGGGTGCGCCAGTGTTGTTTGTGAAAAAGAAGGATGGAACCATGAGGCTGTGCATCGACTATCGTCAGCTTAATAAAGCGACGATAAAGAACAAATATCCGTTACCACGTATCAATGACTTGTTCGATCAACTGAAGGGAGCCTCAGTGTTCTCGAAAATAGATTTGAGATCGGGCTATTATCAATTGCGAATCCGAGATTCGGACGTACCCAAGACCGCCTTCAGAACGAGATATGGTCACTATGAGTTCCTAGTGATGCCGTTTGGGCTTACTAATGCCCCTGCGGTATTTATGGATTTAATGAATCGGATCTTCGCACCATATTTGGATCGATTCGTAGTCGTGTTCATTGATGACATCTTGGTCTATTCAAGGAATGAGACCGAACATGTTGAACACCTGAGGTTAGTGCTGCAAATTTTACGGGATAAGCAATTATATGCTAAGTTCAGCAAGTGTGAGTTCGGTTAAGAGAGGTTAGCTTCTTGGGTCATGTGGTATCTCATCGGTATTCGAGTCGACCGAATAAAATTTCAGCCATACTTAATTGGAAGCCTCAGAAATATTATCGAGGTTCGGAGCTTTTTGGGGCTTGCTAGGTTATTACCGACGATTTGTAAAGGTTTCTCAACGATAGCCACGCCGATGACGGCTACTCCAAAAGGATGTTAAGTTCGAATGGATGGAGAAATGTCGAAAAGTTTCGATCAATGAAAACTTATTTGATGAAGCCCCAATTCTAGTGCAACCCGAATCCGGCAAAGAGTTTGTCACCTATAGTGACGCCTCCCTACTTGGGTTAGGTTGTGTATTGATGCAAGAAGGTCGAGTTGTGGCCTATCGTCGAGGCAATTAAAGCCACATGAGAAAAATTATCCGACCCATGATCTCGAATTGGCCACCATCGTATTCGCCTTAAAGATTTGGCGACATTACTTATTTGGTGAGAGGTGCCATGTGTACTCGGATCACAAAAGTCTCAAATATTTGATGACCCAAAGAGACTTAAATCTGCGACAAAGACGTTGGCTCGAGCTATTAAAGGATTATGAGCTGGTCATTGACTATCACCCGGGAAAGGCGAATGTGGTTGCGGATGCCTTGAGTCGTAAATCATTATTCGCTTTTTAGCGATGAATGTGCACTTGTCTGTTCGATCCGACAGTGTGTTAGTAGCTGAATTGAAAGCCAAACCATTATTGATACATCAAATTCGAGAAGCTCAGAAAGTCGACGACGAGTTGGCTGCAAAACGGGCTGAGTGTGTTCGAACAAGGACTCGGAGTTTCAAATCGATGATGACGATTGTTTGAGGTTCAAAAGTCGTCTGTGTGTTCCAAAGAATTGAACTCATTTCGATAATTCAATGAAGCCCATTGTAGCCGAATGGCAATCCACCCGGAGTACGAAGATGTACAACGATTTGAAACGTCGGTTTTGGTGGCATGGTATGAAATGAGACATCTCCGACTTTGTTTGAGATGTTTAATATGTCAACAAGAGAAAGCGAAACATCAAGTGCCTTGAGATTACTTCACCAATCACGATACCCGAGTGGAAATGGGATCGAGTCACAATGGACTTTGTATCCGGACTGCCATTGTCAGCGAGTAAGAAGGATGCGGTTTGGGTCGTGGTAGATAGATTGACTAAGTCGGCTTACTTTGTCCCCGTACGTACAGATTTTTCAATGGACAAATTAGCCGAATTGTACGTTTCTCAGATTGTGAGATTACACGGGGTGCCTATTTCCATCGTGTCGGATAGAGATCCGAGATTTACCTCGCGATTTTGGAAAAAGTTGCAAGAAGCTTTGGGTACCAAGTTGCATTTCAGCACCGCCTTTCACCCCCAAACCGATGGTCAATCCGAGCGGATAATTCAGATACTTGAGGATATGTTGAGATGTTGCGTCCTCGAGTTTAGTGGTTCATGGGAACGGTATTTGCCGTTGATTGAATTCGCTTACAACAACAGCTTTCAATCAAGTATTAAGATGGTACCCTACGAGGCTTTGTACGGTCGTAAATGCCGTACACCATTGTTTTGGACTGAGCTCGGTGAAAGCAAGATTTTCGGGGTGGATTTGATTAGAGATGCTGAATGAAAGTGAAAGTAATCCGTGAAAGTCTCAAGATAGCCTCCGATCGTCGAAGTCGACGCGGATCTGAAGCGTAAGGATATCGAGTATCAGGTGGGTGATAAAGTGTTTCTCAAGGTATCGCCTTGGAAAAAGATACTCAGATTCGGCCGTAAGGGCAAGTTGAGCCCGAGGTTCGTTGGGCCATATGAGATATCTGAGCGAGTCGGTCCAGTGGCATATCGTTTGATTTTGCCCCCTGAACTCGAAAAGGTTCACGATGTCTTTCATGTTTCGATGCTTCGACGCTATAGATCCGATCCATCGCACGTGATTAGTCCATCAGAAATTGAAATTCAAGCTAATATGAGTTTTGAGGAAGAACCGATTCGTATCCTATCACGGGAAGTGAAAGAGTTGCGAAACAAGAGGGTTCCGCTAGTGAAAGTGTTATGGCTCAAGCACGAGATAGAAGAAGCTACTTGGGAGACCGAGAACTCTATGAAAGAGCGATATCCAAACCTATTTACTGGTAAGATTTTCGGGGACGAAAATTTCTTAAGTGGGGGAGAGTTGTGACATCCCTAATTTGACCCTAGTCGGGAAGTGGTGTCGGGACCATTAAACCGAGTCTTATAAGTAATTAAGAGTTATATTCTATGTTTATGATGTTAGCAAATGCATGTGTGAAAGTTGCATGCATTAATTTGATCATTTCTATGTGAATTTATTAAGATGGACTTATATGAAACATTGTTGAAAGGTGATAGGCCAATCTTCAATGGTCTAATAGTATATGCATGCAAAAGAATGGTTTTGCATGTCAATTTACCCAAAGAGAAGGAAGTGGCCGGCCATGGTGATGAAGATGGGCAAAAGAAAACATGTCTTAAACATGTTTTGCTAGTGGTGGATGTTAGAAATAATAAAATAAGAGCATGGGTAAAGAAACGAAAAAAAATGAGTGTGGATGCTTTCCCCTTGTGCCGTATATGAGAGAAACAAAACAAAGAAAAAAAAATTTTGTTCATCTATTTTCACTCTCCTTTTGGCCGAAAATACTAAGGATAAGGAAGGAGTTTTGCTTCATACTTGGTTTGGAAGAGGATTAGGAAGAGGTTGGCTATACTTGCATCAAGAGTAAGGTATGTTTGAGGTTGTGCCATGAGATTCATGCATGTTTTTGGTTGCTAGATTGATGTTCTTGTTAGCCCATGGTTCAAATCTTTGTTATGTCATGGGAATGAAATTCGCCCAAGTGAATATGGTGATAAAGCCATTGCATGCTAAGTGTGAAGCTTGATGATGATGCATGCAAAGATGGATTGTCTACTCTTGAAATTTCTTTGTAGCCATCTTGAGTAAGACTTTGAGTTTTCTTTTTGTTTAACCATGATTGAAGTTGAAAGGGCATGATTGTGATGTATTCGCCATGATGCATTCATGAGCATGGTTCATGCTTCTTGCATGATAGTTAAAATTTGTGTTTTGGATGGCTATGGGCACCTTGAAATTGACCATGCACATATATGTATATATATGTTTGCACATGATGTTTTGGTTATGAAGTAAGTGATGAATATTTTTGTTTAAAGAAGAAAATGTTGAAGAATGTTTGTGAAATTGCAAGTATAATCGGCCATATGAGTGCTTGATGCTATATTATAAGTATTGAGCCACAATATGTAAAACATTAACTAGTAAAATGCATGCTGTTTTTTTTGTGTGGTATTAAGTGGATAATTGGCCTCAAATTGGACATGTATATTCGGCCTTAGGTAGCCTATTGATGGCCTTAGCTTTTCCTTGATGCTTGAATGAATTGTATTGAATTGCTTGATGTAGTATAAAATGTGCATGACCATTGTGTATTCAAGCTAAAGGGTGGCCATATGACCATTTAAACTCCTTGTCATATTCGCCATAAGCTAGCATAATGAGGTTTTAATAAATTAAATTTGTTTGAATTAGCTCAAGAGCTTAGAGGGCCACAATTGGACAAGGGGAAGGAAAAAGTGATCGAATAGCCGTAAAAGCCGTTCGACAACATCCGAGGTAAGTCCTCAAGAAGTGACCCTACTTGAATTATGTGAAATGAAATATGGATGTGTAATGATTATCGATTTATGTGTGTATGAGTATTTGAATGATACCTGTGCTAAGTCCCGGCGATTATGCTAGTGATTACCTTTGTGTTTGAGCCTTAGTAACGAAAATGAAACATGAATGTCTAATGATTATTGATGTATGTGTGCATGAGCAATTGAATGATATCCGGCTAAGTCCCAAGACATTTATGCTGGAAATTATATCCGGTTAAGACCAAGGCAATTGTGCTAGCGGCTACATCCGGCTAAGACCAAGTCATTCGTGCAAGTCGTTCTATCCGGGCTAAGACCCGAAGGCATTCGTGCACGTGGTTATATCCGGTTGTATTCCGAAGAAGCTTGGGCTGGAGGTGAGTGTTGGTTGCTGTAATAAATTCAATTAGTACGCTCGAAAAGCCCAAAGAATATGGTATGTTTATATGTGCATTGGAAAAGTCGACATGTTTGAGCAACATTCGCTCAATCGACTAACGAATATCAACTATTGAAGTGGTTGATACCTTGTGAAAGTATATAATGATGAAGTGTGAAGTAAGAATGATTATGTGAATGTGTATTAATGAAATGATGCATTTGGCTATGTGAATGTATTGCTTTAATTAAAGCTGATTTTATTCCTTGAGACTTACTAAGCATAAAAATGCTTACCCCGTTGCTTTGGCTCTCTGTTTTATAGATTTTGCTCGATAGCAATCGGATTCGGGATCATTAAAGTCGAAGTCATCTACACTATCAAAGCCTCCATTTTGGTATAATTTTTGGTTGAACTTTGAAATGGCATGTATAGGACTACCCTTGTCGATTCAATTGTGTTGTGATGTATATGTGTGCGGCCATGCGAAAATGGCTCGTAGAAGTCAAGTACTGAACTTAGACCATTTGTGATTTGTATATATATATATATGGTTTCATGATGTAATTATGGATTGGAAATGGGAGTGTTGGTCACATGATCAGCCATTGGAATGGCTAAAATGGTCATAGGTGAACCTATGTATGGCAAGACTAGTTGGATCATGGAGACTACAAATAGATAAGACCTACCTTGAAAACAGATGCTGGCAGCAGCAGTGGAGTGGTTTTGAAAAATCACCAAAATTTGTAGAAATGGTATTAAATAGTGAATAAGTTATGTAAATGAACCTTGATGAGTCTACTTTCATATGGAAGAAACGAAACGGTCATAGGAGTTACATGTTAAGAGATATTAATGCTATTGTGAGACAGGGCCAGAACGGTTTCTGGGTCCCCTGTCGCAACTTTAAAAATTCACTATAAATTATCCAGAAATAATCAGGAGTCATGCCTTATATGTACAGATTCCATTTTGATTCTAGTTTCATTAGAAATAAACGGTACCAGTATTAAAGTCCTGTACAGAGAGATATTCAAGTTGTAACGCGAAAAGGTCAGAGCTGTCGATCTCTGTAACACGGGTGACTTTAACTAATAAACTGTACCAATTGGCCCGACCAAAAATTCTAGAAATAAATCCATGGATGGATATATGAGTCTAAATTCAGGGAAAATTTACGAAAACAGTTTCCGAGTTTTGAAACTCGAGATATAATTTTTAAGGCGACAGTGACGCAGTTTTCCAGCCTGACTGGAAATGTCAAATTGATGGGCGAAACATGTGGATTTGGCTTGTTAACCCCTCGTGTCCGACACCGGCGATGGTCTTGGGTTCGGGGTGTTACACTTCTTCATTTTATAATACTACATTTTTTTTTATTATTAGATAGTACTCATTCCCATTCCAAAATTTCAATTTCATCCTTTATAAATTTTTATAGGTTTTAATTAATTCTTTTAAAATTAATAAGAATATTTAGAAAAAAATTGTAGGGTTAAATAAAAGCGTTGCAACACTTGTATATATTTCCAAAGGGGTTATAATTCTTCATAGCTTCATACATACTTTTTTCCTTTCTCCACCCTTTTAGCAATTACAAAGAAGTACAAGTCTTTCAAAAGAATAAAATAAAAAGTTAGAACTTACATATTAATTACTCCAGACAACATTTAAATTATCATTCTCAACAACAATAATGCCATAATAAGGCTTCAAGATACCTTTTACATTTTTTTTGTTGAAATTTGATTTCTACTGTATTTCAAATCCCCTCTTTTAGCTTTATTTCTAAATTTTATCCTAGATTTATCGGATTAAGAAATTAGATTTAAGATCCATAGACTCTAAAATGTATACAGCAAAACCAATATTTCCAAGTTCATTGGAATTGATTCTGTTCAAACACATAACATGCTTAAAACTAACTGTAGGCAAATCTTAATAACCTATTAATGCCTACATACATGTATGCATACATAAAATTAGTGAACGGCTAAAATTCCATATCCATTAATAACCTATTTCCCTGCAATCACTAATCATTTGCCTGGCCAATGGAACTTCAAAAAAATTGACAATAGATAGATATACTGATAAAACTACGAATAAGCTTATAACATACATTATACGTATAAAAGATCACGGAATAATACATGAGAAAAAAAGTGAAGTCTCTAACATGAGAATCTTTGACCAGAACTTGAAATGGGTTATTGGAAAAGAAAGTATTGGTACAATGTTGAAACAAAGATCAAATGCTTGAATCCTCAAATTTATAGGAATGGGCTTATGAGATTTAGAGAAAACATTACCAGATTACTGCTTTCTCTTCTTTCTTTCTTTTTTCTCTTTGTACAGTTGTTTGTCTCGCCTGGGTTGCTATTTTTTTCTCTTTTCTGGGTTGCTATTTCTAGTGAAGTGTTTAGACAAAAGAGATGTTTCTATGTGCTGTGGGTTAGGATCTAAAAGATGATAAAATAAATTAACAAACAAACTCAACCCTAAATATAAAAACTTACAAGGCGATGCAGCGAAGGATTTTCAACGGTGATGTTGTAGAGGACTATTGACGGTGATGTAGCAGAAGACTATCAACGATGATGCAACAGACGTTCGAGGAAGATCTAAGGGATTTGGGAGTTTTGATTTGGGGAAAAATCTAAAGGATTTGGGGAAAATTTTTAGGTGAAAAAAAAAGGGATTTTAGGAAACAGATTTGGGGTTAAAACTAAGGGTAGCAAAAACGGTGCCATTTCATTAAAACTAAAAGAATATTTTGCAACGCTATTCTCATAAACGCCACTATTGCTTTACCTTTAGCAGCGTTTTTCCCATAAACATCGCTATTGCTTTACCTTTTGTGGCATTTTTTGGTTAGTGCCACTAATGTATAACATTTGCAGCATTTTTGGTCCAAATGCCACTAAAAATGCAGCTAAAAGCTGAATTTCTTATAACGACATATGGAAGTAAAGAACAAATATATTTTTATTACTAAGAAGAAATCTCCTCTTGGTCTCAATTGGTCTTAAGAACTACCACTATGATCTCGATTTGACCTAGCATATGTTTCTTTTCTTGGTTTCGACGCTTGGTATGATGGAATCAGTTTATACACAATAAAATCATATTCCGGTCTCATTTGTCTAAAGCTTCAGTTAGAGTCATCAATTCTAACTTAATGATTTCATCAACAATCAAACAATAAATTTAATCATTGCATACAAATTTAAATTATCTCAATTAACATTCAACTTCATAACAAATGTAATAGCCCACTTTTTTTGTTAAATCGGAATAGTGGTTTTGGAACCACAAATCCAAGGTTAAAAAATTATTTTAATATTATTTTTGGTATTTACAACATGAAAGTATGAATGTGTGAAATTTTAGTGAAATAATTTTATCATTTAATTTTTCAATTTGAGAAAAAAGGACTAAATCGTGTAAAATGCAAAAGTTGTATTCTACTTATTAAAGGTGTCACATAGCTATGGTTTATTAAATTTAAGGTCCTTATGTTGTAAGTAGACCATTATAAGAGTGAGTGGATAAAGATGGACATGCATAAATGAATTTTAATGGTTTTTATTAAAGGTTAATATGGTAATTAGGTTATTAAAGTATTATTAATAAAACAAAAGCCATTTTTATTCTCTCATTATCATCTAGCTGAATTTTGAAGAAGAAAAAGAAAGCTTCCATGTCCACCTAGGGTTCGGTACATTCTTAGTTTGATTAAGGTACGGTTTTAGCTCGGGTTTTGATGATTTCTATGTTTTTGTAATTGTTGCTTTGTATTCTAACTAGCCCATGCCTTAATTTTTGAATTTGTTCATAATTTCGTAAGTTCTATTGATGAATATTTGAGCTTTTGAATGTTTGATAATGGAAAATGACTATTTGTTGATAGATTTAAATGTTTTGTAAAGTGATTTTAGGTAAAAATGCATTTTAGGGATTTAATTGTGAAAAGTGTAAATTGAGGGGTTGAAATGTGAAATAAATGAAAGTTAAGGGCTGCTAAGGACCCCATAGAAATTTTGTAACACCCCAAACCCGGCCTAGACACTACGGTCGAATCTAGTGTGTCACATCTGAGTGTTTTACAAAACCTTGTACTTGATGGTGGAAACCGTTTTTAAGTTAAACCCATCCGATTAAAAACCACTGAAGCTTCTTTAGTTGAAAACCTTAAGGTTAGAAATGTAGGTTTTTATTTGAAATGTTATTATTTTGAAAATTCGATGTTCCTACTCTAGCAGTTTAGAATATGAAATCAAAAGCCCATTAAAAGTTAAAAACCCCCAAATGGCCTTATTACATAATTAAAATCAAAATATGAAAGCTTAAATAAATTGAGTTATTAACAACCAATTTGCGGACGTGTAGCCACCACAGAGTCCCTCACGGCTCCAAATTGTCTAAGGCTGGGGATTACCTGCACAGTTAAAAGAAGGGTGAGTTTACGAAAACTCAGTGTGTAATCCCCTATCAATCAACAGTAACAGTGCATACAGTAATAGTCTGCGCCTGAGCCCTATTCAATAACAGTACAGTCTGGGCCTAAGCCCTATGCAGTAATAGTACAGTCTAGGCCTAAGCCCTATGTATTAACAGTGTGGGCCTATGCCCAAAATAGTATAATCACAATATAGGTATGCAACCCAACCCAATCCATCCTGCTCACCGCCTGTACCAACCAACTCAACATGTTGGGAATAAATCGACCCACCCAGCCAACACACCAATATCACAGCGTAGCTGCTAATAGTAATGCATCAAAGCTGCTAAAAGTAATGCAGCAAAGATGCTAAAAGTAATGCAGCAAAGCTGCTAATAGCGGTAAACATGGCATAGCCACTAATATCAGAATATGTGGCAAAGCCACCAGAATAGTACTTCCTACAAATCAGAATCCCAACCCCAATGCAGTATGTCATGTCATAATATTTCGTGTATGCAAGGTTTCATACTCAGATACGGTCATGCATATATCATACACTCATCAATTAACCTATCTTTAAGGTATAACAGTCATTTCCACCCATTAGGGATAGAATAGTAATTTTTACCCCTCAGGGGTATTTTGGTCATTTTACCCTCTAGGGTCTTGGTACAGACAATCAACCTCTAAAAAGGTCCACAGTCACCTCGAGCGACTTAAGTAACCTAAACAGATCTAACGGTGTAAATGGCTTAAGACCCATTATTTGGCCCAAGTGGGCCCACAGCCCAAATTTAGCTACGGCTATGTGACCTACATAGCCCAGTCCAAAATTTATCACTTACCGTGGATTTAATCTGTGTGGGGCTCACGAGCCCGTTGGGTCATCTCGGCCCATTTCGGCCAAACGAAGCCCTTAACGGCCTATGCCATGCACATTACATGACAAGCCCAACTACTTCCCACCTACCAGTTAGATTTACATAAGCGGGCCCACAGATCCCATTGGGCCCATTTGGCCCAGTACACGAGAAGACTCGTGGCGGCCTCTACAGTCTATCGCCCATGGTTTGTGGGCTCAGTTTACCCCATGAGCGGTCACACATTCGTGATGCCTCAAATGTCGAAGTTTTAGCTTTTCTTCTTTTGCTGAGCAAAGAAGGGCGTGAATACACACCTATTTATGAGAACACGCCGAAGTCCATGATCACCTACTTTGGCACATCCTGCATTGAGTCTTAATTACTT
Source organism: Gossypium arboreum (assembly GCF_025698485.1). Taxonomy (NCBI): domain Eukaryota; kingdom Viridiplantae; phylum Streptophyta; class Magnoliopsida; order Malvales; family Malvaceae; genus Gossypium; species Gossypium arboreum. The sequence continues at coordinate 64,809,539 of NC_069080.1, forward strand.
TCCCTCTCACCAACTCATCTGGTTCGCTCTATTTAAAGCCAGCTTCTCACCAATGCTCATGTTAGCTTCCCGACGTGGGATTACTTTCAACCAATAAGATAATTCCTTATTATTTTTTATGATCACTTCAACCACAGAGTTCCAGTCCAACTCCACCTCCTACACAGCTCAAACAACAAAATAAATACTACATTGCACATCCCAAGACTTGAACTTCAGACCTCACAATTACACAACACGCCACCTTGTCACTCCACCACAGGCTCTTTCTGCGTCACAAAATATCCTAAACTAATTATAAGGTCTATAGGCCAAACTCTAGGTTCCTTTAAAAGAAAAAAAAATAAATTGTAAGAGCCAAGACTTGAACCCAGGCTCCCTTGCAACCTTAATGATGCCACAACCGCTAAACCACATGCTTCGTTGTGTCATTTACTTAACACAATAATTTAAAAAGCCATCATCCAAGCATCCAGGGTTTTATTCACTTAAAACCAAAATTTTTGCTAAAGCCCAGTTTGAACCCAAGATTTCTTAAACACTTCACAGAGCACTTAACCACTGAAACAAACACACAATTGTTTCATTTCCCAATACAATTAAATACTTATATTCAACCTCCTTACAGACCCATACTCAAGGCTTAATACTTTTAGGCCTAAATTTGGGGGGTTACAAGTTCGACACTCATGAATTTAGAAAGAAATTGTGTAATTTTTGTTTTTATGCAATAAGGTTATCGAATAGTCGATCCAATCTATTAATTTCGATTATGAGGTAAGTTTGTATGTGTTAATTTCATTATAAATGAATGTTAAATGCTTTGATATTGCATAAACTGTGATTATGAGATTACGAATAATGTTGAATGTGAATACGACTTTACGGATATGTTCGATGATGAAATCAACAAGTGAAACTTCCCAGTTGAACATTAGGAATAGTTTAGGATGCTAGTGACATGTCATTAGTTTATTGTGTTGGCTTCGGGCCATGATATCGGCACTTCAGGTGCGAGTGATACCTTGATTTGACTACGGGTCATGGTATAGGTACTTATCGATTATGATCCTTGAGTATCTGACTTCTATTCCAAATGGTTCAACGAGTAAATGAATGATATAGTTGAGAAATAGGTTAGTATGAAGTGATACAGGTACGTACAGAACCTATTCAAGTATTACATTGAGAAAGTTAAATGAGATGGTATTTGATAATGTTTTGAGACATGAGAAAGGATTGTGTTTAATGTAATTTTGATTTGGTAATGTGTAAATGGTTGAATTACATTTATTTGATGAATTGAGTTATTCACTTACGAACTTACTAAGCTATGAAGCTTACTTTGTGTTATTTGTTTATGTTTTATAGTGAATTAAAGCTAGCTCAGATTCGGGAGTCGTTGGGAATATCATCGCACTATCAAACACATAAGTTAATACTTTTGAGTTGTGTATATATGGTATATGGCATGTATAGGCTAGTTGTAATACTTTGGTTGTGAATATAGCCATGAGAGTTGACTTATAAATGTATATGTTTGTTTTGTATATATATAGCCATAAGTGATGGCTTAGTTTGGTATGTTTTGGTATAAATGAGGTTTTGGTTTCTTAATTGCTCAAATGGTTATACTTTTAGTTTAGTAAATGATCTATATGGTGTGATTGAAGTGGATAAATTGAAAAGTTATATGATTGTGAATTAATGCTTGATGATATAAGTATTTGAATAGGTAATTGGTATTGATTTGAGTATTGAAGTTGGTTGAAATGGATATGGTATGAATTGTGTATATTGATGATGATTTTGGCTACCTATTGTTTAATGAAAGGGTACCATTTTGGTTGATTAGGTGAACATGAGTAAGGGTGGCAAATTGGCCTTGAAAATGGCCTATTTTTGTCCACAGGGGTAGAGACACGGGTGTGCATCTCAGCCGTATACGACACATGGTCATGCTACACGGCAGTGTGTCCCCTGGTGTCGAAATTGAATTGAAATTAGTATGCTCCACACTGCCTCACATATGGGCGTGTGACTGGCTGTGTGGCACAAGTCAGTATACCCTACAGAATTGGCACGGCTCAGTACACGGCCTGACACATGGGTGTGTATGGTCACTTCGAAGGGCACACAGGTTAGACACACGGGTGTGTGGTTGCCCGTGTGACCCAAGTCAGTATGTATGCCCTGTTTTCACACGGCCTAAGACACGGGCGTGTGAGACACACGGTTTGGTAACACGGGCGTGTGACCCTTGTATGTTTGAAATTTTTCTAAGTTTCCAAATTTTTTATATGCTATCGATTTAGTCCTGAACCAATTCTAAAGCATGTTTTTGGCCTCGTAGGCCTTTATAAGGGACAATGCGATTGTGTTGAATTGTATTTGAATATGAATGCATAAATGTATGAGTTATGTATGATAAACGTCATGTGTTGATCGTAATACCTCGTAACCCTATTCTAATAGTGAATACAGGTGAGGGGTGTTACAACAAACCATTACATAATTTAATTCATCATAGGGTGAATAAGCACAACATCAACAATACCAATCATTATCACAAATACGAGTAGAGAATTAAAAAGCAAAAAGTTCATAAATTCTTATTTATTTGATAATGAAATCCACAAGCTGAATATGGAAAATTAATGCCAATCCTTTATTGTTGCATCAATGCTCCAAATATAAGAGTCTTTTAAGCAAGAATAACAAAATATCTAACAAAAACCACTAAGGAGAACTAAATCTACAATCTCTAAGTATTTTCTCTATCTAAAATTCCTATGCTTCCTTTTTCTCCTCCTTTAAAATCTGAAAACTATGAGTACTAAAAAAGAAAAAAGTTCAATAAATTCTTAATCATTGACAATGAAATCCACAAGTTGAACATGAAATGTTGATGCCAATTTTGTTGTTGTTGCATCTATAATTCAAATATAAGAGTCTTCTTAGCAAGAACAGAAAAATATCTAATAAAAACCAGTGAAGAAAACTAAATCTCTAAGTATTTTCTTTATCTAAAAGTCTTCTTTTTTCCTATTTTCCTCCTCTCCTTATCTAAAATTAGAAATTTTGAGTATTTATAGTAGAATAGTCTAAATTTACTAAATGAAAAGTTCAACACCTATTTTAGCACAATGTTAAGGCATTATGTACAACATTACCTTCAATTTCCATCAACTAGCCTTTTGGAATCATCAATTACTCCCAGTAGTTGCCTCATAATATCCCGACCTCATGAACAACTTCTCATCTCCCTCGACTATCATGTTAATTTCCCAACATTGAAATATTGATGTTGTAACTTTGGCTAACATCGTTACAACTTCTAATGGAATGTCACAAAATAAGTCTCTAACTTCGAGTCTTCTGACATCTCAATGAATAACGTCACATCATTACTTCCTCTAATGTTTCGACATTCTATTATTGCTTCAACTCATGCCACAAGTTAGTGAGTTAAGTTGCAACATCATATGTTAAAATGTCGAGACATTTTCCTGTTTTCCCCAACAATGCCTTCAAGCTTATACTTGTCATTCATCACTTTAGATTTAACACTTCTACATGACCATGAAAGCACCATATAAGCTTAATTCCATTCAATATATATATATATATATATATATATATATAACTAAACTAAAATTGTAACAGCTCATTTTTAGTGAAATCAGAACAGTGGTTTCGGGACCAAAAATCCTAGTCAGAAAGAAAATTTATTTTAATATTATTGCATGGTCTGCATTATGATAGGAATGTTATATGAAAATTTTGATAAGAAAATTTTACCAATTACATGTTTCAGATGGAAAGAACCAAATTGTATAAAATGCAAAAGTTGAGTTCTAATAGTTATAAGTATCAAATAGCTATGAAATTCAAAATTTGAGGTCCTTATATAGTAATTAGACCATTAAATGGAGCTAGTAAATATTTATGATGATTCATCCATGGAAAATTAGAAAAATAAAAAATACTAAATTAGAATTTGAAATAAATATAGATGATAATAGCCTAATATCATCTTATTTTCATCATCTTCCCTAAATTACTTTTATGGAAACGCTAGCTAAGAGACAGAACTTCAAGCAAGCTTAATTGGGTAAGTAATCATGTCTCGTTTTTAGTAATTTTCACATTTTCGAGATTGTAACAACCAAATCTATCTATTTTGGGGATTAATTTGGAAATTTTTCAAAGTATCAAAAATTTTCCATGGATGAATATGCTGAAATTTTGAAATTTGTGGTAGAAATTGAAAGGTTGTTGATAGATAAACAACTTTTGTAAAGTGAATTTTCATGAAATTTTGATTTATGGAATAAATTGTAAAGATTTAAAATTCATGGAAAACTTCTGATTTTTATGAAATATATGGACTGTAAATGTTATATGTAAAAATCGGTTAGGCTTGGAATAAGGATTAAATTGCATGAACTTTATTTTTTGAGCCTAGGGACAAAATTGGAAATAATTAAAAGTATAGGGGCAAAATGGTACTTTTGCCTAAGATGTAAGTTGGATTGAATTGAATATGAAATGTGTTAAATTGATGTTAAATTCATTTATATAGATCCAGAAAGATCAAATAAGGAGTTAGACCGAGGTAAAGAAAAAATATTGGATTGGTAGATTCTCGAATACGAACAAGTGTCGAGGTAAGTTCGTATAACTAAGTTGTGTCTATTTATATGTATGAATTAAATATTGTATATGAGAATGTTGAATTGTGTAATTGTTATGTTTATGAAATTAATGGTAAATTCGAAAGTGCCCGATAAGAATGAAATCCCATTTGAATAGATGAAATTTGATGGATACAAGATTTCCCGTATTGGTTGTGGTCTTGCATATGTTGTGGACACATTATAGTTATTACAAGAATCTTGTTATAAGACCTCTCAAGCTTCCCGTTATATGGTTCCTGCAAGCATCTTGATCAGTAGTGATCCGCATGTGTTACAAACTACTACAGCTCTTTGTGAGCGTCCTGTTATACGATCGGTTATGATCCTACATATATTGCAGACACAAATGCAACTCTTTATGAGTGTCCTGATATAAGCTCTTTTTGAGCTTCTTGATATGGCTCACTTGAACTTCTTGTTATATGGCTATCCAGAGCTCTCTGATAATAACTCTTCGGAGTTACCTGTTAATCTCAATGAGCTTCCTATTTTAAACTCTTATGAGTTTCCTATTATAGCCCGAATAAGCTTCATGTTACATGGCTCATATGAGCATCCTGTTATATGGCTCGAGAGAGTGCTTCCTGATTATGTGCCCTAATGGGTACCCTGAATATGAGTTGACGGATTATAGTTTGTACACTTTGAGTGTACTACATGTGCATCCATCGATATTTCAAATAAATTCAACGTGCAAAGTTTTGACATGATTAAACCGAATTTAAGATGATTTGTCATGTAAATGTACATGTAATATGGAAGTATGATATGGAAAGCATATGTATATGGAAGTTATTATATGATGAGCTCATCTATGTTCTTGGTATTTATGTGAATTATTTGACTAACATCATTGGTAAAGTTGAGTGTTTTAGGCTTTAAGCCAAAATTTTCTTGGATGTTATTTATATGCTTATTTAATAAAAATGAATAGTAAGTTAAATTTCCAGTTATGCGAACTTACTAAGCATTATATGCTTATTCTATTTATTTTCCTCTATTTTATAGTGCTTGAAAGCTCGTAGAGGTTGGAAAGTGGCTGGAGCATCAACACACTATCCTTCAGCTCATTTTGGTATAATTAAAAAAACTTATTTTGGTATAATGGAATGTATAGGCTAACTTGGCCAATGTTGGCATGTAAATGGTTATTTGTAATCTAGCCATTGGAATGTCTTGTAATGGTATGTTTTATATGTATATGTGTGAGGTTATATAATGATTAATATATGTGTGCTTGGTATGGTTAGATTGGAATATGGTAAACGTATATGTTTTACAAAAGATGAGTTTGAATATATGAATATATGTGATGATATATTTATGCATAATGTTAATGTTGGCTTGGTTTTAATGTCTTGAATTGATTGGTATATATATATGCAAGTATTGATGTAGGTTGAAGACAATTTGGGTGAGAAAAGTGGCACGGGCAGAGACACAGTCGTGTGTCTCAGCCATGTGAAACACACGGCCCAACACATGGGCGTGTGTCTTGGCTATGTAAAAGATGCACTTAATTTTTAAAAATTAAATTGTCAACACGGCCTAATACACGAGCGTGTGGCTGACCGTATGACTCAAGTTAGAGAGTTACACAGGTAAGAACACGGGTTAGGACATGGCCATGTGCCTTACATCAAATGCCCACATGGTTAGGACACGGGCATGTCACTTGGCCGTGTGAGCCACACGGCCTACCCAAATGGTGTGTGTCCCCTGTACCTTAGATAAATTTTGAAATTTCGTGAAAAATTCTTTGAGTTTCTGATTTAGTCCCGATTTGTTTCTAAGGTATAAACTGAACCTCGAGGGTCCATTTAAGGGACAAAATGATTGAATTATGATATGTTTCGGATATGAATAGTAAATGACATGAATTAATTGTATTTGTTTTGTAAACTCAGGTAATACTCTGTAACCTTGTTCCGACGACGTATATGGGTTAGGGGTGTTACAAAAACTAATGAAATCGTCACTAATCTGCTAATTATTACTAGCCTATAAAAATATAACTAATGATATTAAATTGACTCAATTTTACTAAAAACGTGGTTAAGAAAATGCTGTCATTTCTTTTCTTTTGACTTCTATATTGATGTGCATAATGGCCTGATCTGTCATAGACATAATAATTTCCTTTTTCCTTACAATAATGTTAGATTTGTGACCCAAATTCTTATTAAAATAAAATACAAGTGGCAAGATAGAGGGATCCACAAAGGCAAAGGCCGCAGCCCATCGTTGATCCCCAATAAGTAAGATATAGAACTAGGGTTGCAACTGTGGGTGGCTAGACAAGAAGAATCCCTATATAAGTTTATTTCCTCTATTTGAATAAGGTGTTTCAACCTTACTGCATTACTTCTATTAGATGTTGATTAGAATAATGTTTTTTAAACCTATAAATAGACGCAGTCTATACTCCTTCTAATTATTCGAATTCGACATAATGAATTTTCTTCTCCTCTACCTGTGATTTTTTCCCAAAAGAGTTTTCACTTAAAATCGATGTGTTTTAGTTTTTTTTTTCTCTTTTTTTTTCCATTATCAACTTTCTATTTTTTATAGTTATGATTATTAATTTTAGGTTTGTAACTATGTGTTTTTTTTTTCTCAGTCGTGTCACTTAATCAAAATTGAGTTAGCATCAATAAAAGTCAAATAAAATAAAATTATTAAACTAACAACAAAGTACATCATAATTGCATGTCGTTGCAACAAATAAAAAAAAAAACCTATTAATGTGTGCATGGATCTAAGACAAATTTCATTAGATATTTCATGTTTGATAGGGTATTTACTATTAAACCAATTATATAACAATGATAGTCCAAATATAACAAACATAATTATGAAATAAGATAGCATGCCTATATAACATAATATATTTTAATCGCATAACACCGTTATAGATTTAGAGAAACAAATTTTAACATTTCAAATTATTTATAATATGCTTAAAAAAACGTATCATTTTTAAAAAGAACATTTTCAAACATAAAAATAACTAAAGTCGCAACTCAGTAAAATTATAAATAGAATTAAAATCAAGTTCAGAATGGTAGAAAATAAAATATTATAGAAGTTGATGTGCCACGAAATTAATTAAAATTTTGATTAAGGCTAGTGTACCTATCAATTAATATTATAGCTACGGTGATCAAAGATATCATTTTCATGAAGACTAAAAGTACTAGTAATTACCATATTTTTTTTAAACTAAATAATTTGACTGATTGATTAAAAACTAAAATTAACTATATTAATTAACTAACGAACAAAACAAAGAACAAAACACAAAAATAATAGATTAATAACCAATAAGTGAAGCAATACCCATGAAAGAATTCACCTAGATTTCATCTGTCAGTATTAATCTAAATTACGCAATTTCTTTACTTAGTATATTGATCTGTAGAAATCTCTAAATTATGTTAATATCTCTTTCGAGTATAAGAGCAACTGACTCGAGGTTGATTAATTGAATTTTCTTTCTAATTAAAACTCCTATTATCACATTAGCTCGTGCTATGCATTCCCCTATTAGATTTGACTCTAATTCGGAAGATTTATGTTGTCATATTTCTAGGATTACATGCAACTCCACTGATTTAAGCATATCAAATATGGATTAATAATCTAGAACTATTATACCAAGAATTAAGCCCATATAATTGAGAACAAGAAACTAAATATTTATTGCATAAAATAAAAATCAAACAACATAATCCATCATAAGGTTCATGTAACACCCCTAACCTGTATCTGTTGCCGGAATAGGGTTATGAGGCGTTACCAATCAACCACAACATAAATCATACATTTATACAATCATACTCAAAATCCATTCAAAACATTGAAAATGCCCCTTAGGAGACCTTAAAACATGCTTAGAAGTGGTTCGAGACTAAACTGATAACATTTGCAAACTTTGGGAAACTTGGAAATTTTTCAAACATTTAAGGGTCACATGCCCGTGTGAACAGGCCGTGTGCCTCACATGGTTACCAAACACGCCCGTGTCACAGGCCGTGTGAAAACAAGGCATACATACTGACTTGCACCACACGGCTGGAGACATACCAGTGTGCCATAGCCATGGGAAAATTAGGGAGGTTACTGACTTGGCCACACGCTCGGCCACCCGCCCGTGTACTAGCCTGTGTGCCAGTGTATCTAGGCCATGTCAAAACTGTAGGGTATACTGACTTAATTCGAAAGGGTACCTTGGGGACACATGGCTGAGACGCACGCTAGTGTCTTTGCTCGTGTGGACAAAAATAGGACATTTGCATAGCCAATTTGCCACCCTTTTCTCATGCACACCTAACCATCAAAATGGTATCATTTCAACACATATATAGGTAGCCAAAACATGCCAAAATTCACATATATCATAATATTTATCATTAACCATTCCAACTACTCAATTTCCATAATCAAAACATATCAAATCATCATGCCAAAGTTATCAAAACTTACATAACTCCTAAACAAATTTTCTCACCTTTTTATCAACCAAATCATGCTTCTCAAACATGGCAATTCATCATCTATAAATCATTAAAATATACCATTTCTCAAGAAATAATACCACAACATATAACTATCCAAAAGAGCATCCATACAACCATTCCAAACAAGCCAACACTTAGGACATTATATACATCACATATATCATTTATCAAACATATAGTTCAAGCCAACTTAAATGGCCATATTCCAACATTTATAATCCAAATCTCATGGCTATAATCACAACTCAAAACATACCAAGATGACAATAGCCTATACATGCCATATACTATAAAAACAAAGCTTCAAAAGTACCAACAAGATGATCGATAGTGCGACGACGTATTGCCGGCGATCCCTGAGTCCGAGCTAGTTTTGATAATCTATAAAACATGGAAAGAACACACAAAGTAAGCTTTAAAAGCTTAGTAAGTCATATACAAATAAATTTACCACCTGAACCACAACATTTCTATTAATAGGCCAAATACAAGTAAACACATATAGATACACAAACCTTTCTTAATGAATACATATTCAAATTCACCTGTAATTTCATAAACCACTTCTCTTTCTAATTCTCGAATGAATATCGTATGTACTTGAGTCGTTAAAATTATTAATACATTCTTTCTCAACTTTTCGTTCCCCATTGAACCATTTGAAATTGTTAAGAATACTCGAAAATCACATAAGCTCGTACAATGCCATATCCTAGATATGGTCTTACATGTTACCACATATCGATGCCACTGTCCCTGACAGGGTTTTACACGAAATCAATTAACAATGCCAATGTCCCAGACATGGTCTTACATGTAATCTCAATACAATGCCAATGTCCTTAATACAATGCCAATGTCCCAGACATGATCTTACATGTAATCACATCTCGATAACCCAATGTCATGACATTCTTATCCTATTCTATTCCTAAGGTTTGTACGGGACTTTTAGATATTGTAACTTCGTCGATTCATGCTTGTATTTATTCGTTCGAAATTCATAGCAATTCAATGATAATAAAACATATATAATTCAATTCAAAGACATTTATTTGCATATGAACTTACCTCGTAGTCAGAATAGAGGAACTGGATCGACTATTCGATAACTTTCAATTTCCCTCGATCTAAATCTGATTTCTTTCGTTCTTGATCTATATACATTAAAAATTAACTCTTTTATTCATCAACACATTCAATTTAGTCCACAAACACATATTTGGGTATTTTTTCACTTTAGCCCTAAAGTTCCACATTAATTCAATTTAGTCCTTATTTCATAAATACATAAAATTCACAAAATTCAATATGGTCCATGCTTAGCTGAATTCTCTATAGCTTCATAACAGTCTATATTTTTATTTATTTCACACTTTTAACCACAACATTTCACATTTTCTCAATTTAATCCCTAATTGACATTTTTACTCAAAATCACTTTACAAAACATGTATATCAAACACCAAGCTTTCATATTTCATCATCAAACATTCAAAAACACATGAATTCATCAATGAAAACTTTCAAAATCATCAACAATTTCAAAAATTATGGTACGGGCTAGCTAGTACTTAAAGCAACGATCACAAAAATATAGAAATCATAAAAAACGGAACAAAAATCACATACCAATTGAAGCTCACAAGTGCCGAATTTTTCAAGCTTCATGCCCTAATGTTTCTTCTCCATTTTCGATTGTAAGAAAGATGAATTAATCTATTTTAACCTTTGTTTTTATTTAATTTAACTTAAATTACAAAATGACATAATTACCCTTAATGATTTAACATTAAAATTCCACTAACTATAGGCATGAATGTCCATCCATTAATACAATGGTTTAATAACATCATAAGGACTTCCACCTTTTAATTTCATAGCAACCAAGCACTTTTAACATATAGCATGCTACTTTTTCATTTTACGCGATTTAGTCTTTTTTCTCAAATTAAGCACTTAAACTATTAAATTAGCTCACAAAATTTTCACACATATATATTCACATGCTGTAGACACCAAACATAATATTAAAATAATTTTCTGACCTCACATTTGTGGTCCCGAAACCACTATTCTAATTTAGCTAAAACCGAGTTGTTACAGTTCATCTCCCTAGGTATTTAGAAAATCAGTGCATGCTTGAAAATAAAAACATCTAAAATACAATATACCCAAAAGAAATGAACTCATGATAATCCCCTAAGAAATCAACTAGGAATCTTCAATCTTGATGGAATTTCCTTCAAAGTCAGCTTCAATGGTGTTTTTGTGGTTGTTTTCTTGAATATTCTATGATGGCTCCCTCCTATCTTCTTATTTTTGTCATATATAAGCCTTAGAATGCCCGAAAAACCTGAAAATCGTGATTTTCAACTGTTTGGTAAGCAATTCCGTGAAATCAACATGGTCGTGTAGAATGGTTGAGGTTCTGTGGATCACATAGCTGTGTGGTCTAGCCGTGTGGAATGGTTCAACCCATGTGGCTCTTGTAGCTTGCCCTGATTTTTTGGTTTTAGCTCATTTTTCTCTCCTCCTACTCCCAAGTGATTTATTAAACATCAAAACATGAATTTAAATGATTAAAACCATGAAATTCCACCATTACCATAGAATAATCACCCTAAAATGTATTAAGAATGAGATTAAAACATGTTACTTCTAGCACTTAGCAAATATCCCCACACTTAAGAATTTACTTTTCCTCAAGCAAAATTCTCAGCCCACATACATGTTAACTTCCTATAATTTATTTTTTTCACCGACAATGTCTTAGGATAATCTACAGATAATCATGCATTAAAAATTCAACTGAAATGAGACTAAAAAGCACAAGCAATCCAAGTAGAAATTTTTAAGGCTTGAAAACATTAAGCATCTCCCCTATTTCAACAATTACCTAAAATTCAAACTCAAAAAAATAATTAACACTGTAAAAATGTTATTACCATAGGCTTGCTTGAACATCAAATCTCCACCACTGTAAAAATGAGATAATACACCAATCAAGAGGTTAAGGTACGAAAAAGTCCAGAAAAGCTGGTTACAATCGAGAATCAAGTTAATAAGTTACCAAACTAGAAAAAATTAGTTGCTAAATTAAAAAAAAATACATCAATAAAAATAAAAGACAGATGTGAACTTTTATACAAATGATGAGACTCATGATTCAAGTAATTTTTTCTTTTTTTTTGTTTTGTTTTCATTTATTTTTTTCAATCTTTCTTCTTTTTTTTTTTTTAATAAAGAGAGAATTTGACAATGCAAATGACGAAACATAGTCAGGCAACTAACCAAATCGAATCTCGACAAAAAAGGAGTCAATAAAATGGATGATTTACATCATTAATATGGGTTACAGGTTAACACAAATAGGTGATAAGAAAAAAATATGTTAGGATCAACGAGGTTAACTAGGGTTTAATCCAAAGAGTAAGTTGTTTACAGGTTAAGTAGGTTAAATCCTAAGTGTCTCTATCATCTTAGTATATCAAATCAATAATGTGGTCTTGACATGTATAACTGAAGAAAGTTCTAGAATAACTAATGTAACACCCCTCACCCGTATTCAACGCTGAAATAGGGTTACAGAATGTAACACCCTTAACCCGTATCTGTTGCCGAACTAGGGTTACGAGACATTATCGAACACAACACAGTTAAATACAATCATTCAAGTCAAAACATGCATAAAAATTATACCAACTTATTTATAATAATTATAAAACTAGATTAGTAACCATTTGTTCAATTATGTAAATCACAATCACATACAAAAGAAAATTTTTTTATTTATTAAATCACTTATTCGAACCAACTAACAAACATCATATCATATTACATAAATATTATTACTCCAATATCTAAATCATATGAACAATAATCACATCATTCAAGTTTCTAGATAATAGTCAAACATATTTTATTTTATCCATTTATAAACGTTTATTTCATAAGTACATTTCTAGTCAAACCACATACATATATAAATACATCTAAGCATATTCAGTATATATATATCAATATAACTAAACCAATAAGTTACTCACAAAACCAATTAAATATGATCATGTCAATGTGACCAAACCGAACATATAAGCATCGAATAAAACTCATATTACCTTTTGTTTTTCCAATACAAAGTTCACTATTCATTTGGTCATTTATTTCAATGCATTATCTGAATATAAGCATACCTAAAATCATGCTATGTTCAAGGTCACATTTTCTTTATTTTACCCTGCCATTTCATATGCGTATAACCTTTCATGGAAATGAATTAATATACATAAATACCAACCATAATTTATATATCAAATCAAATCATTATATACTTATACATATACAAATGCCAAATCATGACTAACTTACTTACATAACATTTATATTTTAGCACCTAACCAAATACAAATATATCTATCCAAACACAAAACCTACATACCATGTAATAAATATATCAAAATAAACTCTTATCAAGTTCGGACATAACTGAATTTCCATTTATGCTAAATCACATGTAGCACCTTAACCAAACATCTCAACCGATTTCACATGTATATTTTATCTTAGCAAGAATCATGGTCGAATCAACTAACATATTTAGGACAATATGTACCTTGCCTGATTCATCATGCACATCCAAATTCATCAACCATTATCAATACATATAACACATGTTAACGTAACTAAAGCATCACATACTTTCATAGCATATTAGCCATTTTCACATGGCTTTATACACAACCCAAAATTAATATTTTCAAAACATACTTTAGCTTATACATGCCATAATCTTTAATTTAACTTATAAAAGTACCCAAAATAGAGGATAGTGTGATGAGCTTCGTAGACGATCCCGAACTTGTAGCTTGACTTCCAAAAATCTATAAAACAGAAACAAATATTCACATGATAAGCTACTATAGCTTAGTAAGCTATAAGCAAATAAACAACTAATGATATAACTATTTCATAGTAAATTTAACCGAACTATACTAATATAAGTATACTTAGTCTCAAACTACCACATTCATTCATGACATTTCATTTTATAGAAAATTCTCACCTTGGCCGAATACCTATAAAACCAACATAAATAATTCATATTCCATTTACAAGCCAAGACATCATTAAACAATCGAATTCACATATATTCGTAACTTTTACTCAAGCATCATAATATATATACCATTGTATGTACATTATCCAAATGACCGAATATACTTGGTACCATTAATAAACATACCACATATCATTCGAAGAAAAACACAATACATTTATGTTCATCCTTATCGATTTCGATTATTATAATAAAATTTCACCATCCATACTTATTCAATAAGACATTATAACAAATACTAATTACTCAATTACTTACCTTGACTTGGTACCAAACTAATTCGTACCTGGCATTTAGCTCATTTTACCTTTTTAAACATACCTTATCATTGCCCAATGAACCATTTGAAATTGGATAGGACACTCGGATAATCACATAAATCGTACAAAGCCAACGTCCCAGACATGGTCTTATATGTAACCTCAAACGATGCCACTGTCCCAGACAGGGTCTTACTCGTAAACACATATCCGAATCAAAAATCAATGCCATGGACTTACTCGCACACATATATCGATATCCTATGTCATGACATATGTATCCTATTTATTCCTAAGGATCATACGGGACTTTCGAACGTCGTATCTCGGTCGAATCAGGCTCAAAAGTGTAGTAGCCACATTTATTCACATTCGGCAACAATATATTTAGTTTCTAATATTCCATAACAGCAAGTAATTATAACATTAAACTACCAATAAACACGTCTAGTTGCTTATAAACTTACCTCGGACGTCGTAAAACGGGACGGGGCTGCTAGTCGACAACTTTTATTTTTCCCCGATCCAAATCCGATTTAAACACATATTCTGTTTAGGTTGCATATGGGTTGGGAATTATGGAACGGAGGAAGTATATGAGGATCGTATGGTTGCTTGACAACCGTGGATCCACCGAGACTTTTAAGCCCAATATGTGATTGGCAGCTTGCTACAACGAAGGTAGTTCCACAATCGGGCTACCATTGATGTGTATTGGATGGGTGGGTCGATATTTATATCACTACATGATGTGTATTGGGGGACGGAGTTACTGTGTAACGGTTGGATTATTGGGGTGGGTTGCACTACATTGCATTATATGTATGATTTTATGGTGATTGATGAATGCTTGTTACTCGTTGAGGGTTGTACACACTGAGTTTTTGAAAACTCACTCCCTCTTTTATTTTTCTCAGGTGATGCTCAGTAGAAGGTTCGATGTGTGGAGGGACTCAGAGGTGGCCAGCTAACAAGATGTGTAACACCCCAAACCCGGCCTGGACGTTATGACCGGATCTGATGCGCCACATTGATGCGTTCAAAACATTCCGTATTACTTAGTTTGGAAAAGCTGAGTTGGTGTTGTAAAAGACACTTTTAAAAGTAGGTTAAAGTGAATGGAAGTCTGCGCACTGTAGGAAACCAGAAGAAGAGGAGGTGAGTCCGTCTTGACCGCTAAGTACCAAGCTCTCTTCGGATCCAATCCTAGACATGCACACCGCCATTGCCACACTCTAACATCTTGTATAATTTTGAGAAAACCGTTTGATTATGACCAGCTTAAGAAAATGATTAAGGTTGCAAATCGTTTGCTTAAAATATTTATTTTTCTTGGGAAAACATTTACTTTGCGGAAACTTTGCGCGTCATCGTGATCTTTTTAAAAACAAGTAGATTTTATAAAACGAACCCTAGTGCTAGCCAGTTTAATAATCCCCAAAATATAAGTAATTAAAAAGAGCGACCTTATTACAACTTTAAGCATAATAAAAATAATCCAAAATAAATATTAAACTTATTTAAAATCGGCAATCAATCTTCATGGCCACTCTGAATCCCGCCAAGCTCCAAGTCCACCAATTCTAGGGCTCACCTGCAAGGATGGAAGAGGAAGGGGTGAGTTTGGGAAAACTCGATGTATACTGAAACCCATCCAAAGCCCAATTCAGCTCGAGCCCATTGGGCTGAGCCCTATTCAGATAACGATACACGAGGGTCAAGCCCTTTTCGAATCACATAGCAAGGCCTTAGCCCTTTTTACATAACATGTGGCCCATAGGCCCGGTTCAATAATATGAGTAACAACAGAATAATGAATGCAAGCCCATCTGGGAGACTACTCAACCCACCAACCGCTACACCGCCTGCACCAACCCTACACACCATGTGGGAATATCTCAACCCACCCACCCTACACACCACAGTTAAAGAACGCTACTCAAATTCGGTCGATTTGAGGCAAAGCCTCCAAGACGTGGATGAACCACTTTTAGTACTTTCTCCATTAATACCCCAATCCCATGCAACAGATATTAATAAATGCATATCATGCAAAATACAGAGTAATCAATCAAGCGATTCACCAATTTAAAACCCTAGGGGTATATCGGTAATTATGCTCTTTAGGGTAATTTGGTAATTTTGCTCTTTAGGGTAATTCGTGATCTACGCTCTTGCACAAGCTAATTCAGAATTTTATCGGTTTTATACAATTTGATTCCACCATCTACCTAATGAGCTAATTTGCCCATCTCTTACCCATATTGGTCCAGTAAGCCCATTGGGCCCGCTTTGGCCCATCAAGCCCTTTTTCCGAAATACGCTAAAACGTCACGCGAACGTGCTTACCACCTTGCGGTGCCAGATCTAACAATTACTCTATGACTTGAGAGCATATGCATACTCACATGACCATGAAATGCCAGAATTTTGGCATTTCGGCTTTTGCCGAATTGAACTAAGAAAGGGTGTTCGGTACACACCGATTCATGACGATCGCTCTCGAGATCTCTTTCAATATCCTACAATTGATTAGCACAATTCTTATTTACAAACCATAATCACTAAATTCCAAAACTTACTCACCCATGATCGAACCATGTCCCTAAAAGCCTTTGAAACGTTACCTTTTTGCCACAGTCGATAGCTAGCTCGAATCCGATTGTTCCAATGATTCATGCTTTCAATCCAACACTTAAGAAGACACTAATCATTGATGAAAACGTCGATTAAAAACCCTTAGAGCCACATGCCCAATTCGACACCTCCCTATATTTTAGGGATTTCGCTTTTCTTAACTTTGAAAAATAAGAACAAATCGAGATGATAAGTACTTACCCTTTACTCCTACTTGATTTCCTCACAATCCGTGCAGATTTATCCTTAGAACAATGGTAAAACCCAATCCGGGAGTTTGAAGAAGTTCCGGCTACAAGCCCCTAAACCCGTGGTACTTTCGGCTTTTGGGTGGTGAAGAAGACGATAATGTGGGCTATAACCTTGAAGTAGAATTGCTGTCGGTATCTAGGATTAAGAAAAGATAATTGTAAATAAAAACAAAAGAACATAGGAGAACACGGCTTTGAAGAAATCGGCACAAGCGGTGATCACAGGATTTCACTTGTTGATATTCGGTTAGCAATGAAAAGAATATCGGTTCACTTTTACTATAAATGAAAGAGAGGAAGAATGAGAGGTAGAGAGTTTGTGGAAGAAATAACGAAAGAGAAAATAGAGGATTAGCTTAAGAACAATTGGCAAGAGGAGAAAGAAAAGAAAAGAGGGAATAGATGAGAGAAGGAAAGAAAATAATTAAAAAAATGAGAAAATTGTTCACTTTTGGGAAAAATAGAAAAGAATAAGAGCAAAAAGAAATAAGATTAAGATTAGAATAAAATAAAATCCTTTTCCAATTTTAATTCCTTCCTTATCTCCTTAATTCATGGCCATAATCAAAGTTTGAATTTAATTCAAACTCCCATCGCCGAAAGCAAAGAGCCCCCACTCACCGACTCCTCCTGCACTGGTACTGTTTCAATTCCATACGGTCCTTCCCACGCACGTTCAGCAAAAGAATCACCCTTTTGCATAGCTGATCGAACTTAGGACCCCAGGTTGCCCAAAGACGTCAGCCACCGGGACGGCATTTGTTTTCAATAATATGCCGTCACCTTTTATCTTAAAGGTTACCTCTCAAGTCCGTTCATTTTAAAAATATAACATTAAAACATACCTTCGCTGGACTCGAACCCCAAACCTCCGTCCGCTTAGCGCCCACGCCCATGTTTGCTAGCCAACGCACCAGCTTCCTTCCTTGCTAATATATGGTCACAATAAATTATAAACCTTACCTACTTGATTCTCGCCCACTTTAAAAATAAAATAGGATTCGCTCACGCACGGAATCGAACTGCGACCTCTTTAACACACACATACGTTGCTTGTCATCGCACTACGTGCTCTCTTTGTGTCAAACTTCATTCAGAACTTCCTTTAAGGCCTATTCCAACCGCAACTCAGTATACTAAAAAAACCCAATTTATGACGTTGGGTATCGAACCTCGATTCCTTTCTGCTGCCCAACACTCCTAACCACCGGGCAGACTCCTCCTTATGTCTAATTTTAGCCTAACTTATTAATAAACCTTAATGTCCAGATCCCTAAAGAAGCAAAAATAATAATTTTTTGCTAGAGTCTTGGTTCAATTTTTCCCACACTTTAAATCCATTGTAATTTATTTAAAACTAAAACAATAATAATAATAATAACCATAATAATGAAAATTTCAAATACGATAATATATATATATTTTTTCCTAATAATAATTATAATTTCCATAAATCAATAAAATAGATACGATAAAATTTTCTAATAATAATAATTTTATCTCATAATACTAATTAAAATTTCATAAAAATTTAAAATATCTCGTAATAATAAATATAGTAAGAATTTCCTAGTAGTAAAAATTCTTTCTTAAACGATAATAATTAAAACTTCTTAATTATTCAGGTTTTCTTCTATCCGAATCCCAGACTCAAAACCCAACTCTTCTAGGCCCCAAATTCAGGATGTTACAAGACGACTTGGACTTTTTTTTTAAAAAGAGCATATAGTTCCTAGATTATTAAGTAATTTCAGACTGGAATGTAATAAGGCCTTCCCTTTTAATATTATTTAGATTATTGTTTTTATGTGTTGCAAATATGAGAAGTTGAACATGGGTTTCCTAAATCATAGTTTTTTTTTCTACGTTTCCACAACTTAATTTTAAAATGATAGGTTTTCATCAATCATGGGTTTTAAACAAGCTTTCGTGATTGAAAGAGAGTTTTTATAAGTTAATTAAGGTTCTCATTTTAAGGAAAGGTTTTCAATGAAAACAAGGTTTTCGCTAGAACACTTCAATGTGACGTGCCAGATTCGGCCATAATGTTCGGGCCGTGTTTGGGGTGTTACATTTAATGGTTTCAGAGCCCAGGTTGTAAAACTCGGGCTGTGAAGTGAGCCTTATTATTTTGGTTTTGTTTTAAAAAAAATTTAGATCACAATGTTTTGGAAGAAAAAAATTCTTGTTGTGCGGCACACCGAGTCTCCGACGTCGAACCAAGTAAGTTCCTTTATTCTTAAGCTTGTGTGATTTGATATATTGTAGGTAGTTAGGGGGCTACTTTAGATGATTATGCTATGGTTTTTTTTAGATTGAAACTGAAGCTCATAGGACCTTACAACTGTAGAGGATTTACGAAAATAATCTTCTTTTAATACTTCCATAAAACATCGGTTTAATTATTAAAACTAACTAAAACTTCATAAAATTTCTAATCCAGATAATACGTGAGACAACGATGAGTGCTAGAAGAGGTGTAAGAGGCCGTGGCAGAGGCTACGGAAGTGTTAGGGCTGAATTGTCTGCATCAGGCCATATGCCCGATGTTGGAGTAGAAGAGGCTCCGGCTTCACCCGTAGCTGGGACTGGGCCGTATGATTGGGCCGCGGGGGAAGATGCATTGTCGCAGGCAATGCTGAGGATTTTAGAAAAGGTCATAGGGCCCAATAATGGCACTAGAAATTGGGGGTCCATTCCGGAGCGACTTCGATCAAATGGGGCTAAGATCTTTAAAGGCGTTGCTGGTGTGGCTCCTAATGTGGCAGAATACTGGTTGGAGGCCACCGAAAGGATAATGGAGGACTTTGACTGTTCTCCTGAACAAAAGTGGAAAGGGTCAGTGTCACTGCTTAGGAAAGAAGCTTACCAGCGGTAGCTCACAGTGAAAGAGGGCACCCAACCTGAGCAGGTCACTTGGGAGTTTTTCAAAACTGCGTTCCAAGTGCAAGTTATGTGGATGCTAGAAGGAAGGAGTTCCTGAGCTTGACCTAGGGAAACAAATCTGTGGCGGAGTATGAGGCGAAATTTCTACGCCTTAATAGGTATGCAAGAGTTATGGAGGAAACGGACTATGAGCGTTGCGTTAGGTTTGAGGATGGTCTTAGGGATAGCCTCAGAGTATTGATAGCTCAAAAAAAGGAGAAAGTTTTCTTAGAGTTGGTGGAGAAAGCAAAGATAGCGGAGGAGGTAAAGTGCACCGAGCGCCTAAATCGAGAAAAAGAAAAGGTTAAGAATAAAAGGGAAGCTGAGACTCCTAGTGTTGGACAGAGGCCTAGGGCTAGAGCCAGAGTTAATGGGCTGGTTAGAGTAGGAGGCCTTGCTGTGAATCTAGGGGTGCCACCTTGTGCTGATTATGGGAAAGGTCATGTAGGCGAGTGTTGGAAGAGGATGAGAGCTTGTCTGGCTTGTGGATCTATGGAGCATAAGATCAGGAATTGCCTTAGAATGCCAGTTAAGGTGCCAGGTGTGGGTAGGGGTGATGTACAGCCATCGAGGGGTGGTCAGCAGCCGCCCAGAGGCAATGGTCAGGCTAGTGGTGGAAACGGTTTGGGCTGTGGAGCATTGAGCAGAGGTGCTGGTCATGCTGAGGCAAGACAGCCAGCGTTGGTCTATACAGCACGTCGTCGAGAGGACAGAGACACTCCAGAGGCAAATATTGGTACGTACGTTAACCATAATATGCTATTTATTTAGTTTGGAATTAGAGTGTGCAACAAGAGCGTGTTGTGGAAGTCAATGCTATGCAGCTGTACTAATAGTTGCTAATTTCAAGGATGAAATTTCTTTTAGGGGGTAGAGTTGTAATGCCCCAAAAATCCCAAAATCTTGAACTTTCTTTTCTTTTCGGTTTTGATAAAAAATTATGCTTTACATTCCTAGTCAAGTGTTAATTATGTGATAGTAGGTCTTGGTTAAGTTTTGAGCTCAAACTTAGGGCTGAAGGAAATTATGGTTTAATTATTAAAAGAACCTTGTTGGTAAGTAGGTTGGCTTTTAAATAAATGAAGGAATAATTGGACACAAAATGCCTTGTGGCTTGGTGGCAAGTGGCGTCACATGTATGATAAGGAGGTCTGGGGTTCGAATTCCTCCTTACTCAAAAGAAGGATTTATTTTTGCTTAAGGGATAGACAGTGGAGGCATTGAATGTGAACTCCATAGGGAGTGATAAGAGGAGAAATTTGAGGAGGGGATTAAGGGGTTATCAGGGAGAAAAATTAAGAGACGAGGAATGTAAAGAGGTGGAGCCGAATTGAGGATTAGGGGATAGGAAATTCAGCTAGAGGCTATATATAGATGCCGAATGTGAGGTTGCCAGGCTAATGCCGAATTCTCCCTCACCTTGTTACTAGAACACACCTTTTTCTCCAAAGATCTAAAAGCTGAAAATCCCTTGTTCTTCCTTCTTTTTCTTTGTACCGATTCTCCATTCTTCCCTATTTAAAGTTTTCTTTTTGAGTCACCTCTGGTCTTAAACGATTTATACTTCTCTTTGTGCTGAATAACTTCTTTTACCATACAAGTTTTAAGAGCCGAATATCCTCTGTGCCACCACTACCCTTTCCACTCGGTTCATTCTAGTGTAAGTGTTTTGCTCTCTCAATTGGTTTTGCTAGTATAGATCACTCTGTCCCTCACTTCTTCTAATAGGTTTTGGTAGGATTAGTATTTAATCCCAGTCTTTTGGATCCCTGCCGATTTGCTCCTTAGGTGTGAGATATTGGTAAGTGTTCTTCATTTCGGTAAAGGTTGACCGAATAGGCTTTAGTAGAAAAGGGTGACATATGCTGGATACAAGTCACCCATTATGTTTTTAATGATAAGGGTTAATTCAGATCTGGGAAGTACTCGTGATTAGTGATCAAGGAAAAGCTATTAAGACTTGGAATTTCAGGTAAGGTTAAGGTAAGACTTCAGCTTTTGGTAAAGTACTCGATAAGATATGTGAGTAATCATTGAGTGATATTGATTGTAGGTTCGTGGTAGGGGGATCGTAGCATGCTTTATTACCAGGTGTGTTCATACACTGCATACACACAAGTAGATCGGCAGATCACTGCATACACACAAGTAGATCGGCAGATCCTAAAATGCCGAAAAGTCGAAAGTTTGGCTACGATAGTCTTATGAGTGCGCGAAAACTCGTAAGGGTGAAACCGATAGGTTACCTGAGGCCCCATGGGCGATTCCATGAACTTGGGTAGTGTTTTGGCCAACCAGGCCAAAATGGGCTAAATGGGCTTGATGGGCTGTTGGGCCCATAATAGGCAAAATTGGAAACTTGATATTAAGTGATAGAAATTATATGAAAGCATGAATATGATTGTGATTTGGGGCTATTAGACCGTATGAATGTGATTTGGGCCTAATAGGTCATACGAATATGATTTGGGCCTAATGGGTCATATGAATGAGATTGGGCTTAGTGGGCCATATGCATGTATATAGACTTGTTTGGGCTTTGTAAGAGGTTTGGGCCTAGTATTTGATAGCTGTTTAATTGACATAAAACTTAATTAATTTATTGAGACTATGGACAAGTCATAGCGTTAAGGTGTGGCAACGGGTATATGCATGTCTAGGATTGGATCTAGGGAAAGCTTGGTACTTAAGCGGTCTTAATGACTTACCTCCTCTTCACTGGAATCCTACCTGGTGCATAGTATTCGTTCATCTTAGCTCGCGGGATATGTTAACGGGCCAAGGTAAGTAAAAACCCATAATAAAAGGAAAATTACTGAAATGCCCCTAAGGGTAGAAAATGACCAAAATACCCCTATGTGTTGAATGTAAGATTTATGGATGTTACATGTATATCCGCTGCATACATATGATATTCTGTTTAGGTTGCATATGAATTGGGAATTATGGAACGGTGGAAGTATATGAGGATCGCATGCTTGCTTGACAACCATGTATCCACCGATGGTTTTTAAGCACAATATGTGATTGTTAGCTTGCTACAATGAAGGTAGTTCCGCAACCGGGCCACCATTGATGTGTATCGGATGGGTGGGTCGATATTTATATCCCCACATGATGTGTATCGGGGGACGGAGTTTATGTGTACTGGTTGGATTATTGGGGTGGGTTGCACTACATTGCATTGCATGTATGATTTTATGGTGATTGATGAATGCTTGTTACTCGTAGAGGGTTGTACACACTGAGTTTTTGAAAACTCGCTCCCTCTTTTATTTTTCTCAGGTGATGCTTAGTATAAGGTTTGATGTATGGAGGGACTCGGAGGTGGCCAGCTAGCAAGATGACTTGGACTTGTTTTTTAAAAAAGATCATATAGTTTCTAGTTTATTAAGTAATTTCAGATTGGAATGTAATAAGGCCTTCCCTTTTAATATTATTTGGATTGTTGTTTTTATGCTTTGCAAATATGAGAAGTTGAACATGGGTTTCCTAAATCATAGTTTGTTTTTCTATGTTTCTGCAACTTAATTTTAAAATGACATGTTTTCATAAATCAAAGGTTTTAAACAAGCTTTTGCGATTGAAAGAGAGTTTTTATAAGTTAATTAAGGTTCTCATTTTAAGGAAGAGTTTTGAATGAAAATAAGGTTTTCGCTAGAACACTTTAATGTGATGCGCCAGATTCGGCCATAACATCCGGGTCGGGTTTGGGGTGTTACAATTTTACCCTACCATTTCATACGCGTATAACCATCTATAGAAATGAATTAATATACATATATACCAACCATAATTTATACATCAAATCAAATCATTATATACTTATTCATATACAAATGGCAAATCATGACTAACTTATTTACATAACATTTATATTTTATCACCTAACCAAATACAAATATATTTATCCAAACACAAAACCTACATACCATGGAATAAATATATCAAAATAAACTCTTATCAAGTTCGGACATAACTGAATTTCCATTTATGCTAAATCACATGTAGCACCTTAACCAAACATCTCAACCGATTTCACATGTATATTTTATCTTAGCAAGAATCATGGTCGAATCAACTAACATATTTAGGACAATATGTACCTTGCCCGATTCATCATCCACATCCAAATTCATCAACCATTATCAACATATAACACATATAAACGTAACTAAAGCGTCACATACTTTTATAACATATTAGCAATTTTCGCATGGCTTTATACACAACCCAAAATTAACATTTCCAAAACATACTTTAGCTTATACATGCCATAATCTTTAACTTAACTTATAAAAGTACCAAAAATAGAGGATAGTGTGATGAGCTTCATAGACAAGCCCGAACTTGTAGCTTGACTTCCAAATATCTATAAAATAGAAACAAATATTCACATGATAAGCTACTATAGCTTAGTAAGCTATAAGCAAATAAACAACTAATGATATAACTATCTCATAGTAAATTTAATCGAACTATACTAATATTAGTATACTTAGTCTCAAACTACCACATTCATTCATGAACTACCACATTCATTCATGACATTTCATTTTATAGAAAATTCTCACCTTGGCCAAATACCTATAAAACCAACATAAGCAATTCATATTCCATTTACAAGCCAAGACATCATTAAACAATCTAATTCACATATATTCACAACTTCTACTCAAACATCATAATATATATACCATCGTATGTACATTATCCAAATGACCGAATATACTTGGTACCATTAATAAACATACCACATATCATTCGAAGATAAACACAATACATTAATGTTCATCCTTATCGATTTCGATTATTATAATAAAATTTCACCATCCGTATTTATTCAATACGACATTATAACAAATACTAATTACTTACTTACTTACCTTGACTTGATAACAAACTAAATCATACCTGGCATTTAGCTCGTTTTGCCTTTTTAAACATAGCTTATCACTTCCCGATGAACCATTCAAAATTGGATAGGACACTCAGATAATCACATAAATCGTACAAAGCCAACGTCCCAGACGTGGTCTTACATGTAACCTCAAACGATGCCACTATTCCAAATAGAGTCCTACTCGTAAACACATATTGAAATCACAAATCGATACCATGGACTTACTCACACACATATATCAATATCCTATGTCATGACATATGTATCCTATTTATTCCTAAGGTTCATACGGGGCTTTCGAACGTCGTATCTCAGTCGAATTGGACTCGAAAGTGTAATAGCCACATTTATTCACATTAGGCCACAATATATTTAGTTTCTAATATTCCATAACAGTAAGTAATTATAACATTGAACTACCAATAAACACGTCTGTCTGCTTATAAACTTACCTCAGACGTCGTAAAACGAGACGGGGCTGCTAGTCGACAACTTTCGTTTTTCCCTGATCCAAATCCGATTTCTTTGGTTCTTGATCTAAACATATTCAAATTAAGCTCATTCAAACATATTTTCATTCACTTTTGACCAAAAAAACACAAATGGGCAAATTATCATTTTGCCCCTAACATTTGCAATTTTTTTCTATTTAGTCCCTATTACATAAAACACAAAATACACAAAATTTGGCTACACTCTAGTTAGGCCGAATGCTCCCTATATACATACAAGTCCATATTTTCCATAAATTTCACAGTTTAGTCCCTCAGCTTTTTATTTTTGCAATTAAGTCCTAATTACTCAAAATCATCAAAAATTCCAATACAAAATATGTTAACCCAACACCTATCTTTCATATTTCATCGTCAAAAAATAAAAATCACAAGCTCTCATCAATGGCATAACTTAAAATATTCATCAAAATTCAAAATTTAAGCATGGGTTTTGGAGTACTCGAAGCAACGATCTCAAAAACATAAAAATTATCAAGAATCGAGCTAAACGCATACCTTAATCAAGCCTGAATATAACCGAACCCTAGCTTTTTGTTTTGTTTTCTTTCTTACTTAAGTTTCGACAATGGAAGTATATGAGCACTTAGAGGATAATTTTATGATATAACATATAACATATATTATATAATTTATAACTCGGATTCGTGGTCCCGAAAACACCGTTCTAATTAGGGTCTAAATCGGGCTGTTACATGGAACATTACTGGACTTATAACACCTTTAAAAAATACATTTCATATACAATTAATCAAATCATATACATTTCATTCACAATCAATCATTTTGTCCCTAATATGAGCCTACGAGGCCCAAAACATGCATTGAGAGTGGTTCGGGACTAAACTGATAACTTTGGAAACTTTTTGAACACTTAGGGAATTTTCTCAAAAATAGGGGACACACGCTCGTGTGACTCGGCCGCGTGTCTCACACAGCCAACAAATACGCCTGTGTCACAGGCTATGTGGACATTCGAAATGGGAGCACATGGCTGTTTCCCAGCCTCTTTAACTTGGGTCACACAGCCAACACACACGCCGGTATGCCCTAAAAATGGCCATTCACTCCCATGTGCCAAACCGTGTTCTAGGCCGTGCCAAACCTGTAGGGTATACTGACTTATGTCACACGGCCAAGTCACACGCCCATGTGTGAGGATGTGTGGAGCATACTGATTTGATTTTAATTTCAACACCAGGGGACACACGACCATGTAACATAATCGTGTGTCACGCACGGTTGAGACACATGCTCGTGTAGAAAAAAATAGGCTATTTGCCAAGCCATTTTGCCAGTCAAACTTATGCACACCCACACCAACCCAATTGGCACCAAAAAATAACATAATTTGACATTTAAACCAACCAATTCAAGCCTAATTCATGCATAATATATGCCACCTTTCTCAATGCACACAAGTCACCATTTATATCTAAAATCACATATACAATTCAACTAATTATACATTTCCAAACATGCATCATTATGCTCAACTTCACAAGCATATATTTTCTCTAATTTCTACCATTTGACAACCACAATATCTACTATCAATAAGCATCACAAAACCAACCTCAAATTCATAATATAAGCCATATACTTACATTTATATACATAATCAAACCAACCAAATTAAACCAATTCTCATGGCTATATATATACAAACCACAATATGAGCATTTACAAGCCAACTTAAATGGTACAACACATTACAAAATATACCAAAATGACCAAAGTCCCTATACATGCCATATACTCTAAACATGAGCTAAAAAGTACCAAAGTGATAGTAGGATAGTGTGGCGAAGTCTCTGACGATCCCCAAATCTGAGCTACCTTTGAACTCTCTATAAAATACGAAAAATTAAACAAAATAAGCTTTATAGCTTAATAAGCTCGTATGAAATAAACTCAATCTTAACATAAATATATAATTCATCAATTTGAACATATCAACATGTAATTCATATTAACTAACAAACCTTTCACATATTTAATCATATGCTTATATGTGCACTTCACAATTTCTTCAATTTAAAGCTTATATGGTTGATGTACATACCTGTACCATTTTTTATCAATCACATACTCAATCGCGTCTTTCATTTACTTGTTGAACCATTCGGAATACTATTGGATACATGGGAAAATCGCACCCGAAGTGCCACATATATAGCCAAAGCTATCTCAATCTCATATCACATATATTACTCACACTAGAGCTATCAACAGGCCTTCTCACACAAACTGTCAGTTGAGACGAAGTTACACGATGCTGCTCACACAAGCTGTCAAGTAACCGCAATACATGCCAGTATACTCAGCCACCGGTAGGACATACAGGACTAGCACCCGGATTACATACTCACAATAATTCCCTAATAACATGTCACTAGTATCCAAATCTATTCCTAAAGTTCAATCGGGATTTTGAATGTCGAATCGTCGTCAAATCATTGTTGAATATGTCTGTAGTCCTATATTTATAGTTTATGCAATATCAAAACATTTTAAAATATAATTATAACAATGCTTATTACATACGAACTTACCTCGGATGTAAAAACGGCTAAATTGATCGATTAGTCGAGAACTTTGTCTTTCCCTCTATCTAGATCCGAGTTTTGCTTTTCTTGATCTATATATAATCAAAATTAAATTACTTAATCATCTCTCTATTCAATTTAGTCTAAAATTCACTTCAAGGCATTTTTACACAATTGCCCCTAATGTTTCACATCTTTTACAATTTAGTCTTTATTTCATAAAATCACAAATTAATGCAATTCAACCACAACCCATGCTAGTAAAAATTTCAATTAGGTCCTTAACAGCCCATATTTTTCATTTATTTGACATTTTAACCACAAAGTTTTTACATTTCACAATTTAGTCCCTAATTTGCATTTTTACTAAAAATCACTTAACAAAACTTGTATAACTATCATCAAACATTAATATCTATCATTAAACATCAAAATACTCATGTATTCATCAATGGAAACATTTAAAATCTTTAACAGTTTTTCAAATAGTCCCTGGGCTATCTACACCTAGTTGCAACAATCACAAAAATATAGAAATCATTAAAAACGGGACAAAAATCATACCTTAATGAGATATTAAACCATGGCCAAATGGAAAAGCTAAAAGAATGGCTTTCTTCTCTTTAAAACTGGTTGAAGATGATGACATTAGGTGAAGATTTTATTTTGCATTATTTATTTTGACTTAATTTCTAAATACCAAAATTAACCTTGGTTATATAACATAAAATAACTTAATACTAGTCCATAATTGTCCATTTATATTTCAAATGGTCTAATTATATAAGGACCTCCACTATTTAATTTCATAGCTAATAAACCCTTTTAGCGTATAAAACTCCAATTTTCCACTTTACGCGATTTAGTCATTTTTATCAAATTAACTAATCAAACTATAACATTTCTTAATGAAATTTTCACAAAAACCTATTATCATGCTGTAGAAATTAAAATAATAAAAATATTAATAATTTTGACTTTGAATTTGTGGTCCCGAAACCACTGTTCCGATTTGACTAAAAATGGGCTATGACAACAAATCAAATTGACATACAACCAGAAATAAAATGGGCACAAAATAAAATATATGTTCTATAGGCTCAAAAGCTCACAAAATATTATGTTTTTGATGTCACTCTTACAAATTCAAAATTTCAAGATAATTCTTTAGTTCAGGAAGACAACAAAAAATAATTGTAACGCTCGTCCTGTGAAGTCTTTATTTCTGGTTATTGTTTATTCTACTAGGTATATCTTTGAGTAAGTAAATTATTATATGACCAAGTATAGGATTATGTGCATGCGCTGATTAGCGAATTTCATGATTTGGCAAATCTGTGTTTTGGTAAATTATGTGTTTTGGGCGAGATATGTGGTTTGGCGGATTCTTATGTGAGTATACACCACCCCTGAAGTTTTGGCAAAGTTGCCAAATATGTAGTTTCATATATTTGTTTTTATTTTTTATAAGAATAGTTAGTTAGTTCAATGAGAACTGGTTAGAATAGAACTATGATACTGTAGTTTATAAGACTTAAATTATGATAAGAGCACTTAATCATGAAAATCAAGGGTACTAGTGGAATAATCTGATTCTTCCACTAAACTTTGTTTCTGTGCTTAAGTGTATAAGGATATCAGTGTCTTCATCGATAAACTTCGCGTGTTCTTGACATTCATATTCTTCTTGATTTTACCTGCATTCTTTCTCAAAGCTTAAGTCTAGAAACCTTACTGAGGTTAGGTTTATTATATTCAGCCAACTCCCACATTTGTTTTACCTTTTTGGTAAAAAATGATGAACCCTAAGTTATTTTCATAATTATTTACGTATTTTTAGCTCTGTATACATAAGTGCTAGAATTATATGTAAGGAAGGAAACTTCGTGCTCCTGAGTTATTTGTTAATGTTTTTTGAATGCATGATTAGATTCAATGGAGTAATGATCTGATAAGTGTAATTATCCATATTTTAGCTCAAGACATTGTAGAAGGTTCGAATGGTAAAGGCAAAGGTCCTACCATCTAGACTTTGTTGAATTTCTTACGAGTTACTTCTTACTTTCATATGAGCAGTACTCTTGCTTTATATATCATATAAGGTAAGTACATATACTCTGCAAAAGTGAAATGTGTGTACATGAAAAATGGTTGTTCAAAGTTATCAGTTTGGGTCTGTAAGGTCTATGTTAAAGAGTAAGAATCATTCTTCATGCTTAAGCCACTAACTTCTACTTCTAACAAGAATGATATGGTCTTAATCATGGAAATGATATTAAAGAAATATATTCATGGCATTGCCTTCAATGGAATGTACATTGACTTAGTAGATCGGCGATACACGAAAATGGTTGTGTAGCCTCTAGTAGGGCAAATGTATGTTGCAAACCATACTGGAAAATCTGACAAAGGATACAAACCAAAAGAATATGAATGAACTAATTGATATGGATCTAACTATGGATCTGGGTACGTGGCTAGCATGAAGAGGTTTGTCTGTATGGTCATATAGGCGTATCATATATGCCAAAGGAAATAATAAATCAGCGTACGATTTTTCTATGTATGTTACTCACCAATTGTTGAATTGTATGATTGTGTTTGAATATTTGAAAGGACATGCTTGAAGTATTAGAAACTATTGATATGTTTTCTTCTGGAACTAACTAAGTTCTTTTGAACTTACCCCATTTTCATTTTCCTTCTTAGGCCTACTATTGAAGGAATACTTTCTACTAGACTACACTAGAGGATCCCTACAACTGTAAGACTTTTGTTATTTTGTATTATGCATGATGAACGGGTGATATCTGATTGTATATTAAAAAAATTGTACTTAAGACTTATATTGATGGATTATGACTTAATGAAGTTTATTGAAGTTTATGGAATGATTTAAAAGTATTTTATTTTAGGTTAATATAATACCTTACTAAGATTCTATACGCCACTTGGCTTATACTCTATTTTCCATATTTTATTAAAGGATTATTTCAAACACTAAGTTTTTCCAAAGTTTACACTAGAAACAATTTAAGATAATGATTTCCTGTAGTGACACGTTTTACTTGGATTCTCCTAAAAGATCTGGTTTGGAATGTTACAAGCTGGTATCGAGCCAAGGTTTAGTTGATTCTCTAAAAACTGATGACTGAGTCACACCCCATCATGCATAGTATTCGTCTAGTTTAGTCTTTAGTGTTTTAATTGAGTTAAATTTTCTTTTGTAGTACTACAAAAAATGCCTGATGGTTCTAGAGAAGCCACGAGTAAGGAAATAGAAAATCATATACCTACACAAGAACAAGCTACTACTGCTAATAATATGGGAGACACAGGGAATGCATTCAGGAATGTGTTTTTCTCCATGATGACAAAGTTATTTGATCAGTTTACGGGAAATATTAAGAGCCACAATAATAGCCACAGCCTGAGATGGTTCGTCCAGCACACCCTGCTCTTCTAGTACCTATTGTGGCTCCATCTAAGCTTGAACATGTAAGAGAAACTCAAAAAAGAAAAGCTAAGGAGTTCTTTGATGACAAAGGTGATAATCCCACTGTGGCTGAGCAGTGGTTATCTCGTCTGTGTATGGTAAGAAAATAACTAAAATGTACTTCTGATGATAGTTTTTGATGTGCTATATCATTGTTACAATGAGAAGCTTACCATTGGTGGGAAACCTTGGTTAGTGTGACTCTTGAGCAAATGATTGGCTAGGACTTCTTTATGGAAAAGTTTAGAGAAAGATATGTTAATCAGATGTATTTGAATAGATGAAGAAGTATTTCTTGTATCTGAGGCAAGGGAGAATGACATTTATCGAATATGAGAGCAAATTTCTCAAACTTAGTCATTATGCAAAGAACATGTTTCAGACTGAAAAACAAATGTGTGATAAATTTGAATGGAGACAAAGGGATGAGATTCATGCACTAGTTGCAGCAGATGAATGTAAAAATATTGTAGTAATTACAACAAAAACCCATAAGATGGAATCAATCATTACAGATAAAAGCAAGAATTTTGAAAGAGAAAGAATGAACAAAGGTAGATCAAGTCCTTCATTATCAGTAGGTTTTAAGAAACTTAGAGATCAAACTTTTTCAGTTTCGAGAAAATATTCACATTTTACAAGTTTTAAACGTGAAACATTCAATAGAACAACTGCTTATATGACAAGTTCTAGTGGTTCTAGAATGATGAAAAGTGAATGTGAACATTGTGGTAGGAATCATGGTGGTTAATGTAGGAAGCGTTTAGGGGCATGTTTTGGATGTAGGTCTAAAGATCACATGGTTAAAGATTGCCCATCTAAGATTGAAGTAAGCACTAAACAATCAGTCAAAAGTCCTCAACAGATCCTGTAACGCTCTGATTTTTGGGGCCTAGAAGAGTTGGGCTTTGAGTCTGGGATTCGGATAGAAGGAAACCTGAATAATTAAGAAGTTTTAAATATTACAGTTTAAGAAAAAAAATTTGAATTACTACTAGAAAATTTTTACTATATTTATTATTACGGATATTTTAAATTTTTATGAAATTTTAATTAGTATTATGAGATAAAATTATTATTAGAAAAATATTATTGTATGTATGTTTGAAATTTTTTTATGAAAATTATTATTATTTGTTGTATTATTGGTATTTGAAATTTTTATTATTAGATATGTTTATGAAATTATTATTATTATTATTATTATTATTATTATTATTATTATTATTATTAATAGTAGTAATTAAATATGTAACGAAGGGGTATAATGTGGGGAAAGGTCCGAGGCTCGGCCCATAGCTTTAGCAAAATTCTTGAATCTTGCCTCTTAAGGGAATCTGGGCAGTAGGATTCATTAATAAATTAGGGCTGAGTTTTAGCATAAGCAGGCATCTGGCCCAGTGGCTAAGGATGCTAGGAGGACGCTAGGGAGGTGCTTGGGTTCAATCTGCGGCGTGCGTAATTTGGTTTTTTTTTTAATATGTAGATCGCAGCTAGAATAAGGGTTAAAAGGAGTTGGAGTATAATTTAACACAAAGAGCGCCTTGGCACAGTGGCAGCAGCGCGCTAAGAAGACCCAGTGGTCACGAGTTCGAATGCAGGGGACGGCGAAACTTGTTTTATTTCTTTTAAGTAGCTTGTGACCGGCGAATAAGGCTTATAAGTAAATGCAGTCATATTATAACAAAAGCGAGGTTGTGTCGCAATGCAAGCAAAGGTGGTGAGTGTTCGGAGGTTGAAGGTTCGAGTGGCGTGAAGGCGGAATTTCCCTTTTATTTTTAAGCGACCTGGAGCTTCAGCAGGTAAGGTTTAAAATTAACTGTGACCGTATATTAGTAAGGAAGAAAGCATGGTGCAGTGGCCAGCAGCACGGGCGTAGGTGCAAGGGCGGACTGAGGCCTGGAGTTCGAGCTGTTGTACGCGCAATGGGCTACCAATTTTGCTGTTCACGTGGGGGGAGTTAGAGTTTGACCGAAACTCTTCATAGTAGCATGATGAAGTGGTGGATAAGGCTGCAGATTAGCGGTTAGGAGTTTGAATGAAATTCAAACTTTGAATTTGGCCAGGAATTAGGGAGCTAAGGAAGGAATTAAAATTGGAAAAGGACTTTATTTTATTCTAATCTTATCTTATTTATTTTGCTCATATTCTTTTCTATTTTTCCCAAAAGCTGAACAATTCACTCCTTTTCTATTTTCTTTCCTCGAAGCCAAATTCTTTTTAAAACAACTTTTTCTTCTCAAATATTGGTTGCCGATTACTCCTTTGGTTGAAACCATATCTCCTTTCCTTTTAATCATTCAAAAGACCGAACCTCTAATCTTACATCTCTTCCTCTACTGATTGTCTTTTCGATGGTGAACTTATCGTCACCTATTTTTTCTTTTAGATCGCAATAGCCATATTCTAGAATAGATCCAAAAGCCGAAAGGCCTCATATTTTAGTGATTCAGAAATTAATATTTAGATCTATTTTCAACGCACGTTTAAGTTGGATTCACAACGGATCTGGGGTAGGAAGGTATTTGGAACGTTCTTCAATGAGTAGATCTCTTGGTAAGTATTCGAACCTTCTTTCCATTTGTATCTTGTGGTTTAAGAAAAGCTGAAAACCCCTATATACATAGGGTGGCTGTCGACTAAGACTGAAAGGGTTTTTTTGGTGTTATTTGGTTTGTTGGTGCTAATGAGGATTAAAGGCTACTGATCGAGGAGTGTGTGAAAAGCTTGGATCATCGGAGTGACTAAATCTAGATCTAGTCATCAATTTCGGCAAAGGTATGAATTCTAGGGCCATTGTAGATGGTGGCCGAATATGTAAGTGATGATAATAGGTTGCTTTCGATTTGGTTTAAATATTAACATGATCTAATCTATAAGCGGTTGATTATAGGAGAAATCGCGTAGGAGATCTCGTCAAGGAATATCACAAATCAGGTGTGTAACGAACCTTCTTTCGTAGCTTAACTCGATATTCGCCGAAAAGCCGAAATGCCGAAATTCTAGCATTTCGAGGACTCTTGAGCATGCGAACGCTCATAGGTCAATTAGATTCGCTAAGTTCGATGATCGGGATCATTGGAACAGGTAAGGGCACGGTTTGGTGCACGATGGTAAGTTGGGCCTCGAGGAGCTGAAATCTGGCCCAATGGGCTTTCGGGCCCATTTGGGTAAAGTTGGTAACAAATTAAATCCTATTAAATTGCGCATTAAGACTGTTAATACCGCTATGAAATATAGGCTAAATGGGCCTAGATGACTAAATCAACTATATAGAGCCTATTAGGGGTTTTGGGCCCAAAAGGCCCGAATTTGATAAAGTGTGTTAAAATCATTGTTTAAACACTTGGAGTTATTGATAATTGTTGATGAACATGGGAACCCTAATATTTGGTAAAATTACGAAATTACCTTTATAATATGAAAATGATTATTTTTCCCCTAGGTAAAAATGACCATTTTACCCCTAGGGTTTAATTATGACTTTGATGCATGAGATTTTGATATATATATGATTTGATAAGATATGCACATGATATGTATGATATGCACATGATGTATTCATTTATGCATGGGTTGGGTTTATATGGATGGAGGAAGTGCAAAAGGGCTATGCCCCAGTTTATCGAAAAGGGCTTTTGCCCCAGTTTATCAAAAATGGCTTTTGCCCCAGTTATTAAAAGAGGCTAGGCCTCCAGTTATATGATAAACCAGCTATGCTACGAGTGGAGAGTTTGGTTGGGTGGGTTGAGTTATTCCCCACATGGAGAGCTTGGTTCGTACGGGTGGAGAGTGGCGGTTGGTGGGTTGAGTAGTCTCCCCAAATGGGCTTGCATATGTCCATTGATGTTGCATGTATTATTGAAATGGGCCTATGGGCCATACCATTTATAAAAGGCTTCGGCCCAGTAATGTGAATTATGAAGAGGCTTCGGCCCAGTATATGTTGAGATTGAATTTGGGCTTAGGCCCAGCAGGCTAATATTGTTTTGGGCTCTAAAAGGGGCTTGTTGCACACTGAGTTTCCAAACTCACCCCTTCTTTAACCTTGCAGGTGAGCCTTGATGGGGGGACTTGGGGCCGGAGGGGATTCAGAGTGGCCACGGTGATCGCTTTTGGGCTTTTGAAATAAGTGACTGGTTTTCTTTAGTTTATCTTATTTACTATTTATTTTTGGGTTGTAATAAGGCCATTTTAACTTTATTTTCCTTCTGGGATTATTTTAGTTTCAATAACTCTAAATTTTTTGCTGATAATAATTAGAATGGGCTAGACTTAGGGCGCGTTTTCAAAATGATATTCGTTTTCAAAATAACGTAACAACACGATTAATCGGTTTAACAAAGATATCTACCCAAATGAATTTTCAACTCGGTTATCAAAGTGTGGCAATGGTTGTGGGCATGTCTAGGATTGGATCCAATCTAAGAGCTTGGTACTTAAGCAGCCTTCATGGCTCACCTCCTCTGTTTCGGATACCTACCTGGTGCACAGCTTCTATTCACTTTGTTAACTTAAGACGGTTATTTTAAAACGCTAAAACGAAATGTGGGTTTTTAACTTCAATGTGGCACGTCGGATTCGGCCATAACGTCTAGGCTAGGTTTGGGGTGTTACAGATCCAACATGAGAGTAGATCTAGAATGGCAACTAAATCTGGTTCAGTACAAGAGTACAGAGGAAAAATCTTAGTAAGCTAAGTTCTAGAA
The DNA here is from genome assembly GCF_025698485.1 of Gossypium arboreum. Lineage (NCBI taxonomy): Eukaryota > Viridiplantae > Streptophyta > Magnoliopsida > Malvales > Malvaceae > Gossypium > Gossypium arboreum. The sequence continues at coordinate 64,846,120 of NC_069080.1, forward strand.
GATCAACAAGAGCATAATATATACCATTAAATGAAACCGAAATAGAAATATGTCATCCAAATAGATAATGTATCATTATAACATATGTCTTGAACAATATTAGCCAACTTCAATGGCTTATACAAAATAATTTGGTTAAATAATGTAACCAATATTTTTAAACCTAGGCAATTATGACACGTAATAAAATAACGAAGCCTACTATACATGCCATAATTCAAAAGAAATGTTTAGTTCAAATACCCAAAAGTATTGATAGTGTGGCAGATCTTCAACGATCCTTAACTCCCGAGCAATGCCGGACGTCACTATAAGACAAAAGAGAGAAAAGAAAGTAAGCTTATATAGCTTAGTAAGTAAGTATATAAATAATAATTAAAGAATCTAATAAGTATATAAATAATAATTAAAGAATCTAATATGTTTACACATTAACTCAAGTGTATTTACTTTTAATTTCAATATTTACTCCACTTTGATTGAGCTGTCTCTCCTGCGTCATGTTCACTAAATAAATCATAACTCAAGTTACAAAACTTGAAATTCAAATCCATAAAAGTTTCCTGAAACTAGACTCATATAACTTCTTACTAATTTTTTTCTAGAATTTTTGGTCCAGCCAATTAGTACAGTTTATTAGTTAAAGTTTTCCTTGTTATACAGCTCGACTGATCTGACCTCTGTTCACTACGAGTTGTATTTCTCCCAGTAAGCAATTAAAATAGCCATGAAACATGTTTCATTTAAAACTAGACTCAATAAGGAATCTATACATATAAACTATATTTCTTAATAATTTTTTTACAATTTTTAATGATTTATCAAAGTCAGAACAGGGGATCACATAGTCAATTTGAACAAGTCGCACACAAATATAAATATCTCAAAATATAGAGTTCCTTTTCTTTCTCTGTTTCTTTTATATGAAAATAAACTCATTGAGATTTAATTTTCATATCTCATTCAGCCTCTAATTAAATTTATACTATTTGTGGTTATTTTTCAAAGTCACGTCACTGCTACTGTCCAAAACAGTATTATTGCAAATTCACTCTTTCACACTTTCCTTGCATTAACCTCACTTAGCATACATATTACAATTCATTTTCACCACATTTCATACATCACAAGTATAAGTCCATGATTACAATGCCACCGTAAAATTATCCCGTTGAACAATTCGGATCAATCCTCGATACTTGATGGTTTCAGTATACTGCCCCACTATCGTATTTCATATAATTCGGCTCTCTTGTACACATGGTGAACACTTAGTACCACCCATGTGACCTAGCCAATTTATCTCTTAGCTCTCTTGTCTACATGGTGTCCTTCACTTGGAATCACACATGCGACCTAGCTACATTTATCTCTCCCGTAGCTCTCTTGTCTACATGGCATACATCCCGTATCACACATGTGACCTAGCTACTACATAGTATCTCGTAGCTTTCTTGTACACATGATGTGCACTCAGCACCATACATGTGACCTAGCTACACTCCATCTATATTATTCAATCTTTCTGAATGTTCAACCGGGATTTCTCTCTCTATTACTTATTTCCATTCCTCCAATAGTCGATTTATGCTTCAAAATTAGCTAAAATACATATAATAGGCTAAAATATAAAAATGTAAATGAAGTTAATGTATTATTTACATACAAACTTACCTCGATGCAAAATATAGAAATTTTGCAATTTAGTCTAAAACCTTTTCCTTCCCCCGTTCGAGATCGATTCCACGCCTATCTTGATCTATAACAACACATTTAGCTTATTTAACATTCATACTATTTATTTCAATCTAAAAATCACATTATGGTAAAATTATATTTTTGCCCCCTAACTTTTACAAATTATGATTTTGCCCCTAGGCTCAGAAATTTAATTTCAGCCCTTATTATTATGTTTTATGACATGCTGATCATTTTTCCCTTCTATGACAACATCAAATTCTCACTCTAACACATTTTTATGAACAATAGGTATTTTTACCGATTATGCCGTTTTGCTCGTTTTCGTTAAAAATCGCTTAGAAAAGATCGTTCTCCTAACTTCAAACATTCATATTCTACAATAAAACATCAAAATACATGCATATCATTCATGGGTAAAATTTTAAACATAAACCCTAACTCGAAATAATGGTAGAAATAGGTAGACCGAGCTACGAGGATTTCAAAAATGTAAAGAACATTAAAAACGGGGCTTGAATGCACTTACTATTGAGCTTGAAAGCTTGGGAAAACCCCTAGCTATGGAGAACATGTAAGTTTCGGCCAAGCTTGAATGAAGATGAACACATTTTTGTGTTATTTTTCCCATTTTATTTCATTTAATATACAAATGACCAAAATGCCCTTACTACTAAACTTTCTTAAAATTCCATCCATGTCCTAATTTTTGTCCATATAAATTATAATGGTGTAATTCCATTTAAGGACCTCTACTTAAAAACCCCCATTTCAATCAAGTACTTTATGAACTAGAACACACATTTTTTTACCTATTTCAATTTAGTCCTAAATATCAAATTAAACACCCAATCGATAAAATTTCGCAACGAAATTTTCACACAATTATGAAATCATAATATAAACACTAAAACTTAATCAAAATAATTCTTTCAACCTCTGATTCGTGGTTTCGAAACCACTATTCTGTTTTGGCCCTAAATCGGGCTGTTACATCAGTGGTGTTAGAATTAAAAATTTGAAGACATTATTTGTATTGAGAAAAGTTTCATGTATTCTCTGATCACAAAAGTTAAAAGTATTTGAAGACTCAGAAGGATCTAAATCTGCATCAAAACAAATGGTTAGAGTTGTTGAATGATTATGACTTGACCATTGAATACAATCCAAGAAATGCAAATGCGATAGTTGATGCTTTAAGTAGAAAAACTGTGGTAGCCTTATTTTCTCTTTAAGAAAAAATGAGTATGTCTAATAATTGATCTTTCTTAGCAGGGCTAGTAGTAAAACCAAATTTTCTTTCATAGATATTAGAGGAGCAGATGAAATATGTTAAATGTGACTTGTTCAATCAATGAATGATATCTGGAAAAGTAGCAATTTTTAGCCTGGGAAAAGATGGTAAGTTAAGATTCATGGATAAAATGTTTGTACCAGTTAGGAATGGGTTGAGAAAAAAAATTTTTAAGAGAAGCTCATCAGGGACCTTTTTCACTGCTTCCTGGGGGCATCAAAATGTATAAAGTTATGAAATTTTCATTTTGGTGGGCTAGTATGAAAAGATAAATTTCAAAGTATATTTTAACTTGTTTAACTTATTAGAGAGTCAAAGCTGAACATTAGGTACCTTCAAGTAAATTGTATCATTTAGAAATTCTAGAGTAGAAATGGGATAAAATTAATATAGATTCTGTATCAAGTTTGTCTCTCAATCCTTCTAAGAAGAATTTTGTATGGGTAATAGTGGATCATCTTACTAAGTCAGCTCATTTTCTACCTGTGACTAATACTTATTCTTTATAGAAGTTAACTGAATTTTATATTGCTGAGATAGTACGACTTCGTGGAATTCCTTCTTTCATAGTGTTTGATAGAGATTTAAGGTTTAACTCAAGGTTTTGGAATCAGTTACAGAAATCTTTGGGAACTAAGTTCCAATTTGGTACTTTATTTTATCCTCAAACTGATGGTTAGTCTAAAAGAGTTATTTGGGTTCTTGAAGGTATTTGAGAAGTTGTGTAATTGATTTCATATTGAATTGGGAAAGGTATGTTACTTTGGTTAAGTTTTCTTATAATAATAGTTTTCATGCCAACGTGAAAATGTCTCCATTTGAATCTTTGTATGATAGAAGGTGTAGAGCACCTACTTGTTGGATAGATCTTAGTGAAAGGAAGTTAGTGAGTTTTGAATTAATAATAAAAACTAAGGAAAATGTATTTGTTATTTGAAATCATTTCAAAGTTGTGCAAGATCATCATAAAGCTTATGCGGATCTGAAAATAAAATAAATTTCATTTCAAACTAGGGATAAGGTATTTTTGGAAGTCTCTCGTTGGAAAAACAATCATCAGATTTAGCTAGAAAGGAAAATTAAGTCCAAGGTTTGTAGGACCTTATGAAGTACTTGAGAAAGTTGGACCTATAGCTGACAGATTGGCTCAACCTCCTCAGTAATTGTGACACCCCAAACCCAACCCGAATCCAAAGTGACACATTAGTCACCAAAGTGACTCTCCAGCACAAAATCACCTAAAACACACCCCAACCTTATAACACCTCAATTCTAACTAATAACTATCTAATATTTTTGCGGAAGCGATTTGTAAACCTGTTGAAAACTTCCTTTTGGGATTTAATCCTAAGGGTATTTAAGTTATTCCACCACTTAAAGCTAAATGAACCCGATTTTAATTCTAAATGATTACCAACTTTCATATAGTCAATTTATGAAACCCCTAAAATTCTTTTTAATGAGCCATTTTTCCTTAATCCGTTTATTAAATAAGGCTATATTAGCTAAGTTTTATTACCTTAATCATACATACAACTCTAATTAATCTAATTACAACTAATAAACAATATGCGTATAATAATTTAAACATTCAAAATCATTCTTAACAAACAACAATTAAAACATACAATGGACTTACCTTAGTCACAAAGCTATCCACTCCTTAACAAACTACAATTAAAATGTATTAGTGAAAATTTCATGCTTTAATCACCATATTTTCAATCACCATGTTATCACTTTGCAACGTCCAATACTACACTCAACATTTAACCATAAAACCAAACATTAAAGAAAAACAAATATAACATCTCAAAATTAATATCCAAATGTAAGTCTCAAAAATCCATTACAAGTATATCAAATTATACCAATTAAGTGTCACAATGCCCTCTAATGTATCTATAGAAAAATTCTTAATCTATATTACCAAATAGCCTAAAACTTGGACCAACCTTGCCCTTGCTCCTTGACTTCTGAAAGTAGGGAAAACTCTACACAAAGCTATGAGGGTGTGAGCTAAAAAAGCTCAATGAATGGCCATAAATTCAATAAGTAAATCACACTAAAGACATACTTAAACCAAGGCAAATCATTTATAAAATTCTAGGTATATGATCCATAGTTTCAATTATATTTTCATGCTCAATTATGGCATTCAATTGACTGAAATTTCCAACAGTAATGCAACATCATAACATCATAATTCCACATGTTATTCCATGACTAAAAATAACATTTATTATGGCATATGAAAACATAATATATTTAACAAACACACACTTAGATTGAAAAATGACGTCCACGAAAAAATGTAAACATGTGATCATGCATTGGATAAACGAATCTCTAATCTCCCAAATATCGAATACAATACTCCGGTTGAGTGGGGTACAGCCACACACTCCCTTATGTCACCTTAAAATCGCCATTGATTGAGTGGAGAAAGAAAGGCTCAGCATTTCCTTATTCACTCTAGCAAAGTCAATACTTCTAGAGCCATATGCTCACAAATAACACATGTAGTGGTGAGTACTCACTATTCCTATGGCATGTCATCTATTTCCAATGGATCCACCATGTAATGTTGCCAATATAATCAAATACACCAGGCATAAACACTGATATTTAAGCACCTAATTCAAGATATAAAAAATTAATTTAAAGCATGTTACTTAGATATTTTAACATCAACGTAGATAAGCTCAATAAGTGTCTTTTTCCATATGTAACATCCCGAATTAGGGCCTAGTCGGATCAATGGTTTTGGGACCACAAATATGACGTACTAAAATTTATTTTTATTATATTTTTATGGTTTACAATTTCACGGGATGATTTTGTGAAAACTTCGTGCTTTGGCCAAATATCACTTGCCTCTTCAACTGTATTCGGTCAAACAAACAAAAGAGAGAGGGAGAGGGTGGAGAAGTTCGATCAAGAAAAGAAATCGAGGGAAAAAACTTGTCAAACCCCGTAGACTCTATGCTACAATTGGCCCCAAGAAGAGTAATACCAAAAGAAAACCCGATGAAAGGAAAACAATTCAACACCTATGGCAGAATTCAGCATCAAGGGAACAAAATAGAAAAAAAACAAAATGAACACACCCACAATGACTGCCAAAGCTGAATTTTTCCAAGAGTAAAAGTCCCACTTCGGTACACTCTTCTCACTCCCTTCAAGCCTTCCTAACTTCTCTCCCCATATCGTTCCTCAGACTTCTCAATCACACCCCAACTATCCATATCCCAACTAGCCGAAATTCTCTCCAACAAGCACCTAGAATTTGGCCTCAACTTCCCCCACTCCTCAAGCATTCAATTTCAGTCAAACAACAAAACTTCCCTAGCATTACCAGCAAAATAAAATGCTCCTCTTGTGTTACCAAGGCTCGAACCCCAAACCCCCTAAAACACTCCACATGTGACAGCCTTAAAACGACCCTAGTCGAAATGTGGTTTCGAGACCACAAAACCGAGGAATAAAAATAATTTAATATTTATTTTATTGCCTATAATGTGTGTTAACCCATGTGTGACATTTTTTATGCTTTGATTTAGAGTTATAAATGTGAATTTCACTAGAAAGGACCTAGTAGTAAACTTTGAAAGTATGATGGGGAAATGTGTGATGACTAATTAAAGCATGCATGCAAAACAATGGACTTGCATGTCAAATTCCCCCAATAGCTAGTGGCCGCCATGACAAGGAATTATGGGCAAAAATCATGTCATGAAACATGTTTGGTAAGTGGGTTATGTTGGAATAAATAAAATAAGGAGTATGGAATAAAAAAAATGTGTGTGTGTGAAGGCTTCTCCTCCCCATTGCCGTGTAGGTAGGAAAGAAAACAAAAATTTTGTTCATCCATTTTCACTCTCTTTTGGCCAAAAATACTAAGGATAAGGAGGAGTTTTGCTTCATACTTGGTTTGGAAGAGGATTAGGAAGAGGTTGGCTATACTTGCATCAAGATTAAGGTATGTTTGAGGTTGTGCCATGAGATTCATGCATGTTTTTAGTTGCTAGCTTGATGTTCTTGTTAGCCCATGGTTCAAATCTTTGTTATGCCATGGGAATGAAATTCGCCAAAGTGAATATGGTGTTAATGCCATTGCATGCTAAATATCAAGCTTGATAATGATACATGTGATGGAGGATTGAGGATTCTTAGATTTTCTTTTAGCATTTTTTTGAATGAGATACTAAGTTCTTTGTTTTACCATGACCAAATTGAAATGGTATGGTGTTGTGGTATTCGCCATGTTATATCCATAAGTATGATTCATGCATGTTGCATGGTAAGTAAGATTTAAGCTTTGGATATGTGTATATATTTGGATATAAGCCACTTGAGAATTCGGCTCTAGCATATATATATGTATATATGTTCGCATTACGATGTATTGGTATGACATATATGCTATTTCAAGGTGTATATTTGCTTGTGATGATGTTTCGATTATGAAGTAAATGAGAGATGTGCAATGAGTTACGATATGTAATGCGTTAGTAGTAAAATGTATGCTGTTTTTGTGTGGTATTAAGTGTATAATTGGCCTCAAATTGGACATGTATATTCGGCCACATGAGGGGAAATTGGTGTGCATGCATTCGGTTAGAGGCAAGCATATTGATGCCTATTCTTGGCTTAGAAAATTCGACTAAGAGGAATATTAACTAATGTGTTGAGTTCGATTCATGATTTCGTACATATGCGACTTTGATGCCTAATGAGTATATATATTGGCTAAGTATCTTGAATTCCTCTTTCGATGCTCACATGATAAAACCAATTTATTTGTTAAATTAAGCTCAAGAGCAAAGGGGAGCTAAATCCGATAAGGGGAAGGAAAAAGTCGTGGAATAGCCGTCGAAATCGTTCGACCACGTCCGAGGTAAGTTCTGAATTGATTAGATCATGTTTAAAGCAAATTAAAATCATGCTCTTTGTGTGTGGCTATTGAGCCAAAATTACAAATGTGATAAGTGACTTGTGTCTGAATTTTGCTAATGAAAATGAAATGTGAATGTGTTATGGTTTATTGATAAATGTACATGGTTATTCGAATGATATCCGGGCTAAGTCCCGAAGGCTTTGTGCTAAGTGACTAAATCCGGACTAAGATCCGACGGCATACGTGCGAGTTACTAAATCCGGACTAAGATCCGAAGGCTTTCGAGCAAGCTACTAAATCCGAAGTTGAGTCCCGAAGGCATTCGTGCGAAGCATCAGTAACCTGCTATGTCCCGAAGGCATTTGAATGTGTAGCCATATCCGGTTAAACTCAAAGATACGTGATTCAAGAATGAATGAACCTGCTGTAAAATTTCAGCTAATACGCTTGAAAATTCCAGCAACGAGGTATGTTCGTATGTGCTTTGGAATAGTTGATTCCTTCAATAATATTCGCTCAATCGAGAAATGAGCTTTGGCATTTGGCTAAGATGAACCCTTATGTATGAATATAGGGGTTGGAATGTGAAATAAGTATGATATTGAGAATTTGTGCATATGAAATTATCCGTTAGCTATATGAATGTTATGCTTTTGTTGTGCTGGAATCCTTGCTCTAACTTACTAAGCATAAATTGCTTACTCCGCTTTCTCTGTTTCTCTGTCTATAGATTTTGGCTCGTCACCATCGGACTCGGGATTTCTGGAAGTCAAGTCTCCCACACTATCAAAGTCCCTTTTGGTATATATTTTGTTGGATTTTGAAATGGCATGTATAGGACTACCCTTTTGTTGCGTTTTAAGTACTTTTGTGATGTATGTGTACGCGACCATGCGAAAATGGCTCGTAAAAGTGGAGTATGGCATTAGACCATTTGTGCTTATGTATATATGTATGGTTTTATGATGTGACTACGGACTGAATGGAAGTGTGAGCAAATTATCAGCCATTGGAATGGCTAAAAATGATTATATGTGGACCTATGTATGACAAAACTTTAGTTGGTCCATAGAAACCACGAAATAGGTAAGGTTTACCTGAAAAACAGATGCTGACAGCAGCAGTGGTGTGGATTTGAAAAATCACTATAACTTGTAGGAATGGAATTAAATAGTGAATAAATTATGTAAATGAACCTTGATGAATCTACTTTCATATGGAAGAAACAAAACGGTCATATGAATTATATGTTAAGAGATATTAAAGTTCTCGTGAAACAGGGCCAGAACGGTTTCTGGATCCCCTGTTCTGACTTTAGAAATTCATTGTAAATTAACAAGAGATAATTGTGAGTCATGCCATATATGTATAGATTCCTCTCTTAGTCTAGTTTCTATAGAAATAAACGGCATCAGCATTGAAGCCCTGTACAGGGAGATATCCAATTCGTAACGCACGAAGGTCAGTGTAGTTGATCCCTGCAACAGGGGAGAATTTAACTAATAAACTGTACTAATTGGCCCGACCAAAAATTCTATAAAAAAATATGTTGATGGAATTATGAGTCTAGTTTCGGGGAAAAATTACGAAACTGATTTTCGAGCTTTAAAACTCAAGATATGATTTTTGAAGCGACAGTGATGCAGTAACCAGCTAGTCTGGAAAATTTTTATGGACTGTGAAAACAATTTAGCTGAGTTTGTGTGCACCTTGTGTTCGACTCCGGTAACGGGCTCGGGTACGGGGTGTTACACCACATGCCTCTAACCCTTAGTTCAGTAGGCTTTTTATTAACATGCTTACCAACATTTATTTAAGAACCCTATTGCCAAGAGGCCAAGGTTTATTCAAGAAAGCCAAAATTTTGTACAAGCCACAGCTTGAACTCCCAACTTCTCCAACACTCCTTAGGACACTCAACCACTGAGACAAGCATACAATTATGCACACAACATGCAAAAATAGATACTTAGGTTTGTTACAATCTGAGTATGACAGTTATGGCTAAACAGATTTCGGCAACTTCTTCTGAGGTATTTTATATGTTTAATTATTCTTGGGATTAATCCTATGGTCGTTACTCCTCTGATAAAATCCTTGTTCTATGGGAATGTTTTCTAATTATGATGTATAGATGAAAGTATTGATAGTCCGACTGGTATATAATATGTATTGCTCTATTTCTCTCTGGCATTCTATTACATTTCATCTATTCGGACTTTATGAGAAAATACACATGTTGTTATAATTCTGTTTCTTCTAATTGGTGTTCTGTTCGATACATATATGGGAAGGTATATTATCCTTGTTGCATTTAATTCCAGTGGGTTGGCTTGATGTATTCTTCTAGACTTCCTTTCTCTGAGGAATTATCGAGATCCTTCATATTTTTCTTATGAGCGTTGTTCTATGTCTTTCAGTATGATATTGTATATTGGATTTTTGTCTCTTGGATTTCTTTATCTAGGATTTCTTTGTCTTGGACTTCTTTATCTTAGTTTTCATGTCATCTCTGTTCCGTAAATTGTCGATTGTGGCTCATATCTAAAATGTGTTCTTTGGCCTATGATGACTATGTTAATTAAGATCATGTTTCTAGTTGATTATAGTAACATGATGATTCTAGTATCTGGATTTCTCTAAATTTTTGTGTGAAGAATTGATATCGACAAAGGCATAAGTGGTGAAATTGCTAGTTACAATTTTTATGGTGGATTTCTTTTCTCAAGTAAATTAATCAAGTTAATGTCTTCGATTGGGAATATTTATACTACCTGAAGCTAATGCAATTGAAATGGAATTTGATTGATAGGATAAGTGAATTTTGAATGATTGTTGAATCGTTCTATCGATTGGAATAGAGGATTTCTTGAAATGTCATTTATTGATGATTAAGACTGACTTGGTTTTTAAATTGGTATTGGTTATTGTTTGAAAGATTAAATGGAATACTAATGTTTGAGAATAAGATTTTATTTCTTTTCTTTTCAGGTAAAGGACAGATAGTCTGAATGAAGAGTGTATATATCTTAGAAGACGTCGATATGATTTAAAGCTACTTTGAATGATAAAATTTTTATCTTGTGAAATTCGAAAGGTCTATTACATGTTAGTAAAGTTCTGAATAGACGAGAATATTGTTAACAAAGCCTTTGAATTGGTTTAGTCTGCATTGGGCAGAGACTTCTAGGGTTTCAGCAATATGTAGTTGAATGTTTTATGAGGTGTTATAAGACAAAAAGGCAATGTGATAGCTCAAATTATCCGATGTTATAGCCAGATTTGAGTTTAAGATAGCTTAAACGACTTGAGTTAGTTATTGTATAATCTTTGAGTAAAGAAAAATGTGGTTACAAGTGCTTGGGTAAAAAATCCAGAGTCTATACAGAGAGTTTGCAAGAAAACTCACAGGAGTGATGTATTGGTGCTCGAGTTTGGAACTCGACATTTCTAATCTTTGTGTTTGAATACATGAATTCTTATCAGGATTATTCTTATCTTGAAAGAGAAAAATGTTTTGCGGCTTGTCGCTAAATGCTTGATGAAATATGCAAATCATTTCAGCATGTGTTGAATTTTCGCTTAACGGATCAATGGAATCATGTATCTCCTAGATTGTTAGATTTCTTAGTATGCTAGTTCTCTTTAAGTGGATAAAGATCAAGATTCAGTTGATGTGTCATATGGCGAAGAATTGCTCGACTCTAGCATGAGAAATTAAAGAGTGAAGTGTTAAGCATAGCCTGAGTAAAAGTTCTTTAGCAATGATTATGTGATAGTGGAGTTTATGTGTAAGTTAAACCACTCTTCTGGTAAGATTTTCGGGGACGAAAATCCCTAAAGGGGGGAGAGTTGTAACATCTCGAATTAGGGCCTAGTTGAAACAGTGGTTTTGGGACCACAAATCCGACGTAAGAAATTTATTTTTATTATATTTTAATGGTTTAAAATTTCAAGGAATGATTTCGTGAAAATTTCGCTCGAAAATTTTGACATTTGGGCACTCAATTTAGTTAAAAGAACTAAATTGTAAAAAGTGAAAAAGTTGAGATCTACATGTTAGAGGTGTCAAATTGTTTTGAAATTTTAAATTTGAGGTCCTTGAAAGGTAACTATACCATTGGTTAATTGTTGGACAAAAATAGACATGAAATGGGTGAAATAGAATATTTTTAAGTTAGGGGCATTTTGGTAATCTAATAATTAAAAGAATTAAAAAGCTAAAATAGCCAAATTTTTCCATCTTCTTCATGTACCAGCTGAATCTACCATGGAAGCCATGGCTAGGGATTGTTAGAAGCTTCCAAGCTCATTTGTAAGTGATCCTAAAACCGATTTTCAGTGTTCTTTACATTTTTGAAGCCCCGGTAACTCGATTTACCTATTTCTACATTATTTTGAGCTAGGGTTCATGTTTAAAAATTTTCTAACGAGTGATAGGCATGTGTTTTGATGTCTAATGGTAGAAAATGAATGTTGGGTGTTAAATAAACGACTTTTGGTAAGTGATTTTCGGTGAAAATGCTTAAAAGGACTAGATTTTAAAAGATATAAATTTGTCATAAAAGTGTGATTTAGTGGAAATTGTGGGCTGTTGTAGTTATGAAAATGATTTGGCTAGGCTCAAAGGACAAAAAAATTCAATTAAAATCATTTTACAAGCCTTAGGGTAAAAGTGTAAATATGAAAAAGTTTAGGGGCAAAAACATAATTTTTCCATAATATGATTTTTGGGTCTATATGAATGTGAGTTGTAAATAAGCTATATTTGAAATGTTAGATCAAGAAAACTGAGATTTAGGCTTAAATCAGGAAAGTATGAAATTATGGGCTAAAATGGAATAATTAGATGTGCTCAGATTCGAGGTAAGTTCGTATGATAATATTAATACAATGTTATGTTTGAATTATAATTCTTTACTATTATTGCACAAATTGTAAGACTGAATACATTGAAAAAGTTGATGAAATGATGATACATGACAAGTGATATATGAAATATGTGATATATGTTATGTAAATTCTTAAAAGCTTATTTTCTATTTGAGTTATGCCTTATTATGCTATGAATGGGAAATTGGTACTATGGATAGTGATATCGACACTTCGACTAAGTTCGACAGAGATGTGGTATCGAAAATTCTCATTTGAACCTCAAGTATAGTCTAGGATACAAGTGACATGTCACTAGGAATTAAGAAATTTGAACTCGTTGAGTTGGTTTGGGTTCGTGATATGTATGTGGCATCCGAGATCGTTGAGTTGGTCTGAGTTCATTATGGATGCAAGCATCCAAGCTCGTTGAGTTGGTCTGAGTTCATTATGGATGTAATACAGTAATTGGGTTCCGAGAAATGGTCTTGTGTGTCCTACCAGTGGCTAGATAATCCTTGAGTTGGTCTGATACCTGACAGCTTGTGTGAGTAGCCCGTGTAGCTACACCTTGACTGATAGCTTTTATGAGGAAGCCCGTGAGTAGCTACTTCGTGAGCGTTACATGTTATGTGGTAGCTTTGGCTACGTTTGTCTATGTCGTAGTTATGTGTGAATTTCCATGTATCCAATAGTGTTTCGAGTGTTTAATGGGTAATATAATGGATGATGTAAGGAAAGTTCTGAGGATGACATGTTACAGAAGGTATGGTTGTATACTATACTATGAGTGGTACAGGTATGTACAATAAGCTTATGATTATTGAGACTTTGAAATGTTGAGACATCGGTGAGCTAAGATGTATGAATTATGATTATGAATTTTGTTGCAATACCATGCTAACTTACATTTTGTAATTGAACATGGAATCTATTAAATGGTGAGTTCATGATTAGTTGAAAATGAACTTATGATAGTTATCATTATATTGGACTAAAACAGTTTTGGACTAAAACAGTTTTGGACAGCAGCAGTAGTATGACTTCGAAAATCCACCAAAATTTGTGTAAATTGAAATAGAAACTGAATAAGATATGAGATTAAATCTTATTAAGCCTAGTTTCACATAGAGGAAACAGCATAATCAAAAGAATTTCATATTATGAGATATTTTAATTTTTGTGAGATAGGGTCAGAGTGATTTCGAGCTCCCCTATCTTAAATTTGGAAAATCACTAAAAATTGTACAAAAATAATTATGGGTTATAATTTATATGACTAAATTATTAATGAGTCTATTTTCAATATAAATAGATGAGAACATCATCCGAATCCCGTACTAAGAGATAAATGAATTTTAGTAAAGAAAGGTTGAAGCTGTCAAATAGCAGAATTGGGGTAACTTTGAAGAATAAACTATTATTATTGGCTAGACCAAAAATTCTGAAATTTTATGGTAAGAAGATATGTGAGTCTCTTTTTAGGGAAAATTAGCGGATCTCAATTTAGATTTCCTTAACTCAATTTATAAATAATTTAGCGACTATGACTCGAGTAGACAGCTTGACTAGAATATGAGCAAATAGTGGAATTATGTGTAAATTCGATTGTGTTACCATGAAAACATGTCTCAAGAATTTGGTAAAAAAATGTTAATAAATTTTTCATTATTTTCATATGGACTTACTAAGCTATAAAGCTTATGTAACGCCCCAATTTTCGAGTTTTCTGTGTTTCTGTGATTTTTAAAATTTGTATGTGTTCTGGTTGGTTAAAATATATATTTTAGTAGGTTAGTGGGCCTTTGGAAGGCCCAAACTTAAGTTAAATCCGTGGTAGTCTTCAGAATTTTAATTTTATGAACAGGTGATGTAATTTGCGTTTGGGCTTTTAAAAGTAAAGGAGTAAAAGATGGCACAAAAAGGAGTGTGGTGTAGTGGCAAGGTGGCGCCACTTAGGGGACAAAGAAGTGACTCCATAGAGGAAGCAAGGGGTCCAAGGTTCAAGTCTTGGCTCTTGCAATATATTTTGGTTTTTCTTTTCAATAAATCTGGAAGCAAGTAGGTGCGCTTTAAAGTTTAATGTGTTGGATTTATGACACAAATGAGTTGATGGCCTAGTGGTGGTAGCGTGAGTTGGCATGTGAGAGGACTTTGGTTTGAATCCCTTGCCACGCAAAGGTTGATTATTTTGCTATGTTGGGACGGCAAGAGTTGGTGTTGGTTTTAAACTCTGGTGATGGAGGGATCCCACATCGAGAAGCTAACATAAGAGTAGATGGAGAGCTGGCTTTAAATAGAGCAAACCATGAGGAGAGTAGGCATACCCTTCTTGGCTGATCCCTTTCGTTTTATGACGTGTTCGTTTGGGTTGGGCGTCAGCTAAGAGTGTTTGGAGCGCGGATTAACTGCAGTCTCCTAACAGGTGTGTATTTCTCATTACTCTAGCAGTAGGACAGCTATTTCGGGTCGCAATGGGCTGAAATGGGCCATGTGGTCCTATGGGTTCGTAGGCCCAAGTGGATAAGTTGTAGGATTACCAAAATACCCCTGTAGGGTAGGACTACCGATTTACCCCTGGAGGGTAAAATGACTATTTTACCCCTCGTGCGTAAATAACTAACTTGTGTGATGATTGGGTTAGTTGATGTGGATTTATGTTAGGTGTCGTCAATTCGTAAGTCTAATGTGTTAGTAACCGATTGTAGGATTATCGTGTGGGAGATATCGTCATCAATCGTCATCAACCAAGTGTGTAAACGACAGCCTCCCTTAGACTGAATCGATAAAAGCCGAAATACCGATACATTGGTATTTTGTGAACTCGCGAGCGTGCGAGTGCTCGTGAGACAGTTGTTAATGAATATGGTGCATTTGGATGATTAGAGTGGAGAGTGTGCATTTTCGTGCACAATGGTATTTTTGGGCATAATGGGCCGAAAACGGGCCAATGGGCCAACGGGCCAATGGGCCAACGGGCCAATGGGCCAACAGGCCCACTTTGGTAAAAAGGCGAGGTAAGTACTTCTGATTACTTGGTAAACGTTAGAATGAGCATGAAACCTTAGCAATAGGTAATAATTACTAAAATACCCTTATGCATGCAAAATTACGATTTTACCCCTAGGGTTATTTTTTTCTGAAAAGCATGATGTTCTGTTTCTGTATACGTATGCCATGACATATTATTTCTGTTGCATGGGACATGGGTTTATATTGATGGAGGAAGCGTTCTGGCAGCCTCGCTGCAATCTGGTGGTCTCGCCAGATATATCTGTTCTGGTGACTTCGTCACAATATCTGTGACAGCCCAAAATTGACCCTAGTCGGGAAGTGGTTTCGGGACCGCTAAACCGAGTCACCGAAATGTTTGAACGTAATATTTATTGTCTAGAATATGTATTTATGAATGTGTGAAAATTTCAAGCTTCGGTTTAGTCGATTGCATGTGAATTCAGTTAGTAGGACTTGTATGACACTTTTGAAAAATGATAGGCTAATCTATAAGGACCTAATAGTACATGTAGTCAAAAGGGAGGACTTGCATGTCAAATTCCCCCCCCCCCAAGTGCTAGTGGCCGGCCATGACAAGGAATCATGGGAAAAACATGTCATGAAACATGTTGGGTGTAACACCCCTAACTCGTGACCGACGCCGGTGTCGGACACGAGGGGTTAACGGCCAAATCCTCTCAAGATACCAACCAATTTGACATTACCAGTCAGGCTGGAAAACTGCATCACCGTCGCCTTAAAAATCATATCTCGAGTTTCAAAACTCAGAAACTGGTTTCGTAAATTTTCCCTGAATTTAGACTCACATACCCATCCATGGATTTATTTTTAGAATTTTTGGTCAGGCCAATTGGTACAGTTTATTAGTTAAAGTCACCCATGTTACAGGGATTGACTGCTCTGACCTTCGCGCGTTACAACTTGAATATCTCTCTGTACAGGGCTTTAATACTGGTGCCGTTTGTTTCTAATGAAACTAGACTCAAAATGGAATCTGTACATATAAGGAATGACTCCTAATTATTTCTGGATAATTTATGGTAAATTTTCAAAGTCGCGACAGGGGACCCAGAAACCGTTCTGGCCCTGTCTCACGAGAACTTTAATATTTCTCAGTATACTACTCATATGGTCGTTTCGTTTCCTCCATATAAAAATAGATTCATCAAGGTTAAATTCCATAATTTACTCACTATTTAATTCTACTTCTACTATTTTTAGTGATTTTTCAATCTCATCTCACTGCTGCTGTCCGCAACAGTTACTGCAGTAGACTATGCCAATTTCATGAATCTTTCCTTGGCCTTAATCATCCATCATACATGACACAAATTATGGCCACCTTATCAAAATTAGAGTTTCTAAGACTCGTGGCTATAGGTTCTAGCATCCCACTCGACGACCACATAGGCCATTTTCACATGGCTTAAAGTTTACAACCCACAATTCGACAAAATATAATAGCCTATACATGCCAAATGTTCTTCAACAAGAAAAACAATACCACAAGATTTCAGCCGGTGTGATGACTTCAACGACGGTCCCGATCACGCAAACAATACGAGTCCGAGAGACCTAAAATGGGTGACAAGAAAACACCGAGTGAGTTTACAACTCAGTAAGTCATAAGCATTCATCAATCCACCGATAAAGTTACTACAACATGTACAACAAACGAGGCTAGGTACTCATCCATATCGAATCTATACCATAATACCTCGGACCTTTCGGTCCAATCTCGTACCAAGTCATACATCCACATTTCATATTTTACACAACAAGATAATCAAGCATTTTACACATTAACTCATTTTCCAGCACAACCATACAATTTCAATCATCACATAGATTTAAGGCTTATCAAATTCAACCCCAAGCATGAACGTATTCTCTATTCGTCATGAGCTCGAGGTACTTACCCGATCCGCTGTCCATACTCAATTCAATGGAGACACACCTCCATATATATAGAGTACGCACACACAGTGCTTACTACTCGATTTCGCACACTTAGTGCCACGTAATTCAAGCCCGCACACACAAGTGCCATACCCTCCGAGCTCGCACACCCAAAGGTCAGTATTTTTCCAGCTTGCACACATAGTGTCATATTTTTCCAGCATGCACACTTAGTGCCTTATATTTCCAGCAAGCACACTTAGTGCCATATATTTCCAGCACGCACACTTAGTGCCATATATTTCCAGCACGCACACTTAGTGCCGATCTCGCCACCGCACACACGTATTGCCCAAGACACTTAGTGCCGAAAGCAAACTTTCTACACATTTCACTATTTCTTTTACATTCAACAAATGTCATCAGTCCATACACATACATTTTCATTTATATATATATATCATCCCATTAAACACAATTGCATAAATTTTACAATCATTTAAGCAATATCAAATACGTGCTTAATGACTTACCTTGTGTTCGGTAATTAATTCCAAGTCGGCTACTCGATGATCTTCGATTTCCCTTGTTGGACGCCTCCTTTAGGATCTTGAGCTTAAACAAATAAATTAGCTCATTCAACCGCTTTGGTACATATATTGATATCCACATTTTAATGATCTTATGACATACGGAACGACATGGTAAAATTTTTATCTTACTACCTTACGTTCTTAGCTATTCGCTAATAGCCTTATGCAATTACCATACTATCAATAATCCAATCATATTCATTACTCAAGTATAGTATTTTCACATTCGGCAATAGTATTACATACAATAGCCGATTCTTCTTACTTTGTATTTATGCATCTATTTGATCATTAGTTTAGTTCAAACACCCATACACCAAGATTTATCAAGTTTAGCATGAAACATAACCTTAATCCTCAATGACCACTATGGCCGAAAATCCTAGTCAACCCAAAATCACAATTTCTAACACATAATTGTTCATAACATAATTAAAGCATCCTCTCCATTCCAACACTTCAAGACACATACATTTCCCACAAATCTCCAACTTTACATTCGGCCTTAGTGTACATACACAAGCCGATTTTTTTTTCTTCCTATCATCCAACCTAACTATATGAATATTTAACTAGCTCACACTTCACCCATCCACAATCACTCATTTAACACGAAGAAAATAATCAACTCCCTTCACTATCTACCATGGCCGAATACTTCATGCACCGCCCAAATCCAAAATTTTAACATGGGCTAGTTAAAGAACTTAGTAATCAACTTACATTAAGCTGAAATTTCAAAATCTAACATGAATTACTAACCTTGTTTTGAGCTTAAAGTTGACTGAAATCTCCCTTCCCCCTTTCTTTCTTCAATTCGCTAAGAGAGAACCAAAGGAAATGAAGCTCTTTTTTTTTCTTTCTTTGCTCCATTCACGGCAAGGGGGGCAACCACACACACACATTTTTTTTTGTTTCTCTTCCTACAACCTTAATATTTTATCAATTTTGACATCAACCATTAACAAAACATGTTTATGACATGTTTTCTTTTGCCCATCATCCTTGTCATGGCCGGCCACTAGGCTATCTTTAGGGAAATTTGACATGCAAATCCCTCATTTTCACAACATGCATTATTAGGCCACTTTGCATTTGCCTAGTACATTTCTAAATTTTCTCACACAAGTCCTTTCTAGTGAAATTCACCTTTATAACACTAAATCAAATCATCAAAAATGTCACACACAATTTAACACATATCATAGGCATCACAATAAATTTTAAATTATTTTTATGCCTCGGTTTTGTGGTCCCTAAACCACATCCCGTCTAGGGTCAATTTTGGGCTGTCACATTGGGTGAGTGTTTTATGTTGGAATAAATAAAATAAGGTGCATGAGCAATAAAAAAATGAGAAAAAAAATGTGTGTGTGAAGGCTTCTCCCGCCCCTCCCCATTGCCGTGAAGGTGAGAAAGAAAACAAAAAAATTTGTTCATCTTTTTTTCATCCTTTTGGCCGAAAATCCCAAGGGAGAAGAAAGGGGTTCTTGCTCATGGTTGGTTTGGAAGAGGATTAGGAAGAGGTTGGCTATCCTTGTATCTAGATTAAGGTATGTTTGATGTTGTGCCATGAGATTCATGCATGTTTTTAGTTGCTAGTTTTAGTTCTAATTAGTCCATGGTTCAAAACTTTGCTATGTCATGGGATGATAGTATGGAATGAAAATTTTGAGATAAGTAAGGTTAAACTTGATTTGGTATAATCGGCCATATGGGTGTATATGTTTGTGAAAATATATTTTCTTTGTTAACTCTTTACAATCGATTGTAGGAGTAATATTGGCTTATAAGGTTGAGTTGATTCATGATGTTGTATATTAGGATTAAAAATACTTGAGACTAGATTAACTTAATGGTGACAATACATTCGACCTTGAAGCATTAATCGAATATTGGTTGAGGTTTTGATATTTTGAACAAGGATAGTTGTGAAATGGGGTGAAAACCATTAAATCATACATAAAAATCCAGCAAGAAGATTAAACTACTAAATGTATTCATTTTAGATCAAGGCATCAAAGAGGGAGAATCAAGCAAAGGCAAAGCAAAGATAATCGAGTAGTCGATTGGGAATCATTTCATCCAATATAAGGTAAGTCATTAAGCACTTATTTTGTACTAATTTAAATGGTCGTAATGTCCAAGTAATGATGCTGAATGGAATGATAAATATATATATATACATGTATGTATGTGGTGATGAAAGTATTGAATGGAAAGAAAAGAGGTGAGATGTATTGAGTTATTGGTTTCGCACTAAGTGTGCGGGTGTAAACATTTATGATCACAAATTGGCACTAAGTGTGCGGGTTCAAATTGTATAGCACTAAGTGTGCAAGTTTGATTATATAGCACTAAGTGTGCGAGTTCGACTATTAAGCACTAAGTGTGCGGGCTTATTACACATCCTGAAATGAACATACATGCTCTACGTGTGCGGCCTTACCGAGTCAATCATGGACAGCGGTACGAGTAAACACCTTGAGCTCATGAGGAATGGACATTTTATTTATATTTGGAATTTAGCTTGGTAAGTCTTGACCTATGTGGTGATTATACTTGAAGATAAATGCATGCAATGTCATATGGTGTAATGTATGAAATATCAAAGTAGGGCTTGGTATGAGATCAAACCGAAATGCCTAAGGATTTATAGCATAGTTTGGGTGTGGATGGAGGATTTTAATCCCGTATTAATTATTTCCTCTTATGATATATTATTACTGAACGGCAATATAATGCTTATGGCTTACTGAGTTATATACTCACTCGGTGTTTGCTTGTCGCCTATTTTAGGTTTCTTGGACTCGTCCTTTTGCGTGCTCGTGATCGTCATCGAAGTCATCACACCAGCTAGCAACTTTTGGTATCTTTTTTTGTAGTCGGTCTAGGAGAACATTTTGGCATGTATAGGCTAATATGCTTTGTTGAACTTTGGTATGTAAACTTTTAGCCATGCGAAAATGGCATAAATGTTCGGTTGGATTTAGTTCTCTAATGTTAAGTTGCAAGTCTTGGTAATTCGATTTTTATGCCATATGCCATGGTTGATTATTTTGGTGTTAAAATTCATGATATGGCAATAGTGTAGTAGGGAGATGTTTGACAATGATTAGCCTTTGGTTTGGCTAGTCATGATCATAATTTGTGACATGTATGATGAATCACTAGTTAGATCGAAGGGAAATCATGAAATAGGCATAGTTGCTTTAGTAACAGGTGCTGGCAGCAGCAGTGACGTGAGATTGAAAAATCACTAAAAATAGGGGAAATGGAATTAAATAATGAATGAATTATGGAATCGAATCCCGATGAGTCTATTTTCATATAGAAGAAACGAAGCAACCATATGAGCTGTATGTTAAGAGATATTTAAGTTCTCGCGGGACAGGGCCAGAACGGTTACTGGAGTCCCTGTCCTGACTTTAGGAATTCATCATGAATTGACCAGAGATAATTAGAAGCCATGCCATATATGTACAGATTCCTTTTCGAGTCTAGTTTCTATAAAAACAAACGACATCAGTATTGAAGCCCTG
Source organism: Gossypium arboreum (assembly GCF_025698485.1). NCBI lineage: Eukaryota > Viridiplantae > Streptophyta > Magnoliopsida > Malvales > Malvaceae > Gossypium > Gossypium arboreum. The sequence goes on from NC_069080.1 coordinate 64,867,933, forward strand.
TACAGGGAGATATCCAAGTCGTAATGCGCAAAGGTCAGTGTAGTCGATCCCTGTAACATGGGGGACTTCAACTAATAAACTGTACTAATTGGCCTGACCAAAAATTCTAGAAAAGAATTTGTAGATGCATATATGAGTCTAGTTTTGGGGAAAATTTACGGATCTGGATTTCGAGTTTCAGAACTCAAGATATGATTTTTAATGCGACCCGTATGCAGATTGGCAGCCTGTCTGGGAAATTTCTAATAAGTGGCTTGAAGTCTGTTAACACCTCGTGTTCGACTCCGGCGACGGTCTCGGGTTCGGGGTGTTACATTTTTATTGGTATCAGAGCTATGGTTTAGTCAGTTCTAGGACTACCATAGCACGTATGAGTCTAGCTATACATGCCTTAATGTTAATGTTTAAATGTGTGACGACTTCTGACGGTTAAAATTTTTGTTTTGATTAGTAAATGGATCCCGGTGTAGAGAGAACCTTGGCGGATGACGTTGAAAGTGTAGCGGCTGCTCCTGCACAAGGGACGCCGCCTGTTGAACCTCAGTCATCTGCGAATAATCAGGGTGAGGGGGCTAAACAAGCCTTCTTTACCATGATGAATGAGTGGGTCGCGCAATACGCCCGAACCAATCTGGCTGTCCAACAATTCCCGAATTTGAATAATCCACCCCAAGAGCCCGTAATGCCATCGCCATCGATCCTGTGAGGCCGAGTAAGCCACCAGACTTGATTAGGAAGCGCAAGGCTGAGGAGTTCAAGGCCATAGTTACCGATGATGCCGAAAGAGCCGAAGTTCGCTTGATAACACCATTCGGTGTTTGATGAACTGCCATGCACACCGATGAATGTCTAAAGTGTGCTATATCCTTGTTGTGAGACTCACCACTATTGGTGGAGGACTTTGATCTCCATAGTCCCAAACGAAGCGAGTTACTTGGGATTTCTTTCAAACAGAATTTCAAAGAAATATATTAGTCAACGGTTCATCGATCAAAAGCGTAAGGAATTCTTGGAACTCAAGCAAGGCCGTATGACAAGATTCTAATACGAACATGAGTTCGTAAGACTTAGTCGGTATGCTCGGGAGTGTGTGGCCGATGAGGTTGCTATGTGCAAAAGATTTGAAGAAGGATTGAATGAAGATTTAAAACTACTAGTGGGTATTTTGGAGATAAAGGAGTTCGTAACGCTAGTCAAACGAGCCTGCAAGGCGGAAGAACTTGGAAAGGAGAAGAAGAAGGCTGAATTTGAAGCTAAAGACTATCGTAAGAGATCGATGGGTAAAACTCCATTCTCGGTGTAAAGAAGTTTAGGAGGACACTAATAAATCGAGGACGATCAAGGAATTTCCATTAGAGCACGACCATCGACGGACTCCAGAGCTACTTCGGTAGCTAGTGTGGGCAATAACCGCCAAGAGAAACCTGAATGCCCCAATGTGGAAGAAGACACATAGGTGAATGTTGGGGTAAGTCTACTAACAGGCTCATTACGGATGCGGTTCAAGGACCACTTCATTCGAGATTGCACGGAGCTTGATGAGAAGAATAGGATGCAAGGTGCAAGACCTAGTGGAATGACAACTAGAGGTAGACCACCAAGAATTTCAGGAGGTAGGAGTGGTAGTCGAGAGGGGCCACCGATACTACTGTTCGATCCGAGACCCGACTCTGCTAGGGAATATGCCATCCGTGCGAGAGGAAGCATCCTCCCCGATGTTATCACCGGTACTTTCACTCTTTTGATACTAATGTAATTACATTAATCGACCGCTCTACTCATTCTTATGTATGTGAGACTTTAGCATCCAAGAAGACTCGCCTATTGAGTCTCTCGAGTTCGTAATTCGAGTGTCAAATCCCTTGGGTCAATATGCGCTTGTTGACAAAGTGTGTAAGAGATGCCTCTAATGATCCGAGAATCTGCTTTTCCGCCGATTTGATGCTTTTACCATTTGATGAATTCGATGTTATTCTTGGTATGGACCGATTGACCGTATATGACGCGGTGGTGAGTTGCAAAAGAAAAATCGTTGACTTGAGGTGTGCAAATAACGAGATGATCCGAGTTGAGTCTACGGACTTAAAGGGTTGCCACCGTGATATCGCCAATGTTGGCTCGAAATACGTAAGAAAGGGGTGCGGCGTACCTTGCGTATGTACTTGGTGACAAAGAGTTAGAAAAGAAACCCGAATCTGCGCTTGTGGTTAGTGAATACCCGGACGTTTTCCCAAGAATTACCGGCTTGCCACCGTAAGGGAGATAGAGTTTGGTATTGAGCTTGTACCGACTACACCAATTTCGATAGCACAGATCGTATGGCACCAACCGAGTTGAAGGAGTTGAAGGCTCGGTTGCAAGAATTGACGGATAGAGGTTTCGCCGACCAAGTTTCTCACCTTGGGTGCACCAAGATTGTTTGTGAAAAGAAGGACGGAACCATGCGATTGTGTATTGACTATCGTCACCGAATAAAGTGACGATAAAGAATAAATATCCGTTATCACAGATTGATGATTTGTTCGATCAACTAAAGGGAGCCTCGGTGTTTTCAAGATAGATTTGAGGTCGGGTTATTATCGCTTCTGGATTCGAGATTCGAACGTACCCAAAACTACTTTCAGAACGAGGTACGGTCACTACGAGTTCTTAGTGATGCCGTTCGGGCTCACTAATGCCCCTGCGGTATTTATGGATTTGATGAATCGGATCTTCAGGCAGTATTTGGACCGGTTCGTAGTTGTGTTCGTTGATGACATCTTGGTCTATTCAAGAAATGAGACCGAACATGCTGAACACCTGAGATTAGTGTTGCAAATTTTACGGGATAAGCAGTTATATGCTAAGTTCAGCAAGTGTGAGTTCTGGTTAAGAGAGGTTAGCTTCTTGGGTCATGTGGTATCGGCATCGGGTATTCGAGTCGACCCGAGCAAAATTTCAGCCATACTTAACTGGAAGCCTCCGAGAAATACTACTGAGGTTCGGAGCTTTTTGGGACTTGCCGGTTACTACCGACGGTTTGTAAAAGGTTTCTCGATGATAGCCACACCCATGACGAAGCTACTTCAAAAAGATGTTAAGTTTGAATGGACGGAAAAATGTCAGAAAAGTTTCGATCAACTGAAAACTTATTTGACTGAAGCTCCAATTTTAGTGCAACCCGAATCAGGCAAAGAGTTTGTCATTTATAGTGACGCATCCTTACTTGGGTTGGGTTGTGTATTGATGCAAGGAGGTCGAGTTGTGGCCTATGCGTCGAGACAATTAAAGCCACATGAGAAAAATTATCCGACCCATGATCTCGAATTATCTGCCATCGTATTCGCCTTGAAAATATGGCGACATTACTTATTTGGTGAGAAGTGCCATGTGTATTCAGATCACAAAAGTCTCAAATATTTGATGACTCAAAGAGACTTGAATCTGCGACAAATACGTTGGCTCGAGTTGTTAAAAGATTATGAGCTTGTCATTGACTATCACCCGGGAAAGGCTAATGTGGTTGCGGATGCCCTAAGTCGTAAATCACTGTTTGCCTTACGAGCGATGAATGTACACTTGTCTGTTCTATCCGACAATGTACTAGTGGCGGAATTAAAGGCCAAACCCTTGTTGACTCATCAAATTCGTAAAGCTCAAAAAGTCGATGATGAATTGGTTGCAAAACGGGCTGAATGTGTTCCGAATATGGAATCAAAGTTTCAAGTTGATGATGACGATTGTTTGAGGTTCAAAAATCGTTTGTGTGTCCCAAGAAATTCAGAACTCATTTCTATGATTCTGAACGAAGCTCATTGTAGCCGAATGTCAATTCACCCGGGGAGTACGAAAATGTACAATGACCTGAGACGCCAGTTTTGGTGGCATGGTATGAAACGAGACATTTCCGACTTTGTTTCGAAGTGCTTAGTATGTCAGCAAGTAAAGGCGGAACATCAAGTGCCCACGGGTTTGCTTCAGCCAATCATGATACCTGAATGGAAATGGGAACGAGTCACGATGGATTTTGTATCTGGCTTGCCAGTGTCGGCAAGTAAGAAAGATGCAATTTGGGTCGTCGTTGATAGATTGACTAAGTCGGCTCACTTTATCCCCGTACGTATGGATTTTTCATTGGATAAGTTAGCTGAATTGTATGTTTCTCGATTGTGAGATTACACGGGTACCGATTTCTATTGTGTCGACAGAGATCCGAGATTCACCTCACGATTTTGGAAGAAATTGCAAGAAGCTTTGGGTACCAAGTCGTATTTTAGCACCGCTTTTCATCCCCAAACCGATGGTCAATCCGAGCGGATAATTCGGATACTTGAGGATATGTTGAGATGTTGCATCCTCGAGTTTAGTGGTTCATGGGAACATGATTTACCCTTGATTGAATTCGCACAACAATAGTTTTCAATCAAGCATTAAGATGGCGCCTTACGAGGCTTTGTATGGTCAAAAAAGCCGTACACCATTGTTTTGGACCGAGCTCGGTGAAAGTAAAATTTTCGGAGTGGATTTGATTAAAGATGCTGAACAGAAAGTAAGTATAATTCGTGAGAGTCTAAAAGCAGCATCAGATCGTCAGAAGTCGTACGCGGATTTAAAACGAAGAGATATTGAGTATCAGGTGGGAGACAAAGTGTTTCTTAAGGTATCACCTTGGAAAAAGATACTCAGATTTGGTCGTAAGGGCAAATTGAGTCTGAGATTCATTGGGCCGTATGAGATCTCCGAACGAGTTGGCCCAGTAGCGTATAGGTTGCTTTTACCCCCTGAACTCGAAAGGATCCACAATGTTTTCCATGTTTCGATGCTTCGACGTTACCGATCCTATCCTTCGCATGTAATAAACCCCTCCGAGATTGAAATTCAAGCCGATATGAGTTATGAAGAAGAACCGATTCGTATCCTAGCTCGTGAAGTGAAGGAGTTGCGAAAAAAAAGGGTTCCGTTAGTAAAAGTGTTATGGCTCAAACACGGGATGGAAGAAGCTACTTGGGAACCCGAGAACTCTATGAAAGAGCGTTACCCAAACCTATTACCGGTAAGATTTTCGGGGACAAAAATTTCTTAAGTGGAGGAGAGTTGTGACAGCCCAAAATTGACCCTAGTCGGGAAGTGGTTTCGGGACCGCTAAACCGAGTCACCGAAATGTTTGAACGTAATATTTATTGTCTAGAATATGTATTTATGAATGTGTGAAAATTTCAAGCTTGGTTTAGTCGATTGCATGTGAATTCAGTTAGTAGGACTTGTATGACACTTTTGAAAAATGATAGGCTAATCTATAAGGACCTAATAGTACATGTAGTCAAAAGGGAGGACTTGCATGTCAAATTTCCCCCCTAAGTGCTAGTGGCCGCCATGACAAGGAATCATGGGCAAAACATGTCATGAAACATGTTGGGTGAGTGTTTTATGTTGGAATAAATAAAATAAGGTGCATGAGCAATAAAAAAATGAGAAAAAAAATGTGTGTGTGAAGGCTTCTCCCCCCCCATTGCCGTGAAGGTGAGAAAGAAAACAAAAAATTTGTTCATCTTTTTTCATCCTTTTGGCCGAAAATCCCAAGGAGAAGAAAGGGGTTCTTGCTCATGGTTGGTTTGGAAGAGGATTAGGAAGAGGTTGGCTATCCTTGTATCTAGATTAAGGTATGTTTGATGTTGTGCCATGAGATTCATGCATGTTTTTAGTTGCTAGTTTTAGTTCTAATTAGTCCATGGTTCAAAACTTTGCTATGTCATGGGGATGATAGTATGGAATGAAAATTTTGAGATAAGTAAGGTTAAACTTGATTTGGTATAATCGGCCATATGGGTGTATATGTTTGTGAAAATATATTTTCTTTGTTAACTCTTTACAATCGATTGTAGGAGTAATATTGGCTTATAAGGTTGAGTTGATTCATGATGTTGTATATTAGGATTAAAAATACTTGAGACTAGATTAACTTAATGGTGACAATACATTCGACCTTGAAGCATTAATCGAATATTGGTTGAGGTTTTGATATTTTGAACAAGGATAGTTGTGAAATGGGGTGAAAACCATTAAATTATACACATAAAAATCCAGCAAGAAGATTAAACTACTAAATGTATTCATTTTAGATCAAGACATCAAAGAGGGAGAATCAAGCAAAGATAATCGAGTAGTCGATCGGGAATCATTTCATCCAATATAAGGTAAGTCATTAAGCACTTATTTTGTACTAATTTAAATGGTCGTAATGTCCAAGTAATGATGCTAAATGGAATGATAAATATATATATATATACATGTATGTATGTGGTGATGAAAGTATTGAATGGAAAGAAAAGAGGTGAGATGTATTGAGTTATTGGTTTCGCACTAAGTGTGCGGTGTAAACATTTATGATCACAAATTGGCACTAAGTGTGCGGGTTCAAATTGTATAGCACTAAGTGTGCAAGATTGATTATATAGCACTAAGTGTGCGAGTTCGACTATTAAGCACTAAGTGTGCGGGCTTATTACACATCCTGAAATGAACATACATGCTCTACGTAGCGGCCTTATCGAGTCAATCATGGACAGCGATGCGAGTAAACACCTTGAGCTCATGAGGAATGGACATTTTATTTATATTTGGAATTTAGCTTGGTAAGTCTTGACCTATATGGTGATTATACTTGAAGATAAATGCATGCAATGTCATATGGTGTAATGTATGAAATATCAAAGTAGGGCTTGGTATGAGATCAAACCGAAATGCCTAAGGATTTATAGCATAGTTTGGGTGTGGATGGAGGATTTTAATCCCGTATTAATTATTTCCTCTTATGATATATTATTACTGAACGGCAATATAATGCTTATGGCTTACTGAGTTATATACTCACTCGGTGTTTGCTTGTCGCCTATTTTAGGTTTCTTGGACTCGCCCTTTTGCGTGCTCGTGATCGCCATCGAAGTCATCACACCGCTAGCAACTTTTGGTATCTTTTTTGTAGTCGGTCTAGGAGAACATTTTGGCATGTATAGGCTAATATGCTTTGTTGAACTTTGGTATGTAAACTTTTAGCCATGCGAAAATGGCATAAATGTTCGGTTGGATTTAGTTCTCTAATGTTAAGTTGCAAGTCTTGGTAATTCGATTTTTATGCCATATGCCATGGTTGATTAGTTTGGTGTTAAAATTCATGATATGGCAATAGTGTAGTAGGGAGATGTTTGACAATGATTAGCCTTTGGTTTGGCTAGTCATGATCATAATTTGTGACATGTATGATGAATCACTAGTTAGATCAAGGGAAATCATGAAATAGGCATAGTTGCTTTAGTAACAGTGTGCTGGCAGCAGCAGTGACGTGAGATTGAAAAATCACTAAAAATAGGGAAATGGAATTAAATAATGAATGAATTATGGAATCGAAGCCCGATGAGTCTATTTTCATATAGAAGAAACGAAGCAACCATATGAGCTGTATGTTAAGAGATATTTAAGTTCTCGCGGGACAGGGCCAGAACGGTTACTGGAGTCCCTGTCCTGACTTTAGGAATTCATCATGAATTGACCAGAGATAATTAGAAGCCATGCCATATATGTACAGATTCCTTTTCGAGCCTAGTTTCTATAAAAACAAACGACATCAGTATTGAAGCCCTGTACAGGGAGATATCCAAGTCGTAATGTGCAAAGGTCAGTGTAGTCGATCCCTGTAACATGGGGGACTTCAACTAATAACCTGTACTAATTGGCCTGAACAAAAATTCTAGAAAAGAATTTGTAGATGCATATATGAGTCTAGTTTTGGGGAAAATTTACGGATCTAGATTTCGAGTTTCAGAACTCAAGATATGATTTTTAATACGACCCGTATGCAGATTGGCAGCCTGTCTGGGAAATTTCTAATAAGTGGCTTGAAGTCTGTTAACACCTCGTGTTCGACTCCCATGACGGTCTCGGGTTCGGGTGTTACATTTTATTGGTATCAGAGCTATGGTTTAGTCAGTTCTAGGACTACCATAGCACGTATGAGTCTAGCTATACATGCCTTAATGTTAATGTTTAAATGTGTGATGACTTCGACGGTTAAAATTTTTGTTTTGATTAGTAAATGGATCCCTGTAGAGAGAACCTTGGCGGATGACGTTGAAAGTGTAGCGGCTGCTCTCGCACAAGGGACGCCGCTGTTGAACCTCACCATCTGCGAATAATCGGGTGAGGGGCTAAACAAGCCTTCTTTACCATGATTAATGAGTGGGTCGCGCAATACGCCCGAACCAATCTGGCTGTCCAACAATTCCCGAATTTGAATAATCCACCCCAAGAGCCCGTAATGCCATCGCCATCGATCCTGTGAGGCCGAGTAAGCCACCAGAGACTTGATTAGGAAGCGCAAGGCTGAGGAGTTCAAGGCCATAGTTACTTGATGATGCCGAAAGAGCCGAAGTTCGCTTGATAACACCATTCGGTGTTTGATGAACTGCATGCACACCGATGAATGTCTAAAGTGTGCTATATCCTTGTTGCGAGACTCACTTACTATTGGTGGAGGACTTTGATCTCCATAGTCCCAAACGAAGCGAAGTTACTTGGGATTTCTTTCAAATGAATTTTGAAAGAAATATATTAGTCAACGGTTCATCGATCAAAAGCGTAAGGAATTCTTGGAACTCAAGCAAGACCGTATGACAAGATTCTAATACTGAACATGAGTTCGTAAGACTTAGTCGGTATGCTCGGGAGTGTGTGGCCGATGAGGTTGCTATGTGCAAAAGATTTGAAGAAGGATTGAATGAAGATTTAAAACTACTAGTGGGTATTTTGGAGATAAAGGAGTTCGTAACGCTAGTCGAACGAGCCTGCAAAGCGGAAGAACTTGGAAAGGAGAAGAAGAAGGCTGAATTTGAAGCTAAAGACTATCGTAAGAGATCGATGGGTAAAGCTCCATTCTCGGCTGTAAAGAAGTTTAGGGAGGACACTAATAAATCGAGGACGACTGCGGGAATTTCCATTAGAGCACGACCATCGACGGACTCCCGAGCTACTTCGGTAGCTAGTGTGGGCAATAACCGTCAAGAGAAACCTGAATGCCCCCAATGTGGAAGAAGACACATAGGTGAATGTTGGGGTAAGTCTACTAACAGGGCCTGTTACGGATGCGGTTCGAAGGACCACTTCATTCGAGATTGCACGGAGCTTAATGAGAAGAATAGGATGCAAGGTGCAAGACCTAGTGGAATGACACTAGAGGTAGACCACCAAGAATTTCAGGAGGTAGGAGTGGTAGTCGAGAGGGCCACCGATACGGCTGTTCGATCCGAGACCCGACTCTCGCTAGGGAATATGCCATCCGTGCGAGAGGAAGCATCCTCCCCGATGTTATCACCGGTACTTTCACTCTTTTTGATACTAATGTAATTACATTAATCGACCCTGGCTCTACTCATTCTTATGTATGTGAGACTTTAGCATCCAGTAAGACTCTGCCTATTGAGTCTCTCGAGTTCGTAATTCGAGTGTCAAATCCTTGGGTCAATATGCGCTTGTTGACAAAGTGTGTAAGAGATGCCCTCTAATGATCCGAGAATCCTGTTTTCTGGCTGATTTGATGCTTTTACCATTTGATGAATTCGATGTTATTCTTGGTATGGACTGATTGACCGTATATGACGCGGTGGTGAGTTGCAAAAGAAAAATCGTTGACTTGAGGTGTGCAAATAACGAGATGATCCGAGTTGAGTCTACGAGACTTAAAGGGGTTGCCAGCTGTGATATCGTCAATGTTGGCTCAGAAATACGTAAGAAAGGGGTGCGAAGCGTACCTTGCGTATGTACTTGGTGACAAAGAGTTAGAAAAGAAACCCGAATCTGTGCCGGTGGTTAGTGAATACCCGGACGTTTTTCCCGAAGAATTACCGGGCTTGCCACCTGTGCGGGAGATAGAGTTTGGTATTGAGCTTGTACCTGGGACTACACCAATTTCGATAGCACCGTATCGTATGGCACCAACCGAGTTGAAGGAGTTGAAGGCTCAGTTGCAAGAATTGACGGATAGAGGTTTCGCTCGACCAAGTTTCTCACCTTGGGGTGCACCAGTATTGTTTGTGAAAAAGAAGGACGAAACCATGAGATTGTGTATTGACTATCGTCAGCTGAATAAAGTGACGATAAAGAATAAATATCCATTACCACATATTGATGATTTGTTCGATCAACTAAAGGGAGCCTCAGTGTTTTCGAAGATAGATTTGAGGTCGGGTTATTATCAGTTGCGGATTCGAGATTCGGACGTACCCAAAACTACTTTCAGAACGAGGTACGGTCACTACGAGTTCTTAGTGATGCCGTTCGGGCTCACTAATGCCCCTGCGGTATTTATGGATTTGATGAATCGGATCTTCAGACAGTATTTGGACCGGTTCGTAGTTGTGTTCGTTGATGACATCTTGGTCTATTCAAGAAATGAGACCGAACATGCTGAACACCTGAGATTAGTGTTGCAAATTTTACGGGATAAGCAGTTATATGCTAAGTTCAGCAAGTGTGAGTTCTGGTTAAGAGAGGTTAGCTTCTTGGGTCATGTGGTATCAGATCGGTATTCGAGTCGACCGAGCAAAATTTCAGCCATACTTAACTGGAAGCCTCCGAGAAATACTACCGAGGTTCGAGTTTTTGGGACTTGCTTACATTACCGACGGTTTGTAAAAGGTTTCTCGATGATAGCCACACCCATGACGGCTACTTCAAAAGATGTTAAGTTTGAATGGACGGAAAATGTCGAAAAGTTTCGATCAACTGAAAACTTATTTGATGAAGCTCAATTTTAGTGCAACCCGAATCGTGCAAAGAGTTTGTCATTTATAGTGACGCATCCTTACTTGGGTTGGGTTGTGTATTGATGCAAGGAGGTCAAGTTGTGGCCTATGCGTCGAGACAATTAAAGCCACATGAGAAAAATTATCCGACCCATGATCTCGAATTATCTGCCATCGTATTCGCCTTGAAAATATGGCGACATACTCAAAGAGACTTGAATCTGCGACAAATACGTTGGCTCGAGTTGTTAAAAGATTATGAGCTTGTCATTGACTATCACCCGGGAAAGGCTAATGTGGTTGCGGATGCCCTAAGTCGTAAATCACTGTTTGCCTTACGAGCGATGAATGTACACTTGTCTGTTCTATCCGACAATGTACTAGTGGCGGAATTAAAGGCCAAACCCTTGTTGACTCATCAAATTCGTGAAGCTCAAAAAGTCGATGATGAATTGGTTGCAAAACGGGCTGAATGTGTTCCAAATATGGAATCAGAGTTTCAAGTTGATGATGACGATTGTTTGAGGTTCAGAAATCGTTTGTGTGTCCCAAGAAATTCAGAACTCATTTCTATGATTCTGAACGAAGCTCATTGTAGCCGAATGTCAATTCACCCGGGGAGTACGAAAATGTACAATGACCTGAGACGCCAGTTTTGGTGGCATGGTATGAAACGAGACATTTCCGACTTTGTTTCGAAGTGCTTAGTATGTCAGCAAGTAAAGGCGGAACATCAAGTGCCCACGGGTTTGCTTCAGCCAATCATGATACCTGAATGGAAATGGGAACGAGTCACGATGGATTTTGTATCTGGCTTGCCAGTGTCGGCAAGTAAGAAAAATGCAATTTGGGTCGTCGTTGATAGATTGACTAAGTTGGCTCACTTTATCCCCGTACGTACGGATTTTTCATTGGATAAGCTAGCTGAATTGTATGTTTCTCAGATTGTGAGATTACACGGGGTACCGATTTCTATTGTGTCGGACAGAGATCCGAGATTCACCTCACGATTTTGGAAGAAATTGCAAGAAGCTTTGGGTACCAAGCTGTATTTTAGCACCGTTTTTCATCCCCAAACCGTTGGTCAATCCGAGCGGATAATTCAGATACTTGAGGATATGTTGAGATGTTGCATCCTCGAGTTTAGTGGTTCATGGGAACAGATTTACCCTTGATTGAATTCGCACACAACAATAGTTTTCAGTCAAGCATTAAGATGGCGCCTTACGAGGCTTTGTATGGTCGAAAATGCCATACACCATTGTTTTGGACCGAGCTCGGTGAAAGTAAAATTTTCGGAGTGGATTTGATTAAAGATGCTGAATGTAAAGTAAGTATAATTCGTGAGAGTCCGAAAGCAAGATCGATCGTCGAAGTCGTGACGCGGATTTAAAACGAAGAGATATTGAGTATCAGGTGGGAGACAAAGTGTTTCTTAAGGTATCACCTTGGAAAAAGATACTCAGATTTGGCCGTAAGGGCAAATTGAGTCCGAGATTCATTGGGCCGTATGAGATCTCCGAACGAGTTGGCCCAAGAGGCGTATAGGTTGCTTTTACCCCCTGAACTCGAAAGGATCCACAATGTTTTCCATGTTTCGATGCTTCGACGTTACCGATCCGATCCTTCGCATGTAATAAACCCCTCCGAGATTGAAATTCAAGCCGATATGAGTTATGAAGAAGAACCGATTCGTATCCTAGCTCGTGAAGTGAAGGAGTTGCGAAACAAAAGGGTTCCGTTAGTAAAAGTGTTATGGCTCAAACACGGGATGGAAGAAGCTACTTGGGAACCCGAGAACTCTATGAAAGAGCGTTACCCAAACCTATTTACCGGTAAGATTTTCGGGGACAAAAATTTCTTAAGTGGGGAGAGTTGTGACAGCCAAAATTGACCCTAGTCGGAAGTGGTTTCGGGACCGCTAAACCGAGTCACCGAAATGTTTGAACGTAATATTTATTGTCTAGAATATGTATTTATGAATGTGTGAAAATTTCAAGCTTCGGTTTAGTCGATTGCATGTGAATTCAGTTAGTAGGACTTGTATGACACTTTTGAAAATGATAGGCTAATCTATAAGGACCTAATAGTACATGTAGTCAAAAGGAGGACTTGCATGTCAAATTTCCCCCAAGTGCTAGTGGCCGGCCATGACAAGGAATCATGGGCAAAACATGTCATGAAACATGTTGGGTGAGTGTTTTATGTTGGAATAAATAAAATAAGGTGCATGAGCAATAAAAAATGAGAAAAAAATGTGTGTGTGAAGGCTTCTCCCCCTCCCTATTGCCGTGAAGGTGAGAAAGAAAACAAAAAATTTGTTCATCTTTTTTCATCCTTTTGGCCGAAAATCCCAAGGGAGAAGAAAGGGTTCTTGCTCATGGTTGGTTTGGAAGAGGATTAGGAAGAGGTTGGCTATCCTTGCATCTAGATTAAGGTATGTTTGATGTTGTGCCATGAGATTCATGCATGTTTTTAGTTGCTAGTTTTAGTTCTAATTAGTCCATGGTTCAAAACTTTGCTATGTCATGGGGATGATAGTATGGAATGAAAATTTTGAGATAAGTAAGGTTAAACTTGATTTGGTATAATCGGCCATATGGGTGTATATGTTTGTGAAAATATATTTTCTTTGTTAACTCTTTACAATCGATTGTAGGAGTAATATTGGCTTATAAGGTTGAGTTGATTCATGATGTTGTATATTAGGATTAAAAATACTTGAGACTAGATTAACTTAATGGTGACAATACATTCGACCTTGAAGCATTAATCGAATATTGGTTGAGGTTTTGATATTTTAAACAAGGATAGTTGTGAAATGGGGTGAAAACCATTAAATTATACACATAAAAATCCAGCAAGAAGATTAAACTACTAAATGTATTCATTTTAGATCAGGACATCAAAGAGGGAGAATCAAGCAAAGGCAAAGCAAAGATAATCGAGTAGTCGATTGGGAATCATTTCATCCAATATAAGGTAAGTCATTAAGCACTTATTTTGTACTAATTTAAATGGTCGTAATGTCCAAGTAATGATGCTGAATGGAATGATAAATATATATATATATATATATACATGTATGTATGTGGTGATGAAAGTATTGAATGGAAAGAAAAGAGGTGAGATGTATTGAGTTATTGGTTTCGCACTAAGTGTGCGGGTGTAAACATTTATGATCACAAATTGGCACTAAGTGTGCGGGTTCAAATTGTATAGCACTAAGTGTGCAAGATTGATTATATAGCACTAAGTGTGCGAGTTCGACTATTAAGCACTAAGTGTGCGGGCTTATTACACATCCTGAAATGAACATACATGCTCTACGTAGCGGCCTTACCGAGTCAATCATGGACAGCGATGCGAGTAAACACCTTGAGCTCATGAGGAATGGACATTTTATTTATATTTGGAATTTAGCTTGGTAAGTCTTGACCTATGTGGTGATTATACTTGAAGATAAATGCATGCAATGTCATATGGTGTAATGTATGAAATATCAAAGTAGGGCTTGGTATGAGATCAAACCGAAATGCCTAAGGATTTATAGCACAGTTTGGGTGTGGATGGAGGATTTTAATCCCGCATTAATTATTTCCTCTTATGATATATTATTACTGAACGACAATATAATGCTTATGGCTTACTGAGTTATATACTCACTCGGTGTTTGCTTGTCGCCTATTTTAGGTTTCTTGGACTCGTCCTTTTGCGTGCTCGTGATCGCCATCGAAGTCATCACACCGCTAGTAACTTTTGGTATCTTTTTTGTAGTCAGTCTAGGAGAACATTTTGGCATGTATAGGCTAATATGCTTTGTTGAACTTTGGTATGTAAACTTTTAGCCATGCGAAAATGGCATAAATGTTCAGTTGGATTTAGTTCTCTAATGTTAAGTTGCAAGTCTTGGTAATTCGATTTTTATGCCATATGCCATGGTTGATTATTTTGGTGTTAAAATTCATGATATGGCAATAGTGTAGTAGGGAGATGTTTGACAATGATTAGCCTTTGGTATGGCTAGTCATGATCATAATTTGTGACATGTATGATGAATCACTAGTTAGATCAAAGGGAAATCATGAAATAGGCATAGTTGCTTTAGTAACAGGTGGCTGGCAGCAGCAGTGACGTGAGATTGAAAAATCACTAAAAATAGGGAAATGGAATTAAATAATGAATGAATTATGGAATTGAAGCCCGATGAGTCTATTTTCATATAGAAGAAACGAAGCAACCATATGAGCTGTATGTTAAGAGATATTTAAGTTCTCGCGGGATAGGGCCAGAACAGTTACTGGAGTCCCTGTCCTGACTTTGGGAATTTATCATGAATTGACCAGAGATAATTAGAAGTCATGCCATATATGTACAGATTCCTTTTTGAGTTTAGTTTCTATAGAAACAAACGGCATCAGTATTGAAGCCCTGTACAGGGATATATCCAAGTCGTAATACGCAAAGGTCAGTGTAGTCGATCCCTGTAACATGGGGGACTTCAACTAATAAACTGTACTAATTGGCCAGACCAAAAATTCTAGAAAAGAATTTGTAGATGCATATATGAGTCTAGTTTAGGAGAAAATTTACGGATCTGGATTTCGAGTTTCAGAACTCAAGATATGATTTTTAATGCAACCCATATGCAGATTGGCAGCCTATCTGGGAAATTTCTAATAAGTGGCTTGAAGTCTGTTAACACCTCGTGTTCGACTCCGGAGACGGTCTCGGGTTCGGGGTGTTACAATATCTGGAAGCTTTGCTGCAATCTGGTGGCTTCGCCACATATATATATTTGTTCTGGTGGCCTAGCCACAATATCTATATCTAGTGACTCCGTCATAATATCTGGCAGCCTCGCTGCAATTTCTGTGGTGTGTAGCAGTTGGGCGGGTCGAGTAGTCTCCCCACATGGTGTAAGGCTGGTACGGGGGTATTATGGATGGCTCTGGGTTGGGATTTCTACATTCATGATATATTTGTTCTGTATCTGCTATGGGCCTATGGGTTTCATTCTGATTTCTGTACTGGGCCAAGGCCCAGATAAGTCTGACTCTGAGGTTTGATCTATTTTGGGCTATGGTTGGGTTATGTTACACACTGAGTTTATCGAACTCACCCTTTATTTTCATCTCTGCAGGAAATCCCCAACCATAGTGGGCTTGGAGCTGTGAGGGATTTGGAGTGGCCAGATCATCTGCAAAGTTGGTTTTTCTAAGTTAGTTTATTTCTATTATTTTATATTCTGCTTTAATTTTGGGTTTTAAGTTGTATTACGGCCGCTATTTAAATTTCTTTTTCTGCTATGGTTTTATTTTCTGATTATATTTATACTATGTCGAAACTGCTAGTGATAGGATGCGCGGGTTTTCAAAATTAATGAACATTTTCCAAGACTCAACAAGCACAACAAATGGATAGCCTAAAGATTGATAAACCGGCTTTTCATTCAACCGTTGTTTTCACAAAGACCATCCCAATCACTTGAACCAACGAATGCATACTAAGTCGTAAGTCCATGTGGCACGTCAGATCTGGCCATAACGTCTAGGCCAGGTTTGGGGTGTTTAGCTTACCCCTCTCTTTCCATTTCTTTTAGTGTTTTCAGGTTACCTCGGGGTTGGAGATCGTCGGAAGCAACATTACACTATCAAGCTATCACTTTCGGGGTATTGATGAATCTTAAACGTCTTCAAATGAGTGGCATGTATAGGGACATAGTTATTGATTTGTGTTCTTATAATTTGGCCAAGATGTTGGCTTATATTAGTACATTGTATATAGCCATGAGATGTGGCTTATGATGGTCATGGCTAGTAAGCCTAATTATCCAAGTTATGTGATATTGCCCTGTGAAATGGTTATATGATTTGGCTTGATTGCTATGATTAGATGATATCTTGATATGTATGCTTGTCGATTTTTTTGAGATTAAATGGTATGTTATTGAACATGGTATAAGAGTATAAGAGTGATTAAAATTGTAAAGCCAAAATAATATAAATGGATGTGTTTAGACTTGGTATTATACGAGTATGTGATTCACATATATGTGGCCTTGCAAATTCTATTTTTGAGTCTTAATAAGGGATATGTAATCATTAAATCCATGTTATAGCATATGTTTATGAAATGTTTAAGCATGTTAAGGGTTAAGACAACAAAAAGGCTTGGAAAATAGCCTAAGGACACGGGCGTGTCCCTGTGTCCTCATGGGCGTGTCCCTATGTCCACACGGGCGTATGATCTTGTTTCATGAAAGTTTTTCTAAGTGTTCCCAAAACTTTCCAAAGTTCTTAGTTTAGTCCCTAACTACCTTTAATGCATGTCTAGATCCTCAGTAGCTCATGTAAGGGACATTATGCATGAGATAGTTTTTAATTTAAATGAAATTTTATGGCCCAATTTTATGAAATTGTGTACGTTTAGGTCCGGTAACACCTTGAACCCTATCCCAGTGTGGGATACGGGTAAGGGTTGTTACACCATGGGTATAAAACCAAATATAAAATCATCATCTAGTGCTCTGATATACAGTAATCCATGCTCCAATTATTAATCAATACAATTCAAATCAATCATATCAAACACTTTATTCACAGTGTCCATAAATCATTTACAAATATACTTTCATAAAATTAAAATCAATTTTGAAATCTAAATCAATTTAGACAAATTGAATCACTAGAAACACAATTCAAAGCCTCAATTCATACTGTAAATAGGCATGTTTACCAATTGCCTTTAAAAACCACTCACATTTACACTTTGCTTCTCAATCCAAAGTGTATTAAGTAGCTGTGTTTGGACCTCAACTCTGATTAGCAATGGCCCCTTCTCGATGTGGATCTTAAATAGAGGTAAATACACGTCTCTCCAATCTACCTTACCAAAAACTCACAATTTAGCAGAAACACAAATTTCAGTCCCCAAATGACCTTCTCTACACCAGCAATCATTTCTAAACATAATTCCTAATCTATTAACACATAACCTAAGTAGCAATTTCATCAAAAAACCATTTCATAATTTTCTGAAAAATCAACCCATATTTTTAGTTAAAAAAATGTATTTGTCAAAATTGATCAACCAAACGAGTTTGATCTTTTTTTTCTCTGATCAAAACCTTTTAGTAAACATGATTTGATCTTAAATATCCATTTAAACTTGGATTCCAACCCAAAACCATTAATTTACCATTGATGAATCTCATGTTCAAGAGCTAAGAGGTCAAGATCTGAAAAACCATTTTAATCAATTTAGATCGAAAACAATGATTAAAACAACCTTAGAGTGAATTTAGAGTTGAGAAAATACCTTCAAATATCTAGAATCACCAATATCAAAGATTGAATCAAGATTTTTGAAAAACTAGTTTGAGATTTTTTTCTCAACTTTGGAAATCTTTTTTGGAGAATTTTGAGAGAATAACAGATGAGATCTAATATTTGATACGTGGACTTCGAAAATGAAAAAAAATGATAGAAAATGCTTAGAAATTGAGTGAGAATTGTGTGTGAAATGAGGAGGCTTCAGCATTTTTGAGCTGAAGAACCCCCACTTGACTTCCAAAAATTGGGGAAATTTCCATCAGGCCACTCCCACAATTCCATTGTTTTACTAAATAATCATCTCCCTCCAAAATTTCAAAAATATGGGTAATTTTCCATAAAACCACTAAAATATTTCCCTTGTTTTACAAAATGGTCTTAAGTAATTAATATTTTAAATTCTCTCAATTAAACCCCATTTTAATTTAATTTTCAATTCTAATTTGACCAAAAATATTTATTTCACCCAAAAGTTATTTAAACATATAAAATAATTTTCTAAAAACATTTTTATTTTTCAGAATATTGTTTCCTAATTTTTAAATGAAATTAAGCTAACTAACTAATAATAAAAATATTTACTAATAAACCTAACTAACTCCTAATTTTCTCTCGGAACATGGTAAACTCACCTGAAACTACTAGACCTATTTTAGGGCCTTACAATTATCAAAGATTCACAACATGTTTCATGTATCTATGTTGAGAAAGTATAGATACAATCTTGATCATGTTGTACAGATTTAAGAGTTAGAAGTTGAACTAGACTTGTCTTATGAAGAAGAGTCTATCAGTATTCTAGCAAGAGA
Organism: Gossypium arboreum; assembly: GCF_025698485.1. Classification (NCBI taxonomy): domain Eukaryota; kingdom Viridiplantae; phylum Streptophyta; class Magnoliopsida; order Malvales; family Malvaceae; genus Gossypium; species Gossypium arboreum. Next base: position 64,886,848 of record NC_069080.1, read on the forward strand.
GGTAAAAGAGCGAAGAAATAAAAGGATTCCCTTAGTAAAAGTTCTATGGAGGAATCATAGTATTGAAGAAGCTACCTGGGAAAGAGAAAGCCAAATGAGAGAGCAGTATCCATAGTTATTTTTAGGTATAAATTTTAAGGACGAAAATTTCTAATTGGGGGAGAGTTGAAACAATCCGCCCGGTGAAGTCTCTATATATGGTTATTGTTTATTGTACTAAGTATAGCTTTGAGTAAGGAAAGTATTATATATGGCCAAGTATAGGATTATGTGCATGCGCCAATTGGCGAATTCCGTAATTTAGTGAATCTTTGTTTTGGCTGATATCTGTGGTTTGGCGGGTTCTAATGTGAGTATACGCCACCACAGATGTTTTGGCGAAGAAACCGAATATGTAGTTTCATATATTTGTTTATTATTTTTTATAAGACTGTTTAGTTAGTTCAATGAAAACTGGTTAGAATAGGACTATGATATTGTAGTTGACAAGACTTAAATTATGATAAGAACACTTAATCACAAAAATCAATGGTACTAGTGGAACAATATGGTTGTTCCACTAAACTTTGTTTCTGTACTGAAGTATATAAGGATATCAATGTCTTCACCAAGAAACTTTTTGTGTTCTTGACATTCATCTTTTTCTTGATTTTATTTGCATTCTATCTCAAAACTTAAGTCCAAAAACCTTACTTATGTTAGATTCATTGTATTTAGCCAACTCCCATATTTGTTTTATCTCTCTGGTAAATACTGATGAACCCTAGGTTATTTTCATAGTTATTTGCATATTTTTAGCTCTGCATGCATAAGTGCTAGAAGTATATGTCAGGAAGGAAACTTCCTAATTCTGGGTTGTGTTAATGTTCTTGCATGCATGTTTGGATTCAATGGATACTGATCTAATATGTGTAATTATCCAAATTTTAGCTCAAGCCATTTTAGAAGGTCTAAGTGGTAAAGGCAAAGGTCCTACCATATAGACTTTGTTCTATTTCTGGTAAGTTCCTTCTTACTTCCATGTGAGTAATATTCTTTCTCTATATGTCATGTAAGGTAAGTGCTTATAGTTTGCAAAAGTGAAATGTGTGTACATGAAAAATGGTTGTTCAATGTTGTAAATCTGGATCTGTAAGGTCTGTGTTAAAGAGTAAGAATCATTCTTCATGCTTAAGTCACTACCTTCTATTTCTGACAAGAATGATATGGTCTGAATCATGGAAATGATATTAAAAAAATATATTCATCGTGTTGCTTTCGATGGAATGCACATTGAACTCGTAAACCCCGATACATGAAAATGGTTGTGTAGCCTCTGGTAGGGAAAATGTATCTTGCAAACCAATTGGCAAATAACGACAAAGGATACAAACCAAAGGAATATGAATGAAATGAATTATATGAATCTGACTATGGATATGGGTACATGGCTAACATGAAGAAGGTTTGTTTGCATTGTCATATGGGCGTATTGTATTGGAAACATGAAAATATATAGACTTTTCCATTCCCTTTTTAACTCAAATTCATGTAGTTTCGTACCAATCCTTGTCGAAAAATATAATATAACTATAAAATAATTAAATTATACTCAAATTATTAAAATATTTAATTTTAATTAATTTTATAATAAATTCTCACAAATTTTGATTTATTTTCGACAAAGTTGCACAAAGGATGAAAATTAGCTTGCCAAACACTTCTAGAAGCTTAAAACCGTGAAGCGCTTTTTGAAGCATTAAGGTGAATTAATTTTTCAGCCTAAGGCGGTCCAAATTATGAATATTAATACATAATATAATTAATTTTAATTTTTATCCAATTTATTTTGGTTTAAATAAATTTTATTAATTATATTATGGAAAGGAGACCTAATTGTTCTAATACGAAATATTGATCCAACCGAGCAATCGGGCTGCCCAAACTCATCCAACATGCTGACCCAATCAGCTTAAATTAGCTAATTTATTGACTTGCAAACCAGCCCTTGAAGTCTCCTTGAAAACGCATTCAAACCCCTCCACTTATTATGCTTTTGTAGATTTGCCCTTAGCTAAATATAACAAGTTGAAATCTTCCACTTGTACATGAGTGGTGGTCGGCCAAGGGGAGTGTGTGCCTACTAATTATTTGTTATTTTAGCAGCCCCTCCCACCTATAAATACCCCCTTTCACCTATTCATTCAACACACCTTTCATTCCACACATCTCTCTCCCTTTCACTCACATTCTCTCTCCTAAATCTCTCTTTGTTTCCCAATTTTCTCTTCTATTTCCTTTGTCGATTTCCCTCTTGGAAAAGAGCCCTTCAACAACCTTGGGTAGCTAAATCCAATTGCTTGTATAAGCCTCAATTCAATAGAACGAACGGAGAAGAAGAAGCAGAGCAAACTAGTTAGGCTTCAGAGAAACACAGAATTTGATTTTAATTTCTTATCCTTAAAATTTTCTTCTTGTTGTTATGAACATGTCTATGAATAGTTTTTATGTTGTTATTCTAAATTTAATTAACATGGCTTAATTCGTGTTAGGTTGATTGCATTTTGTCTACTTAAGTTATTAAAATCATGTTTGTGTTGTTACAGGTATTGGTAAATTGTTTGATTAAATAAAATCATGATTATGTTATACTTGCATTACAATTGTAAGGTAACTAATCTACTAATTATTAATTGTATTGAAATTGTAATTAATTGACACAATACTTAACCAGTGCATGTTTAATCTTCTAATGTAACTAAGGGTTAAATTAACGATGGTATTAAAAGGTACAGTAGCCTTGCATAACTTGCAAGATTATTGTGATTAATGTAATAACCCATTTTTTAGTGAAATAAAAAATGTGGTTTCAAAACCACAAATTCGATGAGTAAAAATTTATTTTATTATTATTTTAATGTCTATGAAATATTAGTAAGGTCATATAAAATTTTTATCAAGAAATTTTAACGTTTGCATGCTTAATTTCGTAAAAGGTACTAAATCGTAAAAGGTGCAAAAGTAGGGTTTTATTAGTTAATGATATCTATTAGCTATGAAATTAAACTTTTAAGGCATTTATATGGTAATTAGACCATTATTATAAATAGTGGACGAAGATAGACATTGAAAAAAGAGGATTTTTATGTTATAATAAAGGTTAATTTAGTAAACCAATAAATAAGTTAATGTAAATTAAGAAAAAAAAAACCTATCATCTTTAGTCTATCTTCATCTACTGAAAAACCAAAGAAAAAAAACTCCATGGAAGCTTGCTAGGTTTGGCCAAGCATTCTATTGCATGTAAGTGATACTTTGTCTCATTTTTAATGATTTTTATGTTTTCGAGATCGTTGTAGCTTAATCTAGCTAGCTCATGGACTAGTTTACAAAACGGCTAAAGGTTTAAGGTTTTTACATGGACATTTTTGTATGGTTTTTTAAGTTTAATGAAATATTACGAGTCCTTGCTGCTAAATAAACAACTTTTGTAAAGTGATTTTTCATGAAATTATCATTTAGGGACTTATTTGTAAAAGTAGTAAAATACCATGTTAAATTTAGTAAATGTTGATTTGTATGAGGTTTTATAAGTCCCTAAGTATTTTGAAGCATGAAATATAGATGAATTTTCATAAATGTTAATTTACGAGCTTAAGGACTAAATTGGAAAGAAGTTAAAATATTAGGGGCAAAAATGTAAATTTTGCAAAAGTATGAATTTTGGGCTAAATTGAATAGTATGAGTATTAAATGGACTGAATTTGATTATTTAGATCAAGATAAACCTCGTACGGATCTAGATCGAGGAAAATCTAAAGCCTCAGATTAGTTGATCTCGTTTTTACATCTCCGTAATTGAGGTGAGTTCATTTATTTAAATAACGTTTTAATGTTCTTTGATGTATGCATGCTATTTTGTTATTTATCATGTCATGAAATGATGGAAATCCAATGACGTACGATAATTATCGAGCCTTGTTTGAACCTTAGGACATTCCCGTGTATCTGATATTATTCTAAGTGGTTCAACAGGCATAAAAGGGGAAAGAACGGTAAGTGTTTCTATGACTATGTTATGAACTTATGGAAAGATTTGAATTTATAATGATCAAAGTATGTTTGACTATACTAATGGTAGATTTTGATATTTTGGTCAATGTAATAATGGCATATATAGGTGGACTTGTGTTTAATGATCTAATAGTTTTGGCATGTATAAGTGTTATTATAGTTGATGTGCTTATGGTATTTTGGTGCCTTGATGGTTGGTGTTATTATGGCCAAGATGATGCATGTTTTAAATTACCAATTTGGTATGTAATGGTATATTTTCAATGTGGTCAATTAAGGTATGTTTGAGTTGAAATAAGTTAGAAGTGTACGGTTGATGAATGGCAAAGTATGCATATGTTTAGATAGGTTTGATAGATTGTATTTGAGGTGCCTTATTGGCATATTGGTTGTATGGATTATTGGTACAGGGATTTGGTCATTTTATGTATGTTTTGGCCAATTTTTAAGGTTTGGTTATATATACAAATGGCTTGTAGGTACATGTTTGAAAGGGTGAAAGAAATGGCTTGATTTTGGCCAATTTCTTTTCCACATGACCTAAGACATAGTTGTGTGTCTCAGCCATGTGTGACACATGGCCATGTGACATAATTGTGTGTCCCCTATAGGTTTTAAAGGTTGCACGTCAGGAAGTTACACGACCTAGCACACGGCCTGACACATGTGTATATGAAGCCATTTTGAGTGTTACACAGCTTGGCACACGGGCGTGTGGCTTGGCCGTGTGACCCAAGTTAGTAAGTTACACGTGCACAGACACGAGCTAAGACATGGACATGTGTCCCTATTTCGAATGTTACACAGCCTAAGACACGGGCGAGTGTCTCAGCCATGTGAGTCACACGGCTTCGCCATACAGCCGTGTGACCCATGTAATTTGAAATGTTCCCAATTTAGTCTCGAATCATTTCTAAAGTGATTGTAAGGCCTCGAGAGCTCGAATAAGGGATGATATGTCTGTATATTAATGAGTTATTTTATGTTTATTGAAACATTTGAAAATGAATGATTTTAGGTTACGTTTATTCGGTAATGCTCTGTAACCCTATTATGGCGACGAATACGAGTTAGGGGTGTATCTAGTGGTATCAAAGCTACGATTTAGTCTGTTCTCAGACTTAACATAATATGTAAGAGTCTAGAAAATACATGCCATTATATAACCTATGATAGTGTGATAACTCCTGACTCGATTTGAACTATGCTTTCATATAGGAAATGTCGTCCAACAGAGCCGATTTCAGTGAAGCTAAAAGTAAACCACAAGCCTCTATTCACAGAGCAATGTCAAGTGGTAGTAGGCTCGTATGGGAGGGTTTGGGAGGAGAGGCTAAGTAAGCCTTCTTCCAGATGATGAATGAGTGGTTTACTGAGTTCGTACAAAAGAAACTAATGGCTCAACGACCTCCACCTCCACTAGTTCCCCAACCGGTCCTCGTAGTTTCTCAGGGTTTATAACCAGTACAGTTAAGCAAGCCTCCGATTGATAAAATTTGTAAATATGGGGCTAAAAAGTTTAGAGCTACATTTGAAAATGACCCAGAGAGCTGAGTTTTGGTTAGAAAATATGATCAAGGTTTTCAATGAGTTATCTTGTACACCGGCAGAGTGCGTGAAATGTGTTGTTTCTTTGTTGAAAGACTCAACCTATCAGTGGTGGAACACCTTGGTTTCAGTTGTACCGAGAGAGCAAGTGGACTGAAAATTCTCTCAAACTGAATTTCAAAAGAAGTATGTGAGCTAGATATTTCTTGATAAGAAACGTAAAAAGTTTCTCGAGCTGAAACAAGGTCGGATGATGGTATCTGAGTACGAGATGGCATTTTTTCGATTGAGCTAGTATGCGTGAGAATGTATACCGATCGAGATTACTATCTGTAAATGGTTTGAAGATGGGTTGAATAAAGATAAAAAGTTATTAGGCAGAATTTTATAATTGAAAGAATTTTTTGTTCTAGTTGACCTAGCGCACAAAGATGAAGAATTGAGTAAAGCTAAAAGAAAAGCTGATTATGAGGCTCATGATTCGGTAAGAGATTAGTGGGAAAATCATATCAATCGCCATCAAAGAAGCCAAAAGAATATCATAATCATTTGTTAGCTTCAGTTGGTTATTCCAGTAGAGATCGAGGAAAACAATATGCGAATTCAAAACCTCAGGCTGCGTTTGTAGCAAGCGTAGGCAGTGTTAAGAGTAGCAAGCCTGAATGTCAACAAAGTGGATGTTGACACTTTTATGATTGCAAGATGAAAGACGAGGCATGTTTTAAATGTGGTTCGTATGGACATTTTATCAGAGATTGCCCGGAGAGGCCCGAAAAGGAGAATGCTCAGACTTTTCGACCGAGTAGCACTACTACAAAATGTAGACTACTATGGAACATTAGAAATATGGAAAATAGTCGTAGTGGGACAAAAGACTCTACTGTGATATCTAAGGCACAAGCACCAGCTATAGCTTACACAATCCATGCTAGAGGAAGCGTCGGTGCCAAATGTTATCACTGGTACATTATCTATCTTTGATGCTAATGTTATTGCTTTGATTGACCCGGGGTCAATACATTCATATGTATGCACGACATTACAGTCAGAGAAGAAATTTCCTATTGAGTCCACTAAACTTGTGGTTAAAGTAACAAACCCCTAGGTCAGTATGAGTTAGTTGATAAAGTCTTAAAAAATTGTCCCTTCATGATTTGGGGTTGCAACTTTTCATTCTATTTGATGCTACTACCTTTTGATGAGTTTGACATGATTTTGGGTATAGATTGGTACTCTGCATGATGCTGTTGTGAACTGTAGACGAAAGCTTATTGTGTTAAAGTGTCAGAACAGTGAAAAGCTTTAAATTGAATCAAATAGATTTGATTGTATGTCTAATGTTATTTCTGCTATATTAGCACAGAAATATGTTAGAAAAGGCGGTGAAGCATATCTCACTTACATATTTGATTCTAGAGTTTCTGAGTTGAAACTAGAATCAGTTCCAGTGGTATATGAATATTCAGATGTGTTTATAGAAGAATTACCCACGTTACCGCTGATTCGAGAGGTTGAATTTGTTATTGAGTTAGTGTTAGGTACATCTTTGATATTTATAGCTCCTTACAAAATGGCACCTACAGAGTTGAAAGAGATGAAAACACAGTTGCAAGAGTTGACAAATAGGGGTTTTGCTCGACCTAGTTTTTCTCCTTGGGCTACTCTGGTGTTATTTGTTAAGAAAAAGAACGGGTCAATACGATTATGTATTGACTATCGATAGCTTAACAAAGTTACGATCAAGAATAAGTATCCATTGTCATGTATTGACGATCTATTTGATCAGTTGAAAAGGGCGATAGTGTTCTCAAAGAATGATATTTGTTCTGGTTATTATCAGTTGCGACTTAAAGACTCAGATGTGCCAAAAACTACGTTTAGGATTAGGTACGGACATTATGAATTTTTTGTGATTCTATTTGGTTTGACTAATGCACTTGTAGTATTTATGAATTTCATGAACATAATTTTTAGACTGTATTTAGACAGATTCGTGGTGGTATTTATTGATGACATTTTGATTTACTCACAGGATGAGATAGAGCATGTTGAGCATTTGAGAATTATTTTGCAAACTTTGCATGAAAAATAATTATTTGCTAAGTTTAGCAAATGTGAGTTCTGGCTTTGGGAAGTCTGGTTTCTAGGACATGTTGTATCGGCTGATGGCATTAGAGTTGATCCGAGCAAAATTTTAGCTATTGTAGATTGGAAGCCTCCGAGAAATGTATCTGAAGTTAGAAGTTTTCTGGATTTAATCGGATATTATAGAAGATTCATCAAGGGATTCTTGATGATTGCTACACTGTTGGTGAGGCTATAGCAAAAAAAATGTTAAGTTTGAGTGATCTAAGAAATGTCAGCAAAGCTTTAATCAATTTAAGGCATTATTAGCCTAGGCACCAGTGTTAGTTCAGCTAGAGTTGGGTAAAGAATTTGTGATTTATAGTGATGCATTGTTAAATGGTTTAGGCTATGTTCTGATGCAACAAGGCAAAGTGATGGTGTATGCTTCTAATTAGTTGAAACCACACGAAAAGAATTACCTGATGCACAAGTTAGAACTTGTAGCAATTGTGTTTGCTTTGAAGATTTTACAACACCATTTGAACAGAGAAAAATTTCATATCTTCACAGATCATAAAAGTCTGAAGTACTTAATGTCGCAAAAAAATTTGAATTTGAGACAGTACAGATGACTCGAATTTTTTAAAGACTATGATTTGATCATTGGTTATCATCCGGGAAAGGCTAATGTTGTTGCTGATGCTTTGAGTAAAAAGTCTTTGTTTACTTTACGAGCTTTGAACACGTGGTTGAGGTTGATTGATGATGGTTCTATTTTAGTTTATCTGAAATCTAGACCAATGTTTTTGCAGCAAATTTGTGAAGCTCAGAAATGTTATAATGTGTTGATAGCTAAAAGGAAATGGATTGAGACGACTCTTGATTCAGACTTTCAAATTAGGTTCGATGATAGTTTATATTTTAAAGGAACAAGTTGTGTGTCGAGAAACTCTGATCTCGTCCAAAAGATTTTGCAAGAAGCCCACAATAGTTGCTTCTCTATTCATCCTGATAGCAATAAAATGTATGGTGATTTGAAACAAATGTACTGGTGGCCAGGTATGAAACGTGAGATCTCAAAGTTTGTATCGAGATGTCTAGTTTGTCAGCAAGTTAAAGCTAAACAACAGATACCATCTGGTTTGCTACAGCCAGTGATAATACTAGAGTGGAATTGCGAACATGTTACAATGGATTTCGCATCGAGACTGCCTCTATCTCTAAGAAAGAAAGATGTTGTTTGGCTTATTGTTGATTATTTAACAAAATCAGTGCATTTGGTCCCAGTGCGTATGGATTATTCACTCGAGAGATTAGCAGAGTATTATGTTTCTAAGATTTTCAGATTCTATGGGGTGCTAATTTCCATTATTTTTTATAGAGATCCACGGTTTATGTCTTGATTATGGAGCAAGCTACATAAGGCTCTAGGTACTGGTTTGCATTTTAGTATCGCGTTTCATCCTCAGACTGATGGTTAGTCTGAGTGAGTGATTCAGATACTCGAGGATATGCTTCAATACTGTGCTTTGGAATTCGAAGGTAATTGGAAGAGATTTCTACCAGTAGTTGAATTAGCATACAACAACAATTATCAATCGACCATAAAGATAGCACCGTACGAAGCTTTATACGGTCGAAAATATCGAACTCCATTGTATTGGAATGAGCTTAGTGAGAAAAAACTTCATGGGATTGATTTGATACGAGAAATAGATGAAAAGGTTAATGTAATTTGAGATAGTTTAAAAACAGCCTTAGATCAACAGAAATCTTATTCGGATATATATATAAAAGACATTGAATTTCAAGTCGACAACAAAGTGTTCTTGAAAGTATCACCCTGAAAGAAAGATCTTTGATTTGGTCATAAAGGAAACCTAAGTTCGTGATTTATTGGGTTATATGAGATTATTGAAAGAATTGGACTGGTAGCATACAAGTTAGCTTTGCCATCAAAATTAGAAAAGATTCACAATGATTTTCAAGTGTCGATGTTACAGCGATATCGATCAAATCCATCACATGTGATTTCACCTATTGAAGTTAAGATTCAGCTTGATATAAAGTATAATGAAGAACCGATCAGAATTCTAGCTCGAGAGTTATAGAATTGAGAAATAAAAGCATAGCTTTAGTGAAAGTTCTTTGGCAATGACACAGTATAGAAGAAGCTACCTAGGAACCGGAAGAAGCTATGAAAGTGCAATGCCTGAACCTCTTTTCTGGTAAGATTTTTCAGGGACAAAAGTTCCTTTAGGCGAGATACTTGTATAATTTTGTAAAAATATACATATGTTTTGGGATCAAGGACTAAACTGAATAAAAGTAAAACTTTAGGGGTAATTTTATAAAAATATAAAATGACCAAATTTTATGAAATGAATTGTTTTATTGTCTAAATTAATATATTGAATGAAATTATTAATTTAGATCAAGATCGGATGGAAAATCAAGAAAATGGAAAAGTACCAAAATACCCCTAAACATTTGTATTTCTACAATTTATATAGGTAAGTTTGTATGTGATGTGAATTTCACTGAAATGGTATTACATGGTATATTGAAAGTGGAAATGGATAATATATGTATATGATACATGAATAAATGTTGTGCTCATCCATGTTTATAATGCTTATGTTGTATGTTTATTTGGTTAACATGTTTGATGTACATACTTAGGCTTTGGCCAAGTTGTGGTTGGATTATGGCATGTTAAACTTATAAGTTATGCATTGAAATGGTAAGTGCCTAAATGAAAATATGCTTGTGATCATGAAAGAGTGGTAAGGTTTAAGTTATGTAATTTCTATTGAAATGGTTTATCATGTGGTTAATTCCAAAAAGTATTATGTTTAAATGCACTAGCTTGTTGCTATGGTTAAATGATAGGTTTATGTCTGCTGTGATATGCATATGAAATGGGTGTGGAAAGGTAATGAAATAATAAGTTCATACTTGAAGTTTAAAATGATGAAAAAGGGAATGATGAGTTGAATTTATGTTGTTATTTAAGCTAAAAATAGTAAATGCAATGGAAAGTAATGAAGTGCAAATGAAAATAAGAAAATTTGAAAGGGTTTAAAGTTTTATAAAATCTTACTCTGCTAGGGATAATATGTATATGTGATGCTGTGGATTCATTCACTTTGTGAGTTGTTGATTATGGTTTCATGAATCTTGCAGTATTGGTATAGGATTATCTTTGATATGTATAAATTTCATATTTGAAATGGATTGATATGATCAAAGGTTATACGAGCTTACTAAGCATTCATTGCTTACGTAGTTTTTTTTTCCTTTACCTTACAGATTATCGAAAGCTTGATCGAGTTGGAAGCTCGTCGAAAATCAATCACAATATCCAACGATTATATCAGTAGATTTTGATGTCTTTGTTAAGGTTATAATGGCATGTATAAGTGGATTGTGTCTAATGTTTAATTGATGATTTTGGTATATATAAGTCATTTTGGTTGATGTTTTAGCCATTATGTTTTAGCTTGTAGATTTGGTACTTATGGCTGATATGTTGATATATGTATGTGGTCTTATGATAGAAGTTGAACATACTTATATTGGTACGAAAAATGTAGTTGTCATATATGATTATTGATGCTAATTGTTAAATGGTAAATTTGGTATATTTGAATGTGAATTTGATATGTGAACAAAGTGGTATGTTATGACATAAGTTTAGTTATAAGTTAGTTGAACTTTTGGCCAATTTATGTATATGGATATACATGTTTAATGGTTGTAATTGAGGTGCCTTTTGGGCACATTGGTTGTATGCTTATGTACCTTGATTGGATAGCTTGTTATAGCATTGTTTGTTTCACTTTGGGTGCTTAATTATATGTGGAAAATATGTGGTAGGTGGATGCATGTTTGGGTGAGAAAAATGGCTTGAAAGTGGCCTATTTTTCATCCACACGGGCAGAGACATAGGCATGTGTCTCAGTCGTCTCAGCCATGTGTGACACATGGCCTAGTGACATGGCCATGTGTCTACTATAGCTTTCAAAGGGCTGCAAGTCAAGCTATTACACAGTCTAGCACACAGCCTGGCACACGGGTATGTAAGGCTATTTTGAAGGGTACACGACCTAGCACACGGGCGTGTGGCTTGGCCGTCTAACCCAAGTCAGTGAGTTACACGGGGACGGACACAGGTGTGACATGGCCATGTATATCTACTTTGAATATCCAGACGGTCTAGCCATACGCTCGTGTGACCCTTATATTTTGAAAATTTTCATCTTTTCCCTAAAATGTCTATATGTTTCCAATTTAGTCCCAATTTGTTTCTAATATGTTTTTAGGGTCTTGAGGGCTCGTATAAGGGACAATATGTATGCTATTGATGGAATTTGCTATTATAAATGTTGTGAAGTAAATGATTTATATTTTTGAAAAGTTCTGAAATGTAAACTTTGGTAATGCTCTATAACCCTATTTCGACGACGGATACAAGTTAGGGGTGTTACACATGATGATGGGGGTGATATCTGATTGTATTTTGAAAGAAATTTTACTTAAGACTTATATTTATGGATTATGACTTAATGAAGTTCATTGAATTTTATGGAATGATTTAGAAGTACTTTATTTTTGGTTAATAAAATATCTTTCTGAAACTTTATATGTCATTTGGCTTACTCCATTTTCCATATTTTATTCAAGGATTTATTTCAAATACTAAGATTTTCCAAAGTTTACACCAGAAATAGTTTAAGATAATGATTTCCTATAGTAACATGTCTTACTTGGATTCTCCTAAAGGATTGGGTTTGGAGTGTTAAAATAATAATTTCTGAAAAACAACTTACCATGCTTGAATTTCTCGTGTCTTAAAGCGTAAATCACACAATGCATAAAAGTTCACAAGTTAATCCCAAATATAATCAATTAAAACTCCAAATTAAAAAAATTTAACTTTATTGATAGGTTTGAAGAAATTAGTTAAACACAAACAACAATTCAAAGACTTTATCGCATCAACATATAGCACCCTCCCCACACTTAAGATGAACATTGCCCTCAATGTACAAACAATTATAATCAAAGTAAGCAAAATATCATAAGCGAGAAAGACAACTAAAACTGCCCTAAATTTGAATGATTTCACTGGAATAGTGAAATTTAGAAATGTGGAAGATCCTAAATTAAGTACATCGTTCCGAGTACACTAATAATAAGATAGAAAAAAATAAGATAAGATAAAGAGATACAAAATAGAAAAACAATTGACAAAAAAATTTCAGTAAAATGAATAATAAAATAAAATAAAACATACAAGCTCGACAAATAAAATAAAAAACAAATAATAAAAAAGATAGTTTGGGGGACTTTTGGGTGTGTGACAATGACAAAGATAGAGTGACAGTTAGGGTTTGAGTTTGGTAAAATAGGGTAGAAAGGAAACAAAAAAAAAAACTAGTTTAAAAAAAAAAAACAGTACATAGCCATGTGCCAGGCCATGTGGGCTACACGATCGTGTATCTATCTGAGGAGTGTGGCCTATTAAAAACTTTTCAAAATTGCTCAAGTTTTCAAATGGCCGTGTATCTTACGCGGCTGTGTCACCAATCTGTGTGTTATCATCTAGACCACATGTGGCTCTCGCTTGCTTCTCCCACGGTGATGTATGGGGGCGTATGGTTCACATGGTCATATCTCTAGATAGTGTGAATCCACTTAGGCAGTGTGTATCAAAATAAAATCTAAAATTGGCTCCAGTATTCATAAGATTCATGACATGTTTGTATGTTTAAGCCGTGTGTACCACACGACCAGGTGGACAAACCCTGTGGAGTTAATTGTTCTCTTCTCCCATGGTTGTGTCAAAGGGTACGTAGGTCACACAACCATATATCCAGGCTGTGTGCTCTACCCTAGACCGTGTGGCACATTTTTTATTTTTATATTTTTTGTTTTTTAATTAATAAGAAACTAAGCATACAACAAAATTAAATGAAAATAAAATAATAATGAAACACTCGGGTTGCCTTCTAAGAAGTGTTTTTTTAAAGTTTAAGCTTGACTTCCCTTTTCAAGCTTACAGTTAAGTCGAATTTTAGAGCCGAAGCTCCTCCCTCTCATTATCAATATAACCACCAAAATAAATTTTGAGATGATGATTGTTTACCTTGAATGTGTCAAAATCAAGGTGTTTTACATCAATGGTTCCTTATGGGAATACGTTTTATACTACAAATGGATTTGACCATATCAATTTTAGCTGTTAAAGGAACATTCGTGGATCTAGATTGTCCAGTAGTACTTTGTCTCCAAATTTGGATTAGCTTGTCCACTTTACATGCACACCATGACGTTGGTTTGTTACTTCCTTCAATGTTCTCAAGTTCTCATTAGCCTTTGTTTGACATTTATCTAATTCGTCGAGCTGCACCATTCTCTCTTCACTTGTCCCTTGATTTCCATCACCTTGAAAAGGATACGGTTCTAACACATATTCATGATTGATTTCCTAAAAGGAACGTTGAGCCGCATGATTACTAACATCAACATAATGATGAGTATTATCTCACTCACTAGAAACTCTCACAGCATCACATGCTTGAAGAGTAACATCTTCATTACCTACCCTCAGCACAAGTTCACCATTACTCACATCAATAACAGTTCTAGCAGGGCTAAAAAGGGTTGACCTAAGATTATGGGTACCTCAATATTCTCATTCATGTCCAATATAATGAAATGAACTAGAATATGATTTGTATCTACTTTAACAAGTACATCCTCAATAATACCCCTAAGATACTTAATTGATCTGTTAGCTAATTGAATACTCATCCTAGTAGGTTTTAGTTCCCCGAGGCCAAGTTGTGTGTGCAACAGCCCGTTTTTAGTCAAATCAGAATAGTGGTTTCAGAACCACAAATCTGAAGTTGAAATATATATATTATTATTCCTTTAATGTTTACAGCATGATAGTATGTTTGTGTGAAAGTTTCATTAAGAAAATTTATCGCTTAAGTGTTCATTAAGAAAATTTATCGCTTAAGTGCTTAGTTTGATAAAAATGACTAAATCGCGTAAAGTGCAAAAGTGATGTTCTAATAGTTAAAGGTATTAAATGTCTATGAAATTAAATAGTGGAGGTCCTTATGAGATAAATATACCATTTTTTATAAGAGTGGACATTTTTGGACTTATATTAAGTGAATTTAATGAATTATATTAAAGGTTAATTAGGTAATTTGGTTATTAAGGTATATTAAATAAAACAAACAAAATGTTAATGCTATCATCTTCTTCGTTGTAGAAATTGAAGAGGAGAAAAGTCATATTTTAGGGTTGAAGCATTCGGTCACTTGCAAGCTCAATTGTAAGTTCATTTTTGTCCCGTTTTCAATGCTTTTTATGTTTTTGAGATTGTTGCAGCTTAGTCTAGCTAGCCCAAGGACTAATTTGAAAAATTGTTAAATTTTTAGGGTTTTTCCATTGATGAATCTATGTATGCTTTTATGTTTAATAGTAGAAAATATATGCTTGTTGTTAGATAAACAACATTTGTTAAGTGATTTTTAGTGAAATGTCCAATTAGGGATTAAATTGTGAAATGTGTAATTTTTGGGGTTAAATTGTGAAATAAATGAAAGATATGGACTATTAGGGACCTAATTGAAATTCTTCTAGCATGGGTTTTAATTGAATTTCATGAATTTTTTATTTTATGGAATAAGGACTAAATTGCAAAAATGTGAAATGTTAGGGGCAAAAGTGTAAAGTGCTTTAATGTGTATTATGGACTAAATTGAATAGAGGGATTATTAAATAACTTAATTTTGATTATATTTAGATCAAGAAAGGTGAAATACGGATTTAGATCGAAGAAAGAATAAAGTTTCAAATTAATTGACTTAATTTATCGTTTTTGCATTTGAGGTAAGTTCGTATGTAATAAGTATTGTTATATTTGTGTTTTAAATGCTTTAATATTGTATAAATTGTGAATACAACATTGCGGACCTATTCGAAGAAGATTCAACATTGAAAATCCCGGTTGAACCTTAGGAATAGATTAGGATACGAATGACATGTCATTGGGGGTTATTATTGTTTTGGGTTCTGGTTCGTACGTCCTACCGGTGGCTGAGTTCTCCATCATGTGTTGTAGATTCTCATCAGCTTGTGTGAGCGGCACTATGTAGTTACCTCATGACCGTCAGCTTGTGTGAGCAAACCCGTTGATAGCTCGAGAGTGAGCATTATTGGGATATGATATTGAGATAGCTTCGACTATGTATTGGCACTTCAGTACAAGATTTATTGAGATAGCTTCAGCTATATATATTTGACACTTAGGGTGCGAGATTCTCGAGTATCCTGTATTATTCCGAATAGTTCAACGGTTATATTGATGATATGAAATGGTGAAAATAGATACATAGCAATACAGGTATGTATGGAAACTGAATATACATCGAACATATGAAAGAATTGAGTTCATGGTTAAGTAAATGATGGAATACATGTTAACATCATGGTTAAATATTTTGTAATATGTTATATGAATATTTTGAATGGTAAATAAATGGTGAATTTTGCTTATCATTTTCATACGAGCTTACTAAGCTTTATGGCTTACATTGTTTATTTTTTTATGTTTTATAGTGAAATTAAAGCTAGCTCAGATTCAAAAGTGTCGGAGACTTCATCACACTATCCAACTATCACCTTGGTACTTTTGAACTTAAGTATTTTGAGTATATGGCATGTATAGGAACTTTAGTTATTTTGGTTATGGATTGATAATTAATTTAGCCATTTGAATTGGCTTGTAAATGTTTTGGTTTTGTATATAGCCATGAGATTTGGCTTAATTAGGTTGTTTTGGTTGCGTATATATATATGTGTATATGGCTTTGGTTAGGTGTTTAAATATGGTTATTTATGCTTATTAGTATTTGGTAACTATAGGTATTAAATGATTGAGAATTGAATTTGGTATGCTTGTGAGATTAGGCTTGATGATGCAAAAATTGGGAGTGTTCATATTGATGATTTGAGTTTATGAGTTATAGTATGTAATTGAATGGCGTATTGTGGTATTGTTGTGATATATATTGGTTGGTTTTGAAATGATATAATTTATGCTTGGTTGAGAGTAGATGAATGCTAATATATGCCATTTTTTGATGCCAAATGGATTGTTTTAGGTATATCCAAAGTTGGGTGGAAAATTGGCTTGGTAAATAGCCTATTTTTGTCTATACGGGCAGAGACATAGGTGTGTGTCTCAGTTGTGTATGACCTACAGTCAGATTGCATGGTCGTGTGTCCCCTGGTGTAGAAATTGAAATCAAGTTAGTATGCTCCACACAGCTTAGCACACGAGCATGTGACTTGGCCGTGTGGCATAAGTCAGTATACCCTACAGGTTTGGCATAGCCTAGCACACGGCCTGGCACACGGGCATGTGTGGCCATTTCTAGGGCACATGGGCTAGTCACGTGGGCGTGTGTGATGGTTGTGTGACCCAATTCAGAGAGTTACACGGGTTAGGACACGGGTTGGAACATGGTCATGTGCTTCCATTTCGAATGTCCACACAGCCTGTGACAGTGGCGTGTCTTTGGCCATGTGAGACACACAGTTGGGCCACACGGGCGTGTTTCCCCTGTATTTTGGAAAACTTTTTAACTATTTCAAATATTTCTTGAACTATCAGTTTAGTCCCGAACCACTTCTAAAGCATGTTTAGGGCCTCGTAGGCTTGTTTTAGGGACAATGTGATTGAGTTTGAATGATGATTGCATGAAATTTGAAAATATATGTAAAATGAATGTTTAATTGTTTTATAAGTCTAGTAATGCTCTGCAAGCCTATTTTGACGTTGAATACATGTAAGGGGTGTTACATTTATTGGTATCAGACTACAGTTTAGTCTAATCTCGGACTAACGTAGCGTGTGTGAGAGTCTAGCTATACATGCCATATATAACATGTGATAGTGTGATATCTCCTGACAGTTTAAAATGTGTTTTCATATAGTAAATGGATCCCAATTGAGCAGTAGCTGATGATGTCGAAAGTAATGTGCCAACCTCCGTTCATAGAGTAGTGTAATCCGAGTCGAGACCCATATCAAGTAGCCAGGGAGAAGAGGTTAAAGAAGTCTTCTTCCAAATGATGAATGAGTGGTTTACGGAGTTTGTTCGAACAAATCCGGCTACTCAGTAACCTCTACTCCCACCTAATCCTCAACAATTCTCATCAAGGTGTAGAGTTTTTACGATTGAGTAAGCTGGTAGTTGATAAGATTCGAAAACATAGAGGCGAAGAGTTTAGAGCTAATGTTGACGACGATCCAGAGAGAGCTGAGTTTTGGCTTGAAAACACTATTAGAGTATTTGATGAACTTTCTTACACACCGACCGAGCATTTAAAATGTACCGTATCACTTTTGAGGGACACTGCGTATCAGTGGTGGAATACTCTAGTATCAGTGGTACCGAGAGAAAGGGTCACATGGGAATTCTTTCAAGCTGAGTTTAGAAAGAAATACATCAATCAACAGCTCATTGATAAAAAAACGCAAAGAGTTTCTAGAGTTGAAAAAGGGTCGTATGTTTGTGACAGAGTATGAGTGAGAGTTCGTGAGACTCAGTAAGTATGCTCGGGAATGTGTTTAAACGGAAGCAATTATGTGTAAAATGTTCGAAGATGGATTGAATAAAGACATCGGACTATTGGTCGAGATTCTAGAATTGAAAGAATTTGTTGTTTTAGTTGACCGAGCTTGCAAAGCCGAAGAATCGGGTAAAGAAAAGAGAAAAGCATATTTCGAGGCTAGAGATTCGAGAAAAAGATCAATGAATAAGCCATATCAATATTCATCAAAGAAATCAAGATATTCGTATACTCGTTTGAATGCTTCAATCGGGTACCCAAACAAGGATCGTGGGAAACAATACATAAGTCATAAGACTCAAGCTACATCAGTATCAAGTGCTGACAACGTGAGAAACAATAAACCCGAGTGTCAATAGTGTGGTCGACGACATTTTGGAGATTGTTGGATGAATAATAATAATAAATCCTATTTTAGATGTGGTTCGCAAGAACACTTCATTCGTGATTGTCTTCAGTTACTCGAGAAAGGTAATCTTCAGACTTCAAGGTCAAGTAATACAGTTGCCAGGGGTAGACCACCTCAAAGTGCAGGGAATATGACTAGTAGTAGAGGAACGACTAAGGACTCTGCTATGAGATGTGAGGCCAAAGCACCTGCTAGAGCTTACACTATTCGCGCTCGCAAAGATTCGTCATCACTAGATGTTATCACTGGTACATTTTCTCTTAATGACACTAGTGTAATTGCTTTGATTGATCCTGGATCGACTCATTAATATATTTGTATGAATTTGGTGTTTAGTAAGAATTTACTTGTTGAGTCTATTGAGTTTTGTGGTTAAAGTGTCGAACCCCTTAGGCAAATATGTTTTGGTTGATAAAGTTTGTAAAGGATGTCCTTTGATGATCTGGGGTTACTGTTTTCCGTGTGATTTGATGCTTTTGCGATTTGATGAATTCAATGTGATACTGGGTATGGATTGGTTATTTTTGGATGATATTGTTGTGCATTGTAGACTAAAGGTTATTGAATTGAAATGTCAGAATAATGAAATCCTTCGAATTGAATCTAATGAATTGAATGGATTACCTGTTGTGATATCATCAGTGTTAGCTCAGAAATATGTGAGAAATGGTTGTGAAGCTTATCTTGCTTATGTACTGGATACGAATGTGGTTGAATCAAAGATTGAATCAATGCCAATAGTCTATGAGTATCCGGATGTATTTCTAAAAGAGTTACCGGGGTTGCTGTAGTTTTTATGGATTTTATGAATCGATTCTTTAGACTATATTTAGACAGATTTATGGTTGTATTCATTGATGACATTCTGATCTATTCACAAGACAAGTTTGAGCATGCCGAGCATTTGAGGATTGTACTAAAAACCTTAAGAGATTAGCAACTATTCACTAAATTTAGCAAATGTGAGTTTTGGCTCCGAGAAGTCAGATTTTTGGGACATATTATTTCGACTGAAGGCATATGAGTTTATCCGAGCAAGATTTCAACAGTTGTTGATTGGAAACCACTGAGAAATGTATCTGAAGTCTAAAGCTTATTGGGATTAGCTGGCTATTATCAGCGTTTTGTTAAAGGATTTTTGATGGTTGCTACACCGATGACTAGATTGCTATAAAAAGATGTGAAATTCGAATGGTCCGAGAAATGTCAACAGAGTTTTGAATAGTTGAAAACATTATTAATTGAGGCACCAGTTATTGGTTCAACCTGAGTCAAGTAAAGAGTTTGTGATTTTTAGCGATGCGTTATTGAATGGTTTGGTGTGTTTTGATGCAAGAGGGAAAAGTGATAGCTTATGCTTCCAGACAGTTGAAACCACATGAAAAGAATTATCCGACGCACGATTTAAAGTTGGCCGCTATTGTTTTTGCATTGAAAATTTTGTGACATCATTTGTACGGTGAAAAGTGTCATATCTTTACTGATCACAAGAACTTGAAATATTAATAACTCAGAAAAATCTAAATTTGCGACAACGAAGATGGCTTGAGTTACTAAAAGACTATGAGTTGGTGATTGATTATTATCCGGGGAAAGCAAATGTAATCGTGGATGCTCTGAGTAGAAAATCATTATTTGCTTTGCGGGCAATGAATACTTAACTAACCTTATCTGATGATGGTTTGATTCTAGCAGAGTTGAAAGAAAAACCAATATTTCTTCAGTAAACTTGTGAAGCTCAAAAGTATGATAACAAGTTGCAAGCTAAAAGAGTGAAATGTAAGTCAACTAGTGATTTAGACTATCATATCGGATCCGATGATTGTTTAATGTTTTGAGATAGAGATTGTGTACCAAAAAATTCCGAGCTCATTTAGAAAATTCTACACGAAGCACATAATGGTTGTTTATCCGTTCATCCGGGGAGTACACAAATGTATAATAATCTAAAACAATTGTATTGGTGGTCGGGCATGAAAAAAGACATTTCAGAGTTTGTATCAAGATGTTTGGTTTGTCAGCAAGTTAAAGCTGAACATCAGGTGCCTTCACGATTGCTACAGCCTTAATGATACTAGAGTGGAAATGGGATAGAGTTACAATGGATTTCGTATCGGGATTAGCCCTGTCTCCGAAGAAGAAAAATGCTATTTGGGTTCTCGTTGATTGACTTACAATATCTACACATTTCATTCCAATACATACTGACTATTCGCTTGATAAATTGGTTGAATTGTACATTTCAGAGATCATTAGATTGCATGAAGTGCCAGTTTCGTGTAACACCCCAAACCCGAGACCATCGCCGGTGTCGGACACGAGGGGTTAACGAGACAAATCCTCTTAAAGTACCGACCAATTTGGCATTTCCGGACAGGCTGGAAAACTGCGTCACTATCGCCTTAAAAATCATATCTTGATTTTCAAAACTCAGAAACTGATTCCATAAATTTTCCCTGAATTTAGACTCATTTATCCATCCATGGATTTATTTCTAGAATTTTTGGTTGGGCCAATTGGTACAGTTTATTAGTTAAAGTCACCCATGTTATGGGGGTCGACTACACTGACCTTTGCTCGTTACAACTTGAATATCTCTCCGTACAGGGCTTTAATACTGGTACCGTTTGTTTCTAATGAAACTAGACTCAAAATGGAATCTGAAATATAAGGCATGCCTTCTAATTATTTCTGGATAATTTATAGTAAATTTTCGAAGTCGCGACAGGGGACCCAGAAACCGTTCTGGCCCCGTCTCACGAAATCTCGAATATCTCTTAAAATACGGCTCATATGGTCGTTTCGTTTCGTCCATATGAAAATAGATTCATCAAGGTTCAATTTCATAATTTATTCACTATTTAATTCTACTTCTACTATTTTTAGTGATTTTTCCATCTCACCTCGCTGCTGCTGGCAGCATCTGTTACTAAAGCAAACAATGACTATTTCATAATTCTTCCATGGCCAACTATTTCATCATACGTAATGCAACTATGGCCACCTTATCAAAATTAAGGTTTCTAAGGCTCGTGACCATAGGTTTTAGAATCACACTCAACCGACCACATAGGCCATTTTCGCATGGCTTAAAGTTTACAACCCACAATTCAACAAAACAAAATAGCCTATACATGCCAAATGTTCTCCTAGTTCAACTACGAAGACAATACCAAAAGATTTCCAGCCGGTGTGATGACTTCAACGACGGTTCCGAGCACGCAAACGATACGAGTCCAAGAGACCTAAAATGGGTGACAAGAAAACACCGAGTGAGTTTATAACTCAGAAGTCATAAGCATTCATCAACCAACCATTAATAAAATTATCACAACATGAAACGATAAACGAGGCTAGGTACTCCATCCATATCGAAACTATACTATAATTCATCGGACCTTTCGGTTCAATCTCATACCAAGTCATACATCCACATTTCATATTCTATACAATAAGATATTTGAGGCATTTTCACACACCAACTCATTTTCACCACAATCATACAATTGCAATCATCACATAGATTTAAAGCTTACCAAGCTCAACCCCGAGCATGAACATATTGCCTATTCGTCATGAGCTCAAGGTACTTACCGATCCGCTGTCCGGATTAACTCGTAATGTCGCACACTCAAGTGCCAATTGTAATGCAAGAGAATATAGTGAATCCGCACACTTAGTGCTATATACATTCAGCTCGCACACTTAGTGCTATATAATCAAACTCGCACACTTAGTGCTGTACAATTTTAAACCCGCACACTTAGTGCCAATCTTGTCACCGTGTCCATTTATACCCGCACACTTAGTGCCGAGACCAATACCTTATGCATTTTGCTGCGTTTATACATTCAACAATGGCATCACTCCATACACATACATTTCCATTTACACATCAACTCATTTAAACACATTTGCATATATATTATGATCATTCTAATCAACACCAAATATATGCTTAATGACTTACCTCGTGTTGGGTAAAATAGTTCCAAGTCGGCTACTCGATGACCTTCGTCTTTCCCTTGCTTGATTCTCCTTCTTTAACTCCTTGAGCTTAATCAATAAATCACTAGTTTAACCATCTTGCTAAACATTCATAATTCAACTACACATGCATATGTATGCTTGTATATTCGCAACCATTCTTACTAATCGCCCATTTGTTCGATTATACACCTAACCGAATATGCACCAAAACTTGATTCAACATTACCTACATACTCACTTTAATGGTCAATATATATATATATATATATATATATATATGTACAATGTCAACTAACATCTTTTAATCACCTAATTTCATCTCATGAACATTTAATCAAATTTTCCCAATCTAGCATATATTTTCACATCCATTTGTAACATCATGTACAAACACATATACACATATATCAAAACACAAATTTTTACCTATCATGCAACAAGCATAAATCGCACTTATGAGCATGCCATGGCGAATACATCCCACACCATCCCCTTTCAATTTTTGGTCATGGTTAAACAAAGAAAACTCTATGTCTTACTCAAGAATGCTAAAAGAAATTTCAAGAGTAGTCAATCCATCATTACATGTATCATCAACAAGCTTCACATTTAGCATGCAATGGCTTTAACACAATATCAACCTTGGCCAAATACCCTTTCCATGGCATAACAAGGATTTGAACCATGGGCTAACATGAACATCAAGTTAGCAACTAAAACATGCATGAATCTCATGACACAACCTCAAACATACCTTAATCTTGACACAAGTATGACCAAATCTCCTTCTAGTTCTCTTCTAAACCAAGCATGAAGCAAAAATCCTTCCTTTTTCCCTTAGTATTTTCAGCCAAGATTTGAGAATGGATGAACAAATTTTTCCTTTCTTTTTCCTCTACTCACGGCAACAAAAGGGGGCATCCATGCTCATTTTTTTCATTTCTTTATTTTTTCTACATAATCCACTAACTAAACATGTTGGAAACATGTTCCCTTACCCATATTCTTGTCATGGCCGCCACTCTTCCCTTTTTTGGGCAAATTGACATGCAAAACCACTCTTTTGCATGCATGTACTATTAGACCATTGTAAGATTAGCCTATCACCTTTCAACAATGTTTCATACAAGTCCATTTTAATAAATTCACATAGAAATGATCAAATTAATGCATGAAACTTTCACACATGCATTTACTAACATCATAAACATAGAATATAACTTTTAATTACTTATAAGACTCGGTTTAGTGGTCCCGAAACCACTTTCCGACTAGGGTCAAATTAGGGATGTCACAACTCTCCCCACTTAAGAAATTTTCGTCCCGAAAATCTTACCAAGAAATAGGTTTGGGTATCGCTCTTTCATAGAGTCCTCGAGTTCCCAAGTGGCTTCTTCAATTCCGTGTTTATGCCACAACACCTTCACTAATGGGATTTTCTTATTGCGCAACTCTTTACTTCACGCATCGAATGCGAACCGGTTCCTCTTCATAGCTCAAATTAGGTGAATCTCAATCTCGACGGAGCGATTACGTGCGATGGATCGACCTATATCGTCAAGCATCGAGACATGGAAAACGTGGATCCTTTCAAGCTCGGGGTAAAATTAATCGGTACGCCATGGTCCAACTCGTTCGGATACTTCATACGGACCGATGAACCTCGGACTCAATTTTCCCTTACGGCCAAATCTAAGCACCTTCTTCCGTGGTGAGACTTTGAGAAATACCTTGTCTCTAACCCGATATTCAATGTCTTTCCTTTTCAAATCGCATACGACTTTTGCCGATCCGGCGACCTTCAAACTTTCACGAATTACTCGAACTTTTGCTCGGCATCCTTAACCAAATCAACCTCAAGATTTTACCTTCACTAAGTTCACCGAATAGTGGGTACAAGATTTACGTCCGTATAAAGCCTCGTAAGGCGCCATCTTAATACTTGATTGAAAGCTATTATTGTGCGAATTCAACCAAAGGTAAATACCGTTCCCATGAACCACTAAACTCAAGGATGCAACATCTCAACATATCCTCGAGTATTTGAATTATCCGTTCGGATTGACCATCGGTTTGGGGGTGAAAAGCAGTGCTAAAATGCAGCTTGGTACCCAAAGCCTCTTGCAATTTCTTCCAAAATCGCGATGTAAATCTTGGGTCTCTATCCGACACGATAGAAATAGGCACCCCATGCAATCGAATAATTTGGGAGACGTATAATTCTACCAATTTATCAGCGAAAAATCCGTGCGACAGAATAAAATGAGCGAGACTTGGTCACCTATCAACAATGACCCAGATCGTATCCTTCTTACTCACGACAATGGCGGTCCGGATACAAAGTCCATGGTGACTCGATCCCATTTCCACTCGGGTATCGTGATCGGTCAAGTAATCCCGATGGCACTTGATGTTCCGCTTTCACTTGTTGACATATCGACACCTTGAAACAAATTGAAATGTCTCGTTTGCATCGGGCCACCAAAATTGGTGTTTCGGTCATTGTACATTTTAGTACTACCCGGTGGATTGACATTCGACTCATGTGAGCCTCGTTCAAAATCATCGAAACAAGTTCAATTCCTTGGAATACATAATCGACCCTTGAACATCAAGCAATCATGGTCGTCAATCTGAAATTTCGATTCCTCATTCAAACACATTCGCTCGCTTAGCGACCAATTCGGCGTCGACCTTCCGAGATTCAAGTACTTGATGAATCAATAACGGTTTGGTCTCTAATTCGACTACTAGCACCTCATCGGGTGAAACGGATAGATGAGCATCCATCGCTCTCAAAGCAACCAAAGCCTTGCGACTTAAAGCATCGGCCACCACGTTGGCCTTTCCCGTGATAATCAATGATGAGTTCATAGTCTTTCAACAACTCAAGCCAACGTCTTTGTCGCAGGTTTAAATCTCTCGAGTCATCAAATATTTTAGACTCTTGTAGTTCGAATAAATGTGACACCTTTCTCCAAACAAATAATGCCGCCATATCTTCAAGGCGAACACTATGGTCGCTAGTTCAAGGTCATGGGTCGGATAGTTTCTCTCATGCGGCTTTAGTTGTCTCGACGCGTAAGCCACAACTCGAGCTTCTTGCATCAACACACAACCTAACCCAAGCAAGGATGCGCCATCAGATATGACAAACTCTTTATCGGACTCATTTGTACTAGTACCGGGGCCTCGGTTAAACAGGTTTTTAGTCGATCGAGACTTTCTTGACAGCGTTCCGACAACTCGAACTTAACATCTTTTTGGAGTAGTTTCGTCATCGGTGCAGCTATCATCGAAAAACCTTTCACAAATCGTCGATAGTATCTCGCAAGCCCCAAAAGCTCCTAACTTCGTAACATTCCTTGAGGTTTCCAATCGACTATGGCCGAAATTTTGTTTGGGTCCACCCTGACACCCGATGCCGGATACCACGTGCCCCGAAAAGCTAACCTCTCTCAACCAAAATTCACATTTATTGAACTTTGCGTATAATGGCTTATCTCGTAAGATTTGCAACACTAGCCTCGGTGTTCAAAGATGTTCGGTTTCATCTCTCGAATAGACCAAAATGTCATCGATAAATACAACCACGAACCGATCCAAGTATGGCCTGAAAATTCTATTCATTAAATCCATAAATACCGCAGGGGCATTAGTGATCCCAAACGGCATCACCAAGAATTCGTAGTGACCGTACCTCATTCTAAAAGCAGTCTTGGGTATGTCCGATTCTCGGACCCTCAACTGATAGTACCCCGACCTCAAATCTATCTTTGAAAACACTGAGGCTCCCTTTAATTGATCAAACAAATCGTCAATTCGTGGCAACGGATATTTATTCTTTATCGTCACTTTATTCAGCTAACGATAGTCGATGCACAATCTCATAGTTCCATCCTTCTTCTTCACAAACAATACTGGTGCGCCCCATGGAGAAAAACTCGGTCGAGCGAAACCTCTATTCGTCAATTCTTGCAATTGAACCTTCAATTCCTTTAATTCCGTTAATGTCATACGATACGGGGCTATTGAGATCGGCGTAGTACCCGGTACAACTTCGATGCCGAATTCCACTTCTCGAACCGGTGGCAATCCGGTAACTCCTCGGAAAAACATCCAATACTCACAAACCACCGTACCGATTCGAGTTTCCTTTCCGTCTCTTTACTTTCAAACACATACGCAAGGTATGTTTCACACCCTTTTCACATACCTCGAGCGGTCATAGAAGATATTATCGCGGCACTCCTTTTAAATCAAGAGACTCGACTCGGACTACCTCGTTATTTGCACTCCTCAAATCAATGGTTTTCCTTTTGCGGTCCACCAACGCATCATGTACATCGACCAATCCATACCAAGAATAACATCGAATTCATCAAATGGTAGAAGCATCGATCGGTAGGAAAGCAGATTCTCGAATTATTAGGGGCATCTCTTGCACACTTTATCAACGAGTACGTGTCGACCCAAAGGGTTTGACACTCGAATTACGAACTCGAGAGACTCAACAAGTAGAGTCTTCTTGGATGCTAAGGTTTCACATACATATGAATGAGTAGAGTGGGGTCAATCAATGCAATCACACTAGTATCAAAGAGAGTAAAAGTACCAAGTGATAACGTCGGGGAGGATGCCTCCTCTCGTCGCGCGGATGGCATATGCTCTAGCAGAGCACGGGTTTGGATCGAACAGCCGTATCGAGGCTCCTCTCGATTACCACCCCTACCTCCGAAATTCTCGGGGGCCTACCTCTAGCCGTTGTTCCACTAGGTCTTGCACCTTGCATCTTATTCTTCTCATCTAGCTCCGTGCAATCTCTAATGAAGTGGTCCTTCGAACCGCATCCATAACAGGCCCTATTAACAGACTTACCCCAACTTTCACCTAGGTGTCGCCTTCCACATTGGGGGCATTCAGGTCTCTCTTGATGATTATTGCCCACACTAGCTACCGAAGTAGCTCGGGAGTCTGTCAATGGTCGGGCTCTGATGGAAATTCCCGCAATCGCCCTCGACTTATTAGTGTCCTCTCTGAACTTCTTTACCGTCGAGAACGGAGCTTTACTCGCCGATCTTTTACGATAATCTCTTGCTTCAAATTCAGCCTTCTTCTTCTCCTTTCCAAGTTCTTCCGCCTTGCAGGCTCGTTCGACTAGTGTTACGAACTCCTTTATCTCCAAAATACCCACTAGTAGCTTTAACTCTTCATTCAATCCTTCTTCAAATCTTTTGCACATAACAACCTCATCTGCCACACACTTCCGAGCATACCGACTAAGTCTTATGAACTCATGTTCAGATTCAGATCATCACATACGGCCTTGCTTGAGTTCCAAGAATTCCTTACGCTTCGATCGATGAACAGTTGACTAATGTATTTCTTTCAAATTCGATTGAAAGAAATCCCAAGTAACTCGTTCGTTTGGGACTATGGAAATTAAAGTCCTCCACCAATAGTAAGTGAGTCTCGCAACAAGGATATAGCACACTTAAGACATTCATCGGTGTGCATGATAGTTCATCTAACAATGAATGGTGTTATCAAGCGAAATTGACCCTTTCGCATCATCAAGAACTATGGCCTTGAACTCCTCGGCCCGCGCTTCCTAATCAAGTCCACAGGTGGTTTACTCAACCTCACGGATCGATGAATCGGAGGCATTACGGGCTCTTGGGGTGGAGTATTTAAATTCGGAATGGTTGGACAGCCGGTTGGTTCGGGCATATTCGCGACCCACTCATTCATCATAGTGAAGAAGGCTTGTTTCGCCTTCATTTTGATTATTCGCGGATGATCGAGGCTCAACAGTTGTGTCCCTTGTGCGGAGCAGCCGCTACACTTTCAACGTCATCCGCCAAGGGTCTCTCTACCTCGGGTTCCATTTGCTAATCAAAACAAAAATTTCAACCGTCAAGTCATCACATTTTAAGCACTAACAATTTGGCATGTATAGCTAGATTCACACGCGCTATGGTAGTCCTAGAATCGACTAAACCATAGCTCGATACCAATTAAATTGTAACACCCCAAACCCGAGACCATCGCCGATTATCGGACACGAGGGTTAACGAGACAAATCCTCTTAAAGTACCGACCAATTTGGCATTTCGGACAGTGGAAAACTGCGTCCATGTCGCCTTAAAAATCATATCTCGATTTTCAAAACTCAAAAACTTATTCCGTAAATTTTACCTGAATTTAGACTCATATATCCATCCATGGATTTATTTCTAGAATTTTTGGTCACGCCAATTGGTACAGTTTATTAGTTAAAGTCACCCATGTTACGGGGGTCGACTACACTGACCTTCGCGCGTTACAACTTGAATATCTCTCTCTGTACAGGGCTTTAATACTGGTGCCGTTTGTTTCTAATGAAACTAGACTCAAAATGGAATCTGCACATATAAGGCATGACTTCTAATTCTTTCTGGATAATTTATAGTAAATTTTAAAGTCGCGACAGGGGACCCGAAACCGTTCTGGCCCGTCTCACGAAATCTCGAATATCTCTTAAAATACGGCTCATATGGTCGTTTCGTTTCGTCCATATGAAAATAGATTCATCAAGGTTCAATTTCATAATTTATTCACTATTTAATTCTACTTCTACTATTTTTAGTGATTTTTCCATCTCACCTCGCTGCTGCTGGCAGCATCATTACTAAAGCAAACAATGACTATTTCATAATTCTTCCATGGGCAACTATTTCATCATACGTAATGCAACTATGGCCACCTTATCAAAATTAAGGTTTCTAAGGCTCGTGACCATAGGTTTTAGAATCACACTCAACCGACCACATAGGCCATTTTCGCATGGCTTAAAGTTTACAACCCACAATTCAACAAAACAAAATAGCCTATACATGCCAAATGTTCTCCTAGTTCAACTACGAAGACAATACCAAAAGATTTCCAGCCGGTGTGATGACTTCAACGACGGTTCTGAGCACGGAAACGATACGAGTCCAAGAGACCTAAAATGGGTGACAAGAAAACACTGAGTGAGTTTATAACTCAGTAAGTCATAAGCATTCATCAACCAACCATTAATAAAATTATCACAACATGAAACGATAAACGAGGCTAGGTACTCCATCCATATCGAAACTATACTATAATTCCTCGGACCTTTCGGTTCAATCTCATACCAAGTCATACATCCACATTTCATATTCTATACAATAAGATATTTGAGGCATTTTAACACACCAACTCATTTTCACCACAATCATACAATTGCAATCATCACATAGATTTAAAGCTTACCAAGCTCAACCCCGAGCATGAACATATTGCCTATTCGTCATGAGCTCAAGGTACTTACCGATCCGCTGTCCGGATTAACTCGGTAATGTCGCACACTCAGTGCCAATTGTAATGCAAGAGAATATAGTGAATCCGCACACTTAGTGCTATATACATTCAGCTCGCACACTTAGTGCTATATAATCAAACTCGCACACTTAGTGCTGTACAATTTAAACCCGCACACTTAGTGCCAATCTTGTCACCGTGTCCATTTATACCCGCACACTTAGTGCCGAGACCAATACCTTATGCATTTTGCTGCCTTTATACATTCAACAATGGCATCACTCCATACACATACATTTCCATTTACACATCAACTCATTTAAACACATTTGCATATATATTATGATCATTCTAATCAACACCAAATATATGCTTAATGACTTACCTCGTGTTGGGTAAAATAGTTCCAAGTCGGCTACTCGATGACCTTCGTCTTTCCCTTGCTTGATTCTCCTTCTTTAACTCCTTGAGCTTAATCAATAAATCACTAGTTTAACCATCTTGCTAAACATTCATAATTCAACTACACATGCATATGTATGCTTGTATATTCGGCAACCATTCTTACTAATCGCCCATTTGGTCGATTATACACCTAACCAAATATGCACCAAAAACTTGATTCAACATTACCTACATACTCACTTTAATGGCCGAATATATATATATATATATATATGTACAATGTCAACTAACATCTTTTAATCACCTAATTTCATCTCATGAACATTTAATCAAATTTTCCCAATCTAGCATATATTTTCACATCCATTTGTAACATCATGTACAAACACATATACACATATATCAAAACACAAATTTTTACCTATCATGCAACAAGCATAAATCGCACTTATGAGCATGCCATGGCCGAATACATCCCACACCATCCCCCTTTCAATTTTTGGTCATGGTTAAACAAAGAAAACTCCATGTCTTACTCAAGAATGCTAAAAGAAATTTCAAGAGTAGTCAATCCATCATTACATGTATCATCAACAAGCTTCACATTTAGCATGCAATGGCTTTAACACAATATCAACCTTGGCCAAATACCCTTTCCATGGCATAACAAGGATTTGAACCATGGGCTAACATGAACATCAAGTTAGCAACTAAAACATGCATGAATCTCATGACACAACCTCAAACATACCTTAATCTTGACACAAGTATGACCAAATCTCCTTCTAGTTCTCTTCTAAACCAAGCATGAAGCAAAAATCCTTCCTTTTTCCCTTAGTATTTTCAGCCAAGATTTGAGAATGGATGAACAAATTTTTCCTTTCTTTTCCTCTACTCACGGCAACAAAAGGGGGCATCCATGCTCATTTTTTCATTTCTTTATTTTTTCTACATAATCCACTAACTAAACATGTTGGAAACATGTTCCTTGCCCATATTCTTGTCATGGCCGGCCACTCTTCCCTTTTTTTGGGCAAATTGACATGCAAAACCACTCTTTTGCATGCATGTACTATTAGACCATTGTAAGATTAGCCTATCACCTTTCAACAATGTTTCATACAAGTCCATTTTAATAAATTCACATAGAAATGATCAAATTAATGCATGAAACTTTCACACATGCATTTACTAACATCATAAACATAGAATATAACTTTTAATTACCTATAAGACTCGGTTTAGTGGTCCCGAAACCACTTTTCGACTAGGGTCAAATTAGGAATGTCACATTTCGATTATGTCAGATAGAGATCTAAGGTGTACATCACAATTTTGGAAGAAATTGCAAGAAGCTCTGGGTATGCGGTTGAACTTTAGCATCGCATTTCATCTGCAAACCAATGGACAATCTGAGAGAGTGATACAAATTCTCGAAGATATGCTTCGTTGTTATGTTTTAGAATTTGAAGGCAACTGGGAGAGATATTTTTCATTGGTTGAGTTCGTGTATAATAACAACTTTCAATTGAGGATAAAGATGGCACTGTATGAAGCTTTGTATGGTCACAAATGCTGAACTCCATTGTACTGGACCAAGATTAGTGAGAAAAAGATTCACGGGGTTGATTTGATCAGAGAGACTGAAGAGAAAGTAAAAGTAATTCACGATAGTCTGAAAGCAGCTTCAGATCGACATAAATCGTATGTAGATTTGAAATGAAAAGACATTGAATTTCAGATCGATGACAAAGTATTTTTGAAAGTATTTTCATAGAAGAAAATCCTTCGTTTTGGTCTTAAAGGTAAATTTTGTAATATCCCTTACCCGTATCTGACGCCGGGATAGGGTTCTAGGTGTTACTAGACTTAAACATAAACATGCATACAAAACAGGCCATAAAATTTGGTCCAAATCAAATTCATCCAATCACATGCATACCATCCCTTATACGAGCCCACGAGGCCCAAAACATATGTTGGGAGTGGTTCGGGACTAAACCGAAAACTTTTGGAACTTTTACTACACTTAGAAAATTTTCATACTTTGGAGAGTTACACGCCCGTGTAGGTAGGCCATGTGGTCATACACATGCCCGTGTGGCTTGGGACATGCCTGTGTCCTCAGCCCGTGGAACTCTTTGTTTATGACGTTATGCACAAATTGGGGTCACACGGCCAAGTCACACTCCCATGTCTCGGGGCCGTGTCCTTCACACGGCTGAGACACACGGCCGTATCTCTGCCCGTGTGGCCGAGGAAATGGTTATTTACCAAGCCATTTGCCACCCTCATTTGCACACTCACATACACATTTTTAATGGAACTTAACATGGCACAATTAAGCTACCAACTCAACCATAATTAAGGCTTAAACATATCAAAACAATTATTTACTGTTCATAACAAAGCTATCCACCTGAGTCATAGTAACTAAATTTTTTATATCTTGAGCTACATAACTTTAAATTAAGGTCTACTTGATTTTTTTGAAACTAGACTCAAATATCTTCCTACCATAAATTTTTTAGAATTTATGGTTTAGCCAATAATTACAGTTAATTCTTCAAATTCGTCCTTATTCAGCTGTTTGACAGTTTCGACCTTTCTTTACTGAAGATTAATTATCTCTTAGCACGGGATTTGGATGATGTTCCCATTTGTTTCTCTTGAAATTAGACTCATTATGAAATTAAAAATATAAATTCAAACCCCCAAGTATTTTTAAACAATTTTTAATGATTTTCCAAAGTCAGAATAGGGGAACCCAAAATCATTATGACATTATCTCACAAAAATTCAAATATCTCATAAAATGAAATTCTTTTGCTTACACCATTTCTTCTATTGAAAACTAGACTCAATATTCCTTAATTTCATATTTATTCAACCTCTAATTCGATTTCCACAATTTTTGGTGATTTTTGAAAGTTGTACTACTGTTGCTGTCCAAAACTATTTTAATGCTAATTTTACTCTTTCACAATTCCCGTCTACCAACTTTCATTAACATACCATTATAAACCACATCACACAATGACATTGACATAGGCATATGAGTAATTAATATGCTTGCAACCCATTAGCCAATATAAGCTAATTTATATGGCTACATACCAAATCAAATCCTTATTCATTACAAGCCAATACATTTGGCCATATCATAATGACACATACACAAAATGACTAAGTCCCTATACATGCCATAGACTCAAAGGTTTGCGTTCATTTACGCAACATGATAGCTTGATAGTGTGATAGAATCTCCAAAGATCTCCAACTCGAGCTAGCTGAATAAACCTATGAGAGGTGTGAACGAAAAGGGGGTAAGCTATATAGCTTAATAAGTCCGTATGGAAATAATAAGCGAATTATTTACATGGATTTACCAATTTCATCAATATGTTCTCATGGTTACACATTAATCAATTGTAATGCTCATCTTTTAATCTATAAACATAAATTTGTCCTGTCTTGACATTAGTCAAGCAAACATAAACTCTCATAATAAAACACTTCAACACTTGACAAATCATTTCAGCATTCATGATAAAAGTGCATATTAATTATGTATATTCATATTTCCCAATTCATATAGCTTAACATCCTTCAATGGTCCAAAACTCTTAGCTCTCTGTACTTTCATATCCATTTTTATTAGGCTTTTATGCCAGTCTTTCTCTCTTTTCATTATTCATTGAATCACATCATTAAAAGAATAAGCACATCGTGTTTCAATTCAATTTGGCCTAAAAGCCTTACACATGATTCTCAATCGAATTCACCATATAATTCTACGTCATAAATATAAACCTATAATTACAAGGTCATCAGAGAAAATCATTCTCATAGACATAACTCATTCATTTGCATTCTTACCACATAGCAAGCTTAATGCTCATGAGTTTTGAGTATGCACCTGTACTATCTCATAACATAACCATATACTTATTCTTCTCATTGACTTACCCCTCGGGTTTTCCATCAAGTTACTCGATAATTTACTTGTTGAACACTTGGAATACCATCAGATACATCGAAATCTCATACCAAAATGCTCCATATGTAGCCAATGCTACTTTATATCACATATCACATGTTGCTCGCTTTCAAGCTACTCAGGGGTCTGCTCACACAAGCTGTCGATCAGGATGTAGCTACACGGGCTGCTCACACAAGCTGTTAGGTATCCGCAACACATGGCGGACTACCCAACACCAGTAGAACATACAAGACTAGCACCCAGACCGCCATAACATGTGTCATATATATCATGAACTCAGACCACAAATCATGAGCTCAGATCACATAGTTCTTAGTGGCATGTCACTTGTATCCTAAACTATTCCTAAGGTTCAAACGGGATTTCCTTAATTACACGTCTTCGTTGAACTTGTCCAGAGGACCAAACGTATAACTCATGATAATAATTAATCACATAATTCTTCATAATGATAATAATAAAGATAATCACATTTAACATGAAATTACAGCTC
This sequence comes from Gossypium arboreum, assembly GCF_025698485.1. Classification (NCBI taxonomy): domain Eukaryota; kingdom Viridiplantae; phylum Streptophyta; class Magnoliopsida; order Malvales; family Malvaceae; genus Gossypium; species Gossypium arboreum. Next base: position 64,921,804 of record NC_069080.1, read on the forward strand.
ATCACAATGTCATCAAGTATCATAGACATATTTTAGATCATATCATTGCATAGTGTATCATAAAATCTCATGGTCATTTTCGTAATACTGTACTTTATAGCATTCATATTTCATTTTAATAATAAGGAATTTATTGCAATTATATCAATTAAACATTTACACATGTACAATTAAATGCTTATTAAACATACGAACTTACCTCGATACCAAAAATGGTGAAAAAGACCTAATTGTCAAATACGCGTTTTTCCTCCATTCTAGGTCCAAACCTCATTTTTCTTGATCTAAAATATCACATTTAGCTTATTTATTAGTCACATTATTCACTGTGACCAAAAAATCATATTATGGAAAATTCACGTTTTTACCCCTAAACTTTATCATATTTACACTTTTGCCCCTAGGCTCGTAAAATGAAATTTATTCAATTTCTTTGTACTTTGAGCCTAGCCAAACCATTTTCATAACTATAACAGCCCAAAATTTCCACTAGAACACACTTTTACTACATATTTTATAAATTTTACAATTTAGTCATTTTAAGCATTTTCACTGAAAATCACTTAGCAAAAGTTGTTTCTCCAATCATAAACATGCATAATCTACCATTAAACATCAAAATACACAAATTTATAACATGGGTCAAACCTTAGACCTTCACCAACTCAAATAAATGGTAGAAATAGGTAGATCTTGTTACGAGGATTTTAAAAACGTAAAAATCATTAAAAACTGGGGAAGAATGGACTTACAATCGAGCTTGGAAGCTTGGAAAATCCTATACATGGTTCTTCATGTAAAATTCGGCCAAGGAAGAAGATGGACAAGAAATTTTGGCTTTTATTGTGTTTTTAATTCATTTTAATTACTAAATAACCAAAATGCCCCTAACTTAAAGATGTTCTATTTCACCTATTTCATATCTATTTTTGTCCAAAAAATTAAACAATAGTCTAATTACCATTTAAGGACCTCCAATTTAAAATTTCATAAGAATTAGAAACCTCTAACATGTAGAACTCAAGTTTTGTACTTTTTACGATTTAGTCCTTTTGACTAAATTGAGTGCCCAAGCGTCAAAATTTTTGAATGAAATTTTCAAAAAATCATTCTGTGAAATTTTAAATCATGAAAATATAATAAAAATAAATTTTTCCTCATCGGATTTGTGGTCTCGAAACCATTATTTTGACTGGGCCCAAAATCGGGCTGTTACAAATTGAATCCGCGATTCATCGAGCCGTATGAGATCATCGAAAGAATAGGACCAGTGACATATCAGCTAGCATTGCCGTCAGAATTAGAAAAGATTCACAATGTGTTTCATGTGTCGATGTTGCGCTAATATAGATCAGATCCATTACATGTAATTTCTCCGCTAGAGATTGAGAATCAACCTGATATGATATATAACGAAGAACCAATTAGAATTTTAGCTCGAAAGGTTAAGGAATTGAGAAATAAATGCATAGCTTTCGTGAAGGTTTCATGGCAACGACACGGTGTCGAAAAGGCTATGTGGGAACCCGAGGAAACTATAAGAAAATAGTACCTTAACCTCTTTTTTGGTAAGATTTTCGAGGACGAAAATTCCTAAGGGGGAGATTTGTAACAGCCCATTTTTAGTCAAATCAGAACAGTGGTTTCAAAACAAAAAATCTGAAGTCGAAATAATCATTTTATTACTATTTATATTTACAGCATGATAGTATGTTTGTGTGAAAGTTTCATTATGAAATTTTATCGTTTGAGTGCTTAATTTGATAAAAAGGACTAAATCACGTAAAGTGCAAAAGTGATGTTCTAATAGTTAAAGGTACTAAATGACTATGAAATTAAATAGTAGAGGTCCTTATGAGGAAAATATACCAGTTTATAAGAGTGGACATTTTTGGACTTATATTAAGTGAGTTTAATGAATTATATTAAATGTTAATTAAGTAATTGGGTTATTAAGGTATATTAAATAAAACAAACAAAATGTTAATGTTATCATCTTCTTCATTGCTGAAATTGAAGAGGAGAAAAGCCATATTTTAGTTTTGAAGCATTCGTTCACTTGCAAGCTTAATTGTAAGTTTGTTTTTGTCCAGTTTTCCATGATTTTTATGTTTTCGAGATCATTGCAGCATAGTCTAGATAGCCCAGGGACTAATTTACAAAACTGTTAGAGGTTTAGAGTTTTTCCATTCATGAATCTATGTGTGTTTTGATGTTTAAAGATATAAAATACATGATTGGTGTTAGATAAACAACATTTGTTAAGTGATTTTTAGTGAAATGTCCAATTAGGGAACAAATTGTGGAATGTGTAATTTTTGGGGTTAAATTGTGAAATAAATGAAACATATGGACTACCAGGAACCTAATTTAAATTTGGCTAGCATGGGTTTTAATTGAATTTCATGAATTTGTGATTTTATGGAATAAGGTCTAAATTGCAAAAATGTGAAATGTTAGGGGCAAAAGTGTAAAAGTGCTTTAATGTGTAAAAGTGCTTTAATGTGTATTATGGACTAAATTGAATAGAGAGATTATTAAATAAGTTAATTTTGATTATATTTAGATCAAGAAAGGCGAAATACGGATTTAGATCGAGGAAAGAACAATGTTTCTGATTAATCGACTTAATTCGTCGTTTTTGCATTCGAGGTAAGTTCGTATGTAATAAGTATTATTATATTTGTGTTTTAAATTCTTTAATATAGCATAAATTGTGAATACAATGTTGAGGATCTATTCAATGAAGATTCAGCATTAAAAATCCCGGTTGAACCTTAGGAATAGATTAGGATACGAATGACATGTCATTAGGGGTTATTATTGTTTTGGGTGCTGGTTCGCACATCCTACCAGTGGTTGAGTTATCTAGCATGTGTGATGGATTCTCAAAAGCTTGTGCGAGCAGCTCCGTGTAGTTACGTCATGACCGTCAACTCGTATGAGCAGACCTGTTGATAGATCAAGAGTGAGCATTATTGGGATATGATATTGAGATAGCTTCGGCAATGTATTGGCACTTCAATGCAAGATTTATTGCGATAGCTTCGGCTATATATTTTTGGGATTTAGGGTGTGAGATTCCTGAGTATCCTGTATTATTTCGAATGGTTCAACGGTTATATTGAAGATATGAAATGGTGAGAATAGATACGTATCAATACAGGTATGTACGGAAACTGAATATACATTGAACATATGAAAGAATTGAGTTCATGGTTAAATATGTTGATGGAATACATGTTAACATTGTGGTTAAATATTTTATAGTATGTTATATGTATATTTTGAATGGTAAATAAATAGTGAGATTTGCTTATCATTTTCATACGAGCTTACTAAGCTTTATAGCTTACATCGTTTATTTTTTCGTGTTTTATAGTGAAATCAAAGCTAGCTCAGATTCGGGATTATCGGAGACTTCATCACACTATTCAACTATCTCCTTGGTACGTTTGAACTTAAGTATTTTGAGTATATGGCATGTATAGGAACTTTAGTCATTTTGGTTATGGACTGATAATGAATTTAGCCATTTGAATTGGCTTGTAAATGTTTTGCTTTTGTATATAGCCATGAGATTTGGCTTAATTATGTTGTTTTGGTTGTGTATATATATGTGTATATGGCTTTGGTTAGGTGTTTAAATATGGTTATGTTATGCTTATTAATGTTTGGTAACTATAGGTATTAAATGATTGAGAATTAAATTTGGTATGCTTGTGAGATTACACTTGATGATGCAAAAAATTGGAGTGTTCATATTGATGATTTGAGCTTATGAGTTTTGGTATGTAATTGAATGACATATTGTGGTATTGTTGTGATATGTATTGGTTCGTTTTGAAATGGTATAATTTATGCCTGGTTGAGAGTAGATGAATGCCAATAAATGCCATGTTTTGATGCCAAATGGATTGTTTTAGGTATGTGCAAAGTTGGGTGGAAAATTGGCTTGATAAATAGCCTATTTTTGTCCACACATGCAGAGACACCGACGTGTGTCTCAGCCGTGTGTGACACACGGTCAGATTACACAGTCGTATGTCCTATGGTGTAGAAATTGAAATCCAGTTAGTATGCTCCACAAATCTTAGCACACGGGCATGTGACTTGGCCGTGTGGCATAAGTTAGTATACCCTACAGGTTTGGCACGGCCTGACACACGGGTGTGTGTGGCCATTTCTAGGGCACATGCGCTAGTCACACAGGCGTGTGTGTTGGCCGTGTGTCCCAAGTCAGGGAGTTATATGGGTTAGGATACGGGCTGGAACACAATCATTTGCTTCTATTTCGAATGTCCACATGTGCGTGTCTTTGGCTGTGTGAGACATACGGTTGGACCATACGGGTGTGTGAACCCTGTATTTTGGAAAATTATCTAAGTGTTTCAAATATTTCTTGAACTATCGGTTTAGTCTCGAACCACTTCTAAAACATGTTTAGGGCTTCGTAGGCTCGTATTAGGGACAATGTGATTGAGTTTGAATGATGATTGCATGAAATTTGAAAATGTATGTGAAATGAAAGTTTAATTATTTTATAAGTCTAGTAATGCTTTGTAATCCTATTCCGACGTTGAATACGAGTGAGGGGTGTTACAGTGTGAACATTTATAAGGCATTAGATTTATGCTAGCAACCAAATCAGTGAAAGCTTTTTCTATATTTAAGCTACCAATAAAATAAGGAATAGTAAAACTCCCTAGATCTTGAAGCTTAATGGGTAGTTTGTCTTGGATATGGTCGAGCACTCCTCGTTGAGCTCTACAGTGGACAATTTGTCTAACTTCCTTTTATTTGTTAACAGCTCCTTTAAAAATTTTGTAATCTTGGACATCTCTGAAAATGTTTCAACAAAAGGTAAGTTAATATGTAAAGTTTTAAAAGATCAATAAATTTACCATATTGTTCATTGATGTAGTCTTTCTTCAATATTGTCAGATATAGAATTGGTGGTTTGTATTCTCTGACCATCAGCTTATGCTCTTTCTTATATTCCTCTACCCCATCATTTTTTTCAACATACTTTAGATTCAATTTCTTTCTAGGCTTAGCTAACACTTTTCCACTTCGTACAGTGATTGCGTGGACTTGCTCTTTGGGGTTGGTTTTAGTTTTACTAGGCAAACTGCCTTGTTGTCTCTGCGAAACCAATTTACCAAGATGACTAATCTGATTCTCAAAGCCCTGTATCAATGCTTGTTGATTCCTCAAAGCCATTTTAGTGTTCTGAAATCTAGTATTTGACATTGAAATAAATTTAATCAACATCTCTTCCAAAACTGGCTTCTTTTCTTGCTGATAAGGTTGCTGAAAACCTGGAAAGGGTTGTGACCTTTGATTTCCTTGACCACCCTAAGAGAAATTTGGATGATTCCTCCATCATGGATTATAATTATTGTTGTAGCCATTATTCTGAGGTTTAGAATTATTATCCATAAAATCGACTTGCTCATGCTCCATGTTAGACTTGAAAGCTAAGCATTCCGGAATGATCATCCCCACTCTGATCGCATCACATTTCATTATTAGATTCACCTGTTTACTGCAACTCAAACCATTAATCTTTTTACTAAGCTCTTCCACCTGACTCGCCAACATAGCAACTGTATCTATATTAAAAACATCGACTGCCTTAACTGGCTTTGTTCTCATAACTTGCCAATAATAGTTATTAAGTGTCATTGTAATAGCCCGGTTTAGACCCTAGTTGGAATAGTGGTTTTGAGACAACAAATTCGAGTTAAAAAATATTTTAATATTATTTTCCGTGTTTATAGTATGTGGTTAAGCATGTGTGAAAGTTTAGTATGAAAATTCAATCAATTGTGCGCTTAATTTGCAAAAAGGACTAAATTATAGAAAATGCAAAATCGTCATCCTATTTGAATAATGGCCGAATTGATGTCTTTATTAAGAGGTCCTTATGTGGTTATTTGACCATGGCATGCATTAAATGACGTAAATGGACATTAGATAATGGTTTATTAATGTTATAATGGAAGGGTAAAATGGTAAATTAGTTAATAATATAGATTAAATAAAACAAAGGCATAAAATTTATCCATTGTTCATCATCTTTGCCGAAAATACAAAGAAAAAGAGTTATTTAGGATTCGGCAAGCTCAAGCATCAATTAGGTAAGTGTTTTTGATCGGTTTTCGATAATTTTTACGTTTTTGAGATTGTTGCTTAGTAATCTATCAAGCCTATGTCTGAATTTTTGAATTTGATGATGAATTTCAGTTGTGTTATTAATGAAATTGTAAGCTTTGTGATGTTAGTTGATGGAAAATGAAAAATATGTGCTGGGTTAATATGTTTTGTATTTGAATTTTTGATGAATTTGAGTATTTTGGACAAATTTTTGAAAATGAAAAATTGAACGGCTAAAATGTGAAATAAATGAAATATGTAGGCTTATATGAGCTAAGGGAAAATTTAGTTAAGCATGTGTATATAGAAATTTTGTATATTTTGTGATTTTTGTGATTAAGGACTAAAGTGTTAAAATGTAAAAATATGAGGGCTAATTTGTAAAATACCCTAAATATGTGTATATGGATTTAATTGAATGATTTGGTGAATAAAAGAGTTAAATTTGAATGTGTTTATGTGTTTAGATCAAGAACCAAAGAAAACGAAAATTAGGTTAGGGGAAAATGAAAGTAGTTGAATAGCCGTTCGTTTTCATTCATTCTCGCACGAGGTAAGTCTATATACAAATAAATGTGTTTTAGTTGATCTATTCATGCTTGTATGATATTGAATTGTGATGAATTGTTATAGAAGCTGAATATGTGAAAATGAGAAAGTTTCGATAATGTGATGACATCCGAAAGCCCCGTACGAACCATAGGAATAGTTAAGATACATATGTCATGACATAGGATTCTGATATGTGATTTTGTGTAAGACCACGTCTGGGACGTTGGCATCAATTTGAGATTTACGTGTAAGACCATGTCTAGGACATCGGCATCATATTTGACTTCATGTAAGACCCTGTCTGGGACAGTGGCATCAATATTTGATTACATGTAAGACCATGTTTGGGACATTGGCATTGTACGAGTTTTTCGAGCTATCCGCGTATCCTATTTAATTTCGTACGGTTCAACGGGCATCCTAAGAAATGAATAACTATGTGAATGTATATCTGATTCAGGTACATATGAACTGTATATGGAATTTGGAAATGAAAGGTGAGTATGAATATGATCTTTTGATATGTGAGCTACATGGAAATGTGATGTACTAATAAGTAGTGATTATGAACAATTGAGCTAAATGAGACATATGAACTTGCTATTGTGTTATGCCATGATTCATATGAATAAATTGGTTTATAATTGTGACAACCTTAAAACGACCCTAGTCGGAATGTGGTTTCTGGACCACAAAACCGAGGCATAAAAATAATTTAATATTTATTTTATTGCCTATAATATGTGTTAACTCATGTGTGACATTTTTGATGTTTTGATTTAGAGTTATAAATGTGAATTTCACTAGAAAGGACCTAGTAGAAAACTTTGGAAGTATGATGGGGGAATGTGTAATGACTAATTAAAGCATGCATGCAAAACAATGGCCTTGCATGTCAAATATCCCTCTTTTATAAGAGGTGGCGCCATGACAATGAGGGATGGGCAAAACATGTCATAGACATGTTTTGTTGGTGCATTAGGGAGAAAAGAAATAAACAAATAAGCATGGGTAATAAAGAATGAAAAAAAAATGTGTGTGAGTGAACCCCCTATTGCCGTGCATTGAAGAAAAGAAAAGAAAAAATTGATCATCCTTTCATTCTCTCTTGACCGAAAATCCTAAGGAAGAAGAGGGAATTTTTGCTTCATGTTTGGTTTGGAAGAGGATTAGGAAGGGTTTGGCTATACTTGCATCAAGATTAAGGTATGTTTGAGGTTGTGCCATGAGATTTATGCACGTTTTTAGTTACTAGCTTGATGTTCTTATTAGCCCATGGTTCAAATCTTTGTTATATCATGGGGATGGTATTTGGCCAAGGTGGATTTTGTGTTAATGCCATTGCATGTTAAATATGAAGCTTGTTAATGGTATATGTGATGGGGATTGATGGCTCTTGGACTTTCTTTTTAGTATTTTGAGTAAGACATTAAGTTCTTTGCTTAATCATGACCAAAATTATGGTGTTGTGATGTATTCGGTCATGGTATATCCATAAGTATGATTCATGCATGTTGCATGGTAGGTAAGATTTGAGCTTTGGATATGTGTTTATATTTGGATATAAACAACTTGAGATTCGCCCTTGCACCTACATGAATATGTGTTTGCACATGATGAATTGGTATGACATATATACTATTTCAAGGTGTATATTTGCTTGTGATGATGTTTCTTATGCAAGAAATGAGAGATGTGTATTGAGCTACAATATGTAATGCGTTAGTTAGTAAAATGTATGCTGTTTTTTGTGTGTGGTATTAAGTGTAAAATTGGCCTCAACATAGACATGCATATTCGCCAAATGAAGTAGATTGGTGTGCATGTATTCGGTTAGAGGCAACCGTATTGAAGCCTTATCTTGGCTTATATAATTGACTAAATGGGTAATAAGTGAGGATGGTTGCGAATATACAAACATACATATGCATGTGTAATTGAATTATGAATGTTTAGCAAGATGGTTAAACTAGTTGATTTATTGATTAAGCTCAAGGAGTTAAAGAAGGAGAATCAAGCAAGGGAAAGACGAAGGTTATCGAGTAGCCGACTTGGACTGCTTTTACCCAACACAAGGTAGGTCACTAAGCATATATTTTGTATTGATTTAAATAGACATAATGTCTATGTAATTATGCCGAAAGGAATGATAAATTTATATACATGTATGTATGTGGTGATGAAAGTATTGAATGAAAAGAAAAGAGGTGAGAAGTATTGAGTTGTTGATTTCGCACTAAGTGTGCGGGTATAAACATTTGTGATCATGAGAATGGCACTAAGTGTGCGGGTTTAAAATTTGTACAGCACTAAGTGTGCGAAGTTTGATCATATAGCACTAAGTGTGCGAGTTGATTATATAGCACCGAGTGTGCGGACTCACTATATGCTTTTGAATCACTATTGACACCGAGTGTGCGACATTATTGAGTTGACCACGGACAGCGGGTCGGGTAAGTACCTTGAGTTCATGGCTAATAGGCGCTATGTTTATATTTGGAGTTGAGCTTGGTAAGTTTGAACCTATGTGACAATGTAAATTGAAGTCACGTATATAAGAATTATCGCGAATGAGTGAAAGGTCATGTAGATGTATGATTGAATCGAAGGTCTAAGGAACTATGGTATAGTTCGGTTTGAATGGAGTAATTAGCCTCGCTCCATTTTGTTTCCTCTTGCGATAATGTTATTAATGGTTGTTAGTGCATTGCTTATGACTTCTCGAGTTATATACTCATTCGGTGTTTGCTTGTCACCTATTTTAGCTTTCTTGGACTCGACTTTTTGCGTATTCGGGACCGTCATCAAGTCATCACACCGCTAACAACTTTTGGTATTTTCTTCGTAGTTGGTCTTGGAGTACATTACGGCATGTATAGGCTATTATGTTTTGTTTGAACTTGGTATGTAAAATTTTGAATAGCCATGCGAAAATGGCGATAAATGTTTTGAGCATAATGTTATAATCATTTGGTATGTATATGCTCATTAAGAAGCATGGAAATGTTTGGCAATGACCAGCCATTAGAATGGGTCATCATGATTATATTTTGGACTATATATGAAAAAGGGTGGTTGAATCATAGAAACTATGTGTTAGAGAAAGTCTACCCTAGAAATAGATGCTGGGAGCAACAGTGACGTGGATGTGAAAAATCACTAAAAATAGTAGGAATGGAATTAAATAGTGAATAAATTATGTAAATGAACCTTGATGAATCCATTTTCATATGGAAGAAACGAAACGGTCATATGAGTTGTATGTTAAAATATATTTGGGTTTTCGTGAAACAGGGCCAGAATGGTTTCTGGATTCCCTGTTCCGACTTTGAAAATTCATTATAAATTAACCAGAGATAATTAGGAGTCATACCATATATGTATAAATTTCTATTTGAGTCTAGTTTCTATAGAAAAAACGACATCAGTATTGAAGCCCTGCACAGGGAGTGAATCGAGTTGTAACGCACGAAGGTCAGTGTAGTCGACCCCCGTAACATGGGAGACTTTAACTAATAAACTATACTAATTGGCTCGACCAAAAATTCTAGAAACAAATCTGTAGATGGACATGTGAGTCTAGTTTCAGGTAAAAATGACAAAACTGATTTTCAAGTTGTAAAACTCAAGTTATGATTTTTGAAGCGACTAGTACACAGATTGGCAGCTTGTCTGGGAAATTCTCAATAAGTGGTTTGAAGTCCGTTAACACCTCGTGTTCGACTCCCATGACGGTCTCGGGTTCGGGTGTTACATTTTATTGGTATCGAGCTATGGTTTAGTCGGTTCTAGGACTACCATAGCACGTATGAGTCTAGCTATATATGCCTTAATGTTAATGTTTAAATGTGTGATGACTTCGACGGTTAAAATTATTGTTTTGATTAGTAAATGGATCCCGGTGTAGAGAGAACCTTGGCGGATGACGTTGAAAGTGTAGCGGCTGCTCGCACAAGGGACGCCGCTGTTGAACCTCACCATCTGCGAATAATCGTGGTGAGGGGCTAGACAAGCCTTCTTTACCATGATGAATGAGTGGGTCACGAATATGCCCGAACCAATCCGGCTGTCCAACAATTCCCGAATTTGAATAATCCACCCCAAGAGCCCGTAATGCCATCGATTCCATCGACCACGTGAGGCCGAGTAAGCCACCGTAGACTTGATTAGGAAGCGCGGGCTGAAGAGTTCAGGGCCATAGTTACCGATGATGCCGAAAGGCCGAAGTTCGCTTGATAACACCATTCGGTGTTTGATGAACTGTCATGCACACCGATGAATGTCTAAAGTGTGCTATATCCTTGTTAAGAGACTCACCTACTATTGGTGGAGGACCTTGATTTCCATAGTTCCAAACGAACGAGTTACTTGGGATTTCTTTCAAATGGAGTTTCAAAGAAATATATTAGTCAACTGTTCATCGATCAAAAGCGTAAGGAATTCTTGGAACTCAAGCAAGGCCGTATGACAAGATCTCGAATACGAACATGAGTTCGTAAGACTCGATCAGTATGCCCGGAGTGTGTGGCTGATGAGGTTGCTATGTGCAAGAGGTTTGAAGAAGGATTGAATGAAGATCTAAAGCTACTAGTGGGTATTTTGGAGATAAAAGAATTCGTAACACTAGTTGAACGAGCTCGCAAGGCGGAAGAACTTGGAAAGGAGAAGAAGAAGGCTGAATTTGAAGCTAGAGACTATCGCAAAAGATCGACGGGTAAAGCTCCGCTCTCGGTGTAAAGAAGTTCGTGGAGGACACCAATAAATCGAGGACGATCGGGAATTTCCATTAGAGCACGACCATTGACAGACTCCCGAGCTACTTCGGTAGCTAGTGTGGGCAATAACCGTCAAGAGAAACTCCGAATGCCCCAATGTGGGAGAAGACACATAGGTGAATGTTGGGGTAAGTCTACCAATAGGGCTTGTTACGGATGCGGTTCAAGGACCACTTCATTAGAGATTGCACGAGCTTGATGAGAAGAATAGGATGCAAGGTGCAAGACCTAGTGGAATGACAACTAGAGGTAGACCACCAAGAATTTCAGGAGGTAGGGTGGTAGTCGAAGGGGCCACCGATACGGTTGTTCGATCCGAGACCAGACTCTCGCTAGGGCATATGCCATCCGTGCACGAGAGGAAGCATCCTCCCCGATGTTATCACCGGTACTTTCACTCTCTTTGATACTAATGTGATTGCTTTGATTGACCTGGTTCTACTCATTCTTATATATGCGAAACCTTAGCATCCAAAGAAGACTTTACCTATTGAGTTCATCGAGTTCGTGATTTGGGTGTCAAATCCCTTGGGTTGTTACGTGCTTGTCGACAAACTGCTCAAGAAATGTCCCTAGTAATCCGAGGGTCCCGCTTTCCGCGGACTGATGCTTTTGCCGCTTGATGAATTTGATGTTATTCTTGGTTTGGATTGGTTGATCGTGCATGATGCGGTTGTGAATTGCAAAAGCAAGACTATTGATTTGAGGTGCGAATAACGAGATAATTCGAGTTGAGTCTACTGGACGTAAAGGGTTGCCACCGTAATATCAACAATGTTGGCCCGAAACATGTAAGAAAGGGTGCGAAGCATACCTTGCGTATGTACTTGATGATAAGGAATTGGAAAAGAAACCGAATCGGTGCGGTGGTTTGTGAATACCGGATGTTTTTCCGAAGAATTACCGGTTTACCACATGCTCAGAAGTAGAGTTTGGTATTGAGCTTGTACCGGACTACGCCAATTTCGATAGCTCAGATCGTATGGCACCAACCGAGTTGAAGGAGTTGAAAGCTCGCTTGCAAGAGTTGACGGATAGAAGTTTCGCTAACCAAGTTTTTCACCTTGGGTTGCACCAAGTGTTGTTTGTGAAAAGAAGGACGGAACCATGAGGTTGTGCATCGACTATCGTCGCCTTAATAAAGTGACAATAAAGAACAAATATCCGCTATCACAGATCGATGATTTGTTCGATCAACTGAAGGAGCCTCGGTGTTCTCAAAAATAGATTTGAGATCGGGCTATTATCGCCAGAATTCGGATTCGACATACCCAAAACCGCTTCTTGAACGAGATATGGTCACTACGAGTTCTTAGTGATGCCGTTTGGGCTCACTAATGCCCCTGCGGTATTTATGGATTTGATGAATCGGATCTTCAGATAGTATTTGGATCGGTTCGTAGTTGTGTTCATTTACGACATCTTGGTCTATTCAAGAGATGAGACCGAACATGTGGAGCACCTGAGATTAGTGTTGCAAATTTTACGGGATAAGCAGTTATATGCTAAGTTCAGCAAGTGTGAGTTCTGGTTAAGAGAGGTTAGCTTCTTGGGTCATGTGGTATCCGCATCGGGTATTCGAGTCGACCCGAGCAAAATTTCAGCCATACTTAACTGGAAGCCTCCAAGAAATATTACCGAGGTTCGAGCTTTTTGGGACTTGCTTTACTTACCGACGGTTTGTAAAAGGATTCTCAATGATAGCCACACCCATGATGAAACTGCTTCAGAAAGATGTCAAGTTTGAATGGACGGAAAAGTGTCAGAAAAGTTTCGACCAATTGAAAACTCATTTGACGGAAGCTCCAAAGCTAGTATGTACCGAATCGACAAAGAGTTTGTCATCTATAGTGATGCCTCCCTACTTGGGTTAGGTTGCGTATTGATGCAAGAAGGTCGAGTTGTGGCCTATGCGTCGAGACAATTAAAGCCACATGAGAAAAATTATCCGACCCATGATCTCGAATTAGCTGCCATCGTATTCGCCTTGAAAGTATGGCGACATTACTTATTTGGTGAGAAGTGCCATGTATTTTCGGATCACAAAAGTCTCAAATATTTGATGACTCAAAGAGACTTAAATCGAGACAAAGACGTTGGCTTGAGTTGTTGAAAGATTATGACCGGTCATTGATTATCACCCGGAAAGGCTAATGTGGTTGCGGACGCCTTAAGCCGGAAATCACTTTGTTTTACGAGCAATGAATGTACACTTGTCTATCCTACCCGACAATGTGTTAATAGCCAATTAAAGGCCAAACCATTATTGACTCATCAAATTCGCGAAGCTCGTAAAGTTGACGATGAGTTGGTTGCAAAACGGGTGAGTGTGTTCAACAAGGAATCGGAGTTTCAAATTGATGATGACGATTGTTTGAGGTTCGAAATCATTTGTGTGTTCCAAGAAATTCGAACTCATTTCGATGATTCTGAACGAAGCTCATTGTAGCCGAATGTCAATTCACCCGGGGAGTACGAAGATGTACAACGATTTGAAATGTCGGTTTTGGTGGCATAGTGTGAAACGAGACATCTCCAACTTTGTTTCGAGATGTTTAATATGTCAACAAGTGAAAGCGGAACATCAAGTGCCTTCAGGGTTACTTCAACTGATCATGATACCCGAGTGGAAATGGGATCGAGTCACAATGGACTTTGTGTCCGGCCGCCATTGTCGACTAGTAAGAAGGATGCGATTTGGGTTGTTGTTGATAGACCGACTAAGTCGGCTCACTTTATCCTTGTGCGTCGGATTTTTCATTGGATAAACTAGCTGAATTGTACGCTTTCTCAGATTGTGAGATTACACGGTACCGATTTACTTGTGTCGGATAGAGATCCGAGGTTCACCTCGCGATTTTGGAAGAAATTGCAAGAAGCTTTGGGTACCAAGTTGCATTTCAAAGACCGCTTTTCACCCCCAAACCGATGGTCAATCCGAGTGAATAATTCAGATGCTTGAGGATATGTTGAGATGTTGCATCCTCGAGTTCAGTGGTTCATGGGAACGATATTTACCTTTGATTGAATTCGCTTACAACAACAGTTTTCAATCAAGTATTAAGATGGCGCCTTACGAAGCCTTGTACGGGCGTAAATGCCGTACACCATTGTTTTGGACCGAGCTTGGTAAGAGCAAAATTTTCGGAGTGGATTTGATTAAAGATGCTGAACAGAAAGTAAGAGTAATCCGTGAAACTCTGAAGATAGCCTCCGATCGTCAGAAGTCGTACGCGGATCTGAAACGAAAAGACATTGAGTATCAGGTGGGAGATAAAGTGTTTCTTAAAGTTTTGCCTTGGAAAAGATACTCAGATTTGGGCGCAAGGGCAAATTGAGTCCGAGGTTCATCGGGCCATATGAGATATCCGAACGAGTCGGTCCAGTTGCGTATCGTCTGATTTTGCCCCCTGAACTTGAAAAGATTCACGACGTCTTTCATGTTTCGATGCTTCGATGCTATAGATCCGATCCGTCGCACGTAATTAGTCCATCAGAGGTTGAAATTCAAGCCGATATGAGTTATGAAGAAGAACCGATTCGTATCCTAGCTCGTGAAGTGAAGGAGTTGCGAAAGAAAAGGGTTCCGCTGGTGAAGGTGTTATGGCTCAAACACGGGATAGAAGAAGCTACTTGGGAACCCGAGAACTCTATGAAAGAGCGATACCCAAATCTATTTAGCGAGAAAGATTTTCGGGGACGAAAATTTCTTAAGTGGGGGAGAGTTGTGACAGCCTTAAAACGACCCTAGTCAGAATGTGGTTTCGGACCACAAAACCGAGGCATAAAAATAATTTAATATTTATTTTATTGCCTATAATATGTGTTAACTCATGTGTGACATTTTTGATGTTTTGATTTAGAGTTATAAATGTGAATTTCACTAGAAAGGACCTAGTAGAAAACTTTGGAAGTATGATGGGGGAATGTGTAATGACTAATTAAAGCATGCATGCAAAACAATGGCCTTGCATGTCAAATATCCCTCGTTTTATAAGAGGTGGCGGCCATGACAATGAGGATGGGCAAAACATGTCATAGACATGTTTTGTTGGTGCATTAGGAGAAAAGAAATAAACAAATAAGCATGGGTAATAAAGAATGAAAAAAAAAATGTGTGTGAGTGAACCCCCTATTGCTGTGTATTGAAGAAAAGAAAAGAAAAAATTGATCATCCTTTCATTCTCTCTTGACCGAAAATCCTAAGGAAGAAGAGGGAATTTTGCTTCATGTTTGGTTTGGAAGAGGATTAGGAAGGGTTTGGCTATACTTGCATCAAGATTAAGGTATGTTTGAGGTTGTGCCATGAGATTCATGCATGTTTTTAGTTACTAGCTTGATGTTCTTATTAGCCCATGGTTCAAATCTTTGTTATATCATGGGGATGGTATTTGGCCAAGGTGGATTTTGTGTTAATGCCATTGCATGTTAAATATGAAGCTTGTTAATGGTATATCGATGGGGATTGATGGCTCTTGGACTTTCTTTTTAGTATTTTTGAGTAAGACATTAAGTTCTTTGCTTAATCATGACCAAAATTATGGTGTTGTGATGTATTCGGTCATGGTATATCCATAAGTATGATTCATGCATGTTGCATGGTAGGTAAGATTTGAGCTTTGGATATGTGTTTATATTTGGATATAAACAACTTGAGATTCGCCCTTGCACCTACATGAATATGTGTTTACACATGATGAATTGGTATGACATATATACTATTTCAAGGTGTATATTTGCTTGTGATGATGTTTCGGTTATGCAAGAAATGAGAGATGTGTATTGAGCTACAATATGTAATGCGTTAGTTATTAAAATGTATGCTGTTTTTTTGTGTGGTATTAAGTGTAAATTGGCCTCAACATAGACATGCATATTCGCCAAATGAAGTAGATTGGTGTGCATGTATTCGGTTAGAGGCAACCGTATTGAAGCCTTATCTTGGCTTAGATAATTGACTAAATGGGTAATAAGTGAGGATGGTTGCGAATATACAAACATACATATGCATGTGTAATTGAATTATGAATGTTTAGCAAGATGGTTAAACTAGTTGATTTATTGATTAAGCTCAAGGAGTTAAAGAAGGAGAATCAAGCAAGGGAAAGACGAAGGTTATCGAGTAGCCGACTTGGACTGCTTTACCCAACACAAGGTAGGTCACTAAGCATATATTTTGTATTGATTTAAATAGACATAATGTCTATGTAATTATGCCGAAAGGAATGATAAATTTATATACATGTATGTATGTGGTGATGAAAGTATTGAATGAAAAGAAAAGAGGTGAGAAGTATTGAGTTGTTGATTTCGCACTAAGTGTGCGGGTATAAACATTTGTGATCATGAGAATGGCACTAAGTGTGCGGGTTTAAAATTTGTACAGCACTAAGTGTGCGAGTTTGATCATATAGCACTAAGTGTGCGAGTTGATTATATAGCAATCGAAAAGGGACTCACTATATGCTTTTGAATCTCTATTGACACCGAGTGTGCGACATTATTGAGTTGACCACGGACAGCGGGTCGGGTAAGTACCTTGAGTTCATGGCTAATAGGCGCTATGTTTATATTTGGAGTTGAGCTTGGTAAGTTTGAACCTATGTGACAATGTAAATTGAAGTCACGTACATAAGAATTATCGCGAATGAGTGAAAGGTCATGTAGATGTATGATTGAATCGAAGGTCTAAGGAACTATGGTATAGTTCGGTTTGAATGGAGTAATTAGCCTCGCTCCATTTTGTTTCCTCTTGCGATAATGTTATTAATGGTTGTTAGTGCATTGCTTATGACTTCATCGAGTTATATACTCATTCGGTGTTTGCTTGTCACCTATTTTAGGTTTCTTGGACTCGACTTTTTGCGTATTCGGGACCGTCATCAAGTCATCACACCGCTAACAACTTTTGGTATTTTCTTCGTAGTTGGTCTTGGAGTACATTACGGCATGTATAGGCTATTATGTTTTGTTTGAACTTGGTATGTAAAATTTTGAATAGCCATGCGAAAATGGCGTATAAATGTTTTGAGCATAATGTTATAATCATTTGGTATGTATATGCTCATTAAGAAGCACGGAAATGTTTGGCAATGACCAGCCATTAGAATGGGCCATCATGATTATATTTTGGACTATATATGAAAAAGGGGTGGTTGAATCATAGAAACTATGTGTTAGAGAAAGTCTACCCTAGAAATAGATGCTGGCAGCAACAGTGATGTGGATGTGAAAAATCACTAAAAATAGTAGGAATGAAATTAAATAGTGAATAAATTATGTAAATGAACCTTGATGAATCCATTTTCATATGGAAGAAACGAAATGGTCATATGAGTTGTATGTTAAAAGATATTTGGGTTTTCGTGAAACAGGGCCAGAACGGTTTCTGGATTCCCTGTTCCGACTTTGAAAATTCATTATAAATTAACCAGAGATAATTAGGAGTCATACCATATATGTTTAAATTCAACTTTGAGTATAGTTTCTATAGAAACAAACGGCATCAGTATTGAAGCCCTGCACAGGGAGTTATTCTAGTTGTAACACACGAAGGTCAGTGTAGTCGACCCCCATAACATGGGAGACTTTAACTAATAAACTGTACTAATTCGCTAGACCAAAAATTCTAGAAAAATATCTGTAGATGGACATGTGAGTCTAGTTTCAGGGAAAAATTATGAAACTGATTTTTGAGTTGTAAAACTCAAGTTATGATTTTTGAAGCGACTAGTACACAGATTGGCAGCTTGTCTGGGAAATTCTCAATAAGTGGTTTGAAGTCTGTTAACACCTCGTGTTCGACTCCGGCGACGGTCTCGGGTTTGGGGTGTTATAATAATTGTGCTATGTGACAAGTTTATTTGTATATGGCTTACTAAACTTTTGAAAGCTTACTTTGTTTGTGTTTGCATTGTTTTATAGATCATCAAAGCTACCGGAAGCTCGGGGATTGTCGAGGATCATCACCACACTATCGAACTCTATTTTGGTACCTTTTGAAAATGTGAATAATAAAGTATGACATGTATAGGCTAGAAGTATTTGAATATGATTTGTGAAGTGTATATCATGCCATGTGATATGGCTAGATTAAAGTTGCTATTTGGTTTGGTTTTTGGTGTATAAGTTGTGTTAAGAAATGTTACGTTTTGATGTGCATAAATGGCCTAGTGAGAAATGGTCAATTTGCTAAGTTAGTTATGTGAATTAGTTATGGAAATGGTATGATTTTGATATGAGAATGGATGTGAAAAATTAGGATAATGACACGTATGAATGAATGATTTTTAGTATATAAATTTGGTATGCTTTGATATGAATTAAGTATGAAATCGAGTGGTGATATTCTGGATTGAAATATGCATGTTTGAGTATGGTTTTGACTGCCATTTGGTCATGAATTGTGCTTTGGTTGATGCTTGTAGGGATGACCCTTAAGGGTGGCAAATTGGTTTTGCAAATAGCCTATTTTTGTCCACATAGGCAGAGACACGGCGTGGGTCTCAGCCATGTGCGACACACAGTCACGTTACACGGCCGTGTGTCCCCTGGGGTAATCCTACAATTTAAAGCCAGTCTCAAGCACGGCCTAGACACACGGGCGTGTCTAGCGGCCATGTGAGGCACACAGCCTTAGCATATGGGCATGTGTGGCCATTTCGAAGGGTACGCGTGTTAGACACACAGGCGTGTGGTTAGCTGTGTGACCCAAGTGAGTTTCGACCACGGCCAAGGCACACGGGCATGTCTCCGGCCGTGTGGTTCAAGTTAGTATGTACGTTCTATTTTTACACAGCCTATGACATGGGCGTGTCTGGTAACCGCGTAAGGCATACGACCTATTCACACAGGTTGTGACCTTTGTAACCTAGAAAAATTGTTTAGTTTCAAAAAATTCTGTATGTACTTAGTTTAATCCCGACCCTTTCCTAAAGCATGTTTAAGGTCTCATTGACCTAAGAAAGGGACTCTGTGTTGATGTTTGACTATGATGCTATGATGTGTGGATGATGTTTGTGAATTGATCATAAAATGTTTCAATATGTCCGGTAATGCCTCATAACCCTAGTCTGGCGACGGATACAGGTTAGGGGTGTTATAGTCATCCCCTCAATAAATTCTTGGGTTGCCTCAGGTATTTTATTATTCAGGGTTTCACCAGTTGCTAAATCAATTATTTGCCTAGTCGAGGGATTCAAACCATTGAAAAAGGTTTGAACTTGAAGCCACAAAGTTAATCCATAATGAGGACACCTTCTCAGAAGATCTTTAAATCACTCCCATGCAACATACAGTGTCACAAGCTCAAATTGAGCAAAACAAGAGATGTTATTCCTCAACTTAGCTATTTTGGCTAGTGGAAAATGCTTCAACTGAAAATTTTCAGTCATTTGAGCCCATACTATGATGGACCCCTGTGGAAATGAATTCAACCATTGTTTCGTCTTATTCTTCAAAGAGAATGGGAACAACTATAAGCATATAGTATCATCAATAACACCATTGATCTTAAATGTGTCGCGGATCACCAGAAAGTTAGTTAAATGAGCATTTAGATCTTCATCTTGCAACCTATCAAACTAAACATACTATTGTACCATCTGAATTGTGTTTGGCTTAATCTCAAAATTATTTACAGCAATAGTCGGTCTAACAATACTCGGTTCAGCCCTAATCAGAGTGGGCTTACTATAGTCATACATAATCTAAAGATCAAGACGTACAGGAAGTTTTGAATTAATAGGATTATTATCCATCTCCACAATAATGTCCTTTCGTCTAATAAAATTTGTTGACCTAGCCTTGCTTCTCTAACCTCCTTCCGATTTCTGCAAACAGTTTTTTCGATCTCACTATAAAAAATTAACAGTTCCAACCGATTGCCTCTAGTTATAAACCAAAAGAACCTGTAAGAATCAAACAAAAGAAAAATTAAAATGTAAAAATTAAATTTAAAATAACAAAATATTAAAATAAAAAAATGGCTAAATTAGTATAAATAAAGTTTTCCTAATATTCAAGTCCCCGGCAACGATGCCAAAAACATGATGCATCGTGAAACTAACTAAAATTTTTACTAAGTCAAGTGCACCTATCAATTAATAGTATAGCTACGATGAGCAAGCATATCATTCTCACAAAGACTAGAAGTACTAGCAATTACTAACTTTCTATTATTTAACTGAATAATTCGAGTGATTGATTAAAACCTAAAATTAACTAAATTAATTAACTAATGAACACAACAAAGAACAAAAAACGAAAATAATCGATTAATAACCAAGAAGCGAAACAATACCCAAGAAAGAATTCACCTAGATTTCATCTATCACTATCAATCTAAATTACGCAATTTCTTTACTTAGTATCTTAATCCGTAGAAATCCCTAAATTATGCCATTATCTCTTTCGAGCATAAGAGCAACTGACTCTAGGTTCATTAATTGAATTTTTTTTAATTAAAACTCCTATTATCGCATTAACACATGCTATGCATTCCCATATTAGATTTAACTCTAATCCAATAGATTTATGTTGTCCTATTTCTGGGATTTCATGTAACTCCACCGATTTAAGCATATCCAATATGGATTAATAATCTAGAACTATTAAACCAAGAATTAAACACATATAATTGAGAACAAGAAACTAAATATTTATTACGTAAAATAAAAATCAAACAACAGAATATATCATAGGTTCATCTCCCTAGGTATTTAGAAAATTTGTTTATGGTTGAAAATAAAAACATCCAAGATATAGTATAACCGAAAAAAATATATTCATGATAATCTCCTAAGGATTTAACTGAGGATCTTCAATCTTGACAAAAATCTCCTTTAGAGTCGGCTTCAATGGTGTTTTTCGAGTTGTTTTCTTGAATATTCTATGACGGCTTTTTCTATCTTCTTATTTTTGTCATATATACATTTTAGAATGATCGAAAAACCTAAAAATTGTGATTTTCCGCTGTTTGGTATGCAATTCCGTGAAATCAACACTGCCTACCACATGATCGTGTAGCTCCTATAGCTTGCTCCAATTTTTCGATTTTCATTCGTTTTTTACTCCCAAGTGCTTTATTAAGTATGATCAAAACATAAATTTAAATTTAAAGAATTAACATAGAATAATCAAGAGTATTCAGATGGTTTATACTGCAGTCTTAGACAAGAAGAATGCCGTGCTGGTGACAACTACAAGGTTGAATTGAATATTTGTCCAAGTTTAACAATGACCCTATCAATGATAGCAAAGTCGAACGTGGATGAGTAATGAATACTCCAGAATTACGATGTTGGTACTTTGAAAGATGACCTGATTGAGAAAGGGTGCAATGCGATTTATTCATATTTTAATCTTTTAGATCTCTCTGGCTAAATGGTAAAAAAGGATTATTCAGTTTCACCAGAAAACCAAGGAGATGGAGTTAATTTCTAATACTTCAATCAGAGATATAACCGAGCAGTTGCAGGGCAGGACTAACACAAAAATATAAGAGACGGTTGATTGAACATATTAATTAAACTTTCATATTATCATTATCATATCTATTTCCACAAAAGAGATTGCTTGCTCAAGCTTGAGCGACAGGAGGCGTTACATGAGCGCCATCCAGAAACAGAGAGAGAAACAAAGATGAAAATATATCAACCATAAAACCATTACAAAGTGTGGCAACATGGACCACATCTTTTATGAAAGAGAAAGGGAAAATGGTCCTAAAGTTGCAAGGAGCAATGCTTGTTCCACTTTTTCTTTCCTCGATTTTCACTTGTACTCCAGAATCATGTTGTTTTCAGGGGACAAGCCAATACAGGCCCTCAGTATGTTCTCCAGCATTGCACGTTGCTTTGACAGTGCATTCACCACGGGTGTGCCTGGTGGAACCTGTTTTCACCAAAACGACTCATTACTGACCAAATTTAACCTGAAGGGGTGAATCTCGTGATTCTCAAGATTCTGTTCACATTCTTGCATGACATAAAAAAACAAAGGACTCACGAGAGGGGCCTTGGTGAGGTAACTGAGGATAGTAGCCACAGGGTGGAAAGAGTGGAACTTGCCCTGCACAATGAAACTTCATGTCAGTTTTAATGGTCAAACCTAGAAGAGTTAACCACCGAGTCATACCTCTCCTTCAGCCTTGAGCTGGATCCTGGTGCTAAGCTCAGCAAGGAGAACCAAATCTAGGATGATGGGAGCAGCCAACAGGGAGTCCTCGCATGTGTTATGCAACACAATGGTGTTCTTGCCTCCCATGAATATCTCTGATGTGTACTCATCCATGGCTCTCTTGCTATCTCCCACATATGGCACATACTACAACACACAGAAAGAGACAGAAGTGCACAGTAATTAATTTTGAAGGTTTCAGTTTGCAAATTGCAAGTGCATGAAGTGGCTGAGATGGGTAAACTTATTACCTTGATGACCACGACATGATCAGGATGTTCACCGGGTTGATAAAGGATTCCATTGCTTGAGACCATGTCATCCACAACATTGCTCTTGGAGATCTCCTTGGAGCGGAAAGTCTGGGGAGCTGATAGATTCATGCCGTCATTATTTCCCAGATGGTTGTAGCTCACTATTGATGTTGGCTGTTAATTTTTCATCACCATAAGTACACAATTACTACCCATCAATGTCACATTATTATCTTTATCCTGACTTAAGCTACTTCCAAACCACATGCATGGACTCCTAATTTTGTTGGTATCCTTTGCCTAGTCTACAAATTATTGTGATAGATAGTGTCATGAAGTTGAAAGATTTGTACCTTGATACCAGCCCCAACAAGGAAATCCACTAGAACGGATTTCATCTTGGTCTGGCCACTCTTAAAATCATCTCCTCCAATCAGACAGTTCCTCTGGATAGCCAAATCAATTAACCCTGGATATGATTACAGATCATTAAAAGACCAATTCCATAACATTTAAAAGAATTAAAAGAGAAGATAGCTCAGTTGAACTAGAACCTGGAACAAATGTGTTTTGTGGGCTTCCATTGATGAAGGGAACATCCTCAAAAACACAAGCGATAGCGTATAAAGTGGAAGGAGAAATCTCTGACTCATTCTTCTCAAAAGAAGCCAAGAGGTTCTCCATGGTGTCGTTTAGCCCCACAACGACATTGCTGTACCTCTCAGTGTTTGCAGTCCAAAGTACAACCACCTTGTCCACCTTGTTTTTCTCCTTGAACTCCCTAATCCAAACACAAATAAAAAGGTCAGCCACAGTCGTAGTGCCAAAATAAACTCTTTTCAGCTTTAACAAAATTCTCCGGAGGCTAGAACTAATTATAATACCTAATATCTTTAATGATTTGCTGAACTTGTTCTTTCTTGGTACCCTTGATGACGTTATTGGCACGTTCACCTTGGTTGGCAGCAATGAAATCTGGGTCGTAGATTCCAGGAAGTGGGACCATGGATTCCATGTAGGGCCTTAGCTGTTTTTGAAGATCAATGTCAAAGACCTTGGCTCTAGCCATTGCATCAGCAAGGTTCATGTCACTTATGTCCCATCCTCCAAATACAATATCCTCTGGGTTCACCTGTTTTTATATATTGTTACTTGTCTTTAGCATTCCGACGAATAACAAGTTAAGAAACTATCATAAAAATGAAAATTTCAGTTTAATACCATAGGAAGAAGGCTCTTAAAGGGAGCATAAATCTCCTCCCCATTGTAAGACCCAACTCGGATAGTTGATGCTTGAGTAAGTGAACCAAAGTAATTAGCTTGTTGCACCTTGTCCTTAGTGGCCCAGGACACTCCCCTGAGAATATCCATTACCCATATCCTCAAAATCAACAATCAAAACTAAACAGAAAAAATATAAATATAAATAAATAAAATAAAATAAAACTCACCATCGGTTAGCTATAACACCACCAGTCAGGGTTGAGCCATTGTTTCCTCCCCATCCAACAAGCATTACCCTAGAACATAAAATAAATTTAATGCAAAGTTTTAACACAAACCCAGAAAAGGAAACCCAGAAGAAATGAGGAGTAGTTTTAGATTCTAACCCCAGTTTAGGGACATGGATATCAGTTCTGAATTCATATTTAACAGTCTTGGGCTTGACAACCCATTGATAGGTTCCATCCCTGTTCTCATG
Source organism: Gossypium arboreum (assembly GCF_025698485.1). Taxonomy (NCBI): domain Eukaryota; kingdom Viridiplantae; phylum Streptophyta; class Magnoliopsida; order Malvales; family Malvaceae; genus Gossypium; species Gossypium arboreum. Next base: position 64,946,424 of record NC_069080.1, read on the forward strand.
AACAAGCTCAGTAGTCTCATAGTTGTACACCGACTGGATTGCATTGTCTGTGTACTTGACATTTGGACTCTCAACCTTAAAGTTCTCAATGAACATTTTTGCCGATATTCTGTTCTTGAAACACTGCTTTGTTTTTTGGGTTTGTTTTAAAGCTTTGGTGCTCCATTGTTAGGGACCGGGGAAGTGTATATATAGAGGAGATATCTACACGTGGAGCAGCGTGAATGCTTGATGCCCGCACGTAAAATTTTACAATTGGTGGTTTGGTTTTAGGAGAATCTACGCCATGCAAGTTTCGTAACTGGACCATTGAATGGAGCCACAGGCACGGAAAGGCACGTGTGAGGAGGAGGTTTCGTTTGTGACACGTTTGGTTGTGATTAACACGTGGCGTGATCAAGTGCAGGAAAAGGGTTTTCGGTAGCTGTGGCGTCCATGCCCTTTGAATGTAGTCGACGGAAAATGCATGACTCTACTCATCGCACCGGTCGGGTGACACCGTGACATCCAATGAAGTACTAAGCGGGCAATTGTCACTAACTGTAACTGCACCGGTGTACTAAGCGGGCAATTGTCCCTAACTGTAACTGCACCGATGTACTGGGGTGCATAAGGTATCTATGGGTTGGACTGGGTGGAGGTTTAGTTTGTGTTCTTGATTTGAATTTATGTTTGGGTTGGTTTGTCCGCTCAAAACATCCATTTTAATATTTAAAAATAATAAAATATTAAAATTATATTCTTAATTGACATAAAATTAATTAATTTTAAACTTTTTAAATATTTTTATTATTTAAATTAAACTCGAAATGAATTGAGTCGTAATACTAAAATTTTTATTCAAGCTCAGTTCAATTATCGAGTTGAATAAAATACCTGACTTTTGAACAGGTATAATATAAATGCATTTTGCAGTGCAATTACCTCGGATGAAATTTGAAATTGTAAAATTTATGAAAACTTAAATTGTAAAATCTAGTGAGTTTAGTGTTAGGTTTGTTAAATTCAATCTGGGGCTCTTAGAAAAGAAGAAAGTCATGACAGAGGGATTTTCAAGTACTGTAAGAACTTCAAAATTCAATGTAAAATTTTTAGCTAATTGTATCATATATCCTTAAACTATAATCTTCATTTTAATTCTAGTTATATCCCTAAATTATTAATGTATATTAATAAGGTTCTTTCATTACTAAAATTATTAATTTAATTGTTCAATGATATGTTAAATCTTATGTGACATAATTTAAAATGAAACTTTTAAAGAAAAATGAATGTTGTAAAATGAAATTGTAAAAATATTAGTTTTGAAGTTTTCAAACCTTTTACAATAACTTTTATTGCTGACTCTCTCTTTTCAGTTCTATTTTATTTTTAGTTTTACTTTTAAAATTTATTTGGTAACAGTTTACTTTTCTTTAAAAATTTTATTTTAAATCATACCATACAAATTTTGCATGCCATTTAACAGTTAAATTATTAGTTTAATAATTGAAGAACTTAATTGATATAGTATTAATAGTTTGAGGATGCAATTATAATGTTTTAAAAACTTAGGGACCAATTTAGAATGAGAGTTATAGTTTAGGGATATTTGGTGTAATTAACTCAAAAGTTTTAATATCCAAAGCAAAATTTCTAAAAGTAAAGACTTAAAGAAAATAATCCAAGATGGAAGAATGTATTGATGAAACCGAAAATAGAATATGGATGATGAATGGTGGGTAGATGGATAGATAGCTTAGATTCCTTTGATGAACAAGGACCAACAATAAATCATAGGGACTTTTAACCAACCCTCTCAATTGGCTTAAATTAGGGAAGCTAAAGCTATGATGAACTCCCTCAATAATAATCCTTAAATAATTGAAGCAAAAGTTTATAAAAAAAAAATCACAATAAGCTAGTCCTAAAAGGGGAAAAAACCTCTATTAAAGCAATTTTATTAATCAAAATAACCGAACATACAATATATATGGTGGCTATAGAAACCATAATGTCAAATATATATGTATGGTGTTAAACTAATTAGAAAACAAGGAAATATCCCTTCCTTTGTCTTCAAGCAATTGACCCAATATAATACTCTTTAAGCTAAATTAATCTAAAATACTTGAACAGTAAATAAATTCCTAAATATAATAATTATAAATAAAATTTTAAGCTTATATATAATAAAAATGAAGCCTTAAAATTGAAACTAATATGATATCAAAGCTTATACATAGTCTAAGAATCATCATTCTCGCTTAAATCACATACAGAAAATCATGTCCATACAATCTTCACAAAAATGACTATAACTTGAGCTTTCGAATACAAAATAAGGTGACTCAAAGTGCTTTTTGAAGCTCAAATACACATGTGACATCTCAACCTAGAATTGGTAGGATCCTATCAAAAAATGCACCACAAGTCAATTGACATGAAAAATGGTCGCTTTGGTAAACTGAATTAATGAGTTTCAACCCATTTATGGATGTAACAACCCTTACTCATTCTATTGATCGACATGGATTACAATGTTACCTCGACATAACCACTACGATTGTAGCTTAAAATTCAAGATAATACAATTTGAAAATCACTCATTAAAGTCTTTAGATCAAGTTTGATATGAATGAGAGGCTTTGGAAACATTTCAAAATCATTTTGAAACTAGGTGATTGGACTTATTCAGAACATAAAACAAACTTTTAGAAGCTTAAAACACTCAAAATAATAAGTTGTGTTAAAGTCAAGGGCCATTGTAACAGCCAGATTTTGGGATTAGTCAGAATAGTGGTTTCGAGACCACAAATCAAACGTAATAAAATTTATTTTTATTATATTTTTATAGTATACAATTTCATGGAAAAATTTTATGAAAATATCGTTTGAAAATTTCGACGTTTGGGCACTCAATTTAGTCAAAAGGACTAAATTGTAAAAAGTGCAAAACTTGAGTTCTAGAAGTAGAGGTGTCAAATTGTTATGAAATTTTAAATTGGAGGTCCTTAAATGGGAATTAAACCATTGGTTAATTTTTTGGACAAAAATGGACATGAAATGGGTGAAATAGAATATTTTTAAGTTAGGGGCATTTTAGTCAATTGGTAATTAAAAGAAAAAAAGGGGGAAATAAGCCAAAATTTCTTGTCATCTTCAACCCTTGGCCAAAAATTTCATGGAAACCATGGCTAGGGTTTTGTTCAAGCTTTCCAAGCTCCATAGTAAGTCTGTTCTTGCCCCGTTTTTAATGGTTTTTACGTTTTTGAAATCCTTGCATCATGATCTACCTATTTCTACCACTTATTTGAGATATGATGAAAGTATAGGGTTTGAACCATGTTATAAATTTGTGTACTTTCATGATTAATGGTAGATTATGCATGTTTATGGTTAGAGAAACAACTTTTACTAAGTGATTTTCGGGTAAAACGTCAACAAGGACTAAATTGTAAAAGTTATAAAATAAGTAGTAAAAGTGTGTTTTAATGAAAAATGTGGGTTGCTATAGTTTTAAAAAGGGTTCGGCTAGGCTTAAGTACAAAGAAATTAAATGAAAATCATTTTACGAGCCTAGGGGAAAAAGTGTAAATATGACAAAGTTTAGGGGCAAAAACATAATTTTGCCATAGTATGATTTTTGGGTCACAATGAATAATGTGACTAATAATTAAGCTAAATGTGATGTTATAGATCAAAGAAAACGAGGTTCGGACCTAGAATGGGGGAAAAATGAGTAATTGACGGTTAGGTCCCTCTTTGCCATTTTTGGTGTCGAGGTAAGTTCGTATGTAAAGAATGTTATGTTATGTTTGTATTTTAAATATTCTAAATGCTTTGATAATGTATGAAATAAATGATTGATTCTATGGTTGTATTTGACGAAGTTTGGAGAAGTGAGAAAAATCCCGTTTGAACCTTAGGAATAATTTAGGATACAACATGACATGTCACTAGGAACTATGTGTTTATGAGCTCACGAGATTATGTGATGTATATAATGTGATCCAGGTGCTAGTCTTGTACGTCCTACCGATGGCTGGGTAGCTCGGCATGTGTTGCGGGTACTTGTCAGCTTGTGTGAGCAGCCAATGTAGTTACGTCTTGACTGTCAGCTTGTATGAGCAAGCCCGTGATTAGCTCAAGAGTGAGCAATGTGTGATATGTGATATGAGGTAGCATGTGGCTATGTATGAAGCACTATGTGCAAGCTCTCCGTGTATCCGATAGTATTCCAAGTGTTCAATAGGTAAATCAGTGAGTTATTTGACAAGTAAGTCAATGATGAGGAAATATGAGAATGTACTACGATTTAATACAGGTATGTACTTATAACTCATGATTAAGGGACTCGGTATACTATGAATATGTGGTAAGAAAGCATACGAACAAGTTATACTTGTGAAATATTGATAACCTTGTGACTAATGATCTACATTTATGATGAATGGATGTATGATAAGATTTGAAAATAATCAGGTGTTGGGCTTATGAGCTTAATTGAGTTGTGATATAGTTCGATATATATATTTAAGCTTTGATTCAATGGTTATGAGAAAAAGGAAAGACAAGCATAATCATCAATTTAAGTCATTGTGAAAACATAAAGAGAAGTGAGCTATAGATATGTGAAAGATTGTTAATCTATATGTTGAAATTATGATTACTCGTAAATGATGTGCATGTTGTCAAGTCAGTTGAAATAACTTGTTAATAATGTGATATACTATAATGGTGAGATTATGGTTGCTAGTCTAATGCTAAGACGTATAATTGATGTTTGTAAGATGAAAGAGTAAGCATTATGAATGAATAAGTGGTAATCATGAGATTTAATGCAAACTGTAATAATAATACCCTTATGGAAGGGTAAAGTAAATGAATGTTAATAGTTGTTATTGTAACACCCAAAACCCGGCCCAGACGTTATGGCCGAATCTGGCGCGTCACATTGAAGTGTTTTAGCGAAAACCTTGTTTTCATTGGAAACACTTCCTTAAAATGAAAAACCTTAATTACTTTGTAAAATCTCTTTTCAGTTGCGGAAGCTTTATTTAGAACATATGATTTTATGAAAACTCGTCATTTAAAAATTGAGTTGCAGAAACGTAGTATTTAAAAACAGTTATGGTTTAGGAAACCACGTTCTACTTCTAATAAATATAAAGCATAAAAAAATGATAATAATCCTAATTTGAAATATTAGCCAGAGGAAAGACCTGGTTACAACCCAAATCAAATAGAACTAATTTAAAGTCAATATATTAAAAATTACATAAAGACTAAGTCTAAACTTTTTATGCTAGTTGGCCACTTCAGAGTCCCTCCATCTATCGAACCGCCTACTGAGGATCACTTAAAAAGTTTAGGAGGGGGTGAGTTTTGAAAACTCAGTGTGTACAACCCTCAACGAGTATAAAGCAATCGTTAGTCATTTTGGGCCAGAGCCCAATTCAATAACGGTGGTCTCTAGGCTTTAGCCCAAATTAGCCTCGGTTGGGCCGAAGCCTACATCGTAATAATATCACAACAATACCATACATGCAATGCAATGCAGTGCAATCCCATCCCAATTATCCATCCGCTACACACCAGCTCTGTCCCCCGACACATCATGTGGGGATATAAATATCGACGACCCAACCGATACACATTCATGGTAGCCCGGTTGCGGAACTACCTTCATTTACACATTGGGCTTAAAAGCCATCGGTGGATCCACGATTGTCAAGCAACCATGCGATCCTCATATACTTCCTCTGTTCCATAATACCCAACCCATATGCAACCTAAGCAGAATATCATATGTATGCAGCAGATACGTATGTCACACCCATAAAACTTACATTCAACACTTAGGGGTATTTCGGTCATTTTTGCCCTTAGGGGCATTTCTGTAATTTTTTTATTTTATTACGGTTTTCACTTCCCTTGGCCCTTTAATAAATCCCGTGAGCTAAGATGAATGAATACTATGCACCAAGTAGGATTCTAGAGAAGAGGAGGTGAGTCATTAAGACCGCTTTAGTACCAAGCTCTCCCCAGATCCAATCCTAGATATGCATATACCCGTTGCCACACCTTAACTCTATGACTGTCCACGGTCCCAATAGATTAATTAAGTTTTATGTAGTCATCTTATACTAGGCCCAAAACCCCTTACAAAGCCCAGTCAAGTTCACATACCTATATATTGCCCACTAGGCCCAATCACATTTATATAGCCCATTGACCCAAATCACATTTATATGGCCCATCAGGCCCAATTCACATTTATAGTCATGCTCACATATGATTTTTCATCACATAACATCAATTATCAATTTTTGCCTATTATAGGCCCAACAGCCCATCAGGCCAATTAAGCCTATTCTGGTCCGGTTGGCCAATTTACAGCCCAAGCCCATGGAATCGCTCATGGGGCCTCAGACAACCTATCGATTTCCATCTCACGAGTGTTCATGCACTCGCAAGACTGCCGTAGTCAAACTTTTGACTTTTCAGTAGTTCGATTTTTTGAAATTTTGGCTTTTGCCAATCTACTTGTGTGTGCAGTGTGTGTACACACCTTCGGCTTTATAACAAGCTATCATAGGGTAGAAGTACACACCTTATCACCTGGAGTACTAAGTATTCATAATCGCCTGAACCTATATTCAACGTTATATTCCATTAGTCACATTCCATTAATTCAAAATAAATCCACTACTTACCGAAGAACCACCTATACTTGCCTTGAGTAGATTGATCAACTGCGATCTGCCTATGTAACTCGAAATCTGATGTAGCCCCCCTTTCGCATCCAGGCGGAAAGTCCCTAACAGCTGACACCTTACGTCGCTTAAACTTGGGAGCCTCTATCTCAACCTCTCTGCTAGAACCCCCTTTTTCCATCAGCGATCACACTCTTGAATGAAAGGGAAAAAGAGAAATAAATGGAGAAACCGTAGGTTAACGAAAGTTTTTGAAAGAATAAAGAAGAATCAGCTTTTAAGAGTATAGAAATGAAAGAACTAAGAAATATTTAACAAAAGTAGAAGAAGATCTAATTCACTTACCGATTGTGAGATTGCTTGCCAACAAGAAATCAAACCCCTATGAATCAGCTTTTAAATGAAAAAGAAACAGTTGGCAAAGTTGAAGGGGGAAGAGATTGATTTGATTAAAATAAGGAAGAAAAGATCAAGAATTTGGCTTAGAGAAAAGAGGAGGTGATATGCGACTGAAGCACACAAAAACAACAAATGCCCTTACTCACCCGTACGACACACATATTTATACTAAAAATAAATAAATAAATAAACCTACACTCCTCAATCGAGTTAAACTCGTCAAGATAATTTCCCTTCAAATTCTCCAATTTTATCACCATCATATCTACCCTTAATCCTCATCCTAATCCCCATGATTTTAGCCAAAAATTCCAATTCAAATTGCTTCCACCGTACAACACTTGAGTAGCAAAATTAAAATTCTCCCTTTGTGCGCACCTCCACTCGAACTCCAAACCTCAAGGTTACTCTACCTCTCCACACGCTGCTAGCCACTGCACTGCATCCTTTCTTATGCTACCATTCGGTCACAATTAATTATAAGGCTTATATGCCTAAGCCTCAGTTTTCTTAAAGAATAAAAATTTAAACTTTACCAGGCCTGGGATTCGAACCTGCTCCCTCTCATAACCATAGCATACTTCACGCCACTGCACCACAGGTGCTCTTGTGCCATATTCCATCCCTAACTATTTTTAAGGCCTATTAACCCGCAACCTGGTTATCCTAAAAATATTTGCTACCATTTAGATTCAAACCCCTGATCTCTTGGCTACGCTATTCGTCCCTTGCCACAAGCTCTTTTGTGTCATTTCTCCTCATGCTGCGACTTGAACCCACAACTTCTGCTCATGCTACGACTTGAATCCAACACCTCTCCTTACTCCTAATGCCATCATGCCACTGGGCCAAGCGCATCCTTGTGTCGAATTCCTATCTAGAACTCATCCAACCAATAATACACCAATTTGTGGACAAGCTACCGGTATTGCAAATAAACTATCAATATTGTAGTCTAGCCACCAGTATTGCAAACAAGCTGACAATATTGCAAGTAAACTGCCAGTATTGTGATCTAACCACCAGTATTATAGACAAGCTGCCAGTATTATGGATGTAACAGCCCATTTTTCAGTGGTGACGGAACAGTGGTTTCAGGACCACATATTTCTGTTATGTCGATCCATAAATATTATTTATAGAATATTTACATAGTCATTAGGGTCATATTAAAATTTTATCAAGAAATTTTAACATTTAGATCGTTAATTAAAGAAAAAGGACTAAATTGTAAAAGGTGCAAAACTTGTTAATTATTGCATTTAGGTGATTTAATAGCTTCAATAATAAATGTGGGAGGGCTAATAAGGAAATTAAATATTATTTTTTGATAGTGGACGATTTTGGAGTGAAAATTAAAGAAAAATTGAAAGAAAATTAGGTTTAATGGAAATTTTGTAATCTTTCAAAATTAAATAAAACAAATTGAAAAAGGATACTTTTATTCTTCAATTTTATTCATCTCTTTGCCAAAAACCACCATTAGAGACCTAGGGAGCTTCAATCATCTCTTGGCTTTGATTGGTATGGAAATTGACTCGTTTTCTTACAATTTTTATGTTTTTGAGATTGTCGCAACTAGGTCCAACTAACCCGTACCTTCATATTTGAATCTGTTAAGAATTTTAGAAGTGTTAATTGATGAATCTTGGTTGTTTTTTTTATGATAATTTTGTATTTGAAGCTTTGATTGTGGTATTTGGTTGTTGTGAGAAGTAATTTTTATTAGTTCTTTATTTAAGGATTAAATTGTTAAAATGTCAAAATTTCAAGGTTTGATGGTAATTTAGAAGTATAATTGGGACTTTTTAAGGGCCTAGATTATTCTTCTGTAATTTTTAATTTGGATAAAATGGTTAATTTGATTATTTTCGGGTTAGAGGACTAAATTGCAACAATTGTAAAAGTTTAGGGAAAATGTATAATTAATGAAAAGTTAAGGGTCATATGCATTGAATGGAATGTGAAATGTGTATGAGATTAATATATTACGTTTAATTATTATTTAGATCAAGACTTGAATAAAAAAGACAATAACCAAGGAAAGGGTAAAATAGCGGAATAGTCTCTATATGTTGCCCAAAATTAAATCGTAGGTAAGTACATAGTATTTCAATATGTAAATGAAATTCTACTTGTAATATTATATTATTGTTCTTTAGTTTATATGTTTATGGTTAATTATTTCTTGAATGCACATATGTACTCCTGTTTGTACTGCGGTATCCCTAAATGCACATATGTGCCCCTATTTTTACTTCGGTACTCCTGAAGACATTTACATGCTCCTGATTCTATTCTGGCATATTTGAGAACATTATATCATTAAATCATCTTATCATTTTTATTCTTGAAATTTTAGTAATCAAATAATATGTGAATTGTGTCTAATCGTATTTAGATTAAACCTTATAGTATGTCCTTACTAAGCTATGGAGCTTATGAGTTTTTGTGGATTGTTTTATAGATAATCATTGCCGACTCTTTGGAAGGATCAACCAACCGACTCACACTATCCATCTAAATTGGTAGTTTTAGTATCTTTTAGGTAGTGGCAAGTATATATAGATAAATATGTGGTTTTGAAATGTTGATAGATGTAGTTCATGAATGAGATGTGTGTTTTGCTTAGGGTATATTTTGTATCGTTGAATCAAATATATATAATGCATAGATGAACACCTTGATGTTTAGCTGTTGAATGAGGTGGTTTTAATCATAGTGCAATGTTTATTTACTTAATGTCACATAAAGAAGGTTTTTTGATCATTTTTTAGACTAAATGTTTAGTATATATATGTGGTGCCTTTGAAGGGCATATTGGTTGGATGATAAAGGTTGACTGTTTTGGCATATTTAGGTGTGTTGAAGTAGTGCCTAGGTCTATTGAATGTGTTCATAATTGGAGTGGTGGAATAGGTATGGTTTGGTCTTAAAATGGTATGATTTTTGGGTAATTTGGTGCACACAGCCTGGGACATGGGCTGTTACACAACCATGGGATACACACAGCTTGGCGACATAGTCATGTGTCATCTGTGAATCCCTAGTGTTTTAAGTTAGAGAGTTACATGGCCTAGCACATGGCCGTGTTTGGCAAGTCGGACAATTACACGGTCTGGCACACGGTGTTGAGAAGAAGTTGAAGATATATGAGGAATAAATCGGGCTGAAAATAAGTTAAAGATATACCTTTAGGGATCTGATATCTTTCAAGATGTTGATTCCAAGTTGTCTCAACCTTTACATAGTCCACCCAATCAAGAACGAACAACAAAACTCTATGAACCTTTTAGAGAGAATTCAAAATTGGATAGTAGACCTTTTTGAATTTTTCCTTACTTACTTTCTTACCATTCCTCAGGGATATTTTTCCTTTTATTAATCAAGTATATTAAAAATGAAAAAAATTCACTTATTCTTCTCGAGAATATCATGGGCGGTATTAATATTTTATATTCTTTCCAAAAGAATATTAACTTCCATAAATCTTAACTCTGGAAAGAAGTTGCAAATCGTATCCGCCAGGCGATACTACTCGCGAGGCAATACTGTTCGGCACACGATACTATCTACTAGTCGATATTGTCTGCCAGGCAATACAGTTTGCCAAGTGATACAATCTGCCATGCGATACTATCTGCTAGGCAATATTGTTCACCAGGCAATGTATGTAGGAGGGTATATGTCTATCGTATTTTGAATGTAGGTTGTTCGCTTTAACTATAGGGTGTAACCTAATAGGTTCTAGTAATGTTAGTAGTAATACTAGAACATTTCTAACATTATAAGCAATGAGTGGTACCTAGCAGTGCATGATTGCTACCCAAGTTACAAGAAGTCGTGATTTGACTTAACCTTTCTGTGATAAACTTTTTATGTCTTATATCCTTTTATCCTTTATATCTAGATTGGACACAAGTCATGCTGTAGTCACACTTGTATAGTCCAATATCATATTTCTTGATATTCTGAGCAAACTACAATAAACAAATAAGTGTGATATCTTATATCAACTTATTTGAGCATGACCATGCATTTTTAGTCTCACTTCATCAAGTGGCCCAAGATATTACTCTTATTATATAGGAGAGATAAATCCTATCTTGATCAATCATATCCCACTACATGGATTAGGGTATATCCCACATCAGTATTTATAGTACAACCTATTACGGTAGACATTTGACTGTATTAAATATACAATTCACGATGTTGGGACAATAATGATCTCAAGTCTGATGATCATATACATAGTTATCACTATGAGTAATGTTTGTGACCATACATAATAATCCAAGAAATATACTCATGGACGGCCAGTCTAGTATGTTGTTCACTAACACATACTCATGTATTGATTTTGACATTCCTATGTAAATGACAATACATAGTCATCAATCAACTACACATTAGTTTTAATGCATTATTATTGTCCAAGCCCACAATAATACTTGACTAAAGACTTTTCAAAAATAATTATATTATTATCAGGACTTTATTATTAATCAGTTTATTTATACATAAAAAAAACTGAAATAATATTGGTAATGCCTTATATTAATAACAAGGTAAAATGAGTATGTAATTACAATCATCTTATGAGTTAGTTTTGGTTAAACAGTCCAATAAAACCCTCTTATGAATTCGAATGAAAATCAACTTACTCTATCACCCTTTAAAACGAAGATCTAATGATCCTCTTGCACTAAACAAAATTCGAGCAATCCAGATTGAATCCTTCAAAAAAAACATAATATACATAAATATATATATCTAAGTTCCGGCCTAAAAAAAAGAAAAAGAAAGACGTGTGATTAAATTCTATTAATCACCACTTACTATTTACTGACTAGATCGAAAGATTATAGTTCAATAGAAAAGTTGAGTAGACAGAGGAAAAATGACTATGGAATCAATAAAATAAAGAAAAGATAATTAGAAATATTATGTATCATGCAACCCCCTAAAACCGATCTAAATGTTATGAATAAATCTTGAAGAATTACATTGGCCATGGTGATGGTGCAAAAAAAGTTTTGCTAATTTTTTCAAAATAGTTACCTCTTTCATTTAAAAGCATGTTGATTTTCTTGAGAAAAATTAATCTCTTTAAACTTCTTTGAAATGATAATATACAATTTGAATATCTTTGAAAAGTCCAATTTTGAGCACTTTGAAGAAAACATCTTAATTTGAAAATGTCACAGCAAAATTTTGGCAAAATCATATTGTTGTTTAAAAATCATTATTCGATATATATTTAATAAAATATTAATTAAATAAATAAAATATATTAAAGTTTCATAAAATGTACTCTTGAATTTATAGTAGAACTATACTAAAACTTGCTATAGGATAATCTGTCTTTATTGTTCCTGCACCTTAATCTTTGTTTATGGCAAAAGAGAGTAAAATACAATTTAGTCTTTGATAATAAAACAGAGAGGCTATGTTTCCTACTTATAGTTTAGAAAGAAAGAATAATTTATTCAAGAGTTATAATCTAATTCTACTAAATAAATAGTTAAAGAACCGGAATCCTAATATAATTAGACTACAAAAATGTCAGTAGTTAAGTTAATTCAGAAAACAGTGTTTATGCAGTGTTGTCGCGACATCCCTGGGTGATGTCGCGACATCAAAGATAGGATCCAGAGTAAAAATAATTTTCTCTGTCGCAACATTCTGGGGTGATGTCGCGACATGGCAACTAGATTTCTTGGTGCCTTGGAGAGCTAACGCATTGTTTACCTTTTTCATCATTGCTCTCTTCAGTTATTGACTTTCGCTTAATTCTTGAAACATTCCTTAGTGCATTACAATGTAAAAAATTTTCATCAACAGCCGAGTTGATTGTCCCTTCAAAATAGTGTTTCACTCTTTGACCATTTATAGGAAAACACTGCCTCTCTTTTCCAATCAGCTCTATCATTCCATGAGGGGTTACCTGATGTATTGTATATGGACCTATCCACCTTGTTCAATTTCTTAGGAAATAATTTCAATCGAGAGTTGAACAGTAAGAATTTTTGCCTAGGAACAAATTCTTGGTTTCTAATCTTCGCATCGTGTCAAAGTCTACTCCTTTCTTTATATATTTTAGTATTTTTGTAAGCCATGAAACAAAATTCTTCTAATTCTTGGAGTTGAAATCATCTTTCTTTCTTTGTTAATTTTGGATCTATAACACCGTATACCTAGCCCAGTGGCCGAGCCTAAGTTTTAGGACGTTACACCACCCTCTCACATAGATTTCATCATACCCGTAATATTTAGTATACAAACATCTTTATTTTCTTTTGTTACTATAGCAATCATACGAAAATTAAGACATGCAAACTGAAATTAAAGTTTAACCATGCTAACATATGATGAACAAAAATAAAATGAAGATACATAGAGCATTGAGACCACTTAGCAAATTTTCCCAAAATGTTACATAGGTATCGGTACTAAAGGAGTGGTATCGACATTTTCTTTAGGTAATATTGATACCACACAAAAAATCGATACCAAACTTGCATTCTGTTCTCACCAAAATTCCCAAACATTTAAAACTATCGGTACCTTTTGTAATGTATTGATAAATTTACCTCGAGTATTAACACTCGGGCCAGGGTATCGATAACAATTTTATATTTTGTTTTACTGCACTTTCGAAATTACAGAGGTATCATTTTAATAATCCTATTATCGATACCTCACTCCAGACTACCAAATGTTGGCATATATCAATAATTAGATCATTTAAACTCATCCCTAAATAACATGCTTTATTCACCTAGATAAATAAGCTTCAGAATAACCAAACAACAATTCAAATATCAAATTCAAAATCCACATGCTTCCAAACCTAAATAACATGAAAATATCCCCAAAATGACTTAATAAAGCCGATATAAAGTCTACCACATTGCCATAAAGCACCAAAAACACAAATAATCAAAACAACACCTACTAATAGCAACTAAATGTCTAGCTTGGATCACCTCTTAAGACCACACCACTCATACCGATTGTAACAACCTGTTTTTAGGTCAAATCAAAATAGTGGTTTTGGGACCACAAATCCAAAGTCAATTTATTTATTTTATTATTTTAATAAGATTTACAACATGATAGATTAATTGTGTGAAAATTTCAGAAAAAAATTTACCATTTAAATGGTTAATTTGATGAAAAGGATTAAATTGCATAAAAGATAAAAGTAGTATTCTATATGTTAAATGTGTTAAATTGCTTTGGATTTTGAATATAGTGGCCTTAAATACCATTTTAAATGTTAGTGGACATTAATGACCTTGTAATATATGTTTTATATGTTTATTAGTATGGATAAAATGGTAAATTGATTTTAAATGAATTAATAAGTAAAACAAACATAAAATAAAGGCCATTATCATCTTTTTTGGCTGATTTTATCAAAGGAAGAAAAGAAAAATACCAAGTTAGGGTTCGACTAGAAATTTGGCTAGATTAAGGTATGTTTTGCTTCGGGTTTTTATAATTTCTACTTTTTTGAGATCGTTGCTTTGTGTTTTATCATGCCCGTACCTCAATTTCTAAAATTTTTGATGATTTTGAAATTTTCCATTGATGAATACTAGTATATTTTGAAGTATTATGCCAGATTATTGATGGATATTGAAGGATATGCCAGTTTTATTAAATGAATTTTGACAAAAATGAGCATATGGGATTAAATTGAAAAAGATAGAAATATTGTGGTTAGAAATATGAAATAAGTGAAAATATGGGCTATTATAATACCATATAGAATTCGGCTAAGGTGGATGGTGGTTAAAAATATGTAATTTACTATTTTATGTATAAAGGACTAAATTGCAAAATAGTTAAAATTATGGGGACAAATATGTAAATTTCTATATATGTGAATTAGGGACTAAATTAAAATGAATAGTTACTAAAAATATCAAATTTGATAAATATAGATCAAGACAAATAAATATCGAAACTTGATCAGGGGAAACAAAAGGTAGACGGGTAGACAAAAGTTAACCGAACAAATATGAGGTAAGTTCGTATAATTAGAATCTAACTTTTCTATACTTGTAATTGTTGAATTGAATGTAAATTATTGAAATAATTGAAATATGAATGCCTAGATGATATATTTTGTATTCGTTACTGAGCCCCTGTTTGAACTATGTGAATTCATTGGATACGAGTGACATGTTACTGGGATTACCATATTGGTCAAGCTCCTGCATTTGTTACGGACTCACCACAACTCGTATGAGCTTACTGATTCAACTCGTAAGAGCTTATTTTTTTAGCTCATGAGACCTTACCGTTCAGCTCAATAGAGCTTACCGTTTCAGCTCAATAGAGCTTACTGTTCAGCTCAAAAGAGCTTACCGACCATGACTCGAAAGGGCATGTATGATGATGAATTGACGGATTAATGATATTGTTCACTCGGTTATCCTTTGAAGTTCTAATAGGTTCATTGGGATTAAATTTTGGTTATTTGGATATGTTACAGGTTATAAGTGCTAAATATTTGATATGTGACTTTAGAATTGATGCAACGTAAAGTACTAATGATAGATTTATGTATTTGTTAAATGACTAACATGTGATGGATACTTGTGATTAGGTAATGGTTAAATTGAATTGTTGGCATTTTTATTTATTGCTTGATAGTTTATAAATGGTAAGATTAAATTCTAAATTATACGGGCTTACTAATCTATAAGCTTACTCTGCTTCATTTTCTATGTCTTATAGGGTTCGTTAGCTCGCTCATTTCGGAGAAGTCGGAGTTGCACGTTAGACTATCCAATTTTCGATTGGTATTTTGAACTTATGAACTTATGTAAATATGACATGTATAGGCTAGTTTGATGATAATGTTATGTTTTGATATCATGGTTTAAGAATGAAATTGTATATAAGTTAAGCCATGTGATTTGGCTTATTTTGGTATCATATTTTGATTTCATATATGAGCTTAATGGTATATGTTTTGGCATGGTAATATTTGGATGAAATTATGCAAATGAAGTCTTGATTTATAGATGTTAGATAAATGAATTGTATAAGTGGTTAAATATGTATTTGGATTTGTAAATGGTAAGCTTGGTTATGTCTTATAATGTATATTGAATTGGTTATTTTTGTTGCCAATTGAGTTGCATAATTTTGGTCTAATATGAATGTAAGTGCTTATGTTTTAGGGTGGCAAATTGGCTTCTTAAATAGCCTATTTTTGTCCACACGGGCAGAGACACAGACGTGTGTCTCAGCAATGTGTGACACACGTTCATGTTACATAGCCGTGTGTCCCTTGGGGTACCCTACAAATTAAAGTCAGTATACCCTACAGTTTTGGAACGGCCTAAACACACGGGAGTGTCTATCAGTCATGTGTGGCACATGGGCTGGCACAAGGGCGTGTGGTCAGCCGTGTGACCCATGTCAGTAGCCTCCCTAATTTTCACACGGCCTGGCGCACGGGCCTGTCTTGTGGCTGTGTGGACAAGTCAGTATGTATGCCCTGTTTTGCTACGGCTTAGACACACGGGCGTGTCTAATGTTGTGTGAAGCACACGGCCTATTCACACGGGCGTATGGTATTTGAAAAGTTGAAAATATTCTAAGTTTCTGAAATTTTTACATGTTATCAATTTAGTCCCAAATGCATAATTAAGACTTTGTATGATTGATTTATGTATATTTTGAATGTGAATGATTGATGGTTACTGAAATGTAATGAAATTTGTTAAATGAATGTTTTGAATTGAGTTAGAGGTCTAGTAATGCCTTTTAACCTATTCCGGCGAAGGTTACGGGTTAAGGGTGTTACATTTGTTGGTATCAAAGCTACAGTTCAGTCTATTCTAGGACTAACATAGCGTATGTGAGTCTATCTATACATGCCATATTTGAAATTGTGATAGTGTGATGACTCCTAACATTATTAAATGTGTTTTCATATAGTAATGGATCCTGAATGAGCTGTAGCGAACGACGTAAAAAGTAATGCACCGGCTCTCGCTCAAGAAGCAGCGCCTACTGAATCTAGACCTATGACGAGTAGTCAAGGGGGTGAGGCTAAAGAAGCCTTCTTTCAGATATTAAATGAATGGTTTGTACAATATATTCATACAAATCCGGCTATTCCGCAACCTCCACCCCCTAATGTTCCTCAATCAATCCCAGTAGTTCCTCAAGGTATCGATCCTTTATAATTAAATAAACCACCTATTGATAGAATTCGGAAACATAGAGCTGAGGAATTTAGAGCCACTGCTGATGATGACCCTGAGAGAGCTGAATTTTGGCTTGAGAACACGATTTAGGTGTTTGATGAATTGTCCTGTACACCCGAAGAATGTATGAAGTGTGTTGTATTATTGTTAAGAGATATTGCATATCAATGATGGAATGCCTTGATATCCGTTGTTTCGCCAGAGCGAGTCACTTGGGATTTCTTTCAAGTTGAATTTAGAAATAAATACATTAGCCAAAGGTTCATTAATTAGAAGAGAAAAGAATTTCTTGAATTGAACCAGGGTCGTATGTCAGTTACAGAATATGAATGAGAGTTTGTATGACTCAGTAAAGATGCTCATGAATGTGTTTCTTTTGAAGCTATAATGTGTAAAAGATTCGAGGATGGATTAAATGAAAAAATCAGAGTGTTAGTTGGAATTCTTGAGCTGAAAGAGTTTGTTGTTTTGTTTGACCGAGCCTGTAAAGCCGAAGAGCTTTGTAAAGAGAAAAGAAAAGCTGATTCTAAGGCTAAAGAGTCTAGAAAAGATTTATGGGCAAATCACATCAGTTAGCATCAAAGAAATTTAGAGAATATCATCCTCGTTCTACAGCCTCTGCGGGAATTTCTATTAGTGATAGAAATGCAAGACAAGCAAGTTTAAAACCTCAGGCGACATTTGTGGCCAGTGTGGAAAGTGTTAGAAATGCTGGATCTGAAAGTAAACATTGCAATAAGCGACATTACGGTGAATGTAACATCCTGATTTTTAGGTTTTTCGCGATTCTCGATATTTTGGTAAAGTTTTTAAAATTTGGTATTTGGTTGTGAAATTCATAATTTGAGTATGTAAATGGGCTTATGGAAGGCCCATGTGTTGGCCAAAACCCGGTAGAATTTTTGAATTTTGAACTTAAGAAGTTAGGGGCCTTGGATAGGTGGTCTTATTAAAATTTGTGGGTAAAATGTATCACATAAGAGCCTCTAGTAAAGTGGCTAAGTGATGCCACTAAGGGGCTAGAAAAGTGGTGTGTAAGTGGTTGGGGGAAGACCTGGGTTCGATTCCCTGTGACGGCAAAGGTAATGTTATTTTTATGCTTGTGCATGCTAGAGTTTAAAGCTGGATGGAAGTCTGTGGGAGAGAGTTTGAATCAGTCAAATGCATGGATTAAGGAGGGATAAGGGGAGAGATTTTAGGGATTTGAAAGGGGGATAGGGTTAGCCGATTTGAGGGGATTAGAGAGGGGATTTCGGTAGAGGGGTTTTAGTTAGGGATTTTCGGCACTCGGGTACTTGTTGTACCGTTTTCTTCTTTGTAACCATAGGATTAGTCTTCTTTTTCTTCTTTCTTCTTCCCTAGCTGAATCTACCACCCTTCCTTTCATCTTTTCTTCCTTTTCCTTCTTCCAAACCATCCCACTACTTCTCTCCATTCATATATTGTTTCTTTCCCTTACCTCCACTTCTGCCAAAATACCACAAAAGCCGAAATCTGTGAAGCTAGGTGGTGTCGATTCTTTGTTGATCAGCAACCCTCTTTTTCTTTTCACTTTTGGTGGACAATTCCCTTATCTTCTAGGCATAAACGGATTCAAGAAGAGAGACTGTGGTAAGTGTTCCTACTCTATAAAGCGATTTTAATAGTAACTGTTGACAAAAGCCGAAACCCCTATAGTTTAGGGAGGTGGCCAAATGTGGGTATAGGCCTTATTGGGTTTCTTCTTTAATCTTTTTATGGTTTGTATAGTGGAGGAGCAGCAAGGTGTAGTGTCGACTTGGATTAGCTTGGATCATCGGAGCGACTAGATCTAGTCATCAACTTCGGCAAAGGTATGGATTCTAAGGCCATTATGGGTGGTGGCCGAATGTGTAAGTGTGAATAATAGATGGTTCTTGTTTTGGTTTAATTATTATAAACTGATCTATAAGCGGTTGGTTATAGGAGAAATCATGTAGGAGATCTCGTTGAGGAATATCGCAAATCAGGTGTGTAACGAACCTTCTTTCGTAGCTTAAATCGATAAATGCCGAAAAGCCGAAATGCCGAAAAGCCGAAATGCCAAAATTCTGGAATTTCGAGGACTTGTGAGCAAGCGAACACTCATTGGTTAGTTAGATTCTCTAAGTTGACTGTAATACCCCGAACCCGAGACCGTCGCCGGAGTCGAACACGAGGTGTTAACAGACTTCAAGCCACTTATTAGAAATTTCCCAGACAGGCTGCCAATCTGCATACGGGTCGCATTAAAAATCATATCTTGAGTTCTGAAACTCGAAATCCAGATCCGTAAATTTTTGCTGAAACTAGACTCATATATGCATCTACAAAATTTTTTTCTAGAATTTTTGGTCGGGCCAATTAGTACAGTTTATTAGTTGAAGTCCCCCATGTTACAGGGATTGACTACACCGACCTTTGCGCATTACGACTTGGATATCTCCCTGCAGGGCTTCAATATCGATGCCGTTTGTTTCTATAGAAACTAGACTCGAAAAGGTATCTGTACATATATGGAATGGCTTCTAATTATCTCAGGTCAATTCATGATGAATTCCCAAAGTCGGACAGGACTCCAAGAACTGCTCGCCCCGTCCCCATGAGAACTTAAATATCTCTTAACATACAACTCATATGGTTGATTCGTTTCTATATGAAAATAGACTCATCGGGTTTCGATTCCATAATTCATTCATTATTTAATTCCATTTCCCTATTTTTAGTGATTTTTCAATCTCATGTCATCTTTGTTGCAAGACTCGTTACTAAAGCAACTATGCCTATTTCATGATTTCCTTTGATCTAACTAGTGATTCATCATACATGTCACAAATTATGATCATGACTAGCCATACCAAAGGCTAATCATTGTAAAACATCTCCCTACTACACTATTTCCATATCATGAATTTTAACACCAAAATAATCAACCATGGCATATGGCATAAAAATCAATTACCAAGACTTGCAACTTAACATTAGAGAACTAAATCCAACCGAACATTTATGCCATTTTCGCATGGCTAAAAGTTTACATACCAAAGTTCAACAAAGCATATTAGCCTATACATGCCAAAATGTTCTCCTAGACCGACTACAAAAAAAGATACCAAAAGTTGCTAGCCGGTGTGATGACTTCGATGACGATCACGAGCACGCAAAAGGACGAGTCCAAGAAACCTAAAATAGGCGACAAGCAAACACCGAGTGAGTATATAACTCAGTAAGCCATAAGCATTATATTGCCGTTCAGTAATAATATATCATAAGAGAAAATAATTAATGCGGATTAAAATCCTCCATCCACACCCAAAGCGTGCTATAATTCCTTAGGCATTTCGGTTTGATCTCATACCAAGCCCTACTTTGATATTTCATACATTACACCATATGACATTGCATGCATTTATCTTCAAGTATAATCACCACATAGGTCAAGACTTACCAAGCTAAATTCCAAATATAAATAAAATGTCTATTCCTCATGAGCTCAAGGTGTTTACTGCATCACTGTCCATGATTGACTCGGTAAGGCCGCACACGTAGAGCATGTATGTTCATTTGAGGATGTGTAATAAGCCCGCACACTTAGTGCTTAATAGTCGAACTCGCACACTTAGTGCTATATAATCAAACTTGCACACTTAGTGCTATACAATTTGAACCCGCACACTTAGTGCCAATTTGTGATCATAAATGTTTACACCGCACACTTAGTGTGAAACCAATAACTCAATACATCTAACATCTTTTCTTTCCATTCAATACTTTCATCACCACATACATACATGTATATATATATATATTTATCATTCCATTCAGCATCATTACTTGGACATTACGACCATTTAAATTAGTACAAAATAAGTGCTTAATGACTTACCTTATATTGGATGAAATGATTCCCAATCGACTACTCGATTATCTTTGCTTTGCCTTTGCTTGATTCTCCTCTTTGATGTCTTGATCTAAAATGAATACATTTAGTAGTTTAATCTTCTTGCTGGATTTTTATGTGTATAATTTAATGGTTTTCACCCCATTTCACAACTATCCTTGTTCAAAATATCAAAACCTCAACCAATATTCGATTAATGCTTCAAGGTCGAATGTATTGTCACCATTAAGTTAATCTAGTCTCAAGTATTTTTAATCCTAATATACAACATCATGAATCAACTCAACCTTATAAGCCAATATTACTCCTACAATCGATTGTAAAGAGTTAACAAAGAAAATATATTTTCACAAACATATACACCCATATGGCCGATTATACCAAATCAAGTTTAACCTTACTTATCTCAAAATTTTCATTCCATACTATCATCCCCATGACATAGCAAAGTTTTGAACCATGGACTAATTAGAACTAAAACTAGCAACTAAAACATGCATGAATCTCATGGCACAACATCAAACATACCTTAATCTAGATACAAGGATAGCCAACCTCTTCCTAATCCTCTTCCAAACCAACCATGAGCAAGAACCCTTTCTTCTCCCTTGGGATTTTCGGCCAAAAGGATGAAAAAAGATGAAAAATTTTTTGTTTTCTGTCTCACCTTCACGGCAATGGGAGGGGGGGAGAAGCCTTCACACACATTTTTTTTCTCATTTTTTATTGCTCATGCACCTTATTTTATTTATTCCAACATAAAACACTCACCCAACATGTTTCATGACATGTTTTGCCCATGATTCCTTGTCATGGCCGGCCACTAGCACTTGGGGGAATTTGACATGCAAGTCCCCCTTTGACTACATGTACTATTAGGTCCTTATAGATTAGCCTATCATTTTCAAAAGTGTCATACAAGTCCTACTAACTGAATTCACATGCAATCGACTAAACCAAGCTTGAAATTTTCACACATTCATAAATACATATTCTAGACAATAAATATTACGTTCAAACATTTCGATGACTTCGGTTTAGCGGTCCCAAACCACTTCTCGACTAGGGTCAATTTTGGGTGTCACAACTCTCCCCACTTAAGAAATTTTCATCCCGAAAATCTTACCGTAAATAGGTTTGGGTAACGCTCTTTCATAGAGTTCTCAGATTCCCAAGTAGCTTCTTCCATCCCGTGTTTGAGCCATAACACTTTTACTAACGGAACCCTTTTGTTTCGCAACTCTTTCACTTCACGAGCTAGGATACGAATCGGTTCTTCTTCATAACTCATATCGGCTTGAATTTCAATCTCGGAGGGGTTTATTACATGCGAAGGATCGGATCGGTAACGTCGAAGCATCGAAACATGGAAAACGTTGTGGATCCTTTCGAGTTCAGGGGGTAAAAGCAACCTATACGCTACTAGGCCAACTTATTCGGAGATCTCATACGACCCAATAAATCTCGGACTCAATTTGCCCTTACGGCCAAATCTGAGTATCTTTTTCCAAGGTGATACCTTAAGAAACACTTTGTCTCCCACCTGATACTCAATATCTCTTCGTTTTAAATCCGCGTACGACTTCTGACGATCTGATGCTGCTTTCAGACTCTCACGAATTATACTTACTTTCTTCAAATCTTTAATCAAATCCACTCCGAAAATTTTACTTTCACCGAGCTCGGTCCAAAACAATGGTGTACGGCATTTTCGACCATACAAAGCCTCGTAAGGCGCCATCTTAATGCTTGACCGAAAACTATTGTTGTGGCGAATTCAATCAAGGGTAAATCTGTTCCCATGAACCACTAAACTCGAGGATGCAACATCTCAACATATCCTCAAGTATCTAAATTATCCGCTCGGATTGACCATCGGTTTGGGGATGAAAAGCGGTGCTAAAATACAACTTGGTACCCAAAGCTTCTTGCAATTTCTTCCAAAATCGTGAGGTGAATCTCGGATCTCTGTCCGACACAATAGAAATCAAGACCCGTGTAATCTCACAATCTGAGAAACATACAATTCAGCTAGCTTATCCAATGAAAAATCCGTACGTATGGGGATAAAGTGAGCCGACTTAGTCAATCTATCAACGACGACCCAAATTGCATCTTTCTTACTTGCCGACACTGGCAAGCCAGATACAAAATCCATCGTGACTCGCTCCCATTTCCATTCGGTATCATGATTGGTCAAGCAAACCCGTGGGCACTTGATGTTCCGCCTTTACTTGCGACATACTAAGCACTTCAAACAAAGTCGAAATGTCTCGTTTCATACCATGCCACCAAAATCTGGCGTCTCGGTCATTGTACATTTTCGTACTCCCGGGTGAATTGACATTCGGCTACAATGAGCTTCGTTCGAATCATAGAAATGAGTTCGAATTTCTTGGGACACACAAACGATTTCGAACCTCAAACAATCGTCATCATCAACTCGAAACTCGATTCCATATTCGAACACATTCAGCCCGTTTTGCAACCAATTCATCATCGACTTTTTGAGCTTCACGAATTTGATGAGTAAACAAGAGTTTGGCCTTTAATTCGCCACTAGTACATTGTCGGATAGAATGCAGACAAGTGTACATTCATCGTCAGAAGGCAAACAAAGTGATTTACGACTTAGGGCATCCTCAACCACATTAGCCTTTCCGGGTGATAGTCAATGACAAGCTCATAATCTTTTAACAACTCGAGCCAACGTCTTTGTCGCAGATTCAAGTCTCTTTGAGTCATCAAATATTTGAGACTTTTGTGATCCGAATACACATGGCACTTCTCACCAAATAAGTAATGTCGCCATATTTTCAAGGCGAATACGATGGCGCCTAATTCGAGATCATGGGTCGGATAATTTTCTCATGTGGCTTTAATTGTCTCGACGCATAGGCCACAACTCGACCTCCTTGCATCAATACACAACCCAACCCAAGTAGGGATGCGTCACTATAAATGACAAACTCTTTGCACGATTCGGGTTGCACTAAAGCTGAGCTTCATCAAATAAGTTTTCAGTTGATCGAAACTTTTCGACATTTTCCGTCCATTCAAACTTAACATCTTTTGAAGTAGCTTCGTCATGGGTGTGGCTATCATCGAGAAACCTTTTACAAACCGTCGGTAGTAACCGCAAGTCCCAAAAGCTCCGAACCTCAAGAGTATTTCTCGGAGGCTTCCAGTTAAGTATGACTGAAATTTTGCTCGGGTCGACTCGAATACCCGATGCCAATACCACATGACCCAAGAAGCTAACCTCTCTTAACCAGAACTCACACTTGCTGAACTTAGCATATAACCGCTTATCCCGTAAAATTTGCAACACTAATCTCGGTGTTCAAGATGTTCGGTCTCATTTCTTGAATAGACCAAGATGTCATCAACGAACACAACTACGAACCGGTCCAAATCATGCTCAAGATCCGATTCATCAAATCCATAAATACCGCGGGGCATTAGTGAGCCCGAACGGCATCACTAAGAACTCGTAGTGACCGTACCTCGCTCGAAAGCGGTTTTGGTACGTCCGAATCTCGAATCCAGAATCGATAATAACCCGACCTCAAATCTATCTTCAAAACACCGAGGCTCCCTTTAGTTGATCGAACAAATCATCAATACGCTGATAACGGATATTTATTCTTTATCGTCACTTTATTCATTGACGATAGTCAATACACAATCTCATGGTTCCGTCCTTCTTTTCACAAACAATCTTGGTGCACCCCAAGGTGAGAAACTTGGTCGAGCGAAACCTCTATCCGTCAATTCTTGCAACGGAGCCTTCAAATCCTTCAACTCGATTGGTGCCATACGATACGGTGCTATCGAAATTGGCGTAGTCCCAGGTACAAGCTCAATACCAAACTCTATTTCTCGCACAGGTGGCAAGCTCGGTAATTCTTCGGGAAAAACGTCCGGGTATTCACTAACCACCGGCACAGATTCGGGTTTCTTTTCTAACTCTTTGTCACCAAGTACATACGCAAGGTATGCTTCGCACCCTTTCTTACGTATTTCGAGCCAACATTGACGATATCACGGTGGCAACCCCTTTAAGTCCGTAGACTCAACTCGGATCATCTCGTTATTTGCGCACCTCAAGTCAACGGTTTTTCTTTTGCAACTCACCACCGCGTCATATACGGTCAACCAGTCCATACCAAGAATAACATCGAATTCATCAAATGGTAAAAGCATCAAATCAGCCGGAAAACAGGATTCTCAGATTATTAGAGGGCATCTCTTACACACTTTGTCAACAAGCGCATATTGACCCAAGGGATTTGACACTCGAATTACGAACTCAGTAGACTCAATAGGCAGAGTCTTACTGGATGCTAAAGTCTCACATACATAAGAATGAGTAGAGCCAGGGTCGATTAATGCAATTACATTAGTATCAAAAAGATTGAAAGTACCAGTGATAACATCAAGGGAGGATGCTTCCTCTCGTGCACGGATGGCATATGCCCTAGCAGGAGTACGGGTCTCAGATCGAACAGCCGTATCAGTGGCTCCTCTCTGACTACCACTCCTACCTCCTGAAATTCTTGGTGGTCTACCTCTAGCTGTCATTCCACTAGGTCTTGCACCTTGCATCCTATTCTTCTCATCAAGCTCCGTGCAATCTCGAATGAAGTGGTCCTTGAACCGCATCCGTAATGTGCCCCTGTTAGTAGACTTACCCCAACATTCACCTATGTGTCTTCTTCCACATTGGGGCATTCAGGTTTCTCTTGACGGTTATTGCCCACACTAGCTACCAAGTAGCTCGGAGTCCGTCGATGGTCGTGTTTCTAATGGAAATTCCCGCATCGTCCTCGATTTATTAGTGTCCTCCCGAACTTCTTTACAGTAGAATGGAGCTTTACCCATCGATCTCTTACGATAGTCTTTAGCTTCAAATTCAGCCTTCTTCTTCTCCTTTCCAAGTTCTTCCGCTTGCGAGCTCGTTCGACTAGCGCTACGAACTCCTTTATCTCCAAAATACCCACTAGTAGTTTTAAATCTTCATTCAATCCTTCTTCAAATCTTTTGCACATAGCAACCTCATCGGCCACACACTCCAGAGCATACCGACTAAGTCTTACGAACTCATGTTCAGATTCAGTAATCTTGTCATACGGCCTTGCTTGAGTTCCAAGAATTCCTTATGCTTTTGATCGATGAACCGTTGACTAATATATTTCTTCGAAATTCGTTTGAAAGAAATCCCAAGTAACTCGCTCATTTGGGACTATGGAGATCAAAGTCCTCCACCAATAGTAAGTGAGTCTCGCAACAAGGATATAGCACACTTTAGACATTCATCGGTGTGCATGATAGTTCATCAAACACCGAATGGTGTTATCAAGCGAACTTCGGCTCTTTCGGCATCATCAAGAACTATGGCCTTGAACTCCTCAGCCCGCGCTTCCTAATCAAGTCTGGGTGGCTTACTCAAATCACAGATCGAATGGATGGCATTACGGGCTCTTGGGGTGGATTATTCAAATTCGGAATTGTTGGACAGTAGGATTGGTTCAAGCGTATTCGCGACCCACTCATTCATCATGGTAAAGAAGGCTTGTTTAGCCCCTCACCTGATTATTCGCAGATGACCGAGATTCAACAGAGGCGTCCCTTGTGCGAGAGCAGCCGCTACACTTTCAACGTCATCCGCCAAGGTTCTCTCTACATCGGGATCCATTTACTAATCAAAACAAAAGTTTTAACCGTCGAAGTCATCACACATTTAAACATTAACATTAAGGCATGTATAGCTAGACTCATACGTGCTATGGTAGTCCTAGAACCGACTAAACCATAGCTCGATACCAATAAAATGTAACACCGAACCCGAGACCGTCACGAGTCGAACACGAGGTGTTAACTGTGCTTCAAGCCACTTATTAGAAATTTCCAGACAGTGCCAATCTGCATACGGGTCGCATTAAAATCATATCTTGAGTTTTGAAACTCGAAATCCAGATCCGTAAATTTTCCCTGAAACTAGACTCATATATGCATCTACAAAAGTTTTTTCTAGAATTTTTGGTCGGACCAATTAGTACAGTTTATTAGTTGAATTCCCCCATGTTACAGGGATTGACTACACTAACCTTTGCGCATTACGACTTGGATATCTCCCTGTACAGGGCTTCAATACTGATGCCGTTTGTTTCTATAGAAACTAGACTCGAAAAGGAATCTGTACATATATGGCATGGCTTCTAATTATCTCTGGTCAATTCATGATGAATTCCCAAAGTCAGGATAGGGATTCCAGTAACTGTTCTGGCCCTGTCCCGCGAGAACTCAAATATCTCTTAACATACAGCTCATATGGTTGCTTCGTTTCTTCTATATGAAAATAGACTCATCGGGCTTCGATTCCATAATTCATTAATTACTTAATTCCATTTCCCCTATTTTTAGTGATTTTTCAATCTCACGTCACTGCTGCTGCCAGCACCTGTTACTAAAGCAACTATGCCTATTTCATGATTTCCCTTTGATCTAACTAGTGATTCATCATACATGTCACAAATTATGATCATGACTAGCCATACCAAAGGCTAATCATTGTCAAACATCTCCCTACTACACTATTGCCATATCATGAATTTTAACACCAAAATAATCAACCATGGCATATGGCATAAAAATCGAATTACCAAGACTTGCAACTTAACATTAGAGAACTAAATCCAACCGAACATTTATGCCATTTTCGCATGGCTAAAAGTTTACATACCAAAGTTCAACAAAGCATATTAGCCTATACATGCCAAAATGTTCTCCTAGACCGACTACAAAAAGATACCAAAAGTTGCTAGCCGTGTGATGACTTCGATGACGATCACGAGCACGCAAAAGGACGAGTCCAAGAAACCTAAAATAGGCGACAAGCAAACACCGAGTGAGTATATAACTCAGTAAGCCATAAGCATTATATTGCCGTTCAGTAATAATATATCATAAGAGAAAATAATTAATGCGGATTAAAATCCTCCATCCACACCCAAACGTGCTATAATTCCTTAGGCATTTCGGTTTGATCTCATACCAAGCCCTACTTTGATATTTCATACATTACACCATATGACATTGCATGCATTTATCTTCAAGTATAATCACCACATAGGTCAAGACTTACCAAGATAAATTCCAAATATAAATAAAATGTCTATTCCTCATGAGCTCAAGGTGTTTACTCGTACCGCTGTCCATGATTGACTCGATAAGGCCGCACACGTAGAGCATGATAAGGCCGCACACGTAGAGCATGTATGTTCATTTGAGGATGTGTAATAAGCCCGCACACTTAGTGCTTAATAGTCGAACTCGCACACTTAGTGCTATATAATCTAACTTGCACACTTAGTGCTATACAATTTGAACCCGCACACTTAGTGCCAATTTGTGATCATAAATGTTTACACCCGCACACTTAGTGCCAAAACCAATAACTCAATACATCTCACCTCTTTTCTTTCCATTCAATACTTTCATCACCACATACATACATGTATATATATATATTTATCATTCCATTCAGCATCATTACTTGGACATTACGACCATTTAAATTAGTACAAAATAAGTGCTTAATGACTTACCTTATATTGGATGAAATGATTCCCAATCGACTACTCGATTATCTTTGCTTTGCCTTTGCTTGATTCTCCCTCTTTGATGTCTTGATCTAAAATGAATACATTTAGTAGTTTAATCTTCTTGCTGGATTTTTATGTGTATAATTTAATGGTTTTCACCCCATTTCACAACTATCCTTGTTCAAAATATCAAAACCTCAACCAATATTCGATTAATGCTTCAAGGTCGAATGTATTGTCACCATTAAGTTAATCTAGTCTCAAGTATTTTTAATCCTAATATACAACATCATGAATCAACTCAACCTTATAAGCCAATATTACTCCTACAATCGATTGTAAAGAGTTAACAAAGAAAATATATTTTCACAAACATATACACCCATATGGCCGATTATACCAAATCAAGTTTAACCTTACTTATCTCAAAATTTTCATTCCATACTATCATCCCCATGACATAGCAAAGTTTTGAACCATGGACTAATTAGAACTAAAACTAGCAACTAAAAACATGCATGAATCTCATGGCACAACATCAAACATACCTTAATCTAGATACAAGGATAGCCAACCTCTTCCTAATCCTCTTCCAAACCAACCATGAGCAAGAACCCCTTTCTTCTCCCTTGGGATTTTCGTCCAAAAGGATGAAAAAAAGATGAACAAATTTTTTTGTTTTCTTTCTCACCTTCACGGCAATGGGGAGGGGGAGAAGCCTTCACACACACATTTTTTTTCTCATTTTTTTATTGCTCATGCACCTTATTTTATTTATTCCAACATAAAACACTCACCCAATATGTTTCATGACATGTTTTGCCCATGATTCCTTGTCATGGCCGGCCACTAGCACTTGGGGGGGGGGAAATTTGACATGCAAGTCCTCCCTTTTGACTACATGTACTATTAGGTCCTTATAGATTAGCCTATCATTTTTCAAAAGTGTCATACAAGTCCTACTAACTGAATTTACATGCAATCGACTAAACCGAAGCTTGAAATTTTCACACATTCATAAATACATATTCTAGACAATAAATATTACGTTCAAACATTTCGGTGACTCGGTTTAGCGGTCCCGAAACCACTTCCCGACTAGGGTCAATTTTGGGCTGTCACATTGACAATCGGGAATGTTTGAAAAGGTAAGAGCACGACTTTTGGCATCACGGTAAGTTGGGCCTCAAGGGGTTGAAATCGGGCCCAATGGGCTTACGGGCCCATTTGGGTAAATTTGGTAGGAAATGAAATCTGGTTAAATTGCGCGTTAAGACTGGTAATACCATTATGGAATATAGGCTGAACGGGCCTAGATGACTAAATCGGCTATGTAGGGTTTAATTATGAATTTGGTACATGGGTTTTGATATACATGATTGATATGATATGCACATGATATGTATGATATGCACATGATGTATTCATAATGCATTGGGTTGGGTTTATATGGATGGAGGAAGTGCAAAAAGGGCTATGCCCCAGTTTACCAAAAAGGGCTTTTGCCCTAGTTTATTAAAAGGGCTTTTGCCCCAGTTTATCAAAAGGGCTTTGCCCCAGTTATTAAAAGAGGCTAGGCCTCCAGTTATATGATAAAGCATCTGTGCTGCCAGTGGAGAGTTTTGGTTTGGTGGGTTGAGTTATTCCCCACATGGGGAGCTTGGTTGGTATGGGTGGAGAGTAGCGGATGGTGGGTCGAGTAGTCTCCCCAAATGGGCTTCCGTTCTTTCATTGACATTACATGTGATATCGAAATGGGCCTATGGGCCATACCGTTTATAGTAAAGGCTTCGGCCCAGTAATATGAAATATGAAAAGGCTTTGGCCCAGTGTTATGAAATATGAAATATGAAAAGGCTTCGGCCCAATATACGCTAAGTTTGAATTTGGGCTTAGGCCCAGCAGGCTGATATTGTTTTGGGCTCTGAAAGGGGCTTGTTGCACACTGAGTTTCCAAACTCACCCCCTTTCCTTAACCTTGCAGGTGAGCCTTGATTTGGGGACTTGGAGCCGGAGGGGATTCAGAGTGGCCACAGTGATCACTTTTGAGCTTTGAAACAAGTGACAGGTTTTCTTTAATTATCTTATTTACTATTGATTTTTGGGTTGTAATAAGGCCATTCTAACTTTATTTTCTTTTCTTTTCTGGGATTATTTTATTTTTAATAACTTTAAACTGGTTGTTAATAATTCAAATGGGCTAGACTTAGAATGCGTTTTCAAAACGATACTTGTTTCAAAATAACACAACGATACAACTAATCGGTTTATCAACAATATCAACTTAAATGAATTGCAACGCATTTTTTCCAAAATTTAAACTCGTTATAACCAAGTGTGGCAATGGTTGTGGGCATGTCTAGGATTGGATCCAATTGAAGAGCTTGGTACTTAAGCAGCTTTCATGGCTCACCTCCTCTGTCACGGATTCCTACCTGGTGCCCAGCTTCCGTTCACTTTGTTAGCTTAACAAAAGTTAGTTTTAAACACTAAAATGAATCATGGGTTTTTAAACTTCTATGTGGCACGTCAGATTCTGCCATAACGTCTGGGCTGGGTTTAGGGTGTTACAGTGAATGCAGAATAGTGAATGGAGCTTGCTTTGAGTGTGGATCTTTTGATCATTTTCTCTGTGATTGTCCAGAAAAGTTCACAGCTGAAAGAGAACAACTAGTGAAAACAAGTAATACGACTGCTAGAGGGACACCACTCCAAAACACCGAAAATGTGAATGGTAATTGAGGTACTATGAGAGATTCGATTGTGAGATCTGAGGCACGAGCACCTACCAGGGCTTATGCTATACGTACACGAGAGGAAGCATCATCACTAGATGTTTTCACTGGTACTTTTTCTCTTTTTGATACTGATACTGTTGTGTTGATAGATCCTAGATCAACCCATTCATATATCTATATAAATTTAGTATTTAAAAAGAGTTTACATGTTGAGTCTACAGAATTTGTAATTAAAGTATTGAACCCTTTAGACAAGTTTGTTTTAGTTGATAAAATTTGTAAGAATTGTCCTCTGATGATCAGGTTACTGTTTTCGAGCTGACCTGATGCTTCTACCATTTGATGAGTTTGATGTGATTCTGGGTATGGACTGGCTGACTATGCACGATGCCATTGTGAATTGTAGGCAGAAGACTATTGAACTGAAATGTCAAATTGGTGAGATTCTTCGGATTGAGTCTAATGATTCGAATGAATTACCTATTGTGATATCATCTATGTTAGATTAGAAATGTTTGAGAAAGGGCTATGATGCATATCTTACATACGTATTGGATACAAAAGTGTCAGAATCAAAGATTGAATCTGTACCTATTGTTTAT
This sequence comes from Gossypium arboreum, assembly GCF_025698485.1. Classification (NCBI taxonomy): domain Eukaryota; kingdom Viridiplantae; phylum Streptophyta; class Magnoliopsida; order Malvales; family Malvaceae; genus Gossypium; species Gossypium arboreum. The sequence continues at coordinate 64,978,604 of NC_069080.1, forward strand.
GAGTTCTCAAATGTATTTCCAGAAGAAATGCTGGGATTATCGCCGATTAGTGAAGTTGAATTTGGTATTGAGTTAATACCGGTCCGATATTGATAGCTCCTTACAGAATGGCTCCAACAGAACTAAAAGAGTTGAAAGCTCAGTTGCAAGAATTGATAGACAAAGGTTTTGTACAACCGAGTTATTCTCTTTGGGGTGTACCAGTTTTGTTTGTGAAAAAGAAAGATGGCACGATGCGCATGTATATTGACTATAGAAAGTTGAACAAAGTGAGTATAAAGAACAAATACCCTCTACCAGGGATTGATGACTTATTTGATTAGTTAAAAGGGGCTACAATATTTTCAAAGATTGATCTGAGATTGGGTTACTATTAGTTACGAGTTAAAGAGTCAGATGTACCGAAAATCGCTTTCAGAACAAGATATGGCCATTATGAATTCCTTATTATGCCTTTCAGTTTAACGAATGCTCTTGCCATTTTTATGGACTTGATGAATCGTATATTCAGACTGTATTTAGACAGATTTGTTGTGGTATTCATTGACGATATTCTGATCTATTCACGAGATGAAACTGAGCATACCGAGCACTTGAGAATTGTGTTACAAACTCTACGTGAAAAATAGTTATTTGCAAAGTTTAATAATTGCGAGTTTTGGCTCAAAGAGGTTGGATTCTAGGGACGTATTGTTTTAGCCGACGGTATTAGAGTTGATACGAGCAAGATTTTTGCTATTGTTGGTTGGAAACCTCCGAGAAATGAATCTGAAGTCTATAGCTTTTTGGGCTTAACGGGATATTACCGAAGATTCATAAAAGAATTTTTAATGATTGCGACACCAATCACTCGACTGCTACAAAAAGATGTAAAGTTTGAATGGTTGGAAAAGTGTCAACAGGGTTTTGAATAGTTGAAAGCACTGTTAACAGAAGCACTAGTTTTGGTTCAACCTGAATCGGGTAAAGAATTCGTGATTTATAGTGATGCATCATTAAACGAATTGAGGTGTGTTTTGATGCAAGATGGAAAAGTTATTGCTTATGCTTCTCGATAGTTGAAATCACATGAAAAGAACTATCCGACGCATGATTTAGAGTTGGCTGTGATTTTATTTGCATTAAAGATTTGGTGACACTATTTATACGATGAAAAATTCCATATTTATACGGATCATAAAAGCTTGAAATATCTGATGTCACAGAAGGATTTGAATTTGCGACAATAAAGATGGCTCAAGTTATTAAAAAATTATGATTTTGTGATTGATTATCACCCGAGAAAAGCTAATGTAGCTGCTGATGCCTTGAGCCAAAAATCATTGTTTGCTTTACGAGCTATGAATACCTAGTTGATGATATGTGATGACAGGTCTATTTTAGCCAAATTGAAAGCTAAACTAGTATTTCTACAACAAATTTTTGAAGCTTAGAAAAATGATCGTGACCTACGAGCTAAACGAATTCAATGTGAGTTTAATTCTAATTTAGAATTTCATATTGGAACTGATAATTGTTTAATGTTCCGAAATAGAATTTGTGCACTGAAAAATACAGAGCTTAGAAAATTCTGCATGATGCACACAGTAGTCGCTTTTTTTCTCATCCAGGTAGTACTAAGATGTATAATGATTTGAAGCTGCAGTATTGGTGGTCGGAAATGAAACAGGATATATCAGAGTTTGTATCGAAATGTTTGATTTGTCAGCAAGTAAAACCTAAACATCAAGTACCATCTGGTTTACTGTAGCCTGTAATGATTCCTGAGTGGAAATGGGATAGAGTCACTATGATTTCGTATCGAGACTGCCCCTAACTCCGAATAGAGTCACTATGGATTTTGTATCGGGACTGTCCCTAACTTCGAAAAAGAAAGATGCTAGCTGGGTTGTCGTTGATCGACTAACAAAATCTGCTCATTTCATACCAGTACATACGGATTACTCTCTGGATAGGTTAGCTAAATTGTACTTATCTGAAATCGTACGATTACATGGTGTACCACTGTCTATTATCTTCGATAGAGATCCGAGATTTACGTCAAGATTCTGGAAGAATTACAAGAAGCTCTTGGAACGAAATTGAATTTCAACACAGCTTTTCATCCCCAGACGGACGGTCAGTCCGAAAGAATTATGAGCAAAAGCTTTGATAAATCTTTAGTAGAATTCTGCATGGCTTAAAAAATTTCGAACACCTTTCACATTAGTTGGATGTGGAAGATGTTTAATCACCTTAAATTTTGCTTTATCTACTTCCATACCCTTTCCTGATATTTGGTGCCTTAGGACCAATCCCTCTTTTACAATAAAATGACATTTTTACCAATTGAACACTAGGTTAGTTCCTCGAATCATTTCAACACATTCTCATGATTACCCAAACATTTTTTATACGAGTTTCCATAAACTGAAAATCATCTATGAAAACGTCCAGACCTTCTTTCAACATATCAACAAAGATAGCAGTCATGCATCTCATGAAAGTTGTTGGAGCATTGCATAATCCGAAAGGCATTCTTTTAAAGGCATATGTGCCAAAAGAGCATGTGAAAATAGTTGTCTCTTGGTCATCGAGGTGAATTGGAATTTGATGATACCCAAAATACCCATCAAGCAAACAGTAATAGTCTTTTCCTGCTATCCAGCATTTGGTCAGAAGGGTAATGGGAAGTGGCTTTTTTTTGTTGCATCGTTCAATTTCCTATAATCAATAGATACCCTCCAAACAGTAACTATTCGCATTGGAATAAATTCATTCTTATCGTTCTCAACTACAATTAGGCATCCTTTCTTTGGAACGCACTGGGTCTAGCTAACCCATTCACTATCGAAGATAGCATAAACAATACATGCGCCTAACCATTTGATCAATTCCCTTTTTACCACTTTCTTCATGGCTGGATTAAGTCTCCACTGAGCATCTACTACATGTTTTTTTTTCTTTCCTCTAATTTGATCTTGTGTTGGCACAATACAGGATTGCTTTTTTTGATATCAACAATGGTCCATCCTATCGCTTTTTTATGCATCCTCAGGACATTCAGTAGAGCTTCTTCTTATTTTTCATCTAAGCAAGCAATAACAATTACTCGTAACGTATTTTGTTCTCCCAAATATCATACTTTAAATGCTTGGGTAATGGCTTTAATTTTCAGGGGGTTTGATGATAGATGGTACCATTTTTACCAAATTTGGTGTAATTTTTTCTGGCTGTTCCTTACTTTGTCTTCACCAATCCTGTTGGGATACCATATAATTTTTCTCTTCCTCTGTATTATCCCCTTCTTCCTCTATTTCAATGCCTATTAATTTTTACGTGTTGGACTCTAATTGGTTAAATTTTTTTTTACTTCCTACAGCTTCCAATTCTAGGTTTTTTGTTTCATGACATTCATGCCAAGCAAATTCATTAACGCTGAATTTTTCAAAAATTTCTATTACCTCTTCCTGAGTTTTCGTCCAAATACTTCAGCCAGTCATAATATCAATTTTTTTTTTTATTTTGACTATCCAAGATGTAATAGAAATGTTGAATCTAAATCACAAAATGTATGCCTCCGCTTAGTATAGATCTAAGGATTATTTTGAATCTATCCTATGTTTGCCTTAAGGTTTTAGTAATACCTTGCTGAAAATAAAATAATTGTATATAGCTACTTGATACCTTAGTCATTAGCAATGCTCGACAAAGAAATAGTTGGACAAAATCAACTCAGGTAGTAATAGTGTCTAGAGGGATTATTTCTAACCATAATTTTTTATTCCCCCTAGCGCAAACGAAATTGACAACAATTTGATAGTCTCTGGTAGAACTCCTACATAGCTGACAGTGCTGCATATATGGTCAAATTTCTTTAGGAATGCTATGGGATCTTCATTAGTGAAATCAAAAAATCTAATATTACAAGTAATCCAGGTTAATAAAGTCTGGTTTAGTTCAAAATGTGTATTGTGAATAATAGGTCGAGATATGCTAGGTCGCATCCAAGTTGTATCGAATAATGTACCTAAGAGTTGCATATTGTTAATGTGATATACTGTTAGAATAAACCGTATCTACAATTTAACAATTTCCTCATTAGGCTTTAAATGAAAAAAATTAAAATTAGTCTAGTGACATTGCCTTCCCGGTAATGGCGCCAACAACTTGACTGCCTCCGTACGCACTAATGTCCAGAGTGTGAATACTGCAATAAAATTGAGAGTTATAAGGTGATATCCACAAGTATACGAGACGAGTTGTAATATAGATTGTACAATGAAGTAGACAAGTTCTCTGAAGATCGTACCCAAGTGAGGCGAGTACTAAATAAATCTTAACCTAAACAATTAAAGATCTAATTAATGCCTGAAGTTAGTTATAGTACAAAAGTAAAATAAGAGATAATTTTAAGGTTTCTTAAATAAAAATAAAATAACATAAAAGAATTGAATTTTAACAGATATAAAGAATAAATTGAATCGAATCTGAAGATGGGTGATTAGCTCGCTTCAACAATCCCAACCAACTACCGTCTCGAGTTCCTCGTCAATCAACAAGTCACTATCCTAGCAGGATCTTCCAATCTTCCACTAACATAACGAGTCAGTAAGGACTACTTATCTTTTGACCTCAGTCCAGACTAGCTTGGGGTAAAGGTATTCAAGAATGGGCAATAACAATTCTTGCTTAATTCCCACCTTGATGACTGCCCATGGTTGTCAGGCCTAGGGCTTGTTTCACGTTCTTCTTTTCCCAAGCAATTGATCTGTTGAGTAACCTTAGAAAATAGTTAATAGATCATGCTTCCACTCGCTAATCCCTCATTAAAGAATTAGTTCCTAATAACTTTCATAAATAACATGGAATAGATGAAAAAAGTAACCATAGAGAATGGATTGAAATGGAGAGTTTAAGAAAAGCCTGATTGATATTGATAATAAGCACGAATCCACACAGTTGATATCCTTTATAAATAAGAAATCTTGAAGGAGACAAATAAAAAAAAAACTAAAATTATGAAAACCTAAAAAAAGCAAGAAAAGAAAACTTAAACCTAAAGAGTTAATCTAAGATAATGGAATGTCTCCAATGTGTCCCAAAGGGGCCTATTTATAGTCGTCATCCTTAACCCTAGGTTAGCTAAAGTTCCTGAGCATTAAGTTCGATTGTGTAGACCAAAACGCCCATTCTTTGTGTTTTATTCCCATCACAGAGTCGATGTCGTGACACACTAGTACCTGTGTCGTGACATAACTGCCAGTCTACTCCTATGCAGCTATCTTTAGGGGCATGTCACGACACCCTCAACTTGTGTCACGACATTGAAGGCAGTTTCTCACTTTCTCTGTTCTTCTCTCTATGTTGTGACATCGGATCTCCCATGTTATGCCATAAAATCTAGTATTGACCTGAAATGCATTCTAATGGTCTCCTGCACACTCACGAAGTATTTTAGCTCTCCCTTAGGCCTCATTCAACCCTTAAGGTTAATGAAAGACTCAATATGCACATTTTATTAAATGTAAATAAAACTAAAGGAACTTAATTAAAACATAACAAAAATGATTGTATTCAATCTCCTTAAATGTGAAAACTAGTTTAATTTGCTACATCGAATCACGATAGGTCAACCAACACATCTTTCAATACCCCTTTCGGATGTACTGAAGACTTGCCATTCAACTATAATGTTATTTGAGTCATTTTAGATCCCCCAACCTGATTTTTTCAAAAATAGATAGGGGCATTAAATTAATAGTAGCTCCTAGGTCACATAGAGCTCTATTAAAATGAATGCTCGCTATCTCTATGGGAATCGTAAAACTTCTAGGGTCTTTTAATTTTTAAGGAACCTATCTTGAAATAATAAGACTATAGGAGGCACTTAAATTAACTTGTTCTCCTACCATAATTTTCTTACGCTTACACATAGTTTCCTTTAAAATATTGGCGTACTAAGGGACTTTCTCAGTTAACTCAATGAAAGGCAGGTTTATGTTTAATGTATTGAACTTGAGGAAACTGAGACACTCATCTTCATCCCACTTTTACTTTTCTTCTAGTCTTGAAGGGAATGAGACTTTTGTAACGACAACATTTTTAGCTTTTTCTTTCTCTAGCTCCTAAGTCGGCGTGATTACCTCGTTTAATTCTGGTTCATCTTCAGGCTCTAGGGATTTTTTTGGAGGATCATCAGCATTCTCCATATTTACCTCTAAAAAATGATTTTCTAGACTACTCATTACTTTTCCCGATCAAAGCACTATTGCTTTCACATGCTCCTTACCTTCCTTCTAGGGATTATTTTCTATATTTCTAGGGATTCCTATCCAATTTGCCTTTTGATGTCACCCATCATGCTCATTAATTGGCTCATTTGATCTTCAAGTTTAGTCAACTTTCTTGTTGAGTTAGTGCACTCAGACTGCACCTGCTTTACATCCATTCTCATTAACTGCATCTCTCCCTCAGTTCAATTCAAACGTTAACCACTTGCAGTATGGTCACTTGGGTTTTCCTTTTCCTGAGGTTTTTACAAATTAGGAGGTTGATAATTAGTGTTTTTTGTTGATTTGAAGTATTAGCTCATTGGTTTCCTCCCCATCTCAGTTTTGGGTGATCTCTCCAACTGGGATTGTATGTATTTGAATAAGGGTTTCTACCCATTTTTTCGATATAATTCACATATTCAGTACGATTGTTAATATAGTGAAAGAGCAATTTGTCTTTTCCATACATAAATGGTTTATTAGCAGATTTGATATGGTTAAGTCTATCCACTAGTTGTTGATACTTGTCATCCTCTTCCTATATGTGAATCTTTCATTGGGCCACTTACAGGAGTTCAATACCATGTTTTCAATTTTTCATATACATCCCCTTACATTCTATTCATGAGGGCTCATCCTACTACTCCATCCAATCCTGATCTTGCATTCGCATTCAACCCATTATAAAACACTTGTAGTCGCATCCACTCAGGGAATCCGTGGTGCGGGCACTTTTGAATCAACGTTTTGAAGCACTCCCATGCCTCGTGGAAATTCCCCCCCCCCCATCTATCTAAAGAGTACAATCTCTCTTCTTAGTTGAGCTGCTTTGCTAATAGGGAAGAACTTTTGCAAGAACTTTCGAGCTAGCTCATCCCATGTCGTGATAGACCCTGCTGCCTGCGCGTCTAAACAAGAAAATACATTATCAATCAAAGAAAAGGGGAACAATCAAAGATGAAAAGTGTCATCAGTAACCCTTTTTACTTAAAAATATCACAAAGTTGGAGAAAACATTTTAAGTGTTGATTTGGATCCTCTGTTATTGTGCCCTTAAACTATAGATTATTTTGAATCATATGAATCATCATTGGTTTAATCTCAAAATTATTTGTTGTAATAGTAGGCCTTATTTTACTTTCCTTAACCATGTCTAGACTTGGAAATGCATAATCCTTTAGGGTTCTCTCATTACAAGTCATGTGTAAGTTCGCGGGTAGCTGTGGGGGTGCTAGTGGATCTCTTATGACATTATCGTTAGCGTCGTCTAATAGAAGATTTTCGAGCGGTATGTTGCCTTTAGGAAGTGGTGGAGGATCTTACATCTAATGCTGCTACTGTTGCTGTTGACGATTTCTTCGGATTATTGTCTCTGGATCTTTAACTGCTATAATAGGTGTTCCCCTAGTACAAGTCATATACTAAACCCAGAAAGAGAATATTAATAACAATAAAGAAATACAATCGTATCTATCACCCAAGCATTTCCTAACTATACTTATTGAGCACAAAAATAAAAATCAAACAAGTGATATTGCCTCCTTAGCAATAGCGCCAACAACATGACCGGCTCTAAATGTACTAACGACTAGAGTGTGAAAATTGCATCAAAAAAGATAGATATATTGGGTGGTATCTACAATTATATGAGTCCAGTTGTAATATAGTTACAACAGAGTAGGTGATTACTCCAAGTATCATACCCAAGAAAGGTGAGTGTTATATCAATATTAACCTAAACACTGAAATGTCTAATTAGTACTTTAATTTAGTTATAGTTTGATGGTAAAATAAAAGAGAGTTTTTAAGATTTTTTAAAATAATAAAATAAACTAACATAAAGAAATAAAATTCAAAACATCAAAGAATAGGATAAACCAAATCTGTTTATTTGTGATTAGCTCGCTCTAGTATTACCCATCAACTGTCGTTTTGGGTTCCTCGTCAATCAACTAGTCGTTATCCCAGCAGGATATTCTAATCTTCCACTTGAATAACGAGTCAAAAAGAACGACTTATCTTTTGACCTCACAATCCAGAGTAGTTTGTGGTGAAGGTGTTTACAGATAGGCCATACCAATTTTCTGTTAATTTTCACCATGATTACTTTCGAAGGTAGTCAGACATAAGGTTTTAAGCTCTTCCTTTTCCAAACTGATGATCCATTGAGTAACCCTACAAAATAGTTAATGGATCATAACTCCACTCGCTAATCGCCATAGAAGGATTAGTTTCTCATGGTTTTCTTAAACAATATGGAATTGATGTAAAGAGAAAACATTATAAATGAATTGAACTATAGAGTTTAAGAAAATGGCTAAATTATTTTAAGAATAAATCGAATCCATGGAGTTTGATTGTCTCTACAAATCAGATCTCTCGAGATAAACTAGAACAACTTGAAAATAAATCTAAAACCTAAAAAATAAGAAAAGCTAAACTAAAATTAAAAGCAAAAAACTAAGCTAAGTAATTGGGTGTCTTTTACAGGTTAAAAATGAGCCTATTTATAGATCTCAGGTGGCCGTCATCCTTAACCCTACGTTAGCTGATGTTTTTGAGCATTAAGTTTTATTGTACAAACCAAAACGCTCCCTTGCTCATGTTATTTGCCGTCCAGAGTCACGACATAGGAGTCAGTATACTACTCTTTGTGATATCTTTAGGGGTATGTCAGTGTTGCGACATCAAGGGCAGTTTTGTAATTTCTTTATTATGCTCCCTATGTTGCGACATTGAGAATTCCATGACATATCAACCAATATCTATTTAGTACACCATCTCATGGCCTTCTGCACACTTATACAGTTTATTAGCTTACCCTTAGGTCTCATTCGGCCCCTGAGGTCAATAAAAGACTCAATTTGTACATTTTATTGAATTTAACAAAACTTACTAAAACATAATAAGATCCTAATGATAATACTTGATTTCAAGCTCATAAAGTGTGAAAACTAGTTTAATATGCTACACCAATTTATGATAGATCAACCAGTATTCGGTACCTTATCTATTTGACTCTGGCTTTTACTTACATTAAAGTGTACGAGTCACGCATACAAAGTCTGTCGTCCACTCATGATTTAGGTATGCTAAACTATGAGTGTCACAAGTGAATAAGTCCATAAACATATTCAGGATCTATTCTGGTTGGGTCTAGTATGATGTAATGTCAGTCCAGTTAGTCACATCTATGTCTCTATCTTCTAGGAGTCGTCCACTCCGATGCCCAAGAAAATGCATCTCCCCAATTTGACTTGATAGACCACATATTAGTCTATCAATCGGTTTGCTTATTTTTATTAGAATAAGGACATGTTTAGGTTTGTTTACTTATATAAGCTATCTTTTAGTATTACGATCTGACCACGTAATATCGTTTAGGATCAGTTAAACATTAGACAACCAATGAGCAACATTTTTTTCCATTTTGCTTTCCCTACAAAAACCATGTGAGGAAAATTATATAAAGTATATTAATATAATTAATGAATTAGTTTTATTAAATGATCTATTCAAAAAATTACAAGTGTACTTAGATGAAAATACTACACTTAGGGCACCAGATCCAATATCTTCCACATCAGCTTGTCATCATGAATTGAGATTTTAAGCCCAAAAACAAAATTGGTCCCTTCTTATTCATCCTCACCCCGTATTGAACTCCAAACTCCGTCTTGGATCTTTAACTTTTTTTCTCGAATAAGTTGAGTTTTGACTTTAATTACTTGGACTTGGATATCATGATTGGGTCTTGAGAGAAACAAAGCCCATCATATCCATGAGCATAAAATTGGGCCTTGGGACTCATATCATTGGCCTAATTTGTTAATAAAACCCATAAAAAGGCTTGTTTGATTCAATTAAATATAACTACTGTACAATTTGTAAAACTATGAAACGAACATAAAAATTCTAGATAACAAGCTCCTTAAGTATCACAAGGAACCTAATTTCCCATATTAAATTATGGCAGATTAGTTGTATACCCAACGTACCATCTTTCTACTCTATTATCAATTGAATACAGGCTGTCAATAATTGAAGTATACAAGTCACACACCCATACTTTGTCACTTACTCAAGATTAAGGTCAGTCACACTATGAACGTCAAAACTAAATAAATCCATAAAAGGATCTAGGATCTATTCTACTTCGGTCTTCCTTGATGTACTATCAATCCAGTCAGTCACATCTATGTCACTATCTTCTTGGAGTCATCCGTTCTGATACCTTAGACAAGGTATCTCCTCATTTGGACTTGATAGATGTCATATGAGTTTTTTGATTGATTTGCTAAATTTCAATTAGACTAAGTATGTGTTTAGACTATCTACTGATATAAGTTATATTCCCATGTTACGATCCGGTCACATAATGCTGCTTAATATGTAAATCCATATACCCGACTCGATTTATTGGATCCGAATATAGGGTGTCACGATGCTTACATACTTAACATACATTTTGTTTTAAATTGGCAAAAACCCTTCTCAACACATTTTTTATTTATTTATTTTTATCTTAAGTCATGGATTCTAAAGGTAACCATTTATTTTATTACAATTAATTCTCAATGATACAACTTAACACTTTTGTAATGCTATCAACCCAACCTGATTCACAGGGTCCGAATCTTGGGTGTTACCACATAAATCGCTTAACAAAATTTAATAAAATAGTTAAGAATTTCCCTAAGTTAATAAATTTTTGTTTACTTTATTTAAAAACTCCATATAAAAGAACAAAAGAAAGTAATTAATTAAAAATATACATATTGCTTCGAACTTGTTCCAATTTATTATAACATATGGTTTGCAACACACAGTCTCTTAGGGTGTATCCCTTATAAATGCCAATATTTCCAGAACACCCATTATATGCATGGTATCCCCGTTTGTAGCATCTCTAGCATTGTCTCTTCTAGCCCTCTCACTTAATAGCAATACTTGAAATATAAACATATCACTAGTAAGTTCGTAGGAACTTAGTGAGTCTAGACTATAATATACCTTTTAACTTTTCTTGATAAATTCTTCATCTTGAATGTTTGAATCTCCCTATATATAGCTTTGGCAGATGCCTTCACACTGTCAGTTATATAATTTTGTACGTATACTCTACTTATCATTCATGCCATAAACTCATTCATCCAACTATTTGGCTGACTTTAGGTCTTGTCAGTCGATACTAACTTTTTCTTCTCTTTAGACAACTTTCAACAGTTACACTTGAACATATAATCGCAACCACTATTCTTAGCAGATACCACTTACTCTACATACTTTTAGCGGATACCCATACTGATCTTGCTAAGTCAAATCATAATTTAGACCATACCCCGATTCAACCCAATACATGCTCATATTGATGGAGAAGCCTCCAGATTATTCAAAAGAATTATGCACCTCCTTATTACAAAGCATAAGACATCCAGTATAACGAACAACTCAAATTCCATCAGAGCTATGAATAAGACATAATACTATGTAGATACAATGAATACCAGTTAGCATAGAGTTCTACCATAATAGCATTATAATTCAAATTGACAGACTTCTTTATTGAATACACCCATTTATTAAATGGTTTATGAACTTTTTGGGTTGTTATTTTGGACATTAGACATTGCACATTGCACATTAAACTTTTTATGGGCTATTTTTACATTTAAAATTATAAATTACCATGCATGCATGTTTGATGAACTTAAAATATTTTAAATTTTTGTAATTGGAATTATTATGATTTCTATTTTCTTTTAAATTTAATATATGATTTTCTAAGTATTTACAAAGTTTGCTGCCAAAGTTTTTATCAAAATCATTTTAAGACTTATTTAAAGATATTGAAAATTCTTTATTTCAACCTTTTAAAGTGATAACTTGATCAATAATGAAACTATTCAAATGTTGTAGTTTTCAAAAACCTAAACAAATTAGCATTTAAAATTTTAAGTTTTTCACAAAACTACTTAAACATAGATGCTTTTATCAAGTAATAGTTTTTAATGGGTTTTACTATGAATTCTGGAATTTGGTCGTAATGTCTAAGCCAGGTTTGGGGGGTTACACTCTTCCTTGACCATGGGCACTAGCTTGCACTTGAATAGGGGTCACAGTCTGAGCTTGCGATCCCTCCTAACATACTAGGCAATATTTAATCAAGTGATCTCAGGAACCACACTTGAAATAACCCCCAATCACTTTACACCAATCACTAGGATGTCTTTGCTTACAATGCTCACAAAATGGCCAGCTTGCAGACTTGTGCGAACCTTGCTTTCCATCTTAGTTGTTGTTCTATTTTTGTGCATGGTCTGATCTGCAACTTTGCTTGACATTCCTTCCTGGATTCTGCAAGTCACGATCTCCTTTGGACACTCACCCAGACACTATCTTCCCTTCTCCAGCATCAGTTCGCAGAGCTGACTGCCTCTAGATGTACCAACGTCCATAGTAGAAATCCTACACAAAAGATGTGGAAAATGATATCTGCAAGTATAAGGGTCAGGTTATAATATCGTTTACAATGGAGTATGTGAGTACTCCGAGGATCGTACCCAATGGAGGCAAGCACTAAATTAATTTTACTTAAACATAAATAGATCTAATCAATACTTTAATAAATTTATAGTACGAAGAATCAAAAGAAGAATTTTTGATAAAGTGTACTAATAATTAAGAACGATAAAATTAAACAAATAGAAGGCAAAAAGTAAATAAAGAAATATGTATCAAATTTGGGCATGGGTGATAAGGTCGCTTTGATAATTCTAATCAACTATCGTCTCAGGCTTTCTTGTTCAATCAACTAGTCAATATCCTAGTATGATTTCCAATACGTCCACTGAAATACTGAGTTGGCATGGGCTACTTATCTTCTGACCTTACAGTCCAGACTGGTTCAGGGTTAACGCGTTCACGGATAGGCAATACTAAATTTGGGTTAATTCCCACCTTGATGACTTCCTAGGGTGCTCAAGCCTAGGGTTTAGATTCTTCCTATCCTGAACAGTTGATCCATTCAGAAATCCCTACAAAACAGTTCATTATTCAAACCTCCACTCGCTAATCCCCCACAGGAGGATTAGTTTCTCATGGATCTAAAAAATGAACTTGAATAAACAGATAAACATAAAGGAAGATTTCAAGAATAGAATTTAGAAGAAGCCTGATTGTATTAAATTTAAGCATAGAATACTTACAGAGTTTGAGAATAATTTCAAAATCTGGTCTCTTCCTAGAAAGTAAATGACAAGAATAAAACAAAGTTTAAAACCTAAAAGAAAAGAACAACTAAAGTCTAAAACTAAAGAGAAAATTATTCAATAGTAATAGGTGTCCATAACATGTGTTAGCTGAGCCTATTTATAGACTTAAGATGGTCGTCATCCTTAACCCTCGGTCAGCTGATGTTCTCGAGCTTAAAATTGGATTGTGCAAACCAAAATGCCCCTGGCTTGTATTAATTCCCTATGTAGAGGCGATGTCGCGACACACCAGATTCTGTGTCACGACATCAAAGGTAGTATGCTTAGCTTTAGGGTGTCTTTAGAGGTATGTCATGGCATCCTCACCTATTTATAGACTTAGGATGGTCGCCGTCCTTAACCCTTAGTCAGCTGACATTCTCGAGCTTAAAATTGGATTGTGTGAACCAAAATGCCCCTGGGTTGTATTAAATTCTCATGCAAAGCTGTGTCGTAACATCAAAGGCATATGCTTAGCTTCAGGGTGTCTTTAGAGGTATGTCGCAACACCCTCAAGCTATGTCGCAACATTGAAGGCAGTTTGGACTTTTCTTATGCTACTCCCTATGTTACAACAACACATGCTCTGTGTTACAACCTAGCGACTAGTATTGAGTTAAATGCATCTACTAATGGTCTCCTGCACACTCAAACAATATATTAGCTCTTTCTTAGGCCTCATTCGGCCCCTAAGGTCAATAAAAGACTCGAATAACACAATTTATTACACTTAACTAAACTTGCTTAAATGTAACTAAAACATAGCTAAAATGCTTATGTTCAAGTTTCCAAAGTGCGAAAATAAGTTTAATCTACTACACTAAATTATGACAAATCGAACTACCCCACTCTTAAGTCATTGCTTGTCCTCAAGCAACGCAAACAAAAACAAGAAATGAAAAGACAAACTTTGAGCAAGTATGGTACAAGTGTTATATTTGGAGCACATAAGTAGGCATTTTATATTCACATATAATCTTGACATGAGATATAACTGACTTACCACTTTTGATATTAAACATCTAAGTTCAGTATATTACAAAACATACAAGCATTATGGTTCTTGATTTTTTTTATTCATGAAAACTATCTATAAAAATAATTATATAGAATAGTTTCGACCTTCTCACCTGATAATGAGAGAATGAAATTCGGATAAATACCAATACCTATTATTGGTAGAAAGATAGAGATCAAAACAAATAACTCTCGTGGTCCAGAATAAAAAAAATAAGAACTTGGAGCATTAGATAGCTTGTATCCATAGAACATTTGACGTGACATAGATAATGAATAAATAGGAGTTAATATCATTCCAATTGCCATTATGAAAGTAATTAGTATTTTGGCATTAAAAATATTTTTGGTAGTAATTATTCCAAAAAGACTATCAATTTCGTAACAAAACCACTCATGCCCGGTAATGCAAGAGAAGCCATGGAAAAGATCTTGAACATCGTAAATATTTTGGGAATCGAAACACCATTCCGCCCATTTCATCGAGGTAAACAAGACGCATTCTATCATAACTTGTTCTGCCAAGAAAAAGTGCAAAGACCGATAAAGCCATGAGATATTATTTGTAAAATAGCTCAGTTGAGTCCGTACGTTATGGAACCAATTCCTATAATTATGAAACCCATATGAGGTACGGAGGAATAGGCTATTTCTTTTTTTAAATTCGTTGACCAAGAGATGTTGAAGTCGCTTAAATTATTTGCATTGTACCCACTATTATCAACGGGGAGAAAATATGGAATGCATGGGGTAATAATTCCATATTGATCTGAACTAATCCATATGCTCTCATTTTTAATAAAATTCTAGCTAGAAGCATACAAGTCTTGTAATGGGCCTCCCTTGGGTATCCGGTAACCACGTATGTAAGGGTATAATCGGTGATTTGACAAAAAAGCAATAAAAATCCAATATAGAATATTATTTCCGGTCATGACAGGATATGATTGATTAGCTAATGTTTCAAAATTTAATGTTGGTTCATTAGAACCGTATAAACCAAGACCCAAAACTCCTATTAATAGAAAAACGGAACCCCCTGCGATGTACAAAATAAATTTTGTAGCCGAGTATAGACGTTTCTTTCCCCCCATAACTTATACAAGTAATTTGATTATCCTAACAGAATAGAAACAAACATAAATGCACGTATGGCCAGACATCTGGCTCAGGTTTTGTATGAAGGTTTATCAAGAAGTGTTTTCTGTCTTAAAAATAGGTACTAAAGATAAATAAAAGGGTTATCTTTTTGGATCTAGGTGTATCCCAAATAATGCCTCAAGTCATCTCTAGGTATCTTAATATTCACAACTCTAATCAACCAAACAACCACAAATTCAACAATTTATCATTCATACTAGCATGCGCATTTCCTTATATTCTCTATATCATTTGGTACATTCAATTGCTTTAATGCCTATTTACAATGTAATTTATAGAACTTACTAGTCTAATAAAAAAAATTAAAATCACCTATCCTCATGCCAAATTTATTGTAAATAAAAGCAACCTATGTACATGTTTCTAACCAATAAATTGTATTTCTACAAGTTCAAGCACATAAATGATAGAAAAAAAAAGTCAAAGAAAAGCATTAAAATTCAAAAACAAAATTATATGTTACCGCTCCCCACACTTTAGATAACATATTGTCCTCAATGCATAACCCCTATAAGGATAAGGAAAGAAGTTTCCCAATTGATCATGATAGTTTCATAGGCTATTGATTGGTGCTTCCTCCTTTGGTCGTTTAAAGCTCTAATTGTTGTGCCTCCTTCACATGGGGTTTCTATATAGAGAATTATAATAATACACAAAACAATTTATTAATCTTACTCTTAGAAAAATTAAATTAAAATCAACCAAAATTTGATACAATCTTTTAAAAAGAAAATTTTAACAAGGTTCAATCATCCTTCTCAAAATATGTCTCTTCATCACTTTCTTCTTCTTCATCCTTTCCTTCTTTTTCTTTTTCATGCAACTCTTCCTCCGATACAAGATGTGTCGGCCTAAACATGTCTAGCATATAATTAGGTACCCTAATATTGTTCTACTATGCAAACTCTTGAAAGATCGGGCCCAATTCCTACATCCAATGTATCATTCAATCTAGTTTTGGATGACTACTCCCTTCAACGTCTTGTTAAGCAGTTGATTTTGTTCTTTTCTAAGGCAAAGCTAGAGTTGTTGTTGCCTCCTATTGGTGTTTATTCCACTCTTTTATCTGTTTTTCCTAAATTTCAATGTATTGTGTGAATAGAGTGTTGTCGGTGATACTTCGTGATGGCTTCATTAATTGTTCTATGGATACCATTAGAACACCTTCTTTTTTGCATAAAACCGTCACTAAGTAGGGGAAGAAAACTCCCACTTTCTAGCCACTGACACATCTTTTCATATTTTGGTAAATCCACTTCCCGATGCATATTTTTTTTCTGCAAAATATAGTAAAGTAGAACCACTCGAAAGTTATTGACATTAGATACATTTAAAGTATGAACAACTCATATGCATAAAAATTGAATCCACATTTTAGCTTCAGGAAACAATATAGCTTGATGAAAGAAGGTTGAGATATTGGTATCTAGGCGATATTTACATTCGCCCCTTCCTTCAGCTACAAAGTGTATAATGTTATTGGAACGATAGAAATGTGCAAGTATACACAATCGCAACAAGTAATAAAGTGACAAGTAAATGTCGAGTTATGATATACACAGGGACTGTGAAAAGAATTATTTATGAAAGCAATTTAAAACACTTTGGTGAAGAAAAATATTTTGATTTTGAGAAAGTGATTAAAAACGAAAATTTAACTAAGTAAAATAAAATAAAATAAAACTAAAAGTTCCAATGCACGATTTCAAAAGATGATTTTAATCAAGATGACATAATTGTGTTAGATTAATTACATTTCTTAACTTAGAATTACTAAACTCATGTTCATGTTGTTACGAATAAATTCACGGTAATTTGGTAATTTACTAACTACTGCTCATACATACTTATTAAATTAACTAATCTCTTGAACATTTTCCAATGTCAATACAAACAATTAATCAATCTTCATAAGCACATAAAAGATTAAGTGAGGTAACAATGTATCCCTATCTTGAATCAATTTAATCACAATAATCTTGCAAGTTATGTAAGGCTAATGTATCGTCTAATATCGTTGCTAATTTAACCCTCAGCTACCTTAGAAGATTAAACCTGCACTAATTGAGTATTGTGTCAATCAATTACAATTTCAACATGATTAAATAATTAATTAGTTACCTTACAATTATAATGCAAGAATAGCTTAATCATGATTTTACTTAATCAAACAACTTACCAAGGCCTATAACAACACAAACACAATTTTTAATAACTTAAGTTCACGAAATGCAATCAACCTAACGCAAATTAAATTTAATCCATATTAATTAAATTAAACATGTCAACATAACAAGTATCATAAACATGTTCATAAAAACAATAATAAAATTAAAGGATAAGAAACTAGAATCAAATATGGTGTTTCTTCGAAGCTTAACTATTTTGCTCCACTCCTCTTTCTCAGCTTATTATTGTTGAATTGAGGCTTCTAAGAGCACTTGAATGCTACTTTCAACGGTGGTTGAAGGGATTTTTTCCAAGAAGGGAAATCGATAAGGGAATGAAAGGGAAAAAGAAGAACAAAGGAAGGGGTTTTGAATAGAGAAAGTGAGAGAGAAGTGAAGAATGAAAGAATGAGATGTGTGATAGATGTGTTTGGAATGAGCAGCCTAGGGGGTATTTATAGGTTGACCAGCTGCTAAAAATAGCAAAAATCAGCAGCCATAGACTCCCCCAATGGCCGGCCACACATGTGGCAAGTTTAAAGGTTTCAAACATGTTATTTTTAGGTAGGGGCAAATCTAAAAAAGCTTAATAAGTGGAGCGATTTGAATGCAAATTCAAGGAGACTTCAAGGGATATTTTGCAAGCCAAATAATCAGCTAAACAAGCTGATTGGGTCAGCATGTCTGATGATTTTGGGCAGCCCATTGCTCTGTTGGATCGATTTTCTCGGTTTAGCACAACTGAACCTCTTTTAATAATTTAATTAATAATAATCATTTAACACAAAATAAATTGAATTAAAATTAAAATTAATCATATTATGAATTAATATTCATAATTTGGACCGTCTTAGGCTGAAAAATTAATTTGCCTCGATGCTTTAAAATCGCTTCTCAGTTTTGTCCTTCTAGCAATGTCTACCAAGCTAATAATTTATTATCAAATTAATTAAAATAAATCAAAATTTATTATCAAATTAATTAAAATTAAATATGCTAATAATTTAAGTACAATTTAATTATTTTATAATTATTATATATTTTTTGACAAGAATTACTACGAAATTGCATGAATTTGAGTTAAAAACGGCATGAAAAAGTGTGTCTATTTTCGTGTTTCTAGTTATCCACAGCTATGTCTCAAAAATACTCTGAATTAGTTTCATCAATAAAATCTTTTTCATAGTATGGGGCATTATAAAACTCACAAATAATTCTAGGGGTTACTCACCCTTCTTTCCTTGGCACAGGTACCGTTTCCCACATATGGCCTTCAGCGTTTTTAGACTATTGGTCCCGTAATGATGCATAAAAGTCTTGAACAACAGGAACCATAGCACTATCTTTGGGATCATCCAAAAATGCTAACTCCTATAATATTTAACCTTCCTTACAAAGAATCATAGACAGATCAAATCCTGTCTCTTGGATAAAGGTTTTCCCTTGAAGTTCAACAAAATATTTTTCAATATTTAGATTTGGAAAATTAGAAGGGTTTGGAACCATTTATGATACCATTTCATTAGTTCGTCTAAATTTTCTAGGATGCATGATGTTTATTTTTACTAACTAATGAAATATCAGCAAATGAGTTTAATGGAACAGTTAAAGTTGAGTTAGCAACCCTTAACCTTGTATGAATCATTAGATTCCTTATCACGTTAGTTTATTTGTCATTCCTTGAGATGTTTCCATCCTTTCCTGCACCGAGTAAGATTGAAAGAAGAAATTTTTCCAAGTAAATCAAAAAGAAAAAGGGGAAAGTGAGTTTTAGGGTTTAAGGGGTTTGAGAGGTTTTGGGAAATTACGTGGGTTAAAAGATGTCTAAGGGTATAATATGAATTTAGGTTATAAAATAGATGTTTTGAGGGTTAAAAATTAGGTAAAGGGGTTTAAGTTCCGTGTCGTGACACACTCTAGACTTTTGGATTTCCAGGTATACTGGCTTCGGTGTCGCAAAACTTAAAGTTCGCTTCGTAACATTGAAATAATTTCTTAATTTCATTAAAGCTGCCCTTGGTGTAGCGGCATGGGATTCCTGTGCTGCGACACTGTCTCTATTTTCACTCAAAATTTAATTATTGCTATCGAATTCATCTTACAGTATCATTAGTTCACAAATGGATGAATTTTTTGAGTTCTATCAGTATTAGTCCATCGTTTGTTGTGCCATTCCACCTTTGCCTACTTATCCCCTTCCTTAAACCTATTTTTTTCAACCTGCATGCATTAAAGGAAGTATATCCCTTGACTTGGGATATTAGAAACAGATAATTCCTTGAACTGCTCCCCTAACTTCCTCCTACTTTCCTCACTCAGTTGATGACCACATTTAAAAATTCCAGTCTCACCAATGATTTTCATGGTTAATTCATTCTTTTCTAAACCAATGGTGGACCTAAAGGCGATTACAAAAGGTCTATCTTGTAAGATCGGTATCTCTCGATCTTCTTCAAAATCTAGAACCACAAAATCTACTAGGATGATAAATCTACGTACTTTGACTAACACATTTTCCAGTACACCTTTTTAATGTACTAAAAATCTATCAGCCAACTGTAGTTTTATCTGAGTATTTTTTAGATCCCCTAACCTGAGTTTTTCAAAAATAGATAGAGGCATTAAATTAATACTAGCTCTTAGGTCACATAGAGCTCTATTAAAATGAATGCTTCTTATATCTATAGGAATAGTAAAACTTCATGGGTCTTTCAATTTTTGGGGAACCTATCTTGAAATAATAGCACTACAGGAAGCGCTTATATTAACTTGTTCACTTACCTTAATTTTCCTACTCCTAGACATAATTTCCCTTAAAAACTTAGCGTACTTAGAAACTTTCTTAATTAATTTGATTAAGGGTAGGTTAACGTTTAATGTTCTGAACAAGCTCAAAAAAATTACAAACTCATCTTCATTTCACTTTTATTTTTCTTCTAGTCTTGACGAGAATGCGATCTTTGCAACGACAGAATCTTTAGTTATTTCTTTTTTTAGCTCAGCTGGCAGTGCAATTACTTCCTCTGACACCCGTTCATTTTCAGCCTCTAAGGGTCTTTCTTGAAGATCATCAGTATTCTCCATATTTACCTCTTGAGCAGGGTTTTCTAGGGTACTTAGTTTTTCCTGATCAAAGCACTGTTTCTTTCACGTGCTCCTTCCCTTCCATACGAGGATTATTTTTTGTATTACTGGGAATACTTGTGCCAATTTTCCTTTTGATGTCATGTAACAGTCTGGTTTCGACCCTAGTCGGAATAGTGGTTTCGAGACCACAAATTCGAGTCTGAAAAATATTTTAATATTATTTTTTGTGTTTGTGATATGTGAATTTACATCTATGAAATTTCTGCGATTTAATTTGTCAGTTTCTGTGCCTAATTATGGAAAAGGATTAAATCACGTAAAGTGTAAAAGTTGAGTGCTAGATGCTAAAGCACCTATTTGGTTTGGCTTTTAAAATAAAGGTCCTTGCATGTCAAACTGACCATTTATCTTAGTGGTGGACAAACATGGACACATAGTTGGTAAGTTTAATGTTTATTATTCAAGGGCAAAATGGGAAATAGTAAAATAATTAGTGATATAATAAAATAAAACATGTTAATGGATGAAATGTTCATCCACACTTGCCGAAATTCAAAGAGAAAGAAAAGAAATAAAAGCATTTAGGTTCGGTTAGATTAAAGCTCAATTACGGTATGGATTTTCGTCCATTTTTGATAATTTCTACGTTTCTGTTATCATTGCTTAGTGTTCTTCAAAGCCCATGTCTGAATTTCTATTTCTGTTAAAGATTTCATGAAATTCCATTGTTGATATCATGAGTTTTGTAATGTTTTTGAATGAATTATGAAGGCTTGGTAGATGGTTCATAAGTTTTGTCTTTGAGTTTTTGATGAAATCGAGCTATTTAGACTAAATTGTGAAAATGAGATTTTGAAGGACTATATTGTGAATTAAATATGTTATTTGGGTTGGTATGGAAGTCATGTATATTCGGCCAAGCTATAGTCTTGGTGAATTTTACATATTTGTGATTTTGTGAAAAATAGACTAATTTATCAAAGTGTGAAAATGTAAGGGCTAAAATGCAAAGTGCCCTAAATATGTGTATATGGATTATATTGAATGAAATGAATGATTGAATGGTTGAATTTGTACTGTATTAGATCAAGAACAACGAAAATCAGACTTAGATCGGGGGAAGCCCAAAATAGTTGAATAGTCGACTCGTTTTATCCGAAATCCGTCCGAGGTAAATCAAATTACAATTTCGTGTTAGTTGAAATAAATTCTGCACATATAAACTGTAATCTATATTGGATGGCCTTGAGTGCCTGATGAATATCTTTGGAGTAAAGTATGATAATATGTTAATATCTAAAAAGCTCTGTATGTTTCTAAGCAAAGTTGACATCTGTGAGACATCGTGTAAGACGGTGTCTGGGACACAGGCCTCGATTGAGATTTACGTATAAAACCATGTCTGGGACATCGGTATCATATCTCATTTCGTGTAAGACCCTGTCTAGGATAGAGGCATCAATATTGAATTAAATGTAAGACCACGTCCGGGACGTCGGCATTGTACTTGTTTATGAGCATCTGTATCGTTTCTGACCCGTCTGATGGTAGCGTACGAAATTTGAAGTTGAGTATATGAAATATTTAACCTATGCAGGTATGTTTGTATCGTACTAAGTTTCTAAATATGAAAAATTCTATTTCTGTGAAATATGTATGGAATTGAAGCATGACATATATGCAAACAAAGGAGCATGGTTAAGTTCATGAATTATTCTATGAAATGGTTATGAATCTATATGGTTGAATTGTACTTATATGATTTAGTAGCTAGACCAATTGTATTTGGCTTACTAAGCTCTTTGTAGCTTACTCTGTGTGTTTACTGTCTGTTTTACAGTTACCGTAGCTACTGAAGGCTCGGGAATAGTCGAGGATTGTCACCATACTATCGATCTCATTTTGGTACTTTTGAAAGTGTACATATTTTAAAGTACGACATGTATAGGCTAGAAGGTCTATGTATATAAATTTTATTGTGTATATATTATGCCATGGGAGTTGGCTAACAAATGATAAGTTTATGTATAGTTTTGGTGTATGCTTGTAATGTGCTAAGTTCTAATGTGTTTTGGTTACTCTTAAGTATGGAACTGGTTGGAAATTTTGGTATGAATGTTGTATTTTATTGCTTGTAGGATTGGACCCAAAAATGGGTGGCAAATTGGCTTAAATCAATCTTGCATGGGGCCACATGGTCATGGGACACGGGCGTGTCATGTGGCCGTGGGCTGAAGTCAGAAGCTGGCCAAGTATCACACGGCCATAGCACATGGGCGTGCCTATTGGCTGTGGGTGAAAGTCAGTATGGTTACCCTGTTTTAGAGCGGCTGGTTCACATGGGTGTGTCTGATGCCCATGTGAGGCACACGGCCTAGTTACACAGGCGTGTGACCTCAACAGAATTGAAAAATTTTCTATGTTCTGAATTTTATGAATTTTTTCGGTTTAGCTCTAACTGTTCTTAAACGTATTTTTTAGGTCTCGTAGACCATCTTATGAGATGATTGCTTATGAAATGATATTAAATAATATCTGTGATTCTGAATTGGTCTGAAATGTTCTGTCTGTCTGGTAATGCCTTGTAACCCTAATTCAATGTCGGTTACGGGTTAGCGGTGTTACATTTTATTGGTATCAAAGCAATTGTTTAGTCGATTCTAGGACTACCATAATGTATGTGAGTCTAGCTATACATGTCATATATCTGAATCTGTGATAATGTGATGACTCCTGACATTGAAATGTGCTTTTATATGGAAAATGGATCCCAATAGAGCTGTAGCTAACGATGTAGAAAGCAATACGCCTGCTTCCGCGCAGGGGACGGTGCAAAATTGATTCACAACCGGCTATGAGTAGCCATGATAGCGAGGCTAAGCAAGCCTTCTATCAGATGATGGATGAATGGTTCACTCAATACATTAGAACTAATCCAACTGTACGACAACCTCCACCCCTGGTTAATCCTTCTCAAACTCTTGATATGCCACGAGTGAATCTGGTATAGTTGAGTAGACCACCTGTTGATAAGATTAGAAAGTATGGAGCTGAAGAGTTTCAAGCTACAACGAATGATGATGCTGAAACAGCCGAAATCTGGTTGGAAAATACAATAAGAGTGTTTGATGAAATGTCTCTAAATCCTGAGGAATGTGTGAAATGTGCCGTTTCACTTCTGAAAGATACAGCGTACCATTGGTGGAAAACCTTAATATCTGTGGTTCTGAGAGAACGAGTTACTTGGGATTTCTTCCAAACTGAATTTCGAAAGAAATATATCAGTCAGAGATTCATTGATCAGAAACATAAAGATTTTCTCGAGCTTAAAAAGGATCTTATGTTTGTTACTAAATACGAACGTGAATTTGTGAAATTGAGCCAGTATGCCCGTGAATGTGTATCGAATGAAGCAATAATGTGAAAAAGGTCTGAAGATGGACTAAACGAAGATATATGTCTGTTAGTTGGGATTTTGGAGATTAAAGAAATGGTACTGCTTGTTGAACGAGCATGTAAAGTTGAAGAATTAATTAAAAAGAAAAGAAAAGTTGATTCTAAAGCTAGAGATGCTAGAAAGAGATCTTCGAGTAGATCATTTCAGTCTATGTCAAAGAAATTCTGAGATGATCAAAGTCGTCCAAATGCTAATGTGGGACATTCAAATCGAGATCGAGCTAGATCGCATTCAAACTTCAGAGTCCCTGCTACTTCTGTTGCAAGTGTCGAGAATGTGTGATCTAAGAGACTTGAATATAAACACTATGGTAAAAGACATCCAGGAAATTGTAAATTGAATGACCGAGCATATTTTCGATGTGGATCTCTAGACCATTTTGTAAAAGATTATTCTGAACCTGCTGAGCAAGAGAATATACAGAATCTGAGACCGAGCAACACTCAGCTAGAGGTAGACCTCCCAGAAATGCAAGAAATGCAAGTAGTGGTTAAAGAGCTACTGAAGATACTATTGTTAGATCTGAGGCCAGAGCACTTGCCAGAGCCTATGCTATCCGAGCTCGTGAGGAAGCCTCATCTCTAAACGTGATTACTGGTACTTATACTCTCTATGATACTTTTGTGATTGCATTGATCGATCCTGGATCAACACATTCTTATATCTATATGAATTTAGTGCATAGTAAGACTTTGCCTGTAGAGTCTACTGAATTCGTAATTAGAGTATCGAACCAGTTAGGCAAAAGTGTCTTGGTTGATAAAGTTTGCAAGAATTGCCCATTAATGATACGGGATATCTATTTTCCTGTAATCTGATGCTTTTACCTTTTGATGAATTTGACATAATTCTGGGAATGGACTGGTTGACTTTGCACGATGCTATTGTGAATTGCAAATGAAAAGTTATTAATTTAAGGTGTATGAATGATGAGATAATCCGAATTGAGTCTAGTGATCTGAATGGACTACCAGTTGTGATAGCTGCAATGAAAATACGAAAATATGTGAAGAAAAGTTGTCAAGCCTACTTAGCTTATGTGTTGGATTCAAAAGTAAATGATAAGAAAGGTGAATCAGTGCCTGTTGTCTGTGAATTCTCTGATGTGTTTCCTAAAGAACTACCTGGTTTGCCTCCGATTCGAGAAGTCCAGTTTGGCATTGAATTAGCACCTGGTACTACTCTGATTTCAATAACTCCGTATAGAATGGCTCCGAACAAGTTAAAAGAATTAAAATCTCAGTTGCAAGAAGTGACCGATTGAGGGTTTGCTAGACCAAGTTTTTTACCATGGGGTGCTCTTGTTCTGTTTGTGAAAAAGAAAGATGGCACAATGAGAATGTGTATTGATTACCGACAGCTTAACAAAGTGACTATAAAGAACAAATCTCCTTTACCTCTAATTGATGACTTATTCGATCAGTTGAAAGATGCTACTGTATTTTCAAAGATAGATCTGAGATCGAGTTACTATCAGTTGCAGGTAAAGGACTCTAACATTTCGAAAACTGCTTTCAAAACGAGGTACAGGCATTATCAATTTTTAGTTATGCCTTTTGGTTTAACAAATGCACCTACTATTTTTATGGATTTGATGAACAGAATATTCAGACTGTATTTAGATCAATTTGTTGTAGTATTCATTGATGACATATTGATTTATTCACGTGATGAATTTGAACATGCCAAGCATTTGAGAATAGTGCTACAAACTCTGCAAGGTAAACAGTTGTATGCGAAATTCATTAAATGTGAATTCTGGTTGCGAGAAGTTGGCTTTCTGGGCCATATTGTATCAGCCTCCAGAATCCGAGTTGATCCGAGCAAAATTTTAGCTATTCTAGATTGGAAACCTTCGAGGAATGTTTCTAAAGTCTGCAGTTTTCTGGGGCTTGCTGGTTGCTACAGAGATTTGTAAAAGATTTCTCTGTGATAGCAACTCCGTTGACAAAATTGCTTCAGAAAGATGTGAAATTTGAATGGTCTGAGAAATGTCAGAAAAGTTTTGATCGATTAAAAACTTTGATAACTAAAACTCCGGTATTGGTACAACCTAAGTCAGGTAAAGAATTCGTTGTTTACAGCGATGCTTCGTTGAATGGACTCAGTTGTGTTTTAATGCAAGAAGGAAAAGTTGTTACTTATGCTTCGAGACAATTAAAGCTACATGAGAAAAACTAACAACACACGACCTTGAGTTAGCTGCCATTGTATTTGATTTGAAGATCTGGCGTCACTATCTGTTTGGTGAGAAATGTCACGTGTTTTTTGATCATAAAAGTCTGAAGTATTTAATGACGCAAAAAGATTTGAATTTGCGATAGAGAAGATGGTTAGAACTGCTAAAAGACTACGAACTTGTGATTGATTATCACCCGGGAAAAGCAAACGTTGTTGCTGATGCTTTGAGTCAAAAATCGTTATTTGCAATGAACACTCACTTAGTTTTGTCTGATGATGGTTCAGTTTTAGCTGAATTAAAAATGAGACCTTTGTTTTTACAACAAATTATCGAAGCTCAGAAGGTTGATAATGAGATTATGACTAAACGAACTCAATGTAATTCTGATTCTGATTCTGAATTTTGAATAGATGATGATAATTGTCTGAGGTTCAGAAATAGACTTTGTGTTCCAAGAAATCCGGATTTGATTTAAATGATTTTGAGTGAAGCTCACAGTAGTAGATTTTCTGTACATCCGAGAAGTACGAAAATGTATAACGATTTGAAACAACTATGTTGGTGGCCGGAAATTAAAACAGATGTTTTTGACTTTGTTTTGAGATGTTTAATCTGTCAGCAAGTTAAAGCTCAGCATCAAGTGCCATCTGGGTTATTAAAACCGATTATGATTTCAAAGTGGAAATGGGATCGAGTGACCTCTGTCTCCGAAAAAGAAAGACGCAATTTGGGTTGTAGTTGATCGTTTGACGAAATTACCTCATTTTATTCCGATTCGGTTTGATTATTCACTTGATAAGCTAGCTGAGTTGTATATTTCTAATATTGTGAGATTGCATGGTGTGCCATTGTCAATAGTGTTTGATAAAGACCCGAGATTTACATCTCAATTCTGGAAGAAATTGCAAGATGCTCTAGGTACTAAATTGAATTTTAGCACCGTTTTTCATCCACAAACAGATGGTCAATCAGAACGGATTATTCAGATACTCGAAGATATGTTGAGATGTTGCATTCTTGAGTTTGAAGGTACATGGGAACAATATCTACCTCCGATTGAATTTTCTTATAATAATAGCTTTCAATCAAGCATCAAAATGGCACCGTACAAAGCCTTATACGGTAGAAAGTGTAGAACTCCGTTATACTGGTCTGAGCTCAGTGAGAATAAACTTTACGGTATTGATCAGATAAAAAAAGCATAATAGAAAGTGAAAGTAATCTAAGATAGTCTTAAAGATGTCTCTGATCGTCAGAAATCATATGCAGATTTGGAAAGAAAAGATATCGAAATTAAGGTCGGTGATAAAGTGTTTCTGAAAGTATCTCCGTGGAAGAAACTATTCTGATTTGGAAAAAAGTGAAAGTTGAGTCCGAGGTTCATCGAACCATATGAAATCATCGAACGAGTTGGGCTAGTTTCTTATAGATTGAGGCTACCATCTAATTTAGAAAAGATTCATAATGTGTTTCACGTATCAATGCTTCGACGATACAGATTTGATCCTTCGCATGTAATTTCACCATCTGAGATTGAAATTCAATCCGATATGACTTACGAAGAAAAGCTGATCCGTATTTTACCTTGTGAGGTTAAAAAGTAGCGAAACAAGAAAATTCTGTAATGCCCCCGTACCCGAGATCGTCGCCGGAGTCGAGTACGAGGTGTTACTAAACCTAATTCATTAATTAAATGGCTTAAACAATTTATTTTAGAATTTTCAAACAAGCTAGCTAACTGCATCATAGGCGCTTAAAAATTCATATCTCGAGTTCTAAAGCTAGAAATTAATATCCGTAAATTTTCCCTGAAACTAGACTCATATATCTATCTACTAATTTTTTTTCTAGAATTTTTGGTCGAGCAAGTTAGTATATTTTATTGATTAAAGTCTCCCCTATTTTAGGGTTTGACTACTCTAAACCCTATGTATTACAAATCATATATCTCCTTGTACAGAGTTTCAATGATTATCCTGTTTATTTCCCATAAAACTAGACTCAATAAGGAATCTATACATATAAAATATGACTTCTAATTATTTTTCTACAATTTATGGTGAATTTTTAAGTTCAGAACAGGGGATTTAGAGACCACTCTAACCCTGTTCCACCAAAACTTAAATATCTCATAAAATATAACTCATTTGCCTGTTTTGTTTCATCCATATCAAAATAGACTCATCAAGATTAGATATCATAACTTATTCATCCTTTAATTCCATTTTTACTATTTTTAGTGATTTTTCAAATTCATGTCACTACTACTATTTGATTTTGTTTTGTGGCCAATTTTACCTTTCCAAGGATTTTCATGGTTTAGTTAAGACATAAAGCATACATGTTATCGTATATAAACTTGATTAGCCATCCAATAGCTAATCATTTACAAACCATTTTCTTACCAAACCATAACCATATCATATGATCATTTACACAAAGTGAGTATATTGCTATACATGCTACACTCAAAATATACAAGCCATTTTACCAATTTAGGTCTTCGAATAGTGTGAACGAGCCTTCGACCTATCCCGATTCTCAAGCCGGCTTGTCAAAACTAAAATGAATGAAAAGGAGGGAGTAAGCATAAATTCTTAGTAAGTTCACATGCAAATAAAAAGTAACATGATCATGCAATCCAACATAAACATCATTAAGACACTCATATCATAAGAATACTTACTATCTTACCACAATTTTGTCTTACCAAGTTCTCAACCAAGGATTAAACTCATACCTGTCCATTTTCACTTCTGCAACACATTCATCATTGAATCACTTTCGTTTTAAGTATTCTCCATATTCTTTTAGGATTCTCCTGTTGAACACATCGGAATATAATTTCGGATATGCGGATAGTGTGCACGTAAGTGCTATACTCATAACTGAACAAGCTCAATAGCTTTTGAAATCTATATAGCCAAGCTACCATGTAACCCGCCCATAAACGAACTCAGACTCAACTCAACGAGCTAGGGCGTTCGCATCCATAAGTGAACTCGGACTCAATTCAACGAGCTCGGATGCCTAGTTACATCTCACGAACTCGGACTCAACTCAACGAGTTCAGAACTCAACCATCCTAGTGACAAGTCACTTGTACCCTAATCTATTCCCAAGGTCCAAACGGGGTTCTTCTCAATTTTACATTTTGATCACCTTCTTCAAATTGTAAAAACTGATACTTGCTAACATCTCAGACTTATCAAGTTGGTCACATAATTTGCATATTACCAAATAATAATTCACAAAGCATAATATTTCATGATAATAAATATCATATCATAAAAATATCATTAAATCACTTAAAATAAAAATTATGTTACCTTATTTACACATGAACTTACCTCGATACAAAATATTAGCAATCGAGCCTATTCCTCATAAACTTTATTTTTCCCTCGATCACAACTTGAATCTTGTTTCTCTTGATCTATAATACCAAATTAATTTTATTTAATACATACATTCATCAAAACAGCCCCTAATACGAACTTTGGAAAAATTACCATTTTGCCCCTAAACTTTCACATATTTACACTTTTGCCCCAAGGCTCGCAAATTAAACCTCATCATATTTTCTTATGTTTTATGACATGCTGATCATTTTTCCCTTCTATGGAAATATCAAATTCACACTCTAACATGTACCTATGGATATTAGGTATTTTTACCGATTAAACCCTTTTTACTCATTTTCACTTAAAACTGAGTAGCACAAGTTGTCTAACATAATTTAAAACCTCATATTCTATCATAAAACACCAAAATACACAAATTTCACCTATGGGTATTTTTCCAAATATGAACCCTAGGTTGAATTATTGCGAGCATAAGCTAAATCGAGCTACCGGGATTTCAAAAACATAAAAATCATTAAAAACGGGCATAGAATTCACTTACAATCAAGGCTTAAAAGTGTTGAAACCCTAGCTATAGTGGAGAGAAAAATTTGGCAGCAACTTATGGAGAAGATGATCATTTTTGTGTTGTTTTTCCCATTTTATTTCATTTAATATCCAAATGACCAAAATGCCCTTCCTTACTAAACCTTCAAAAATTCCATCCATGTCCAATTTTTGTCCATAAACTTATAAATTGGTCAAATTGGTATTTAAGACCTCCTCATTAATATTTCAAAGCAATTTCATACTAAAAACTTCTAGAATGCAAGTTTTGCAAATTATTCGATTTAGTCCCTAATTTCAACTTAAGCACTTTATGCATAGAATTTCGTCACGAAATTTTCACACAATCATGCAATCTTATCATAAACCTCAAAATAATTATAAAATAATTAATTCTATCTCGAATTTCTGGTTACAAAACCACTATTTCGATTAGGCCCTAATTCGGGATACTACAACTCTTCCCCCCTTTTAAGGATTTTCGTCCTCGAAAATCTTACCAGTAAACAGGTGTGGGTATTGAATTCTCATAGTTTCCTCAGGTTCCCATGTAGTCTCTTCTACTCCATGCTTTTGCCACAATACTTTCATGAGAGCGACACTTTTATTTCTTAGTTGCTTGACCTTTCGAGCTAAAATCTTAATCGGTTCTTCTTCGTAAGTCATATCCGGTCGTAGCTAAATTTCTGTCCGTGAAATTATATGTGAAGGATCCGAACGATACCAACATAGCATAGATACGTGGAACACATCATGCATCTTCTGTAATTCAGATGGCAATGCTAACCGATAAGCTACTGGTCTAACTTTTTCAATTATTTCATACAGTCCGATAAAACACGGACTCAACTTGCCTTTCCGTCCAAATCTAAGAACTTTCTTCCATGGAGATACTTTTAAAAATACCTTATCACAACCAACTTGAAATTTGATTTCCTTTCGTTTCAAATCCGCATAAGATTTCTGTCTATCCGAAGCAGCTTTCAAACGATCTCGAATCACTTTCACTTTTTCTTCACTTTCTTTTTTTAGATCAACTCCATAAATCTGATTTTCCTTGAGTTCAGTCCAATACAATGGCGTCCAACATTTACGACCATACAATGCTTCATAAGGTGCCATCTTCAAACTCGTCTGATAATTATTATTATAAGAAAATTCTATCAACGATAAGTATCTTTCCCAACTGCCTTGAAATTCCAATATACAACATCTGAGCATGTCTTCAAGAATCTGAATCACTCTCACTGACTGTCCATCAGTTTGTAGATGAAAGGCAGTGCTGAGATTTAACTTCGTACCTAATGCCTCTTGCAACTTTTGCCAAAACCGCGAAGTAAATCTCGAATCTTTATCCGAAATGATTGACAAAAGTACTCCGTGAAGTCTAACAATATCTCTAATATACAATTCAACCAACTTATTAAGAGAATAATCCATACGTACCGGAATAAAATGAGCCGATTTAGTCAGTCTGTCAACTATTACCCAGATGGCATCTTTCTTCCTCGAAGTTAACGGCAACCCTGATACAAAATCCATAGTAATCTGATCCCATTTCCATTCAGGAACCATGATAGGCTAGAGTAGTCCCGAAGGTACTTGGTGTTCAGCTTTCACTTGTTGAAAAATTAAGCACTTTGATACAAACTCGGAGATATCTCTTTTCATTCCACTCCACCAATACATTTTCTTCAAGTCATTATACATTTTCGTACTGCCCGGGTGAACTGCCAAACAACCATTATGTGCTTCATGCAAAATCTTTTGAATCAACTCATCATTTTTCGGTACACAAATCCAATTTTTAAACATCAAGCAATCATCAGAACTGATTATGAAATCTAACCTCGTCTCACATTATTTTCTTTTGGCTTACAAATCTTCATCGCTTTTCTGAGCTTCACAAATCTCTTGTAAAAACATCGGTCTTGCTCTTAACTCTGCTAAAATTGAACCATCATCTGATACCTTTAGCTGAGTATTCACAGCTCTCAAAGCAAATAGAACTTTCTGCTCAAAGCATCGGCAACCACATTCGCTTTTCCCGGATGATAGTCAATAACAAGCTCGTAATCTTTTAATAACTCCAACCATCTTCCCTCTCTCAAATTCAAGTCTTTTTGTGACATCAAGTACTTAAGACTTTTGTGGTCGGTGTATACTCGACACTTTTCACCATACAGATAATGTCGCCAAATCTTCAAAGCAAACACTATAGCAGCTAATTCCAAATCATAAGTCAGATAATTCCTTTCGTGAGATTTTAACTGCCTCGAAGCATAAGCCACCACTTTTCCTTCTTGCATAAGTACACATCTTAAGCCATTTTGAGAAGCATCACTATACACCACAAATTCTTTACCTGATTCGGGTTGTACCAACACTGGTGCTTCAGTTAATAACTTTTTCAATTTTTTAAAACTCTGTTGACATTTTTCCGTCCGCTCAAATTTAACATCCTTTCGAAGTAGTCTAGTCATAGGAGCAGCAATTATAGAAAATCCATTTAAAAACCGCCAATAATACCCAGCTAGCCCAAAGAAACTTCTAACTTCGGTTACATTTTTCGGTGGTTTCCAATCAACAATGGCCGAAATTTTATTAGGATCAACCCCGTATACCATCACCTGAAACAATTTGACCCAAAAATCCAACTTTCTGAAGCCAAAATTCACTTTCACTAAACTTGGCATATAACTGCTTATTTCTCAAAGTTTGCAAAACTATCTTCGAGTGTTCGGCATGCGCTGTCTCGTCTTTCGAATAATTTAAGATGTTACCTATAAATACCACAACAAATTTCTCCAAGTATGGCCGAAATATGCGATTCATCAAATCCATAAACACAGCAGGAGCATTTGTTAACTCGAATGGCATAACTAAAAATTAATAATGATCGTACCTTGTTCTAAAAGCAGTATTAGGCACATCTGACTCTTTTACTCGCAACTGGTAGTACCCAGATCTCAAGTCAATCTTTGAAAACCATGTCGCTCCTTTCAGCTTATCAAACAAATCATCAATTCTCGGCAACGGATACTTATTCTTGATTGTCACCTTGTTTAATTGCCGATAGTCAACACACAATGTCATAGAACCATCTTTCTTTTTCACAAATAATATGGGAGCACCCCAAGGTGAAAAACACGGTCTCACAAAGCCTTTGTCAGTCAACTCTTGCAATTGTAACTTTAATTCTTTCAACTTTGCTGGTACCATTCTATACAGAGCAATCGAGATCGGAGCTGTTCCCGGTATGAACTCAATACCAAATTCTACTTCCCTGACTGGAGGCAAACCTGACAACTCTTTTGGAAATACATCCGCAAATTCACACACAATTGGCATTTATTCAACTTTCTTTTCAATTTCTTTTGTATTAATTACATACGCCAAATAAGCTTCATAACCCTTCCTCAAATATCTTTGAGCCGACATCAAAGAAATCACACTAGATAATGCCTCTGATTTGCCTGGTTCCACCCCCAAAATTTTACCACTTTCACACTTTAAATCTATAACCTTTTCTTTGTAATTACTATAGCATCATGCAATGCCAACCAATCCATACCCAAAATAACATCAAATTCATCAAACGGCAACAACATCAAGTCGGCCGGAAAGTAATGACCCCGAATCATTAAAGGACATTTCTTGCATATTTTATCAACTATCACACATTTGCCTAATGGATTCAACACTCTAATGATAAATTCTGTGTACTCAACAGGTATATTCATACTAGACACCAATTTCATGCACACATATGAATGAGTAGAACTGGGATCAATCAAAGCAATAACATTAACATCATAAAGAGAAAATATACCAGTAATCACGATGGGTGATAAAGCATCTTCACGTGCTTTTATGGCTAACTTCTAGCTAGAGTCCTTGCTTCAGGTTTAGCTGCTGAATCTCTGACTACATTCTTTCTACTTGCTTCATTTCCATCTTTTCTCGAATATCTTCCCCTTGAGCCTGCACCACTAGCTTTTACACTCTGAAATTTTTCTTTTTCAACTCTCTACGGGCATTGTCTAATAAAATAGTCCGGAGAACCACACCGAAAACATTCATTAGCTCTACATGGGCCAAAATAATTTCTACCACACTGCTGGCACTCGGGCTTAGCAAATCTTGAATTCCCCACACTAGCCATGGAAGTAGTCTGAGATTTAAGACCCACATTTTGCTTCTTAGAATTTCCATATGATTGTCCGGCCGAAACTTGAGAACGAGGATTCATATTTCTAGATTTTCTAGATTGTTGTGAGAATGAACTGCTCGTCGATCTTTTCGTCCAATTTCTAGTCTCAGCCTTTACTTTTTTCTTCTCTTTAAGTAGTTCTTCAACCTTGCAAGACTGATCAACAAGTACTACCATTTCTTTTAACTCAAGAATCCCAACAAATATTTTGATGTCTTCATTGAGTCCGTCTTCAAATTGTCTGCACATTTTAGCCTCTGTAGGAACATATTTTCTAGCATACTTACTCAACCTGACAAACTCCCTTTCGTATTCAGTAACTGTCATGTTGCCCTGCTTCAATTCAAGAAACTCTTTACACTTTTGATCAACAAATCTTTCGCTAATGTATTTCTTCAAAAATTCTTCTTGAAAGAACTCCCAAGTCACTTTCTCTTTCGGTACTACTGAAATCAATGTCTTCCACCAATGATAGGCTGAATCCCTCAACAATGATATAGCACATTTCAAGCATTCCTC
Organism: Gossypium arboreum; assembly: GCF_025698485.1. Lineage (NCBI taxonomy): Eukaryota > Viridiplantae > Streptophyta > Magnoliopsida > Malvales > Malvaceae > Gossypium > Gossypium arboreum. The sequence goes on from NC_069080.1 coordinate 65,013,826, forward strand.
AGGTGTACAACACAATTCATCAAATAACCGAATAGAATTCTCAAGCCAAAACTCTGCTTTCTCGGCATCATCATCAACATTTGCCCTGAATTCTTCAGCCCCTTAATTGCGGATTCTGTCAACTGGAGTTCTGTGAAATTTTATCAGATCCATAACTTGAGGCATCGGGGGACAGGTTGAGGAATCGGGGGAGGTGGGAGAGGTTGTGCATTCGGGTTCGTACGAACGAACTCAGTATACCAGGCATTCATCATCTGGAGAAAGGCTTCCCAAGCTTCTTCTCCTCCTCCTTAACCAACAGTAGGAGGTGGATTTTTAGTTCGCACTGCCCCTTCAGCCGAAGCTGGTGCATTAATCTCTACATCATCAGCCACAGCTGGATCGGGATCCATTTACTATAAAAAAAATCATTTAAAAGGTCAGAAGTCGTCACACTATCATAATATATATATGGCATGTATAGCAAAACTCGTATATACAACACGTTAGTATGAGAACTGACTAAACCTGCTCTGATACCACCAAATGTAACGGTCCCGTACCCGAGACCGTCACCGGAGTCGAGTACGAGGTGTTACTAAACTTAATTCATTAATTAAACAGCCTAAACAATTTATTTTAGAATTTCCAGACAAGCTGGCTAACTGCGTCATAGTCGCTTAAAAATTCATGTCTCGAGTTTTGAAACTCAAAATTAAGATTCGTAAATTTTTTATGAAGCTAGACTCATATATATATCTACTAATTTTTTTGTAGAATTTTTTGTCTATCTAGTTAGTATAGTTTATTGATTAAAGTCTCCATTATTTTAGGTTCGACTACTCTGACCCTTCTGTATTAAGAATCAGATATCTCCTTGTACAGAGCTTCAATTATTATGCTGTTTGTTTCTAATAATATTAGACTCAATAAGAAATCTATACATATAAAAATGACTTCTTATTATCTTTTTACAATTTATGGTGAATTTTAAATTCAAAATAGGGATTCAGAGACCACTCTAACCCTATTCCACCAAAACTTAAATATATCATAAAATATAACTCATTTACCTATTTTGTTCCATCCATATGAAAATAGACTCATCAAGATTCGATTTCATAACTTATTCATCCTTTAATTCTATTTCTACTATTTTAGTGATTTTTCAAATTCATGTCACTTCTGCTTAGTCGATTACGTTTTGTGGCCAATTTTACCTTTCCAAGGATTTTCATGGTTTAGTTAAGACATAAAGCATACATGTTATCATATATAAACTTGATTAGCCACATGTTATCATATATAAACTTGATTAGCGATTCCAATAGCTAATCATTTACAAACCCTTTTCTTACCAAACCATAGCCATATCATATGATCATTTACACAAAGTGAGTATATTGCTATACATGCCACACTCAAAATATACAAGCCATTTTACCAATTTAGGTCTTTGGATAGTGTGAACGAGCCTTCGACCTATCCCGATTCTCAAGCCGGCTTGTTAAAACTACAATGAATGAAAATGAGGGAGTAAGAATAAATTCTTAGTAAGTTCACATGCAAATAACAAGTAACATGATCATGCAATCCAACATAAACATCATTAAGACACTCATATCATAAGAATACTTACTATCTTACCACAATTTTGTCTTACCAAGTTCTCAACCAAGGATTAAACTCATACCTGTCCATTTTCACTTCTTCAACACATTCATCATCGAATCACTTTCGTTTTAAGTATTCACCATATTCTCTTAGGATTCTCCCATTGAACACATCGGAATATAATTTCGGATATACGGATAGTGTGCACGTAAGTGCTATACTCATAACTGAACAAGCTCAATAGTTTTTGAAATCTATGTAGCCGAGCTAACATGTAACCCGCCCATAAATGAACTCGAACTCAACTCAATGAGCTCAGGCGTTCGCATCCATAAGTGAACTCGGACTTAATTCAACGAGCTCGGATGCCTAGTTACATCTCACGAACTAGAACTCAACTCAACGAGTTCGGAACTAAACCATCCTAGTGACATGTCACTTGTACCCTAATCTATTCCCAAGGTCCAAACGAGATTCTTCTCAATTTTACATTTTGATCACCTTCTTCGAATTGTAAAAACTGATATTTACTAACATCTCATACTTATCAAGTTGTTCACATAATTTGCATATTACCAAATAATAATTCACAAAACATAATATTTCATGATAATAAATATCATATCATAAAAATATCATTAAATCACTTAAAATAAAAATTATGTTACCTTATTTACACATGAACTTACCTCGATACAAAATATTAGCAATCGAGACTATTCCTCGTAAACTTTGTTTTTCCCTCGATCACGACTTGAATCTTGTTTATCTTGATCTATAATACCAAATTAATTTTATTTATTACATACAGTCATCAAAACAGCCCCTAATACGAACTTTGGAAAAATTACCATTTTGCCCCTAAACTTTCACATATTTACACTTTTTCCCCAAGGCTCGTAAATTAAACCTCTTCCGATTTTCTTATGTTTTATGACATGGTGATCATTTTTCCCTTCTATGGAAACATTAAATTCACACTCTAATATGTACTTATGAATATTAGGTATTTTTACCGATTAAGCCCTTTTTACTCATTTTCACTTAAAACCGAGTAGCACAAGTTGTCTATCATAATTTAAAACCTCATATTCTATCATAAAACACCAAAATACACAAATTTCACCTATGGGTATTTTTCCAAATATGAACCCTAGGTTGAATTATTGCTAGCATAAGCTAAATCGAGTTACCGAGATTTCAAAAACATAAAAATCATTAAATACGGGCATAGAATTCACTTACAATCAAGGCTTAAAAGTTTTGAAACCCTAGCTATGGTGGAGAGCAAAATTTGGCAGCAACTTATGGAGAAGATGATCATTTTTGTGTTATTTTTCCCATTTTATTTCATTTAATATCCAAATGACCAAAATGCCCTTCCTTACTAAACTTTCAAAAATTCCATCCATGTCCAATTTTTGTCCATAAACTTATAAATTGGTAAAATTTCTATTTAAGACCTCCTAATTAATATTCCAAAGCAATTTCATACTAAAAACTTCTAGAATGCAAGTTTTGCAAATTATTCGATTTAGTCCCTAATTTCAAATTAAGCACTTTATGCATAGAATTTCGTCACAAAATTTTCACACAATCATGCAATCATATCATAAACCTCAAAATATATATAAAATAATTAATTCTATCTCAGATTTGAGGTCACGAACCACTATTCTGATTAGGCCCTAATTAGGGATATTACAAATTCCATTGGTTATAGTAATGTGGCATCGACATGGTGTTGAAGAGGCCACGTGGGAGTTTGAAGATTCTATGAAACAACAATATCCAAATCCATTTAATGGTAACATTTTCGGGGACGAAAATCCCTAAGCGGGAGAATTGTAACAGTCTGGGTTTGACCCTAGTTAGAATAGTGGTTTTGAGACCACAAATATGAGTCTAAAAAATATTTTAATATTATTTTCTGTGTCTGTGATATGTTAATTTACATCTGTGAAATTTTTGTGATTTAATTTGTCTGTTTCTGTGCTTAACTATGAAAAAGGATTAAATCGCGTAAAGTGTAAAAGTTGAGTGCTAGATGCTAAAGCACCTATTTGGCTTGGCTTTTAAAATAAAGGTCCTTGCATGTCAAATTGACCATTTATCTTAGTGGTGGACAAACATGGACATATAGTTGGTAAGTTTAATGTTTATTATTCAAGGGCAAAATGGGAAATAGAATAATAATTAGTGATATAATAAAATAAAACATGTTAATGGATGAAATGTTCATCCACACTTGCCGAAATTCAAAGAGAAAGAAAAGAAATAAAAACATTTAGGGTTCGGCTAGATTAAAGCTCAATTAAGGTATGGATTTTCTTCTGTTTTTGATAATTTCTACGTTTCTGTGATCGTTGCTTAGTGTTCTTCAAAGCCCATGTCTGAATTTCTGTTCCTGTTAAAGATTTCATGAAATTCCATTGTTGATATCATGAGTTTTGTAATGTTTTTGAATGAATTATGAAGGCTTGGTAGATGGTTCATAAGTTTTGTCTTTGAGTTTTTGATGAAATCGAGCTATTTGGACTAAATTGTGAAAATGAGGTTTTGAAGGACTAAATTGTGAATTAAATATGTTATTTGGGTTGGTATGGAAGTCATGTATATTCGGCCAAGCTATAGTCTTCGTGAATTTTACATATTTGTGATTTTGTGAAAAATAGACTAAATTATCAAAGTATGAAAAAATAAGGGCTAAAGTGCAAAGTGCCCTAAATATGTGTATATGGATTATATTGAATGAAATGAATGATTGAATGGTTGAATTTGTACTGTATTAGATCAAGAACAAAGAAAATCAGACTTAGATCGGGGGAAGTCCAAAATAGTTGAATAGTCGACTTGTTTTATCCGAAATCCGTCTAAGGTAAATCAAATTACAATTTCGTGTTAGTTGAAATAAATTCTGCATATATAAACTATAATCTGTATTGGATGCCCTTGAGTGCCTGATGAATATTTTTGGAGTAAAGTATGATAATATGTTAATATCTCAAAAGCTCTGTATGTTTCTAAGCAAAGTTGACATCTGTCTGAGACATTGTGTAAGACCGTGTCTGGGACATAGGCCTCGATTGAGATTTACGTATAAGACCATGTCTAGGACATTGGCATCGTATCTGATTTTGTGTAAAACCCTGTCTGGGACAGAGGCATCGATATTGAATTACATGTAAGAGCACATTCTGGACATCGGCATTGTACTTGTTTATGAGCATCTGTATCGTTTCTAACCCGTCTGATGATAGCGTACGAAATCTGAAGTTGATTATATGAAATGTTTAACCTATGCAGGTACGTTTGTATCGTACTAAATTTCTGAATATGAAAAATTTTGTCTCTGTGAAATATGTATGGAATTGAAGCATGACATATATGCAAACAAAGGAGCATGGTTAAGTTTATGAATTATTCTATGAAATGGTTATAAATCTTTATGGTTGAATTGTACTTATATGATTTAGTAGTTAGACCAATAGTATTTGGCATACTAAGCTCTTTGTAGCTTACTCTGTGTGTTTTCTTTCTGTTTTACAGTTATCGTAGCTACTGAAGGCTCGGGAATAGTCGAGGATCGTCACCACACTATCGATCTCATTTTGGTACTTTTGAAAGTGTACATATTTTAAAGTATGGCATGTGTAGGCTAGAAGGTCTATGTATATAAGTTTTGTTGTGTATATATTATGCCATGGAAGTTGGCTAACAAACGATAAGTTTATGTATAGTTTTGGTGCATGCTTGTAATGTGCTAAGTTCTAATGTGTTTTGGTTATTCTTAAGTATGGAACTGATTGGAAATTTTGGTATGAATGTTGTATATTATTGCTTGTAGGATTGGACCCAAAAAAGGGTGGCAAATTGGCTTAAATCAAGCCTGCATGGGGCCACCCGGTCATGGGACATGGGTGTGTCATGTAGCTTGGGCTAAAGTCAGTAGCTAGCCAAGTATCACACGGCCATAGCACATGGGCGTGCCTATTGTCTGTAGGTGAAAGTCAGTATGGTTACCCTGTTTTGGCATGGCTGGTTCACATGGGTGTGTTTGATGCCCGTGTAAGGCACACAGCCTGGTTACACAGGCGTGTGACCTCAACAGAATTGAAAATTTTTTCATGTTCTGAATTTTATGAATGTGTTCGGTTTAGCTCTAACCGTTCTTAAATGTATGTTTTAGGTCTCGTAGGCCATCTTATGAGATGATTGCTTATAAAATGATATTAAATAATATCTGTTATTCTAAATTGGTCTGAAATGTTCTGTCTGTCTGGTAATGCCTCGTAAGCTTAATCTGATGTCAGTTATGGGTTAAGGGTGTTACATGTCATCCATCATGCTCATCAACTGGAGCATTTCATCTTCAAGTTTATTCAATGTTCTTATTGAGTTTGTGCAGTCAGACTACACTTGTTTCACGCCTGTTCTTGTTACGCCCTAAATTTTAGGCCTGAAAGTATTAGGTTGTAACACCCCAAACCCGAGACCATCGCCGGTGTCGGACCCGAGGGGTTAACAAGCCAAGTTCACATGTTTTTGCCCACCAATTTGACATTTCCAGTCAGGCTGGAAAACTGCATCACTGTCGCCTTAAAATCATATCTCGAGTTTCAAAACTCGGAAACTGGTTTCGTAAATTTTCCTGAATTTAGACTCATATATCCATCCATGGTTTTATTTCTAGGATTTTGGTCGGGCCAATTGGTACAGTTTATTAGTTAAAGTTACCCATGTTACAGGGATCGACTGCTCTGACCTTCGCGCGGTATAACTTGAATATCTCTCTGTACAGGGCTTTAATGCTGGTGTCGTTTGTTTCTAATGAAACTAGACTCAAAATGGAATCTGTACATATAAGGTATGTCTCCTAATTCTTTTTGGATAATTTATAGTGAATTTTAAAGTTGCGACAGGGAACCCAGAAACCATTCTGGCCCTGTCTCACAATAGCTTTAATATCTCTTAACCTGTAACTCCTATGACCATTTCGTTTCTTCCATATGAAAATAGACTCATCAAGGTTCATTTACATAGCTTATTCACTATTTAATTCCATTCCTATGGATTTTGGTGATTTTTCACATTCACGCCACTGCAGCTGGCAGCATCTGTTTTAAGGTAGGACTTACCTATTTGGTAGTCTCCATGATTCAACTAGTCTTGCCATACATAGGTTCATATATGATCATTTTAACCATGCCAATGGCTGATCATATGGCCAACATTCCCATTTCCAAGCCATAGCCACATCATGACACCAAATATATACATACAACCCACAATTAGTCTAAGTTCATGCTTCCTTTTCGAGCCATTTTCGCATGGCCGTACATACTTACATTACAACATATTTAACAAACAAGGGTAGTCCTATACATGCCATCTCAAGTTCAACCAAAATTTATACCAAAATGGAGGCTTGATAGTGTGGATGACTTCGACTTCAACGATCCCAAATCCGATTGCCTCGGCGAAATCTAGAAAACTGAGAGCCAAAGCAACGGGGTAAGCATTTTTATGCTTAGTAAGTCTCAAGGAATATAATCAACTCTAATTACAGCAATACATTCACATAGCCAAATGCATCATTTCATTTGTACACATTCCTACTTCACACTTCATCATTATATAATTTCACAAAGTATCAATCAATTCAATAACTGAAATTCATTAGTCGATTGAGCGAATGTTGCTCAAACATGTCGACTTTCCAATACACATATAACGTACCTTATCCTTTGGGCTTTTCGAGTGTGCTAATTGAATTCATTACAGCAACCAACACTCACCTCCAGCCCAAGATTCTTCGGAATATAACCGGATATAATCACGTGCACAAATGCCTTGGTCTTAGCCCGGATAAAATGTCTCGCACGAATGCCTTGGTCTTAGCCGGATGTAGCCACTAGCGCAATTGCCTTGGGTCTTAACCGGATATAATTTCCAGCATAATTGTCTTGATTTAGCCGGATATCATTCAATTTCCCATGAACGCATACATCAATTATCATTGGACATACATAATTCATTTTCGTTACTAAGGCTCAAACGCAATTATAGTCACAAGCATATTCGCCTTGGGACTTAGCCGGGTAGAATTCAAATACTCATGCATACACGATCAATAATCAATACACATCCATACTTTATTTCACACAATTCAAGTACGGTCACTTCTTGAGGACTTACCTCGGATGTTGTCGAACGGCTTTTTCGCTATTCGATCACCTTTTCCTTCCCTTGTCCAATTGTGGTCTTCTAAGCTCTTGAGCTAATTCAAACAAATTCAATTTATTAAAACCTCATTGTGCTAGCTTTTGGCGAATATGACAAGGAGTTTAAATGGTCATATGGCCACCCTTTAGCTTGAATACACAATGGTCATGCACATTTTATACTACATCAAGCAATTCAATACAATTTATTCGAGCATCAAGGAAATGCTAAGGCCTTCAATAGGCTACCCAAGGCGAATATTCATGTACATGTTGAGGTCAATTTTGCACTTAATACCTCACAAAACAGCATGCAATTTACTAATTAATGCTTTGCACATTGTGGCCCAAAACTTATAATATAGCATCAAGCACCTACATGTGTGCTAGGCGAATTGTGCTTGCAATTTCACAAGCATTCTTCCACATCTTCTTCTTTAAACCAATATATTCATCACTTAGTTCATAACCAAAACATAATGTGCAATCATATATATATGCATATATGAGCATGGCCGAATTTCAAGGTGTCCATAGCCATCCAAAACACAAATTTTAACTAACATGCAAGAAGCATGAATCATGCTCAAGAATGCATCATGGCGAATATGACAATCATGCTTCTTTTCAACTTCAATCATGATAAAACAAAAAAGAAAGCTCAAAATCTTACTCATGAGTAGACAATCCATCATTGCATGCATCATCATCAAGTTTCACACTTAGCATGCAATGGCTTTATCACCATAACAACTTTGGCCAAATGCCATTTCATGGCATAACAAAGATTTGAGCCATGGCTAACATGCACATCAAATTAGCAACCAAAACATGCATGAAACTCCCAACACAACCTCATACATACCTTACTCTTGATGCAAATTTAGCCAAATCACCTTCTAGATCTCTTCTAAACAAAGGAAATGAAGCAAAATCCCTTCTTCCTCTTAGTATTTTTGGCCAAAAGGAGAGAACAAGGATGAACAATTTTTTTGTTTTCTCTTCTTGGTTGCACTGGCAATGGGGGAATGCTACTCTCTCACACACATTTTTTTTCATTCTTTTCTTACCCATGCTTATTTGTTTATTATTTCTCCCTAATGCCCAACAAAACATGTTTCATGACATGTTTAGCCCATATCTCTTTGTCATGGCCGGCCATCACTTGTAAAAGGGAATTTGACATGCAAGTCCATTATTTTGCATGCATGCTTTAATTAGTCATCACACATTTCCTATCGTACTTTCAAAGTTCACTACTAAGTCCTTTCTAGTGGAATTCACCTTTATAACACTAAATCAATCATCATAAAATGTCATACATGAGCACACACATATTATAGGCATCAAAATAAATTTTTAATTATTTTTATGCCTCGGTTTTGTGGTCCCGAAACCACATTCCGACTAGGGTCAATTTTGGGCTGTCACAACTCTCCCCCACTTAAGAAATTTTCGTCCCCGAAAATCTTACCGGTAAATAGGTTTGGATATCGCTCTTTCATAGAGTTCTCGGTCTCCCAAGTAGCTTCTTCTATCCCGTGCTTGAGCCATAACACTTTCACTAGTGGAACCCGCTTGTTTCGCAACTCTTTCACTTCCCGTGATAGGATACGAATCGGTTCTTCCTCATAACTCATATTGGCTTGAATTTCAATTTCTGATGGACTAATCACGTGCGATGGATCGGATCTATAGCGTCGAAGCATCGAAACATGAAAGACATCGTGAACCTTTTTGAGTTCAGGGGGCAAAAGCAAGCGATATGCCACCGGACCGACTTCGCTCGATATCTCATATGGTCCAATGAACCTCGGCTCAACTTGCCCTTACGGCCGAACTCGAGTATCTTTTTCCAAGGCGATACCTTGAGAAACACTTTATCACCCACGATACTCGACATCCTTACGACGTCGACTTCGACGATCGGAGGCTATCTTGAACTTTCACGGATTACTTTCACTTTACTCGCTCAGCATCCCTAATCAAATCCACCCGTAAATCTTGCTTTCACCGAGCTCGGTCCAAAACAATGGCGTCACGGCATTTACGACCGTACAAGGCCTCGTAGGGTGCCATCTTAATACTTGATTGAAAGTCGTTGTTGTAAGCGAATTCAATTAACGGCAAATACCGCTCCCATGAACCACTAAACTCGAGGACGCAACATCTTAACATATCCTCAAGTATCTGAATTATCCGCTCGGATTGACCATCGGTTTGGGGTGAAAGCGGTCTTGAAATGCAACTTGGTACCCAAAGCTTCTTGCAACTTTTTCCAAAATCGCGAGGTAAATCTCGGATCTCTATCCGACACGATAGAAATAGGCACCCGTGTAATTTCACAATCGAGAAACGTACAATTCCGCTAATTTGTCCATTGAAAAATCCGTGCGTCGGGGACAAAGTGGGCCGACTTAGTCAATCGATCTACCACGACCCAAACCGCATCCTTCTTACTCACGACAATGGCGGTCCGGATACAAAGTCCATTGTGACTCGATCCCATTTCCACTCGGGTATCGTGATTGGTCAAGTAATCTCAAGGCACCGATGTTCCGCTTTCACTTGTTGACATATTAAACATCTCGAAACAAAGTCGGAGATGTCTCCTTCATACCATGCCACCAAAACCGAAGTTTCAAATCATTGTACATCTTCGTACTCCCGGGTGGATTGCCATTCGGCTACAATGGGCTTCATTCAAATTATCGAAATGAGTTCAAATTTTTGGGACACACGACGACTTTTGAACCTCAAACAATCGTCATCGCCGATTTGAAACTCCGAGTCCTTGTTCGAACACACGCAGCCCGTTTTGCAACCAACTCGTCATCGACTTTCGAGCTTCTCGAATTTGGTGTGTCAATAATGGTTTGGCTTTCAATTCAGCCACTAACACACCGTCGGATCGGATAGACAAGTGCACATTCATCGCTCGTAATGTGAATAACGATTTACGACTCAAGGCATCCGCAACCACATTCGCCTTCCCGGGTGATAGTCAATGATCAGCTCATAATCCTTTAACACTCGAGCCAACGTCTTTGTCGCAGATTTAAGTCTCTTTGGGTCATCAAATACTTGAGACTTTTGTGATCCGAGTATACATGGCACCTTTCACCAAATAAGTAATGTCGCCAAATCTTTAAGGCGAATACGATGGCGCCAATTCGAGATCATGAGTCGGATAATTTTTCTCATGTGGCTTTAATTGCCTCGACGCGCAGGCCACAACTCGACCTTCTTGCATTAATACGCAACCTAACCCAAGTAGAGAGGCGTCGCTATAGATGACAAACTCTTTGCTTGGACTCGGGTTGCACTAGAATTGGGGCTTCACCAAATAAGTTTTCATTGATCGAAACTTTTTGGCATTTCTCCGTCCATTCGAACTTAACGTCCTTTTGGAGTAAGCCGTCATCGGCGTGGCTATCGTTGAGAAGCCTTTTACAAATCGTCGGTAATAACCTAAGCCCCAAAAGCTTGAACCTCGAGAATATTTCTGAGGCTTCCAATTTAGTATGGCTGAAATTTTATTCGGTCGACTCGAATACCCGATGCGATACCACATGACCCAAGAAGCTAACCTCTCTAACCGTAACTCACACTTGCTGAACTTAGCATATAATTGCTTGTCCCGTAAAATTTGCAGCACTAACCGCAGTGTTCAAGATGTTCGGTCTCATTTCTTGAATAGACCAAGATGTCATCAATGAACACGACTACTTAATCGATCCAAATATGGTCTAAAGATCCGATTCATTAAATCCATAAATACCGCAGGGCATTAGTGAGCCCAAACGGCATCACTAGGAACTCATAGTGACCATATCTCGCTCAAGGCGGTCTTGGGCACGTCAATCTCGGATTCGCAATTGATAGTAGCCCGATCTCAAATCTATTTTCGAGAACACCGAGGCTCCCTTCAGTTGATCGAACAAGTCATCAATACGTGGCAACGGATATTTGTTCTTTATCGTCGCTTTATTAAGCTGACGATAGTCGATGCATAGTCGCATGGTTCCATCCTTCTTCTTCACGAGCAACACCGGCGCACCCCAAGGCGAAAAACTCGGGCGAGCAAAACCTCTATCCACCAATTCTTGCAACTGAGCTTTCAACTCCTTTAATTCCGTTGGTGCCATACGATACGGAGCTATCGAAATTGGAGTGGTACCAGGTACCAATTCGATGCCAAATTCTATTTCCCGAACAGGTGGTAAACCCGGCAATTCTTCGGGGAAAACATCCGGGTATTCACAAACCACGGGCACAGATTCGGGTTTCTTCTCTGATTCCTTGTCATCGAGTACGTACGCAAGGTACGCTTCGCACCCTTTTCTTACATATTTCTGGGCCAACATCGCGATATTATAGCGGCAACCCTTTAAGTCCGTGGACTCAACCCGAATTATTTCATTATTCGCGCACCTCAAATCGATAGTCTTGCTCTTGCAATTTACAACCGCATCGTGCATGGTCAACCAATCCAAACCAAGAATAACATCGAACTCATCGAACGGCAAAAGCATTAAGTCCGCGGAAAACAAGAACCTCGGAACACTAGGGGACTTTTCTTGCACACTTTGTTAACAAGCACGTAATGACCCAAGGGTTTGACACCGAATTACAAACTCGAGAGACTCAATAGGCAAAGTCTTCTTGGATGCTAAGGTTTCACATATATATGAATGAGTAGAACCGGGGTCAATCAAAGCAATCACATTTGTATTGAAAAGAGTGAAAGTACCGGTAATAACATCCGGAGAGGCATCCTCGCGTCGCGCGCGTATGGCATAAGTCCTAGCAGAGCACGAGCCTCGGATCGATGGTAGCATCTCTAGATCCTCTCGACCGCCATGACATTGCCCATATTTCTAGGTGGCCTACCTCGGCGATGGTAGCACCGGGTTTGCACTCGACTTACATTCTGCTCATGCATCCTCGGGCAATCCTTCATAAAGTGGTCGGCCGATCCACACTTATAGGAGCGATCACGAAACCAACAGCTCCCGAATGCCATTTGCCACAATGTGGACACTCCGCCTCTCTCGGCGATCATTTCCACCATCAAGCGATCGAAGTGACTCGTGTGGTCACAGGGGTCGATCGCGTCCTCGTCTAGAAAAGCCCAAACGCCTCTAGACCGGCTCGCATCATCTCGAAATCTCTTCGATGCTTGTTGAAGAGACTTTCCGAGGACCTCTTCGAATTCTCCAATCCCCACATCAGCTTTTTGTTTCTCCTTTCTAAGCTCTTGACTTTACAAGCTCGCTCAACAAGTACTACGAACTCTCGTATCTCGAGAATGCCAACAAACATCCTTATATCATCATTCAGCCCATCCTCGGCGTTTACATAATAGCTTCGGATGAAATGCATTCTCGCGTCTCGGCTAAGCCTCACAAACTTTCGTTCGTAGTCGAATCGGACATAGAACCTTGCTTAAGATCAAGAAATTCCCTCCGCTTTTGGTCGATGAATCTCGATGATATACTTTTTTCGAACTCGGTTTGAAAGAATTCCCAAGTCACTTGCTCTCTAGGCACCACGAAGTCGAGTACTCCACCAATAGTAGGCGGACTCAGCGTAGCAAGGAGATGGTACACTTTAAGCACTCATCGGTGTACAGGATAGCTCATCAAGCACCGGATAGTGTTATCTAACCAAAATTCAGCGCTTCGGCATCATCATCATCCGTAGCCTTAAATTCAAGGGCCCCATGTTTTCGAATCCTATCGACCGGGGCTTACTTGACCTTATTTGGTCACCACCGGAGGTATTGTAGGTCTGGGGTTGCATTTGTCGGGAATGGAGGTTGTGGAACAGTAGTGTTGGTTCGAATGTATTGATTAAACCATTCGCTCATCACACTATAAAAGGCTTGCCTAGCCTCGTCATTAGGATTGCGGCCATAGGTTGAGAGTCCGCCGCCACCCCCCTTGCGCGCAAGCAGCGCCACACTCTCCACATCATCGCTATCGCTTCGGTTGGGATCGGGATCCATTGCTACAACAAACACAAAGTCGAATTGTCGTAATCATCACACTATCGATTCATCATTTAATGGCATGTATAGCTAGACCCCAAACACATCACGGTAGTCCTAGAATCGACTAAACCGTGGCTCTGATACCAATAAAATTGTAACACCCCAAACCCGAAACACATCACGGTAAGTGTATTTTCTTAGAGCGATCGGGTTGATTGTTGTTAGGTGCTTACTTTCTTATTTCAAATGCAGTACCTTGTATGTACTTGTTTGGGTAAGTGTTTTGTTTGGTTAACAAGGATTCAGTTAGATTACAGGAACTTGTGACCTTTCGTGTTTCATTGTTTAAGTGAGCAAGCTTCAGTTGTTTAGTTAAGGTTTGGAAGGCTCAAGGACTCAGAGCGTTGTTTCATAACCAGGTGTGTAAACACTACTCTAATCGTAGTTCAACAAAAGCCGAAACAAGTGACCATTGACGCTATACAGGCATGCACTCACTTATGTGGTAGTCCGTATGCCTAACATGGCATAAAATCGTTGAGGCCAATCGTGAGCGATTTCATGGGTCGAGGCCGTTTTGGGCCATTTTGGGTCGAACTGAGCTGTATGGGCCCCACATGGGTAAACCACACAAATGTGTAGAGAATATTGGGCCAAACTATGTAATCTACGTGGCCAAGACCATTTCTGGGCTATATGGGCCACATTGGAATGTGGGCCTACATGGGCCCGCAATATGGGCCTTGGGCCCATTTTTTCTGTATGACTGTTAAGGTTGCACAGGTCACTCGAGATGACTATGGACCTACAATCGGGTTGATAATGTTTACCTAGACCCACTATATATGATAAAATGACTATTTTTCCCCTATGTGAGGTATATATATGCATGTATGACTGTATTTTAGCATGTTATTTAAACTGTAATGGATACATGTATGATTCTATGACATGACTGTATGATGCATTGCGTGGGGATGGGTTTATACTAATTGGAGGAAGTGTACTGAAAGGCTTTGAGCCTGAATTACTGGCAGCCCAACTGCATAATACTATATAGTGCCGCAACCGGTGCTAATTCTGAAGTGTAGGGATGGGTGGGTTGATTATATCCCCACATGGTGTGTAGGGTTGGACGGAAATGGAGTGTAGAGGCTGGATGGGTAAGATTTGTATACTCTTTAAATTGTTACTGCACTGATTACTATTACTGCACTATTTATTGTTATTATAATGGGCCAAGGCCGAAACACATGACTGTTTCTGTATTGAGATGGGCTAAAGCCCAAACTGATATTGTCACTGTTACTAAAAAGGGCTTAGGCCCAGACTGTGTTTGTTTCTGACTGTTTGCTTATATGGGATTACACACTGAGTTTTCATAAACATACTCATCAGTTTATCCGTACAGGTAATCCCCAGGCTTAGGCAGATCAGTGCTGCGAGGGACTCAAAGGTGCCCACACAACCGCATTTACTATCATATTTGCTTTATTTTTATAAGTAATTTTATTTTGGGTATTTTTACTGTAGTAAGGCCATTATGGATTTTAACTTTAATTTGGGGATTTTTACTTGTTTTGGCTTATAACTGCTAGCGATAGGAAAATTTGAGTTTTCTAAATAAACAATATTTGTACATAGTAAACGCAAGTATGCAACTGTTTTAAAAAGCTTTCGGTATAAAATGATATTTTTGGAAACGAATAACGATTTTAAAGAAAATACTTTTCGGATAGTGACGCAAGATTTGAGATGAATGACGTAACTAAGAAACTCACAAAGAGGTTAAGTATATAGTAAGAGTTTTCAACGATATAACACTTTGCGAAAAACACCCAATGTGAGATCGCCAAATTCAGGCATAACGTCCAGGCCAGGTTTGGGGTGTTACATTTCTCATTGATTGCACCTCTCCCTCAATTCTATCCAGACATTGACCACATATAGTATAGTAATTTGGGTTGTCGTTTCATGGGATTTCGATAAATAAGGAGGTTGATAGTTAGTGTTTTTATCTGGGTTAGAACAATTACCTCCTCCTTTGTTTCCTCCCCATTTCAGATTCGGGTGATCTCTTTATCCGGATTATATGTATTTGAAAAGGGATTACCACACCTATTCTTGATGTCACATCCTCGGTAAGATTATTAATATAATGGAAGAGCGGTTTATCTCCTCTATAGATAGATGATGCACTCTTCTTAGCCTCTATTTGATTAATTCTATCCACTAATTGTTGATACTTATCATTATCCTGGACAACCTTCACTGTAGATGGTCTTTAACCGTATGTAATCATTCAGGAAAACTGTGGTGTGGCCATTTTTAAATCAGCATTTTGAAATGTTCCCATGATTCGTGAAAACTCTTCCCTTCTAAATATTTGAACATCAAAATTTCCCTTATTATTTGCACCATTGTGCTAATGGGGAAGAACTTTGTAGACATTTCCCTACGAATTCATCCCACATCGTGATTGATCTTGGTGCCTATGCAACTAGTCAAAAAAGGCATTAGATTAATGAAAAGGGGAACAATCGAAGATGAATAGCGTCATCAGCGACCTCATTGTATTTAAAAGTATCACAAAGCTAGAAGAACCATTTACATGTTGGCTCGGATCTTCTGTCATCGTTTCGTGAAATTGCAATTTATTTTGGATCATAGTTGGTTTTATCTCAAAATTATTGGCCATGATAGTTGGCCTCGTTATACTCCCTTGAACCATACCAAAGTTTGGTAAGGCATACTCTATTAGAGTCCTCTCGTTACGCACCATGTTTAGATTTACAGGTAGTTGTGGTGGTGGTGGTGGATCTTCTAGGTTGTTAGCCTTGTCGAACAACATATTTTCACATGGAACATTGCCTACAGTAGCTGATGGATCTTGCATCCGCTACTGCTATTGTTGTTGTCGACTTTTTCTTCAGATTATTCTTTCTGAATTTTGTGACTTGCTCTATAGGTGTTTCTCTACTACGCGTCACACACTAAACACACAAATATAAGATTAGTAGAAAATAAAGAAATTAAATTCGTAACTATAATATAAAAATTTCCTAATTTTTCTATTATTACGTGAAAATTAAAACTAATATAATGACGTTGCCTCCTTGGAAACAACACCAACAACTTGACGGCCTTTGGACGTACCAACTTCCAGAGTAGAAATTCGGCACAAAAGATGTGGAAAAGTGTATCTGCAAGTATGCGGGTCAGGTTGTAATATAGTTTACAATGGAGTAGGTGAGTACTCCGAGGATCATACCCAAGGGAGGCGAGCACTAAATTAATTCTCACTTAAACATAAATAGATCTAATCAATACTTTAATCAACTTATAGTATGAATAATCAAAAGAAGAATTTTTGATAAACTATACTAATAATTAAGAATTAGAACATTAAATGGATAAAAGACAGAAATTAAATAAACAAATATGTATCAAATCTGGGCATGAGTGATTAGCTCGCTTTGATAATTCTAATTAACTATCATCTCGGGCTTTCTTGTTCAATCAACTAGTCCATATCCTAACAGGATCATTCGATACATCCTAAAATACTGATTCAGGATAGACTACTTATCTTTTGACCTCACAACCCAAACCGGTTTAGGGTTAAGGCATTCATTGATAGGCCATACCAATCTTGGATTAATTCTCACATTGATGACTTCCTTGGGTTGTTAGGCCTAAGGTTTAGATTCGTCCTGTCCTGAACAGCTGACCCATTAAAATATCCTTACAAAATAGTTAATTCTTCATACCTCTACTTGCTAATCCCACATAGGAGGATTAGTTCCTCATGGATTTAATAGAATATAAACTTGAATAAATAGATGAATATAAAGAAAATTTTCAACAATATAGTTTAGAAGAAGCCTGGTTATATTAAATTTAAGCACAAATGCTCACAATGTTTGAGAATAATTTCAAATTTTGATCTCTTTCCAAAAAGTAAATAACAAGAATGAAAAAATAAAATCCAAAACCTAAGAGAAAGGAAAAACTAAAGTCTAAAACTAAAGAGAAAATTATACAATAGTAAGAGGTGTCCATAACATGTGTTAGTTGAGCATATTTATAGGCTTAGGATGGTCATCGTCCTTAACCCTAGGTCAACTGACATTCTCGAGCTTAAAGTTCAATTGTGTGAACCAAAATAACCCTATCTTGTATTAGTTTCTCGTGCAAATGCAATGTTGTAACACACCAGATCCTGTGGCGCGACATCAAAGGTAGTATGCTCAACTTCAGCATGTCTTTAGAGGTGTGTTACAATATCCCCAGGCTATGTCGCAACATTGAAGGCAGTCTTGGACTTTTCTAATTCTGCTCCCTATGTTGTGACATCACATGCTCTATGTTGTGTTGCGTGTGATTGTGTAATGTGAATGTTCAAGTATACACCTCAAATCAAGTAATAAAGTGATGAGTGAGTATCGTCTCCACGGGGATTGGAATTGACTAAAATAATTGGTTATGCTATTACTAAAAAAATGACTAATTAAACTGTGCAAAAGAAACATGTGACTAATTGATAATAAAATGTAATAAATAGGTTAATAAAATCAATTATGAATAAAAATATACTAGGGCAATTAAAAAGTTGTGGCAATTCTCACAGAATAAGTGGGAAAGAGTTTGTACTATTGAATGATAAAGGTTGGACTTACTTAGACTTATTTCTATAACAAAATAATGCCATGGCCAAATCTTAACGATTCTACTGCTCAAGGAATCACTAATACAGTCTCCTTTCGAAAGCCAGACTTTAAGCTATCATTTTGAGTTCTTTTATGTCTAATGAACTCAAGAGGATATCTAAATTTTTTCTCTCTTTCCCTGTACAGGTTTCATCTTCTACGTCTAGAGTACTACAAATATTCTTTTCGAATACTTTTTTGTATTAATCAATTATAATCCAATCTAATTATTCTTTTTACAATTAAATCAGATCTAATAACATATCACACTGCCATCTATGTCTAGAGCTTGCATGCATGCATTAAAAATAATCACAAATCGAATGAAACAATATCCTACTCAAAATCAAACCATGGGCATTAAAGATAATAAAAATTCACCTAAATAATTGTAACCCAATGAGAATTAGCTCATGGGTTAAACATTCAAAACCATAACAAAACCATTCAACGTCATTGTTTAAATTCACCTTTCAACGTCATTGTTTAAATTCATGAATCACAAAGTTCAAATCAAAAAATAAAGGTAGAACTGTAGGAAGCTTCCGGTACTGCAGCTTCCACTCTAATAATGAGATTTGATGCAAAACTTAGGGCAGATTTCTCTCCCCCTTCCTTGTGTCTATAATTCTTCTACTCAGTAAGCTGTTATCCTTTCCTCTCTATCTTTGAGCTATTTTTCTTCACAAGAATCTGATGCAAAGAGATAAAAACTATTTTCTCATTCTTCTCTATCTCCCATCATTCCTTTTTTTTCTCTTTTCTCTTTCCTCTTTTATAGGGTAGGTCCCTCCCTCTCAACACACACCTTTTGCTTCATTTTTTTTAGGGTGGTTTATCTGGTACAAGTATAGCTAGCTCAGAGTGACGTAGACTGAGTTTTGCATCATCTTCCTAGAATTGCCATGTCATTTGTGTTGGCAATCTAACCAACATTTTGTCATGGCAATATTTCACTTCCTTCATTTTCCTACTCTTTTTCTCTTCTCCTCTTCATCCTGCACCTGCTGTCAACCACAAACAACACATTTCTTCCCAAATAATAGGAGTAAAAAAAAATAACATTTAGAGCACAATCTAATCTTTATTATGTAATGTTCTAAAAATATCTAAAAATTCAAATATATTTACTTAATTACAAACAATTAATTCCATCTAGAGGCTTGAAATATAAGTCTTTTCAAGAGTTATCATGTTCCAACCTAACGACTAGTATAAAGTAAAAAATACGCCTTCTAATGGTCTAATGCACACTCGCACAATATATTAGCTCTCCCTTAGGCCTCATTTTGCCTTTAAGGTCAATAAGAGACTCGAATAACACATTTTATTACACTTAACTAAACTTGCTTAAATGTAATTAAAACATAGCTAAAATGCTTATGTTCAAGCTCCCAAAGTGCGAAAACTAGTTTAATTTACTTCACCGAATTATGACAGATTAGGACCCTCAATCTCCTCAATGGCTTTAGCTTTGTCCATCAGCTCATCATCAGAACACACCATTTGCTCAAGGATTTTCTCAACACCTTCAAGCTAATACCCAGCTTTGGTAGGATCAGGTCCCTGAACACCATTGAACTTTTTACAACCCAAAGCTTGCAAACGCTCAAGTGGATATCCTTGATCCAATGGTGCAGTGTTGAAACCAATTGCTCACTAAAAAGTCCCAATCATTGCTTGCAGTAATGGCTCCACGCCTTCTTCTAAGATGTTTTCCCTATGACGTCGCTAAAGCGTAGCTGAAGTCCAGTCACCTTCAGAGGGGTTGGCAATTTCATGCACACAATTTACATTCACTCTATGAGGAGGCATTCTTGCTTACTCTAAATGTACATGAGACACCTATTTAGGTAAGACATTAGATACACTTAACTGGGTATGTAACTTACAGGCATACTTGCGTACACAGTTCGTACTTTACAAACATACACGCGAACATGGTATGCACAAACACAACCTACTTACTGGGATGGCAAATAGTTGAGGGATGATTCGAGGCGTAATCCTATAAAATATAGAGTTGAACCAAGGTGATGTTGTTTCTAGTCCTACCCCAATCAACCAATTTAACACTTACAACACATCAAAACTTTATTCACAATACGATGGACTTACCTCATCAGCTCTAACAAGCTTACTACGCCAAATTTGGGGATCACACTTCATCATTCTAGCTAACTATCCTGGCAGCTCTAATACAAACCAATGTAAGACCCCAAACTCAATCGAGCATGTTTGTCCCAAATTTTCCAAGCTCCATTAGCCACCGAAGTGACTTTAACCTCTAGCACACCACGTATATGTAGCATATAAAGTGCTAAGTTATAATATTGCATCGGTATAATATCATGCATAGAATGTAAAATAAGTGAGCTTATCAAACAAATAGAGGAAGGGTTGGCATGTCGTCTGAATAAAACTTAGCAGTTCACAACAATGAAATAGACAAAGTAATTCAACAAACTCAAATAAAAGTATAAATTCTTAGAAGTAATTATTAAGGTTCACACAACAATGTCGGTTCACAAATAACGTATGAGTTCAAAATGCAACATAAAGCATAAGTTCACACCAAAACACAAGTTCGCATAAAATATGAGGCTTGCATAATTTTCCTAATTTTGCACACATCAATCCTTGGTTTGCACTTATACATACATCATGGGTTCATATGCAAACAAGCTTCGCAAAAAAAAAAAAAAGTTTATTCATACAATGGTTCCCACTCTTTTATAGGGTTCGCTAAATAGTAAGATTATCACAGCTAAGGTCTGCATGCATGTTGGGGTCGCAAACATACTAGCGTCGCATGAACAACATTTTACAGTGAAACTGACTCGCGCATGGAAATAAAACACGTTTTAACCAAATTAAGTAATACAACATGGCACACATGAAAAGAAAAATAATTGAAACATCAGACTTTATTCATATCAGGAAGTGATAGATTAACAAGCAATATCTTAGTGCATAGTTCACAAAAATTGATAAGAAATTAAAATAAAGTAAACTTAAGGAAATTGTTTCAATAAAAAGTATAGCATATAACAAAACTAATCCCACATAAAAAAAAACCACATCACTTATTTCATAGGTTCATCGATATCTGTTAAGGGATGGGCCTCACCAAGTCATCTACCTCGCCACTACCATCCCTAACCTACTTACCTATGAAGCATGAGAGAAGTGGGTTAGTTCAATGTGAACTCAGTGAATAATCAAGAGCCACCGGGGTATGCTTGAAAATACTGAGTTAAACCTAGGAAGAAGACTTAATCTGAAAAATCGTATCGTGTACTGGGCTTACAATAAAAGTGCGAGACCCAGTTTACAAATCTTACTTGCTAGAAAAATACAAAAGTTTGTAAAATAGTTTCAAATGTTCTTGTTGACAAAACATACTTAACAACTTAGTTCGTTCTTCTTTTAAAACGGAGCTTATATAGAATGAAACATGCTTACAAACTGGTTTTATTAGAATGGTTGAGAAATATAAAATATGTTCTCCCTCTCATCTAAACACACTTATCTTATCTTGCCTTGTTGGATATGAAAATCTCCTTATAATGCCTCAAAATGACTCAAAGCATCATTGACATGTCCCATAAGTGTAGCATAAAGCTAAACACTTCCCTATATGCCAACATGTCCCATTGAATGGAGCATAGCTCGACATCCCTTATCTCTCCACATGTCCAAAGGCCACAATGCTCAAATCACAAAACTTATAGGTGAGTACTCACAATCTTTTGGTATACCAATATATCCAACATAAGGTGATGTGAGCATGGGCACATCATGTTATGATGCAATTTGATGACATTGAGATTGGCCCAAGCACTAGGGGCCTAAGTGCAAAATGAAACATCTCACAGGCCTAATTGATTATTGGGCCAATGTTTTTAAGGACTTTTTAATTTAATAAAGTTTTATTTAAATTAATAAGTTTGAATATTTTAATTTTGAATTGCATTATGTGTGTTATGCATTTATAAAGTCGGGCATTATGTAACTTTCATGCTATTTAAGTATGCATCATAAATAATGACATGCATTATGTAACTTTTATGTTAGTTAAGTTGCATCATACATAATGACATGCATTATGTAACTCTCATGTTAGTTAAGATTGCATCATAAATTATGTCATGCATTATGTAACTCCTATCTTAGTTAAAGTTTGCATCTTTTAATGAAGTCATACATTAGTAACTCATTTGTTCATTTAGTTTACATCTTAATTAAATCATGCATTTAAGCATCTTAGTTGTTTGAGTTAGTTTATTTAATTCGACTGTTACTTTTTAATGAATAAGTTATAATGTGTTTATTTTATAAATAAACATGTGTGTCTCTAGTTAATTGACAAGTTTAATAAGAATGTGAAAAGTTTGCAATGTTTAATGTTTCTTAAATAAATTAATTGTGTGTTCAAATTTTGTGTTGTAGGAAAGTCCAAAAGGCTGGTCACATATTTTAAAGTTACAATAGGGCTATTCGTTTGCCAAGAAGAATCAAATGCTGCCACATTCAAATGGCTATTCAGTTTAGGCATAAAAGAGTGTACATTTGGTCACTTAATTGTTGGTACTTGAAGAGGATGTTTTTGGGGGGTATTGAAGCATTCAAAGTTCATTATGGCGGCTGTTCAAATGGTCTAAAAGTAACTCTTCAAGTCTAATCCGTGTTATGCACTCAAAGCTAGTTATGTTTCCAATTAAAGAGATGAATACACAAGCATTAAGACATTTTGTTAAGGGGAAAATGGAGGGACATCAAACAGCACATTTAAAGGACTATTAAGCCTTCATCAAGTGAAGAGGCATGACTTTTCAGCTATGCATGAATCAAGTGAAAAGACATGACTCTTTAGCTGCCCATCAAGAGTTATAATCAAATTTTAATGTCTTGTTAATAGCTGGTATGAAGGTCGAATATGAATTGTAACACCCAAACTCAGCCTGGACGTTATGGCCGAACCTGGCGATGTCATATTGAAGTGTTTTTCGCAAAGTACGATCTTGTAAAAACCCATTCTCAACCTATCCTCTTTGTGTTGTTTTATAGAGGTTCGTTTAGTTTAAAGCTCAAGTTGTTTAGCAAAATGCTAATCATATTAAAATTGTTATTACTTTTTAAAATATTGTTTGTTGCAGAAGCTTTTAAACTGTGTCGCGTAAACGTGGTGTTTTGGGAAAAAACATTTATATTTTTAAAAACACGTGTTTTTTCCTACTGCTAACAGTTATAAACCCAAGAAATAAAAACCCAAATTTAAGTTAAAATCCATAGAGTCCTTATTACATAAACAAAAACCCAAATTAAATTATTTTTAAATTAAAAATGAAATAAGAAAGTAAGTGCAGTTGTGTGGCCACCATTGAGTCCCTCGTAGCACCGATCCGCCTAAGGTTGGGGATTACCTGAACAATTAAACAGATGGGTGAGTTTACAAAAACTCAGTGTGTAATCCCATACAAGCAAACATCTAGAAAGCAAACATAGTTTGGGCCTAACCCATTTTTAGTAACAGTGACAATATCAGTTTGGACTTTGGCCCATCTCAATATAGAAACAGTCATGTGTTTGGGCCTTGGCCTATTGCAGTAACATTAAACAGTGCAGTAATAGTAATAGTTTAGATATACAATCAGAAATCCTACCCAACCAGCCTCTACACACCACTCCGTCTAGCCCTACACACTATATGGGGATAAAATCAACCCACTCATCCCTACACACTAAAAATAGTGCCGGTTGTGGCACTACAGTATTTGCAATAGACCTACCAATATAATAGGCTTAAAGCCATTAGTGATTTGCAACAGAGCTGCCAATACAGTACACTTCCTCCAATCATAACAAACCCATCCCCATGTAATGCATCATACAGTCATATCATGTCATATCATAGAATCATACATGTAACCATTATCGTTTAAACAACATGCTAAAATACAATCATACATGTACATATATATAAATACAAAACAATCATCTTACCACATAAGGGAAAAATAGTTATTTTACCACATAAGGGCAAAACAGTCATTTTACCACATAAGGGCAAAATAGTCATTTTTTCAATTTAGAGGTCTAGGTATACTTACCGACCCAATAGTAGGTCCACAGTCGTCTCGAGCGACCTATGCAACCTTAACAGTCAAACAATGAAAATGGGCCCAAGGCCCATAATACGGGCCCATGTGGGCCCACACTCCTGTGTGGCCCACATAGCCCAAAAATGGCCTTCGTCGTGTAAGCTACACAGCCTAGCCCAATATTCTCCACATGTCCGTGTGGTTTACCTGTGTGGAGCCCACGAGCCCTGGGGCCCACACGGCCCCTTTCGACCCAACATGTCCCAAAACGACCTAAGCCCATGAAATCGCTCATGGTGGCCTCTACTATCAAATTCCTATGTTTTACGTGTTCTGTTTACCACTCGAGTGAGCGCACGCCCGTGTAGCGTCAATAGTCAAATTTTTCAGCTTTTGCCGATTTATAGTTTGGGCAATGTTTACACACCTATTTACAGAAAACATACATGTAGTCCTTGAACATTCCAAACCTTGATCCAATCCACAAATATTCAATTAGTCATGAGGGTTTAGGGTTTAGGGTTTAGATAGTCTAAACATCGATTATAAGAAGCTTCGTTTATCGATGAGGACTGCTGGGCTAGGTAAAACATCAGAACAATTGCGGCAAAAAATCCAAGAAGAAAAGATTAGAGCTGGTCAGTGGGAAAAGAAATTCCAAGATGCTAAAGTTCGAGAAAATGCTATGGAAAGGGATTTTTTAGAGAGTCGAAATGAAAAGGGTGGATTGAGAGCCCGTGTAGCAGAATTAAAAAAGGTCACTGCATTAATATCATAGTCACAACTCCACAATTGAGTTGAAAGCAAGCTTAAATATGATTGAAGATTTGAAAGGAAAGATAGGAGAGCTCGAGGCCAATGAATACTAGAAAGAGCAACTCCAATGCTCTCAAGGTTAGATTAGGGATAAAGACCACATCATGGGTGAAGCTATGACTCAAGTACGAAAAGTAGCCAACCATTTGCAAACCCTAGCAGTTCAAGCTGACATGCTGAGCTGAAAATACGAATCAGAATCAGATCGGAACCGAGAATTAGCTTGGCTTCTTAGGAAAGTCAAGACTTTGAGTATTAGGGGAAAGCTGTATATGTATAATATATTTGTTTTATGTAAAGAGATTTGTTTTCTAGTAAAGTTGTTTTAATAGAATTGAATCAAAATCAGTGCCTCTTTTTTCATTCATTTTATCCATCAGCATTATATATCATCATATGCATTAAATGTCATAAAAAGGCCCTAATTAATCGAAATTATGACTGTTACCCTGGAAACAACAAAGAATTTGCCAACCGAATATCGTTACGATACCCGTGATAAAATCAGAGCCATGGATCAAAGGTTAGAGAGATTGGAAAAAATTCAGAAAGACATGCAAGATCAGTTGCAAGCTCAAGTGTAGGAACAATTAACTAAGGTACAACAAGACATTAGAGATCAAATATAAGAGTCCCAAAGAAGCATGGTAAGCCAGTTGACCCAGTTGTTGGCCGGAGGGACTGAAAAAAGGAAAACAACTGTAAATAACTCTGGGAATGATAATGAAGACCCTATATACCCCCAGGCTTTACCCCAGTAAATGTCCAGGCCCAACCAAATACATATCCATGAAAGGTACTTGTTACCATCAAACCACAACAATATCAAGCCAGCATTACATTACGAGTTTAGGTTCCAATCCCGAGGATAATCTAACCAACCCTGTCTTTTTAGATTTGGACAAAATGGCAAAAATGGACAGAGCAAAAATAGAATTGCCGAAACAGCTAGAAGATCGGTGCAAGTGGTTGGAGGAGAAATTTAGAGCTGTGGAGGGTACTGACTACCTATATGGGGTTGATGCTAATGAGCTGAGCTTGGTCCCAAATCTAGTGCTCCCACCAAAATTCAAAACTTTAGAATTTGAAAAATACAATGGGACTAGTTTTTCTAAAGCCCATATCCTAAAGCCCATATCACAATGTTCTGCTGAAGAATGACGGGATACATCAATAAGGACCAATTTTTAATCCACTGCTTTCAGGATAGTTTGATCGAGTCAGTTGCCAAGTGGTACAGCCAACTAAGCCATGCCAAAATCAACTCATGGAAAGACTTGGCACAAGCTTTCATGAAACAATACAACCATGTGACTAACATGACACCTGATAGAATTACGTTGCAAAACATAGAGAAGAAGCACAAGCTTAGAGATGAAGAGAGGTGGCAACGCAAGTCTAACCACCTCTTCTGCAGAAGGTGGAACGACAGAAATGTGCAAGTGTACACAATCGCAACAAGTAATAAAGTAACAAGTAAATGTCGAGTTACCGTACCCATAGGGACTATGAAAAGAATTATTTATGAATGCAATTATAAACACTTTGGTGAAGAAAAATATTTTGGTTTGAATAAGTGATTAAACTAAAAAATAAAGTAAAAAAAATAAAATAAAATAAAGTTCCAATGCACGATTTCAAAAGATGATTTTAATCAAGATGATATATTTGTGTTAGATTAATTACATTTCTTAACTTAGAATTATTAAACTCATGTTTATGTTGTTACAAATAAAGTCACGGCATCTCAGTAATTTGCTAACTTATTAACATACTCACCTACCAAAATCCATTCATCTCTTGACCATATCTCTATGTCAATTCAACCGATTAAGCAAATTTTAATAGGAAAATGTGTTAATGCACATACATACTTATGAAATTTAAATAATCTCTTGTACATATCTCTATGCCAATTCAAACAATTAATTCAATCTCATAAGCACATAAAAGATTATGTGAGGTAACAATATATTTCTACCTTGAAACAGTTTAATCACAATAATCTTGCAACTTATGCAAGGCTAATGTATCGTTAAATATCGTTGCTAATTTAACCCTCAGCTACCTTAGATGATTAAACATGCACTGATTAAGTATCATGTAAATTAATTACAGTTTCAATCTGTTTAAATAATTAATTCATTAGTTACCTTACAATTGTAATGCAAGAATAACTTAGTCATGGTTTTACTTAATCAAACATCTTACTGAGGCCTACAACAACACAAACACAATTTTAATAAATTAAGTAGACGAAATGCAATCAAGCTAACATGAATTAAATTTAAGCCATATCAATTAAATTAAATATTTAAACATCATAAATATTCATAAACATGTTCATCATAACAACAACAAAAATTAAAAGGATAGGGAACAAGAATCAAATCTGGTGTTTCTCTGTGGCTTGACTGGTTTCCTCCACTCTTCCTTCTCTGCTTGTTCTTGTTGAACCGAGGCTGCTATGAACACTTTAATGCTGCTCCAAATGCTGGATGAATGACTCTTTTTCAAGAGGTGAAATCAGCAAGAGAATAAAGAGAAATGGATGAGAAATGAAAAGAGAAAATTGAGGGAGAAGAGAAAAGATGAGAAAAGATGAGAAAGTTGAGGTGTGTTTTAAATGAGCAGCTAAGGGGGGTTTTATAAGTTGAAAGGGCAGCTAAAAATAGCCAAAATCAGCAGCCAAAGAGCCCTCCCATGGCCGGCCACACATGTGGCAAGTTTGAAGTTTTCAAACTTGCTATATTAAGGTAGGAGCAAATCTAGAAAGGCACAAATAGTAGAGGGCTTGTTCGCAATTGAAAAAGTCTTCAAGGGCCATTTTGCAAGCTAATTAATCAGCCAAGCAAGCTGATTGGGTTAGCATGTGGGACGGTTTTGGGCTGCCCAGTACTCAGTTGGTTCGGTTTTCTCGGTTCAGCTCAACTGGGCCACTTTTCATAATTAATTAATAATAATTTATTTAACCCAAATTAAATTGGATATAAATTAAAATTGATTATATTATGAATTAAAACACATAATTCGGACCGACTAAGGCTAAAAAATTAATTCGCCTTGGTGCTTCAAAATTATTTCTTGATTTTGCGCTTCTACTAGTGTCTACCGAGATGTTTTTCGTCTTTTGTGCAAATCTGTCAAAAATAATCAAAATTAAGTATAAAATTAATTACAATTAATTATGTTAATAATTTAAGTAAAAATATTTATTTTATAATAATTATATATTTTTTGACAAGAATTTTACTGAACTTGCATGAATTTGAGTTAAAATGGCATGAAAAACTGTATATATTTTCGTGTTTTCACACCCCCAAACTTAATTCATTGCTCATCCCGAGTAGTGCACAAATTTGAAAAGAATTTCTCGGAAACACCTTTGAAATATTCCTTCAGAACAACATTCTTCCCAACAATCATGAATTTGGTATACTTATGCTCAAGAACAAGAAATTGAATATTTATGCTACTTATGTATACATATCATTCAAATTAATCTCAATAATTCTTATGATAGAAAGAATTAGACTAAATGCTTCCTAATAAAGACATCTTAATCCCTAACAATTTGATTTTATTCCCTTATTCAAGATTAAGCTACAATCATTAAGTTTAACTTATGCCTTCATATGTTGAACATAGCAATTTCTCTCCACTAAAGTAGGTAGCATAGAAACTTGAATCAATAGGTCTTTAACAAGGTTGTAACGTGGCTAGGCTAGGGGTAATTAAAAGATAAATTTAGGCTAAAAACTCTTAACTTAGCTTCAATCGAACCTTCGGAATATTTACCTTCAACACACCAACTTACTTTGCTTTCACATGTTGTTTTGTACATCTTTCAAGTACACATGCTTTTTTTACGAGCATTTTGTTGAATATACTACAATTTTTTGAGCATTCGATACATCTTTTCAACTCCCCCAAACTTATTTTCAAAGAATGTTCTGAATAGTACTGAGTATAGTGTTTGGGATAATTTAAAGATAATTAAGAGAGAAGTGATGGCTAAATACTGCAAGGGTTCAAATAATATTAGGCCATATAGTCTCAAAGTTGGATTGCAAGGGATAAAAATTCATTAAGGTTGGCTTGAAAGGCTCAAACGGTCCAAACAAAAGTTGCCTAAATCATTTTCAACGTTCCATACTTCCTAGGATTTCGCCTCAAGAAACTACTAAGTCAATTCTAGAGACTTAAACTTTCATGCATGCCTAACTCTTCTAAGGAACTAAAAATTTTATGGTATGATTTGCATGCTTTATTAAAAATACACTTATGTCATGTTTCAGTTTGTAACACTCCTAACCCGTATCCATTGCCGGACTAGTGTTATAAAGCATTACCGATCATATCACATTTCATACAAATATGCATTAAATTTTACAACTCAAAATTATAACCACATCAATACCCATATCATTTCAAATATCAAATCTTAAACTTCATATCGTTATTTGATAACATAATTAAAACACAATTCAGCATATACCAAACAAATTAAATATTTATATATAGAACATATAATGATCAACAATTTCATTAATTGAATATCAAACCCATTCTTATAATAGTCTTGCATGTGCACAAATTGTATTTCAAATAAAATAAATTTCAATACCAACTTGTCATTCATTTATGCGGCATTTCCCAATTAGTCAATATGTGTTTTCACATTCCGTATATTAATACACATTAATACTCAAATTCATAAATAAAACCAACTTTGCCGAAAGTCAAGTGTTAAACCCATTTTTTTTCTATTTGGTTAACTTAGTTCTTTTGCACCTATTAGTAAACTTATAAGTAACTAACAATTTTGTATAGTCATACACATGTACATACCAACCACAATATAAGAACATATATATGTATATATGTAACAACATATAAGAGCTCAACTAACATATCATGACCGAATACCAAGGTGCACATTTCCTTTTTCATCGATTCAATCCCCTCATATGAATCTAAGTCTCAGTATGTTTTATTTACCATGACAAACAAATCAAGTGTTATTCAAATCATTAAATTAGTCCATAAGTAAACAATGAATACATACCATGCATATGTCTTGATTTTTACCTAACTAACACATGATATACTTTAGCTCAATTAACAACCATTATATAACACATGGCCGAAACACATAATAAGCTTCACAAACATCATACAATTTGGATACACTTTCGATATAAGCTCAAACCAAGATCAAACATATATAACATAACCAATTCATCCATACCACCTCTGAATACAAGCACATAACACAAATTATAATCAACCATTGCACACGGCATGATAATCAAAATAGACTTAAACCATAATTTAACCAAAACTGAACCCAAGCATAGAAATTAAGCCATTTTTACATGGCTCCCATTACACAGACCAAAATACCACATTCCAAAACATAATCCAGCCTATACATGCCATAGGTTCGAAAGTTCTCTATTTAAAATACCAAAGACAGTCGATTGTGTGATAGACTTGGCTAACGATCCCCGAGCTCATAATTCGAATCCAAAATCTATAAAACAGAAACACACATATACACAAAGTAAGCTTTTATAGCTTAGTAAGTCATAAGCAAATAAACAACCCTATGATATAGTCAACTCATTTTAACTAATCGAATTACATTATCATTACCATGCTTAATCTCAATTTTACAAATTTCATAAATAACGCACTTTCACACACATTTCCTACTTTGGTCGAGGGCTCACATAATCAAATTGACCAAAGGTCATTCAAGTTTCAAAGTCATAATAATCAATTATTCATATACTCATATAAACAAGCTCAAGAATCATAATATAACATTATGTACATATACTTCTTATTTGGCCGAATATACATGGTCATTTTTACTTATATCTAAGAATCAATTCCATAAAATTTATATCATTTATTCATAAGGTCGAATACTCTTACTAAATTCACATGTATTCCTCATTTTCATCACACATAATTTGTAACAAGTATCAAGTCACATACTTACCTTATTTCAATAGATAACAAGCTAATTCATACCTGGCCATTTAGCTCATTTTACACATTCGATCACAACTTATTTTTGCTCGTTGAACCATTCAGAAGTGGATAGGACACTCAGATTATCACAAATATATTGTACAATGCCAACGTCCCAGACGTGTTCTTACATGTTATCACATATCGATGCCACTGTCCCAAACAGGCTCTTACTCGTACACATATCGGAATCACATATCGATGCCATGGTCTTAATCACACATCAAATATCAAAATCTTATGTCATGACATATGTATCCTAGTTCATACGGGGCTTTCGGATGTTGTAGCTCGGTTGAAACGAATTCAAAAATATAGTAACCAAGCTTGTATACACTCAGCTATTGTAGATATAAATTCACATATTTCATTTCAGCATATATAATTTTCTTTTAATTAAAATTAAGTATGTCTATTTGCTTATAAATTTACCTCGGACGATGTAAATAGAACAGGACGACTAGTCGACAACTTTCGTTTTTCCCCTATCCAAATCCGATATATTTGGTTCTTGATCTTGATTGAGCTTAAGAGATGACCGAACCCTAGCTTCTATTATTTCTTTTCTTTTTGTTAAGTTTCAGCAAGAAGAAGAAGTATGAAAAGCTTATTTTAATTATCATATAATGTAACATATATATTAACATATCATTATTTCATATTTTACCATTTTAACCTTTTATAATTAATAACTAAAACATATATAATAAGGGTACAATAGGCCATCACTAAGTCCAATGGTCTATTTGTAACTTAAATGCTTCAATTTACAAAACCAATAACAATTTAGTCCTTATACAATAAACTATCAAGCTTTCAATCTACGCGATTAGGTCCTTTTATTTAATCGGGCACTCAAATGACAAAATTAAATCACGAAAATTTCACAGATATAAATTCACACATAATAAACATAGAAAATAATTTAAAATATTTTCTAACTCAGATTCGTGGTCCCAAAACCACCGTTTCGACTAGGGTCTAAATTGGGCTGTTACACAGTTAACATAACAATTATTGAACTAATCGAACTTTATTTATACTGAAGTTTAGCATACTTAACAAAATTTCAATTTTTTGAACAAAATATAACCTAATCATAACTAAAAGAAAAAAAATTATTCTTTGTGAAAACAATTTCAATTTTTCAGTCCCCCTACTTAAGATTAACAATGTCCTTATTGTTAAAAGTGAATAAATACTATACACCACGTAGGATTTTAGAAAAGAGGAGGTGTGTCAATTTGACTGCTTACGTACCAAGCTCTCTCTAAATTCAATCCTAGACATGTATATATCTATTGCCACACTTTATACTTTGTGACTTGTTCATTTTTATTAATGATTTCTACCTCTTGTTTTATTATGCAAAAATAAAAATTCCTAATTAAACTTAATCCTAAAATAACCTAAGAAATAAAATAAATCAAGATCCCCCCTTTTTATTTATTTGCAGGTCCTTCCGAATTTGACTCATCTTTTGCTCCATTATCTTTGTTTTTGCATGAATCGCTTTTCTCCTTCTTCAATAGTGGACTCTATGGTTCAGATATGAAATCTGGAAACTCAGTCCCAAAAATAAACGGGTCATTGTGTGACAGCCCAAAATTGACCCTAGTCGGAATGTGGTTTCGGGACCACAAAACCGAGGCATAAAAATAATTAAAAATTTATTTTGATGCCTATAATATGTGTGTGCTCATGTATGACATTTTATGATGATTGATTTAGTGTTATAAAGGGGAATTCCACAAGAAAGGACTTAGTAGTGAACTTTGAAAGTACGATAGGGAAATGTGTGATGACTAATTAAAGCATGCATGCAAAATAATGGACTTGCATGTCAAATTCCCCTTTTTACAAGTGATGGCCGGCCATGACAAAGAGATATGGGCTAAACATGTCATGAAACATGTTTTGTTGGGCATTAGGGAGAAATAATAAACAAATAAGCATGGGTAAGAAAAGAATGAAAAAAAAATGTGTGAGAGAGTAGCATTCCCCATTGCCGTGCAACCAAGAAGAGAAAACAAAAAATTTGTTCATCCTTGTTCTCTCCTTTTGGCCAAAAATACTAAGAGGAAGAAGAGATTTTTGCTTCATTTCCTTTGTTTAGAAGAGATCTAGAAGGATATTTGGCTAAACTTGCATCAAGATTGAGGTATGTATGAGGTTGTGTCATGAGATTCATGCATGTTTTAGTTGCCAACTTGATGTTCATGTTAGCCATGGTTCAAATCCTTGTTATGCCATGGAAGTGGTATTTGGTCAAGGTTGGTATTGTGATAAAGCCATTGCATGTTAAGTGTGAAGCTTAATGATGATGCATGCAATGATGGATTGTCTACTCTTGAAATTTCTTTGTAGCCATCTTGAGTAAGACTTTGAGTTTTCTTTTTGTTTAACCATGATTGAAGATAAAAGGGCATGATTATGATGTATTCGCCATGATGCATTCATGAGCATGGTTCATGCTTCTTGCATGTTAGTTAAAATTTGTGTTTTAGATGGCTATGGACACCTTGAAATTCGCCATGCTCATATATGTATATATATGTTTGCACATGATGTTTTGGCTATGAAGTAAGTGATGAATATGTTTGTTTAAAGAAGAAGATGTTGAAGAATGCTTGTGAAATTGCAAGCACATTCTACCTAGCACACATATGAGTGCTTGATGCTATATTATAAGTTTTGAGCTACAACATGCAAAGCATTAACTAGTAAAATGCATGCTGTTTTTGTGTGGTATTAAGTGCATAATTGGCCTCAACATGGACATGTATATTCGGCCTTAGGTAGCCTATTGAAGGCCTTAGCTTTTCCTTAATGCCCGAATGAATTGTATTGAATTGCTTGATGTAGTATAAAATGTGCATGACCATTGTGTATTCAAGCTAAAGGGTGGCCATTTGACCATTTAAACTCCTTGTCATATTCGCCATAAGCTAGCACAATGAGGTTTTAATAAATTGAATTTGTTTGAATTAGCTCAAGAGCTTAGAGGGCCACAATTGGACAAGGGGAAGGAAAAAGTGATCGAATAGCCGTAAAAGCCGTTCGACAACATCCGAGGTAAGTCCTCAAGAAGTGACCTTAATTGAATTATGTGGAATGAAATATGGATGTATTGATTATTGATTTATGTGTGTATGAGTATTCGAATGATACCCGGCTAAGTCCCAAGGCGATTATGCTAGTGATTATAATTGTGTTTGAGCCTTAGTAACGAAAATGAAATATGTATGTCCAATGATTATTGATGTATGTGTGCATGAGAAATTGAATGATACCGGGCTAAGCCCAAGACAATTATGTTGAAATTATATTCGGTTAAGACCAAGGCAATTGTGCTAGTGGCTACATCCGGCTAAGACCAAGGCATTCGTGCGAGTCATTCTATCCGGCTAAGACCAAGGCATTCGTGCACGTGGTTATATCCGGTTGTATTCAAGAAGCTTGGGCTGGAGGTGAGTGTTGGTTGCTGTAATAAATTCAATTAGTACGCTCGAAAAGCCCAAAGAATAAGGTACGCTTATATGTGCATTGAAAGTCGACATATTTGAGCAACATTTGCTCAATCGACTAACAATTTCAGCTATTGGAATGGTTGATACTTTGTGAAAGTATATAATGATGAAGTGTGAAGTAAGAATGATTATGAGAATGTGTATTAATGAAATGATGCATTTGGTTATGTGAATGTATTGCTTAAATTAAAGCTGATTTTATTCCTTGAGACTTACTAAGCATAAAAATGCTTACCCCGTTGCTTTGGCTCTCCGTTTTATAGATTACGCCGATAGCAATCGGATTCGGGATCATTAAAGTCAAGTCATCCACACTATCAACGCCTCTATTTTGGTATAAATTTTGGTTGAACTTTGAAATGGCATGTATAGGACTACCCTTGTTGGTTTAAATATGCTGTGATGTATATGTGTACGGCCATGCGAAAATGGCTCGTAAAAGTGAAGTACAAACTTAGACTATTTGCGGTTTGTATATATATATATGGTGTCATGATGTGATTATGGATTGGAGATGGGAATGTTGGTCACATGATCAGCCATTGGTATGGTTAAAATGATCATATATGAACCTATGTATGGCAAGACTAGTTGGTTCATGGAGACTACAAAATAGGTAAGACCTACCTTAAAAACAGATGCTGCCAGCTGCAGTGACGTGAATGTGAAAAATCACCAAAATTTGTACGAATGGTATTAAATAGTGAATAAGCTATGTAAATGAACCTTGATGAGTCTATTTTCATATGGAAGAAACGAAATGGTCATAGGAGTTACATGTTAAGAGATATTAAAGCTATTGTGAGACAGGGCCAGAACGGTTTCTGGGTCCCCTGTCGCAACTTTAAAAATTTACTATAAATTATCCAGAAAGAATTAGGAGTCATGCCTTATATTTAAAGATTCCATTTTGAGTCTAGTTTCATTAGAAACAAACGGCACCAGTATTAAAGCCCTGTACAGAGAGATATTCAAGTTATAACGCGAAGGTCAGAGCAGTCGATCCCTGTAACATGGGTGACTTTAACTAATAAACTGTACCAATTGGCCTGACCAAAAATTCTAGAAATAAATCCATGGATGGATATATGAGTCTAAATTCAGGGAAAATTTACGAAACCAGTTTCCGAGTTTTGAAACTCGAGATATGATTTTTAAGGCGACGGTGACGCAGTTTTCCAGCCTGACTGGAAATGTCAAATTGGGGGCAAAATATGTGAACTTGGCTTGTTAACCCTCGTGTCCGATAACGGCGATGGTCTCGGTTCGGGTGTTACAATTTTATTGGTATCGAGCCACGGTTTAGTCGATTCTAGGACTACCGTGATGTGTTTGGGGTCTAGCTATACATGCCATTAAATGATGAATCGATAGTGTGGTGATTTTTGACAATTTGACTTTGTGTTTGTTTATAGCAATGGATCCCGATCCCAGCCGAGCAATAGCGATGATGTGGAGAGTGTGGCGCTGCTCCGCGCAAGGGACAGCAGCCGGCGGACTCTCAACCTATGGCCAGCAATCCGAATGATGAGGCTAGGCAAGCCTTTTATAGTGTGATGAACGAATGGTTTAATCAATACATTCGAACTAACACTACTGTTCCACAACCTCCATTCCCGACAAATGCAACCCCGCACCTACAATACCTCCGTGATCGACCAAATAAGGTCAAGTAAGCCCCCAATCGATAGGATTCAAAACATGGGGCCACTGAATTTAAGGCTACGGATGATGATGATGCCGAAGCGAGCTGAATTTTGGTTGGATAACACTATCCGGTGCTCGGTGAGCTATCCTGTACACCGATGAGTGCTTAAAGTGTACCATCTCCTTGCTACGCGAAGTCGCCTACTATTGGTGGAGTACTCGACTTGTGGTGCCTAGAGAGCAAGTGACTTGGGAATTCTTTCAAACCGAGTTCAAAAAGTATATTAGTCGAGATTCATCGACCAAAAGCGAAGGGAATTCCTTGATCTTAAGCAAGGTTCTATGTCACCACCGACTACTTAACGAAAATTTGTGAGGCTTAGCCGGTACGCACGAGAATGCATTTCGTCCGAAGCCATTATGTGTAAACGCTTCGAGGATGGGCTGAATGATGATATAAGGATGTTCATTGGCATTCTCGAAATATGAGAGTTCGTAGTACTTGTTGAGCGAGCTTGTAAAGTCAAAGAGCTTAGGAAGGAGAAACAAAAGTTGATGTGGGAACCGAGAATTCGAAGAGGTCCTTGGGAAAGTCTCTTCAACAGCATCGAAGAGATTTCGAGATGATGTGAGCCGGTCTAGAGGCGTTTGAGCTTTTCTAGACGAGGACGCGATCGACCCCTGTGACCACACGAGTCACTTGATCGCCATGGTGGAAATGATCGCCGAGAGAGGCGAGTGTCTACATTGTGGCAAATGGCATTCGGGAGCTGTTGGTTTCGTGATCGCTCCTGCTATAAGTGTGGATCGGTGACCACTTTATGAAGGATTGCCCGAGGATGCTTGAACAGAATGTAAGTCGAGTGGAAACCCGGTGCTACCATCGCCGAGGTAGGCCACCTAGAAATATGGGCAATGTCGTTGGCGGTCGAGAGGATCTAGAGATGCTACCATCAGATCCGAGGCTCGTGCCCTGCTAGGACTTATGCCATACGCGCACGTGAGGATGCTTGCCTCTCGGATGTCATTACCGGTACTTTCACTCTTTTCAATACTAATGTGATTGCTTTGATTGACCCCGGTTCTACTCATTCTTATATATGTGAAACCTTAGCATCCAAGAAGACTTTGCCTATTGAGTCTCATCGAGTTTGTAATTCGGTGTCAAACCCCTTGGGTCATTACGTGCTTGTCAACAAAGTGTGCAAGAAAAGTCCCCTAGTGTTCCGAGGTTCTTGTTTTTCGGCGGACTTGATGCTTTTGCCGTTCGATGAATTCGACGTTATTCTTGGTTTGGATTGGTTGACCATGCACGATGCGGTTGTAAATTGCAAAAGCAAGACTATCGATTTGAGGTGCGCGAATAATGAGATAATTCGGGTTGAGTCTACGGACTTAAAGGGGTTGCCAGCTGTAATATCAGCAATGTTGGCCCGAAAATATGTAAGAAAAGGGTGCGAAGCGTACCTTGCGTACGTGCTCGATGACAAGGAATCAGAAAAGAAACCCGAATCTGCGCGTGGTTTGTGAATACCGGATGTTTTCCACAAGAATTGTCGGGTTTACCACCTGTTCGGGAAATAGAATTTGGCATCGAATTGGTACCTGGTACCACTCCAATTTCGATAGCTCCGTATCGTATGGCACCAACGGAATTAAAGGAGTTGAAAGCTCAGTTGCAAGAATTGGTGGATAGAGGTTTTGCTCGCCGAGTTGTTCGCCTTGGGTGCGCCGGTGTTGTTTGTGAAAAGAAGGATGGAACCATGCGGTTGCAGATCGACTATCGTCAGCTTAATAAAGCGACGATAAAGAACAAATATCCGTTACCACGTATCGATGACTTGTTCGATCAACTGAAGGGAGCCTCAATGTTCTCGAAAATAGATTTGAGATCGGGCTATTATCAATTGCGAATCCGAGATTCGGACGTACCCAAGACTGCCTTCAGAACGAGATATGGTCACTATGAGTTCCTAGTGATGCCGTTTGGGCTCACTAATGCCCCTGTGGTATTTATGGATTTAATGAATCGGATCTTCAGACCATATTTGGATCGATTCGTAGTCGTGTTCATTGATGACATCTTGGTCTATTCAAGAAATGAGACCGAACATGCTGAACACCGCGTTAGTGCTGCAAATTTTACGGATAAGCAATTATATGCTAAGTTCAATAAGTGTGAGTTCGGTTAAGAGAGGTTAGCTTCTTGGGTCATGTGGTATTCAGACGGTATTCGAGTCGACCAATAAAATTTCAGCCATACTTAATTGGAAGCCTCCGAGAAATATTATCGACGTTCGAGCTTTTTGGGGCTTGCTTGGTTATTACCGACGATTTGTAAAGGTTTCTCAACGATAGCCACGCCGATGACGGCTTACTCCAAAAGGATGTTAAGTTCGAATGGACGGAGAAATGCCAAAAAGTTTCGATCAATCAAAACTTATTTGACCGAAGCCCCAATTCTAGTGCAACCCGAGTCCCAAGAAAGAGTTTGTCATCTATAGCGACACCTCCCTACTTGGGTTAGGTTGTGTATTGATGCAAGAAGGTCGAGTTGTGGCCTATGCGTCCGAGGCAATTAAAGCCACATGAGAAAAATTATCCGACTCATGATCTCGAATTGGCGCCATCGTGTTCGCCTTTAAAGATTTGGCGACATTACTTATTTGGTGAAAGGTGCCATGTGTACTCGGATCACAAAAGTCTCAAATATTTGATGACCCAAAGAGACTTAAATCTGCGACAAAGACGTTGGCTCGAGTGTTAAAGGATTACGAGCTGGTCATTGACTATCACCCGGAAAGGCGAATGTGGTTGCGGATGCCTTGAGTCGTAAATCATTATTCGCTTACGAGCGATGAACGTGCACTTGTCTGTTCGATCCGATAGTGTGTTAGTAGCTGAATTGAAAGCCAAACCACTATTGATACATCAAATTCGAGAAGCTCAGAAAGTCGACGACGAGTTGGCTGCAAAACGGGCCGAGTGTGTTCCAACAAGGACTCGAATTTCAAATCGATGATGACGATTGTCCGAGGTTCGAAGTCGTCTGTGTGTTCCAAAGAATTGAACTCATTTCGATAATTCGAATGAAGCCCATTGTAGCCGAATGGCAATCCACCCGGAGTACGAAGACGTACAATGATTTGAAACGCCGGTTTTGGTGGCATGGTATGAAGCGAGACATCTCCGACTTTGTTTGAGATGTTTAATATGTCAACAAGTGAAAGCGAACATCGTGCCTTCAGATTACTTCACCAATCACGATACCCGAGTAGAAATGGGATCGAGTCACAATGGACTTTGTATCCGGACCGCCATTGTCGCAAGTAAGAAGGATGCGCTTTGGGTCGTGGTAGATAGATTGACTAAGTCGGCCCACTTTGTCCCCGTGACGCACGGATTTTTCAATGGACAAATTAGTCGAATTGTACGCTTTCGATTGTGAGATTACACGGGTGCCTATTTCCATCGTGTTTGATAGAGATCCGAGATTTACCTCGCGATTTTGGAAAAAGTTGCAAGAAGCTTTGGGTACCAAGTTGCATTTTAGCACCGCTTTCACCCCCAAACCGATGGTCAATCCGAGCGGATAATTCGAGATACTTGAGGATATGTTGAGATGTTGCGTCCTCGAGTTTAGTGGTTCATGGGAACGGTATTTGCCGTTGATTGAATTTGCTTACAACAACAACTTTCAATCGAGTATTAAGATGGCACCCTACGAGGCTTTGTACGGTCGTAAATGCCGTACACCATTGTTTTGACCGAGCTTGGTGAAAGTAAGATTTTCGGTGGATTTGATTAGAGATGCTGAATGTAAAGTGAAAGTAATCCGTGAAAGTCTCAAGATAGCCTCCGATCGTCGAAGTCGATGCGGATCTGAAGCGTAAGGATATCGAGTATCGGGGGTGATAAAGTGTTTCTCAAGGTATCGCCTTGGAGAAAGATACTCGATTCGGCCGTAAGGGCAAGTGAGCCCGAGGTTCATTGGGCCATATGAGATATCTCGAGCGAGTCGGTCCAAGGGCATATGTTTGATTTTGCCCCGAACTCAAAAAGGTTCACGATGTCTTTCATGTTTCGATGCTTCGACGCTATAGATCCGATCCATCGCACGTGATTAGTCCATCGAAATTGAAATTCAAGCTAATATGAGTTATGAGGAAGAACCGATTCGTATCCTATCACGAGAAGTGAAAGAGTTGCGAAACAAGCGGGTTCCGCTAGTGAAAGTGTTATGGCTCAAGCACGGATAGAAGAAGCTACTTGGGAGACCGAGAACTCTATGAAAGAGCGATATCCAAACCTATTTACGGTAAGATTTTCGGGGACGAAAATTTCTTAAGTGGGGAGAGTTGTGACAGCCAAAATTGACCCTAGTCGGAATGTGGTTTCGGGACCACAAAACCGAGGCATAAAAATAATTAAAATTTATTTTGATGCCTATAATATGTGTGTGCTCATGTATGACATTTTATGATGATTGATTTAGTGTTATAAAGGGAATTCCACAAGAAAGGACTTAGTAGTGAACTTTGAAAGTACGATAGGGAAATGTGTGATGACTAATTAAAGCATGCATGCAAAATAATGGACTTGCATGTCAAATTCCCCTTTTTACAAGTGATGGCCGGCCATGACAAAGAGATATGGGCTAAACATGTCATGAAACATGTTTTGTTGGGCATTAGGGAGAAATAATAAACAAATAAGCATGGGTAAGAAAAGAATGAAAAAAAAATGTGTGTGAGAGAGTAGCATTCCCCATTGCCGTGCAACCAAGAAGAGAAAACAAAAAATTTGTTCATCCTTGTTCTCTCCTTTTGGCCAAAAATACTAAGAGGAAGAAGAGATTTTGCTTCATTTCCTTTGTTTAGAAGAGATCTAGAAGGATATTTGGCTAAACTTGCATCAAGATTGAGGTATGTATGAGGTTGTGTCATGAGATTCATGCATGTTTTAGTTGCCAACTTGATGTTCATGTTAGCCATGGTTCAAATCCTTGTTATGCCATGGAAGTGGTATTTGGTCAACGTTGGTATTGTGATAAAGCCATTGCATGTTAAGTGTGAAGCTTGATGATGATGCATGCAATGATGGATTGTCTACTCTTGAAATTTCTTTGTAGCCATCTTGAGTAAGACTTTGAGTTTTCTTTTGTTTAACCATGATTGAAGATAAAAGGGCATGATTATGATGTATTCGCCATGATGCATTCATGAGCAAGGTTCATGCTTCTTGCATGTTAGTTAAAATTTGTGTTTTAGATGGCTATGGACACCTTGAAATTCGCCATGCTCATATATGTATATATATGTTTGCACATGATGTTTTGGCTATGAAGTAAGTGATGAATATGTTTGTTTAAAGAAGAAGATGTTGAAGAATGCTTGTGAAATTGCAAGCACATTCGCCTAGCACACATATGAGTGCTTGATGCTATATTATAAGTTTTGAGCTACAACATGCAAAGCATTAACTAGTAAAATGCATGCTGTTTTTGTGTGGTATTAAGTGCATAATTGGCCTCAACATGGACATGTATATTCGGCCTTAGGTAGCCTATTGAAGGCCTTAGCTTTTCCTTGATGCCCGAATGAATTGTATTGAATTGCTTGATGTAGTATAAAATGTGCATGACCATTGTGTATTCAAGCTAAAGGGTGGCCATTTGACCATTTAAACTCCTTGTCATATTCGCCATAAGCTAGCACAATGAGGTTTTAATAAATTGAATTTGTTTGAATTAGCTCAAGAGCTTAGAGGGCCACAATTGGACAAGGGAAGGAAAAGTGATCGAATAGCCGTAAAAGCCGCTCGACAACATCCGAGGTAAGTCCTCAAGAAGTGACCTTAATTGAATTATGTGGAATGAAATATGGATGTATTGATTATTGATTTATGTGTATGAGTATTCGAATGATACCGGGCTAAGTCCCGGCGATTATGCTAGTGATTATAATTGTGTTTGAGCCTTAGTAACGAAAATGAAATATGTATGTCCAATGATTATTGATGTATGTGTGCATGAGAAATTGAATGATACCGGGCTAAGCCCAAGACAATTATGTTGAAATTATATCCGGTTAAGACCAAGGCAATTGTGCTAGTGGCTACATCCGGCTAAGACCAAGGCATTCGTATGCGAGTCATTCTATCCGGCTAAGACCAAGGCATTCGTGCACGTGGTTATATCCGGTTGTATTCAAGAAGCTTGGGCTGGAGGTGAGTGTTGGTTGCTGTAATAAATTCAATTAGTACGCTCGAAAAGCCCAAAGAATAAGGTACGTTTATATGTGCATTGAAAGTCGACATATTTGAGCAACATTCGCTCAATCGACTAACGAATTTCAGCTATTGGAATGGTTGATACTTTGTGAAAGTATATAATGATGAAGTGTGAAGTAAGAATGATTATGAGAATGTGTATTAATGAAATGATGCATTTGGTTATGTGAATGTATTGCTTAAATTAAAGCTGATTTTATTCCTTGAGACTTACTAAGCATAAAAATGCTTACCCGCTGTTTTGGCTCTCTGTTTTATAGATTACGCCGATAGCAATCGGATTCGGGATCATTAAAGTCGAAGTCATCCACACTATCAACGCCTCTATTTTGGTATAAATTTTGGTTGAACTTTGAAATGGCATGTATAGGACTACCCCTTGTTGGTTTAAATATGTCTGTGATGTATATGTGTACGGCCATGCTAAAATGGCTCGTAAAAGTGAAGTACTGAACTTAGACTATTTGCGGTTTGTATATATATATATGGTGTCATGATGTGATTATGGATTGGAGATGGGAATGTTGGTCACATGATCAGCCATTGGTATGGTTAAAATGATCATATATGAACCTATGTATGGCAAGACTAGTTGGTTCATGGAGACTACAAAATAGGTAAGACCTACCTTAAAAACAGATGCTGCCAGCTGCAGTGACGTGAATGTGAAAAATCACCAAAATTTGTAGGAATGGTATTAAATAGTGAATAAGCTATGTAAATGAACCTTGATGAGTCTATTTTCATATGGAAGAAACGAAATGGTCATAGGAGTTACATGTTAAGAGATATTAAAGCTATTGTGAGACAGGGCCAGAACGGTTTCTGGGTCCCCTGTCGCAACTTTAAAAATTTACTATAAATTATCCAGAAATAATTAGGAGTCATGCCTTATATGTACAGATTACATTTTGAGTCTAGTTTCATTAGAAACAAATGGCACCAGTATTAAAGCCCTGTACAGAGAGATATTCAAGTTATAACGCGCGAAGGTCAGAGCAGTCGATCCCTGTAACATGGGTGACTTTAACTAATAAACTGTACCAATTGGCCCGACCAAAAATTCTAGAAATAAATCCATGGATGGATATATGAGTCTAAATTCAGGGAAAATTTACGAAACCAGTTTCCGAGTTTTGAAACTCGAGATATGATTTTTAAGGCGACGGTGACGCAGTTTTCCAGCCTGACTGGAAATGTCAAATTGGGGGGCAAAATATGTGAACTTGGCTTGTTAACCCCTCGTGTCCGACACCGGCGATGGTCTCGGGTTCGGGGTGTTACACATTGTATATTTTCGTAAGAACGCTTCTCATCGAGTCATCCCTTATTTTTGAATATCTCCAGTAAGCTTGTTACTACCACTGAATATGTTGCATTATGTCCATCAACTTTGACAGCTCATCTCGAAGATCTGGGCAATGTGATTGAGTTCTAAACATTGAAGTTGCAACATCAGGTTCGGCTTCTGGTTCCATTGGTTCTGCCCTATCAGGGATTTCAACTGATTGCATCAGTTCGATCTCTGTAGGATCTTCTTCTTCTTCTTTGGGATCCTCACTGTCTTCAATTCATTGCTGTAGAACAGAGTCTCCAACTATTCGGTACAGGCCCTAATCTATGATTGTGCCCTGGCTATAACCTATCTTCTCTACGTTTGTAAGAATTTGAGCTTTCAAGCACAAAATTGATATCGTAAAGGGAAAGTAAGCTGGGCTAGAACGTCTAGCGGCACAATTTTGCATTTCTCTTAAGATGATTTTTCCCACATCAATGGTCTTTCCTTCGCGAGTGGTGTCAAATATTCTCTTCGACAAGTGTGAATTCATTGTTTTGACACAGTCCACTTAGAACCTAGAACTGTAAGTTCCTCGAGAATTTCTTGCAGACTTTCAAACTCAATATTTCTCATCAAGGAAGAATATTCGTCGATTTAAAAATTAGGCAATTTAAAGAAACTTCATTCTGCGAACAGAAACTTCCGTCAACTCGCTTGAGATAAATTCA
Organism: Gossypium arboreum; assembly: GCF_025698485.1. NCBI lineage: Eukaryota > Viridiplantae > Streptophyta > Magnoliopsida > Malvales > Malvaceae > Gossypium > Gossypium arboreum. Next base: position 65,058,784 of record NC_069080.1, read on the forward strand.
CATAAAATTCACGAACTAACTCCTTATCCACACTAGATCTTTTCTCACAAAACAACTCCCAATTGAGAGTTCCAGCAACCTAACGAATGCGCGCCATGAAATCAATATAATTGTTTTCTTTTAGTGTAAAGCCTTTCTCTGGATGCATCTGTTGATTCTTGAAAATACTTTCGTATCTTACTTTGGCTTCTTCTCAATGGAATTTGTTTTGTGATTCGTCAATTTGGGCAGAGGCACGAGTTCTCTTGTGAGGCATCATTAACCTGAACATAAGATGGAAACAATTATTTTCTCAAAATTTTAATTAATATAAACTATTAATAATTCAATAAATTGAAAAATTAAATAATAAAATTAAAAGGAGAAAAATTTGTCTTACCACCTGTTTTATAAAAATCAAGAACTCCTAAAAAAATAATTACAAATCAAAAGAGGTCAATTTAGGATAGGTTGGAAGGTTGTCAGCTAAGGATGTTGGTGCAAGGCTAGTGTGTTGCGACGAATGTGTGTGGGAGCAGTGAGGCCTAGTGTGGGTAGCTATGCGGGCTGCAAGCAGTAGCGCCGAGTGAGCAGTATCGTGGGCGCACGTGAGCTGGGGCTAGGAGTAGCACAAGGTGGGCGGAGCAGGACATGTAGCGCGTGATAGGATCAGGTGCGCACAGGGTGAGCTGCTGGCCGAATGGCTGTCAGGCAGCTTTACGGCTAGGGAGTTGGGGGCTTGCGGCAATAGGTGATTTGGTATTTCGTGGGGATGGAGTTTGAGTGATGAATAATCGAGAAGGTTGGTATAATTTTTAAGGAAAAGGAGTAGGAGTTTAAGTAGAATTCTTAGCACAATTTAATAATTAAAATTTTCTAAGTTCTAATCCTATACATAGTTAACAACAATTAATAATTAATATAATGCACATTAAATTATTATTTGCTATAAATTTATTAAAATAAAACTTATTAAATATAATATGATTAAATCTAAACTAATCCTAACTCTATGTAAAGTTGATAATAATTAATATATATTATAATGGATATAATGTAACGCCCCCACACCCGAGACCGTCGTCGGAGTCGAGTATGAGATGTTACTAAGCTTAGTTTAACATTTTTAGAACTTTGGATTATTTGTTTCTACATTCACAGCTTTTAAGCCACTTGCATCACAGTCACAAGAAAAATCATATCTCGAGTTACGAAACTCAAAATTAAGATCGGTAAATTTTCGCTGAATCTAGACTCATATACCTATCTACTAATTTTTTTCTATAATTTTTGGTTGGGCCAATTAGTACAGTTTATTAGTTAAAGTTACCCCTGTTTCAGGACTCGACTGGTCTGACCTCTGTTTACTACGAACCACATTTCTCTCTGTAAAAAAATTCATATGACTATGAGGTTTGTTTCTACTAAAACTAGACTCAATAAGGATTCTGAGGATATAAAAGACACCACCTAATTATATCTTTACAATTTATGGTGAATTTCTAAAGTAGGAACAGGGGATTCAGAAACTGCTATGACTCTGTTTCACTAAATTTAAAATATCTTCTAACATATACTTCCTTTACTTGTTTCATTTGTTTCATGTGAAACTAGACATAATAAGCTTCAATTTGATATGTAGTTCACCACCATTTCAATTTCTATGATTTTTAGTAAATTTTCAAACTCGCGTTAGTGTTGTCATGGTATTCTGCTTATGGTAAATTTCATCCTTTTTATGAGTTTTATGCACTAAGTATCTTAATAGTTTTCCTTAACATCAAACATAATCTAAACTAACCATTTTCATAATTTATCATTATCAAGCATTTCCTCAACCATTTCACAACCATACCATAAGATCATTTACACAAAAAAGGTATATTGCTATACATGCCATACTTAAATTTACAAGCCATTACCAAAAGTCTTCCGGATAGTGTGACTGAGCCTTCGACCAATCCCGACTCCTGAGCTGGCTTGTCCAAAACTACAATGAGTAAGAAGGAGGGAGTAAGCATAAATGCTTAGTAAGTTCATATGCAAATAATAGGTAACATAACAAACAGTCATACTAATCAACATTAGCATGTATCACTAAAACACATATCACATTTTTAATCATTTTTCATCATCTTATTATCTTATCGTGGTTGTATCAATACTCAACCCGAGGGTTAAATACATACCTGTCCAAAATATCCATTTCACATCACTTACCAATACGTCTCTTTACATCTCGAATATTCCTCCATTTGAGTAGAACTTTACCCGTTGAACACATCGAAATATAATTCGGATACATGGATAACTTGCACATAAGTGCCATATATGCAATCAAGCAATCATGTAACCCGCCCATAAGCGAACTCGGACTCAACTCAACGAGCTCGGGCGTTTGCATCCATAAGTGACCTCGGACTCAACTCAACGAGTTCGGATGCCTAGTTACATCTCACGAACTCGGACTCAACTCAACGAGTTCAGACATTCGCATCCATAAGTGAACTCGGACTCAACTCAACGAGTTCGGATGCTCAACCATCCTAGTGACATGTCACTTGTATCCTAATCTATTCCTAAGGTTCAAACGGGCTTTTTCCTCGAACACTTATCCTTGCCGTCTTCCGTAGAATGCCAAATCAATACTCTCAGTAACAATTATATTTAACAAGTAGCTCACATAATTTACATATTATTTGAAATTAACCACAAAGCATACATTTCATAATGAAATTCAGCATAACACATAATTAATATCAATAACTTAAAAATAACAATTATGCTACATTATTTACACAAGAACTTACCTTGGTACCAAAATACAAAGATTTTGCAATTTAGTCCACAATCTTTTCTTTTCCTCGATTGAGGTCGATTCCACGTCTTTCTTGATCTAAAATAACACATTTAGCTTATTTAATACTCACATTATGAAATTAATCCTTAACTCAAATTTTGGCAAAATTACAATTTTACTCCTAAACTTTTGCATATTTACATTTTTTCCCTAGGCTCTGGATTAAACTTTATTCCTTATTCTTATGTTTTACAACATGCTGATCACTTTTCTCTTCTATGGCAACATCAAATTCTCACTCTAACATGTACTTGTGACTATTAGGTATTTTTACCGATTAAGCCCTTTTACTCGTTTTTACTTAAAATCGAGTAGTACAAGTTGTCTAACATAATTTAAAACTTCATATTCTATCATAAAACATCAAAATACACAAATTTCACCTATGGGTATTTTTCCAAATATAAACCCTAGGTTAAATTATTGCTAACATAAGCTTTATCGAGTTACCGAGATCTCAAAAACGTAAAAATCATTAAAAACGGGGCTTAGAATCACTTACTATGGAGCTTGGAAGCTTGAAACAAACCCTAGCTATGGATAACCCTTGAAATTTCGGCCTAATGAAGAAGATGGACAAAAATTGGCTTTTAATTTTGTTTTTTAATTCATTTTAATAACTGAATGACCAAAATACCCTTACTACTAAACTTTCCAAAAATTCCTTCCATGTCCTAATTTTGTCCATGAACTTAAAATTGGTCAAGTTGCTATTTAAGACCTCCTCATTAATATTCCAAAACAATTTCATACTAAAAACTTCTAGAATGCAAGTTTTGCAACTTATTCGATTTAGTCCCTACTTTCAATTTAAGCACTTTAGGCATAGAATTTCATCACGAAATTTTCACACAATCATGCAATCATATCATAAACATCAAAATCATTGTAAAATAATTATTTCTATCTCGGATTTGTGGTCACGAAACCACTATTCCGATTAAGCCTTAATTCAGATATTACAACTCTCCCCTTTTAAAGATTTTCGTCCTCGAAAATCTTACCGGTAAACAGGTGTGGGTATTGGTTTCTCATAGTTTCTTCAGGTTCCCATGTAGTCTCTTCTACCCCATGCTTTTTCCACAACACTTTCACAAGTGCAACACTTTTATTTCTTAGTTGTTTGACTTCTCGAGCTAAAATCTTAATCGGTTCTTCTTCATAAGTCATATCCGGTCGCAGTTCAATTTCTGTCGGTGAAATTATATGTGAAGGATCCGAACGATACCGACGTAACATAGATACGTGAAACACATCATGAATCTTTTCTAATTCGGGTGATAACGCTAGCCGATATGCTACCGGTCCAACTTTTTCAATTATTTCATACGGTCCAATAAAACGCGGACTTAACTTGCCCTTTCGTCCAAATCTAAGGACTTTCTTCCATGGAGACACTTTCAAAAATACCTTATCACCAACTTGAAACTCAATGTCCTTTCGCTTTAGGTCTGCATAAGATTTCTGTCTATCTGAAGCAGCTTTCAAACAATCTCGAATTATCTTCACTTTTTCTTCAGTTTCTTTTATTAGATCAACTCCATAAATCTGATTTTCCTTGAGTTCAGTCCAATACAAAGGCGTTCAATACTTGCGACCATACAATGCTTCATAAGGTGCCATTTTAAAGCTGGTCTGATAGCTATTGTTGTAAGCAAATTCTACCAACGGCAAATATCTTTCCCAACTTCCTTGAAATTCCAATACACAACATCTGAGCATGTCTTCAAGAATCTGAATTACTCTCTCTGATTGTCCATCAGTTTGTGGATGAAAAGCAGTACTGAAATTTAACTTCGTACCTAACGCGTCTTGCAACTTTTGCCAAAACCACGAGGTAAACCTTGGATCTCTATCTGAAATAATCGATAATGGTATTCCGTAATCTAACAATTTCTTTAATATACAGCTTCAGCCAACTTGTTAAGAGAATAATTAAATACGCATCGGGATAAAATGAGCCGACTTAGTTAATCATCAACTATTACTCGATGGCATCTTTCTTTCCGGAGTCAATGGCAATCTGAAACAAAATCCATAGTAATCCGATCCCATTTCCATTCAGAACCATAATAGGTGGAGTAATCTCAAGGTACTTGGTGTTCAAATTTTCACCGTTGACAAATTAAGCATTTGGACACAAACTCGATATATCTCTTTTCATTCCATTCCACCAATACATTTTCTTCAAGTCATTATACATTTTCGTACTACCCGATGAATCAAGAAATAACCACTATGTGCTTCCTGTAGGATCTTTTGAATCAATTCCTCATTCTTCTAAGACACAAATCGATCTTTAAACATTAAGCACCCATCGAACCAATTCAAAATCGATCCCGTGTCGCCTTCACACTCGCTTTCTTTTAGCTAGCAAATCTTGATCATTTTTCCGAGTTTCGAAATCTCTTGTAAAAACATCGGTCTTGCTCTTAACTCGCTAGAATCGAACCGTCATCCGACATTTTCAACTGAGTGTTCATAACGCCAAAGCAAACAACAACTTTCTACTTAAAGCATCAAGAACCACATTCGCTTTTCCGGATGATAATCAATAACAAGCTCATAATCTTTCAATAACTCCAACCATCTTCATTGTCTCAAATTCAAGTCTTTTGTGACATCAAGTATTTAAGACTTTTGTGATCGGATATACTCGCACTTTTCACCATACAAATAATGTCGCCAAATCTTCAAAGCAAACACCACTCCACCCAATTCCAAATCGTGAGTAGGATAATTCCTCTCATGAGGTTTTAACGCCTCAAGCATAAGCGACCACTTTTCCTTCTTGCATGAGTACACACCCCAAACCATTTAGAGAAGCATCACTAAACACCACAAATTCTTTACCTAATTCGGGTTGTACCAACACCGGTGCTTCAGCTTAATAACTTTTCAATTCTTCAAAACTCATTGACATTCTTCCGTCCATTCAAATTTAACATCCTTCTGAGTAGTCTAGTCATAGGAGCAGCAATTATAGAAAATCCATTTACAAACCGCCGATAATACCCAAACTAGCCCCAAGAAACTTCTAACTTCAGCTTATGTTTTTCTGGTTTCCAATCAACAATGGCTGAAATTTTACTAGGATCAACCCGTATACCATCACCAAACAATATGACCCAAAAATCCAACTTCCGGAGCCAAAATTCACTTTTACTAAACTTAGCATACAAATGCTTATCTCTCAAAGTTTGCAAAACTATCCTCAAATGCTCAAGATGCTCGTCTCATCTTTTGAATAAATTAAAATATCATTTATAAACACCACAACAAATCTGTCCGAGTATGGCGAAATATGCGATTCGTTAAATCCATAAACACAGCAGGAGCATTTGTCAACCCGAATGGCATAACTAAAAATTCATAATGACCGTACCTTGTTCTAAAAGCAGTTTTAGGCACATCCGACTCCTTTACCCGCAGTTGGTAATACCCAGATCTCAAGTCAATCTTTGAAAACCATGTCGCTCCTTTTAGCTGATCAAACAAATCATCAATTCTTGGCAACGGATACTTGTTTTTGATTGTCACCTTGTTTAACTGCCGATAATCAACACACAACCTCACAGAACCATCCTTCTTTTTCACAAATAACACAGGAGCACCCCAAGGTGAAAAACTCGGTCTCACAAAGCCTTTATCAATCAACTCTTGCAACTGCGACTTTAATTCTTTCAACTCTGTTGGTGCCATTCTATATGGAGCAATCGAGATCGAGTGTTCTCAGATCAAATCAATACCAAATTCTACTTCCACGACGGAGGCAAACCCGCAATTCTTCCGAAATACGTCCGCAAATTCACACACAACCCAAGACCGATTCAACTTTCTTTTCAACTTCTTTTGTATTAATTACATACGCCAAATAAGCTTCATAACCCTTTCTCAGATATCTTTGAGCCGACATTGAAGAAATCACACTTGGCAATGCCTCTGATTTATCTGATTCAACCCGCAGAGTTTCACCATTTTCACACTTTAATTCTATAACCTTTTCTTTGAAATTTATTATAGCATCATGCAAAGTCAACCAATCCATACCCAAAATAACATCAAATTCATCAAACGGCAACAACATCAAGTCGGCTGGAAAGTAATGATCCCGAATCATTAAAGGACATTTCTTACATACTTTATCAACAATACACATTTGCCTAACGGATTCGACACTCTAATCATAAATTCAGATTCTCAACAGTATATTCATACTAGACACCAATTTCATGCACACATATGAATGAGTAGAACCGGATCAATCAAAGCAATAACATTAACATTATAGAGAGAAAATGTACCGTAATCACATCGGTGAGGAAGCATCTTCACGGGCTTTAATAGCATAAGTTCTAGCCGAGCCCTTCCTTCAGTCTAACCGTGCATCCTCGCTACATTCTTACCGCTTGTTTCACTTCCACTTTTCTCGATACCTTCCCTCGAGTCCGCACCACTAGCTTTTACATTCTGAAATTTTTCTTTCTCGGCTCTCTCAGGGCCTCTAATAAAATGATCCGAGAACCACATCGAAAACATTCATTTGCTCAGACGGACCAAAATGATTTCTACCACACCGGCACTCGGGTTTAACAAATCTCGAGTTCCCTACATCGGCTGCGTATATTCGAGATTTAGGACCCATATTTTGCTTCTTATAATTCCCATATGATTGTCCAAATGAAGCTTGGGAACGAGGATTCATATTCCTTGACTTTCTAGGTTGCTGTGAAAATGAACTACTCATCGGTCTTTTCTTCCAATTTCTAGTCTCAGCCTCTACCTTTTTCTTTTCTTTAAGTAGTTCTTCAGCCTTGCAAGCTCGATCAACCAGTACTACCATTTCTTTTAGTTTAAGGATCCTGACAAATACTTTAATGTTTTCGTTGAGCCCGTCTTCAAATCATCGGCACATCTTGGCTTCTGTAGGAACATATTCCCCGCATACTTACTCAATCGAAAAACTCTCTTTCATATTCGAGACTGTCATATTACCTTGCTTCACTCAAGAAACTCTTTACATTTCGATCAATAAACCTTTCACTAATATATTTCTTCCAAACTCTTCTTGAAAGAATTCCTGTGTTACCCTCTCTTTCAAGTACCACCAAATCAAAGTCTTCCACCAATTATAGGTGAATCTCTCAACAAAGATGTAGCACATTTCAAACATTCTTCAGGTGTACAAGATAATTCATCAAATACCCGGATAGAATTTTTAAGCCAGAACTCTGCTTTCTCTGCATCATCATCAATATTTGCTCTAAATTCTTCAGCCCCTTGTTTACGAATTCTGTCAACGGGGGTTCTGTGAAATTTTATCATATCCATACCTTGAGGCATCGGGGGTAAAGGTTGAGGAATTGGGGGAGGTCGTACATTTGGGTTTGTACGAACGAACTCAGTGTACCATGCACTCATCATTTGGAGAAAGGCTTCCCGATCCCTTTCTCCTCCTCCCTGACCAACAGTAGGGGGTGGGTTTTCAGTCAGCCTTGCTCCTTCAAATTGAGTCATGGCGCATTACTCTCTACTTCATCTGCCACAGCTGGATCGGGATCCATTTACTATATAAAAAAATTTCATTTAAAAAGGTCAAAAGTCGTCACACTATCACAATTCATACATATGGCATGTATAGCAAAATCCGTACATACAACACGTTGTCCGAGAACCGACTAAACCTGCTTTGATACCACTAAATGTAATGCCCCCACACCCGAGACCGTCGCCGGAGTCGAGTATGAGGTGTTACTAAGCTTAGTTTAACATTTTTAGAACTTTGGATTATTTGTTTCTACATTCACAGCTTTTAAGCTACTTGCGTCACAGTCACAAGAAAAATCATATCTCGAGTTACGAAACTCAAAATTAAGATCGGTAAATTTTCGCTGAATCTAGACTCATATACCTATCTACTAATTTTTTTCTATAATTTTTGGTTGGGCCAATTAGTACAGTTTATTAGTTAAAGTTACCCCTGTTTCAGGACTCGACTGGTCTGACCTCTGTTTACTACGAACCACATTTCTCTCTGTAAAAAAATTCATATGACTATGAGGTTTGTTTCTACTAAAACTAGACTCAATAAGGATTATGAGGATATAAAATACACCACCTAATTATATCTTTACAATTTATGGTGAATTTCTAAAGTAGGAACAGGGGATTCAGAAACTGCTATGACTCTGTTTCACTAAATTTAAAATATCTTCTAACATATACTTCCTTTACTTGTTTCATTTGTTTCATGTGAAACTAGACATAATGAGCTTCAATTTGATATGTAGTTCACCACCAAATTCAATTTCTATGATTTTTAGTAAATTTTCAAACTCATGTTAGTGTTGCTGCGGTATTCTGTTTATGGTAAATTTCATCCTTTTTATGAGTTTTTATGCACTAAGTATCTTAATAGTTTTCCTTAACATCAAACATAATCTAAACTAACCATTTTCATAATTTATCATTATCAAGCATTTCCTCAACCATTTCACAACCATACCATAAGATCATTTACACAAAAAAGGTATATTGCTATACATGCCATACTTAAATTTACAAGCCATTACCAAAAGTCTTCACGATAGTGTGACTGAGCCTTCGACCTATCCCGACTCCTTAGCTGGCTTGTCCAAAACTACAATGAGTAAGAAGGAGGGAGTAAGCATAAATGCTTAGTAAGTTCATATGCAAATAATAAGTAACATAACAAACAGTCATACTAATCAACATTAGCATGTATCACTAAAACACATATCACATTTTTAATCATTTTTCATCATCTTATTACCTTATCGTGGTTGTATCAATACTCAACCCGAGGGTTAAATACATACCTGTCCAAAATATCCATTTCACATCACTTACCAATACGTCTCTTTACATCTCGAATATTCCTCCATTTGAGTAGAACTTTACCCGTTGAACACATCGGAATATAATTCGGATACATGGATAACTTGCACATAAGTGCCATATATGCACTCAAGCAATCATGTAACCCGCCCATAAGCGAACTCGGGCTCAACTCAACGAGCTCGGGCGTTCGCATCCATAAGTGAACTCAGACTCAACTCAACGAGCTCGGATGCCTAGTTACATCTCACGAACTTGGACTCAACTCAACGAGTTCAGACATTCGCATCCATAAGTGAACTCGGACTCAACTCAACGAGTTCGGATGCTCAACCATCCTAGTGACATGTCACTTGTATCCTAATCTATTTCTAAGGTTCAAACGGGCTTTTTTCCTCGAACACTTATCCTTGCCGTCTTCCGTAGAATGCCGAAATCAATACTCGGTAACAATTATATTTAACAAGTAGCTCACATAATTTACATATTATTTGAAATTAACCATAAAGCATACATTTCATAATAAAATTCAGCATAACACATAATTAATATCAATAACTTAAAAATAACAATTATGCTACATTATTTACACATGAACTTACCTTGGTACCAAAATACAAAGATTTTGCAATTTAGTCCACAATCTTTTCTTTTCCTCGATTGAGGTCGATTCCACGTCTTTCTTGATCTAAAATAACACATTTAGCTTATTTAATACTCACATTATGAAATTAATCCTTAACTCAAATTTTGGCAAAATTACAATTTTACTCCTAAACTTTTGCATATTTACATTTTTGCCCCTAGGCTCGGGATTAAACTTTATTCCTTATTCTTATGTTTTACAACATGCTGATCACTTTTCTCTTCTATGGCAACATCAAATTCTCACTCTAACATGTACTTGTGACTATTAGGTATTTTTACCGATTAAGCCCTTTTACTCGCTTTTACTTAAAATCGAGTAGTACAAGTTGTCTAACATAATTTAAAACTTCATATTCTATCATAAAACATCAAAATACACAAATTTCACCTATGGGTATTTTTCCAAATATAAACCCTAGGTTAAATTATTGCTAACATAAGCTTTATCGAGTTACCGAGATCTCAAAAACGTAAAAATCATTAAAAACGGGGCTTGGAATCACTTACTATGGAGCTTGGAAGTTTGAAACAAACCCTAGCTATGGATAACCCTTGAAATTTCGGCCTAATGAAGAAGATGGACAAAAATTGGCTTTTAATTTTGTTTTTTAATTCATTTTAATAACTAAATGACCAAAATACCCTTACTACTAAACTTTCCAAAAATTCCTTCCATGTCCTAATTTTGTCCATGAACTTAAAATTGGCCAAATTGCTATTTAAGACCTCCTCATTAATATTCCAAAACAATTTCATACTAAAAACTTCTAGAATGCAAGTTTTGCAACTTATTCGATTTAGTCCCTACTTTCAATTTAAGCACTTTAGGCATAGAATTTCATCACGAAATTTTCACACAATCATGCAATCATATCATAAACATCAAAATCATTGTAAAATAATTATTTCTATCTCGGATTTGTGGTCACAAAACCACTATTCCGATTAAGCCTTAATTCGTGATATTACATATAATTATATATTAATGATTATTATCTTTTTTATTAAATTAAAACATTTATTCTAGCTGCTTTTTGAAAATATTTGCAAAAAGAAGCATCTAATTTTTAATATTTACAAAAAGAGCAACCAAATTTTGAAAATAATTCAATTAAGTACCTGGACTTAAAGAAAATTTGAAATTGAGGTGCAATTTAAAACTTAGATCAAAATGAACCCTTTTATTTGAAAAACTAAAAACTTATTTTTTTTCAAATAGGGAATAATTTCTGAAAAAATTATGTTAAAATCAATTCTTAGGAAAGATTGGAAGGGTCACAAATGGTCCCGCTTAAGTTCCAATCTCTTAGACAGAATTTATTTAAACATACTAATCCCGAAAATATACCTTAAATCATTTATTTAAAAAGAAAAACAAGAAATATTAAATATCTGATAAAATGAACTATATTTGATCCCGTTCAATTTTATCCTCCCAGTAATATTTTTAGTGCTAAGCATTGACTCAAAAATTACCTCCCTTACTTTAAAGTTCAACAACTCCGTACGGATAAACTCGGTGAATCACAAATGGGTTGGACCATCGTGATTTTAACTTACCTGGAAAGGCCCTTAATCTAGAATTGAATAACAAGACTTACTGACCTGCTTCAAATTCTCGAACTCGAATGTGCTTGTCATGCCATTTCTTAAGTCTTTCCTTGAGTAATTTGGCATTCTCGTATGAGAACATTCGAAATTATTCTAACTCATTGAGTTGGAGTATCCATTTCTCTTTAGCAAGCTTAAGATCCAAGTTGAGTTGCTAAAGAGCCCATTAAGCTTTGTGCTCCAACTCTAAGGGCAGATGACAAGCTTTCCCAAAGACTAACCCATAGGGTGACATCCCTAAAGGTGTATTGTATGCTGTCCTGTAAGCCCATAAAGCATCATCTAGTCTTTTGGACCAATCTCGTCTAGTCAGGCAAACTACTTTCTCAAGTATGCCTTTGATCTCTTTGTTAGCCAGTTCAGCTTGCCCATTCATTTGCGGGTGGTAAGCTGTGGCAACCTTGTGCTTCACTCCATGTTTCTCGAGTAACCATATCAACCATTTGTTCACAAAATAGGACCCTTCATCACTGAAGATGGCTCTTGGGGTTCCGAACCTTGTGAACACATGTTAATACATAAACTTCATCACAAACTAATGGTAATCCGAGGTAAGTTGCATGTAAATAGTACAATTACATTAATAACATATGTATTTGAATTGTATTGAAATTAGTATAGCATAAATTGCTTGATTGTGGAAATGAGAAAATGTGATGAAAATAGAGATAGTAGAATTTCCAATTGAACCTTAGGAAATAAATCGGATATTCATGCCATAACGTTTGAGTCACTTGTGTGAGCTAGTGTAAGACATTTCTGGGACATGCATCGGCCACATTATGAGAGCCAGTGTAAGATCATGTCTGGGACATGGCATCGGTATTGAGACGAATTCTAGTGTAAGACATGTCAGGGACATGCATCGGCTACGAGATGTGTCAGTATGAGACCATGTCTGGGACATGGCATTGACATTGAGACGAGTGCTAGTGTAAGACATGTCTGGGACATGCTTTAACCTCGAGACGTAAGCTAGTGTAAGACATGTCTGAGACATGCATCGGCTACGAGATGTGTCTGTGTGAGACCATGTTTGGGACATGGCATCGGCACAGATATGCTAGAACTTGTGTAAGACCAGTCTAGGACATGGCATCGGCACCCGACCCCATGTTTGAGGCTAAATGAATATCCGATAATGTTCCAAATGGTTCAACGATGCAAGTATGGTTTCAAGTTAATAAGGAAAGTATAACCGTGTTGTGAATGGTACAGGTACCTATATGGTATGTATGAAATGTGAACTCAATATATGCTATATGAGGTGTATTGAATATTGATGAGTAAGTTTTGCTTATGCCACTTGTGTATTATGATACTTGTTGATGAATGGTGAAGTTATGTTGAATATTTATTTATGTGCAACTTACTAAGCTTTATGCTTACTCCCTCTCCTTTTCCATTTTCTTATAGTGCTGCCTATCTAGCTCAAGGACCAAAGGAAGTCAGAGATATTGATCACACTATCAATCAACATTTGGTATAGTTTGATTTATATTTTTTAATATGGCATGTATAGGGCTTAGACTTTACTATTTTTGTGTCATTGAGAACTGGCCAAATGTGTTGGCTTGGGTTGGAAACCCTTCATTTTGTATTAAGCCTTTAATGATGGCAAATATTCATTTTGATATATGCAAATGAAGTTACTCTCATGAATGACTTAATTGATATGTAGCATATTGTGGCTGATTGGTTTAAATAATTTATTCTTATATTGGTGTGGTTGCTATTATGTAGGTTGTGTAAGTAATGGTGGAAAATAGGCTTGGTAAATAGCCTTATATTGTCCACATGAGTAGACACACAGGCGTGTGTCTAGGCCATGTGTAACGCACGGTCTTCCCTATGGGCGTGTGGTTCGACCGTATGCCCCTTGCACGTAAAAATTTCAAGTCAGTATGCATGATAGTAAACACACGAGCAGAGACACGACCATGTGTCTCAGCCGTGTGATGGATACGGCCTAACACACGGGCGTGTGCCTTGGCCATGTGGCATTTTGGGAATGCTAACGTCAGAAACAGAATGTCCATGTTTTTGCATATGGGCTAGGACACGGGCGTGTCATGGCTGTGTGAAGGACACAGGCCAGGGACAGGGGCATGTTCCAGGCAGTGTGAAAACCCCTGTAGATGTGCATTTAGAATTAATTCCACATGAGTGGAGGACACGGGCGTGTCCCTGTATTGCTTAGGCCGTGTGAGCAACATGGGCCATCAACACGACCATGTTGAAATGGCTACACGTCCTATTTCAAAGTCAAATTTTCTATAGATAGTTTAAGGACCCAGGCTAATCCTGAATAGTTTTCAATGGTCAATTTGGGGCTAGTAGGCCAATAATAAGAAGTTTAAAGTAGAAATTGAAAAGTTCTAAAATGGGACCAAGTCTTGGTGACTTAGGGAACATTTGTGTGCATGAGACGAGTTAGGTAATGCCTCGTATTCCACTCTGGCATGGGTTACGGGTATGGGGTGTTACACCCTAGCCCTATTTTAATGTTCATCGTATTTTTGAGATCCTCATAACATGTTCTCTCTATTTCTACCCATATTTCAAGCTAGGGTTCATATTCAAAAATTTACCCACGCATGATATGTTTATGCTTTGATGATTTATGGAGGAATATGAGAGTTTAAAGGATAGTAAACAATTTTTACTAAGCAGTTTTTCATCGAAATGGCTTAAGGGACCATTTTGTAAAAGTTGTGAAAATGGGTAGAAAAATGTGAAATGAAAGAAAATGTGGGCTGCTATAGGCAAGAAAAATATTCGGCTAGGCCTGGGTAACTTAGAAATTTCATGCATTTCATTATACGAGCCTTAGGACTAAATTGTAAAAGTGTGAAAGGTTAGGGGCAAATTGGTCATTTTGCCCGAGGGTGAGTCTTAAGCCGAAAATGAATAATGAGAGGTATTAATAATTTATTTTTACTAATATAGACCCCGAGGAACCAATTCTGAAGGTTGACCATGAAAAATGAAAGGTTTCAAAATAATCGAGACACGAATTCGAAACGAATACCAAGTAAGTTCGTATAACCCAAAGTAAACTCTTAATATACTTAAATATGTATTTTTTGAATGTATGAAAATTTAGATATTCATTGCATGAAAATCCATGAAATGTGGTGGTGTAATTAAAAAGGATGATAAATGTCCCGGTTGAAATAGAAAGGGAAATCCGATGGATAAATTATGGCTTACATGACATGAGATCCTGCATGTGTTGTAGAAAAGGATTTAGCCTGGACAGGTAATCCGATGATCTCAATATAGGAAGGATCTAGCCAGGACAGGTGTTCTTTGAGTGATCGAGCCTCTCGAAGAATATGGGTGCAATATGGATTTAGCCCAGACAGGTAATTCGATTGAGAACTGAAATTTAGCCTGGACTGGCAATTTAGATCCGAGCATATGAGAGAAATTGTCGCAAAAAGGGATTTAGCCTGGACTGGTAATCCCAGCATTTCTCTATGAGTTATTATTACGGGGGAATTTAGCCTTGACTGGTATTCCCGCCTTAAGATGTAAGGTTCACTGGACCGCGTACTTGAGATGATCACTTGTGTGACTTGGCGATAATTTGGGCTATCCATCGCTATTTATGATAAATTTGATGGGATTAACATGAGAAATAGAGAAGGAAATATTGAGTTGATGAGATCATCCAAGACTAATGACATGATGTATTGTTATGAGACTAACTTGATGATTGAGTGCATGTGATAGGGAAACTATTTCATGCTTGTTGGAATTATTACCTAAATATGGTTGCAAGCAAACTAACCGGTAAGTTTACTTTCTAGTTATCCGTACTTACTAAGCATATAAATTCTTACCCCCTTCTCTTTTCCTTATCTTACAGAGCTCGTGGACTCGTGAAGATTGGAAGACGGTTGGAGAATCAACACACTATTGACTTGTCCCGTTTTGGTATATAAATACTTTTATTTTGTTTAATGGCACGTATAAGGCCTTTGGTTATTTTGTTAAATGTGTCATTTGGCTATCCAATGTAAAGGCTTAAATGGTATACTTATTCTTTTTTATATGGCCATGAGATATGGCTCATATTGATGTAGGTTGTTAACCTACTAACGATGCATGTTTATGTTTAAATGCTTCATGAGATATGATGATGAGGTTTATCATGGATGGATATTGAAATGGGACCTAATAATTTGAGAGTGTACATAGCATATAATTGTATATGGTTTTAATATAACCTAAGGGTAAAATTTAAACTGTGCTATGTTAATCCTTAATTCGAAAAGGATAATCTAGCATGTACTATGTAACATCCTGATTTTGGGCTTAGTCAGAACAGTGGTTTCGGGACCACAAATCCGATGAGTAAATTTTCATTTTTATTATATTTTTATGGTCTATGATTTCACGAAATGATTTCGTGACAATTTCGTTCGAAAATTTCGACGTTTGGGCACTCAATTTAGTAAAAAGGACAAAATTGTAAAAAGTGTAAAAGTTAAGTTCTACATGTTAGAGGTATCAAATTGTTATGAAATTTTAAATGGGAGGTCCTTAAATGATAATTAAACCATTGTATAACTTGTTGGAAAAAAATGGCCTTGATTGACTAAAATTTGAAAGAATAGTAAAAAGGGCATTTTGGTCATTTAGGGGTAAAATGAATTAAAAGACAAATTTTAAACTCCAAATGTGTCCCTTTCCTCTTGCTACAGCAGAATGTACCAAGAGCAGCCATGGTTAGGGTTTGTCCAAGCTTCCAAGCTTAATAGTAAGTGATTCCGAGCTCTATTTTTAATGTTCTATGTATTTTTGAAATCCCGGTAACATGATCTGTTCATTTCTACCATTATTTTGAGCTAGAATTTATGTTTAAAAATTTACCCATGAATGATATGCATGTATTTTGATGTTTAATGGTTGAATATGAAGCTTGAAATTGTGTTAAACAACTTTTGCTAAGCGATTTTACGTGAAAACGAGTAAAACGGTATAATCGATAAAAATACCTAATGTTCATAAGTACATGTTAAAGTGAGAATTTGATGTTTCCATAGAAGAGAAAAATGATCAGCATGTCATAAAACATAAAAAAAAATAGGAAGAATTTTAATTTCCGAACATTGGGGCAAAAGTGCAAATATGCAAAAGTTTAGGGGTCAAAATACAAATTTTTAAAAATATGATTTTTAGATCCATATGAATAGTGTGACTAATTAGTAGGCTAAATGTGATATTATAGATCAAGGAAATCGAGATTTGGGCTTAAATCGGGAAAATAAAAGGTTATGGACTAGAATGGTAAATTGTCATTTCTGGATCCGATGTCAGTTTGTACGTAAATAATTTATCGGTTCTTTTTATTTTATTATATTTTTATTATCATATGAAATGTGGCTGCCTATAGAATGATTATTTGTTGTAAATTGCAAATTAAAAAAGAACTATGAATAAATTGTAACATGTTGGAAAGTGAGGAATTTCCCGATTGAGCCTTCGGAATAGAAACAATACGAATGATCTATTGTGAGGTCACGTTTGTAGTACTAAGTGCAGGCTACTACGTGTACCGAATAATTGGTCGCATGTGTTGTACTAAGTGCAAGCTACTATGCGTACCCGATAACTTCGATCACGTGTGTAGAACTAAGTGCAAGCTACTATGTGTATCAGATGGTTAGGTCACTTGTGTAGTACTAAGTGCAGGCTACTACGTGTACCGGATAATTGGTCGCATGTGTAGTACTAAGTGCAGGCTACTATGCTACCAGATAGCTTTGGCTATAAGTGTGAAAATATGTGCAGGCAACTGAGTATCAGTTATTATTCTGAAGAGTTCAACGGGAAAATCGATTAAGTAAAAATACATGTGAACATGATTATATGATGAATAAGTGCATGTATATGTTTAATAAAATTTTGAGCAATATGCTCGATATTTGAGTGAACTTCGATAAGACAAAATGGATTAAGTGAAATTATGTAATAGTGAATTTTAGTAGTAAAACATTGTTGGACAGCAGCAATTGTGTGAATTTGAAAATTCACCAAAAATCGTGTAATTTGAATTAAATATTAAATAAATTATGGAATTAAATCTTAATGAGTTTATTTCATATAAAGGAAATAGGGGGAGCAAAAGATTTGTATATTATGTGATATTCTAATTTTTGTGAGACAGTGTCAGAATGAATTCGAGATCCCCTATTCTGACTTAGAAAATTTTTTAAAACTTTTAGAAAATTAATTATGGGTTATAATTTATATCTTAGAATATTTGATGAGTCTACTTTTAATAGAAACAAACAGAAACATTATCCGAGTCTCTTACTATGAGATAAATAAATTTTAGTGAAGAAAGGTCTAAGCTGTCAAACAGCAAAACAGGGGAGACTTTGAATAATAAACTGTAATTATTGGCTGGACTAAAAATTCTGAAAATTTTATGGTGGAAAGATATATAAGTCTAGTTTCTGCGAAAATTTACAGATCTTAATTTGGAGTTTCGTAACTCCAGATATAAATGATTTAGTGACTGTGACTCAAGAAAGTAGCTTAACCAGAACATGTGTAAATGTACAATTGGGTTAGTTTTACTATGGAAAGCATGTTAGTAAATTGCTTACTATTATTTCATGCGAGCTTACTAAGCATAAAGCTTACCTCCTCCTTTCCATTTCTTTTAGTGTTGTCAAGTTAGCTCAGAGTTGGAGATCGTCGGAGGCAGCATCACACTATCAAGCCAACACCTTGACAGTATAAACGCATATGCTAGAATGATCAAGTGAGTGGCATGTATAGGGACCTAGTTTTATAGCATGTGTTATTATAATTTGGCCAAATATATTGGTCTTTAGTGAGCTAATGGTTCTGACTTATAAATCTAGCTATTTATGTAATGTTTGATATTGGTGATGTGCATATGCTTGTTTGCCATGCATGGTTAGTAATATGTTATTTGTTTTTGTGAATGTTTAAGTCTATTAACACCTCGAACCCTATCCCGACGTTGGATACGGGTAAGGGGTGTTACATACTAAACCGATGATATGAGGTTAACATGCAATGAGTTATGCCAAGGTTGTTTAAGAGTATAATTAGGTCATATTAAATGCCATTGAGGTCTTTAAGTGTGTATGGGTGATAAAGGGTGACCAAAGTCTTGGAAAATAGCCCTAAGAAGGTCCACACGGCTAGACACACAAGCATGTGTCTAGGCCATGTGTAACACATGGTCAGCCCCATGGGCGTGTTGCCTGGCCTTGTGTCCCTTGCACCTAAAATTTTAGGTCAATTTGCATGGTAGTAAACACATAGGCAGAGACACGGCCGTGTGTCTCAACCTTGTGGTGGATACGGCCTAAGCACATGGGCATGTGCCTTGGCCGTGTGCCTCAAAATGAATGATGATTTCATAAACAGAATGTCTGAGTTTTTAGACACGGACGATGACACAGGCTCGTCTAGGCAATGTGAGGCACACGGGACAAGGACACGGGCGTGTGCTTGGCCGTGTGAAAACCCCTGTAGGTTTGAAATGAAAAATAAATTCAAATAATTTAACATGGGTGAGGGACACGGGTGTTTCCCTAAGCACACAAGCGTGTACTTTGCTTCCACACAGGCATGTGAGGCATAACCCTAGGATTTTACTAAAATTTTCAATAGTTTTTGGTTTAGTCCTGGATCGATTTTAATGTATGTTTTGGACTTTGTAGGTCCATAATAGGGACACTATGATGTTGTTTGATTAGTTTTAAATTAGAATGAAATTTTATAGCCCGTATTTTTTGAAATGTCTGAGGCATGTGTCTAGGCCGTGTTATACATACGGGCATGTGTCTAGGGTAAAGGGTGTTACACAAACGGGCATGTGTCTAGGCCGTGTGTGATATACGGTCAGTCCCATGGGCATTTGATCTGGCTGTGTCCCTTGCACCTAAATTTTTGCAAAACAGAATGCTTATTATTGAGTACACGGGTATAAGACACGGCCGTGTGTCTTAATCGTGTGAAGGACACGGCCTCGAGACACGAGTGTGTGCCACGGCCGTGTGACTTCAATTTGCTCTTGGGTGACAAATAGAGAGTTACACGGGTTAGGTACACAGGAGTGTGTGACCACACAGCCTACCCATACAGGCGTGTCCCAAGCCACACAGGCATATGACCCCTGTTTTAGCAAAAATTTTCTAAGTGTCGTAAAATTTTCTAAGGTTCTCGGTTTAGTCCCAAACTACTTCCAAAGCACGTTTGGGCCTCGTAGGCTTGTATTAGGGACCTTATGATTAAATGCAAAAAGTATGCCAAATTTTATGGCTCGGAAGTGTATGTTTGCTTGTGTTTAAGTCCGATAATACCTCGTACCCTATTTCGGCATAGAATACAGGTAAGGGGTGTTACATTTAGTGGTATCAGAGTAATGTTTTATTTGATTCTCGGACTAACCTAGCATGTGTGAGAGTCTAGCTATACATGCCATATATAATTTGTGATAGTGTGATATCTCCCGACTCTGATGAAATTTTTTTGTTGAGACAAAGATGTTTTCCAACCGAGCTACTTTCAAAAATGCTGAAAGTGATACTAAGATATTTAAAAATGTATTTGTGATAATTTGAAGTTTTGAGTGGTATGAAAAAGAGTTCATGATATGTATGTGATGATGTACAAAATGAAATAACCATAAGTTGAGAAATATGGGTAAAATTTCATTGTTCTGGTTGAACGTTGTGTTTTGATGGATTATGGTGATTTTATGAAACAAAATGATAGTTTATATTGTGATAAAATCATTGATGTTTGCTTGGCATTCATATGATGTTATATGCCTGACTGGTTTGATCAAGTGAATGCGATAAGTAAACTTACTCAAAATTTATGGAATGTATGTATAAGTGCACTTGTTTGAATAAGATAATCGGAAAGTTCGTGTAACATAAATATGTATGTTAATTTGCCTGAAGTAAATTGTATAACTGTGATGATATTATGGTGATGATGGATGTTAAGTCACATGTGTGCATATATGAGAGTCGAGTTAGAAGCTTTACGACCTTACCCCCTTACCAATGTGGTATTTTATGATGAAATTTCATGAGATATATGTTGAATGAGCTCACAAGTGAGAGACTAAAGAGTTCAATAGCGGAATAACTAATAATATGGTCAAAGTTGAGAATAGTCTGGCAAGTGAATACAATTTTGGAAAAGATGTTAGGTTTTTCTAAAGATCATTCGGATTTCGCAATGTCATGGTTAAAGAAAAAGTTAATCTTGGCTAATCGACTCATTTAGGTATGATGTCTAAGGTATGTATTTGCTGGAATTTCTTCCAGATTGATTTTCGTTAGTGAATGGAATAATACGGGATTAGTGATGATAGAATTAGTCAGAGAAATGATATTTGAAACATAAAGATGTTTGAGTGTAACAGTTGAAATTGAATAGATTATGATGATCTCTCCTGGGTATTTTATATATCCATTTATCCTTAGAGATATATGTGATTGTTCATTTTCTGATGAAATTCTTATCGTATGAAATGCTAGCTAATTATAATGTTAAATGAAAGCATTGTTGGTCTGGTTGGTTGATGATCAGCATATCTTATCTCACTCCTTGGGGTTCTATTATATTATGTTTGGGAAAAAAAATTGATAGTGAAAATTTTTGTGAGGCTATTCTTCTGTTTCTATTGGATGTTGTTTTGTTATATATATATATATATTCAAAAAATATATTATCTCTATTACAATTGATGTTAGAGCATGTAAGCATTGTTTTTCTTCTGGTTTTTTCTGTGGAATCATCAAGATCTTTATTATTTTCTTATGAGTTATGTTCTCAGATTTTCGGTATGGTATAGCATCTTGGATTTCTTTATCTCGATTTTCTTATCATCATTATGTCATAAATTATCAATCATGGCTCATCTTTAAACTATGTTCTTTGGCTTGTGATAACTATGTTTATTATGGGTGTATTGTTGGTTCGATCATAGGAACGTGGTGATTCTGGTATCAGGATTTCCTTAATTTTCATGAAAGAAATTGACATCGGCAAAGGTATAGATAGTGGAAGCTCAAGCTCAAATTGAATGATGGTTTACTTTTCTTAGGTAAGTTTGATTAAGGTCAATGAGTTTAATCAGGATATTTTGTTTCCTTGAGCTAATACAGTTGTAAAGATCTTTGATTAGCATGTTAAGGGAATTAAACAAGATTGTATGTTTGAGTTATTTAACAGCATGAAGAAAGGTGTATTTTTATATGTTATTTTTTGATAGTTGAGATCGACTCAGTTGTTTTTATCTGAGCGAGCTGGTCAATTGAAAGGTAATTTGAGTTATATGCATTTAAGTTTATCCCCAAGTAAGGAAATAAATCTTGTACATTCATGGGTGAATAGATGGACAGTTTGAAGGAAGAATTCATATTCTAGAAAGTATGATACAGAGATATATCTATTAGATTTGTTTTAATCGAATGATGTTATGAGTTAAAGCTGTTCCAATTGATGAGTTATCTCATTTGTGAAAGTTTGAATGGTCTGTTGCATGTTAAAAAAGTTGAAAATAGTTGAAGATGTTATTAACTGAAACACTGACTCTGGGTTCTATTTGAATTGAGTAAAGAATTTGTGATTTTTTTTAGTGATGTACTATCGGACGAATTGGAATGTATTTTAATGTAAGAATGTAAAGTGACAGTTTATGCTTTCAGATGGTTAAAGTCTGATTAAAAGAATTGCTCGAATAGTTAATTAGAGTCAGCCACTAGTATGTCTATGTTGAGAAATTGATGACATCGTTTGTTTGACGAAAAATGTCATGTGTTTCTTGATTCCAAGGGTATAAAGTATCTAAGGTGCCTGTACATGAGCTTCGGGTAACCAAATATGAACAGGTACCATAGGCACTTTGACGGCGAAAGAGGCAAAAGAAGCAATCCATAGAAAGATTTGGCGCCACTCACTAAATTCTGTGGTTAATGATATTTGTAAATCTGTGGTTCCTGTTTGGAGAAGAATCAACAAAATAGCTAATAGCATAAAAATAGATCCAAGTAAAGTATAAAGGAAAAACTGATATGCTGCCTTGATCTTATAGAAAAATCTAAAAATTTAAACAACGTTGATAGCTTGAACTATTGAAAGATTGTGAATAGTTAACGATTAACCTTTGGGGAAGTAGATATAGTTGCAGATGCTTGAATGGAAAGCCTTTGTTCATTTTGTGGGTGTTAGTTTCATGATTTATCTTATTTGATGGAAGTTTGAATTTAGCTAAATTAAGAAGCTAAAGCGATGTTTTCTTTACAAGATTGAGAACCTCAGAAATGTGATAGTGAGTGGTAAACTAAACGAGTATAGTGTGAGATGACTTTTGATTTTGATTTCTATTGTTATTACTCCGAGATAGAACCCGCGCAATGAATTATTCAGAGCTTATGTAGAAAATGTTGTACGAAACCCAGTAGTAGCTCGTTTGTTCATTTAGGGAGTAATAAATATGCAGTTATTTGAAGAAGATGTCCTAATGATCGGGAATTTAATCTAAGTACGCATTTGCATTTTGGGAATGTAATTCATCTTTAGATTAACGGTAAGCCTGAGAGAGTAATTTAGATCTTTGACGATACGCTCTGGCACTGTGTTTCAAAGTTCAAAGATGATTGGAAAGAGGTATACGAGGCAGAATTGATTGTGATTCTGAGGAAAATGGTGAAAGTGATTCATGAAAATTGAAAGCAACTTTAGACTAACATAAGTGGTATATAGATTTGAAAATTTTAGATATTGGATTCCAAATCGATGACAAAGTGCTTCTGGAAGTATTGCCCTAGAAGAGGACTCTTCGATGAGGTAGAGAAAACTACGAGAATGTTACCCTAATCTCCTTTCTAGTAAGATTTTTAGGGAAAAATCCCTAATGGGGAGAATTGTAACAGCCCGATTTTAGGTCTAGTAAAAAAAGTGGTTTTGGGATCACAAATCCAACATAGAAAAATTTATTTTTATTATATTTTTATGGTCTGAAATTTTATGGAATGATTTTTTGAAAATTTCGTTTGAAAATTTTGACGTTTGGACACTCAATTTGGTCAAAATGACTAAATTGTAAAATGTGCAAAAGTTGAGTTCTACATGCTAGAGGTGTCTAATTGCTATGAAATTGTAAATTGGAGGTCCTTAAATGTTAATTAGACCATTGGTTAAGTTTTTGGACAAAAATGGACATGGTTAGGTATGTTTCGAAAGTTTTTCATTAAGGGCATTTTAATAATTTGGTAATTAAATGAATTAAAAAGCCAAATTAAAAGCCAACTTTTGTCCATCTTCCTCCCATGGCCGATTACAAGAGGAAACCATGGCTAGGGTTTTCAAGCTTCCAAGCTTGATTGTAAGTCCAATCTAGCCCTGTTTTTAATGATTTTTATGTTTTTGAAATCCTCGTAACATGATTTATCTATTTCTACCACTAATTTAAGAAATAATCAAGGTCTAAAATTTTACCCATGATGGATATTTGTGTATTTTGATGTTTAATGGTAGAAAATGTATGTTTGGTGTATGATAAACGACTTTTGCTAAGTGATTTTTGATGAAAATGCCTAAAATGACCTATTTGTAAAAAGTTGTGAAATGGGTGTTAATGCGAATAAAAGAAAAATGTGGGCTGCTATAAGCATGTATAAGGCTTGGCTAGGTATGGGTGTTGAAGAAATTGAGTACATTTTATTTTACGAGCTTAGGGACTAAATTGAAAAAATGTCAAACTTTAGGGGTAAAAATGTAATTTTTGTCATAATGTGATTTTGGGCTGATTTGAATAGTGTAATGATTAAATAAGTATTATAGATAAAGAAAAATGAGGTTCACAATTAGAATAGGGGAAAAATGAGTATTTGACGGTTAGGCTATTTTCACCATTTTTATGCTGAGGTAAGTTCGTATGTTTAATAAGCATTAAATTATATATGTATAAATGCCTAATTGGTATAATTGTGGTAAATGTTATATTATTGAAATGAAATGTGAATGCTATTAAGTACGATACTACGAAAATGACCGACAAAGATTCGATACAGCAAAAGTCCTGGTTGAACCTTAGGAATAGATAGGATATAAATGTCATGACATTTGGGTTATTGAGACAATGTTTAAGACCATATCTGGGATATGACATCGATATGAGACTTTGTGCAAGACCATATCTTGGATATGGCATCGGTATGAGATTTCGTGTAAGACTATAGCTGGGCTATTGGCATCGATACGAGATTTCACGTAAGACCATATCTGGGATATGGCATTGGTATGGGACCGTGTGTATGAGATTCCTGAGTATCCTTTAGTATTCCAAGCGGTTCAACGGGAAACTCAACGGGTATGTCAAAGAAGAGAAAAAGTATGTAAGTATTACGAATTGGTACAGGTATGTACGTAAAGTCTATATGCATTGACTTCATGAAATTGTGAGTTCATGATTTCTGCGAGAATGATTTTATGAAAACCTTGTGATTTTTGGTTTAGACTTGTGACATATGAAATTCATGATAAATTTGGTTGAGGATCATGTGATTGGCTTCAGAGACAAATTGAGTTATGATATAGCATGTTTTATTCACACAAATTGTGATTTATCGGATATGAGAAAAAGGAATGATTGGCATAATTGCCTATTAAAATGACTATGGAAGTATGGGAAGATATGAGCTTTAACAAATGAAAGATGTTAAAATATATGCTTGAAAAGTGAATACTCATAATTAATGTGTATGTTTATTATGAGGTTTGAAATGATTGGTTGATTGTGGTAATCGATTATATTGGAGAGATTACGGTTGTTAGGCTAAAGTCAAGACATGTTAAATTATGCTTGCAAATTGATATTGCAAACAATGTGACTGAATAATTTATAACTATGAGGTTTATAGCAATTTATACTATTTTGTTTTGTGTTTATATTGTAGACCTGGTAAATGATTGGTCAAAGTTGCTGATTATATTCATACAGACTTACTAAGCTATATAGCTTACCCCCTTCCTTTCCCATGTTTTATAGTGCTGTCAAGTTAGCTCGGGTTGGAGATCATCGGAGATCCTATCACACTATCAAGCTATCATTTTGGGTATTGATGAATTCAAGTATTTTGAGTTATGGCATGTATAGGGACTTGGTTATTTTGTTATATGTGTCATATGATTTTAGCCAATGTAATGGCGTGTAACCGTCAAAGGCTTGTTTTGCTATTTGGCCATGTAAGTTGGCTTATATTGGCAACATGGTTGTAAGCCTAAGCATATTCTTATATGTGTTAATATCTATGGTGATATAATCATGATAAGCTTCATGAATGTGAAATATTTGGAAATGTGATTTATGGCATGATTGCGTAATGTTTGGAATTGTGACCTATTGATGAGATGAGGAATTTCAGTATAATTTGGTAACTAGAAAGTAATTGAATGAATTCTAATGAATGTGAAATTTGTATGTTTGATTTAGGGCTTAATAAATGTAGTGAATGTGTTAGATAAAGACATTGAGTTGATATGTTTTAACCATGAATGTGGATGTTTTGGTTGCCCAAGTATGTATTGTTTTATGCCTTTGAATTAAGGTAACGTATGTGTGAATAAGGGTGGCAAAATGGCTTGGTAAATAGCCTTGTTTTTTCCACACGAGTAGACACATAGGCATGTGTCTAGGCCGTGTATGACACGCGGTCAGCCCTATGGGCGTGTGATTTGGCCGTGTGTCCCCTGCACCTAAACTGTTGCAAAACAGAATGCTCAGTATCGAGCACACGAGTATGAGACATGGCCGTGTGTCTCAGCCGTGTGAAAGACATGGCCTTGAGATATGGCCGTGTGCCATGGCCGTGTGACTTCAATTTGCTCTTGGGTGACAAACAGAGAATTACACGGGTTAGGGACACAAGCGTGTGTAACCACACGGCCTGCCCATATGGGCGTGTGACCCCTGTTTTAGCAAAAATTTTCTAAGTGTCGTAAAATTTCCTAAGGTTCTCGGTTTAGTCCCGAACCACGTCCAAAGCACATTTTGGGCCTTGCAGGCTTGTATTAGGGACCATATGATTAAATGCGAAAAGTTTTAATTTGATGCCAAATTTTATGGCTCGGAAGTGTATGTTTACTTGTGTTTAAGTCCGGTAATACCTCATACCCTATTCTGGCGTCGAATATGGTAGAGTTTTATGCGAACAATTGTCAAGGTAAGTTTGTGTAACTTAATCCGGCATGTAAATACATTTAATTGAATGTTGTGTTGTATGGAATGTGATTTATATTGATGTACATTACTTGAATGCTATCATGAAAAATTAGAAACATGCTTGAAAATGGTGAAAAGAGGGTTAAGTCCTGATTGAATGTTGAATTCCGATGATTATATGCACTTACACGAAACTTAAAAAGTTATGCACAAACGTGATTTAGCTTGGACGAGTAATCCCAATGACCTTGTTTTAGAAAGGATTTAGCCCAGACGGGTAATCCCGATATAATACTTCTCGAGCATACGTTATGATTAGGGTTTAGCCTGGACTGGTAATCCTAATCGAGCTCCTCTGAGCATACATTATATAAAGGATTTAGCCTGGACTGGTAATCCTATTATACGACATGTGGCTCGAGAGAATGTTTCTCGATTAAGTGCCCTAATGGGTACCCTTAAATAAGAAATTGATGGATTATTGAATCGTACACTTCGAGTTTACTACTTGAGTTTCCATCGAAATTCAATGATTCAATGAACCTATAACTCTAGACATGGCATGAGAATTATGAGATGAAATGATAATGTCTTGAAAGTGTATTGCATGATGAGCTCATCTATTCTTACTTGATGTGGATGGAAACTTTGTGACAAACATGTTTGATTGAATGTATGTGATTAGGCAATTTAGCCAAATGGATGGAAACATAACATTGTATGCCTAGATTTTGATAAACAAGATTGGTAAGTTTAGTTTTTGTTATACGAACTTACTATGCATGTAATGCTTACTCTGTTTTATTTTTTCCTGTTTTTTAGTGCTCGAAAGCTCGTAAAGGTTAGACGATCATTGAAGCATCGTCACACTATCAACTAGCATTTTGGGTATATTTAGTGAAATCATTTTAGGTATAATGGCATGTATAGGACAACTTGGTCAATAGTGGCTCAAAATGTTATTTTGAAACCTAGCCATTGGAATGGCTAGTAATGGTTCATTTTGGTATGACTAAGTAGATTATCATGATATATATTTACACTTGAGATATGTAAAGAATATGTGATCAATTTTTTGTATTGCCTAAGTTCATCCAAGGTAAGTTTACAAACACATAGGTATGTGATGGTATGCTATGATGAATGATAGAATTGTCTATTTTGAATGCTCGGATTGGTTGGAATTCGATTTGTGTTTAATGTGCAGGTCTTGGGTGAAAATTTGGGTGAGAAATAGAGCTAGAAATGGCTTTATTTTATCCACACGAGCGTGTGTCTAGACCATGTGTGATACATGGCCTGGTAACATGGGCATGTGGTTAGGCCGTGTGTCCCCTGTACCTTAATTTTGAGAAACAGAATGCTCATAATTGGGCACACGGGCAGAGACACGGGCGTGTGTCTTGGCCGTGTGAAACCTGCACCTAATTTTGAATTGAATTAATTAACCACACGGCCTAGCACACGGGCGTGTGGCATTGCTGTGTGTGCAAGTTAGAGAGTTCTACGGGGTCGAACACAGCCTTCAACACGGGCGTGTCCCAAGGTCACACGAGCGTGTCCCTTAGACCACACGGGCTTGTGAGCGTTGCACCTTGGAAGAATTTTAAAATTTCACAAAAAATTCTTAGAGGTCCTGATTAAGTCCTAATTTGATTCTAATGCTCGTATTGGGCCTCGAGGGCCCAATTGAGGGATGTTATAGATTATCTCGGTAAATGAATAGTAATTTACATAGTATAATAGAAAAATGTTTTGAATGTTCTAGTAATGCTTTGAAACCCTATTTCAGCGACAGGTACGGGTTAGGGGTGTTACAGATCGAGTATAAAAGGCTAGTTCTAGAGTTAATTAAAGAGTTTGATGACATCACCTTCTGCTACATTCCGCGAGCTGAAAATCAGATGGCTGATGCCCTACCTACTTTAGCTTCCATAGTCAAAATGAACAAACAAGAGGATGTAAAACCTATCCAGATGATATTTATGAGGCTTCGGCTCATTGTTACAACATCGAGGAAGAGGAAAAGGATGATCACCTTTGGTACCACGATATACTGTGATATGTAAAGAATCGTGAATACCTTGATTAGACGACTGAGAATGATAAAAGGATGCTGATGAAACTGGCCAATGACTATGTCTTAGATGGGGTGATCATGTATAAAAGAAGAAAGGATCAAGTGCTACTAAGATTTGCGGACGTTTTTGACGCTAAAAAGATTTTAGAAGAAGTCCATGAGGGCGTTTGTGGGACGCATGCTAATGGTTTTACAATGGTCAGGCAAATCATGAGATTCGGGTATTATTAGTCTACCATGGAAGGGGATTGTATCAGTTATGCCAAGAGATGTCACAAGTTCCAAATTTATGGAGACAAAATTCATTTGCCTCCTTCATGTCTTCATATCATGACTTCTCAATGGCCTTTCTCTATGTGGGGCATGGATGTCATTGGGCCAATCTTGCCAAAAGCTTCCAATGGGCATCGATTCATCTTTGTGGTTATCGATTACTTCACCAAGTGGGTAGAGGTCGCTTCCTATGCCAATGTCAGGAAGTCAGCAGTTAGAAAATTCTTGAAAAAAGAGATCATATGTCGGAATAGGATGCTAGAAAGGATTATATCTGACAATGCATTAAATTTGAGGAACAATACGGTAACAGAGGTCTGTAGTCAATTGAAGATCAAATAATACAACTCATCACCATATTGCCCAAAAATGAATGGTGCGGTGGAGGCAGCCAATAAGAACATTAAAAAAATTGTGGGGAAAATGATTGAAACTTATAAATATTTGCATAAGAAGCTACCATTTTCCCTCTATACTTATCGAATGTTTATTAGAACCTCCACCAGGGCAACACCTTCCTCATTGGTTTATGGAATGGAGGTAGTTTTGCCTATTGAAGTCGAGATTCCTTCTCTCTGAGTTTTTCAGAGTTGAAGTTAAATGAAGTAGAATGGATCCAATCCTGACATGATCAGCTGAACTTGATTGAAGAAAAGTGGTTGAAAGCTATCCGTCATGGTCAGATGTACCAAAAATGAATGATGCAAGCTTATGACAAAAAGGTTCACCCTAGAGACTTCCATGAGGGAAACCTAGTATTGAAAAAGATCCTTCCCATACAAAAGGACTTCAGAAGGAAATGGATGCTGAACTGGAAAGGACTTTATATGGTAAAAAAGGGCTTTTCTAGAGGAGCGTTGATTCTGACCAAAATGGATGGCAAAAACCTGCCTAATCTAATGAATTTAGATTCTGTAACAGCCCAATTTTGGGCCTAGTCGAAATAGTGATTTCAAAACCCCTATTCTAAAGCTGGAGAAAATATTTTAATATTTTTTATGTGTGACGGTATGATTACAAAGGTGCATGAAAAATTTGGTGAATAAATTTAGCGTTTGAGAGCTTAATTGCGAAAAAGGACTAAATCGCATAAAGGGTAAAAGTTCAACTTCACTTGATAGACATAACGAATAGCTAGAGAGCCAAAATTTAAGGTCTTTAAAGGGCAAATAGACCCTTAAAATGCAGCATGGCAGACCATAGGGTTAAAGAATTAAGCTAGTCAATGTTAGGTAAAAATTTGGTGACTTGCTTAACTAAAAAGAAATAAAATAAACAAAAGATGATATCACCCATTTCACCTCTTCTTCTTCACCGAAATTCTCAGCAAAAATAATGGTTTTGAAGCCTTGAAATTTCATCCAAGCTAGCCTCTTGCAAGTAAGTCAATTTGAGGGTTATTCTTAATAATTTTTGTACATTTGAGACCCCTAAAGCTTAATCTAGCTATTGAGGGGACTATTTTGTAAAATGATTGATAGTCTAGGGAATGAAAGGATTTGTATGTTTACTGAGTTTTTATGGAAGAAAATGAGTCTTGGTTGTTGAGTGAACAACTTTTGTGAAAGGAGTTCTTATGAAACCCTAACAGGACCATTTTGTAAAGTTTGTAAAATATATAGTAATGTTGTGAAATATTGAGAATTTGGGGTGGTCATTAGAGAAATAAATGGTCGGTTAGGCTTGGCTAATAAGGAAATTCGATAAAAATCAATTTTTGGGCCTAAGGGTAAAATAGTAATTTTTGCAAAGTTTAAGGACAAAATGGATATTTTACCAAAGTATGAGTCTTAAGTTGAATTGAATGATTTGTGTATTAAATAAGCTAATTTTTTACATTTTAGATCAAGAGAAACGTGATTCGGGTATTGATCGAAGGAATACAAAATTTACGAGGATTAGGCTCGTTCCCATCATTTTGTGCCGCATTAAGTATATATGTAAATAATGTGTCATTGTAGCTTATTTTTAAATGTTTTATTTTTTTACCATGTATCATAATCTACTCGATACCATGAAAGTATAAATAATGTGATATAAGAGTAACCTACATTATGAACAAGTGCGACAGCATCATCAGGTTAGATACGAGATCCCGTCAAACCTTAAAAATAGTATAAGATACAAAAAGGTAAGTCATGAGAAATTGAATGGTCTGAACTCACGAGTTGAGTCTGAGTTCATGAGACAAGTGAAATATGTAATATGGGTCCGGGTACTGACTTTGTGTGCAGACTCGTGAGTAGCTCAATGAGCAGGCATTACATAATAGAGCTATGTGGTCCAAGTACTGACTCGGTGAAAAGGCCCGTGAGTAGCTCAAATATGCAAGTATTACAAAGTAAGAGGTAGCTTTGGCTACTTGTATAGTACTTAGGAGTAAACTATATGTGTATTCATTGGTATTTCTAGGTGTTCAAAGGGGTAACTCGATGAATGGATTGGCGATACTTCCAATGAGGTATGTCAATAGAAAGAATGAACTTGAGTTATTTTACAGGTAACTACAGGTATGTATACTAAACTCTCGAACGAAGACCTTAGTATGTGATGATATGTAGTAAGTATGCGTAAAAGAAGGAAGAGCAAGATAGTGAGGTTAAAATGATATATCATTTAAGTATGATAAGCCATTGTTTGACGAATGTGTTTCTAATTACACTTATTTACATATATGTACTTATTAAGCTCCCATGCTTACTCTTTTTCCTTTCCGTTTCCTTTTAGTGCTACCAAAGTAGTTCGAGGATTGTCGCCTACGTCGGAGAAGCCAGTCACACTATCTTTGAAGCACTTGGTATAACTAGTTTTATAATTTTGATTATGGCATGTATAGGAATCTTTGATTTTATTTTGTGTCACACTGTTTTGGGGCCAAATGTGTTGGCTTGTTTTAGCATTTGACTCATTTTGTGTAAGGCCATGAAAATGGCTAATATTGTAAATCATTATATGAATGCAAGATAGTCTTTTGCGAATGTGAAATTGTTGACATGGTTAAATTTGTGAAATGTATATACCTTAGCTATGGTTGTTGGTTGAGAACTCATATTAAATTAGACGTTGATATGTTGATTAGTATTAAATTTTGTTTCAAGATGGCATAAAACTTGGTAAATAGCCTTATATTGTCCACACGGGTAGACACACGAGCGTATGTCTGGGCCATGTGCAACACACGGCCAGCCCCATGGGTGTGTTGTTCGGTCGTGTGTCCCCTGTACATAAATTTTACAAGTCAGTATGTATGGTAGTAAACACACAGGTAGAGACACAGCCGTGTGTCTTAGTCGTGTAAAGGGCACGGTCTAGCACATGGGCGTGTACCTTGGCCATGTGCCCCTAATTGGAAGCTGAAGTCAGAGACAAAATGTCAAGATTTTTAGACACGGGCTAGGACACAAGCATGTCATGGCCATGTGAGAGACAAGGGCCATAGACACGGGTGTGTGTCAGACCATGTGAAAACCCCTGTAGGTTCGAATTTAGAATTTAATTCACACGGGTATGGGACACAGCCGTGTCCCTAGGCGCTTAGGCCGTGTGTGCCACATGGGCCATCAGTACAACCATGTTCAAGTTCCACACGGGCATGTTGCCCATCCACACGGGCGTGTGCTTTGTTTCAAAGGTCATTTTCCTAGTTTTGATTAAAGGACCCGAATTGGTCCCGAGTGATTTCCAAGAGATGTTTTGGGCCTTATAGGCCCCTGATAAGAAGTTTTGGAAAAGTTTGAAAAATTTTTGAATTTAATCATGTCTTGGTGACTCGTAAATGTTTGAATGCATGCGTTTAAGTTTAGTAATGCCTTATATTCCATTCCAGCGTAGCGTAAGTAATGAATTAAGCCTGTTAGCACCTCATGTTTGACTCCAGCGACGGTCTCGGGTACGGGGCGTTACAGGGCACGGGTGTGGGGTGTTACAGATTCAGTCAAGAAATACTTCACCTAAAAAAAAAAGGGAGAGGCCAAGGCGAAAACTCTCAAAGGGCACCTTGAGACCAAAGTGGTTTTGAGTTGAAAACCCAAGAAAGGGCAGCTCAAATTTGGATTGAAGATTGAACATCTGATGGTTGAGTCTTCTTAGAAGGAGAAACATTACATCTTGGGGCATCAACAAAATACTTTAGATCTCCTAAACACATATCAAGCTCAAAATGGTCCTTGAAAAGTTTGAGCAGAGAAGCTCATGCTGCGATTTTTGGGGCACCTATTTTCATCTTACTCATTTTGTATTTTAGCAACGTTTGCTATTTTTGATTAATCTATTCATTTCGGGTTCTGCTTCCAATAAATTTCAATCTTGTCCATTGTTACGATCTTTTTCAAGCATTTTTCATTGAAATAACAGTTAATGGACTAATAATACTCAAGTAAAATGATTTCTGAATATTGCTCTAAAAGATTTTCTAAATAGTACAATGACCAGAAACCAGACCACTAGTTAGAACTAACCAAATCTAAGGGTTGGACATATTTGGGAACAAATAGTGTAAATTGTGATTACTTCTTCGGGTTTTCTATTAAAGATACCAGATTTAAACAAAAAGTCAGGGTAACACATCAGTGATGGAACCTTGATGAACAACAAGCAATGTTAACCCAAGTACTAAAAGGAGACCATTCTAAAACAATGACATTCTGCATTCACGCAATTATCATTCATATACATCTAATTAGGAGCATTTGATTCATTCCGATCATAACATCCTAATCACTTGGCATAAATATAGGCCCATGAAATGGATTCTACAGGTCATGTTCCCAGAGAACGTGTAACAGATCAGGGAAACCACAAATCCTATACACCTGAAGTTGCAATGGGATGAATTGAAGTCACCATGGTGAATCTTACCTCCCTGAAGTTGCAGTGGAGCAGATTAAAGCTACAAATCTTATCTCCTTGAAGTAGTAGTGGAGCAGATTGAAGATAGCTAATTTTATTTCCCTAAAGTTGCAGTGGAACAAATTAAAGTTACAAGTTACAAATCTTATCTCCCTAAAGTTGCATCAAAGTAGATTGAAACTTAATCCTATATCTCTGAAGTTGCAGTGGGTTAGATTAAATCTACCATAGCGAATCTTATCTCCCTGAAGTAGCAGTGGAGTAGATTGAAGCTACGTGACTTCTCCCAGAAGTTACAGTGGAGTAGATTGAATGTACAATTCAAATACCCCTAATGTTGCAGTGGGTTAGAATGAGGCTACTTGAAAATGAGAAGCACCAAAGAAGTCGAGATTCGATAAGATCAGACAAAATTGACCTTTCTCAAAGTCTTTGCTCCATTCCCGTTATGCGTCAATGAGCAACGAGGGGCAGCTGTAACAGGCCAATTTTATTCGGCCCGAATAAAAACAAACCAAACCAAACCAAATAAAAACAAAAAATAACAGTCCAGTCCATTTACAAAATATCAAACCCAAATTACAAGCCCAAATATAAAAACCCTAACCTAAAGTTACAAGCCCATAACCTAAGCTAATTTAGAAACCCTAAAACCCTAAGTTTCTCTTGGCGCTACCACTGCTCCTATCCCTTCGCAAGGACGTCGCCTGAGGCCTCTCGTCTCTGCCATCGTCATCGCCAACCACCACCAGTAAAAAAGAGAAAAAAGGACAAAAGAGGAAGAAGCAACAACACGTATCAAACAATAGAAAAAATAGAAAAAATAATATTGTAATTCGACTATAAAAAGACTGAATAAATAGATTGTAAGGGACTTTTTTCTTAAAATAGAAAAAGATACAAAAAAAGCAATAAAAAAAACAGAATATAACATTTCAAAGGTGAATTTTTTGCTTTTATTTTTTTTATCTTTATATATATATATAAAAAATAAAATAGACAAGAGGGAAAACTTACCTGACGATTAGCGTTTTGCCACTGCGAGTGGCCGAGGTCTGTCATCTTCAATGAAAGATGACTCCTTTATGTTGGAAAGGCTTCCAAAACCCAAAAAAACAAAGGGTTTTTTTTTGGGGGGGGGGGGTTTAATGTTTTTGACATTTTTTGGGAAAGTTAACCCCTGATTCGGACTCAAGGAGTCAAAAAGGCCAAAAGGGAGACATTTTTTCATTTTTCGACCACTGGGAATAACAGAGCCTGTCGCCGGTAACTGGTGGCCGTCGTAGGACACACCGAATCCTATGGCCGGACGAAAGAGAGACGAGAGAAAAAAAAAAGGAGAGAATTTAAAAAAAAAAAAGCTGTCTGAAATGAATTTTTTTTATATTTTTAACTTATTTAGACTGAGCAAAACGATGCCGTTTTGAAGTGGCTCCAAATGCCCCAAAAAGACATCGTTTCAAAGCGGAGCCCAATGATCCGACCCGAACCACCCTTAGGATCCGTGTGTTTTTCTTGGGGCGATATTTGCAACCCCGGTCCTTTCGCTTTTATGACCTATTTCAGTTTAGTCCTGTTTCTTTTTGTAAAATTTTTGCCCCGTAATTTTTGTTTTGTTTCACGTTGGTCCCTCATGGAACGGTGCGTTTGAGGGTCTGCGAATAATTTCCCAGTTGGTCCCTCCTTTTTTTCATACATTACCATTTAGTCCTTTATTATTTATTTTATTCTGATTTATCCTTTTAATTTCATTTAAATTACAATTTAGTCTTTTATGTTTCACCCTTTTGTAAACTGTTTCCTTTTATTATTTTATTTATTTATTTATTTATTTATTGTTCATTTTATTTTATTCATTTGCTTATTTATTTACTTATTTATTTATATATTATTCATTTATTTACTTATTTGTTTTAATTCATTTATTCATTTATCTGTTATTCCTTCATTTTTAATATTGAATTTTTTCTTTATTTTCTTTTATCAAATATTTATTTCTTTATTTTCTTTTTTCTTCTTTGTGCCTTTATTGTTATTACTATTTTATTATCTATTTATTTATTACTTCTTTATTTTTTATACATACTTAAAAATTAAATTGCTTACGTTTTATTTATTTGCACATTTGTTGTTCTCGTTATTATTGTTATTATTATTATCATTATTATTATTTACTTTTCCTCGATTATTTATTATTAGTATTAGAATAATATTTATAATATGATCTTTGCCGTCATCATCATTATAAATTGGCGTTTTCTCACTATCGTAGTTACATCATTGCCATTTGTTAGTATGGCATTTTATAATTTTTATACATCATCGTTTTATTTTTTATACGCTTCCCTTTTTATTTTTCTCATTATAACAATGCAACGAGTTGTGTTTAAATGTGCTTATCTGTTTTTATGCTATGCCCAAGTAAGCTAAATACACATTACTTTAAATATTGCATTCGTCTTTGCACGATGCATAAAAAAGAATTTTTTTTAAATCAAGGTAATGTTCATTATTTTGGAATTAGAAAAGTCGTGTTCTTAACTTACAGAATATGGCTTCTTTTTAAAACTGAGATAGTCGAATATCTACTTTAAAATAAATAAATAACAAGATTTTGGCGTTTGTTCTCGTTTTCGAGGAGTTAAGGCACTATGTTCTAACGAACATGATCCTTTCTTCTCGATTAACTTGAAATAAGCCCTTTTCGCGAAAATTCCTTTAGTTAGGTAATGCCTTAATACAAAAAGGGATCGTGTTTTAAACTCTTTTCAAATTTTCAACTCTCGACACTAAGACATCAATTAATCAATTAGGTACCATTTTTGGGCGTTACGAGGGTGTTAATCCTTCCTCGTGTGTAATCGACTCTCGAACCCATCTCTTGGATTTTGTAGATGTAACAACCCGATAGTCACGGTGTCGAAAAGTGCATTTTTGAAACTTCATTAACGTAAATTGGATTCATAAATACTTATTAAAAATATTTACGAAGCTAGTTGTGTGATTAATTAGGTTTTGGTTAGGTGAATTCGCATGAATTAAGAGTAATTAGGTATAAGGACTAAATTGCATAAATAGTGAAAGTTGAATTATAGATTAAAGAAAAATTAAAGGGACCAAAGAAGAAATTATACCATGACTTATAAATGAGGCGGCATAAGATAAATATTTATAAATTTATTATATATTATAATATAAAACCTTAATATTTAAGTATGTATAATATATTATATAATAATAAAACAAATAAATAAAAGACAAAAGAAATAGAAAAAGAAACAAAGCAAAACGAAACGAAACGAAACAGGAAAGAAAGAAAGAAAAAGAAAAAGAAAAAGAGAAAGAAGAAAGAAAGCCATGTCCTTAGGGATTTCAATTGTTCAAAGTTCAATTGGTTAGTCAATTTAGTTCATTTTTTTGTAATTTTTATGATTTTAGAATTTCGGTGTTAAATACTACCCGACTCATGTTATATTGATTTTTAAGTGTTGTTAATGTTGAATAATTTTAGTATTAGGGATTAAATTGATAGATTTTAAGTTAGAAATGAAAAAGGATTAAATTGTAGAATAAATTGTAAATTTTGAGTAATAGGGACTAAATTGTGAAAATTTTGAAATTTAAGAATTTAAGTGAAAATAGGAAGTTAAATTTAGTTTAAAGTGGAATTTGTATGAAAATATAAGATTAATTGTGAATAAATAAAACTAGTCTTGGTTTAAGGACTAAATTGAAATTTAAGCAAATATTAAGTAAAAATTGAAATTTTCAATATGAAATTAAATTGTGTTGTAGTGATGAGTTTTAATTGTTTTAATTCCATAGCTAACATTGTATTGGAATCCTCGACTAAAAAGGGGAAAGATAAAGTCTGCATCGAATAGCTTGGAATTTCTGATTTGTATTTCTATAATCTGAATCTAGTTATTAATTGTTAAATTTTGATTTAATGCTTATGGTAAATAGTTGAGGTGAGTATTTCGCATTTTGATATTGAATTGATTTTAAATTGATGGGAATTGATTGAATTGATATATATATATATATATATATATATATATATATATGAATGTATTGATTATTTGAATTGAATTGAATTCATATGTATATGTGATTATATGAAAAATTAATACTGAACATTGGTTATTTTTGAAATGTGAAATTAAACCCTATTAACTGTATCGAGCTAAGTCGGATATAGATAGCATGCAATAGGATTGGAAGAGTTGAGGGATTTCTTCGACTTCGAGTCGATGAGGCACTGGGTGCCAATTTACTTCAATTTAACCAATGAGACACTGGGTGTCAATTTACTACTTCGAATTTATTCAATGAGACACTGAGTGTCAATTTACTACTTCGAATTATCCGATAAGGCATTGGGTGCACTAGTGTGTTTTGGTTGGATCCGTGTATCCATCCGAGTCCGAGTTGTGTTAATAGGGGTAAATAAATAATAAAGTTCTATAATTGATATTGAAATGGCATGGTATGAGAAATGGAAGTGATATATTGAATTGAAAATAAAATGTGAAATATGTTACCAATACATGGAATATATAGGTAATATACTCGTGAATTGAGTATAAAATGATGTATTCATGAATTGAATATTGCATGACTGATGCCATTGTACGAATAAATATAGGTTGATATGTAAATAACCATTTATATAGCAATTGTGTGAATTAGTGTTGTAGGCCAATTTTGGGCCTTTTTGACATTACATAAGCCCAGTTTTAAAATTAAACCCACTAAAGCCAAAACTAACCTAAAACCAACTTACAACCATCAGCCTAATACCAAACTAATACACAAAACCCATTACATAAACCCAAATACAATCCATTTCTAACACTCTGAAACCCAACAACCATTAACCCACTAAGCCCAAATCACAACCCAAAATCAACCCAACCCCTAAAACACAAATCAGAAACAAAATACCTAACCCTACCCTCTAAACCGGCGCCGCAACCACCCTCCCCACTTACCTTTGCCACCACCCACCGCCACTCCTCTGTCAGCCACCTACTCCACCACCTGCACCTGCAAAATCAGAAGAGAAGTGACAGTAAGCAAGTAGTGAAATCGAGCTATAAAAGCTCCAAAATTGTAAACACCAGGATCTTTTTTTTTTTCGAATAGATTAAAAATAGAACAAAAAATGGAATTCGATTTTAAGAGCATAAAAGTAGTGTTTTTAACAATACCAAAGTGGGAAAGTAGCATGAAGTTAAACCTAAATCTTGGAAATCAAAACTGAAGGCCAAAGGTGACTCCTTTCTTTTCTTTTTTTTTTCATTTCTATTTCATCGTCGAATCCCTTCTTTCTATATTCATATATACATAAATATATAATACGAGTAAAGGAATAATATACATTTCTTAAAAGGAAAAGAAAAAAAAAAGAGAGTTTTCTTACCTCAAACCACCGTGCACAGCGGTCACCGACGACAGAGACGGGGAGGATCGGCGACGGCAACCTTGGGCTCTCAAAACCCTAGCAGAGAAACAAAAATGAAGCTTTAGTTTTTTTTTTAGAAATCAGCAGAAATGAATTGTA
This sequence comes from Gossypium arboreum, assembly GCF_025698485.1. NCBI lineage: Eukaryota > Viridiplantae > Streptophyta > Magnoliopsida > Malvales > Malvaceae > Gossypium > Gossypium arboreum. Next base: position 65,098,745 of record NC_069080.1, read on the forward strand.
AAAAAAAAAATTTGGTTCAAATAAAGATATAAACCGGTACCGTTTTGACTGTTGTCCATAGACGCTTAAAAGGCGTCGTTTCAAGCTGAACCGACCCGACCCGACCCGCTCCGAGCAGGGTCTACGTGATTTCTTTAAGGAGGGGTTATTTGCGCGTTTAACCCTTCCGCTTTTTAAACGTTTTGCAATTAGGTCTTTCATGTTTCTAATTTGGCCCTGTAATTCGACTCGCCTTACAATTTAGTCCCGTCCAATACGGTGCATTTTAGAGGCTTGGGAATATTGCGCTTTTGATCCCTTTAAGTCACACGCGCGTTGCAATTCGGTCCCGTGGCTTATTCTATTTCAAATTTCACCCCACAATTTTGTTTTATGCTTGATTTAGTCCTTTTGTTAATTTACTGTTTATTTTCAAGTTATTTTGTTATTATTTTCTATTATGTATTGTAGCGACGTAAAAATTTTAGCTTAGCTTGGTCGCTAATTGTGGCAATTTATTGAAAAAAAGTTTGAAATTTGATGTTTGATTTTGAAATAAACAGGAGTCGCCACCGATCCTTTTTCCTAGGTGTGATCGGACACCTATTAGATCTCTTATTAAAACAAATAAAAGGCTAAGTTTAGGTCTATGTTAAAATCCAGAGAAAATTTAGGGTTCGAGTTCGATTCTGCTGAGGAAGGTATTAGCACCTCATGACGCCCAAAATTGGTATCTTATTAAACACATGTTGTCTTGATTTTCAAAAATACGAATTCAATTTGACATTTAAGTGTGATCCGATTGAAGGAAATGAGAAGTTGCAAGTTTTTGTTTTTAGAAGGACGTCCTGCTTTTAACACGAGCCGATTAATTTCACCCAACATAGCGATGAAATCGATGACTTAATGTTAAAATCGGTACATTGCCTTATTCTTAAAATTAAAATGTAAAAGTTTTAAAATGATAGTAAAAAAATCCAAGAATATTATTGTCAAAAAAATGCGAATAATGATGTAAATAATAAAATATATAAAATATAAAATATTAAAATATCAAAATATTAGAATAATAATAATTAATATTGACAAATAAAAATAAAATAGAAATAAAAAATGTACATAATATATATATATTAGAAATAATAATGATGTTTAAAAATCAATACTATTAATAATACTACATCAATATGTACATATATAAAAAAATAAATACGTGATAATATTAAAATATGTACATAATATAGTGTTAAAATACATACATAATATAGTTAAGATATATACATAAGATAACATGTAAAAAAATATATATATATATATAAATAATATAATATTAAAGATATATACATAAAATAGTATAATATATATATATACGTAATATAGAATTTAAAATATACCTAATATATTAAAAGAATATATATAATATAATATTAAGAAATATAACAAAAAAAGGAGAGAGAGGGAGAGGGTGGATGATTTTCGGCCACAAGGTCGGCCATCGTCCTGTCATGGGATCACACCAATCACCACACCAAATGGGACCTCAAAAAACTTTTTCGGTAAAAATGGGTAAGCTTCCTCCTTTTATTTTTTTTTTACTTTCGTATAAAAGAAACAAAATAAGATTGAAAGGAAAACAATAAGTAAACAAATAACTTAAAATGAGAATAGACAAAGAAACCTCTTTTGCTTTGATCTTTGATTAATCTTCAAAAAAAAATAGTTTCTCCAAAACTTGCCTTCACAATAACTCTTCTCCTTGATTACTTTAAAAAGAAACCTCTCCAAAAATCCTTTACAATGTTTCTCTCCCAAAAACTCTCCAAAAAAAATCCCTCTCATATACAAAATATGAGAAGGCTTATATAGCCATTTACAAAATATTTTTTTTATTGTTTATGTCTTCATTTGTAGGTACAAGTGGTGGTGGAGCAAGTGTGGTTAGTGGAGTAGGTAATGGAGCAAGTGTGGCTAGTGGATTTGGTGGTGGAGAAGGTGTGGCTAGTGGAGTTGGTGGTGGAAAAGGAGTGGCTAGTGGAGTTGGTGGTGGAAAAGGTGTGGCTAGTTGAGAAAAGTTTAAGTTGTGGGCTAGGTTTTTTTATTTTGATTTGGACTTAGGGTTTGGGCCATTGGGGTTTTGATGTAAATTGGGCTTTGGGTAGTTAAGATTTTGGGTTTTGGGTTTAATTTTGGTGGGTTAGGTAAGGCTAAATTGGGTTTTGATGTAAATGGGCTAAAATTGGCCTACAACAGCTGCCCCTCTTTGCTTATTATCGTGTAACGAGAATAGAGCAAAGTTATAAAGAAAGGCCAATTTTGCCCGGTCTTGCTAAGTATGGACTTCTTTGGTGCTCTTCTCATCCAGGTAGTTTCTTTCCAGTCCATCGCATCTTGTAGCTTTGGTTCAATCCACTGCAAATTCAGAGATATGCCTTGTAGCTTCAATCTGTTCCAATGTAATTCAATATGCTCTTCTATCGCTTCAGTGAGATAAGGTTTTGGGTCTTCTCTTCTGCCACTTTAGAAAGGCAAGATCTGATATCCTCGATCAACTCCATTGCAACTTCAGGGAGACAAAATCTTGTGTCTTCAATCAGCTCTAATATTGATTCTTTACTCGGCATGTGATCCTGAGCTCAACTCATTTCTCGCAATATGAATTGACTCTGTAAAACTAGACATTAAAAACAGAAATTGAAAATAGCTCAACACGTGAGCCAAGGCTCAACTCACCTCTCGCAAAAGTAGATTTTGAAAATACCTCGACATGTGAACCCAAGGCTCAACTCACATCTCGCAATATGAGTTGATTTTTAAAAAATATAAATTGAAAAAACAAAAATTGAAAAGTAGAAATTAAAAACAGAATTTGAAAAGACCTCAGTGTATGGCCCGAGACTTAACTCACCTGTCGCAATATGAGTTGATTTTTGAAAAGCAGAAATTGAAAACGCCTCAGCGTGTGACCCGAGGCTCAACTCACCTCTTGCAATATGAGTTGATTCTTTTGAAAAGCTGAAATTGAAAATAGCTCAGCACGTGAGCAAAGGCTCAACTCACCTCTCACAATATGAGTTGATTCTTTTGAAAAGCAGAAATTGAAAATAGCTCAGCACGTGAGCAAAGGCTCAACTCACTTCTCGCAATATGAGTTGATTTTTGAAAAACAGAAATTAAAAGGCTCAACTCACCTCTCTCAATATGAGTTGATTTTTGAAAAGTAAAAATTAAAAACAGAGTTTGAAAGACAAAATTTGAAAATACCTCGGCATGTGACTCGAGGCTCAACTCACCTCTCGCAATATAAGTTGATATTTTGAAAAGCAGAAATTGGAAAAAAACAGAAATTGAAAATACCTCAGCGTGTCCTGAGGCTCAATTCACCTCTCACAATATGAGTTGATTTATTTTTTTGAAATTAAAACACAAAAATCGACAATTCCTCAGTGTGCCCCGAGGCTCAACTCACCTCTTGCAATATGAGTTGATTTTTGAAAAACAGAAATTGAAATTACCTCAGCATGTCTTGAGGCTCAACTCACCTCTCGCAATATGAGTTGATTTTGACAAACAGAAACAGAAACTGAAAATACCTCAGCACGTGAGCCGAGGCTCAACTCACTTCTTGCAATATGAATTGATTTTTTTGACAATAGAAATTGCAATTACCTCAACATGTCCCGAGGCTCAACTCACCTCTCGCAATATGAGTTGATTTTTGAAAAACATAAATTGAAATTACCTCAGTATGTCTTGAGGCTCAACTCACCTCTCGCAATATGAGTTGATTTTGACAAACAGAAACAGAAATTGAAAATACCTCAGCACGTGAGCCGAGACTCAACTCACTTCTTGCAATATGAATTGATTTTTTTGACAATAGAAATTGCAATTACCTCAACATGTCCCGAGGCTCAACTCACCTCTCGCAATATGAGTTGATTTTTGAAAAACATAAATTGAAACACAAAAATTGACAATATCTCAGCGTGCCCCGAGGCTCAACTCACCTCTCGCAATATGAGTTGATTTTTGAAAAACAGAAATTTAAAAATACCTCAGCGTGTCCTGAGGCTCAACTCACCTCTCGCAATATGAGTTGATTTTTTTTACGAACAGAAATTGAAAAGACCTCAGCATGTGAGCCGAGGCTCAACTCACCTCTCGCAATATGAGTTGATTTTTGACAAACAGAAATTGAAATTACCTCAGTGTGTCCCGAGGCTCAACTCACCTCTCGCAATATGAGTTGATTTTTTGAAAAACAGAAATTTAAAAATACCTCAGCGTGTCCTGAGGCTCAACTCACCTCTCGCAATATGAGTTGATTTTTTTTTACGAACAGAAATTGAAGAACAGAAATTGAAAAGACCTCAGCATGTGAGCCGAGGCTCAACTCACCTCTCGCAATATGAGTTGATTTCTTTGAAGAGCAGAAATTGGAAAGCAGAAATCGAAAATACCTCAGCGTGCCCTGAGGCTCAACTCACCTCTCGCAATATGAGTTGATTTTTGGAACAGAAATAAAATGTTAGATTACCAAAACATGTCATCTGGAGGAACTCATGTGTCTTTTTAGCTATCATCACATCCTCTTGCTCTACTGGCGTACCTGTAAATGTCATCCATGATGTTATCATGATATGCACATGTTTGTCTTAAATGCATTTATGCCTACATGATTATGATATGAGCTTTAGGCATGTTTGCCATATATCCCTTTTTCGTCACGATTTTTGATGATCTGTGTTCATTGCTTTGATTCTTGACTTTTCTTGGTGCTATGTACCGTCCTCAAGCTTCATGAATAATCAGATTTCCAGATATCACTCTTTGGCCCCGGTTGAGCTTTGTCCTTGCATTAAGGCTCTTGTACTTATCAAATTCTTACCCGGTAATGCTTAACATTTCTTTTGTTTAGAGTATGTCATTTCACTATTTATCATGTAAATGAGCCCATAATGAGATGCATGAAAAAGGTCAGATAGGGACAAAAATGATATTTCATATTCATCTATTTCAAATGTGGCAAACAAAGCAAGTTAAACAATGAGAGTAAAAAATGTCAAAAAGAAAGAAAGGATCGTATTCAATGGATACAAATGCTCTAGATATTCAACACATGAACTCTTCCTCGTTCCTCAATCAAAAATCTTTTGGTAGCGGCTTCTTGTAGAAGATTTGAGCTTTGAAATGCTTCAAATCTGTAGCCTCACCGCTTGACCTATCGTTCGACCGCCAGGTTTGTTTCATTAGGACGCCCTCTCGGGTTTTCATCCTAATCTTTTTGTACTAATCAAGACACCCTTTTCGGGTTTTCGCCTTGATCCCCCTTTTTTTTTTTTTTAAGATGCCCTTTTCGGGTTTTCATCTTAAGCATAATATTTTTTCACAAAGATCTCGAGTTCACTTTGGATTCGACAACTCTTTCCCATCCATCTCGGTAAGGATCAAAGCTCCTCCTGAGAATGCCTTCTTTACGACGTACGGTCCTTCCCAGTTTGGTGCCCATTTCCCTCGCAGATCTTTTTGTATTGGGAGAATTTTTCTTAGCACGAGTTCTCCTTCATGGAATTCTCTTGGTCGTACCTTCTTGTCATGGGCTGCTATCATTCTTTTTTGGTACATCTGCTCGTGACAAATTTCCCTGAGACACTTTTCTTCAATGAGGTTCAGCTGATCATATCGAGCTTGTACCCATTCTGCTTCTTCTAACTTTGATTCCATTAAGACTCATAGAGAAGGGATCTCAACCTCGATAGGTAGCACAGCTTCCATTCCATAAACCAGAGAGAAAGGAGTTGCTCCCGTAGATGTTTGTACAGATGTGCGATATGCAAACAAAGCAAATGGAAGCTTCTCATGCCAATCTTTAAACGTCTCAGTCATTTTCCCAATGATCCTTTTAATATTTTTATTGGCTGCTTCAACAGCCCCGTTCATCTTTGGGCGATAGGGCGAGGAGTTATGATGCTTTATTTGGAATTGTTCGTATACTTCCTTCATCATCTTGTTATTCAGATTCATGGCGTTATCTGAAATGATTCTTTCAGGCAAACCATATCGACAAATGATTTCCTTCTTAAAAAACCTGCAAACTGCAGTCTTGGTCACATTGGCAAACGAAGCGGCTTCTATCTATTTTGTGAAGTAATCAATGACCACAAAAATGAATCGATGTCCATTAGAAGCTTTCGGGAAAATAGGCCCTATGACATCCATGCCCCACATAGAAAAAGGCCACGGAGAAGTCATGATGTGAAGGGGCGAAGGGGCTACATGAATTTTATCGCCGTAGATTTGACATTTGTGGCATTTTCCGCAAAACTAATGCGATCGCTTTCCATCGTCAACCAAGAGTAACCGAGTCTCATAATCTTTACGCCATCTGAAACCATTGGCATGTGTCCCATGATTCCTTCATAGACATCTTCAAGTATCTTTACGGCTTCAACATCATCCACGCATCTCAAAAGTACTTGATCCTTTCCTCTTTATACAGATATCCCCATCAAGAACAAATCCATTGCCATTCTTCCGATTGTTCTTTTGTCGTTCTCATTCGCTTGTTCGGGATAGCTTTGATTCTTGATATATTCTAAGATATCATGGAACCATAGCCGTCAATCGCCTCTTTCTCAATGCTACAACGAGCAATGCGGGGACCTCGTATATGCTTATTTTGAGGGGCATTATTTCTGCTTCTTTACTTGCTTTGAGCATTGAAGCCAAGGTGGCCAGGGCATAAGCCAATTGGTTTTTTTCTCGCGGGAAGTAATGAAAAGTTATTTCTTTGAATTCTTTGATCAATTCAGATACTAAATCACTGTACTTAATCAATTTTGGGTCCCTCACTTCCCACTCTCCACGGATTTGGTAAACCACTAGGGCTGAGTCCCCGTACACCTCTAAGATTTCGATGTTTCGTTCAATAGCTGCATGAAGTCCCATGATACAGGCTTCATATTCTGCTATGTTATTGGTACAAAAGAAATTCAGTCTTGCAGTGAACGGATAATGATTCCCGTCTGGTGATACCAAGATTGCTCCAATTCCATGCCCTAAAGCATTTGACGCACCATCAAAGCACATCTTCCAAGACTTCTCTTTTGATGACTCGGATTCCATTTCTGTGATGCACATTAAGTCTTCGTCTGGGAAATCAAATTTCAAGGGCTCATATTCCTCCGTCGTTCGAGTCGCTAAGAAATCAGCTATTGCGCTCCCTTTTATCGACTTCTGACTTACATAGGCAATGTCATATTACGATAGGAGGATCGCCATCGTGCCATTCTTCACGAGAGTGCGGTGATTCCATCATGTATTTTATTGGGTCTAGCTTTGAAATTAGCCATGTCGTATGATACAACATATATTGTCTAAGTCTCCGAGCTACCCAAACCAGAGCGCAACAGTATTTTTCAATGGACGAATACTTTGCCTCATATTCAGTGAACTTTTTAGTAAGGTAGTAGATCGCCTTTTCTTTCTTTCCTGACTCGTCGTGTTGCCCCAGTACGCAACCCATTGAATTTTCAAACACAGTTAAATACAATATCAATGGTCTTCCCGGAGTTGGTGGTACTAGCATTGGAGGACTAGACAAATATTGCTTTATTTTATCAAAGGCCACCTGGCATTCCTCATTCCATTCCCCAGGGTTATGTTTTCGAAGAAGTTGAAAGATTAGGTCGCATTGGTTGGTAAGCTGAGCGATAAATCAGGCGATGTAATTTAATCTCCCTAAAAATCCTCTAACTTCCTTTTGCGTGCGCGGAGATGGTAACTCTTGAATGGCTTTTATTTTATCTGGATCAACCTCGATACCTCTTTCACTGACAATGAAGCCTAGCAACTTCCCCGAGGTAGCCCCAAACATACATTTGGCTGGATTGAGCTTTAACTGGAACTTTCTCAGCCTGTCAAACAACTTCTTGAGATTCACTACATGCTCTTCTTCCCCTCGGGATTTAGCAATCATATCGTCAACATAGACCTCTAATTCTTTATGCATCATGTCAAGGAATAACGTCACCATAGCCCTCTGATATGTTGCCCCAGAATTCTTTAACCCAAATGGCATCACCTTGTAGCAGAACGTTCCCCACATTGTTATGAAGGTAGTTTTCTCCATATCCTCAGGGGCCATCTTGATCTGATTATACCCTGAGAATCCATCCATGAAGGAAAATAATGAATGTTTTGTTGTGTTGTCCACCAACGTATCAATATGTGGCAAGGGAAAATTATCTTTTGGGCTTGCTCGATTCAGGTCACGGTAATCCACGCACATTCGTACTTTGCCATCTTTCTTTGGTACCGGGACTATGTTAGCCACCCATTCTGGATATTTGGAGGCTTGTAGGAAGCCAGCATCAAATTGCTTCTTGACTTCCTCTTTTATTTTCAACAGCATTTCGGGTCTCATCCGTCTTAATTTTTGCTGGATAGGCTTGCATTCTGGCTTTAATGGGAGCTTGTGGACCACTAAATCTTCATCTAGCCCTGGCATATCCTGGTATGACCATGCGAAAACATCTTTGTACTTGCGGAGCAAAGCGATCAAATTATGCCTAGTGCTCTCTGAAATAGAAGTCCCAATCTTCACTTTTTGTTTCCTTTCTTCAGTGCCCAAGTTTATTGTTTCCACAGATTCTTCATGAGGCAAAATCTGTTTATCCTCTTGTTCTACCATTCTTAACAATTCAGGAGACGAGACGTAATCTTGACATTTTCTTGACTTCAAATTCTCCTAAGCAAACAGCCTTCTCAAAATCAATTTCAAGATTCAGAAGGGTTTATTCATGTCGTCAATATCTGAGCACCTGAAAGTTGAATGGAAAAGGAAACTATAGAGAAGCATCCAAGTATTGGAATCAACAAAGAAATGTCATGTCATGGCAATGAGGCAAATGTGAGTATAGGCTATGAAATGAGAAAATGATTATGAAATTAGCGATAATGCGAAAAAAAATCGTGACAAAATGCATCTTTATTGATATTCATTTAAATGATAAAGAGCGAATGCAAACTCTTACAAAAGAATTCTATTATATTTAAGGACATAATAGAATGTTAACGTTTGAGCATTACTCTGAAGACTTATAAACTACAAGAAGATCCTCGGCAGTCCAATTGTTCAACATGAAACCCGGGGGACAAGGACGTATCTTTGAGACGTCTTTACTCGCGTCAGCTCCTTTATCAATGACATTTATACTGATATTCTGAAAACCCTTTTCAATTAACCATAGTGTGTTTCATGGACCATCTTGTTCAGGGTACATCATTCCCGCAGATGTAAATGTTTTTGACGAAGGAGGGTACTCTATCGGTTCCCATTCTGGTTCTTGGCCCAAAGTTCTTGCAATCCTTCTTTCCTGATCTTTTTTCCACTATCTTCTTCTTTGACGCATGTCAGGCTGGAACCCCAAATCGTATCGGGCCCTGTGGTGCACTGGCTTTAAAGCCCTGACTATTCCTTGCAGATATCTCCCTAAACCTCTTCTCGCTCGAGCTCCCCTTCCTACGGTCAATTTGACACCCATTCTTGTATTTCTCGACAGTTTTGGCATCGGAATTCTGTTTCCCTCAACAACAAAAGTGGCATTGACGAATTCAAGGGATCGGAAGGAACATTCCAATGCGTCTTTGTTCACTTCCAAGTACGGTGCATCGGCAGAGACAGATGCGACAATGTCTTCTTCTCCTCGACAAAGACCAAACAACCGTCCATGATAAATTTCACCTTTTGATGGAGGGATGATGGGACTGCTCCAGCAGAATGGATCCAGGGTCTTCCCAAAAGGCAGTTATAAGAGGGTGTAATGTCCATGACTTGGAACTCGACATCATAAATGTAAGGGCCCACTTCCAAAGGGATTTCGATCTTTCCCATGACTTCGCGCCTCGTTCCGTCGAATGCCCTTACCGTGGAATGACAGGGCCTTAAGGAGGACAAATCCATCGGTATTCTGGAAAGCGTGGCCAATGGCATAACATTTAACGCTGACCCATTATCGATGAGTACGTTCGGTATTATGTAACCCTTGCAGCGAGTCGTGACATGTAGCGCTTTCACCGAGCCCCTACCATTTGGCGGTATCTCATCATCACTAAAAGAGATGAAATTGTCCGCATTTAGATTATTTACCCACCTATCAAGCTTCTCAACGGATATGTTGTTGGCCACATAAGCTTGATTTAACACCTTCAATAAAGTATTCCGGTGTGGCTCAATTTAACAAAGAGAGATAAAACTGAGATTCGTGCTGGCTGCTTACTCAATTGTTCCACCACACTATACTCGCTGTGCTTGATAAATTTCAAGAATTCCTAAGCTTCTTCCTCATTCACAGGCTTTTTGGTTTCTTGCACGGGTGGAATTTCTTGCTCGACTTCGACTTCGTGCATCACTACTTTTCCTGTTTGCTTCCAATCGCTATTCTTTTTTACTGGTTCGACTTCTTTCGAATAACAATGCCCATTGCGGGTAAAATGACCTACTTCCCCAATGTCTTCAGTTGTGGCTTCGAGCTTTTCCCCTTCAGTTGCGATGATATTGACATTGTACTTCCACGGTACTGCTTTATTGTCCTTATAAGGGAAAGGAGATGGTACTTCGATTATCATTTTTGGTTTCACCGGCTCCTTCTTCGCGTCATAATAAATTATTAACGGTCGGTCGGCGTTATACAAGAAACCTGATGATTGATTGTCAGAGGCACATATTTCTCCACTGTCGGCCTCTTTGGCTTTACAAAAAATCCCAATCTCCCTGTTATCCATCATATTTTGCAGTAAATTTCTGAATTCCTTGCAGGACTGAATGTCGTGCCCTTCAATGCCATGGAACTCACAAAAGCGTGACCTTTTGCATCTTTTCCTTTGGATACTCGTTAACACGACGAGCAACCCTTTCTCACTTAGTACCTCCCGATTCTCTGCAGAGGTGTTCTTACTTCAGAAACCCATCTTCTACTTTGTCGTTTATCCTCCTCTCCTACTGCGCTCACATTCCCTTCGGTGTGGTTTGGGAATGGATTCCGGTCATCTTGCCGAGTACCATCAAATTGCAAAATGCCCGCATCGATGAGCCCTTGAACTCTCCTTTTGAAAGCAAGGCGGTTCTCGATGAGAATGCCCTGGTTCCCCGCATGGTATGCACAACTAGCGTTTGGATCGTACCATTTCGGGTTTGGAGGTTTAAGGGGGGCCATGTAATGGGGAGATATCAATTGTTTCTCTAAGAGTTTTGGGTATAATTCCCCATACGACACAGGGATAGAAGTAAATTGTAGCCTCTCGAGGTTGGGCCTTGTTGGTCTTGGTTCGTTTCTGGGTTGGTTTTGAACTGGTGCAGTGTTTTGTGAAAAAGTGGTGACGGGTCTTTGGTTGTTCATGGCGTATACGGGGTAGGACGAATGTGGTGCTTGGTAGTAAGGGGTTTGAGGAGGATAATAAAAATTTGGAGGTGGATAATTTCGAGGTCGGGGTTGATTTGGATATGGATTAGGGGCATAACGGTTTCCCATTCCCACCATATTGGCTTCTGGTTCTTTCTTCTTCATAGGCGCTGCCCTTTTTGAACCTTCTGAACCTTCCATTCTACCGCTCTTGACGGCATTCTCTATGAGCTCACCAGATATTACAATATCCATAAACTCCTTCGTGGCACTTCCCACTAATTTGTCATAAAACAGGCGCCTTTAAGGTGTTGATAAAGAAACGGTTATCTCTGTTTTTGTTAGTGGGGCTCCACTTGGGCGAGACGTCTCTCCATCTCTGCATCTTGTCGAAGGTCTCGATGGCTTTTCTCCATCATTTGCAAGGTCATCCGGTTCGGCACCATGTCGATACATGCTTGTACTGCTCGTAGAATGCAGACGCCAAGTCCTTCCAGGATCAAATCTTTTCTCTATTAAGTTGGTTGTACCACCGAAGAGCTGACCCTGTTAGACTATCTTGAAAGCAATGTATGAGTAGTTTATCCTCGTTCACATAACCGGTCATTTTTCGACAGAACATAATGAGATGTACTTTTGGGCACCTTGTCCCATCATACTTCTCAAAATCAGGCACTTTGAACTTCGGAGGCAAAATTAGATCAGGTACCAAACTGAGTTCCTTGGCACCTAGTGCGGAGAAGACTTCAGTGCCTTCTATTGCTTTGAGTCTTTCCTCTAGACTCCTATACTTTGCGTCATGGTTATCCAATTTCAACTTGGCTACCTCTGCTGGGTCATCCAGATCTGGAACTAGTGGATCGTGAGAACTAGCCCCAGGTTCGACGCGAATATTCCTTGCCCTAAATTAGTGGGTGGAAGCGGTGGCATAGGTCGATGTTCCAAGCACTGTAGGTTCCCTTGAGTATACCCTTTTGTGTTGTATCGCGGGTGGTGGAGTGAATCCGGGGATAGAGTGGATCTGATCGTGGTGAATTCTTGGTGAGGTTCCATAACATCGGGGTTCTGCAGGTCCTTTTCCTTTGACCAAAGTTTTCATCATCTCCATCATTTTGGCCATCGATCTCTTTGCTCGAGTGATTCCTCTCGAGATCTCACCATTAAGTCTCTCGTTTCTTGTTGCGATTTGGCGGTTGCTCTTGTAATTGCTTTTGAGCCCTTTCCATCCTTTCAATTCTCTCATTGAATTCAGCCTCCATTACTCTAGCTTGTCGGTAGCGTTTTATCTGGATGACGTGGTTCTAGTCTTGTGGTATTACAAGCTGCGAATTATATATTTTATCTTGACGACCGAGTATGGGATATGCAATGTATGAATGAATGCATGAATGAATGCATGAATGTCAAAATGTTAGTTATGCAAGGAATGCAAAAATTTGGTGTTAATTTCAAGATAGCCCTATTTAGGCATTTCCTTAATCAAAGGAGTCTATTACACAACGTTTGGTCACTCGTATAATTGACTCCTCCATTAGAAACCCGTTTTGGCAACCAATCTCTAATCAACACCTTCCTAACAAGATGCCTTGATGCATGATGAAAAATAAAAATCTGGACAAACGACCTTGGTTAGCGCAACACATATAAATAGAGAAAAGCGTGGAAAATCTAACAAATTAAGCTACTTGGTCCAATGGACTCGATCCCTTGCTTAGAAAGCACAAATGTAAAAGAAATAGAAGGTAAGATGTGCTATTCCGTGTACTTATTTGGTGACTACTAAGCGAGCGGAGGTTCACATGGCTCTAGTTGGGTGGCTCGTATGGTTCACTATATGCAGCTTTGGTTCTAGATGGGTACTCAATAAATACGCCTTGTCATCTACTAAGATTAGTCTGAGCCTCGGTCATGGCCCATCATAGGCTTACGAGATCAATTCGAGGATTACATTTACTTATGCCTATGCGGAGGACAAGTTAACTCACGAAAGCATAAGTCATATGTAACGAAAGTATTCACTAGCTTTGTCGGAGGAGCGAGTTAACTCACGAAGGCGTAGTGTTTACTTTCACTTAACGAGGACGGAGCCCGGTATAGAGCTCATGTTATGCAACAAAATGCACGTGCAAGGTGTGTGGGAGAAACTTGCAAACCTTTACGTTTTATTTAAAAAACTAAACCAAAACCAAAATCACAAAAATTTAAAATGAAAAACAACCGGATAAAACAAGTTAGAATATATACAACACGATACAAATGCATGATTTTTTGAAAACAAAAATTTGAGGATCACGACTAAATGTTAATTTGAACAAGGAACTTTGAAAATTTTGACAACGCGAGTTTAATTCGACTCGACTCTCAAAAAGCGTCCCGATTGGAGTCGCTAGGCATGTGACGTAAAAATTTTAGCTTAGCTTGGTACGCTAATTGTGGCGATTTATTGAAAAAAGTTTGAAATTTGACGTTTGATTTTTGAAATAAATAGGAGTCGCCACCGATCCTTTTCCTAGGTGTGATCGGACACCTATTAGATCTCTTATTAAAACAAATAAAAGGCTAAGTTTAGGTCTACGTTAAAATCCGGAGAAAATTTAGGGTTCGGAGTCGATTCTGCTGAGGAAGGTATTAGCACCCTCGACGCCCAAAATTGGTATCTTATTAAACACATGTTGTCTTGATTTTCAAAATACGAATTCAATTTGACATTTAAGTGTGATCCAATTGAAGGAAATGAGAAGTTGCAAGTTTTTTGTTTTTAGAAGGGCGTCCTGTTTTAACACGGTGATTAATTTCACCCAACATAGCGATGAAATCGATGACTTAATGTTAAAATCGGTACATTGCCTTATTCTTAAAATTAAAATGTAAAAAGTTTTTAAAATGATAGTAAAAAAAAATCCAAGAATATTATTGTCAAAAAAATGCGAATAATGATGTAAATAATAAAATATATAAAATATAAAATATTAAAATATCAAAATATTAGAATAATAATAATTAATATTGACAAATAAAAAATAAAATAGAAATAAAAAAATGTACATAATATATATATATTAGAAATAATAATGATGTTTAAAATCAATACTATTAATAATACTACATCAATATGTACATATATAAAAAAATAAATACGTGATAATATTAAAAATATGTACATAATATAGTGTTAAAAATACATACATAATATAGTTAAGATATATACATAAGATAACATGTAAAAATATATATATATATATATATAAATAATATAATATTAAAGATATATACATAAAATAGTATAATATATATATATACGTAATATAAATTTAAAATATACCTAATATATTAAAAGAATATATATAATATAATATTAAGAAATATAACAAAAAAGGAGAGAGAGGAGAGGGTGGATGATTTTTACATACACAAGGTCGGCATCGTCCGGTCATGGGACATGCACGGTACAATTATACCGTACAAATGGGACCTCAAAAAACTTTTTCGGTAAAAATGGGTAAGCTTCCTCCTTTTATTTTTATTTTTACTTTCGTATAAAAGAAACAAAATAAGATTGAAAGGAAAACAATAAGTAAACAAATAACTTAAAATGAGAATAGACAAAGAAACCTCTTTTGTTTTGATCTTTGATTAATCTTCAAAAAAAACTAGTTTCTCCAAAAACTTGCCTTCACAATAACTCTTCTCCTTGATTACTTTAAAAAGAAACCTCTCCAAAAATCCTTTACAATGACTTTCTCTCCCAAAAACTCTCCAAAAAAAATCCCTCTCATATACAAAATATGAGAAGGCTTATATAGCCATTTACAAAATATTTTTTTTATTGTTTATGTCTTCATTTGTAGGTACAAGTGGTGGTGGAGCAAGTGTGGTTAGTGGAGTAGGTAATGGAGCAAGTGTGGCTAGTGGATTTGGTGGTGCAGAAGGTATGACTAGTGGAGTTGGTGGTGGAAAAGGAGTGGCTAGTGGAGTTGGTGGTGGAAAAGGTGTGGCTAGTTGAGAAAAGTTTAAATTGTGGGCTAGGTTTTTTTATTTTGATTTGGGCTTAGGGTTTGGGCTATTGAGGTTTTGATGTAAATTGGGCTTTAGGTAGTTAAGATTTTGGGTTTTGGGTTTAATTTTGGTGGGTTAGGTAAGGCTAAATTGGGTTTTGATGTAAATAGGCTAAAATTGGCCTACAACATGTATTATTATTAATTATAATCTATATACTTATTATATTTATTAAATCGCATGTATTAATGTATAATCTTTTATATATGTATATGTATTTAATATACTTGTGTATTTTATTATATATATTTTTTATCGTTATACATACTTTTAATATTATATTTTATATATATCATATATATTATTAATATTGTATTATGATATTTTGATACCATATTATGTATATATTTCCATACGTATATTATGTACATATATTTTCTAATATTATTATATATTATTCTGTATATATTTTAATATTATTAGTTATTTGTTTTTATATACAATTTCGTGTATATCTTGATATTATCCTCATTATTATTACTATATACATATTCATATCATAGTGTTTTAATTATTGATTTTTATACTATATTATATTATTAGTCTTATTACCATTAGTATTAGTTTTGGTTTCAATAAACGTTCTAACATGCATATATATATATATATATACTTTATGTAATGTAATTAATAGTTACTCTTTTAATATTATTATTATCTTTTCTTGAAATATATATTATATGTATTCTTTTAATATGTACTACATATATATGTATTTTTATTATGTATGGATATTTCTAATAATATATTACGTTGTCACATATATTAAGTACATACTTTAGTATCATAATAGTATATTTTATACGATCTTATGTATATATATTTTCACGCATATATTTTCTTTTATATATACGTGTACATACACTTTTAATATATCATATATATGTTTTACTCTATTAGTTAGTTTCATATACTAATCCATATGTATATTTCTAATACTATATTACATTTTACATATAATCTTATGAATATATATATATATATATATATATATATTATTTTTAACTACTTTATGCACATTATTTTTAAACTTTACATTATGCATGTGTCTCTCATATTATTAATTGTATATGTATTTTTATGTTATATTAGTGGTATATATTTTTGTTATCTTATGTACATATTATTTTATATTACTAAACATATTTTGTATTTGTTCATGATTTGTTTTTATTTTTATTGCTTTTGTAAATATCATTTTATTGTTTTCTAATGCTCTAGTGTTCTATGTTAACATTTTTCATTAATAATGTCATTGTTTGCATTGTTGGTTTATTTTAAATTCTCACTTTATAAATTTTTTCCATGTTTTAATTAATTTTAATAAATAAGGCTACGTACCGATTTTAATACTAAGTCATCGACTTCATCGCTATGTTGGGTGAACATCTATCGACTCGTGTTAAAACGGAATGCCCTTCTAAAAAAACAAAAAAAATTAAAATCTGTCGTCTTTTCAACCGGATCACGATTAAATGTTACTTTGAACTTGCAATTTTGAAAATTAAGACAACACTTGTTTTACAATATACCAATTTTGGGCGTTGCGAGGGTGCTAATACCTTCCACGCGCGTAATTGACTCCCGAACCCTACTTTGCTCTGGTTTTCACGTAAACTTAAATTTAGCCTTCATTTTCTGTTCGAGGATAAATTTTCTTTTCAAAAAGATGATTTATTAGGTGTCCGATTACACCTATAAAAAGGATCGGTGGTGGCTCCCTCTTTTTTTCAAAATCAAACTTCAGTTTTTGAGTTTTCACTAAATCGCCACAGTTAGCAATCAAGCCAAAATTTTTACGTCGCTACAGCTGGCGACTCCACTGGGGACGTGCATTTTTGAGAGTCGAGTCGAATTAAACGTGTGTTGTCAAAATTTTCAAAATTCCTTGTTCAAATTAATATTTAGTCGTGATCCTAAAATTGTGTTTTTGAAAAATCATGCATTTGCATCGTGTTGTATATATTCTTCTAACTTGTTTTGTCCAGTTGTTTTAAAGTTTTAAATTCTTATGATTTTAGTTTTGGTTTAGTTTTTAAATAAAACGTAAAGGTTTGTGAGTTTCTCCCACACACCGTGCACGTGCATTCTTGCATAACATGAAATTTGTATAACTTTGGCTCCGTCCGTTTAAGTGAAAGTAAACGCTATGCCTTCGTGAGTTAACTCGTCCCTCCTTGCAGGCTAGTGAATACTTTCGGGCTACATATGACTTATGCTTTCGTGAGTTAACTTGTCCCTCCGCATAGGCATAAGTAAATGTAATCCCTCGAATTGAACTCGTGAGCCTGTGATGGGCTACGACTGAGGTTTCATACTAATCTTAGTAGATGACAGTACGGACAATTCGAGTACCTATCTAGAACCGAAACCGCATATAGTGAACCGTACGAACCACCTAATTAGAGCCATGCCGAACCTCCGTCCGTTAATAGTCACCAAAATAAGTACATGGGAGGAACGCCTCTTACCTTTAATTTCCTTGACATTTACATTTTCTATCTTGATTTTCCGTAATTCATGTTTATTGTACTAACCAAGATATTTGACTGTGTTCTTATTTTGCATCATGCATTATAGGCATCATACTAGAAAGGTGTTGACTAGAGATTTGGTTGCCAAAAAATGGGTTTCTAATGGAAGAGTTAATTATACAAACAACCGAGAAAAATGTCGTGGTTCGGGACTGGTCTCTAAAAACTCAGAAAGAAAAAGGAGATAGTCTAGTGGAGGAATGTATTGCCAATCTGCCCGAGCACGTAATCGTGAATGTTCGCCAGAATAACCTCAAAGATTTGGTACGGGTTTGGAATCAGTGGGACTCGGACACTAGGGGTATCTTCACTGAGAGATATGGGGACATAGCCAACTTGATTCTTTGTCAGCGTGAGCGAGCGATTGATCCAAGCCATGGTCGATTTTGGGATCAAACTACATAATTTTACCTTCAATCAAGAGGATATGACTCGACTATAGAGATCGTTGCTTTGCTTCATGTTGAAAATCGTAATTCTATAAAGTATATGTGAAGGAGCCTAAGCCGATGACATTCAAGAAAAAGTTAGTGAGATTGACAGACATGACTGACGCATAGGCTAAAAAGCAGATAAAGAAGAAGAATGAAACCATTTGCATCCCATGGTCTTCCCTACGAGATTTGGTTCTGAACCATCCCAATATGTTGAAAAGAGTAAATCTATTTGCTTTGGCCATTTATGGTTTCATCATCTTCCCGAAAGTCCTAGGACACATAGAAGTTGTGGTGGTCGATTTCTTCGAGAAACTAAAACAAGGAATTAACCCAGTCCCGACTATCTTGGCCGAGACCTTTAGATCCTTAAACAATTGTAGGAAAACAGGGAAAGGACGCTTTATCGGATGCGCGCAGTTACTAAATGTCTGGATTTTAAGCCATTTTTGGAAAGTAGAGCGTACACCGTACCATATGTTTTCAAAAACTTTTGCCCCGTTGGAAGCCTATATTGAGAGAGAATGGCCAAAGGATGTTACTGAAGAACATTGGGTTTCAATTTTTCAGAACCTTCGAGCTGAAGATGTAACCTGGAGAGCACCGTGGATCCGCCCTTCGGTTCTGTTATACAAGGTTGGAAATCAAGATTGGGTACCACTACTCGGGCTATGAGGAGGAGTTGGATATGCCCCGCTATTAGTCCAAAGGTAATTTTCTTCGCGACAATTCATACCCGCCACTGAAGGATTAGCACAGTTCGAGTTTGCTTTTGCGGGCGAAGGGTATATGAAGAGGGTCCAGACACTGCAAAGTTTTGGAAGAAAATTCATCTCATGGAATTAGCTCTATATGCTGATACCTTCACCCAAGATTACGACATCTGGAGAAAGCAACGGGTGAATAGTCATCAAATCTCATCAACGAACTACACCGTCCAGAATCCTTTCTCGAAGGAAATGCCGTCTGAGCTAGAAATGACAAGACAAGAATTTGAACAAGAAAAGGCCAAGATGTCTTGAGACCTTAGTGCTCTTCAAGAGGAAAACTACCAATTGAAGATCGACGTGTAGATTGAAAGATCTAGAATTGAGAAAGTGCAAAAAGAAGTTGAAGTTGTGAGAAATGACTTAAGGGACCTCCATTTGGAAAATAAAAAGTTAAGAGGCATAATAAAAATAGTGAAATTTGGTAAAAGTAAATGAGAATGGAAAGAAGAAATAAGAAACATTAAAGGCGGGATGGAATTTTGGAAAGGAAAAGTGAAGAAAGAGGAGGAAAAGGCTGCGCGGGCTATGATAGAACTGAGGAAGAAGAACGCTGACTATGAAGTTGTGTCTGCCGAGGTAATGACTAGTCGATCTAAATGATAAGAACTAAAAGAAAGGATACAAAAGTTAGAAGATATGCTGCAAGATCGTCAACAACAGCTAGATACTCTCTTGAAGGCTTTGGAAGAAAAAGATAGTCAGTATGATAGAGACGTTCGTGCTTACGAAGAGGACCTCCAAGAAAAAGAAATGCAACTTAGCTATTTGATCAATGAAATTCGTGGGGTAGCCATGCACGTGGTACAACTATCAGAAGAAGCTGAAATTCTCATTTTCCAATTCCCTCTGTAACACCCCGTACCCGAGACCGTCGCTGGAGTCGGACACGAGGGTTAACGGGCTTAATCCACTTACTTGCAGATTCATTTTAAAAATTTCGAGACGGTAGGCTAACAGTGTCCTTTGTCACCTTAAAAATCATATCTTGAGTTTCACAACTCAAAATCAGTTTTGTGATTTTTCCCTTAAACTAGACTCATATATGCATCTACAAATTTTTTTCTAGAATTTTTGGTCAGGCCAATTAGTACAGTTTATTAGTTAAAATCTCCCCTGTTACAGGGTGCGACTACACTGACCTTCCTGCATTACAATTTGGATATCTCCCTGTACAGGGCTTCAATACTGATTCCGTTTGTTTCTACGGAAACTGGACTCGAAAAGGAATCTGTACATATATTGCATGACTTCTAATTATCTCTGGTAAATTTATAATGAATTTCCAAAGTCGAAACAGGGACTCCAGAAACCGTTCTGGCCCTGTCTCACGAAAACTCAAATATCTCTTAACATACTGTTCATATGATTGTTTTGTTACTCTCCTATGAAAATAGACTTGTCAAGGTTCATTTGCATAATTTATTCACTATTTAATTCCATTCCTACTATTTTTAGTGATTTTTCACATCCGCATCACTGCAGCTGTCAGCATCTGTCTTTACCTATTTCATAGTTCCATGATTCAACTAGCCCTTAAACATAAATAGCACAAAATATGATCATGATTAACCATCCCAATGGCTAATCGTTTCCAAACATTTCCATACCTCTTAATGAACAACATACAATGATTATAATACCATGCCCAAAGTATACTTAAGCCATTTTAGCATGGCTATCCAAATTTACACAAAGCAAGAAAGGTACATGGCCTACAACAAAAGGGTAGTCCTATACATGCCATTTCAAAGTTCAACCAAAAATATACCAAAAGGAGCTTTGATAGTGTGGGCGACTTGACTTCAAAAATCCAGTCCGATAGTGAAGAACCGAATCTATAAAATAGAGAATCAAAGAAAGCAGAGTAAGCATTTCATGCTTAGTAAGTTTGAGTCATGAATTTAGACACAACCAAAGTATAGTATTTATGTAGCTAAATAGATAATTTCATATGCACAAATTCTCAATATCATACTTACTTCACATTACCAACCCTTATATTCATACACAAAGATCAACTTAGCCAAAGGCGGTAGCTCATTTATCAAGCGGCGAATACTTATTTGTAAGGGCTCAACTAATTCAAAGCACATCTGAAACATACCTCATTGTTGGGATTTCACAAGCGTATTAGCGAAATTTTACCGCAAGTTCATTCATTCCCGAATCACGTACCTTGGAGTTTAACGGATATAGCTACTCGTTCAAATGCCTTGAGGACATAGCCCGATTATAGTAACTTCGCACAAATGCCTTGGGACTTAACGGTTTAGTAACTTCGCACAAATGCCTTGAGCTTAGCGAATTAGTAACTTCATACGAATGCCTTGGATCTTAGTCGGATATAGTCACTTAGCACAAAGCCTTGGGACTTAGCTCGGACATCATTCGAATAACCAAGCACAATTATCAATAAATCATGACACATTCGTATTTCATTTTCATTAGCAAAATTCAAACACAAGACACTTATCACACTTGCAATTTCGACTCAATAGCCACACACAAAGAACATGATTTTGATTTTGCTTAAAACATGATCTAATCAAATCATAATCCAAATTCCATTACTCGAAAACTTACCTCAGATGTTGTCGAACGATTTCGATGGCTATTCGACCACTTTTTCCTTCCCTTTATCGGATTTAGTTCCCCTTTGCTCTTGAGTTTAAATTGACAAATAAATTGATTTAATCATTTGAGTATCAAAAAGAGGAACTCAAGGTACTTAGCCCATATATATTCATTAGACATTAAAGTCACATATGTACGAAATCATGAATCTAACTCAACACAATAGTCCACACTCTCTTTTAGCCGATTATCTAAGCCAAGAATAGGCATCAATATGCTTGCCTCTAACCGAATGCATGCACACCAATCCACCTCATGTGGCGGAATATGCATGTCCATGTTGAGGCCAATTATATATAATACCACACATAAATGGCATACATTTTACTAACTAACGCATTACATATTGTAACTCAATACGCATCAATCATTTACTTCATAACTGAAACATCATCATATGTAAATATATACCTTGAGATAGTATATATGTCATACCAATACATCATGTGCAAACATATATATATATATATGTGCAAGAGCGAATCACAAGTTGATTATAACCAAATATAAACATATAACCAAAACACAAATCTTACCTATCATGCAATAAGCATAAATCATGCTTATGGATATACCATGGCTGATACTTCCAACAACACCAAATAAAAATATACTTCATGGATCTAAGGTAGACCCAAGAAAGGAACTCATAATCATCAAGATTTAGCATGAAACACAACCATCACCCTTATTAATCTCCATAGCGAAAACCTTACTTATTCCAAAATCACAATTTCAACATGGGTTACCAACAATAACTTGATATCTCACTCAAAATCAACTAGGATTTCAAGAACTAGTATCAACTTCCTTACCTTAATATCGACCTAAGATGACCGATTGCTTCACTCCTTTCTTCCCCCTCTCAAATCGGCCAAGAAGAACCAAAGAACACAACTTGTTTTCTTTCTTCCTTAGAATTTTCAGCCAAAAGAAGTGAAAAATGATGGACACTTTTTTCTTCTTTCCCTCAACTCACGGCAATGGGGGAACACTCACACCATTCTTTTTTTTTTTTTCCATTTCTTTATTACCCATACTCCTTATTTTATTTTTCCTAACATACACCATTGTCACAACATGTTTTATGACATGTTTTGCCCATCACCCTTTGTCATGGCGGCCACTAGCAATTAAAAGGGGAAATTGACATGCAAGTCCACCCCTTTGATTACATGCACTAATAGATCCTTATAGATTTACCTATCACATTTCAAAAGTGTCACACATAAGTCCTATCGACTAATTTCACATGCAATTTACTAAATCGAAGCTTAAAACCTTCACACATTCATAATCACATATTTTAGACAATAGATATCATATTCAAATAAATTGGTGACTTCGGTTTAGCGGTCCGAAACCACTTTCGACTAGGGTCACTTTAGAAATGTCACAACTCTCCCCACTTAAGAAATTTTCGTCCCTGAAAATCTTACCGGTAAATAGGTTTGGGTATCGCTCTTTCATAGAGTTCTCGGGTTCCCAAGTAGCTTCTTCCATCCCGTGTTTGAGCCATAACACTTTTACTAACGAAACCTTTTTGTTTCGTAACTCTTTCACTTCACGAGCTAAGATCTGAATCGGTTCTTCTTCATAACTCATATCGGCTTGAATTTCGACCTCGGAGGGTTTATTACGTGTGAAGGATCGGATCATAGCGTCGAAGCATCGAAACATGAAAAGCGTTGTGGATCCTTTCAAGTTCGGGGTAAAAGCAACCTATATGCAATCGGGCCAACTCGTTCGGAGATCTCATACGGCCCATGAATCTCGGACTCAATTTGCCCTTAAGGCCAAATCGAGTATCTTTTCCAAGCGACACCTTAAGAAACACTTTGTCTCCACGATACTCAATATCTCTTCGTTTTAAATCTGCGTCGACTTGACGATCGATCTTGCCTTGGACTTTCACAAATTATTCTTACTTTACGCTTCGGCGTCTTTAATCAAATCCACTCTGAAAATTTTACTTTCACCGAGCTCGGTCCAAAACAATGGCGTCGGCATTTTGACCGTACAAAGCCTCGTAAGGTGCCATCTTAATACTTGATGAAAACTATTGTTGTAGCGAATTCAATCAAAGGTAAATCTGTTCCCATGAACCACTAAACTCGAGGATGCAACATCTCAACATATCCTCAAGTATCTGAATTATCCGCTCGGATTGACCATCTGTTTGTGGATGAAAAGCGGTGCTAAAATGCGACTTGGTACCCAAAGCTTCTTGCAATTTCTTCCAAAATCGTGAGGTGAATCTTGGATCTCTATCCGACCACGATAGAAATAGGTACCCGTGTAATCTCACAATCGAGAAACATACAATTCAGCTAATTTATCCATTGAAAAATCCGTGCGTCGGGGATAAAGTGAGCCGACTTAGTCAATCTATCAACAACAACCCAAATCGCATCTTTCTTACTTGCCGAAACCTTTGGCGGCCGGATACAAAATCCATCGTTACTCGATCCCATTTCCATTCAGGTATCATGATCGGTTGGAGCAAACCCGTAGGCACTTGATGTTCCGCCTTCACTTGCTGACATATTAAACACTTTGAAACAAAATCGAAAATGTCTCGTTTCATACCATGCCACCAAAACTGACGTCTTAGGTCGTGGTACATTTTTGTACTCCCGGGTGAATTGACATTCGGCTACAATGAGCTTCGTTCGAATCATCGTAATGAGTTCGAATTTCTTGGAACACACAACCGATTTTGTACCTCAAACAATCGTCATCATCAATTGAAACTCCGATTCCACATTGAACACATTCACCGTCTTGCAACCAACTCATCGTCGACTTTACGAGCTTCACGAATTTGATGAATCCATAATGGTTTGGCCTTTAATTGGCTACTAACACATTGTCGGGTAGAAACAGACAAGTGTACATTCATTGCTAAATAAAGCAAGCGGTGATTTCCGCTTAAAGGCGTCGCAACCACATTAGCCTTTCGGGTGATAATCAATGACCAGCTCATAATCTTTCAACAACTCAAGCCAACGCCTTTCTCATGATTCAAGTCTCTTTGAGTCATCAAATATTTGAGACTTTTGTGATCCGAAAATACATGGCACTTCTCACCAAATAAGTAATGTCGCCATATTTTCAAAGCGAATCGATGGCGACTAATTCGAGATCATGGGTCGGATAATTTTTCTCATGTGGCTTTAATTGTCTCGACGCATAGGCCACAACTCGACCTTCTTGCATCAATATGCAACCTAACCCAAGTAGGGAGGCGTCACTATAGATGACAAACTCTTTGCACGATTAATTTGCACTAAAATTGGAGCTTCCAAATAAGTTTTCGATTGATCAAAACTTTTCGACATTTTCCGTCCATTCGAACTTAACATCTTTTTGAAGTAGCCGTCATGGGTGTGGCTATCATCGAGAAACCTTTACAAAGCTGTCGGTAATGTAAGCAAGTCCCAAAAGCTCGAACCTCGATAATATTTCTCGGAGGCTTCGATTAAGTATGGTGAAATTTTGCTCGGGTCAACTCGAATACCGTCACGGATACCATTGACCCAAGAAGCTAACCTCTCTTAACGAACTCACACTTCTTGAACTTAGCATATAACTGCTTATCCGTAAAATTTGCAACACTAATCTCGGGTGCTCGGCATGTTGGTCTCATCTCTTGAATAGACCAAGATGTCGTCAATGAACACAACTACGAACCGGTCCAAATCATGCGAAGATCAGATTCATCAAATCCATAAATACCGAGGGGCATTAGTGAGCCTAAGCGGCATCACTAAGAACTCGTGGTGGCCGTATCTAGATTAAAGCGGTTTGGGTATATCCAAATCTCGAATTACATGGCTGGTAATACCCGATCTCAAATCTATCTTTGAAAACACTGAGGCTCCTTTAGTTGATCAAACAAATCATCAATCTGTGATAGCGGATATTTATTCTTTATCGTCACTTTATTCGGTGACGATAGTCAATGCACATCCTCATGGTTCCGTCCTTCTTTTCACAAACAATCTTGGTGCACCCCAAGGTGAGAAACTTGGTCGGCGAAACCTCTATCCGTCAACTCTTACAACTAAGCTTTCAATTCTTTTAACTTTCGGTTGGTGCCATACGATCACGGAGCTATCGAAATTGGCGTAGTCCTAGGTACAAGCTCAATACCAAACTCTACTTCCCGAGCAATTGGTAAACCGGTAATTCTTGGGAAAAACATCCGGTATTCACAAACCACCGCGCAGATTCGGGTTTCTTTTCCAATTCCTTGTCATCAAGTACATACGCAAGGTATGCTTCGCACCCTTTCTTACATATTTACGGGCCAACATTGCGATATTACGGTGGCAACCCTTTAAGTCCGTAGACTCAACTCGGATTATCTCGTTATTTGCGCACCTCAAATCAATAGTCTTGCTTTTGCAATTCACAACCGCATCATGCACGGTCAACCAATCCAAACCAAGAATAACATCAAATTCATCGAGCGGCAAAAGCATCAAGTCCGTGGAAAACAAGAACCTCGAATTACTAGGGGCATTTCTTACACTTTGTCAACAAGCACGTAACGACCCAAGGATTTGACACCGAATTACGAACTCGATGAGACTCAATAGGTAAAGTCTTCTTTGGATGCTAAGGTTTCGCATATATAAGAATGAGTAGAACCGGGGTCAATCAAAGCAATCACATTAGTATCAAAGAGAGTGAAAGTACGGTAATAATATCGGCGAGGAAGCATCCTCGGCGTCTTGCGTATGGCATAAGCCCTAGCAGAACACGAGCCTCGAGATCTGGTGGTAGCATCTCTAGATCCTCTCGACCGCCGCTAGCATTGCCGTATTCCTAGATGGTCTACCGGCGTTGGTAGCACCGGTTTCCCACTCGATTTACATTCTATTCGGACAATCTCGGGCAATCTTTGATAAAGTGGTGGTTGACCCGCACTTATAACAGGCGGTCATGGAACCTACAACTCCCGAATGCCATTTACCACAATCTGGCATTCCGCTCGTGATCATTTCCAACCTTTGGCGATCGAAGTGACTCGTGTGCTCACGAAGTCGATCGCGATCTCGTCTAGAAAAGCCCGGTGTCCCTAGACCGGCCCAAGCCATCTCTAAATTTCTTCGATGGTATGGGAAGGGCTTCCACGAAGACCTCTTCTGAAACTCCCTTACTCCCACCTCGGCTTTTCTTTTCTCCATCTTGAGCTCCTCGGCCTTGCAAGCTCGCTCAACAAGTACCACAAATTCTCGGTTTCCAAGATGCCAACATACGACTTTATATCATCATTTAGTCCATCCTCGAAGCGTTTACATTACGACTTCGAGGAAATGCATTCTCATGCGTCTTGGCTAAGCCTCACAAATTTTCGTTCATAGTCGATGGCAGACATGGAACCTTGTTTAAGTTCAAGAAATTCCTTCCGTTTTGATCCATAAATCTCGGTGATATACTTTTTCCGAAACTCGGTTTGGAAAAACTCCCAAGTTACTTACTCTCTAGGCTGTGAAGTCAACGTATTCCACCAATAGTAGGCGAATCACGTAGCAAGGAGATAGTACACTTTAGGCACTCATCGGTGTGCAAGATAGCTCATCGAGTGCCGGATAGTGTTGTCCAACAAAATTCACTTGCTCGGCATCATCATTGTCCGTAGCTTTAAATTGATAACCTGTGTTTTCGATTCTATCAACTGGAGGCTTATTTGACCTTATTTGGTCGATTCTGGGAGGCATTGTAGGTCTGGGTGGTATTTGTCGGGAATGGAGGTTGTGGAACAGTAGTATTAGTTCGAATGTATTGGTTGAACCAATCATTCATCACGCTATAAAAAGCATGCCTAGCCTCATCATTCGGATTGCTAGCAATAGGTTGAGAGTCCGCCGCTTGTCCCTTCTTGCGGGGCAGCGCTACACTCTCAAGATCATCATTCTGACTCGGTCGGGATCGGGATCCATTACTATAAACAAACACATTTGCAAATGTCGAAATCACCACACTATCAAATAATCACATAAAATGGCATGTATAGCTAGACCCAAACGCGTTACGGTAGTCCTAGAATCGACTAAACCGTAGCTCGATACCAATAAAACTGTAACACCCGTGCCGAGACCGTCATTGAGTCGGACACGAGGGGTTAACGCTTAATCCACTTACTTGCAGTTCATTTTAAAAATTTCCAGACAGTAGGCTAAGCTGTGTCACTATCACCTTAAAAATCATATCTTGAGTTCCACAACTCGAAAATCAGTTTCGTGATTTTTCTCTAAAACTAGACTCATATATGCATCTACAAATTTTTTTCTAGAATTTTTGGTTGGGCCAATTAGTACAGTTTATTAGTTAAAATCTCCCCTGTTACAGGGTGCGACTACACTGACCTTCCTACATTACGATTTGGATATCTCCCTGTACAGGGATTCAATACTGATGACGTTTGTTTCTACGGAAACTAGACTCGAAAAGAAATCTGTATATATATGGCATTAGTTCTAATTATCTCTGGTCAATTTATAATGAATTTCCAAATTCGGAACAGGGACTCCAGAAACCGTTCTGGCCCTGTCTCACGAAAACTTAAATCTCTCTTAACATACTGTTCATATGATGGTTTCGTTACTCTCCTATGAAAATAGTCTCGTCAAGGTTCATTTACATAATTTATTCACTATTTAATTCTATTCCTACTATTTTTAGTTATTTTTCACATCCGCGTCACTGCAGCTGTCAGCATCTGTCTTTAAGGTAGGCTTTACCTATTTCATAGTTCCATGATTCAACTAGCCCTTAAACATAAATAGCACAAAATATGATCATGATTAACCATCCCAACGGCTAATCGTTTCCAAACATTTCCATACCTCTTAATGAACAACATACAATGATTATAATACCATGCCCAAAGTATACTTAAGCCATTTTCGCATGGCTATCCAAATTTACACAAAACTGAAAGGTACATGACCTACAACAAAAGGGTAGTCCTATACATGCCATTTCAAAGTTCAACCAAAAATATACCAAAAGGAGCTTTGATAGTGTGGGCGACTTGACTTCAAAAATCCAGAGTCCGATAGTGAAGAACCAAAATCTATAAAGCAGAGAATCAAAGAAACGGAGTAAGCATTTAATGCTTAGTAAGTTTGAGTCATGAATTTAGACACAACCAAAGTATAGTATTTATGTAGCTAAGCAGATAATTTCATATGCACAAATTCTCAATATCATACTTACTTCACATTACCAACCCTTATATTCATACACAAAGATCAACTTAGCCAAAGGCGGTAGCTCATTTATCAAGCGAGCGAATACTTATTTGTAAGGGCTCAACTAATTCAAAGCACATCTGAAACATACCTCATTGTTGGGATTTCACAAGCGTATTAACTGAAATTTTTACAGCAAGTTCATTCATTCCCGAATCACATACCTTGAGTTTAACCGGATATAGCTACTCGTTCAAATGCCTTGGGACATAGCCGGTTATAGTAACTTCGCACAAATGCCTTGGGACTTAACCGGATTTAGTAACTTCGCATTAAATGCCTTGGGCTTAGCCCGAATTAGTAACTTCATACGAATGCCTTTGGATCTTAGTCCGGATATAGTCACTTAGCACAAAGCCTTGGGACTTAGCAGGACATCATTCGAATAACCAAGCACAATTATCAATAAATCATGACACATTCGTATTTCATTTTCATTAGCAAAACTCAAACACAAGACACTTATCATACTTGCAATTTCGGCTCAATAGCCACACACAAAGAACATGATTTTGATTTTGCTTAAAACATGATCTAATCAAATCATAATCCAAATTCCATTACTCGAAAACTTACCTCGGATGTTGTCAAACGATTTCGATGGCTATTCAACCACTTTTTCCTTCCCTTTATCGGATTTAGTTCCCCTTTGCTCTTGAGCTTAAATTGACAAATAAATTGATTTAATCATTTGAGTATCAAAAAGAGGAACTCAAGGTACTTAGTCCATATATATTCATTAGACATTAAAGTCACATATGTACGAAATCATGAATCTAACTCAACACAATAGTCCACACTCTCTTTTAGCCGATTATCTAAGCCAAGAATAGGCATCAATATGCTTGCCTCTAACCGAATGCATGCACACCAATCCACCTCATGTGGCGAATATACATGTCCATGTTGAGGCCAATTATATATAATACCACACATAAATGGCATACATTTTACTAACTAACGCATTACATATTGTAACTCAATACGCATCAATCATTTACTTCATAACAAAACATCATCATATGTAAATATATACCTTAAGATAGTATATATGTCATACCAATACATCATGTGCAAACATATATATATATATGTGCAAGAGCGAATCACAAGTTGATTATAACCAAATATAAACAATATCCAAAACACAAATCTTACCTATCATGCAATAAGCATAAATCATGCTTATGGATATACCATGGCCGATACTTCCAACAACACAAAATAAAATATACTTCATGGATCTAAGGTAGACCCAAGAAAGGAACTCATAATCATCAAGATTTAGCATGAAACACAACCATCACCCTTATTAATCTCCATAGCGAAAACCTTACTTATTCCAAAATTACAATTTCAACATGGGTTACCAACAATAACTTGATATCTCACTCAAAATCAACTAGGATTTCAAGAACTAGTATCAATTTCCTTACCTTAATATCGACCTAAGATGACCGATTGCTTCACTCCTTTCTTCCCCCTCTCAAATCGGCCAAGAAGAACCAAAGAACACAACTTGTTTTCTTTCTTCCTTAGAATTTTCAGCCAAAAGAAGTGAAAAATGATGGACACTTTTTTTTTTCTTCTTTCCCTCAACTCACGGCAATGGGGGGGGAACACTCACACCATTCTTTTTTTTTTTTCCATTTCTTTATTACCCATACTCCTTATTTTATTTTTCCTAACATACACCATTGTCACAACATGTTTTATGACATGTTTTGCCCATCACCCTTTGTCATGGCGGCCACTAGCAATTAAAAGGGAAATTGACATGCAAGTCCACCCCTTTGATTACATGCACTAATAGATCCTTATAGATTTACCTATCACATTTCAAAAGTGTCACACATAAGTCCTATCGACTAATTTCACATGCAATTTACTAAATCGAAGCTTAAAACCTTCACACATTCATAATCACATATTTTAGACAATAGATATCATATTCAAATAATTTGGTGACTCGGTTTAGCGGTCTCGAAACCGCTTTCTGACTAGGGTCACTTTAGGGCTGTCACACCCTCCAAGTCGAAGATCGAACATATCAGAATTCTTAGCATGAGTAAAGAAATATGGTGATATAGCTAGGAAGTTTGTGTAATAGCTAAATCGAAAATGGCAAAATGTTTTGTAATGAACTCTTTTGATGAATGAAATGCCTAAGTAGGGACTATCTTGAAATCAACACCAACTTCTTACATTTCTTTCATGACTAACATTCATTTGACATTTATGGATTCATTCATTCATTCACCCATTCATTCATTGCATATATCTATCCCATAATCATTCGCTAAGGTTAGAATCATATAATTCGCAGTCACAACACTTCAAGCCTGGAACCACGTCATTCGTATAGAACGCGCCGACAAGCTAGGGCAATGGAGGCTGAATTCAATGAAAGAATCGAAAGAATAGAAAGAGTCCAAAGGGAATTACAAGAGCAGTTGGCCAAGTTGCAACAAGAGACAAGAGATTTAATGGTGAGATCCCGAGAAGAATCACTTGAACAAAGGGACCAAATGGCCGAGATGATGGAAATGATGTCAACTTTAGTTAAAGGAAAGGGACCCATGCAGAGTCTTGACGTCGAGGAACTTCGGTCAAGAGTTAATCACAGTCAAGATCCGTTCTATCCCCCAGGATTCATTGCGCCGCATGCCCACGCAACACAAAGAGGGTACACCCAAAGGGAACCCATAGACCTGGAGCAACGGGCGGTGCCACCTGCTCACATAGGGCAAGGAATGTTTATATCAAACCCAGGGGCTACTCCTGCTAATCCACTCGTTCCAGATTTGGATGATTCAGTAGAAATAGCCAAGTTGAAAATCGGTGATCACGAGGCTCAAGAGAAGTATAGGAGCTTAGAGGAAAGACTTAAAACAATAGAGGGTACTGAAGCCTTCTCTGCACTGAGTGCCAAAGAGCTCAGTTTGGTGCTCGATCTGGTTTTGCCTCCAAAATTTAAAGTACAGTTTGAAAATACGATGTACGAGATGTCCAAAGGCGCATCTTGTCATGTTTTGCCGAAAATGGTGATTCGTGAATGAAGACAAGCTACTCATACATTGTTTTCAGGATAGTCTAGTAGGATCGGCTCTTCAGTGGTACAACCAGCTTAGTAGGGAAAAGATCCGATCTTGGAAGTACTTGACGTCAGCCTTCTGTGAGTAGTACAAGCATGTATCGAATATGGTGCCCGATCGAATGACCCTACAAATGATGGAAAAGAAACCAGCAGAAACCTTTAGACAGTATATGCAAAGGTGGAGAGATATCTCGGCCCAAGTGGAACCCCCACTAACAAAAACGGAGATAAGCGTTCTCTTCATCAATACTTTGAAAGCGCCATTTTATGACAAACTAGTGGGAAGTGCCACGAAGGACTTTGCGGATATTGTGATATCCGGTGAGCTTATAGAGAATACCGTCAAGAGCGGTAGAATGGAAGGTCAAGAAAGTTCAAGAAGGGTAGCGCCCATGAAGAAGAAAGAACCAGAAGCCCAAATGGTGGGAATGGGAAGCCGTTATACCCTTAATCCATATCCAAACCAATCCCGACCTTGAAATTATCCTCCTCTGAATTTCTATTATCCTCCTCAGACCCCTTACTACCAAGCACCACCTCCTTCCTACCCTGTGTACGCCATGAACAACCAAAGGCCCATCACTATACTCCCACAAAACACTCTACCCGCTCAAAACCAACCCAGAAATGAACCAAGACCAACAAGACCCAATCCCGAGAGACCACAATTCACCCCTATTCCTCTGTCGTATGGGGAACTGTACCTAAAACTCCTGGGAAACAATTAATATCTCTCCATTTCATGGCACCCCTAAAACTTCCATACCCGAAATGGTATGATCCAAATACTAGTTGTGCATACCATGTCGGGAACCAGGGGCACTCTACGAAAAACTATCTGGCCTTCAAAATGAGAGTTCAAGGACTCATCGATGCGGGCATTCTGCGATTTGATGGTACTAGTGGTACAGCCGAGAACCCATTCCCAAACCACACCAAAGGGAATGTGAGCGCAGTAGGAGAGGAAAACATACGGCAAAGTAGTAGAAGGGTTTCTGAAATAAGAATGCTTCTGCAGAAAATCTGGGAGGTACTGGTTAAGAAAGGATTGCTCTGTCACCTCGACAGAAATTTCAGAGAAGGAAGTCAAGGTTTTTGCGATTTCCATGGAATTATTATAGGGCACGACATTCAGTCATGTGTGGAATTTAAAAAGGTACTTCAAAACATGATGGATAATAAAGAGATTGGGATCCTTTATAAAGGCGAAGAGGCCGATGGAGGAGAAATATGTGCCTCTGACCATCAATCGTCAGGTTTTTCGTATAGCACCGACCGACCGTTAATAATTTATTACGATGCAAAGAAGGAGCCGGTGAAACCAAAATTGATAATCGAGGTGCCATCTCCTTTCCCCTACAAGGACAATAAAGCAGTACCATGGAAATACGACGTCAATATCGTCACACCGGAAGATGAAAAACCCAAGGCCATGACTGGAAGTGTTGGGGAAGTAGGTCATTTCACTCGTAGTGGGAGATGTTATTCGAAAGAGGTCGAACCAGTGAAGAAAAATAGTGACTTGAAACAGAAAGGAAAAGCACCGATGCACGTGACCAAAAATGAGCATAAAACTGTGCCTCAACAAGAAGCTAAAAAGCCTATGGATGAGGAGGAAGCACAGAATTCTTAAAATTTATCAAGCACAGTGAGTACAACGTGGTGGAACAATTGAGCAAGCAGCCAGCACAAATTTCGGTATTATCTCTGCTGTTAAATTTAGAACCGTATCGGAATGCCTTGTTAAAGGTGTTGAATCAAGCTTACGTGGCAAAAAATATATCCGTTGAGAAGCTTGACAGATGGGTGAATAACCTAAACGTGGATAACTTCATTTCTTTTAGTGATGATGAAATACCACCCAATGGTAGGGGCTCCGTGAAAGCATTGCATATCACAACCCGCTGCAAGAGTTATATAATATTGAACGTGCTCATCGACAATGGATCGGCACTCAATGTCATGCCTTTGGCCACACTTTCTAGGATTTTGATGGATTTGTCCTATTTAAGGCCCTGCCATTCTACAGTAAGGGCATTCGATGGAACAAGACGAGAAGTCATAGGAAAAATCGAGATCCCTTTAGAAGTGGGTCTCTACATATACGATGTTGAATTTCAAGTCATGGACATTACACCATCATACAATTGTCTCTTGGCAAGACCTTGGATCCATTCTGTTGGAGCAGTCCCATTATTCCTCCATCAAAAGGTGAAATTTATCATAGATGGCTGTTTGGTCACTGTCGAAGGAGAAGAAGACATTGTAGCATCTATTTCTGCAGACGCACCATACATTGAAGTGAATAAAGACGCTATGAAATATTCCTTCTGATCTCTTGAATTTGTCAATGCCACATTAAATCATTGAGGAAGCAAATTCTCGAGCCAAAGCGTAGAAATACTAGGATTGGTGTCAAGTTAACTGTAGGAAAGGGAGCCCGAGCAAGGAAAGGTTTGGGAAGGTACTTGCAAGGAATAGTCAGGGCTCTAAAGCCAGTGCACCACAAGGCTCGATACGGTTTGGGGTTCCAGCCGGACATGTGTCAAAGAAGAAAACAGTGAAAGAAGGATCAGGAGAGAAGGATTGCGAGAACTTTGGGCCGAGAAGTAGAATGGGAGCCCATAATGTACCTTCATTTGTCAAAAACATTTACATCTGCAGGGATGATATACCCCAGACAGGATAATATACAAAGCACGCTGTTATTAATTGAAAGGGGTCTTCAGAATGTCAGTATAAATGTCATTGACAAAGGAAGTGGGGCAATTAAAGATGTTTCAACGATACGCCCTTGTCCTTCTGGTTTCATGTTGAACAATTGGACTGCCGAGGACCTTCTTGTAGTTTATAAGTCTTCAAAGTAATGCTCAAACATTAACCCTCTATTGTGTCCTTAGATATAATAGAATTCTTTTGTAAGAGCTTGCATTCGCTCTTTATCATTTAAATGAATATCAATGAAGATGCATTTTGTCACAATCTTTCGCATTATCACTAATTTCATAATCATCTTCTCATTTTATAGCCTATCTATACATTTGCCTCATACCATGCCATAACATTTCATTTGTTGATTCCAATACTGGGATGCCCCTCTATAGTTTCCTTTTCCATTCAACTTTCAGGTGCTCAGATATCAACAGCATGAACAAACTCGTTACGAGTCCTGAAATCGATTTTGAGAAGGCTATTTGTTTAGGAGAATTTGAAGTTAAAGAAAATGCTGAAGACTATGTCTCGTCTCCTGACCTGTTAAGAATGGTGGAACAAGAGGATAAACAGATTTTGCCTCATCAAGAATCTGTTGAAACAATAAATTTAGGGACTGAAGAAAGGAAGCAAGAAGTGAAGATTGGCACCTCTATTTCTGGGGACACCAGGCACAATTTGATTGCTCTGCTCCGCGAGTACAAAGATGTATTCGTATGGTCATATCAAGACATGCCAAGATTGGATGAAGATGTAGTGGTCCATAAGCTCCCATTAAAGCCAGAATGCAAACCCATTCAACAAAAGCTAAGACGGATGAGACCTGAGATGTTGTTGAAAATAAAAGAGGAAGTCAAGAAGCAATTCGATGCTGGTTTCCTACAAGCCTCTAAATATCTAGAGTGGGTGGCTAACATAGTCCCGGTACTAAAGAAAGATGGCAAAGTACGAATATGCATGAACTATCGTGACCTGAATCGAGCAAGTCCTAAAGATAATTTTCCCTTGCCACACATTGACATGTTGGTGGATAACACAGCAAAACATTCATTTTTTTCTTTCATGGATGGATTCTCGGGGTATAATCAGATCAAGATGGCCCTTGAGGATATGGAGAAAACTACCTTCGTAACAATGTGGGGAACATTCTGCTACAAGTTGATGCCATTTGGGTTAAAGAATGCTGGGGAAACATATCAGAGGCCTATGGTGACATTATTCCATGACATGATGCATAAAGAAATAGAGGTCTATGTCGACGATATGATTGCTAAATCCCGAGGGGAAGAAGAGCATGTAGTAAACCTGAAGAAGTTGTTCGACAGACTGAGAAAGTTTCAGCTAAAGCTCAATCCAGCCAAATGTACGTTTGGGGCTACCTCAGGAAAATTGCTTGGCTTCATTGTCAGCGAGAGAGGCATTGAAGTTGATCCGGATAAAATAAAAGCCATTCAAGAGTTACCACCTCGTACGCAAAAAGGAAGTCGAGGATTTTAGGAGATTAAACTACATTGCCCGATTTATCGCTCAACTTACCAACCAATGCGACCCAATCTTTCGACTCCTTGAAAACATAATCCCGAGAAATGGAGCGAGGAGTGCCAAGTGGCTTTTGACAAGATAAAACAGTATTTGTCTAGTCCTCGAGTGCTAGTACCGCCAATGCCGGGAAGACCATTGATATTGTATTTGACTGTGTTCGAGAATTCAATGGGTTGCGTACTAGGGCAACATGACGAGTCAGGAAAGAAAGAAAAGGCGATCTACTACCTCAGCAAAAAGTTCACTGAATATGAGGCAAAGTATTCGTCCATAGAAAAATACTGTTGCGCTCTGGTTTGGGTAGCTCGGAGACTCAGGCAATATATGTTGTATCATACGACATGGCTAATTTCAAAGATGGACCCAATAAAGTACATGATGGAATCACCTGCACTCTCAAGAAGAATGGCACGATGGCAGATCTTACTATCAGAATATGACATCGTCTATGTGAGCCAAAAGTCGATAAAAGGGAGCGCAATAGCTGACTTCTTAGCAACTCGAACAATGGAGGAATACGAGCCATTGAGATTTAATTTCCCAGATAAAGACTTGATGTGCATTACAGAAAAAGAATGTGAGTCATCAAAAGAAAAATTATGGAAGATGAGCTTTGATGGTGCATCGAATGCATTGGGCCATGGGATTGGAGCAGTCTTAGTATCACCAGAAGGGAACCATTATCTGTTCACTGCCAGGCTGAATTTCTTCTGTACCAATAACATAGCGGAATATGAGGCCTGTATCATGGCACTTCGTGCAGTTATTGAACGAAACATTGAAATCTTAGAGGTGTATGGAGACTCAGCATTGGAGATATACCAAATCCGTAGAGAATGGGAAGTGAGAGATTCAAAATTAGTCAAATACTGTGATCTAGTGGCAGGACTGGTTAAAGAATTCAAAGAAATAACTTTTAATTGCTTCCCACGAGAAGAAAACCAATTGGCCGATGCCTTGGCCACTTTGGCTTCAATGTTCAAAGCGAGCAAAGAAACGGAAATAATGCCTCTTCAAATGAGCATATATGAAGTCCCTGCACATTGTTTCAGCATTGAAAAGAACCAGATGCACGGCCATGGTTTCATGATATCTTAGAATACATCAAGAATCAAAGGTATCCTGAGCAAGCAAATGAGAATGACAAAAGAACAATCAGAAGAATGGCAACAGGATTTATTCTTGATGGGGATATCCTGTATAAAAGAGGAAAAGATCAAGTACTCTTGAGATACGTGGATGCTGTTGAAGCCAGAAAAATACTTGAAGATGTCTATGAGGGAATCTGTGGGACACATGCCAATGGTTTCACTATGGCCAGGAAGATTATAAGACTAGGTTATTACTGGTTGATGATGGAAAGCGACTGCATTAGTTTTGTAAGAAAATACCACAAATGTCAAATTTATGGCGATAGGATTCATGTAGCCCCTTCGTCCCTTCATGTCATGACTTCTCTGTGGCCTTTTTCTATGTGGGGCATGGACATTATAGGGCCAATCTCCCCAAAAGCTTCTAATGGACACCGGTTCATTTTTTGTGGTCATTGATTACTTCACAAAATGGATAGAAGCCGTTTCATTTGCTAATGTGACAAAGACTGCAGTTTGTAGGTTTTTGAAAAAGGAAATCATTTGTCGATATGGTTTGCCTGAAAGAATCATTTCAGATAACGCCATGAATCTGAAAAACAAGATGATGAAGGAGGTGTGTGAACAATTCCAAATAAAGCATCATAACTCATCACCCTATCGCCCGAAAATGAATGGAGCAGTTGAAGCGGCCAACAAGAATATTAAGAGGATTATTGGGAAAATAACCGAGGCATATAAAGACTGGCACGAGAAGCTACCATTTGCTTTGTATGCATATCGCACATCTGTGTAAACATCTACGGGAGCAACTCCTTTCTCTCTGGTCTATGGCATGGAAGCTGTGTTACCTATCAAATTTGAGATCCCCTCTCTACGAGTCTTAATGGAATTAAAACTAGAAGAAGCAGAATGGGTTCGAGCTCGATATGACCAGTTAAACCTCATCGAAGAAAAACGTTTAAAGGAAATTTGTCACGGACAGATGTACCAGAAGAGAATGATCGCAGCCCATGATAAGAAAGTACGGCCAAGAGAATTCCACGAAGGAGAACTCGTGCTAAGAAAGATTCTCCTAATACAAAAAGACTTCCGAGGAAAATGGGCACCAAATTGGGAAGGTCCATACATCGTAAAGAAGGCATTCTCGGGCAGAGCTTTGATTCTCACCGAGATAGATGGGAAGGAGTTACCGAATTCAGTGAACTCAGATGCTGTAAAGAAATATTATGCTTGAAAAAGGAAACCAAGATGAAAACCCGAAAAGGGCATCTTAAAAAAAAGAAAAAAAGAAAAAATGGGGGATCAAGGTGAAAACCCGAGAAAGGGCATCTTAAAAAAAAAAGAGAGATTCAAGGTGAAAACCCGAAAAGGGCGTCTTGATTAACACAAAAGATTAGGGTGAAAACCTGAAAGGGCATTCTAATGAAGCAAACCCAGGCTTAAAGAACAAGGCGGTTCGAACGGTGGGTCAAACAGCGAGACTACAGTATTTGAAACATTTCTGAAAGCTCGAAATCTTCTACGCAAGAAGCCATTCTCGAAAAGATTCTTGATCAAGAAATGTGGAAGAGTTCATGCGTTGAATATCTAGAGCATTTGTGTCCATTGAATGCGATCCTTCTTCTCTTTATGACACTTTTTACTATTCTTGGTTAACTTTCTTTGTTTGTTACCTTTGAAATAAATAAATGTGAGGTAGCCTTTTTGCCCCTACCTAACCATTTTCATGCATCTCATTATGTGTTTATTTACATGATAAATAGTAAAATGACATACTCTAAACAAAAAAAATGTTAAGCATTACCTGGATGAAAATTTGACAAATACAAGAGCCTCAGAACACCACAAAGTTCAACTGGGGGCAAAAGAGTGATATCTGAGAAACGTCGATTACTAGCGAAGCTTGAAAACGGGTACAGGGCCTGAAGAGAAAGTCAAGTGTCAAAGCAATGGACGCAGATCATCAAAAATCATGATAGAAAGGGGTATATGACAAACAAGCCCAAGGCGCATAGCATGATCATGTAGGCATAAGGCATTTAAGACCAACATGTGCATATCTTGATAACATCATGCATGACATATACAGGTACTCCAGCAGAGCAAGAGATTTTGAATGATAGCTGTACTGAATCAAAGGAAAAGACATATGAATTCCATCAGATGACATCTTTTGGTATTTTGATATTTTTATTTCTGTTTTCAAAATTCAACTCATATTGCGAGAAATGAGTTGAGCCTCAAGAGACGTTGAGGTATTTTCAATTTCTGCATTTTGAAAATCAACTCATATTGCGAGAGGTGAGTTGAGCCTCGGGACACGCTGAGGTATATAAAAAAAATCAACTCATATTGTGAGAGGTGAGTTGAGCCTCAGGACACGCCGAGGTAATTTCAATTTCTGTTTATCAATTTCTACTTTTCAAGAAAATCAACTCATATTGCGAAAGGTGAGTTGAGCCTCGGGTCACATGGAGAGGTATTTTCAAAAAATTATTTTTTAAATTAAGTTTCAAAAAGACTAACTCATATTGCGAGAGGTGAGTTGCGCTTTGGCTCACGTGCTAAGCTATTTTCAATTTCTGTTTTAATGTCTGTTTTTAAAGAATCAATTCATATTGCGAGAAATGAGTTGAGCTCAAGATCACATGCCGAGCAAAGAATAAAGATTGAAGCTGATGGAAGATACCAGATTTGGACTCCCTGAAGTTGTAGTGGAGCAGGTCAAAGTTGCAAGTCTTGACTCCCTGAAGTTGCAGTATATCAGATCTTGCCTTTCTAAAGTTACAGAAGAAAAGACCACAAACCTTATCTGACTGAAGCAAAAGAAGAGCAGATTGAAGCTGTAGACCTTATCTTTCTGAAGTTACAATGAAGCAGATCGAAGAGACAAATCTTATATCCTTGAAGTTACATTGGAGTAGATTGAAGCTACAAGGCATATACCAGAAAATGCAGTGGATTAAACCAAAGCTACAAGATGCGATGGACTGGAAGAAGACTATTTGAGCAAGAAGAGCACCAATGAAGTCAAAACTCAGCAAGACAGGGCAAAATTGGCCTTTCATTTTGTCTTTTCTCTATTTCCGTTACACGACAATAAGCAAAGAGGGGCAGCTGTTGTAGGCCAATTTTGGGCCTTTTTGACTTTACATAAGCCCAGTTTTAAAATTAAACCCACTAAAGCCCAAACTAACCTAAAACCCACTTACAACTATTAGCCTAATACCAAACTAATACACAAAACCCATTACATAAACCCAAATACAATCCATTTCTAACACTCTGAAACCCAACAACCATTAACCCACTAAGCCCAAATCACAACCCAAAATCAGGCCAACCCCTAAAACACAAATCAGAAACAAAATACCTAACCCTACCCCCTAAACTGGGGCCGCAACCACACTCCCCACTTACCTCTGCCACCACCCACCGCCACTCCTCTGTCAGCCACCTATTCCACCACTTACACCTGCAAAATCAGAAGAGAAGTGACAGCAAGCAAGTAGCGAAATCGAGCTATAAAAGCTCCAAAATTGTAAACACCAGGATCTTTTTTTTTTTCGAATAGATTAAAAATAGAACAAAAAAGGGTATTCGATTTTAAGAGCAAAAAAGTAGTGTTTTTAACAATACCAAAGTGGCAAAGTAGCATGAAGTTAAACCTAAATCTCAGAAATCAAAACTAAAGGCCAAAGGTGACTCCTTTCTTTTCTTTTCTTTTTTCATTTCTATTTCGTCGTCGAATCCCTTCTTTCTATATTCATATATACATAAATATATAATACGAGTAAAGGAATAATATACATTTCTTAAAATGAAAAGAAAAAAAAAAGAGTTTTCTTACCTCAAACCAGCACTGCATTGTGATCCACAAACAACGAATGGGGAGGATCGGCGATGGCAAACTTAGGCTCTCAAAACCCTAGCAGAGAAACAAAAAGGAAGCTTTAGTTTTTTTTTTAGAAATCAGCAAAAATGAATTGTAAAAAAAAAATTTGGTTTAAATAAAGATATAAAACGGTACCGTTTTGACTGTTGTCCATAGATGCTTAAACAGCGTCGTTTCACGCTGAACCGACCCGCTCCGAGCAAGGTCCGCGTGATTTCTTTAAGGAGGGGTTATTTGCGCGTTTAACCCCTCCGCTTTTTAAACGTTTTGCAATTAGGTCTTTCATGCTTCCAATTTGGCCCTGTAATTCGATTCGCCTTACAATTTAGTCCCGTCCAATACGGTGCGTTTTAGAGGCTTAGGAATATTGCGCTTTTGATCCCTTTAAGTCACACACGCGTTGCAATTCAGTCCCGTGGCTTATTCTATTTCAAATTTCACCCCACAATTTTGTTTTATGCTCAATTTAGTCCTTTTGTTAATTTACTGTTTATTTTCAAGTTATTTTGTTATTATTTTCTATTATGTATTATTATTAATTATAATCTATATACTTATTATATTTATTAAATCGCATGTATTAATGTATAATCTTTTATATATGTATATGTATTTAATATACTTGTGTATTTTATTATATATATATTTTTATCGTTATACATACTTTAAATATTATATTTTATATATATCATATATATTATTAATATTGTATTATGATATTTTGATATCATATTATGTATATATTTCCATACGTATATTATGTACATATATTTTCTAATATTATTATATATTATCTTGTATATATTTTAATATTATTAGTTATTTGTTTTATATACAATTTCGTGTATATCTTGATATTATCCTCATTATTATTACTATATACATATTCATATCATAGTGTTTTAATTATTTATTTTTATACTATATTATATTATTAGTCTTATTACCATTAGTATTAGTTTTAGTTTCAATAAACGTTCTAACATGCATATATATACTTTATGTAATATAATTAATAGTTACTCTTTTAATATTATTATTATCTTTTCTTGAAATATATATTATATGTATTCTTTTAATATGTACTACATATATATGTATTTTATTATGTATGGATATTTCTAATAATATATTACGTTGTCACATATATTAAGTACATACTTTAGTATCATAGTAGTATATTTTTATACGATCTTATGTATATATATTTTTACGCATATATTTTCTTTTATATATAGTGTACATACACTTTTAATATATCATATATATGTTTTTACTGTATTAGTTAGTTTCATATACTAATCCATATGTATATTTTAATACTATATTACATTTTACATATAATCTTATGAATATATATATATATATATATATTATTTTTAACTACTTTATGCACATTATTTTTAAACTTTACATTATGCATGTGTTTCTCATATTATTAATTGTATATGTATTTTTATGTTATATTTGTGGTATATATTTTTTGTTTTCTTATGTACATATTATTTTATATTACTAAACATATTTTGTATTTGTTCATGATTTGTTTTTATTTTTATTGCTTTTGTAAATATCATTGTTATTGTTTTTCTAATGCTCTAGTGTTCCATGTTAACATTTTTCATTAACAATGTCATTGTTTGCATCGTTGGTTTATTTTAAATTCTCACTTTATAATTTTTTTCCATGTTTTAATTAATTTTAATAAATAAGGCTGCGTACCGATTTTAATACTAAGTCATCGACTTCATCGCTATGTTGGGTGAACATCTATCGACTCGTGTTAAAACGGAATGCCCTTCTAAAAAAAACAAAAAAAATTAAAATCTCTCGTCTTTTCAACCGGATCACGATTAAATGTTACTTTGAACTTGCAATTTTGAAAATTAAGACAACACTTGTTTTACAATATACCAATTTTGGGCGTTGCGAGGGTGCTAATACCTTCCTCACGCGTAACTGACTCTCGAACCTTACTTTGCTCTGGTTTTCACGTACACTTAAATTTAGCCTTCATTTTCTGTTCGAGGATAAATTTTCTTTTCAAAAAGATGATTTATTAGGTGTCCGATTACACCTATAAAAAAGATCGGTGGCGGCTCCCTCTTTTTTTCAAAATCAAACTTCAGTTTTTGAGTTTTCACTAAATCGCCACAGTTAGCAATCAAGCCAAAATTTTTACGTCGCTACAATTAGGATATGGTTTAATAAATGAAAAATGATAGTTATGATACTAGACATTAATATGTCCTTATAATTTAATTGTGTCTATAATATTATCTTGTCTTTAAATATTTGAATTATAGAAATATCATTGAGTTTTTACTCAGCATAGGTTTTGTTTTCCATGCGCAGATTAAGTAAAGTGATTTTGAAGAGTTGTAATTGAGATTGTGAGCACCCATTTCATCACATCTCCAAGTAGGGGTGTTTAATCGGTTAACCGACCCGAACTACCATTAACCGACCCTTTTAAACCCTTAACTGTGAACCGAACTGAATTTTTTTCAAAAAAATTAATTAAACCGAACTTTTCCAGTTAATCTAG
The DNA here is from genome assembly GCF_025698485.1 of Gossypium arboreum. NCBI lineage: Eukaryota > Viridiplantae > Streptophyta > Magnoliopsida > Malvales > Malvaceae > Gossypium > Gossypium arboreum. Next base: position 65,142,707 of record NC_069080.1, read on the forward strand.
TCGGTTAACCGAATTAACCGAAATTTATATATTTTTTATTTTCGGTTAAAACAAGTATAAAACATATAAAAAATTAACCGACTTAACCGACCGATTGATTTATATTTCCAAAAAATTAACTGAACCGACCGAATACTTATATATTATAATATTTTTTATTAAATTTGGTTAACCAACCGATTTCGAAGCGAATAAACCGTTAACCGAACTTTTAAAAATTTATTAACCGACGCCCGACCGAATTAATTCAGTTAACCGACCGATTAACTGAATTTGGTCGGTTAACCGAATTAATTTGGATTTACCTGAAATTTGTACACCTCTATCTCCAAGTACCAAGAGGGTATGTTTCAAATTTTTTAATAGAATGGCATGTACTTAGGAAGATCAAGTGTGTTCTAAGTAGTAGGGACTAAAATATAAGTTATAAAAATTTATTTTTTTAATGTTCAAATATATTAGTGATTAGCTAAAATCTCTTTGGTGCCAAATGCAATATTCTTATATGATGTTCCTTAGGTCTAATAGGGTATAGGGTGTTACAGTAGACCAAAAATCATTGTTTTAGTAAATTAAACATTTTATTAAAATGATCAAATTACGAGGTGATCCGACTATACCTCATAAAAAGGATTGGTGGCCACTCCCATCTTCGTTTTCAAAATAATGTCGATTTCAAAAAAGATTCTGACAAGTTAATTTTACAGTTTAATATATTATTAAAAATAAAAATATTTTTTAATATTTTAAAAATAAATGAGAATAATATTATGTTGAAGGTAGGAAGTAAATTTTACGATCTATTAGGGATTATAAAAATAATTAATTAATTTATTGTAATAAAATATTAATAGTAAGTTTTTCAATATTTTATTAATCTATATATAGTTTGTAAATATTGGTACAAAGTAAAATTTGGCATTATTTCTCTATATTAAGTTACATATGGTAAGTAAATTTTTATATAATTTATTTATATTTTGTTAATTTACATATAGTAATTAATACTTTTACTAATATTATCTACATATCGTATTGTTTTCATAAATGTGTGATATATTCTGACGAAAATGGTGGTCTATATTGTAATTATTGGTTTATATATTGGTTAGTACACTTCATCATGGTTCAAGATAAAGGTTTAGGAGAAAGTGAGAGGGTTTGGATAAAAATATAAATTTAAAAAATGAGTTCAGGTAACAAAAAAAAAATGAGACATATTTTCTTAATGGGTCATACTTTGGGTAAGATTTTTGGCTTGGGCTCGGCCCGAATTTGTAAAAAAAATATTTGTTACTTTTTGTTGTTGTTTTCATTGATTTTGTTGTTTTGCCATTGTTTTATTGTCGTTTCACTATTATATTGTCATTATTTGTTGTTATTATTTGAATATTGTATAACTCTTGTTTTATTGTTAATTTTGCTATGATTTTATAGTTATTTGCTTATTCAGTTGCACCTATCTTTGTGTTATTTAAGTATAAATAAATTTTTAATTTATTTTCAATTTGTTGGGAAACATTTATTTTAATGTTTTTTTGATGTATTGTATTTTTTAAAATTTATTTTTGTATAAAAATGATAATATAAAAATTTTAATACGGCCAAGCTGAGCCGAGCTCGGGTTTTACCATTTTTATCTAGACTGAGTTTGAGTAAAATTTTAGGTCCATTTTTAGGTTGAGCAAAAAGCTAGCCTAATATTCTATTGAGACCAACCCATAATCACCTCTAATAGTTATTAATACTATAGTGTAAATTTAATTACACTTTTAAAATACATTTTAATTGTTTTATAATTTGAAACATAAAGTTAAACATCTAGGTTTATTTGGTGAAAAGTGAAAAAATATCACAAAATCTGTATTAAGAACACATTTGTATGCAGTTTAAAATGAGTCTACTTTAATATATTGTTACAATTTTTTTACCAAGTTAGGAAGGTTAATTACTCAGATTATTGGAATATATGTTATCACAAATAATATAGTATGTTAATTAATATGATAGGATTATAAAATAGTTGCAAGAGAACGTGAGTTTGAGTATGTTGAAACGTATTATTTTTTTATTTTTGAGTTAAGAGGGGCTATGGATAGTTCTAAGCATTGTAACAAAAAAAATATCAAAACTTATAATAAAATTATTAAAAAAATGTTATAATTTGTTTGAGGGTAAATGCATTGATTTAGTGGATAGTTAAATTAGTATAAATAATGTGAAAATATAATTGATTCCAATAGCTAACCATAACAATCAAATTATATGTAAACCACAACAACAATAATGATGGTTTAAAACTTTTAAAAATACAACCAAGGATTTTAAATTAAACGTAATTATTGTTACAACGTAACTTTTAAGTATTTATATCTCTCTTCAGTTTCAGATTTTGGTTTGCTTCCTTCACCCACTTAGTGGAGGAATACTTTTGCATTATTGTCTTGTTAATATGAAGCATTTCACTTAACTCTTCGGAACTTCCTACCAACATTAATTCCAACACCATTGTATTGCCCGGAAAAAAAATATTAAAAACTTTACTTCTTGCAAGTAAATGATAACTTACAGTATTCCATTCAATGCATCAATTGAAAATTAAAATAATTTTCTACTTAAAAGTAAAATTAAAAACTCACTCTTCGGAATCTTGATTTCAACTTCCTACCCATTTCTCACATCAACGAATTGATTTCCGGTAAAGAATGAACTTGGGGAATAATGAATAGATATTAGCAATTAAACTCACAAATTTTCCCTAATTACATATCGCCATTTTAAATGGTCATCCGTTGACAATTACTTCAATTTGCTCCTTTTATGGTTCAAATATATAAAATTAAATGTAATCATAATTTTTTACAAATCAAAACGTGGGTGTTGACATTAATTTCATGAAAAAATAAAATTTTCCAATACATATTACAAATTAAATCTTTAATCGAAATTAATATGAAAACATTGAAAACTGATATAAAGTGTTATGTATTAACAGCTTAATTTATGCATTTTGATAAATAATATAAAAAAGAAAAAAAAAAGAAAAGAAAGAGATGATATATGTATATATACATGCTTACACGTCACATGCATCGAGAGAGCCGTGTAAATATACGAGGAACCATATTTAAAACTACTAAAATTATAGTATAAGTATTATTTTATTAATATGAGTCATTTATATTTATTGAATAAGATAATTTAATATAAACATACTTACTGTTATTAACATATTTCTAAAATTAGATAATATTTTAAATTATAGTAATTAAAAGAAAATAAATTAAAAACACGAAGAATTTATGTTGCAAATAATTTCTCTGCGTTTCTCATATATAAAAGATGTTTTTTTATTGTTAATGATAAGAAAATTATATTTAAAATTTAATTTAAAAATGAAATATATTCTAAATATAATTTTAAAAATATATTTTAAAATTTAAACAACTAATTCATAACAAGATAGTTGACTGTTTGGCGAAAACCACGATAGGAAGTTTAAATCAACTAACTCTTTTGAAGATCCACCAAGTTATGTTATCCGGTTACTCGACAGAAAGAGTACACGGCTTCTGCTCGTTCCTAGTCTTTAGGCATGTTTTGCTTATTATATAAAAAAAATTCAACTAATTCATAACTGAAAGTTTTCATTTTGTTTCCATACATTCTTTTATAATATATACTATTTATATAAATCTTATAAATAATAAAAATATTTAAAATGGTAAAATAATTAGTAATATAATAAGAAAGGAACGGTATTCTAGTTAGTTTAAAAGTTTCTCTAACCTTATGTTTTTATATATATTAATTTCTAATGTCAAATGAATTATATTATGCGTTTATTTTTTAATTAGTTTTTAATCATTTATTTTAATTATTATTAGCTTTAAATTTTTATTTGAATTGTTGAACATAATTAAAATATAATAATTCAAATATAATAATCAATTTTAAAATTATAATTAAAGTATTTGTATCATATTTAATGCGTACAATATAGTTTTATATCATGTAATTAATGCAAAGTAACATCATTCAAAATAAGACTAATAAATATAATTAAAATAATTAATTTATTTTTATAATTCAAATATAGTGCTAATAGAAATTTTTCTGTTCATAATTAAAGTATTTTTACAAATTAAAAAAAATGATATATCATAAACTAAACACTTTAATACTCAATATTCAAAATTTCTTTTCTTAATAATCAAGAAACTGACTTTGTAGATAATATATAATTAATATAAGTATAATATATTATGTTAGAATATATAAACATATTATTTATAAAATTTCACATTTGAGATATAAAGTTACTTACTGTATAAATAATTAAAATTTTACTTAAAACTTAAATAATATATTTACTTTTTTTTTAATGGAAACGTAACAATTTAAATACAAAGTAGTTCAATATAAAATTTAAATTTTTATTTTTATTATATAAATTCGTATTTTAATAGAACTAGAATTCTTACATATAAGTATAAAAATATTTTATTAAGTAAATTTATTTTAAAAAATATTTTAGTAAAATAAAAATCTTATTTATAAATGTGATAAATCTTATAAATAATAAAATAAATTTAAAGTGACAATTCCAATAATATAATGAACAACAATTATTATATTAACCAATTGAAAAGTTTTTTAAAGTCGTGCTGTTATATAGATTATAGATTATATATTATAGATATACAAAATTAATTTAAAAATATTTTATTAATTAATTTGAATTTATACGAGATGAAGCTGAATTCAAAACTTTTCTTAATTTCGAATCTCAATCTAAATAAATAGACAAATCTAAAACAGACCCTACATGCAATAATTAATGAAGAAGAAGACGGATGAATGATAAATATTTTGTGGTTTAATGAATAGTAGATCTAATTATCGGGAAAATACTAAATCATAAAATTAAACGTGCATCATATGTCAATGTTAAAAGGCTCAGAATCATCCATCCACGACCAATAATAATCATGCTGTTTGTTTACGATTGGTCTGCTCTCTTACTGAGGACCACTAGATTGCTGTGTGGTGATGTGAACACCATGGACATGAGTGGCCATTCTCAGCCCACCAAGTACAACAATGTTTAATTTCTGCAGGTTAACCTTAATATCCCTTTCCGGGGGCAACAACCTAAGCCGGTTTCTTGGACAATACGTAATGAGAGGTATTTTGTATTTAGTTCAGTTTTGCTTCCTTTTTGATTCATTTGTAAGGGTAGAAATTGAAGCCAATGTGGTCCAATTGGTTTGATAAAAGTGAATATAGATATCGCCTTCAAATCTATACTCTCCCGATTGTTTGATAGTCTTTAATCGAGAATCTATAATGAAAGCATAGCTTATGAGACAATTCGGCACTGAAATTTTATTGATGTGGGAGGTTAATTCAGTCATCTTATGAGGAAAGAAGAGGAAATCAAACAAGCAAGAAAAAAAAAGTTAATTGAGTTTTAACTCGATTGGTATGAGTATTGTTGTCAATACAGAAGGACGTGGGTTCGAGTGTGCTGAAGCGCATTATCTTTCTATTTATGGGTTGAGGAGGGATTATGGGTAGTTCTGGACATTGTATCAAAAAGAGTAGATATGATTAGAACCTATAATAATATTCTTTAAAAAAAATCAAGAAAGATTATTTAAATTTTATTTATAAATTACATTAAGTAATTGAAGGGTTTTTTTATTATTCAATTTTTATATATTTTTCAAGTTAAAAAAAAATGAAGATATCAATATTTCATGTGGTTGAATCACTAAAAGTAAAGCTCATTAATTAAATATTAAGTAAAATGCATTTATGTAAGAGTTCATTTCTTTACGTTTTGAAAAAACCCATAACCAAAAACTCGTTGGATTAAATCTGAGAGAATTAACCGAGAGTTCATGTTGATATGGGATTTTAGTGGGCGGCATCCGTTAGGAAGTTTCTTTTTCACCACTTGCTACACTTTAGGCCTATGTTTTTAAAGTTATATATTATGTAGAAATTTAAGAGATTAAATATTTATATATTCGTTTACTTTGAGTTTCTTTTATATAAAAAGTTAATTTGAATAGTTAATTATTTTTAGGAATTATATTTCGTTTAAAATTTATCAGTTAAGTGTCAATATAAAGAAGCCCTGACCTTTCAAATTAGAGACTCGAATATAGTTAGAAATTTTCTTGTTACTTTGGGTGAAGCAAATTTTTATTTGAGAGTTGAATGATTCTTTTCATGGAGTTTATTATTTCAAGTTCAATCTTAACATTTTTAATCATAAATTAATAAAGAGTTCAACGAGACAAATTATCCATCTCTCTTTTAATCTATTTCTTTTTATTTTATTCCTTTTGAATTCTTTTTGTTGTTAACTACATCATTAGTTATTAAATTATGGTAATTTTTCGTTTTGATCAATTAATTAAAAATTTACAATTTCATTACTGAATTATTTGAAAATTTTCATTTAAGCCATTGAACTATTCAAAATTTTTTATTTAAGTCACTAGGATATTAAGTGTTTTTTTTTTAAAAAAATGCTTTGCTAGCAAGCTCTAAGCGAAAATCAACAATTGGTACAATGGCTCAATACCCATCGATCAGTAGAAGAATATACCTTAGATCCAAGTTGATCTGATGGTCAATGTCAAAAATCAGGAAAAAATTATTTTAATTTTTGTTTACAGATTCGTGATGTTTAAAGTTGTTTTATGAAAAAATTTGAGCTCTGAAAAAAAAAAGGAAAAAGAACTTTCAATTGCTACAAGTAATGTGAACAAAGAAAACCATATAACGTTAATTTCAATAGCTTAATAACTTATTGAATAATTCAATGACCAAATTATAATTTTTAATTAAATAAATAAAATGAAAAATTATGCATAATTTACAAACATTTTACCTTAAAATAAATAAAAGGCCATAAACTCTCTTCTCTTCTTTTCCTTCAATTATTTTAGCTTTGATTTCTAACTTAAAGTCTGAGATAAACTTTTAGTAGGTTGGGTTGGGTTAAGATGATATTAAAATATATTAAGTTTGTTTAAACATGATAAATATGAATTTAAATTTTGTTTAAATTTATTTATATTTGTAAATGGCTAGTTCAAGTTTATTTTAAACTTGTCTATATTATTTTAATTTTTAAAATTTTTTATATTAGTTTTAATATTTAATAATTATATATTTTTCATTTATTAAAATTTTATATATAACTGTATTAACATTTTTAATATTTATATTATATCATTATAATTTACTATAAATTTATTTCTTATTTGTTATAAATTGTATAATATATAAAATAAACATAATATAATATAACAAATTTCAAGCAAACCTTTAGATTTGAGTAGATAATATAACCTATGAACAGGTCTAACTCATAATAACTTCAACATTTACCGCATCAATATTGATATTTTCCACTTTACTTTGACAATACAAGTAAATTGATTATTCAACTTTTATGTAATTGAATTTTTTACTAAACTTTGAATTATAAAGAATTTTACCATCAAGTTTTATTTTTAATAAATAAAAAGAAACTTGCCTAACAATAAAAAAGAAAAAAGAAAAGAAAAACAAAACCTACCTAACATCTACTCTTCATCAAGTGATATTCAACAAGTTATCACATACACAAAAAGAATGGGGATACGCACTAGGCATGATTGATTTAAGCACAATACTGAAGTAATTGGAGTGTGACTGATAACCAAATTATGGCGTTTTGATTTTGGAGTTACAATAAGGAGAAGCCATTACACAACTTGGATATTGATGTATAGTGGTCCCAAACTTTAACTTTTTCCACTTGCAACCAAATTGTCAACTTGTTTGTGAGCTGTACGTCTATTTTTCATGGAAATTACTTCCTCTATTATTAATTTTCTTTTGCCAAAAGGTCAATTATCAACAAGGAAGTTGATCAAAGTGCACCACCTTCATTTCCAAAAGATTAATTATATTGTGAACTACGAATGAGGTCATGTCATTGTCAAACATACTTGGAAAGAAGTGAGTCCATAGAGCTAAAAATTTTAAGAAAGCTTATTCAAAAGTTTATGGAATATTGCATAGATGATTGTGCTATTTTCCCTTTTTTAAAATATCAGCTCTTGAACCGAGAACTTTGTAGTTAAATGTCGCATCACTTAACCTTCAACGACAACTGTTGCCTAATTTTCCACAAACTTTGGGTGAAAAAGGGAAAAAAAATGATAAATACTTAGATTTAATAATAAAAGATCGAATATTTGAATGTGAACATGTTATCCACAATATACAAGAAACTCGAGTACATATAGAAGTATTTGGCCTATTTTATTCATCTAACCCAAAAAAATTTAATAAGATGACCTTAATTCAAAAACGTTCACTCAAATAATCTAAAATAAACAGTAAATTTGGTTTATGGGAACCCAATGGCTAGCATCCCATTATATTTTAGCCCCATGATTACCTGATGATTGTGTCAGGCTTTAAAAAATAATTTTTTTGATTTTGAGACATGAATGATCGGTATCAGAGTTTTTTTTTTAAATTAAATACCAGTATTTGAAAAATAATTTAGGTTCTGGCCAATAGATGGCCGGCATCAACACCTTTTTCAGGTTCCAAGATAATTTTTTTTTTGTTTTGGGACATAGATGGTCGGCACCAATCTTATCAGATTTAAATTTTTTTTATTTTTTATTTGGTTCTGGGATACTGATGGCTGGCACCAACTATATCATATATATATATAAAGGTGTTTTATCTTCCATTTGAGTTTTTGTTTGCTTTATTAGTTAAAAATCGAGATTAAAAATATCAGTTTTTTCTTTGTTGAGAAGGAAGCAAAAATTTTTGAAGATGAGTTCCCAGATTTTGTTTGTTTATGTTCATTTCGATAGAGAAATGATAAATACAACTGAAGAAGGTTGTGTCTATCAAAGTTAGAAAAAAATTGGAATAAGATTCAATAAGCGTGTTTTGCTGGCAGATTTTAAACGAAAGATCAGTACAAAGATATCTACTCGTTGCAAGAAGCAAATATTGAGATTGTTTTACAAATTTCCTGTTTCAATAGATCCGCTCAAGTTCTCGAAAGTGGAGCTTCAAGATGACGATGATCTAGGGACAATGATAGCAATTTATTACCCCTATGAGATGGATAATCCCAGCCCAGTTGAGTTGTTCACAGAGATAGCTAAATCGGATCCCATTCAAGTTGTAATTCCAGCAAGCTAGCGTTCTAAAATTAATTTTGATCTTAACGACTACTAGGAAGATCAATCAGGTTGTGGAAGGTTAATGCTAGCTCCTGAAAATCCAAACACCAGTGGATGTTCGTATAACATCCCAAACTTGTGTATTCGTCTAAAGATCCATCCAAAGGTGTTGGCCACCATAGAAGATGGTGTTGAAGGGTCTGAAAATAAAGATCAGTCCCACTGTGATCCTAACGATGATTTTAATGACCCTGATTTAGATGACATCCCTAAAGACATAGATTAGGAGGACCCAGAAGATGGTTAAAATGTAAACCCCTATTCAGTAGGGAACATGGGCCTCAATAAAATTTTAAGTAATAATCTAGGGTCCTCCATGACCGACGTGGATCCTGATACGGCTCTTGCACGTGAGTTCCCAGAATATACAAACATAGTGCCAACTCACCTACTTGATAAAGAATTTGATGGTGAAAAGTTGTTCGTAGGACAACAATTAGATAATAAGAAAGACTGTTTACATGCAATAAAACAACACAGCTTGAAGTTAGGTGTGGACTATAAAGTGGCAAATTTGATGTAGTCTTTGTATGTCAAAGAATGTTGGAAAGCTTCAAGTGGGTGCAACTAGCGTGTTCGAGCCACGTTAATGCAACGGGCTTAAATGTGTATGATAAGGAAAATAGAAGGTCCACACACATGCATGTTTGCTCGTATGTCGCAAGATCATCAAAAGCTAGATACAAAAATCATATGCAACTGCATCATCCTTTTGGTGAAAGAGTCACCCACCATTCAAGTGTCGGTCCTTATTGCGGACATGCAAGCTCGATTTAAGTACAAAGTGTCGTACTGGAAGGTGTTGTGGGTGAAGCAAATGGCGATGCGGTAGTTGTATAGTGATTGGGATGCATCATACAATGAGCTTCAAGGGTGGGTAGTCGCGATGCAGGATTTTGTGTTAGGGGTAGTGACTGATTTACAAACACTACCGTATAAAGTCCCGGATGGCGAGATACAACTAGGGAAACGAGTTTTTCACCAATTGTTATGGACGTTCGAGCTGTGTGTTAGGGCTTTCCCTCACTGCAAGCTAATGGTGCAGGTGGACTAAACCTGGTTGTACAAAAAATACACATAAATACTCTTGATTGCTATTGCACAAAACGGCAACCGAAATGTACCGCCGATCACTTTCGCCTTCGTGGAGCTTGAGTTTTTTGAGTCCTGGGAATTTTTACTTAGAAATATGCGAAGGTATGTTGTTAGACAAGACAAAAATTGCCTTATATCGGACAGATCAAAGGAACTACTTGTTGTGATAAGGCAATCGGGGGTTTCGTGGAGTTTTGTTTATTGCATCCGACACATCGAGGCAAACTTCCATACAGATTATAAGAATAAAGAATGGAAAAAGGAACTCATGAACATAGGTAAAAATATTGTTTGTATTTATTTCAAAAATTCCTTTTCAAATTTTATCAGTCTGTAATTTTTTAAAATACAGATTCCAAATTGCATATGCACTCATGAGTTAGAACCGTGAAGATTTAGGCTAAGGTTCGCGAGGCTGGAATCTCAGATGTCATTTTTACCAATAGATCTTTGGACATGGTTAGGTAGCATGGAGAACTAGCAATGGACTCAAAGTTATGATAAGGAGTTTTGGTATGGCCAAATGACAACCAACCTTGTAGAGGGGATTAACTCCGTCTTGAGGCACATACGTCATTTGTCAATTTCTATTGTTTTCTCGACAACATTCTATAGGTTGGCCAAATTGATGCCTAGGATGGAGCTGAGACAAGCTAAGCCGATGAAGGTTGGGCACGTGTACGTCGAGGCCATCTAAAAGGCCATGGCGGTAAACAGTATAAAGGGTGCAAACGATGAACGTAGAATTGTATTTGCGCGACTTGGAGACTTTTTGGGTTCAAGAGTACATCGATCGTCCCTCAGGTCTTCCACCTAGGTCGTACACAGTTGATTTGTGAAACAAGTGTTGCGAGTGCGAGATATTTCAAACTCTCCGATATTCGTGTGTAGCGTATACAAGAGCAAAATTGAATGTTGAACAATTTATAGACGTGATCTACACGTTGCAATGCACATTGCGTATCTGGGGAAATGAATTTTTTGTAATCCTCGATGTCTCGAACTGGGAAGTTCTATTGCCTGCTTTGAAGATGTTACTTGGCCATAGTCTTTGTAGACATCTGAAAGGTCGACTACAATCGACGAGAATTCAAAATGACATAGAAGTCAGGGAGACGGGCGAACCCTGTGCACAGTGTGCCGGACATTCGAACACAACTGATCAACTTACCAACATCGTATCTATGTTTTCGGTCAACCGTCTCGTATGCTGGACTGGAAGTTGATGAATGATATATTATTAAGTGCATGTTCTTGTAAAAATGTTGTAAATATATACAAATTATACAAATGACATACTTTATTCAAATTATACAATTGATTAAATATATTAATTAATACATATTTTAAAGAAATATACAAATTATAATACAATATACATACATATTTAATTTAAAACACTTTAAATATATTAATTCAACGAAATTCAAATAAAGTAAAAAGTGAAATGAAATTGAAATTGAAATTGGAAATGAAATGAAATTAAAATGAAATTATATTTAAAAAAGAAATTGAACTTTTTATTGGAATGAAATGAAATTAAAATTGGAATGAAATGAAATTCAAATTGAATAGAAATTGAAATGAAAATATAATTAAAGAAGAAAAAAAAACCTTGATTTGAAATGAGAGGCCTGCCAAAAATGGCCTTTGAATGGCCGACACCAAGGTATAAATCAAGCCTAATGGCCTTTAAATGGCCGACACCAAAGTTAAGGCCCGCATATCGAGGCTTGTTTTGGCTGAATTGTTTTTTTAATAAGCTTAAAAAGAAATCAAATGAAATTTAAGTAAAATTTGACTGAAATGAGAAAAACAAATTTCAAATTAAATTTAAAAAGAAATTGAAATGATAATAAAATTGGCATGACATGAGAAAAGTGAAATGAAATAATAATTTAAATTAAATTCAAATTAAATGAGAAAAATTGAAATTAAAATTAAGTTTTAATTAAAAAATAAAAAATGAAATGAAATTCAAATAAAATCAGAAAATAATGAAATTCAAAAGAAATTTGAAATGAAAATAAAAAATTAATTGAAATGAAAAAAAAAAGTGACAAGACATAGCATGACAGGCTCGCGTTTGTGTCAGACCTGCGTCAGGCCTATCTAAACAAGCCATCAATTGGCAGGCACCAGCAGAGCCTAGGTGGCAAACGACCTTTGAATGGTGGCACTAGCGAGCTAGGCTTTCTACAACATGACTCGATGGATCAGGGCCAAAAACTTTGATTTAAAAAATTTAAATGAAATTTAAAATGAGAAAAAATTTAAATAAAATGAAATTTAATTGAAGAAGAAAAAATTGAAATTCAAATAAAATGAGAAAAAACTAAATCTAAATGAGATTTTAAAAGAATATGAAATGAAAAAAATAAAATGAGAAAAAAATAAAGTTTTAACTAAAAAAATAAGTGAAATTGAAATAAAATTCAAATGAAATTCAAATAAAATGAGAAAAATTGAAATGAAATGAAAAAAATGAAATGAAATGTGAAATGAATATAAAATGAAATGAAATTTGAAATGAATATGAAATGAAATTAGAAAATTAATTGAAATTAAAGAAAAAGTGAGAAGACTAACCATGACAAGCTTGTACCTATGTCAGGCCTGCGACAGGCCTGTCTAAACAGACCATCAATTAGCTGGCAACAACAGAGCCTAGGTGGCAGACGACCTTTGAATGGCCGTCACTAGCAAACTAGGCCCGCTTTGATATGACCTGACAGGTCAGGGCCAAAATTGATTTTTTTTCTAATTTTCTCCTTTTTTACCTCAGCTCAGCCACTTTGGTCCCCTACTATAAATGACATATTTTAACCCAAAACCTAATCTGATAACTGTCGTTCAATGCCGATCATTCGATGGATCCTAATCCTGATATTGTTTTAAATGACGACAATCATATTACTAAAAATGTGAATAAGGAAAACGAGAAAAATATGACCCGTTTAATTTGAATTACTATGATCAATTGTTTTTGAAACGAGAAATATAAATTTTATATTTACTATAAATGCAGGATCAATACCGAATTGTGAAACCCCAGTTGTATGATCCCAATTATTTTCCCGATCGAAGAGTTGTCGTATTTAAATGTCGTGGGTTTTGGGGTAGCCACGTACATTCAGATATCTGAGCTACGGGCTGATTTAGTATTAGGCTTAGTTGAAATATGGCACCCGGAGACACACGTTCTACCTCCCATGTGGAGAGGTCACTATTACACTGCAAGACGTAGCAATCCAACTGGGGTTGTCTATTAATGGCGAAGCAATGACGGGGCCTGGAAAAGTGCTCGATCTATGGGGCACTTGTGAGTAGTTACTTGAAAGAGTGCCCCCCCAACAATGAGGAAGGAAGATTAACCAATATTAAATTTACCTGGTTAAGATCAAACTTCCAATATCTATTGAGCAGTCCAACGCAGATGGACATTATCTACACTGTAAGAGCATTTATTCTGCAACTTATAGGTGGAATACTATTGCCAGATGTCAATAAAAAAAGTCCACATTATGTACCTCCCCTTACTGGAGGACCTCGAGCAAGCCGGAAGATTTAGTTGGGGCTCTGCAATATTGGCAAGCTTATACTGTGAGCTTTGTCGAGCGAAAAAGCCGTATACAAAGACCATGGGTGATTTCTTCCTTCTAATACAGTATTGGGCATTATACAAAATGCCATTTTTGGCATCAGTGAGCCACCAACTGTGTAACAGCCTATTTTTAGTCAAATCGGAACAGTATTTTTGGGACCACAAATTCGAAGTCAAAATAATCATTTTACTATTATTTTAATGTTTTCAGCATGATAATATAGTTTTTTGAAATTTTCATTAATAAATTTTATCATTTGAATGCTTAATTTGGTAAAAAAGACTAAATCGCGTAAAGTGCAAAAGTGATGTTCTATTAGCTAAAGGTGTCCAATAGCTATGGAACTTTGAAATAAAGGTCTTTATGTGGATATTAGCCCATTTTTAACATAGTGGATGATACTAGCATGATATTTGGTGTAATTATTGAATATTATTAAAGTTAATTTTGGTAATTTGTAAATAATGTTAAAATAAATAAAACAAAACCAAATTTTTATCCCATTATCATCTCTTTCAACCGAAAATAGGGCAAGAGGAAGCTAATTTTCATCTTCTTCATTCGGTCATGTTATTTTTGCTAAATTAGGTATGGTTTTTGTCCCGTTTTTAATGATTTCTACGTTTTGGAGATCGTTGCAACTAGGTTTAGCTAGCCCAGGGACTATTTTGCAAAACTATAAAATATTTTGAATGTTTCCATTAATGATAAGCATGTTTTTTATGTTTGATGATAGATTATGAATGTTTCTTGTGAATTATAAAAGTTTTATTAAGTGATTTTTAGTGAAAATGAAAAATATGGATTAAATTGTGAAATGTGGAAAATTTGTGGTTAAAATGTGAAATAAATGGAAAATATTGGCTACTAGGGACTTATTTGTAATTTGGCTAGCATGGGTTAGTATTGAATTTCATGAATTTGTGTTTTTGTTAAATAAGGACTGAATTGTAAAAGTTGTGAAACATTAGGGGAAAATGTGTAAAAATGCCTTAAAGTGAATTTTGGACTAAATTGAATAGAGGGATGATTAAATAAGTTAATTTTGATTACATATAGATCAAGAAAAGCAAAACTCGGATCTAGATCGAGGGAAAGACAAAGTTCTCGACTAATCGACTAGGTTAATTATTTTTGCATCTGAGGTAAGTTCGTATATAATAATTTTCATTAAAAATATATTTTATATGCTTTGATATCGTATAAAATGTGAATACAAGACTACGGATATGTTCGATAGTAATTCGACAATGATTTGACATATGAAATCCCGGTTGAACCTTAGGAATATATTAGGATATTAGTGACATGTCATTAGGGAATACATTGATTTGGCTTCGGGCCATGATATCGGCACTTCGGGTGTAAGTTACATTGATTTGGCTTCGGGCCATGATATCAACACTTCGGGTGAGAGTTACATTGATTTGGCTTCGGGCCATGATATTGACACTTCGGGTGCGTGTTACATTGATTTGGCTTCGGGCCATGATATCAGCACTTCAAGTGTGAGTTACATTTGGCTTCGGGCCATGATATCGGCACTTCGGGTGCGAACTTCATTGATTTGGCTTTGAGCCATGATATCGACATTTTAAGTGCGAGTTACATTGATTTGGCTTCAAGCCATGATATCGGCACTTCAGGTGCGAAATTCATTGATTTGGCTTCGGGCCATGATATTGGCACTTAGGGTGTGAGACTCCCAAGTATTCAAAATTTATTCCGAATGGTTCAACGGGTAAATGAAAGACGTTACAACAACCCGATTTTAGGGCTAGTCGGAACAGTGGTTTCGGAAACCACTCTTTCAAAGTCAAAAAATTATTTTATTATTATTTTATGTGTTATGGCATGATTATATGAATGCATGAAAATTTTTGGTGTGAGAATTTTAGCGATTTCATGCTTAATTGAGAAAAAGGACTAAATCGCATAAAGGGCAAATGTTTTGTTTTACTACCCAAATGTGTTAAATAGCTAGAGAACCAAAAGTTTAGGCCTTTAAAGGGCAATTATACTCCTTTAAATAGAGGTGGCTGGCCATAGGGGACAAGGTTGGTCAAAATGTTAAAGTTAGGTGACATTTAGTGACTTAATTGATTAAAATAAAACAAAAGAAAAAGGGCTATCATCTTCCTCACCTCTACACTGAAATTTTCAACCATTCTAGAGGTTTTAGAAGCTCAAAATTTCAGCAACTTCTCATCCTTGCAAGTAAGTGATTTAGATGATTTTTATTGATGATTTTTGCATTTTTAGGACCCTTGTAGCATGAGCTAGCTAATGAGGGGATTATATTGCAAGATGATTAAAATATAGGATTTTTTCATGAGAGTATTCATGTTGTTTTCTGAAATTTTATGGAAGAAAATGAATCATGGTTGTGAAATAAACAATTTTTGTGAAGTAGTTTTCATGGAAACCCTAGCTGAGGATCATTTTGCATAAGCTATGAAATAGGTGATAAATGTGTGAAATAATGAGAATTTTGAGATGTTATAGTTATAAAATGAATTTGGTTAGGCTTGGCTAATAAGGAAATTAGATAAAAATTGACTTTCGGGCCTATGAGTAAAATCGTAATTTTTACGAAGTTTAAGGGCAAAATCATCATTTAACCAAAGTATGAGTCTCAGGTTGAATTGAATGATTTGTGTATTAAATAAGCTAAATTTTGATATTTTAGATCAAGAGAAACATGATTCGAGTCTTGATCGAGGGAAGAAAAAAGTTTACGAGGATTAGGTTTGTTCCCATCATTTTGTGCCGAGGAAAATTCATATGTAAATAATGTGTCATTGTAGCTTATTTTTAAACGTTTCATCATTATTATGTATTATAATCTTACTTGTTACCATAGAAGCATAAACATTGTGATATAAGAGTAATCTACATGATGAATAAGTACGAAGACATTAGGTTTAATATGAAATCTTGTTGAACCTCAGAAATAGTAGAGGATACAAAATGTATGTGATGAGGAACTATATCGTCTGAACTTATGAGTTATGTCTGAGTTCATGAGATAAATGTTATATGTAATGTGGGTCCGGGTACTGACCTTGAGTGTAAACCCGTGAGTAGCTCAATGAGCGGGCATTACATGATAAAGTTATGGGGTTCGGGTGCTGACATGAAAAAAAGGACCGTGAGTAACTCAAAATGCGAGCATTACAAAGTACGAGGTAACTCTGACTACTCATATGACACTTAAGTGTAAACTTTCCATATATCCATTAGTATTTCGAGTGTTCAACGGGTAGTTTGAAGAACAAGTTGGGGAAAATTTCAGTGAGGTATGTTATTAGAGAGAATGAAATTGAGACATTTTACGGATGATTACAGGTATGTATACTAAACCCATGAACAAGGCCTTAGTGTGTGATGAGATGTAGTAAGTATGCATAAAGGAAGTGAAGAGTAAGATAGAGAGCTTAAAATGATATATCATTTAAGTATGACAAGCCATTGCTTGATGAATGTGTTTTTTTTTAATTACACTTATTTGCATATATGTACTTACTAAGCTCCCATGCTTACCCTCTTCCCTTTCCATTTTCTTATAGTGCCGCCAAAGTAGCTTATAGATCATCGTCTACATCGGGGAAGCCAACCATACTGTCCTTGAAGCACTTGGTATAGCTAGTTTTATCATTTTGATTATGACATGTATAGGAATTTTTTATTTTATTTTGGTGTCACATTGTTTGGGGCCAAATGTGTTGGCTTGTTTTAGTATTTGACTCATTTTGTATAAGGCCATGAAAATGGCTAATTTTGAAAGTCATTATATGAATGTAAGATAGTCTTTCATGAATGTGAAATTGTTGGCATGGTTGAATATATGAAATGTATATAGGCCTTAGGTATGGTTGTTGGTTGAGAAATCACATTAAGTTAGACTTTGATATGTTGGTTGGTATAAAATTTTGTTTTAGGGTGGCATAGGGCTTGGTAAATAGCATTATATTATCCACAAGAGTAGACACACAGGCATGTGTCTAGGCCGTATGTGACACATGGTCAGCCCCATGGGTGTGTTACATGGTCATCTGTCCCTTACAAGTAAATTTTACAAGTCAATATGCATGGTAGCAAACACACGATCAGAGACACGGCAGCGTGTTTCAACCGTGTGAAGGGCACGGCCTAGCACACGGGCATGTGCCTTGGCCGTGTGACCCTTAAAGGTTGCTGACGTCAGAAATAGAATGTCAAGGTTTTTAGGCACGGGCTAGGACACGGGCATGTCATTGCCGTGTAAAAGACACGGGCATGTCATGGCCGTGTGAGGGACATGGGCAATAGACACGGGGGTGTGTCAGGCCTTGTGAAAACCCCTGTAGGTTTGAAGTTAAAACTTAATTCACACGGGTATAGGACACAGGCGTGTCCCTAGATGCTTAGGCCGTGTGTGTCACACAGGCCATCAGCATGGCCATGTTATAATGACCACACGGGCGTGTTGCCCTTCCACACGGGCGTGTGCCTTGGTTCATGAGTTTTTTTTTCTAAAGTTAGTTAAAGGACCCGGGTTGGTCCCAAATGGTTTCCAATGGATGTTTGGGGCCTCATAGGCCTATATTAAAGAGTTTAGAGAAAGTTCGATAAAGTTTTAAATTTGATCAAGCCTTGATGATTTGAAAACATTGGAAATGCATGTGTTTAAGTTTAGTAATGCCTCGTATTTCGTCTCGGCGTAGGGCACGGGTGTGGAGTGTTACATTTAGTGGTATCAAAGCTATGGTTTAGTCGGTTCTCAGACTAACCTAGCGTGTGTACGAGTCTAGCTATACATGCCATAGATAAATTGTGATAGTGTGATGGCTCCTAATTTTGTTATTATGTTTTCTTATAGTAATGGATCCCGATCGAACTATGGTGGATGATATAGAAAGTAATGCACCGGTTCCTGCTGAAAGGGCAGTGCCATCCGATAATTGACCTCCCACAGTTAGTCATTGAGGGGGATAAGGGGCTCGGGAAGCCTTCCTCCACATGATGAATGAATGGTACACGGAGTTCATCCGAGCGAACCTGAATGCTCAACCACCTCCACCTCCCCCCATTCCTTAACCGATCCCTGTGGCACCCCAGGGTATGGATTTTTTGAGATTAAATAGACCCCCAGTGGACAAGATCCGAAAGCATAGAGCCGAGGAGTTCCATGCTAATAAGGATGATAATCCCAAAAGGGTAGAGTTCTGGCTTGAGAATACCATCAGGGTATTCGATGAATTATCTTGTACTTCTAAAGAATGCTTGAAGTGTGCCATATCCTTGTTGAGGGACTCGACATACCACTAGTGGAAAACGTTAGTTTTAGTGGTACCTCACGAGAGAGTCACATGGGAATTCTTCCAAGAAAAATTCCGAAAGAAATATATCAGTGAGAGATTCATGAATCAAAAGCGTAAGGATTTTCTTGACTTGAAGCAGAGTCGCATGATGGTTACTGAATATGAAAGGGAGTACATCTGACTTAGTAAGTACACTCGGGAGTGTGTCTCCTCCGAAGCTAGGATGAGTCGAAAGTTTGAGGATAGACTTAATGAGGATATTAGGTTGTCAGTGGGCGTCCTTGAACTGAAGGAGTTTGTAGTGCTTGTTCATCGGGCATGTAAAACCGAGGAGTTGATCAAGGAAAAGAAGAAAACTGAGGCTGAGACTAAAGACATAAGGAAGAGGCATGCAAGCAAGTCATTTTTGTCTCAGTCTAAAAAACCTACAGACGTTTACTCTGGATCTCATGTGTCAGCCAGATACCCGTACGGAGATTGTAAGAGACAAGATTCGAGTTTTAAATCTCGGGCTACATCAGTGGCTAGTATGGGTAATGTTAGATCTTCTCAACTAGAGTGCCAGCATTATGGGAGAAGTCATTTTGGCAAGTGTAGAATGAACGATGGATCCTGTTTCCGATATGGCTCTCAAGACCATTTTATCAAGGATTGCCCCGAGAGGAACGAGAAAGAAAAATTTAAAAGTGTAAGGCCAAATGGTGCAAATTCTAAAGGAAGACCTCAGAGGAATGTCAAAATTGGGGCTAGCAACAAGAATGTGACGAGAGACACCATAGTGAGATCAGAAGCTAGAACTTCAGCTAGAACCTACGCCATATATGCGCGTGAAGATGCATCCTCTCCCGATGTGATCACCGGTACATTTTCTCTCTATGATAATACTATTATTGCTTTGATTGACCCTGATTCTACTCATTCATATGTGTGCATGAAATTGGCATCTAACCTGAACATACTTGTTGAGTCTACGGAGTTTATGATTAAAGTGTCAAACCCTCTAGGCAAGCATGTGATAGTCGATAAAGTATGCAAGAAATGTCCTTTGATAATTAGAGGTCACTGTTTTCCAGCTGATTTGATGTTGTTACCATTCAATGAGTTTGATGTCATTTTGGGTATGAACTGGTTGACACTCTATGATGCTGTAGTAAATTGTAGGCAAAAGGTTATTAAATTGAAATGTGAAAATGGTGAAACTCTTTGGGTTAAATCAGATGAACCGGAGAACTTGCCTATTGTGATATCCTCAATGTCTGCCCAGAAATGTTTGAGAAAAGGTTGTGAGGCTTATTTGGCTTTTGTAATGAATACTAAGGAGTCTGAGTTGAGGGTTGAGTCAGTTCCAGTTGTAGGCGAATATGTGGATATATTTCTGGAAGAATAGCCCGTGTTACCCCCTAATAGAGAAGTTGAATTTGGTATAGAGCTAATGTTAAAGACAATGCCTATTTTGATTGTTCCGTATCGAATGGCTCTAAGTTGAAAAAACTAGAGTCACAATTGCAAGAGTTGACTGACAAAGGTTTTGTGAGACCAAGTTTTTCACCGTGGGGTGCTCTTGTGCTATTTGTGAAAAAGAAAGATGGATCCACGAGGTTGTGCATAGATTATCGACATTTAAATAAGATGAAAATCAAGAATAAATATCTATTATCACAGATTGACGACTTGTTTGATCAATTGAAAGGAGCAGCATGGTTTTCTAAGGTAAACTTGAGATCCGGCTACTACCAACTGAGAGTTAAAGAGTCAAATATGCCTAAGACTGCTTTGAGGACGAGGTATGGTCCCTATGAGTTCCTTATCATGCCTTTTGGCTTAACAAATGCTCCCACCGTGTTTATGGATTTAATGAATAGAATATTTCAGCCATATTTAGATAAGTTTGTGGTTGTATTTATCGATGATATTCTAATCTATTCTAGAGATAAGGTAGAACATGTTGAACACTTGAGAACTATTCTGCAGACTCTGAGAGACAATCAGTTGTATGCCAAGTTTAGTAAGAGTATGTTTTGGCTTCGAGAAGTCAGATTTTTGGGTCACATTTTCTCGAGTGATGGCATTAGGGTTGATCCCTGCAAGGTTTCTGCTATTGTTGAAAGGAAACCACTAAAGAATGTGATCGAGGTTAGAAGCTTTTTGGGTTTGGCTGGTTATTACAGGCGATTTGTAAAGGACTTCACCATGATTGGTATCCCATGACGAGGTTACTGTAAAAAGAAGTTAAGTTTGAATGGTCGGATAAGTGTCAGCAGAGTTTCGAGAAGTTGAAGAAGTTTTTGACTGAGGCTCCAATATTAGTACAACCCGAATTAGGAAAAGAGTTCGTGATTTATAGTGATGCTTCTCTAAATGGCTTGGGATGTGTACTTATTCAGGAAGGCAATGTTGTAACTTATGCCTCGAGACAATTGAAACTTTACAAGAAGAATTATCCGACACAGGACCTAGAGTTGGCCGCCATAGTGTTTGCCTTGAAGATCTGGTGGCATTATTTGTTTGGAGAGATATGCCATGTATACACCGATCATAAAAGTCTTACGTACTTGATGACTCAGAAGAATTTAAATCTGAGACAACAGAGGTGGTTGGAACTATTAAAAGATTATGAGTTGATTATCGACTACCATCCAGATAAGGCTAACGTGGTCACAGATACATTGAGTAGAAAATCATTATTTGCACTGAGAGCAATGAATACCCATAGTGGTTGATTCGGAAAATTTTACTTGAGGCCCATAGTGGTTGTTTGTCAGCACACCCCTAAAGTACAAAGATGTATAATGATATGAAGAAAATGTATTGGTGGCCAGGGATGAAAAGGGACATTTCGGAATTTGTGTCCAAATGCTTATTATGCCAACAAGTGAACAAGTACCTTCAGGTTTACTTCAGTCTATCATGGTCCCCGAGTGGAAGTGGGATCGGATTACTATGGACTTTGTGAAGGGTTTTTCGATAACTCTGAAGAAGAAAGATGCCGTGTGGGTTGTGTAACACCCCACACCCGTGCCCTATGCCAGGACAGAATATGAGGCGTTACTAGGCTTAAACACATGCATTCGAATGTTTCTGAGTCACCATGACTTGATCAAATCTAAAACATTTTCTAACTTTGTTTAAACCCCTTAATATGGGCCTACGAGGCCTCAAACTTCATTGGAAACCCTTCAGAACCAACTCAGGTCCTTAAACCGACTTAATAAAAAAATGACCCTTGAAACAGGGCACACGCCTGTGTGGAAGGGCAACACGCTCGTGCGGTTCACTATGACAAGGCCGTGCTGATGGCTCGTGTGACACACACGGCCCAAGCATCTAGGGACATGCCTGTGTTCCATGCCCGTGCAAATTAAATTCTAAATTCGAACCTACAAGGGTTTTCACATGGCCTGACACACGCCTATGTCTATTGCCCGTGTCCCTCATACGGCATGACACACCCATGTCTAAAAACCTTGACATTCTATTTCTGACGTCAGCATCCAATTTAGGGCACACGGCCAAGGCACACGTCCGTGTGCCTACCTGTGTGGACAATATAAGGCTATCTACCAAGCCTTTTGCCACCCTGAAACACCATCTAATGCCAACCAGTATATCGAAGTCTAACTTAATATGATTTCTTAATCAAATAACCATAGTTAAGACCTATATACATTACATATATTCAACCATGCCAATAATTCCACATTCATGAAAGACTAGCTTGTATTAACATAATAACTTTCAATATTAGCCATTTTCCATGGCCTTATACAAAATGAATTAAAAACTAAAGTAAGCCAACACATTTGGCCAATTAACAATGACACAAACTCAAAAGTCAGGGTCCTATACATGCCATATTCAAAATAATAAAACCAACTATACCAAGTGCTTCGGTTGATAGTGTAATTGATGCTTCCGACGTCTGATGATCCTTGAGCTAATTAGGCGGAACTATAAGAAAATGGAAAGGAGAGGGATTAATCATAAAGCTTAATAAGTTGCATGCAAATAAATATAACAACAACTTTATCATTCATCATCATGCTCATAATACAAAAGTAGGCATAAGCAAAACTTACTCATCACTATCCAATACAATTCACATAGCATATTTTAAGCTCACATCTCATACATTTCAAATAGTTACCTGTATCACTCACAACATGGTTATACTTTTCTCATTTAACTTAAACTGTAACTCTCACCGTTGATGTGACAGCCCTAATTTGACCCTAGTCGAAATGTGGTTTCGGGACCACAAAACCGAGTCATAAAATTTAGTTAAAATTTTATTTGCATACCTTATATGTGTGGTAGTACTTGTATAAAAATTTGATGTTTTAATTTTTATCTTAGGAATGTGAATCTTGCTTGAAAGGATTTAGTTGAGAGACTTAGAAAATTTTGATAGGTAAATAAGTAAGGACCAAATAGTATTGAAATATGAAAATTTGGGTTTGCATGTCAAAATGCCCAAATTATGTTGAGTGGCCAGCCAAGCATGGCTTCATTCTTCCAAGATTATGTTGTTTATTATTTAATATTGGTAAGTAATTAAAATAGAGGAGAAATAAAGATTAATAATAAGAAAATGAACAAAAAAAGGGTGTGTTCATCCTTGCTATCCTTTAGCCGAAAAACCAAGTAAAAGAAAGAGAAAAGCTTTGGAGAAGTTCGCCATACTTGTATCTAGGTTGAGGTATGTTGAAGTTATTCCTTTAAATTCATGTATATTTTTGGTTGTTAGTTTGAATTCTATCTATCCCATGGTTGGATTTGGGGTTGTTGGAGAGTTGGGATTTGACAAAGAAGCTTAAAAATTTTAGTTGATACCTTGATGCTATTAACATGTTAGTTATATGGATGTGTTAAGTTGCTTGTTATGTTAGCATGAAAGTTGAAGTTGTTAAGTCATTTTGTTGGAGGTGCGAATTTAGGACTAAGAAGAGAATGAGTATTCGGCTAACATAGTTGAAAGGGATGTTGCCGATTTTTAGATTTAGATTATGGGAGTGGCTATAATGGGCATTAAGATGTTGAACTTAAGAAATGTAGTCACATGTGGATTTATATGATATTACAAATAGAGGTGAAGCTATGCTTGATTGGGAAAAAGTCGATCAAGTGTGCATGAGAAGAATTTAGGTGTTTAGATGATGTTATAGATGACATTGTACACGTATATATATATATATATATAAGTATGCCCATTCGTGATGTTACCTTTAATTATGTGCATAATCGACTAAATGGGTAATTAGTAAGAGTGGTTGCCGAATATACAAACATACATATGCATGTGTAATTGAATTATAAATGTTTAGCAAGATGATTAAACTAGTTAATTTATTTATTAAGCCCGAGAAGTTAAAGAAGGGAATCAAGCAAGGGCAAAGCCAAGGACATCGAGTAGCGGGTCGGAACCGTTATACCCAACACAAGGTAAGTCCTTAAGCACTTTTTGTGAGAACTCCTTGGATAGATATTTTTCAGAGTGATTCTCCTACTTATTAATATGACCATATGTACAATTTGAGTTAAGTAAATTGCTTTACCATGGTGAAACAACATAGGGCACTATGTGTGCAAAATTATGTGGCACTATGTGTGCCGATTGGGAGGTTGAAGCATGAGGGAATCTCAAATGCACTATGTGTGCGATTTACTATGGCACTATGTGTGCGATTTACTATGGCACTATGTGTGCGAACATAATAAGCACTATGTGTGCAACATTAGGTTGTTGATATAAATTGTGCATGAGCGAGGTAAGTGATTGAGCTACTAACTAAATATCGAAATTGAGGTTGTGTGGTGTATGCATAAATTTATCTAGTGCATCGTTGTTCCAAACTTGAGGAAATGGATATAAATCGATTGGGCTGACTTGGCATTTGATTTGATTGAAGGACTTGGCATGAGATCGAACCAAAAATTTAAGCTGTAGCATAGTTTGTTATGGTTGGAAAAATTGATTTTGTATTATTTGTTTTTCACTTATGATTATTATTGTTGGACGGTAGAGTAGTGCTTATGACTTCTTGAGTTATGTACTCATTTGGTGTGCTTATTTGTTGCTTATTTAGGTTCTTGATCCATTTTGTGTGCTCGGGACCGTCGTCAAGTCATCACACCGGCTAGCAACTTTTGGTATTTTCTTCTTAGTTGGTCTAGGAGAACATTTCGGCATGTATAGGCTATTATGTTTGTTTGAAATTTGGTATGTAACCTTTTAGCCATGCGAAAATGGCATAAATGTTCGGTTGGATTTGGTTTTATGATGTTTGGTCACAAGTCTTAGTAATTCGGTTTTGGTTGAGTATTGGTTGAGGTCTACTCGATTATTATGCCATATGTCGTGGCTGATTTATTTTCGTGCTATACTCATGATATGGCTATAGTGTAGTAGGGAGATGGTCGGTGATGATTAGCCTCTGACATGGCTAGTCATGGTCATAATTGGTGACATGTATGATGAATTATTAGTTAGACCAAGGAAAATCATGAAATAGGCATAGTTCACTCTAGTAACAGATGCAAACAGCAGCAGTGATGTGAGATTGAAATATCACTAAAAATAGTAGAAATGAAATTAAATAATGAATAAATTATGTAATCGAAGATCGATGAGTTTATTTTCATACGGAAGAAGCGAAACGACCATATGAGCTATATGTTAAGAGATGTTTAAATTCTCGCAAAGCAGCACTAGAGCGATTTCTGGATCCCCTGTTCTGACTTAGGAAATTTACCATAAATTTTATCGAGATAATTAGAGGTTGTACATTATATGTACAGATTCATCATCGAGTCTAGTTTCATTAGAGACAAACGGTATAGGCATTGAAGCCCTGTACAGGGAGATATTTAAGTTGAAATGCACAGAGGTTAGTATAGTCGAACCTTGAAATAGGGGAGAATTTAATGAATAAACTGTACTAATTGGCCCAACCAAAAATGCTACAAAAATTCTACCATATAGATATATGATCTAGTTTCAGGGAAAATTTACGGAATTGGATTTTGAGTTTCAGAACTCAAGATATGATTTTTAAAGCGACTACGATACAGATTAGCCAAAGATGCTGGAAAAAAATTTGGGGGAAATAAATGAAGTAAGCTCGGTAACACCTCGTGTTCTATTTCCGGTAATGGCCACGGAATCGGGGTGTTACAGTTGAACCATTTGGAATGCTATCGGATATTTACTAAGCCTCAAACATAGGGTATAATGCCGATGCCATGTCCCAGACATGGTCTTACACTAGCTCATCCATCAAGTCGATGCCATGTCCCGAACATGGTTTTACACTAACTATCAAAATTGAGGCCGACGCCATGTCCCAGACATGGTCTTGCACTAGCTCTCACATATCCGTGCCGATGCCATGTCCCAAACATGGTCTTACACTGACACATCTCGTAGCCGATGCATGTCCCAGACATGTCTTACACTAGCTCTCATCTCAATGCTGATGCCATGTCCCAGAAATGGTCTTACACTGGCTCTCATAATGTGGCCGATGCATGTCCCAGACATGTTCTACACTAGCACACAAACAACCCAAATGTCATGGCATAAATATCTGATTTATTTCCTAAGGTTCAAACAGGAGTTCTACTATCTCAATATTCATCATACATAATTATTTCCACAAACAAGCAATTTATGCTATATCAATTCAAGCACATATAATGACATTGTAGTTGTATTATTTACATACAACTTACCTCAGATTACAAAATGTAGACGACTAGTTCGGCTTAGCCCACTTGTTTTGCTTTTCCCCAGTTTAGGCCTGGATTTTGTAATTCTTTATTTGCAAGAGCAGAGAGTGGCTGAATTTTTTGAAGCTCAAAAACCCTTGCAATGGCTGAATTTTCAGTGGAGAAGGAGATAGGGAAAAAGATGATATCTTTTCCTTTATTTTATTTCATTTTGGTTAAATAAATTACCAAATTTCCACCTAACTTTGACTTCTCTATATTTTTGTCTCCTATGGCCGGCCAAGCCTCTCTAAAGGGTCTAATTTCCCTTTAAAGACCCTCAATTTAAGTTCTCTAGAAATTTGACACCCTTAGCTATCAAAATAGGATTTTTGCACTTTATGCGAATTAAGCATGAAGTCGCTAAAATTACTTCACCAAATTTTTCATGCACTAATATAGACATGCTATAACTCTAAAATAATAATAAATTTCTTTGACTTCGGATTGGTGGTATCGAAACCACCGTTTTGACTGAGCCCAAAATCGGGCTAATTCAATTCTCCCCCCTTAGGGATTTTTGTCCCCGAAAATCTTACCGGTGAATATATTTGGGTATTGGTCTCTCATAGTCTCCTCAGGGTCCTAGGTGGTTTCATCGACTCCATGTCGATGCCACAAAACTTTCACGAGTGCTATACTTTCTTCCTCAATTGTTTGACCTCCTGAGCCAAAATTTTAACCGGCTCCTTGCCATAAGTCATATTCGAGCTAATTTCAACCTCTGTCGACGAGATCACATGCGAGGGGTTCGAACGGTAGTGACGTAACATAGACACATGGAATACATTGTGTATCTTTTCTAACTCTGATGGCAATGCTAATCGGTGTGCTACTGGTCCAATTCTCTCAATCACCTCATAAGGTCCAATAAATCGTGGACTTAATTTGCCTTTCCTTCCGAATCGGTGAACTTTCTTCCACAGGGATACTTTCAAAAACACTTTATCCTCGACTTGAAACTCGATCTCTTTCCGTTTCAAATCCATATAGGATCTCTTTCTCTTCGGTCTCTCTAGCTAAATCGACCCCATGAATCTGATTCTCTTTAAGTTCTGTCCAAAATAAAGGCGTTTGACACTTACGCCTATACAAAGCCTCATAAGGTGCCATTTTCAGACTTGATTGATAACTATTGTTATAGGCGAATTAAACCAGTGGTAAATAACTTTCCCAATTGCCTTGAAACTTGAGAACACAACACCGTAACATGTCTTCCAATATCTGTATTACTCTTTCTGACTGACCGTCATTTTGCGAGTGGAAAGCTGTGCTAAAATTCAACTTTGTCCCCAAAGCTTCTTACAACTTCTTTCAAAACCTCGAGGTAAACCTTGGGTCCCTATCTGAAATAATTGATAAGGGCACTCCATGAAGTCTCACGATCTCAGAAACATATCTATCGGCCAATTTCTTAAGGGAATAGTCAGTACACACTGGTATAAAATGTGCTGACGTAGTAAGTCTATCAACAATTACCCAAACTGAATCCTTTTTCCTTGGTGTCAAAGGCAACCCTGATAGAAAATCCATGGTTACTCGGTCTCACTTCCACTCGGGAACCATCACAGGTTGAAGCAAACCCGAAGGTACTTGGTGTCTGGTTTTCACTTGTTGACAAATTAGACACCTAGAAATGAACTCTGAAATGTCTCTTTTCATCCCCTACCACTAGTACATTTTCTTCAAGCCGCTATATATATTTTACACTACCCGGATGGATAGGCAAGCAACTACTATGTGCCTCTCGTAAAATCCTCTGAATAAGCTCATTATCTTTGGGTACACAAACTTTATCTTGGTACATCAAGCATCCGTCGGTACTAATCCGAAAACCTGATTCAACACCCGACTCACATTGAGTTCTCTTGGCTTGTAATTCATCGTCGTTATGCTGAGCTTCGCAAATTTCTTGAGAAATTTTGGTCTAGCCTTTAACTCTACTAGAACCGAACCATCCTCTGAAAAGGCCAATTGAGCGTTCATTTCTCTCAAAGCAAATAAGGATTTTCTACTCAATACATCGGTGACGACATTCGCCTTTCCCGGATGGTAGTCGATAATCAACTCATAATCCTTTATCAACTCTAACCACCACTGTTATCGTAAATTCAGCTCCTTTTGAGTCATCAAATACTTTAGACTCTTATGGTCAGTAAATACCCGGCATCTTTCGCCATACAAATGGTGTCTCTAAATTTTTAATGCAAACATGATGACTGCTAGCTCCAAATCGTGGGTCGGGTAATTTTTCTTGTGTGGCTTTAGCTGTCTCGAGGCATAGGCTATTACCTTTCCTTCTTGCATAAGCATGCACCCTAACCCATTCAAGGATGCATCACTGTACACCACAAACTCTTTTCCTGGTTTTGGTTGCACTAAAACCGGGGCTTCGGTCAACAAAGCTTTTAGTTTCTCGAAACTTTGTTGGCACTTCTCTGTCTATTCAAATTTGATATCCTTTTGTAACAACCTTATCATCGAAGTGGCTATCATGGAGAATCCATTCATAAATCTTCTATAGTACCCAACTAAACCCAAAAAGCTTTGAACCTCTGACACATTCCTAGGCAGTTTCCACTCAACAATAGCCGAGATCTTGCTTGGGTCAACTCTAATCCCATCACATGACACAATGTGTCCTAGGAATATGACCTCTTTAAGCCAAAATTCACTCTTACTGAACTTGGCATATAACTGCTTATCTCTCAAGGTTTGTAAAATCATTCTCAAATGCTCTGCATGCTCACTCTCATCACGTGAGTAAATCAATATGTCATAGATGAAGATGACTACAAACTTATCTAAGTACGGTAAAAAAATACAGTTAATTAAGTCCATAAAAATCACCGGGGCATTTGTTAAGCCAAAGGACATGACGAGGAACTCATAGTGGCCATACCTCATCCGGAAAGCAGTTTTCGGTACATCTTGCTCCTTAACCCTTAACTGGTAGTAGCCAGATCTTAAGTCTATCTTAGAAAACACGGTGGCTTTCTTCAACTGATTGAATAGATCATTGATTCTTGGCAAGGGATACTTGTTCTTCACAGTCACCTTGTTGAGCTGTCTGTAATCTACACATAACCTCATCGACTAATCTTTCTTCTTTACAAAATATACCGGAACACCCAGCGGGGAAAAACTCAGTCTTGCAAAACCCTTATCAGTTAGTTCTTGCAACTGTACTTTCAAATATTTTAATTCCATCGGAGCCATCCTATACGGAGCTATCAAGATAGGTGCCATACCAAGGACCAACTCGAGACCAAACTCAACTTCCCTAACTAGAGGCAACCCGAGTAATTCCTCTGGAAACACGTCCGTAAACTCACATACCACTGGTATCGATTCAATCTTCGACTCAAACATTCGAATATTTAGCATAAAAGTGGGATAAGCTTCACACTCTTTTTTCAAATATCTCTCCATAGTCATAGATGATATCACTATAGGTGAGTCATCTGATTCATCTGGTTCAACCCGAAGAACGTTCCCGTCTTCACATTTCAACTCAATAGATTTCCTTCCATAGTCCACTACAACACTATGAGAAGTTAACCAATCCATTCCAAGGATTACATCAAATTCATCGAACGGCAACAACATGAGGTTAGTTGAAAAACTATGACCCTTAATTGTCAAGGGAAAATTTCTACATACTTGGTCAACTAACACATGCTTACCTAGCGGGTTAGACACTTTTACTACAAATTTTGTAGACTCGATTGGCATATTCATATTGGGTACTAATTTCATGCAAGGTAGACCCCGGATCAATTAAAGAAACAACAAAAATATCGTGAAGAGAAAAAGAACCCGTAATCACATCTGGTGAAGATGCCTCTTCACGAGCGCGAATGGCATAAGTTCTTGCAGGGGCTCGGCCCTCGGACCTCACAACTAAATCTCTAGGAGCACCTCTACTGCTAGCCCCACTACAGGGGTTCTTCTGTGGTCTACCCCTCGAAGGAGCATTATTCACCCTTATATCTTGCTTTTTCTTTTTGTCATCTAATTCAGGGTAGTTACGAATGAAGTGGTCTAGTGATCCACATTTGAAGCAACCCCTCTCATTCCATTGGCACTCGTCGAAATGACGCCTACCACATTGTGAACACTCTGGCCTATTTGGCCGAGCACTACCAACACTAGTGATAGAAGTGGTTTGAGGTTTAGGTGTCGTGTGCTGCTTGTTCTTGCCCTTGTTTGAGAACCCCACTGACGCGTTTGATCGGGTAGGAAACTCTCTCGATCTCTTAGATGAGGTCTGTTGTGATTTTCCATCTGCCTTTTCTTGAGTCTCGGGACTCGATGTCAGCTTTTCTATTCTCTTCGACCAATTCCTCGGCCTTACTTGCTCTCTCCACGAGCACCACAAATTCCCTCAATTATAAGATGCCAACTAATAGACAGATATCTTCGTTCATTGTAACACCCCGAACTCATGGCCGTTACCGGAAATCGAACACGAGGTGTTACCGGCTTACTACATTTATTTCCCCCTATTTTTTTGTTCGAGCAAGTCAGCTCTTCATATCGTGGTCGCTTTAAAAATCATATTTTGAGTTCAAACTCAAATCCAATTCCGTAAATTTTCTCGAAACTAGACTCATATATCTATATGGGGGAATTTTTGTAGAATGTTTTTGTTGGGCCAATTAGTACAGTTTATTTGTTAAAGTCTCCCCTGTTTCAAGGTTCGACTACACTGACCTTTGTACCTTACGATTTAAATATCTCCCTGTACAGGGCTTCAATGCCTATGCTGTTTGTCTCTAATGAAACTAGACTCGATAATGAATTTGTAAATATAAGGAACGACCTCTAATTATCTCGATAAAATTTACGGTGAATTTTCTAAATCAAAACAGGGGATCCAGAAATCGCTCTAGCCCTGTTTCACAAGAATTTAATTAACTCCTAACATACAGCTCATATGGTCGTTTCGTTTCTTCCATATGAAAATAGACTCATCAAGCTTCGATTTCATAATTTATTCATTATTTAATTCCATTTCTACTATTTTTACTGATTTTCAATCTCACATCACTCTTTGTTGTCAGATCATCATTACTAAAACAAACTATGCCTATTTCATGATTTTTCCTTGATCTAACTAATAATTCATCATACATGTCACAATTTATGACCATGACTACCCATGCCAAAGGCTAATCATCACTGAGCATCTCCCCACTACACTATTACCAAATCATGAATTTAACACCGAAAATAATCAGCCATGACATATGGCATAATAATCGAGTAGGCCTCTACCAATACTCAACCAAAACCGAATTACCAAGACTTGTCTCCAAACATCATAGAACCAATTCCAACCGAACATTTATGCCATTTTCGCATGGCTAAAAGTTTACATACCAAATTTCAACAAAACATAATAGCCTATACATGCCGAAATGTTCTCCTAGACCAACTAAGAAGAAAATACCAAAAGTTGCTAGCCGGTGTGATGACTTCGATGACGGTCCCGAATACGCAAAAAGTCGAGTCCAAGAAACCTAAAATAGGTGACAAGCAAACACCGAATGAGTATATAACTCAGTAAGTCATAAGCATTACACTACCATCCATTAATAAATTTTTCACAAGAGGAAACAACGAAATGAGGCTAAGTACTCCATCCATACCGAACTATGCCATAGTTTCTTAGACCTTACGATTCAATCTCATTCCAAGTCCTACATTGACATTTCATACGCTATTCAATAGAATAATTGAGGCATTTCCATACATCATTTTATTTTCGTTACAATCATACAACTAAACGAACTTTCACCTATTCCATGATGAACCTTATGTACGTGACTTCAATTATAATCATCACATAGGTTCAAAACTTACCACACTCAACTTCAAATATAAACATAGCACCTATTAGCCATGAACTCAAGGTACTTACCCTTTCCGCTGTCCGAAATCGACTCGGTAAGGTCGCACCCTTAATATAAATAATTGATAGAAAATATATATATAGTGGGTTCGCACACATAGTGCTTAATAATCAACCACGCACACTTAGTGCCATGTACTTTAAATTCGCACACTTAGTGCCATGCATTTCAAGCCCGCACACTTAGTGCCAATCTCACAACCGTGAACACTTATTGCCCGCATACCTAGTGCCGAAAACCAGCCACTCTATACGCTTCACTTCCTTTTTACATTCGAAAATTTCATCTCTACATACATATACATTTGTATACATTTCATCTCATTAAACACAATTGCATAGGTATTACGATCATTTAAATCAATACCAACTATATGCTTAATGACTTACCTTGTGTTGGGTAAAATAATTCCAAGTCGGCTACTCGATGACCTTCGATTTCCCCTTGTTGGACGCCTCTCCTTTAGGATCTTGAGCTTAAACAAATAAATTAACTCATTCAACCGCTTTGCTACATATATTGGTGTTCACATTTTAATGATTTTATAACATACGGAACGGCATGGTAAAATTTTATCTTGCTACCTTATGTTCTTAGCTATTCGCTAATAACCTTATGCAATTACCATGCTTTCAATAATCCAATCACACATGCATATGTATACTTGGACATTCGGCAATCACCTTTGCTAGTTTTTCCCATTTTTTTGTCGGTTATATATACATAGTCCTAAGGTAATATCACGAATGGGCTTACATATATATAT
Organism: Gossypium arboreum; assembly: GCF_025698485.1. NCBI lineage: Eukaryota > Viridiplantae > Streptophyta > Magnoliopsida > Malvales > Malvaceae > Gossypium > Gossypium arboreum. The sequence continues at coordinate 65,176,439 of NC_069080.1, forward strand.
GTATATATAGTCGAATATGCAAAGCTTAAACTCAACATCACGTAAGCTCCTAAGTGATGGCCGAATATGTATATCTATATATATATATATATCAACTATACTATTACTTTTAATTCATCTAATCACAAAATTTCATCTCATGAACACTTGACCCATTTCTCACAAAAATGAAACAACAACTAAAATGAACATCCCATTTTTACCCCATATGGCCGATTGCTTCATTTGTTACCCAACTAACAATTCAACAATTTCAACCTCATTACAACCTCTACCTATCCAATATAACATGAACACAATCCTCCACCCCTAAATTAGATTCGGCAATCACTTAACCCATTTTAACCTCAACTTTCAAGTTAAAAGCAATTAACCACTCACCATATCCTACATTACTATCCATTTTAATGACATTAACACATCTACTAAGAGTTTCAAGCTTCTTGGCCGAATTTCAACCTCAAAATCCTAAGTCTAATCTATAGGATGAGTAGAATTTGAACTAACCATCTCAAACATGCATAGATTTTCAAGAATCATTCAATACATACCTCATTCTAGCCATCTTCCAAGCCAAAATCAAATAACCAAATCTCCCTTCCTTCTCCTCACTCACGGCAATAGCCAAAGAAAAAAAGATGAACACTCCTCTTCCCTCCTTATTTTATTCATCTTTTCCTTTTAATTCCTTTCTTTAATTTATTTTAATTTACTTACCAATATTAAATAATAAACAACATAAACTTGGAGGAATGGAACCATGCTTGGCCGGCCACTTAATATGAATTGGGCACTTTGACATGCAAACCCAAACTTTCCTATTTTACTACTATTTGGTCCTTACTTATTTACCTATCATAATTTTCTAAGTCTCTCAACTAGATCCTTTCAAGCAAAATTCACATTCCTAAGATAAAATTAAAACATCAAATTTTTATACAAGTATTATCACACATATAAGATGTGCAATTAAAATTTTAACTAAATTTTATGACTCGGTTTTGTGGTCCCGAAACCACATTCGACTAGGGTCAAATTAGGTGTCACAACTCTCCCCACATAAGGAATTTTCGTCCCGAAAATCTTACCAGTGAAAAATTTGGGATATCGATCCTTCATAGAGTCCTCAAGTTCCCAAGTGGCTTCTTCGATTCCGTGTTTATGCCACAACACCTTCACTAATGGGATTTTGTTATTTCGCAACTCTTTTACTTCATGCATCAAAATGCGAACCGGCTCTTCTTCATAACTCAAGTTAGGCTGAATCTCGATCTTAGATGGAGTGATTACGTGCGACGGGTCGGACCTATATCGTCGAAGCATCGAGACATGGAAAACGTTGTAAATCTTTTCAAGCTCAGGGGGTAAAATTAACCGGTATGCGATTGGCCCAACTCGTTCGGATACTTCATATGGACCGATGAACCTCGGACTCAATTTGCCCTTACGGCCAAATCTAAGCACTTTCTTCCAGAGTGAAACTTTGAGAAATACCCTGTCCCCAACCTGATATTCAATGTCTTTTCTCTTTAAATCCGCATACGACTTTTAACGATCCGAAGCGGCTTTCAAACTTTCACGAATTACTCAAACTTTCTGCTCAGTATCCTTAATCAAATCAACCCCGAAGATTTTACTTTCACTAAGTTCAGTCCAAAATAATGGGGTACGGCATTTACGACCGTATAAAGCCTCGTAAGGTACCATCTTAATGCTTGATTGAAAACTATTGTTGTAAGCGAATTCAATCAAAGGAAAATATCTTTCCCATGAACCACAAAACTCTAAGACGCAACATCTCAACATATCCTTAAGTATCTGAATTATTCGTTCAGATTGGCCATCAGTCTGGGGATGAAATGCGGTGCTAAAATGCATCTTAGTACCTAACGCTTCTTGTAACTTCTTCCAAAATCGCGATGTAAATATTGGGTCTCTATCCGACACGATAGAAATTGGTACCCCATGCAATCGAACAATTTGGGAGATGTATAATTCTGCCAATTTATCGAGCGAAAAATCCATACGGACAGGGATAAAATGAGCAAACTTGGTCAATCTATCAACAATAACCCAGACCGAGTCTTTCTTACTCTGAGTCAAAGGTAACCCAGATACAAAGTCCATTGTCACTCGATCCCATTTCCATTCGGTATCATGATTGGTCAAGCAATCTGATGGCACTTGATGTTCCGCTTTTACTTGTTGACATATCAAACACCTTGAAACAAATTCGAAATGTCTCGTTTCATACCGCCACCAAAATTGACGTTTCGGATCGTTGTACATTTTAGTACTACCCGGTGGATGACATTCGACTCATCGTGAGCCTCATTCACAATCATCGAAATAAGTTCCGAATTTCTTGGAACACATAATCGACTCTTGAACGTCAAGCAATCATTGTTGTCAATCCGAAACTCCGATTCCTCATTCGAGGCACATTCAGCTCGTTTAGCGACCAATTCAGCGTCGACTTTCTGGAATTCAAGTATTTGATGAATCAATAATGGTTTGGCCTTTAATTCAACTACTAGCACCTCATCGGGCGAAACGGATAGGTGAGCATCCATCGCTCTCAAAGTAAACAGTGCTTTACGACTCAAAGCATCGGCCACCACGTTAGCCTTCCCCGGGTGATAATCAATGACAAGTTCATAGTCTTTCAACAACTCAAGCCAACGTCTTTGTCGCAGATTTAGATCTCTTTGAGTCATCAAATATTTAAGACTCTTATGGTCCGAATAAATATGACACCTCTCTCCAAACAAGTAATGTCGCCATATTTTCAAGGCGAACACTATGGCTGCTAATTCAAGGTCATGGGTCGGATAGTTTCTCTCATGTGGCTTTAATTGTCTCGACGCGTAAGCCACAACTCGACCTTCTTGCCTCAACACACAACCTAGCCCAAGCAAGGATGCATCATCAGAATAGCAAACTCCTTGCCGGACTCACTTACTATTAGCACCTGGGGCCTCGGTTAAGCAGGTTTTTAGTCGATTGAAACTTTCCGACGGTGTTCGACCATTCGAACTCAACATCTTTTGAAGTAGTTTTGTCAACGGTGCAACTATCATCGAAAAGCCCTTTACAAAACGTCCGTAGTATCCGCAAGTCCCAAAAGCTCCTCACTTCAATAATATTCCTTGAAGTTTCCAATCGAGTATGGCCGAAATTTTGTTCGGATCCACCCTGACACCTGATGCGGACACCACGTGCCCCAAAAAGCTAACCTCTCTCAACCAAAATTCACATTTACTGAATTTTGCGTATAACTGCTTGTCTCGTAAAATTTGTAATACTAATCTCAAATGCTCGGCATGTTCAGCTTCACCTTGTGAATAAACTAAAATATCATCAATAAACACAACCACAAACCGATCCAAGTATGGTCTGAATACTCGATTCATTAAATCCATAAATACCGCAGGGGCATTAGTGAGCCCAAACGGCATCACTAAGAATTTGTAGTGACCGTACCTCGTTCTAAAAGCAGTTTTGGGTATGTCCGAGTCTCGGACCCTCAACTGATAATAACCAGATCTCAAATCTATCTTTGAAAACACTGAGGCTCCCTTCAATTGATCAAACAAATCATCAATACGTGGCAACGGATATTTATTCTTTATTGTCACTTTATTCAACTGACGATAGTCGATGCACAATCTCATGGTTCCATCCTTCTTTTTCACAAACAAGATCTGAGCGCCCCATGGTGAAAAACTTCGGTCGAGCGAAACCTCTATCCGTCAATTCTTGCAATTGAACTTTCAATTCCTTTAATTCGTTAATGCCATACGATACGGGCTATTGAGATTGGCGTGGTACCGGTACAATTTCGATGCAATTCCACCTCTCGAACCAAGTGGCAACCCGGTAACTCTTCGAAAAACATCTGAATACTCACAGACCATCGGGTATCGATTCAAGTTTCCTTTCCATCTCTTTGATATCAAATACATACGCAAGGTATGCTTCACACCCTTTTTCACATATCTCTCGAGCGGTCATTGAAGATATTATTGCGGCACCCCTTTAAATCAAGAGACTCAACTTGACTACTTCATTATTTGTACCCTCAAATCAATGGTTTTCCTTTTACAGTTCACCAACGCATCATGTACGGTCAACCAATCCATACCGAATAACATCAAATTCGTCAAGCGGTAAAAGCATCAAATCACCGGAAAATAAGATTCTCGGATTATTAGAGGCATCTCTTACACTTTATCAACAAGTGCGTATTGACCTAAAGGGTTTGACACTCGAATTACGAACTCATGAGACTCGACAGATAGAGTCTTCTTGGATGCTAAGGTTTCACATACGTATGAATGAGTAGAGCCAGGTCAATCAATGCAATCACACTAGTATCAAAGAGAGTGAAAGTACCAAGATAACATCGGGGAGGATGCCTCCTCTCGTGCGCGAATGGCATATGCTCTAGCGTAATACGGGTCTCGGTTCAACAAACGTATCGAGGCCCTCTCGACTACCACCCCTACCTCCCGAAATTCTCGGTGGTCTACCTCTAGTCATCATTCCACTAGGTCTTGCACCTTGCATCCTATTCTTCTCATCAAGCTCGTGCAATCTCTAATGAAGTGGTCCTTCGAACCGCATCCATAACAGGCCCTGTTAGTAGACTTACCCCAACATTCACCTATGTGTCGTCTTCTACATTGGGGGCATTCAGGTTTCTCTTGGCGATTATTGCCCACACTAGCTACCGAAGTAGCTCGAGAGTCCGTCGATGGTCGTGCTCTAATGGAAATTCCCGCAGTCGTCCTCGATTTATTAGTGTCCTCCCTGAACTTCTTTACAGCCGAGAATGGAGCTTTACCCATCGATCTTTTACGATAGTCTCTAGCTTCAAATTCAGCCTTCTTCTTCTCCTTTCCAAGTTCTTCCGCCTTGCAGGCTCGTTCAACTAGTGTTACGAATTCTTTTATCTCCAAAATACCCACTAGTAGCTTTAAATCTTTATTCAATCCTTCTTCAAATCTCTTGCACATAGCAACCTCATCAGCCACACACTCCGGGTATACTGATCGAGTCTTACGAACTCATGTTCAGATTTAGAATCTTGTCATACTGGCCTTGCTTGAGTTCCAAGAATTCCTTACGCTTTTGATCGATGAACCGTTGACTAATGTATTTCTTTCGAAATTCCGCTTGGAAGAAATCCCAAGTAACTCGTTCGTTTGGGACTATGGAAATCAAGGTCCTCCACCAATAGTAGGCTGAGTCTCGCAACAAGGATATAGCACACTTTAGTCATTCATCGGGTGTGCATGACAGTTCATCGAACACCCGAATGGTGTTATCAAGCCAAAACTCAGCCCTTTCGGCATCATCAGTTACTATGGCCTTGAACTCCTCGGCTCCGCGCTTCCTAATCAAGTCTACAGGTGGTTTACTCAGCCTCACAGGATCAGTAACTGATGGCATTATGGGCTCTTGGGGTGGATTATTCAAATTCGGGAATGGTTGGGCAGCCGGAATGGTTCGGGCATATTGCGCGACCCACTCATTCATCATGGTGAAGAAGGCTTGTTTTGCCCCCTCATCCTGATTATTTGCAGATGACTGAGGTTCAACAGGCGGTGTCCCTTGTGCAGGAGCAGCCGCTACACTTTCAACGTCATCCGTTAAGGGTCTCTCTACCCCGGGTTCCATTTGCTAATCAAAACAAAAATTTTAACCGTCAGAAGTCATCACATTATTAAGCACTAACATTAAGGCATGTATAGCTAGACTCATACGTGCTATGGTAGTCCTAGAACCGACTAAACCATAGCTCTGATACCAATAAAAGTGTAACACCCCAAACTCATGGCCGTTACCGGAAATCGAACACGAGGTGTTACCGGCTTACTACATTTATTTCCCCCTATTTTTTTTGTTCTAGGCAAGCTGGCTACTGTATCGTGGTCGCTTTAAAAATCATATTTTGAGTTATGAAACTCGAAATCCAATTCCGTAAATTTTCCCTGAAACTAGACTCATATATCTATATGGGGGAATTTTTGTATAATTTTTTTGTTGGGCCAATTAGTACAGTTTATTTGTTAAAATCTCCCCTGTTTCAAGGTTCGACTACACTGACCTCTATACCTTATGATTTAAATATCTTCCTGTACAGGGCTTCAATGCCTATGCCGTTTGTCTCTAATGAAACTAGACTCGATAATGAATTTGTACATATAAGGCACAACCTCTAATTATCTCAATAAAATTTACGGTGAATTTTCTAAGTCAAAACAGGGGATCCAGAAATAGCTCTGGCCCTATTTCACAAGAATTTAATTAACTCCTAACATACAGCTTATATGGTCGTTTCGTTTCTTCCATATGAAAAAAGACTTATCAAGCTTCGATTTCATAATTTATTCATTATTTAATTCCATTTCTACTATTTTTACTGATTTTTCAATCTCACATCACTGCTGCTGTCAGCATCTGTTACTAAAACAAACTATGCCTATTTCATGATTTTTCCTTGATCTAACTAATAATTCATCATACATGTCACAATTTATGACCATGACTAGCCATGCCAAAGGCTAATCATCACTGAGCATCTCCCCACTACACTATTACCAAATCATGAATTTAACACCGAAAATAATCAGCCATGACATATGGCATAATAATCGAGTAGGCCTCTACCAATACTCAACCAAAACCGAATTACCAAGACTTGTGTCCAAACATCATAGAACCAATTCCAACCGAACATTTATGCCATTTTTGCATTGCTAAAAGTTTACATACCAAATTTCAACAAAACATAATAGCCTATACATGCCGAAATGTTCTCCTAGACCAACTAAGAAGAAAATACCAAAAGTTGCTAGCCGGTGTGATGACTTCGATGACGGTCCCGAATACGCAAAAAGTCGAGTCCAAGAAACCTAAAATAGGTGACAAGCAAACACCGAATGAGTATATAACTCAGTAAGTCATAAGCATTATACTACCATCCATTAATAAAATTTTCACAAGAGGAAACAACGAAATGAGGCTAAGTACTCCATCCATACCGAACTATGCCATAGTTTCTTAGACCTTACGATTCAATCTCATTCCAAGTCCTACATTGACATTTCATACGCTATTCAATAGAATAATTGAGGCATTTCCATACATCATTTTATTTTCATTACAATCATACAACTAAACGAACTTTCACCTATTCCACGATGAACCTTATGTACGTGACTTCAATTATAATCATCACATAGGTTCAAAACTTACCACACTCAACTTCAAATATAAACATAGCACCTATTAGCCATGAACTCAAGGTACTTACCCTTTCCGCTGTCCGAAATCGACTCGGTAAGGTCGCACCCTTAATATAAATAATTGATAGAAAATATATATATAGTGGGTTCGCACACATAGTGCTTAATAATCAACCACGCACACTTAGTGCCATGTACTTTAAATTCGCACACTTAGTGCCATGCATTTCAAGCCCGCACACTTAGTGCCAATCTCACAACCGTGAACACTTATTGCCCGCATACCTAGTGCCGAAAACCAGCCACTCTATACGCTTCACTTCCTTTTTACATTCGACAATTTCATCTCTACATACATATACATTTGTATACATTTCATCTCATTAAACACAATTACATAGGTATTACGATCATTTAAATCAATACCAACTATATGCTTAATGACTTACCTTGTGTTGGGTAAAATAATTCTAAGTCGGCTACTCGATGACCTTCGATTTCCCCTTGTTGGACGCCTCTCCTTTAGGATCTTGAGCTTAAACAAATAAATTAACTCATTCAACCGCTTTGCTACATATATTGGTGTTCACATTTTAATGATTTTATGACATACGGAACGGCATGGTAAAATTTTTATCTTTCTACCTTATGTTCTTAGCTATTCGGCTAATAACCTTATGCAATTACCATGCTTTCAATAATCCAATCACACATGCATATGTATACTTGGACATTCGGCAATCACCTTTGCTAGTTTTTCCCATTTTTTTGTCGGTTATATATACATAGTCCTAAGGTAATATCACGAATGGGCTTACATATATATATATATATATATATATATATGTATATATAGCCGAATATGCAAAGCTTAAACTCAACATCACGTAAGCTCCTAAGTGATGGCCGAATATGTATATCTATTTATATATATATATATATATATATATCAACTATACTATTACTTTTAATTCATCTAATCACAAAATTTCATCTCATGAACACTTGATCATTTCTCACAAAAATGAAACAACAACTAAAATGAACATCCCATTTTTACCCCATATGGCCGATTGCTTCATTTGTTACCCAACTAACAATTCAACAATTTCAACCTCATTACAACCTCTACCTATCCAATATAACATGAACACAATCCTCCACCCCTAAATTAGATTCGCAATCACTTAACCCATTTTAACCTCAACTTTCAAGTTAAAAGCAATTAACCACTCACCATATCCTACATTACTATCCATTTTAATGACATTAACACATCTACTAAGAGTTTCAAGCTTCTTGGCAATTTCAACCTCAAAATCCTAAGTCTAATCTATAGGATGAGTAGAATTTGAACTAACCATCTCAAACATGCATAGATTTTCAAGAATCATTCAATACATACCTCATTCTAGCCATCTTCCAAGCCAAAATCAAATAACCAAATCTCCTTCCTTCTCCTCACTCACGGCAATAGCCAAAGAAAAAAAGATGAACACTCCTCTTCCCTCCTTATTTTATTCATCTTTTCCTTTTAATTCCTTTCTTTAATTTATTTTAATTTACTTACCAATATTAAATAATAAACAACATAAACTTGGAGGAATGGAACCATGCTTGGCCGGCCACTTAATATGAATTGGGCACTTTGACATGCAAACCCAAACTTTCCTATTTTACTACTATTTGGTCCTTACTTATTTACCTATCATAATTTTCTAAGTCTCTCAACTAGATCCTTTCAAGCAAAATTCACATTCCTAAGATAAAATTAAAACATCAAATTTTTATACAAGTATTATCACACATATAAGATGTGCAATTAAAATTTTAACTAAATTTTATGACTCGGTTTTGTGGTCCCGAAACCACATTCCGACTAGGGTCAAATTAGGGCTGTCACATTCATACCATCTTCAAATCTCTTGCACATAATCGGACCAAAACCTCTTGCACAAATAATAAACATAATATCTGGATCTACAAAAGTAAATAAATTTTGAGTAAACTATATTCTTAGTCACTAAACTATGAGTAAATTTTTATTTTGATCACTTAACTACAAAAAGTTACAATAAATTTTTATTTTGAACACTTAACTACAAAAAGTTACAATTCGATCATAAACCAACGGCAAAGCCAAGTAGAGGCCCAGGACAGCCATGGCTCCCCAAAGTTTAATTTTTTTTTTCAATTTAGTCCTTTGTAAATATATTGTGGCTCTTCCAAAAATATAAGTATGCCCCCAATGTTTAAGGTTTTTGCAATTTTTCTCTTTGTATATATATTATAGCCCTCCTAAAAATATAAATAGACCCTCCAATATTTTTGTAGTATTAAAAATAATATTAAAATTTATTCTTGATAAAAGAAAAGAAAAATCTTCTTGAAGAAGCTAAATTACTCTTGATGACTTTTGAATTATAATTTTGTTAATTAATAATTTACTTAAAATAATATTTTGCAAGTAATATAATAATATATATAAAGAAAAGAAAAGATGAGCAAACTTTTATCATCTTTCTTCTTCATATTGGTGCCTAGCAAGAAAAATATTTTTCCTCCAAATTTTAAGTATAAGGTATGTTTTTCTTCAAATTTTTCATAATTTTGAATCTTTGAAACTTGTTTTACATATATGTATCAATAGTTTTATTTTATCAAGTGTATTAAAAGTTCCCATTAAATGATATTGATAGAAGCTTATAAAATTAAGTGAAATGAGTATGTTTTTGGATGAAAAATGATTAAGAGACAGTTTTTAACTTGTTAAAAGTGTAAAAACGAAACAAAGATAGCTAGATAATGTTATAGTATGTTTTACCCAAAGTGAAGGGGAGGAAGAAAACTTTGGTCAATTTGTTTAAAATTATGTCAAATGATAGCTTGTGAAGTAATGAGTATTCTGGTGAAAACGAAACAAAAATGGTTAACCGAGTCGAAAGTTATGTGAATTTTGGATTAGGAAACTTAAGTTGTCAACTTGATAAACTATGTATTTTCATGCTTGTCATTAGTAGTTGATTTACTATATTTAGCTCTATTAATTTTATTTTTATGAATTTTGAGTGATTTAATTAGTATTTAAAAGATTATATTTCAAATTGAAAACTATGATTTCAATTATAAAATAGTAAATTCTTTATTTTAAGTTGAATTTAAATATTATGGTTTCGAATGGTTGAACAAGTACAAGCATGGGTATGTTTGATTAAAATAAAAATTTTATATTATGCGATTTATGATTTGAATATGAAATGAGAATATATGAAAATGGAAATGAATATGAAATCGATTGTTATGTTAGAATACTACTTCTTTTTGAAGTGATTGTTTATATGTTTAAATCGATTGTTACGTAGCACGTCTAATTTTAGCTTGGCCCCCCAAGATTAACATTCTGGCTCCGTCACTATCATAAATTATTCGAAAGTTTAAATCATTGAACTATATAAAAGTTTTTATTTAAATCATTAACTTGTTAATTTTTTCTTTTAAAAAAAAGAGTTTGTCCATCGAGCTCCAAGCAACGATTTGACAACCGATACAATGGACCAGTACCCATCGACGAGTAGAAGAACATACCTTAGATTCAAGTTGGTCTGGCAGTCAGAATCTGAGATCAAAGAAAAAATATGTTTGAATTTTGGTTTGTAAATTTGTGACTTTCAAAGTTGTTTCATAAAAAAAATTGACTTGTAAAAGAAAATGAGAGAAAGAGCTTTTAATTGGTGTAGGCGGTGCAAACAAAGAGAGCCATATAACATTAAATTTGATAGCCTAACAACTTAAATGAAAACTTTTGAATAGTTCAATAACTAAATTATAATATTTTAATTAAGTGACCACAATGAAAACTTAATCATAATTTAGTGATTAATAATATAATTTACCTAAAAATATTTTAGCCTCATACAAAAAATAAATTGAACATCTATAAAATATACAAATCTACCCCATTCATTACAGTTCCATAAATTCTTTTACACTATGTCAATTCCATGCATGCTTTTATTTTATTTTATTTTGATAAATTATATAAATGGTGACCAGACTATTATAAATTTTTCTCTTAGATCATTCAACTTTTAAAAGATACAAAATAATCATTAAACTTATCGTTTTATCATTTTAGTCTAAAATTATTAAAATACTAATAAATTGTTGAGTTGGCAGTTAATTTAATAACATGTATTTTTTAAACCTTTAATTTTTTCACATAATTTCTATTTCATTTTATAATTAATTAAAAAATTTTAAACCTAAACTTGAAACTACACCGTTTAGCTTCATCTTCTCCTATTATTGAAACTTTCAGATTCTGGCCACGCTCCTGCAAGCATGGTTTCCAAATTTATCAGCCTTTATGTTCAGCCTTGTAACAGTGCAGAGATTTATTGATTACCTGAATCTATTACACCGATAATTGTTAGACGTTTATATTGTACCAAAAATTCGTAGCCATAGGGATGGATTGGATGTGGGGTGGTAGCACCTAGGGTTTTCAACTTCACAAATTTTAATTTTTAATAAAATATCTTTATTATTTAATAAAATATCTTTATTTCATGATAATTATATAATATTGAAATAGTGTATTTGTACAATATTTAAAAGATGGAGATATTGAATATTTACACTTTTCTTCTTCGATCTTATTTTGTTAATTAACGGATAAACTTTTTCTCCTTAGAATTTTATTTAAATTATAACTCAATTTTAAATCAATCTTTTTATCGTACTTAAATTATGAATCTAATTATTAAATTATAATTTGAGCTTAATTTATTTGAACATTTTAAATTCTTAAATTGTAAATTTAACTATTAAACTTGAATTATATGTTAAGCTTTACGTCAACATTGTTTCTCTAATAGAAATAGAAAAGTCAACAACAGTTCAAGTTTATTATGAAAATTAATACACAATGATTTTCTTTTCATGTAATAGTAGAAGTCGTTGTATTGTGAAAATTAGTTTTAAATTTTGGCATCGCATCGTTGACTAAAAATCAAAATCAATCGTAAAATAAATATTTATAATTAAAAGAAAGTATCAACTTAACATTGAATTAATACATTAAACTATTAAAACAATATAAAATTTGGAACAAAATGAAATGAAATTATAATATTAAAGTAAAAAATAACAAAAATTAGATAAAACAACATGCAACAATATAATAATTTAGGATAAATACGAAACATATTTACACTAAACTAATAAACATTTTAATAAATAATGATTAAAAAGAAATAAAAGTTGAAATCTAACTTTCTTTTTAAAACAAACCCACAAAAAAAATTTCACCTACACCAAACAAATAACAGATAAAGTTTTCAATTTCATGTATAATAGATAGAAGAGTACTTGATCCGTAAAGTATAAGGAACTTACAAATCTCTAGGTTTGAGATTGGACTTCAGTACTACATTCCATCCTTAGACTAATGGTTAATCTGAGAGGGTGATACAGATACTGGAGGATATGCTTCGAAGTTGTATTATTGATTTCCTTGGTAGTTGGGAGGACTATCTGTAGCTAGCTGAGTTCGCCTACAATAATAGTTTCCAGTCTAGCATCGATATGACACATTACGAGGCTTTGTATGGTCGTAAGTGTCGTACTCTGCTATGTTGGACTGAGTTGGGTGAGCGTCGGGTTTTGGGTCCTGAGTTGGTTTCTAAAATCGAAGATAAGGTTAGACTGATTCGGGATCGTTTGAAGGCAGTTTTTGATAGACAGAAATCTTATATAGATCTGAAGAGGTGGGATATCGAGTACTCTGTGGGGGACTTTGTGTTTCTTAATGTTTCTCCATGGAAAAAAGTTTTGAGATTCGGTCGTAAGGGCAAGTTGAGCCCTAGGTTTATTGGGTCGTATCGGATTCTGAAGCGTGTGGGACCGATCGCTTATCAGTTGGAGTTACCTCCGGAGTTAGACCGTATCCATGATGTCTTTCATGTTTCGATGTTGAGGTGGTATCGATCGGATCCATCTCATGTTGTCTCTGTTAAGGAAATAGAGGTTAGGTCAGACTTGACTTTTGAAGAGGAGCCGGTTCAGATTTTGGATCGAGTTGTTAAGGTTCTAAGGAGGAAATCCATTCCTTTAGTGAAGGTTTTATGGCAGAATCATGGTACTAAGGAGGCCACGTAGGAATCTGAGGACTCGATACGTCAGCAGTATCATTATCTGTTCTGATCAGGTAAATTTCGAGGTCGAAATTTCTTTTAGGGGGTAGAGTTGTAACGCCATGACTTTCTTATTTCTGTTTTTGTGGGTATTTGATACAAATGTGTATCTGCTTCAGTGGTTAAGTGTTCTGGGTGTGTGTGAGAGGTCTTGGGCTCAAGCCTAATCTTTGGCAAATTTTATTATTTTTGGAATCAAGATTTACACTTATTCAGTGAGCTCATATTAATTACCTATAAATTCATATCAGAATGAGCATGATGGTTCGAGTGGTAAAGGGGTTGGTGTAATTGGAGGTCCTATGTTCGAATACTCGCGTAAGCGTGGGTAATATTTTTGCTCGGTTCTGTGGTAGAGTTTTGGTGGAAATTAAATTCTGAGGTGGTTGGGATTGAGGTGTTAGTGGGAAGTTGAGGAATATCTAATTTGTTTAATTTAATTTTATTTTATTTTTCCCAAAATTCTCTCTGCGTTTCTGACGTTCCTTCTTCCCCTTTTCTCTTTCTTGTTTTTCCTTCTTCTTCTTTGACTCTTCGTGGTCCTCTGTTTCCTATTAGATTTTCTCGGTTAATCATCGCTATTGTGTTCTTGATCCCTGCTTCGACTTGTAAGTGAACTTGTTCAGCCTTTTATTTTTGGTTGGGGTCTAGTAATGTTAGTCTTTGACGGCTAAGTGATGAATTCCATGTTAGGAGAAGGTAGGGGAGTGGGTAATCGCACTCTAATGGCTTGATTTGAGATTATGGACGTTTTGTAAGCGGTAAGTCGGTTTTGTATATTTGGGTAAAACGTAATAAACGTGTGGTTTGGTTGCTAACAGGTGTGAGATACTCTGTTTTTAGGTTTTTAAAGGCTCAAGAGTGGTTTCGCATCAAAACGACACCAGGTTTGTTCCCCAAACGCGAAAAATTGAGTTTTGAATAAAGTTGAAAAACTGCACTGACGACGCCACACAGGTGAGGTTGTGTGCTAGACACGGCCGTGTGGTTAACGAAGGCATGGCCGTGCATTGCACACGGTCGTGTGGTGGCTTGAGTATGGCCGTGTGGGCCATATGGTCTAGGCCAGGATGGGCATGTGGCCCCATACAGGCATGTCACACGAGTGCGTAGATTTTGAGCCAGGACGTGTGGGTCACACGGGCAAGGCCAAATCTGGACGTGTGGGCCCATAATTCTAAAATTTTCCCTAGGATCAATAAGGGCTACTTAAACCCTATTTTGAATGCTATGATATTTTAATAGACTAATCTGGGTAGGATACTGATGTATGCCTGACTGTACTGCTATATGTATGTCTATAATTTGTATAAAAGCATGTTGAGCATGTTCAATCTAATAAATCTATAACTGATTTTCTATATCTAATTTGGGGTGGGATTTGAATATAAGGAGGAAGTATTCTGTTTGGCATTAATCACCTATATTTTGGCAGCTTGGCTGTTTATATTCTGATATGTGCCTTAATGGTATAATGTGGTGTGTAGGGATGGGTGGGTGTTTTTACCCCACATGATGTGATGGGATGGTCGGAGTTGGTGTGTAGAGGATGAGGGTAGGATTTTACATGTTTGAATCTGAATCTGTTATCTGAGACTATGGTCTGAATCTAAATTTGTATCTGACTGTGTACATGACTCAGTATTTTTACATGCTTATTTCTATTGGGTTACATAATGAGTTTATGAAAACTTGCATCTGTTGTCTATTCTATACAGGTAATCCACAGACTTAGGCGAATTGGTGTGGCAGAGACTCAACAATGACCACTTGTTCGTAAACTACTTAAAGTTGTTAATTCATGGTTTTATTTATGGTTTTGGTTTTATTCTAAGAGTTTGTAATTTTTGGTACTTTCTGGATTTTATGATTTTTAAACTGTTGATTATTGGTTTGTTGATATTTGCATGCTTGATTAAATTATCTTATGAAATCGATGGTTTTTACGGAAAATGATGTTTTCCTAAAAATATGAATCAAATTTCTAAAATGTGTCAGTTTTGTTGGACTTCTGCTGAAAAACAAGTTTTGGCAATTAATTAACGTTTTCGATTATGGTTATAAAATATTTTGAGATTATAGACTAAGATGATTCAATGTAATAGCTTCATTTTCAAAACCCATTCCTTGTGACATCTCTAGATTTGACTATAGCATATAGGTTGGGTTTAGGGTGTTACATTTAGCAATATCAGAGCCAGGTTACAAGACTCGGCTGTGAATTTTTATCTTCAAAAATTTTTTCAAAAAGAATTGGTTCTTAAATAATTTGAACAATTGAGAAAGTATGTGGTACAACAAGTCTCCAACGCCAATCCTATAAGTATTCCTGAAACTTAGTTGGGACAGCTTTGAAACACTGTAGTTAGTATCTTCTGAAACTATACTAAGTTAGCTTGAGACTGAAACCTCTGAAAACAATTATGAACTTCTGATAATTTATGCATAAAACATCTGCTAATAAATACTGAAACTGATGCATAAAATTTTTAATGTAGAGAAAACTCGAAATATACAATGAGTGCTAGTGGAACTCGTGAATGTGGTACTCGAGGTCGTGGTAGAGGCCGTAGAGGGCTCGAGCTAAGTCTTCCTCTTTGGGCAATATGCCGAATCTAGATACGAGTGAGACACCAGTTTCGCCTGCTACTGAGACTGGGTCTTAGAGTCATTCGACTGGGGACGGCGCACTATCTCAAGCCTTGTTGAGGATCTTAGAGAGGGTCGTTGGACCCCATTCTGGAGCTGGGTGCCGAGGGTCAAGAATTGAACGACTCTAATCTAATGGTGCTGAGTGTCATTGGAGTCGCCCCTAATGTTGCCGAGTATTGGCTGGAGGCCACCGAGAGGATCATGAATGATCTAGACTGTACTCTTGAGCAGAAACTGAAGGGTACAGTGTCTTTACTTCGCGATGAGGATTGCCAGTGGTGGTTGACGGTTGAGGAGGGTACTCAACCTAATCGTCTGAATTGGGATTTCTTTAAGACCACCTTTCAGAGTAAGTACGTGGGGGTGAGCTATATGGATGCACGTAGGCATGAGTTCATGAATCTCACGCAGGGCGATAGGTCTGTGGTCGAGTATGAGGCTGAGTTTCTAAGGCTTAGCTGCTACATTTGAGGTACGGTGGCGTCTGAGTATGAGAGGTGAGCTCACTTTGAGGATGGTTTGAGGGATAATTTGAGGGTTTTGATTGCTCCACAGAGGGAGCGAGAGTTCTCGGTTCTGGTTGAAAAGGTGAAGATCGCCGAGGATGTTAAGCGCGTGGAGCGCCAGAATAGGGACTGAGAGAAAGGCAAGAATAAAAGGGATTCTGAGCCTTCTACTTTTGTTCAGAGGCATAAGAAAAAGGTCAGACCCGAAGGGCCGATTAGAGTGGTAGCCCCTGTTGCTCTTATCGGGATTCAGCTATGTGAGATTGTGGTAGGCACCACCCGGGTGAGTGTTGGAGGAGGATTGGGGCTTGTTTAAGGTGTGGGTTTGTGGAGCATCAGATTCGAGAGTGTCTACAGAAGGCTGATCGAATGCAAGCTTCGAGACCAGGTCTTGTGCAGCCTTAGAGGGTAGTTCAGTAGCCACCTAGGGGCCATGGTTAGGTTAGGGGTGATAATGGTATGGGTCGTGAGCAAAGGGCACTAGAAAGAGGTGCTGGTCAGAGGATAGAGATGCTCCTACTATCATCACTGGTACTTTCTTTATATTTGATGTGCTTTATACTGCTTTGATAGACATAGGTTCCACTCATTTCTATGTGACAAGCACTGTATCTGAAAATCTGATGATTTCTGTGCAGAGTAATTCTAGTGAGATTATTGTACTAAGTCCGTTGGGGCAGTCTATTCAGGTTAGTGAACTCTATAGGGATGTTCTGTTAGTGGTACAAGGGGCTATCTTCCTAGCAAATTTGATAGAGCTTTTGTTTGGGAAGTTTGATTTAATTTTGAGTATGGACTGGTTGGTTAAGCACCGAGTTAGTTTGGACAGCGCATCTGAGAAAGTCATTCTGAGAACTAAGGATGATATGAAGGTGGTTGTGATTGGTGAGTGTCGAGATTATTTGTCCAATGTGTCTGTATTCTTGTGGCTGAAAAACTGGATCGGAAAGGGTGTCAAGCGTACTTGGCTTAAGTCAGTGTTTCGAATTTTGGGGACTTTTCTATCGGAGATATTAAAATGGTGAGAGATTTTCTAGATGTATTTCTTGATGAGTTATCGGGTTTACCTTTGAAATCGAGAGGTTGAGTTTGGAATTGAGTTCCTTCCGGGTATAGCTCTGGTGTCTATTGCTCCATACCATATGGTACCGAAGGAGCTTACTGAGCTTAAAGCTCAACTTCAAGAACTTCTGGATCATGGTTTCATCCATCCCAATGTGTCTCCGTGGGGGGCACCAATTCTGTTTGTTAAAAAGAATGATAAGACCATGAGAATATGCATCGATTATCGGTGGTTGAATAAGTTAACTATGCAGAATAAGTATCCACTTCTGATGATCGATGACTTGTTTGATCAGTTCCGAGGGGCGTCAATGTTCTTTAAAATAGATCTTTGTTCTGGGTATCATCAGTTGAGGGTTAAAGATGCTGATATTCATAAGACTGTACTTAGGACTCGTTATGGACATTACGAGTTCCTAATGATGCCTTTTGGTCTGACGAATACTCTAGCGACATTCATGGATTTGATGAATCGAGTCTTTTAGCCTTATATGGATTTTTCATCGTGGTCTTTATCGACAATATTCTGGTATACTCTAAGCCTAAGGATGAACATGATGAGCATCTTAGAGTAGTGCTTCAGATTCTACGTGAGAAACAACTTTACGCTAAGTTTGAGCAAGTGTGAGTTTTGATTACGTGAGGTGACTTTTCTGGGGCATGTGGTTTCTGCTGAGAGGATCCGTGTTGATCCGAGGAAGATTGAGGCTGTACTTGGTTGGAAACAGCCTAAAGACGTATCTGAGATCTGTAGTTTTCTGGGTTTGGCGAGATATTATTGGTGGTTTATCGAAGGGTTTTCTCTTATTGCAGCTTCTTTGACTAAGCTTCTACATAAAGGTGTTCCATTTGTCTGGACTGATGCACAGCAATCGAGCTTCCTGAAGCTCAAGTCTATTCTGACTCAGGCTCCTATTCTGATACAGCCTGAATCCGGTAAGAATTCTGATACAGTCTGAATCCGATAAGAAGTTTGTGGTGTACAGTGATGCATTGCACATCAGATTGGGATGTGTATTGATGCAAGAAGGAAAAGTTGTAGCTTATGCAACCCGTCAGCTTAAGACCCATGAAGAGAATTATCCGACGCATAATCTTAAGTTGGCTATTGTGGTCTTTGTATTGAAAATCTAGAGGCATTATCTGTATGGTGAGAGGTGTATCATTTACACTAATCACAAGAGTCTCAAGTACCTCATTACTCAGAAGGAGTTGAATCTTAGACAGTGGCGATGGATTAAACTGCTCAAAGATTATGACTGCACGATAGAGTATCATCTTGGTAATGTGGTGGCCAATACTCTAATTCGTAAAGCGATGACTAATTTGATAGCGATGTTCACTCGACTTAGTTTATTTGATGATAGGAATATGTTAGCTAAGTTACAAGTTAAGCCAACTTGGATTGATCAGATTCGAGTTAAGCAATTGGGGGATGAGTCTCTAGGTTTGTGGTTCCGTCAGGTTGAGAGTGGCAGTACTTCGGATTTTTGGCTGAATAGTGATGGAGTTCTTTGTTTTCAAGGTCAGATCTGTATGTTGAATGATGCGGATTTGATGCAGTAATACTGAAGGAGGCGCATAATAGTCCTTATGCTATGTATCCCGGTGGTAATAAGATGTATTATGATCTTAATGAATTGTACTAGTGGCTAGGTTTATAGTGTGAGGTCATAGATTTTGTTGCTCGATGTCTAATGTGTTAGCAGGTTAAGGCTAAGCACCAGTTGCCTTTGGGTTTGTTACATCCAGTTAAGATCCCTTTATAGAAATAGGAATGAGGACGATGGACTTCGTTAGTGGGTTGCCCTTGACACCCACTAAGAAAGATTCTATTTGGGTCATCGTGGATCCATTGACTAAGTCTGCTCACTTTATTCCAGTTTAGAAGGACTATTCTCTGCAGAAGTTAGCGAAGCTCTACATTTTTGAGATTGTAAGACTGCATAAGGTTCCTATTTTGATTATTTCTGATTGTGATCCTTGTTTCACTATTTGGTTCTGGAAAAAATTACACGAGACTCTGGGTTCGAGATTTGATTTCAGTATTGCATTCCATCCTTAGACAGATGGTCAATCTGAGAGGGTGATATAAATATTGGAGGATATGCTTCGAAGTTGAGTTATTGATTTCCGATGTAGTTAGGAGGACTATTTGCCGCTAGCTGAGTATGTCTACAATAACAGTTTCCAGTCTAGCATCCAGATGGCACCTTAATAGGCTTTGTATGGTCGTAAGTGTCGTACTCCACTATGTTGGACTAAGTTGAGTGAGCGTCGGGTTTTGGGTCCTGAGTTGGTTTCTAAGATCGAAGATAAGGTTAAACTAATTTGGGATCGTCTAAAGGCGACTTTTGATAGATAAAAATCTTATGTAAATCTGAAGAGGCGGGATATCAAGTACTTTATGGGGAACTTTGTGTTTCTTAAGGTTTTTCTATGGAAGAAAGTTTTGAGATTCGGTCGTAAGTGCAAGTTGAGACCTAGGGTTATAGAGCCGTATCGAATTTTGAAACGTATGGGACTGGTCGTGTATCAGTTGGAGTTACCTCCAGAGTTAGATCGTATCCATGATATCTTTCATGTTTTGATGTTGAGGTGGTATCGGTGGGATACATCTTATGTTGTCTCTGTTAAGGAAATCGAGGTTAGGCCAGACTTGACTTTTGAAGAGGAGCCAGTTCAGATTCTAGATCGAGATGTTAAGGTTCTGAGGAGGAAATCCATTCCTTTAGTGAAGGTTCTGTGGAAGAATCATGGTACTGAGGAGGTTACGTGGGAATCTAAGGGCTCGATATGTCAGCAGTATCCTTATCTATTTTGATCAGGTAAATTTCGAGGTCAAAATTTCTTTTAGCAGGTAGAGTTGTAACGCCATGACTTTCTTATTTCTGTTTTGTGGGTATTTGACACAAATGTGTATCTGCTTCAATGGTTAATTATTCTGGGTGTGTGTGAGAGGTCTGGGGTTCATGCCTAATCTTTTCCAAATTTTGTTATTTTTGGAATCAAGCTTTACCCTTATTCAGTTAGCTTATATTAGTTACTTGTAAATTCATATCAGAATGAGCCTGCTGGTTTGAGTGGTAAAGGGGTTTGAGTGATTGGAGGTCCTGTATTCGAATCCTTGCGCAAGCGTAGGTAATATTTTTGCTCGGTTTTGTGGTAGAGTTTTGGTGGAAATTAAATTCTGAGGTGGTTGAGATTGAGGTGTTAGTGGGAAGTTGAGGAATATCTAATTTTTTAAATTTTATTTAATTATACTTTTCCCAAAATCTCTCTGTGTTTCTGACGTTCCTTCTTCCCCCTTTTTTTCCCCTTATTTTTCCTTCTTCTTCTGCTTCGATTCTTCGTGGTCCTCTGTTTCCTATTGGATTTTCTCAGTTTATCATCGTTATTGCGTTTTTGATCCTTGCTTCGACTGGTAAGTGATCTTGTTCAACCTTTTAGTTTTGGTTGGGGTCTAGTAATGTTAGTCTTTGACAACTAAGTGATGAATTCCATGATTAGGAGAAGGTGGTGGAGCGAGTAATCGCACTCCAATGGCTTGATTCGAGATTGTAGACGTTTTGTAAGCGGTAAGTCAATTTTACATATTTGGGTATGTAGCGACGTAAAATTTTAGCTTGGTCGCTAATTGTGGCGATTTAGTGAAAACTTGAAAACGGAATCTCAGTTTTATAAAAAGGAGGAGTCGCCACTGATCCTTTTCCCTAGGTGTGATCGGACACCTAATAAATCATCTTTTTTGAGAAGACATTTATTTTTGAAAAAATGAAGGCCAAATTTAGGTCTACGTGAAAATCAAAAAAAAAATAGGGTTCCGGTGTTGGTTACGCGCGAGGAAGGAATTAGCACCCTCGCGACGCCCAAAATTGGTATCTTGTAAAACACGTGTTATCTTGATTTTCAAAATACGAGTTCAATGTAACATTTAGTCGTAATCCGATTGAAATATAAGAATTTTAATTTTTTGATTCTTGAGAAGGTAGTATCGTTTTAACACGAGTCGATTGATGTTCACCCAACATAGCGAAGAAATCTATGACTTAATATTAAACCGGTACGTTGCCTTGATTATTGAAATTAATTAAGAAAACATGGATAAGATTTTCGAAATAATACAAAGCAAATTAATGTGAAATAAAAATAAATAAAAGAGCCAGAAATAAATTAAAGCAAATAACTAATATGACAATAATATAAAAAACAATAACAATGCATACGAGATTAAATGTAATAATAGTATCAAATACGAGAAAACAATGAATATACATACTAATAATGCTATTAAGAACTTGTACACCTATATATATATATATATATATATAGTAATAGTGTCGAAATGTACTATATATAGTATTTGAAATCTATACATAAAATAATAAAAATATATATAACTTGTATTATTAAAATATATATATAATATATACATATATATGTATAAAGTGAATATTGAAAAATGTTTGTACATAGCGTATATAGAAATATATATATACATGATATAATATGTAAAAATATAACATAGTATTCAAATATATGCATGATAAAAATGTAATATTAAAAAGTATATACACGTAGAAATGCATATGTAATATAACGTTTAAATATTTACATAATATATATATTGAGAATAATGATATATATAAAAAATCCTATTACATAAATATATACCTATATATATCAAATATATATATAATAATAAAACAGTACTAAGGTTAATGACAATAAATAAGGATAGAAATATATGTATGAAGTAGCGTAAAAATATATGGTTAATAAAAATAAAAATAGAAATAAAAATATACATGATAATACTACATAAATATATATATTTTAAAATGAATACATAATAATATTAGAATAAAATAACAAGTATAGTCATAACTAAAAGGATATATGAAAATAATACCATATAGAAAGTATATATATATATTCGATATAATAAAATAAACCAATATTAATAATAAATATAATAGGTAAAATAGATATAATAATATGTACATAATACAATAAAATGTATATACGTATGTGGTAAAATGTGAGAAAATATACACGACATATATAAAAATAAGGTGTTTAAAATACATGCATAATATAGTATTTAAGATGTACACATAAGATAGTACAAAACATAACTAACGTGGTATTAAAATATATACATATAACATAGTATTTAGGAACATATATAAGATGATATAAAATATATACATGGAAGATTATAAGAAAATATAACTAATAATATTGAAAATATATATACATAATATATATATATATATAGATATAACATAATATTAAAACACACATATATATATATATAATATGAAAAAATTTATATATAATATAATACATAAGTATATTAAATACGGTACACAAAAATTATATACTAAGATATATAATAAATACAATAAATATAAATAGTATATAAAGATTATAATTAATAATAATAAATAATGAGAAAATGAAAAAAGGTAAATTGAAAATAAAGCAGTAAACTAACAAAAGGTCTAAATCAAACATAAAACAAAATTTTGGTGCGAAATTAGAAATAAAATAGGACACAGGGCCGAATTGCAATGCGCGCATGACTTAGAGGGACCAAGAGCGCAATATTCCCAGTTATTAAAACGCTGCGCATTGAAAGGGATCAATATATAAAACAGATTAAATTTCAGGGCCGATCTGTAATTCGAAGATAACTTGATTGTGAAAGATAAAATTGCGAAAGGACCAATTGCATAAATATACCATTGAGTTAAAAACACGCGGATCCTGAAGCGGGTTTGGGTCGAATCGGGTCGGGCAGAGTAAAACGATGCCGTTTCACTGCTTAAATGCAGTGCCCAAAACAACGCCGTTCCAGACCCCTATAAAAGTTAAAAAATTTTGAAAAATTTTCATTTCTTCATGTTGAGGAGAAAAAACAAGAGAGAGGGGGCTCATTTTCTCTGGACTAAGTCCAGAATCCGGCCCGGAAGGCTATCGTCACCGTCGCATCTCCGCCGCCGCCGGCCACCGTACACGGTGGCTGAAAATCGCCAAAGGTAAGATTTTTTTATTTTTTTTAAATCTTCTTTTTATTACTATTATATATAATATATATACATGTATACGTATGAGTAGAAAAAAAGAACAAAAAGAAGAAGAAAAAGAACAAAATAATAGATGAAACCGATTCTAAAAGACAAAAGGGTACCTTCGATTTTTTGATTTTGATTCTCGCTTTTTGGGTATCTGCTTTTAATGTTGTTCTTGTATATTTCCTCCTTTAGATCACTGCTTGTACATATATTTTCAATTATTTTCGTATTTATTCCAGGATCCCCCTATTATATTCGGTTTTTGTTGGCTTTATAACCGAATGAAATACAACATTTTTTCTACTGTTTCATGTTGTCTGCTGCTTCTTTTTTGCTTTGCGTGTTTCCTTTTATTTTGCAGGTGATACGGGTGATAGGACGGGGTTAGGTGGTGGCAGCAGACAGAGGGATGGGCATGCTGGCCTAGGTACAGCGGCTGACAGTCGGGGCAAGTGGGGAGGCTGAGAATGAGGCTAGGGTTTCGGTGGTAAATGGGTTAGTTTAGATGGGCTTGGGTAGGTTTAGTTTGGGTTAGATATTGGGCTTTGTAATTTTAATGGGTTTAAAATGTTGTAAAAGGGCTTATGGGTTTAGGGATTGGGTTTAATTGGGCTCCGGGTATGGGTTTGAAAATGGGTTAAGGGGTTTGGATGTGAACGGGCCCGAGTCATTTAAAACGGCCCAAAATTAGCCTATAACAGCTGCCCCTCTTTGCTCATTGTCGTGTAACGGGAATAGAGCAAAGACACAAAGAAAGGCCAATTTTTTCCAGTCTTACCGAGTCTTGACTTCTTTGGTGCTCTTCTTGTTCAGGTAGTCTCTTTCTAACCCACCATATCTTGTAGCTTTGGTTCAATCCACTGCATCTTCTGATATATGCCTTGTAGCTTCAATCTATTCAAATGTAACTATGAGATTTGTGGCTTTGATCTGCTTCACTTGTAACTTCATAAAGATCAGGTCTACAACTTCGATCCGCTTTTCTATCGCTTCAGTGAGATGAGGTTTTGGTCTTCTCTTCTGTAACTTTAGAAAGGCGAGACTTGATATCCTTGATCAACTCCACTGCAACTTCAGGGAGACAAGACTTGCAGCTTTGACCTGCTCCACTGCGACTTCAGGGAATCAAATCTGGTGTCTTCCATCAGTTCCAATTTTTATTCTTTACTCAGCATGTGATCTTGAGCTCAACTCATTTCTCGCAACATGAATTGACTCTCGCAATATGAGTTGATTTTTTTGAAACTTAATTTGAAAAGTAGATTTTGAAAATACCTCGTCATGTGACCCGAGGCTCAACTCACCTCTTGCAATATGAGTTGATTTTTGAAAAATATAAATTGAAAAAAATAGAAATTGAAAATACCTTAGCGTGCCCTGAGGCTCAACTCACCTCTCGCAATATGAGTTGATTTTTGAAAAGCATAACTTGAAAAACGGAAATTGAAAATACCTCAGCGTGTCCTGAGGCTCAACTCACCCCTTGCAATATGAGTTGATTTTTTTGAAAAACAGAAATTGAAAAGCAGAAATTGAAAATACCTCATTGTGCTCTGAGGCTCAACTCACCTCTCGCAATATGAGTTGATTTTTTTGAAAAATATAAACTAACAATACCTCAGTGTGCGACCCGAGGCTCAACTCACCTCTCGCAATATGAGTTAATTTTTTTTGAAAAGCATAAGTTGGAAAACGGAAATTGAAAATACCTCAGTGTGCCTTGAGGCTCAACTCACTTCTCGCAATATGAGTTGATTTTGGAAAAGTAGAAATTAAAGACAGAAATTGACATTACCTCAGCGTGTCCTGAGGCTCAACTCACCTCTCGCAATATGAGTTGATTTTGGAAAAGTAGAAATTAAAGACAGAAATTGATATTACCTCAGCGTGTCCTGAGGCTCAACTCACCTCTTGCAATATGAGTTGATTTTTGACAAACAGAAACTTGAAAACAAGTTTTGAAAATACCTCGGCATGTGATCCGAGGATCAACTCACCTCTTGCAATATGAGTTGATTTCTGAAAGCAGAAATAAAAACATCAAAATACCAAGACCTGTCATTTGGTAGAACTCAGGTGTCTTTTCCTTTGATTAAGTACAGCTATAGAATTGGAGTACCTATATATGTCATGCATGATGTTATCATGATATGCGCATGTTGGTCTTAAGTGCCTATATGCCTACATGATTATGCTATGCGCCTGGGGCTTGTTTGTCATATGTCCCTTTTCCGTCATGATTTTTGATGATCTGTGTTCATTGCTTTGATCCTTGACTTTCCTTTAGGCCCTATATCCGTCCTCAAGCTTCACGAGTAATCTCCGTTTCTCAGATATCACTCTTTTTCCCCTGGTTGAACTTTATCTTTGCTTTGAGGCTCTGGTACTTATCAAATTCTCATCCGGGTAATGCTTAACATTTCTTTTGTTTAGAGTATGTCATTCACTATTTATCATGTAAATAAACCACATAATGAGATGCCTAAAAATGATTAGGTAGGGACAAAAGGATACCTCACCTTTATTTATTTCAAATATAGCAAACAAAGAAAGTTAATCAATGATAGTAAAAATGTCATAAAGAGGAAAGAGATCACATTCAATGTATACAAATGCTCTAGATATTCAACGTATGAACTCTTCTACGTTCTTCAATCAAGAATCTTTTCGAGTATGGCTTCTTGCGTAGAAGATTTTGAGCTTTCAAAAATGCTTCAAATACTGTAGTCTCGCTGTTTGACCCACTGTTCAAAATGCCTTACTTTTTAAGCCTAGTGTTTGTTTCATTAGGACGCCCTTTCGGGTTTTTATCCTAATCTTTCGTGTTAATCAAGACGCCCTTTTCGGGTTTTCATCTTAATTTCTTCATTTTTTTTAGATGCCCTTTTCGGGTTTTCATCTTGATTTTCATTTTCTTCAAGCATAATATTTCTTTACAGTATCTGAGTTCACTGGATTCGGTAACTCCTTCCCATCCATCTCAGTGAGAATCAAAGCTCCACCCGGGAATGCTTTCTTTACGACGTATGGTCCTTCGCAATTTGGAGCCCATTTTCCTCGCAGGTCCTTTTGTATTGGGAGAATCTTTCTCAACACGAGTTCTCCTTCGTGGAATTCTCTTGGTCATACTTTCTTGTCATGGGCTGCGATCATTCTCTTCAGGTACATCTGTCTGTGACAAATTGCCTTTAGACGTTTTTCTTCGATAAGGTTTAACTGGTCGTATCGAGCTCGAACCCATTCCGCTTCCTCTAACTTCAACTCCATTAAGACTCGTAGAGAAGGGATCTCAACTTCGATGGGTAGCACAGCTTCCATTCCATGGACCAAAGAGAAAGGGGTTGCGCCCGTAAACGTCCGCATAGATGTGCGATATGCATACAAAGAAAATGGTAGTTTCTCGTGCCAGTCTTTATATGTCTAGGTCATTTTTCCAATAATCTTCTTAATATTCTTGTTGGCCGCTTCAACCGCTCCATTCATTTTTGGGCGATAGGGTGATGAGTTATGATGCTTTATTTGAAATTGCTCACTCACTTCCTTCATCATTTTGTTATTCAGATTCAGGGCATTATCTGAAATGATTCTTTCAGGCAAACTATATCGACAAATGATTTCCTTTTTCAAAAACCTGCAAACTGCGGTCTTCGTCACATTGGCAAACGAAGCGGCTTCTATCCATTTTGTGAAGTAATCAATAACCATAAAAATAAACCAGTGTCCATTAGAAGCTTTTGGGGAAATTGGCCCTATAACATCCATGGCCCACATAGAAAATGGCCACGGAGAGGTCATGACATGAAGGGTTGAAGGGGCTATATGAATCTTATCGCCATAGATTTGACATTTGTGGCACTTTCTTACAAAACTGATACAGTCGCTTTCCATCGTCAACTAGTAGTAACCGAGTCTCATAATCTTCCTGGCCATAGTGAAACCAATGGCATGTGTCCCACAGATTCCCTCATGGACATCTTCAAGTATTTTTCTGGCTTCAACAGCATCCACGCATCTCAAGAGCACCTGATCTTTTCCTCTTTTGTACAGGATGTCCCCATCAAGAACAAATCCTGCTACCATTCTTCTGATTGTTCTTTTGTCATTCTCATTTGCTTGTTTGGGATACCTTTCATTCTTGATGTATTCTAAGATATCATGAAACCATGGCCATCCGTCTGGCTCTTTTTCAATGCTGAAACAATGTGCAGGATTTCTTATATGCTTATTTGAAGCCTTGAACATTGAGGCCAAGGTGGCCAGGGCATCAGCCAATTGGTTTTCTTCTCGTAAGAAGTAATTAAAAGTTATTTCTTTGAATTCTTTAATCAGCTCTGCCACTAGATCACTGTATTTTGCTAATTTCAAATCTCTCACTTCCCAATCTCCACAGATTTGGTATATCACCAACGCTGAGTCCCCGTACAGCTCTAAAATTTCAATGTTTCGTTCAATAGCTGCACGAAGTCCCATGATATAGGCCTCATATTCCGCTATGTTGTTGATACAGAAGAAATTCAGCCTGGCAGTGAATGGATAATGGTTCCCTTCTGGTGATACGAAGACTGCTCCAATCCCATGCCCCAAGGCATTCGATGCGCCATCAAAGCTCATTTTCCATGATTTTTCTTTTGATGACTCACACTTTTTTTCTGTAATGCACATCAAGTCTTCATCTGGGAAATCAAATCTCAATGGCTCGTATTCCTCTGTTGTTCGAGTTGCTAAGAAGTCAGCTATTGCGCTCCCTTTTACCGACTTTTGGCTCACATAGACAATGTCGTATTCTGATAGTAAGATCTACCATCGTGCCATTCTTCCTGAGAGTGCAGGTGATTCCATCATGTACTTTATTGGATCCAGCTTCGAAATTAACCATGTAGTATGATACAACATATATTGCCTGAGCCTCCGAACTACCCAAACCAGAGCGCAACAGTATTTTTCAATGGATGAATACCTTGCCTCATATTTAGTGAACTTTTTGCTGAGGTAGTAGATAGCCTTTTCTTTCCTTCCTGATTCGTCGTGTTGCCCCAGTACGCAACCCATTGAATTTTTGAACACAGTCAAATACAATATCAATGGTCTTCCCGAGATTGGTGGTACTAGCACTGGAGGGCTAGACAAATATTGTTTTATCCTATCAAAGGCCATCTGGCATTCCTCATTTCATTCTCCGGGATTATGTTTTCGAAGGAGTCGACAAATTGGGTCACACTGGTTGGTAAGTTGAGCGATGAATCGGCCGATATAGTTAACCGCCCTAAAAATCCTCTGACTTCCTTTTGCATGCGCAGAGGTGGTAACTCTTGAATGGCTTTTATTTTATCTGGATCAACCTTGATACCTCTTTCAGTGACAATGAAGCCTAGCAACTTTCCCGAGGTAACCCCAAACGTACATTTGGCTGGATTAAGCTTTAGCTGAAACTTTCTCAGTCTTCCGAACAACTTCTTGAGGTTCACTACATGCTCTTCTTCCCCTTGAGATTTAGCAATCATAATGTAGACCTCGATTTCTTTATGCATCATGTCATGGAATAACGTCACCATAGCCCTCTGATATGTTGCCCCAACATTCTTTAACCCAAATGGCACCTTGTAGCAATATGTTCCCCACATTGTACGAAGGTAGTTTTCTCCATATCCTCAGGGGCCATCTTGATCTGATTATACCCCGAGAATCCATCCATGAAAGAAAACAATGAATGTTTTGTTGTGTTATCCACCAACGTGTCAATGTGTGGTAAGGGAAAATTATCTTTAGGACTTGCTCGGTTGAGGTTACGATAATCCACGCACATTCATACTTTGCTGTCTTTCTTTGGTACCGGGACTATGTTAGCCACCCATTCTAGCTATTTGGAGGCTTGTAGGAAGCCAGCATCAATTTGCTTCTTGACTTCCTCTTTTATTTTCAACAACATCTCAGGTCTCATCCGGTTTAGCTTTTTTTGAATAGGTTTGCATTCTGGCTTTAATGGGAGTTTATGGACTACTACATCTTCATCCAATCCTGGCATGTCTTGATATGACCATACGAATACATCTTTGTACTTGTGGAGCAAAGCAATCAAATTATGCTTGGTGTCATCTGAAATAGAGGCCCCAATCTTCAATTCTTGCTTCCTTTCTTCAGTTCCCAAATTTATTGTTTCAACAGATTCTTGATGAGGCAAAATCTATTTATCCTCTTGTTCCACCATTCTTAGCAAGTCAGGAGACAAGACATAGTTTTTAGCATTTTCTTTGACTTCAAATTTTCCTAAACAAACAACCTTCTCAAAATTGATTTCAAGACTTGTAACAGGTTTGTTCATGCGGTTGATATCTGAGCACCTAAAAGTTGAATGGAAAAGGAAACTATAGAGGGGCATCCAAGTATTGGAACCAACAAACGAAATGTTATGGCATGGTATGAGGCAAAGGTAAGGATAGGCTATGAAATGAGAAAATGATTATGAAATTAGTGATAATGCGAAAGGTCGTGACAAAATGCATCTTCATTGATATTCGTTTAAATGATAAAGAGCGAATACAAGCTCTTACAAAATAATTCTATTACATCTAAGGACACAATAGAGGGTTAATGTTTGAGCATTACTCTGCAGACTTATAAACTACAAGAAAGTCCTCGGCAGTCCAATTGTTCAACATGAAACTAGGAGGACAAGGGCGTATCATTGAAACATCTTTAATTGCCTCACTTCCTTTGTCAATGACATTTATACTGACATTCTGAAGACCCCTTTCAATTAATAACAGTGTGCTTTGTATATTATCCTGTTCGGGGTATATCATCCCTACAGTTGTAAATGTTTTTGACAAATGAGGGTACGTTATGGGCTCCCATTCTATTTTTCAGCCCAAAGTTCTCGCAATCCTTCTCTCCTGATTCTTCTTCCACTGTTTTCTTCTTTGACGCACATCTGGTTGGAACCCTAAACTGTATCAAGCTTTGTGATGTACCGACTTTAAGGCCCTGACTATTCCTTACAAATACCTTCCCAAACCTTTCCTTGCTCGGGCTCCTCTTCCCACAGTCATTTTGATACCCATCCTGGTAATTCTTGACAGTTTTGGCGTGGGAATTCTATTTCCCTCAGCGACGAATGTGGCATTGACAAATTCAAGGGATCAGAAGGAACATTCTATAGCATTTTTACTCACTTCAATGTATGGTGCGTCGGTAGAAATAGATGCTACAATATCTTCTTCTCCCTCAACAGTGACCAAACAGCCATCCATGATAAATTTTACCTTTTGATGGAGGGATGATGGGACCGCTCCAGCGGAATGGATCTAGGGTCTTCCCAAAAGGCAGTTATACAAGGGTGTAATGTCCATAACTTGGAACTCGACATCATATATGTAGGAACCCACTTCTAGAGGGATCTCGATTTTTCCCATTACTTCTCGTCTTGTTCCATCAAATGCCCTTACTGTGGAATGGCAAGGCCTTAGATAGGACAAATCCATCAGAATCCTGGAAAGTGTGGCCAAAGGCATGACGTTGAGTGCCGATCTATTATCGACGAGCACGTTCGGTATTATATAACCCTTGCAGCGGGTTGTGATATGAAATGCTTTCACAGAGCCTATACCATTGGGCGGTATTTCATCATCACTAAAAGAAATGAAATCATTCGCATTCAAGTTATTTACCCACCTATCCAGCTTTTCAACAGATATATTGTTTGCCACATAAGCTTGATTTAACACTTTCAGCAGAGCGTTCCGGTGTGGTTTTGAATTCAACAGTAGAGATAATACCAAGATTCGTGCTGGCTGCTTACTCAATTGTTCCACCACATTATACTCACTATGCTTGATAAATTTTAAGAACTCCTGTGCTTCCTCCTCGTCTACAGGCTTTTTAACTTCTTGTTCAAGCACAGTTTCATGCTCATCTTCGGTCACATGCATCGGTCTTTTCCTTTCTGCTTCAAGTCACTATTCTTCTTCACTGGTTCGACCTCTTTCGAATAACATCTCCCACTACGAGTGAAATGACCTACTTCCCCAACACTTCCAGTCATGGCTTTGGGTTTTTCATCTTCAGGTGTGACGATATTGACGTCGTATTTCCATGGTACTGCTTTATTGTCCTTGTAGGGGAAAGGAGATGGTACTTCGATTATTACTTTTTGTTTCACCGGCTCCTTCTTCGCGTTATAATAAATTATTAACGGTCGGTCGGCGCTATACGGGAAACCTGATGATTGATTGTCAAAGGCACATATTTCTCCTCTATCGGCCTCTTTGCCTTTATAAAAAATCCCAATCTCCTTATTATCCATCATATTTTGCAGTAATCTCCTGAACTCCTCCTAGGATTGAATGTCATGCCCCTCAATTCCATGAAATTCGCAAAAACTTTGACCTTTTGCATTTCTTCCTTCGAATACTCTATTAAGATGATAGAGCAACCCCTTTTCAACTAGCACCTCCCAGATTTTCTGCAAAGGTGTTCTTATTTCAGAAACCCATGTTCTACTTTGCCGTTTGTCCTCCTCTCCCACTGCGCTCACATTCCCTTTGGTGTGGTTTGGGAATGGGTTTTTAGCCGTACCGCTAGTACCATCAAATCGTAGAATGCTCGCATCGATGAGTTTTTGAACTCTTCTTTTGAAGGCAAGGCGGTTTTCCGTAGAGTGCCCCTGGTTCCTGGTATGGTATGCACAACTAGCATTTGGATCGTACCATTTCGGGTATGGAGGTTTAAGGGGTGCCATGTAATGGGGAGATATTAATTGCTTCTCCAATAGTTTTAGCTATAGTTCCCCATACGACACAGGAATAGGGGTAAATTGCGATCTTTCGGGATTGGGCCTTATTGGTCTTGGTTCATTTCTGGGTTGGCTTTGAGCGTGTAGAGTGTTTTGTGGGATTGTAGTGACGGACCTTTGGTTGTTCGTGGCGTATACGGGATAGGAAGGAGGTGGTGCTTGGTAGTAAGGGGTCTGAAGAGGATAATAGAAATTCAGAGGAGGATAATAGAAATTCGGAGGAGGATAATTGCGAGGTCGAGGTTGGTTTGGATATGGATTAGGGGTATAACAGCTTCCCATTCCCACCATATGGGCTTCTGGTTCTTTCTTCTTCATGAGCACTGCCCTTTTTGAACTTTCTAAACCTTCCATCCTTCCATTTTTTATGGCATTCTCAATAAGTTCTCCGGATATTACGATATCCGAAAAATCCTTTGTAGCACTTCCCATTAGCTTGTCATAGAATGGTGTTCTCAGAGTATTGATGAACAGGACTGTTATCTCAGTCTTAGTCAGTGGAGGCTCCACTTGGGCCGATATATCTCTCCACCTTTGTGCATACTGTCTAAAGGTTTCTGCTGGTTTCTTTTCTATCATTTGTAGAGCCATTCGATCAGGCACCATATCTGATACATGCTTGTACTGCTCACAGAATGCTGATGCCAAGTCCTTCCAAGATCGAATCTTTTCCCTACTAAGCTGGTTGTACCACCGAAGAGCCGATCCTACTAGACTATCCTGAAAACAATGTATGAGTAGCTTATCTTCGTTCACATAATCGGTCATTTTTCGGCAAAACATGACAAGATGTACTTTTGGACACCTTATCCCATCGTACTTTTCAAAATTAGGCACCTTGAACTTTAGAGGCAGAATTAGATCGGCTACCAAACTGAGTTCTTTAGCACCTAGTGCAGAGAAGACTTCAGTGCCTTCTATCGCTTTGAGTCTTTCCTCTAAGCTCCTATACTTCTCTTAAGCCTCATGATCACCGGTTTTCAACTTGGCTGTTTCTGCTGGATCGTCCAAATCTGGAACGAGTGGATCAGTAGGACTAGCCCCCGGGTTTGATACGAACATTTTTTTGTCTCAGATTAGTAGGTGGAGCAGGTCGTTGCTCCAGGCCTGTAGGTTCCCATTGAGCGTACCCTCTTTGTGTTGCATGGGCATGCGGTGGAGTAAATCTTAGAGGATGGGGTGGATCTTGATCGAGGTTAACCCTTGACTGTGGTTCCACAACGTCAGGGTTCATAGGTCCCTTCCTTTTACCAGAGTCGACATCATTTCCATCATCTTGGCCATTTGATCCTTCTGTTCGAGCGATTCTTCTCGAGATCTCACCATTAAGTCTCTTGTCTCTTGCTGCGACTTTGCCAACTGCTCTTGTAATTCCCTTTGGATTCTTTCTATCCTTTCGATTCTTTCATTAAACTCAACCTCCATTGTTCTAGCCTGTCGACGCGCTCTATATGAATGGCGTGATTCCAGATTTGAAGTGTTGTGACTGTGAATTATATGATTCTAACCTTAGCGAGTGATTATGGGATAGGTACATGCAATGAATGAATGAATGCATAAATGAATGTCAATCATGAAAGAAATGCAAGAAATGGGTGTTGATTTCAAGATAGCCCCTATTTAGGCATTTCATTCATCAAAAGAGTTCATTACAAAACATTTTTCCATTTTCGATTCAGCCATTACACAAACTTCCTAGCTATATCACCATATTTCTTTACTCGTGCTAAGAATTCTGATATGTTCGATCTTCGACTTGGAGGGAAATGACAAATGAGAATTTCAGCTTCTTCCGATAGTTGTACCACGTGCATGGCTACCCCACGAATATCATTAATCAAACAGCTAAGTTGCATTTCTTTTTCTTGGAGGCCCTCTTCGTAAGCACGAATGTCTCTATCATATTGACTATTCTTCTCTTCCAAAGCCTTCAAGAGAGTATCTAGCTGTTGTTGATGATCTTGCAGCATATCTTCTAAATCCCGTATCCTCTCTTTTAGTTCTTGACGTTTAGATCGACTAGTCATTACCTCGGCAGACATAGCTTCATATTCGGTGCTTTTCTTCCTTAGCTCCATCTTAGCGCGCACAGCCTTTTCCTCCTCTTTCTTCGCTTTTCCTTTCCAAAATTCCATCCCGCCTTTAATGTTGCTTATTTTTTCCTTCCATTCTGCCGACGACTTGCCCAACCCACTATTTTTTATTGTGCTTCTTAACTTCTTATTTTCCAGATGAAGATCTCTTAAGTCATTTCTTACGACTTTAGCCTCTTTTTGCACTTTTTCGGTTCTGGATCTTTCAATCTGAACGTCGATCTTTAATTGGTAGCTTTCCTCTTGAAGAACACTAAGGTCCCGAGACATCTTGGCCTTTTCTCGTTCAAATTCTTGTCTTGCCATTTCTAGCTCAGACGGCATTTCCTCCAAGAAAGGATTCTGGACGGTGTAGTTCGTTGACGAGATTTGCTGACTGTTCACCCGTTGCTTCCTCCATATGTCGTAATCTTGGGTGAGGGTATCAGCATATAGAGCCAATTCCATCAGATGAATTTTTTTCCAAGACTTTGCAATATCTCGGACCCTCTTCATATACCATTCACCCACAAAAGCGAACTCGGACTGTACTAATCCTCCAGTCGTGGGTATAAATTGTCGTGAAGAAAATTGCCTTTGGACTAATAGCGGGGCATATCCAACTCTTCCCCATAACCCGAGTAGTGGTACCCAATCTTGATCTCTGACCTTGTATAACAGAATAGAAGGGCGAATCCATGGTGCTCTCTAGGTTACATCTTCAGCTCGAAGGTTCTGAAAAACTGAAACCCAATGCTCTTCGGTGACATCCTTTGGCCATTCTCTCTCAAGATAGGCTTCCAACGAGGCGAAAGCTTTTGAAAACATGTGGTATGGAGTGCGCTCTACTTTCCAGAAATGGCTCAAAATCCAGACATTGAGTAACTGCGCGCATCCAATAAAACGTCCCTTCCCCACTTTCCTACAATTGTTTAAGGATCTGAAGGTCTCGGCTAAGATAGTCGGGACAGGGTTGATTCCTTGCTTTAATCTTTCAAAGAAATCCACCACCGCAACTTCTATATGTCCAAGGACTTTTGGGAAGATGATCAAACCGTAATTGGCCAAAGCAAATAGATTTACTCTTTTCAACATGTCGGGATGGTTCAGAACCAAATCTCGTAGGGAAGACCATGGGATGCAAATGGTTTCATTCTTCTTCTTTATCTGTTTTTCGGCCCATGCGTCAGTCATGTCTGTCAATCTTACTAACCTTTTCTTGAAGGTCATTAGTTTAGGCTCCTTCACATATATCTTATAGAATTGCGCATTTTCAACACAAAGCAAAGCAACGTACTCCTCTATAGTCGGAGTCATATCTTCTCGATTGAAGGTAAAACATTGGTAAGCCGGATCCCAAAATCTGACCATGGCTTGGATCAATCGTTTGTCTACATTGACGGAAATCAAGTTGGCTATGTCCCCATATCTTTCAGCGAAGATACCCCTAGTGTCTGAGTCCCATTGATTCCAAACCTGAACCAGATCTTCAAGGTTATTCTGGCGAACATTCATAGTTACATGCTCGAGCAGATTGGCAATACATTCCTCCACTAGACTATCCCTTTTTTCTTTCTGAATTTTTAGAGACCAGTCCCGAACCACGGCATTCTTCTCGGTTGTTTGTATAATTGACTCTTCCATTAGAAACCTGTTTTTTGGCAACCAAATCTCTAGTCAACACCTTCCTAATATGATGCCTATAATGCATGATGTAAAATAAGAATAAAAACAAACAAACTTGGTTAGTAACCACAGCAATTATAAATTGAGAAACAAATTAAGCTACCCGATTCAGTTCCTTTGCATAAACAGTGTAAATGTAAAGAAAATGAAAGACAAAAGGCGTTTCTCCCGTGTACTTATTTTGGTGACCATTAACGGATGGAGGTTTGACATGGCTCTAATTAGGTGGCTCGTACAGTTCACTATATGTGGTTTTGGTTCTATACAAGTACTCGAATTGCCCGTGCTGTCATCTACTAAGATTAGTACGAAACCTCGATCGTAGCCCATCACAGGCTCACGAGTTCAATTCAAGGGATTACATTTACTTATGCCTATGCGGAGGGACAAGTTAACTCACGAAAGCATAAGTCATATGTAATCCGAAAGTATTCACTAGCCTGTACGGAGGGACAAGTTAACTCACGAAGGCATAGCGTTTACTTTCACTTAAACGGTTAGAGCCCGGGTATAGAGCTCATGTTATGCAAAGATGCACGTGTACGGTGTGTGGGGAGAAACTCACAAACCTTTCATTTTATTTAAAAAAAAAGTATTAAACTAAAACCATAAAATTTAAAGCTGAAAACAAAAAGACAAAACGAGTTAGAAAAACATTTACACCATAATGCGAATGCGTGACTTTTTGAAAACAAAAATTTGAGGATCACGACTAAATGTTAATTTGAACAAGGAACTTTGAAGATTTTGAAAACACGCGTTTAATTCGAGTCGACTCTCAAAAATGCGGTCCCCAGTGGAGTCGCCAGCTGTAGCGATGTAAAATTTTAGCTTGGTCACTAATTGTGGTGATTTAGTGAAAACTTGAAAACAGAATCTCGGTTTTATAAAAAGGGGGAGTCGCCACCGATCCTTTTTCCTAGGTGTGATCGGACACCTAATAAATCATGTTTTTTGAGAAGACATTTATTTTTGAAAAAATGAAAGCCAAATTTAGGTCTACGTGAAAATCCAGAAAAAAATAGGGTTCGGGAGTCGGTTACGCGCGAGGAAGGTATTAGCACCCTCGCGACGCCCAAAATTGGTATCTTGTAAAACATGTGTTATCTTGATTTTCAAAATACGAGTTCAATGTAACATTTAGTCGTAATCTGATTGAAATATGAGAATTTTAATTTTTTGATTCTTGAGAAGGAAGTATCGTTTTAACTCGAGTCGATTGATGTTCACCCAACATAGCGAAGAAATCTATGACTTAATATTAAACCGGTACGTTGCCTTGATTATTGAAATTAATTAAGAAAACATGGATAAGATTTTCGAAATAATACAAAGCAAATTGATGTGAAATAAAAATAAATAAAAGAGTCAGAAATAAATTGAAGCAAATAACGAATATGACAATAATATAAAAAAAAAACAATAACAATGCATGCGAGATTAAATGTAATAATAGTATCAAATACGAGAAAACAATGAATATACATACTAATAATGCTATTAAGAACACATGCGCCAATATATATATATAAATAGTAATAGTGTCGAAATGTACTATATATAGTATTTGAAATCTATACATAAAATAATAAAAATATATATAACTTGTATTATTAAAATATATATATATATAATATATACTTATATATGTATAAAGTGAATATTGAAAATGTATGTACATAGCGTATATAGAAATATATACATACATGATATAATATGTAAAAATATAACATAGTATTCAAATATATGCATGATAAAAACGTAATATTAAAAAATATATACACGTAGAAATGCGTATGTAATATAACGTTTAAATATTTACATAATATATATATTGAGAATAATGATATATATATAAAATCCTATTACATAAATATATACCTATATATATCAAATATATATATAATAATAAAACAGTACTAAGGTTAATGACAATAAATAAGGATAGAAATATATGTATGAAGTAGCGTAAAAATATATGGTTAATAAAAATTAAAATAGAAATAAAAATATACATGATAATACTACATAAATATATATATATATATATTTTAAAATGAATACATAATAAAATTAGAATAAAATAACAAGTATAGTAATAACTAAAAGGATATATGAAAATAATACCATATAGAAAGTATATATATATATACCGATATAATAAAATAAACCAATATTAATAATAAATATAATAGGGTAAAATAGATATAATAATATGTACATAATACAATAAAATGTATATACGTATGTGGTAAAATGTGAGAAAATGTACACGACATATATAAAAATAAGGTGTTTAAAATACATGCATAATATAGTATTTAAGATGTACACATAAGATAGTACAAAAACATAACTAACGTGGTATTAAAATATATACATATAACATAGTATTTAGGAACATATATAAGATGATATAAAAATATATACATGGAAGATTATAAAAAATATAACTAATAATATTGAAAATATATACATAATATATATAACATAATATTGAAAACACATATATATATAATATGAAAAAAAATTATATATAATATAATACATAAGTATATTAAATACGCGTTCACAAAAAATTATATACTAAGATATATTATAAATACAATAAATATAAATAGTATATAAAGATTATAATTAATAATAATAAATAACAGAAAATGAAAAAAGGTAAATTGAAAATAAAGCAGTAAACTAACAAAAGGACTAAATCGAACATAAAACAAAATTTTGGGGTGAAATTAGAAATAAAATAGGACAGAGGGTCGAATTGCAACGCGCGCATGACTTAGAGGGACCAAGAGCGCAATATTCCCAGTTATTAAAACGCTGCATATTGAAAGGGACCAATTTATAAAACAGATTAAATTTCAGGGTCGATCTGTAATCTGAAGATAACTTGATTGCGAAAGATAAAATTGCGAAAGGACCAATTGCATAAATATACCATTGAGTTAAAAACACGCGGATCCTGAAGCGGGTTCGGGTCGAATCAGGTCGGGCAGAGTAAAACAACACCTTTTCACTGTTTAAATGAAGTGCCCAAAACGATGCCGTTCCAGACCCCTATAAAAGTTAAAAAATTTTGAAAAATTTTCATTTCTGCATGTTGAGGAGAAGAAACAAGAGAGAGGGGGCTCATTTTCTCTGGACTAAGTCCAGAATCCAGCCCGGAAGGCTATCGTCACCGTTGCGTCTCCGTCGTCGCCGGGCACCGTACACGGTGGCCGAAAATCTCCCAAGGTAAGATTTTTTTATTTTTTTTAAATCTTCTTTTTATTACTATTATATACAATATATATACATGTATACGTATGAGTAGAAAAAAAGAACAAAAATAAGAAGAAAAAGAACAAAATAATAGATGAAACCGATTCTAAAAGACAAAAGGGCACTTTCGATTTTTTGATTTTGATTCTCGCTTTTTGGGTATCTGTTTTTGATGTTGTTCTTGTATATTTCCTCCTTTAGATCACTGCTTGTACATATATTTGCAATTATTTTCGTATTTATTCCAGGATCCCCCTATTATATTTGTTTTTTGTTGGCTTTATAATCGAATGAAATACAACATTTTTTCTACTGTTTTGTGTTGTCTGCTGCTTCTTTTCTGCTTTGCGTGTTTCCTTTCATTTTGCAGGTGATACAAGCGATGGGACGGGGTTAGGTGGTGGCAGCAGACAGAGGGATGGGCATGCTAGCCTAGGCACGGCGGCTGATAGTCGGGGCAAGTGGGGAGGCTGAGAATGAGGCTAGGGTTTCGGTGGTAAATGGGTTAGTTTAGATGCGCTTGGGTAGGTTTTGTTTGGGTTAGTTTGTATTAGATATTGGGCTTTGTAATTTTAGTGGGTTTAAAATGTTGTAAACGGGCTTATGGGTTTAGGGATTGGGTTTAATTGGGCTCCGAGTATGGGTTTTAAAATGGGTTAAGGGGTTTGGATGTAAACTGTAACACCCCAAACCCGTGACCGTCACCGGATTTGAACACGTGGTGTTACCGGGCTTACTTCCCTTTTTTCTCTCTTGACAATAATTGATTTCAGTTCCAGGCAGGCTAGCTAACTGCGTCACTGTCACCTTAAAAATCATATCTAGAGTTCCAGAACTCGAAAATCAGTTCTGTAAATTTTCCCTGAAACTAGACTCATATATCCATCACTGGATTTATTTCTAGAATTTTTGGTCGGGCAAATTGGCACAGTTTATTAGTTAAAGTCACCCATGTTACAGGGGTCGACTACACTGACCTTCGCGCGTTACAACTTGAATATCTCTCTGTAAAGGGCTTTAATACTGGTGCCGTTTGTTTCTAAAGAAACTAGACTCAAAATTTAATCTGAACATATAAGGCATGACTTCTAATTCTTTCTGGATAATTTATAGTAAATTTTCAAAGTCGCGACAGGGGACCCAGAAACCGTTCTGGCCCTGTCTCACAAGAACTCTAATATCTCTCAGTATACTGCTCATATGGTCGTTTCGTTTTGTCCATATAAAAATAGATTCATCAAAGTTCAATTTCATAATTTATTCACTATTTAATTCTACTTCTACTATTTTTTAGTGATTTTTCAATCTCATCTCACTGCTGCTGTCAGCAACAGTTACTGCAGTAGACTATGCCAATTTCATGAATCTTTCCTTGGCCTTACTAATCATCCATCATACATGACACAATTTATGGCCACCTTATCAAAATTAAAGTTTCTAAGACTCGTGGCTATAGGTTCTAGCATCCCACTCGACGACCACATAGGCCATTTTCACATGGCTTAAAGTTTACAACCCACAATTCAACAAAACATAATAGCCTATACATGCCAATTGTTCTCCTAGTTCCACTACGAAGACAATACCAAAAGGTTTCCAGCCGGTGTGATGACTTCAACGACAGTTTCGAGCATGCGACAATACGAGTCCAAGAGACCTAAAATGGGTGACAAGAAAACACCGAGTGAGTTTATAACTCAGTAAGTCATAAGCATTCATCAACCATCCATTAATAAAGTTTTCGCAACATCAAACAATAAACGAGGCTAGGTACTTCATCCATATCGAAACTATACCATAATTCCTCGGACCTTTCGGTTCAATCTCATACCAAGTCATACATCCACATTTCATATTCTATACAATAAGATATTTGAGGCATTTTTACACACCAACTCATTCGCACCACAATCATACAATTGCAATCATCACATAGATTTCAAGCTTACCAAGCTCAACCCCGAGCATGAATGTATTGCCTATTCGTCATGAGCTCAAGGTACTTACCCGATCCGCTGTCCGGGATTAACTCGATAATGTCGCACACTCAGTGCCAATTGTAATACAAGAGCATATAGTGAGTCCGCACACTTAGTGCTATATATTTTCAGCTCGCACACTTAGTGCTATATAATTTTCAGCTCGCACACTTAGTGCTATATATTTTCAGCTCGCACACTTAGTGCTATATAATCAAACTTGCACACTTAGTGCTGTACAATTTTAAACCCGCACACTTAGTGCCAATCTTGTCACCGTGTCCATTTATACCCGCACACTTAGTGCCGAGACCAATACCTTATGCATTTTGCTGCCTTTATACATTCAACAATGGCATCATTCCATACACATACATTTCCATTTACACATCAACTCATTTAAACACAATTGTGTATATATTATGGTCATTTACATCAACACCAAATATATGCTTAATGACTTACCTTGTGTTGGGTAAAACAGTCCAAGTCGGCTACTCGATGACCTTCGTCTTTCCCTTGCTTGATTCTCCTTCTTTAACTCCTTGAGCTTAATCAATAAATCAACTAGTTTAACCATCTTGCTAAACATTCATAATTCAACTACACATGCATATGTATGCTTGTATATTCGCAACCATTTTTTACTAATCACCCATTTGGTCGATTATACACATCACCAAATATGCACCAAAAACTTGATTCAACATCACTTACATACTCACCCAATGGCCGAATATACCTGAAATTTTACAAACATTCTCCAACAATTTATTTTTTAAACAAACACATTTATCATTTACTTCATAACCAAAACATCATGTGCAAACATATATCCACACATAGGTGCAAGGTCGAATTTTAAGGTGTCCATAACCATTCAAAACACAAATTTTTTAATATCATGCAAGAAGCATAAACCATGCTCATGAGCATACCATGGCCGAATACCTCACACACCATGCCCTTTTAAAATTTTTTGTCATGGTTAAACAAAGGACTCAATGCCCTACTCAAGAATACTAAAAAGAAATTTCAAGAGTAGTTAATCCATCATTACATGCATCAATAGCAAGCTTCACATTTAGCATGCAATAGTTTCAACACAATATCAACCTTGGCTAAATACCATTTTCATGGCATAACAAGGATTTGAACCATGGCTAACATGCACTTCAAGTAAGCAACCAAAACAAGCATGAATCTCATGACACCACCTCAAACATACCTTAATATTGATGCAAGTATAGCCAAATCTCCTTCTAGTTCTCTTCTAAACCAAGCATGAAGCAAAAATCCTCCCCTTTTCCTTAGTATTTTCGACCAAGAAGTGAAAATGGATGAACAAAATTTCTCCTTTCTTTTTCCTCTACTCACGGCAACAAGGGGCATCCATGCTCATCTTTCTTTTTTTTGTTCATTTTTATGCTAATTT
Organism: Gossypium arboreum; assembly: GCF_025698485.1. Lineage (NCBI taxonomy): Eukaryota > Viridiplantae > Streptophyta > Magnoliopsida > Malvales > Malvaceae > Gossypium > Gossypium arboreum. The sequence goes on from NC_069080.1 coordinate 65,219,416, forward strand.
TTATTATATTCCTTCATACATAACTCACTAACCAAACATGTTGGAAACATGTTTTCCTTGCCCATCATACCCACCTTGGCGGCCACTATAGTCAAATTTGGGAAATTTGACATGCAAGGACAACATTTCCTAGTATGCATCAATAGGCCACTTCAACATTTGCCTATCTCATTTCTAAGTTTTCTCACACAAGTCCTTTCTAGTGAAATTCACCTTTATAACACTAAATCAAATCATCAAAAATGTCACACACAATTTAACACATATCATAGGCATCACAATAAATTTTAAATTATTTTTATGCCTCGGTTTTGTGGTCCCGAAACCACATCCCGTCTAGGGTCAATTTTGGGCTGTCACATAAACGGGCCCGAGTCATTTAAAATGGCCCAAAATTGGCCTATAACAGGGTAAAACGTAATAAACGTGTTGTTTGGTTGCTAAAAGGTGTGAGATACTCTGTTTTTAGGTTTTTGAAGGCTTGGGAGTGGTTTCACATTAAATAGATACCAGGTGTGTTCCTAAAATATGAAAAACTGAGTTTTGAAAAAAGCCAAAAAACTGCACTGTCGATGCCACACGGGCGTGTGGTCATCCGTGTGGATGGTCGTGTGTAAGATACGGTCATGTGGTCGAAGAAGGCATGGCCGTGTGGTGGCTTGAGTGTGGTCGTGTGGGCCACACGGGCTAGGCCAAGATGGGCATGTGGGCCCATACGGGCATGTCACACGGGCGTGTGGATTTTGAGCTAGGCCATGTGGGCCACACAGGTAAGGCCAAATCTGGGTGTGTGGGCCATACGAACATGTGAGCCCATAATTCTAAAATTTTCCCTAGTGTCGCACAGGTCGCTCCGGTCGACTGTGGGCCTACTGTAGGTCGATAAGGGCTACTTAAACCCTATTTTGATGGCTATGATATTTTGATAGACTGATCTGGTTAGGATATTGATGTATGCCTGACTGTACTACTATATGTTTATCTGTAATTTGTATAAAAGCATGTTGAGCATATTCAATTTGATAAATCTATAACTGATTTTTTGTATCTGATTGGGGTGGGATTTGAATATAAGGAGGAAGTATTTTATTCGATGTTAATCACCTATATTCTGGCAGCTCGGCTTCTTATATTCTTATATGTGCCTTAATGGCACAATATGGTGTGTAAGGATGGGTGAGTGTTTTTACCCCACATGGTGTGATGAGATGGTCAGAGTTGGTGTATAGAGGATAGGGGCAGGATTTTGCATGTCTGAATCTGAATCTGTTATCTGAGACTGTGGTTTGAATCTAAATCTATATCTGACTGTGTATATGACTCTGTATGTTTGCATGTTTAATTCTGTTGGTTACACACTGAGTTTACAAAAACTCACCTCTGTTGTCTGTTCTGTACAGGTAACCTGCAGACTTAGGCGGATCGGTGTGGCAGAGACTCAGCAGTGACCACTCGTTCGTAAACTACTTAAAGTTGTTAATTCATGGTTTTATTTACGGTTTTGGTTTTATTCTGAGAGTTTGTAATTTTTGGTAATTTTTGGATTTTATGATTTTTAAACGGTTGATTATTGGTTTGTTGATATTTGCATGCTTGATTAAATTATCTTATGAAATCGATGGTTTTTACGCAAAATGATGTTTTCCTAAAAACAACGAATTGGATTTCTAAAATGTGTCAGTTTTCTTGGACTTACATTGAAAAATAAGTTTTGGCAATTAATTAACATTTTCGATTATGGTTATAAAATATTTTGAGATAATAGAATGTGATGATTCAACGTAACAACTTTATTTTCAAAACTCATTCCTTGTGACATCTCCGGATTCGGCCATAGTGTCTCGGCCGATTTTGGGTTGCTACAAAGGAGCTTACAAAAATTTAAAAAACTAACATTGTATCAATTATTCCTTCATCAATTAAAATGAGCTTCTATCTTTTTCCAATCCCTATTTTATGCATAGACTTCTTTCATGTTATGACTTTATGTAAAAAAATTTATCACAATTAAATATTTATTTTTAAAATATATGTATAATTAAATTTTAATGTAAATTAGTAACAACATTTCACTACTTTTCTTTGATAGAACTACCATATTACTATTAAATAGTAAAATATTTTTATAACACTCCAAATCTAATCCTATGTTTGATTGGATCAGAAGTGCCACAGTGATCGCCAGAGTGACCCACTTATTTTATCATACAATCCTTACATATTAAAATATAAATTTTAAAATCACACATTAAAACATAAATTTTAAAAACTTATAAACATGGTCACAAAAGTAAAGTAAAATAAAAATAAAATCATTTAATAAAACTCAATCAAATAATCAAAGTAATTGAATCAACCAATTAATAAATCCATACCAAATGCGAAGACTTTAAAATGATACCGCTCTACTACAAACTCACAAACTCTTCGATCCACGTACCACATGTGCACAAAATTTAAAACCCAAGTTTTGAGGTTTTTACCAGTGCAACAAAAATATCGCATAATGATACTAAAATTCCAAGCATACAAACAACATATTATCAACTTTATAACATATATTAAATCAACATTATATAACCACACTCAACACAAATAAAACAAAAACTTAAAATAATTAATAGTTAAATTTCCACAAATATTATTTAACAACATATATTCAATATCAAACAAGCTTTTCATGTTCATTGCTTCAACTTCCACTCTTATCGTTATTTTGTTTCATTATATCTTTCTACTACATTCTTCTAATTGATGGAAATTACTTTTCATTATTTCTCTCATTATACCGTGGCATTAAGGTCCTCATAATACTTTCTTAGCTCATTTTCTTTTAGTTAAAGTCAATGCTTATTATTAATTCCCATATTTAACTTAATAATTAATCCAACATCTTAAGCCATGCTTTTCATGTTTTAATACACATATTCATTTCAACTTTTTACTATTTATCACATAACCATCTTCATTTAAGGAAAGCATGAGACTTACCTCGATGAACAAAAATCAATTAATACTTCTTTTTTTCTCTTTTCAACACATGAATTTCCCCTCTTCTTTTTTTTTCCCTTTGTTCGGAGTCTTCCTGTCAACCATAGCTTTTTTTTCAACACCAAAACATTAATATAAACATCATTACAATATGCTCAAGCAACTATTAAATGCCAAAATCCCACATAACAATAATGGAGATGGCAGAAGCAAATTTCCTTACCTTGTTTAAAGCTTTCACTCACAAAACCATGAAAACCCTAAGTTGGAGAAGATGAAATTGATGGAGCAATTTAGTTTGGAAGGAAGTTTTCTATTTGTTTTAAGTGATTGCTAGTGAAATTTAGCATTGATTTGAGGAAAAATGGTAAAAGAATGAAGATTGAAACTTTATCCTTCTCTTTAAAGTGAAAACACTAATAAAAGCTAATGTTCAAGTCAAATAAAAATTATGTGAGATACATTAAATCCTTTTGATTTATTCACATCAAGTGCCTAAAATCTAATCCCGCATTTCCACATGTTTATAAATTCAAAGGGTCCTAAATATACGTTCTTGTGAAAGGTTCAAAATACCCTTTTGAGGTCAAATTGTACTTTAATCTCACTTCTCTTATCACCTTTCCTTTCACACCATATTTGACACTTAGCATATGTATACTTCATAAGTCATAACTATACTCCATAATATTATCCATTCATGGTATAAAACGGATTTATAAACTTTTCTTATAAAATTATGACTTAGTCTCTATAGTTTTCACTTTTATTCAATTTAGTCTAGACAAGGCTTTCTTTATTCTAATCCATATTCCAAGTCATCTTTATTCTAGATAATCATTGTTAGTCCACCGTCTTTCTATTTGGTCAAATTACACATTGGTTCTTGCACTTTTCCAACTATTTCAATTTAGCCCTTTACTAATATTTCAAGTTGGCGTCCATTGTAATGCCCCCAAATTCTTATTCTTGTTTTTGCTAAAATGTGACACAACTGTGTATCTACTTCAGTGTTTAAGTGTTCTAGGTGTGTGTGAGAGGTCTCAATTTCAAGCCTGGTAGTGGGCAAATTTTGTTATTTTTGGAATTAAGCCCTATCTCTGTTCAGTGGGCTTATATTTGGTTATTTGTAACTCCATAACAGAATGGGTCTGCTGGTCTGGTGGTTAAGAGGTGTGTTGATTGAATATAGGTCCTGCGTTTGAATCCCTGAATAGGTAATTTTTTGCTCTGGGTGTGTGGCGTGATAGAGTCTGGTTGAAATTGAAATGTTGGAGTGTTTGAGTTGTGGGGTAGTGGGTGGTTGAGAGTATCAAATTTGTTTTGATTCGTTTCCAAAATTTTCCCCACCTGAGGTTTCACTCTATTACTCTCCCTCTTTATGTTTTTTTCCTCTTTTCTTTTTTGGTTTTCTTTTCATTCTCGTTTGCCATCGCCCCTTCCATTCCTTTGCTGTTATTTTTCTTATTTTGATCTCCTATTTACTTCCAAGTTTCTGTGGATCGTTATTTGGCTTTTAGGCTCGTTATTGGTAAGTTTGGATTTTTTCTATTCTAAATGTTCTGTGTTCTTTCTAAGAGGGGTTTCCTTTTTTGGTGTTAGGAGGTAATTAAGGAACAATAAATTGATCCCAAGTGACGAATTAAGTGCGAGGATTGCTCGTTTCACACGAAGGTAAGGGTTCCGTTAAATTGTTAGAAGTATGCCTTTTGACTGGATATTGAATATTGATTTAAGATTTTTAACTGGGTGTTATTGGTCGTTTTTAGGTGCTGAGGGCTTAGGAGTGCTTACGCGTCAGAAACGTTACAGGTGTGCACTCGATTGCAAAGAAAGCAAGGTTTCAGTCAAAACTGAAAACCTCACTGTCAACGTCATACGGGCATGTGGTCGCTCGTGTGGTAGGCCATGTGACATAACACGGGCATGTGATCGATGAGGCCAGGCCATACGCACATGACATGGCCATGTAATGGCCAGGTAGGCCGTATACGACACATGGGCTAGACTGGTTTGGGCCATGTGGGCCGCACGGACATGTGGGCCTATACGGGTAAACCACACGGGTGTGTGGGATTTTAGGCCAAGCAGTGTGATCCACACGGCCAAGGCCAATTTGGGCCGTGTGAGCCACATGGGCATGTGAACCCACACGGGCAGGCCACATGGGCGTGTGAGCCCATTTTCACTGAATTGATTGCTAAGGTTGCACGGGCTACCCAAGTCAATTTTGAACCTATTGTAGGGTCGGTAAGCATCACTTAGACCTCTAATTGTATGAACTGACTGTTTGATTTATATATATTGAGCATGATGATAATATGCATGTATATTGAATGGTTATATGTACTGATATCATAAGATGGCATGTCATGATTTGCATGTTGCATTGCATGGGGTCGGGTTGATTATATTTGGAGGAAGTGTACTGAAAGGCTCTTAAGCCTAATATACTGGCAGCTCAACTACAAATTACTATTTTGTGCCGCATACGGTTCTACCTGGAGTGTAGGGATGGGTGGGTTGATTTAATCCCCACATAGAGTGTAAGGTTAGACGGAGATGGTGTGTAGAGGCTGGTTGGGTAGGACTTTGTTACTGAATACTACATGACTGCCACTGATACTGTGATGGGATAAAGCCCTACTGCATATTTGATACTGTACTGAGGTGGGCTAAGGCCCAAACTGTTACTAATATTGAAAAGGGCTTAGGCCCAGGACTATTTTAATTGTGCACCGTGATTTATTGTTGTTTGTTTTCTGTGGGATTACACACCGAGTTTACGTAAACTCACCCCTCTCTATTTAATGTGCACAGTTAATCTCCAGACTTGACGGATTGGTGCAGCGGAGGACTCGACAGTGGCCACACGTATTTTTAAACCAGTTTAATTTCAGTTATGATATTTATTTCTTAATTATTTTCTGGATATATTTATGTAAATTGGACTTTTGGACTGTTTGTTTTTATTTTGGACTTTTAAGCTGCAAACTCAACATAAACCCGATTTTATTAAAAATGATGATTTTAATAAACGCAATTAGTTTTCATCAAATGTCACGGTTTTAAAAGCTTCCGCTACAAAATTGGTTTTGTACAAATCAAATTAACGAGAAAATAAGTTTGTAATTGTCGAGAGATAAATAAAGGCTAATACACGAAAACATTTTTTTTAACTTGGATAATTAAATTCTCAAATTCCATTCCATGTGACATCGTTAGATTCGGCCATAACGTCTAGGCCAGGTTTGGGGTGTTACATCCATACTCTCTAACTTTTTTTTCTGCAAATATCAAATTAACTCTAAAAGAATATTTCTTTAATGACTCGTTTCAAAAAATTTCCTTAGAGTTTCACAATGCACACTTCTGTAACAGTACCATTCATTATACCAAAAATTTAGGACAGTACATTTTGGATCTTTTGCCACAAGACTTATCAAAAAAATATTCTTAAACTCACCTATCCTTAATGTATGTTGTTGAAGAAAAACCTTAGATGTAGACTTGCAGTATGCCTAAAAAAATTGTTGCAATCACCACCTTTGTCCACCTTTCACTAGTTTGCACACATACGCCTAAGACAGAATCTATGCTCAACATTAGGTAACATGAGAGGCATCACTTATAACAATACCTACAATAGTATACTAAACTAGATTAGTACAAAACATTACATTTAAAAAAAAACATAAAAAATAATAGTAAGAGAAAGGAAAATTTTTGCGCCAACCTTTTGCGTATCTTTGATAATAGTAAACTTCTTACCATCTCCTAAGTATAAATCAATTTTTGTAGATATTTTTAGAAACCAAGGCCGCAATCCTTATTCTCCACCTCTACAACAACTCAAAATTATAAGGAAATTCTGATTATTTTCATCTTTATATTATCTTCATCTTTATCCACACTAGATAATTATTTACCCTTAAAAGACCCATTGAGTTAATAACATTTAAACTAAGATAAGTCTAAAAAAAAATTCCTAAAGGTTTCATTAATCCACTAAAATTGACATATAGCCTCCTAGATTTAGGTTTTTTAGAAGGAATGGGTCTTTCAACCATAAAATCAAAATTACCACTTGGATTTGCAGTCTTCAAATTAAAGATAATCAAATAACTTAACCCACCCCTTATTTGTTCTAAGCGTTAACTCTCCAGCTCTTAAACAAACATTCTTATTCAATTTGACTTCTAACTCTTCCTTAACAAGTTTTTGCATCTCATGTAAGTTTAACTTCTTCCTAAGAAATTGCTTCCTTATGAATCTATAATTTGCATTTTTTTTCTTAAAAGTAATAGAATAATCACAAAAGTAATAGAAATAAATTGATACCAATATGCACCAAGTCCAATAGAAAAATAGTGTACTTACTAATGTAATATTGATTAGCTTATTGAGGATTCTTGATGGCTAGTCATGCTTGTTTTGCTAAGATGCAGGTATTGTAAGAATTGAATTCTCTAAAACCAAGTCTTCCCTCTTTTAACTTTTTTAATAGTTTTGACCAATAAATAGAATAAAGTTTACTAGAAATCCCATTAGCCTCTTCACACCAAAATCTATTCATCAGCTTATCAAGCTCATTACAGAAAAACTTTGATAGTTGGAAACATTGCATGAAATGTTGAAAATATAATCTACTGTAAAACAAATCTGTTAGCACTGACTGAGAAAAATAAGTAATTAAATATGAAATCAGAAATTACTCTGTTGCTTAGAAATGAATTCGCTCTGATCGGTGTAATTGTGTAGTGGACATCGTCCCCCGAGGTTAACACAATCCTTGGATATTTGTACACCTTAATATGGAATATGGAACTCGACTGGTGTTGTTCTCCTTAGGAAATCACAGTAGGAACAATTGTCAGGAAGGTTTGAAGGGGTCATAGTTGGTCCCGCTTAAAAGCCAAACTCCTGATAGAATTATTTCTAAAAGTTATTTGGGGAAAATCAACAAAGTTTATAAAGAAATCGCGAACAAAAAGTAGAGGATAAAACCTTTCAGAGAGGTTTGTGTTTCTATTTAGTGTGAAAAATGAGGAAATCAACCCTATATTTATACTAGTAATAGAAGGGCAAGACAGTACAAAGGCATAGGCAATTTTGTAAAAAACCCAGAACAATAACTTTACTAAATCCTGAACAACCCCCACTAAATCCTCAACAGTCAAACATGCATGATTTTATTTGCATTATCAACAATCCCCCACTAATACAAAGTGATTCTGAGATTTTTGAAAACACGAGAAAAAAATAGAGTTTTATTTTAGTTAAAATATGTAAGAAGAGCAATAGTGAAATTAGTTGCTTAAGCACTAGTATCTTGTGGGTTTGAACTGGTATTAAGTGATTATTCTCTTTAACAAGTGAACGAATCTTGAACTTGTTAAGATAGGAGTTAACTCATGACACACAACTAATCTCGAATCCCATTGAAGTTCAGTGATAACTCAACAAGTTTTAGCCAACGTACCTCGAGATGCTGGTAAGTGTTCTAGAAAAACTACCCAAAATGTTTTTCATAGAAGGTGGCTAGTCCTTCACACTTACATAGGTGATTTCATTAGGTTTATCTCAATATAGACCACCAGTATTAGCATTATGAAATCATTAAGAGCTTTCATCTCGTCCTCTCAAATTTAAATTTGGTGAAATTATCAAATCCATCTTAATAGGACCACCCAAACTATGGGATATGAACTCATTAAGTGTAAAAACTCATCCTTATGCATGTACATCATTCGCCATAGGGATAGGTAAAATGTACACTATGAGTCTTTCCATGGTTTCGTTTTGCCGCACTGAACTTAGAAACTAAGTTGGGTATCCACTATGTATTCCTCAACCACTATCCCCTTCGACGAATCAAGAACCATTTTCCTACTTAACCCTTTGGTTAATGGATCAACTATTTTCCTTTTAGACCTCACATACTCCAAAGCAAGTACTTCATTCTTTATTAAATGTTTTACAGATTCATGTCTTATTCAAATATGTCTCTTTTTACCATTGTAAGATTGATTATTAGCAACACAAATTGCGACTTGTGAGTCATATAATAAAGAGACGGGAGGTACTGGTTTTTCCCATATTGGAATCTTGCAAGTAGATTCCTTTGCCACTTGACCTCTTGCATGGCTAAGTCAAGAGCTATAAACTCTAACTCCATCATGGAGTGAGCAATACAAGTCTATTTAGTAGACTTCGACGAAATGGATATTCCAGCCAAAGTAAAGACATACCCACTTGTAGAGCTTACATCATCATTATCAGTTACCTAGTTTGTATTACAATAACCTTTAATGACTGTAGGGTAACTGAAAAATTCTAACTCTCAAGTTCAAGTACCTTTAAGGTATTTAAGAAAACACTTTAAAGCATTACAATGATCATTGCTCGGATTATGGGTATACCTACTTAGTCTACTAACCACATAAGCAATGTCCGGTAGAGTGTAGTTCATCACGAACATAAGACTTCCATTAATATTTGCATACTCTAATTAAGAACTATTGTTTCCTCTATTCTTTAGTTTTTGTATGCTAGAATCATAAAGAGTTCTCACATGGATTACATCAAAACTATTAAACATTTTTAACAGTTTCTCTATATAGTGAGATTGGTTTCATGAAAACCCCTTTTCTAATTTTATTACTTTAACTTCTAAAATTACATCTAGCTCTTCTAAATCAGTCATTTCAAATCTAGTAGATAAGAAATTCTTGGTTTTATTAATGGCTTTTATATTAAAATTGGAAACAAGTCATCTACATATAGACTTATGATGACACAACCAGATCCAAATATTTTGGAATATACATGCATTTGAACCATTAACTATAAAATTGAAACTGAGAAGGTCTTATGAAATTTCTCATACCATTGTTTTGGAGCTTGTTTGAGATCGTACAGAGATTTTTTGAGTCTACAAACTTTATCTTCTATGCCAAGTACAACAAATCCTGAAGGTTGCTCTATATAGATCTCCTATCCAAGTCTGTTGAAAAGTCGGGTTTCGAAAACGCAGAGGACAAAATATCTAAACTTTTAGGCCAAGTTGTAAATAAAAAAATATCTCTACAAATTTTCTGAAACAATTTCTTCAGAGAATTTTCTCTTTATAACTTTCTCTTGAACTCAAATGTGTGAAAAAAAAAAAAGAAAGACCCAAGGCTCTTTTTATATAGGGAGAGTTTAGAGAGTTCAACAATGATTAAACTTGGCCTTTCTTTTTTTGAATTCTAGTTTAATATTTTTTTTATAAATTGAATGAATAATAAGTACAAGTGGTTCATTCCAAAAGTCAAGTGGTTTTTGAAAATGAGGTATTGGGATCTTGTTTTTGTAATTTAATGATGTAAATATTTTTATTAAATATTTAGAGAGCCTTATTATAGGTGAATTAAAGTCTGGTCCAGTAATTTTGACGATTGATTGTTTAATAAAGGTAAAAGGATTAAATTGTAAAAGAGGTAAAAGTTAATCGCTATAGATTTAAAATAGTAAAGGGACCAAAATGGTGTTTAAACAATGGTAAAAAAGTCCAAGCTATGGTGGATATGATTAATCCACTAACTTTTGGGTTATTTCCTTACTAAGTCCTAATTAGTTTAGGGTTAAAGTGAAATTAAGCTTGTTTAGTTAAAATTTAAAATAATTAGAGGACCAATTGTGCAATTAAACCCTAATTAGATGGTAACCATATACTTATATTATGGACATTTGTGCACATGATTTAGTAATTTTATAAGTTATATTAAAAGGGTAATTTAGTAAAAAGTTAAAATGTAAGTTAAATTAGGGAAAATTAAAAGATAATATCAACATTTTCTTCTCTTCTTCATGTGGAAAGAGTGGAAATACCTAGATTCAGTTAACTTTGGTCCTTCGATTTGGTGAGTAAACCTTGTCTGTTTTTAGTAATTTTTATGTTTTTGAGCTTTTATTAGCTTGATTTAGCTAACTAGAGGACTAATTTGTAAATTTTTCAAATGTTATGGATTATGCCATTGACGAATTTGAGTTGTTCTTAAAGTCTTATGTTAGATTATTAGGCTTGATTATTAAATAAGACTATTTTGTAAAATAGTTTTTAGTAATTTTAATGTTTAAGGACTAAAATGTTAAAGTGATAAAATTACAAGGACTTGATGTGAAATAACAAAAAATATGGGCTGTAGTGGAGTGCTATACAATTTAGCTGAATTTATTTTTAGTTAAAATTGGCTAAATTACAAGTTTTGAGCTTAGGGACTAAATTGCATAAAACTAATATGTCGAGGGTAATTTTATAAAAATGTCTAAAAGAACTTAATTGCATTAAATGAGTTAATTTTACTAATGTAATTAGTTAATTGAATGAAATTGTTATTCTAGATCAAGAATGGGCTGAAAATTGAAGCATAGAGAAGTTGTTGAATAGTCTCTGTACCTTTTTCATTACTATAGTTTAGTCTAGTAAGTTCGTTTGATTCGATTTTAATACATTTTAAATGTATATTATATGAACCTAATTGTAGAATGACGGATTATATTGATGCATGTATTTGGGAATGGAAACAATGAATTAATATGGTATCAATCACTGATTGGATTATTCTTAGTCGATGAACATAGGATAAAGTACGATTGGCATGCCAATAGGTAATTTGTGTGTGGTACGGGATTGGTATGAGATGTGATGAAGATTTTTATACATCCTCTGTTCATTGAATATACCGAGGTCCTGCATATGTTAGGACTATTGTGTTATATTACAATATTTTTCTAGTGTGTTATGGGGGCGGATGTTAGCCTACGAGCTAGGCACATAGTGTTGAGGTGTGTTATCGGTTAGATTGGCTCATATGAGCGTCTATTGTGTTTTGGATGGTTAATTGTGTACTTGTATTCAGACAATGTTCTATTGATCATTAAATGTTATTTAAATCTAAGAAATTGATTTATACTATTGTTTGAGCAGTACTCACCTGTTGTAAGTTGTGATTGACAGGAACTCTATTAGTAACCTTGTTATATGAATTGTTTTTTTTAATTTGATAAGCTTTTTCATTTAATTAACAAACTTACTAAGCTTTATGAAAGCTTACTCATTTTATTTGTCTTATTTCTTGCAGATACGATTTGTGGAAATCGGGAGATCGGATCAACTTGAAGAAATCACATTATCCAAGAACCTTTGGTAGATTTTGAATACAAACATTGGCTTATATGGAATGTAATAGGAAATTTGGAATATGTTGTATTAATCCTTATGTACTCATCCTATATAGTTGGTATGCTTGTAAGGTTGTTGTGTTAAATAGTCATTTGGCATATATATGCAAGATGCAAGGTTATGGTTGAATGAGAATAGGAAATGGTAAGTCTTCACATGAACTATGGTATAGTACTTGAGTGATTGCTAATAATTAGGACATATATTTATGAATTGAGATTCTAGCTTAATTAGTATAATGCTATTTGAATTGTAGTGTCAATGGTGACACATTGGTTTGGCACATAAGTTGATTGTTATGACATGATTTGAGGGTTGGTATGCATCACCATTTAATGTTTATAGCCACCTAAGCATTTGAGAGTGAAAATGGCATGATTTATGCTGACTTTTTTATATGCACAACCTGGGGCACGGTTTGCCACACGATTGTGTGCCACACACGGGTGCGTGCCCTTATTGTGTTATGTGTAGGGTTCACACGGGCTGGGACACGGTCGTGTGACCTAAGTCAGTAGCTAACATGGGTGGACACACGGGCTAGGACACGGGTGTGTACGCCAAGTCAGTGAGCTCCATGACCTAAAGTACACGGGCATGTGGAGTAGCCATATGGGCATGTGGAATGGCCACACGGTCTAGGCTCTATCACACTGCTGTGTGACTCCTGATTTGAAAATTTTCACTTTTTCCCAAAATCTTCTATTTTTTCTCTATTCCTAAACTATTTTACAGGCCTCGTAGGCTCGATCTAAGGCCTATAAGAGTAGGTTCCTAAACTATTTTAAATTAATTCGTTAACTTGATGTTATCAATTATTGATTATTCTAAATCGTCTGAAAATACTCTATAACCCTAATTCGACAACAAAAACGGGTTATGGGTGTTACACTGAGCTGGTTTGGTTTCTGTTGGTTCGGTCTAAGCCAGAAATGGCCTGAACGATCTAATCTAGCCATTGGCTGGACCGTCTGCCTAGTTTCACATACCAGACCTAGTTTGACCAGTTTTTGGGTCTTGGTCTTCGTTTTGGGCTCCCGGGCCCAATTTACAATCTCATGTCCAATTTTCAGGTTCAATTACCCATTGGGCCAATTGTGTAACACCTCAATGTAGACACTAATTGGAACGGTGGTTTCAGGACCATGAATCTGAATTAGAAAAATATTTAAAAATTATTTTCTGTGTTTATTTTGTATGAATTTATATCTGTGAAATTTTCGTGATTTAATTTTGTCGTTTAGGTATCCGATTAAATAAAAGGACTTAATCGCATAAATTGAATACTTGATAGTTTAAAATATAAGGGTCAAATTGTTAGTGGCTTTCTAAGTTGGGGCATTTATGTTGTAAATATCCCATTAATATATTAGTGGGACGGCATAAGACATAAATTACATGGTTTTATATTATATAAGTAATTAAACATTAAATTAATATATGTTATAATATAATATATATAAATCTCATAAAATAATAATAAGCCATGCTCATCTTATTCTTTTGATCGAAACCAAAAATAAGAAAGAAAAAAATAAAGGAAAACCTAATTCGGCTATAAACAAGCTTGATTGAGATCAAGAACCAAAGAAATCGGATTTGGATTAGGGGAAAAGGAAAGTTGTTGACTAGCTGTCCCGTTCCATTTTATATCGTTCGAGGTAAGTTTATAAGTAAATAGAATATGTTAAATTTCAATATATGTGATTAATAGATAGTTATATTGATTAAAAGTAAATTATGAATCGATGTTGAAAATGAAAATAATCTATGTTTGATGACAAGTAATGAATAAATTTAGTATTCGAAGTGATGACATGAATTATATATGTTAAAATGTAGATTAATTGTATATTACTTACAAGTCTATATTCAGCTAAATGAAATATGTATGTGATATTAAAATGTGAATCATGGTTAAATGTATATATATAATCGAATATTTAACGATAATGTGACTTTGATTATGAATGATAATTTTGTTAATGAACTTATGTATAATTTGGCTGATTTTTAAAGTTGATACCTGGAAGAATATGTGGCATAGATATGTGACTTTAATATATGTGTGCGAGTAAGACCACGTTTAATACGCTGGCATCGATATGTGATTCTGATGTATGTGTGGGAGTAAGTCCACGTTTAATACGTTGGCATCGATATGTGATTTCGATATATGTGTGGGAGTAAGTCCACATTCATACGTTGGCATCGATATGTGATTCTGATATGTGTTTACGAGTAAGACCCTGTCTGGGACAGTGGCATCGATATATGACTACATGTAAGACCACGTCTGGGACGTTGGCATTGTACAATTTGTGAGATTATCCGAGTGTTCTATCCAATTCTGAATGGTTCATCGGGCAAAGGTAAATTAAGTTTGAATGTTTAAAATGAGCCATATGCCAGTTATAAATTAACTCATTACCTATTTGAGTTAAAGCAAGTAAGTACCTTGTTATTTTTGCAAACCTTGAAATGGTGCAAATAAAGGATGTATGCGAATGTGATATGTGTAATAGACTTTGTGAGTCAGTAGCTTTTTTATCATGAATAATCTTTAATCATGTGCATATATGGTTAGGTAATTTCGGTTACATATCTAATATATGAATATGATGAATTATATTAATACAGGGATTTAAGTATTCAAGTGTAATCGACCTTGTAATTATTATTGAAATGAAACTTAGTATTAGACATGCATGACTATAAGTGTTCGGCTTGATAATTAGCATATATATATATATATGAAACTATGCAACTACACATGAGTTTATATGCTTCTGGGTATGTGAAGTAAGTTACAATAATTAATTAGTTGTAGGAAATAAATGATAATAGTGATAATTTGGCATCATGAGTGTTCGGCCAGTGTGACATTTGAGGGTGAAAATATATATTTATAATGAATTATAAATATTTGGATCTGAAAGGTTATGATATTATAATTTAGTTTGATTTGAATAAGTTGATAATTTTATTGGGAACCTAAATTGCTTATAACTTACTAAGCTTCAAAAGCGTACTCTGTGTTTTTATATGTATCTTATTTTATAGATTTTGGATTCAAGTTACAAGCTCGGGGATCGTCGACAAAGTCTATCACACTATTTACAACTTTGGTGCTTAAATATTCGAACTCGAATTATGGTATGTATAGGCTGAAATGTGTGTTGTAAAGTTGGATTTTCGGTTATGTGTAATCTAACCCATGCAAAAATGGCTAAATTATTATATTAGAATTCGGTTATGCTAGGTAAGGCTTATATTAATTTTGGTTATTAAGTTTTGTGCCATGAATGCATAAAATATGTGATAAATATTAAATATTACGAAAATGTCTTGCTTATTATGTCCTGGTGAGTTCTAAGTCTAAATATTTAGTGAGCTTGTCCATTGGTAATTGATGATGGAAGTTTTGGATGCGTATGTATTTCTATGTAGCCAGATTCGGCTATGAAAGAGTAATGGCATAACAAGTATTTGGTATGTTAATTAGTTGTGATGGGTAAAATGAAATGCGTCATATTTTAAGTGGTGAATGATTATATTCTAGTCTGACTAGTTGGGTTGTTAAATGATAAACAATGCATGTGAATCATGAATAATCTAATTGACTGCTTAGTATGTATTTAATGCTCAATTGTTAAGTATGGCCTTGACTTTAGGTTAAATGCGCACTATGCATATATAAATGTTGATTAGGTTACATATAAATAGTTGTTTTGTAATGAGCCTATATTGAGAGTGTAACCATAATTCAGATCATTTGTGATGAGGTTAAATACATATATTCGACAGTATGATTCATGATGAATATTATTGACTTTTGGTAAATTAAGAAATTAGGTAAAAAGAAAGACATATGGATCATACAAATTTGGTGTTATTTATGGACTAAGTTAAGACATGAGTTTATAATATTAAGTCCATTTATTTTAGCTAAGTTTTTATATGCCTTATACGTATGTAAAGGTGTTCATATTAATGGATGTTATATACCCATGTATGTGACTACATGAAATTTCTAAACTTGTGTAAGTTTGCGTATCGGTACAATGATATATATTATATTTTATTTTTGCTTCTTGTGAGTGATATTGCTATATATACATATCATATGTAATAGATTTCATATATTTCATTTGTGTATAGATTATTATGTGCGATTAAAGTGTAATAAAGTTTGAATGTCGCATATTTTTATAAGTATGAATTAAAAGTATATTCTATTATGTTTTATTAGTAATTGCTACAACTATTGATGTTAAATAATTGTTCTTAAAAGTTTATATAAGTGTACTCATGTGAAAGTTTGGATTTGTGCTTTGAAAGGTGATACCTCGTAACCCTAATTCGACGACAGATACGGGTTAGGGGTGTTACATTTTATTGGAATCAGAGCTACGGTTTAGTCAATTCTAGGACTAATGTAGAGTGTGTGAGCCTAGCTATACATGCCATATTATATATTTTAATAGTGTGATGATTTCTGACATTTGAAAATGTGTTGTCGTATAGTAAATGGATCCTAAACGAGCCGTAACGGATGACGTAGAAGATAATGCGCCCACTCCTACTCAGGGAGCAGTGCCAGCTGATTTAAGGCCGGTTTTGAGTAATATAGAGGGAGAGACTAAGCAAGCGTTTTTCCAGTTAATGAATGAATGGTTTACGGAATTCGTTCGAACGAATCCGGTTGCACAACAAGTTCCACCCCCTCAAGCTTCTTTAACTTCCCAAGCTATACGAAAAGAAAAGAAAAGAAAAATTGATTTTGAAGCCAGAGATTCCTGTAAGGGATCATCGAGTAAGACATTCTAGTCAAAATCGAAGAAATGTAGGGATGATTTTATCCAATCAAAGAATACTGTTAGTTTTTCTAGACGTGATCAAGGCAGACCACATGAGTTCACGAGCCATTTTAACTACTAGTGTTGGTAATGTTCGGTCGAATCAACTTGTGTGTGGACATTGTGGTAAACGACATCTCGGTAGTTGTAGATTGCTTAATTGGGCCTATTTTAAATGTGGATCGATGGATCATCTCATTCGTGAATGCCCTGAGTTAACTGAACAATACACCATACAGAATGTGAGACCGAGAAACATGGCAGCTCAAGGTAGATCACCCAGACATATTGTTAATGTGAATAACAGTCAGAAAAAAACTGAACACAAACTAGCTTGATCTGAAGCTCGTGCACCTACCGGAGCTTATGATATACGCGTACATGAGGAGGCTTCATCCTCAGATATTATCACTGGTATAGTATATTCACTCTCTATGATTTTAGTGTTGTTATATTAATTGATTCTGATTTGACTCATTCTTATGTATGTGAAGCTTTAGTATTCAGTAAGACTTAGCTTGTTGAGTCTACTGAGGTTGTGATTAGAGTGTCGAACCCTTGGGCCAATGCGTTCTGGTTGACAAGGTATGTAAGAATTGTCCTTTGATGATTTGAGATTTGTGTTTCCCGGCTAATTTGATGTTGTTACCATTCAACGAGTTAGATATAATTCTGAGTATAGATTGGCTGACTTTATACAGTGCTACTATAAACTGTAATTGAAAGACTATTGATTTGAGATACCAAAATGATGAGATTAACCGGATTGGTCTAATGATTTGAATGGTTTACTGAAAGTAGTATCTTCGATGTTAGCTCAGAAATATGTGAGGAGAGGTTGTGAAGTTTATTTTGTCTATGTGCTTGATAATAAAGTGACCGAAAGAAAGATTGAATTAGTACTTGTTGCGTGTGAGTATCCGGATGTGTTCCCTGAAGAATTGTCGGGTTTACTACCTAATCGGGAGGTAAAGTTTGGTATTGAGTTTGTGCCAGGGACGACTCCGATATTGATAGCTTCGTATGGAATGGCATCTATTGAATTAAAAAAAAAAAATTGAAAGCTCAGTTGCAAGAGTTGACAGATAGAGGTTTCACGCGACCGAGTTTCTCTCCTTAGGTTATACCAGTTTTATTTGTGAAAAAAGAAAGATGGAACTATAAGGTTATGCATCAATTATAAACAACTCAATATGGTGACTATAAAGAATAAGTATCCGTTACAACAAATTGATGATTTGTATGATCAATTGAATGGGACTATAGTGTTTTTAAAGATAGATTTGAGATTTGGCCATTATCAATTGTGAATTAAAGACTCTAATGTGCCAAAGACTGCTTTCCAAATGACATAGTATGGATCGGTCTGTGGTTTGTGTTCATAGATGACATTTTGATCTACTTTCGTGATGAAACCAAGCATGCCGAACATTCGAGACTTGTGTTACAAACTTTGTGAAATCATATTTTACCCAACCAAATCATAGAAAACTCACATTCTACAAGCTCTAATATGGCCACATTTAACATGCATGGTATCATATAGTTCTTCTAACATATCAATGCATCAAACTTAATCATTTAACAATAAAGCTAATTAGCCATAAATAAGCATATAGCAACCCATTACAAACCACATAAACAAAAGGCATTGGCACATATACTTATACAAATAGGCTTACAACCATTTAAGCCAAAATAAGCCAATTTCATGGCTAAATATCGAATCACCTTAAACAAATTTAAGCAACCACATTTGGCCAAATTCGTAATGGCACATATACCAAAATGACCAAGTCCCTATACATGTCATATACTCAAAATGTTTAAGATCATTGATAGCCAAAATGGCAGTTTGATGGTGTGATGCGATCTCCTATAATCTCCAATCCTAGCTAGCTTGGGGACACTATAAAACATGGAAAGTAAAACAAAGTAAGCTATATAACTTAATAAGCTCGTATGAAAGAAATAAGCAAATCTTACCATAAATTTAACATTCAAGTAATGTAATATAGGATAATGTAATTTACCATAATCTCATAACCATAATTCATTCCATCACAAACTTACTTTGAGTTAACATTTCGCGAATTTAATAATCGTAAGTTTTATGCACATACATGTACTAACTCATAGTGGTTTCATACTTATTCTCATCTTTGACATACCCAATGAACCACTTGGAATAATAATATCGGATACTCAAGAAACCTTGCACACAAGGTGTCACATATGTAGCCATTGCTACCTCTATCTCATAACACATATATGTTCGCTCTCGAGCCATCATCGAGCCTGCTCACACAAGCTGTCAGTAAAGACATACACGGTGCTGCTCACACAAGCTGTCAAGTAACCGCAACACATGCCGGTATACTCTGCCACTGGTAGGACGTATAGGACCAGCACCCGGATCACATAACAATATACCTTAGTGACATGTCACTTGTATCTTAATCTATTCCTAAGGTTCGATTGGGATTTCTCGCTTGCTGAGACGTCATCGAACGTGTCCGTAGAATCATTTACACAATTCATAAAGTATTAAAGTATTTAAAATACAATTATAATAAAGCTTATTTAACATACGAACTTATCTCGAATGCAAAAACGACAAAAGGAATCTATTCGTCAATTATTTTGTTTTTCCCCCGATCTACACCTGAACTTTGTTTTTTTTACCTATAATACCACATTTAACTTATTTAATCATCACATTATTCAATATAGTCCAAAAACATATTATGGAAAAAATTACATTTTTTCCCCTAACATTTCACCATTTTACAACGTAGTCCCTAGTCTCGTAAAATGAATTTCTTTCAATTTCATCACAGCCCAAGCCTAGTCAAATATTACTTGTACTCATAATAGCCCACATTTTTCATTTATTCACATTTTTCTACACATTTTATAGCATTTTACAAATAAGTCCCTATTTGACGTTTTCATCGAAAATCACTCTACAAATATTGTTTATCGAACAACAAACATGCATTTTCTACCATCGAACATCAAAATACAAACATATTCAACATGGGTAAAATTTTAAACTTCAACTTGCTTTCAAATTAGTCCTTGAAATAGTTAGAGCAAGTTACAATTATCTCAAAAATATGGAAATCATTAAAAATGGGACAATAACGGACATACAATCGAGCTTGAAAGCTTGGCCAAGACCCTAGCTATGTCTTTCCTATGAAATTCGGCTATGGGGAATGAAATTGACAAGATGGACACTTTTTATTTAGTTGATTTTTCACATAATTATTTTATCATGCTGTAAACCTTAAAGAAATAATAAAATAAATATTTCTACTTCAGATTTGTGGTCCTAAAACCATTGTTCTAATTTGACCCAAAAACAGGCTGTTACACTGTGGGCCTACCATAGGGTTGGTAAGGGCTAACCAAACCCTAAAACTATAGAACTAGTAGTCTGATATTTCGTTCTGAGTATGATAATGCCATACATGTCTGATTATTCTATTATCTGTACATAAGCATGTTGAGCATGTCTAGTATGTTATTCTGAATTTGTTTTGGTATATGATTGCGAGGTGGGTTTTGTTTGCGGAGGAAGTATTTTATACGGCGATCATCACCTATATTCTAGCAGCTTGGCTGCATATTATCTGACATGTGTCATAATGACACAGTATGGTGTGTAGGGATGGGTAGGTGTTTTTAACCCCACATGGTGTGATGGGATGGTCAGAGTTGGTGTGTAGAGGATGGGGGTAGGATTCTGTGTATCTTATTTGTATATCTGATTTTGTTTACCATATTTGAAAAGGGCATGAGCCTAACTTTGTATCTGTATGTTTACATGCTTAATTTTGTTGGGTTACACACTTAGTTTACAAAAAATCACATTTGTTTGTCTATTCTGTTCAGGTAATCCATAGACTTAGGCGGATTTGTGAGATGGAGCCTCTTAGTGACCACGAGTTCGTAAACTGATTAGGTTTATGGTTTTTCTTTTAAGGATTATTTTGGGATTTTTGTAATAATTGGACTCTCTGAACTTTTTGGCTGATTTTCTTTTCGATTTGGATTTTTGTTTTAGTACTTAATTTGTGACTGATCTCTAAAAACTATGGTTTTTACTAAAACAAAGGTTTTCTAAAAATACGAACTGTTTTCTTTAAATACAATGTTTTCGTAAGCTTCGGCTATAAAACACGTTTTAAGGAAAATTGAACAAAACACATTTTAAGGAAAATTGAGTAATTGAATAAATGTTTTAACAATGGATAAAAGCAAATAAGAGTTGCAAAACTGAAATGGTTTAAACGTGTAGATTTTGTTATCAAAACCCATTCTTTGTGACACCTCTGGATTTGGCCATAATGTCTAGACCGGGTTTGGGGTGTTACACAATTAGATTGATTTTTAAAATCCAACCTAAAAACCCCCATTTATAGTTTTATTTTCATGATAGTCTTCTTCTCCTCTCATACTTGTGACATCCATAGTTCTCCTAACTCTCATAATCGATTTTGAATTCCAAATCCTAAATCTTTTTTATTTCTATCATCTTTCAAGTTATAAATCTCCATAGAAGTTAAGAAAAATACCTAAAAACATTATAGTTTTCACCATTGTCAAGATTTTGGGTTTTCTCAAACGTTCGATTTTTCATCAACTAAGGTAACAATTCAATTCTTTATGAGTTTCTAATGTTATCTAGTCTTTTAAACTGAATTTTTAGCCATTAAATTGTATGTTTTGAAAAAAAGTTGAAAATTGAGTTGTTAATGGTGGGTTTTAGGATTTTGAGTAAAAACATGGTTTCAAAGTGTTTTTCAATTAGTTTTAACATGATTAGAAGGTTTCTAAACTTACTTTGAATTTTTATTGGAGATTTCTTACATTTTAATGAATTTTCGTCAAAATTGCCACAAACATGTAAAAAAAAGTCAATACTATGAACAAATTATTTTTGTGCACTTTAAAGGTTGGGAATTAGTCATAGCTAAATTATAAGATGAACGAATTTGGTTTTAGGCGAAAAGATTGAGTGTAGACCAAGATATTTGAGTTTTTATTTGTCTATGTTAAAGGTTTCAATTACATGAGAACTTAGTTTAGGCTTATGTTTTCGGATTGCTTGTGGTGAGTTCTTAGCTGATTATTGAATGCATTGTGGTGTGAATTGTTATGTTGAAGTTTTAGATTCGATAGGACCTTATATGAGTAGAGATAAAGGCAAGGAAAAGCTAGTTTGTGCTTTCAACTTTTTGACAAAAGCATAATTGGTCAGTGTTTAGAATAATTGCTTGTGGACATGATTCGATGCGTTATTAGGGAATTTAGTAGTAGCTTAAACCCCCACACTAAATTCCGAGTGTAATCTTTCTCATACTTATGTTATCTTGTGAACTATGTGCTTATGTGTTTGTGAATATGTGAATTGAGATGAAATGCTATAACATGTGATATGTGGTTATGATAACTGTTGTGAAAGTGCAAATGTGTACATGATATGTATGTGTTAAATGTTAGTGACAATGTTTTGCTAAAGATACAAATATACAGTGATAGTGAACGGATAATGGATAAGTGATATGTGATATGTGTTTCATTTCAGATATTTTGACCTTGTGATCTTGAAACAATTGGATATAGTTGGCATGCCATAGAATTATGAGTACTCACCTATATGTACAGTGATTTTGGGCATTGATGTAACACCCCTAACTCGTCTTTGTTTTCGGATTAGGGTTACGGAGCATTACCAAACAATTGGAACAACATTTAACATCATAACAGTAAATAAATTAATCTCATTAAAAAATATCAAACACATACATTTGGTCCCTAAATCGCACCTTTGAGTCCCTAAAAATAACTTAGAAGCAATTCAAGACTAATTTGAAATAAAATAGAAGATTGGGAAAAAGTTGAAAAATTTGAAAATAGGTGTAACACTCCTTACCCGAGTTTGAGGTAGGGATTGTGTAACACCCCTATCCCGTAACCGTCACCGGAATAGGTAAGGGGCATTACCAGACTTGTAACTCATGACAGATCAGTAAAATTTTGAACATTTTCTTGAAGTAAAGATCATTCAATTGGATAATTGCTAGACACAACCAGGATAAAATTTAAAAAAAACTTATAAAAGTAAACATTCAAAAGATGTCATATTCGCATAGCTTATATACATTAACCAAAATATCCTCCCACTACTAGTCTATTCTATACATGCCATAAGATAATCCAAAACATAGCGGTACCAAGCAAAGGATAGTGATAGTGTGACTAGTTCTTGACGATCCCCGAGCTGTAGCTTCCAAATGAGATCTATAAAATAGAGGAAACAAAGTAAGCGGAGTAAGCATTACAATGCTTAGTAAGTTTTAAGCAGTGTCAATAGATAACAATCAAATTATAACATAGTTGTTCGTATTTTTATTTCACTCTTCCTTCTAGCATACCATCCCTTTACCGAATATGCACATCTCATCATATATAATAGGCGATAAATTCTCACTTGATAGTGATCTCTTATAAACATAGGTACATTACATATTTTCACCTAACTTTCCACATTGACCAAACGCACAACAATCATAGAAACGGTCTTATTGCTTTACTCACATATGCATCACATAACGACCTTGTGATTTAGTCCAAATCAAGCTTAAATATAATCTCAAAATATATACGACCAACTTAACGCATTGAACGTATTTATTACCAATTATTACCGTGAAGTCGTATAATCTTATGCTTTACTCGAATCTTCAAATAAATCTTTAGCTCGAATAGTCCCCACACGTAGTTATCGGGTCTTACCGGACAAAATCTCCACACGTAGTCATCGGGTCTTACCGGACATAATCTCCACAGTAGTCATCGGGTCTTACCGAATATATTTCAAGTTTCATGTACATTTAATCACATGTTACAACATTCACATCGATTGTCATATTTGTAATTCATTTGCCTCATCAAATATCTAATAATACACACCTTTCACATTTGGTCATTCGTACAATATACACACATCTCCTACATATTTCACACTAGCCATTCGGCTTTACCACATATACATATCTCATACATATTTCACACTAGCCATTCGGCTTTACCACATATACATATCTCATATATATTTCACATTAGCCATTCGGCTTTACCACATATACATATCTCATACATATTTCACATTAGCCATTCGGCTTTACCACATATACATATCTCATATATATTTCACACTAGCCATTCGGCTTTACCACATATACATATCTCATACATATTTCACACTAGCCATTTGGCTTTACCACACATATATATATATTTATCTTGTACATCAATTTCAGCAATAGCTTATAAGCAACTCAAATAGTTTCATCAATGTTTACAACAAATTCACATATTCACTACAAGTTGTTTTCCTGAGCAATAGTCACTAAATTATTTATAACTGGAGCTACAAAACTCAAAATCAATTTCCGTTAATTTTCCCTGAATATAGACTCATATATCTTACATCCATAAAATTTTCAGAATTTTAGGTTTGGCCAATCAATACCATATTTTTCATAAAGTTTCTCCTATTTCACTGTTTGACTAATCTGACCACTCTTCACTACGAATCAAATTTCTCATTGTACAGAATTTAAAATATGTTCTATTTGATTTCATTTGAAACTAGACTCATTAAGGAGTCTAAGAATATAAATTTTATCTTATAACAATTTTTTACAAATTATACTGATTTTCTAAAAACAGAGCAGGGATTTCGAGTCATTCGACACTTTGTCTCACACAACTTTAAATATCTCTTTATAGGAAATTTATTTGCTTACACGGTCTCTTTTATAAGAAACTAGACTAATTAAGCGTTGATTACCTATTTTATTCAGATTATAATTCCACACCAACAATTTATAGTGATTTTCTAAAATCACGTTACTGCTGCTGTCCTAAGCAAATTATTACAATTTCCTCTTAAATTTCCAAGTCCAAACACTTATGAACTTACCATTTGAGTTTAAGACATATCATGGCCACATCATATCTTATTAAATCAACTCATTATGTCCTATTATGATTGAATTTACTCAACGTTTAATCACTTAAAACTTACTTCGGAAGTGGTCGACGACTAGATATCCACGGCTATTCGTTTACTTTCTCTTTTCCCCTATCCGAATTTGATCCTCTTTGCTCTTAAGCTTAAGTAAAACAATAGATTTGCTTAAGTACTTAACTAATATTATTCACTTAACAATCACATTTGGAAATCACATATCATTTAATCTATATCTAAAACAATAGATGTGACAGCCCAAAATTGACCCTAGTCGGGAAGTGGTTTCGGGACTGCTAAACCGAGTCACCGAAAGGTTTGAATGTAATATTTATTGTCTAGAATATGTAATTATGAATGTGTGAAAATTTCAAGTTCCGATTTAGCCAATTGCATGTGAATTCAGTTAGTAGGACTTGTGTGACACTTTTGAAAAGTGAAAGGCTAATCTATAAGGACCTAATAGTGCATGTAGTCAAAGGGGAGGACTTGCATGTCAAATTCCCCCCCCAAGTTGTAGTGGCCGGCCATGACAAGGAATCATGGGCTAAACATGTCATGAAACATGTTTTGTTGGTGCATTAGGGAGAAACAATAAACAAATAAGTATGGGTAATAAAGAAAGAAAAAAAATGTGTGTGTGTGAGTGAAACCCCCCATTGCCGTGCATTGTGGAAGAGAAAAAAAATTGTTCATCCATCTTTTCATTCTCTCTTGACCGAAAATACTAGAGGAAGGAAGGAATTTTGCTTCATGTTTGTTTTGGAAGAGGATTAGGAAGAGGTTGGCTATACTTGCATCAAGATTAAGGTATGTTTGAGGTTGTGCCATGAGATTCATGCATGTTTTTAGTTGCTAGCTTGATGTTCTTGGTAGCCCATGGTTCAAATCTTTGCTATGTCATGGGAATGAAATTGCCAAAGTAAATGTGGTGTTAATGCCATTGCATGCTAAATATCAAGCTTGATAATGATACATGTGATGGGGATTGAGGACTCTTAGATTTTCTTTTAGCATTTTTGAATGAGATACTAAGTTCTTTGTTTAATCATGACCAAAATTATGGTGTTGTGATGTATTCGCCATGGTACATCCATAAGTGTGATTTATGCTCATTGCATGGAAAGTAAGATTTGTGTATTGAAATTTTGTTCATGTTTAGTTACAATCAACTTGAGATTCGGCTCTAGCATATATATATGTATATATGTTTGCACACGATGTATTGGTATGACATATATGCTATTTCAAGGTGTATATTTGCTTGTGATGATGTCTCGATTATGAAGTAAATGAGAGATGTGTATTGAGCTACGATATGTAATGCGTTAGTAGTAAAATGTATGCTGTTTTGTGTGGTATTAAGTGTATAATTGGCCTCAACATGGACATGTATATTCGGCCACATGAGGGAAATTGGTGTGCATGCATTCGGTTAGAGGCAAGCATATTGATGCCTATTCTTGGCTTAGAAAATTCGGTGAGAGGAATATTAACTAATGTGTTGAGTTCGATTCATGATTTCGTACATATGCGACTTTGATGCCTAATGAGTATATATATTGGCTAAGTATCTTGAATTCCTCTTCGATGCTCAAATGATAAAACCAATTTATTTGTTAAATTAAGCTCAAGAGCAAAGGGAGCTAAATCCGATAAGGGAAGGAAAAGTCATCGAATAGTCGTCGAAATCGTTCGACCACGTCCAAGTAAGTTCTTGAGTAATAGAGCTTAAATTCGAATTGATTAGATCATGTTTAAAGCAAATTAAAATCATGCTCTTTGTGTGTGGCTATTGAGCCGAAATTGCAAGTGTAAAAAGTGCACGTGTTTGAGTTTTGCTATTGAAAATGAAATACTGAATGTGTCATAATTTATTGATAATTGTGCTCGGTTATTGAATGATGTCCGGATAAGTCCCGAAGGCTTTGTGCTAAGTGACTATATCCGGACTAGGATCCGAAGGCATTCGTATGCGAGTTAATAAATCCGGGCTAAGCCCAAGGCATTGTGCAAGTTACTAAACCGGGTTAAGTCCGAAGGCATTCGTGCGAAGTCGCTATAACCGGCTTCGTCCGAAGGCATTTGAGCGAGTCGTTATATCCGGTTAAATTCAAGGTACGTGATTCTAGAATAAGCGATCTTGCTGTAAAATTTCAGTTAATGCGCTTGAAAAAATTCCAGCAATGAGGTATGTTCATATGAGCTTGAATTAGTTGATTCCTTGAATAATATTCGCTCGATCGAGTAATGAGTTTCCGTATTTGACTAAGGTGATCCCTTATGTATGAACATAGGGGTTGGAATGTGAAATGAGTATGATATTGAGAATTTGTGCATATGAAATTATCCGTTAGCTTTATGAATGCTATGCTTTTGTTGTGCTGGAATTTCTTGCTCAAACTTACTAAGCATAAATTGCTTACTCCGTTTTCTCTGTTTCTCTGCTTTATAGATTTTGCTCGTTAGCTATCGGATTCGGGATCATTGAAGTCAAGTCATCCACACTATCAAAGCCTCCATTTTGGTATAATTTTGGTTGAACTTTGAAATGGCATGTATAGGACTACCCTTTTGTTGAAGGTCATGTATCTTTCGGTTTTGTGTAAACTTGGATAGCCATGCGAAAATGGCTTATATCGTTTTTAGTATAGTACTATAATCGTTTGTATGTCGATCATTATGAGGTATGGAATTATTTTGAAACGATTAGCCATTGGAATGGTTAATCATGATCACACTTTGTGCTATGTATGCAAAAAGGGGCAATTGAATCATGGAAATCATGAAATAGGTAAAGCCTACCTTAAAGACAGATGCTGACTGCAGCAGTGATGTGGATGTGAAAAATCACTAAAAATAGTAGGAATGGTATTAAATAGTGAATAAATTATGTAAATGAACCTTGATTAGTCTAATTTCATATGGAAGAAACGAAACGGTCATAGGAGTTACATGTTAAGAGATATTAAAGTTCTCGTGAAACAGGGCCAGAACGGTTTCTGGATCCCCTGTTCCGACTTTGGAAATTCATTGTAAATTAACCAGAGATAATTATGAGTCATTCCATATATTTATAGATTCCTCTCTGAGTCTAGTTTCTATAGAAACAAATGGCATCAGTATTAAAGCCCTGTACAAGGAGATATTCAATTCGTAACGCACAAAGGTCATTGTAGTCGAACCCTGGGTAGGGGAGACTTTAACTAATAAACTGTACCAATTGGCTCGACCAAAAATTCTAGAAAAAAATATGTAGATGGACATATGAGTCTAGTTTCAGGGAAAAATTACGAAAAAAATTTTCGAGCTCTGAAACTCAAGATATGATTTTTAAGGCGACAGTGATGCAGTAACCAGCTTGTCTGGAAATTTATAAATGGACTGTGAAAATAGTTAAGTCTGTGTGCACCTTGTGTTCGATTCCGGTAACGGACTCGGGTAAGGGGTGTTACAATTTTATTGGTATCAGAGCTACGGTTTAGTCGATTCTAGGACTACCGTAATGCGTTTGGGTCTAGCTATACATGCCATTTTATGTGATCATTTGATAGTGTGGTGATTTCTGACGTTTGAATTTGTGTTTATTATAGTAATGGATCCCGATCCCAACCGAAGCGATAGGCGATGATGTGGAGAGTGTGGCGCTGCTCCCGCACAAGGGACAATCTTGGCGGACTCTCAACCTATTGCTAGCAATCCGAATGATGAGGCTAAGCAAGCCTTTTATAGCGTGATGAATGATTGGTTCAACCAATACATTCGAACTAATACTGTTGTTCCACAACCTCCATTCCCAACAAACACAATTTCCATACCTACAATGCCTCCGTGAATCGACCAAATAAGGTCGAATAAGCCCCAGTTGATAGAATCCGAAAACATGGGGCTACTGAATTTAAAGCTACGGATAGCGGCGATGTCGAGCAAGCTGAATTTTGGTTGGACAACACTATCCGGTACTCGATGAGCTATCTTGTACACCGATGAATGCCTAAAGTGTGCTATCTCCTTGCTACGTGATTACGCCTACTATTGGTGGAGCACTCGACTTCTTTGTGCCCGAGAGCAAGTAATTGGGAGTTTTTCCAAACCGAGTTTGGAAAAAGTATATCATCGAGATTTGTTGATCAAAATGGAAGGAATTTCTTGAGCTTAAGCAAGGTTCTATGTCGATTCTCGATTCGAGCGAAGATTTGTTAGACTTAGTAGATTCACTCGGGAATGTGTTTCGTCCGAGGCTGTCATGTGTAAACGCTTTGAGGATGGGCTGAATGAAGACATAAAAATGTTCGTTGGCATTCTTGAAATACGAGAGTTCGTAGTACTTTTTGAGCAAGCTTGTAAAGCCGAAGAGCTTAGAAAAGAAAAACAAAAAGTTGATGTGGGAACTGGAGAGTTTCGAAAAAGATCCTCGGGAAAGTCTCTTCAACATGCATCGAAGAAATTTAGAGATGATGTGGGCGGTCTAGAGGCGCTTGGGCCTTTTAGACGAGATCGTGATCGACCCCACAATGGTACACGAGGCACTTTCGCCGCCAGTTGGGAATGAACGTCGAGACGAACGGAGTGTCATCATTGTGGCAAATGGCATTCGAAGTCTGTAGGTTCCGTGACCGCTCTGTTACAAGTGCGGATCGGTCGACCACTTTATTAAAGATTGCCCGAGGTTGTCCGAGCAGAATACAAATCGAGTGGGAAACCGGGTGCTACCACCGCCGAGGTAGACCATCCGGAAATACGGGCAATGTTAGTGGTGGTCGAGAGGATCTAGAGATGTTACGACCAGATCCGAGGCTCGGCTCTCTGCTAGGGCTTATGCTATACGCCAACGTGAGGATGCTTCCTCGCCGGATGTTATTACCTGTACTTTCACTCTCTTTGATACTAATGTGATTGCTTTGATTGACCTGGTTCTACTCATTCTTATATATGCGAAACCTTAGCATCCAAGAAGACTTTACCTATTGAGTCTCTTGAGTTCGTAATTCGGTGTCAAATCCCTTGGGTCGTTACGTGTTGGTCGACAAAGTGTGTAAGAAATGTCCCTAGTAATTGAGGTTCTGTTTTCCGCGGACTTGATGCTTTTGCCATTCGATGAATTTGATGTTATTCTTGGGTTGGATTGGTTGACCGTGCATGATGCGGTTGTGAATTGCAAAAGCAAGACTATTGATTTGAGGTGCGCAAATAACGAGATGATCCGAGTTGAGTCTACGGACTTAAAGGGGTTGCCAGCTGTAATATCATCAATGTTGGCCCAAAAATATGTAAGAAAGGGGTGCGAAGCATACCTTGCGTATGTACTTGATGATAGGGAGTTAGAAATAAAACCCGAATCTGTGCCGGTGGTTTGTGAATACCCGGATGTTTTTCCTGAAGAATTACCGGGTTTGTCACCTGTTCGGGAGATAGAGTTTGGCATTGAGCTTGTACCTGGGACCACACCAATTTCGATAGCTCCATATCGTATGGCACCAACGGAATTAAAGGAGTTGAAAGCTCAGTTGCAAGAGTTGGTGGATAGAGGCTTTGCTCGCCCGAGTTTTTCACCTTGGGGTGCACCAGTGTTGTTTGTGAAAAAGAAGGACGGAACCATGAGGTTGTGCATCGACTATCGTCGACTTAATAAAGTGACAATAAAGAACAAGTATCCGCTATCACAGTATCGATGATTTGTTCGATCAACTGAAGGAGCCTCGGTGTTCTCAAAAATAGATTTGAGATCGGGCTATTATCGATTCTGAATCCGAGATTCGGACATACCCAAAACCGCCTTGAGCGAGATATGGTCACTACGAGTTCTTAGTGATGCCGTTTGGGCTCACTAATGCCCTACGGTATTTATGGATTTGATGAATCGGATCTTGGACCATATTTGTATCGGTTCGTAGTTGTGTTCATTGACGACATCTTAGTCTATTCAAGAGATGAGACCGAACATGCGAGCACCGAGATTAGTGTTGCAAATTTTACGGGATAAGCAGTTATATGCTAAGTTCAGCAAGTGTGAGTTCTGGTTAAGAGAGGTTAACTTCTTGGGTCATGTGGTATCTGCATCGGGTATTCGAGTCGACCGAGTAAAATTTCAGTCATACTTAACTGGAAGCCTCAGAAATATTCTTGAGGTTCGAGCTTTTGGGACTTGCCGGTTACTACCGACGGTTTGTAAAGGATTCTCGATGATAGCCACACCCATGACGAAACCGCTTGAAAGATGTCAAGTTTGAATGGACGGAAAAGTGTCGAAAAGTTTCGACCAATTGAAAACTCATTTGACGGAAGCTCCAAGACTAGTACAACCGAATCGGCAAAGAGTTTGTCATCTATAGTGACGCTTCCCTACTTGGGTTAGGTTGCGTATTGATGCAAGAGGGTCGAGTTGTGGCCTATCGTCGAGACAATTAAAGCCACATGAGAAAAATTATCCGACCCATGATCTCGAATTGGTCGCCATCGTATTCGCCTTAAAGATATGGCGACATTACTTATTTGGTGAGAAGTGCCATGTGTATTCGGATCACAAAAGTCTCAAATATTTGATGACTCAAAGAGACTTAAATCTGCGACAAAGACGTTGGCTCGAGTTGTTAAAATATTATGAGCTTGTCATTGATTATCACCGGGAAAGGCTAATGTGGTTGCGGACGCCTTAAGCCGAAAATCACTTGCTTGCTTTACGAGCTATGAATGTACACTTGTCTATTCTACCCGACAATGTGTTAATAGCCAATTAAAGGCCAAACCATTGTTGACTCATCAAATTCGTGAAGCTCGGAAGGTTGACGATGAGTTGGTTGCAAAAGCGAAATGAGTGTGTTCGAACAAGGAATCGAGTTTCAAATTGATGATGACGATTGTTTGAGGTTTAGAAGTCGTCTGTGTGTTCCAAAGAATTGAACTTATTTCGATAATTCGAGCGAAGCCCATTTTAGCGGGATGGCAATCCACCCGGGAGTACGAAGATGTACAATGATTTGAAACGTCGGTTTTGGTGGCATGGTATGAAACGAGACATCTCCGACTTTGTTTGAGATGTTTAATATGTCAACAAGTGAAAGCGGAACATCAAGTGCCTTCAGGATTACTTCAGCCGATTACGATACCCGAGTGGAAATGGGATCGAGTCACAATGGACTTTGTGTCCGGACTGCCATTGTCAGCAAGTAAGAAGGATGCGATCTGGATTGTTGTTGATAGACCGACTAAGTCGGCTCACTTTATCCCCGTATGCGTCGGATTTTCATTGGATAAACTAGCTGAATTATCGTTTCTCAGATTGTGAGATTACACGGGGTACCGATTTTTGTTGTGTCGGATAGAGATCCGAGATTCACTTAGCGATTTTGGAAGAAATTGCAAGAAGCTTTGGGTACCAAGTCCCATTTCAGCACCACCTTTCACCCCCAAACCGATGGTCAATCCGAGCAGATAATTCAGATACTTGAGGATATGTTGAGATGTTGCATCCTCGAGTTCGAGTGGTTCATGGGAGCAGTACTTACCTTTGATTGAATTCGCTTACAACAATAGTTTTCAATCAAGTATTAAGATGGCGCCTTACGAGGCCTTATGCGGGCGTAAATGCCGTACACCATTGTTTTGGACCGAGCTCGGTGAGAACAAAATTTTGGAGTGGATTTGATTAAAGATGCTAAGCAGAAAGTAAAAGTAATCCGTGAAAATCTGAAGATAGCCTCCGATCGTCAAGTCGTGACGCGGATCTGAAACGAAAAGACATTGAGTATCAAGTGGGAGATAAAGTGTTTCTTAAAGTTTCGCCTTGGAAAAAGATACTCGATTTGGCCAGTAAAGGCAAATTGAGCCCGAGGTTCATCGGGCCATATGAGATATCTGAACGAGTCGATCCGATTCGTATCGTTTGATTTTACCCCCTGAACTTGAAAAGATTCACGATGTCTTTCATGTTTCGATGCTTCGGCGCTATAGATCTGATCCGTCGCACGTAATTAGTCCATCAGAGGTTGAAATTCAATCCGATATGAGTTATGAAGAAGAACCGATTCGTATCCTAGCTCGTGAAGTGAAGGAGTTGCGAAACAAAAGGGTTCCGTTAGTAAAAGTGTTATGGCTCAAACACGGGATGGAAGAAGCTACTTGGGAACCCGAGAGCTCTATGAAAGAGCGTTACCCAAACCTATTTACCGGTAAGATTTTCGGGGACGAAAATTTCTTAAGTGGGGGAGAGTTGTGACACCCAAAATTGACCCTAGTCGGAAGTGGTTTCGGGACCGCTAAACCGAGTCACCGAAAGGTTTGAATGTAATATTTATTGTCTAGAATATGTAATTATGAATGTGTGAAAATTTCAAGTTCCGATTTAGCCAATTGCATGTGAATTCAGTTAGTAGGACTTGTGTGACACTTTTGAAAAGTGAAAGGCTAATCTATAAGGACCTAATAGTGCATGTAGTCAAAGGGGAGGACTTGCATGTCAAATTCCCCCCCCAAGTTGTAGTGGCCGGCCATGACAAGGAATCATGGGCTAAACATGTCATGAAACATGTTTTGTTGGTGCATTAGGGAGAAAGAATAAACAAATAAGTATGGGTAATAAAGAAAGAAAAAAAATGTGTGTGTGTGAGTGAAACCCCCCATTGCCGTGCATTGTGGAAGAGAAAAAAATTGTTCATCCATCTTTTCATTCTCTCTTGACCGAAAATACTAGAGGAAGGAAGGAATTTTGCTTCATGTTTGTTTTGGAAGAGGATTAGGAAGAGGTTGGCTATACTTGCATCAAGATTAAGGTATGTTTGAGGTTGTGCCATGAGATTCATGCATGTTTTTAGTTGCTAGCTTGATGTTCTTGGTAGCCCATGGTTCAAATCTTTGCTATGTCATGGGAATGAAATTCGGCCAAAGTAAATGTGGTGTTAATGCCATTGCATGCTAAATATCAAGCTTGATAATGATACATGTGATGGGGATTGAGGACTCTTAGATTTTCTTTTAGCATTTTTGAATGAGATACTAAGTTCTTTGTTTAATCATGACCAAAATTATGGTGTTGTGATGTATTCGGCCATGGTACATCCATAAGTGTGATTTATGCTCATTGCATGGAAAGTAAGATTTGTGTATTGAAATTTTGTTCATGTTTAGTTACAATCAACTTGAGATTCGGCTCTAGCATATATATATGTATATATGTTTGCACACGATGTATTGGTATGACATATATGCTATTTCAAGGTGTATATTTGCTTGTGATGATGTCTCGATTATGAAGTAAATGAGAGATGTGTATTGAGCTACGATATGTAATGCGTTAGTAGTAAAATGTATGCTGTTTTGTGTGGTATTAAGTGTATAATTGGCCTCAACATGGACATGTATATTCGGCCACATGAGGGAAATTGGTGTGCATGCATTCGGTTAGAGGCAAGCATATTGATGCCTATTCTTGGCTTAGAAAATTCGCCGAGAGGAATATTAACTAATGTGTTGAGTTCGATTCATGATTTCGTACATATGCGACTTTGATGCCTAATGAGTATATATATTGGCTAAGTATCTTGAATTCCTCTTCGATGCTCAAATGATAAAACCAATTTATTTGTTAAATTAAGCTCAAGAGCAAAGGGAGCTAAATCCGATAAGGGAAGGAAAAAGTCATCGAATAGCCGTCGAAATCGTTCGACCACGTCCAAGTAAGTTCTTGAGTAATAGAGCTTAAATTCGAATTGATTAGATCATGTTTAAAGCAAATTAAAATCATGCTCTTTGTGTGTGGCTATTGAGCCGAAATTGCAAGTGTAAAAAGTGCACGTGTTTGAGTTTTGCTATTGAAAATGAAATCTGAATGTGTCATAATTTATTGATAATTGTGCTCGGTTATTGAATGATGTCCGGCTAAGTCCCGAAGGCTTTGTGCTAAGTGACTATATCCGGACTAGGATCCAAGGCATTCGTGCGAGTTAATAAATCGGGCTAAGCTCAAGGCATTGTGCAAGTTACTAAACCGGGTTAAGTCCGAAGGAATTCGCGAAGTCGCTATAACCAAGCTTCGTCCGAAGGCATTTGAGCGAGTCGTTATATCCGGTTAAATTCGAAGGTACGTGATTCTAGAATAAGCGATCTTGCTGTAAAATTTCAGTTAATGCGCTTGAAAAAATTCCAGCAATGAGGTATGTTCATATGAGCTTGAATTAGTTGATTCCTTGAATAATATTCGCTCGATCGAGTAATGAGTTTCCGGTATTTGACTAAGGTGATCCCTTATGTATGAACATAGGGGTTGGAATGTGAAATGAGTATGATATTGAGAATTTGTGCATATGAAATTATCCGTTAGCTTTATGAATGCTATGCTTTTGTTGTGCTGAATTTCTTGCTCAAACTTACTAAGCATAAATTGCTTACTCCGCTTTCTCTGTTTCTGTTTTATAGATTTTGCTCGTTAGCTATCGGATTCGGGATCATTGAAGTCGAAGTCATCCACACTATCAAAGCCTCCATTTTGGTATAATTTTGGTTGAACTTTGAAATGGCATGTATAGGACTACCCTTTTGTTGAAGGTCATGTACCTTTCGGTTTTGTGTAAACTTGGATAGCCATGCGAAAATGGCTTATATCGTTTTTAGTATAGTACTATAATCGTTTGTATGTCGATCATTATGAGGTATGGAATTATTTTGAAACGATTAGCCATTGGAATGGTTAATCATGATCACACTTTGTGCTATGTATGCAAAAGGGCAATTGAATCATGGAAATCATGAAATAGGTAAAGCCTACCTTAAAGACAGATCTTGACTGCAGCGTGATGTGGATGTGAAAAATCACTAAAATAGTAGAAATGGTATTAAATAGTGAATAAATTATGTAAATTAACCTTGATGAGTCTACTTTCATATGGAAGAAACGAAATGGTCATAGGAGTTACATGTTAAGAGATATTAAAGTTCTCGTGAAACAGGGCGAACGGTTTCGGATCCCTGTTCGATTTTGGAAATTCATTGTAAATTAACCAGAGATAAGTAGGAGTCATTCCATATATGTATAGATTCCTCTCTGAGTCTAGTTTCTACAGAAACAAACGGCATCAGTATTAAAGCCCTGTACAAGGAGATATTCAATTCGTGAAGTTACCGAGACTCATCATTTGCCATTTCACACACACTCACATCCAATCCTTTTTATTAAACACTTAAAATCAACCATCTTCATGCCTCATCACAAAAACATCAAAACACCCACCAAGACACTCTACAACCCATAGCTGAATGCATCACTTCAAACCAATAACAAAAATTGAGTCATGGGCTATGAAAAGAGCTTAGCAATTAACTCAATTTCACATAAATTATCAAGAAATAAAATTAAACATACCTCCAATTAGAATCACCAAGGCCAAATATCAAAGAGCCCTTTTGTTCTACCTTAGATTTTGAGCTTGCTCCATTGCAAAATCCTCAAAGCATTTTTCTCCATTCTTTCTCAAACATTCACATGAACAAGGCAAGGATGTATGGCCTTCTTTTTTCTAATACTTATTTCCTATTATAAAACCATGTAGTCATTATAATATTAATACAAAATGCATATATTTTGTATCCCATACCATCATGGTAACCACTTCCTCTAAAGTGGGGAATTTGACATGCAAGTCTACATTTTTTCCACCATGCATTATTTGCCCACTACCATTTAACCTATCACATTTCCAAAGTTTCACACATAAGTCCTTTCTAATTAATTTCACATTTAAAAGACAAAATCAAAACATGAAATTTTCACACACACACTTTCACTTATAATAGCCATAAAATATAACATTTAATTATTCTTGTGACTCGATTTTGTGGTCCCGAAACCACTTCTCGACTAGAGTCAAATTAGGGCTGTCACAGATTGGGCACGGGGCATTACCATACTTAACCACATGTATATAATCATTTTCGAGTCACCTAGACTTGATAAACTTTAAACCTTTTCTGACCTTGTTTAGAACTCTTTAAAGTGGACCTACGAGGCCTCAAACTTTCATTGGAAACCATTCGGAACCAACTCAGGTCCTTAAACTGATTTAATAAAAATGATTCTTGAAACAGGGCACACGCCCATGTGGAAGGGAAACACGTCCGTGTGATCCTTATAACATGGCCGTGCGGATGGCC
Source organism: Gossypium arboreum (assembly GCF_025698485.1). NCBI lineage: Eukaryota > Viridiplantae > Streptophyta > Magnoliopsida > Malvales > Malvaceae > Gossypium > Gossypium arboreum. The sequence goes on from NC_069080.1 coordinate 65,256,680, forward strand.
CGTGTGACACACACAGCCTAAGCATCTAGGGACATGCCCGTTCTCATACCTTTGTGAATTAAATTCTAAACTCGAACCTACAGGGGTTTTCACATGGCCTGTCACACGCCCGTGCCCTCACACGGCCATGACACGCCCTTGTCTTAGCCCATGTGTAAAAACCTTGGCATTCTATTTCTGACGTCAGCATCCAATTTAGGGCACACGGCCAAGGCACACACGCGTGGCCAGAGGCCGTGTCCTCCACATGGCTGAGACACACGGCCATGTCTCTGCCCGTGTGTTTACTACCATGCATTCTGACTTGTAAATTTTATGTGCAGGGGACACATGGCCGGACAACATGCCCATGGGGCTGGCCGTGTGTCACTCGCCTGTGTGCCTACCCGTGTTGACAATATAGGGTTATTTACCAAGCCCTTTACCACCTTGAAACACAATATAACAACATCCATTAAAAAATACAAGGTATAATCAACCACACAAGGCATTATCTCATTCATGAAAATATCATCGAAATCACTTACTTGTGAGGGAACTAAGTGGCTGCAAATTTGAAGCTTTCAAAACCCCTATTTTTTCTGGTATTTTCGGTGGTGAAGAGGTGAGAAAAAGATGATATCTTTTTCTCCTTATTTTATTTTTATTCTAGTCAAAATAGGTCTCCAACTCACCTAATTTTGACAATTTATCTTCCTTTTTGTCCCCTATGGCCAGCTATCATTTATCTAAAGGTCTATTTTCCCTTTAAAGACCCCTAATTTATGATTCATGGCAATTTAACACTCTTAGCTATCAAAATAGGACTTTTGCACTTTATGCGATTTAGTCCTTTTTCGCAAATAAGCTCACAAACGCTAAAATTAATTTACCAAAATTTTCATGCACCTTTTATAAACATGTCGTCACACATAAAATAATAGTAAAATAATTTCTCTGGCTTTAGAATAGTGGTTTTCAAACCACTGTTCTGACTAGGCCCAAAATTGGGCCGTTACAACTCTTTCCCTTTAGGGATTTTTGTCCCCAGAAATCTTGCCGGTGAATAAGTTTGGGTATTGATCTCTCATAGTCTCTTCAAGTTCCCACGTGGCTTCCTCAACTCTATGTCTATGACACAAAACCTTCACAAGTGTTATACTTTTATTCATCAACTTTTTGACCTCTCGATCCAAAATCTTAATCTGTTTTACACATAGGTCATATCTGGGCTTAATTCAATTTCTTCCAGTGAAATCACGTGTGAGGGGTCAGATCGGTAGCGACGCAACATTGATAAATGGAATACATCATGAATTTTCTCTAACTCATGAGGCAAGGCTAGTCGGTATGCTACTAGTCCAATTCTCTCGGTCACCTTATAAGGTCTAATAAATTGCGGACTCAGCTTGCCTTTTCTACCGAATCTAAGGACTTTCTTCCATTGGGATACTTTCAAAAACACTCTATCGCCGACTTGAAACTCAATTTCCTTTCGTTTCAAATCTGTGTAGGATTTCTCTCTATCTGAAACGGCCTTCAAACAGTCACGAATCACCTTAACTTTCTCTTCGGTCTCCCTGACTAAATCAACCCAATGAATCTGATTCTCTCTCAGCTTAGTCCAATATAAAGGCATTCGGCACCTACGCCCATACAAAGCCTCATAAGGCGCTATTTTCAGACTTGATTGATAACTGTTGTTGCAGGCGAATTCGACCAGTGGTAAATACCTTTCCCAACTGCCTTGAAACTTGAGAACACAACACTGTAACATGTCCTCTAATATCTGATTGGCTCTCTCCAACTAACCGTCGGTTTGCAGGTGAAATGCTATACTAAAATTCAGTTTCGTTCCCAAAGCCTCTTGCAACTTCTTCCAAAACTGTGAGGTAAACCTCGGATCTCTATCCGAAATAATTGAAAAAGGTACTCCATGAAGTCTCATGATCTTGGAAATGTATAGATCAGCCAATTTTTCAAAGGAAAAATTGATACGCACCGGTATAAAATGAGCCGACTTAGTAAGTCTATCAACAACGACCCAAATTGAATCATTTTTCCTTGGTGTCATAGGCAACCCTGACACAAAATTCATGGTTACTCAGTCCCAATTCCACTCGGGAATCATCACAAGTTGAAGTAAACCTGAGGGTACTTGGTGTTCGCCTTTCACTTGCTTACAAACTAGACACTTAGAAACAAACTCAGAAATGCCTCTTTTCATCCCCGACCACCCGTACATTTTCTTCAAGTCATTGTACATTTTCACACTACCCGGGTGGATAGACAAACAACCATTATGTGCCTCTTGTAAAATCTTTTGAATGAGCTCATTATCCTTGGGTACACAAATTCTATCTTGGTACATCATACAACCATCAGTACCAACACTAAACTTTGATTCGACACCCGACTCACACTGAGTTCCCTTGGCTTGCAATTCAATGTTGTTATTCTGAGCTTTGTAAATCTCTTGCAGAAACATCGGTCTAGCTCTCAACTCTGTCAGAATCGAACCGTCATCCGTTATAGACAACTGAGCATTCATAGCCCTCAAGGCGAACAATGATTTCCTACTCAATGCATCGGCTACTACATTAGCCTTTTCGGGGTGGTAGTCAGTCACCAACTCGTAGTCTTTTATCAACTCTAACCATCGCCGTTGCCGTAAGTTCAACTCCTTTTGAGTCATCAAATACTTTAGACTTTTATGGTCAATAAACACTCGACACCTCTCGCCATACAAATGGTGTCTCCATATTTTCAGCGCGAACACAATGGCGGCCAACTCTAAATCGTGCGTCGGGTAATTCTTCTTGTGTAGCTTTAGCTGTCTCAAGGCATATGCTATCACTTTGCCTTCTTGCATGAGTACGCACCCCAATCAATTTAAGGAGGCCTCGCTATATACTATGAATTCTTTTGTCGATTCTGGTTGCACCAAAATTGGAGCCTCGGTCAACAAGGCTTTTAATTACTCGAAACTTTATTGGCACTTCTCTGTCCATCAAACTTGACATCCTTCTGTAAAAACTTTGTCATCGGAGTAGCTATCATACAGAATCCATTCACGAATCTTCTGTAGTACCCAGCTAAACCCAAAAAGCTTCGACCCTCAGTCACATTCCTCGGCGGTTTCCACTCAACTATAATCGAGATCTTGCTTGGGTCAACTCTGATCCCATCTCTCGACACGATATGTCCTAGGAATCCAACCTCTTTAAGCCAAAATTCACTCTTGCTGAATTTGGCATATAATTGCTTATCTCTCAAGGTCTGTAAAATAGTTCTCAGATGTCCCGCGTGCTCACTCTCATCACGCGAGTAAATCAGTATGTCGTCGATAAAGACCACCACCAATTTGTCCAAATACGACCAAAAAATGCGATTCATCAAATTCATAAACACCGCAGGAGCATTTGTTAAACTGAAGGGCATAACAAGAAACTTATAGTGCCCATACCTGGTCCTAAATGCTTTTTTTTTTTTGTAAATCTTGCTCCTTAACCCTTAGCTGATAGTAGCCCGACCTTAAGGCTATCTTGGAAAACATGGTGACTCCCTTCAATTGGTCAAACAAATCATCGATCCTTGGTAAGGGATACTTGTTCTTCACCGTCACCTTGTTGAGCTATCGGTAGTCTATGCACAATCTCATCGACCCCTCCTTTTTCTTCACAAATAGCACTGGGGCACTCCACGGAGAAAAACTCGATCTCGCAAAACCCTTGTCAGTTAAATCTTGTAGTTGAACTTTCAGCTCCTTCAACTCCGTAGGGGTCATCCTATACGAAGCAATCAAGATGGGTGCCGTACCGGGGACTAACTCAATTCCAAATTCAACTTCCCTTACGGGAGGTAATCCAGGTAATCCTTCCGGAAACATATCTGTAAACTCACAAATCACTGGTACCAATTCAATTTTCGCCTCAGACACTTGAATATTCAGCACAAAACCAAGATAAGCCTCTTACCCTTTTCTCAAATATCTCACTGTCAACATGGATGACATCACCACAGGCACGTTACCCGTTTTATTCGATTCAACCTAAAAAACATCCCCGCTTCCACACTTCAACTCAATAACTTTTCTTCTACAGTCCACTACAACACTATGAGAAGTCAACCAATCCATCCCAAGGATTACATCAAATTCATTAAACGGTAATAACATCAAGTTAGCTAGAAAACAGTGACCTCTAATTGTCAAAGGACAATTTTTGCACACTTGGTCAACTAACACATGTCTGCTTAAAGGGTTTGACACTTTTATCACAAATTCGGTAAACTCTACTAATATGTTCATACGGGGTAACAATTCCATACAAATATAAGAGTGGGTAGATCCTGGGTCAATTAAAGCAACAACAGATATATCATAGATAGAAAAGGTACCCATGATCACATCGAGAGACTCTGCCTCTTCACGGGCACGTATAGTGATAGTGCACGGATAATGGATAAGTGGTATGTGTTTCATTTCAGATATTTTGACCTTGTGATCATGAAACCATTGGATATAGTTGGCATGCCATAGAATTGTGAGTACTCACCTATATGTACAATGATTTTGGGCATTGATGTAACACCCCTAACTCGTCTCTATTTTCGGATTAGGGTTACGGAGCATTACCAAACAATTGGAACAACATTTAACATCATAACAGTAAATAAATTAATCTCATTAAAAAACTATCAAACACAAACATTTGGTCCCTAAATAACGCCTTTGAGGCCCTAAAAATAACTTAGAAGCAATTCAGGACTAATTTGAAATAAAATAGAAGATTGGAAAAAAGTTACAAAATTTGAAAACAGGTGTAACACCCCTTACCCGAGTCTGAGGTCAAGACTGGGCACGAGGCATTACCATACTTAACCACATGCATATAATCATTTCCTAGTCACCAAGACTTGATCAACTTTAAACCTTTTCCTACCTAGTTTAAAACTCTTTAAACTAGACCTACGAGGCCTCCAACTTTCATTGGAAACCATTCGGAACCAACTCAAGTCCTTAAATCGATTTAATAAAAATGATTCTTGAAATAGGCCACACGCCGATAAGGAAGGGCAACACGCCTATGTGATCCTTATAACATGGTAGTGTTGATGGCCCGTGTGACACACACGACCTAAGCATCTAGGGACACACCTGTGTCCCATACCCACGTGAATTAAATTCTAAATTTGAACCTAGAAGGGTTTTCACACGGCCTGTCACACACCCGTGTCCGTGGCCCATGTCCCTCACACGGCCAAGACACGCCCGTGTCTAAAAACCTTGACATTCTATTTCTGACGTCAGCATCCAATTTAGGGCACACGGCCGAGGCACACGCCCATGACCAGAGGCTGTGTCCTCCACACGGCTGAGACACAAGGCCATGTCTCTGCCCGTGTGTTTACTACCATGCATTCTGACTTTTAAATTTTACGTGTAGGGGACACACGGTTGGATAACACGCCCATGGGGCTGACCGTGTGTCACACACGGCCAAGACACACGCCTGTGTGTCTACCTATGTGGACAATATAGGGCTACTTACCAATCCCTTTGCCACCCTAAAACACAACATAACAACATCCATTCAAAAATACAAGGTATAATTAGCCACACAAGCATTATCTCATTCATGAAAATATCATGAAAATTACTTACTTGTGAGGGAACTAAGTGGCTGAAAATTTCAAGCTTTCAAAACACCTATTTTTACTGGTATTTTTGGTGGTGAAGAGGGTGAGAAAAAGATGATATCTTTTTCTCCTTATTTTATTTTTATTCTAGTCAAAACAGGTCACCAACTCACCTAATTTTGACCATTTCTCTTCCTTTTTGTCCCCTATGGTCGGCTATCATTTATCTAAGGGTCTATTTGCCCTTTAAAGACCCTAAATTTATGATTCATGGCAATTTAACACTCTTAGCTATCAAAATAGGACTTTTGCACTTTATGCGATTTAGTCCTTTTTTGCAATTAAGCTCACAAACGCTAAAATTAATTTACCAAAATTTTCATGCACCTTTTATAGACATGTTGTCACACATAAAATAATATTAATATAATTTCTCCGGCTTTGGAACAGTGGTTCCGAACCCACTGTTCTGACTAGGCCAAAAATCGGGCTATTACAATAGGGGCCACACGACCATGTGCCCAGACCATGTGACATAGCCCAGGCCGTGTAACAATAGAACAAAGGGACACATGGCCGTGTTCCAGCCTGTTTCTCTGCCCGTGTAACTCACTTAGTTGGGTTACACGGTTGCCCGTGTGCCAGACTACGTAATGCTCTAACTTGCAACACACAATCGTTTCGCAAGTCATGTGCTAGGCCATGTAACACATTGACTTGATACACTAACAATTTACAAATGACACATAGTTGTGTGATAGACCGTGTCCCAAGCTGTGTGTTCCATAATTTGACCCTAAAAATAAGTCATTTCAAGGCCGAAACACACTTAATCATCCATCCTATTTGGGTACACATTCAATTGACCTAAACATCATTCAAACACTCATAAACATACCATTTCAAACATCCTAATTCATTTAACCAATATGCCATTCAAAGGCACTGCATTTGTGAAAAAAATATCATTGATCAAATTAAAGCAACATAACCACATTTCAAGCATAGAACCTAGTTCTTATATCTACCAATTGATATCACATATGACCATTTACATGCCATCAGAAACATACCAAAAGGATCTTATATACAAGTACTTAAAAGAGACCAAAATGATCTAACTTGGTAAGGCATTAAAGTGCATCAAACAAAACATAAACTACAAAAGTATATACATTCCAAATTAACCATTAACACATTCAAGAATTATCATTATAAAAGATCCTATACATGCCAAATAACCATATCTAACATATCACACAATTAGGAGTGAGCAAAATTCGATTTGATTCAAAAAACTCGATAAAAAATTCAAATTTTGAATTAAATAGTTCGAGTTATTTAAGTTAATCAAGTTATTTGGATCGAATCGAATAAAAAATTAAGTTTTTTGGTTTAACTCGAATATGAATTACTCAATTTGAGTTATCCAAAAATCCAAATAAGAAAAGACAAAACTACGTCATTTTGATAAATGTTTACCCATTAAGTTAAAAGGCAAAATCATTATATTGTTCATGTATATAAATAATCTTGTACTTCATCTACTAGTTAAATAATCAGTCTATCTAAACGCAACATTAAGTATAAATAATAGGATTTGTTAACTCGACTCAAAATTTTTTGACTCGATTTGAAAAAAATTCAAATTGAGTTCGGTTGTTAAAATAGGATTTGTCAACTCAACTAACTCGAAAATTTTTTACTCGGTTTTACTCGACTCGATTAAATACTCACCTCTACACACAATGATCTTCTTTCTACTCATATGAGGGCATGCATAGTTACTATCACCTCATATGAATACGAATCATTTAAGCTTTCATCAAAAGATATGAAAATGAATGAACTTGGCACCATTTAAAAACGAACCAATTACCAAGACTACACTTATAACCCTATTACATGTCATTTATAACCATTAACCAAAATAACCATAAATATCAATAGGACGAATAGATAGTGTGACAATACTCTGATGAGATCCTAATCGGCTGAGCTTTCCAATAATCTACAAGACAGGGGAAACGATTACGTAAGCATTTAATGCTTAATAAATTCATATAGGAAAAACTTAACTTACCAATCATATTAAATTAAACAACCAAACCTACTCTCATAAATTCGTATGCCAAACTTCCTTTTCTATACACACCTCTGCATAAGGTTAGTAAATATATCATTACTTATAAATCCCAAGTAACTCATGGAATATACATGATAAACATTTAGGCTTCATCCATAATCCATCACCTATACATATATCTTTTACACATACTTTCCATTGAAATCACATGGTTAATAGATGGTAAGTAAACAATACATCTATAAAACATAACATATATTAATAAATAAATTACATGCATATTTCATCCATCATTTCATAAATTATCAACCATTCTTATGTTGTATATGCATATTCACCTTTTCCAGTCATATGAACGTTAGCAACATTAAATTTTTATATATGCCTTTCCATTAACCTTTACTTACCCATTGAACCGTATAGAATAGCATTGGATACTCAGGGAATGCTCACACATAATGTGCCTTTTCATGTAACTGTAACATTTCCTTTCCATTAGTGCTTACACGAGCTATGAAATCGGCCTACTCACATGACCTATGGGTCGGAATGTTAGCTACACATGCTACTCACACGAGCTTTGGAGTATCTGCAACAAGTGCAGGACCTCAGCTATCGGTACGGCATTCAAGACCAGCACCCGAAATCGTATAACCCTAATGAGATGTCATTTGTATCCTAAGTATTCACAAGGTTCAAACGGGACTTTTATATCTCAAATCCTTTATTTCAATAGCATTATAACATTTCCGTATACCATCATGAATTTCATATTTATAAATTACAACTTTAAGTCAACTAACCTTCCAACTTTATCCATAATATCTATTATCAAATCAATATTATAATTCACATAATTATACATAGCAATTCGTCCTAAACATCAAATGACAAATTTAATCTCTATATGAACTTACCTGTACCAAAACGATGCCCTAACGTGATCCAATGACTATTCCACTATTTTGGCTTTCCCGAAATTAGTGTTCGTTTGAGTCGTTTATTGATCTAAATAAATATATTTATTCCTTTAATCCCGTTCCAGCATCGTTCCAGCATTTAAAATAATTAATTTAACATATAACCCTTTATAATGAAAATTTATAAAATTGCCCTCAAATTTTACTTTTTATGCAATTTAACCCCTAAACCCGAAACTTGCAATTTTACCATTGTTAACCATAAATCATGCTAGTTTATTTTTACCTAATCTTACAACAGCCCATTTTTATCCACAATTTACAATATTTTCCTTGAATTTTACCATTTCATAAATAAGTCCCTAAACTTAAAATTCATCACAAATTACTTAACAAAATACTTATATTTAACAATTAAGCTTAATAATCTATCATAAAATTTCAAGAACATCACAAATTCATCCATGGTAAAATTCTAAACATTTAATCGACCCCCAGGTTAGCGAGAATAAGCCTAATTTCATAACATGTATGTAAGAATAAGCTTAGCTGAAAGCTTTCCCAAGATATCCATGGAGGTTCCAGTTTGTTTTTGAGAAAATAAGAAGATGATAGCATTTTTGGCATTTTGTTTCTTTTAATTTTTATTTAATTATAAATTTACAATTTGTCGCTTTTAAAGTTAATCAAATTAATTACCCAAAATCGTCCATTGATAGTTCAATTGGTATAATTGTAATATAAAACTTCTATCATTTAATAGTTAAACCATTTAATCATTATGATTCAATAGTGGCTAGGTTTTACACCTTTTACGATTTAGCCCCTTTTATTTAATTAACTATCTAAACATTAAAATTTCTTAACCGAAGTTTAATATGACCGTTATAATACTCCGTAAATATTTAATAAAATATTTACTACTCGATTTATAGAAAAGAGGTCCTGATACCTCATTTTCTAAAACCACTTGACTTTAAAGACATATTGTTTGAACCTAATTATTCTTTCATTTAACATAAATCATTAAATCAAACTTTATTATTACACTATATTTGACTTTTACTTATTAAATAATAATATTTACGAACTTACTCATTAGATTTGTGGCCCCGAAACTACTGTTTTTGACATCATTGAAAAATGGGCTGTTATAGTTGAGGCTCTGGGACATGTTAGAGGGATATGGGAATGTGAACTAAGCTCCATTCAATGAGACATGTGAGGGGAAATAAGGAGAGAGTTAGCTTTATGCTTCAATTTTGGGACATGTTTGACTCTATGAGTCTATGTGGTATGTTGGAGATCCGTGTATCCGATAAGTGATGATAGAGCTCACTTTTATGTTTCATAGCTTAAGTGCCAAATTATCTTAAATTATGAATATGTGTGTATTGTAATATGTGTTTATATGACATATGACCATTATGCAATTTATCTATAACATGTTTTTGAGTATTGCGACATATGCTTGAATGTTATGTGATTATATGTGTAATGTGATATATGCTTAAAAGTGAATATGTTTACCATGTAAAAGAACGAGTAATAATGCACGAGTAAGTATAACATACACTAGAATTGGAACTGTTCAAGTTATGCTATATGGTTGTTTTGTTGATGCTTGATGAATTGTTTGTATTGTGGTTATTCTAAGCATTCACTGAGCTCGTTAAGCTTACCCACTCCTTTTAAACTATTGCAGATTAGTTGTTTTCTAGTGTGAATGATGTGGTTTCCGAGAGGTGATCCAAGCAAGTTAATTTGCTATTTCGTAGGTGTTATATATTTGTTTCCATTTTAGGGAATAAGGCAATGTGGTAGACTTATTTATAGCCATGTTAACTTTTAAACATTTTGTTGGTTTTTGGTTCGGTTTATAAGGATTACTTATTAATATTATACTTAGGGTTCATGAACATAAGGATGGATTGAGGTTACTTGCTCGAACATGATTTTGCAATATTGAACTGTTAATTAGGTCATTGAATGATTATTTGTCGAAGTAATTGAGGTATGATGTTTAGGAACTAAGTTAGAATAGATTAATTGCATATGTATTCTGCATTTTTTAGGTCTGGAGCAGAGGTATCTATAATTAGGTTTTAAAATCAATACCTCTATGTTTTGAAAAGTGCAAGAAGTTAGAATAGAGATTCGATATCGATACCTTTGCTCGAGTATCAATACTCTGGGTAAATTTATCGATACTTCACAATAGGTACCGATAATTTTTAAGACTTTGGTCTTTAAATGAAAAATAGAATGCAAGTTTGGTATCGTTTTTCCAGGTGGTATCGGTACCTTAGTGTCAGTATCAATACCTATGGACCTAGTTTGAGAATTTTGCTGAATGGACCTTATGCATGTTTTAACATGTTTATAAGACTAATTAATTGTAATATCCCAAAATAGGGCTTAGTCGGAATAGTGGTTTCGGGACCAAAAATTTGACGTTGAAATATTTATTTTATGATTACGATGAGGTCTAGAATATAATATATGCATGTGTTAAAGTTTTATGAAGAAATTCTATGAGTTAGTTGTCCAATTGGAAAATAAGGACCAAATTGAATAAAGTGCAAAACTTAGATTCTAGAAGAAATTTGTATGAAATTGCTTTAGATTATTAATTAGAAGTCCTCAAAGAGTAATTTGCCCATTTTTAAGTTTTTGGAAAAAAAATGGGCAAGTATGGACAAAATAGCACGTGAATATCCAGACGTGTTCCTGGAAGAATTACATGGACTACCTCCTGATAGAGAGATAGAGTTTGGTATTGAACTAGTGTCAAGAAAAGCTTTCTATTGCTCCGTACAGGATAGCACCAACTAAGTTGAAAGAGTTAAAAGTACAGTTGCAAGAACTGACGGATAAAGGTTTCGCAAGACTGATCTTTTCGCCTTGGGGTGCTCCCGTATTATTTGTAAAGAAGAAAAATGGTTCGATGAGGCTATGTATAGATTATCAGAAATTGAGCAAGGTAACTATTAAGAATAAGTATCCTTTACCAAGGATCGATGATTTGTTCGACCAGTTGAGGGGAGCCACTATATTCTCTAAGATAGACCTGAGATCCGGTTACTATCAGTTGCGAGTTAAGGAATCGGATATGCCTAAGACAGGTTTCAGAATGAGGTATTGTAATATCCTGAATTAGGACCTAATCAGAATAGTGGTTTTGTGACCACAAATCCGAGATAGAAATAATTATTTTATGATTATTTTGAGGTCTATGATATGATTGCATGATTGTGTGAAAATTTTGTGAAGAAATTCTATGCATAAAGTGCTTAATTTGAAGTTAGGGACTAAATTGAATAAGTTGCAAAACTTGCATTCTAGAAGTTGCTTGTATGAAATTGCTTTGAAATATTAATTAGGAGGTCTTAAATAGAAATTTGACCAATTCCAAAGTTTATGGACAAATATTAGACATGAATGGAATTTTTGGAAAGTTTAGTAGTAAGGGCATTTTGGTCATTTAGGGGTAAAATGAATTAAAATACAAAATTAAAAGCCAATTTTGCTCATCTTCTTCACCATGGACGTGTATACCAAGGAAGACTCCATGGATAGGGTTTCCAAGCTTCCAAGCTCGATTGTAAGTCCGTTCTAGCCTCGTTTTTAATGATTTTTACGTTTTTGGAGTCCGAGTAACTTGATTTAGCTTATGCTAGCAATAATTCAGCCTAGGGTTCATATATGGAAAAATACCCATAGGTTAAATTTGTGTATTTTGGTGTTTTATGATAGAATATGAGGTTTTAAATTATGTTAGACAACTTGTGCTACTCGATTTTAAGTGAAAACGAGCAAAAGGGCTTAATCGATAAAAATACCTAATAGTCATAAGTACATGTTAGAGTGAGAATTTGATGTTGCCATAGAAGGGAAAAATTATCAGCATGTCATAAAACATAAGAAAATAGGATGAAGTTTAATTTCTGAACCTTGGGGCAAAAGTGCAAATATGCAAAAGTTTAGGGGTCAAAATGAAAATTTTTAAAAATATGATTTTTGGACCCGTATGAATAGTGTGACTAATTATTAGGGTAAATATGATATTATAGATGAAGGAAATCGAGATTCGGGCTTAAATCAGGAAAATACAAGGTTATGGACTAAAATGGTAAATTGTTGTTTCTGGATTGAGGTAAGTTCGTATGATAATAATAATGCAATGTTATGTTTGAATTATATTTCTTACTATTATTGCATATATTTTATGATTTAATATATTGGAAAAGTTGATGGAATGGTGTTTATGATGTGGAAATATGACATGAAAGAATGTTACATAAAATGCAAGAAAATGAAGATACATGACAAGTGATATATGAAATATGTGATATATGTTATGTAAATTCTTAAAAGATGATTTGATATTTGAGTTGTGTCTTATTATACTATGGATAGTGAGATCGACACTTCGAGTAAATTCGTACATAAATAATCTATCGATTCTTTTTATGTTATTATATTTTGATATCATATGAAATGTGGCTGCCTATCAAATGGTTATTTGATGTAAATTATGAATTTAAATTGATTACGGACAATTTAGTAAAATGTTGAAAAGTGAGGAATTTCCCGATTGAACCTTTGAAATAAAAACGATACGAATGATCTATTGTGAGGTCGCATGTGTAGTACTAAGTACAGGCTACTATGCGTACCCGAAAACTGTGATCACGTGTGTAGTACTAAGTGCAGGCTACTACATGTATTAGATGGTGAGGTCACGTGTGTAGTACTAAGTGTAGGCTACTACGTGTACCAGACTGTTGGTTGCATGTGTAGTACTAAGTGCAGGCTACTATGCGTACCAGATAGCTTCGGCTACAAGTGTGGAAATGGGAAAATGTGCAGGCAATTGTGTATCTGTTATTATTCCGATGAGTTCAACGGGAAATCGATTAAATGAAAATACATGTGAAAGTGATTATGTGATGAACAAGTGCAAGTATATGTTTATTTGAATTTATGAGCAATATGCTCAATATTTGAGTGAACGTCGGTAAAATGGAATGGATTAAGTGAAATTGTGTAAAAGTGAACTTTAGTAGTAAAGCAGTATTAGGTAGCAGCAGTGCATGACTTTGAAAATTCACCAAAAATTGTGTAAGTTGAATTAAATTTAAAAAAAAATTATGGAAATAAAGATTAATGAGTCTATTTTCACATGAAAGAAACATGGGAAGCAAAAGAATTCTATATTGTGTGATATTTGAATTCTTGTGAAACAGGGTCTGAATGAATTCGAGATCCCCTGTTCTGACTTTAGAAATTCACCATAAATTGTACAAAACTTATTGAGAGTCATACCTTACGTGCATGGATTCCTTATTGAATATAATTTTAAGGGAAACAAATGGCATGGTCGTTGGAATTCTGTACAGGGAGAAATTCGATTTGTAGTGAACAGGGGTCAGAGTAGTCATACCCTGAAATAGGGGAGACTTTAACTAATAAACTCTACTAAATGGCATGACCAAAAATTCTAGAAAAATATTAGTAAGTATACATATGAGTCTAGTTTCATAGAAAATTTACGAAATTGGATTTCAAGTTTTTTAACTTGATATATGATTTTTTACACCGGACTCGAAAATAGCACATCTCGAATATGTGTAATTGTACAATTATAGTGTTTTATCTTGAAAAGCATGGTAGTAATTGCTTATTATTTTCATATGAACTTACTAAGCGTAAAGCTTACCCATCCTCTCCATTTCTTTAGTATTGGCAGGTCGGCTTGGGGTTGGAGATCGTCGGAGGCAAAATCACACTATCAAACTATCATTTTTGGGAAAATTAATTCAAATATTAGAAATATCAAGTGAGTGGCATGTATAGGAAGTTGGTTTGTGATATGTATTTTTATTATGATTTTGACCATACGTATCAGTTTGCATTGAGTTATCGTATAAAATCATGAGATGTGGTCCTTATCCATTATGGTTTATAAGTTTAATTAATCGTGTCATGTCTTATGTTTTGATGTGATGATATACTTAGCGTTGTTTGTTATGCATGTGTTCGAAAAGTTTTGAATTAAATGAAATTTTATGGCCCGATTTTTGTCTATGTGTATTGTTAAGTCTGGTAATGCCTCGTACTCTGTTCCGGCCTTGGATACGGGTAAGAGGTGTTCAGGTATGGTCACTATGAATTTCTTATCATGCCATTTGGGTTAACGAAAACACTGATCGTATTTATGGACCTAATGAATAGGATATTTCAGCCATACTTGGACAAGTTCGTCATTGTGTTCATTGACGACATTTTGATCTATTCGAAGGATGAGACAGAGCATGCGAAGCATCTGAGGACTGTGTTGCAGACTTTACGGGAAAAGCAATTGTATGCTAAGTTTAGTAAGAGTGAATTTTGGCTCCATGAAGTAGGGTTTTTGGGTCATATTATTTCGGGTGATGGTATCCGAGTTGATCCAAGTAAGATCTCTGCCATCGTTGAATGGAAACCACCTAAAAATATAACTGAGGTTAGAAGGTTTTTGGACTTAGCCGGTTACTACCGAATATTTGTGAAAGGATTCTCCATAATAGCAACTCCAATGACGAGGTTGCTACAGAAAGACGTTAAGTTTGAACGGACAGAGAAGTGTTAGCAGAGTTTCGAAAAGTTGAAGACATTGCTGACTGAAGCTCCAATTCTAATATTACTTTAGTCAGGAAAAGAGTTTGTGGTCTACAGCGATGCGTCCTTAAATGGACTAGGTTGTGTACTTATGCAAGATGGAAAGGTGATAGCCTATGCTTCGCGGCAGTTGAAGCCACACGAGAAGAATTATCCGATGCATGACTTAGAGCTTGCCGCCATTGTTTTTGCCTTAAAAATATAGAGGCATTATTTATATGGTGAAACTTGTCATATATTCACAGACCACAAGAGTTTGAAGTATTTGATGACTCAAAGAGAATTGAATCTGAGACAGTGGAGATGGTTAGAATTAATTAAAGATTACGAGCTGATCATTGATTATCACCTGGGAAAGGCGAATGTGGTCGCAGACACGTTAAGTAGAAAATCTTTGTTTGCATTGAGGGCCATGAATGCTCGATTGGCGTTGTTTAATGATGGTTCGATCTTAATAGAGTTAAGGGCTAGGTCGACATTTCTTCAGGAAATTTATGATGCTCAGATTAATGATAGTGAACTGCAAGCTAAAAGAGCTCAATGTGAGTCAGGCATTGAATCAAACTTCCAGATTGGTCCTGATGGATGTTTAATGTTTAGAGACAGAGTTTACGTACCGAGGAACGATGACATTATTCAAAAAATCTTGCAAGAGGCACATGATAGTCGTTTGTCTATTCATCCGGGAAGTACCAAAATGTATAATGATTTGAAGAAAATGTACTACTGGAACGGCATGAAAAGAGGCATCTCCAAATTTGTATCGAAATGCTTGATATGTTAGCAAGTCAAAGCTAAACATCAAGTACCTTTGGGTTTACTACAGCCTGCGATGGTCCCCGGATAGAAGTGGGACAGAATTACTATGGACTTCGTGACTGGATTACCATTGACCCCGAAAAAGAAAGATGCTATATGGGTTGTGGTGGATAAGTTGACAAAGTCGGCTCATTTTATCCCAGTGAGGATGAATTACTCTCTTGATAAGTTAGTTGACTTGTATGTAGCTGAGATTGTGAGATTACACGGGGTACCGCTATCGATTATTTCAGATAGAGACTCAATATTTACTTCAAGATTCAGAAAGAAGTTACAAGAAGCCTTAGGTACAAAGTTGAGCTTTCGTACAACTTTTTACCCACAGACTGATTGTCAATCTGAATGGATGATTCAGATTCTTGAGAATATGTTGCGATGTTGCATCCTCGAATTTCAGGGCAGCTGGGAAAAATACCTGCCATTAACAGAGTTTGCCTACAACAACAGTTTTCAAACTAGTTTGAAAATGGTGCCTTATGAGGCCTAGTATGGCAGAAAGTGCCGAACTCCATTGTATTGAATAGAACTCAAGGAGAGTCAGATTCACGGAGTTGATCTAATCAAGGAAACTAAAGAAAAGGTTAAAGTGATACATGATTGCTTAAAAACGGCATCGGATAGAAAAAAGTCATTTTCTTATCTGAAAAGAAAAGAGATTGAGTTCCAAGTCAGAGACAAAGTATTCTTGAAAATATCTCCATGGAAAAAAGGTATTGAGATTTGGCCGAAAAAGCAAACTGAGTCCGTAATTTATCGGATCATACAAGATTACTAAAAGAGTTGGACCATTAGCCTATCACTTGGCATTGCCACCAGAATTGGAAAAGATTCATGATGTGTTCCATGTATATTTGTTAAGGCGATATCGATCAAACCCCTCTCATGTGATTTCACCGCCAGAGATTGAAATTACACCAGACATGACTTATTGTAACACCCCTTACCCGTTACCGTCGCCGGAACAGGATACAAGGTATTACCAGAACATAACATATACCAAGATAGAAATATGTCATCCCATTTGATAATGCATCGTATAACATATATCTTGAACAATATTAGCCAACTTTTATGGCTTGTACAAAGTAATCGGTCGAAATCTTGTAACTAATATTTTAAACCTAGACAAATATGACACATAACAAAATAATTTTGCCTACTATACATGCCATAATTCAAAACATTTAGTTCAAATACCCCAAAGTATGATAGTGCGGGTAGATCTTCACGATCCTTGACTCTGAGCAAGCTGGAGAACACTATAAGACAAAAGAGAGAAAGCGAAGTAAGCTTATAGCTTAGTAAGTAGTATGTAAATACTAATTTAAGAATCTAACATGTTTACACAACAATTCAAGTATGTCTACTTTAACTTCACTACTTATTCCACTTCGATTAAGCTGTCTCTGCTGTGTCATATTCACTAAATAAATCATAACTCGAGTTACAAAACTCAAAATTCATATCCGTAAAATTTCCTGAATCTAGACTCATAAAGCTTCTTGCTAAATTTTTTATAATTTTTGGTTCAGCAGATTAGTACAGTTTATTAGTTAAAGTTTCCCTGTTACACAGCTCGACTGGCCTGACCTCTGTCCACTACGAATTGAATTTCTCTCAGTACATAACTCAAACAACCCTGAAGTCTGTTGTATTTAAAACTAGTCTCAATAAGGAATTTAGGCATGTAAACTATATTTCTTAGTTTGCTTTGTACAATTTTTAATGATTTTTCAAAGTGGAAACAGGGGATCACGTATTCATCCTGAGCAAGTCAGTTACAATTGTAAATATCTCAAAATATAGAATTCCTTTGCTTGCCCTGCTTCTTTTATATGAAAGTAGACTCATTAAGCTTTAATTTCACATCTCATTCAACCTCTAATTATATTCCTCCTATTTTTGGTGATTTTTCAAAATCACGTCACTGCTGCCATCTAAAAACAGTTTTAATACTAATTTCACTCTTTCACACATTCTTTATGCTAACCTCATTTTATCGTATATATGTATATGCCACAATTCATTTTCACCACATTTCATTCACTATAAGTGTAGGTCCAAACCACAATGTCACCACAAAACCATCCCGTTGAACAATTCGGATCAATCCTCGATATTTAACGGTTTGACACACACCCACCATCATACTTCATTTAGTTCGGCTCTCTTGTACACATAGGGAACACTTAGTACCACTCATGCGACCTAGCCGATTTGTCTCAGTAGCTCTCTTGTCTACATGGTGTCCTTCACTTGGAATCACGCATGCGACCTAGCTACATTTATCTTTCACGTAGCTCTCTTGTCTACATGGTGTCCTTCACTTGGAATCACGCATGCGACCTAGCTACATTTATCTTTCACGTAGCTCTCTTGTCTACATGGGATACATCTCGTATCACGCATGTGACCTAGCTACTACAGGGTGTCTCGTAGCTTTCTTGTACACATGATGTGCACTCAGCATCATACATGTGACCTAGCTACGCTCCTCTATTTCATTCGATCTCTCAGAATGTTCAACCGGATCTCTCTCTCTGTATTTATTTCCATTCTTCCCATAGTCAATTTATATTTTAACATCAGCTAGTATATTTATATAATAGGCTGAAATATAAGAATGTACATGAAATTATTGTAATATTTACATACAACTTACCTTGGTGCAAAATATGGAAATTTTGCAATTTAGTCCAAAACTTTTTCTTTCCCAGCTCGAGGTCGGTTCAGCCTTTCTTGATCTATAATAACACATTTAGCTCATTTAATACTCATACTATTTATTTCAATCCAAAATCACATTGTAGAAAAATTACATTTTGCCCCTAACTTTTACAAAATTACAATTTTGCCCCTAGGCTCGGAATTTAATTTCAGCCCTTATTCTTATGTTTTATGATATGCTGAACATTTTCTCTTCTACAACAACATCAAATTCCCACTCTATCATATAGTTATGAACATTAGGTATTTTTACCGATTATCTTGCTTTTACTCGTTTTCACTTAAAACCGAGTAGCACAAATTATTTAACACAATTTAAAACCTCATATTCTATCATAAAACATCAAAATACACAAATTTCACCTATGGGTATTTTTCCAAATATGAACCCTAGGTTAAATTATTACTAGCATAAGCTTAATCGAGCTTAGGGATTCCAAAAGCGTAAAGAACATTAAAAGCGGGCTTAGAATCACTTACTATGGAGCTTGAAAGTTGAAGAATCCTAGCTATGGAGAGAGTGAAGTTTCGCAGCAACTAAATGGGAAGATGACTATTTTGTGTTATTTTTCCCATTTTATTTCATTTAATATCAAAATGACTAAAATACCCTTACTACTAAACTTTCCAAAATTCCTTCCATGTCCTAAATTTGTCCATGAACTTAAAATTGGTAGAATTGCTATTTAAGACCTCCTAATAAATATTTCAAAACAATTTCATACTAAAATTTCTAGTATGCAAATTTTGCAACTTATTCGATTTAGTCCCTACTTTCAATTTAAACACTTTAGGCATAGAATTTCATCACGAAATTTTCACACAATCATGCAATCATATCATAAACCCCAAAATATTTATAAAACAATTATTTCTATCTCGGTTTGTGGTCACGAAACCACTATTCCGATTAGGCCCTAATTCGGGTTGTCACAATTCTCCCCTTTAGAGATTTTCGTCCCAGAAAATCTTACCAGAAAGAGGTTTGGGTCTTGTTTCCTCATAGCTTCCTCGAGGTTCCCACGTAGCCTCTTCTATCCCATGTCCGTGCCACAATACTTTCACTAAGGCTATACTTTTGTTTCTTAACTGTTTAACTTCTCGAGCCAAAATCTTTATTGGTTCCTCCTCATAGGTCATATCCGATCGAATCTCAATTTACATTGAGGAAATCACATGTGAAGGATCGAACGATAACGTCGCAACATTGATACATGAAACACGTTATGAATCTTTTCTAACTCTGCGGTAAGGCCAACCGATATGCCATCGGTCCAATTCTCTCGGTAATCTCGTGCGGCCCAATAAAACGCGGACTCAACTTGCCTTTTCGACTAAATCTCGAATCTTTTTCCATGGTGACACCTTCAAGAACACTTTATCACCCACTTGAAATTCAATCTCTTTTCTTTTAAATCGCATATGACTTTTGTCGATCTGAAGCGACTTTCAAGCAATCCCAAATTACTTTTATTTTCTCTTCGGTTTCTTTAACTAGATCAACTCCGTGAATCTGCTTTCTCACTAAGCTCGGTCCAATATAAAGGAGTCCGACACTTACGACCATATAAGGCTTCAGATGCGGTGCCATTTGTATACTTGATTGATAAGCTGTTATTGTAGGCAAACTCAATCAAAGATAGATATTTCTCCCAACTACCTCCAAATTCTAAAACACAACATCTAAGCATATCTTGAGTACCGGATTACTCTTTCCGCTTTGACCATCTGCTTGTGGATGAAATGCGGTACTAAAGTTCAATTTTGTACCCAAAGCTTCTTGTAACTTTTTCCAAAATCTCGAGGTAAATCTTGGATCTCTATCGATATTATAGACATAGGTACTCGTGCAACTTCACAATTTCAGCAATATATAATTCGCTAATTTATCAAGTGAGTAATCAGTGCGTCTTGGTATAAAGTGGGCTGACTTTGTTAATCTATCAACCACTACCCAAACAAAGATCCTTCTTTTAGGAGTTAAAGGCAAACCGGTTACAAAATCCATGGTAATCTTGTCCCATTTCCACTCGGGCACCATTACGGTTGAAGTAATCCTGAAGGTACTTGATGTTCAACTTTTACTTGTTGATGATCAAACACTTAGTTACAAATTCGAAATGTCCTTTTCATACCGCCACCAATACTGACTTCTTTAAATCATTATACATTTTGTGCTACCGGGGTGAACGATAAAATGACCATTGTGCGCCTCATGTAATATTTTACGAATCAATTTATCATTTTTCAAGACACATATTACGTCTCGAAACATCAAGCAGTCATCCGGTCCAACTCGAAAATCGAGTCATAACTCGATTCGCATTGAGTTCTCTTGATCCGCAACTCACTATCATTCTTTTGAGCATCACAAATCAACTGGAGAAATAACGGTTTAGCTCTCATCTCTGCTAAAATTGACCCGTCATCGAGACAATGCTAACCCGTGTTCATGGCTCTCAAAGTGAAAAGAAATTTTACGCTCACGGCGTCAAGAACTACATTTGCTTTTCCGGATGATAATCAATCACTAGATCATAATCCTTTAATAATTCAAGCCATCTTCGCTGTCAAAATTTAGGTCCTTTTGATTCATCAAGTACTTCAAACTTTTGTGATCGGTAAAATTCGGTATTTTTCACCGTATAAATAATGTCGCCAAATCTTCAAGGCAAAAACAACAATGACGCCCAAATCATGTGTAGGATAGTTCTTCTCATGCGGTTTTAAGCGCCTCGAAGCATAAGCTACTACTTTGCCCTCTTGCATCAACACACATCCAAGGCACATCAATGATGCATCACTATAAATTACGAACTCCTTTCCGACTCGGTCAGTACTAAAATTGGTGCTTCATCAATCGTGCTTTCAACTTTTCAAAACTCTGTTGACATTTATCACCATTCAAACTTAACATTCTTCGCAACAATTTAGTCATAGGAGAGGCAATTATCGAAAATCCTTCAACAAAACGCCTATAATACCCGGCCAAGCCTAAAAGCTTCTAACCTCGAGATACATTCTTGGCGGTTTCCAATCAACGATCGCAGAAATCTTGCTTGGATCCACCGAATACCATCACCTGAGACTATATGCCCCAAAAATCCGACTTCACGAAGCCAGAACTCACTTTTACTAAACTTGGCAAACAGTTTCTTTTCTCTCAAGATCTGCAATATAGTTCTCAAGTGTTCGGCATGTTCAAACTCATCTCGAGAATAAATTAAAATGTCATCTATAAACACTACTACAAACTTATCCAAATATGGCCGGAAAATCCGATTCATTAAGTCCATAAATATGGTTGGAGCATTTGTTAAGCCAAAAGGCATCACCGAAACTCATAATGTCCATACCTTGTCCTAAAGGCGGTTTTCGCACATCGACTCCTTAACTCTCAAATGATAGTAACCGGACCTCAAATCAATCTTTGAAAACACTGGCCCCCTTTAACCGATCGAATAAATCATCAATCCTCGGCAATGGGTACTTGTTCTTTATAGTCACCTTATTAAGTCGACGGTAATCAATGCAAAGTCTCATTGAACCATCCTTCTTCTTCTGAATAATACAGAGCACCCAGGGAGAGAAACTCGGTCTCACAAATCCCTTGTCATTAACTCCTGCAATCGAGCCTTCAATTCTTTTAATTCAGTTGGAGCCATTCTATATGGAGCAATCGAGATCGGTGCGATGCAAGCAACAAATCAATGGCAAAATCTATCTCTCTGCTTGGAGGCAACCTGCAATTCCTCCGAAATACATCCGAAACTCACAGACTATAGGTATCGATTCAAATTTCAGTTGAGACATCTCAACATTCATTACATAAGCGAGATAAGCTTCACACCTTTTCTCATGTATTTACGTGCGGACATGTGCGAAATCACCATAGGCAATTTATTTGATTCGTCTGGTTCAACCCACGAATTTCTCCATTTTCACATTTTAACTCTAGTGTCTTTTGTTTACAATCTACCTTAGCATCATACAATGTTAACCACCCATTCCCAAGATAACGTCAAACTCACCAAATGGTAACAAGATCAAGTTGGCGGAAAAAGTGACCTTGAATCATTAATGGGCAATTCTTGCAAACCTTGTCAACTAGCACATATTGGCCTAAGGGTTCGACACTTTAATCGTAAACTCAAGAAATTCAACAGCAACTTTTTATTGGATACTAAATTCATGCAAATATAGGAATGGGTGGACCCAGGATCAATCAATGCAATAACAATAGTATCATAAAGAGAAAATGTACCAAGAATGACATCGGAGATGATGCATGTTCTCGAGCACGTATAGCATAAGCTCTAGCAGGTGCTCTAGCTTCGATCTTGCCGTTAAATCTTTCATCACAGTTCTACTACTAGTCCCACCTCCAAGATTTCTCGGTGGTCTACCTCTACTAGCGGTGGTATTCATCTAACACTCAAATCTTTCTTCTTTAACCTTCTCCGGACAGTCTCTAATAAAATGCTCATGAGAACACTTTTGAAACAAGCTCGCTCGGTCCCCAACACTCACCATAATGTTGCTCGCCACATTGTCGACACTCGGGCTTTCTAGGTCGCACATTACCCACACTTGCCACCAAGTAGCTTGAGCTTTAGACCCGAATATGCTCTACCACGATCTCTGTAAATCCCCAATTGAAACTGTCATTCGAGGGTTTGTCTCTTTGGACCTCTTTGGTTGAGATTGAAATGGCTTACTTATCTGTCTTTTTCGACATCTTGAGCCTCAATAGCGACTTTTCTTCTTTCTTTGTTCAATTCTTGACTTTAAGAGCTCGATCAACCAATACTACAAATTCTTTCAACTCCAAAATCCTACAAACACTTTAATGTCCTTATTCAGCCCATCTTCAAATCTTCTACACATAATGGCCTCGGTGGACACACATTCACGGGCATACTTGTTTGAGTCTTACAAATTCGCGTTCATACTCTGCGATGACATTTTCCTTGCTTCAATTCAAGGAACTCCTTCCGTTTTGATCAATAAATCGCTGACTTATGTATTTCTTTCTAAATTCTTCCCGGAAGAAATCCCAAGTAACTTTTTCTTTTGGCACCACTGCAACCAAAGTCTTCCACCGTGGTAGGTCAATCTCTCAAAAGTGATACAAAGACACTTTAAGCATTCCTCGGTGTACATGAGAGCTCATCAAATACACGGTAGAATTTTCAAGCCGAATTCCGCTTTCTCGGGATCATCATCAACCTTTGCTCTAAACTCTTGACCCCTTGTTTTGAATCTTGTCAACCGGAGGCTTGTTCATTCTTACCAAATTTATACCTTGAGCACTACAGAATCGTCGAGGTATAGGAGGGGTGGAGGAGGTTGAGCATTTGGATTTGCTCGAATAAATTCAGATACCAATTGTTCATCATTTGGAGAAAGGCGTCCCGAGCCTCATCTCCTTGTCCCAATGTCTCGTGTCTACTTTCCACAAAGCGGTCCCTTGTGCGGGAGCGGCGCATTACTAGCAACATCATCACCGCAGCCTTCAGATCCATTACTATATTAAAATAAAACACAGTTTAGAATAATCGAGTCACCACACTATCACAATATTTTTATGGCATGTATAGCTAGACTTTTACACACACTTTATTAGTC
Source organism: Gossypium arboreum (assembly GCF_025698485.1). Classification (NCBI taxonomy): domain Eukaryota; kingdom Viridiplantae; phylum Streptophyta; class Magnoliopsida; order Malvales; family Malvaceae; genus Gossypium; species Gossypium arboreum. Next base: position 65,281,142 of record NC_069080.1, read on the forward strand.
CGAGAACCGACTAAACCATAGCTCGATACCACTAAATGTAAGACCCTTACCTGTTATCGTCGTAGGAACAGATACAAGGTATTACCGAACATAACATATACCAAGATAGAAATATGTCATCCCATTTGATAATGCATCGTATAACATATATCTTGAACAATATTAGCCAACTTTTATGGCTTGTACAAAGTAATCGGTCGAGCATCTTGTAACTAATATTTTAAACCTAGACAAATATGACACATAACAAAATAATTTTTGCCTACTATACATGCCATAATTCAAAACATTTAGTTCAAATACCCCAAAGTATGATAGTGCGGGTAGATCTTCACGATCCTTGACTCTGAGCAAGTCGGAGAACACTATAAGACAAAAGAGAGAAACGAAGTAAGCTTATAGCTTAGTAAGTAGTATGTAAATACTAATTTAAGAATCTAACATGTTTACACAACAATTCAAGTATGTCTACTTTAACTTCACTACTTATTCCACTTCGATTAAGCTGTCTCTGCTGTGTCATATTCACTAAATAAATCATAACTCGAGTTACAAAACTCGAAATTCATATCCGTAAAATTTCCCTGAATCTAGACTCATAAAGCTTCTTGCTAAATTTTTTTATAATTTTGGTTCAGCAGATTAGTACAGTTTATTAGTTAAAGTTTCCCTGTTACACAGCTCGACTGGCCTGACCTCTGTCCACTACGAATTGAATTTCTCTCAGTACATAACTCAAACAACCCTGAAGTCTGTTGTATTTAAAACTAGTCTCAATAAGGAATTTAGGCATGTAAACTATATTTCTTAGTTTGCTTTGTACAATTTTTAATGATTTTTCAAAGTGGAAACAGGGGATCACGTATTCATCCTGAGCAAGTCAGTTACAATTGTAAATATCTCAAAATATAGAATTCCTTTGCTTGCCCTGCTTCTTTTATATGAAAGTAGACTCATTAAGCTTTAATTTCACATCTCATTCAACCTCTAATTATATTCCTCCTATTTTTGGTGATTTTCAAAATCACGTCACTGCTGCCATCTAAAAACAGTTTTAATACTAATTTCACTCTTTCACACATTCTTTATGCTAACCTCATTTTATCGTATATATGTATATGCCACAATTCATTTTCACCACATTTCATTCACTATAAGTGTAGGTCCAAACCACAATGTCACCACAAAACCATCCTGTTGAACAATTCGGATCAATCCTCGATATTTAACGGTTTCAAAGACACAAACCCCACCATCATACTTCATTTAGTTCGGCTCTCTTGTACACATGGGGAACACTTAGTACCACTCATGCGACCTAGCCGATTTGTCTCGTAGCTCTCTTGTCTACATGGTGTCCTTCACTTGGAATCACGCATGCGACCTAGCTACATTTATCTTTCACGTAGCTCTCTTGTCTACATGGTGTCCTTCACTTGGAATCACGCATGCGACCTAGCTACATTTATCTTTCACGTAGCTCTCTTGTCTACATGGGATACATCTCGTATCACGCATGTGACCTAGCTACTACAGGGTGTCTCGTAGCTTTCTTGTACACATGATGTGCACTCAGCATCATACATGTGACCTAGCTACGCTCCTCTATTTCATTCGATCTCTCCAATGTTCAACCGGATCTCTCTCTCTGTATTTATTTCCATTCTTCCCATAGTCAATTTATATTTTAACATCAGCTAGTATATTTATATAATAGGCTGAAATATAAGAATGTACATGAAATTATTGTAATATTTACATACAACTTACCTTGGTGCAAAATATGGAAATTTTGCAATTTAGTCCAAAACTTTTTCTTTCCCTGCTCGAGGTCGGTTCACGCCTTTCTTGATCTATAATAACACATTTAGCTCATTTAATACTCATACTATTTATTTCAATCCAAAAATCACATTGTAGAAAAATTACATTTTGCCCCTAACTTTTACAAAATTACAATTTTGCCCCTAGGCTCGGAATTTAATTTCAGCCCTTATTCTTATGTTTTATGATATGCTGAACATTTTCTCTTCTACAACAACATCAAATTCCCACTCTATCATATAGTTATGAACATTAGGTATTTTTACCGATTATGCTGCTTTTACTCGCTTTCACTTAAAACCGAGTAGCACAAATTATTTAACACAATTTAAAACCTCATATTCTATCATAAAACATCAAAATACACAAATTTCACCTATGGGTATTTTTCCAAATATGAACCCTAGGTTAAATTATTACTAGCATAAGCTTAATCGAGCTTAGGGATTCCAAAAGCGTAAAGAACATTAAAAGCGGGCTTAGAATCACTTACTATGGAGCTTGAAAGTTGAAGAATCCTAGCTATGGAGAGAGTGAAGTTTCGCAGCAACTAAATGGGGAAGATGACTATTTTGTGTTATTTTTCCCATTTTATTTCATTTAATATCAAAATGACTAAAATACCCTTACTACTAAACTTTCCAAAATTCCTTCCATGTCCTAAATTTGTCCATGAACTTAAAATTGGTAGAATTGCTATTTAAGACCTCCTAATAAATATTTCAAAACAATTTCATACTAAAAATTTCTAGTATGCAAATTTTGCAACTTATTCGATTTAGTCCCTACTTTCAATTTAAACACTTTAGGCATAGAATTTCATCACGAAATTTTCACACAATCATGCAATCATATCATAAACCCCAAAATATTTATAAAACAATTATTTCTATCTCGGATTTGTGGTCACGAAACCACTATTCCGATTAGGCCCTAATTCGGGTTGTCACACTTATGGTGAAGAACCGGAAAAGATTCTAGCTCGCGAAGTTAAACAGCTGAGAAATAAAGATGTAGCTTTGGTAAAAGTCTTATGGAATCAACATGGTGTGGAAGAGGCTACATGGGAGCCGGAAGAAACCATGAGAAGCCAATATTCGAACCTGTTTACTGGTAAGACTTTCTAAGAAGAAAGTCCCTAAGGGGGGAGAAATGTAACATCTCGAAATAGGGCTTAGTCAGAACAGTGGTTTTGGGACCACAAATCTGATGTTGAAATATTTATTTTATAATTATTATGAGGTCTAGAATATGAGAATATGTATGTGTTAAAGTTTCATGAAGAAATTCTATGAGTAAGGTGGCCAATTGGAAAATAAGGACCAAATTGAATAAAGTGTAAAACTTGGATTCTAGAAGAAATTTGTATGAAATTGCTTTAGATTATTAATTAGAAGTCCTTAAAGAGTAATTTTCCCAATTTCTAAGTTTTTGGACAAAAATGGGCATGTATGGAGAAAATTTGAAAGAAAGGGCTTAAAGGCATTTTGGTCATTTGGATAATTAATGAAATAAAATGGGAAAATGAAGGCAAAAATCAATCATTCTTCTCCCTCATCCAGCCGAATTTCTCAAGCCCTCCATAGCTAGGGATTTCAACATTTTCAAGCTCAATAGTAAGTGCTCTCTAGCCCTATTTTTAATGTTCTTCGTATTTTTGAAATCCTGGTAGCTTACTCTCTCCATTTCTATCTATATTTTGAGCTAGGGTTCATGTTTGCAAAGTGACCCATGTGTGACATGTTTATTCTTTGATGTTTTATGGAGGAATATGAAAGTTGGATGTGCGTTAAACATCTTTTTCTAGGTGATTTTCATGAAAAACCCCTAAAAGGACCTTTTTGCAAAAAGGTGTAAAATATGTGGTAGAAATGTGAAATAATGGAAAAATGTGGGCTGTCATAAGAGGAAAGAACATTTTTCTAGGCTTGGGTAATGTAGAAAATTCATGAATTTAATCATACGAGCCTAGGGATTAAATCGTAAATCATGACAAAGGTTAGGGGCAAAACAGTCATTTTGTTCGGGGGTGAAATTTAGAATCGAAAAGAATAATGTGAGGTATTAATGATTCATTTTTTATTGTTATAGATCCCGAGGAACAAGTTCCAGATGTCGATAGAGGAAAATGAAAGGTTTCAGAATAACCAAGACGCAAAACCGAAACGGATACCAGGTAAGTTCGAATAACTTTAAGTAAACTATTAATATGCCTAATTACATGTGTTATGAATGCATGATATTTGGTTATAATGATGGCATGAAAATCCATGAAATATTTTAATAATAATGATATGACAATAAATGTCCCGATTGAAGTAAAAAGGGGAATTCGATGGATAAACCATGGCTTACATGACTCGAGATCTTGCATGTGTTACAGAAAAGGATTTAGCCCAAACGGGTAATTCGTTGATCTCAAATATAGAAAGGATCTATCTCGGACGAGTGTTCCTTTAGTAATCGAGCCTCACGAAAAATATGTGTGCATTGTGGATTTAGCCCAGACGGGTAATCCAACTAGGGTCTGAATTTAGACTGGTAATTCAGATCCGAGCTCATTAAGGGTGTTTGTCGCTATAAGGGATATAGCATAGACTAGTAATCCCGACATCACCCCATGATTTTACATTGCGGGGCATTTAGCTTGGACTGGTAATCCCGCCGTATGATGTAAGGTTCACAGGAGCACGTACTTGAGATGATCGCTCTTATCACTTGACGGTAAAAGGATAATCCATCGAGATTTCTGAGAAACTCAACGGGACTAACATGAGATATAAAAATGAAAGTGTTGAATGATGAGCTCATCTAAGACAAATTACATGGTGTATTGTTATGGGACTAACTTGTTGATTGAGTGTATATGATACGGAAACTATTTCATGCTTGTTGGTTTTATTACCTAATATGGATGTATGCTAATTAATCGGTAAGTTTGCTTTCTAGTTATTCAGGCTTACTAAGCATGTAAATACTTACCCCTCTTTTTTCCCTATCTTACAAAGCTCGTGGACTCTCGAAGATTGGGAGACAGTTGGAGAGTCAACACACTATCATATTGTCTAGCTTTGGTATATAGATACTCTTATTTTGTTCAATGGCATGTATAGAGCTTTTTTTAGTTTATTATATGTGTCATTTGATTGGCTAATATGAAGGCTTATAAAAGTATACATATTCACTTGTATATGGCCATGGAAATTGGCTCATTTTGATGTAGGTTATGACCTACCAAATTGTGCATGTTATGTTCCAATGTTCTTGTGATGATTAAATATGATGTGATACAATTAGTCATATATAATATGATCAAATCACAAGGGGTGGTTAGGCCACAATTTGACAATGAGTTAAGATAAAGAGCCAAGTTTAATTGAGTTACAAGTCATGGAAATCATTAATACAAAAAGGATAACCTTGCATGTATAAAAACCGATGAGATGAGCTTTACATGCAATGAGGCATACTAAGGTCATTTAAGAGTAAAATTAGACCATGTTAAGTGTTATTGAAAACTATAAGTGGATATGATTATTAGAGGGTGACCTAAGGCTTGGAAAATAGCCTAACAAAGTCCACAAGGGTAGACACATTGACGTGTGTCTAGGCCGTGTGTGACACACGGATTGCCCCATGGGTGTGTGATATGGCTGTGTGACCCTTGCACTTAAAAAATTTTAACTCAGAATGCATGGTAGTAAACACACAGGTAGAGACATGACCGTGTGTCTCAACTGTGTAGCGGGCACAGCCTAACACACGGGCGTGTGTCTTGGCCGTGTGCCCCTAAATGCATGTTGATGTCATAAATAGAACGCTCGAGTTTTTGGACACAGATGACCACATGGGCATGTCTAGGCCATGTGAAGGACACGGGATAGGGACACAGGCATGTGCTTGGTCATGTGAAAACCCCTGTAGGTTCAAAATATAAAATAAATTCAAATTAATTTCACACGGGTAGGGGACACGGGCATGTCCCAATGCATACAGGCGTGTGCATTGCCTCTACACGGGCGTGTGAGGCTTAACTTAGAAAATTTTTCAAAAACTTTCTCAGGCCCTCGGTTGAGTCTCGGGCCTTTCTCAATGTATGTTTTGGGCCCCATAGGCCCATAATAGGGACACTAAGATGTTGTTTGATTGGGTTCAAATTGGAACAAAAGTTTATAACCCGTATTTCCCAAAAATGTTCGAGTACATGTCTGGTAACACCTCGTACTTGGTCCCAATCTCGGGTACGGGTAAGGGGTGTTACATTTAGTGGTATCAGAGCTACGGTTTAGTCGATTCTAGGACTACTATAGTGTATATTGAGTTTAGCTATACATGCCATTATACGAACATTGATAGTGTGATATCTCTTAAATGTTTAATTGCCTTTGAATATAGTAAATATCTTCCAATCAAACGCAAGATGAGTTTGAGGGAGCCGAGAGCCAAGCTCCAGCTTCCGTACAATGAGTTGTTTCTAGTAGAAATAGAAGGCCTATGTCTGAACGTTGGAAAGAGGCCAGAGCCGCCTTCTTTGACATGATGGATGAATGGTTTGGGGATTATTTGAGGAATCGCCCCAATATACCACGACCTCCCCCACCCCCTAACCGACCTAATAAGGATGTGCCACTAGGTATGGCACCTATAAAAGTTGGTAAAGCCCCGGTGGACAAGCTTAAAAAGTATGGGGCTGAAGAATTTAAAGATAAGATTGATGATAATGATGATGCTGAACGGGCCGAGTTCTGGCTCGAGAATACTACACGAATGTTGGATTAATTATCATGCACACCTGAGGAGTGTTTAAAGTGTGTTGTATCTCTCTTAAAAGATACTACATTCCACTGGTGGAAGACCGTATCTTTAGTGGTAAAGTAAAACATTACTTGGGAATTTTTCCAAGCAAAGTTTAAGAAGAAATACATTAGTCAAAGGTTCTTAGACTCGAAGCGAAAGGAGTTCCTAGAACTCAAACAAGGAAATAAGACTATAGCGGAAGATTAAAGGGAGTTTGTAAGGCTAAGTCAGTATGCCACTGAATGGGTTCAAATTGAGTCAGAAATGTGTAAATGCTTCGAGGAAGGTCTGGATGAGGAAATCAAGCTAGTGATTGGGATTCTTGAGATACGAGAGTTTGTTGTATTAGCTGATCAAGCCAAAAAGGCCGAAAAACTTAATAACGAAATGAAGCAAGCTAAGAGAGAAGCTCGAGTTGCGAGCAAGAGATCCAGCGGTAAGACGCTCTCATTTCCCACAAAAAAATCAATGAGCCAACATGAACGCTCCACTTCATCGGTAGGATATTCGGGTAGAGCGAGAGGCTTCAAACGACGTAATCAGAAGTCTTCCTCATCGATGGTGACTAGTGTGAGGAGTGTAGATGACCAAAAGTCGAAGTGTAAAAGCTGCAATAAATTTCACTTCAGAGAGTGTCGAATGAATAGTGGTGCATGCTATAGATGTGGTTCTCTTGACCACTTCTTCAGAGACTACCGAAAGAGAACCGATAAAGAGGTGGAAGTAGCCCCGAAATTGAGTGCTCCTATTTCACAAGGTAGACCTTCGAGATATCCTGGAAATGCTAGTGGTAGTCAAGTTATGGCCAAAGACACTGCAAAATTAGAGGCTCGAGCCCCAGCAAGAACATATGCAATACGCGCTCGAGAGGAAGCCTCTGCTCCTGACGTCATCATGGGTACTTTTTCTCTTTTAAATACTTGTGTTTTTGCCTTAATTGATCCGAGGTCAACACATTCATATATTTTCATGAGATTGGTGTCTCGTATGAATATATCCATTGAACCTATGGAATTTATAATCAGAGTGTCGAACCTATCAGGCAAGTCAGTCCTGGTTGATAAAGTCTGTAAGAATTGTCCTTTGACGATTCAGGGTCATTGCTTTCCGGCTAACCTTATGTTATTGCCATTTCATGAGTTTGATGTAATACTTGGTATGGATTGGATAGCCCTGCATGATGTACAATAGTAAGTATATTAAACTAAAGTGCTTAGATGGTGAGATTCTACGGGTTGATTCAAGAGTGTTGGATACTCCGCTGGTTGTAATTACATCAATAGCTACTCAAAGACATATGAGAAAGAGGCATGAAGCCTACCTTGCTTTTGTATTGAACACTAAGGAAACAGAGTTGAAGATTGAGGCTGTTCCAATAGTATGTAAATATCCAAACGTATTCCCAGAAGAATTACTCGGACTACCTCCTGATAGAGAGATAGAGTTTGGTATTGAACTAGTGCCAAGAACAGCTTTCTATTGCTCCGTACAAGATGACACCTTCTGAGTTGAAAGAGTTAAAAACACAGTTGCAAGAACTGACGGATAAAGGTTTCGCAAGGCCAGGCTTTTTGCCTTAGGGTGCTCCCATATTATTTTTAAAGAAGAAAGATGGTTCGATGAGGCTATGTATAGATTATCAGTAACTGAACAAGGTAACTATTAAGAATAAGTATCTTTTGCCAAGGATCGATGATTTGTTCGACCAGTTGAGGGGAGCCACTGTATTCTCTAAGATAGACCTGAGATCCGGTTACTATCAGTTGCGAGTTAAGGAATCTAATGTGCTTAAGAAAACTTTCAGAAAGAGGTATGGTCACTATGAATTTCTTATCATGCTGTTTAGGTTAAAGAAAACACTGGTCGTATTTATGGACCTAATGAATAGGATATTTCAGCCATACTTGGGCAAGTTCTTCGTTGTGTTTATTGACGACATTTTGATCTATTCCAAGGATGAGACAGAGCATGTGAAGCATCTGAGGACTGTGTTGTAGACCTCACGGGAAAAGAAATTGTATGCTAAGTTTAGTAAGAGTGAATTTTAGCTCCAAGAAGTAGGGTTTTGGGGTCAATTGTTCCGGGTGATGGTATCCAAGTTGATCCAAGTAAGATCTCTGTCATCATTGAATGGAAACCATCTAAAAATGTAACTGAGGTTAGAAGGTTTTTGGGCTTAGTCGGTTACTACTGAAGATTTGTGAAAATATTCTCCATGATAGGACTCCAATGACGAGGTTGCTACAGAAAAATGTTAAGTTTGAATGGACAGAGAATTGTTAGTAGAGTTTCAAAAAGTTGAAGACATTGCTGACTGAAGCTCCAGTTCTAGTATTACTCGAGTCAGGAAAAGAGTTTGTGGTCTACAGCGATGCGTCCTTAAATGGACTAGGTTGTGTACTTATGCAAGATGGCACGGTGATAGCCTATGCTTCGAGGCAGTTGAAGCCACACGAGAAGAATTATCCGATGCATGACTTAGAGCTTGCCGCTATTGTTTTTGCCTTGAAAATATGGAGGCACTATTTATATGGTGAAACTTGTCGTATATTCACTGACCACAAGAGTTTGAAGTATTTGATGACTCAAAGAGAATTGAATCTGAGACAGCGGAGATGGTTAGAACTAATTAAAGATTATAAGCTGATCATTGATTATCACCCGAGAAAGGCAAATGTGGTCGCCGACGTGTTAAGTAGAAAATCTTTGTTTGCATTGAAGGCCATGAATGCTCGATTGGCGTTGTTTGATGATGGTTCGATCTTAGCAAAGTTAAGGGCTAGGCCGACATTTCTTCAGGAAATTTATGATGCTCAGACTAATGCTAGTGACCTGCAAGCTAAAAGAGCTCAATGTAAGTCGGGCATTGAATCAGACTTTTAGATTGGTTTTGATGGATGTTTGATGTTTAGAGATAAAGTTTGCGTACTGAGGAACGATAAACTTATTTAGAAAATCTTGCAAGAGGCACATGATAGCCATTTTTCTATTCATCCAGGAAGTACCAAAATGTATAATGATTTGAAAAAAATATACTAGTGGAACGGCATGAAAAGAGACATCTCCAAATTTGTATCGAAATGCTTGATATGTCAACAAGTCAAAGCTGAATATCAAGTACCTTCAGGTTTACTACAGCCTGTGATGGTCCCCAAATGGAAGTGGGACAGAATTACTATGGACTTCGTGACTGGATTACCATTGACCCCAAAAAATAAAGATGTTATATGGGTTATGGTGGATAAGTTGACGAAGTCGGCTTATTTTATCCCAGTGAGGACGGATTACTCTTTTGACAAGTTAGTTGACTTGTATATAGCTGAGATTCTGAGATTACACGGGGTACCGCTATCGATTATTTCAGATAGAGACCTGATATTTACTTCGAGATTCTGGAAGAAGTTACAAGAGGCCTTAGGCACAAAGTTAAGCTTTAGTACAGCTTTTCACCCACAGACTGATGGTCAGTCTGAACGGATGATTTAGATTATTTAGGATATGTTGCAATGTTGCATCCTCGAATTTCAAGGCAGCTAAGAAAAATACCTGCCATTGGTAGAGTTCACCTACAACAGCAGTTTTCAAACGAGTTTGAAGATAGCTCCTTATGGGGCCTTGTATGGAAAAAAGTGTCGAACTCCATTGTATTGGACAGAACTCAAGGAGAGTCAGATTCACGGAGTTAATCTAATCAAGGAAACTAAAGAACAGGTTCAAGTGATACATGATTGCTTAAAAGCGGTATCGGATAGACAAAAGTCATATGCTGATCTGAAAAGAAAAGAGATTAAGTTTCAAGTTAGAGACAAAGTATTCTTGAAGGTATCTCCATAGAAAAAGGTATTGAGATTTGGATAGAAAGGCAAACTGAGTTCGTGATTTAGCGGACCATAAGAGATCACTAAAAGAGTTGGACAATTAGCCTATTGTTTGGCATTACCACCAGAAATGGAAAAGATTCATGATGTGTTCCATGTATCTCTGTTAAGGCGATACCGATCAGACCCCTCTCGTGCAATTTCACATACAGAGATTGAAATTAGACCAGACATGACTTATGGTTAAAAACCAGTAAAGATTCTGGCACGTGAAGTTAAACATCTGAGAAATAAAGATGTGGCTGTGGTAAAAGTCTTATAGAATCAGCATGGTATGGAAGAGGCTACATGGGAGCTGAAAGAAACCATGAGAAGCCAATTTCCAAACCTGTTTATTGGTAAGACTTTCGAGGACAAAAGTCCCTAAGGGGGGAGAAATGTAACATCCCGAAATAGGGCTTAGTCAGAATAGTGTTTCGGGACCACAAATCCTATGTTGAAATATTTATTTTATGATTATTATGAAGTCTAGGATATGAGAATATGTATGTGTTAAAGTTTCATGAAGTAATTCTATGAGTAAGGTGTCCAATTGGAAAATAAGGACCAAATTGAATAAAGTGTAAAACTTGGATTCTAGAAGTAATTTGTATGAAATTTCTTTAGATTATTAATTAGAAGTCCTTAAAGAGTAATTTTCCCAACTTCTAAGTTTTTGGACAAAAATGTGCATGTATGGACGAAATTTGAAAGAAATGGCTTAAGGGCATTTTGGTCATTTGGCTAATTAATGAAATAAAATGGGAAAATGAAGGCAAAAATCAGTCATTCTTCTCCCTCATCCAGCCAAATTTCTCAGGCCCTCCATAGCTAGGGTTTTCAAGATTTTCAAGCTCAATAGTAAGTGCTCTCTAGCTTCAGTTTTTAATGTTCTTTGTATTTTTGAAATCCCAGTAGCTTACTCTCACCATTTCTACCCATATTTTGTGCTAGAGTTCATGTTTGCAAAGTAAACCATGTGTGACATGTTTATTCTTTGATATTTTATGGAGGAATATGAAAGTTGGATGTGTGTTAAACATATTTTTCTAGGTGATTTTCATAAAAAACCACTAAAAGGACTTTTTTACAAAAAGGTGTGAAATATGTGGTAGAAATGTAAAATAATGGAAAAATGTGGGCTACCATAAGAGGAAAGAACATTCAGCTAGGCTTGGGTAATGTAGAAAATTCATGCATTTCATCATACGAGCCTAGAGATTAAATCATAAATAATGTGAAAGGTTAGGGGCAAAATGGTCATTTTGTTTGAGGGTGAAATTTAGACTCGAAAAAAATAATGTGAGGTAGTAATGATTCATTTTTTATTGTTATAGACCCTGAAGAACAAATTTCAGACGTCAATCGAGGAAAACAAATGGTTTCAGAATAACTGAGACGCAAAACCGAAACAGATACCAAGTAAGTTCGAATAACTTTAAGTAAACTATTAATATGCCTAATTACATGTGTTATGAATGCATGATATTTGGTTATAATGATGACATGAAAATCCATGAAATATGTTAATAATAATGATATGACAATAAATGTCCCAGTTGAAGTAAAAAGGGGAATTCGATGGATAAACCATGGCTTACATGACTCGAGATCCTGCATGTGTTGCAGAAAAGGATTTAGCCCGGACGGGTAATCCGTTGATCTCAAATATAGAAAGGATCTATCCCAGACAGGTGTTCCTTGAGTGATCGAGCCTCCCGAAAATATGTGTACATTGTGGATTTAGCCCGGACGGGTAATCCGACTAGGGTCTAAATTTAGCCTGGTAATTCAGATCTGAGCTCATTAAGGGTGTTTGTCGCTATAAAGGATTTAGCCTGGACTGGTAATCTCGACATCACCCCATGAGTTTACATTGTGGGGGATTTAGCCTAGACTGGTAATCCCACCATATGATGTTGGGTTCGCGGGAGCGCATACTTCAGACGATCGCTCTTATCACTTGACGGTAAAATGATAAGCCATCGAGATTTTCGAGGAACTCAACGGGATTAACATGAGATATAAAAATGAAAATGTTGAATGATGAGCTCATCTAAGACAAATTACATGGTGTATTGTTATGGGACTAACTTGTTGATTGAGTGCATGTGATAGGGAAACTATTTCATGCTTGTTGGTTTTATTACCTAATATAGATGTATGCTAATTAATCAGTAAGTTTACTTTCCAGTTATTCAGGCTTACTAAGCATGTAAATGCTTACCCCTTTCTTTTCCCTGTCTTACAGAGCTCGTGGACTCGCAAAGATTAGGAGACTGTTGGAGAGTCAACACACTATCATCTTGTCTAGCTTTGGTATATAGATACTCTTATTTTGCTCAATGGCATGTATAGGGCTTTTGTTATTTTTTTTTATATGTGTCATTTGATTAGCCAATATGAAGGCTTATAAAAGTATACATATTCACTTGTATATGGCCATGGAAATTGGCTCATTTTGGTGTAGGTTATGACCTACCAAATTGTGCATGTTATGTTCCAATGTTCTTGTGATGATTAAATATGATGTGATACAATTAGTCATATATAATGTGACCAAATCACATGGGGTGGTTAGGCCACAATTTGGCAATGAGTTGAGATAACAAGCCAAACTTAATTAAGTTACAAGTCATGGAAATCCTTAATATAATGAGGATAACCTAGTATGTATAAAAACTGATGAGATGAGGTTTACATGCAATGAGGCATACTAAGGTCATTTAAGAGTATAATTAGACCATGTTAAGTGTTATTGAAAACTATAAGTGGATATAATTATTAGAGGGTGACCTAAGGCTTGGAAAATAGCCCAACAAGGTCTACACGGTTAGACACACGGACATGTGTCTAGGCCGTGTGTGACACACGGATCACCCCATGGGCATGTGATATGGCCGTAAGTCCCCTGCACTTAAAAAATTTTAAGTCAGAATGCATGGTAGTAAACACACGAGTTGAGACACGGTCGTGTGTCTCAACCATGTAGCGGGCACGGCCTAACACATGGGCGTGTGTCTTGGCCGTGTACCTCTAAATGCATGCTGACATCATGAATAGAATGCTCGAGTTTTTGGACACGGGCGACTGCACGAGCGTGTCTAGGCCGTGTGAAGGACACGGGCTAGGGACACGGGCGTGTGCTTGGCCATGTGAAAACCCCTGTAGGTTCGAAATAGAAAATAATTCAATTAATTCCACACGAGTAGGGGACACGGGCGTGTGCATTGCATCTACACGGGCATGTGAGGCTCAACTTAGAAAATTTTTCAAGAACTTTCTCGGGTCCTCGGTTTAGTCTCGGGCCTTTCTCAATGTATGTTTTGGGCCCTGTAGGCCCATAATAGGGACACTAAGATGTTGTATGATTGGGTTCAAATTGAACGAAATTTCACAACCTGTATTTCCCGAAAATGTTCGAGTACATGTCTGGTAACACCTCGTATGTGACAGCCCTAACTTGACCTTAGTCGGAATGTGGTTTCGGGACCACAAAACCGAGTCATAAAAATTTATTTTAAACTTAATTGCATATATTTTATGTATGATAGTGTATGTGTGAAAAATTTAATGTTTTAATTTAGTCTTAGGAATGTGAATTTTCTTGAAAGGACTTAGTTGAGAAACTTGGAAAATATGATAGGAAAATTATAAGGATCAAATAACTACAAAGTGTGAAAGCTTGGGTTTGCATGTCAAAATGCCCATAATGCATGAAGTGGCTGGCCAAGTAATGATGTTCCTCCACTAAGTCTAATTAAATAAACTTTTATGTTAGCAAATGATTAAATAATCTAAATAAAAATGAATTAATAAGAAAATATGTGTAAAATAATTTATTTAGTAAAGTTATTAATATTATAAAGAAATAAGAAAAAGGTTTGCATGTGTTCATCCAAGATATTACCGAAAAAAATAAAATAAAATTTGGGAGGACTCTTGTGAACTAGAAGAGCATTCGGCCTAAGTGTGTCTTGGAAAATAATAATAATAATAATAATTGCTTGATGTCTTAAATGTTTTGGACCGATTTGTTTAAAGCGTAAAATGAGAGGGGCAATTGCATAAATTAACCAATTAAGTATTTCTTTAGTGTATTGAGTTAGTTAATTAATTAAATAAGTTTAAATTTCTTTTAACTAGCTCAAGATCAAAAGAGAGTTGATTTGGATCGGGGGAAGTCGAAGCTAGTTGAGTAATCGTTTTTATCAAAAGTTAATACCCAAGGTAAGTTTTTAAGCAATTAAGTCAAATTGAATTTATCATTAATGAGGTTTATGAATTTATTGAAAGTATATATATATGTATATAAAGGCTATTATTATAGTTGAATGTGATATTTAGGTGAATGTCTTATAACCGAATGTGATAGATACATGGATTGATATAGTTGAATATGATATATTTATATATGTGAGTAATTAGCAAGGGGTGGTTACCGTATATACATATATAATATAGGTGTTTTATTGAAATATTAATTGGATTATGGAGAGTAATGTGGTCTTAGGTGATCAATAGCCGAATGGCTTAAAAGCCTAAGGTGAAAAAAAAATAAAAAAATAAAAAATCAAGTTTTAGCCGTGTGATTCTTGTGATATGAAATCATTAATGTTATGGGATATAACTAACTAACCATGTAATTAAATTAGTTAATTTATTTATTTTAGCTCAAGAACCCAAAGGAGGGGAATCAAGCAAGGGCAAAGCAAAGAACATCGAGTAGACGATTGGAACTGTTTCATCCAACACAAAGTAAGTCTAAAATCCATTAAGCTTGGTTATTATATACATAATTGGTATGCATATTGTGAAATAATTTCTCTCGTTTACGTATTCTTTTGATTGAAAGGCATGTGACCGATTATACTTAGTTAATTAAATAAATCACTTTGTTAAAAACGAATTGACTTCAGCACTATGTGTGCGAATTTGAATAGCACTATGTGTGCGAAATTGTATGGCACTATGTGTGAGGACTTGTATAGCACTATGTGTGCGGATTTAAATGTCAATACGTATGTGAATTACTAAGGCACTATGTGTGCGGGTTAACATGGCACTATGGGTGCGAATTTCCTTGTTTGAGCATTACGTGAGCGAAATTAGTTGTTGATAAAAATAAGAGATTGGAGACATGAAAATTGAATCATAGGTACTTGGATGCATCTATTTCATCGTTTTTAAATATTATAGGAAGGAATTAAGGTATTCGGTTATATGATACTTTGAGTTAATGGTAAGACTTGACTAGTAGTTGAATTGATAATTTCTGTAATCTATGGACCTTTCTAGTTTCTAGATCGACATATTCAGTTAATTGTTTGCATTATATGGCTTACGACTTACTGAGTTGAAAACTCATTTGGTGTGCTTACTTGTCTCTTGTTTAGATTTCTTTTGATCCGCTTCATACTCGGAACCATCCTCGGAGTCATTACACCTGTCTGCAACATTTTGGTACCCTTTCTTAGTAATCCTAAGTTAACATTATGGCATGTATAGGATAATAGTTTGGGAGATTTTGTTGTTTTGAAAGCATTGTACATAAAGGCCATGAGAAAATGGCTTAATTGCTATGCTTGAGTTCGATGTTGGTTGAATATTAGTTTAAGTTTATTTTGATTATTATGTCGAATACCATGGTTGATTATAAGTTATGTTATGTGCTTGTATTCGAAAATGATATGGATTAATAGGTTATGTTATGTTTGAATGAATGAAATTTGGTTTGATTATTGATGGTTTAAAAATGTTAACGAGATACGTGGGTGTTCGAATATGAATTTATTTTGTTGGTATGGTTTGCATGGTAAATGTATGTATACTTAAAGTGATTTAATGTTTATGAAAGTTGTATAATGTATATGTTAGTACTTTAATTACAATTATAAAATTGATTGTACATGTTATAATGTACAAATGCGAATATAAGTTGATCAAATTGAGTGATTATGTGTATATGATTTGTGGGTTCTATTAATGTATAATTTTGGTATGCTTTTGTTCATGGCGTGGCAATGATATATATATATATATATATATATATATATATATATAGTGCATGACTTCTAGATATATATATATATGTATATAATATTCTTTGCACATATGTTTTGGTTATAAAATGAAAATATGCTTAATTATGTGGCTTGTTAATTAACCAAATCAGTAAGTTTGTATAGGTAATTACACAATCGAATAAGTAAAAGATTAATGTGATTTTTGTTTTAGTTTAAAATAGTACATTATGTGTAAATTTTGTTTTAAGCATTGAATAGTTTAATTAGTTACTTTAATGATATATATATATATATATATATAAGTATGAACTGTGTTAACATGAGGATGTTCGGAATTGTACTTATGTTCAAGTAATACTCTGTAACCCCAATCTGGCGATGGATACGGGTTAAGGGTGTTACATCGTACTTGGCCTCGGTCTCGGGTACGGGTAAGGGGTGTTACATTAATGTAAGTTTAGCACTTGATAATGATAACTAACAAGTATGATTGACTTAAGATCTATGCGAATAATAAATTGATTGATGTTTTGTTAGAATGAGTTTTTACTTGTTAATTTTGACATGAAACGGTGGTGTGACATCCTGATATTCGAGCTTGGTGACTAGGTCGGGTATAAGGTGTTACAAATCTTATGGCATGCCAACTATATCCAACAGTCTCAAAGATCACACGGCAAAAATATTCGCAATTATTCACACATTTTTACTTACCAATTTCTACTATTTTTCACTGCTCATTCACATTATAAGCACAACATTATCACTGTCAGTCGGCATGCATAACATACCCACAATTAACACATTCACAATAGTCATTACAAGCATTTTTCACATGTCACATTATCACATCTTAATTCTTAATCCACAACAAACAATAACATATTTTGCAAATTAGACAAGGGGAATAAGAAAACTTACACTCAAAACTTAGAGTAGGGGTTAAGGCTACTCCTAAGTTCCCAAACACTATGAATTGTGTCTACAAGCAGCAATTTCAAACACTCACTGATCGCAATTTCGCCTAGTCATCGAAAGCTTAAACTAGCTTTTCCTTACATTTTTCTTTACTCAAAAAACGTCCTAATGTCTACAAAGCTTCACCAAAGTAATTCACACAATAAACAAAATTAACATTCAGCCATATACCTACCTAAATCAACCAAAAACACAAGCTTAAGCTAGTTCTTCATGAAATTGAAATTTCGGCTAGCTTAGCCGAAACGCAAAAAATCACAACACGTACTCGATCCCATCAAATAAATCTGATTCCAATCAACTAATTATATATCTAAAAACAATTTCCAACCTTCAAACTACTCAAAACTATGCAGATTCATGGTTCCAAAATTTCGACATACAATGACAATTTTCACGAAAACTCAATAAAACCTTAGAATTCTTTAACGAAACTTTAGGGAAAGTTTAGAAACCTTCTAATCACATCAAAAAAAGTTTAAAAACACTTTAAAACATCATTTTCATTCAAAATCCCAAATTTCACCATTAACAACCCAAATTTCAGCATTTATTCAAAACTATCGATTCAATAGATAAAACTCGATTTAAAATGCTAGATATCATCAAAAACTAATAGGAAAATGAATCTTTACCTTTGATGAGATAAAATGAACGTTTTTTATTGAAAATCTCGAAAATCCACAAGTTTGAACAATGGTAAAATCAATGGTGTTTTTGGTGTTTCTATTTGAATTTTGAAGGAATTTAATGTTTAGGATTTGATAGAAATTGAAAAGATTAGTTTTTGAAAGATCAAAATAGATGAATGAGGTTTGAGGTTTCAATGGGCGACACAAATAGGTGAGAGTGCTCTCTTTTTTTTTTCTTTAGTTGTCAAAATAGGGTGAAAAGGGGGAAGAATCGAGCTGATTTAAAACTTGGTACATTTGTTTAAAAACTACTCTTAAGTTAACCCCTTTCACAAAACAGTTCCCTTTTCAAAATTAATAGTCTTTTCTACATTATTTTCAAAAATTGATTTAACTATCAAAAAACCATAGACAAAGACATTTCCGGTTTACCACGCTTCAAATTTCCGAACACATTTTGAGCTAAAATCTTAAATTACCCACAAAATTCCTAGACCCAATTTTGGGGTGTGACACGACACTTAGGAAAGTGCCGGGCCAAAATGTCTTCTCAGGGCTGTTTTGTTGTAATGGATATAAATGAGTATAATAATGGGAATAAATTATGTTAGATCATCTTAAAAAGTATAGTTTTTAGGCACCAATAAAATAGTGTCACGTCATTAAATTTTAAAGATAACAAAGTATTATTAGACACTCATCTATATTTAATATCTTCTCCAACTTAATTTAACTTTAATTAAATTAATTAAAATAAATAATTTTAAAAATTATAAACAAGCACATTTTCATCTTTTACAAAATTTAATCATTTTGTTTCTTTATTAAATTAATATTTTTTATTTTTGACCAACCAATTTTTTTAAAAATAGTAATATTTGTGCAATTTTTTCATGTCAATTGACACATAGTTTTGGTAATTATTTTACCCTAAACCCTAAACCTTAAACTCAAACCTTGAATCTTAAACCTTGAAGTTTAAGGTTTGTGTTTGGAATTTAAAGTTTAGGGTTTGATTTTGGGGTTCAAAGGTGTGGTTATGGATTTAGTGTTTGGGGTTACTATTTATGTTTTACAAGTTTGGGATTCAGTGTTTAATGGTTTGAGGTTATATGTTTGGGGTTTGGGTTTAGGGTTTTATGTTCTGGGTCCAGTGTTTAGGATTCAAGATTCTAGATTCAAGGTTTGGGGTTTGGGACTTAGGGTAAAAATTACTAAATTTATGTGTCAATGATATAGTAAAAACTGTTGAAATGTTATTAATTAATAGTAAAAGAACAATGAATAATGTGGTGGGAAGAGTCCATAAAATAATTTCTCTATAGATGAGTGTATAATAATAATTTCATGTCTTTAAAATTAGATAATGTGGCAAAATTTTATTAGTGTCTAAAAGCATTAGTTTTAGGATCATCCTAATCTGAATTATTCACTATAATAATATTTTGTTATCTTTAAAATTGAGTGATGTGACACTATTTTATTGGTGCCTATAAACTATACTTTTTAGGAATATAATTTATTCTCTAAAAGAATTAAAATTTTTAAAAAATTAAACTCAGTTAGGAAATGACTAATACATACTTTTATTAGATTACTATTATTATTTTGATGGTCCTTTTATCTTTTCATATTTTTATATAGTTTTTAAATAAAAGAACTAAAATTAACATATTAAGTATTGAACCCATATTTAATGGGGATATAAACAAGTCCTCAGCCATTACACCAATAATAAATTTTATTAAACTTAAAAAAAACAATTTAACATATAATTTATTTTATTTTATTTTATTTTGAAATTTCTTATTAATTGTGTTATGAAAACTATCAAATCCATTAAAGGCATAAAGTTTAGATGCCAAGCTAAGATTTAAAAAATAAAAAAAATAAAAAAAAACTGAATATCAAGCGGAGAGAATGTGGCAAATTGAGATGCGAAATGCATATTTAAGCCATTCTCGTTTCTACCAAGCAATGGAAAGTAGTTGGTGGCAACGTCCAAGTTTGCCCAAAACAAGGCTGACAAAGAAACATCCTTAATTTGGGCGTAATTGAATCAACTATCCTCAAACATGAAACCTCTTAAGCTTGTTTGTCCTTAAAGTCATCTCAATATTTCTTGCGTTCATCGTCATACATCCACTAAAAAAACAAACTCTAAAAACAAGAACAAAATCAAAAGAGTAGAAAAATGCCATAAAATGCATTCTTCTTCTTCTTCTTCTTCTTCTTCTTCTTCTTCTTCTTCTTCTTCTTCTTCTTCTTCTCATTTCCACCAAAGGCAGAGAAAGCATGTGTTTTAATATAGGATACAAAATCAAGAAGGGAAAGCTTGTTCGAGTGAAGGAATATGAAGGAGAGGAGGAAAACAAAGGATTGTTATTCAAAGAACTCCAGAGATGGAAAAGGGAAAAACACATATTCAATGGAGAAGATGCGCTGCCTTCACCCAATTCCACTCTTTGATTCTTTTCCATTATTGTTAGTATTACGTCAAGCATATTATTTGTTCGTGTTGTGTCATACATTTACGTTTACCAGCAAAGGCGTATATATTGAAGTGTTATATCACACAAGTTTAATATTTACTAATTTGGAAAAAGAAGAATAAGAACAAAGTATATGTATCTGCGCATTAAACAAGGTTCAATTTCTATTTAAATTTGTTTTATATCACTTGATTCGATAGTTTAGGGAGAAATTTAAAAAGCCAAATTCTATTTTTACTCACGTTGTACAATTAGTCCTGGCTTAAATTTTGTACTTCACGCGTTAATATATCCATCATTAACAACCGTTTCCTCTTGCGAATAATTTTGATTACCTCCTGTTTTTTTTTTTTTTCATTTCCTTATTGCCATTAATTAATCCTAATTTAATTTGAGTAAATTTAATCTTGTACTTCTGCACTAATTTTTAAGGTTTATTAATGTTGCAATTTTCTTTTTTTATTGGATGATGAAATGACATGGATTACTTGGACTTTACATCATTATATGGAAAAAATAAACAATTGAAATTAAATTTAATTTAGAAATTTAATTTAAAAAAAAACAAAATGAATGTTCTTCAATACTACAAATCTAGCGCTGGCAATAACTTCATCAACATTTGATTAAATTGAGTTAAAAATCAAATTAATTAAGTTGATAAGTCTTATTTTGTTCTCTAAATTAATTTTTTTAAATCAAGTCGAGCAAAATAAAATTGAGTTGAATCAAGTGAAATTATTCGAGTTGAATTAAAAATAAATAAATATGTCAAATTAAAATATTGTTACAATATAACTAATTTAAGTGATAGAGCAAATAATTTGAAACCAAATATATTTGAAAACTTTTTCAAAGCAAAATAAGAGAATAAAAAATAAGATACTTTAGTATGATAAACTTGAATTGATAATTTACTTGTTTAGGTCTTCAAAATTATTATTTTGATTTTTTATTTTTAACTTTTATATATTTTATATTGTTTTAGAATTTTTAAATTTTAAATATTTTTAAAAATTATGAAATATTGAAATTTTTATAAATATTTTGGACTTTTGTAATTTTTGTTAAAAATTAAATTTATTCACTTTTCGAAATTGACAAAAACCAAATGAATATTTACACAAATTTGTTATTTGAATTGTAAACTTCAATTCGACTCGAACTCGAAAAATCAAATAACTTATTCAAATTGATCCAAAAACCTAAATAACTCAAATAATTCAATTCAATTAACTTGAAATTAAGATAAATTATTTTTTTTCGGATAAAACCAAGTTTACTCTCCCTTACTTCAAAGTCACAAAAACTTAAAAAAAAAAAAACTTAGAAATTTTCAAGTTCTAGTAGCCTAAAACTGAAAGTTGTCAATATTTTTTAAATTTCCGTCAAAAAGCTTTATCTTTGATGATCTCTTTTAAAAATTTCCAATTCTTTTTGTTGGTTTTCAAGGAATGGATTGTAACCAGTTGAGTACTATTGGTTAGATTTAAAGGTCAGAAATTAGTTACAGTTTATGCTTATTGGGTTGAAATATGGATTTAACTTCTATTGTAAATAAAAGCAAATTACAATTTTAGTTAGAGAAAAAAAAAAAGAAAAAAACTGATTAAGGGTTTTTTTTTTTGGTATTTGAATTTTTTTATCCAATTAGATTATTAAATAAAAAGTGACTTTCAAAATCCTGCAATGAATTAGAAGAAAAAGAGCCTTAAATTAGAACTAAACAATAATTAAATTAGGTGTTAAAATCAACCCAATAACTAAACAAAAATTATTCTAAAAATCAGAAACCCAAAAACGACAGAAACCAAATCAAATTCAAAAGCCCAGAAAAAATAAAAAGCAAAGCAAATTCACAACAGTGGAGGAGTGAGTTACGCAAACAACATCCACGACGTTAAGAGTTAAGACGATGGCTTGGGACAACGAAATCGCATGACCAACAACGAAGTTGTGTGAACGATATGAGGCTTAGGGAAAAAGAATCATGCGGATGGTAGTGGTGGTGTTGTGCAGGTGGAACTGATAAACCACAAATATGAAAGCAGAAAACTCACAAGAAAATAGAAAAGAAAACAAGAGTAAAAGAGAGAAAAGAGAGGCAATTTTCACAATACTAAATTCATGCCTTCTCTTTGTTATAACCATTGGTTAAAAAGAAAAGGAAGAAAGAGAAAACAATAATGACTCCAAATTTGGCTACTACCAAAGCTCACTTGGATCAAAATGCTTCGTTTCACTAAAGCTTCTATATGCCCATTTCACTAAAATCAAAACACCCCGTTTCACTAAAGCTTCTATACACCTTGTTTCACTTGGAACTACTACGCACCGTTTTTACTATAGTTTTTAACTCATAATGATTACTCTTCTCTTACAACAATCCTTGTCCTCAAGGATCAAATTGAGGAAATTTGGCTCTGATTTGCTCTAGGAATTCCCAGGTAGCATATTCAGGAAAAGAATTGGCCCATTCCACCAGAATCTCAGTAGCTGCATGATTTCCTTTCTATACCACACGACAGTCCAAAAGATGAGTTGGTTCTTTGGCCTATGCTCTACTAGCATCTACCACAAGTAACACATTCTGCACAGAAGCCACTCCCACATGCTTCTTAAGTTGAGGGACATGAAATGTAGGATGCACTCTTAAGCTAGGAGGAAGTTGCAGCCTATATGTTACCTTTCCTACTCAGGCTACTATTGGGAAAGGCCCAAAATACTTGGGAGACAACTTCTGATTCCATTTTCTTTTGACAAAGTGTTGCCTGTAAGGTTGCAACCTCAGATAAACCAAATCACCTTCCTTAAACTGTCTCTCATTCTTATGTTTATATGCCTGCTGCCTTATTGGATCTTGAGCTCTTTTAAAATGAAATTGCACCATCTTCCTAGCAGTTTCCCTTTGTTGCAAGCTTTTTTCCACCATAATTACTAGAGAAGTACCAGACAAATAAGGTACATGGCGTGGGGGAGGTTGGCCATAGAGTGCCTTCTATGGAGTGGTATGGATGGCCGAGTGACGAGCGGAATTGTATGACCACTCTACTAAGGGGAGCCAATGTAGCCAATCACTAGGCCTTTCCCCTATCATACACCTGAGATATCCTTCAAGACACTTGTTTAACACATATGTCTGTCCATTAGACTCAGGGTGATAGGTAGTTGAAAATGCAACTTTTTCCTAACTTACTTGAAAAAGTCCTACCAAAAGTTGCTAACAAAGATTTTGTCTCTATCTAAGATTGTAGAGTTAGGCAGACCATGTAATTTGAAAATGTGAGTTATGTATTTCTAAGCCACTGTCATTGTTGCATAGGGGTGGGATATGGCCAGAAAATGTCCAAATTTTGTAAATCAATCAACCACAACCAGTATCATAGACTTGCCCTTAGATTTTGAAAGACCTTTTATAAAATCCATGCTAATAGAAGACCATGCCCTATCTGGTATTGGCAATGGTTGTAGCAACCCAAGCTCAGCTACAGTTCCAGGCTTGCATCTTTCACATATAGGACACTCTTTGATCCAGGCCTTAATATCCTTGGACATACCCTTCCAATATAGTAGAGAAACCATTCAATTCTTGAAGCAAATACACCAGAATGTCCTCCAATGGCACCAACATGGAAGTGCTGAAATAAGGCCTTCTTAAGTTCCTCATCACTACCCACCACAATCTTACCTTTCCTTCTTAGAAATCTCCCATCCCATGCATACTTGGGGTGTAGGGTAGATTGGTTCTTAACTTCCTCACAGAATTTATGGAGCTTTAATTAAAGAGGTAAAGTGTTTGTACCTTGTTTAGCATGTCAAAATCCAAAGTGACCTCTGTCATTTTCCAAACCTGACCAGTAATGGTAGACTTGATCCTCGAAAGAGCATCAGCTGCAGCATTGCTCAATCCCCTCCTATAAACAACTTCATAGTCATACCCTAACTTTTTTACAACCTACCTTTGCTGAAATGGTGATATTGCTTGTTGGTTTGACAGAAATCTCAAATTTTGATAATCAGTTCGAATCTTGAAATGCCTCTCCACCAGGTAAGCATGTCATTTCCTTATTGCCAGTAACACAACCATTATTTCTTTTTCATAGATTGATAGTGCCTAATGCCTTACCCCCAACCCCTTATTGAAAAAAACCATTGGTTTGCCTTTTTGCTGAAGCACAACTCCTACCCAAAACCTGAGGCATCTGTATCCACATAATTTCCAATTGGAAATCGGGTAAAGTGAGCACAAGTGTTGAACATAGGGCCTCTTTCAACTGTTAGAAGGTAGTGGTAGCTTGATCATCCTATTTCGAAGCATTTTTCCTGAGGAGGTTGGTGAGAGGTTGAGCCAAAAGATCATATTCCTTGATAAAACGACTGTAATAGCCAGTAAGACCTAAAAAAATCTTTAACTCATTGACACAAGTAGGTACTGTAACACCCCTTACCCGTATCCAAGGCCAGAACAGGGTACGAGGCATTACCAGACTTAACCATACACATAGACGAAAATCGGACCATAAAATTTCATTTAATTCAAAACTTTTCAAACACATGCATAGACTCATATTTAAAGACATATAATGTGGCACAAATGAGCACTTACACATCCATAATCATGCAATAACATGTCATTCACTTTAAACATATTTGCTTACCATCCTGTATATAATATACATTCTTACACTAACTAGAACTAGACATGCTAAATCTTACTCTCATTTTATACCATCATAATGTAGTTACCAATTTGTCCATTAAACATCCATATTCAAGGCAACATTACTCATTTCCATTTAATTCATGATCCACTGGCCTGCATTTAACTTACCTGATGTATTACCAATCATGCATAACAAACAAAGCTATCTATATCATCACATTAAAACATAGGACATGGCATGATTAATTAAACTTACAAACCATAATGGATAAGGACCACATCTCATGATCATATACGACGAATCAATGCAGACCGATACATATGGTCAAAGTCATAATAATAATACATATCACAAACCAACTTCCTATACATGCCACTCACTTGATATTTCTAATATTTGAATTAATTCTCCCAAAAATGATAGCTTGATAGTGTGATTTTGCCTCCGACGATCTCCAACCCCAAGCTGACCTACCAAAACTGAAGAAGAAGAGAGGAGGGGTAAGCTTTACGCTTAGTAAGTCCATATGAAGTTAATAAGCAACTACCCACATTTTTTTTAAAGTAAAACATCATAATCGTACAATTTACTCTTGTTCAGGTTAAGCTGTTTTACCGAGTTATAGTTACTAATTCATTTATATCTGGAGCTACGAGACTCCAAATTAAGTTTCGTTAATTTTCCTTGAAACTAGACTTATATACCTTTCTCCCATAAAATTTCTAGAATTTTTGGTTTAGCCAATTAGTACAGTTTATTCATTAAAGTTTCCCCTGTTTTGCTGTCCAATAGTTCTGACCTCTCTTCACTAAAAATTATTTTTCTCATAGTAAAGAATTTGGATAATTCTCTCATCTATCTTTATAGATAATATACTCATTAAGTATTTTAATAATATAAATTACAACCTATAATTATTTTTATACAATTTTTAATGATTTTCTCAAATCGAAATAGGGGATCACGAAGTCATTCAGACTCTGTCTCACAACAATTTAAATATATCATAATATAAATTTCGATTGCATATACCGTTTCTTCTATGTGAAACTAGACTCATTGGGCTTTAACTCATATTTTATTCAGCCCCTAATTCAATTTCCACAATTTATAGTGAATTTCTAAAGTTGCACCACTGCAGTAACCCAAAACTGCCAAGGCTAAATTTACTCATTCATTACTATTATTCACCAAATCCATACAATATCATTTCATTCATAATGGTAAGTACACATAATTATGCTTCATAAGCATAAATCCATAATCTCAATGTCATCAAGTGTCAAGGACTTATTCCAAATCATGTCATTTTCATAATATTCGCCAAATACTATATACATCATAGATCATCACATGTCAAGGCATCACACATAAGTTTAGTGTACATACCTGTACAACTTGTAACATAACTCAAAGACATACTCACCAATGGCTTATCTCATTGGGATCATCAATGAATAATTCGCCAAATTACCCGTTGAACACTCGGAATATAATCGGATACACGGAATGCATGCACATAAGTGCCATGCCGACAGCTAGACAGACTTAATAGCCTACGGAATATATGTGTAGCCAAGCTACCATGTAACCCACCCATAAATGAACTCGGACTCAACTCAATTAGTTTGGATGCCTAGTTACATCTCACGAACTCGGACTCAACTCAACAAGTTCAGAACTCAAATATCCTAGTGACATGTCACTTGTATCCTAATCTATTCCTAAAGTTCAAACGGGATTTTCCTCGATCACACATCTTTGTCGTCTTCCACGGAATGTCGAAACCGATACTTGGTAGCATTTCATTTTTATCAAGTAATTCACATAATTTTTCATATTACTCAACAATAACCACAAAGCATAATATTTCATAATAATAATCATCATATCATATAAATAACATTAAATTACTTAAAATGGCAATTATGTTACCAACATTTACACATGAACTTACATCTCATTTGATATCAAGGCAATAATATTAAATTACACATTGCATTATAAAAAATCATATGAACTTACCTCATATGCGAAAATGGCCATTTTTACCATTTTGTCCACAACTTGATATTTTCTGATTTTAGCTCGAATTTCAATTTTTCCTTGCTCTATCATTTCAAATATAACCTAATTAGGACTCACATTATTCAAATTAACCCAAAATCATATTTTGGCAAAATTATAATTTTGCCCCTAAACTTTGTCAAAATTACATTTTTGCCCCTAGACTCGTAAATTAAACTTCATCCTATTTCCTTATGTTTTATGACATGCTGATCATTTTTTCCTTGTATAGCAACATCAAATTTGCACTTTAACATGTACTTATGAACATTAGGTATTTTTACCGATTATGTCGTTTTACTCGTTTTCACGTAAAATCGCTTAGTAAAAGTTGTTTAACACAATTTCAAGCTTCATATTCTACCATAAAACATCAAAATAAACATATTTCACCTATGGGTATTTTTCCAAATATAAACCCTAGGTTAAATTATTGCAAGAATATGTTTAACCAAATTACGGGGATTTCAAAGATGTAAAGAACTTTAAAAATGGGGCTAGGGAGCACTTACAATCGAGCTTGGGAGTTTGAAAAAACCTTAACCATGGCTGCTGCTGATAGAAACAGTTGGATGAAGAAGATGATAGCTAATTCAGCCTATTTCCCTTTTTAATTCTTTTAATTATTAGTTTACCAAAATACCCCTAACTTAAAAATATTTTATACACTCATTTCATGTCTATTTTTTTCCAGCAATTAACCAATGGTCTAATTACCATTTAAGGACCCTCAATTCAAAATTTCATAACAATTGGGCACCTCTAGTATGTAGAACTCAACTTTTGCACTTTTTACGATTTAGTCCTTTTGACTAAATTAAGTGCCCGAACGTCAAAATTTTCAAACGATATTTTTAAGAAATTATTCCGTGAAATTGTAGACCATAAAAATATAATAAAAAATAAAATTTTCATCATCAGATTTGTGGTCTTGAAACCACTGTTTTGACTAGGCCCAAAATCAGGGTGTTACAGGTACAGACCAATTTGCTACACAATCCACCTTATTCTTGTCCATGGCCACAATAACTCTAGCTATCGCATGCCCTAAGTACTCTACCTACTCAGTGCCAAAAGAGCACTTGCTTTTTTTGACAAATAACTGATGTTGTCTCAGTATCTGAAAAACCACTCTAAGGTGTTCAATGTGTTTAGTTCAATTCGCTAAAAACATCAATATTGTAACACCCCTCACCCAAGTCCGAGGCCGAGACTGGGCACGAGGCATTGCCTGACTTAAACGCATGTATACGATCATTTCTGAGTTATAAAAACTAGATCAAATTTAAAAGTTTTCGCTCTTAATCTAAAAATTCTCAATACGATCCTACAAGGCCCAAATCATCCTTGGGAAACTATCCGGGATTAAACTGAACATCTTTAAAGACTTTAAAAAAATGTAACTCGAGATAGGGGCATACGCCCACGTGGAAAGATGACACGCCCGTGCCTCGAGTCCGTGTGAATTAAATTCAAAATTTGAACCTACAGGGGTTTTCACACAGTCGAGCACACGCATGTGTCCCGCACACAGCCATGACACGCCCGTGTTGCAGCTCATATGTAAAAACCTTGACATTCTGTTTTTGACGTCAGCAACAAATTAAAGGCACACGTCCAAGGCACACGCCCGTGGCCAAAGGCCGTGTCCTGCAAATGGCTGAGACACACGGCCATGTATCTGCCCGTGTGTTTACTACCGTGCATACTGACTTGCAAATTCGAGGTGCAGGGGACAAACGTCGAACAAACGTCCATGAGGCTGTCTGTGTGTCACACTGGACCTAGGCACACGCTCGTGTGTCTAGCCGTGTAAACAAAAAGAGGCTATCTACCAAGCCTTTTTGCCACCCTTACTAACACCTACCAACAAAGCAATACATACCACCAATTCACAGTAACACAAAGCCAATTCAACCACAACAAGATATCTAATACAACCACATTACACTTTAACAATCTAACAAGAACTTGATTAGTCATGCGATTAACTCATCTATGAAATCATCATTTGCACTTATCAATAACCAATATTAGCCACCATCCATGGCATTATATAAAATGTCTAAAGAGCTTTGATAAGCCACTCGTTTGGCCCAAAACAATGTGACCATTACAAAAAAGACTAGTTCCTATAAATGCCATAATCAAAATGATAAAACTAGCTATACCAATTGCTTTAGGGATAGTGTGACTGGCTTTTCCGACGTAAGGTGATGATATCCTCCTGATCTATATCGATGCAACATGGACACATGGAACACATCATGAATCTTTTCCAACTCTGAGGCAAGGCCAATCGGTAGGCAACAGGTCCTACTCTTTCCATAATCTTATAAGGACCTATAAAACAAGGGTTTAGCTTGCCTTTTCTACTGAATCTGAGGACTTCCTTCCACGGGGATACTTTCAAAAACATCCTATTGCCTACTTGAAACTCAATTTTCTTTCGTTTCAAATCCGCGTAGGATTTCTGTCTATCCGAAGCAACCTTCAAACAGTCGCAAATCACCTTAACTTTCTCTTCGATTTCTTTAACTAAATCAACCCCATGAATCTGATTTTCTTTAAGTTCGGTCCAATATAAGGGCGTCTGAAACTTGCGTCCATATAAAGCCTCATAATGAGCCATATTCAAACTTGACTGATAACTATTATTGTAGGCAAACTCTACCAACGGTAAGTAATTTTCCCAACTACCTTGAAACTCGAGAACACAACACTGTAACATGTCTTCTAAGATCTAAATCACTCTTTCTGACTGACCATCGGTTTACGGGTGAAATGCCGTGCTGAAATTCAGTTTTGTTCCCAATGCCTTTTGCAACTTTTTCCAAAACTGCGAGGTAAATCTCAGATCTCTATCCAAAATAATCGACAAAGGTACTCCATAAAGTCTCACGATCTCGATAACATACAATTCAGCCAATTTCTTAAGGGAATAGTCGGTACACACTGGTATAAAATGTACCAACTTTGTTAATCTATCAACAACGACCCAAATGAAATCATTTTTCCTTGGCGTCAAAGGCAACCTTGACACGAAATCCATGGTTACACGGTCCCATTTCCACTCAGAAACCATTACGGGTTGAAGTAAACCCGAAGGTAATTGGTGTTCGACCTTCACTTGTTGACAAACTAGACACTTAGAAACAAACTTTGAAATGTCTCTTTTCATTCTCGACCAGCAGTACATTTTCTTCAAGTCATTATACATTTTCACACTACCCGGATGGATAGATAAGCAACCACTATGTACTTCTTGTAAAATCTTTTGACTAATCTCATCGTCCTTAGGCACACAAATCCTATCTAGATACATCATATAATCGTCAGTACCAACACGAAATTCTTATTCATTTCCCGTCTCACACCGAGCCATCTTAGCTTGCAAATCCTTATCACCTTTCTAAGCTTCACAAATTTCTTGAAGGAATATCAGTCTAGCACTCATCTAGGCTAGAATCGAACCATCATCAGTTACGGTCAATTGAGTATTCATAGCCCTCAAAGTGAATAATGATTTCCTACTTAATGCATCGGCTACTACATTCGCCTTCCTAGGGTGGTAGTCAATCACCGACTCATAATCCTTTATCAACTCCAACCATCTTCATTGCCATAAATTTAGCTCCTTTTGAGTCATCAAATACTTTAAACTCTTATGGCCAGTAAATACCCGACATCTCTCGCCATACAAATGGTGTCTCCAAATTTTTAACGCGAACACGATGGCAGCCAATTCTAAGTCGTGCATCAGGTAGTTTTTCTCGTGTGGTTTTGGTTGTCTCAAAGCGTAAACTATGACCTTACCTTCTTGCATGAGTACGCACCCCAATCCATTCAAGGAGGCGTCACTATATACCACAGACTCTTTTTCCGGTTCCAGTTGCACTAACACTGGGCCTTCGATTAACAAGGCATTTAGCTTTTCAAAACTCTGTTAGCACTTTTCTATCCATTCAAACCTGACCTCTTTTTGTAGCAACCTCGTCATCGGAGTAGCTATCATGGAGAACCCTTTAACAAACCGTTTGTAGTAGCCCGCTAGGCCCAAAAAGCTTCTAATCTCTGACACATTTCTCGGTGGCTTCCACTCAATAATGGCTGATATCTTACTAGGGTCAACTCTAATTCCACCACCCGACACGATGTGTCCTAAGAATCCGACCTCTTGGAGCCAAAACTCATTTTTACTAAACTTGGCATACAGCTGCTTATCCCTCAAGTTTGTAAAATAGTTCTCAAGTGCTCCGCGTGTTCACTCGCATCTCAAGAATAAATCAATATATCATCGATAAAGACCACCACAAACTTATCCAAATAAGGCCAAAAAATGTGGTTCATCAAATCCATAAATACCGTGGGGGCATTTGTTAAACCGAAGGGTATGACAAGGAACTCATAGTGCCCATACCTTGTCCTAAACGCGATTTTCGGTACATCTTGCTCCTTTACTTTGAGCTAGTAATAACCGGACCTTAAGTCTATCTTGAAAAATACGTGGCTCCTTTCAATTGGTCAAACAGGTCGTCTATCATTGGCAAGGGATACTTGTTCTTTACTGTCACCTTGTTAACCTGTCTGTAGTCTATACATAACCTTATCGACCCATCTTTCTTTTTCACAAAAAGTACCGGAGCACCCCACAGAGAAAATCTCGATCTCGTAAAACCTTTATCCGTTAACTCTTGTAGCTGGACTTTCAACTCCTTTAACTCTATCGGAGTCATCCTATACGGAGCAATTGAGATGGGTGTCGTGCCAGGGACTAATTCAATTCCAAATTCAACTTCCCTCACCGGAGGCAATCCGGGTAATTCCTCCAAAAACACATTTGAAAACTCACATACCATTGGTATTGACTCGATATTCAATTCAGATGTTTAAGTATTCAACACAAAGGTGAGATAAGCTCTGCATCCTTTTCTCAAATATCTCTCTGCAGTCATAGACGATATTACTACAGGCGAATTATCTAATTCATCCGTTTCAACCCAAAGAACATCCCCGCTCCCACATTTCAACTCGATAACTTTTCGCCCACAGTCCACTACAACTTCATGAGAAGTTAACCAATCCATCCCAAGGATTACATCAAATTCATTAAACGGCAATAACATTAAGTTAGCCAGAAAATAATGATCACTAATCATCAAGGGACAATTTCTATACACTTGATCAACCAACACATGTTTGCCTAAAAGGTTGGACACTTTTGCCACAAATTCAGTGGACTCGACTATCACATTCATATGGGGTATCAATTTCATACAAATATAGGAATGGGTAGACCCCGGGTCAATCAAAGCAACGACAGATATATCATGGATAGAAAAGGTACCCTTAATCACATCGGAAGACTCTGCCTCTTCACGGGCACGTATAGCATAAGTCATTGCAAGCGCTCTGCCCTCGGACCTTATAGTAGCATCCCTAGGCATAGTTCTACTGCTAGCCTTACTTCTCGGGTTCTTATGTGGTCTACCCCTTGAAGGAGAGTTACCCAATCTCAAACTTTGATCATTATCTTTCTCAACCATCTCAGGACAGCTACGAATAAAATAGTCTAATGACCCACATTTAAAGCAGCCTCTTTCATTAGCACGGCACTCACTAAAATGATGTTTACTGCACTATGAACATTCTAGTCTATTTGGTCAAGCACTACCAACACTTGCGACAGAAGCGGCTTGAGCTTCAGACACTGAATGTTGTTTGCTCTTATTTCTGCTCGAAAATCCTACTGACGCATTTGATCGAGAAGGAAACTCTCTTGATCTCTTGAATGAGGTCTGGTGTGATTTCTCTATCTGTCTTTTCTTTGAGTCACGAGACTCAGTGTCAGCTTTTCTCTTCTCTCTGGCCAATTTTTTGGCCTTGGAAGCTCTCTCAACAAGTACTACAAACTCCCTCAACTCTAAAATGCCAACTAACAGATGGATATCTTCATTTAATCCATCTTCAAAAATTTTACACATCGTGGCTTCTATAGATACGCACTCCCACGCATACTTGCTGAGTCTCACAAACTCGCGCTCATACTTCGTCATTGTCATATGGCCTTGCTTCAGTTCGAAGAATTCTTTCCTCTTTTGGTCGATGAACCTTTGGCTAATGTACTTCTTTCGGAACAATTCCTGAAAGAATTCCCACGTTATCCACTCTCTCGGTACAACCGACACGAGAGTATTCCACCATTGGTAGGCAGAGTCTCGCAAGAGTGACACTACACACTTAATGCACTCCTCAGGTGTGCATGATAGCTCATTAAAGACCCTAATGGTATTCTCCAACCAAAACTCTGCTCTCTCTAGGTCGTCATCTATGTTTTCCCAAAATTCCTCGGCCCCGTGCTCTCTAATTCTATCGACTAGAGGTTTCTCTCTTCTAGCCATTTTTGCTCCTTGAGGAGCTATATGAATAGGTTGAGGAATTGGGGTAGGTGGGGGAGGTGGAATATTTAGATTTGAATGAATAAACTCCGAGTACCATGCAACCATCATGCGGAGGTAAGCTTCCCTAGCCCCTCTGCCCTGACTCATTATCACGGGCCCACTGTCTACTAGCACAGTCCCTTCAGCGGGAGGCGGTGCTTTACTTTCTACGTCATCTGTCGTAGCCACGTTAGGATCCATTTACTATATATAAAAACACAATTTATTTTGTCAGGAGTCGTCACACTATCAATATACAATTATGGCATGTAGCTAGACTCGTACTCACACTAGGTTAGTCCTAGAATCGACTAAACCATAGCACTAATACCATTAAATGTAATACCCTTCACCCGAGTCTGAGGCCAGGACTGGGCACGAGGCATTACCTGAATTAAACGCATGCATACAATCATTTTCGAGTAATAAAAACTAGATCAAATTTAAAACTTTTCACTTTTAATCTAAAAATTCAAAATATAGGCCTACAAGGCACAAATCATCCTTGGGAAACTATCTGGGATTAAACCGAACATCTTTAAAGACTTTAAAAAAATGTAACTCAAGATAGGGGCACACACCCAAGTGGAAAGATGACACGCTCGTGTGGCCATTTTGACCTAGCTGTGCTGATGGCCTGTATGGTTTACAAGGCCGAAGCACAAGGGGACACGCCTGTGCCCCAAGCTCATGTGAATTAAATTCCAAATTTGAACCTACAGGGGATTTCATATGGTCGAGCAACCGCCGTGTCTATAGCCCGTGTCCCTCACACAGCCATGACACTCGCACGTTGCAGCTCGTGTGTAAAAACCTTGACATTCTATTTCTGACTCAGCAACAAATTAAAGGCACACGCCCGTAGTTAACGGTCGTGTCCTCCACACGGCTAAGACAAATGGTCGTGTCCCTGCCTGTATGTTTACTACCACGCATACTGACTTGCAAATTCGATATGCAGGGGACACATAGTCGAACAACACGCCCATGAGGCTATCCGTGTGTCACACATGCCCTAGGCACACACCCGTGTGTCTAGCCATCTGGACAAAAATAAGTTATCTACGAAGCCTTTTTGCCACCCTTACTAACACCTACCTACAAAGCAATACATACCACCAATTTACACGGCAACACAAAGCCAATTCAACCACAACAAGATATCTAATACAACCACATTACACTTTAACAATCTAACAAGAACTTGATTAGTCATGCGATTTACTCATCTATGAAATCATCATTTGCACTTATCAATAACCAATATTAGCCACCATCCATGGCATTATACAAAATGTCTAAAGAGCTTTGACAAGCCACTCGTTTGGCCCAAAACAATGTGACCATTACAAAAAAGACTAGTTCCTATACATGCCATAATCAAAATGATAAAACTAGCTATACCAATTGTTTCAAGGATAGTGTGACTGGCTTTTCCGGCGTAAGACGATGATCCACGAGCTACTTTGGCGACAGTATAAGAAAATGGAAAGGAAAAGAGGTAAACATAAAGCTTAGTAATTCGCATGCAAATAATGAGTAACTATAAGCTACCATAAGGGATCATACTCCCAACATATCTTGTTTTTCACATGAAAGTAAGGATTCATAAACACTACTTGCTCATATATGTTTCTCATCAATCATACAAAATTGGTTTGAATTCACATTTCATAATTCATGTAAAATATACAAGTAGTCATATACATAACTTACTCACTTTCCTTCTTTACTAAACATACAATGTAAATGAAGCTCGTATGTCGTAATTCTCATTTAGGTACCTGTACCACTCACCACATGGTCATAAGTTCTCTCATTTCGATATAAACCATAAATTTCCCATTAAATCATTTAGAATACTACAGGATATTTAATAGCCCCAAACATGGGATAAGATGCTGACGCCATCTCCTAGACATGGTCTTACACTGGCTAGCACATCAAAGTTGATGCCATGTCCTAGACATGTCTTACACTGACTTTCATATATTGAGGCCGATGCCGTGTCCCAGACAGGTTTTACATTGGCTCTCATCTATCGGTGTCTATTCCATGTCCCAGACAAGTGTTACACTAGCTTGTATATCTCGAGGCCGATGCATGTCCCAGACATGTCTTACACTAGCTCTCGTCTCAATGCCGATGTATGTCCCAGACATGTCTTACACTGGCTTGTGTCTCTCAAAGCCGATACATGTCCGAGACATGTTTTACATTGGCTCTCATAATGTGGCCGATGCATGTCCCCGACATGTCTTACACTAGCACACATATCACCCAATGTCATGGCATGAATATCCAATTCTATTCCTAATGTTCAACTGGAAGTCTTTATTTCATTTATTTCTCAACATGCATACTCATATTCACAAGCAAAACAACTTATGCAATATAAATTCAATCACACATCATAACAATATAGTTGCATTATTAACATACAACTTACCTCAGATTACAAAATGTAAGCGAATATTCAGTTTTAATCTACTTGATTGGCTTTTCCCAGGTCTAGGTTCAGATTTTGTATTTCTTAATCTAAATAATAAAAATTCATCCATTTAATCACTAGATAAATTTATACAATCAAAATTTCATATTTTTGCAAAATGACCATTTTGCCTCTAAACTTTCACAAAATGACCATTTTACCCCTAGGCTTGAAAATTTAATTTTTATCGAATTTCTTCATGCCTTAACCTTGGACGAACACTTTTTATTCTTATAGCAACCCAAAATTTCCATTTTTTCACCACATTACTATCTATTTTACAATCTTTACAAAATGGTCCTATTAGGGTTTTCATGAGAAGTTCTTTCACAAAAGTCATTTATTTCACAACCGTAATTCATATTCTTCCATAAAAATTCAGTTAAAAACATATATGCTTTCATGGCAAAGCCCTAGACTTTCAACCATTTTTCAAAATAGTCCCCTCATTTGTTAGCTCATGCTACAAGGTTTCCAAAAGTACCAAAATCATCAAAAATAACTACCTAAATCACTTACTTGAGAGAGGAATAAGTGGCTGAAAGTTTCAAGCTTCCAAAATCCTTAATTTTTTGGTATTTTAGTTGGAGAATAAGGTCGTAAAAAAAATATGATAGCTTTTCTCTTTATTTTATTTATTTATCAATTAAGTCACCAACACCCACCTAACCTTGACAATTTGGTAAAATCTTGTCCCTATAACCGGCCAAGCTTCTTTTAAGGGTCTAATTGAACTTTAAAGACCTCCAATTATGGCTTTCTAGCTATTTAACACCTTTGGCTAGTAAATCACAACTTTTTCCCTTTATGGGATTTAGTCTTTTTTTTGTAATTAGGCTCACAATGCTAAAATTAATTCACCAAAATTTTCATGCACTCATATAATCATACTACGACACCAAAATAATAATAAAAATAAATTTTTTTAACTTCATATTTGTGGTCCCGAAACCACTATTCTGAATAAGCCCAAAATCGAGCTGTTACAAATATATCATAAAAAAAGACTATATTTCTTAAAAGAGACTTTAAAATGTCATTCATGAGTGCTTAGAAACTTGAAGGAGCATTAATGAGCCTAAAGGACATCAAAAACTCATAGTGCCCTTCATGAGTCTTGAAAGTAGTTTTATAGATATCAACTTCATGCATTATTATTTGGTGATATCCTAACCTGAGGTATAGATTGGAAAAGATTCATACATGATTCAATTCATCCAGAAACTACTTGATGATGGAGATAGGGAACTTATCATTAATGGTAAGCTGGTTGAGCTATCTGTAATCCACACAAAGCCCTTCAGTTACCATCGTTTTTTTTTTCACCATCACTATTGAGGAAGCAGACAAACTTGTACTATCCCTAAGAATTCTCAGGTGTAGCATCTCTTGAATGATCTTCTCTATCTTAGCCTTCTGAACAGTGGGATACCTATAATGCCTGATTTTAACAACCACATTTCATCATGCAAAGGGATTTTATGATCCTAGGGTCTTGGTGGTGGCAAGCCTGTAAGAGTACTAAATATGTAAGCAAATTCTTCCAAAAGCTCTGCAGACCCATGTGCCAAGCAAGTTATTATGTCCTTGCTAGAGTTAGGGGATTCAAAGAAGTAATTATGGGTTTAATCCGGCAAACTTGGGCCAAAAGGGACAAGAAAAATACTTATTAGGCCTATGATAAAAACTTAAGCCCTTATAGTGTTGTGCAAGTGGGTTCTTAAGGCTCAACCGTCCAATTTAATTTTATTTAATTAGTTCCACATATTTTAATTTTAATTTTAAAATTTTAATTTTAATTTAGTATGTGTCATGTTGTGTCTTTGTCATTACCTAATTAATATAGTTTATAAATGTCTTAATTATGTCTATGTGTTGCGTCTTTAACATGTCCTAATGTATGTTATGGTGTCATTAATATATGTCTTAGTCTTATGCATCTTTAATGTGTCCAATTCTATGACATGATAATTAGTATGTTTAATGTATCCTAATGGTGTGTTTAAGTGTGTCCTAGGAGTACCAATAGTTGACCACCTTTTAAAGGTTGATAAAAGATTGTTCATTTCAGCTTGAAAAGAGACCTTTTGGCCAACAATTGCTTCATCAATTGCACCATTCAAATGGAAGCTGAATGAGACCATTGGAATAGCCTTCTAGAAGATGTTTATTGGTTATTTCCATGTATCATAAAGCCACCGTTCACCAAGGGGAAAGTAGGAGACTCTTGAAGAAAACTTAAACATTAAGTATGCATGTACTCTCCTCCAACGCATTAAATGCAGCCACCACCTTAAATCCAAGTGCATGGATGACAAAGGAGCATGAACATGGCTGGTCACACATGCTTTTAATGTTTGAATAACATAAACTTTAGTTTAATGGCCCTTTTAAATTCATATATTCCTATTTATGGCCGAATGTGTCCATTAGTATACATAGGTAGAACGACAAAAATGTGTAAGTGTACACAATCACAACAAGTAATAAAGTGATAAGTAAATGTCGAGTTATCATACCATAAGGACTATGAAAGAAAAATATTTATGAAATGTAAATTGAACATTTTGGTAATGGGAAAATATGTTGTTTTGAAAAAGTTATTTAAAAACTAAATATCAACTAAGTAATAAAAATAAAAAGCAAAAATTCCAATGCACGATTTCAAAAAGATAAGTTTTAATGAATATGACATAATTATGTTAGATCAATTACATTCATTAGTTTAGAATTACTAAACCCATGTTCATGTTGTTACGAATATTTTCTAAACAACTTGGTAGTTTTGTTAACTACTGCACATACATACTTACTAAATTAACCAATCTCTTGAACATTTCCCAATGCCAATTCAAACAATTAATCAATCTTCATAAGCACATATGAGATTAAGTGAGATAATAATATATTTCTATATTGAAACAATTTAATCACAATAATCTTGCAAGTTATGCAAGGCTAATATATCGTTTAATATTGTCGCTAATTTAACCCATAGCTACCTTAGAAGATTAAACATGCACCAATTAAATATTGTATCAATTAATTACAATTTCAATACGTTTAATAATTAATTCATTTGTTACCTTACATTTTATAATGCAAGTATAACATAAGTATGGTTTTATTTAATTGAACAACTTATCAAGGCCTAGAACAACACAAACATGATTTTAATAATTTAAGTGGAAAGAATGCTATCAATCTCAAATGAATTAAATTTAAGCCATTTTAATTAGAAAAATAACAACAATTCAACAATTATTCATATTCATAATCACAACATAAACAAGAAAATTAAAGAGAAGGGAACTAGGAAGTGAATCTAGGATTTCTCTGAAGCTAGACTAGTGCGCTCTTCTTCTTCTCTGCTCGTTCTGTTGAAACTGAGGCCTCTATGAATATTTGAATGTTGTTATTCTAAGGTGGAAGAAGGCTCTTTTTCAAGAGGGAAATCAGCAAGGAAAATAGGAAAACAAGAAAG
This sequence comes from Gossypium arboreum, assembly GCF_025698485.1. Lineage (NCBI taxonomy): Eukaryota > Viridiplantae > Streptophyta > Magnoliopsida > Malvales > Malvaceae > Gossypium > Gossypium arboreum. Next base: position 65,320,894 of record NC_069080.1, read on the forward strand.
GGAATGGAAGAAAGAAAAATAAGTGAAAGAGAGAGATGTGTGGTAATGAATGGTGTGTTGAATGAGGTAAAAAAAAAGGGGTATTTATAAGTGGGAGTGGCTGCTAAAAATAGAAAAGAATTAGCAGCCATACACTCTTCTTTGGCCGGCCACAAAAAGACCAAGTTTGAATAATTCAAACTTTGCTATATTTAGCTTAAGGCAAATATTCAAAGGCACAAAAAGTAAAGGGTTTGAATGGAGTTTAAAGAAACTTTAAGGGCTGTTTTGCAAGCAATATAATCAGCTAAATAACCTAATTAAGTCAACTTATTGGACGGTTTGGGCTATCATTTCTCTTGTTGGATCAATCTTCTTTTATTAGCACAATTGGGCCTCCTTTTTTAATTCATGTTACAATTAATAATTTTAACCCAACATGAAGTGAATTAAAATTAATTATAACATGTATTATATTAATTATTGGACCGTCTATTGTTGGAAACATTAATTAGCCTCTGTCTTGCTCCATTTGATGCAAAGAATCACCCCAACGGTTCAAACTTTCCAAAGTGTCTGCTAAGCCAATTTTTACCCTTTGTGCAAAACTGTAAAAAATAAGTAAAATTTGTGTAAATTTATTATAAAAATAATTAAAATTCAATATGTTAATAATTTAAGTGCAAATTAATTATTTTATAATTAAAGTAGAAATTTTGAAAAAAATTACTACAAAACTGCATAAATTAAAGCTTAAAAGGTGCTAAAAAAGTCTATTTATTTTTATGTTTCCAATAGGCCTATAAATATTCGGCCTAGGACACTTTTGTAAGTGGGATCAACTATCTTTGAAATAAAAAATCGAGTTTATACTCTTTGTTATTTTCAGAACTAATCTGAACTTGTCAAGAACTTACACTACAGTAAAATAGGGCTTTAGCGGCGTTTTTAGCGGCGTTTTATCAAAAAACGCCGCAAAAATTGTAAAACACATAGCAATAGTGGTGTTTTACCAAAAACACCACTAAAACCAGAGCAATAGCGGCGTTTTAGTAAAAAACGCCGCGAAAAATAGAGCATTAGCGGCGCTTTTGGAAAAACACCGCTAAAAGTCATATAACCCCTAAACCCAAAAAAATCATAAACACTAATCTATAACCCTAAAACAATAATTATTAAAAATAATGGTTATACAATATATTAAATATTTTCTTATATAATCGTAAAATAAATAGTATTCAATTTAAAATTTGAATTAATTATCATTATAGTTTATGGTTTATGGTTTAAGATATATGGTTTAGGGTTTAAGGTTTATGAGTTAACTATGGTTTAAGATATATGGTTTAGGGTTTAAGGTTTAGGAGTTAACTAGTATTTGAAGGTTTATGATGAATTATGGGTTTAGGGATTATGATTAATTAGGGTTTAATGGTTAGGGTTAGAGTTTAAGGTGTAAGGGTTTGGGGTTAAGGGTTAAGGGTTTAGAGTTTAGTGTTTATGGGATAGGGGTAAAGAGGTTTAGGGTTTAGATTAATTAGTATTTTTTAATTTATATATTAAATGATTTCTTATATAATTGTAAAAGAGATACATTACACCAAAACAAGTTTTAAGAGGATAGGGGTTAGGCGTTAAGGGGATAAGGGTTAGGCGTTAAGGGGATATGGGTTAGGGGTTTATGGTTTATGAGTTAATATTTTAAGGTTTATGGATTATGTGTTAGGGTTTAAGGTTTATGGGTTATGTGTTAAGGGTTTAGGTTTTAAGGGTTAAGGGATATGGGATATGGGTTATGAGTTTAGGGTTTAGGATTTAGGATTTAAGATTTAGGGGTAAAGGTTAGAGGTTTAGGGTTTAGATTAATTAGTATTATTTAATTTATATATTAAACGATTTCTTATATAATTGTAAAAGAAATAATATTAATATTAATATATTAAAATTATATTTATAGTTTAAATTATTTAAGAGATAATAGATAAACTTTATATATATATTATTAAATATTGACTATCATTAATTAATTATTATGGCTTCCAAATTATAACAAATAAAAATAAATATGAAAATTAAGAGATTAGTGGCGTTTTAAAAAACACCACAAAAACACTATTATAACAAATAAAAATAAATATGAAAATTAAAGATTAGTGGCGTTTTTAAAAACACCACAAAAAACACTATAATAAAAATAAATATGAAAATTAAGAGATTAGTGGCGTTTTTTTAAAAAACGCCACAAAAAACACTATGAAAACGACATCGTCTTTTTTTCTTAAATTTCATCTTCTTGTGTCATGCCCGACACTTAGCCATTTCCGCCAAAATCCCAAAACAGATATCCCAAACGTTTAGCCATTTCCAGCAAAACCTCAAAATTGATTTCCCCAATTCTCTACATTTCCCCTAATCCCTAAATTTCCCCTAAAATCCCTAAGTTTTTTTTTAATAGTTCTTCGTTTAAGTAAAGCCCTTATATTTAAAAAAAATTCAATTTTTTCGTATTAGGAAAGCGATTTGGCTGGTTTTTCAAAGATCTAGAGTTTCATCAATGTTGGAGAAGAGGTAAATATTCGATTAATTCATGCTTATAGTTGAATGAGAGAAATGAGTGATGTCAAAGTTGAGAAATCGAAGATGAACAACCGCAAGAAAGCAAAGAAATTCTAATGCAACTGCAAGAGTGTACCACAATGAGGAAATAGGGATTCATAATATCGTGAAAGAAACTGGATCTTCTTCTTGTCGTCTAAATGATCAGAATAAGATTATCAGAAATAGAGGGTGTTTAATTAATCCATTAGGGTTCCCATATAGGTCTCGAATGCAGGTTTTGGCTGCAGATGCACCATCAGGAAGTGGAGAGTTGCTCATAATGAATGATTTACCTGTTTACAAGAGAGGGAGGAACAAAATACAAGAAGCCATAAAAGAGGCTGAGCAAAAGAAGAGGAAGAATAAGATCAAAAATAGAATTTCTGCTGCAAAATCTCGAGCTAGGTCTCAGGTGCGTATGTGTGCGCAGTAGTAGTAGAATCTAGAATACAGCCCCAAACTTAGCTAAGTTGTTCCATACAGTCATATCTAGAAGGCAGCATGTATATATATGCAAGCATACTAGTCGAAAATTACAATTCTTCCTTTCTTTTTCCTGTTTTATTAGTAGAGCTGAAACGGGAACTTAGTTCTTACGATTTTAATTTCCGCAGATGTAATTGTTTTCCTATACTAAGGCTGTGATCTTGTTTTGAAGGAGAATACAAGATTTCTGGAAGAAAAAGTGGAGCAATTGAGAAATGAGAATGCACTTTTAAAGAAATTACTTTCCCTGGTGAGAGACCTCATGTTTCTTCTTGGCAAGTGGCAAGAAACTGAGAAAATATACAATATTTTCCTTATTTGCTATGTATTACTTATTGATTTTTGGCCTTTCTCATCTTGCATGTGGATCAGGAAACTGCAGCAGCTGAGAGACTCCCAGAGGTACTGATTTTATATGTCCAATGAACTTAATATCCATAAATCAAACTTTTCAAAGAAAAGAAATGCATCCCTCCAATTTATCAAATATTGTCTAGATCTTGTAAACAATCACCTTTTTTTGCATCATCATGTATTATACCAGTGTTATCTCGCATCGATTAAATTTTAAATTGTTTAAAGTTTTAAATTCAGACCGTATGCTAAAAGGGTAATTGTATTAATTTCTTCTATTGTATGTACAGGAAAGAGAAGTGATGCAAGGGAAAAAGGCAAAACAGTGTTTAGAACCGGAAGAACAGCACACATAGGAGCAGCTATATATGGAGACTAATGAGGAGGTTTAAGCTCATCAAGATCAATGGTGGTGGTGAGACCGAGTGACAATATGGGATGACATAGTTTCATTTTTTAAGACATTATAGGATCTCCGTTATACATCAAATATATATAAAGAAAAGCTTTTGTTTGCCTTGATCGACTGGCTTTCAAAATATAATAAAGATAATTAGATTTGCAAGTGAGCTAAAGATAGATCACGCTCTTCGTAAAGTTTTGATAATTTATATATTATTATTGCTCGCAAAAAACATGGCAATGGCATGGATGCTACAAGGGGCATAATGTCTGGCAATATGGATCGGTTCAAGAAGGTATCTAAACAAGTTTTACGCTACTATTTTAACTTCATGTTTATTTAATTCAGTTTCAGATAAAAATTGGCTGAATATTATGAGGCTGCTGCTTTATAGGTGTTCGAGAAGAAGTCCAACAGGAAAATAATGGGGGTATGTATATCTGATTCTAACATTAATTTTATTTGAATGAGGGGATACTATTACGTAGATATAACTGCTTGGAGACATGATATGTTTGCAAGTGGAGACACGATATAACTGCATAATTTGGCTTTTCTGACAAAACTTTAACTAAACAACCTTAGCTTTAAGGTTCCATTTCCAGACATTCATGGCGGTGCAATCTTTTTTATTTAATAAAACCATTTTTTTGGTGAAATATTAAGAACAATATAATACTAGTAGTCTGTATAACATAGCATTAGTTAAAAGAGAAAGGTTGATTGCAACCTTTAACCGTTTCTTTTTGTGTGCACTTCATAACTGTTGCTTTGTCTTTCGAGTTTTAGAGGGAAGTTATATATTTATGTAATTTACATAAGTGGAAACAAAATGCCTAATAATAAAATCACTAAAACTGATTGGACACCTCTCTCCATTCTCTAACTTAATCATTCACTTCATTTTCTGATTTAACTTACATGTAGCTTTGGATTATGTCTTCATTGTTCTACCCACACTCTTTGCCTTACATGTAGTGGGAATTTATTGATATACTTTGTCACTTACTTGTGTATCTTGGCTGTTGGGAATTTAACATTTCTAGCTTCAGCACTTAGCAAAACCTGTCACATTTTAATTACAAAATTCTTTGTATGTAGTAGACATTATGAAGTGGAACCAAATATGATTCGAAAAGTACAGATTTGTGAGTTACTAAAGCCGACAGTAACAAGCATAGCTCACGATTAGAGGTGTTGTTGGCGAGATTCAACTTAGAATTAAGCATGTTGTTAATAGATTTTATATTTGTTCAAATTCAGCTTGATTTGAAATATGCACTTAAAATTTTGTCTAAACTCATCTTAAGTCTATTTTATTTTATTTTTTAAAAATGCTATTTTATATTTAATCTAATATTTAGTATTTTATGTATTTTTCATTCATTAAATTTTTATGTATAGTCATTTTATTTTTTTAAGGCTTACATTATAGTATTATATATTACTATAAATCTTATTGGTAAAATTTTGGTATCTCATTCCAGTATTATGTATAAATTTACATACTTGTCCATTTTGTGAACAACAGAGTATTTGCTCATGTATTAAAGGATTGGTCGCAGCAGTGGTGGTCAACAGCTTGGCCTACGAACTTAACCACTCCATCGAATCATCTCAATTTTAAGGAATGGATGGCGTGGAACTTAGCTCCAAAAGCTTGGCATCATGTTCACAAAGTGCCATGGAAAGTCTTTTTCTCCTTTATTATTTGGCAAATCTTGCTTGCCTTAAAATGCAAGAATCTTCAAAAACCACAATGACCATAGTCGAGTGGTCCAGCCAACTCCGAGCAAGGCTGTGGAATTTTTGCCATGTCTGGACCCATGTTAACATTTAATCCTATACCCTCGTACATAATATTTTTGTTATTGTTGTTCTCATAAGGGGTCTTTACATCCTTTCAGAAAGATTATTATGTATGAGAAGTGGATGTCTACATTCATTCACTTTGAAAACTTCTAAACTTGTCCTACCAATATCTTAAAACTCATTGAATTTGTTTGTATTTTCAGTAAACTTTTATGTTTTTATCCTGGAAAATATCAATCCCAAATATTTTATCATATTAATGTTTTTGAACCTTGCATAATTTTTTTAGATGGACCTTGGAGTTGGCTCATTTGTGCTAATGAATGCAGTTACTTCACGGGAAGCACGAAACATCAAATCATCAATGTGAGTCGTTATATTTTCCAGATGCTGGTGTTAATTTGTCATGTATATTGCTTACCATTGTAAATTCTTTCTCTTCTGAGCATACGTTATAATTTTGGCATCACAATTTTCTTTTGTGCATGCAGCATATCTAAATTTGGTATGCAGTATATAGATGTATATTGTTTCAGATCTATGTTCCACTAACTTTTCAAAATGCTTCCTAAGGAGTTGGTGGAAGGCAGCCTTTAAATCTGCAACTCCGCTACTACTATTAGGATTTGCTAGACTTGCTTCTACATTGAGTCTAGACTATCAGGTAGAATATATTTCTTTGCGCTGGACTTTTTGTAATAATAGTTGTTTGCAATGGAATAGGATAAGTTGTGTACTATATCTACTTGCTAATATAAAACAAATGGAACTCTGGGAGATGTCTAAAATAATGCTCCAAACCAGTTTGTACTCAAAAGCATTTTGCATAAAAAGCATAGAATTTATACAGACTGGTTTTAGTTAAATGACGCCTTTCTTAATGTTGGTAGTTCAACATTTTAGCTGTTGATGATTGATGATCAATACTTTTTCTCGTTTAATGGAATTTCTCCCTTGTAGGTACTTGTGGGGGAATATGGAGTCAACTGGAATATGGAGTTCAACATTTTGGCATTATTTTCTCACCAGGATGAATTATGTTTTAGAAATTCTAATACTTTGTGTGTCTGTGTGTGTGTATGTTTTTTTTATGTATTAAATTACATATTGAATCAATGTTTATGTATTAAATTTAAATTCATTAATTTTTATATTTAGTTTTGAAGTTTAAATTTTAATGGAAAATTTAATTTAATTAATATTTTTTATTTATCCTTAAAAGTATATAGTTTAAAGTTCAAATTTCAAAAATTAAACATAATATAATATTTAACATAGAAATAAATATTATTTAATTAAAATAAAATAATTTTTTTAAGATCATTATTTTTAGCGGCGTTTGTGAGAAAAGTGCCGCTAAAGGTCATGATCTTTAGCAGCGTTTGTGAAAAAAACGCCGCTAAAGGTCATGGTCTTTAGCAGCGTTTGCGAAAAAAGTGCCTCTAAAGGTCATGGTCTTTAGCGGCGTTTACGAAAAAAGCGCCGCTAAAGGTCATGGTCTTTAGCGACGTTTTTTTCGAAAAAATGCCACTAATTTTTGCGGCGTTGCATATAGCGACGTTTTTTGCGGTGCTTGGGAAAGCGCCGCTAAAGGCAAAAAAAATGCCGCTAAAAGTCTATTTTCTTGTAGTGTTACATTCTTGTGGCGTTCAACTACCGATCTCATAACTTCTCTTCTCAACCCTTTTTGAAGTGTGGCAATCATTGGTTCCTATAGCAGGTCATGGTCTTTTTTTCAAACCCAACTTGTTAAAACTTAACTTTGCTTTGTAGAAATCGAGTCACATTGATATATAGTGTTGGTTCATTTCTAAGTCGAGTTCTATTTTATTAATTTCTATCCATTTCATTTTTATCATTCCATCACCCTAAAAAAAATTCATGTTCTAAACTGAAGTTTCTATTTTCCCAAGAAAGTACCTATTTAGATGATCGGGCAAATCAAATCGTGAATCAAGTTTTAAACTCGTAACCGGGTTTATGTCACCTTCTATTTCCTCTCGTTCATCAAAGCTGGGTCGATTCCCTTAGAAGACCCTCAAGATACATTAGAACCATTGGAAAAGCCAATAATTACAATGGTATGTACCCCATGTTGAGGTAAAGAAACTGGCCTGCTTGGAGCAGCAATTGGTGGTGTTGATGATCCAAATCGAGTCATGGAATTTAAGCCAGCCAGGAACCCCTTCTTTAGGGAAGTATTTAAAATGCTCTTGACCTGTCTAGCTAGATGGAAAGCTTCAACCAAAGTTTGTGGTCTAAATAACTGTAGATACTGGCTAATCTCTTATCTTAAGTTACTAGTAAAACTGCTTAAAGCATAAGACTCAAGCAAATTTAACTGCTTCGGAAGGCTTACAAACAAGTCATGGAAGTGTTCCAATGAGCCTTGTTGCTTAAGAGTCACCAACTTAGTCATGGGGTTTGCAAATGTACTCGAACCAAATCTCTCCCTCAAGCTAAGGGCATATCGTGGCCAGTCTGGCATCTGTAACCTACCATGCTTCTAAGCATAAAAGTAATGTCAGTCAAGAGCTCTACCCTCCAAGTTCAACGTTATTGTTCGAACTTTGTCACCATCAGGAACCCCCTCTGCTTCAAAATATTACTCAAGCTTTGACCACCAAGCCTTGTAATCAAATCCCATCAAAATGAGGGAAACCCCACTTATAACCCTTCTCTTGAGGCTGTAGACTTGTGTGACCCATGACCACAAGAGGTTGAGGAACTTCGAGGGGTTCATTAGGAGAAAACCCAAGAGGTGGCCTGCCCATAACACCCTTCCCTCAATCCTGTACAACAACATTACTAGAAATAATAGGGCTGCCAAGATACTATTCAAACAGACCATGAAGCTCAGACTTCAGATTATGAAGTTCAAATCTGGTCTCCCCTTTAAAGTCATCCTTAAACCCTTGCAATCGCATCTCCAGCTTTGCGTCGAATTTAACATCCAGCCGAGAAAGCTCCCCTTGAATCTTCTGCACCACTTACTGTAGAACAATAACATCTTTTTACAAATGTGTTGTAACCCCATCTTTGACCATAGAGCTCGACGGTATGATACCTCTGATAAACCACAAATCTGAAAACAAAAAAATTACAAGAAAATAGAAGAGAAAATAAGAGAAAGAGAGAGAATTTTCATAATACTCAATTCATGCCTTCTCTTTGTTACAACCATTGGTTAAAAAGAAAAGGAAAAAAGAGAAAAGAATAACGACTCCAAAGTTGGTTACTGCCAAAGCTGACTTTGATCAAAATGCCCCGTTTCACTAAAGTTTTTATACGCCTACTAAAGCTTCTATATGCACCGTTTTTACTTTAGTTTTTAACTCATAACAGGAACAATGGTGTATGGTGGTGTTGGGTTGGTCAAGCGATTTGAGGCTTGGTGATGAGCGGAGGTGGTGAGGGAAGAGTTTACAAGGGAAATAATGGTTTTTTTAAAATTCCAAAATATGTTTTTTATTTAAAATATTTTTAAGAAAATTATTTTATGTTAAATGTTAACGATATGTGGCATGACTTAAGGCCATTTGGATGGGCATTTACCTTCAAGCATTTAGCTTTCCTTTTATCTCACACTACAATATTTAATTTCACCATTACTATTATTTTTACACTAATCGCAGGTAAACGCATCGCCCTAATTTTCTAAAAAAAATTTAAAGAGTGTTAAAAAATTAGACCAAAACAATAACCAAGGAATACTTTAAGTATAAATTAGACTAAAAAAAATTTTAGATACCAAAGTGGAAAAAGGGATATACTTCAAGGGCCAAATCATAAAATAAGTTTTTATTAAACTATTTTTTTAGAGTTTATGAGTACAAATCCAATGTAATCACAAGTAGAAACACAAATGCATATCCAAACAACTACAAAGTAAAATCAAACTATTATAGCCCACGAATGAATAAAGAATCTAAATAATTCATATAAAATCCATCCACCGAACTAGACTCGCACATGACAAACGTCTATGCTCTAAGAATCCAAAACCTTAACTTCAACCGGTAATACCAATCCCTCGTTGTTTACCACACTAAAATTCTAAAATAGACTATGTTGAACTTTAGTTTACACATTTTCAAAACTAATTTCGCACTGCTCTCCATAACTGCCACAAGTCACTTTGAAATATCAAATATTCTATATCTCTATCACATACAATCAAATCTTTATATGCAAAAATATTTAACTTACACAATCAAATTTTTAATGACGGTTAGAAATCATTTTTCATGGATACCTTATCAAATATTACCTAACAATCAAATTTTTATATGCAAAAGTCACTTAGTTGAAATTTAATATAAAATTTTAAAAAGTTTAGATAAATTCAAGTTTGAGTTTAAATGAAAAAATTAATAAACGATCTAATTGAGCTCGAATACAAATAACTTACTTATATCTTAAACCTAAAAATTGATATTCGATTAAGTTTAAATCTTAAGTTTTTAGTTGAGCTCGAATTTGCCACTCATCTTGATTACAACTCTAGATTCGATTAATAGGGGAAGTAACTAACCAAGATTTTAAAATATTTAATCATTAATTAAACCAAACTTTTGGGGAAATAGTTTATTGAATCGAAACTAAGTTCATTCAAGGTAAGTAAACTACCCATTAGATTTTGGTTACGTTGGGAAGTTGAGATCTTAACATCTTGTGCACCCATGTTCAAATACTAAAGAGAATGGGTTTTATTTTATTTTCAAATAAATAAAAGTAGATTACCTATATAACTCTGTTATAAAATTCTGGTCATTTAATAATTTTCTAACCGTTAATATATATAAAAATATATTTTTTATTAACTTTTATTTAATTAAATACTATAAAAATCTATAGATTTAAGAATGGTTTTAATTTTCTCTATACGAATATTACAATATAATATCAAAAATTATAAATAAAATATCATAGTGTCATAAGTTCTTTTAAAAATCATTAAAAAGAATTGTTAATAATAATTATAATTATAATAATTAGGGCAAATTACCAATAAAAGCCCCATTTTTTTAAATTTCCCGAAATAAGCCAGGTCAGAAATTATTAACCTAATGGGCGGTTTTACAAAACGCGTCCACGTCGTGGCGTTGTCGGGGAAAAAGTAGGAAGCGCTTCCTCAAGGCGCTTTGCGTCGATGAAAACGCTTCCTTGAGGCGCTTTCATCACGTGGCAAAGCGCTTCCTTGAGGAAGCGTTTTCCCGTGTTTTATTAGGTTTTTGCAATTAAGGTTAGGGTTTTGAGAATTTTAGGTTTTAAATTTTAGGGTTTTAAGGAAAAAATTAAATAAATTAAGGTTTGGTGTTTGTTAATTAAATTAATTACTAATTTTAAAAATTAGATTATGGTTTAGTGTTTATGGTTTTAAGGAAAAATCAAATAAATTAGGGTTTAGGTTACTTGAGTAAATTAATTATAAATTTTAAAAAAAATTAGATTAGGATTTTAGGGTTTAGGGTTTAGGGTTTTAGAGTATTTAAGAAAAAAATCAAATAAATTAGAGTTTGGGGTTTAGGGTAACTTAATTAAATTATTTGTTAATCTAAAAAAGCTTCTACGTGGACGCTCTTTTGCTACAGTAGTCTCTAAAAAAATAAATTTGAGAAGACGTGTCTGCGCAAATAGTGTCAAAAACGCTTCAAGCAGGATGCATTATCAGCAAAAGTACTGAAAGAAGCTCCCACGTGGACGCTCTTTTGCTACAATAGTATCTGAAAAAATAATTTTTAGAAGACGTGTCTGTGCAAATAGTGTAAAAAATGCTTCAAGCAGGATGCATTGTCAGCAAAAGTACTGAAAGAAGCTTCCACGTGGATGCTCTTTTTCTATAATAGTCTCTGAAAAAATAATTTTGAGAAAACGTGTCTGCGCAAATAGTGGTAAAAACGCTTCAAGCAGGATGCATTTTCAGCAAAATTACTGGAAGAAGCTCCCACTTGGATGCTCTTTTGCTACAGTGGTCTCTGAAAAAATAATTTTGAGAAGACGTGTCTACATAAATAGTGTCAAAAACGCTTCAAGTAGGATGCATTTTCAGCAAAAGTACTGAAAGAAGCTCCCACGTGGACGCTCTTTTGCTACAGTGGTTTCTGAAATAACTTGGGCTATAAATGAGCCAAATTTTGTTCTCAGGTTGCATAACTTACAGCAAAAAAAAAATAGAGAGGCTAAGAAGGATAAAAATTAAAGATGAGTGAACGCATTAGTGTTGTTATTTACTATGATGGTGAGGTTCGTCACACCGAGAATGGTGTTGTTTTTTTTTGGAGAATACAATACGATTGGTTTTTAACCAGAACATAGATTTGACAGAACTTCGTAAAAAGATTAAGCGTAAAATATTCGAAATGACGCCAATGAAAGTGTTGTCTATTAGGTATCGATTTTGTGCTTCTATTGATCCAGTAACATATGACTCGTTCGACATCAAATGTGCTCGTAGCTTAGAGGCAATGGTGCAGACTCATCTTGCTAGTAGAGCACCATATATTGAGTTATATGTACAATTTGCATCGCTAAATAATACATTTACGGCTGCTGTTCGAGAGGAATACACGACCCCTGCCCGACACTCCGTTAGTGGGTTACATAACACGGAATCGCCAGTTTTTGGTAGTAGTATGGAATACACAACCCCTGCACGGCACTCTGTTAGTGGATGGGACATGCACCTAGGTGGGTCGATGTTTGATGCTAGAAATACGTACTGGGGAACGACATCAACTAATAGTGCTTGGCAATCTACATCCAATTGGGGACGTTATGAAACGCTCAGAAGAAGGGATGATGTACTTCCCATGACGTCCACTGGTAAGAGAACCTCATACGTCGCAGATGATGAGTCCGATGTGGATCCACCTCGAGAGCCCGGCCGCGATGATACAAAAGTTGGATTATTTTCTGAATCGGAGCCTATTCCAACTGAACCTGAAGATGTTGAAGGGGGTTCAGATGAAGAAGAAGAAGATCTACGATTCAGGGCATACTCGCCTCCATCCCACATGCATAATGTTGATCTATCTGCAGATGATACATTGGAGTTTCCATATCTACCACACAGAACACGTGATCATACAAGTTCGTTATTGGATTCGAGTGAATTTGAATTTGGTAAGGAGTTTTCCAATAAGGATAGTTTTCTTGGTGCATTGAAACAACATAGCATCAATAACGATGTTAACTACCACGTGGTTAAATCTAAATCCGATAAATTTGAGGCGAAGTGTGCAGTGCAAGACAGAAGTTGTTCATAGAAAATCTACGCCTCGTTGAGGAAAAAGACAGGGTTGTGGGAGATAAAAAAGTATAAAGGTCCACATACATGTGCTGCAGGTACAGTATTTAAGGTTTTTGAATAATACTGTTGTTATGTAATGTTACATTATTTAACGTACTTCGTTGACAGGTATTTCACAAGATCATCCCAAGATGGATTAAGCTATGTTAGCTAGCTTAATACTACCCACGGTGAAGGCAAATCCTAGGACTTTAGTGCCAGTCTTAATTGCCAATATTCATAACCAAATGGGGTACACGCCCTCTTACCGCAAGGATTGGATAGCTAAGCAGAAGGCTTTGGAGAAGATGCATAGTGGGTGGGACACTTCATATAATGAAATATGGCAGTGGTGTCAAGTGCTAGAGAGATACATCCTAGGTTGCATAACAAACCTTCAAACAGAACCTGCATACTACAACGACCGATTGCTCCGTGGATGCCAAGTATTTAAGCGTCTCTTCTGGAGCTTTAAGCAATGCCGAGACGCATTTGCATATTGTAAGCCATTGGTACAAATTGACGGTACCTTTATGTACGGTAGATATACCCATCGGCTATTGCTAGCAGTCGCACAGGATGGTAGTAGAAGAATCCTTCCAATTGCGTTTGCAATAACACCGGGGGAGTCAGCTGATGACTGGGATTTCTTTCTTTCTAGGTTAAGGATGCATTTTTGCCCCCAACCTGATATATGCGTTATATCGGATCGAGGCACCGAGATACTAGCTGCAATTGAGCTACAGGGAAGCCTATGGCATCGCACACACCATCGGTACTGCCTAAGGCACATTGCTTCCAACTACTATAGGCAATATCCACCTAAAGGTGAATGACGGCAAGTGGCCAACATGGGTATTTAACTTTATCTCTATTAATATAATTTCATTTGGAATATTGAATTTATTTTAAATGGAAAAGTGGTATGTAATTTTCGCTATCAACTTATATTGGCAGGCTATGAGATAAGTAAGGACCGTTTTCATGAGATGTTGGCAGTTTTCCATTCAGTTAACGAACAGGGCCATAACTAACTATGTAATATACCTTTCGAACAGTGGACACAAGCATACGACAGCGGCTTACGATATGGTCACATGACCTCAAACCTGGCCGAATGTATAAATTTCGTTCTGAAAGGAACACTTCATTTATCGATAACATCAATTGTGCGAGAGACATATTTTCGTTTAGCGGCACTATTTTCGAAACGAGCAACGAGTTATACAGGCCAAATGCAGGGAGGCCATGTATGGTGCGCAAAGGTATTGCAAGAAATTAACAAGGCGAAGGCACGGGCAAACACTATGCACATAGTGTGTCACGATTGAGACAACTTATGGTTTCGTGTGACAGAGTTTGACAAACCACACCAAGGTATTACTGGCGGGCAATATCGTGTACACTTAAGAAATAGGACTTGCGATTGTGGGAGGTTTGACGCACTTCGTTATCCATGCGCTCATGTAATTGCAGCTTGTCAAAATCTTCGTCTGGATCCTATGAGCTATGTCGACGACGTGTACAAATTGGAATACATGTACAACGTGTGGAGACACATATTCCCACCAGTCCCAGATGAGCGTAAGTGGCCCTCTGTATCGCTTGCTCGCTTTAGTCATTACGGATAGAGAGTTGCGGCGTAAACCAAAGGGTCGACCTTGCTCGACTAGAATACGCAACAATATGGATATCAGAAACAACCAATCAACGAAGTTATGTGGATGGTGTAGGAACCCGTGCCATATAAGTAGATCATGTCCAAATCGCAATAGTTGATAGTTGTTGTAATTGTCAATATGTTGTATTATTTATATTTTATTACATGAAATAATATAAAAATATTCAAAATATTGTTTTATTTAAAATAATTTTCATTTTATTAAAAATATAAAAGTAAATTATAATTACTTTATTTAAAACAACTTTTATATTATCACATGAAATAATATAAAATATTCAAAATATTGCTTTATTTAAAATAATTTTCATTTTATTAAAAATATAAAAGTAAATTATAATTACTTTATTTAAAACAACTTTTATATTATCACATGAAATAATATAAAAATATTCAAAATGTTGCCTTATTTAAAATAATTTCCATTTTATTAAAAATATAAAAGTAAATTACAATTACTTTATTTAAAACAACCTTTTATCTAATTACATGAAATAATATAAAAATATTCAAAATGTTGCCTTATTTAAAATAATTTCCATTTTATTAAAAATATAAAAGTAAATTACAATTACTTTATTTAAGACAACCTTTTATCTAATTACATGAAATAATATAAAATATTCAAAATATTGCCTTATTTAAAATAATTTCCATTTTATTAAAAATATAAAATAAATTATAATTACTTTATTTAAAACAACCTTTTATCTAATTACATGAAATAATATAAAATATTCAAAATGTTGCCTTATTTAAGATAATTTCCATTTTATTAAAAAATATAAAAGTAAATTACAATTACTTTATTTAAAACAACCTTTTATCTAATTACATGAAATAATATAAAAAGATTCAAAATGTTTGTACAAATATATTAAAATAAAAATCAATGTCCGTGCCGGTCGGATTCAGTGCCACATGGAGGTTGTCGACGGTTACGCGTTGGATTCCTCCTTTGTCCAGCTTCTGGCGGGGGTTGTGCTTGCTCCGACGAGGATTCTGGTTGTGGGTGTTGGGAGGATGACCCGCCTTGATAGAATAGTGACTGTGGAGGTGTTTGCATCATTAATGGCGGAAGTGTTTGAAACCCATAAGGTGATAGGGATTGCTAAAAAGAAGAGCTCCCCGACCGCCCCTCCTGCAATCCCTCGTGCGACGGCTGCCTATAGATCAGCGGTCCACTCGGAGTAATCGAAAATGGAGATGAACTGGGCCATGCATTCCAACCTACCATAGGACTAGAAAAAGGAAACATATAAAGGCTAGGATACATAAAAGGGCTAGAATACGTACCTGACATCATCTGAAGAGGCTGTGCTGTGGGTGTCGACGGTTGAACTGTTAGGCCCAATGACTGTGTAGGTCCTGTTGCTGGGCCAGGTGATTGTGTGGGCGCTGTTGATGGGCCTGTGTCGTCGTCCCTTCTTCTAGGATTTAAAGGGCCACGTCGTTCCCTTTGGACACGCAATTGCCGCTGCCTCTCCTTTTCTGACAGTAAATATGGCTTGCCATGGATCCTAAACCATGGCATGTATTCCGGCACGTATGCCAACTCTGGAACAATGATCGATTCCCGAGTAGGTATATAATCATACCGATCTTCCCATATTTGGATATAGTGTGACCAGAATCTCGGCCAATCTGTATGCAATTGCCGTAAGTCGATTTTGTGATGATCATCCAACACCTCAGGTGCCACAGGAATCGGTTGTCGGAATCCAAATTGTCGTAATACTCTGTCTGATTGGTGCATCTCCACAATAGCAAATTTGACCAATGGGACCTTCACGTGCCAAACGTTCGGATTTTGCAAGTATTCATCTGGAATTACTGCCCGAATTGCCGGATCCTCGTATAGTGTCCATTGAAACTATATAAAAATGATGGAAATATTAGTTAAATAAAAAATACTAAATACTAAATACTAAATACTAAATATGAATCCACTATTTTATTATGTATGTATATATATATTTTTAATACTTACTTGTGCTTCCGATCGTTGATCTAATAGAAGCCGTATATATTCAAGACAGGTAGGTAATCGAGCATAACTTGCCAAATGGTTCCACCTAATTAAATAAATTTTTAGCATACGATTATATTTTAAATCTACGTAATAATTGTAAAATCTAATATAAAATTTACCTCGTTATGAGTGGGAATGTATATGGGTGGTCCACTCGAGGACGTAAAAATAGAAAGCGAAACCGTGCCCATGATTGCAGTAGTGATAGGCAACCTCCGATTTTCGCTTTATTCGGTTGCGTAGCCCCGCACATCTCCCGGTACAGTGTTGCCAACACGGCAGACCCCCAACTAAATTCACCAGCTGCTCTAAAATCAACGAGTTTCAGCAGCCATCTCAGATGTACAAGGTTTCATGACAAGTCCGGCATCAGATAACCTCCAATTATTTGAAGAATGTATGCTCGAGCATATCAAATTTTTTCTAGCTCGATAGAATCATCATCCGGCTCCGGAAATGTGTCTCGTAACCAGCCCATCTCGATCCGACCTCCGTTAATATTGTCCGGAATAGCACCCAAAAGCTCGTAGCATACCACTCCCCAATCAGTAGAATGAACGGACCCAGTGACTGCGTCCCCGTCCACCGGCAATCCTAATTGCAAATGCACGGCTTCCAAAGTGATAGTGCACTCTCCACATGGAAGATGAAATGTCTGAGTGCGTCTCGGGTCTCCACCTTTCTATCAACGCACTAATAAGTTTCGGGTCCAACTTGCACCCCCAGCCTATCATCGCCACATGCCAAAAACCAGCTTCCCGTAGGTAATCCTCTATCAACGGTGATGGAGAACCAGTCATGTTACGGATATTGCATTGCAATATCCGATCTACAGACTTTTATAAGAAATAATAAAATAAAATTTATTTAAATTTGCATAAATTACAGAAATCTTAAATAATATTTAAATATTAAATTTAACACTTACCATTTTTGCATTTGTTCAACGGATATGTGTTTATCATCGAAGTGAATTAATTCTCCGGCTATTGCTAACACGATCAAATTTTTTTATTTTAAAAAATAAATCTAGAAAAATAAAATTAGAGCTTTTTGGAAAAAAATAACGAGAGTTTTGAGAGGAATTTAAGAGAAATTTGAGAGATTTGAGAGGAATTTGAGAGAATATTGAAAGATTGAAGATTGAAAGGATTTAAGTGTGAAAAAAATGAAAGGGGTGAGGGTTTTATAGTTTTTTTTTGGACCGTTGGGGGGTTACCAACGGTAAAAAAGTAGCCGTTGCTACTGTTCAAACACGGGGAAAACGCTTCCTCAAGGAAGCGCTTTGCCTCGTGAATGAAAGCGCCCTAATGAAGTGTTTTCGTCACGTGGCAAAGCTTCCTTGAGGAAGCGTTCTCTTTTTCCCGACAACGCTACCGACGTGGACGCGTTTTGTAAAAACTGGCCCATTTCAATTAATAATTTCTGACCTTGCCCATTTCGGTAAATTTAAAAAAACGAGACTTTTATTAGTAATTTGCCCTAATAATTATTATATTTTACAATAAATTATAGAAAATTAAAAAAAAAATCAGCTTGAACGAAATAACACTTGCTATGCGAGTAGAAACAATAAATGCGACACAATGGCTAAGCTCCTAATCATTGCACGTCAGTGAATCAGAATGTTGAGCAAGTTGTTTTAGAGGCTGCCTTCCTTTGCCTTTACATTTTCCACTCTTTCCATCATCTGTAGTTTTTCGTATATTCCTTATTAATTAGTTACCATTCGCTTAAATAAATTACCACAAATTAACATTAACTAAACTTGGCCTTGTATAGGGTAATGTCCTCTGATATCCAATAGAATTTGGGGGAGCTTTGCCAACTACTGTTAATATGCTAGGAGGGCTTGATTCCTATCATAATAACCACTAAGTTATTTTATGAATCTACTGTCTACATAATTAAAAATTAATGGAAGTAACTGTTGCATGTGTTCAACATGTTCCTCCCACAGGGATTCAGGTATCTAACACATAAGAATATTCTCATACCTCCGCTTGCGTAGCCCAAGCCCAAAGTAGCTAAGCTTGCCATCTGCATCAAGTGTAACTTGATTAGCCCAAAATTTGTGAACATTACATGTCAGAATTTTCGATCTATGTTACTCAAATTCAAGAATGGAAACGTAGTCTTCAATGTCAACCTCAAAGGAATTAAAATTATGAGGGTCTACTAAAGGTGTTGTTATGTATAAAAATAGCCTCAACAAGAAGGAATCAAACCAAAGAATCAATGATGGCAGCAAAGGCCTCCTTAATACGCACACAATTGAATCTCTGAATGTTATGGCCTGCCCAAACCCTTCCATTCAAAAGCCTGAATATTATTTTGTCAGCAACTAGATCGAAATCAGGGGCTTTTGCAACAGCAGACCAGTCCTTAGGCCAGTCCCACCTCTACTAGCTTCATTGGACACACTACAATTGTTCCAAACTCCAATACCCAAAACCTTTGTGTACTACTGTAGTTTCTAAGTAAAAAAAAAAAATTCTGCTGACCCTTGTTGCCATTGTATCAAAGCCACCATTTCAAGTTTTGGGTTCAAGGTTCTTGGTAAAGTTTATTGACATCGTAATGGAGGAAATGCATGGATGGAAGAAGAGAATTCTTGACATTAGAGATTAATGGTTTTAAAGCTAAAGTCAACAGTTTCAGGCTATGCTAGAATATTCAAGTTGGGCAGCAATATTATTAATATTGCCATAAAGGGAAAGGGTAGGCTTGCTTCTCCTTAATTCTGTACCATCTAACTAGCTAGTGAATTCATTCCTTGGAGCACTACATCTAGTTAGCCTACAATGAAATATTCCTTTGGGAACATTCTCATCTCAGGAGCGATACAAGTATGACAATTATGGAAGAGAACCGAGAAAAACCAGAGTTTATTAAAAAAAAGCTTATTAAAACATAAAAAATTCAAATCCCAAAACAAAATACAACCAACAATTACAACATGCTAAATGATATATAATTCATGTGTTAAACAGGAACAGCAGGCCTGAGGGAGATGAGTGCTTTCTTAATTCTCTCAAAAGCAGCTTGTAAGGTGGTGAGGGATGCTGCATATGATATCCGAATGCAGCTATCATCCCCAAATGCATCTCCAGGGACTAGTGCAACCTGTCAATAATTTGCAGCAGTCTTTGATTATTTCATCTTCAACATTAATCACGGTATTATTCAATCAGTTCCCAATAATGTCCATGAAAAACAGCCGAGCCCTTCTTAATCACTTCAAAAAGAAAAAAGAGTCCTGAAACAGCATTCAACAAAACATACCTGAGCTTTGTCCAGGAAGTATCGACAAAGTGACTCCGAATTTTTGATTTTGCCAAAGCCCTCAGCTTCTATTCCGTAGTAGGAGCTGAAATCAATGAATAGATAGAAAGCTCCCTGCAAACCAGAAGTCGTGCAAGCAAGAAACATGTTAATTGAAGAGCTAAATATCTAACACTGAACAAACTGAGAAGTACATAAATGAGGTTTCTTTTTTCTTTTGGTAATAAGAGACTCTGCGCCAATAGCGGTACCTGAGGTTCTGATATCTTAACACCTTCCAATTCCCCAAAGCTCTTAACCAAGAAATCTCGCCGTTCCCTGAATGCTTTCACCATGGTGGAAATTGCTTCCCCACCAGCATAGCCCAAGCCTAATGCGGCAACTCCTGCTTTTTGTGCTATACTACTAGCTCCTGAAGTGGACTGAGAAACATAAACCGCATTAAGGTTTAGTTTTCCACATATCAATTAAACTACTGAAACCACACATTTAATTAATGAATTGATGCGCATATAAGTACACTAATAGATATATCAACGTATTGGCACTAATTGATCTATTTGTATTCCATTGCCTTATACTTTATGAGGTCAGTAATTACAATTCTTCTCAATATACAGATATTTAGAGGTGCCCATCTAGCACCATCAACTCAAGCATACTCGGCATTTTTTCTTCTTTCCTTTTAACACTTGCAAACCAGGATAAGTGAAACATGATCGTTATGTTAATTAATGACATAAATTTTTACTCTCTCCATACAAAAGCAATTTTAGTTTTCAAGCACAGTCTGAAAATCTCATTCACATGAAATTTGAGGACATTTCTAGCCCACCTCCCAACCTAATTTGGCTCAAATGTTCTCTTTATTCACATTGCTTTCTCGGTCAACTTAAAAAATACTTTCCTAGCATTTGGTCAATAGATGGTTCAGTATTTTATTGAAGTCCACGATCACAATAACAAGTAAGTTCATCCTATATTGTCTTTTTGAAAACCGCATTAACTGCTGCATAGCTTCAACTCTAAAGTATCAAGTGAATGAACAAAATTTTAAGGGCATGTAAGATAAGCTTTGGCTCAAAACTCTTCTGCAGCTAGGAGCAAAATATAAAAATGTAGAAACATTGAATAACTTGAACAAGTATTGAAGTATTAGGAGGTTCAAACTAAACATATCCAGTAACCTTTTTAAATCTTAGATAAATGTGCACATGCCATGTTCCAAGATATACAACAAGCCTTACCAAGGAAATTGACAACTAAATCCTAATTGTTTATTCTTGTGAACAACATTGAAATTTACCACAATATTCAGATACTTGACCAGTACATGTCAGAGATTATTATTGGCTGCATCTATATCCCACAGTCCCCAATATACCACACAGCTAATCCAAGAAAAAATGACAAATCTTCTGATCATTATATGTATCAGACTGGCAACAAAATCCACTAGATCTCCAATAAAGTTCTTCTCAGGGTTTATTATAAGCAAAGGCAGTAACTTGTTGCACTAATGCATGCAGGATGTAGTTTGCTTTACCAAAAATGAAAATGACAAGTATAATGCAACATACCTGACTCTGGATCTTATTACATGCTGCAACAAAGTGTTTAGGTCCAGCAATGTATCCAAGTCGCCAACCAGTCATCGCAAAAGCCTACATGTCATCTTCAAAATGTCAATCCTCAAAATGAACACAGAAGGAACTACACCAATGTTAAGCATGGAAAATTCATCAATTCAGTAGAAAATTAACCAAGTTTTAAATGCAATTGAGTTACCTTGGAAAAGCCATTGACTGTTAGAGTCCGCTCCCACATGCCTGGCAATGATGCAAAGCTTGTGTGAGTCGCCGGTGCATAGATTATATGCTCATATATTTCATCAGACAGCACCTAAATAAGCCAATAACAAAAAAGCTCAGTGTTTGAGTATCAGCATAGCATGCCTGAGATTTCTGTCTATATTAATAGTACCAGAAGCCTGGGATGCTTTGCTACAATTTCTGCAATTTTTTCAAGCAGTTTCTTAGGGTAAACAGATCCAGTTGGATTTGATGGAGAGCATAGGACCAACAGTCTTGACTTTTCAGAGATTTTAGACTCAAGGACCTCTGGATCCAATAGAAAATTGTCACAGATGAGTGTCGGAAGAATAGTAGGTGTTGCGTCAGCCAGCCTTGCCATTTCCGGGTAACTCACCCAATATGGAGCAGGAATTATTACCTGAAATAAATTATGTGTTCATAATCAAGTCACCTCTTATCACTCTACTTGCTGGAAGCATGATTATGAGTAACTAATTAAGGTTACTCGCAGACATACATTTGGAAGAAAGATCTAACACCATGACAGGAAATAATCGTTCTGGCATGAAGGAAAATATTATAATATTTATAAATTTTATATTATTTTCTTACATATAGGTTATTTTAATGTATGTGGTTTCCTATCCTCACTTTATTGACAAAGCTAGGGTAATACTTGATCTATTTCATCCCAAGCGTTTCAAAATAATATCGTATTTCTATTGCCTAAATTTGTAACCTAGCAACTTGAAGTTAAACATGTATGGTGTAACTGAAACCTTGATAGCATAATCGATGAAGAAATTTGGTCTATGATTTTCACTACAAAGTGGTAAACCAATAATCTCTTATTTCAGATTTGATACTGTAATCAATCAATTTAACAGATCATCAAACATAAGCTTTTGTTGTAGTAAAAGCATACTGTAATTTTAACAATGGTTAAGTTTGGAAACATGAGCTTCAAAGGTTATTTCATTTTGGTTAATTCTTCATATTATTAAGGATGCATTCAATATACAAAAGCGAAATAAGATGCAAAGTAGAAGGCACCTTTGGTATTCTTTGATGAGAATATAGTTTTCAAACACACTTCAATATGCAATCTGAAACTATGGTATTTGAATGTAACCCCTTCAATATGCAATCTGAAACTATAGTATTTGAATGTAACCCCTTCGTACATATTGAAAGTACTAGTACAATTTACCTAACAAATGAAATTCAAATGTGCAATCCCTGTTCATGTTCCCAAACATAACTAATATCAGTTGTCTTACTCAAAATGCTCAACTAATAGGACAAAAGTCATACACAGCATTCGTGTCCACATTTAATTTTTGTTCTGAAGGAACAATGAATCAATGGAAAGGATTCCAGCTTCCAAAGAATATGCACTCAATTCAAAGGTAAATATGCCATCACTAGAAAGTCCCCAGCTCTATGAACTGTGATTTGATCAAAGATGTAAGAGAAAGAAAGCAAAATAAGTAAATATGGCTCAGAATTGAGTGAAAATGTGAAAAAAGGAAACACATCTACAGTAGTAATTTCACAACTAAGTCAAAAGAGGGGGAGGAGGATTTCTTAAAGCATATTCCAAAATGTTTTATGGTAAAGGTTGTCAAATAAAAAAACCAGTACCTCATCCCCAGGAGAACAAACTGCAAGAACTGCTTGAAGGATACTCTGTTTAGCACCATTACTGACCACAATTTGATCATAAGAATAAGAGATTCCATTCTCCTCTAAAATAAATTAAAAGGAAATAAGTAAAAAGTACTAGAAAGTATCAAAAAATGAGAAACGATGCCTCATCCAAAGGTAAACGCACATCAAATTTACACTTGTTACATCAAAAAATCACTTGCAAAACATATATAGTTACCTTTTAGCTTATGACAAATTGCCGTACGAAGTTCCAAAGTACCTGCATTGGGAGTGTACCTTGTGTAACCTTCACGAATAGCATTTATCCCAGCCTTACTTTCAGAAACAAAAAAAAAAATGAAGTACAATAAATTAAAATACTAATTAGTGGAAGAAGAAAATCTAAACTAAAAGATGTCAAAACTTAAAACAGAGAAAACAAGGATCCAAGATGGACTAGAAACATTATTGCACCTCAGCTATGATGGCTGGTGTATCAAAATCAGGCTCTCCAGCAGCCAATCGAATAACAGGGACACCAGCTTGTGCAAGAGCAGTTGCATGATCAGTTATAGCCACTGTCTTTGAAGGCTTCACAGAGTTAACTCTAGGGCTCAAAGAGATATCAAGTTTCACTTGGTCGCTGCTACTCTCTGTCTTTGACATTGCAGTTATTCTATATGAATGTTGTTTAGAAGTCTCAACAGATCTGCCAAGAAGTATATACAACCAGACAATGAAATTCTCTAATATATCCAGTGCTCCCTTCTCCCTTTGGGAAATAATTAAGACTTTTGAGACAACTTTTCTTTAATTCTCACACAAACAAAAAAATGCCAGCACAAAATGTTTTCCTTGTTTAATCTTCAAGTTTATAGATAGTGCCACAAAGGGAAGTTTCTTAAATTAAAATGGTTCTGCAACTTCAATGAATCAGCTTAAGGAATGGAATAAACTAAGAATAAAGATGTTTCTCTTTACACTTCCATTAAAAAAAAAAAAAGACAATACTCATGAAACCACTTCCATAGCAATCTCGTAGAAAATATTTAATAACATATGTTTCTTTATTTCAATATTCCATGTTCTCTTATACAGCGGATGATATCAAAACAGAATAAACGAAAATTGATTTGACCAACAAATTAGTGTCTCTGCAGATTGCTAAGGATAAACTAAAATCTGCAAAAGAAGCAAAGAAGCTAACATTGAGGCAGTGTCAAGTAAAATCTGCAAATGCATCAGTGATTCAACTGATGATCCAGAATCAAATTTCTGCATTTTCTTCAATGAACTGAATAGACAGATTATATGTTAAATGCAATCACAACCCAAAATTGCTCCCCCTAGAATTTAAAAAAAAAATGCTAGAAACATTAAGATGCCGGAAAAAGGAACTTACTTTAAGGAAAGATTAGTAAGAGAGGAATGGAAAGACACGGAAACGGAGGCCTTGGAAGCAGAATGTGATCCCAAAAATTGGGAGTCGAAGCCAACACCGGAAATTCCTGTTGAGTTATGAAGAGAAACTGCCATTTGTACGAAGATTGAAGAGAAAACAAATTTTGGGCAAGAGGAGGAGGTTCCTCAGTGAAATAAATAAAAACAAACTCAAAATTAGTCCAGGAAAAATAAGGGGATGGGGGTTGGTGGGAGAACAAGTGGGCTTAATAGTTTATTATTTTATCTCCCTTAATGTTGGAAAGTGAGGTATGGTTGGTTTAAAGTAATAAGGTGGAATTTGAAGGCTTGAAATTTACATCAATCAATGGCGATGAAAGGAGAAAGGAGAGAGATGGGTAGGTGGAAGGATGCTAGTGGGAGCAAACAGTGGAAGTGAAGTCGGGAATTGACCCAATTCCGGGTATGCTGGTTGGCCAACAACTCCATCTCTCCTCGCTTATCACCTTGTACCTTACCCACTCCCTTTCAAACGATTTAAACTGAAATTAATTAATAATAAATTGAGAAACTTGTTTGGGTATAAAACGAAATCTGAACCACCTAACCATATTAAAGGGCAAACTATATATACAGTCAATTATAAAAAAATTCATTTTAAGGCACCCAAAATAAAAAATTTACAATTTAAACATTAATATTATATTTTTAAAATATTTTAATCACTCATTTTAACGAAAAGTTGATATGACAGTTAAAAATTAGTATAATAACAAATATAACTTTTAAATTTTTATATATTAGTAATTCAGTCATAATTTTAAAAAATTAACCTTTAAAATTTATAAATATTCTCATTTTGATCCTAATTCTAAAAACTTCAAAGAAACATATAAAAATACATAAATATTTTTAAAATATATAATATTAAATTTAAATTTTATATTAATATTAAATATAATAAAAATCATTCCAACTCTTCTTCCTATCATACAACGTAGATGCTTAAATTACAAATTTTTACTTAAGTGATTAAAAAATTATAGTTGGATAACTATTTGTATAATTTATTCAAATACTAAATACATTACATTTGTTTATTATTATATTATTATCAATCATAAAATAATGTCCAATTAACTTGTAATAACATCTAATATATATACATATATAGACTATAGTAAGATTATGTTGCATTTTAGAAAATTTAAATTTTAAAGTAATTATTTGCTTGGCAAGTGACACAAAACCAATTTTTAATTACTATTAATCATAGCTTAAAAAAACGTTTCCAATATATTTTCTTAAAATTTCCATTAATAATGGTAGTCATCAGAAATTATAATTTTAGTACAATCAACTTTTCTAAGTGGTATCTTTTCAGGAAACCCTTTTAAGATATATATTACTTTTTCTCCCACACATTAATTAACTTTATTGAAAAATTTCACCCCAATTTCATACACGCAATCAATTGATTGCTTCTTCCGTTACTCTATTAAAATTCTACACATCTCACGATCCATTTTATAATTGATATTCTTCAGCTTTGTTGTCCACCACACTTTTATTGTATAAAGTTAATGAAAACTCTTTCATTTTATTCTTTACATATCTGTATTTCCATCACACTAGTTATATCTCATTTTTTTCCTTAATTTGTATTTTATTCCAGTATTTATCTTTCTATTTCTTGTTGCGTTTAATTTATATTCAGTGGCGGAACGTAATGGAGATCTAGGAGGTCATGACCTTCTAAAATGATAATGTTTTATTTAGACACTTTATAATTTATAAAATTTTAAATTAGTAATAGTAAAATTTTATTTTATTAACTAAAATAATAAAAATTTAATTTAATCTTTTAAAATTATAAATTTATAAATTATTAAAATAATAAAATTACATTTCTATTATCGTAAAAATATACAATTTAATTTCGACCAAAACAAATTTCAAGCTCCGCCACTGTCTATATTTATTTCTGTTAGTCTTTCAAGGTATTCAGCTATTCTCTAATCCATCTACTTTTAAATTTTTATAATTTCCTTATTTATTTTATTTCATATCATATGTTTCTGAATAAGTTAATCTGATTTTCATCTGCCATTGCATTAAACTTTTTAAATTATAAACACATTTACATATCAAATGGACATTCACATTTTCATTATTTTTAATATTTACTTTCCAAGGGTATGTTTATATTCAAATATAAATTTAACTATACTTACAAATATATCTCAATAATAAATTAATTAATTCCTTTTTTAATCAATTTAGGAGTATTCGTTGTTTCCTATACGTCTAATGCAATGGTTTTTGTACATTTGCACTTATTTTGTACTGAATGATTAACATTATTTATATATATGTTCCCAATTCCAAAGGAAGGTATTTTTATTGTCTTGCTATTTATTAAAAAGTAAATTAAGTGTTCTCTTTTGAATAGTAATATTTAAAACTCTTTTTTTTATAAAATTACTTATTTTTTGTATTTTAAAACAGCAATAAATATTATAATTTATTTATGCATGTATCTATTTATTTTGTTTTTACTTTAATAAATTTAAAAATATATGAGGGTGGTTTTTATTGGGTTAGTATTTGATACATTGAAAGCTTTTCTATTCTATTTTCAAATAGGTTTTTTCAATGTAACAACCCATTTTTCAGTGGTGTTAGAAATGATAGTTTCGAAATCCCGTTTTCCAATTATCGAGTCAGTAAATATTTTACTTAATATTTATGAGTCTATTATAGTAATACATTGAGTTTTGCTCCGGTAATTTTATTGAATAATTAGTAAGGTAGAATGACTAGATTGTAAAAGTGGTAAAAGTCAATCGCTATAGACTTTTATTAGCTTAAGAGCTTATTTAGTAATTAAATTAAGGTCTAAATATCAATTAGATCATTTTTGGATTGTGAGTGGACAGTTGGTAGCTTATTAAACTTATAAAATTATGTTATAATTTAATAATTAAAGTAATAAAATATAACAAAACATGCAAAGGAGAAACACTTTCTCATCTTTTCCGTTCACTAAAACACCATTTTTGCAAGGGGGAGAATCAATCTTAGGGTTTTAAACTTCAAGTCCTTGATTGATAATCTTGATTTAGTTATTTTCTTGTAAATTTTATATTTATGAAATCCCGAGAGCTTGATTTAGCTAGCCTGAGAACTATTTTACGAAGCTATCAAAGGTTCGAAGAGTTATCATTGATGTATTCTTAAAGCTTTTGTGGCATATTGATTAGATGTTTAGGGAAATGTTGTATGGTGTACTTTGGCATGGTATTGACATGTTTTAGACAGGCTCTTAATGGCAAAAAATGCATTTTTGAGGTCACTTTTAAGAGTTGGTTTTGAAACAAGCATCAAATAGATTATTTTTGTACCATACAGGCTAACACGCAGCTGTGTGTCACACACGGGCAAGTGACACAATCGTGTGCTCATTGGAAATTAGGAAGTATTTGTACTACACGATTCTCAATTGTCACACAAGCTTGCCATACTCTCGTGTGTGTGTTGTAGATTTGGTCATTTAAATTTCACACAATCTTAGTTTGTTACACGGCCCAGACACACGACTGTGTGACTTTTGATGAATTTTTACAATTTGATCCACACAGCTTTAAAGAGTAACATGACCTTGTGACCTATGTTTTACACGATTACATTTAGCTTTTGAAAATGTTGCAGTTTAATCCTTCTTTATTCTCGGGTCCACTTTAGAGCTCACGTAAGCTCATATAAGACTTGGGAAAAGTTTTAAATGGTATTTAATGATTGAATTGATTAAAGTAATTAATTTTTTACTGTTAATTGTTTATAACTATTTTGTTTTATACTGTAACATCTTGTGACCCGATTCTGATGATGGAGACGAATGAGGGTGTTACATTTAGTGGTATTAGAGCTACGGCTTAGTTGATTCTAGGACTAAACGTAGCATATATTAAGTCTAAAAATACATGTTATTATAACGTGTGATAGTGTGATGCTTTCTGACCTAATTTGACTTTGTTTTTCATATAGATATATAATATCAGCCGGGTCTAATCGTGTCGTACTCAATGAGGTAGACAGTAATGTTCCAGCTTCTGAACAGGGAATATAAATATACAATTTCAAATACTTGGAAATGAGGATCGTGGTGCCTTCTTCCAAATGATAAATGAATGGTATGTTCAATTTGTGTGAGCTAACCCTACGGCTCTACAACCTCTGTGCCCCCTCGGCACCTTGTCATCCTCAAAGTTCAAGTCTGGTAACTGTTAATCAACCCTCGATAGATAAGATTCACTAGTGTGGGGGAGAAGAATTCCAAGGTTTATATAATGATGATTCATTAAAAGCTGAATATTGGCTAGAAAGTACTCAACGAGTTCTTGATGAATTAGCTTGTTCTCTCAAAGATAGTCTAAAATATGTTATATCTCTGTTGAAAGAAGAAATGTACCAATGATGGATTACCTTGACATCTATAGTCCGGAGAGACAGAGTAACATGGGATTTCTTCCAAACCGAATTTAAGAAGAAATATATCAATAAAATGTATATAAGAAAAACAAAAGAGAATTTATAGATTTGAAATAGGGAAATATGTCATTTGTTAAATATGAATGTAAATTCATATACCTGAGTAAATATGCTCGAGAATTCATACCTTTAGAGGTTGATATGTGTATTCGATTCGAGTAGGGCTTAAACGAAGACTTACGAATGATGGTGGGTGTGTAGCAGCCCTAAACCATATCCATCGACGGAGTAGGGTTTCAGAGCATTACCGAGTAACCATAATCTAAATCACTTATTTCAAAAAATTTCAAAAATCACAATATAATTCATCATTAACATGCATAACATCCCTTTTGTCAAGCCTTCGAGACCTAAAAATCACTTTAGAATAAGATATGCGTGAGATATGCATGATATCATAAATAGATGTATTCGACAATGAAGATTGAAAATAGATTATTATGTGAAATGTGGTACATGTTTTGTTAAGCTATGAGATGACTTTGCTATATTGTGATTTTGGTTAATTGGTGTGGTTCATTATTGACATAAAATTTGATATATACTTTGTCTTGTAAAATTTTCTTAGAATTGGTAAATGATCTGTGTAACACCCCGAACCGAGACCGTCGCCGGAGTCGAACACGAGGTGTTAACAGACTTCAAACCACTTATTGAAAAGTTCCAGACAAGCTGCCAATCTGTGTACTAGTCGCTTCAAAAATCATAACTTGAGTTTTAGAACTCGAAAATCAGTTTTGTAATTTTTTCTGGAACTAGACTCACATTTCCGTCTACAGATTTTTTCTAGAATTTTGGTTGGGCCAATTGGTACAGTTTATTAGTTAAAGTCACCCGTGTTACAGGGGCCGACTACACTGACCTTCGCGCGTTACAACTCAAATAACTCCCTGTGCAGGACTTCAATACTGGTACCGTTTGTTTCTATAGAAACTAGACTCAAAGAGGAATTCATACATATATGGTATGACTCCTAATTATTTCTGGTTAATTTATAATGAATTTTCAAAGTCCGAGCAGGGAATCCAGAAACCGTTCTGGCCCGTTCCACTAAAACCCAAATATCTCTCAACATACAACTCATATAACCGTTTCGTTTCCTCCGTATGAAAATAGACTCATCAAGGTTCATTTACATAATTTATTCACTATTTAATTCTATTCCTACTATTTTTAGTGATTTTTCACATCCACGTCACTGTTGCTGCCAGCATCATATTCTAGGATAGACTTTCTCTAACACATAGTCTCTATGATTCAACCACCCTTTTTCATATATGGTCCAAAATATAAGCATGATGACCCATTCTAATGGCTGGTCATTGCCAAACACTTCCATGCCTCTTAATGAGCATATACATACCAAATAATTATAAGATTATGCTCAAAACATTCATAAGCCATTTTCGCATGGCTAGGCAATATTTTACATACCGAGTTCAAACAAAACATAATAGCCTATACATGCCGAAATGTTTTCTTAAACCATCTAAGAAGAAGATACCAAAAAGTCGCTAGACGGTGTGATGACTTCGATGACAGTCCCGAGCACGCAAAATGGATCAAGAACCTAAATAAACAACAAATAAGCACACCAAATGAGTACATAACTCGATAAGTCGTAAGCACTACTCTACCATCAACAATAACAATCATAAGTGAATAATCAAATAATACAAAATAGATGTTTCCAGCCATATCAAACTATACTGCAATTTCTAAGATTTTGGTTCGATCTCATGCCCAATCCTTCAACCAAATCAAGCGACAAGTCAGCCCAATCGATTGAATCCGTTTCCTCAAGTTGGAACAACAATGCACTAGATAATTTTATGCGTACACCGTACAATCCCAATTCGATATTTAGTTAGTAACTCAATCACTTACCTCGTTCATGCACAATTTATTTCCACAACAAGTGCCATAGTAAATCGCACACATAGTGCCATAGTAAATCGCACACATAGTGCCATAGTGAATCGCACACATAGTGCCATAGTAAATCGCACACATAGTGCCATAGTGAATCGCACACATAGTGCCATAGTGAATCGCACACATAGTGCCATAGTGAATCGCACACATAGTGCCATAGTAAATCGCACACATAGTGCCATAGTAAATCGCACACATAGTGCCATAGTAAATCGCACACATAGTGCCATATGGTCTTTGCACACATTAGCCTTATGTCAATTCATCATGGTAAAGCAACTTACTAAATTCAATTTGTACATATAATCATAATAATAAATAGGAGAATCACTCCGAAAAATATCTATCCAAGGAGTTCTCACAACAAGTGCTTAAGGACTTACCTTGTGTTGAGTATAACGGTTTCGACCCGGCTACTCGATGTCCTTGGCTTTGCCCTTGCTTGTTTCTCCTTCTTTAACTTCTCGGGCTTAATAGATAAATAAACTAGTTTAATCATCTTGCTATACATTTATAGTTCAATTACACATGCATATGTATATTTGTATATTCGGCAACCATCCTCACTTATTACTCATTTGGTCAACAATCTAAGCCAAGATAAGGCTTCAATATGGTTGCCTCTAACCGAATACATGCACGCCAATCTACTTCCTTTGGCCGAATATGCATGTCTATGTGGAGGCAAATTTTACACCTTATACTACACAAAAAAAAACAGCATACATTTTCCTAATTAACGCATTACATATTGTAGTTCTATACACATCTCTCCTTTATTTCATAACCGAAACAACATCACAAGCAAATAGACACCTCAAAATAGTATACATGTCATACCAATTCATCATGTGCAAACATATATTCATGTAGGTGCAATGGCCGAATTCTCAAGTGGCTTATATCCAAATATACACACATATCCAAAGCTTAAATCTTACTCACCATACAACATGCATGAATCATATTTATGGATACAACATGGCCGAATACCACAACACCATACCGTTTCAATTTGGTCATGGTTAAACAAAGAACTTAGTATCTCATTCAAAAATGCTAAAAGAAAATCTAAGAACCCTCAATCTACCATCACATGAATCATTATCAAGCTTGATATTTAGCATGCAATGGCATTAACACCATAACAACTTTGGCCAAATACCATTTCCATGGCATAACAAAGATTTGAGCCATGGCTAACATGCACATCAAGTTAGCAACCAAGACATGCATGAAACCCTAACACAACCTCATACCTACCTTAATCTTGATGCAAACTTAGCCAAATCTCCTTCTAGATCTCTTCCAAACCAAGCATGAAGCAAAAATCCTCCCCTTTTCCTTAGTATTTTCGCCAAGGAGTGAAAAATGGATGAGCAAAATTTTCTTTTCTTTCCTTAGGACATTCGGCCAAGAGCAATGGTGAAAGATGAACACTTTTTTTCCCTTTTTTTTCATACTCTTATTTTATTATTTCTAACATGCACCACTAGCAAAACATGTTTGAAACATGTTTTCTTTTGCCCATATTCATCACCATGGCGGCCACTATAGTCAAATTTGGGAATTTGACATGCAAGGACAACATTTCCTAGTGTGCATCAATAGGCCACTTCCACATTTGCCTATCTCAATTCTAAATTTTCTCACACAAGTCCTTTCTAGTGAAATTCACCTTTATAACACTAAATCAATCATCAAAAAATGTCATACATGAATACTCACATATTATAGGCATCGAAATAAATTTTAAATTATTGTTATGCCTCGGTTTTGTGGTCCCGAAACCACATTCCGGCTAGGGTCTATTTTGGGCTGTCACAACTCCCCCCCTCTTAAGGAATTTTCGTCCCCGAAAATCTTACCGGTAAATAGGTTTGGATATCGTTCTTTCATAGAGTTCTCGGTCTCCCAAGTAGCTTCTTCTATCCGTGCTTGAGCCATAACACTTTCACTAGCGAAACCCGCTTGTTTCGCAACTCTTTCACTTCTCGCGATAGGATACGAATCGGTTCTTCCTCATAACTCATATTAGCTTGAATTTCAATTTCGATGGACTAATCACGTGCGATGGATCGGATCTATAGCGTCGAAGCATCGAAGCGTGAAAGACATCGTGAACCTTTTGAGTTCGGGGGCAAAATCAGCGATATGCCACTGGACCGACTCGCTCGATATCTCATATGGTCCAATGAACCTCGGGCTCAACTTGCCCTTACGGCCGAACACGAGTATCTTTTTCCAAGGCGATACCTTGAGAAACACTTTATCACCCACGATACTCGATATCCTTACGCCTCGGATCCGCGTCGACTTCTCGACGATCGGAGGCTATCTTGACTTTCACGGATTACCTTCACTTTCATTCATCCCTAATCAAATCCACCGAAAATCTTGCTTTCACCGAGCTCGGTCAAAACAATGGCGTCGGCATTTACGACCGTACAAGGCCTCGTAGGTGCCATCTTAATACTTGATTGAAAATTTGTTGTTGTGGCGAATTCAATCAACGGCGATCTCCGTTCCCATGAACCACTAAACTCGAGGACGCAACATCTTAACATATCCTCAAGTATCCGAATTATCCGCTCGGATTGACCATCGGTTTGGGGGTGAAAGCGGTCTTTGAAATGCAACTTGGTACCCAAAGCTTCTTGCAACTTTTTCCAAAATCGCGAGGTAAATCTCGGATCTCTATCTGACACGATAGAAATAGGCACCCCGTGTAATCTCACAATCTGAGCAACGTACAATTCCGCTAATTTGTCCATTGAAAAATCCGTACGTACGGGGACAAAGTGGGCCGACTTAGTCAATCGATCTACCACGACCCAAACCGCATCCTTCTTACTTGCTGACAATGGCAGTCCGGATACAAAGTCCATTGTGACTCGATCCCATTTCCACTCGGGTATCGTGATTGGCTGAAGTAATCCTGAAGGCACTTGATGTTCCGCTTTCACTTGTTGACATATTAAACATCTCGAAACAAAGTCGGAGATGTCTCGCTTCATACCATGCCACCAAAATCGACGTTTCAAATCATTGTACATCTTCGTACTCCCCGGGTGGATTGCCATTCGGCTACAATGGGCTTCATTCAGAATTATCGAAATGAGTTCCGAATTCTTTGGGACACACAGACGACTTTTGAACCTCAAACAATCGTCATCGTCGATTTGGAACTCCGAGTCCTTGTTCGGAACACACGCAGCCCGTTTTGCAACCAACTCGTCATCGACTTTCTGAGCTTCTCGAATTTGGTGTGTCAATAATGGTTTGGCTTTCAATTCACCACTAACACACCTGTCGGATCGGATAGACAAGTGCACATTCATTGCTCGTAAAGTGAATAACGATTTACGACTCAAGGCATCCGCAACCACATTCGCCTTTCGGGTGATAGTCAATGATCACTCATAATCCTTTAACATTTCGAGCCAACGTCTTTGTCGCAGATTTAAGTCTCTTTGGGTCATCAAATACTTGAGACTTTTGTGATCCGAGTATACATGGCACCTTTCACCAAATAAGTAATGTCGCCAAATCTTTAAAGGCGAATCGATGGCGGCCAATTCGAGATCATGAGTCGGATAATTTTTCTCATGTGGCTTTAATTGCCTCGGCGCATAGGCCACAACTCGACCTTCTTGCATTAATCGCAACCTAACCCAAGTAGAGGCGTCGCTATAGATAACAAACTCCTTGGGACTCGGGTTGCACTAGAATTGGGGCTTCATCAAATAAGTTTTCAGTTGATCGAAACCTTTTGGCATTTCTCCGTCCATTCGAACTTAACATCCTTTTGGAGTAACCGTCATCGGCATGGCTATCGTTGAGAAGCCTTTTACAAATCGTCGGTAATAACCGCAAGCCCCAAAAAGCTTGAACCTCGATAATATTTCTCGGAGGCTTCCAATTTAGTATGGCTGAAATTTTATTGGTCGACTCGAATACCCGTCTGAGATACCACATGACCCAAGAAGCTAACCTCTCTTAACCGAACTCACACTTGCTGAACTTAGCATATAATTGCTTGTCCGTAAAATTTGCAGCACTAACCGCAGTGTTCAGCATGTTCGGTCTCATTTCTTGAATAGACCAAGATGTCATCAATGAATACGACTAGGAATCGATCCAAATATGGTCTAAAGATTCGATTCATTAAATCCATAAATACCGCGAGGGCATTAGTGAGCCCAAGCGGCATCACTAGGAACTCATAGTGACCATATCTCGTTACGAAGGCGGTCTTGGGCACGTCTGAATCTCGGATTCGCAATTGATAGTAGCCGATCTCAAATCTATTTTCGAGAACACCGAGGCTCCTTCAATTGATCGAACAAGTCATCAATACGTGGCAGCGGATATTTGTTCTTTATCGTCGCTTTGTTAAGGCGGCGATAGTCGATCTACGATCGCATGGTTCCATCCTTCTTCTTCACGAACAACACCGGCGCACCCAAAGGCGAAAAACTCGGGCGAGCAAAACCTCTATCCACCAATTCTTGCAACCGAGCTTTCAACTCCTTTAATTACTGTTGGTGCCATACGATCACGGAGCTATCGAAATTGGAGTGGTACCGGTACCAATTCGATGCCAAATTCTATTTCCGAACAGTGGTAAACCCGGCAATTCTTGGGGAAAACATCCGGAATTCACAAACCACGGCACAAATTCGGGTTTCCTTCCGACTCCTTGTCATCGAGCACATACGCAAGGTACGCCGCACCCTTTTCTTACATATTTACGGGCCAACATCGGCGATATTACGGTGGCAACCCTTTAAGTCCGTAGACTCAACCCGAACAATCTCGTTATTAGCGCACCTCGGATCGATAGTCTTGCCTTTGCAATTTATAACCGCATCGTGCATGGTCAACCAATCCAACCCAAGAATAACGTCAAATTAAATCGAGCGGCAAAAGCATCAAGTCCGCTAAAAACAAAAACCTCGAAACACTAGGGACTTTTCTTACACACTTTGTTGACAAGCACGTAATGACCCAAGGGGTTTGACACCGAATTACAAACTCGATGAGACTCAATAGGCAAAGTCTTCTTGGATGCTAAGGTTTCGCATATATAAGAATGAGTAGAACCGGGGTCAATCAAAGCAATCACATTAGTATCGAAAAGAGTGAAAGTACCGGTGATAACGTCGGGGAGGATGCCTCCTCTCGTCTTGCGGATGGCATATGCTCTAGCAGGGCCTTGAGTCTCGGATCGAGCAGTCGTGTCAGTAGCCCTCTCGACTACCACCCCTACCTCCTGAAATTCTTGGTGGTC
The DNA here is from genome assembly GCF_025698485.1 of Gossypium arboreum. Taxonomy (NCBI): domain Eukaryota; kingdom Viridiplantae; phylum Streptophyta; class Magnoliopsida; order Malvales; family Malvaceae; genus Gossypium; species Gossypium arboreum. Next base: position 65,357,459 of record NC_069080.1, read on the forward strand.
TACCTCTAGTTGTCATTCCACTAGGTCTCGCACCTTGCATCCTATTCTTCTCATCGAGCCCGTGCAATCTCTAATGAGGTGGTCCTTGAACCGCATCCGTAACAAGCCTTATTGGTAGTTTTACCCCAACATTCACCTATGTGTCTTCTCCCACATTGGGGCATTGATTTCTCTTGACGGTTATTGCCCACACTAGCTACCAAGTAGCTCGGAGTCCGTCAATGGTCGTGGTCTAATGGAAATCCCCGATCGTCCTCGATCTATTGGTGTCCTCCACGAACTTCTTTACACCGAAAACGGAGCTTTACCGTCGATCTTTTGCGATAGTCTCTAGCTTCAAATTCAGCCTTCTTCTTCTCCTTTCCAAGTTCCTCCGCCTTGCGAGCTCGTTCAACTAGTGTTACAATTCTTTTATCTCCAAAATACCCACTAGTAATCTTAGATCTTCATTCAACCCTTCTTGAACCTCTTGCACATAGCAACCTCATCAGCCACACACTCCGGGCATACCGATCGAGTCTTACGAACTCATGTTCAGATTCGAGATCTTGTCATGCGGCCTTGCTTGAGTTCCAGAATTCCTTACGCTTTTGATCAATGAACCGTTGACTAGTATATTTCTTTGAAACTCCGTTTGAAAGAAATCCCAAGTAACTCGTTCGTTTGGAACTATGGAAATCAAGGTCCTCCACCAATAGTAGGTGAGTCCCGCAACAAGGATATAGCACACTTTAGACATTCATCGGTGTGCATGGCAGTTCATCAAACACCGAATGGTGTTGTCAAGCGAACTTCGGCCCTTTCGGCATCATCGATAATTACGACCTGAACTCTTCAGCCCGCGCTTCCTAATCAAATCTACAGGTGGCTTACTCAGCCTCACGAGGTCGATGGCGATGGCATTACGGGCTCTTTGGGTGGATTATTCAAATTCGGGATTTGTTGGACAGCCGGATTAGTTCGGGCATATTATGCGACCCACTCATTCATCATGGTAAAGAAGGCTTGTTTAGCCCCTCACCTTGATTATTCGCAGATGACCGAGGTTCAACAGCGGCGTCCCTTGTGCAGGAGCAGCCGCTACACTTTCGACGTCATCCGCCAAGGTTCTCTCTACTTCGGGATCCATTTACTAATCAAAACAAAAAAAAACATTTTAACCGTCAGAAGTCATCACACGTTTAAACATTAACATTAAGGCATGTATAGCTAGACTCATACGTGCCATGGTAGTCCTAGAACCGACTAAACCATGGCTCTGATACCAATAAAATTGTAACACCCCGAACCGAGACCGTCGCCGGAGTCGAACACGAGGTGTTAACAGACTTCAAACCACTTATTGAAAAGTTCCAGACAAGCTGCCAATCTGTGTACTAGTCGCTTCAAAAATCATAACTTGAGTTTTAGAACTCGAAAATCAGTTTTGTAATTTTTTTCTGGAACTAGACTCACATTTCCGTCTACAGATTTTTTCTAGAATTTTGGTTGGGCCAATTGGTACAGTTTATTAGTTAAAGTCACCCGTGTTACAGGGGCCGACTACACTGACCTTCGCGCGTTACAACTCAAATAACTCCCTGTGCAGGACTTCAATACTGGTACCGTTTGTTTCTATAGAAACTAGACTCAAAGAGGAATTCATACATATATGGTATGACTCCTAATTATTTCTGGTTAATTTATAATGAATTTTCAAAGTCCGAGCAGGGAATCCAGAAACCGTTCTGGCCCCGTTCCACTAAAACCCAAATATCTCTCAACATACAACTCATATAACCGTTTCGTTTCCTCCGTATGAAAATAGACTCATCAAGGTTCATTTACATAATTTATTCACTATTTAATTCTATTCCTACTATTTTTAGTGATTTTCACATCCACGTCACTGTTGCTGCCAGCATCATATTCTAGGATAGACTTTCTCTAACACATAGTCTCTATGATTCAACCACCCCTTTTTCATATATGGTCCAAAATATAAGCATGATGACCCATTCTAATGGCTGGTCATTGCCAAACACTTCCATGCCTCTTAATGAGCATATACATACCAAATAATTATAAGATTATGCTCAAAACATTCATAAGCCATTTTCGCATGGCTAGGCAATATTTACATACCGAGTTCAAACAAAACATAATAGCCTATACATGCGAAATGTTTTCTTAAACCATCTAAGAAGAAGATACCAAAAAGTCGCTAGACGGTGTGATGACTTCGATGACAGTCCGAAACACGCAAAATGGATCAAGAACCTAAATAAACAACAAATAAGCACACCAAATGAGTACATAACTCAATGAAGTCGTAAGCACTACTCTACCATCAACAATAACAATCATAAGTGAATAATCAAATAATACAAAATAGATGTTTCCAGCCATATCAAACTATACTGCAATTTCTAAGATTTTTGGTTCGATCTCATGCCCAATCCTTCAACCAAATCAAACGACAAGTCAGCCCAATCGATTGAATCCGTTTCCTCAAGTTGGAACAACAATGCACTAGATAATTTTATGCGTACACCGTACAATCCCAATTTCGATATTTAGTTAGTAACTCAATCACTTACCTCGTTCATGCACAATTTATTTCCACAACAAGTGCCATAGTAAATCGCACACATAGTGCCATAGTAAATCGCACACATAGTGCCATAGTGAATCGCACACATAGTGCCATAGTAAATCGCACACATAGTGCCATAGTGAATCGCACACATAGTGCCATAGTGAATCGCACACATAGTGCCATAGTGAATCGCACACATAGTGCCATAGTAAATCGCACACATAGTGCCATAGTAAATCGCACACATAGTGCCATAGTAAATCGCACACATAGTGCCATATGGTCTTTGCACACATTGCGCCTTATGTCAATTCATCATGGTAAAGCAACTTACTAAATTCAATTTGTACATATAATCATAATAATAAATAGGAGAATCACTCAGAAAATATCTATCAAGGAGTTCTCACAACAAGTGCTTAAGGACTTACCTTGTGTTGAGTATAACGGTTTCGACCGGCTACTCGATGTCCTTGGCTTTGCCCTTGCTTGTTTCTCCTTCTTTAACTTCTGGGCTTAATAGATAAATAAACTAGTTTAATCATCTTGCTATACATTTATAGTTCAATTACACATGCATATGTATATTTGTATATTCGCAACCATCCTCACTTATTACTCATTTGGTCAACAATCTAAGCCAAGATAAGGCTTCAATATGGTTGCCTCTAACCGAATACATGCACGCCAATCTACTTCCTTTGGCGAATATGCATGTCTATGTGGAGGCAAATTTTACACCTTATACTACACAAAAAAACAGCATACATTTTCCTAATTAACGCATTACATATTGTAGTTCTATACACATCTCTCCTTTATTTCATAACCGAAACAACATCACAAGCAAATAGACACCTCAAAATAGTATACATGTCATACCAATTCATCATGTGCAAACATATATTCATGTAGGTGCAATGGCGAATTCTCAAGTGGCTTATATCCAAATATACACACATATCCAAAGCTTAAATCTTACTCACCATACAACATGCATGAATCATATTTATGGATACAACATGGCGAATACCACAACACCATACCGTTTCAATTTGGTCATGGTTAAACAAAGAACTTAGTATCTCATTCAAAATGCTAAAAGAAAATCTAAGAACCCTCAATCTACCATCACATGAATCATTATCAAGCTTGATATTTAGCATGCAATGGCATTAACACCATAACAACTTTGGCCAAATACCATTTCCATGGCATAACAAAGATTTGAGCCATGGCTAACATGCACATCAAGTTAGCAACCAAGACATGCATGAAACCCCTAACACAACCTCATACATACCTTAATCTTGATGCAAACTTAGCCAAATCTCCTTCTAGATCTCTTCCAAACCAAGCATGAAGCAAAAATCCTCCCCCTTTTTCCTTAGTATTTTCGGCCAAGGAGTGAAAAATGGATGAGCAAAATTTTTCTTTTCTTTCCTTAGGACATTCGGCCAAGAGCAATGGTGAAAGATGAACACTTTTTTTCCTTTTTTTTCATACTCTTATTTTATTATTTCTAACATGCACCACTAGCAAAACATGTTTGAAACATGTTTTCTTTTGCCCATATTCATCACCATGGCGGCCACTATAGTCAAATTTGGGGAATTTGACATGCAAGGACAACATTTCCTAGTGTGCATCAATAGGCCACTTCCACATTTGCCTATCTCAATTCTAAATTTTCTCACACAAGTCCTTTCTAGTGAAATTCACCTTTATAACACTAAATCAATCATCAAAAAAATGTCATACATGAATACTCACATATTATAGGCATCGAAATAAATTTTAAATTATTGTTATGCCTCGGTTTTGTGGTCCCGAAACCACATTCCGGCTAGGGTCTATTTTGGGCTGTCACAATCTGTATGCATATTCGGCTAATGATAGATAAATTAGATACGTATGCAAATGACATGTTTGTTTGTGGTTTGATATTTAAAGTGACAAGTTGACATTTGTATTCTGTTATTAAATGGTAAATTTAACTTAAAATTGAGTGGTGGAATTGGTATAACTAAAAGGGTTAATTTTGATAGTTGAATAGGTGAGCAAATGAATTGGTTGTGTATTAGTAATTTTGTCACTATGCTAGCATATAAATTTTGGTATGTTTTGACTTGGTGATTATGTTTAGAATTGGTTCATAGGTTGTTTGAATATATGATGGTTACATATGTTATTTGTAATACCCCAAACCCAGCCTAGACATTATGGCCGAATTTGGCGATGTCACATGAGAGTGTTTTAACTAAACCATTTTGATTCATAAACCATGCCATTTGTTGTCTTTTACTTAGTCGTAAATCATGAAGAAAAAGCCATATTGTTTTGAAAACTTTTCTTTATTGCGGAAGTGTTTGAAACTCAATTGTTGATTATTATCTTGAGAACTCATTTTTATTTATGAAAATTCTTAGTTTATTTTAGGAAAACCATAATATTGATGTTTTATTTTATAATCCACATCCACAGTTCAAAACCCAATTAAAATCCAAAATCACATCAACCCTCAATAAATAATAAATAAACCAAAGTAAAAGTCATAACCAAAATGTATGCGGACGTGGTCACCGTCGAGTCCTCCTTTGCACCGATACACCTACTGCTGGGGATTACCTGAACAGATAAATAAATAAAGGGGTGAGTTTTCACAACTCAGTGTATACATCCCCACTGTATAGCATGCTAGAAAACAGATAACAGAATACAATCATATTTCAGGCCTGGGCCCTAATAGGATCATTATCAGATATAGTCTTAAGGCTTCAGCCCATCTCAAATATAGCATGCAAAACAGATCAGATCAACAGAATATGCCCACCAGCCCTGCACACCAACTCCGTCCAACCCAACACACCATGTGGGGATAAAATCGACCCATCGATTCCTGCACACCATATATGCGGATACAATCGTCCTATCTATCCCTACACATCATAAGGTACCGTAATGCAACACATATCATAAGTATGCAGCGTAGCTGCCTCATGAAGCCCTATAGATATTCCCTTCTCTTCATCCAACCCACCACGATGTAATATATCATACAAATATGGCATGTTATAATGCAAACAAATGGGTTATACATTTATTTTCAGAACAAATCAAATAATCATGCCAGGTATAACATGCTAACACATACATCACAGAATTAAGAGTCTAGATAAGGCTTACCGATCCTACGACAGGTCACAGTCGACTCGGGTGACCCGTGCAACCTTACAGAATATTTTTAACAAATTGGGCCCATACGTCCATGTGGGCCACATGCCTGTGTGGGTCAGACGGCCCAAATTGGCCTTGCCCATGCGGATTACACAGCCTAGCCCAGATTCCTACACGCCAATGTGGTTCACCCGTGTTGGCCCACATGCCCGTGTGGCCCACACGGCCTATTTGCCTAAACCCGTGCCTCGCACACAGCCTACAAGCCATCACATGTCCGTGTCCGTCGTGCCCATATAGCATTCGCATGGCCTAGCTCGTCGATCACACGGCCGTGTCTCACCACACGGCCTGTCCACACCCTTGTATGGCATCGACAGTAGCATTTTTGGCTTTCTCTGAAACACGATTTCAGATCTATTAGAGTACACACCTAGTTTCGATTAAAGCCTAACGCAATCCCGAGCACTTTAAGACCTATAATCAGTATATCCAACCTATTAGAACCTCATAAACGAGTCTTTTCACTTAACCTCAAATGAAATATCCACTGAACGAATGATCAACTTACCCCTGAATAGAAAGCAGCAAACCCGAATCCTTAAAGCATTAATGGCTGTTCTTCAGCCCTTTGATCCACTCCTATCAAACAACAGAAACCTCTTACTAGACACTTAACTTGAACAATATTCAAGTCAAGCGAAACGGAAAATTTACCAATGAGGAGAACGTCAATGAATCGCAGCTCATTAGTACGAAATCAACACAAATAGGAGGAAGGTAGGGGAAATTTCGGCAAAACAGAAAAGAAAAAGAACGTAGAGGGAGGAAAATAGTAGGGAATTACGGCAGAGAGAGTTCTTTTGGGGAAACCACTCAGAAAAATCTGATAAACTCTACCACTACAGTATTTTAGTTCACCTCCAATTCTATCATGGCTTTAGTGGCAAAAATAATGCCCAAGCTAGGATTCGAAGACAGGACCTCTAACATAAACCCTTGCCACTTAACCAGTAGGCCCATTCTGTTAAGTTCTTACCAAAAAATTCTTATAAGCCCATTAATCAAAAGCCAAGCTTTATTTCAATAAAAACCAAAATTTTGCCCAAGTTGAGACTTGAAATTCGAACTTCCCCAACATACCCCCAACATATTTAAACGTAATAGCAAACAGATATTTTGTAAATTCATGCAAAAACATTTTCAGATATTTTCCTATGCTATCATTTCACAAAAGCTGAAACTACAGAAATTTGGGGTGTTACAACTCTACCCCTTAAAAAAAATTCATCCTTGAATTTTACCTGGTCAGAAAAGGTGAGGATATTGCTGACGCATTGAATCCTCTGGCTACCAAGTAGCTTCCTCAGTGCTATGATTCCTCCATAGCACCTTTACCAAAGTAATAGATTTCCTACACAGAATCTTGACGTCGCGATCCAAAATTTGAACTGGCTCCTCCTCGAACGTCAGATCTGGTCTAACCTCAATCTTCTCTATAGGCACAATGTGTGTGGGATTAGAGCGATAACGTCTCAACATCAAGACGTGACACACGTCATGTATATGATCCAACTCTAGAGGTAGCTCCAATTGATATGCGACTAGCCCCACTCGCTTCAGAATCCAGTACAGCCTGATAAACCGAGGACTCAGCTTACCCTTGCGTCCGAACCTCAAAACCTTCTTTCAAGGTGAAACTTTAAAAAAGTCTAAGTCCCCCACAGAATACTTAATGTCTTTCCTATTCAAATTAGCATAAGAATTCTGCCTATCAGAAGCCACTTTCAGACGTTCTCGGATCAACCGAACCTTATCCTCAGTCTCAGAGATCAGCTCCAGAGCCAGAACACGTTGCTCACCCAACTCAGTCCAACACAAATGAGTGCAACACTTACGACCATAAAGTGCCTCATACGGTGCCATCTAAATACTAGACTGGTAACTATTATTGTAAGCAAACTCTGCCAATGGTAAGTACTCCTCCCAACTACCTCGAAAATCTATAACACAACCCCTCAACATATCTTCCAGTATCTAAAATACCCTCTCTAACTGACCATCTGTCTAAGGATGAAAAGCAGTACTGAAGTCAAGACGAGAACCCAAAGCCTCATGAAGTTTCTGCCAAAACAGAGAAGTAAAATGAGGATCCCTATCGGAGATGATCGAAACAGGAACCTCATGCAACCCGAAAGGTAACTGATGTTCGGCTTTAACTTACTGACACGTCAGACATGAGCAACGAAATCAGTCACCTCATGCTTTAACTTTGGCCACTAGTATAACTCTCGGAGATCCTTATACAGTTTGTTTCCACCAGGGTGCATAGTGTAAGAACTACTATACGCCTCCCTTAGAATTGACAGTCTCAAATCCTCATCATTTGGTACACAGATCTTACCTCGGAAGTGCAATATCCTATCATTGTCAATCCCAAAATTAGTAGTAGTTCCAGCCTCAATCTGACGAAATCGCAACTCAAGAGACTTATCTCTTAACTGTTTATCCTTAATCTAAACTGGCCACACCGGTCTAACCTACAACTCAGCCAAGATATTCCCATAGTCAAAGAGGCTCAATCGAACGAACATCACTCTCAGATCGATCATAGCCCTACGGCTTAATGCATCGGCCACCACATTGGCCTTACCAGGATGATACTGCAGTCGTAGTCCTTAAGCAGCTCAACCCATCGACGCTGCCTAAGATTTAACTCCTTTTGAGTGAGGAGATACTTGAGGCTCTTGTGATCAGTGTAGATGGTACACTTCTCTCCATACAAATAATGCCTCTAAATTTTTAATGCAAAGACAACTGCAGCCAACTCCAAATCATGCGTTGGATAATTAGCCTCATGAGTCTTGAGCTAACGAGATGCATAAGCAACTACCCTACTGTTTTGCATCAGAACGCAACCCAAACCCACATGTGACGCGTCACTGTACACTACGAAATCCTTACCAGGCTCAGGCTGTATCAAAACTAGAGCCTGAGTCAAAACTGTCTTGAGCTTCTCAAAGCTCTCCTGCTATGCGCAATTCTAGACAAAAAGAACTCTTTTACGCAGTAACTTAGTCAACGGCGCTGCGATCAAGGAGAACCCTTCTACGAAAAGTCGATAATATCCTGCCAGTCCTAGAAAACTATGAATCTCAAACACATTCTTCAGCTGTTTCCAATCTAACACAGCCTCAATCTTACGAGGAACCACTCGAATCCCCTCAGCAGAAACCACATGTCTCAAAAAGGTTACCTCTCTAAGCCAGAACTCACACTTCGTGAACTTCGCATACAACTGTTTCTCACGAAGAGTCTGTAGAACCACTCTTAAATGCTCAATGTGATCATCCTTAGACTCAGAATACACCAAGATGTCATCGATGAACACCACCACAAACTGATCTAAGTAGCGCTGAAACACACGGTTTATGATGTAACATCTCGAAATAAGACCTAAATGGAATAGTGGTTGCAAAACCACAAATCTGAGATAGAAAAGTTTATTTCGATTAATTTTTATGATTTACTGAGTGATTAGATGCATGTGTTAGAGTATTGATAAGAAATTTTATAGATTGCATATTTAATTTTCCTATTAGGGCTTATTTGCAGAAGTTGCTGTAATAGCCCGATTTAGGGCCTAAACGGAATGATGATTTTAGAACCACGAATTCGAAGTAAAAAATTTATTCCGATTAAGTTTTAAGGTTTATTTATTGATTAAAATATTATGTAAAAATATCGTTAAGAAATTTTACTGATAAAGTGCTTAATTGGACTTTTAGGACTAAATTGCAAAAGTTGCAAAATATGTGTTCTAATTCATAAGTACTTGATTGAAATGGGGTTTTAAAGAGGAGGTCCTTAAATGGTAATTAGACCATTATATTTCGTTTGGACAAAAATTGTAACACCCCTAACCCGTACCCGTCGCCGGAGGGTTAAAGAGTATTACCAAACAAGCACGAAATTTCATTTAACTATATTTGAATAACTCCCGATGTCACACTTATAAAACTGAATTCCAAATTGTTTTTTTTTTCAATTATACAATATACAAAAGAGTCATCTCAAGATAATGGGCATATTGATTCATTCTTAAGTTCAATTCACATTAAAACATTGAAAACATTAATCAAATATCAAACACACTTTCACATTAACTATATGGAATACATATAGTAACTTAACAAGCCATTTTCGCATGGCTATACATATATACATCATCAAATAGATACTTATTTAACAACAAAAAGACAAACCTATACATGCCATTATCGAAGTTTAACTACTAGAGTACCGAATGGGCTTAGATAGTGTGGACGACTTCGACTTTGGGATCCCCGAGACCGTAGCTAATGAACAAGATGTATAAAACAGAGGATTAAAGCAACATAGTAAGCATTTCTATGCTTAGTAAGTTTTAAGTAATGCAATCATTAAAAATTAAGGCATAGCATTCATAATGCTTATCATCTTTTCTTTGACCTAATATAAACATGTCTAAATATACTACTATTGTTCATGCCTGTCATTTTAATTTATTCCTTAAACATCAATTCATATCACATAGATAACTTCTTTTATTCAACCAACTTCATTATTTAGCGAATACATCTCATCCAATTTCAAGGCTAAATAAATACATATCTGCATATTCACATGTTCATGTTACTTCATACTTCAACCAATATACTTACATACTCGAGCCAATCTTAACATATTTTCACTTGAATCAAAATTCATATATCCGAATAAGTTATATATATACTTCATACAACCATATGCAATGGCCGAAAGAACACTATCCAAATGAATAATCACAATTTAAACCGAATCAATTTTATAACATATATATGGTACATATCGACCATCTTAGGTTTGTGAGCCCATTTATTTGAATTATTACAGCAAGATCACACATTTCCAACCCAAATGCCTTCGGAACTTAGCCCAGATATAACATCAACATGAATGCCTTCGGGACTTAGCCCGGATATAATATCAGCACGAATGCCTTTGGGACTTAGCCCGGATATAATACCAGCACGAATGCCTTCGGGACTTAACCCGGATAAAATATCAGCACGAATGCCTTCGGGACTTAGCCCGGATATAATACCAGCACGAATGCCTTCAGGACTTAGCCCGGATATAAATCTCACACAAGGCCTGCGGGTCTTAACTTGGTTAAAATCCTCAAATATCGTGCACATATATATATCTTAATACATTAGCATTTCATTTACCTTACTAGAACACAAGCACAACATGCTTATCAATAATTTCACTTTCCGCTCAATAGCCACATACAAAGAACCCGATTTCATTTCAATATTCAACATGATCTCTATAAGCATTCGGATACAAGTCATATGTACAAATTATTTATCTCACTACTTAATTCAAGTAGAAACATTAGGTTACAATTTATATATTAAGCTTATATATCATGATTTTATCAAATCATAAGCTAAGTTCCATTACTCAAAAACTTACCTCGGATGTTTTGAATAGTTGCAGATAGGCTACTTGATTGCTTTCTCCTTTCCCTATCTGAATTAGTTCCTCTTTGCTCTTGAGCTTAATTTAAACAAATGAATTTTGTTCAATTACTTATCAATTAATCAATTTAATTTAATACATATATATATATCATATATTTAAGGTACAAATGACCTTACTAAACTAGCTATTTAAACATCATTCATATGCCCTACTCATGCATAATCGAACATATTACTAGGCTACAATCGACAATCACATTTATTCCCAATTAATAAACTAAACTATTAAGGAACATTTTACTAACTTATTACCTTGCATATTCGAATTTCATAAACTAAATTTGCATACAATTTCATGTATTTTATCATGGATAAGTCTTGGATTATAATTTGTAACAAAATCAAAATATATCTCTTATCATAATTCTATATACATCATTTCATTTTATAAAATTTATAACATAGTTGAATATTCCTTAGCATATATGCACATAATAACACTTTACTCATGCAAAGACCATAATCGAATCAACCATAGGTAGTACTCAAATCATCAACTATTTTAATGTACTTAACTACTCAAACTTAATCTTTCATACACTCATATCCGATGTCATAAGTAATGCCGAATGCCCAATTTAACCAAACTTAAAAATTTAACCTTCATCACTTAATTAAACCCTACCTATTCTTCAAAACTTCAAATACAAAGTAGTTGTCACCTATACTCTTATGCCGAATTAGCTAACATTTATAATCCTTAGCCGAGTGTTATTCAACTTAAGCCACCATTATATTTTTACTTATCAAAGCCGAAACATATGCATAACATTACTCATATCATTCAAAATCACATTCTAAAAAAAATCATGAACAATGTCGAACCCTTAAGTGTTCAAACATCTAATTTACTCAATTCAACACATCGAAACAACATTTGTTCAAGACATCAAGCGTTTTTATTTTCGGCTATTACATATATGAGCATTAAAAATTCATATTTTTAGCAAGATCAATTTCTTTCCTCAACACATTCTTCATCAAAACTTAAAGGAAATAATCAAATTCCTTCTTTAATAACCATAGCCGAATGCTCCATCCATCCATCAAAATTTAAAAATTTAGCATGGGCTAAGTAAGAACCATGATAATTAACCTAAAACAAGCTAAAATTTCACAACTTTAACACAATATACTAACCTTCTTAAGCATTCAAATGACTGAAAGTCTTCTGTGACAACCCTAATTTGGCCCTAGTCGGAAAGTGGTTTCGGGATCACAAAACCAAGTCACAAAAATAATTAGATGTTATATTTTATGTTTATTTCATGTGAAAGTGCATGTGTGAAAATTTCATGCTTTGATTTTTCCATTTGTGAGTGAAATTATGAAATAGGACTCATGTGAAATTTTTTGAAAATGCTATAGGCTAATTTGTAGTGGCCAAATAACTTATAGTATGAAATAGGTGGATTTGCATGTCAAATTTCCCACCTTAAAACATAGTGGCCGGCCATGATGTGCATGATAAGCATTTGTGCAATTTTTTTTATTGAAATTCTGGCATAAGTATGACACAAATAATATATGTTATTTTGTGTAATAAAATGTTAGTAATAAAATAAAAAAAAGGAAGTAAAAGACAAGGTTTTTTGTTCATCCTTGTTCTTCATAGCCGAAAATAGGAGAGCAAGAGGGGAAAAAGCTCTTGAAAAATTCGGTCACTAGGGGAAGAAAAATCCAAGGTAAGTTCATGGTAGTTTACTTCTATCTTGATTTTCATGAGTTCTTCTTGATTCTACCTTAACTCATGAAGCATATTTTTTATTTTTGGTTGTGTTGTGAGCATTCGGTCATGAATGGAAATGAAGGAAATGGTTGTTGTTTCATGCTGTTTTGATGAATAATGGAAGATAGGTGAAGTTGAGCCAAACAAATGAGCATGCATGTGCCTTAGATGCTAAGGGGGAAAATCGGCTAACATGTTGTGTGTATTATGGCCGAATGTGAACTTGGATAACATTGAGTAATGTTTGTGCTTTAAAATGCTGAAATGGAGATTATGCTTAAGTGAAATCATAGGTATGTGATGATTGATTTGTGATATGCATGTTTGAATAACATGCATGCAAGTTATGTGTGAAAGAGTGAATTGGTAATAAATCTGCTTGGGACAACAGCAGTAACATGATTTTGGAAAATCACCATAAATTGTGGGAGATGATTTAGAAGCTGAATAAATTATGTAATTTAAGATTAATGAGTCTAGTTTCTTATAAAAGAAACCGTATAAGCAAAAGAATTTCCGATAATGAGATATTTGAAGTGATGTGGGACAGGGTCAGAATGGCTTCTAGATCCTCTGTTCTATTTTTATAAAATCATTATAAATTTTACAAAAATGATCATAAGATGAAATTTATATGATTAGACTCCTTAATAAGTCTAGTTTCAAATTAAATAAACGAGAACATATTTTGAATTCTGTACAATGATAAAATTGATTCGTAGTGAGGAGTAGTCAGATTAGTCAAATAGTGAAACAGGGGAAACTTTAAGAAAAATATGATATTGATTGGCTAAACCAAAAATTCTGAAAATTTTATGGATAAAATATATATGAGTCTATTTTCAGGGAAAATTAATAGCACTTGATTTGGAGTTTCGTAGCTCCAGTTATAAATGATTTAGTGACTATTGCTCAGGAAGATAGCTTGCAGTAAAATTATGATTATGTGGTAAACATAGACAAAAATTTGTTAATGAGTTGCTTATTGATTTCTTATAAGCTTACTGTGATCAGTAGGTGTGAAATTCGAATATATATATATATTATATTTTGAAAGTGATGCTGGAATAGTCAAATAATGACTAGTTTAAAATTTTTGAATTTAAGCTCAAGAGCATAGAGGGGCAAATTCGGATAAGGGAAAAGAGAAAGTAATCGAATAGCCGTTGTAATCGTTCGACAACGTTCAAGGTAAGTTCTTAAGTGTTTAAGCTTGATTCCTTCTTATATGCCTAAGAGCTAAATTAATATGGCAGAGAGAATGTAAATTTTATTTAGTTAATGTGCCGAATATGTAATGATTTAAGGCTATAAGCCGATTATGGCTACTGTGCTTAAGTTGAATTGGATTTGGAAATTTGATGCACTAAATGAGTGTTACAATGAATAAACTATGTCGTATATGTGCTGGTAGAGATATCACGATTTGTGATTATTAAATATCTAAAGGAAACCATGATGTGTATAAAATTATTTTTATTTGTCCTTTGTGGTAGCCGAATGTGGCTTGGTACTAAAGTGATTAAATGTGAACTTTGATGAGGTATCTGTTAGTGATTGATGATATAAGTTATGCATTATAATATATATTCGGGTTTCAAACCTAGCAGGAGTAATGCCGGTGAAATGACATCGGAGTTAAAGGTCTAGCAGGCTTATGGCCGGTGATGAAATCAGGTTATTACCTAGCAGGCAAATCGCCGGTAAACTATTAAAAGTGTGGTGCTATAAGACTATGGGCTAATACGATATGTGGATTCGTTCCGTAAAGTAAACTATTCAGGTACGAACAACCTAATTAAGTACATGTAAATTAAATGAATTTGATGATTGATGTGAATCGAACATATAAGAAATGGTTTTATGTTTATGTTCAACTATGAGACCTTGTGTTAAATCGACAATCGATTTCGTTCAATACATTAAGTTGGTCAGGTATGCGATATATACTTATGCATGTTAAATCGATTGGAATTGAATCATGAATGTGAATTGAGAAGAGTAGGTGAAAATGCCTATGTCATATATATGAGTAAGGATAAAATCATCGTAAATTATCGATAAGGATGGGCTATGTGCGAAACCATCTTATAATTACTAATTTGAATGGTTGTGTGCAAATCAGTGAGCAAGATGTATTGTATTGAGATGATGATTCAGTGAAAATATACATATGTTCTTTGTGTTGAATGAATATTAAATTAAAGTTATGAGCCGTATGTGACTAGCATATCTAGTTGAATTTGATACTATTAAATGATGTACTAAGATATGTGTTCCAATGTGGAAATTAAACCCTATGTGGTTGAAAGGATGAAAATATTTGTTCATAGATATGTGTTTCAGTTATACATGATTGAAGTATAAGTTATGAAAGTGGGAAAGAACAGGTGAATTGTTTATCGAAATATGATATTCGGGCTTCGGGCCTAGCAGGCTATAATGCCGGTGAAATGATATCGGGCTTTGAGCTTAGTAGGCTATGATGCCGGTGAAATATTATTCGAGCCTTTGAGCCTAGCAGGCTATAATGCCGGTGAAATGAAATGTTATATGAATTCGGTGTTCCTTGTAAGATAGGGATTTAGCCGAATGTTTAAGATGAAATGATAGTGTATTATATCATGCTTATATGGCCTAATGGTAAGTATAACATGTTGGTAAATATGCAATGTGCTTTTATAATCGATTGATAAGTTTGAAATGAATGTGAGTAAAATGTTATGCATAAGCTATCAAATGCTAAGAGTGAAAATGAGATGAAAGAAAAGTGTTGAAATGTGTTAATATATGATTAAATATGCATGATATTTGTATCCGCTTAAAGACCGCAGCTATATCTTTGGAATTATATCCGGTTAAATCTCGCAGCTTCGTGCTAGTAATATATCCGGTTAAATCCCACGAGTTTCGTCTTTGGTAATATATCCAGTTAATTCCATGAGCTTCGTCTTTGGTATTATATCCGGTTAAATCCGTAGAGCTTATTTACCGGTAATATATCCGGGTTAATTCCATGAGCTTCGTCTTTGGTATTATATCCGGTTAAATCCATGAGCCTAGTCTTTGGTATTATATTCGCCTTTGAGCCTAGCGAGCTATTATGCTGGTGAGACACTATTCGGCCTTTGGGCTTAGCAGGCTATAATGCCGGTGAGATACTATTCGGGCTTTCGAGCCTAGCAGGCTATAATGCCGATGAAATGATAATCTGGCCTCGATCCTAGCAGGCGAAATGCCGGTGATTTGAGAAAAGTCTAAGACTAAGGTACCTTGTGTTAGATTGACAAATGAATACATTCAATACGTTAAGTGGGCCAGGTACACATTATGTACTCATATGTGAGTTTGGTTTGAAGTGAATCATTAGTGTGTAATGTGATACATACGTGAATAAATGTTATAACTATATCTATGATCATGATACATCGGGTCAGGGTGTGAAAGTATGTGAAAGTATTTGAGTTAATTATGTTATATGAATTGATTAAGTATGATAAGAATCTTGAGCGTGCATTATGTGTTTGTGTGTATTCGACGGATGACAATATACCTAGAATATGGCCTCTTGAGAAATTGAATAATCGAAGTATAATTGCGTTTATTTTTTTGCATTGCTTAAAACTTACTAAGGTTATGAAAGCCTACTCCGTTGTTACATTCCTCTGTTTTGTAGATTGTTGGCTCCAGTTATTTCCTCGGTTGGAGTTCGTCGGAGATATTATCACACTGTCGAGCTCACACTATTGGTGTAAGTAAATTCTAGTATTTCGAGTCTATGGCATGTATAGGGTTTTAATGTTGAGTATGTGATACTATAAGTTAGCCAAAGGTGGTGGCTTGTATTGATAAAGTGTTTTGGCCATGTGAATTGGCCTATGTTGGCTAGTGATGTTTCGGGCCTCGTAAGCCCATATATGGGATAGATTGCATGTGAAAAGAAAAGATTTAAATTGATTGAAATTTTTTGGCACGGTTTTTGTGTGATTGACATAGTTTAAGTCGGGTAACACCTCGAACCGTGTTCTGGCGAGGGATACGGGCGAGGGGTGTTACATCTTCCCCCTTTTCTTTCTTCAATATTTTCTTTCCCAAATTCGGCAATCAAGAAGAAAGATGAACACCTATTTTTTTTTCAACTTTTATTGTTTTACTAATTAATTTCTTTAAAAAATAAAGTCATCACTTATTATAATAGTATAATAAAACATATATTATACATCAACTATCATTTATGGCCGGCAACTAAACAAAATTGGTCCATTTGACATGCAAATCCCTCATGTCATCATTTCATGCATTATTTGATACTTTAAAATTTACCTATCACACTTTCAAGTTTTATCACATGAGTCCTATCTTATAAATTTCACATATAAATGACCAGATCAAAGCATGAAACTTTCACACATGCATTTACACATATAATAAACACAGAATTTAACAGTTAATTATTTTTATGACTCGGTTTTGTGGTCCCGAAGCCAGGCTGTCACAAAAATGGGCATGAATAGGACAAAATTTTAAAGAAAAGGGCATTTTAGTCATTTGGTAATTAAAAGAAATAAAAAGGGAAAATAAAGCCAAAATTGACTCATATTTTTCATGGAGGCCAAAATTAGCATGGGGAAGCCATGGCTAGGGTTTTCAAGCTTTCCAAGCTCAATAATAAGTCCATTCTAGCCCTGTTTTTCAAGTTCTTTACGTTTTCGGAATCCCGGTAACTTGATTAAGCTTATTCTAGCAATAATTTAAGCTAGGGTTCATATTTGGAAAAATACCCATAGGTGATATATGTTTATTTTGATGTTTTATGGTAGAATATGAAGGCTGAAATTATGTTAAACAACTTTTGCTAAGCGGTTTTAAGCAAAAATGAGTAAAACGCTTAATCGATAAAAGTTGTTATTGTTCATAACTATGTGTTAGAGTGAGAATTTGATGTTGCCATAGAAGGGAAAAATGATCAGCATGTCATAAAACATAAGAATAATGGATGAAATTTAATTCCTGAGCCTAGGGGAAAAATTGTAATTTTGCAAAAGTTTGAGTTAAGAACTGTTTTGAATAGTAAATTAATTAAATAAGTAAAATATGATGTTTTAGATCCCGGAAAATGAGATTTGAACCTAGAATGGGAGAAAAATCAAAAATTGAGAAAGTTGGTAAAATGGCCGTTTTAGTATCGAGGTAAGTTCATATGTATAATAAGCATTAATTTATGCATGTTTCAATCTAAAATTGATATATTTACTATGATTACCGAGGTGTTGAAAGTAAGTATAATTATGATGATTTAAATGTTCAATATTAATTCGACTTGGAAATGAGAAAGTATGTAAGTTTGTATGTGAATAATACATTATCTTTATTATGTTTTTATATTTCAGCATATTTTATGTATTGTAGCTGATTTTTGAATCATAATTGACTATTAGAAGAATGGAATAAAGTATTAGAAAGTGAGATACTTCCGTTTGAACCTTGAATCGAAGATACAGATGGTATGTAGCTAGGTCACATGTGTATCTGGGATGTATACCACATGTACAAGAGAGCTACAAGACATTATGAGGTAGCTAGGTGCATGGGTGATACTATGTGTACACCATGTAGACAAGAGAGCTATGAGATAAATGTAGCTAGGTTGCATGTATGGTTCCAAGTGAAGGACACCATGTAAACAAGAGAGCTACGAGATAAAGTAGCTAGGTCACATGGGTGGTACTAAGTGTTCACCATGTGTACAAGAGAGCCAAAATTATGTGTACAATCGAGCTAGGTCACATGAGTGGTGCTAAGTGAGGGCCACTATGTGTACAAGAGAGCTTCGATTTTAAAGGTAGGTTGTGTGCGATACCATCGCGTATCTGTTATTATTCCAAAGCGTTCAACTGGGAAATTGATTAAATGAAATTGTGTATGACTTTGTGATGATAAGTGTAAGTATATACGTGTGTAACTTATGAGCAATATGCTCGATATGTGATTGGAAATTGGAAAGATTGTTATGGGTAAATGATGAATACAATTGAAGTGTGAAAGATCAAAATTGACAATAAAACTGTTCTAGATAGTTGCAGTGATGAGAATCTAAAAATTTACCAAAAATAGTATAAATTGAATCAGAGATTGAATGAGATATAAAATTAAAGCTTAATGAGCCTATTTTCATATAACAAAAA
The DNA here is from genome assembly GCF_025698485.1 of Gossypium arboreum. NCBI lineage: Eukaryota > Viridiplantae > Streptophyta > Magnoliopsida > Malvales > Malvaceae > Gossypium > Gossypium arboreum. The sequence continues at coordinate 65,376,698 of NC_069080.1, forward strand.
TAGAGCAAGCAAAGGAATTCTATATTCTGAGATATTTAAGTTTCTATGAGACTGGTTCAGAATGACTATGTGATCCCTGTTCGACTTTGAAAAATCATGAAAATTGTAAAAATATAATTATGGGATATAATTTATATGTTTGAAATCCTTAATTAGTCTATATTCAAATAAAAAACTATAACATCATATGAGTTTTGTACGAAGAGAAAATTTATTTGTAACTTTAATGAATAAACTATACTAATTTGCTAGATAAAAATTTTGAAAATTTTATGGTAAGAATATACGTGAATCTAGTTTCAAGAAAAATTTACGGTTTGTAATTTGGAGTTCGTAGCTCGAAATAAATAATTTAGTCTTTGGTACTCTGCTAGACGACTTATTTTGAACTTGTTTATAATTGTAATAGTGAAAGTATGTGTGTTTGTGATGGTAATATTCCAGGAACATATTGTGACTTTGTTTAATGTATGATAATGTATTGTTTATTAATATTTACATATTTACTTACTAAGCTATAATTCTTACTCCCTTACTTTCCTTTTTCCTATAGTGTCGCAGATGTTAGCTCGAGTTGGACGTCGCCGGAGGTTAAATCACATTATCAAACTATTGATTAATATATAAAGGTTTTAAAGCATGATATGGGCCTTGTAAGTTTTTTTTTAAGGGATAGCTTGAATCTATTTAAAAATTTTAAAATTTGATGAAATTTTATGTCTCGGTTTTAAATGATTACAAGTACTCAAGTCCAGTAATACCTCGTACCCTGTTCTGGCGTCGGATACGAGTAAGGGGTGTTACATATCAAGTCCATAAATGCCGCTAGTGCATTAGTCAACCTAAAGGGCATAACTAGGAACTCGTGATGTCCATACTGAGTCCTGAATACTATCTTATGCACATCGGCCTCTTTTACTCTCAACTGATTGTAACTAGATCGTAGATCGATCTTTGAGAACACTGACGCCCCTTTGAACTGGTTGAACAAGTCATCAATTCTCGGAAGTGGGTATTTATTCTTAATCATCAACTTATTCAACTAACAGTAGTCGATACACATCCTCATCGTATTGTCCTTCTTCTTCACGAATAGAACCGGCGCTCCCCATGGAGACACACTAGGACAAATAAACCCATGATCTAATAGCTCTTGAATTTGAGCTTTAAGTTTTGCCAGCTCCTTTAGTGCCATTTGATAAGGGGCGATAGACACTGGAGCTGTACCAAGAATCAACTCGATCCCAAATTCTACCTCATGACTCAAAATCTCGCTAATTCCTTAGGAAAAACATCTAGAAAGTCATTCACAGTATGGATGTCCTTAACCAAAGAGTCCACAAAATCAGGAACACTAATATAGGCCAAGTGTGCCTCACATCCCTTCTTCACATCCCTTCTTCACAAGCTTCTCTGCTACCAACGCAGATATCATATTACTCAGATAATTTCATCGTTCTCCAATCACGACTATCTCAATATCCTCCTTGGTCCTCAGAACAACCCTCTTTTCAGCACAATCCAGACTTACACAATGCTTCACCAGCCAGTCCATATCCAGAATTAAGTCGAACTCCCCAAACGATAGTTCCATCAGATCAGCCAGAAATATCGTCCCTTGGACTTCTAACGGAATGTCTCTGAACAGTTTACTAACCCTAATGGACTGCCCCAACGGACTCACCACTAAATCTCACTAGAAGTGCTCTCATACGGTATTCCCAAAGTCTTAAACACAGAACATGCAACATAGGAATGTGTAGAGCCTATGTCTATTAGTGAAACATAAGGTACATCAAGAATTAAAAACGTACCCGTGATGATGTCTGGAGCAGCTCCATCCTCACGACAATGTGCAGCATAGACAAGTGCAGACTGCCTCACTTTAGTCGGCCCAACACCTCTACCTAGCGCTCCCTGACCTCAACCCATACTGTTACCACCCCTAGCCTATCCTCGACCCCGAGGTGGCGGCTGTACAGTCTCAGCGACCAGGGCTTGGATCTGATTACCCCTTAGTGGACAATCCTTAACTCGATGCTCAGTCGACCCAGACCTCAAACAAGCTCCAGTAGAACTCCAACACTCGCCCGGATGGCGTCTATTACAAAGTTAGCAAATCCCCACCCCAGTAGGTGCAACCGTAGGCCCAACTCTCACAGGCCCATCAGATTTTGCCTTTTTCCTAGGCCTCATCCCAGCGTTCGAAGGCTCTGTATCCCTTTTAGCCTTTCTTTTGTCACGGTTATGACGCTTAACGGGCTTAACCTCCTCTACAATCTTGGCCTTCTCGACCAACACAACAAACTCACGCTCCTTCTGTGGAGCTATCAGGACTCTCAAGTTATCCCTCAGGCCGTCCTCAAAATGGACATAGCGCTCATACTCAGTCACCACCATGCCCTGCACATAATGGCTCAACCTCAGAAAGTTGGCCTCATACTCGGCCACTGTACGATCTCCCTTAGTAAGATTCAGGAACTCACGCCTCCTAGCGTAGATATTGCTGGATCCCACATACTTGCCCTGGAAAGCTGTCTTAAACAAATCCCACGTCAGACTTTCAGGCTGCGTGACATCCCTAACCATCAGCCACCATTGATATGCTTTATCGCAAAACAATGAAACAACCCCCTTGAGCTTCTGCTTGACAGTGAAATCCAGATCATCCATAATACGCTCCGTGGCCTCCATCCAGTACTCGGCCACATTAGGAGCAACTCTAGGAATTCCCCTAAATACCTTAGCCCCATTGGATCAGAGTCGTTCCATAACCGACCCACGGCCTCCAGATCCAGTATTAGCCACCGCGACCCTCTCTAGAATCCTCAGCATGGTCTGGGACAGTGCGTCGTCGCCAGCTGCACGATCCTAAGACTCAGTACCAGTCTCAGTAATAGGTGACACCGGTGTTTCGATAGTGTCTAGATTAGGGATCGTATCAGATGCGAAGGAATCAGCTTGAATCCCTCTACGGCCTCTACCTCGGCCTCTAGTACCTCGTCCACGAGTACCACGTGTGCTCATCGTAACTATTGAATTAATCTGTATTAAAAATTTTATGCAAATCAGTTTACAGTTTCGATAATTGTTATCAAATATTTTATGCAAAAGAGTTTATCAACGTATTCAAAGTCTATTATCGCAAGTCGTAGTTTCCTATAGGTTTTAGTTTACACTACCTAGAGTGTTTCAGTAGAGTTTACTACCTACAGTTGTTTCACAACATACAACAGTATTTCCAAACAGATTCAAATAGAATTCTGAACATGCTTTCAGACAATTCTAAATAGAGTTTCAAAAATTTAAGGGATTGGCGTCGGAGACTCGATGCACCACATACTTGATCAAAGTATTTTGAAAAACATTTCGAAAGTAACTCTTTAAAAAAAATTATAACTCAAAATTCACAGCTGAGTTTTGAACCCTGCTCTGATACCACTAAATGTAACACCCCAAATTCGGCTTAGACGCTATGGCCAAATTTGGCGATGTCACATGAGAGTGTTTTAACTAAACCATTTTGATTCATAAACCATGCCATTTGTTGTCTTTTACTTAGTCGTAAATCATGAAGAAAAATTAGTATTGTTTTGAAAATGTTTCTTTATCACGGAAGCATTTGAAACTCGATTGTTGATTATTATCTTGAGAACTCATTTTTATTTATGAAAATTCTTAGTTTATTTTAGGAAAACCATAATATTGATGTTGTATTTTATAATCCACATCCACAGTTCAAAACCCAATTAAAATCTAAAATTACATCAACCCTCAACAAATAATAAATAAACCAAAGTGAAAGTCATAACCAAAATGTATGTGGACGTGGTCACCGTCGAGTCCTCCTCTGCATCGATCCACCTACTATTGGGGATTACCTGAACAGATAAATAAATAAAGGGGTGAGTTTTCGCAACTCAGTGTGTACATCCCCACTGTATAGCATGCTAGCAAACAGATAACATAATACAATCATACTTCGGGCCTGGGCCCTAACATGATCATTACCAGATATAGTCTTAGGGCTTCAGCCCATCTCAAATATAGCATGCAAAACAGATTAGATCAACAGAATATGCCCACCAGCCTTGCACACCAACTCTGTCCAAACCAACACACCATGTGGGGATAAAATCGACCCACCCATCCCTGCACACCATATATGGAGATACAATTGTCCCATCCATCCCTACACACCATAAGGTACCGCAATACAGCACATATCATAAGTATGAAGCATAGCTACCAGATACCAGGCTCATGAAGCCCTACAGATACTCCATTCTCTTCATTAAACCTACCCCGATGCACTTCATCAAACCTACCCCGATGCAATGCATCATACAAATATGGCATGTTATAATGCAGACAAACGGGTTATACATTTATTTTCAGAACAGATCAGATAATCATGTCAGGTATAACATGCTAACACATACATCACAGAATTATGAGTTTATATAAGGCTTACCGACCCTACGACAGGTCACAGTCGACTCGAGCGACCTGTGCAACCTTACAAAACATTTTCAACAAATTGGGCTCACACGCCCGTGTGCCCTGCCCATGTATGCCCACACGCCAGTGTCCGTCGTGCCCGTGTGGCATGCACACAGCCTAGCTTGTCGATCACAGAGCAGGGTCTCGCTTCACGGCCTGTCCACACGCCCATGTGGAGTCGGCAGTAGCATTTTCGGCTTTCACCGAAATGCAATTTCAGATTGATTGGAGTACACACCTGGTTTCGATTGAAGCCTAACGCAATCCCAAGCACTTTAAGACCTATAATCAGTATATCCAACCTATTAGAACCTCATAAATGAGTCTTTTCACTTAACCCCAAACGAAATATCCTCTCAACGAACGATCAACTTACCCTTGAATGGAAAGTAAAAAACCCGAATCCTTAAAGTGTTAATAGCTGTTCTTCATCCCCTTGATCCACTCCTATCAAACAGCAGAAACCTCCTACTAGACACTTCACTCGAACAATATTCAAGTCGAGCGAAACGGAAAACTTACCAATGAAGAGAAGTCAATGAATCGCAGAAGCCCGTTAGTACGAAATCAACATGAATGGGAGGAAGGCAGGGGAAATTTTGGCAAAATAGAAAAGAACAAGAACGTAGAGGGAGGAAAATAATTGGGAATTACGACAGAGAGAGTTCTTTTGGGGAAACCACTTAGAAAAATCTGATAAACCCTACCACTACAGTATTTTAGTTCACCTCCAATTCTATCACAGTCTTAGTGGCAAAAATAATGCCCAAGCCAGGATTCGAACACAGGACATCTAACATAAAACCTTGCCATTAAACCACTAGACCAGTAGGCCCATTTTGTTAAGTTCTTACCAAAAAATTCTTATAAGCCCATTAATCAAAAGCCAAGCTTTATTTCAATAAAAAAACCAAAATTTGGCCCAAGTTGAGACTTGAACTTGGGACTTCCCCAACACAACCTCAACGCGTTTAAACGCAATAGAAAACAGATATTATGCAAATTCATGCAAAAACATTTTTAGATATTTTCCTATGCTACCATTTCACAAAAGCCGAAACTACAAAAATTTGGGGTGTTACATTATTTAACTTGCGAAATAGGTGATATGACTTAACATTGGTGTTTTAAAATGGTTCATATTGATATGTTAATATGCGCATGAATTTTCAATGTAAAAGAAGTATATTTGACCATATGAATAGTAATTCATGGTATAACATAACAAAATGGTTATATGCGTATACAATAAAATTGTTTTGTGCTTTGTGTATTAATGATTCAAGAATTGTTTAACTAAAGTTACAAAGGTAAGCTTTCGAATATGATCTAAGTGAATGTGTGAATGTATAAATGTTGTATCTTTTCTGGTAATACCTCGTAACCCCATTTCGACTATGGATACAGGTTAGGGGTGTTACACCGTGTGTCACACACGGCCTAGACACATACCCGTGTGTTACACACAGCCTAGACATATACCTGTGTGTCTATCCATGTGGACAATTTGAGGATATTTTCCAAGCCAATTGCCACCCTCATTAGAACATAATCAATATAGTTTCTAAGGCTTACATCATGGCTTAATTTTCATTCAAAATGTGGTTAACATATAACCATATAGAGTTCACTTAGTACATATTCAATTTAGCAAGTGACTTAAGTCATAGCACACAAATTCCATAACAAATCTTTAGCAATAACCTACTTCTCATTTATACCATTTTCTCAAGATTGTGGCCACACCTATTGATTATGATTATTTCTCTAAACATGAATGGCACTCATCACTCTAGTCAACACAAATAACCATCATGCACATCATAAGTGTAACTGTAACACCCCGAACCCGAGACCGACGCCGGAGTCGAACACGAGGTGTTAACAGACTTCAAACCACTTATTGAGAAGTTCCAGACAAGCTGCCAATCTGTGTACTAGTCGCTTCAAAAATCATAACTTGAGTTTTACAACTCGAAAATCAGTTTTGTAATTTTTTTTCTGAAACTAGACTCATATTTCCATCTACAGATTTTTTTCTAGAATTTTTGGTCAAGCCAATTAGTACAGTTTATTAGTTAAACTCTCCCATGTTACAGGGGCCGACTACACTGACCTTCATGCATTACAACTCGAATAACTCCCTGTACAGGGCTTCAATACTGGTGCCGTTTGTTTCTATAGAAACTATACTCAAAGAGGAATTTATACATACATGGTATGACTCCTAATCATTTCTGGTTAATTTATAATGAATTTTCAAAGTCGGAACAGGGAATCCAGAAACCGTTCTGGCCCTGTTTCACTAAAACCCGAATATCTCTTAACATACAACTCATATAACCGTTTCGTTTCCTCCATATGAAAATAGATTCATCAAGGTTCATTTACATAATTTATTCACTATTTAATTCCATTCCTACTATTTTTAGTGATTTTTCACATCTACGTCACTGTTGCTGCTAGCATCATTTTCTAGGATAGACTTTCTCTAACACATAGTTTCTATGATTCAACCACCCCTTTTTCATATATGGTCCAAAATATAAGCATGATGACCCATTCTAATGGCTGGTCATTGCCAAACACTTCCATGCCTCTTATGAGCATATACATACCAAATGATTATAACATTATGCTCAAAACATTTATAAGCCATTTTCGCATGGCTATTCAAAATTTTACATACCAAGTTCAAATAAAACATAATAGCCTATACATGCCGAAATGTTTTCTTAAACCATCTAAGAAGAAGATACCAAAAAGTCGCTAGACGGTGTGATGACTTCGATGACAGTCCGAAACACGCATAAAATGGATCAAGAACCTAAATAAACAACAAATAAGCACACCAAATGAGTACATAACTCGATGAAGTCGTAAGCACTACTCTACCATCCAACAATAACAATCATAAGTGATTAAACAAATAATACAAAATCGATGTTTCCAACCATAACAATCTATACTACAATTTCTTAAATTTTTGGTTCGATCTCATGCCAAGTCCTTCAACCAATTCAAACGCCAAGTCAGCTCAATCGATTTGGATCCGTTTCCACAAGTTGGAACAACAATGTACTAGATAATTTTATGCATACACCGTACAATCCCAATTTCGATATCTAGTTAGTAGCTCAATCACTTACCTCGTTCATGCACAATTTATTTCCACAACTGAATGTGGCACACATAGTGCTTATTATGTTCGCACACATAGTGCCATAGCGAATCGCACACATAGTGCCATAGTAAATCGCACACATAGTGCCATAGTAAATCGCACACATAGTGCCATAGTAAATCGCACACATAGTGCCATAGTGAATCGCACACATAGTGCCATAGTAAATCGCACACATAGTGCCATAGTAAATTGCACACATAGTGCCATAGTGAATCGCACACATAGTGCCATATATTTCCAGCACGCACACTTAGTGCCAATCTCGTCACCATACATACGTATTGCCCGCACACTTAGTGCCGAAGCAAACTTTCTACACATTTCACTATTTCTTTTACATTCAACAATTGTTATCACTCCATACACATACAATTTTATTCATACATATATAGCATTCCATTAAACACAATTGCATAGATTTTCCAATCATTTGAGCAATATCAAACATATGTGCTTAACGACTTACCTTGTTTGGGGTAGAACGGTTCCAAATCGGCTACTCGTTTGCTTTCTCCTTTCCTTTGTCCAATTTAGTTCCCCTTTGCTCTTGAGCTGAATCAAACAATTTACCTCTCCATCAAACACAAACATACGGCATTCACATGCATTATTTTGGTTATTGCTTAGAATACTTAGCACAACTAAGCTGAAAATTTACTCAATCTCATCTTAATTTATTGCTACTTATTTATCAAAATTTCCAATACAAAGTATTTAACACCTATGCCCATTCATACCCCATATGGCGAATGCTTCATTCCTTACCCAATTAACCATCCAACCATTTTCAACCTCATTACCACCCTTTTATGTCTAATTGTTTAAATACCCTCAAGCTCATTCACAAGTACTATTATACATCTCATTAAGCATTAATCATTTTGCAACATAAATTCTATAGCATGGCCGAATACTCATTCACACACACACACATAACAACAAGAACTCAATGGCACAAAATTTCCTTTTTGTTAAACATTCGAACTCACTCATCTCCATGCTTTCATCACAATAACATCAAAACACTCACCAAGGAAGACAACATTCATGGCCGAAATTTAACTCACCTAACAACCTAGTTTCGATTCGAGATTCAAGGAAAATCTTGAACCAATCCTCCAAATCATGCATGCATTTTCAAGAGTGGCATAAAACATACCTTCTTGTATCAAAACACCTTAGTCTAGTAAGCTCCCATGGCTGATTTTTCTCAAGCTTTTTCCCCCTTTCTTCTTAGTATATTCGGCCAAGCAAGAATAAGATGAGAGGATGGACACTTTTTTTTTCTCTTTTGTTTTCATCATATCCCTTTTTTTTTTCAATTTCATTTCTTTATTCTTTCAAGCATAATCCATTAACTAAACATGTTTGAAACATGTTTTCCCTTGCCCATCACTCTTGACATGGCCGGCCACTAGCCTTAGGAATGGGCTATTTGACATGCAAGTCCATTTATTTTACTTCATCCATTTATTAATCTCTTAAAATTAGCCACATATATTTAAATCCTTTCACATGAGTCCTTTTCTTTCAATTCACAATCAAATTAACTAAATCAAGGAATCAAAAATTCACACATGCATTTTCACATATTCTAGACAATAAATATCACGTTCGAACATGTCGGTGACTCGGTTTAGCGGTCCGAAACCACTTCCGACTATGGTCAAATTTTGGGATGTCACAACTCTCCCCACTTAAGAAATTTTCGTCCCGAAAATCTTACCGGTGAATAGGTTCGGTATCGCTCTTTCATAGAGTCCTCAAGTTCCCAAGTGGCTTCTTCCATTCCGTGTTTATGCCACAACACCTTCACTAACGGGATTTTCCTATTCGCAACTCTTTTACTTCACGCCTCATAATGCGAATGGTTCCTCTTCATAACTCAAATTAGGTGAATCTCAATCTCGACGGAGCAATTACGTGCGATGGATCAGACCTATATCGTCAAGCATCGAGACATGAAAACATTGTGAATCTTTTCGAGCTCGGGGGCAAAATTAATCGATATCGATGGCCCAACTCGTTCGGATACTTCATATGGCCCGATGAACCTCGGACTCAATTTGCCCTTACAACCAAATCTAAGCACCTTCTTCCAAGGTGAAACTTTGAGAAAGACCTTGTCTCCAACCCGATATTCAATATCTTTTCTTTTCAAATCCGCATACGACTTTTGGCGATCCGAGCGACTTTCAAACTTTCACGAATTATTGAACTTTTGCTCGGCATCCTTAACCAAATCAACCTCAAGAATTTACCTTCACTAAGTTCAGTCCAGAATAATGGGTACGGCATTTACGACCGTATAAAGCCTCGTAAGGCGCCATCTTAATACTCGATTGAAAGCTATTGTTGTGCGAATTCAATCAAAGGCAAATCTGTTCCCATGAACCACTAAACTCAAGGATGCAACATCTCAACATATCCTCGAGTATTTGAATTATCCGTTCGGATTGACCATCGGTTTGGGGTGAAAGGCGGTCTGAAATGCAACTTGGTACCCAAAGCTTCTTACAACTTCTTCCAAAATCGCGAGGTAAATCTCGGATCTCTATCCGACACGATGGAAATAGGCACCCGTGTAGTCTCACAATCGAGAAGCGTACAATTCGGCTAGTTTGTCCATTGAAAAATTCAATGCGTCGACGGGGACAAAGTGAGCCGACTTAGTCAATCTATCTACAACGACCCAAATCGCATCCTTCTTACTTGCTGACAATGGCAGTCCGGATACAAAGTCCATTGTGACTCGATCCCATTTCCACTCGGGTATCGTGATCGGCTGAAGTAATCCCGATGGCACTTGATGTTCCGCTTTCACTTGTTGACATATTAAACATATCGAAACAAAATCAGAGATGTCTCGTTTCATACCATGCCACCAAAACCGACGTTTCAAATCGTTGTACATCTTCGTACTCCCCGGGTGGATTGCCATTCGGCTACAATGGGCTTCATTCGAATTATCGAAATAAGTTCAATTCTTTGGAACACAGACGACTTCCGAACCTCAAACAATCGTCATCATCAATTTGAAACTCGATTCCTTGTTCGAAACACACTCATTTCGTTTTGCAAGCAACTCCTCATCAACTTTCGAGCTTCCCGAATTTGATGAGCCAACAATGGTTTGGCCTTTAATTCGGCTACTAACACATTGTCGGGTAGGATAGACAAGTGTACATTCATCGCTCAGTAAAAACAAGCGGTGATTTCGGCTTAAGGCATCTGCAACCACATTAGCCTTTCCGGGTGATAATCAATGACGAGCTCATAATCTTTTAACAACTCGAGCCATCGTCTTTGTCGCAGATTTAAGTCTCTTTGAGTCATCAAATATTTGAGACTTTTGTGATCCGAATACACATGGCACTTCTCACCAAATAAGTAATGTCGCCATATCTTTAAAGGCGAATCGATGGCCGCTAATTCGAGATCATGGGTTGGATAATTTTTCTCATGTAGCTTTAATTGTCTCGACGCATAGGCCACAACTCGACCTTCTTGCATCAATACGCAACCTAACCCAAGTAGGGAGGCATCACTATAGATGACAAACTCTTTGCCGATTCGGGCGTACTAGAACCGGAGCTTTCGTCAAATGAGTTTTCAATTGGTCGAAACTTTTCGACACTTTTCCGTCCATTCAAACTTGACATCTTTCGAAGCGGTTTTGTCATGGGTGTGGCTATCATCGAGAATCCTTTTACAAACCGTCGGTAATGTAACCTGCAAGTCCCAAAAACTCGAACCTCGGTAATATTTCTTGGAGGCTTCCAGTTAAGTATGGCTGAAATTTTGCTCGGTCGACTCGAATACCCGTCTGAGATACCACATGACCCAAGAAGCTAACCTCTCTTAACGAACTCACACTTGTTGAACTTAGCATATAACCGCTTATCCGTAAAATTTGCAACACTAATCTCAGGTGTTCAGCGTGTTCGTTCTCATTTTGCGAATAGACCAAAATGTCATCAATGAAGACAACTACGAACCGATCCAGATATGGTCTGAAGATCCGATTCATCAAATCCATAAATACCGCAGGGGCATTAGTAAGCCCAAACGGCATCACTAGGAACTCCTAGTGACCATATCTCGCTCAAGGCGGTCTTGGGTATGTCCGAATCTCGAATTACATGAATCGATAATAGCCCGATCTCGGATCTATTTTCGAAAACACCGAGGCTCCTTTAGTTGATCGAACAAATCATCGATCTGCGATAACGGATATTTGTTCTTTATCGTCGCTTTATTAAGTCGACGATAGTCGATCACAACCTCATGGTTCCATCCTTCTTTTCACAAACAACACCGCGCGCCCAAGGCGAAAAACTCGGGCGAGCCAAAACCTCTATCCACCAATTCTTGCAACTGAGCTTTCAACTCCTTTAATTCCGTTGGTGCCATACGATACGGAGCTATCGAAATTGGAGTGGTACCAGGTACCAATTCGATGCTAAACTCTATTTCCCGAACAGGTGGCAAACCCGGCAATTCTTCAGGGAAAACATCCGGGTATTCACAAACCACTGGTACAGATTCGGGTTTCTTTTCTGACTCCTTGTCATCGAGCACATACGCAAGGTACGCTTCGCACCCTTTTCTTACATATTTCTGGGCCAACATTGCTGATATTACAGCTGGCAACCCCTTTAAGTCCGTAGACTCAACCCGAATTATCTCGTTATTCGCGCACCTCAGATCGATAGTCTTGCCTTTGCAATTTACAACCGCATCGTGCATGGTCAACCAATCCAACCCAAGAATAACGTCGAATTCGTCGAACGGCAAAAGCATCAAGTCCACCGGAAAACAAGAACCTCGAAACACTAGGGACTTTTCTTACACACTTTGTTGACAAGCACGTAATGACCCAAGGGTTTGACACCGAATTACAAACTCAATAGACTCAATAGGCAAAGTCTTACTGGATGCTAAGGTTTCGCATATATAAGAATGAGTAGAACCAGGGTCAATCAAAGCAATCACATTAGTATCGAAAAGAGTGAAAGTACCGGTGATAACGTCGGGGAGGATGCCTCCTCTCGTCTTGCGGATGGCATATGCTCTAGCAGGGCTGGTCTCGAGATCGAACAGCCGTATCCGTAGCCCCTCTCGACTACCACCCCTACCTCCCGAAATTCTTCGTGGTCTACCTCTAGTTGTCATTCCACTAGGTCTCGCACCTTGCATCCTATTCTTCTCATCAAGCTCTGTGCAATCTCTAATGAGGTGGTCCTTGAACCGCATCCGTAACAAGCCTTATTGGTAGACTTACCCCAACATTCACCTATGTGTCTTCTCCCACATTGGGGCATTCGAGTTTCTCTTGACGGTTATTGCCCACACTAGCTACCAAGTAGCTCGGGAGTCCGTCAATGGTCGTGGTCTAATGGAAATCCCTGATCGTCCTCGATCTATTGGTGTCCTCCACGAACTTCTTTACTGCCGAGAACGGAGCTTTACCCGTCGATCTTTTGCGATAGTCTCTAGCTTCAAATTCAGCCTTCTTCTTCTCCTTTCCAAGTTCCTCCGCCTTGCGTGCTCGTTCAACAAGTGTTACGAATTCTTTTATCTCCAAAATACCCACTAGTAGTCTTAGATCTTCATTCAATCCTTCTTCAAACCTCTTGCACATAGCAACCTCATCAGCCACACACTCCGGCATACTGATCGAGTCTTACGAACTCATGTTCAGATTCGAGATCTTGTCATGCGACCTTGCTTGAGTTCCGAGAATTCCTTACGCTTTTGATCGATGAACCGTTGACTAATATATTTCTTTGAAACTCCGTTTGAAAGAAATCCCAAGTAACTCGTTCGTTTGGAACTATGGAAATCAAGGTCCTCCACCAATAGTAGGTGAGTCTCGCAACAAGGATATAGCACACTTTAGACATTCATCGGTGTGCATGATAGTTCATCAAACACCGAATGGTGTTGTCAAGCGAAACTTCGGCCCTTTCGGCATCATCGGTAACTTCACGCCCTGAACTCTTCAGCCCCGCTTCCTAATCAAATCTACGGTGGCTTACTCAGCCTCACGAAGTCGATGGCGATGGCATTACGGGCTCTTGGGGTGGATTATTCAAATTCGAATTGTTGGACAGCCGGATTGGTTCGGGCATATTATGCGACCCACTCATTCATCATGGTAAAGAAGGCTTGTTTAGCCCCTCACCTTGATTATTCGCAGATGACCGAGGTTCAACAGTGGCGTCCTTTGTGCGAGAGCAGCCGCTACACTTTCAACGTCATCCGCCAAGGTTCTCTCTACATCGGGATCCATTTACTAATCAAAACAACAAAAAAACATTTTAACCGTCAGAAGTCATCACACATTTAAACATTAACATTAAGGCATGTATAGCTAGACTCATACGTGCCATGGTAGTCCTAGAACCGACTAAACCATGGCTCTGATACCAATAAAATTGTAACACCCCGAACCCGAGACCGACGCCGGAGTCGAACACGAGGTGTTAACAGACTTCAAACCACTTATTGAGAAGTTCCAGACAAGCTGCCAATCTGTGTACTAGTCGCTTCAAAAATCATAACTTGAGTTTTACAACTCGAAAATCAGTTTTGTAATTTTTTTCTGAAACTAGACTCATATTTCCATCTATAGATTTTTTTCTAGAATTTTTGGTCAAGCCAATTAGTACAGTTTATTAGTTAAACTCTCCCATGTTACAGGGGCCGACTACACTGACCTTCATGCGTTACAACTCGAATAACTCCCTGTGAAGGGCTTCAATACTGGTGCTGTTTGTTTCTATAGAAACTAGACTCAAAGAGGAATTTATACATATATGGTATGACTCCTAATCATTTCTGGTTAATTTATAATGAATTTTCAAAGTCAGAACAGGGAATCCAGAAACCGTTCTGGCCCTGTTTCACTAAAACCCGAATATCTCTTAACATACAACTCATATAACCGTTTCGTTTCCTCAATATGAAAATAGATTCATCAAGGTTCATTTACATAATTTATTCACTATTTAATTCTATTCCTACTATTTTTAGTGATTTTTCACATCCACGTCACTGTTGCTGCTAGCATCATTTTCTAGGATAGACTTTCTCTAACACATAGTTTCTATGATTCAACCACCCCTTTTTCATATATGGTCCAAAATATAAGCATGATGACCCATTCTAATGGCTGGTCATTGCCAAACACTTCCATGCCTCTTATGAGCATATACATACCAAATGATTATAACATTATGCTCAAAACATTTATAAGCCATTTTCGCATGGCTATTCAAAATTTTAAATACCAAGTTCAAATAAAACATAATAGCCTATACATGCCGAAATGTTTTCTTAAACCATCTAAGAAGAAGATACCAAAAAGTCGCTAGACGGTGTGATGACTTCGATGACAGTCCCGAGCACCCAAAATGGATCAAGAACCTAAATAAACAACAAATAAGCACACCAAATGAGTACATAACTCAATAAGTCGTAAGCACTACTCTACCATCCAACAATAACAATCATAAGTGATTAAACAAATAATACAAAATCGATGTTTCCAACCATAACAATCTATACTACAATTTCTTAAATTTTTGGTTCGATCTCATGCCAAGTCCTTCAACCAATTCAAACGCCAAGTCAGCTCAATCGATTTGGATCCGTTTCCACAAGTTGGAACAACAATGTACTAGATAATTTTATGCATACACCGTACAATCCCAATTTCGATATCTAGTTAGTAGCTCAATCACTTACCTCGTTCATGCACAATTTATTTCCACAACCGAATGTGGCACACATAGTGCTTATTATGTTCGCACACATAGTGCCATAGCGAATCGCACACATAGTGCCATAGTAAATCGCACACATAGTGCCATAGTAAATCGCACACATAGTGCCATAGTAAATCGCACACATAGTGCCATAGTGAATCGCACACATAGTGCCATAGTAAATCTCACACATAGTGCCATAGTAAATCGCACACATAGTGCCATAGTAAATCGCACACATAGTGCCATAGTGAATCGCACACATAGTGCCATATATTTCCAGCACGCACACTTAGTGGCAATCTCGTCACCATACACACGTATTGCCCGCACACTTAGTGCCGAAGCAAACTTTCTACACATTTCACTATTTCTTTTACATTCAACAATTGTTATCACTCCATACACATACAATTTTATTCATACATATATAGCATTCCATTAAACACAATTGCATAGATTTTCCAATCATTTGAGCAATATCAAACATATGTGCTTAACGACTTACCTTGTTTGGGGTAGAACGGTTCCAAATCGGCTACTCGTTTGCTTTCTCCTTTCCTTTGTCCAATTTAGTTCCCCTTTGCTCTTGAGCTGAATCAAACAATTTACCTCTCCATCAAACACAAACATACGGCATTCACATGCATTATTTTGGTTATTGCCGAATACTTAGCACAACTAAGCTGAAAATTTACTCAATCTCATCTTAATTTATTGCTACTTATTTATCAAAATTTCCAATACAAAGTATTTAACACCTATGCCCATTCATACCCCATATGGCCGAATGCTTCATTCCTTACCCAATTAACCATCCAACCATTTTCAACCTCATTACCACCCTTTTTATGTCTAATTGTTTAAATACCCTCAAGCTCATTCACAAGTACTATTATACATCTCATTAAGCATTAATCATTTTGCAACATAAATTCTATAGCATGGCCGAATACTCATTCACACACACACATAACAACAAGAACTCAATGGCACAAAATTTCCTTTTTGTTAAACATTCGAACTCACTCATCTCCATGCTTTCATCACAACAACATCAAAACACTCACCAAGGAAGACAACATTCATGGCCGAAATTTAACTCACCTAACAACCTAGTTTCGATTCGAGATTCAAGGAAAATCTTGAACCAATCCTCCAAATCATGCATGCATTTTCAAGAGTGGCATAAAACATACCTTCTTGTATCAAAACACCTTAGTCTAGTAAGCTCCATGGCTGATTTTTCTCAAGCTTTTTCCCCTTTCTTCTTAGTATATTCGCCAAGCAAGAAAAAGATGAGAGGATGGACACTTTTTTTCTCTTTTGTTTTCATTATATCCCTTTTTTTCAATTTCATTTCTTTATTCTTTCAAGCATAATCCATTAACTAAACATGTTTGAAACATGTTTTCCTTGCCCATCACTCTTGACATGGCCGGCCACTAGCCTTAGGAATGGGCTATTTGACATGCAAGTCCATTTATTTTACTTAATCCATTTATTAATCTCTTAAAATTAGCCACATATATTTAAATCCTTTCACATGAGTCCTTTTCTTTCAATTCACAATCAAATTAACTAAATCAAGGAATCAAAATTCACATGCATTTTTCACATATTCTAGACAATAAATATCACGTTCGAACATGTCGGTGACTCGGTTTAGCGGTCCCGAAACCACTTCCCGACTATGGTCAAATTTTGGGATGTCACAGTAACTCAATTCACACATGCATAATTAAGTAGAGTTACAACTCAATAATCACATATCAGCCATATCACATGGCCATATAGAAAATGAATTATCAATCATCAAAAGCCATCACACTTGGCCAAATTAAATGACACATATGACAAAAGATAAATTATACATGCCATTAAATCAAAATGAATATTTCTTTTATACCCAAAAAGAGATCGTTGATAGTGTAATCAAAGCTCCAACTATCTTCCAACCTTCGCGAATCCGCAGACTAAAAGATAGGGAAAATGAAATGCGGTAAGCATTACATGCTTAGTAAGTTTGTATAACAGAAAGTAAACTTACTGGTCATTTTAAACACATAATCTCAATAAGCCATACTATCCAACAATTTTAGAGAATTTTCCCTAAACACATGCACTCAATCAATAAGTTAGTCTCAAATATTACAAGATGCATATATGAGCTCATCATATCATGTACACATTCTATTTCATGTTTCTCGTGTCTTATATATATATATATATATATATATATTATCCATTGAATTACTGAATTCCCGATAGATATTTTATCCATCAATTCATATCCAGTAGTACCTTCTTGGTACACTCACGAGCCACATATCCTACAGCAGAATTACCAGTCCAGGCTAAATTCTAGCTGTACCATATACATACTCTTAAGAGCTTTGTCGGATTACCAGTCCAGGATAAATCCTTTATATGACAAAGAACTCCTTATAGAGTCAAATCTAGACTACCAGTCCAGGCTAAATCAAGTCAATTAGGATTACCAGTCCAAGCTAAATCCTAATTGAAATATATATTTGATAGGCTCATTTTGGGATTACCCGTCCGGGCTAAATCCTTTCTGCAACACTTGTAAGATACCATTTCATATAAGAAATAACCCAACCATCGGAATTCAAAAATTCAAACGGATTACAAATCCCTTTTCAATCAATTCTTAACTTTTGAATAATTTTACATAATTCAATATTCTTACATTACACATTCAATTCAACATAACAATTATAATCAACATATTTACATAATCAATTAGGTTACACGAACTTACCTGGATGATTTTTCAGTTTTGAATTCTGACTATTCCAAAACTTTTTGTTTTCCACGGTTTACTTCCGGGATTGGTCTTTCCGAATCTATATAAGCAATTTAAATTATTAATATATCACATTCATCAATTTCAGCCTAAAAATTTACTCTATGGCAAAAATACTTTTTTACCTCTAACTTTGTGCATTTTTACATTTTGGTCCCTAGGCTCGTAAAATGAAATGCATGCATTTTCTTGGTTACCCAAGCCTAATCGAATCATATACTAGCTCATAGCAGCCCACACTTTCTTTTATTTCACCTATTCACTACCCATTTTACACCTTTTTACAAACAAGTCCTTTTTAGGTATTTTCATGAAAAATCACCTTACAAAAGATGTTTATCTAACATCAAACTTTCATATTCCTCTTTTAAACATCAAAGAACATGCATGTCACATATGGTTAAGTTTTTGAACATAAACCCTAGCTCAAAGTATGGGTAAAAATAGATAGATTAAGCTTTAAGATCTCAAAAATGCAAAGAACATTAAAAACGGGGCTATGGAGCACTTACAATCAAGCTTGAAATGTTTAAAACTCTAGCTATGGAGACCCCCAAATTTTCGGCACCCTTAGAGAAGATGGACAACATTTTTGCTTGATTTTCCCTTTTTATTCTTTAATTAACCAAATGACCAAAATACCCTTTTTACTAAACTTTGAATTTTTATCCATGCATGCTCATTTTTGTCCAAAATTTTAGAACTTGGTCAAATTACTATTTAAGGGTCTCTAATTAACAATCCAACTCAATTCCATGTTAAAAGCTTCTATAACTCAAGTTTTACAACTTATTCAATTTAGTCCCTAAAAATAAATTGGGCATCTTAGGCATAGAATTTTTTCATGAAATTTTCACACAAGGATGCATTCTCATCCTAGACCTCATAATAATCATAAAATAATTATTTCTACTTAGATTTGGGGTCTCGAAATCACTATTCTGACTAGGCCCTAAGTCAGGATGTTACACATATCTATCTAAAACATCAACTTATATTCACATACACATAACAAGCATTGGTTCAAAACAACATGCTAAATTATGGCTTCAAACAAAAACATACATTTATATACTCAAACCAACATTACACTTATAACTTCATTACAATCCATCCACAAAATAACTATCAACTAGACGTACTAGGTACATCCCAACACAAAAAGATAAATATCACCACATTTGAGATCGGGATCATTGTTAGATGCTGAATTGGTGATCAAAAAAGAAGTACCTAACTTGCGTACGGGAAAAGTAAAATTGTACGCTGAGTAAAGCTCAGTGATACTTCTATAATCTGAACATTTAAAGACAAGAGAATACAAAATGCACAATTGAATTATAAACACATATTAATGTCTAAGATCACAACTACCATATGCCAACCTTTTGAATTCATACATAAAAGAATATCATTTCATACTATATTCAATTTACACATGCTGTCATATTTCATTTGTTTAACAAATGTCCCAATTCACACACTTGCTATATAAATAGCTTTTCCCATATCAAACAACATTTGTTTATACAATGGCATTATCCATTCAATATTCAATTCATGAGTACATAACTCATGTATTTCATTTAATCACAACATATCTCCTTTTCAATTCACATAAAATATCATTCAATATCGATAACAAAACTTTATTATTTGATTATCCCTATTAACACGACTTGGGCTCGGATGGATACACGAATCCAACCAACACATCAGTTTGACACCCAGTGGCTGATCGGATAAATCCAAAGTAATAACTGCGCCTAGTGCTATACAAATTGACACCCAATGTCTCATCGGTTAAATCGAAGTAAATTGACACCCAGTGCCTCATCGACTTGAAGTCAAAGAAATCTCTAAACTCTTCCTATCCTATGGCATGCCCTCTATATCCGACTCAGCCAGATACAATTAATAGGGTTCCAATTCACTTTCCAAATACAATCAATATCCAATTATCATAATTGCACATTATCACATTTACACATATATTTATTTCAATTCAAATAATCAATACATTCATAATATATATACCAATTCAATCCATTTCAATCAACTAAAATTTCAATTCAATATCAAAGTGCCAAAATACTTACCTCAACCACTTGCCATATGCATTAAATCAAAATATAACAATTAGTAACTAGATTCAGATTATAGAAATACAAACTGCAGATTTCGAGCTATATGACGTCGATTTTATCCTTCCCCTTTTTAGTCGAAGATTCCGGTATGACGTTAGCTATAGAATTAAAACAATTAAAATATATCAATACAACATAATTTAATTTCATCTTGAATATTTTAAATTTTTACTCAATTTTTGCTTAAATTCCAATTTAGTCCCTAAACCAAGACTATTTTTTATTCTTCACATTTAATTCCTTTTTTTCATACAAATTTCACTTTAAACTAAATTTAACTCCTTATTTTCAATTAACCCTAAATTTTGAAATTTTTACAATTTAGTCCCTATTACTCAAAATTTACAATTTATTTACAATTTAATCCTTTTTCATTTCTAGCTTAAAATCTATCAATTTAATCCCTAATACTAAAACTATTTAATAATAACAACATTTAAAATCTTAATCAATGTTAAATTTACAACATGGGTTGGGTAGCCCTAGGTACCAGGATTCCGAAAATATAAAAAATACAGGAAAAGAGACTAAATTGACTAACCAATTGAAGTTTGAACCTTAGAAGTCCCTAGATCAAGCGTGACTTCTTTTCTCCCTTTCTTTTCTTTCTTTCTTTTCTTTCTTAATTTGCATGCCACTACTAGTTTTATTATTCTTTTATTCTATTTTCTTTTCTATTTCATTTTATTATACTATAATATTATTATAATACATATACATATTTTTAGCTTTTATTTATTAACCAATATAATATAAATATAATAAGTTTATATATATACCATTAGTGTCGTCCACCACAACAAGGTAAATATATATTTACCATTTTAGTCTCTCTAATAATCTATAATTATACTTCTAATACTTATGCAATTTAGTCCTTATACTCTAATAACTCTTAATTCAAGTAAAATCGCTTAATCGGAACCTAATTAATTACACTGCTAGCTTCGTAAATATTTATAATAAATATTTATGAGTCTAATTTACGGGAATAGAGCCCTGAGAATGCACTTTTTGACACTTCTAACTATAGGGTCATTATAGGGTGCACTAGAAATAAAAAAGTTTATGGTATTATTCGAACTTGACCAGAAAATGGAAGAAATTTGGAACAATAATAAACGTACTAAGGCTAAAAGTGAGGATATCGGGAAACCTAGCATTTCTAGAACTTTTTTAATTCTTCTGTCTAAAAGAACGAGGGATTTTAGAAACTAGTCTCTTACTACTACAGGAAATCCGAGAAAAGGTATGTACGGACAAAATTAATCGAAGACTCAGGCTACGTCAATAGCAAGTGCCAATAGTGTTCGAAATGTAGACAAACCCATCTGCGAGCACTGTGGCAAAAATCACTTTGGAGAATGTAGATTGAAAAAAGGATCATGTTTCTAATGTGGTTCATTTGAGCATTATCTGAGGGATTGTCCGAATAGAGCCGAGATAGGTTCAGAACAGATTACCAGACCAATGATAGTTTCACAGAGGGGAAAGAAATTGAGACTCGAAAAAAATTCTAGAGATATCCATAACAAGGCATGTGATGTGACTATTGGATCTAAAGTTCATGCACCGGCTAAAGCTTACACGATACGAGCTAGAAAGAAAACTATGGTACCTGATGTTATTGCCGGTACATTTTTTTCTTTTTATTGTTACTGTTTATGCGTTAATTGACCTTGGGTCAATACATTCTTATATATGCACTACATTAGTAATAGAAAAAAGTTTGCCAGTAGAGCCGACAGAATTTGATATTAATGTGTCAAATTTGATAGGTCAGAGTGTTAGTTTTAATAAAGCGTGTAAGAGTTGTCCACTGAAATTTAGGGTTACGAATTTCTTGTTGAACTGATGTTATTGCCATAAAACGAATTTGATGTCATTTTGGGTATGGATTGATTAACATTTTATGATGCAATTGTCAATTGCAAATAGAAGCAAATTATCTTGAAACGTTATAGTGGGGAATTGATTAGTGTTTAATCTGATAGATGTGATTGCATCGCCAGTATTGTATCTGCCTTTATTGCTAAAAAATTGATCCAGAAGAGTGCTACAGCTTATTTGCGTACATTTTAGATACCGAGGTACCGAAATTGAAGATTGAACAAGTTCCAACAGTGCGAGAATGTAACACCCCAAAATAGGGCCTAAGAGTTTTAAAGGTATTTTAGGGATTTTAGCTTTAGAGTGTTTGGAATTCTGTGACATGGTACACTGTAGATGTTTTTTACTATGGTTTTTTTTTAAAAAAAATTCTAAAAATGAGTTTTAAATACCTTTAATTTTAAAAATAAGACTGATTTGTAAAAGAGTCAAAATTTAGAGTTTTTAAGAGGCAATTTAACCAAAATTTAAAATTCACCTTATATATTTCCCTATCTAGTTTTATTTTCACATTAGTTTTTCTTCTCCCTCATTCTTGTGTTGTCCCTTGTTCTTCCTTGCTCTCCCATTTGATTTTTGATTTCCAAACTCTAATATTTTGGTTCCTATCAACATCCAAGCCTTAAACCTCCATAAAATTTCAAGAACACTCAAAAACACCATAAATTCCTCTATTGTCAAGTTTGTGAGTTTTTTTGGTTTTTGATCAAACGCTCGATTTTTCATCATCTAAGGTAACGATTCAACTCCTACATAGTTTTAAATATTATTTAGTCTTTAAAACTAAGTTTTTACCCATTAAATTGCACGTTTTGAATAAAAATCGAAAATTAGCTCGTTAATGGTGGATTTTAGGATTTTGAGTAAAAACATCATTTCAAAGTGTTTTTCAATTAGTTTTGTCATAATTAAGAGGTTTTTAAACTTGTTTTTAAGTTTCAATAAATATTTCTTGAGTTTTAATGAATTTTAAGAAAATAACCATAAAACATGTCGAAAAAGTCGATACCATAAATTGAGTATTTTATTGTAGTTTAAAGGTTGAAAATTAGTCGTAGGTGAATTATAAGATGCATGGAATTGGTTTTAGGCAAAAAGATTGAGTATAGACCAATATATTTGAGTTTTAAGTTTGCTATGTTAAAGGTTTCAATTACATTAGAACTTAGTTTAGGCTTATGTTTTTTATTGCTTGTGGTGAGTCCTTGGCTAATTTTTTGAATGTATTGTTGTGTTGAAGCTTCAGATTTGCTAGGACTATCATGATTTATTAGTCTGGCTAGCAATATATTTGTCTTACCAGAGGCATCACAGAGGGACAATTGCTCAGCATTCACTTACCTAGATTTGTTCACATTTTGACTGGTTCGTACATCTCATATATCAAACCTTACCTGCATGCTTAACAATCATTATTCTTTTCAATTGAGTTTTATACATATCATCACAACACATATATCATCTTTACTGTACTTATATTCTTATCAATTACTGTAAACCCTATCATCCCATATGTATATATGTATATGCTTTTACTTGAAAAATTTACATAAAAGAGTCAAAGTAGAGACTTACCCGATACTAACCTACAGTAGTTCAAAGTTCTAGATTCAAACATCATTCACGAAGCAACAACAAGAACTACTCAAAATAACATAGGAATATCAAATTAAAACTCATTTACATACAAATTACAATCATCTTAATTATTGACAACCCCTACACAAAGCCTTTGTGCTTACATGTAACGACTCAAAACCTGGCTTAGATGTTTAGATCGAATCCCGGAGGTTACATTGATCACCAAAGTGATCTGAAATAATTTTAAAAACGAGTTGTTAAAATCTCATATGAACACAGTTATTAAAATCAAACTAAATTGTTTAGCCCTTTTAGGATTCAAAACAGAGAATTCAAGTCACGTCGAAGGCTTTCGGAAGTAAAGTTTTGAATTTATAGAATTTTAAAAGAAAAAGCTATTTATGAAAATCCAAAATTTGATTGTACCATAGTCTTTATAGATATTTACTGTCCTAAAAAGTTCACAAATTTAAAAAGTCTGAAAAGTCATTTTATTAGTCTGTGTAAAATATATCACTCTAAGACCTCTAACATGCCAAGTCCAGCTACAGAAACAAGGGTACCTGCCAAGGGATAACCTAAGGGGATGAGCTACACGAGCTCAGTATGAGTTCGAAAACGACAAAAAAATAAACACCAAAGTGTCACAATAAAAATAATCTCAACTGTAATCTGATATACAAATAGTCTTCACAAATAAATCAAACGTATTAGTACTGAAACACCTCTGTAACACGCCTTACCCGTGTCCGATGCTAGAACAGGGTACGAGGCATTGCCGAACTTAATCCTTCATAAACATGCAAAAATTGGGCTACAAAATTTCATTCGTATCAAAACCTTTCATACACATGCATAATGTTCCATACACAGGCCTACGAAGCCCTAAACATGCATTGAAAGTAGCTAGTGACTATACCGAGAACCTTAGAATGTTTTGGGAAAACTTAGAAAATTTTTCCATGACACAAGGTCACACGCCCGTGTGGACACAGGGACACGCCTGTGTGCCATCGACACGCCCGTGTCCTCAGGCCGTGTACCTCTCTGACTATAACATCAGCGAATAAGTTGAACCACACGGCCAAGCCACACGCCCGTGTGCTAAGGCCGTGTTCGGCACATAGTTGAGACACACGACCGTGTCTCAGCTCGTATGGCCAACACTTAGGCTATTTTCCAAGCTTTTATGTTACCCCTTAATCCTTCACATCTTCATACCCACCAAGGACACATATCATGACATCATTTTAATGATTTAGCATCCTATATTAAGGCACATTCATAACATTAACATGCTATCATTCACACATTTCACATACTCATATAATATCAAATCAAGACACAATAATACCTATTCATTAGCCTTGTCATTTAATAACCACCTTTACCAAATTTTCATAATCATCTTCTTATTTCCTTATTACACATTTAATTCATGTCCATGACCATTTAGATTTGGTCAAAAAACATTCATCATACACATGTATTAATACCAATCATGCATGCCTTACAAGCATAATCACATCACAAGCATTAGAAAATAACATAGATAGATAGATTTACAAACCATAATTACTATGAACCACACCTCATGGCCATATATAAGTAACTCAATGTAAGCCAATACCTTTGGCTAATCATAATAACGGCTAACATAAAAACTAAGTCCTTATACATGCCACTCACACAAAAACGGTTAACATATATGGGTCAATACTTCAAAGGCGATGGCTTGATAATGTGATACTACCTCCGACGATTTACAACCCCGAGCTAACCTATCAACACTAAAGAAAAGGAAAGGAAGGGAGTAAGCTTTCTAGCTTAGTAAGACCTTATGAAATTAGTAAGCAATTTATCAACTTGCTTCTTAAGGTAATACCATAATATTTGCGCTTTTGCTTATGTTCAAGTCAAGCTATTTTCTCGAGTTACAGTCACTAAATTATTCATATCTGGAGCTACAGAACTCAAAATTAAGATTCACTAATTTTCCCTAAAACTAGACTCAAATATATTCTTACCATAAAAACTTCAGAATTTTTGGTCTAGCTAATAAGTGCAGTTTGTTCTTTAAAGTCATCCCTGTTTCACTATCTGATAGTTCTGACCCCTCTTCACTAAAAATTAATTATCTCCTCGTACGGGATTCAAATGATGTTTGCTTTTTTCTTCTTTTGAAAAAAGACTCATTAAGAATTCTAAGCATATAAATTATAACTCATAATTATTTTTATACAATTTTTAATTATTTTCCCAAATTGGAATAGGGGATTTCGAAATCATTCTGACTCTGTCTCACAAAAATTCAAATATCTCATAATATGAAATTTTCTTGCATTCATCGTTTCCTCTATATAAAACTATGCTCATTAAGCTTTAATTTCATATTTTATTCAGCCTCTAACTCAATTTCCACAATTGTTGGTGGATTTTCATAGTTAGACTACTGCTGCTGTCCAAATCTGTTTTCATAGTTGGATTTTCATAGTTTATCAGACCTTATTAATTCATTTTCACCATATTGGTAAAAATACATATTTATACATCATAAGTATAGACCTATAATCACAAGGTAATCACAAAATCATTCTCATAGGCATGAATTACCCATGTACATCTTCACCAAATGTGCATCATAAACCGAAATCATTTCTTATAAGCTTGGCATACATACCTGTGTTACTCAACATGCTCATATTCATTCCTTACTAATCACACAACATGAATTGAGTTCACATCTCATCAATTTCATGTAAGTACCTGTACCACTCACAACATAGCCATAAGCTCTATCATCTCGACTTAAACCGTAAATTTCTCGTTGAACCATTTGGAATACTACAGGAAAATCACTAAGCCTCAAACATAGGTTACGATGCCAATGCCATGTTCCAAACATGATCTTACACTGGTTCACATGTCTAAGTCGATGCCATGTCCCAGGCAGGTCTTACACTAATTTCATATATCGAGGCTGATGCCATGTCCCAGACAGGTCTTACACTAGCTTGCATATCTTGAGGCCGATACATGTCCTAGACATGTCTTACACTAGCTCTCGTCTTAATGCCGATGCCATGTCCCAGACATGGTCTTACACTGGCACTCATAATGTGGCCGATGCATGTCTCGAACATGTCTTACACTAGCACACATCCATAATACCCAAATGCCATGGCAAGGATATCCAATCTATTCCTAGGGTTTAATCGGGAATTTTTACCACATTAAATCTCACTGTATATTTCTCATAGGTACATTCAAGCATTATATACATAATCAAATATTTAATGCATAAATATGACTAAGTTGCATTATTTATGTACAACTTACTCGTTTCAATGGAATGTCATATCCCATCAAATTCCCAATGTATTTAATCATCATAAAAATGTTATTAATGTAACACCCCAAAATTTATGTTTTTGATTCTACTTGAATATGACACAATTCTGTATCTGCTTTAGTGGTTATAGGTTCTGGGTATGTGTGAGAGGTCCCAAGTTCAAGCCTTAGGTTTGGCAAATTTTGGTATTTTGATGAATAAAGCCTTACTCTTGTTCAGTGGGCTTAAGTTTAAATGCTAGTAGGATTATATCAGAATGGGCCTGCTGGTTTGGTGGTTAAGGTGTGTGTTGGAGTGACGGAGGTATGGAGCTCGAATCCCTACGCGAGCAAGGGATTTATTTTGTTGCTTGTGTCATGTGAGAGTTTGAGAGGGACTATAATACTGATAGTGAAGAGGTTTATGGAGAAAATTAAGGGATTGGGAGAGGGAAGTTATCAAGATTTTAGTTTTTTCCTTTTAACGAAATTTTTCTGCAATTTTTCCCCTTCTCCATATTCTTCTTCTTTCTTTTTCTCTCCCAGCATAAAATCCCTTGTTGCTGCCATTTTTACTCCTTTTTAGTATTGGTTTTTAGGCGTTTTCCTTCATCATTACCCATCTTTACGGTTGGTGCGAATTCGGTAAGTGTAGGGATACTTTTGGGTCTTGTTATTGATTATGGGGTTATTAAGAGACTGTTCTTTTGTTTAGGAGACAACCAAGGTGCTGTGGGTTGCTAAAATGCTATTCTAATCAGCAAGGAACTACCGTTGCTTGTTAAAGTTAAGGTCGTCGGTAACTTCGGGATTTTCCTATCTTTAGTAACTCGGTTTAAATGACTAACGAAGTGGCGTAATGTTCGACATTAGGTTCTCGAGTGCTCGTGGTTGCATTAGCTTCGAAACAATACCACGTGTGTACTTCAATTGCACAAAAAAACAAGCCAAGCCATACGCGTGCCATATGGGCACGACGAACACGGGCATGTGAGGCTAGCTAGGTCGTGTGCGAGGCACAGGCTAGACCAATTGGATCGTGTGGGCCACACGGGTGAGTGGGAATGTAGGCCAGGTAGTGTGATCCACATGGCCAGGCTACATGGGCGTGTGAACCCATTTTTCTGAAATGTACTTTAAGGTTGCACGGGTCACCTAAGTCAACTGTGGCCTGTCCTAGGGTCGGTAAGCTTTACTTAAAGCCCTATTTCTGTGATGTGATATTGTGATGTACATGTTAGCATGTTATACCTAGCATGAATATCTGATCTATTTTGGAATAAATGTATGATCTATCTTTCTGCATTATAACATGCCATTTTTGTATGATGCATTGCATCGGGGCAGGTTTGATGAAGTGAAGGAAGTATTGAAAGGCTTCAAAAGCCCGTTATTTGGCAGCTAAGTTGCATACTTATGATATGTGCTGCAATGCAGTACCTTATGGTGTGTAGGGATGGATGGGTCGATTTTATCCACATATATGGTGTGTAGGGATGGGTGGGTCGATTTATCCCCACATGGTGTGTTGGGTTGGACGGAGTTTGTAACACCCCGAACCCGAGACCGTCGCCGGAGTCGAACACGAGGTGTTAACAGACTTCAAACCACTTATTGAGAATTTCCCAGACAAGCTGCCAATCTGTGTACTAGTCGCTTCAAAAATCATAACTTGAGTTTTACAACTCGAAAATCAGTTTCGTAATTTTTCCCTGAAACTAGACTCATATGTCCATCTACAGATTTTTTTCTAGAATTTTTGGTCAATCCAATTAGTACAGTTTATTAGTTAAACTCTCCCCTATTGCAGGGATCGACTACACTGACCTTTGTGCGTTACGAATTGGATATCTCCCAGTACAGGGCTTCAATACTGATGCTGTTTGTTTCTATAGAAACTAGACTCAGAGAGGAATCTACACATATATGGAATGACTCCTAATTATCTCTGGTTAATTTACAATGTTTTTCCAAAGTCGGAACAGGGGATCCAGAAACCGTTCTGACCCTGTTTCACGAGAACTTTTATATCTCTTAAAATACAGCTCATATGGTCGTTTCGTTTCATCCATATGAAAATAGACCCATCAAAATTCGAGTACGTAATTTTTTTTTAGCTATTAATTCCACTTCTACTATTTTTAGTGATTTTTCGATCTCATATCACTGGTGCTGTCCGCAACAGTTACTGCAGTAGACTATACCAATTTCATGAATCCTTCCTTAGCCTTGCTACTCATCCATCATACGTGACACAAATTATGGCCACCTTATCAAAATTAAGGTTTCTAAGACTCGTGGCTATAGATTCTAGCATCCCACTCAAACGACCACATAGGCCATTTTCACATGGCTTAAAGTTTACAACCCAAAATTTAACAAAACAAAATAGCTCATACATGCCAAATGTTCTCCTAAGTCGACTAAGAAGAAAATACCAAAATTGCTCACGGTGTGATGACTTCGTTGTGATTCTGAACACCCAAAAGGAGACGAGCCCAAGGAACCTAAA
The DNA here is from genome assembly GCF_025698485.1 of Gossypium arboreum. Taxonomy (NCBI): domain Eukaryota; kingdom Viridiplantae; phylum Streptophyta; class Magnoliopsida; order Malvales; family Malvaceae; genus Gossypium; species Gossypium arboreum. The sequence continues at coordinate 65,406,450 of NC_069080.1, forward strand.
ATGGGTGACAAGAAAACACCGAGTGAGTTTATAACTCAGAAGTCATAAGCATTCACAACCATCCATTAATAACATTATCATAAAATGAAATAATGAAACAAGGCCAAGTGTTCTAGCCGCATCGAACTATACCATAGTTCCTTAGATCCTTCGGATCAATCTCATACCAAGTCATACATTTACATTTCATATACTATTCAATAGGATATTTGAAGCAATTTCCATACATCATTTCATTTCGCAACAATCATGCAATTGAAATCATCACATAGATTTAAATCTTACCACTCCACCCCGAGCATGAACATAGCATCTATTAGCCATGAACTCAAGGTACTTACTCTTTCCGCTGTCCATACTCATCTCGATAGAGTCACGCCTCCATATAAATATTCACTCGAGATATATGTAGAGTTCGCACACATAGTGCTTAATACTCAATCACGCACACTTAGTGCCACGTGATTCAAGCCCGCACACATAGTGCCATATAGTCCCAACTCGCACACTTAGTGCCGTACATTACAAGCTCGCACACTCAAGTGCCAATCTAAATCACCGTACATCTATTTCTCGCACACTTAGTGCCGAAGCAAACTTCCTACACATTTTGCTATCTCTTTTCGTTCAACATTATCATCTTTTCATACACATACATTTGTATATATTTCATCTCATTAAACACAATTGCATAGATATTACAATCATTTAAGCAATATCAAATATATGCTTAATGACTTACCTTGTGTTGGGTAAAATAGTTCCACGTTGGCTACTCGATGACCTTCGTCTTTCCCTTGCTTGATTCTCCCTCTTTAACTCCTTGAGCTTAATCAATAAATCAACTAGTTTAACCATCTTGCTAAACATTCATAATTCAATTACACATGCATATGTATGTTTGTATATTCGGCAACCATCCTCACTTATTACCCATTTAGTCAACAATCTAAGCCAAGATAAGGCTTCAATATGGTTGCCTCTAACCGAATACATGCACACCAATTTCCCTTCATGTGGTCGAATATGCATGTCCATGTTGAGGCCATTTATACACTTATTACCACACAAAACAGCATACATTTTACTAACTAATACCTTTCCATATTGTAACTCAATACACATCTATCATTTCCTTCATAACCAAAACATCATCATAAGTAAGTATATACCTTAAGATAGTATATACGTCATACCAATACATCATGCTCAAACATATATACATATATGTATGCTAGAGCCGAATCTCAAGTTGATTGTAACTAAACATGAACATGATTTGAAACACAAATCTTACTCTCCATGCAAAGAGCATAAATCACACTTGGGGATGTACCATGGCGAATACATCACAACACCATAATTTTGGTCATGATTACACAAAGAACTTAGTATATCATTCAAAAATGCTCAAAGAAAATCTAAGAGTCCTCAATCCACCATCACATGTATCATCATCAAGCTTCATATTTAACATGCAATGGCATTAACTCAAAATCCACCTTGGCCAAATACCATCCCCATGATATAACAAAGATTTGAACCATGGGCTAATAAGAAAATCAAGTTAGCAACCAAAAACATGCATGAATCTCATGGCACAACATCAAACATACCTTAATCTTGATGCAAATATAGCCAAACCTCTTCCTAATCCTCTTCCAACCCAAGCATGAAGCAAAATTCCTCCCTTCCCCTCTAGTATTTTCGGTCAAGAGAGAATGAAATGGATGAGCAAAATTTTTTCTTTTCTTTTCTTCCATGTACTGCAAAGGGGGTTTCACTCACACACATTTTTTTTCTTTCTTTACTACCCATGCTTATTTGTTTATTGTTTCCCTAATGCACCAACAAAACATGTTTCATGACATGTTTAGCCCATACTCCTTGTCATGGCCGGCCATCACTTGTAAAAGGGGTATTTGACATGCAAGGCCATTGTTTTGCATGCATGCTTTAATTAGTCATCATACATTTCCCCATCATACTTTCAAAGTTTTCTACTAGGTCCTTTCTAGTGAAATTCACATTTATAACTCTAAATTAAAGCATCAAAATGTCACACATGAGTTAACACATATTATAGGCATCAAAATAAATATCAAATTATTTTTATGCCTCGGTTTTGTGGTCCCGAAACCACATTCCGACTAGGGTCAATTTTGGGCTGTCACAGAGTTGGTATGCAGGGCTAGTGGGCTTATTCTATTAATCTGATCTGTTATGCATGCTATAACTGAGATGGTCTGAAGCCCTAAGACTATATCTGATAATGATTCTGTAAGGGCCCAAGCCCGAATTATGATTGCATTCTGTTGTCTGTTTGTATGCATGCTATTTCGTGGGGATGTACACACTGAGTTGTGAAAACTCACCCATTTATTTCTGTTCAGGAAATCCCCAGCAGTAGGCGGATTGGTGCAGTGGAGGACTAGGTGGTGGCCACGTCCGCACACATTTTGGTTATGACTTTTACTTTGGTTTATTCACTATTTCTTTTGGGGTTTTGATGTGACTTTGGATTTGGATTTTCAACTTTCAATTAGGGTTTTGAACTGTGGACATGGATTACAAATTACAACTTCAATATTATGGTTTTCCTGAAATAAATTAAGAATTTTCGTATTTAAAAATGGGCTCCTAAAATAATAACCAACTAATGGGTTTCCAGAAGCTTCCACGATAAAGAAACGTTCCAAAACAACTCGTTTTTTTTTACATTTTCTGACTAGGTAAAGATTACAAATGGAATGGTTTATGAATCTAAATGATTTGGTTAAAAACACTCTCATGTGACTTCGTCAAATTTGGCCACAACGTCTAGGCTGGGTTTGGGGTGTTACAATTAACATTTGGCATCACTTTCTCAGACATAACTCCATTAACATATAATTTAATACAACCATAGAAAATAGATTTCAAGTATATTAACAATAACATGGATAACATGTTTATTTAGTCACGCGGACTTACCTTGAATTTAATTTCGGCTAATTACTCCATTTCAGTCCATAACCTCGTACTTTCCGATTTAAGTCCAAATCTCGGTTTTCTTGATCTATAATGATAAAATTCACTACTTTAATCATTATATTAATTTAAAACATCCCACAATTCATACTTTGGCAAAATGACCATTTTGCCCCTAGACTTTCACAAAAATTATGATTTTACCCCTAGACTCGTAAATCGATTTTTATCGAATTTCCTCCCTTACCAAGCCTAGCCGAATTCTTTTTATACCTATAGCAACTCACAATGTCAATTATTTCACACATTTTCAACATATTTTAGAGACTTTACAAAATAGTCCCTTTAGGTGTTTTTCATGAACACCACTTCACAAAAGTTATTTATTTAACAACCAAGATTCATTTTCTTCCATAAAATTTCAGCTAACAACATAAATGCTCTCATGAAAAAACCCTAGACTTTCATCCATATTGAAAAATAGTTCCTTTATTAGAAAGCTCATGTTACAAGGGTCCTAAAAATGCAAAAATCATCAAGAAAGGCTATCTAAATCACTTACTTGCAAAGGATAGAAGTGGTTAATATTTTTGAGCTTTCAAAACCCCCTCTTTTCTGGTATTTTTGGTGGAGAAGGAGATTAGAAGAAGGTGATGTCATTCCCCTTTTATTTTATTTTATTTTTAGTCAATTTAGCCACCAAAACTCACCTAACTTTGAAAATTTTGTCAAATCTTGTCTCTATGGCCGGTTACAACATTTTAAGGTCTATTTGCACTTTCAACACCCCCAATTATGGTTCTCTAGCAATTCAACACCTTTGACTAATAAAACAAAACTTTTTCCCTTAATGCAATTTAGTCTTTTTTCGCAATTAAGCTCCCAAACACTAAAATTAATTCACCAAAAATTTTATGCACTTATAAAATCATGCTATAACACCAAAATAATATCAAAAATAATTTTTCTGACTTTAGATTTGTGGTTCCAAAACCACTGTTTTGACTAGGCCCAAAATTGGGCTGTTATAATTCTCCCCCTTTAGGGATTTTCGTACCCGAGAATCTTACCAGAAAAGTGGTTTGGTTTTTCACATAAACTTCTCTTTCTCAAAATCATTACTAGAGAACTTTCACTCGTCTGTGCCTTTAATACTTATCTCATTATTTTCTCATTTCGAAATATGAGCGATTCTTCATTATACAACGCTTTCACTTAACCTTAATCTCTATCAGAGAGTTCATGCACTCAAAAGTCTGAACCATACCATCATGCTACATATACACTCTTACTTAAATATTTTCGAATTCGAATAGTGAAACTAGTCAGTTCATCTTGGTCTTATGCTCTCTATAATTTCACATAGTCCAATTGTTTACCAATTCAACTCTCAGTTGCCTCTAAATTTCAAAGCCTCCTTTAGCTTTCCCAAGAAATCATGATATAAAATCTGGATCTCAATCCGATTAGTGGAGACTAGAATTCCAAGAAATCCAACAATCATAAAGACACAAAATTCCATGAATCTGATGAGCGAAAATTCAGTATATACTAGCATGATTTACATATCTCGTCAAGCATTTAACAATAAGCCACATAACATTTTTCTCTTTCATAGATAGGAATAATCCAGACATGAAATCCATATCAACTTTTTCTCATTTCCATTCTAGTGTCAACACGGGTGAAAATAATTCTGATGACACTTGATATACATCCTTAAACTTTGCAATATTTCTAGAATTCATGCACAAAGATCAATAATGTCGAGTTCCAAATTCGATCACTAATACACTATTCCCGAGGGTTTCCTCGCAAAATTTCTGTATAAGTTTTGGATTTTTCTATCTAGGTACTCGTAACCACAATTTGCTTTCTCAAGATCATACAATTGCTTTAGCCCAAGTAACACAGATATCTCAATTGAAGGCATTAATTTCAATTAACTTACTTGAGAAAAGAATTTCCACTATACAGATTGAAATTCATATTTTCATCATTTATGCTTTCACTGATGTCAAATCCTTACACGAAAATTAGAGAAATCCAATTCCTAAAATCATCACATCACCATGATCAAATCAGGAACATAGTCATGCTTGACATAGTTATTACAAGCTGAAGGACACATTTTTTTGGACATGAGCCGTAATTTACAATTTACGGAACATAAATGACAAGAAAACCAAGATAGAGAAACCCACAATAGAGAAATCCAGAAAGACATCATTCCAACCCACTAGAAACAATTACAACAAGAACGATTTACTTCCCATTTGTGTATATATATCAGGCAGAGTGATAATTGGAAGGGACAAAATCATAGCATCATACGCATTTTCTCTTCAGTTCCCAATAGACGGAATGTAACAGCATACCAGAAAGAAATAGGACCATGCAAATCATAAACCAATCGGACTGACAATGTCTTTGTCTAACATTAAGATTAGATAACACTCTTATATAACAAGAATTTCATCAGAAGATAGATATCCACTATAATACTTCTGAGAACAATAATCTCTTAAAATATATCAAGAGAGATAGTCATCATCTGCTCACTATGATTTCCATACTCAGATATCTCATGTTTCAAATATTTTTCCTCTAACTATTTCTGTCGTCACTAATCCCATATTAGTACATTTTTCTCAACCTCGTACCTGAGTAATTCGATTTACCAAAGTAAATTAATTCTCTAACTGTGACAGTGCATAATTCACATAATCTTTATGTCAGCCTGATACCTTTCTAGCTCTGGCTTTACTTATCAACTCATTCTCAATCTCTAACCATGTTTATAGATATTTCTCCACTGAACTCTTTGGTTTCACACTCGTGATTTTATTCAGCATAAATCTCATGAAATTCCATTATAAAACACCACTCTGGTAACGGGGTGAGGTCGTAGGGCCTGTGACTCGACTCTCATATACATGCACATGTGACACAACTTTCATCATCATAGCAACATCATTAAAATCATATCATTCATTTCAGACAAACTGACATTCATATTCATTTTTCGCCAACTTTCCAGTTATCTTATTTAGACAAGTACACTTATGCATGCACTCTATAAATTCTGAATAACTTTACTTATCCCATTCATTTAATCAAACAAGTCATGTACATAACATCATACGAGAGCCAACAAACATGGATAAGTATATTCCAATCTATACTTTCATCTCCCACATCATCGTATGCATATCATTACCAACATGTAAATCAATCTAAGCAATTTAACACTTATACTCAGACTATGTGAATTTGCCAACCATATTCATTCAAATAAGTGTACATGAACATTCATTCCATCGATATTTTTGATAAGTTATCTAAACATATGCTTCCACCCAAGTAAATCGGCTATATACATCATAGAATCATCAACTAAACATAGATAAACTAATTGCAATATAGTCATTTATCTCATTTCAAGGAACCATTGCAATCCATCAAAATTTTAATGTCCAATCAGAACAATGTCATTTTATCCATAGCATGATATTATGAATTTTGTTCGTACCTTTCCAAGTTTCAACTCATCACCACGGCACTTCATTCAAATACTTTGGTATTACTATTAACATAGTTGGGTGTACCTCGGTTGGAGAGTATTTTTGTCTGAGCTAGATAGTTCTCATTCGCGTTGGGAGATATCACACTATCATATATCTATGGCGTGTATAGCTAGACTCTCATATGTGCTAGGTTAGTCCGAGAATTGACTAAACCATAGCTCTGATACTACTAAATATAACACCACTTACCCGTGTCCGATGCCAGAACAGGGTATGAGGTATTACTGGACTTAATCCTTCACAAACATGCAAAAATCAGGATATAAAATTTCATTCGTGTCAAAACTTTTCATACACGTGCATAATATCCTATTCACAGGCCTACGAAGCCCTAAACATGCATTAAAAGTAGTTAGGGACTAAATCGAGAACCTTAGAAAGTTTTGGGAAAACTTAGAAAATTTTTCCATGACACAAGGTCACATGCCAGTTTGGATACAGGGACACGCCCATGTGCCATCGACACGCTCGTGTCCTCAGGCCGTATAACTCTCTGACTATGACGTCAGTGAATAATTTGAACCACATGGCCAGGCCACAAGCCCGTGTGCTAAGGTCGTGTTTCCCACATGGTTGAGACACACGGCCGTGTCTCAGCCCGTGTGGCCAACACTTAGGCTAGTTTCCAAGCTTTTATGTTACCCCTTAATCCTTCACATCTTGATACCCACCAAAGACACATATCATGACATCATTTTAATGATTTAGCATCCCATATTAAGGCACATTCATAACGTTAACATGCTATCATTCACATATTTCACATACTCATATAATATCAGGTCAAGACACAACAGTACTTATTCATTAGCCTTGTCATTTAATGACCACCTTTACGAAATTTTCATAATCAAATCTTATTTCCATATTACACATTTAATTCATGGCCATGACCATTTAGATTTGGTCATAAAACATTCATCATACACATGTTTTAATACCAATCATGCATGCCTTACAAGCATAATCACATCACAAGTATTATAACATAGCATAGATAGATAGATTTACAAACCATAATTATTATGAGCCACACCTCATAGCCATATATAAGTAACTCAATGTAAGCCAATACCTTTGGCTAATCATAATAACGGCTAACATAAAAACTAAGTCCCTATACATGCCACTCACACGAAAACGCTTAACATATATGGGTCAATACTTCAAAGGCGATGGCTTGATAGTGTGATGCTGCCTCCGACGATCTCTAACCCTGAGCTAACCTGTCAACACTAAAGAAAAGGAAAGGAAGGGAGTAAGTTTTATAGCTCAGTAAGACCGTATGAAATTAGTAAGCAATTTATCAACTTGCTTATCAAGGTAATACCATAATATTTGAGCTTTTGCTTATGTTCAAGTCAAGCTATTTTCTCGATTTGCAGTCACTAAATTATTTATATCTAGAGCCAAAGAACTCAAAATTAAGATCTGCTAATTTTTCCTGAAACTAGACTCAAATATCTTCTTACCAAAAAAAATTTCAGAATTTTTGGTCAAGCCAATAAGTACAGTTTATTCTTTAAAGTCACCCCTATTTTGTTGTCTGATAGTTCCACTCCTCCTCACTAAAAATTAATTATCTCCTCATACGGGATTCAGATGATGTTATCTTTTCCTTTTTTTGAAAATAGACTCATTAAGGATTCTAAGAATATAAATCATAACCCATAATTATTTTTATACAATTTTTAATGATTTTCCCAAATCGGAACAGGGGATTTCAAAATAATTCTGACTCTGTCTCACAAAAATTCAAATATCTCATAATACAAAATTCTCTTGCATGCACCGTTTCCTCTATGTGAAAAATCAATTTCCACAATTTTTGGCGGATTTTCATAGTCGAACTGCTGCTGCTGTCCAAAACTGTTTTAGTGTAAATTAATGACACTAAGTTTATCACACCTTATTAATTCATTTTCACCACATTGGTAAAAATACATATTTATACATCATAAGTATAGACCTATAATCACAAGGTCATCACAAAATCATTCTCATAGGCATGAATTACCTATGTACATCTTCACCAAATGTGCATCATAAACTCAAATCATTTCTTATGAGCTTGGCATACATACCTGTGTTTCTCAACATGCTCATATTCATTCCTTACTAATCACACAACATGAATTGAGTTCACATCTCATCAATTTCATGTAAGTACCTGTACCACTCACAACATAGCCATAAGCTCTATCATATCGACTTAAACCATAAATTTCCCGTTGAACCATTTGGAATACTACAAGAAAATCACTAAGCCTCAAACATATGGTACGATGCCGATGCCATGTTCCAAACGTGGTCTTACATTGGCTCACATGTCTAAGTCGATGCCATGTCCCAGACAGGTCTTACACTGACTTTCATATATCGATGCCGATGACATGTCCTAGATAGGTCTTACACTAACTCTCATTTATTGGTTTAGATCCATGTCCCAGACAGGTCTTACACTGACACATGTCAAGTTGATGCCATGTCCCAGACAGGTCTTACACTAGCTTGCATATCTAGAGGCCGATGCATGTCCCAGACATGTCTTACACTAGCTCTCGTCTTAATGCCGATGCCATGTCCCAGACATGGTCTTACACTGGCACTCATAATGTGGCCGATGCATGTCCCAGACATGTCTTACACTAGCACACATCCAATACCCAAATGCCATGGCAAGGATATCCAATCTATTCCTAGGTTTCAACAGGGAATTTTTACTACATTAAATCTCACCGTATATTTCTCGTAGGTACGTTCAAGCATTATATACATAATCAAATATTCAATGCATAAATACGACTAAGTTGCATTATTTACGTACAACTTACTCGTTTCAATGGAATATCATATCCCATCAAATTCCCAATGTATTCAATCATCATAAAAATGTTAATAACATTTGGCATCACTTTCTCATACATAACTCCATTAACATATAATTCAATGCAATCATAGAAAATAGATTTCAAGTATATTAACAATAACATGGATAACATGTTTATTTAGTCACATGGACTTACCTCGAATGCAATTCCGAATAATTACTCCATTTCAGTCCATAACCTCGTACTTCCCGATTTATGTCCAAATCTCGGTTTTCTTTATCTATAATGATAAAATTCACTACTTTAATCATTATATTGATTTAAAACATTCCACAATTCATACTTTGGCAAAATGACCATTTTGCCCCTAGACTTTCACAAAAATTATGATTTTACCCCTAGGCTCGTAAATCAATTTTTATCAAATTTCCTCTCTTACCAAGCCTAGCCGAATTATTTTTATAACTATAGCAACTCAAAGTTTTAATTATTTCACACATTTTCAACATAGTTTAGAGACTTCACAAAATAGTCCATTTAGGTGTTTTTAATGAACACCACTTCACAAAAGTTGTTTATTTAACAACCAAGATTCATTTTCTTCCATAAAATTTTAGCTAACAACATAAATTATCTCATGGAAAAACCCTAAACTTTCATCCATATTGCAAAATAGTCTCTTTATTAGAAAGCTCATGTTACAAGGGTCCTAAAAATGCAAAAATCATCAAGAAAGGCTATCTAAATCACTTACTTGCAAAGGATATAAGTGGCTGATATTTTTGAGCTTTCAAAACCCCCTCTTTTCTGGTATTTTCGGTAGAGAAGGAGATTAGAAGAAGGTGATGTCATTCCCCCTTTATTTTATTTTATTTCTAGTTAATTTAGCCACCAAAACTCACCTAACTTTGAAAATTTTGTCAAATCTTGTCTCTATGGCCGGCCAAGCACCTTTTTAGGGTTTATTTGCACTTTAAACACCCCCAATTATGGTTCTCTATCAATTCAACACATTTGACTAATAAAAAAACTTTTTCCCTTAATGCGATTTAGTTATTTTTCGCAATTAAGCTCCCAAATACTAAAATTAATTCACCAAATTTTTCATGCACTTATATAATCATGCTATAACAGCAAAATAATATTAAAAATAATTTCTCCAACTTCAAATTTATGGTTTCAATACCACTATTCTGACTAGGCGCAAAATCGTGCTGTTACAACCTCGATCTATAAACAGTTAGTCTTGCAATCAAACGGACGAACAGAATACTGAATGATTGCAACAAGTAATTAAAAAAAACCCACCCGTCCAGCCAAAACACCTCTTCATCCCCCGATCACACCCCAAAAGAGCTGTTTAAGCTCATCAACCAAACACATCACATAGGACCTCGAAAGGCCCATCCAACCCTACACACTATGTATGTGGACTAAGCTACTCAGATAATAATACGTAGCAAGGTTGCCGTATATCCAGTACAATGCATTGCGGTAAACTGTTGTACCGATAAGTTGTAATTAAACTGCTAGATCAGAATCAGTCTTCCTTTTCTTCACAACCCCACCCAAAAAAATTAATGCAAATGCAAAATGTACACCATTTGTAGACAGACTTACAAAAAGAAAATACGAAATCAGAAATACACACATTCAAATGCCCGAAATCAGAATCAGATATAACATAACATCAATTAACACTCAATTGAATCTCTTAATTAGAGCTATGGTTGCGAATAACGCACAAGTCAAGGTTGAAACAAAGTCTCAACCACCCTTACTAAGAGCTAGCCAAGGGTCGGAACACATAGAGTCGTAATTAGAACAAAAATAGACACAGTACAAAAATTGGCAAAATAGGGCCACACGGCCATGTGGAAGTGCCCAAGCCCAGGCCGTGTGGGGGTCTATACGCGCATGTGAAGGCCACACATGCTCGTGTAGAGGGCATACACACCCGTGTGAGCAGCGCGTGTAACTCACTATCCAAAAGTGCTAAAATTAAGTGCAGAGTAGACATGGCAGTGTAGAAATCTCACATGTCTGTGTGAAAATCAACAAAACCCCCAAATTATACCCACACGACTGTATGGCACCAAAAATTACCCAAAACCCTAATTTCTAATTTCACACGGCCGTGTGGACCACCCGTGTAGCCACCCGTGTGGTCATGAAACCACACGAAATAGGTTAAAAATTGTGGTTTTGACATCAAAACGGCCCCCAACACTTGGTAACTTAGAACTATACCAGAATTTACAGAATAGCATGCAATCCAATATCCAAAATCAATAGTTTCAAGGACATACAAGAAGTTTCCAAATTCCATAGAATCCAACAGTAATTCGATACTAAAATTGAACAATTTCATAACACACACCTTAAAATCCGATAACAAGTACCGATAATTGCTCGATTCACTCCACCAAACCATTAGGAAACCTCAATTCTACACGTAACAAAACTATTAGAATTCAATCCAAAAACGTAAACAAAATCGAAGCAATTCTTCCTTTAATTCCACAGACAAAACTTACCCAATTTCTCACTCAATCAAACAAAACACACGAGGACAATTAGCCAACAACATCGATACTAAAACCCATAATTTGTTTAGAGAACAAAAATCCGATGGTAATTAATTCACCAACAACGAAAGAGAGAAAGGTAGAAGCACCAAAAAGAATAACAAGAACGTGGAAAAAGAGAGGAAACTAAAAAAAAATGGGGAAAGAGAACGTGCAAAAGAATTTTAGAAACAACTTCTTTTTTTCCAAAAATAAAAATACAATAAAATAAATAACATAAAATATATATAAAACATAAAAAACAAAACTCAAATAAAATTAATTCCTCAAACATACATGAGGATTTGAACCTAGAACCTAGAGGTAAACTAACACACATCCAACCACCAAACTAGCAAGCTCATTCTGACATTAAAAATCTGAAATCTACCCAATTGCTCAACCTACTTATTGACCTTAAACACAAATCTTAAAACTCCTAACCCTAAATTTTGGGGTGTTACATTACAACTTTCTGTTCATTTACCCCTTAAAGACTTACCCTTTTAGAACTTAACATGCAGAGCTGTAATACTTACCTGGAAAGGGAATGACCACTAATTAAACCAAAAACCTTAGCTTCCAGCTTAAGGAGAAAAAAATATCATTAAACTAAAGAAAAGAATTAAAGAGTAGCGTATTCAAGAAAGAAGAATCTTTTTATAAAACTCTTCTCACACATATAAATATGACTCATCCTACGCTCTTTCAAAATAATTGTTAATCTACCTTATTTCAACATATATTGGAATATTAAGTGGGACATTAAGATAGTATATACAATAAACTGAGACTTTTTCAAATTTATCAAATAATACCAAAGATTGAATAGGTTTTGAATTAAAAAAGAGAGAGACAAAGTAATTTGTTGAGTATGAAGTATGGACATGCACAAAATTATACTTTGTATTATTTTCTAATTTCAACAATCAGCCATCTTAGTATTGTTGTGGCATGTAACACATGCATCATTAGCATATTATTCTAAACATAAACTAATTATCGATAAATGTTGTGGTTAAAATAATAATTATTTCATGGTTTTACCTTAATATGATCTCTAGCACGAATAGAATTAGACTGAAACAATAAAATAGATGAGGACACCTTATATTATACAAAAAATCCCAAATTGTGTATTTATATATATATATATATATATATATATGATATATATAACTGAAAAAAGAGTCAAGGGATCCATTTACACGATGTAATCCTTTCGTATCTTTTGTACAATTAATATTTTAATAATCCAAATATTGAATTTATTGATATAATTGTACATGTCATGCATGTAAATTTTGAATCGTTTTGAAATCTCTATCATATCGATCTAAAGTCTTGTTTATATTAATATATATCTATAAGTAAAAAATTTAAAATAAAACTAATATTTAGAAATTTTAATTTATGCCAAAATTGATATGCATTATCTATATGAATGGAGTATGAAATATAATGGTTGGACTATTAAAATATTAGTCATATAAGAAATTGCAAAAGGGTGTAAAACCACTTTAATTTTATTCGGTGTAAGTTTATCACTCTTAAAAAAATATGATATATATTTGTCTTAAAAAGAATGTACGATATTTCTATAAAAAGCATTTATACATGATATCAATTTATTCAAATATATACATGATATTCATATATTCAATATATATGATATCTTAATAAGAATATATAGTTGAACTGTTATATAATGTTAATTAATATGTATGTCACATTATAAAAATTTAATAGAAACTAGTTTTACTTTAAACACTATGTAAGAGTTTCTAAAAATTACATTAAATTTACCTTATTTTTAGGATTAGAAAAAAATGGTTTCAGAAAACAAAAGAGACATGACTTCATTCATTTCACTTCTCACGCTTCTCCCAATTTCTTCTTACCTTATCAAAATCCCATCGTTCTGAACTATTGTTTCATTTCTACTATTAATAATCATCCTCCAATTCAAAATTTGCCTAAAAATGCGTTGAAATTTTGTATCAAGAATTTCCCTTATATTTTCATAGTCGCGAAAGGAAACAAGTCTTGTTAGTGAGTATCTTTTAAAAAAAAAACCTTGATATCAAAAATGATTCGAAGATTCTAAATCGTCCCCCAGCCATAAGAAAAGTTAGGGCAAGCAATCCAACCTTGTTTTGAAAGTAGAATCTTTACTTGTGATCAGATACTCAACAACTTCAAGCACTAATTGTTTGACCTCTAAAGAACAATTTAAAGAAGCAACGGTGATTTTCAATTTCACTTACAAAGTTGAAGAGGATGTCACTACAATCGAAGCCCTTATAGGTGGTAAGCAATTAAAAAGGCCTAAGAACTAAGACTTACCTTGTAATAGAACTGGTCGAAGATGCCTTGATCGATTGTTTCCTGGGTTAGGGTATTAAAACTATCAAGACATTATTTTGTTTTTAAGAACCTTAATCCTTATTTTCATTTCATCCAGGTCTATTGTTAAATAATATCATTCATTGTGCATGGCTTCAGATAGTAGGATTAGCGAATATGAACTATGTTAACAATTTTTTTTTGTCATTTACTTTTTATTTTACTATATTTGAAAACTATTGCTAATCTACGTTATTTGAACATGTATTGCAACATTAGTTAGGACATTAATATAGCATATACAATAAATTAAGACTTTTTCAATTTTATCAAATAATACCAAAGATTGAATAGTTTTTGAATTGCGAAAGAGACATCCATAGCAATTGGTTAAGTATCTAACAGCCCATTTTCAGTGAAATTAGAATAGTGGTTTTGGGACCACAAATCCGACGTGAAAATATTTATTTTATTATTATTTTAATGTCTATAGCATGTTAGTATTATCGTATAAAAATTTTGATAAAAAGGATTAAATTGAAAAATGTGCAAAATTAGAGTTCTATAAGTTAAAGGTGTCAAATTGCTATGAATTTTTAATATTATATTTAGTGTAAAAAGATGGGCATGAAATTGATGTTTTGATTAGTTAATTAGAAAGGTTATTAAAGTAAATTAATAAATAATTGAAAATGTAAAAGAATTAAAAGATGAATAGGTTATTATCTTTCTTATTTCTTTCTTCCATGGTCGAATACACCATTAAAGAGGGGAAGATAAATTCGACAAGTTCATCCATTGCATGTAAGCATTTTTTTATTCCATTTGTAATGATTTCTATGTTTTTGGAGTCGTTGTAGCTTAATCTAGCTAGCCCAAGGATTAATTTACAAAACTATTGAAAGTGTAGGGTTTTACCATGAATGTATATATATTGTTTATGATGTTTGATGGAAGAAAATGAGTGTTTGTTGTTAGTTAAACAACTTTTGTAAAGTGAATTTTGTTGAAAATGTTAATTAGAGGTTAAATTGGAAAATGTGTGATACTCATGGTAAAATTGTGAAAATAATGAAATATATGAATTGCTAGGGACCTATATGAAATTCGGCTAGCTTGGGTTAGGGATGAATTTGCATGAATTTCATTTTATGAACTTAGAGACTAAATTGTAATAAAATCTAAACATTAGGGGAAAAAATATAATTTTTGGATTGAATTGAATAGAATGTTTATTGAATGGGCTGAATTTGATTATTTAGATTAAGATAAGATCGTATGGATTTAGATCGAGGGAAAGAAAAAGTGTCAGATTAATTGATCATATCTCTTTATTTGTGGTCAAGGTAAGTTCGTACATTTAAATAGCGTTTTAATATGTTGATTTAAATGCTATTTTATTATATTATTATATTATGTCTCCACGGAAAAATCCAATAATGTTTCGATTACTTTCGAACCCCGTTTGGACTTTAAGAATATATAGGATACAAATGACATGTCACTAGGGTTACCATGTTTCGGGTGTTGGTCCTGAACGTCCTACCGGTGGCTCAGTTCTGGCATGTGTTGCGGATACTTGACAACTTGTGTAAGCAGCACCATGTAGCTACGTTCCAACCGACAGCTTGTATGAGCAGACCCATTTATGGCTCGAGAGAGCATCAATGTAAGGAAAAGAAAGAAATGGTTTTGACCATATGTTAGCACACTATGTGTGAGATTCCCGTGTTCCGATATTATTCTAAGTGGTTCAACAACTATATAAATGGAATGAACGATAGGTGTTTTGATTGGTAATGTTATGAAAGCATGAAAAGGTATGAGTTGTTGATGATTAAAGCATGTATAGCCATGTTCATAAAAAGTGTTGAATACTTATCTGCTATGTTCATGAAAGCTATTATATCATATGGTAAATTTGCTAAGTGTTTAATCACTAACTTGAGTTGTTGTTGATGCTTAGGCTTGTGCAAGCTATGATGGATTAATTCATAAATTACTTTTAAGCTTATTCGTTGAAATGGTAAGCATTGTTTATGATTTACAAACTTACTAAGCATTATATGCTTACTTTGTGTTATTTTTCTTATGTTTTTAGATAATCGGAAGTTCGTTCGGGTTGGAAGCTTGTCGGAGACCCATCGCACTATCCATTGACTATATTAGTAGATTTTGATGATTTTGAGTCATGGTTATAATGGTCTATATATGTTTTTTTGTGTTTGATGAATTAGCCATTATATTTGGCTTGTAAATATGGGATTTTGGTTAATGTTTTGGTTGTTATGTTGGCCTGTATATATGGTTTTATAATTGTTGACATCTTAGCATTTTGGTGCTTAAATGGTGGATGTTGGAATGGAAAACTAAATGCATGCTATGAAAGGTTATTTTGATATGCTTGAATGTGTCATTGAGGTATGGTTTGGTATGGAAATAGATAATGAGCATTGAGTTGATAAATGGCCAATTTGTTTTGTTTGGATGTGGTTGACATAGTGTCAAGTTTGATAAGGTTTGGTGATGATTGTTGTTGAATGGTCAAATCAGTATATTTGGGTATGATATTGGTATGTGAACATTGTGGTAAATGTTGGCATAGAATTAGTTACAAAGGTTGGTTGTTTTATGGTTAAATTTAACAAATGTATATGCATGTTTAGTTATGGTAATTAAGGTGCCTTTTAGGCATATTGGTTGATTAATTAAATACTATGATGATCTAGATTGAATATGCATGTGTTAGGTACATTCTGGATACATGAAATTAGGTGCTAATGGCTTGTAAAGGTAATCATGATTTGGGTGAGAAAAATAGCTTGAAAATGACCTATTATTCGTTCACATAGCCTAAGACACAAGTGTGTGTCTTAGCCGTGTGTGACACACGACCATGCGGCACGGCTGTGTGTCCCTTATAGGTTTCGAAGGGTTGCAAATCAGGTAGTTACACAGCCTAACACACGGCCTAGCACACAGGCGTGTGAGGCCGTTTCGAGAGTTACACGGCCTGGCACATGGGCGTGTGGCTTGGCTGTGTGACCCAAGTTAGAGAGTTATATGAGCACGGACACAGGCTGGGACATGACCATGTGTCCCTACTTTGAATGCCCACACGGCCTGAGACACGTGCGTGTGTCTCAATCGTGTGAGTTACATGGCCTAGCCACACGGCTGTGTGACCCCTACAGTATGAAAATTTTCAACTTTTCTCAAAAATTCTATATGTTTTCGATTTAGTCTCGATTTGTTTCTAATGTGTTTTTAGGGCCTCTAGGGCTCATATAAAGGACAATATGTATGAGATTGATTGGTTTTGCTTTATTTATGTTATGAATTAAATCTTGTGAATAATTGATTGTTTTAAGATGTAAACTTCTAATAATGCTCTGTAACCCTATTCTAGCGACGAATACGGGTTAGGGGTGTTACAAAGTATGTAGTATAGACGTGTATAAATAATAATTTGAATTATGCTCTAATTTCAACAAGTGTTTGTGGCACACAACACATGCATCGTTAGTGGATTATTGTAAACATAAACTAATTATCGATAGAATTTGTAGTTTAGGTAATAATGGTTTTATGGCTTTACATGAATATGATCTCTAGCCTAAATAGAATTAGGATTAGACAATAAAGAGACGGGGACACCTTTTATTATACAAAAAAAAATTCCAATTTGTGTATTTATATATATGATATGTATAACTCAAAAAGAGGCAAGGGATCCACTTGCACACCATTTCATGTCTTTTTGTACAATTAATATTTTAACAATCCAACCACGAAATTTATCGATATAATTGTACTTGTAATGCATGTAAAATTTTGAATTGATCTGAAATCTCTATCACATTGCTATACTATATTGGCCATATTAATATATATTTATTTGTACTCAACCACTTCAAGCACTCATTGTTTATCCTTCAAAGAACAATCTAAAGAAGCGGTGATGATTATCAATTGCACTTACAAGCGAAGAGATTGAAGAGGATATTGCTACAATCGAAGCCTTCATAGGCGATAAGCGATTAAGAAGGTTTAAGAGCCAAGTCCCTTCTTAAAACAGAACTGGTTGAAGATGCGTGGATCGTTTGCTTCAAGGATTTGGGTATTGAAAACTGTCAAGATATTGTTTTGTTTATACGGACCCTAATCCTTATTTTAATTTCATCTAGAACTATGGCTAATCTATCCTAATTTGATATGTTAAATTAAGCTCTTTAACTTAAAGAGCTTGTTGTGAAGTATTTTTTGAGTCTTTTTGTAATTCTTAGAATTTATATTAGATGTTAGTTTTTATTATGTTTTCATACCTTTTAGAATTGAAATAGAAAAATTGTGTTATTGGAAGTTTAATGGTTGATTTGATCTTGGTGATTTGAGCTTGTGTAGGGAAGTGGTTGAGGTGAAAAGATGGAGAGAGGCCTCTACAGTGGCCAAGGTCGCGACACCAAAGTGTACGTGTTGCAACACTAATGCTTCATCACCACTAGAGAAGTTGGATTTCATCACAAGCTCTTACCAGGCTTGGGTAAGGCAAAGTCAGTGAGGCCAAGAAAAGTAACAGCAATGGTGGTGATGGAGAATAAATTTAATATGGTATCCACAATAATTTCCCTGGAGAAGTTCGAATGCGGATCCTTGGCTTCATCCACCATAATACCATACCTTGATTAGGATGGGGACCCAATGAATCTCAACTATGATATGCCATTGGAGTTGATCAAAAATCTTGGGAAGGAAGCAAATTTACTGGTTGCTGCTGCCTTTGTGTGTGATAATAAAGATAAAAAAGGAACTCCTTAAACAAGAGCAAGAGGCAGGAAATCACATTCATCGTCGTCGTTGTAGTCATGATGTGTGCATGTCAGGTTTTGCACATCATACCCTGCCTCACCTGCTTCTTGCATCACCCCTTGCTTGCGGAAGGCTAGGGAGGATTTTAATGCTTCCTTAGAAGCCCAAACTGCATCTTAATTTCTTACATGGCTAAATGTTAATTTGTATGAATTTTTCTTTACTCTTTATTATTACCTCGAGAGAAGGAAAAAGAACAAGAAATAAATCATATTTTTATAGGTTGAGACATACGTGATTTAAATCATTTATGGATACCAAAAAAATCATTTATGGAAAGAATTAAGCCTAATTAACGAAACTTTATATATCATTTATCCCTTTACATTTTGCTTCTATGCTCTTAACAATTCCAAGTTCCTAAGTTTGCTTATACTACACAAATTTTACTTTAGCAGCTACATTTTTAAGAAAAAAAATATTATCATCAATTAATGAAGTATCATTGTATCTTTCCTAGTAATTAAATTTATAAAACAAGTACAACTCATACGTATTTATACACATTATTCTTTAATTTAAAAGTTTAAGAGAATTGAGTAATTGTAAGAACATCCATAACATCTTCACATTTTCCCCAATTCTCAACTACACAATAATAAATTTATCTTACTTCTAACATGATTGTCGATACAATGATATATCATACTCATAATACAAACACCAGGAATTCCAAATAATAGTATCCCTGGCTGTTTTTGTTTTTCTTTTCTTGTTTATCTTTTGAGCATCTTGGCTTCTTTAGATTGTGTAGAAAACAGCTATATATTATTCATTTTAAATGTATTCAAACTTTAACATTTTGAATAGAAATATATGCATAATGGACTAGTTATTGAAATAAATGATTAAATATATCGAGCACAGCATCTGGCCCAAGCCCCATTCTTTCAGATTGGACTCCAAAATGAAGAAATCCAAATGGGATAGACGGAGCCCAACGTAAAGCCCAAAACTCATCACGTTCCGGTATCGGTTATGAAATGGTTCACGAATTAAGCTTTTTTTAGCACGGGATGGAATTTTTGACATAACCCACCCTACTCGCCCTATCTGAATTCCAATATATTCTACTAATCTTACCGCTATATGAATGTTATCTTTGCCGAACTAAAACAAATATACATATAAAAAACAAATGATTCCTCTGATATCTACTCATTTGCTAACATGCAACCGTTCGCAAAGAGATGATTATCTCTTTTACAACAGTAACCTTTTTATTAATCCCTTGCTAAAGTACTGGAATATAACAACCATTCATCTCCACCCAAACAGACACTTCACAATCGAATTCTTTTAACCTAAAAACAGACAGACTTATCAAAGTTTTACTCAATAGACTAAACACAGATTCACCGTGAACCAAAGCTAGGAAACAGAAGGCGAACCTGCAGTTCACTGTACATGCATCAGCAAAACCCTTCAAAGACCATGGTCATGGACATGGTGGTCTTCAAGTTCCAGCATGTGGGGCTTGAGCTGAGTCGCCACCTGATTCACCTGGCTCATTCCACAATTGCCTTGGCCTTGCTCATTCGAAGCTTCACAATCCCCATTTGTTCCTCCCACCGTCGACGTCTGATCTCCACCTAAAATGGCATCAGTCACCGCCGCCATAGGATGAAGATGTGGGAATGGCAGGTAAATGCTATGTACTATAACATTCAAATTCCTTATCATATCAGCAACCTTAATCGCCACATAGTTGATCCTCAATTGATTCTTCGTAATGCCTTCTCCCGCCGTCGTCACCACCAAACTCTGCCCTCTGTCCAATGTCGGCAGAGTGGTCCCCACTGGAAGTCTCTCCAGATCCGCAACAGTCAAAAACTGATTTGGCACCATATGGAATCTTACACTGTGGATGTAAGCGTACGAACCGGAGAAGATGGACACATCATCAAGACCAAAGATCGTGACATTGATGAGAGGAATGAGTTCGGCATACTTGACTTTCATAGCGAGTGAGAGAACGGAGAAGCCGTTATTTCTCAGCCGTAGCATGGCGTCTCGAAGCATGAATCGCATCAGAGCCACATTCTGTTGCTGCTTAAATTGGTTGTTTTGGCTCTGGCCGTGGTGGAACGGGAAAGAGAGTGACGTCATCCGTTCTACGTCACAAGAGAAAGGCGAAAGAGGTGAGATGTAGCCTTGAAGGCCGTGGATAATGAGTAGACCGTTGTTGAACAGATCTGGCTGAGTGATTTCAACTCCGCCGATAAAGATCTTGTGAACGGTGAAGTTTTTCTGGTTGTTAGCGGTGGAGGTAACGGTTAAGCAACGGCCGGGGCTGAGAGTTTCGACTTTGGTACCGAAGGTGAGTTTCTGGAGGTAATCGTTGGTGAAGAGGCCAGGAACCATGTGTTCACGGAGGAGGGAAGGAGTAGAGCAAGAAGCACACGAGCGGACAGAGGAATCAGAGGGAGCAAAGATAGTGTACGGACCAGACCAAGCAGCGGCGGAGGTAGAGTCACTGAAGAGGGAGGGAGCGGCGGTGGCTAGCTCGTTGAAGCCGAGATGAGACAGGATTGGTGCAAGGAGTGAAGTGTGGGGGAGGAACGCGTGGTCGGCGTGATCTTGAGGTGGTTGAGGCGAAGGTGAGATTGTGAAGAAGGGTGATTGTTGTGGAGCGCTGATGGTGGCAGTGGAAGCGGTGGAGGTGGAGGTGAGAAATTGGTCGAAAGTGGTGTGGGAGACGGAGAGGAAGGAGAGAGCGAGGACGATGATGAGAGTGAGAGAGGGAACAGCCATTTTTCAGAGAGGGAGTTTGTTTGGAGGATTCTTGGAAAGAGTAGGAAAATGATAGAGAGATAGCGAAAGTGGATGGATATTTATTTATAAGGGAGGCGCGTGGGAATTGGGAAATGAAGAGGCTGACACCAACGGTTTTAGGGGGTTTGTTAGGAGTGTCCTTCAAATAAATTTTATGATTTCTGTTTTTTTTTTGGCGGGAACCAAGAAACTACTTTTGGGTGCGTTTTCAGATTCATTTACGAGTTGTTTAAGTACATCCTCACACTCGGTTATAAGGAGTGTCAGCGTTTCTAAATTCGTCATCAATTCATTTCTGCTGATCGGACGGTCCAAAACTTGCTATGCTGATTCCCAGTTACTCACTGTTGTATTTCATTTTCAGCATCCTACTTTAATCAAATGCCCAAATTGCCCCACTGTAACACGTGTTTCTAAAATTTAAAATCTTAATTATAAAAATTAAATATCTTTTGCTGCGCTACCTAGTATGGATTGCAGCCGGTGGGCAATCTTTCTCCAACTCCATTCAATCCTCACTCTTAAAAAATTATTTGTTTTAACACGAATTCACAATTTATTCAAAGATTCAATTTCAACTCTAATCTAACCCCATTCAATTTTTTATTTTTATTTTAAAATAAATAAAATTACATTTCTAATTGTTTTTCTGCAAATAAGGTTTTTTTATGTTTAAATTTAAAACGTAATATATTATTTATTTATATTTTATTATTTATTAAAAGAAATTTTTAATATATATTTATATATATCAAGAGTATCTTTATCAATATCATGAGACAAGCAGAGCAGATTTACCTCACATCTAAAACTGATCTAATTATTATTTTAATTTAACTCAACTCGAAAACAATTTTTAAAATAAAATTCAACCCTAAAGATTAAGTCGAGTTGGAGCCCATCATATTCAGGATTTTTTTTTTACCTCCCTACTCACAGTTCACAAGCCTGCAAATATTTATTTCAACTTTTTTCTAACAAAAGAAAATTGTAAGATCTTATCAAGTTTAATCAATAAATGAGTTATTATTTATAGAATTTAGACTTAATTCTTTCTCAAATTTAGAGAAATGGTGACGTAGTGAAAAATAAATTAATATTTGAAGTTGTAATGAAAAACAAAAATCAACAATAATGTATGAAATTAATATTCCTCAATCATGCTTTAGTATTGTTGATAAAAGCTAAGACGTATTATTCAGGCTTGGGTCTTATAAATCTCTAATTTTATCATGTTCTATGTGAATTTTGTTCGACTATGTTTATATTTTTTTTCCTTTGTATTTTATATTAATTCGATTCTATTATATAGTAATTTGAAATTACCAACACCCATTTACAATAAATTTAACATTATCCAACTTTTTGGCTTTCATTTTACCAATATGAGGTTGGTGGAAAAATAAGAAGAAAAAAAAACTCTCTGTCTCTCTCTTCTTTTTTTTTTTTATTTTTTTATTTTAAGGAAAGACGATTTTGATTTTATGATTTCATTTTGATCAGTATATCAGATCATCCAACAATGATCATGTAAGTTAATTTCTTAATTTCGCAAATGCTCATTTGTTGTTTGCATAATATTGCATTAGTATTAGGGTTAGGTTATTGGTTCGGTCTTTGATAAACTATATATGAGTTCAAAATTTAGATTGTAAGTTTAAATCTTGGGTGATACTGTTAATATCTAATTTTGAAACATGTCTAAAAAAATTAGAGATTGTGATCATATAATTTGCATTAATGACGTGTTAGATGGTTTAATGGATCCAAAATGTTGCAATGAGTATATATATTTTTAGGGGTATTCAAACGGTCAGTTTAATTAATATTCGAATTAAATTATCATTAATCGAATTAATCGAAATCATAAAAATCTTAACATTAACCGAATCGAAACTTTTTCAAAATTTTTTAACTGGCCAACATAATTTCGATTAATTTGGACGGCTAATTAAATTAATCTAAATTTTTACATTTTTTTTGTTCAAATAAATTAGGAAGATGAAAACATACCATTGCAATGTTATTTTTCTTTGCTTTTAATTAAAAAAAAGAAGAAGAAGCCAAAATAATAAATAACACAATAACAATACTAATTTAAAATTATTATAACAAACACTACATTAAAAATAAGAAAGCTTAAGACTTGAGTAGTGAAATGAAAAAAAGAGTTTGAAAAAAAATTCAAAGAAGTCGAGAAGAATAGAAGATATTATGAGTTTGACTCTGGAAAGAAAAAAAATAGGGTTCTTTCTTTTATTTTTTTATTATACTTTTATTTTTTAGTTTAAATATATATAATTCTATTATGATTTTAAGCCCACTATAATAATTTGTATAAATCTAATTAATTTTAAATTCATTCTTTAATTTTTATATTTTGGGTTTACATAATATATTGGACCTATCTAATATAATGGGTTTATAATAATTTTGGTTAATTCAGTTAATTACCTGATTTTGAATTGAATCAACGGTTAATCAAAATTTCAAAAAGATTTAATCAATCTCTAAATGAATTAGATTCGATGGTTTACTGATTAATCAAAATAATTTTTTTTGGGTCAGTTAAAATCGAATTATGCACATCCCTGTATATTCATATATAAATATATTAACCAAAAACAAAATAAAAGGAATCTATATTTTTAATTATGTCATGAATAAAAGAAGTGCTTATTATGGCAATAGAAGTGTAACGCCATTTGTTGACTTCGTTCAATACTTTTTTGTGAGTTGTTGTATTAAGGAGTAGTCTCGAATATGCACGTATTATCCAAATAATATGTGGTATCAACAATGAGTTGATTAAAATATGTTTTAATCAGATATACATAATTTTTTTATGTTCATGGTTATGTGTTCTATAAGGGGTGTATTCGGACTCCTAAAGTGATCGAAGACTTTGAGCCTAATTTGAAAAAAAATAAAAATGATGGGGCTTCTGGAAAGCTTGAATAATTATATGATGGATTCGAAGGATGACGACATTATTAAACACGTCTTTAATGTAAATAAAAAGATCCATGAGCTGATTGGGGAGGGTAGCTCATAGATTAGAAGCGATCACAATAAATATAAGAAGCTAAGCAAAATACTTCTAACCGCAAAACCAAAGAAATTCCTAGATAACGTTCGGCTATCTAATGTAGGACAAGATTGCTAACTTGATGATAAATTTTGTGAAAACTAAGATTCGAGCAGGGAAGATTGCAACCTTCATTACTAGCTCCACCTCCTGTATAACAAATCACAAAATTCTTGGTACTTCGTGGATGATTAATTTGGATATCAAATTTTCATAAAACCTTTCTTGATCATTTACGAAGAGATTAATGATTAGTATGTGTAGGGGTGTTTATAGTTCAGTTAAAACAAAACTATCTGATTGAATTAATCTAATTCAGTTAATTGATCGGTGGTTGAATTTAGTTGGGTCGGAGGTCAATTAATGATTTTTTGAAATTTCGGTTATAGGTTAGTTTAGTTTGAAATCGAGTAATTAACCAAAAAATAATATATATTATATATAATATAATATATATTTTTATATTAGTAATGCATTTTTGAACTATTATTTTTATATTAATTGAAATAAATAATATATATTATATAATATATATTTTGAACTATTAAAAAATTGAACATTAGCAATGTATTCTTTTATATGTTTTATACTTATTTTAACCAAAAGATAAAAACATATAAACTTGGTTAATTCAGTTAATCGATGAATTAATCAAAATATTTTGGTTTGGTTAATGTATTTGGAAAAAAATTGATTCGATTAACGATTAAATATTTTTACATTTCAAGTAATTTAGTTAATAATAATTCGGTTTAGTTATTAACTAAATCCGTGTGTTTGAACACCCTTAAGTATGTGTTTTGTTTAGTTTCTAGCTTGCTTTATGAAATGTTAGGACACTTTTATTTTATTATGTAAAGTTATGTTTGTGGGTTTTTGAACATGTTGTTAGGCATATATGTTTTAGTATATATTTGTTTATAAGTCTTGCTTTAATATGTATATTATATATATTTAAAAACATATCAATGTGGTACATTTGTAAGATTATGAGTAAATTTGCATTGAGGAAGATTTTTAAAATATTTGTTATCTTGGAACAAAAGTTTTGCACAATGAAATAACTTAGTCAAGACCAATGTATTGTTATGGAATTTGATTATGTAACTCCGTGAACTTTTGGTTCCATACTTGTTATATTCCTATCACAATGTGGACCTGTTAGGCCCTCCATTGGGTTCTCACCTATTATGGACCCGGTTAGGTCTTTCATTGGGTCATTCTATAAATACCCCAAGATACCATTTTAGTAGGGGAACTCATTTTCACACAAAATTCTAATATGGTAAGCATTGATCCTAAATCTCTCTACCTGTCCAGCTTTCGGTCCTGGAATGGGTGAACCGACCTCTTTCGATATCCTCTCCCTTCTACACTTCTGTTGATACCGTGTATCAACAATGGTGCAATGAGTGTCACACCTGGTTCTCCTAAGGACTCAAACTTAAAGAAGAGTCAGGGAGTCGATTATATAAAAATAGAAATTTGTGGGCTCTAATGAGATATTTAGAAACTTAAGTGGTTGGTTAAGAATGGTTAGATTTCAATCTTGGTTTAGTTAGATTGGAACCGATTGGTTCTATAGTAGGAGACAAAATGATTAAGATTGGATGGTGGTATTGGATTGTGGAGACTGTGCCAATGGAGAATATATAGGTGTGTGTGAAAATAGAATTCTTTTCAATTATATTTACCAATTTTCCTCTCTTAAAAGCATCATTTTCTTCAGACGCTCAGAAAAAGAAGAGGATGTAGCTGAAGGAAGCTCTACATGATGCAATCATCGTGAGAATTGAAGTCTGGTAGTAAAGAAGTGAGGAACTGGCAAGCTTTCTTACCTCTTTGTACTTGTGGATTGAAGAAAGAAGTAGAGTAAGAACTCTTAATAGGTTCTGTATAATTATGGATTTTGGATTTTTAAGGGTTGAACACCTTTATTTTAATCAATAGATGGTTGTTATGCTTAGCTTCTAGGACAAAGGAGGCTCTGGAATTTAGACAAGCTAAGTTGTCAAGGATAAAGGAAGCAAGGTGAGATTCTATAACCTATATTTAGGTGTTCCATGATGTCGTGTCTTTTGATTGAAACATCTTTATGATCGATATGTATTGTGCTTAAAATTTGATTATGCATGAAAAAAATGATATATGGATATGCTATGAATGCATAGATTGGTGGAAGTATGCGAATGTTGTAAGAGTGATTGTTTTTTGTCCATGGATAAATCTCGATGTTTGGATATTTGACGTATCATGTGTGGGTATATAGTGTCATAGTATGGGTGAATTGCATGTTTATAATGACGGAGTACGAATGAGGAATTATTGAAGAGTTAGTTAGAGTTAGGATTTGGGAAATAGTGTTTTTGTTTATCGCCATATGATGTTGCTGAGTGTGAACCGTGTAACATCCCGAAATAGGGCCTAGTCGGAATAGTGGTTTCGGGACCACAAATATGACATCAAAATATTTATTTTATGGTTATTATGAGGCCTAGAATATGAGTATATGCATGTGTTAAAGTTTCATGAAGAAATTCTTTGAGTAAGGTGTTCAATTGGAAATTAGGGACTAAATTGAATAAATTGCAAAAATTGGTTTCTAGAAGCAATTTATATGAAATTGCTTTAGATTATGAATTATAAGGTCTTGGAGAGAAATTTTCCCAAATTTTAAATTTTTGGACAAAAATGAACTTGCATGGATGAAATTTTAAAGAAAAGGCATAAAGGGCATTTTGGTCATTTGTCATTTTAATGAATTAAAATGGGAAAAATCAAGCCAAAATCATCCATTTTCTCCTTCATCTAGCCGAAAATTTGGGGTTCTCCATAGCTAGGGTTTCAAGCTTTCCAAGCTCAATAGTAAGTGCTCCCAAGCCCCGTTTTTCATGTTCTTTGTATTTTTGAAGTCCCGGTAGCTTGCTCTCTCCATTTCTACCCATATTTCATGCTAGGGTTCATGTTTAGAAATTTACCCATGCATGAGTTGCTTGTATTTTGATGGATTATGGAGGAATATGAAAGATGAATGTGTATTAAACATCTTTTCCTAGTTGATTTTCATGAAAAACCCTTATAGGGACTATTTTGCAAAAGATGTAAATGTATGGTAGAAATGAGAAAATAATGGATAATGTGGGCTACCATAAGAAGGAAAAGTGTTCGGTTAGGCTTGGGTGAGATAGAAATTGCATGTGTTTCATTATACGAGCCTAGGGACTAAATCGTAAAAATGTCAAAAGTTAGGGGCAAAACGATCATTTAGACCGGGATGAGAATTAGACTTGAAATGTCTAATGTAGTGTATTAACGAGTTAATTTTGTTGTTATAGACCCTGAGGAACAAATTTCGGAGGTTGATCGAGGTAAACGCAAGGTTTCGGAATAACCGAAACATAACTCTGAAACGAATACCAGGTAAGTTCGAATAACTTAAAGTAAACTCCTAACATATCTAATTGTATGATTTATTAGTGCATGATAAGTGCATTTATTGATGGCATTAAATTACATGAAATGCATCCCTGAAAATGATTTGTCGAAAAATGTCTCGGTTGAGGTTAAAAAGGGAATTCGATGGATAAACCATGATCTACAAGTGAATTGAGATCCTGCATGTGTTGTAGAAAGGATTTAGCTTGGACAGGTAATCCGTTGATCTCAATTATGAAAAGGATCTAGCCCGGACGGGTGTTCCTTTGGATGATCGAGCCTCCCGAAGAATATATGTGCATTGGATTTATCTCCGACAGGTAATCCGATTAGGGTCTGAATTTAGCCTGGACTGGCAATTCAAATCCCAACTCTGTAAGGGTGTTTGCCGCAATAAGGGATTTAACCTGGACTGGTAATCCCAACATCACCTGATGAGTTTACGATACGGGGGATTTAGCATGGACTGGTAATCCCGCCGTAAGATGTGAGGTTCGCGGGAGCGCATATATGTGAAATGATCATTCGTAATAATTGACGGATAATGGGTATTCATCGAGATTTCCTAGAAACTCAACGAGATTAATATGAAGTATGTCAATAAGATGATGAATGATGAGTCCATCTACATAAATTACATGATATTTTGTTATGTAACTAACTCATTGATTGAGTGCACGTGATAGAGATTCATTTCATAATTGATGATTTCATGATTTAAATATGGATGTATGCTAATTACTAGGTAAGTTTACTTTCTGATTATTCGAGCTTACTAAGCATGAAAATGCTTACCCCTCTCTTTTTCCCTGTTTCATAGAGCTCAAGGACTCATAAGGACTGGAAGACAATTAGAGAGTCAACACACTATCAACTAGACAAGCTTTGGTATAAAGACTTTGTTTATTTTGTTTAATGGCATGTATAGTATTTTTGAGTATTTAGTTATATGTGTCATTTGATTTTCCAAATAAAGGCATGTAAAAATATGTTTATCTCTTTGTATTTGGCCATGAAAATTGGCTAAATTTAAGTAGACTATGACCTATGATTTTATGCATGGTTTTAATTACAAATGCTGGGTTGCTATCAATTGGCAATGAGTCACATGAATGAGCCAATTTCAGATGCATTATTGTAACATGGGAACCCATAACACTAAAGAGGAAATAACCATTTATGTATGAAACCAATGATATGAGGTTTCTATACAACTATTTTCATTAAGATTATTTACAAGCGTATAATTATGTTTTCTCTCAAACTTGGTAACCACTAAGCACAAGTAGTAGAAAGGGGTGACTAAAGGCTTGGAAAATAGCCTAATAAAGTCCACATGGTTGGACACACAGGCGTGTGTCTAGGCTGTGTGTGACACACGGTTCCCTCCCATGGGTGTGTGTTATGGCCGTGTGTCCCCTGTACTTAAAATTTTAGCTCAAAGTTGTACACGGGTAGGCCACACGGGCTTGCGCCATGGCCGTGTTAAAATGACAGTTTCGTCCACGAGTAGACAGTACGGGCGTGCTCCATGGCCGTGTTGATAAGTCAGTGTTGCCCACGGTTGAAGGGCATGGGCGTGCCCTAAGATATACGGGCGTGTGAGTCCACATGACCCACCTACACGGGCGTGTGTCCCTTGATGTTAAGGAAAATTTTCTGAGGAGCCCAAGATTAATCGAACGTGCCCGTATTTGTCCCGCATTGCCTTCCGATATGTTATAAGTCTCGAAGAGACAAGGGACGAGATGTTTATGATTGAAAAGTTTTAAATTCAAATGAAATTTTGTGACCCGAGTTAGTATACTGAAAGTGTAAAGTTTCGATAATGCCTCGAGCCCTGTCCCGGTGTTGGATACGGGTTAAGGGTGTTACAAAATGTGATATGCGAAGCTTCAAATCTTACGAGGGGGCATTGCAGTGTTTGAGCGTTAAGGTAAAAAGTGGCAAAATGGAGGAATGGGTGGATGGATATGGAAATGGGAATTTCATTAAGTGTAACAGTCTGGTTTTGACCCTAGTCGAAATAGTGGTTTCAGGACCACAAATTCGAATTAGAAAAATATTTTAAATATTATTTTCTGTGCTTGTGATATGTGAATTAGAATGTGTGAAAGTTTTGTATTAAAATTTAATAGTATGTGTGCTTAATTTGCAAAAAGGACGTAATCGCGTAAAGTGTAAAAGCTGTGTGCTAGATGTTAAAAGTGCCTATTTGGCTTGGCTTTGTTTATGAGAGGTCCTTATGTGGTTATTATGCCTTTTAAAAGGTTAATGGACATCAATGACCTTTGTAAAATGGTTTGTTAATGTTTTATACTAAAGGCAAAATTGTAAACTAATTATAAAATGAATTATAATTAAAATAAGGTATGAAAAAAAGCCATTATACATGTTCTTGGCTGAAAATAAGAGAAAAGCTTTGGCTAGGGTTCAGCACTTGCAAGCTTTGATTTAGGTATGTTTTTACTTCAGTTTTTGATAATTTCTACGTTTTTGTAATCGTTGCTTCGTATATTATCGAACCCATGCCTCAATTTCTAATTTTTTTTTATGATTTTGAAATGTGCCATGGATGGATTCATGAGCTTTGTGATGTTATAAAGATGAAATATTAAAGTTTGATATTTGGTTTACATGTTTTGCCTTTGAATTTTTGATGAAATTGAGTATTTTGGGCTAATTTGTTAAAAAGTTATTTTGAGGGACTAAAATGTGAAATAAATGAAATGTATGGAGTTGTATAAGAGCTATGAAAATTCGGCTAAGCTTGTTTATAAGCAAATTTTGTGTATTTTGTGATTTTGTGAATTAGGGACTAGAGTGTCGAAATGTGAAAATATGAGGGCTAGTTTGCAAAATGCTCCAAATATGTGTTCATGGATTGTTTTGAATAATTTGTTGAATAAAAGGGTTAATTTTGAATAAATTTAGATCAAGAAAAAAGGAATTCAGATTTAGATCGAGGGCAGTCGAAGATTGTAGAGTAAACAATCCGAGTCGACAATTCAGAGTACTAGGTAAGTTCGTACATAAAACATGGTGTTATAAATATATTTTGCTATTTTGATTATACCTAGATTGTATATATGTTTGGTTTGGATGAATACGACGATAAATCAATAGTATTTGGCACTAAGTGTGCGATTTAAACTAGCTTTGGCTATATGAGGGACTAAGTGTGCGATACCGACTTAGCTTCGGCTAATTGAGATGGCACAAGTGTGTGGAATCATTCTAGCTTCGGCTAACTATTGCAGAACTAAGTGTGCGGATGTTCAAAGCACGAATAATTTATGGAAAGGTTTAAAATATTTAAACGAAAGGTGAGAATGAAAGTGAATAAGTACAGGAAGATTCAGGTATGTACGATACCTATGTGGTAGATGATATTATGAATGTTAAGCTTATTGATTTGGTATGAACATATGGATTGTGTTGGTATAGCTTTGATAGATTATTAGAGAATTTTTAAGTACTTATGTATTGATGATTTTTGGTACAAGCTTACTATGCTTTTGAAAGCTTACTTTGTGTATGTTTACATTATTTTATAGATATCGACGTTACTGCAAGCTCGAGGATCGTCAAGGATCGTCACCACATTATCGAACCTCATTTTGGTACTCTTGAGAATGTATATTTTTTAAAGTATGGCATGTATAGGTTAGTGGTTGTGGGATCATGTTTTGTGATTCATATACTTAGCCATGTGATTTGGCTAGTTGGTGTTTAAACTCATAAATGATAATGGCTTATGGTATGTAATGTTAATATGCAAATGTAGTATGTTATAGTAGGTAAGTTTTGGTAAGTTTAGTATAAGATTGAATGATGTATGGAAGGAAATGTTTTGGTATGATCTTATTTAATGTTTTGGCATAAAATTGGTTGAAATGGTGGTGCATATATGCTTGATTCTTTGCTTGCAGGATGACCTAAATTTTGGGTGGCAAATTGGCTATTCAAATAGCCTATTTTTGTCCACATGGGTAGAGACATGGGCTTGTGTCTGAGCCGTGTACGACATACATCTATGTTGCACGGTCGTGCGTCCCTTGAGGTATCATATAATTGTAAGTCAGGCCTGAACACGGCCAAAGCACATGGGCATGTGGCTAGCTGTGTGGCCCAAGTCAGGCTCGATCACAGCCAAGGCACACGGGCGTGTCTTGTAGCCATGTGAGCAAGTTAGTAGCTATGCTCGGTTTTGACACGGCTTAGACACACAGACGTGTCTAAGGCCATGTGAGGCACACAGCCTGTTCACACGGGCGTGTGACCTTTGAAAAGTTAAATTTTTTTATAAGTTTTGAAACTTTTATATTTATCAATTTAGTTCCGAATGCATGTTTAAGTATCATATACTCGAGTTTATGTTCTTAATGAATGTGAATGAATGACATTTACTGTAATGATTTGATATTTGATATATGAATATTCTGAGTCATGTTATGGTTTAAGTAATGCCTCTTAACCTATTCTGGTGACGGTTACAGGTTAGGAGTGTTATATTTTATTGGTATTAGAGCTATGGTTTAGTCAATTCTAGGACTACCATAGCGCTTGTGAGTCTAGCTATGCATACCATATTTGTGAACTGCGATCTTGTGATGAATCCTGACATTGAAATGTGCTTTTATATAGCAAATGGATCCTGAAAGAGCTATAACAGACAATGTTGAAAGCAATGCGTGTGCTCCCACGTAAGGGACGGTGCAAGCTGATTCTTGATCTGCTATGGGTAGCCGTGATGGGGAAGCTAAGCATAGCCGTGATGGGGAAGCTAAGCAATCCTTCAATCAGATGATGAATGATTGGTTCACCCAATATATTAGAACCAATTCGGCTGTACAACAACCTCCACCCCCGGTTAATCCTCCTCAAACCCCTGTTATGCCATCAGTGAATCCGGTTCAGTTAAATAGACCACCAGTTGATAATATTTTAAATTATGGTGCTAAAGAGTTCCGGGCCACTACGAGTGATGATGCCGAAAAAACCAAGTTTTGGTTAGAGAACATAATAAAAGTGTTTGATGAACTATCATTGAATCTTGAAGAATGCATAAAATATGCCGTTTCCCTCCTAAGAGATACGGCTTATCATTGGTGGAAGACTTTGATGTCAGTGGTTCCTAGTGAACAAGTTACGTGGGATTTCTTCCAAGCTGAATTCCGGAAGAAATATATCAATCAGGGATTCATTGATCAGAAATGCAAAGAGTTTCTTGAGCTTAAACAAGGCCATATGTCTGTCACAGAATAAGAGTGGGAATTTGTAAGGTTGAGTCAGTAATCTCGTGAATGTGTATCTACGGAAGCAATAATGTGCAAAGATTTGAAGACGGTTTGAAAGAAGATATTCGTCTGTTAGTTGGGATTCTGGAAATAAAATAATTTATAGTGCTTGTTGAACGAGTATGTAAAGCTGAAGATCTCGGGAAAGAGAAAAGAAAAGTTGATTTTGAAGCTAGAGAGGTACGAAAGAGATTATTGGGTAAATCATTTCAATCTAGATCAAAGAAGTTTAGAGATGATAGCAGTCATTCAAAGACTAGTGTGAGATATTTGAACAGAGATCGTGTT
Organism: Gossypium arboreum; assembly: GCF_025698485.1. Lineage (NCBI taxonomy): Eukaryota > Viridiplantae > Streptophyta > Magnoliopsida > Malvales > Malvaceae > Gossypium > Gossypium arboreum. The sequence goes on from NC_069080.1 coordinate 65,440,506, forward strand.
AGATCATAATGAAATTTCAAAGCTTCAGCTACGTCTGTTGCCAGTGTTGATAATGTAAAGAATGAAAAGCATGGGTGTGATCAATGTGGAAGACAACATTTCGGAGAATGCTGGGGAAAAAGTAATAATCGAGTTTGTTATAGTTGTGGTTCAAGAAATCATATTTTAAAAGATTGCCCAGATTTAGCTAAAAAAGATAATGTTCAGAATCCGAGGCAGAGTGGTAATGCTTTTCGTGGTAGACCTCCCAGAAATTCGGGAAATATAAGCGGTAGTCAAAGAGGAACAAAAGACACAACTGTTAGATCTGAGGCTCATGCACCTGCCAGAGCCAATGCTATCTGAGCTCGCGAGGAAGCTTCATCGCCAGATGTGATTATAGGTACATTTACTCTCTATGATACTTCTGTGATTGCTTTGATAGAACCTAGATCGACACATTCGTATATATGCATGAACTTATTGAACAATAAGACTTTACCTGTAGAGTCTACTGAATTTGTAGTTAGAGTTTCGAACCCCTTAGGCAGAAGTGTTCTGGTTGATAAAGTATGCAAGAATTGTCCGTTAATGTTTCGAGACACTTGTTTTCTGGCTAATCTGATGTTGTTACCTTTTGATGAGTTTGATATAATTCTACGTATGGATTGGTTAACTTTGCATGATGCTATGGTGAATTGCAAACGAAAAACTATTGATTTGAGATGTAAGAATGATGAAATAGTCCGAATTGAATCTTGTGATTTGAATGGATTGCCTGCTGTAATATCTTCAATGAAAGCTTTAAGTATTGTGAGAAAGGGTTGTAAAGCTTATTTTGCATATGTGATTGATTCGAGAGTGTCAGAAAAGAAAGTTGAATCAGTGCCTATTGTGTGTGAGTTCCCTTACGTATTTCCTGAGGAACTTTTGGGATTACCTCCGATCAGAGAGGTAGAATTTGGTATTGAATTGGTACCTGGTACTACTCCAATTTCAATAGCTCCGTACAGAATGGCTCTGACCGAGTTAAAAGAATTAAAGTCTCAGTTACAAGAGTTGATCGATAGAGGGTGCTCCGGTTCTATTTGTGAGAAAGAAAGATGGTACAATGAGAATGTGTATCGATTATCGTCAGTTGAATAAAGTGACTATCAAGAATAAATATCCTCTACCCCAAATTGATGATTTGTTTGATCAGTTGACAGGAGCTGCTGTGTTTTCAAAAATAGATTTGTGATCAGACTATTATCAGTTGTGAGTGAAAGACTCAGATATTCCGAAAACTGCTTTCAAAACTAGGTACGATCACTATGAATTCTTAGTTATGCCTTTCGGATTGACTAATGCACCTAATATTTTTATGGATTTGATGAATAGAATTTTCAGACCGTATTTAAATCAATATATTGTTGTATTTATTGATGACATATTGATTTATTCACGTGATGAATCCGAACAAGCCGAGCATTTGAGATTAGTGCTACAGATTCTGCGAGATAAGCAGTTGTATGCAAAGTTCAGTAAATGTGAATTTTGGTTGAGAGAAGTGAGTTTTCTGGGCCATATTGTATCAGCATCTGGTACCTGAGTTGATCTGAGCAAAATTTTAGCTATGCTGGATTGGAGACCTCCGAGGAATGTGTCTGAAGTTTGTAGTTTTCTGGGACTTACTGGTTATTATAGAAGATTTGCAAAAGGTTTTTCGATGATTACGACTCCATTGGCAAAACTACTACAGAAAGATGTGAAGTTTGAGTGGTCTAAAAAGTGTTAGAACAACTTTGACCAGTTGAAGGCTTTGTTGACTAAAGCTCCTGTATTGGTACAACCCGAATTGGGTAAAGAATTTGTGATCTACAGTGATGCTTCAATGATTGGTCTGGGATGTGTTTTGATGCAAGAAGGCAAAGTCATTGCTTATGCTTCGAGACAATTGAAGCCGCACGAAAAGAACTATCTGACACCCGATCTTGAATTAGCTACAATTATGTTTGCTCTAAAGATTTGGCGCCATTACTTGTTTGGTGAGAAGTGTCACGTATACTCTGATCATAAGAGTTTGAAGTATTTGATGACTCAAAAAGATCTTAATCTACGACAGAGAAGATGGTTAGAACTGCTAAAAAGATTATGAACTTGTGATCGATTATCATCCGGGAAAAGCAAATGTTGTTGTTGATGCCTTGAGACAAAAATTGTTGTTTGCTCTGGTTTGGTTTTATCAGATGATGGTTCAGTTTTAGCTGAATTAAAAGCAAGACTTTTGTTCTTATAGCAGATTATCGAAGTTCAGAAGATTAATAATGAAATTTTAGCTAAACGAGCTCAGTGCGATGTAGAGTCTGATTAGGAATTCAGAGTTGATAAAGATGGTTGTTTGAGATTTCTAGATCGAATTTGTGTTTCGAGAAATCCAAAATTAATTCAAATTATCTGAGTAAAACTCACAATAGTTGTTTATCTGTGCATCCGGGTAGTACGAAAATGTATAATGATTTGAAACAACATTATTGGTAGTCCGGAATGAAAGGAGATATATCTGAATTTGTTTCTAAATGTTTGATTTGTCAGCAAGTTAAAGCAGAACATCAGGTGCCATCGGGATTGTTACAACCGATTCCAGAGTGGAAATGGGATCGAGTGACCATGGACTTTGTTTCGAGTTTACCCTTATCTCCGAGAAAGAAAGATGCAATTTGGATTGTGGTTGATTGTTTGACGAAATCAGCTCATTTTATTCCGGTTCGATCCGATTACTCACTTGATAAATTAGCTGAGTTATATATTTCTGATATTGTGAGATTGCATGGTGTGCCATTATCTATAGTGTCAGATAGAGATCTAAGATTCGCATCACGATTTTGGAAGAAATTGCAAGATGCTCTAGGTACTAAATTGCATTTCAATACTGTTTTTCACCCACAAATGGACAGTCAATCTGAATGAATTATTCTGATACTCGAGGATATGTTGAGATGTTGCATTCTTGAGTTTGAAGGTACATGGGAACAATATCTGCCCTTGATTGAATTCGCTTATAATAACAATTTTTAGTCGAGAATTAAAATGGCACCCTACGAAGCTTTATATGGTCGTAAATGTCGTACACCTTTGTATTGGACTGAACTCAGCGAAACTAAGATTCACGGGTTGATTTGATAAAAGAAATTGAGCAGAAAGTAAAAGTGACCCGAGATAGTTTGAAAGCAGCTTCCGATCGTCAGAAAACATATGCAGATTTGAAAAGAAAAGACATTGAGTTTGAGATCGGCAATAAAGAGTTTTTGAAAGTGTCTCTGTGGAAGAAAGTGTTTCGGTTCGGTAGAAAAGGCAAGTTAAGTCCAATGTTCATCGGGCCGTATGAGATTATCGATCATATTAGGCCGATAGCGTATAGATTGTTATTGCCATCAGAGCTAGAAAAGATTCACAATGTGTTTCACGTATCGATGCCTCGACGATACAGATCCGATCCTTCGCATTTGATTTCTCCGTCTGAGATTGAAGTTCAGTCTGCTATGACTTACGAAGAAAAGTCGATCCGTATCTTAGCTCACGAGGTTAAAGAACTGCGAAATAAGAAATTCCATTAGTAAAAGTGATGTGGCAGTGACATGGTATTGAAGAGGCCACGTGGGAGCCTGAAGATACTATAAGACAATTATATCCGAATCTATTCAATGGTAAGATTTTCGGGGACGAAAATCTCTAGAGGGAGATTGTAACAGTCTGATTTTGACCCTAGTCGGAATAGTGGTTTCGAGACCATAAATCCAAGTTAGAAAAATATTTTAAATATTATTTTCTGTGCTTGTGATATGTGAATTAATATGTGTGAAAGTTTCGTATTAAAATTTAATCGTATGTGTGCTTAATTTGCAAAAAAAAAAACCTAATCAAGTAAAGTGTAAAAGCTGTGTGCTAGATGTTAAAAGTGCCTATTTGACTTGGCTTTGTTTATGAGAGGTCCTTATGTGGTTATTATGCCTTTTAAAAGGTTAATGGACATCAATGACCTTTGTAAAATGGTTTGTTAATGTTTTATACTAAGGGCAAAATGGTAAACTAATTATAAAATGAATTATAATTAAAATAAGGTATGAAAATAAGCCATTATACATGTTCTTGGCTGAAAATAAGAGAAAAGCTTTGGCTAGGGTTCGGCACTTGCAAGCTTTGATTTAGGTTTTTTTTTTACTTTAGTTTTTGATAATTTCTACGTTTTTGTAATCGTTGCTTCATATATTATCGAACCCATGCCTCAATTTCTGATTTTGTTGATGATTTTGAAATGTGCCATGGATGGATTCATGAGCTTTGTGATGTTATAAGATGAAATATTAAAGTTTGATATTTGGTTTACATGTTTTGTTTTTGGATTTTTGATGAAATTGAGTATTTTGGGCTAATTTGTAAAAAAGTTATTTTGAGGGACTGAAATGTGAAATAAATGAAATGTATGGACTTGTATGAGAGCTATGAAAATTCGGCTAAGCTTGTGTATAAGCAAATTTTGTGTACTTTGTGATTTTTTGAATTAGGCACTAAAGTGTCGAAATGTGAAAATGTGAGGGCTAGTTTGCAAAATGATCCAAATATGTGTTCATGGATTGTTTTGAATAATTTGGTGAACAAAAGGGTTAATTTTGAATACATTTAGATCAAGAAAAGAGGAATTCAGATTTAGATCGAGGGAAGTCAAAGATTGTAGAGTAAACAGTCCGAGTCGACAATTCAGAGTACGAGGTAAGGTCGTACATAAAACATGGTGTTAAAAATATATTTTGCTATTTTGATTATACCTAGATTGTATATATGTTTGGTTTGGATGAATACGATGATAAATCAATAGTATTTGGCACTAAGTGTGTGATTTAAACTAGCTTCGGCTATATGAGGCACTAAATGTGCGATACCGACTTAGCTTCGGCTAATTGAGATGGCACTAAGTGTGTGGAATCGTTCTAGCTTCGGCTAACTATTGCAGAACTAAGTGTGCGGATGTTCAAAGCACGAATAATTTATGGAAAGGTTTAAAATATTTAAACGAAAGGTGAGAATGAAAGTGAATAAGTACGGGAAGATTCAGGTATGTACGATACCTATGTGGTAGATGATACTATGAATGTGATGCTCATTGATTTGGTATGAACATATGGATTGTGTTGGTATAGATCTGATAGATGATTAGAGAATTTGTAAGTACTTATGTATTGATGATTTTTTGTACGAGCTTACTAAGCTTTTGAATGCTTACTTTGTGTATCTTTACATTGTTTTATAAATATCGACGCTACTGCAAGCTCGGGGATCATCAAGGATCGTCACCTCACTATCGAACCTCATTTTGGTACTATCGAGAATGTATGTTTTTTAAAGTATGGCATGTATAGGCTAGTGGTTGTGGGATCATTTTTTGTGATGCATATACTTAGCCATGTGATTTGGCTAGTTGGTGTTTAAACTCATAAATGATAGTGGCTTATGGTATGTGATGTTAATATGCAAATATGGTATGTTATAGTAGGTAAGTTTTGTTAAGTTTAGTATAAGATTGAATGATGTATGGAAGGAAATGTTTGGTATGATCTTATTTTATGTTTTGGCATAGAATTGGTTGAAATGGTGGTGCATATATGCTTGATTCTTTGCTTGTAGGTTGACCCAAATTTTGGGTGGCAAATTGGCTTTTCAAATGACCTATTTTTGTCCACACGGGCAGAGACACGAGTGTGTGTCTGATCTATGTACGAACACGGCTATGTTGCATGGTCATGTGTCCCCTAGGGCACCTTACAATTGTAAGTCAGGCCTGAACCTGGCCAAAGCACACGGACGTGTGGCTATCCGTATGACCCAAGTCAGGCTCAACCACGGCCAAGGCACATGGGCGTGTCTTGTAGCCGTGTCAGCAAGTCAGTAGCTGTGCCTTATTTTGACATGGAGAATCATAAAAAGCAGAAGCCCGTTGGGACCATGAAACACAATCTAACGGAGCGTCTTAATGAAATAGGCTAATAGAGTGAGTACTGTGGGGTTGCATTATGGACACTAGTTTCCCAAAGGAAAAGAGAATGTTAGGAAGAGATCATATTCTGGTAGGGTCCCACAGTTACGACCATTATTTGGGTAAACACTGAGCGTCGCCAATTAGGAGTAATGAATATGAATATTAGGAATGTAGATTAATGATAAAAGGGGGTGAGACCCAAGAGAAAACATGGTCAGGATCAGATGAGGCTCTAAGTTCGCCAATAAACAACTCAAAGTGTATAAGGAATGAGACTTGTTAACTAAGTTCATGAGCTTTCCTGTGAAATTTAGGGAGTTTAATTTCAAGCCAGAAGTCTCATTTTCTTAAAGATTTATGCAATCCTATATGAATTTATTGTACAGGTCTCACTAAGTTCTTCTGAACTTATATAATTACTACTTGAATGTAGGTTAGACAGAGACTCAAAAACCTAGAGGGACTAAGCCAGACTCCACCAGAATAAGTGGCACACAGTAGTTGTTCATGTATATAGAGGGGCACCCAAAGGGGCCACGCCTAAAGGTTGAAGTTCACCGAGTCTATTCAAAGTCTAATTGTAAATTGTAAATAATCGTTGAATCATTAAACATGTAACATCTCGATTTTAGTTAAATTAGAACAATGGTTTTGGAACCACAAATCTAATGTCAAAAAATTATTTTAATATTATTTTATGTGTTTACAGCATGTTATTTGATATGTGTGAAAATTTCGTGAGCTAATTTTATCTTTTGGATGGTTAATTCGAGAAAAAAGACTAAATCGCGTAAAATGCAAAAGTTGCATTCTATTAGTTAAAGGTATCAAATAGCTTTGGCATTTAAATATGATGGCCTTAAATGGTAATTAGACCATTGGTAGTGCTAATGGACATATATGGACATTTAATGAATGTTTTAAATGGTTTTTCATTAAGGTTATAATAGTGATTGTATAATTATTATGTGTTAATTAATACAAAATCAATTTTAAGCCTATTTCTCATCTTCTTGGTCGAATGTGAAGAGAAGAACAAGCCATTTTTAGGTTTTTAAGTTTCGGCTACTTCATTTCTCAATTGTAAGTCCATTTTTGCTCGGTTTTTGATGATTTCTATGTTTTTGTAATTATTGCAGCTCAACCTAGCTAGCCCGTACGTTAATTTTCAAAATTTCTAAAGAGTTGTCATGTTGCCATTGTTGAATACTTGAGTATTTTGATGATTGATGATAGATTATGAAAGCTTGTTGATAGTTAAACTAGTTTTGTAAAGTGATTTTTGACAAAAAATTCAAAAAGGGATTAATTTGAAAAATGTGATAATTGTGTGGTTGAAATGTGAAATAAATGAAAGTTTTGGGCTGCTAGGGGTCCCTATGAAATTCGGCTAGCATGTATTTGGTTTGAATTATGTGAATTTTGTGTATTTGTGAAATAGGGACTAAATTGATAAAATGTGAAAGTTTAGGGGTTAATATGCAAAAATGCCCAAATGTGTATCTGTGGACTAAATTGAATGAGTAGAAGATTAAATGAGTTTTTCAATACATTTAGATCAAGAAAAGAGGAATCTAGAATTAGATTGGGGGAAAGACAAGATTGTTGAGTAATTGACTCATTTCGTCGTTTTCATACCCGAGGTAAGTTCGTATGTGGTAATTTCATTATAAATGAATGTTAAATACTTTTATATTGCATAAAATGTGAGTATGAGATTACGGATAATGTTTGAATTGTGAATACGATTCTACGGATGTGTTCGACGATGAAATCGACAAGTGAAACTTCTCGGTTGAACCTTAGGAATAGTTTAGGATGCTAGTGGCATGTCATTAGGTTATTGTGTTGGCTTTGGGCCATAATATCGACACTTCGGGTGGGAATGATACCTTTATTTGGCTACGGGCCATGGTATAGGTATTTCAAAGAGGAGTTACCTTGATTTGACTACGGGCCATAGTATAGGTACTTCGAGATAAGTTACCTTGATTTGGCTATGGGCCATGGTATAGGTACTTATCGATTGAGATCTTTGAGTATCCGAATTCTATTCCAAATGGTTCAATGGGTAAACGAATGTTGTGGTTAAGAAAGAGGTTAGTACGAGGTGACACAGGTACGTACGGAACCTATTCGAGTAGGTACTTAATCATGTTTTGAGACATGAGAAAGGTTTGTAATTAATATGGTTATGATTTGATAATGTGTAATTGATTGAATTACATTTATTTCATGAATTGAGTTATTCACTTACGAACTTACTAAGCTATGAAGCTTACTTTGTGTTATTTGTCTATGTTTTATAGTGAATTAAAGCTAGCTCAGATTCGGGAGTCGTCGAGAACATCATCGCACTATCAAACACCCAAGTTGGTACTTTTGAGTTGTGTATATATGGTATATGGCATGTATAGTGTAACACCCCGTGCCCGAGACTGTTGTCGGAAGCGACCACGAGGTGCTAACAGACATAATTCATGTATGTTCACAGTCCATTTTAAAAATTTCTAGACAGCTGGCTAACTGCGTCACTGTCACCTTAAAAATCATATCTTGAGTTCCAAAAGTCAAAAATCAGTTTCGTAATTTTTCCCTGAAACTAGACTCATATATCCATCCAAAATTTTTTTTCTAGAATTTTTTGTCAAGCCAATTAGTACAGTTTATTAGTTAAAGTCTCCCCTATTACAGGGTTCGACTACACTGACCTTCCTGCATTGCGACTTAGATAACTAATTATACAGGGCTTCAATACTTATGCCGTTTGTTTCTAATGAAGCTAGACTCAAAAAGAAATCTATAAATATATGGAATGACTTATAATTATCTCTGGTTAATTTATAATGAATTTCCAAAGTCAGATCAGGGGATCCAGAAATAGCTCTGGCCCTGTTCCACGAAAACTTAAATATCTCTTAAAATCCAACTCATATGACCGTTTCGTTTCTTCCATATGAAAGTAGATTCATAAAGTTCGATTACATAATTATTCACTATTTAACTCCATTTATACTATTTTTAGTGATTTTTCAAATCCACACCACTGTTGCTGTCAGCATCTGTTTTGAAGGTAGACTTTACCTATTTCATAGTTTCCATGATTCGACTAGCCCTTTAGCATATATAGCACAAAATATGATCATGATTAACCATTCCAATGGCTAATCGTTTCCAAACATTTCCATACCTCTTAATGAACAACATACAAAATGATTATAATACTATGCTCGAAGTGTATATAAGCCATTTTAGCATGGCTATCCAAATTTATACAAAACCAAAGGGTACATGACCAACAACAAAAGGGTAGTCCTATACATGCCATTTCAAAGTTCAACCAAAAGTGTACCAAAGGGGCTTTGATAGCGTGGATAACCGACTTCGATAATCCGAGTCGATAGTGATGAACCAAAATCTATAAAGCAGATTCAAAGAAGCGGAGTAAGCATTAAATGCTTAGTAAGTTTTGAGCCATGAAATTAGACACAACTAAAGCGTAGCATTCATATGGCTAAGCGGATAATTTCATATGCACAAATTCTCAATATCATACTTACTTCACATTACCAACCCTTATATTCATACACAAAGATCAACTTAGCCAAAGGCGGTAGCTCATTTATCGATTGAGCGAATACTATTTGTAAGGGATCAACTAATTCAATGCATATCTGAAACATACCTCACTCTTTGGGATTTTACGAGCGTATTAATTGAAACTATTACAGCAAGGTCGCTCATTCCCAAGCCAAGTACCTTCGAGATTTAACCGGATATAGCTACTTGCTCGAATGCCTTGGGACATAGCCGGATATAGTAACTCGCACCAATGCCTTCGGGACTTAGCTCGGATATAGTAACTTCGCACAAATGCCTTCGGGACTTAGCCCTGATATAGTAACTTCGCACAAATGCCTTGGGACTTAGCCGGAACTAGTCACTAGAGCAAATGCCTTGGGACTTAGCGGTTATCATCCAAATATTCATGCACATTTCACTAAATCATGACACATCCATATTTCATTTTCATAATTAGAGTTCAAACACAAGTCACGTATTAAGCAATCCCATTTTGGCTCACTAGCCACATACAAAGCAGAATGGTTTAGTTTGCTTTATGACACGATCTCTATGCACATCGGCTACCGTCATACGTATAAACTAATTAACTCAACATATAATTCAAGTAGTATCATCATATCACCGTATATTTGTTATGCTCATACGTCATGACTTAATCAAATCGTAAACTAAGTCTCGTTACTCAAAACTTACCTCGGATGTTGTCGAACGATTTCGATGGCTATTCGACCACTTTTCCTTCCCTTTATCGGATTTAGTTCCCTTTGCTCTTGAGCTTAATTTATCAAATAAATTGATTTAATCATTTGAGCATCGAAAAGAGGAACTCAAGGTACTTAGCCCATATATATATACATTAGACATTAAAGTCACATACATATGAAATCATGAATCAACTCAACATATTAACCCACACTTCCTTTTAGCCGATTGTCTAAGCCAAGATAAAAGCATCAATATGCTTGCCTCTAACCGAATACATGCAACACTAATCTTCTTCCTATGGTAGAATATGCATGTCTATGTTGAGGCCGATTATATGCTTAATACTTCCTACAAGTATGGTTACTTGTATTGATTATATATCATCTTATTTCAAGTTCAAAACTCGGCTAATACGCATATATACACTAGTAATCAAATACTAACATTTTGCACTTCACCTTACTACCATTTCACATCTACTTTCTACCATGGCGAATGCATCAAGACACCATACCATTCAATTTTGGTCATGGGTTGCACAAAGAACTTAATGTCTAACTCAAAAATGCCAAAAAGAAAATCCAAGAGTCATCAATCGCCATCACATGTATCATTACAAAGCTTCACACTTAGCATGCAAATGACATCAACACAAATCCACCTTAGCCGAAACTTAACTCATCTTCATGCCTCGTCACCACAACATCAAACATCAACCAAGAAGACAACACCCATGGCCGAATATCATCTCCATCTTATAGCAAAGATTTAAACCATGGGCTAGGTAGAACTCAAACTAACAACTAAAAACATGCATGAATCTCATGGACAACATCAAACATACCTTAGTCTAGCAAACCACCATAGCCGATTTTCTCCAAGCTCTTTCCCTTCCTTTCTTTCCTCTATTCGGCCAAAGATGTTCAAGAATGAACACTTTTTTTTTTTGTTTTCCTTCTTCAATTCACGGCAATGAGGGGGGGGAACATGGATGAGACAATTTTTTTTTCATCACTCCTCCCTTTGCGTTATTATTTTATTACCCATACTCCTTATTTTATTTTTCCTAACATAAATCACTAACATAACATATTTATGAGATGTTTTGCCCATAACATTTTGTCCTCCTTCCTTGTCATGGCCAGCCACTACTAAATTAAGGGGGAAATTGACATGCAAGTCCACTCTTTTATTACATGCACTAATAGATCCTTATAGATTAACCTATCGCATTTCAAAAGTGTCACACATAAGTCCTATTAGCTGAATTCACATGCAATCGACTAAATCGGAGCTTAAAACTTTCACACATTCATATTCACATATTTTAGACAATAAATATCATATTCAAATAATTTGGTGACTCAGTTTAGCGGTCCCGAAACCGCTTTCCGACTAGGGTCACTTTAGAATCATCACAACTCTCCCCACTTAAGAAATTTTCGTCCCGAAAATCTTACCGTAAATAGGTTTGGGTATCGCTCTTTCATAGAGTTCTCGGGTTCCCAAGTAGCTTTTTCCATCCCGTGTTTGAGCCATAACACTTTTACTAACAGGACCCTTTTGTCTCGCAACTCTTTCACTTCACGAGCTAGGATACGAATTGGTTCTTCTTCATAACTCATATCGGATTGAATTTCAACCTCTGATGGATTAATTACGTGTGATGGATCAGATCTATAACGTCGAAGCATCGAAACATGAAAGACGTCGTGACTCTATTCAAGTTCAGGGGGCAAAATCAATCTATACACAACTTGACCAATTCGTTCGGATACTTCATGTGGCCCTATGAACCTCGGACTCAGTTTGCCCTTACGGCCAAATCTGAGTATCTTTTTCCAAGGTGAGACCTTAAGAAACACTTTGTCTCCCACCTGATACTCAATATCTCTTCATTTTAAATCCGCATCGACTTCTCGACGATCGATCTTGCCTTGGACTTTCACGAATTATTTTTACTTTCTGTTCAACATCTTTAATCAAATCCACTCCGAAAATTTTACTTTCACCGAGCTCGGTCCAAAACAATGGCGTATGGCATTTACGCCCGTACAAAGCCTCGTAAGGTGCCATCTTAATACTTGATTGAAAACTATTGTTGTAAGCGAATTCAATCAAAGGTAGATACCGTTCCCATGAACCACTAAACTCAAGGATGTAGCATCTCAACATATCCTCGAGTATCCGAATTATCCGCTTGGATTGACCATCGATTTGTGGATGAAAAGCGGTGCTAAAATGCAGCTTGGTACCCAAAACTTCTTGCAATTTCTTCCAAAATCGCGAGGTGAATCTCGGATCTCTATCCGACACAATAGAAATGGGCACCCCGTGTAATCTCACAATCTGAGAAACATACAATTCGGCTAGTTTATCTATTGAATAATCCGTACGTACGGGAATAAAATGGGCCGACTTGGTCAGTCTATCAACAACAACCCAAATCGCATCTTTCTTACTTGTCGACAATGGCAACCCAGACACAAAATCCATCGTGACTCGATCCTATTTCCATTCGGGTATCATGATCGGCTGAAGTAAACCTGTAGGCACTTGATGTTCCGCCTTCACTTGCTGACATACTAAGCACTTTGAAACGAAATCGAAAATGTCTCGTATCATACCATGCCACCAAAACTGACGTCTCAGATCGTTGTACATTTTCGTACTCCCAGGGTGAATTGACATTCGGCTACAATGAGCTTCGTTCAGAATCATCGAAATGAGTTCTGAATTTCTTGGAACATACAACCGACTTCTGAACCTCAAACAATCGTCATCATCAATTTGACACTCTGATTCCATTTTCGGAACACATTCAGCCCGTTTTGCAACCAATTCATCATCGACTTTCTGAGCTTCACGAATTTGATGAATCAACAATGGTTTGGCCTTTAATTCTGCCACTAACACATTGTCGGATAGAACGGACAAGTGCACATTCATCGCTCGTAAAGCAAACAGTGATTTACGACTTAAGGCATCCGCAACCACATTAGCCTTTCCCGGGTGATAGTCAATGACAAGCTCATAATCTTTTAACAACTCGAGCCAACATCTTTGTCGCAGATTTAAGTCTCTTTGGGTCATCAAATATTTGAGACTTTTGTGATCCGAATATACATGGCACTTCTCACCAAATAAATAATGTCGCCATATTTTCAAGGCGAACACGATGGCAGCTAGTTCGAGATCATGGGTCGGATAATTTTTCTCATGTGGCTTCAATTGTCTCGACGCATAGGCCACAACTCGACCTTCTTGCATCAATACGCAACCCAACCCAAGTAGGGAGGCATCACTATAAATGACAAACTCTTTGCCTGATTCAGGCTGCACTAGAACTGGAGCTTCCGTCAAATGGGTTTTCAATTGATCGAAAACTTTTTTGACACCTTTCCGTCCATTCAAACTTAACATCTTTTTGAAGTAGCTTCGTTATTGGTGTGGCTATCATCGAGAAACCTTTACAAACCGTCGATAGTAACCGCAAGTCCCAAAAAGCTCGAACTTGATAATATTTCTCGAAGGCTTCCAGTTAAGTATGGCTGAAATTTTGCTCGGTCAACTTTCGGATACCGTTCGGATACCACATGACCCAAGAAGCTAACCTCTCTTGACCGAACTCACACTTCTTGAACTTAGCATATAATTGCTTATCTCATAAAATCTACAACACTAATCTCAGGTGCTCAGCATGCTCGGTTTCATCTCTTGAGTAAACCAAGATGTCATCAATAAACACAACTACAAACCGATCCAAATACGGTTTGAAGATCCGATTCATCAAATCCAAAAATACCGCAGGGGCATTAGTGAGTCCAAACGGCATCACTAAGAACTCGTAGTGGCCGTATCTCGCTCGAAGCGGTTTGGGTATATCCGAATCTCGAATTATGGCAATCGATAATAACCCGATCTCAAATCTATCTTTGAAAACACTGAGGCTCCCTTTAGTTGATCAAACAAATCATCAATACGCGGTAACGGATATTTATTCTTTATCGTCACTTTATTCGGTGACGATAGTCAATGCACAACCTCATGGTTCCGTCCTTCTTTTCACAAACAATACTGTGTGCGCCCCAAGGTGAGAAACTTGGTCGAGCGAAACCTCTATCCGTCAACTCTTGCAACCGAGCTTTCAACTCTTTTAACTCGGTTGGTGCCATACGATCACGGAGCTATCGAAATCGGCGTAGTCCCGAGCACAAGCTCAATACCAAACTCTACCTCCGAGCAGTGGTAAACCCGGTAATTCTTCGGGAAAAACATCCGGTATTCACAAACCACCGCACTGATTCAAGTTTCTTTTCGGCTCTTTATTATCAAATCGTATGCAAGATACGCTTCACCCCTTTCTCACATATTTATGAGCTAACATCGAGGATATTATAGTGGCGACCCATTCAAGTCGATGACTCAACTCGAATCATCTCATTATTTGCACACCTCAAATTGATAGTTTTTCTTTTGCAATTCACAACGCATCGTGAGCGGTTAGCCAATCCATACCGAGGATAACATCAAATTCATCAAGCGGTAAAAGCATCAAATTGGCGGAAAGCAAGAACCTCTTATTTCTAAGGGACATTTCTTACACTTTGACGACAAGCACATAACGACCCAAGGATTTGACACCGAATTACAAACTCAATAGACTCAACGGTAGAGTCTTCTTTGGATGCTAAGGTTTCACATATATAAGAATGAGTAGAACCGGGTCAATCAAAGCAATCACATTAGTATCAAAGAGAGTAAAAGTACGGTAATAACATCTGGCGAGGAAGCATCCTCGCGTGCGGCGATAGCGTAAGCTCTAGCAGGCGCGCCGAGCCTCGGATCTGGTTGTAGCATCTCTAGATCCTCTCGACCACCACTAGGATTTCCGTATTTCTAGATGGTCTACCTCGGCGATGGTAGCACCGGTTTCCCATTCGATTTACATTCTGTTCGGACAACCTCGGGCAATCTTTAATAAAGTGGTCAACGATCCGTACTTATAACAGAGTGGTCATGGAATCTACAACTCCCGAATGCCATTTACCACAATCTCGACACTCAGTTACGTCTCGACGATTATTTCCAACACTGGCGACCGAAGTGACTCGTGCACTCACAGGGGGTCGATCACAATCTCGTCTAGAAAAGCCCGAAGTGTCTCTAGATCGGCCTAGATCATCTCTAAAATTCTTCGATGACTGTTGAAAGGGCCTCCCCGAAGACCTCTTACGAAACTCCTTTGCTCTCATATCAGCTTTTCTTTTCTCCATACTGAGCTCCTCGGCTTTGCAAGCTCGCTCGACAAGTACCACAAATTCTCGAATTTCCAAAATGCCAACATACATCTTTATATCATCATTCATCCATCCTCGAAACGTTTACACATTACGACGAGGAAATGCATTCTCGGCGTCTGGCTAAGCCTTACAAACTTTCGTTCATAGTCGATGAACCGACATGGAACCTTGTTTAAGTTCAAGAAATTCCTTCCGTTTTGATCCATGAATCTCGATGATATACTTTTTCCGAAACTCGGTTTGGAAAAACTCCCAAGTTACTTGCTCTCTGGGCTGTGAAGTCAACGTATTCCACCAATAGTAGGCGTAATCACGTAGCAAGGAGATAGTACACTTTAGGCACTCATCGGGTGTGCAAGATAGCTCATCGAGTACCCGAATAGTGTTGTCCAACCAAAATTCCGCTTGTTCGGCATCATCGCTGTCCGTAGCTTTAAATTCAGTAGCCCGTGTTTTGATTCATCAGCTGGGGCTTATTTGACCTTATTTGGTCAGTTACCGGGGGTATTGTAGGTGCGGGGGTTGTATTTGTCGGGAATGGAGGTTGTGGAACAGCCGTATTAGTTCGAATGTATTGATTGAACCAATCATTCATCACGCTATAGAAAGCTTGTCTAGCTTCATCATTGGGATTACTAGCAATAGGTTGAGAGTCCGCCGGAGCTGTCCCTTATGCGGGAGCAGGCGCTACACTCTCAAGATCATCAGCTACCGCTCGGTCGGGATCGGGATCCATTACTATAAATAAACACATTTTCAATTGTCAGAAATCACCACACTATCAAATAATCACAAAATGGCATGTATAGCTAGACCCAAACGTATTACGGTAGTCTTAGAATCGACTAAATCGTTGTCGAGACCGTTGTCGGAAGCGACCACGAGGTGCTAACAGACATAATTCATGTATGTTCACAGTCCATTTTAAAAATTTCCAGACAGTTGGCTAACTGCATCACTGTCACCTTAAAAATCATATCTTGAGTTCCAAAACTCGAAAATCAGTTTCATAATTTTTCCCTAAAACTAGACTCATATATCCATCCAAAAACTGTTTTTCTAGAATTTTTGGTCGAGCCAATTAGTACAGTTTATTAGTTAAAGTCTCCCCTGTTACAGGGTTCGACTACACTGACCTTCCTGAATTGCGACTTAGATAACTCCTTATACAGGGCTTCAATACTTATGTCCTTTGTTTCTAATGAAACTAGACTCAAAAAGGAATCTATACATATATCGCATGACTTCTAATTATCTCTGGTTAATTTATAATGAATTTCCAAAGTCAGATCAGGGGATCCAGAAATCGCTCTGGCCCTGTTCCACGAAAACTTAAATATCTCCTAAAATCCGACTCATATGACCGTTTCATTTCTTCCATATGAAAGTAGATTCATCAAAGTTCGATTAAATAATTTATTCACTATTTAACTCCATTCCTACTATTTTTAGTGATTTTTTAAATCCACACCACTGCTGCTATTAGCATCTATTTTTAAGGTAGACTTTACCTATTTCATAGTTTCCATGATTCGACTAGCCCTTTAGCATATATAGCACAAAATATGATCATGATTAACCATTCGAATGGCTAATCATTTCCAAACATTTCCATACCTCTTAATGAACAACATACAAAACGATTATAATACTATGCTCGAAGTGTATATAAGCCATTTTCGCATGGCTATCCAAATTTATACAAAACCAAAGGGTACATGATCAACAACAAAAAGGGTAGTCCTATACATGCCATTTCAAAGTTCAACCAAAAGTGTACCAAAGGGGGCTTTGATAGTGTGGATAACTTCGACTTGACAATCCAGAGTCCGATAGGTGACGAACCAAAATCTATAAAACAGATTCAAAGAAAGCGAGTAAGCATTAAATGCTTAGTAAGTTTTGAGCCATGAAATTAGACACAACTAAAGCGTAGCATTCATATGGCTAAACGGATAATTTCATATGCACAAATTCTCAATATCATACTTACTTCACATTACCAACCCTTAGATTCATACACAAAGATCAACTTAGCCAAAGGCGGTAGCTCATTTATCGATTGACGAATACTATTTGTAAGGGATCAACTAATTCAATGCATATACAAAACATACCTCACCGCTGGGATTTTACGTGCGTATTAATTGAAACTATTACAGCAAGGTCGCTCATTCCCAAGCCAAGTACCTTCGATTTAACCGGATATAGCTACTTG
This sequence comes from Gossypium arboreum, assembly GCF_025698485.1. Taxonomy (NCBI): domain Eukaryota; kingdom Viridiplantae; phylum Streptophyta; class Magnoliopsida; order Malvales; family Malvaceae; genus Gossypium; species Gossypium arboreum. The sequence goes on from NC_069080.1 coordinate 65,458,309, forward strand.
CTCAAATGCCTTCGGGACATAGCCGGATATAGTAACTTCGCACCAATGCCTTGAGACTTAGCCGGATATAGTAACTCGCACAAATGCCTTCGGGACTTAGCTTTGAATATAGTAACTCGCACAAATGCCTTGGGACTTAGCCCGGATATAGTAACTCACACAAATGCCTTCGGACTTAGCTCGGATATAGTAACTCGCACAAATGCCTTCGGACTTAGCCGGATATAGTAACTCGCACAAATGCCTTGGGACTTAGCAGGAACTAGTCACTAGCGCAAATGCCTTCGGGACTTAGCCCGGTTATCATCCAAATATTCATGCACATTTCAGTAAATCATGACACATCCATATTTCATTTCATAATTAGAGTTCAAACACAAGTCACGTATTAAGCAATCCCATTTTCGGCTCACTAGCCACATACAAACAACATGGTTTAGTTTGCTTTATGACACGATCTCTATGCACATACGGTTACCCGTCATACGTATAAACTAATTAACTCAACATATAATTCAAGTAGGATCATCATATCACCGTATATTTGTTATGCTCATACGTCATGACTTAATCAAATCGTAAACTAAGTCTCGTTACTCGAAAACTTACCTCGGATGTTGTCGAACGATTTCGATGGCTATTCGACTACTTTTTCCTTCCCCTTATCGGATTTAGTTCCCCTTTGCTCTTGAGCTTAATTTATCAAATAAATTGATTTAATCATTTGAGCATCGAAAAGAGGAACTCAAGGTACTTAGCCCATATATATATACATTAGACATTAAAGTCACATACATATGAAATCATGAATCAACTCAACATATTAACCCACACTTCCTTTTAGCCGATTGTCTAAGCCAAGATAAAAGCATCAATATGCTTGCCTCTAACCGAATACATGCAACACTAATCTTCTTCCTATGGTCGAATATGCATGTCTATGTTGAGGCCGATTATATGCTTAGTACTTCCTACAAGTATGGTTACTTGTATTGATTATATATCATCTTATTTCAAGTTCAAAACTCGGCTAATATGCATATATACACTAGTAATCAAATACTAACATTTTGCACTTCACCTTACTACCATTTCACATCTACTTTCTACCATGGCCGAATGCATCAAGACACCATACCATTCAATTTTGGTCATGGGTTACACAAAGAACTTAATGTCTAACTCAAAAATGCCAAAAAGAAAATCCAAGAGTCATCAATCGCCATCACATGTATCATTACAAAGCTTCACACTTAGCATGCAAATGACATCAACACAAATCCACCTTAGCCGAAACTTAACTCATCTTCATGCCTCGTCACCACAACATCAAACATCAACCAAGAAGACAACACCCATGGCCGAATATCATCTCCATCTTATAGCAAAGATTTAAATCATGGGCTAGGTAGAACTCAAACTAACAACTAAAAACATGCATGAATCTCATGGACAACATCAAACATACCTTAGTCTAGCAAACCACCATAGCCGATTTTCTCCAAGCTCTTTCCCTTCCTTTCTTTCCTTTATTCGGCCAAAGATGTTCAAGAATGAACACTTTTCTTTTTTTTTTTTTGTTTTCCTTCTTCAATTCACGGCAATGGGGGGGGGGAACATGGATGAGACAATTTTTTTTCATCACTCCTCCCTTTGCATTATTGTTTTATTACCCATACTCCTTATTTTATTTTTCCTAACATAAATCACTAACATAACATGTTTATGACATGTTTTGCCCATAACACTTTGTCCTCCTTCCTTGTCATGGCCGGCAACTACTAAATTAAGGGGGAAATTGACATGCAAGTCCACCCTTTTATTACATGCACTAATAGATCCTTATAGATTAACCTATCGCATTTCAAAAGTGTCACACATAAGTCCTATTAGCTGAATTCACATGCAATCGACTAAATCGAAGCTTAAAACTTTCACACATTCATATTCACATATTTTAGACAATAAATATCATATTCAAATAATTTGGTGACTCGGTTTAGCGGTCCCGAAACCGCTTTCCGACTAGGGTCACTTTAGGGCTGTCACATATAGGCTAGTTGTGATACTTTGGTTGTGTATATAGCCATGATAATTGGTTGGTAAATGTATATGTTTGTTTTGTATATATAGCCATGAGTGATGGCTTATTTTGGTATGTTTTGGTATAAATGTGGTTATGGTTTCATAGTTGCTCAAATGGTTATATTTTGAGTTTGATAAATGATCTTTATGGTGTGATTGAAGTTCTTAACTTGAGAAGTCATGTGCTTGTGAATTAATGCTTGATGATGTAAGTGTTTGAATAGGTAATTGGCATTGACTTAGTTATTGATTTTGTTGAAATAAATATGGTATGAATTGTGTATATTGATGATGATTTTGGCTGCTTATTGTCTGATGAAAAGGGTACCATTTTGGTTGATTAGGTGAACATGAGTAAGGGTGGAAAATTGGCCTTGCAAATGGCCTATTTTTTGTCCACACGGGCAGAGACACTAGAGTGTGTCTTAGTCGTGTGCGACACGGTCGTGTGTCCCCTGGTGTTGAAATTGAATTGAAGTTAGTATGCTCCACACGGCCTCACACACGGACGTGTGGCTGGCTGTGTGGCACAAGTTAGTATACCCCCTAAATGGCACATGGCCTAGCACACAGGCGTGTGACTTAGCCATGTTGCATAAGTCAGTATACCCTACAGGTTTGTCATGACCTAGTACAAGGGCTGGCACACGGGCATGTGTGGCCACTTCGAAGGGCACACGGGCTAGACACACGGGCTTGTGATCGGTCGTGTGACCCAAGTTAGTATGTATGCCTTGTTTTCATATGGCCTAAGACACAGGCGTGTCTGGAGTCGTGTGAGGCACACGGCTTGTTCACACGGGTGTGTGACCCTTATATGTTTGAAATTTTTCTAAGTTTCCAAAATTTTTATACGTTATCGGTTTAGTCCCGAATCACTTCTAAAGCATGTTTAAGGCCTCATAGGCCCTTATAAGGGACAATGTGATTGTGCTGAATGGTATTTGAGTATGAATGCATAAATGTATGGTATTGAATGTTAAATGATGTGTATTGATCGGTAATACCTCATAACCTTATTCTGACGGTGAATACAGGTGAGGGGTGTTACAAAACATGTCAGGTTGTAAAAAATTAGAACTAACATGACAGTTGTAAAAACAAATGTCAGAGAGAAATTTTAAGGTTTAAGTTGTCTAGGTATGTATTGTATTTGAAATAGGAATGTGTTAAGTTATTCGAATAGTTGTGGCATCTGATACCCGAACTTAGCGATCGAGTCGGGCAACGAGTGTTACAATGGGCTTTGAACGAACCAACAAAATCTTAAATTCCTATACTAGATGCAAAGAATTAGAGATTGCTTGCAAGTTGTTTGGCGAAATTCCCCACAGAAACACTAACCATTTCTTGGAACACTCACCCACTTCATTTCATGAACCTTGCCCCTTTTATTTCCTCATTCCCACTTCTCATTGGCCTAGACTCAATTTTTACCCGAAAAAAAATTGCTTTAGCTGCAATAGTAGCCCACAATCTCCATTTTCACCGCTCACTACTCCCCACCTTCGCTCCTTCTCTCTGTGGCTTACACATAAGCAATAGCATAGTTCTATTCATTCCTTTCACGTTGTTTCTATTTCTTCTCTTTGATTTTGCTTTTTCTTTACTCTAAAAAGATACACTCACTCGTAACACTCTAGTTCTACATAGCCTCTTTGTTTCTTTTTTAGCTTAATGGATTTAAAATATGCTATGAATGTCTAAGGCTTTCAAGATTTGATAGCTCTTTGCTCATTTAACAAGCCACTTCTTTGCATTTTCTTTTAAATCTTTATTAGTTACTCCTTTTTAATCTTTGAGTTTCTATTTAACAGTTCGATCTTTGTTGAAAGAAATCACTCGGAGCCAATTCCCTCAAGTCCCTAGGTTTTTTCAAAACGTGTGGACTCTTGTAGGTACCTTAAAGTTAATCTCCTTGTTTCAAGTTAAGTGCTCGACCTTATGTCTCTTCTATTTCTTGCCTTAAATATTATTGTTAGGGGCATTGTCGGACCTCTCATTGTGTATAAAATGAGGGTTTTTTTTTCTTAAATTGAGTGGCTGAGGATCAATCCTAGTATGGGCTTGGTTTTCTTGAATGATTATGATTGTTACAACTATCTTGATTAGCATAGTTTGAGTGTTTGATCATTATAAAGATTGGTTTAAAAGAAGAAAAGCTATGAATAAATTGATATTGAATTTTGAGGGCTACCTCCAATTTTGCTACTGTTCTGTGGATATATAGGTTTGAAATTTAATAAATCAATTGTAAGTAGGATTGAGTGCTAATTTCATTATGTATGAACTGTAGTTATGATTCTTTGTTAGTGTCAATTGTCGGTTTTATTGTAAATTTTGTAAAATCTGATTTGTGTATTTTCCTTGTTATTTTCTATTATATTTTGGTTACTCTTTCTGGTGCCTAATTTTGAATATGTCAAATTGTTTCCTAACCTGAAGCTTTCATTCCCTAGAGATTGACATATAATTTGATTTTATAGTTGTCTTTTTTTATTATATCTTAATTAAATTTGTCACTTCATCGTCTATTAATTTTCATATTAGCTACTACCATGATCCTTTTATATAAGTAAATGAAAAGGTTATATTTAATTTCAACAATTTTCATTTTCAAGATAGCAATATTCTTCGATTATGAAGTTAATGTTATATAACCAATTAGTATTACTAAATATTGGTTCTTGGGGAAGCATCAAATGCTTCAGCCAAGCTGCATGTGTCTTTTTCGGTGTTATTCCACTTTTGACATCTTTTTTGTTGTGTCTACTTTATGCATCTATAATCATGGGTACTATGAACAACTGATTTATATATTTGTCTACTATAATGCTCTTCTCACTTATAATATTCTTTTTGGAATTTGTTCGGTCTAATGTGATAACATCAAAATGGTATAATTTGTTAATGCTATCGTTTAAGTGTCATAAAATTGGTTTTTTATCATGTCTATTTATTTGATTGTATTTGTCCATTGGTGCATTTTTTGTGACCGAAAGTGCTTGATAATATAATATTCTTAGTTCTTACCAGTAACATCATCTATAGTTGCAATTGCAAAACCAAAATAAAATTAATTAATTAAATAAAACTTTATTTTTCATATACCTAAATGCCATTATGACATGGTAGTGAAAAGAAAAAAAGAAAGAAAAATAAATTATTCTGGGAGTTCTACGAAATTAGAATATTTATTATTAATTGATTGGCCAATGTACGTATCCTTTGCATTTAATTCCTTTTCTGTTTTGAATTCTAATAAAATGAATAATGAAATGACCACATGGTACTGCGAGTAACATGCGGACTGTGGTGTTGGCTACCACTGAAACCTTAGCTATTGCTTTTTACCAGGATTAACAAAGGAGTCAGGTATATATATCTCAACTACTATAGTTTTAATACATGTCTCGATTACTATTATCTTAACTCTACACTATTTGCTTCTGGATTGGGTTTGTATGGTGATATATTAATTTGATTTTTGTGATGATATGTTAATATTATTAAATTAATATACATTGCATCTAAAGGAGCGCATAAGTTTTCATGGGTGCCGAATTGAACATATGAATTTTGTTACGCTGCATTCGAAAACATGAATTTTGAAAAATTGGATTAATATTTCATTTTTTATAAATTATAATAACGAAATGCATACATGAAAAAACACTAGCTTAGGAAATATGCAGTCCCATTCCAGGATTTGAATCCGTGGATAATACGTATATTAATATCTTGGATTATATGAGCTCCTTTATTATGGTTTCTCAGTAACCAGTACGATGTGATATAATGCCAAGCTGCTTTTGTTTTCCAAATGAGAAGAGACTTTTTATATTGTTGTATATTAGGATCTAACTTTTTCTACTACACTAAGCCAACCTTATTCATTTTTTGGCATCCTTTATATTATTTGCGTATCTACATGTTTAACTTCGGTTGAAATATGGCATAAATCAATGTACTTTTTGTAAATTTAAAAGTTATTAAAATATGCCACGTGCACATATAAATTCATCGAGTGGTTCATATATTTTATGTAACACCTTAATTTTGGTGAGTCTAAAGTTTTGGCGTATAGTAACCACCACAAGAGTAAGTAAGAATTTAATTTCCTGATATTCTACCATGTATTAAGGAGAAGTTCGTGTTAAAAGATTAAGGGTAAATATAAAAGGAGTATTCGCCAAAAGTGTAGTACGCCTGATTTGTATGGAATCCTGTGCTAGTTAAATTTGAAGTAACGTGGTTAGAAATCAACTAAATAGCTAGTTAGTTGTGATTGCAAGGGATTTATTAGTGTTTCTCTCGGAATCTACAGGCTATTAAGAAGGCAAGTTTTGAAACGTATGACACTTGTTAAATTTTACTAAGCAAGTTGAGTCATATTTATATGTGAGATATGAGTTCTGAAAGGGTTCTTCTTCCTTTTTCCTTTTCTTTAAGGGGTACTTACTGATACTTTCCTTAAGTCTGAATGTATCTTACATCAATGATTTAAAAGCTATGGTTCTTTTATGATCAGTGGTTATTTAGTACTAGGGTAAGTATTTCAGCTCTGCATGTTAAGTTTTGAATCTGTAAGTGATAATTGAACAGTGAGACTGTATGTATAAGGTTTCTGCATGGGATTGTCAGCGATTGAAATGATAAGTAATTTGTATAGACAAGAGTAGTAATAGTGAAATTATGTTTATAATAAGAGGTTGTTGCTTGAAAATAAGTTCTATGGGATGTATAAAAAGTGTTGAAATCCTAGGTCTGGGATGTATCTGGTACATAGAGTTTGTAAAGTGAGTTGAGTCACCGAGGTGGTAATTAAAGAAGTCCTCGGGACAGTAAACATGAACTTTGATATGAAACTCTGAAGGAAAAAGTCCATCGCCATGACATACTCTGAAAAAGAACTATTGAATGACATTTTATCTAATGGGATGTATAAAAAGTGTCTAGTACATAGAGTTATGAAATTCTGATACATAGAGTTTGTAAAGTGAGTTGAGTCACCACGGTGGTAATTAAGGAAATCCGTTGGGACAGTAAACACGAACTCTGATATGAAGCTCTGAAGGAAAAAGTCCATCGCCATGACATACTCTAAAAAAGAACTGTTGAATGAAATTTTATCTAATGGGGTTCTCTACGTGTCCCAAAGTAATGATGGGAAAACCTTACTCAATGTGAGTTTAGGTAAATTCATATTGCAAACATGACAGTTTTGGGATGCCTATGTGGCATCGTGTCAGCCTTTGTGGCATACTCTAAATGAATTGCCCTTGTAGCATACTCTAACTGGATTGCTTTAGAGCGTGTCCTGTAATAAGGACTTATGGTGCATTCGGTATATCATTTGTTGGCCTCTGATGTGTTTTGTGAAGTTTTTCAAAACAGTAAACAAGATATTCTATATGATTGCCTGTATGGCGTACTCTGTTAGGTATACATGGTGTGAACTGTTAGGAATGTCTGGAAAGGGTTGAATTTGAATGTCTATCTCTATTGTAAAATATGAGTAAAGTCTTTTAGTTTTGTATTAAGTATGGCTAAGATAAGGTATGAATATGTTCTGGGCTAAGAGTGAATAAATCTTAAGGGTTTTCAGGAAAAAGAGATGTGTATCTATATGTTAAAAAAAAGTATTCGTTAGGATGATCTGTAATTATGGAGAGTGAGGCATATTATATCTTCTCCTAGAATTATTCTAAATCTGAATTAGTGTTATCTTGAGTTATGAGATTCTGATATAATATGATATGGAATTCGTCAAAATGGTCTATGCAGTGATTTATTAGTAAGGATATGTGTGGTATTGAATCAGGGTATGCCTAAGTATGAATTGATGGTGTTAAATTTTGCGTAAGTATTCACCGAGCATATATGTATTTACCCGTGATAAATGTCAGTGAACAACTATTTGAAAAGAAAGCATGGGTTAAGACAAGGATTATTGGAAGTGGTTTCTGAAGGTATGTTTTGTTAAGAAATTATTATAGTATAAGAGATTGACGAAATGTTTAGAAGAATTCCTCAGTTAGTCAGATAAGGAAGACTGGGAATGGCGAGAGCATGATAGCTGGTATAGAGAATTGTAAACTTTGGTGGTATCCACTAAAATAAATGATGTAGAATAAATGGCACCCAGTAGATCATACAAGATTGCAAAATATCCATCAATGTATTGTTATAATGAGCTCACTAAGTACTCCCGCACTTACAAGATTTCTTATTGCTTTTTAGGTATCTAAGAGGAGACTTTGCTTGGAGGGACAAAGCTAGGAATACGCCAAAATGGTGGCGGAGTGAGCTATTATGCATAAAATGGAGTTGGGCGTAGTCTAAGAAAACACCCTTTAATTCTGTATCAATTAAACTTTTAACTTATAATGATTTGTGTCAAGATTGTTATATCCAAATATATTTTAAATACTTCCTTCATTTTCATATAATAAGTTTTCAGTTAAATTGTTGAATAACATGCTTAAAGAAAAAAAGAAATTGTAAATTGTTTTCATTAATGGTTTAGCTTTGTAAAGTAACACCCGAAATCTGGACAGAGTGAATCGGGTCAGATGTGGGGTCGTTACATTTTACATGTTTTTCCAAAGGGTAAGTTAGTATTCCTCTTCATGTAAATCTTTATATTTTTGTTTATATTGATCTTTTCATTTGACAAGTTTTGGAAATTATATGAGAGCTCAACATACGTTCATCACATAAGTTCAAGCTGACTTGCTCGATGGTTACACCTCACAGGTGATCACACCCCTCGAATGGTAAGCACGCAATATGTTTATCTATACTTGCCTATACATGAATGTTTATAAGAGTTTGGGAAGGGAACCCATGAGGAATTACCACGGGTGGTTATACCTCCTTACATGTACGTATATTCATATAGTGTAATTTCTTAGACAAAAGGAACTCACAAGAGATTCCCATAGATAGTTACATCCACCATATACACTTAGGTCATATATATAATTTTACATGTTATCTATCATTCTATTTTCATCGCGTAAATCCAAGCCGAGTAAACTTGGTCAATGGTTGTGATATGACGCGACAAGGTTTCACTCTCGACATAATTTTGGGCTATGAGAGCCTACGATAGTGTAATTGACCAGTGAGTTTTTACCATAAGCCTCCCCTCATGTGTTCTGGAGCAGGATCTATTGTAAGCTTTCAATCACCTGTAGAAGCAGTAGCACCACCTTCTATAGGCCTTCCCTATGCATTTAGGAGTAAGGTCATTTTTACCACCTTTCATAAACCTCCCCCATGTGTCTGGGAGAAGGGCCATTATTTCTACCTTCATCAGCCTTCCTCTATGCGACTATGAGCAAGATTATTTTATTATCATACGTAAGCCTCCCCTTATACGTCTACATTATTACATTCAATATTCTAGCCCATTGGTGAACCTTTGGGGCTCTTAGCTGAGGTGAGACATATCTTCAATATTTGAGCCCCTCCGTGAATCTTTTAGACTCTCGACAATGGTAAGGCATATCTTTATGATTTGGTCACCCTGGTGAACCCTTTGGGCTTTCGACATAGGTGAGGCATATATTCAACATTCAAGCCCCTTTGTGAACCCCTTGGGCTTTCAATAGAGATGAGGCATATCTTTGGTATTCAGGCCCCTTGGAGCCCTTCATGAACCTTTCGAGCTCTTGACGGAGGTGAGATATATCATTTTCATAAAAATCAAAGTTAAGTTAATGAAATAACTACTAGTACACACACTTTTTTTCTTTAGATCAACATTTATTTTCATATCAGCATTATAATACCACCTTTCACAACACTTTTTCAATATCACTCATCAAAAAACTCAAGGCAAACACTACATCCGCTACCATTATTTATAGCAATGAATAATCCTTCCGCTCACATCTTAATAGACATTACGCATTTCTTATATTTTGTATCGCCCAATAGATAGTACGCATTTTTTTCGTTTTATATCGCCAAATAGATTGTATGCATTTCTTGTATTTTATATCGTCAAATGGATAGTAAGCATTTCTCGTATTTTACATTGCCAATAGATAGTTTGTACGTCTTACATTTTATGTTGCCAGAGACCGAATCACACCACTTAAATTTCACATTGCTAAGGGATGAGTTAAACCTCTTCTATTTTATATTTCCAATAATTACATCCATGATATACGTACAACACATTTCCACATCATAACTTCAAATTTTCCTATCGAAAACTACACCACTTGGGTATGCATTATACATATACATTTTCAGGTTGTTGGACCTATGGGGATATCACTTCCAAAATCACAAAGAAAAAGTTAAAACAAATCTACTACGAGTGGAGACATCATCTGCCAACGCAATATTACAAAATCTAAGGCATGAATTTCATAGCCTCACAAGTATATTCTCGAGTCATCGGGCCAATAATTGTACCCTTGCCAAACGAGAAAATGAATTTTTTTGGAAGGTCCTTGTAACAGCCCATTTTCAGTGAAATCAGAACAGTGGTTTCGGGACCACAAATCCGAGCCGAAAATAAATTGTACTTATATTTTTACATGATTTGTATTTAGATAGGAATATCGTGTGAAAATTCTGAGAAGAAAATTTTATCGATTTAGTGCTTAATTATAGGAAGGACCAAATCGCATAAAATGAAAAAGTTGAATTCAAGTAGCTAGAAGGATCAATGCTATGGAATTAAAAAATTGAGGTCCTTATATGGTAATTAGACCATTAATCAAAAGTAAGTAGATATTTTTGATGATTCATCCATGGAAAAATTAGAAAAGGCTAAGGACTAAATTAGAAAGTGATAAAATTAAATATGATAATTAAATTAAATAGAAATATCATTTTATTTTATATCATCTTCCCAAAAATTTGCATGAAAACCCTAGGAGAGATAGAAGAAACTAATCAAGCTTAATTGGGTAAGTTTTCTTGTTCCGTTTTTAGAAATTTTTATATTTTTGAGATTGGGATAGTCTAATTCATCTATTTGGGGAATTAATTTGAAAAGTTATCAAAGTATAGAAATTATGCCATGGATAAATATGGTGAAAATTAAAAATTTATGGTGGAAAATGAAAGATTGTTGATAGATAAGCATCTTTTACAAAGTGATTTTTCATGAAAACATGATTTAGGGACTAATTTGTGAAGTTGTGAAAATTGAAGAAAAAATTCTAAAATTTATGGAATACATGTGCTGTAAATTGTATATTGAAATTTCGGTTAGGCTTGTAATAGAGAGTAAATTGCATGAATTTCATTTTTCGAGCCTAGGGACGAAATTGGAATTTATGGAAAGTTTAGGGGCAAAATGGTAAGTTTGCCTAGGATGTAAATTGAGTCCAATTGAATATGAATTATGATAAAGTGATGATTAAATTCATTTACATAGATCCGGATAACTCAAATTCAAAGTTAGATCGAGGAAATGAGAAAGTTTCGGATTAGTAGATCTATATATGCAAACATGTGTCGAGGTAAGTTCGTGTAACTTAATTGAGCATGTAAATATGTTGAATTGAATATTATATTTGTAAAGACTGTGATTTATATTTATGTGAATTAATTGGATGTTATAATATAAGAATTGAATACGTGCTTGGTATTGTTTGAAAAGGGTTAAGTTCCGTTTGAATATTGGATTTCGATGGACAAATGTGATTTCCCCTATTGAATGAGTCCTGCATTTGTTGCTGACGGGATTTAGCTCGGACGAGTAATCCTATTAACCTCATTACAGAAAGGATTTAGCTTGGACAGGTAATCCTGATATAAGCCCTCTTGAGCATATGTTATAGATAGGATTTAGCCTGGACGGGTAATCCTGATTAAGCTCTTATGAGCATATGTTGGAAACAAGATTTAGCTTGGACAAGTAATCCTATTATATGATATGTAGCTCGAGAGTGTGCTTTCTGATAAAGTGCCTTAATGGGTACTCTTGAATATGAAGTGACGGGTTATTGAATTGTACACCTTGAGTGTACTATTTGTGTATCCATCGAAATTTCAATGATTCAACGGACAAAATACTTGACATGTTATGAGAATTATGAGATGAAATGAATAATGTCTTGAAAGAATATAGTATGATGAGCTCATCTACGTTTACTTGATGTATATGAGAATTTGTGACTAACATGTTTGATTAAATGCATCTGTTTAGGCAAGTTTTCCAAGTTGATGGAAACATGTTATTATATGCTTAATTTTGATAAACAAGATTGGTAAGTTTAATTCCAGTTATAAGAACTTACTAAGCTTAATATGCTTACTAGGTTTACTTTCCTCTATTTTGTAGTGCTCGAAAGCTCGCGAAGGTTGGTGAACAGTTGGAGCATCACCACACTATCCACTAACTTATTTTGGTATATATATAGTAAACTTATTTGGTATAATGGCATGTATAGGTAACTTGGCCTATGATGGCTTATGAATGTGGTTTGTAAACTAGTTATTGAAATGGCTAGTAATGATTTGTTTTGATACTTATAATGCATTATGTCATGATAAATACATATATGTTAAGTATGGATGATCAAGTGATGTTTAATGTTTAGGTTAAACTAAGGAAAGATTATAAATATATTTATATATGAAATGATATATCATATTAGATGATAGAATTTGCTTGAAATCAATGCTTGAATTGGTTGGTATTTGGATGTAAGTTTTGGTGCAGGATATTGGTAAAATTTTGGGTGAGAAATGAAGCTAGAAATGGCTTTATTTTATCCACACGGGTAGACACACTATAACGCCCCGTACCCGAGACCGTTACCGGAGTCGAACACGGGGTGTTAACGGACTTAATTCATTTGCTTACACAGTTCATTTTAAAATTTCCAGATAAGCTGGCTAACTGCATCACAGTCACTTTAAAAATCATATCTCGAGTTCCAAAACTCGAAAACCAATTCTGTAAATTTTTCCTGAAACTAGACTCATATATCCATCTACAAATTTTTTTCTAGAATTTTTGGTAGGGCAAATTAGTACAGTTTATTAGTTAAAGTCTCCCCTATTTCAGGGTTTGACTACTCTGACCTTCATGTATTACGACTTAGATATTTCCCTGTACAGGGCTTCAATACTTATTCCATTTGTTTCTCATGAAACTAGACTCAAAAATGAATCTGTACATATAAAGCATGACTTCTAATTATCTCTGGTTAATTTATAGTGAATTTCCAAAGTCAGAACAGGGGATCCAGAAATCGCTCTGGCCCTGTTTCACGAAAACTTAAACATCTCATAAAATACGGCTCATATGGTCATTCCGTTTCTTTCATATGAAAATAGACTCATCAAGATTCGATTACATAATTTATTAATTATTTAATTACATTTATACTATTTTTAGTGATTTTTCAAACTCACATCACTACTGCTGTCAGCATCTAGTTTAAGGTAAATTTCACCTATTCCATAGTTTTCCATGAATCAACTAGCCATTTGTCATACATAGCACCAAAATGATCGTGACTAACCATTCCAATGGCTATTCATTACCAAGCATTTCCATACTACTCAATGGACAATATACAAAATGATTATAATGCTATGCTCAAAATATATATAAGCCATTTTCGCATGGCTATCCGAATATATACATTACCAAAAGGTACTTGATTAACAACAAAGGTCAGTCCTATACATGCCATTATCAAAGTTCAACTAAAAGAGTACCAAAAGGGCTTTGATAGTGTGGGCGACTTCGACTTTGACACTCCGAGTCCGATAGTGACGAACAAAATCTATAAAGCAGAGAATCAAAGCAACAGAATAAGCATTTTAATGCTTAGTAAGTTTAAGTAATGAAATTATTTACGACTAAAGTATAGCGTTCATATGACTAAATGAATAATTGCATATACGCATATTCCCAAAATATACTTACTTCATGCTTCAACCAGTATATTCATACACAGCGGATCAAACCTAACTAAGGCCGGAAGTTTGTTAATAAATTGAGCGAATACTATTTAAAAGGAATCAACTTTCCGATGCATATACGAAACATACCTTATCGTTTGGATTTTATGAGCGTATTAATTGAAATTATTACAGCAAGATCGCTCATTTCCAAACCCAAGTACCTTCGGGATTTAGCCGGATATAGCAACTCGCACAAATGCCTTTGGGACTTAGCCCGGATATAGTAACTCGCACAAATGCCTTCGGGACTTGGCCCGGATATAGTAACTCGCACAAATGCCTTCGGGACTTGGCCCGGATATAGTAACTCGCACAAATGCCTTCGGGACTTAGCTCGGATATAGTAACTCGCACAAATGCCTTCGGGACTTAGCCCGGATATAGTCACTAGCACAAATGCCTTCAGATCTTAGTCCGGTTATCATCCGAATAATCATGCACATATATCAATAAATCATAACACATCTATATTTCATTTTCATTACTAGAACTCAAACACAAGACACCTATCAACCATTACCATTTTTGGCTCAATAGCCACATACAAAGGGTATGATTTTGATTTGCTTTATAACATGATCTCTATACGCATTCGGCTGCCCGTCATAAGTATAACCCAATTACCTCAATATATAATTCAAGTAGAATCATTATATCACCATTTATTTGTTATGCTTATATGTCATGACTTAATCAAATCATAAACTAAGTTCCATTACTCGAAGACTTACCTCGGATGTTGTCGAGCGACTTCAACGGCTATTCAATTACTTTTCCTTTCCTTTATCGATTTAGTTCCCTTTGCTCTTGAGCTTAATTTAACAAATAAATTGATTTAATCATTTTGAACATCAAAGAGAAACTCAAGGTACTTAGCCCATATATACATTAGACATTAGAGTCATATATATATGAAATCATGAATCAAATTCAACATATTAGCCAATATTCTCCTTTAGCCGATTATCTAAGTCAAGATAAAATCATCAATATGCTTACCTATAGCCGAATGTGCAACTTCAATCTATCACTATCACCTACATCCTTAATTAAAGGCCGAATATATGCAACATCAATCTATGTATTCATTCATGTGGTTGAATATACATATTCCAATATGATATCATTTCCATTTCATTTAACACTTAACATTTACCACATATCAATTAACCAATTTTGTTTATAATTACAAAACTCTTCATCTATTCATGCTCTCATATTTGGTCATCCATACCTATACTAACCATATAACTAAACAATTTTAACTTTAAACACAAATACAACATTTTAGCACCATGGCTGAACACCTCATGAAGTTGCTAAGACCCATCCTTTTCAAATTCTCACACACACTCACATCCAATCCTTTTTATTAAGCACTCAAACTCAATCATCTTCATGCCTCATCACCACAACATCAAACACCAACCAAGAAAGACAACATCCATGGCCGAGTATCATCTCCATCAAATAGCAAAAATTTAAACCATGGGCTAGGTAGAATTCAAACTAACAACTAAAAATATGCATGAATTTCATGGAATAGCATCAAACATACCTCAACCTAGTTACAAGCATGGCCAAACTTCTTCAAACCTTTCTTTCTTTCTTTTACTTGGTTTTTCGGCCAAGAAGAACCAAACTCTCACTTTGTTTTCATCACCCCCCCAATTTCCATTACTTTATTACTAACCTTTTATTTTATTATTTCTAACACAAAATTTTAACACAAAATGTTTATAATATGTTTTAACCCATAGCATGGCCGGCCACTACCTAAAATTTTGGCTAATTTGACATGCAAGTACAAGCATTTTCTAACATGCATTAATAGATCCTTATAGATTAACCTATCACATTTCAAAAGTGCCACACATAAGTCCTATTAACTAAATTCACATGCAATCGACTAAATCGAAGCTTAAAACTTTCACACATTCATATTTACATATTTTAGACAATAAATATTATATTCAAATACTTCGGTGACTTGGTTTAGCGGTCCCGAAACCACTTTCCGACTAGGCTCAATCTAGGGCTGTCACAACTCTCCCCCACTCAAGAAATTTTCGTCCCCGAAAATCTTACCGGTAAATAGGTTTGGGTATCGTTCTTTCATAGAGTTCTCGGTTTCCCAAGTAGCTTCTTCGATCCCGTGTTTGAGCCATAACACCTTTACTAACGGAACCCTTTTGTTTCGCAACTCTTTCACTTCACGAGCTAGGATACGAATCGGTTCTTCTTCATAACTCAAATCAGATTGAATTTCAACCTCTGAGGGATTAATTATGTGCGAAGGATCAGATCTGTAACGTCGAAGCATCGAAACATGAAAAACGTTGTGAATTGTTTCGAGATCAGGGGGTAAAATTAATCTATATGCCACTGGACCAATTCGTTTGGATATTTCATACGGCCCTATGAACCTCGGACTTAGTTTGCCCTTACGGCCAAATCTGAGTATCTTTTTTCAAGGTGAAACTTTAAGAAACACTTTGTCTCCCACCTGATACTCAATATCTCTTCGTTTTAAATCCGCGTACGACTTCTGACGATCTGATGCTGCCTTCATACTTTCACGAATCATCTTTACTTTCTGCTCAGCATCTTTAATCAAATCAACTCCAAAAATTTTACTTTCACCGAGCTCGGTCCAAAACAATGGTGTACGGCATTTACGACCGTACAAAGCCTCGTAAGGTGCCATCTTAATGCTTGACTGAAAACTATTGTTGTAAGCAAATTCAATCAAAGGTAAATACCGTTCCCACGAACCACTAAACTCAAGAATGCAACATCTCAACATATCCTCGAGTATCTGAATTATCCGTTCAGATTGACCATCGGTCTGGGGATGAAAAGCGGTGCTGAAATGCAATTTGGTACCCAAAGCTTCTTGAAATTTCTTCCAAAATCGCGATGTGAATCTCGGATCTCTATCTGACACAATAGAAATGGGTACTCCATGTAACCTTACAATCTGAGATACATACATTTCAGCTAGCTTGTTAAGGGAGTAATCCATATGTACAGGGATAAAATGAGCCGACTTTGTCAGTCTATCAACAACAACCCAGATCGCATCTTTCTTGCTTGATGACAATGGCAATCCAGATACAAAATCCATCGTGACTCGATCCCACTTCCACTTGGGTATCATGATCGGCTGAAGTAATCCTGTAGGCACTTGATGTTCCGCTTTCACTTGTTGACATATTAAACACTTCGAAACAAAATCGGAAATGTCTCGTTTCATACCATGCCACCAAAACTGACGTCTCAGATCATTGTACATTTTTGTACTACCCGGGTGGATAGACATTCGGCTACTATGAGCCTCGCTCAGGATCATCGAAATAAGTTCTAAATTTCTTGGAACACACAAATGACTTCTGAACCTCAAACAATCGTCATCATCAATTTGAAACTCTGATTCCCTATTCGAAACACATTCAGCCCGTTTTGCGACCAATTCATCATCGACTTTCTGAGCTTCACGAATTTGATGAATCAACAATAGTTTGGCCTTTAATTCTGCTACTAACACATTATCGAATAGAATAGACAAGTGTACATTCATTGTTCGTAAAGCAAACAGTGATTTACGACTTAAGGCATCCGCAACCACATTAGCCTTTCCCGGGTGATAGTCAATGACAAGCTCATAATCTTTTAACAACTCGAGCCAACGTCTTTGTCGTAGATTCAAATCTCTTTGAGTCATCAAATATTTGAGACTTTTTTGATCCGAAAATACATGGCACTTCTCACCAAATAAGTAATGTCTTCATATTTTCAAAGCGAATACGATGGCAGCTAATTCGAGATCATGGGTCGGATAATTTTTCTCATGTGGCTTCAATTGCCTCGACGCATAAGCTACAACCCGACCTTCTTGCATCAATACACAACCCAACCCAAGTAAGGATGCATCATCAGAAATGACAAACTCTTTGCACGATTCGGTGCCGCACTAGTATTGGAGCTTCATCAAATAAGTCTTTAGTTGATCGAAACTTTTCGACATTTTTCATCCATTCAAACTTAACATCTTTACGAAGCGGTTTACGTCATTGGTGTGGCTATCATCGAAAAACCCTTTACAAACCATCTGTAGTAACCGGCAAGTCCCAAAAGCTCGAACCTCAAGAATATTTCTGAGGCTTCGGTTAAGTATGGCTGAAATTTTGCTCGGATCAACTCGAATACCCGTCGAGATACCACATGACCCAAGAAGCTAACCTCTCTTAACCGAACTCACATTTACTGAACTTAGCATATAACTACTTATCCCGTAAAATTTGTAACACTAATCCCAGGTGTTCAACATGATTGATTTCATTTCTCGAATAGACCAAAATATCATCGATAAATACAACTACGAACCAGTCCAAAAATGGTCTGAAGATCCGATTCATCAAATCCATAAATATCGCAGGGGCATTAGTGAGCCCAAACGGCATCACTAAGAACTCGTAGTGACCGTATCTCGCTCGAAAGCGCTTTGGGTATATCCGAATCTCGAATTAAGAATCGATAGTAGCCCGATCTCAAATCTATCTTTGAAAACACTGAGGCTCCCTTTAGTTGATCAAACAAATCATCAATACGCGGTAACGGATGTTTATTCTTTATTGTCACTTTATTCAGCTGACGATAGTCGATGCACAACCTCATGGTTCCGTCCTTCTTTTTCACAAACAATACTGGTGCACCCCAAGGTGAGAAACTTGGTCGAGCGAAACCTCTATCCATCAACTCTTGCAACTGAGCTTTCAATTCCTTTAATTCCGTTGGTACCATACTATACGGAGCTATCGAAATCGGTGTAGTCCCAGGTACAAGTTCGATGCCAAACTCTACCTCCCGAAAGGGTGGTAACCCCGGTAATTCTTCGAGAAAAACATCTGGATATTCACAAACCACTGGTATCGATTGAAGTTTCTTTTTTGGTTCTTTATTATCAAATGCGTATGCAAGATACGCTTCACACCCCTTTCTCACATATTTTTGAGCTAACATCGAGGATATTATTGTTGGCAATCCATTCAAAACAGTAGAGTCGACTCGGATTATCTCATTATTTGCACACCTCAAATCAATAGTCTTACTTTTGCAATTCACAACTGCATCATGTACGGTCAACCAATCCAAACCGAGAATAACTTCAAATTCATCAAACGGTAAAAGCATCAAGTCAGCCGAAAAATAGGAGCCTCGGATTATTAAGGGGCATTTCTTACACACCTTGTCGACAAGCACATAACGACCCAAGGGATTCGACACTCGAATTACGAACTCAGTAGACTTAACAGGTAAAGTCTTACTGGATGCTAAGGTCTCACATACATAGGAATGAGTAGAACCAGGGTCAATCAATGCAATCACATTAGTATCAAAGAGAGTGAAAGTACCGGTAATAACATCTGGCGAGGAAGCATCCTCGCGTGCTCGTATAGCATAAGCTCTAGCAGGAGCATGAGCCTCAGATCTGGTTGTAGCATCTCTAGATCCTCTCTGACCGCCACTAGCATTCCCCGTATTTCTAGATGGTCTACCCCGAGCAGTAGAAGCAACTGGTTTCCCTCGATTTACATTTTGTTCGAGACGGTCTCGGGCAATCCTTGATAAAATGGTCACTGATCCGCACTTATAACAGGAGCGGTCATGGAATCTACAACTTCCCGAATGCCATTTACCACAATACTAGCACTCTGTTCTGCCTCGACGATCATTCCCAACACTGGCAACCGAAGTGACTCGTGTACTCATAGGGGTCGATCACGATCTCGTCTAGAAAAGCCGAAGTGCCTTTAGACCGCCTAAATCATCTCTAACTTTCTTGGCTGTTGAAAGGGCTTTCCCGAAGATCTCTTATGAAACTCCTTTGCTCCCGTATCAGCTTTTCTTTTCTCCTTACTGTGCTCTTTGGCTTTGCAAGCTCGCTCGACAAGTACCACAAATTCTCTGATTTCTAAAATGCCAACGTCTGATTTTATATCTTCGTTCATCCATCTTGAAACGTTTACATTACAACTTCGAGGAAATACATTCTCGGCGTCATCGGCTAAGCCTTACAAACTTTCGTTCATAATCGATGGCGACATGGAACCTGTTTAAGTTCAAGAAATTCTTTCCGTTTTTGATCAATGAATCTCGGCGATATACTTTTTCAAAACTCGGTTTGGAAAAACTCCCAAGTTACTTGCTCTCTGGGCACAATCAAATCAACGTATTCCACCAATAGTAGGCGTAATCACGTAACAAGGAGATAGTACACTTTAGGCATTCATCGGTGTGCAAGATAGTTCATCAAGTACCGAATAGTGTTGTCCAACCAAAATTCAGCTTGCTCGGCATCATCACCGTCAGTAGCTTTAAATTCAAGAGCCCGTGTTTTCGGATTCATCAACTGGGGCTTATTTAACCTCATTTGGTCGATTCTGGAGGTATCGCAGTCTGAGGGTTGTATTAGTTGGGAATGGGGTTGTGGAACAGTAGTATTAGTTCGAATATCTTGATTGAACCAATCATTCATCACGCTATAAAAGCCCTGTCTAGCTTCATAATTCGATTACTAGCAATAGGTTGAGAGTCCACGGTCTTTGTCCTTGTCAAAGGGAGCAGCACTACACTCTCAAGATCATCACTACCGCTTCGGTTGGGATCGGGATCCATTTCTATAAGTAAACACATTTTAAGCGTAAATCACCACACTATCAAATAAACACATAATGGCATGTATAGCTAAACCCGAACGTATTACGGTAGTCCTAGAATAGACTAAACGGTAGCTCTGATACCAATAAAATTGTAACGCCCCGTACCCGAGACCGTTACCGGAGTCGAACACGGGGTGTTAACGGACTTAATTCATTTGCTTACACAGTTCATTTTAAAATTTTCAGACAAGCTGGCTAACTGCATCACAGTCACTTTAAAAATCATATCTCGAGTTCCAAAACTCGAAAACCAATTACGTAAATTTTTCCTGAAACTGGACTCATATATCCATCTACAAATTTTTTTCTAGAATTTTTGGTCAGGTAAATTAGTACAGTTTATTAGTTAAAGTCTCCCCTGTTTCAGGGTTCGACTACTCTAACCTTCATGCATTACAACTTAGATATTTCCCTGTACAGGGCTTCAATACTTATGCCATTTGATTCTAATGAAACTAGACTCAAAAATGAATCTGTACATATAAAGCATGACTTCTAATTATCTCTGGTTAATTTATAGTGAATTTCCAAAGTCAGAATAGTGGATCCAGAAATCGCTCTGGCCCTGTTTCACAAAAACTTAAACATCTCATAAAATACGGCTCATATGGTCATTCCGTTTCTTTCATATGAAAATAGACTCATCAAGATTCGATTACATAATTTATTCATTATTTAATTACATTTATACTATTTTTAGTGATTTTTCAAACTCACATCACTGCTGCTGTCAGCATCTAGTTTAAGGTAAATTTCGGGATGTGGTTTCAGGACCACAAAACCGAGTCATAAAATTTAGTTAAAATTTTATTTGCATACCTTATATGTGTGGTAGTACTTGTATAAAAATTTGATGTTTTAATTTTTATCTTAGGAATGTGAATCTTGCTTGAAAGGATTTAGTTGAGAGACTTAGAAAATTTGATAGGTAAATAAGTAAGGAGCAAATAGTATTGAAATATGAAAATTTGGGTTTGCATGTCAAAATGCCCCAAACTATGTTGAGTGGCCGGCTAAACATGGCTTCATTCTTCCAAGGTTATGTTATTTATTATTTAATATTGGTGAGTAATTAAAATAGAGAAGAAATAAAGATTAATAATAAGAAAATGAACAAAAAAAATGTGTGTTCATCCTTGCTACCCATTTAGCGAAAAACCAAGTAAAAGAAGGAGAAAAGCTTTGGAGAAATTCGCCATAATTGCATCTAGGTTGAGGTATGTTGAAGTTATTCCTTTAAATTCATGTATACTTTTGGTTGTTAGTTTGAATTCCATCTATCCCATGGTTGGATTTGGGGTTGTTGGAGAGTTGGGATTTGACAAAGAAGCTTAAAATTTTAGTTGATACCTTGATGCTATTAACATGTTAGTTACATGGATGTGTTAAGTTGCTTGTTATGTTAGCATGAAAGTTGAAGTTGTTAAGTCATGGTGTTAGAGGTGCCGAATTTAGGACTAAGAAGAGGATGAGTATTCGGCTAACATAGTTGAGAGGGGATGTTGCCGATTTTTAGATTTAGACCATGGGAGTGGCTATAATGGGCATTAAGATGTAGAACTTAAGAAATGTAGTTATATGTGAATTTACATGATGTCACAAATAGATGTGAAAATATATGCTAGATTAGGAAAATTTGATTAAGTGTTCATGAGATGAAATTAGGTGTTCAAAAGATGTTATAGTTGACATTGTATATATATGCATACATTCGGCCATCTAATTGAGTATGAAGGTGGTGTTGAATCTAATTGTGATGCCCATTTGGAAGTGTATATATATACATATATATATATATATATACATAAGTATGCCCGTTCGTGATGTTACCTTTAATTATGTGTATAATCGACTAAATGGGTAATTACTGAGGATGGTTGCCGAATATACAAACATACATATGCATGTGTAATTGAATTATGAATGTTTAGCAAGAAGGTTAAACTAGTTGATTTATTGATTAAGCTCAAGGAGTTAAAGGAGGAGAATCGAGCAAGGGAAAGACGAAGGTCATTGAGTAGCCGACTTGGAACTATTTTACCCAACACAAGGTAAGTCACTAAGCATATATTTTGTATTGTTTTAAATAGACATGATGTCTATGTAATTAGGCCGAAAGGAATGATAAATTTATATACATGTATGTATGTGGTGATGAAAGTATTGAATGAAAAGAAAAGAGGTGAGATGTATATAGTTGTTGATTTCGGCACTAAGTGTGCGGGTATGAACATTTATGATCATGAGATTGGCACTAAGTGTGCGGGTTTAAAATTGGTACAGCACTAAGTGTGCGAGTTTGATTATATAGCACTAAGTGTGCGAGTTGATTATATAGCACTAAGTGTGTGGAATCACTATTGACACTGAGTGTGCGACATTAATGAGTTGATCACGGACAGCGGATTGGGTAAGTACCTTGAGTTCATGGCTAATAGGCGCTATGTTCATATTTGGAGTTGAGCTTGGTAAGTTTAGAACCTATGTGACAATTTTAATTGAAGTCACGTACATAAGAATTATCGTGGAATAAGTGAAAGGTCATTTAGTTGTATGATTGTAACGAAAACAAAATGATGTATAAAAATGCCCCAAATATCCTATTGATTAGTATATGGAATGTGAATGTGTAACTTGGTATGAGATTGAACTGAAAGGTCTAAAGAACTATGGTATAGTTCGGTTTGGATGGAGTAATTAGCCTCGTTTCATTTTGTTTCCTCTTGTGATAATTTCATTAATGGATGGTAGTGCATTGCTTATGACTTAATGAGTTATATACTCATTCGGTGTTTGCTTGTCACCTATTTTAGGTTTCTTGGACTCGACTTTTTGCGTACTCGGGACCGTCATCGAAGTCATCACACCGGCTAGCAACTTTTGGTATCTTCTTTTAGTTGGTCTAGGAGAACATTTTGGCATGTATAGGCTATTATGTTTTGTTGAAATTTGGTATGTAAACTTTAGCCATGCGAAAATGGCATAATGTTCGGTTGGATTTGGCTCTATGATGTTTGGACACAAGTCTTGGTAATTCGGTTTTGGTTGAGTATTGGTTGAGGCCTACTCGATTATTATGCCATATGTCATGGCTGATTTATTTTCGGTGTTAAATTCATGATTTGGTAATAGTATAGTAGGGAGATGCTCGGTGATGATTAACCTTTGGCATGGCTAGTCATGGTCATAAGTTGTAATATGTATGATGAATTATTAGGGAGATCAAGGAAAAAAAAATAATATCATGAAATAGGCATAGTTTGCTTTAGTAATAGGTGCTGACAACAGCAGTGATGTGAGATTGAAAAATCACTAAAAATAGTATAAATGGAATTAAATAATGAATAAATTATGTAATCGAAGCTTGACGAGTCTATTTCCATATGGAAGAAACGAAACTACCATATGAGCTGTATGTTAGGAGATAATTAAATTCTCGTGAAACAGGGCCAGAGCGATTTCTGGATCCCCTGTTTCGACTTAGAAAATTTACCGTAAATTTTATCGAGATAATTAGAGGTCGTGCCTTATATGTACAGATTCTTTATCGAGTCTAGTTTCATTAGAGACAAACGGTATAGGCATTGAATCCCTTTACAGGGAGATATTTAAATCCTAAGGTACAGAGGTCAGTGTAGTCGAACCTTGAAACAGGGGAGACTTTAATGAATAAAATGTACTAATTGGCCCAACCAAAAATTATACAAAAATTCCCCTATATAGATATATGAGTCTAGTTTCGGAGAAAATTTACAGAATTGGATTTTGAGTTCCATAACTCAAGATATGATTTTTAAAGCGACTACGATACAGTTAGCCAGCTTGCCTGGAACAAAAAAAAAATAAATAAATAGGGGGAAATAAATGAAGTAAGCTCGGTAACACCTCGTATTCGATTTCCGGTAACGGTCACAGGATTGGGGTGTTACAAATATGGCTTTAACCAAGCCTATTTTCACTCCATACGGCCAAGCACATGGGAGTGTGGCTTGACCGTGTGTGACACATGGCCTTGATACACGGTCGTGCGTCCCCTGGGGTAACCCTTTGATTTAAGATAGTATACCTTATAGGTTTGGCAAGGCCTAGACACACGGGCGTGTCTATTGGCCGTGTGAGACACATGGGATGACACATGGTCATGTGGCCAACCGTGTGACCCAAGTCAGTATACCCTCTAGTTTTCCCACGGCCATGGCACATGGGCGTGTCTCCGGTTGTGTGGTGTAAGTTAGTATGTATGCCTTGTTTTCAAACGGCTTGTGACACGAGCGTGTCTGGTGGCCGTGTGAGGCACACGGCCTGTTCACACGGGCGTGTGACCCTTTAATGCTTAAAAATTTTATGTGTTTCCTAAAGTTTGCAAATGTTATCAGTTTAGTCCCGAACCTCTTCCAAGCATGTTTTAAGGTCTCGTAGAGCCTTATAAGGGACATTGTGATTATATTTGATTAATGTTTATGTAAAAATGAATGATTTATGTTGTGATTGCTCGATAATGCCTCGTAACCCTTTTTGGCAACGGATACGGGTTAAAAGTGTTACATTTTATTGGTATCAGAGCTACGATTTACTCGATTCGAAGACTTACGTAGCGAGTGAGAGCCTAACTATACATGCCATATATATAAACCGCGATAGTGTGATGATTCCTGACAGCTTAAAATGTGTTTTCATATAGTAAATGGATCCCGAACGAGCTTTAACTGACGATGTGGAAAGTAATGTGTCTGCTCTTGTTCAAGGGGCAGCACCGGGTGGTTCTAGGCCGATTTCAAGTAGTCAAGAGAGAGAGGCTAAGCAAGCCTTCTTCCAGATGACGAGTGGGTGGTTCATGGAGTTCGTTTGAACGAATTCAGTTGCTCAACAACCTCCACTCCCACTTGTTCCTCAACAAAACCTTGTTTTTCCTCAAGTCATAGATCCGATACGATTGAACAAGCAGTCAGAGGATAAGATATGCAAACATGGAGATATGCAAACATGGAGCTGAGGAGTTCCGGGCTACCGTTGATAATGATGCTGAGAGAGCTAAGTTCTGGCTCGAGAATACGATTCGAGTATTTGATGAATTATCTTGTACTCCTGATGAGTGTATCAAATGTGTGGTATCTTTACTTAGAGATAATGCATACCATTGGTGGAAAATGTTGATATCTGTAGTTCTGAGAAAACATGTTACCTAAGATTATTTCAATCCGAGTTTTAGAAGAAGTGTGACAGCCCTAAAGTGACCCTAGTCGGAAAGTGGTTTCGGGACCGCTAAACCGAGTCACCAAATTATTTGAATATGATATTTATTGTCTAAAATATGTGATTATGAATGTGTGAAAGTTTTAAGCTTCGATTTAGTAAATTTCATGTGAATTTAGTCAATAGGACTTATGTGTGACACTTTTGAAATGTGATAGGTTAATCTATAAGGATCTATTAGTGCATGTAATCAAAGGGTGGACTTGCATGTCAATTTCCCCATTTAATTACTAGTGGCCGCCATGACAAGGGTGATGGGCAAAACATGTCATAAAACATGTTGTGCTAATGGTTTATGTTAGAAATGATAAAATAATAATGGCTAGTAGGATGATGAAAGAAAAAAAGATCATCATCCATGTTTCTTCCTAGCCGATTCTAAAGAAAAAAAAGAGAGAACAAGAGCATTCGGTGATGAAAAAAGTTGTGTTCTTTGATTATTCTTAGCGAATTGAAAGGAGGAAGAAAGGAGTGAAGCAATCGGTCATCTTAGGTCAATATTAAGGTAAGGAAGTTGATACTAGTTCTTGAAATCCTAGTTGATATTGAGTGAGATATCAAGTTATTGTTGGTAACCCATGTTGAAATTGTGATTTTGGAATAAGTAAGGTTTTCGGCTATGGAGATTAATAAGGGTGATGGTTGTGTTTCATGCTAAATCTAGATGAACAATGGTAGTTGCTTACATCTTGATATTTATGAGTTCCTTTCTTGGTTCTACCTTAGGTCCATAAGTATGATTTATGTTTGTTATGTTACTCATGGTTAAAATGATTCGGCTATGGTTCATGTAAAAATAAAATATACATGATTTGGTATTAAATGATATTAGGTTATATTCGAACATAGAAAGAGTTTAGTTTGGTATGCTTATTACATGGTAGGTAAGATTTGTGTTTTGGATATATGTTTATATTTGGTTAATAATTTGTTCTTGTGAAGTATAAATTTGTAACATGAATTGAGTTGGAAGTTATTATAATGTACTTGTGCATTCGGGTATATGATGAAAATATATGAGGTGGTTATAATCAACTTTGTGATTCGGCTCTTGCACATATATATATTTGCACATTATGTATTGGTATGACATATATATTATCTCAAGGTATATATTTATATATGATGGTGTTTCAGTTATGGAGTAAACGATGGATGCGTATTGAGTTATAATATATAATGCATTAGTTAGTAAAATGTATGCCATTTATATGTGGTATTAAGTATATAATTGGCCTCAACATAGACTTGCATATTCGGCCACATGAGATGGATTGGTGTTGCATGTATTCGGTTAGAGGCAAGCATATTGATGCTTTTATCTTGGCTTAGATAAGCGGCTAAAAGAGAGCGTGGGCTAATATGTTGAGTTTGATTCATGAATTCATACACATGCGACTCTAATGTCTAATGTATATATGGGTTAAGTACCTTGAGTTTCTCTTCTTGATGTTCAAGTGATTAAATCAATTTATTTGTTAAATTAAGCTCAAGAGCAAAGGGAACTAAATCGATAAAGGAAGGAAAAAGTGGTCAAATAGCCATCGAAATCGTTCGACAACATCCGAAGTAAGTTTTCGAGTAACGAGACTTAGTTTACGATTTGATTAAGTCATGACGTATGAGCATAACAAATATACGGTGATATGATGATTCTACTTGAATTATATGTTGAGTTAATTAGTCTATACGTTTGACGGGTAGCCGTATGTGCATAGAGATCGTGTCATAAAGCAAACTAAACCATGTTGTTTGTATGTGGCTAGTGAGCCGAAAATGGGATTGCTTAATACGTGACTTGTGTTTGAACTCTAATTATGAAAATGAAATATAGACGTGTCATGATTTATTGGTATGTGCATGAATATTTGGATGATAACCGGGCTAAGTCCCGAAGGCATTTGTGCGAGTTACTAGTTCCGGGCTAAGTCCGAAGGCATTTGTGCGAGTTACTAGTTTCGGGCTAAGTCCCGAAGGCATTTGTGCGAGTTACTAGTTCCGGGCTAAGTCCCGAAGGCATTTGTGCGAGTTACTAGTTCCGGGCTAAGTCCCGAAGGCATTTGTGCGAGTTACTATATCCGGGCTATGTCCCGAAGGTATTCGAGCGAGTAGCTATATCCGATTAAATCCCGAAGGTACTTGGCTTGGGAATGAGCGACCTTGCTGTAATAGTTTCAATTAATACGCTCGTAAAATCCCAGCGATGAGGTATGTTTCGTTTATGCTTTGAATTAGTTGATCCCTTACAAATAGTATTCGCCGATCGATAAATGAGCTACCGCCTTTGGCTAAGTTGATCTTTGTGCATGAATATAAGGGTTGGTAATGTGAAGTAAGTATGATATTGAGAATTTGTGCATATGAAATTATCTGTTTAGCCATATGAATGTTACACTTTAGTTGTGTCAAATTTTATGGCTCAAAACTTACTAAGCATTAAATGCTTACTCCGTTTCTTTGAATCTCTGTTTTATAGATTTTGGTTAAATCACCATCGGACTCGGGATTGTCGAAGTCGAAGTCGTCTACACTATCAAACCCCCTTTTTGGTACACTTTTGGTTGAACTTTGAAATGGCATGTCTAGGACTACCCTTCTTTGTTGTGGGTCATGTACCCTTTGGTTTTGTATAAATTTGGATAGCCATGCGAAAATGGCTTATATATATTTTTAAGCATAATGTTATAATCATTTTGTATGTATATGGTTATTGAGAGGTGTGGATATTCTTGGCAATGATTGTCCATTGGAATGGTTAATCACGATCATACTTTGTGCTATATATGAAAAAGGGTTAGTTGAATCATGGAAACTGTGTAATAGGTAAAGTCTACCTTAAAGGCAGATGCTGACAGCAGCAGTGGTATGAATTTGAAAAATCACTAAAAATAGTAGAAATAGAATTAAATAGTGAATAATTTTTTTAATCGAACCTTGATGAATCTACTTCCATATGGAAGAAACGAAACGGTCATATGAGTCGTATTTTAAGAGATATTCAAGTTTTCGTAGGACAGGGCCAGAGCAATTTCTGGATCCCCTGATCTGACTTTGGAAATTCATTATAAATTAACCAGAGATAGTTAGAAGTCATGCCATATATGTATAGATTCCTTTTTGAGTCTATTTTGATTAAAAACAAATGAAATAAGTATTGAAGGCCTGTATAAGGAGTTATCTAAGTCGAAATGTAGGAAGGTCAGGGTAGTTGAACCCTGTAACAGGGGAGACTTTAACTAATAAACTGTACTAATTGGCTTGACCAAAAATTCTATAAAAAAAATTTTGAATGGATATATGAGTCTAGTTTCAGGGAAAAATTACGAAACTGATTTTCGAGTTTTGGAACTCAAGATATGATTTTTAAGGTGACAGTGATGCAGTTAGTCAGCTGTCTGGAAATTTTTAAAATGGACTGTGAAAATAAGTGAATTTAGTCTGTGAACCCCTCGTATCCGACTCCGGTAACGGTCTCGGGTATGGGGTGTTACAAGAAGTATATAAGTCAGTGATTCCTCGATCAGAAGCATAAAGAGTTTCTAGAATTGAAACAAGCTCGAATGATTGTCACTAAGTACGAGAGAGAATTCGTACATTTAAGCAAGTATGCTCGTCAATATGTGTCTACTGAGGAGATCATGTGTAAAAGGCTCGTTGATGGACTGAACGAGGATATAAAACTATTATTTGGGATTCTTGAATTGAAAGAATTTGTCGTTTTGGTTGAAAGGGCTTGTAAAGCCAAGGATCTCAACAAAGAAAAGAGAAAGGCAAACTCAGAAGCTAGAGACTCAAGAAAAAGATCGATGAGTAAGTCGTATCAATCTTCATCAAAGAAATTTCGAGACTCATTTAATCGTTCTAATGCACCAGTGGGACATTCAATCAGGGATAGTGAAAAGCAACCTGTGAGTTGTAAAGCTCAAGCTATATCTGTTGCTAGTGTTGGTAGTGTGAGACAAAATCGACCCGAGTGTAGACATTGGGGAAAATGACATATCAGTGATTGTAGATTGAATGATCCAGCCTGTTTTAAATGTGGACCATTAGATCATTTCATTCGTAATTATCCTAAGTTGGCTGAGTAAGATACAGTACAAAACACGAGGTCGAGTAACATTGCAGTTAGAGGCAGACCACCCAAAAACATGGGAAATGTGACTGGTAGCCAGAGAATAATTAAAGATTCTACTGTAAGGTCAGAGGCCAGAGCACCTAAATGAGCCTACGCTATTCGCGCTCACGAAGAAGCGTCATCTCCAGATGTTATTATGGGTACTTTCACTCTTTATGATACTAAAGTTATTGCATTGATAGATCCAGGACCAAACCATTCATATGTATGTGTAAATTTAGTATCTAGTAAGACTTTGCCTATAGAGTCTACTAAATTTGTGATTAGAGTATCGAACCCCTTGGGCAAGTGTGTCTTGGTTGATAAAGTGTACAAGAACTACCCATTGATGATTCGGGATTTCTGTTTTCCGGCTGATCTGATGTTGTTACCATTTGATGAATTTGATATAATTCTAGGTATGGATTGGCTAACGCTACATGATGCTATAATAAACTGTAAACAAAAGACGATTGATCTGAAATGTCAGAATAATGAGATTATTAGGATTGAGTCAGATGATTTCAATGGTTTGCTGGGTTTACCACCGATTCGAGAGGTTGAGTTTGGTATGGAGTTAGTGTTGGGAACTACACCCATATCGATAGCTCCGTACAGAATGGCTCCAACAGAGTTAAAAGAATTGAAAGCTCAGTTACACGAGTTAACAGATAGAGGTTTTGCTAGACCGAGTTTTTCGCCCTGGGGTGCTCTGGTATTATTTGTGAAAAAGAAAGATGGCATGACGAGAATGTGTATCGACTACTCATAACTTAACAAAATGACGATCAAGAATAAGTTTCCTCTGCCTAGAATAGATGATTTGTTTGATCAGTTAAAATAGGCTACAATGTTTTCAAAGATAGATTTGAGATTAAGCTATTACCAGTTACGAGTTAAAGACTCTGATGTGCTAAAAATCGCATTTAGAATGAGGTATGGTCATTATGATTTCTTAGTTATGCCTTTTGGACTAACAAATGCGCCTGCTGTCTTTATGGATTTAATGAATTAGAATTTCAGACCGTACTTAGATCGATTTGTTGTCATATTTATTGATGACATATTGATATATTCACGAGATGAAACTAAGCATGCCAACCATTTGAGAATTTTATTACAGACTCTGCGTGATAAGCAGTTATATGCAAAGTTCAGTAAATGTGAATTTTGCTTGCGCGAGGTTGGTTTTCTGGGGCATATTGTGTCAATATCGGGTATTCGAGTTGATCCAAGCAAGGTTTCTACAATAATAGATTGGAAGCCTATGAGAAATGTATCTGAAGTCCGTAGTTTCCTGGGACTAACCGACTATTATAGAAGAATTGTGAAAGGTTTTTTGATGATTGCGACTCCGTTGATGAGATTGCTTCAGAAATATGTAAAGTTTGAATGGTCCGATAAATGTCAGAAAAGTTTTGATCAGCTGAAAGTTCTTTTAACTGAAGCTTCCAATGTTAGTACAACCAGAATCGAGTAAAGAATTTGTGATCTATAGTGAAGCATCGTTAAATGGTCTAGGTTGTGTTTTGATGCAGGAAGGTAAAGTTATACCTTATGCCTCGAGGCAGTTGAAGCCACATGAAAAGAATTATCCGATGCACGATTTAGAGTTAGCAGCCATTGTGTTTGCATTGAAGATTTGGCGCCATTATCTATTCGGTGAGAAATGCCATGTTTATTCAGATCACAAGAGTCTAAAATATCTGATGACTCAGAAAGATTTGAATTTATGACAGCAGAGATGGTTAGAATTGCTAAAAGATTACGAGCTAGTAATTGACTATCATCCGAGAAAAGCAAATGTTATTACTGATGCATTAAGTCAGAAATCTTTGTTCGCTCTACGTGCAATGAATACTTAAATAGCTTTGTGTAATGATGGTTTGATTGTGGTCAAGATGAAAGCGAGACCATTATTTTTACAATAGATTTAAGAAGCTCAGAAAGTTGATAATGAAATGTTAGAAAAAACAGCTCAATGGGATTCGAACCTTGATTCAGAATTTCAAGTTGACGCTGATGATTGTTTAAGATTCAGGGGCAAAATATGTGTTCTGAGAAATTCAGAGTTGATTCAGATGATTTTGAATGAAGCACATAGTTGTCGTTTATCTGTTCATCCTGGAGCACGAAAATGCATAACGACTTGAAACAGCTCTATCGGTGGCCTGGTATGAAACGTGACATCTCAGAGTTCGTTTCTAAATGTTTGATCTGTCAGCATGTTAAAGCTGAGCATCAGGTACTGTAAGACCCAAATTTTGCCCGGGGCCCAATAAAGTTACAGTCCAAATACCAAAACTCAACTAAAACCCAAAATACCCCAAGCCCAAATACAACCCAAAATAAAAAATAAAAAAAATAAAAAAATGAAGAAAATGAAAAAAACCTAACCTCTTCACCCTATGTGCCGCCCCTAAGCGCCGCCCTAGTCCTCTTTTATCTACCACTTGTAAAAAGAAAAGATAGTAAATAATAAAAAAAATATTGTAACAAGGCTATAAAAGCCATCATAAAACCAAATGTAAAGGTGGAGGAGGGATAAAAAAAAAACATTGTATTTTCACATAGAGATCAAAAATCCAAAGCAAAAAAAAGGTTGATTTTAATTTCTTGTATTCCCTTTGTTCATTTTTCATTTATTTTATTTTATTTTATTT
Source organism: Gossypium arboreum (assembly GCF_025698485.1). NCBI lineage: Eukaryota > Viridiplantae > Streptophyta > Magnoliopsida > Malvales > Malvaceae > Gossypium > Gossypium arboreum. Next base: position 65,491,098 of record NC_069080.1, read on the forward strand.
TCTTTATTTTATATATTAATATATATATACATAATTTAATTGAATTACTTATTTGAATTCCCTTGCAAACATGTTTATATTTTTCCCTTTAAATCTATTTATGTATACCATTTGTTCCCCAATTTTAAATTATACTTTCTTTATTTCAAACACTTGCCTATATTACTATTTTTTTTATATACAATGTTTATATTTAGTTTTATGCTTTATGTATCTTGTTAATTGTTGGTAAGTAAATCTTGTTTCAAATTATTTTGTAAAATTATTGATTTATATTATATAGTATGTCATTCGTATATTCTTTTGTATATTCTTACATGGTTGCATTTATATAATTCATCTATGTTACAACTTGTTAATATGTACATTATTCGTTTTAAAATTTTATGTAGGTACACATTACTATTGCTATGCACATAATATATATTATATACATGTATACATTTTTGAATCTTGGTTTTAAATTATTTTGCATAACACTAACTTTAAATTTCCTCTTATAATACTTATTTTGAAGCTCATTTATATGTTAAACTTTATATACTTTATGTATTATTTATTTTTATTTTTATTTATTTTACGATCTATTGTAAATTTTTGCATGTATTATCTGCTATGTATATATATATAATTTAGCTACTTTTAAATTGTTCATTTCAAGTTTATTTGTTTTAACATTTTTATTACCTTTTAAAATATTTTTCTTAAAATAGATTTTATTTAACCATTAGTTAGAAACGTTAAATAGTGTATGTGGTAAGATTATTATCATTGGGCATGTTTCGATTTTCGTGTTTGTACTTTTAAAAAATTTGTATAATATTATTGATATATGTTTTCCATATTTGTTACTTTGTTTTGCATCCCCATGTATTATATTATGATTGAGATTGCCAACCTATTTGCCTGAAATCAACCTATTTACCTGAAATTATTCATTTCAGTTTCTTTGCTTCAAACGAATCGAATAAATACGTTGCAAGTTTGTTTCCATAATCACACCCTTTTAAAAAAAATAAAAAAAATTTTCAAAACGAGGTAATATTTCGTGTTTGGTAATTCGAGAAATTGAGCCCTAACATGTTGGGTTTCGATTTTCTGTTTGACCAAATAAATATTCTCTCGAGATTTAAATCCATGTTTTTTTCAAATTTAAAATAAGGCAATATTTGAATTTAGGAAATTCAAGAAAATAGTACCCTAACTTACTAGGTTTCAATTTTTCTTGTTTAACCTAAATAACTAAATATCCTTTTGAAATTTCAAATGCATGAGTTTTGGAAATTATAAAATGATCTTGTATCGAGGATTTGAAATGTTGTGTCCTATCGTCTTTGGGTTGCGCTTTTCATTTGTTCAAAACGATCGAAGATCCCTTTGGAATTTCACTCACGTTTTCTAAAAACTCTTTAAAATGAAAGAAATGTTCGATGTTTGGCAATTCGGGGAATAGTGCCCTATCGTGTTGGGTTGCAATCTCCCGTTTGTTCAAAATAATTGAGTGTCTCTTTGGAATTTCACTCGTATCTTCTAAGGTGAGGCAATGGTCAATATTTGGAAATTCGAGGAATCGTGCCCTACTGAGCTGGGTATCGATTTTTCGTTGGACCAAATAGTTGGGCATCCTTTTGTTATTTTCGAATTATAAATTTTCAAACGTCGAAACAAGAAGATTTTTGGCAAAGGACTCGGGTTATTCAAATATTATTAACAAGAACCACATTTCAAAAACATTTTTAATTTTAGACAAAAGGACAGTATTTAATCGACTTGGCACCAATTTTGGGCGTAATGAGGGTGCTAATCCTTCCTCATATGTAATCGACTCCCGAGCCTATTTTCTCATATTTTCGTAGACCAAAATCATTGTTTTAGTAAACCAAAATGTTTTATTAAAACAACCCAAATTTCTAGGTGATCCGACCACACCTAAACAAGAAAAGATTGGTGGCGACTCCATTTTCGCTTTCCAAAAAGTCGATCCATCATTTTTAAATCGAAAAAAAATGAAATAAAAAAATGGGTTCGACAGCTTAGCGACTCCGCTGGGGACAATAAGAGAGTCAAGCCGCAAAATAGATTATTTTCTGTCCTTTTGTTGAAAATTTAAAATTTGGTTTTTAATAGACGATCCTTTTACTTCATTCGTTTCGGTTCAAGTCCCATAGAATAATATTGCATGGCATTGCATGACCACTGTGGTCACACCTTCTAAGTTGGGAGTAAGAAACTATGCTTTCGTGAGGTTTTCACCTCTGCATGGGCTAGTGGATTGCTTCCGGGGTATATCCGTACCTATGATTTCGTGAGATTTTCATCTCCATATGGTCATAGGGAAATGTATCCCCCCGTGCCGAACTCGATCTATATGAGCCTATAATGGGTGAGGATTGAGGAATCTGTTGGTTCGGATACCTTATCTCTAGAACTAAACCGCATATAGTGAACCTTAGGAACCATCCTTGGGTAAAGCCGCGCCGAGCCTTAGTACTTACCTGTATATGCATCATAATAGCTATTATTGACACTAACCGGTGTTTTGTTTTGTTTTGTCTTTTTTGCATAACATTGCATACTAAAGGAGGCATTAATCCGTATTCAATTACTAAGTTAGAAAATTTGACATGGAGAATGAATTTCTCAGTAAAGTCGAGGATAATGGGGCCGTTCGTGCATGGTCAGAGAGGCTGCAATCGGAGAGAGGGGATAGCTTGGCAAAAGGGTATGTATCGGAGCTGCAAGATTTCACTCGCATCAATGTAGTACAGAACGAGCTGCAAGAGTTGAGAGACATTTGGGCTAGTTGTAATGAAGGAATCAAGCAATTGTTTTACCAAAATTATGGTGATGTATCCTACCTACTAGACATTAGAGTGGATAAGCATTTGTTCTGAGCCTTGGTGCAGTTTTGGAATTCTGCATACAAGTGTTTCACTTTTGGAGAAGTGGATTTGGTACCTACCATAGAGGAATACACTACTTTGCTCAGGTGTCCCAAAATTCAGGTCCAAAAGACTTATGCTCGGGTTTTTAGTAGTCAGACTTTCGTGAAGAAACTGATGAGCATTTCTAGGATGAGCGAGCCTTGGGTCACTACTCGGATTCAGCAAAAAGGAGATAGAAAATGTATCCCTTGGGAGAATTTGCGAGATTTGATCTTGACACATCTAGATGAAAGAAAGAGGGTTGATATATTTGCCTTAAGCATCTACGAATTAGTGATCTTTCCTAAGGTTTTGATGCACGTGGACGAGGCAGTCATTGACTTGTTTGATTTCCTTGAAAAGGGAATCACACCAGTACCGGTAATATTGGCAGAAACATTTAGATCTTTGAGCTTATGTCGGAAGACAGGCAAGGGGCGATTCATTGGATGTGCACAATTATTGATGGCATGGTTCCACGGGCACTTTTGGAAGGTAGACAAAGTTTCTTATCGAGTCTTCTCCGAGGGTTATTTCCCATTGAAAGAAGAAGCAGCTATACAAAGGAGAGAGGATATCTCAGAGGAGAAGTGGATGGACATTCTTCAGAACCTCAAGGAGGGGGATATCGAGTGGAGAGCTTATTGGATGGTTCCTGACGAGATCATGTACCGATGTGGTAACTTCGATTGGGTGCCATTGTTAGGAATTTGGGGAGCTACCGGGTATACTCCACTGTTAGCCTTGAGGCAATATAAGTCGAGGCAGTTTGTACCCACGACTTATGGGCTGGCTCAGAGTGAATTCTCATTTAAAGGTGCTCATTATAAGAAGAGAGTTTGGGAGTTATCGGATGCTTGGAAGCAAACTTGTTGGATGAAGAGGTTAGTCGTCGGTTCCATAGTAACGCCCGAGTATAGCGAGTGGTTTAAGAAGAGGATTAATGATAATATTCCAAGGCCAAGCTTGGAGAATGTTTGACCTATCGGGGAACAATTACAAGTCACACCATCAGAATTGGAAATTATAAGGCAAGATTTCGAGAAGAAGAATTTAGAGCTCGGGAAGAAGATCGAACAGTTGGAGGAAGAGAAGATGCATCTAAGGTTAGACGCTGATGTTCAAAAGTCAGAGGCTAAGAAATGGAGAAAAGGAAAAACTAAGGCCGAAGAAGACCTAGACAGCTTGAAGACGGACTACAAGAAGCTGCGCCTATCTATGAGGTCTGCGGGTTTAGGTAAGACTTCCAAACAATGGCGCCACAAAATTCGAGAAGAAAAAGCCAATACCGATCGGCAGGAAAGAAAATTTCGAGAGGCTCAATTACGAAACGAAGATTTGGAAAGTAGAAATGAGCGAGGGGAATTAAGTGCTAGAGTGGCAGAACTCGAGAAGTTTCTGCATCAGTACTGAAACCGCAACATCGCAATAGAGTTGAGGGCAAGCTTGAGCAAGATAGAAGAAACGAAAGGAATGATAGAAGAGTTAGAAGCGTCACTGCAGAACTGCGAGATGCGGATCCAGTTTTTCGAGGCAAACGAGGATCGTTGGAAAGAGCAGCTTCACCATGCGCAAGACCAAGTCAGAAACAGAGAGTACCTTATGGGGGAAGCCATAACCCAGATTTGAGAAGTAGCAGACTACTTGCAAACTTTAGCGGTTTAGGCGGACACACTGAGCGTGAAGTATGAGTTGGAGTCAGACTGCGGACAAGAGCTGCCCTCATTGCTTAGAAAAATTAGGACTTTGAGTGTTAGAGCGAGATGTTATCTGTAACTTGACCTTATGTAAAAGATTTTATTTTCAAAGTGAAAGTTTCTAAGGGAATTGAATCAAAATTGATGCCTCCTTTGCATTCATACATTTGCATTACATCATATCATCATGCATTAAAGGCCATAAGAGTTTTCTAATTAATTAATTAAAAATTATTTCAGTAACCTGGAAACCAATGAAAACCCACCAACCACGCACCCCTACGGTATAAGAAAAAAATCAATGGATAAGAAACTCGAGAAATTGGAGCAAATGCAAAAGGACATGCAAGAACAAATGCAGTCCCAGATGGAAGAGCAGCTAGCCAAAATTCAACAAGAGATGAAGGAGCAAATGATGGAGTCCTAGAGAGAGATAATGTCCTAGTTATCCAAATTACTATTGAGAGGAATGGATAAGAGAAAGGGCCCCATGGACCAAGTTGAGGAAACCAATGAAGATCTTTACTCCAACGCCCCCTGGCTTTACTCCAACGCATATACCGATGAAGCCCGAGATTAACCTACAAAAACCATTGGTCACAATCATGCCCCAGCAAGTTTAGGCCGGAGCTTCAATTTCGATGAACTTCCAAACCGGCTCAGGCTCTAACTTTGTCAACAACCTGAACTATCCGCCTGTTTCCGACTTGGATGAAGTGGCTGAAGAGGAAAAGGCAAGGATGGATTCGCAAAAACAATTAGAAGAATGGTGTAGATGGCTTGAAGAGAAATTCAAAGCCATAGAGAGCGCGGATCATCATCAAGGGATTGATGCCAAGGATCTGAGCCTGGTCCCAGATTTAGTCCTACCCCCTAAATTCAAAATGCCTGAATTCGAGAAATACAATGGAAAAAGCTGCCCTGAAGCCCACATCACCATGTTCTGCAGGCGAATGACGGGATATGTTAATAATGACCAGCTGCTAATCCAATGCTTTCAAGATAGTCTGGTTGGAGCAGCGTCTAAGTGGTACAATCAACTGAGTCGAGCCAAGATTAACTCATGGAAGGACCTGGCTCAGGCCTTTATGAAGCAATACAATCATGTGACGGACATGACCCCCGACAGGATCACTCTTCCGAATATGGAGAAAAAGTCAAATGAAAGCTTCAGACAGTATGCACAAAGGTGGAGAGAGGTGGCCATACAAGTTCAGCCGCCACTTCTAGAAAAAGAGACAACAATGCTCTTTATTAACACCTTGAAAGCCCCTTTTATCACTCATATGTTGAGAAGCGCCACTAAGAGCTTCTCTGACTTAGTAATGACGGGAGAAATGATCGAAAATGTTGTAAGGAGCGGCAAGATAGAATTGGGAGAGAGTGCTAAGAAGTCAGCCCCGAGGAAAAGGGATAATGAAGTGAACAACATGAGCACATTCAAAAAGGGGCAGTCCAAATCATTTATCGTAAATCAACCCAAAACGATGACCACCAATCAACAAAGCCCTGTAAGACAAGAATCCAATGCAAGGAAGAACACAGAAAGGCCACAATTCACCCCTATACCTATGACGTATAAGGAGTTGTACCAGAACCTGTTCAATGCTCATGTGGTATCCCTTTTCTACCTGGAGCCACTGTAGCCCCCGTATCCCAAATGGTATGACACAAACGCCCAATGTGAATACCACGCGGGAATTACCGGGCATTCAATTGAAAATTGCACTGCATTCAAGAAAGTGGTCGAAAGACTCATTAAGGTGGGAATCGTGAGATTTGATGACTCAGTCACACCCAATGTAGCAGGAAACCCACTCCCCAATCACACCAACTAAGGAGTGAACGGGATAAGCGAAGGCAAAAACAAGAAGATTAAGTGTGAGGTTGCGAAAGTCAGGACTCCGTTGAGACAAGTGTGGAGGGAGATGGTCAAGAGAGGTTTGATCGCAATGGATTTGGGAAGAGAATCCAAAGAAGAGAGGAACTACTGTGAGTTCCACAATGAGGTGGGGCATGAAATCCAAGAGTGTGTGGAGTTCAGGGCCCTAGTGCAGGACATGATGAACAATAAGGAAATGGAATTCTATGAAGAAACTAAAAACCCCGTAGAGGGAGACATATATGCGTCAGAGGGAGAGTCAACGACACAAAATCAAACAGTTAACTACCCCGTGGTTATCATATCGAGACCCAAAAATAATGAAGCTAGAGTTCAACTACCACCAAGGGTCATAATCTAGAGACCTGCAGTCTTCCCTTACAAAGATAGCAAAAGGGTCCCATGGAATTATGATTGTTATGTGACAATTTCGGGGAAGGAAAGCCTAGTCGACACTTTAAAAAAAAACCAAGATAGGGGCTCCTATACACGTAGTGGGAGATGTTACGATACAGCGAGCGAGAAGGCACAGCCCGTAAAAGGAAAAGCCCTAGTGGTCGAAGGGGTGAAGGAAAAAGCGACCAAATCTGAACTTCCTGTCAATGAGCTAGTTAACGAATAAGAGGCTAAGGAGTTTTTAAAATTCCTAAAGCATAGTGAATACAGCGTGGTGGAACAGCTACGTAAACAACCAGTTCGTATCTCAGTTCTAACCTTACTTCTAAGCTCAGAAGTTCATCGCAGCGCGCTAATGAAGGTCTTAAACGAGACATACGTTGCCAATGACATCTCCGTTAACAAGCTGGACCGTTTGGTGAACAACATAAGTGCCGACAATTATATCTTCTTTAATGATGACGAGATACCACCCGGGGGCATGGGGTTGACTAAAGCTCTGTATATCACTACGCGCTGTAAAGGGTATACGCTACCAGGCGTACTGATTGACAATGGGTCAGCTTTTAACGTCTTGCCTTTGACCACACTGAATAGATTACCAATAGACAGCTCTCACATGAAGGAGTGCCAGAACATCGTAAAGGCATTTGATGGCACGGAGAGAAAGGTGATGGGCAGAATCGATGTACCTCTTCAGATTGGGCCAAACACATATGAGGTGGATTTCCTCGTAATGGACATCAAGCCCTCATACAATTGCTTGTTGGGAAGGCCCTGGATACATTAATTTGGGCGATGCCTTCCTCGTTGCATCAGAAATTGAAGCTAGTATCGGAAGGGAGATTGATAACGATCAAGGCTGAGGAAGATATTATTGCAACTGTGAGCAATAATGCACCCTATTTGGAGATAGATGATGAAGCAATCGAATGCTCATTTCGATCTTTGGAATTTGTTAATGCGGCATTCATCATCGAGGGAAGCAAAATTCTGGTGCCAAAATTGTCCAAAACCATGAGGATGAGCCTCCAGCTGACGATTGGAAGAGGGGCCCTACCCGGAAGGGGACTTGGGAGACATCTGCAAGGAAGGGTTGAAACGCCAATGCCGAAAGACAAGAGAGACCGCTTCGGTTTAGGATTTAGGTAAGATGCGAAACAAAGGAGAATGGAGTTGGAAAAGAAGAAAGAAAGAAGAAGAGCTCGATTAACGGGGGAGGAAATCAAGTGGGAACCAATGACATTCCCCTATATATTGAAAACATTTGCGTCCGAGGGAATCAATCATCCCGAGAGAGACACACCAATGACGGGAGCTATAGAAGAAAGGCTGGAAAGCTTGGACATCAACATCATATGTGAAGAGGAGACCGAAAGAGAGAATTTGTCGGGCATTTGCCTCTGCATGCCTGGAAGTGTTCTGGACAACTGGACTGCGGAAGAGATTCCTGTAGCTTTTAGAACGGATTCAGAGTAATGTCCAAAACACACTTATTGCTCTAGGCATAGGAGTAATAAGAATCTTTTGTGAAATAGGCTGATGTTTAAAAATGACATTTCAATAAAATGCATTGTTATTATCATTTTTGAGCAAATGTTATCTCGTCCTTTCAATTCCATTCATAACCATACAAATGATTACTTTCGAATTCTTTTATTCTTGAAACATTTTTCTAAATATTCTTTCATTCGTCATTCATAATCATATCACGCAAATAAATGTTTTGAATTCTTTTGATTCTTTGTATCGCCTTAAATCCTCATAACAGTCCCAGATATTAATGATCGAGTGACACCGCTAGCGACTCGAAATTTCCTTTCTAGCAAGATGTGTGTATGGATGATTCTCAGGATTTTGAAGATGGCCAAGGCTGTAACCTATCTCATGATTTGTTGAGGATGGCAGAACAAGACGAGAAACAAATCCTACCTCACAAAGAATCAGTCGAAATTATGAGCTTAGGAGAAGGACAAGAGGTGAAGATTGGAACATGTATCACTGCGGAGATAAAGCGAGACCTCATTGAATTACTTTAGGAATTCAAAGATGTCTTCACATGGTCATACCAAGATAGGCCCGGGTTGGACACTGACATCGTGGTGCACCGACTCCCCATAAAAGAAGAGTGTAAGCCTGTTCAGCAAAAACTCCGAAGAATGAGGCCCAACGTCTTGCTAAAAATAAAGGAAGAAGTTCGAAAGCAGTTTGACGCTAGATTCCTGAAGGTGGTAAAATACTCAGATTGGGTAGCCAACATCGTCCCTGTCCCTAAGAAAGATGGAAAAGTGCGAATGTGTGTGGACTATAGAGATTTGAATAAAGCCAGCCCAAAAGACAATTTCCCACTACCTCATATTGACACCCTAGTGGACAACACGGCGGGACACTCACTGTTTTCATTCATGGACGATTTTTCGGGATATAACCAAATCAAGATGCATCCTGAAGATATGGAGAAAACCACATTTGTAACCATGTGGGGCACGTTCTATTACAAGGTGATGCCGTTTGGACTGAAGAATGTGGGGGCAACTTATCAAAGAGCCATGGTAACCCTTTTTCACGACATGATGCATAAAGAAATCGAGGTCTATGTGGATGACATGATAGCTAAGTCTCGAACAGAGAAGGAACACATACAAGTCCTGGGAAAATTATTCTTGAGGTTAAGGAAGTTTCAGCTAAAACTCAACCCTGCCAAATATACCTTTGGAGCCAAGTCTAGAAAGTTGTTCGGATTCGTGGTTAGTGAGAAAGGGATCGAGATTGATCCAGAAAAAGTTAAAGCCATACAAGAGCTATCCCCGCCGCGCACTCAGAAAAAAGTTCGAGGCTTTTTAGGAAGATTTACATTGCTCGGTTCATTTCACAACTGACCGAGAAATGTGACCCTGTCTTTCGCCTCCTCAAGAAACATAACCCAAGTGAATGGGATGAAGAATGCCAAAGGGCTTTCGACAAGGTCAAACAGTATTTATCCAACGCCCCGGTGCTAATGCCACCTAACCCCGATAAGCCGTTGATACTGTATTTGGCAGTATTCGAGAACTCCATGGGATGCGTATTAAGTCTGCATGATGAGTCGGGGAGGAAAGAAAAAGCTATTTACTATCTCACTAAAAAGTTCACGGAATGTGAGGCAAGGTACCCGCCGATAGAGAAGTTGTGTTGTGCCCTAATTTGGACAACCCGAAGACTGAGGCAGTATATGTTATATCACACCTCTTGGCTTATCTCAAAATTGGACCCCTTGAAGTATATGATGGAGTCAACAGCTTTGAATGGAAGGATGGCCCAATGGCAGATTCTACTTTCTGAATTTGACATAGTCTATGTGAACCAGAAAGTAGTAAAAGGAAGTGCAATAGCAGATTTTTTGGCCAGTAGAGCCTTGGAAGACTACGAGCCTTTGAACTTTGACTTCCCGAATGAAGACCTAATGTGTGTTACTACCACTGAAGAAGATGACCCGGAAGAGCTTCCTTGGAAACTAAACTTTGATGGGGCATCAAATGCTATGGGTAATAGAATCGGGGTAGTCTTGGTATCCCCAAGAGGAAATCATTATCCATTCACTAGTAAATTGGATTTTGATTGTACGAATAACATGGCAGAATACAAAGCATGCATCATGGGTATCCGTGCAGCCATAGAACGCAAGATTAAAGTGCTAGAGGTGTATGGGGATTTTGCACTAGTGATTTATCAACTCAAGGGAGAATGGGAGACCAGAGACCCCAAGTTGATTGACTATCGAAAACTAGTCCTTAAATTGGTCAAAGAGTTTGATGATATTACCTTCTGTTACCTTCCACGAGATGAAAACCAAATGGCCGATGCTTTGGCCACCTTAGCTTCATTGTTCAAGGTGAACAAACAAGAAGATGTCAAACCCATCCGAATGAGCATTTATGAAACTCCAGCCCACTGTTACAGTATTGAGGAAGATGAGGAAAAAGATGATCACCCTTGGTATCACAATATATTACAATACGTGAAGAATCATGAGTACCCGGACCAGGCAGGTGAGAATGATAAAAGGATGGTGAGAAGATTGGCCGTCGACTACGTCTTAGATGGAGAGATCCTATACAAAAGAAGAAAGGATCAAGTTCTATTAAGATGCGTAGATGCTGTAGAGGCTAAAAGAATCTTGGAAGAAGTCCATGAAGGCATCTGCGGGACACACGCTAATGGCTTTACAATGGCCAGGCAAATTATGAGATTCGGGTATTATTGGTCCACTATGGAAGGAGACTGTATCAATTACGCCAAGAGGTGTCATAAATGCCAAATCTACGGAGACAAAATTCATGTGCCTCCTTCACCGCTGCATGTCACGGTCTCCTCATGGCCTTTCTCTATGTGGGGTATGGATATGATTGGACCGATATCACCTAAGGCTTCTAATGGGCATCGGTTCATCTTTGTGGTTATTGACTACTTCACCAAATGGGTAGAAGCCACTTCATATGCCAACGTGACAAAGTCGGCAGTGAGAAAATTTCTGAAAAAGGAGATCATATGTCGATACGGAATGCCGGAGAGGATTATATCTGACAATACCTTAAACTTGAACAATAGTATGATAGTGGAAGTCTGCAGTCAATTCAAGATCAGACACCACAAATGAAGATCATGGGGCAGTGGAAGCGGCCAATAAAAACATTAAGAAGATCATGGGGAAGATGACTGAGACCTACAAAGATTGGCATGAGAAGTTACCATTTTCCCTCTTTGCTTATCGAACATCAGTCAGAACCTTAACTGGGGCAATGCCTTTCTCTTTAGTTTACGGAATGGAAGCAGTTTTGCCAATCGAAGTCGAGATCCCATCCCTTCGAGTGCTGTCAGAGTTAAAGTTGGACGAAGCAGAATGGATCCAGTCTCGATACGATCAATTGAACTTGATTGAGGAAAAGAGGCTAAGAGCTATCTGTCATGGTCAGATGTACCAAAAACGAATGATGCGGTCTTATGACAAAAAGGTTCGCCCAAGAGAATTCCACGAGGGAGACCTGGTTTTGAAAAAGATTCTTCCCATACAGAAAGATTTTCGAGGAAAATGGATGCCTAATTGGGAGGGGCCTTACGTGGTGAAGAAAGCTTTCTCCGGAGGAACATTAATTCTAGCCGAGATAGATGGTAAAAACCTGCCCCATCCCGTAAATTCGGATGCCGTCAAGAAGTATTTTACCTAAAAAAAGAAAGGTCGAGGTGAAAACCCGCAAAGGGCGCTTTGAGACCAAAAAAAAAAAAAGATGGAAAGGCCAAGGTGAAAACCCGCAAAAGGGCACTTTGAGACCAAAGGGATTTTTGAGTTGAAAACCCAAAATCGGGCAGCTAAATTTTTAAATGTGGGGCATGTAGTAGTCTTGTCCTCAAAGAAGGAGAACAGTACATCTTGGGGCATTAACAAAATACGTAGGATCTCTTGAACACACATTTAGCTCGAAAGAGTCTTCGAAAAATTGGAATAATGAAGCTCGTGCTGCGATATCTGGGGCACCTTTGTTTGCACCTTATCAGATTTGTTATCCTATATATTCACATCAAATTTTACTTAATAAAATTCCATTTGTCCATTATGATAATATCTTTCGAGCATTTTTGTTGAAATCATGATTTTTGAACTTATCATATTCACACAAAAAAAGTTACGCATATTAATCTGGAAAGTCTCTAAATAGTACAAGGACCTGAAACAGGGCCACTAGTCAGAACTAACCAGACTCAAAAGTGGAAAACATTGGGAAAAGAGTAGTCCAAATTATGACTATTTCTTCAAATTTTCTGTCAAAGATAACAGCTAAGCAAGAAGATGCGATAGTACATCAATGAGGGAACCCGCATGAACTATGAGCAATGATACTTTAAGCTTTTAAGAAGGAATCACTCTCATAACATTTCTACATTCATAACCATTCATTTAGTTAGGAACATTTGATTCATTTCATAACATCCTAATTATTTGACATAAATCATCACATTTAGTTAGGAGCATTTGATTCATTTCAATCATAGCATCCTAATTATTTGGCATAAGCATGGATACATGAAACTGATTTTACAGATCATGTTCCTCAGAGGACAGTGCAGTAGAATCGGTGAATTCACAAGTCTTAACCCCCTAAGCAGTGGGGCAACAAGCTGAAGATAACAGATTTGGCATCTCTGTAGCGGGGGAAAGCAGATCGAAGATGATTTGGCATCTCTGTAGCGGCGGAGAGCAGATCGAAGATAACAGATTTGGCGTCTCTGTAGCGGTAGAGAGCAGATCGAAGATAACAGATTTGGCGTCTCTATAGCGGCGGAAAGCAGATCGAAGATAACAGATTTGGCATCTCTGTAGCGGCAGAGAGTAGACCGAAGATAGCAGATTTGGCGTCTCTGTAGCGGCGGAGAGCAGATCAAAGATAACAGATTTGGCGTCTCTGTAGCGGCGGAGAGCAGATCAAAGATAACAGATTTGGCGTCTCTGTAGTGGCGGAGAGCAGATCAAAGATAACAAATTTGGTGTCTTTGTAGCGGCAGAGAGTAGATCGAAGATGATTTGGCATCTTTGTAGCGGCGGAGAGCAGATCAAAGATAACAGATTTGGCATTTCTGTAGCGGCAGAGAGCAAATCGAAGATAACAGATTTGGCGTCTCTATAGCGGCGGAGAGCAAATCAAAGATAACAGATTTGGCGTCTTTGTAGCGGCGGAGAGCAGATCGAAGATAACAAATTTGGTGTCTCTGTAGCGGTGGAGAGCAGATCGAAGATAACAGATTTGGCATCTCTGTAGCGGCGAAGAGCAGATCGAAGATAACAAATTTGGCATCTCTGTAGCGGCGGAGAGCAAATCGAAGATAACAGATTTGGCATCTTTGTAGTGGCGGAGAGCAGATCGAAGATAACAGATTTGGCGTCTCTGTAGCGGTGGAGAGCAGATCGAAGATAGCAGATTTGGCATCTCTGTAGCGGCGGAGAGTAGATCGAAGATAACAGATTTTGCGTCTCTGTAGCGGCGGAAAGCAGATCAAAGATAACATATTTGGCGTCTCTGTAGCGACGGAGAGCAGATAGAAGATGATTTGGCATCTTTGTAGCGGAAGAGAGCAGATCGAAGATAACAGATTTGGTGTCTCTATAACGGCGGAGAGCAGATCGAAGATAACAGATTTGGCGTCTTTGTAGCGGCGGAGAGCAGATCAAAGATAACAGATTTGGTGTATCTGTAGCGGCGGAGAGCAGATCGAAGATAACGGATTTGGCGTCTCTGTATTAGACGGGGAGCAGATCAAAGATAGTAGATATCGCCTTCCTGAGTTGCAGTGAAGCAGATTGAAGCCGTCAAGTGGCCATTTAAAGAAGATCAAGGATCAAGAACTCAAGACTCGATGAGCACGGGCAAAATTAGTCTTTTTATAATCTTTGCTCTATTCCTGTTAACACAGCAATGAGCAAAGAGAGGCAGCTGTAAGACCCAAATTTTGCCCGGGGCCCAATAAAATCACAGCCCAAATATCAAAACTCAACTAAAACCCAAAATACCCCAAGCCCAAATACAACCCAAAATAAAAAATAAAAAAATGAAAAAAAAGAAAAAAAATAACCTTTTCACCCTATGTGCCGCCCTAGTCCTCTTTTGTCTACCTCTTGTAAAAAGAAAATATAGTAAATAATAATAAAAAATGTTGTAACAAGGCTATAAAAGCCATCATAAAACCAATTGCAAAGGTGGAGGAGGGATAAAAAAAAAACATTGTATTTTCACATAGAGATAAAAAATCCAAAGCAAAAAAAAGGTTGATTTTAATTTCTTATATTCCCTTTGTTCATTTTTCATTTTGTTATTTTATTTTATTTTCTTTATTTTATATATATATATATATACATAATTTAATTGAATTACTTATTTGAATTCCCTTGCAAACATGTTTATATTTTTCCCTTTAAATCTATTTATGTATACCATTTGTTCCCCAATTTTAAATTATACTTTCTTTATTTCAAACACTTGCCTATATTACTATTTTTTTATATACAATGTTTATATTTAGTTTTTTATATAGTATGTCATTCGTATATTCTTTTGTATATTCTTACATGGTTGCATTTATATAATTCATCTATGTTACAACTTGTTAATATGTACATTATTCGTTTTAAAATTTTATGTAGGTATACATTACTATTGCTATGCACATAATATATATTATATACATGTATACTTTTTTGAATCTTGGTTTTAAATTATTTTGCATAACACTAACTTTAAATTTCCTCTTATAATACTTATTTTGAAGCTCATTTATATGTTAAACTTTATATACTTTATGTATTATTTATTTTTATTTTTATTTATTTTACGATCTATTGTAAATTTTTGCATGTATCATCTGTTTATGTGTATATATATATATAATTTAGCTACTTTTAAATTGTTCATTTCAAGTTTATTTGTTTTAACATTTTTATTACCTTTTAAAATATTTTTCTTAAAATAGATTTTTATTTAACCATTAGTTAGAAACGTTAAATAGTGTATGTGGTAAGATTATTATCATTGGGCATGTTTCAATTTTCGTGTTTGTACTTTTCAAAAATTTGTATAATATTATTGATATATGTTTTCCATATTTGTTACTTTGTTTTGCATCCCCATGTATTATATTATGATTGAGATTGCCAACCTATTTGCCTGAAATCAACCTATTTGCCTGAAATTATTCATTTCATTTTCTTTGCTTCAAATGAATCGAATAAATACGTTGCAAGTTTGTTTCCATAATCACTCCCTTTTAAAAAAAATAAAAAAATAAAATTTCAAAACGAGGTAATATTTTGTGTTTGGTAATTCGAGAAATTGTGCCCTAACGTATTGGGTTTCGATTTTCTGTTTGACGAAATAAATATTCTCTCGAGATTTCGTCCATGTTTTTTTCAAATTTAAAATAAGGCAATATTTCGAATTTAGGAAATTCAAGAAAATAGTATCCTAACTTACTAGGTTTCAATTTTTCTTGTTTAACCTAAATAACTAAATATCCTTTTGAAATTTCAAATGCATGAGTTTTGGAAATTATAAAATGATCTTGTATCGAGGATTTGAAATGTTGTGTCCTATCGTGCTGGGTTGCGCTTTTTCATTTGTTCAAAACGATCGAAGATCCCTTTGGAATTTCACTCACGTTTTCTAAAAACTCTTTAAAATGAAAGAAATGTTCGATGTTTGGCAATTCGGGGAATAGTGCCCTATCGTGTTGGGTTGCAATCTCCCGTTTGTTCAAAATAATCGAGTGTCTCTTCGGAACTTCACCCGTATCTTCTAAGGTGAGGCAATGGTCAATGTTTGGAAATTCGAGGAATCGTGCCCTAGTAAGCCAGGTATCGATTTTTTGTTGGACCAAATAGTTGGGCATCCTTTTGTTATTTTCGAATTTTAAATTTTCGAACGTCGAAACAAGAAGATTTTTGGCAAAGGACTCAGGTTATTCAAATGTTATTAACAAGAACCACATTTCAAAAACATTTTTAATTTTAGACAAAAGGACAATATTTAATCGATTTGGTACCAATTTTGGGCGTAATAAGGGTGCTAATCCTTCCTCATACGTAATCGACTCCCAAGCCTATTTTCTCATATTTTCATAGACCAAAATCATTGTTTTAGTAAACCAAAATGTTTTATTAAAACAACCCAAATTTCTAGGTGATCCGATCACACCTAAACAAGAAAATATTGGTGGCGACTCCATTTTCGCTTTCCAAAAAGTCGATCCATCATTTTTAAATAAAAAAAAGAAATAAAAAAATGGTTTGGACAGGTACCATCTGGTTTATAACAGCCGATTATGATTCCCAGGTGGAAATGGGATAGAGTGACTATAGGTTTTCTGTGGGATTGTCCCTATCTCTGAGAAAGAAAGATGCAATCTGGATTGTTGTTGATCGGTTGACGAAATCAGCTCATTCTATTCTGGTACGTACGAATTTCTCACTTGATAAGTTAGTTGAGTTATATATCTCTGAGGTTGTGAGATTACACGGAGTACTTGTTTCTATTGTTTCAGATAGAGATTTGAGGTTCACATCAAGGTTTTGGAAGAAACTGCAAGATGTATGGGTTCAAAACTACATTTTAGTTTTACATTTCACCCGCAAATGGATGGTCAATCTGAACGAGTTTTACAAATACTCGAGGATATGTTGAGATGTTGCATTCTTGAGTTCGAAGGTACGTGGGAAAAGTATTTGTTGTTGATTGAATTCATGTATAACAATAGTTTTCAATCGAGTATTAAGATGGCACCGTATGAAGCTTTATATAGTTGGAAGTGTCAAACACCGTTGTACTGGACAGAGCTCAGCGAGAGTAAGATTCACAGGGTTGATTTGATTAGAGAGACGAAAGAAAAAGTAAAAGTAATTCGTAATAGTCTGAAAGCAGTGTCAGATCATTAGAAATCGTAAGCAGACTTGAAAAGAAAAGATATTGAGTTTTAGATCGGGGATAAAGTGTTTTTGAAAGTTACACTGTGGAAGAAAATACTCAGATTTGGTAGAAAAGGAAAGTTGAGTCTGAGATTCATTAGACTTTATGAAATTATTGAGTAAGTTGGACCAGTGGCATATCGGTTAGCATTACCATCAGAGTTAGAAAAGATTCATAATCTATTTCACGTATCAATGCATTGCGATACAGATCTGATCCCTCGTATGTTATTTCCCCGACTGAAGTTGAGATTCAGTCAGATTTATCATACAGTGAAAAACGAATCCGAATTCTAGCTCGTAAGATCAAAGATCTGAGAAATAAAAGAATAGCATTAGTGAAAGTCTTGTGGCATCGACACGGGGTTGAAGAAGCTACATGAGAAACCGATTATGCTATGAGAAAGCAATATCAAAACCTTTTAATTGGTATGATTTTCGGGGACGAAAATCCCTAATGGGGGAGAGTTGTAACAGCTTGGTTTTAGCTAAATCGGAACAGTGGTTTCAGAACCACAAATCTGAGGTCAA
This sequence comes from Gossypium arboreum, assembly GCF_025698485.1. Lineage (NCBI taxonomy): Eukaryota > Viridiplantae > Streptophyta > Magnoliopsida > Malvales > Malvaceae > Gossypium > Gossypium arboreum. Next base: position 65,509,011 of record NC_069080.1, read on the forward strand.
AAAAATTATTTTAATATTATTTTTGGTGTTTATAGCATGTGATTATATATGTGTAAAAATTTGGTGAAATAATTTTAGCGTTTGAGTGCTTAATTTGATGAAAGGACTAAATCGCGTAAAATGCAAAAGTAGCATGCTATAAGTTAAAAGTTCTTAATTGTCATGGCTTATTAAATGAAAGGTCCTTAAGTTGATATTAGACCCTTGATAGTGGAGATGGACATAAATGACCTTGAATTATGTGATTTATAACGTTTTAATTAAGGGGTAAAATGGTAAACTATGTATTAATGTATATTTAATAAAACAAAGCATAAAAATTAGTGTTAATGTTCATATTTCTCACCCAAAATCAAAAGAGTAAAGACCATTTGAAGCATTTTAGGGTTCGACCCTTTGTATTCTTGATTGAGGTATGTTTTAAGCTCGGTTCTTGATGATTTTTATATTTTTGTGATCGTTGCTTTGTATTCTAGCTAGCCCGTACTCTAGTTTCTAAATTGGTTGATGATTTTGTGAAGTGCCATTGATAATAGCTTGATGTTTTTGACTATTGATAATGGAAAATGAATAATTGTTGAAAGATTAATATGTTTTGTTAAGTGATTTTTGATAAAAATGTCAAATAGAGATTTAATCGCGAAAAGTATAAATTTAGGTGTTGAAATACGAAATAAATGAAAATAATGGGCTACTAGGAGTCAATGAAGAATTCAGCTAGCATGAAATTAGAAAGAAATGGTGTAATTTGTGTTTTTATGAATGTAGGACTAAATTGTAAAAATGTGGAACTTTAAGGGCTAAAGAGTAAAAATGCCCAAATAGGTATTTTTGGATGAAATTGAATGAATTGATGAATAAATGAGTTAATTTTGAATGTGTATAGATCAAGAAAGAAAGAAATTAGATTTGGATCGAGGGAAATCGAAAGTTGTCGAGTAGTTGATTCGATCCGTTCCTTGTATATATGAGGTAAGTTCATATGCAAATAAATGTCTTTAAATTGATTTATAACTGTTTACTTGTCATTGAATTGCTATGAATGTTGAACGAGCAATTACGACCAAGAATCGCCAGAGTTACAACATCCGAAAGTCTCGTACGAAACTTAGAAATAGTATAGGATACAAATGTCATGACATTAGGATTACCGTAGGACTATGTTTGGGACTGTAACACCCCTAACCCGTAACCGTCGTCGGAATAGGTTAAGAGGCATTACTAGACCTGTAACTCAATTCAAAACATTCATTTAACAAATTTCATCTCATTTCAGTAACCATCATTCATTCACATTCAAAATGTACTTAAATCAATCATATAAAGCCTTGAACATGCATTTGGGACTAAAGTGATAACATATAAAAAAATTCAGAAACTTAGGAAATTTTCAACTTTTCAAGTGACACACGCCCGTGTGAACAGGTCGTGTGCCTTACACGACATTAGACACGCCTATCTGTCTAAGTCGTGGCAAAACATGGCATACATACTGACTTGTCCACACGGCCAAAAGACACGCCCGTGTGCCAGGCCGTGTGAAAATTAAGGAGGCTACTGACTTGGGTCACAAAGTCGACCACACGCCCGTGTGCCACACACGACCGATAGACACTCACGTGTGTCTAGGTCATGTCAAAAATTGTAGGGTATACTGAATTTAATTCATATGGTACCCCGAGGGACACACGACCGTGTAACATGACCATGTGTCACACACGGTTGAGACACATGCTCGTGTCCCTACTCGTGTGGACAAAAATAGTCCATTTGAAAAGCCAAATTTGCCACCCTAAAACATAAGAATTTACATTCATATTTGACCACATTTATGCAACTTAATTGACAACCAAATTAACCAATTCAATACATATTATAAGCCATATCCAAACTTACCATTTACATATCCAAATACCTATTTAACCACATATACAATTCATTCATCTAAGATCTATATATCAAGACTTCATTTGCATAATTTTATTCAAATATTACCATACCAAAACATACCATCATTAAGCACATATATGCAATCAAAATATGATACCAAAATAAGCCAAATCACATAGCCTAAGTTATATACAATTTCATTCTTAAACCATGATACCAAAACATAACTACTACTATCAAACTAGCCTATAATGCCATATTTACATAAGTGCATAAGTTCAAGATACCAAACGAAAATTGGATAGTGTTATGTGCAACTCCAACTTATCCGAAACGAGCGAGCTAACGAACCCTATAAGACATAAAAAATGAAACAGAGTAAGCTTATAGCTTAGTAAGCCCGTATAATCCAGAATTATACTTACCAATTAAATATAATCAAAGCAATAATAAAATGCCAACAATTCACTTTAACCATCACCTAATCACATATAATCATCGCATGTTAGTCATTTAACTAATACATAAACTATTTACTAAAATAATACTTCATATCTTTCGAAACTCATACATCATATATAACTTTAGTAACATTTATAAACCGTAATTTGACCGTATAACATTATTTAGGCCCGTTGAACCTATTAGAACTTCAAAGGATAATCGAGTGAACAATGTCAGTAATCTATCAATTTATCATCATACATGCTCTTTCTAGTCATGGTCGGTAAGCTCTTACTAAGCTGATAAACAGTAAGCTCTATTGAGCTGAACAGTAAGCTCTTTCGAGCTGAATTAGTAAGCTCCAATGAGCTGAAATAGTAAGCTCCTACGAGCTATGGTGCATCTGCAACAAATGCAGGAGCTCGACCATTACGGTAATTCCAGTAACATGTCACTAGTATCCAATGAATTTAAATAGTTCAAACGGGGCTCGGTGACGCATATAATATAATAATAAGACATTTATACTTCAAATATCTCATTTATACACATTCTTTTCAATAATCACAAGTATAGAAAAGTTCAATTCTAATTATACGAACTTACCTCGTATTTTCTCGTATAACCTCTCCTACTCGTCTATCTTTCATTTCCCCCGATCTAATTCTGGTATTTGCTTATCTTGATCTTAATTGCTCACTCAAGCTTGGCCGAATGTATGAAGAAAAATGGTGTTTATTCACCCTAATTTTCGGCAAGAAGATGAATGGAATGAAAATTTTGGTTTATTATTATTAATAATTATTAACTTAATAACTAAATTACTAATATAACCTTATTATAATTCATCCATAATCATGTAATTCATGGACATGAATGTCCACTAACATTAACAAGGGTATATTATCAACTAAAGGACTTCTAATATTAATTTCATAGCCATTTGAGTTATTTAACTAATAGATCTCATATTTTACGCATTACGCGATTTAATCCTTTTTACCGAATTAAGCATTTAAACAATAAAATTTCTTTACGAAACTTTCACATAATTAATCTATCATGCTGTAAACCTTATTAAAATAATAAAATAAATATTTTGACTTCAGATTTGTGGTCCCGAAACCACTGTTCCGGTTTGACCTAAAAACGGGCTGTTACAGGGACATTGGCATTGTATTGTGATTACGTGTAAGACTATGTCTGGGAAATTGGCATTGTTATTCAATTTCGTGTAAGACCCTGTTTGAGGCAGAGGCATCGATACGTGCTAACATGTGTAACGGGCCAAATTTGCTTGGGCCCAAACTAGAAACCCAAAAACCCAAAAAAATAATAAAAACCAAAACAAAAAATATAAATTCCATTACAAAAAACCAAACCCAATTACATTAAACCCAAAGAACCCAAATGAAAAAGAGGCCCAGTGGCCTAAAACTTAAACCTATTTTCAGTAAAATAAGAAACCCTAGCCTCCCTTTCACCGCTTTTCCACATCTGTAGGCGTGCCGTCTAACTCCTCTACTACCACCATCTGCCACTCCTACGGCCTTTGCCCGTGTACTCTGAGACAAAACAAACACGCAAGCAACAGAGAGGCGAAGAAACGAGAGCAAACAAAAATGAAAGCAAGCAAAAGAGCAAAAATTGTAAAGAATTTCGACTATAAAAAGCCACAAAAACACGAATGTTTTTTTCTTCTTACACATATACAGAATCAATTAAAAAAGAATTTCAAAAAGGTGGTTCTTTTATTCTCTGCCTGGCATTTTTTCGAATTATTTTGTTACTTCATATTTTTTTTTCAAAAAAATAAAATACAAAATAAAAAAAGCCAAAATCTCACCTTTCTTGCGTTTGTGTCACTGTGGGTGGTCGAGGTGGCCATCTCCGAGGAAAGATGGTACATTTTCGGGATCGGGAGTCAAAAAGCTTAAAAAATGGCAATTTTTTATTTTTGGCCACCGTGGAAGGCGGCATCATCCCTGGCGATCAGCGATCGCCACGGTGGTCCGGTGACCAGTGGCCGCCACGGTGGTTCGGTGTTGGAGGATGGCCAGAGAAAGGGAGAGTGAGAGAGAGTTTGAGAGAACTCTCAGATTTTTTGGAAAAATGAGGGGAGAAGTGATTTTTTTTTATATTTATATATAGGTCAAAACGACACCATTTTGGAATTAAGCATCAGTTGCCAAAACGATGCCGTTTTGCTTAAGATCCGAAACTCGACCCGATTTCAGGCTAGGACTCGTGTGTTTTTCCCTCAGAGGGATATTTACATGGTGGGTCCTTCCACTTTTTCGCCCATTTTCAATTTGATCCTGTCCTTTCTTTTTTTTTAATTTTACACCTGTAATTTTGATTTTATTTCATTTTAATCCTCTGAGAAATGGTGCGTATATGGGCAGAGGTTATTTGCTCATTCGGTCTTTGTCATTTTTAGCATGTTATATTTTAATCCTTTTTAGTCTACTTTGATTATTTACAACTTATTCCCCTTAATTTTGTTTCAATTTCAATTCGATACTTAGCTTATTTAACTTCAATTTTTTTGTTTAATTTTTTTTCCTCACAAATTGTTTCGTTTGTTATTTTATTTGTTTATTTATTTAGTTTCAATTTTTAATCAAATGTCTTATTGATGTTCACTTATTTATTTATTTACTTAATATTTATTTTATTTTATTTTTATAATTGGCCTTTTTATTTATTTTCTTTTATTGTGCCTTTTATTTATTCTTTTATTTATTTGCTACTTTCAATATATTTCAAAATTTAGATATTATTATTATTATTAGTATTATTGTTATTGTTACTATTATCATTTTCATTGTTATTATTATTATCCTATTATACATGTTGGAATCGTGATCTATTATTACCATTATATTTTTATGTTTTATTATATTATTACAAATTATAATATAATAAAACATAAAAATATAATGATCATTGTTCATTGAGCACAACATTTTTCTTACGTTTTGACTGTTTTTTGTACCACATCCGATTAAACTAAACATGTATCATTTTAAATATTACATTAATTTTTTGTCCAAATTTGTAAAAAGAAAATGTTGAAAATAAAGACAATATTTTGTATTTGGAGCTTCGAAAAAGTCGTACCTTAACTTACAGGGTTTCGATTTTCTCGTTGAACTGAAATGGTCGAATATCCTTTAAAATTAAAATATACAAGTTTTTTTTTTTAAATTAATTAAAAGTCAAGCTCATTCTTGAGGGTTCAAACTGTCGTGTCCTAACTTACGGGATGTGATATTTTATTATTTCGAGGAGAGAGAGTCTTTAACGTTTGTTTCAGTTTATTCAAGCATTTTTTTAGTAAAATTTACATTAAAAAATGAGGGATCGTATTTTAAATCTTTTAAGTTTTCAAATTTTCAACATTAAGACATTAATTAATCAATTAGGTACCAATTTTGGGCGTTATGAGGGTGCTAATCCTACCTCGTACGTAATCGACTCCCGAACCGGTTATCTTGAATTTTGCAGAGAAAAATTGTTATGTAACGCCCCCGTACTCGAGATTGTCGCCAGAGTCGAGCATAAGGTGTTAACGGACTTAATTCATTAATTAAACAGCTCAAACAATTTATTTTAGAATTTCCAGACAAGCTGGCTAACTGCATCATAGTCGCTAAAAAAATCCATATCTCGAGTTACGAAACTCGAAATCCAATTCCGTAAATTTTCCCTGAAAATAGACTCATATATCCACTTACTAAATTTTTTGTAGAATTTTTGGTTGGGCCAATTAGTACAGTTTATTGGTTAAAGTCTCCCCTATTTCAGGGTTTGGCTACTTTGACCCCTGTGTATTACGAATCAGATATCTCCGTGTATAGAGTTTCAACGACTATGCTGTTTGTTTCTAATAAAACTAGGCTCAATAAGAATTTCAATGACTATGCCGTTTGCATAGGATTTCAACTCCTAATTGTTTTTGTACAATTTATGGTAAATTTTTAAATTTAGAATAGGGGATTCAAAAATTGCTCTGACCATGTTTCACCGAAACGTAAATATTGATTAAAATAAAACTCTTTTACCTATTTTGTTTCTTCCACATGAAAATAGATTCACTAAGCTTCAATTCCATATTTTATTCATCATTCTATCTCTACTATTTTTACTAATTTTTCAAACTCACGTCACTGCTGCTGTGTGATTCTATTTTATAGCCAATTTCACCATTTTATGGATTTCCATAGATTAGTTAGCACATAAAGCATACGTGTTATCAAATATAATCTTGATTAGCCACTCCAATAGCTAATCATTCTCAAACATTTCCATGCCATCCATGAGCTATATCATAAGATTATATACACAAAAGGATTAGAATGCTATACATGCCATATTCCCAAAATATGCAAGCTACCATACCGAGATGGTCCGTTGATAGTGTGAGTGTGCCTACGACCGTCCTGATCTCCAAACTGGCTTGTCAAATTTACAAGGAATGGAAGGGAGGGAGTAAGCATAAATGCTCAGTAAGTTCACATGCAAATAACAAATAACTTAACAAAACAATTATACCAACCAACATTAGCATAATATCACCAAAACATATATCACATTTCTATTCATCATTCATGATCTTACTATATTATTGTTGTCGTATCAAGTCTCAACCCGAGGGTTAAGTACATACCTGTCCTAAGTGCCCATTCCATAACACTTACCAATACGTCACTTGCATCTTGAGTATTCTTCCATTTCACTAGAATTTTACCAGCTGAACACATCAGAATATAACTCGGAAACATGGAAAGTTTGCACAGAAGTGCCACATATGTAGCCAAGCTACCATGTAACTCGCCCATAAGCGAACTCAGACTCAACTCAAGGAGCTTGGGTATTCGCATCCATAAGTGAAATCGGACTCAACTCAACGAGTTCGGATGCCTAGTTACATTTCATGAACTCAGACTCAACTCAATGAGTTTGAACGTTCGCATCCATAAGTGAACTCAGACTCAAGTCAACGAGCTCGGATGCCTAGTTACATCTAACGAACTCGGACTCAACTCAACGATTTCGGACGTTTGCATCCATAAATGAACTCTGACTCAACTCAACGAGTTCGAATGCTCAAATATCTGAGTCTATTCCTAAGGTTCAACGGGACTTTCCTTGTTCGTACTCCTTTACCATTCTCCTTGGAATCCCAATGATGATACTTCGGTAGTCTTTCACATTTTTCACATAATTCATAAAATTTTTTGCATGTTGTCCAACAATGACCACAAAGCATAGAATTGCATGATAACATCATAATATCGTATAAATAGCATTAAATGATTTAAAATAACGATTATATTACAATATTTACATATGAACTTACCTCGTATGCAGAAATGATCATTTTTACCATTTTGTCCACAACTTGGTATTTTGCCGATTTTAGCCTGAATTTCGATTTTTCTTGCTCTATAATTTCAAATATAGTCTAATTAGGACTAATATTATTCAAATCAACCCAAAATCATATTTTGAAAAATTATAATTTTGCCCCTAAACTTTCACATATTTACACTTTTTCCCCAAATCTCGTAAATTAAACTTCATGCTATTTTCTTATGTTTTATGATATGCTGATCATTTTTCCCTTCTACAACAACATCCAATTCTCACTCTAACATGTACTTATGAACATTAGGTATTTTTACCGATTATGTCATTTTAGTCGTTTTTACGTAAAATCACTTAGCAAAAGTTGTTTAACACAATCTCAAGCTTCATATTCTACCATAAAACACCAAAATTCATGCATATCATTCATGGGTAAATTTTTAAATATAAACCCTAGCTCAAAATATTGGTAGAAATAGGTAAACCGAGCTACGAGGATTTCAAAAATGTAAAGAACATTAAAAACGGGCATAGAAATCACTTAAATCAAGGCTTAAAAGTGTTGAAACCCTAGCTGTGGTGGAGAGAAAAATTTGGCAGCAACTTATGGAGAAGATGATCATTTTTTTTGTGCTATTTTTCCCATTTTATTTCATTTAATATCAAAATGACCAAAATGCCCTTCCTCATTAAACTTTCAAAAATTCCATCTATGTCCAATTTTTGTCCATTAACTTAGAAATTTGTCAAATTGCTAGTTAAGACCTCCTAATTAATATTTCAAAGAAATTTCATACTAGAAAATTCTAGAATGCAAGTTTTGTAACTTATTCAATTTAGTCCCTAACTTCAAATTAAGCACTTTATGCATAGAATTTCTTCATGAAATTTTCACACAATCATGCAATCATATCATAGACCTCAAAATAATCATAAAATAATTATTTCTATCTCAGATTTGTGGTCTCGAAACCACTATTCCGATTAGGCCCTAATTCGGGATATCATAACTCTCCCCCCCTTTTAGGGATTTTCGTCCCCGAAAATCTTACCAGAAAGTGGTCTTCATTTAGATTCCTCAATTTCATATTCGGTGCCGGAGAACTTTCACTCAGGCGGTGCCTCCAATATATCTCTTTAATTTCTCATATATTCTGAAAGCCTACGGACTCATCTCTAAATTGTTCTTAAATTTTCAACCCTTCTCATTTTCCCTTGTCATCTTGACATAAAACCTAGATCTCAATTTGGTTAATGAAGACTAGAATTCCAAGAAATCCAACAATCAAAGGGACCTGCACTCTTCCAAAATAATCATACAAATTTTCATCATCAATAAATCACAATCCAATAACATCTGAATCAAATTACAGTACATGTCATTACTCTCTGAATGAATAGGCAAATTTTCACTGTAAGCTTCATACAATTCTTTCTGTATAAGCCTCGGAATAATAATACCATGAATCAGATCCAATCTGAAATTCAACATCAGAAGTTGATCCTCACTGTACTCTTTTAGTTTACTACTCACTATCACATTTTCCTCTTTCCGTTACGAAAATAATTCTGATATAGCCTCGAAAATAATCCTTCTCATTCTCATCCTAATATCAATACTGGCAAAGATAATTCTGGTAGATCCTGATACTTGGCTTTAACCCCATCAACAACTCAAATTTTCAGTGACATCAAATGCTCCAAACTATCACATTACCTTATTTTCATGAAACACATCACCATTCATACAACAGTGCATTAATGAAAATTAGGAAATCTTTACTCAATGCAGACTAGTCCAGTTCAGACGTTTTGGTTAGCAATATTCTCATCTGTCCAAACCTTGCTAACATGTAATAAACTTTTCAGCTTTCGTAAGATGAAAACTTTATTATTCTTAGTAGCTTCAACACTTTTCGTTCAGACTATTTGCCTTTTACTCTTCAAGAAATGAAATTCTATTATCAGACTTGAAAAAAAGATCCTGACATAATTGTCATATGAAATCTTTCAAATAAATAATTCACACAGATTAAACACCCGAGCCGATCTAAACACCGTTGAATGACATTTCAAGTAATCCTTTCTTCTAGTTACTAAACAATTCATCATGCAGCCCTTTACTATTCATTTCTTACGCTAATCAAAACCATCTCAATTGCATTAGCCCAAGTAACCAAAATATCTCAATTGAAGTCATTAATTATAATTGACTTACTTGAGAGAAGTAATCCACCATACCGATTGAAACTCGCACTTTTATCACTTATGCCTTTACTGTTGTCAAATCCTTACACAGAAATTTGAGAAATTCCAATATTAAAATCACCATATTACCAAGATCAAATCAAAAGTATAGTCATGCTTGTCATGATTATCACGAGCTGAAGAACGCACTTCGAACATAAGTCATAATTGACAAATTATGGAATAAAGATAACAAGAAAATTGAATAAAGAAATCCAAGATTGAGAAACCCAGAATAAAGAAATCCAAAATAAAGAAACCCAAGATACGATACTATGTCGGAAAATCGAAAACCAAACTCATAAGAAAATATAGAAGATCTCGAACATTCCTCAGAGAAAAGAAGTCCAGAAGAAAATATCATTTAATCCCACTGGAATCAAATATAACAAGAACAATGTATCTTCCCATACATATATATCAAATGGAGCATTAAGTAGAAGAAACAGTATCATAATATCATGCATATCCTCTCATCAATTCTTATCAGACAAAATGTAATAAAATGCTCGAGGAAATACAATAATACAAATTATAAACCAGTCAGACTACCAATGCATCCATCTAAAACCAGGATTAGAAAACATTCCCATATAAGAAGAATTTCTTCAAAAGATCAACAGCCATAGAATTTTTTTTTCTGAGAACGGATAAATACATAGAACATCTCAGAAGAAGCTGTTAAATCTGTCCAGCCGTAACTATCACACTCAGATATTACACATTTCAAATATCATTTCCCACAACTAGTTCTGCCATCACAAATTTCATGTTAGACCTTTCACTAAAGAAGACCAGTTCTGAATAAATTTTGATTTACACTTTTCTCGACCTTGTATCTGAGTAATTCAATTTACCAAAGTAAATTCATTCTTTAACTGGGACAGTGCATAGCTCCAATAATCTTTATATCAACCTAATACTTTTCTAGCCCTAACTTTATTTACCAACTCATTCTCAGTCTCTAATCATGTTTATGGTTATTCTATCATTGAACTTTTTGGTTTCTCATGAAATTCCATTATAAGCTCCACTTCGGTAAGGGGGAGGGGTTGTAGGGCCTCTGACTCGATTTTCTCATACATATACATATGACACAATTTCCATCATCATAACAACACCATCAAAATCATATCATTCATTCAGGTAATGCATCATTCATGTTGGTTTACACAAATTTTCCAATTATCCCATTTAGACAAGTATACTTATGCATGCATCCTATGTTTTCTGGACAGCTTGACTTATCCATTCATTTACTCAAACAAATCATAATCATGACATTATATAAGGGCTAAACAAACATAGATATTTGCATCACAATCGCAACTTTCATTTTGTGCATCATCATATACATATCATTACAATCATATAATTCAGTCCAAACAATTTAACATAGATAAATTCATTTCATTATAACCATTTATCTCATAAAAAATATCATTGACATTCATCAACATTCAATGTTCAATCAAGGCAATGACATTTTCATTCATATCATGATATTAGGAACCTTTACTCATACCTTTACAAATTTCTCGTTATCCCGTTCATCTTATCAAGTAAGCTAAGTGCACTACATCATATGAGCATTAAGCAAGTATGGATATTTATCACAACATGAACTTTCATCTCACGTGTTATCACATATATATATATCATAAACTTTTATTCATACTTTTTTGAATCGAGACTCATCATAATCGTAATTTTATTCAAACACCTTCGTATCACATTGAACATGGTCAGTGCAGATCAGTTGGAGAGTACCTCTGTCTAAACAAGACGGTGCTCATACGAGTCGGGAGGCATCACACTAGCACGGATCCGTGGCATGTATAGCTAAAATTTTACACATGCAAGGTTAGTCCGAGAACGGACTAAACCATAACTGTGATACCACCAAATGTAACGTCCCCATACCTGATACTATTGCTGGAGTCAAGCACGAGGTGTTAACAGACTTAATTCATTAATTAAACAGCTCAAACAGTTTATTGCATCTTGAGTATTCTTCCATTTCACTAGAATTTTACCCGTTGAACACATCAGAATATAACTCGGATACATGGAAAGTTTGCACATAAGTGCCACATATATAGCCAAGCTACCATGTAACCCGCCCATAAGCGAACTCGGACTCAACTCAATAAGATCGGGCGTTCGCATCCATAAGTGAACTCGGACTCAACTCAACAAGTTCGGATGCCTAGTTACATTTCATGAACTCGGACTCAACTCAACGAGTTTGAATGTTCGCATCCATAAGTGAACTCGGACTCAAGTCAACGAGCTCAGATGCCTAGTTACATCTCACGAACTCGGATTCAACTCAACGAGTTCAGACATTCGCATCCATAAATGAACTAGGACTCAACTCAACGAGTTCGGATACTCAAATATTCGAATCTATTCCTAAGGTTCAACGGGACTTTCCTCGTTCGTACTCCTTTACCATTCTCCTTGGAATCCCAATGACGATACTTTGGTAGTCTTTCACATTTTTCACATAATTCATAAAATTTTTTGCATGTTATCCAACAATGACCACAAAGCATAGAATTGCATGATAACAATCATAATATCGTATAAATAGCATTAAATGATTTAAAATAACAATTATATTACAATATTTACATATGAACTTACCTCGTATGCGAAAATGATCATTTTTACCATTTTGTCCACAACTTGGTATTTTGCCGATTTTAGCCCGAATTTTGATTTTCCTTGCTCTATCATTTCAAAGTCTAATTAGGACTAATATTATTCAAATCAACCCAAAATCATATTTTGGTAAAATTACAATTTTTCCCCTAAACTTTCACATATTTACACTTTTGCCCCAAATCTCGTAAATTAAACTTCATCCTATTTTCTTATGTTTTATGATATGCTGATCATTTTTCCCTTCTACAACAACATCCAATTCTCACTCTAACATGTACTTATGAACATTAGGTATTTTTACCGATTATGTCATTTTAGTCGCTTTTACGTAAAATCACTTAGCAAAAGTTGTTTAACACAATCTCAAGCTTCATATTATACCATAAAACATCAAAATTCATGCATATCATTCTTGGGTAAATTTTTAAATATAAACCCTAGCTCAAAATATTGGTAGAAACAGGTAAACTGAGCTACGAGGATTTCAAAAATGTAAAGAACATTAAAAACGGGCATAGAAATCACTTACAATCAAGGCTTAAAAGTGTCAAAACCCTAGCTATGGTGGAGAGAAAAATTTGGCAGCAACTTATGGAGAAGATGATCATTTTTTTGTGCTATTTTTCCCATTTTATTTCATTTAATATCAAAATGACCAAAATGCCCTTCCTTATTAAACTTTCAAAAATTCCATCCATGTCCATTAACTTAGAAATTGGTCAAATTTCTATTTAATACCTCCTAATTAATATTTCAAAGCAATTTCATACTAGAAAATTCTAGAATGTAAGTTTTGTAACTCATTCAATTTAGTCCCTAACTTCAAATTAAGCACTTTATGTATAGAATTTCTTCACGAAATTTTCACACAATCATGCAATCATATCATAGACCTAAAAATAATCATAAAATAATTATTTCTATCTCAGATTTGCGGTCCCGAAACCACTATTCTGATTAGGCCCTAATTTGGGATATCACATGTTATTTTAGTAAATCAAAAATTTTTACTAAAATGATTAAATTACGAGGTGAACCGATCACACATCATAAAAAAGGATTGGTGGTGACTCCTATTTTTTTAAAAAACAAAAAGTTGACCTTTTTTTCAAAAAAGTTGGTTTCGACGACATGTAAGCAACATCTGGGATGTGGCATTGTACGAGTTTTATGTGATTTCCGAGTATCCTGAACAATTTCAAATGGTTCAACGGGAAAAGTCTAGTCAAGAAAGAATGTGTGAATGAGTTAAGTGGCTCAGGTACATACGAGATTCATACGAGTATCAAAAAGGGAAGTATTTGATGAATTCAATTATGATATTGAATATGTGTACAATGAGAAAGGTTTGTGAATTTGTATGTGTTTAGCTGTGCTTAGCATATTTGAATTGATATGAAAATATTCATATGATGACTTTACTTGTATATGCCTTACTAAGCTTTTTAAAGCTTACTTTGTGTATTCTTTCCCTATTTTATAGATTACCGAAGCTAGCTCGAACTCAGGGATCGTCGGGAAACATCATCACACTATCGATCATCTTGTTGGTACTTTTAAAGCTATGTATATATATGGTATATGGCATGTATAGGCTAGTGTCATCTTGGTATGTTTTGAACTTTGAATTTAGCCATGTAAGTTGGCTTGTAAATGGTGTTGTTGATGAAGTTGAATTTGGCCTATGGTTTGAGTTAATATATGATATGTGATGTATTTATGATGCCTTATATTTTGGTAGGCTTGATGTGGTCAATTTGATGGGTTGATGGATAAATATTTAGTAAATTTTTAATGATGTGTTATGGTTTGGGAAATGGTAAGCTTTGGTATTATTTAAGATGATGTTTGGATGCCATTTTGGTTTAGTAAATGTTTGATGATTTGGGTTATGTCTAAATGTGGATATTAGTAAAGTAAAATTTGGATTTGGCATGTTATTGGTTGTGTATTTGAGTAGTGAAATGGATAAGTTTGGTGTATGAAATAACATGGTTTGGCTACCTATTAATGTATTGTAGTCGCATGAAATGTGGTGTTTTAGGTATGCTCAAGGAGGGTGAGAAATGTGGCTTTAATCAAGCCTATTTTCACTCTACACGGCCAAGCACACAGGCGTGTTGTTTGACCATGTGTGACACATGACCTTGATACACGGCTGTGTGTCCCCTGGGGTAACCTTTTGATTTAAGACAGTATACCCTATAGGTTTGGCACTGCCTAGACACACAGGTGTGTCTATTGGTCGTGTGTGATAGGCTAACACATAGGTGTGTGACTGGCCGTGTGACTCAAGTCAGTATACCTTCCAGTTTTCCCACGGGTATGGCACACGGGCGTGTCTCTGGCTGTCTGGTGCAAGTTAGTATGTATGCCATGTTTTCACATGGCCTGTGACACGGGCGTGTTTGGTGGCCGTGTGAGGCACACGGCCTGTTCACACGGGCGTGTGACCCTTGAATGCTTTAAAATTTTATGTGTTTCCTAAAGTTTGCAAATGTTATCGGTTTAGTCCCGAACCTCTTCCAAGCATGTTTTAAGGTCTCGTAGTGTGTTATAAGGGACATTGTGATTATATTTGATTAATGTTTATGTGAAAATGAATGATTTATGTTGTGATTGATCAGTAATGCCTCGTAACCCTATCCGAGCGACAGATACGGGTTAGAGGTGTTACAGTAATAATTTGTCGTAATTTGATATGTCAAATTAAACTTCCCCATTATACTAAAGGAGCTTGTTTTAGGATAATTTCATGTATTTTTTTTAGTTTTTACTAGCTTTTAGGTTTTCAATCAAATAAGTGTAAATACCTCGTTTTTCATTTTTTAAGCCTAAATTGGCCAATTGTGCCATTGGGGGCCGGAACGTTTGATTGAATGTTGTAGGTACTTGTTGAAGGCCCGATTTTGTGTAAAAACATTACCAAAGAAAGGGGTGATAAGTCTAAATTATATAGACTTTTATAATACCTTTTTTATGTAGAATTTATGCAAATTTTGAGCATGTGGACAACTAATTGTGTCATTGTAACACCCCAAACCCAGCCTAGACGTTACGACCGAATCTGGCGTGTCACATTGAAGCGTTATTAGAGAAGTCATGTTTTATCTAAAATCTTTCTTAGTGTTTAAAGAATATTTTCATTTTAAATTAAAGTGAATGGAAGCTGTGCACCAGGTAGGATTCAAGAAAAGAGGAGGTGAGTCAATTAGACTGCTTAAGTATCTAGCTCTTCCATGATCCAATCCTAGACATGCACACATCTATTGCCACGCTTTAAGCTTATTACTTGTCCACGAACAACAAATTAAGTTTAAGTCTATTTAAAATATTTATTTCCTTTGAAAACATTTACGTTGCGGAAGCTTTGCTCGGTTATCGTGATATTTTGAAAATAAGTAACTTTTATAAAACGCGCCCTAGAGCTAACCAATTTTAAGGAATAAATTTAAGTGATGTGAATCTCAAGTTGAAAAAGATTTAAGTAACCCAAAATAAAAATAATAGAGCGACCTTATTACAACTTTAACCAAAATAGAAAAGATCAAAAATAAATGCGAAATTTAAAAGGAAGTTAATTGAAACTTATTTAAAAACCATAAATTTAATCTTCGTGGCCACTCTAAATCCTGCCCAGCTCCAAGTCCACCAACTAGGGCTCACCTGCAAGGATGGAAGAGAAAGGGGGTGAGTTTAGAAAACTCAGTGTGTATGGAAAACCCATCCAAAGCCCAAGTCAGCTCAAGCCCATTTAGCCTAAGCATATTCAGATAACAACGGGTATTGGGCCGAAGCCCTTTTCAGAATACAGTAAACTGGGCCTTAGCCCCTTTTCAGATAACAGTATGGCCTATAGGCCCATTCTAGAACAGAATAGACATATTCGTGTATGCAAGCCCAAACAGCCAATAACCAACCGTTACACTCCACCCGTACCAGCCCTACACTCCATGTGGGGAATAGCTCAACCCACCCAGCCCTACACTCCACAGTTGCAGCATTATTGCTCAGATATCATTAAGTTGAGGCAAAGCCTCCAGTACGTGGACAAGCCACTTTCAGTACTTCCTCCATCAATAACCAGTCCCATGCATCAGATAATAATAACATGGCATGCAGTAAATAGTAACAGTTAAACATGCATTCAGGTCAACCTTAACCCTAGGGTATATCAGTAATTTTGCTCCTAGGGGTAAATCTGTAAATTTTCCACCTATAAAGGTATTTCAGTAATTTTATCAGTTTTAAGGTTTCTTACGAATTTTATTGTCCTTACTAGCCCATTTGTCGTCGCAATAATTTATTTGTCTCAATTTCATAATTTTAGCCATTGGGCCCTAAAACCCCTAATGGGCCCTACAGTACTAGGAATTTAAGCCCATTTAATTCAAGTTTTATGACTAGTTTACCGGTTTAAGCAGTTTCGATTCCACTGTCTAACAGAACATACTTATTGCCTATTTTTTTTATTATTTCACCCGTATAGGCCCGTAAGCCCATTGGGCCCAGTTTTAGCCTATCGAGGCCCAATTATCGAAGTGCACAAAATTTCACAGACGACTAACTTACCACTTTGTAATTTTAGAACTAATGATTTCTAAACGTCTTATGAGCACTCGCACACTCACAAGCCCATGAAATGTCAGAATTTCGGCATTTCGGCTTTTGCCGAATTGAACTATGAGAGGGTGTTCGATACACACCTGTTTAGCGATGACTGCTACTGAGATCCCTTACGATGTCCTACAATTGATTACCACAATTCTTAGATTGCAACCCACAACAACCAATCCCAATATTCAGCAACCCATATTCGAACCATGCCCCTAAAGCCTTTAGAATCTTACCTTTTTGCCGAAAACCGATGACTAGATCTAAGTCTAGTTGTTCCAAAGATCCAAGCCTTCGATCAAACCTCTAGAATACACTAATCACCAAAAGAAATCGTCGGTTAAAGACCCTTGAAGCCCTATGCCCAAATCGACAGCCTCCCTAGATTTTAGGGACTTCGGCTTTTCTATATTGTAAAATAAGACTAGATCTGAGGTGATGAGCACTTACCACTTATTCCTCTTTGATTTCTACGTAGATCTGATTCAAATCTATCCTCTAAACGATAGTATAACTTGAATCAAAGAGATCTAAAGTTTTAGCTATAAGTCCCTAAATCTATGGTATTTCGGCTTTTTAAGTGATGAAGAAGATGACGATTTGAGGCTATAACTTTGAAGTAATGTTGTCGAAAGATACTAAGGGTTTAGAGAAGATGAAAGTTTATCAAAAAGAACAAAAATAACTGAAGGATTTTGGCTTGGAGAAATCGGCAGAAGAAGTGAGTTTTCAGGATTTCGGCTTTTATGGCAATCGACTATGGAGGTTTTGTGGAGGATAGGATTGACAGAGGAGGTGAGTAAGGTGATCAAAAGGTTTCGGCTAGAAGAAAAAGAAAAAAGGAAGAAAAAAATGGAGGAAAAAGAGAGGAAGAAGAAATCGGCGCCAAGGAGAAGGAATTTGTGTTTTCGGCTTTTGTGAGAACTCAGAAAAGATGAATGGCAGTGAAAGCTTTCAGGTGGCTAACCCTAATTCTCCAAGACAGAAAAAAAAAAAGAACCTAACCCTAATATCAACTAAAAAAATCGGCCCAACCTCCCTAAGGCCCTTGCTGAAATTCACTTAAGTGATCACATGCCCGGCACATGCCTAAAAAAATAACAATATGCCTACCTTGCAACTCGAACCCTGGACCTTTAATTCCTTCCCAGATGCCATTTTTTTAGGAGCTTAGTGGCGCCACCTTGCCACTTTACCAAGGCCTTATTTGTGTCCTATTTTACCACCTCAACTTTAAAAGCCCATATCGCTAGAACCCGCTCTCCCAAAATTAAAATTCAGGAATTGCCTCGAATTAAATTTACACTTGGGTCTTTTTTTCCACACCATAAACCCTTCGTAATTTTTTTAATTACTAAACTAAACATACGAAATAATAATAACATCCAAATTATTTGGGCCATTTTCCACCCGAACCCAGACTCAAGGCCCAATACTTCTAGGCCCAAAAATCAGGGCGTTACAATCATGTTAGTTCAATTTAAGACATTGGGCATATTTTTAGTAAAATTTGTAATTTTACATAATTAGGTGTTAATTTTACATGGTTTCCCTTTATTATGCTACATGTTAATTTTTGTTTGTACAATTTGTTGTAGTTAGACCACTGAATTGATAAATATGGGAGACACACATGGACATGAGCTAATATCCACTTCATGTGGATGGCAAGACAACAAATTTGACCTAAAAAAGTTGATTAAACCCAGTTGAAAGCTGTTTGCTGAAAAGGGCTAGTCTGCTAACTAGTTGGGTTGCCAAAGTTGTCCAATAAAGGCGAGAATAGCCTAATTCGACTAAGGCGTGAAGAGCTGCCCAAATTAGCTTTGGAATAATTGAATTGAAGATCCCTTACATGTGTAAAAAAATCATAAATTAGCCCCCAAATAATACCTTGATTGTCATCCAACCCCATACCATGAATCAAGGAAGAATCAGTCACAAAATCAAGTAACCATCAATCCCTCACCCCACAATTCATGGATGACCATATAAGGTAGATTATCAAGGGATGTGCATGCTCTTTTTAGAAAACTCCCAAGCTCCCCCTCACGTATAAATAGTATATTCCATACACCTTTCATTTCATCCAAAAATTCCATTCATCAAACACATCCTTCATCACATCTTTCATTTATCATCTTTCTCTCCTTTCTTCCACCCTAAAAACATCCCATCTCCCCATTCCCTTTTAGTTAGCTTCCCATCTCCCCATTCCCTTTTAGTTAGCTTTTCCTTGAGAAAAACTCTCTTGGCTGGCCACCTTGATGAGCAATTTGCAAAGGAGCAACCACGAGAATTGGAGGAAGCCACCATGATCAGTCTGCAGGGAATCATCGAAATCATCAAAGAGTTTCTTCTTCCTTTATCTTTCAAGTTGTTCTTAGTTGTTCAAACATGATTGAAAATTATTTAAATGTTTTTCTGTTAATAATGGTGACTTAAATTTGTTTTAGCTAGAATAATTTCAATGATTTGATTAAATTCATTCGATTCATGTTTATGTTTTTTTTGACTCAATTGTTCATGCTTCCAATTAAAATCATTCATGTTATTCATGCAATAAAATATGTTCGGATACATTAGAATTAGTTGCTTAATCCTAATCAGATGGTGCTAATGGATGCGATAATTGAAAGGTGCATGCTTAATTTATATCTTAATCATAATAAATTAAAGGTTCATAACAATTTAAGAGAACACTATTTCCTTGCATAACTTAGGTTTTTGTGTGTTGCGACGAAAAAAAATTTTACGCTTGGTCGCTAATTATGGTGATTTATTAAACATTTGAAAACCAACTTCCGATTTTATTAACAAAGGGAGTCTCCACCGATCCTTTTTATAGGTGTGATCGGACACCTAATAAAATTATTTTAAAACAAAAAGAAGGCCAAATTTAGGTCTACGTGAAAGTTCGAGAGAAAATTGGGGTTCGAGTCGATTCTGTGAGGAAGGTATTAGCACCCTCACGGCGCCCAAAATTGGTATCTCATAAACATGTATTGACTTGATTTTCAAAAATACGAGTTCAATATAATATTTAATCGTGATCGATTGAAAAATAGGAATTTTAGTTTTCGATTTTTTTTAGAAAGGGTGTCCCGTTTCACAAGCCGAAGCAATTTCACCCAACATAGCGATGAAATCAATAGCTTAATATTAAATCGGTACATTGCCTTATTTTTGAAATTAATTAAAACATGAGAAAAATATTCCTAAAGTGAGAAATTAAAAATAGATAAAGAGCATAAAAAAAAATGATATCATTAATGAAAAATATTAACATGGAATACTAGAATATTAAAATAACAATAATAATGATATTTACAAAATAGAAACAATTCATGTACTAATAATAAAATAGGAAAAATGATATATTTGGTAATAATAATATAAAATAATAATATGTACATAAAAATACATATATATGTATATATATATAATAAAAGTATGTAATAATAATAATAATAATAATATCTACAATAAAAGAAAATATTGGGAAACGTACATAAAAATATATACATAAAAATTTACAACAATAATATAAAATAATGATATGTGCAAAAAAAATATATATATATATATATATACATATGTATATAAAATATACACTAATATAATAATAGTTATAATAATACTAGCAATAGTAATAATTTGTAATAATAATATATACACAATATGGAATTTAAAATATACATATATATATATATGTATATAATAGTATTAAGAATATATACATAAGAAATATATAACTAATGGCATATATACATAATATATATATATAATACACATAATATATATATATATATATATACATATTAGAAATGATAAAAATATTAACACACTACATAAGTGAATAAAATATAATAATAATACTAAAATAATTGATTTAAATAGTAAAATAACTAAAAGGATTAAGTTGAGCTAAAAACAAAATATTTGGGGCAAAATTGAAATAAAAATAAAAGGAAAGGACTATATTAAACACACGCGGAAACATCGGGGACCAAAACAGCAAATATTCCTTCCCATAAAATGCAGACATCATTGTGGACTAAATTGAAAATCGCGACAAATTCGGGCCAAATTAAAAAACAAAAATGACTTAATTGTAAAGTAATAAAAGCGGAAGGGCTAAAAGCGCAATTTGCCCTTCCTTTAAAAACACGCGGATCCTAGGCGGGTCGGGTCGGGTCGAACAGGTCCAAGTCAAAACGACGTCGTTTTGGGGTTAAATGACAACCCCAAAACGACGTCGTTTTGAAGAAACTATATAAGGCCAAAAATAACCCAAAAAATCATTTGGAGGAGGAAAAAAAAAAGGAAGAGAGAGGAAGAGAAAGGGAGAGAAGGAAATCCGGTGAGGCGACCGGTCACCGGAGGCTTCATGCGGCGCCGTGGCGGCCACCGCATCTACTGATTCTTAGGAAGGTAAAAAAAATATTTTTTTTTTTTTTATTTTATTTTATTTATATTTTATGTTTTAATATATATAGGTTAAAAACTTAAAATTGGATTAAAATAAAATATAAAAAAATCACCTTAGATTTTTTGTTTCTTCAATCTCTAATTTGAATTTGTTTTGGGTCGTTCTATTGTTTTTTTTTTTTGGAAATTTTTTTTGGTGCTGGAATTTTTTGCTGGATTTTTTTTTTTGCTTCCCCTCTTTTATCTCTTCCTCCTTTCTTCAGTTAAGGTTTCAACACCCATCATCATCGGCGATTCACCGTGCCGAACGGAAAGGGGAGAGGCCACGGGGTAGATCCGGTAATACTCTTTTCTTCCTTGATTCTTTTTCGTTTTAAAGTAAGTTAAAGAAAAAAAATAAAACAAAGCAAAGATAAACAGAAAGATTGAGATAACAGAGAAAAAATTGAAGTTCACCTTCTGAGCTTTCCTTTTTTTTGTGTTCTTGATACAAACTTTTTTATCCCTTTTCCCCTTTTTTTGTTGTTTGGGTGGCTTTATATAGCCTAATTTTTACATACTTTATTATTATTCTCTATTCTTGCTTCATTTTTGCTTGTTTGCGGGGCATGGGCATGGACAATGGGGTGTGTGATGGTCTTTGGCAGACAAATGGGAGAGTGGGAGTGGTCTTGGTGGCGGCATAAAGATGGGAGAGTGGGAATGGTGCTGGTGGCGAGGCAGCATGGGAGAGTGGGAAGAGGCAAATGGGAGTCTAGGGTTTTGGAATTGGGCTTGGATGTTGGGCTAGGTTAATTTTAGGTTTTGGGTTTGAGGATGGGTTAAATGGTTTAATGGGCTCAGTATTTTGTAAGCGGGCCAAAATTGGCCTACAACAGTGCCCTCTTTGCTTATTGTCGTAACGGAATAGAGCAAAGATACAAAGAAAGGCCAATTTTGCCCGTCTTGCGAATCTTGACCTCCTCAAGACTCTTCTTGCTCGGGTAGTCTCCTTCTAGTCCATTGCATCCTGTAGCTTTGATTCAATCCATTGCACCTTCGATATGTGCCTCGTAGCTTTAATCTATTCCAAAGTAACTTCGAGGATATGAAATTTGTGGCTTCGATCGCTTCACTTGCCACTTGGAAGATAAGATCTACAACTTCAATCTGCTCTTCTATTGCTTCATGAAATAAGGTTTGGGTCTTCTCTTCAGGGAGGCCAAATCTGGTGTCTTCCATCAGCTCTAATCTTTATTCTTTATTCAGCATGTGATCTTGAGCTCAACTCATTTCTCGCAATAGGAATTGACTCTTTAAAAGCAAACATTAAAAGCAAATTGAAAATAACTCAAAGACGTGAGCCAAAGCTTAACTTATCTCTCACAACATGAGCTAGTCTTTTGAAACTTAATTTGAAAAAGAGATTTTGAAAATACCTCGACATATGACCTAAGGCTCAACTCATTTCTCACAATATGAGTTGATTTTTGAAAAACAAAAAGGTACAACTCACCTCTCGCAATATGAGTTGCTTTTTGAAAGACAGAAATTAACAGGCTCAACTCACCTCTCGCAATGTGAGTTGATTTTTGAAAAACAGGAATTGGAAAGTAGAGACTGAAAATACCTCAGCGTGCCCCGAGGCTCAACTCACCTATGAGTTGATTTTTGAAACATAAATTGAAATTACCTCAACGTGTCTTGAGGCTCAACTCACCTCTCGCCATATGAGTTGATTTTGAAACATAAATTGAAAATTGAAATTACCTCAACGTGTTTTGAGGCTCAACTCACCTCTCGCAATATGAGTTGATTTTGAAACATAAATTGAAATTACCTCAACGTGTCTTGAGGCTTAACTCACCTCTCGCAATATGAGTTGATTTTGAAACATAAATTGAAATTACCTCAACGTGTCTTGGGGCTCAACTCACCTCTCGCCATATGAGTTGATTTTGAAACATAAATTGAAAATTGAAATTACCTCAACGTGTTTTGAGGCTCAACTCACCTCTCGCAATATGAGTTGATTTTGAAACATAAATTGAAATTACCTCAACGTGTCTTGAGGCTTAACTCACCTCTCGCAATATGAGTTGATTTTGAAACATAAATTGAAATTACCTCAACGTGTCTTGAGGCTCAACTCACCTCTCGCAATATGAGTTGATTTTGAAACATAAATTGAAATTACCTTAACGTGTCTTGAGGCTCAACTCACCTCTCGCAATGTGAGTTGATTTTCTGTCACTTGGTAGAACTCAGGTGTCTTTTCCTTTGATTCAGTGCAGCTATCATCACGTCCTTTTGCTTTACTAGATTACCTGTATATGCCATGCATGATGTCATCATGATATGCACATGTTTGTCTTAAATGCCTTTATGCCTACGTGATTATGCAGTGCTCCTCAAGCATATCTGTCATATGTCCTTTTCGCCCTGATTGTTGAGGATCTGCGTTCATTGCTTTGATTCTCGACTTCCTCTTCAAGCCTCGTACCCGTCTTCGAGTGATCGACGTTTCTCAGATATCACTCTTCTGCCCCCGATTGAACTTTGTTCTTACTTTGAGACTCTTGCGCTTATTAACTTTTCATCCAGGTAATGCTTAACATTTCTTTTGTTTAGAGCATGTCATTTCACCATTTATCATGTAAATAAACACATAATGAAAATAGTCAGGTAGGGACAAAAAGGATATCTCGTATTCCTTTATTTCAAATGTGGCAAACAAAGAAAGTTAACTGATGATAGTACAAAAAATGTCAAAAAAAAAAAGGGTCGTATTCAACGGATACAAATGCTCTAGATATTCAACACATGAACTCTTCCACGTTCCTCAATCAATAATCTTTTCGAGCATGGCTTCTTGCGTAGAAGATTTCAAGCTTTCAAAGATTCTTCAAATACTGTAGTCTCACTGTTTGTCGTACAGTTTAAAACGCATTGCCTTGTAAGCCGAATATTTGCTTCATTAGAACGCCCTCTTGGGTTTTCATCCTAATCTTTTATGTTTAACCAAAGCGCCCTTTTCGGGTTTTCGCTCTGATCCTTTTTTTTTTTTTAGATGCCCTTTTCGGGTTTTCATCCTAAGCATAATATTTCTTCACTGCATCTGAGTTCACTGGATTCGACAACTCTTTTCCCATCCATCTCGGTAAGGATCAAAGCTCACTTTGAGAATGCCTTTTTACAACGTATGGTCCTTCCCAATTTGGTGCCCATTTTCCTCGCAGTCTTTTTGTCTTGGGAGAATCTTTCTCAACGACGAGTTCTCCTTCATGGAATTCTCTTGGTCGTACCTTCTTGTCATGGGCTGCGATCATTCTCTTTTGGTACATTTGCCCGTGACAAATTGCCCTTAGGCGTTTTTCTTCAATGAGGTTCAACTGATCATATCGAGCTCGAATCCATTCTGCTTCTTCTAACTCTGATTCCATCAATACTCGCAGAGAGGGGATCTCAACCTCGATAGGTAGCACAGCTTCCATTCTATAAACTAGAGAGAAAGGAGTTGCTCCCGTAGATGTTCGCACAGATGTGCGATATGCAAACAAAGCAAATGGAAGTTTCTCGTGCCAATCTTTATATGTCTCAGTCATTTTCCCAATGATCCTCTTGATATTCTTGTTAGCTGCCTCAACAGCCCCGTTCATCTTTGGGCGATAGGGCGAGGAATTATGATGCTTTATTTTGAATTGCTCGCACATTTCTTTCATCATCTTATTGTTCAGATTCGTGGCATTATCTGAAATGATTCTTTCAGGCAAACCATACCGCAAATGATTTCCTTTTCAAAAACTTACAAGCTGCGGTCTTCGTCACATTGGCAAATGAAGCAGCTTCTATCCATTTTGTGAAGTAATCGATAACCACAAAAATGAATCGATGTCCATTTGATGCTTTTGGAGAAATTGGCCCTATAACATCCATGCTCCACATAGAAAAAGGCCACGGAGAAGTCATGACGTGAAGGGGCGAAGGGGCTACATGAATTTTATCGCCATAGATTTGACATTTGTGGCATTTTCTGGCAAAACTAATACAGTCGCTTTCCATCGTCACCCAGTAGTAACCGAGTCTCATAATCTTTCTGGCCATACTGAAACCATTGGCATGTGTCCCACAGATTCCTTCATGGACATCTTCAAGTATCTTTCTGGCTTCGACATCCTCCACGTATCTCAAAAGTACTTGATCCTTTCCCCTTTTATATAGGATATCCCCATCGAGAACAAATCCTGCTGCCATTCTTCTGATTGTTCTTTTGTCGTTCTCATTCGCTTGTTTGGGATAGCTTTGATTCTTGATATATTCTAAGATATCATAGAACCATGGTCATCCGTCTGCCTCTTTCTCAATGCTACAACAGTGTGCAGGGACCTCGTATATGCTCATTTTGAGGGGCATTATTTCTGCTTCTTTACTTGCTTTGAACATTGAAGCCAAAGTGGCCAAGGCATCTGCCAGTTGGTTCTCTTCTCGTGGGAAGTAATGAAAAGTTGTTTCTTTGAATTCCTTGATCAATCTAGCCACTAAATCGCTGTACTTAATCAATTTCGAGTCCCTCACTTCCCACTCTCCACGGATTTGGTAAATCACTAGGGCTGAGTCCCCATACACCTCCAAGATCTCGATGTTTCGTTCGATAGCTGCATGAAGCCCCATGATACAGGCCTCATATTCTGCGATATTATTAGTACGAAGAAGTTTAGTCTTGCGTTGAGCGGATAATGATTCCGTCTGGTGATACGAATTGCTCCAATTCCATGCCCTAAAGCATTTGGCGCACCATCAAAGCACATCTTCCATGACTTCTCTTCGATGATTCGGACTCTATTTACGTGATGCACATTAAGTCTTCGTCGGGAAATCGAATCTTAAAGGCTCATATTCCTTTATCGTTCGAGTTGCTAAGAAGTCACTATTGCGCTCCCTTTTATCGACTTCGACTTACATAGGCAATGTCATATTCGAAAGGAGGATCGCCATCGTGCCATTCTTCCCGATAGTGCGGCGATTCCATCATGTATTTTATCGGGTCCACTTTGAAATCAGCCATATCGTATGGTACAACATGTATTGTCTAAGTCTCCGAGCTACCCAACGAGCACAACAATATTTCTCAAAGGACGAATATTTTGCCTCATATTCAGTGAACTTTTTGCTGAGGTAGTAGATCGCTTTTTCTTTCTTTCCTGACTCGTCGTGTTTCCCCAGTATGCAACCTATTGAACTTTTGAACACAGTCAAATACAATATCAATGGTCTTCCAGGAGTTGGCGGTACTAGTACTGGAGGACTAGACAAATATTGTTTTATCTTATCAAAGGCCACCTGGCATTCCTCATTCCATTCTCCCAGGTTATGTTTTCGAAGAAACCGAAAGATTGGGTCACATTGGTTGGTAAGTTGAGCGATAAATCAGCCGATGTAGTTTAATCTCCCTAAAAATCCTCTAACTTCCTTTTGCATGCGCGGAGGTGGTAATTCTTGGATGGCTTTTATTTTATCTGGATCGACTTGATACCTCTTTCATCGACAATGAAGCCTAGCGACTTTCCCGAGGTAGCCCGAATGTACATTTGGTTGGATTAAGCTTTAGCTGAAACTTTCTCAGCCTCTCGAACAACTTCTTGAGGTTCACTACATGCTCTTCTTCCCCTCGGGATTTAGCAATCATGTCATCGACGTAGACCTCTATTTCTTTGTGCATCATGTCATGGAATAACGTTACCATAGCCCTCTAATATGTTGCCCTAGCATTCTTTAACCCGAATGGCATCACCTTGTAGCAGAACGTTCCCCACATTGTTATGAAGGTAGTTTTCTCCATATTCTCAGGGGCCATCTTGATCTGATTATACCCCGAGAATCCGTCCATGAAAGAAAACAATGAATGTTTTGCTGTGTTGTCCACCAACGTGTCAATATGTGGCAAGGGAAAATTATCTTTTGGGCTTGCTCGATTCAGGTCGCGGTAATCCACGCACATTCATACTTTTCCATCTTTCTTTGGTACCGGGACTATGTTAGCCACCCATTCTGGATATTTGGAGGCTTGTAGGAAGCCGTCAAGCCGCTTCTTGACTTTCTCTTTTATTTTCAACAGCATTTCGGGTCTCATTCGTCTTAATTTTTCCTGGATGGGCTTGCATTCTGGCTTTAATGGGAGCTTATGGATCACTAAATCTTCATCTAGCCCTGGCATGTCTGGTATGACCATGCGAAAACATCTTTGTATTCATGAGTAAAGTGATCAAACTATGCAGGTACTCTCTGAAATAGAAGTCCCAATCTTCACTTCTTGTTTCCTCTCTTGATTGCCCAAATTTATTGTTTCCACAGATTCTTCATGAGGCGAAATCTGTTTATCCTCTTGTTCCACCATCTTTAACAATTCAGAGGCGAGACATAATCTTGACATTTTCTTGACTTCAAATTCTCCTAAGCAAATAGCCTTCTCAAAATCAATTTCAAGATTCAGTAATGGGCTTATTCATGTCGTCAATATCGAGCACCGAAAGTTGAATGGAAAAGGAAGCTATAGGGGACATCCAAGTATTGGAAACAACAAACAAAATGTTATGTCATGGCAATGAGGCAAATGTAAGGATAGGCTATGAAATGAGAAAATGATTATGAAATTAGTGATAACGCGAAAAATCGTGACAACATGCATCTTCAATGATATTCATTTAAATGATAAAGAGCGAATGCAAGCTCTTACAAAAGAATTCTATTATATCTAAGGACACAATAGAAGGTTAATGTTTAGCATTACTCAAAGACTTATGAACTACAAGAAGCTCCTCGGCGGTCAATTGTTCAACATAAAACCGGGAGGGCAAAGGCGTATCCTCAAGACATCTTTACTTGCACCACTTCTTTGTCAATGACACTTATCTTGACATTCGAAAACCCTTTCAATTAACCTCGGCATGTTTCGTGGATCATCTTGTCCGGTACAACATTCTCGAGATGTAAATGTTTTTGACAAATGAGGGTACTCTATCGGTCCCCATTCGGTTCTCGGCCTAAAGTTCTTGCAATTCTTCTCTCTTGTTCCTTCTTCCATTGTTTTCTTCTTTGGCGCATGTCATTTGGAACCCCAAACCGTGTCGGGCCTTGTGGTGCCTCGGCTTTAAAGCCCTAACTATTCCTTGTAGATGTCTCCTAGACCTCTTCTCGCATGAGCTCCCCTTCCTACGGTCAACTTGACACCTATTCGGTATTTCTCGATAGTTTTGGCATCGAATTCTGTTTCCTTCAATGATGAAAGTGGCATTGGCGAATTCAAGGGATCGAAGGAACATTCCACTGCGTTCTTGCTTACTTCCAGGTATGGCGCATCAGTAGAAATAGATGCGACAATGTCTTCTTCGCCCTCACTGTGACCAAACAGCCATCCATGATAAATTTCATCTTTTGATGGAGGGATGATGGGACTGCTCCAGCAGAATGGATCCAAGGTCTTCCCAAAAGACAGTTATAAGAGGGTGTAATGTCCATGACTTGGAACTCGACCTCATAGATGTAAGGGCCCACTTCCAAAGGGATTTCGATCTTTCCCATGACTTCGCGCCTCGTCCCGTCGAATGCCCTTACCATGGAATGACAGGGCCTTAAGTAGGACAAATCCATCGGTATTCTAGAAAGCGTGGCCAATGGCATAACATTTAATGCTGACCCATTATCGATGAGTACGTTCGGTATTATGTAGCCCTTACAGCGAGTCGTGATATGCAGCGCTTTCACCGAGCCTCTACCATTTGGCGGTATCTCATCATCACTAAAAGAGATGAAATTATCCGCATTCAGATTGTTTACCCATCTATCAAGCTTTTCGACAGATATGTTGTTGGCCACATAAGCTTGATTTAACACCTTCAATAAAGCATTCGATGTGGTTACGAATTTAACGATAGAGATAGAACGAGATTCGTCTTTGTTGCTTGCTCAATTGTTCCACCACACTATACTCATTGCTTAATAAATTTCAAGAATTCTTGAGCTTCTTCCTCATTCACGTGCTTTTAGTTTCTTGCGGGTGGAATTTCTTGCTCGACCTCGACTTCGTGCATCACCGCTTTCCCTTTTGTTTTGAGTAACTACTTTTCTTTACCGGCTCAACTTCTTTAGAATAGCATCGTCCACTTCGAGTAAAATGACCTACCTCCCCAACATCTTCAGTTATGGCTTTGGACTTTTCAACTTCCGGTGTAACGATATTAACATCATATCTCTATGGTACTGCTTTGTTGTCCTTATACGAGAAAGGAGACGGTACTTCAATTACCATCTGTGGTTTCAATGGCTCTCTCATCGCGTCGTAATAAATTATCAACGATCGATCGGCACTATAAGGAGGCCACGATGATTGGCTATCGAGACGATACTTCTCTTTCGTTGGCATCTTCCCTCTTATTAAGGACCTTGATCTCCTTATTATCCATCCGGTCTTGAAGTAACCTTTTAAAGTCCTCACATGACCGAATGTCATGTCCAACAATCCCATGAAAATTGCAAAACTTTGACCTTCTTCTCCAAAAATTCTATCGAGTGGTCGAGCAATCCTTTCTTAACCAATACCTTCCAGATTTTCTAGAGGCGTCCTTATTTCAAACACATCTCCTATCCTTCCATTCATCCTCTTTCCCCACTGTGTTCACATTCCCTTGGTATGGTTAGGAAGCGGGTTCCCGTGGCGTTCTTGGCACTATCGAATCGTAGGATACCGCGTCAATGAGTCCTTGAACTCTTCTTTTGAAAGCAAGATGCTTCTCGATGAGTGTGCCCCGGTTTTTGCGTGATATACACAACTAGCATTTGGATCGTACCATTTCGGTATGGAGGTTTAAGGGTGCCATGTAATGGGGTGATATTAATTGCTTCTCCAAAGTTTTGGGTACAATTCCCCATATGATCTGAGAATAGGGGTGAATTGTCGTCTCTCGGATTGGGCCTTGTTGGTCTTGGTTCATTTCGGGTTGGCTTTGAGTGGGTAGAGTGTTTTGTGGAAATGTGGTGACGGGTCTTTGGTTGTTGGTGGCGTATCTGGGTAGGACGGATGTGGTGCTTGGTAGTAAGGGGTTTGAGGGGATAATAGAAATTTGGGGTGGATAATTTCGAGGTCGGGGTTAGTTAGGATACTGAATTGGGAATGTAACGACTCTCGGTTCCCACCATGTGGGCTTCGGTTCTTTCTTCCTTACGGTTCTTTGCTTTCTTTGAGCCTTGATCCTTCCATTCTACCACTTTTGACGGCATTCTCTATGAGTTCACGGATATTATGATATCCGAAAAATCCTTTGTAGCACTTCCCACCACTTGTCATAGAATGGTGCTTTCGAGTATTGATGAAAAGGACCGTTATCTCGGTCTTAGTCGATGGAGGCTCCACTTGGGCGAGATATCTCTCTATCTTTGCGCGTCTTGTCTAAAGGATTCTCTGGTTTCTTCTCCATCATCTGCAAGGTCATACGATGCGGCACCATATCCGATACATGCTTGTCTTGCTCACAAAATCTTGACGCCAAGTCCTTCCAAGATCGAATCTTTTCTCTACTAAGTTGATTGTACCACCGAAGTGCTGACCCTGTTAGACTATCTTGAAAGCAATGTATGAGTAGTTTATCCTCATTCACATAACCAGTCATTTTTCGGCAAAACATGACCAGATGCGCCTTTGGACATCTTGTCCCATCATACTTCTCAAAATCAGGCACTTTGAACTTCGGGGGCAAAATCAGATCAGGTACCAAACTGAGTTCTTTGGCACCTAGTGCGGAGAAGACTTCAGTGCCTTCTATCGCTTTGAGTCTTTCCTCTAGACCCCTATATTTTGCGTCATGGTTATCCGATTTCAACTTGGCTACCACTCTTTGGGTCATCCAGATCTGGGACTAGTGGATTAGCGGGACTAGCCCCAGGTTTGACGCGAATATTCCTTGCCCCAAATTAGTGGGTGGAGCGGTGGCATAGGTCGATGTTCCAATCCGATGGGTTCCCCTGAGTATACCCTCTCGTGTTGTATATACGAGCGGTGGAGTGAATCTGGGGATAGAGTGGATCTGATCGTGGTGAATTCTTGATCGAGACTCCTCGATGTCGAGGGCTCGCATGGGTCCTTTTCCTTTAACTAGAGCTGACACCATCTCCATCATCTTGGCCATTTGATCTCTTTGCTCGAGTGATTCCTCTCGAGATCTCACCATTAGGTCTCTCGTCTCTTGTTGCGATTTGGCCGGTTGCTCTTGCAATTCTCTTTGAGCCTTTTCCATCCTTTCAATTCTCTCATTGAATTCACTTCCATCACTCTAGCTTGTCGGTAGCGTTTTATCTTGATGACGTGGTTCCGATCTTGTGGTATTACAAGCTGCGAATTATATATTTTGTCTTCAAATGACCGAGTATGGGATATGCAATGTATGGATGAATGCATGAATGAATGCACGAATGTCAAAATGTTAATATGTTAATTATGCAAGGAATGCAAAAAATTGGTGTTAATTTCAAGGTAGCCCCATATTTAGGAATTTCATTTATCAACATAGTCTATTACACAAAGTTTCCATTTTTCCAACGGTTACACAAATTTCCTAGCCACATTGCCTTGTTTCTTCACTTGCTCTAAAACTCGATATGCTCGATCTTGACTCGGAGGAATTGGCAACCGAAAGCTTGGCTTCATCGATAATTGAACAACTTGTATAGCCGCTTTGCGAATTTCATTGATCAAGAAGTCGAGTTGCATTTCTTTTTCTTTGAGAGTTCCTTCATACGCGTGAATGTCCCTATCGTACTGCTCACTCTTTTCTTCTAGAGTCTTCAGGAGGTTATCTAATTGTTGTTGACGAGATTGCAGTATATTTTCTAGATCTCGTGTTTTCCTTTTTAATTCTTGATGTTCGGACTGACTATTCGCCAATTCTACAGTCACTATTTCATACTCGGTGTTTTTCCTTCTTAACTCTATTACAGCGCGCGCAGCGTTTTCTTCCTCTTTCTTTGCTTTTCCCTTCCAAAACTCCATTCCTTCTTTGATATTGCTAATTTCTTCCTTCCATTCTGCTGTCGACTTGCCCAACCCGCTATTCTTTATAGTGCTTCTTAATTTCTTGTTTTCCAAATGAAGGTCCCTTAAGTCGTTTCTCACAATCTCGGCTTCTCTTTGTACTTTTTCGATTCGGACCTTTCAACTTTGAACTTCAATCTTCGTTGATAGTTTTCTTCTTGAAGAACCGAGGTCCCGAGACATCTTGGCCTTTTCTCGTTCAATTCTTGTCTTGCCACTTCTAGCTCGAGACGGCGTTTCCTTGAGAAAGGATTCGGATGGGGTGGTTTGTTGACGAGATTTGTCGACTATTTACCCGTTGCTTCCTCCATACGCCGTAATCTTGGGTAAGGGTATCAGCATACAAAGCTAATTCCATGAAATGAATTTCCTTCCAAGACTTTGCGGTGTCTCGGACTCTCTTCATATATCCTTCACCAAATAAAGCGAACTCGAATCGTGCTAATCCTCCGATTGCGGGGAGGAATTGTCGTGAAGAAAATTGCCTTTGGACCAATAGCGGAGCATATCCAACTCCTCCCATAACCCAAGTAAAGGTACCCAATCTTGGCTTCCACATTTGTATAGCGAATCGAAGGACGAATCCAAGGTGCTCTCTATGTTATATCCTCGGTGCGAAGATTACGAAGATCGATACCCAATGTTGCTCGGTGACTTCCTTCGACCATTCTTTCTTGAGGAAAGCTTCTAACGGGGAGAATGTTTTAGAAAACATATGGAATGGAGTGCGCTCTACCTTCCAGAAGTGACTCAAAATCCAAACATTGAGCAACTGCGCGCATCCGATAAATCGTCCCTCCCATTTTCTTCGACAACTACTCAGGGACCTGAAGGTTTCTGCTAGGATGGTTGGGACAGGGTTGACTCCTTGTTTTAACCTTTCAAAGAAATCAACTACTGCCACTTTGAGATGTCCGAGAACCTTTGGGAAAATAACCAAACCATAAATGGCCAAAGCGAATAGATTTACCCTTTTCAGCATGTCAGGATGGTTCAGAGTCAAATCTCGTAGGGAGGACCATGGAATGCAAATGGTTTCGTTCTTCTTCTTTATCTGTCTTTCAGCCCATGCATCGGTCATGTCTGTCAGTCTCACTAACTTTTTCTTGAAGGTCATCGGCTTAGGCTCCTTCACATATATTTTGCCGAATTGTACATTGTCGATGCGGAGTAAAGCAGCATACTCTTCTATAGTTGGAGTCATGTCTTCTTGATTAAAGGTGAAACACTGATAAGCTGGGTCCCAGAACTGAACCATGGCTTGAATCAACTGTTTATCTACACGGATGGTGATCAGGTGAGCTATATGTCCATACCTCTCAGTGAAAATGTCTCTAATGTCTGAATCCCACTGATTCCAAATTTGAACCAAATCTTCGAGGTTATTTTGGCGAACATTCACAGTTATTTGTTCGGGCAAATTGGCAGCACACCTTTCCACAAGACTATCCCCCTTGTCCCTCTGAGTTTTTAGAGACCAGTCCCGAACCACGGCATTCTTCTCGATCATTTGTGTAATTGACTCCTCCATCAGAAACCCGTTTTTTTGGCAACCAACCTTTAATCAACACCTTCCTAATATGATGCCTATGATGCATGATGAAAATAAAAATAAAACAAACAAACTCGGTTAGTAAACACAACAATTATAATTTGAAAAACAAATTAAACTACCCAATCCAATTCTCTTGAAAGGTAAAAGGCATTTTCCCGTGTACTTATTTTGGTGACTATAAGCGGACGAGAGGTTCGTCATGGCTCTAATTGGATAGCTCGTATGGTTCATTATATGCGATCTCGGTTCTAGACAATTTTCGAATTGCTCGTACTATCATCTACTAAGATTAGCACGAAGCCTCGGTCATAACCCATCACGAGCTCACGAGTTCAATTCGAGGGATTACATTTACTTATGCTTATGCGGAGGGACAAGTTAACTCATGAAAGCATAAGTCATATGTAACCCGAAAGTATTCACTAGCCTATGCGGAGGGACGAGTTAACTCACGAAGGCATAGCGTTTACTTTCACTTAAGCAGACGAGCCGGGTAGAGAGCTTATGTTATGCAAAATGCAAGTGCACGGTGTGTGGGAGAAAAACTCATAAACCTTTGTGTTTTACTTAAAGGAACTAAACCAAAACCATAAAAGTTGAAAACTGAAAAACAAACAAATAAGCAAGTTAGAAGAGATACAAATGCAGGAATTTTGAAAACGAGATTTTCGGATCACGACCAAATATTTACTTTGAACAAGGAAATTTGAAAATTTAACAACACATGCTTAACTCGACTCGACTCTCAAAAACGCGTCCCCAGCGGAGTCGCCAGCTGTTGCGACGAAAAAAATTTTACGCTTGGTCGCTAATTATGGTGATTTATTAAACATTTGAAAACCAACTTTCGATTTTATTAACAAAGGGAGTCGCCACCGATCCTTTTTATAGGTGTGATCGGACACCTAATAAAATTATTTTAAAACAAAAAGAAGGCCAAATTTAGGTCTACGTGAAAGTTCGAGAGAAAAATTGGGGTTCGAGTCGATTCTGCGAGGAAGGTATTAGCACCCTCACGGCGCCCAAAATTGGTATCTCATAAACATGTATTGACTTGATTTTCAAAAATACGAGTTCAATATAATATTTAATCGTGATCCGATTGAAAAATAGGAATTTTAGTTTTCGATTTTTTTTAGAAAGGGTGTCCTGTTTCACAAGCCGATTTAATTTCACCCAACATAGCGATGAAATCGATAGCTTAATATTAAATCGGTACATTGCCTTATTTTTGAAATTAATTAAAACATGAGAAAAATATTCCTAAAGTGAGAAATTAAAATAGATAAAGAACATAAAAAAAAATGATATCATTAATGAAAAATATTAACATGGAATACTAGAATATTAAAATAACAATAATAATGATATTTACAAAATAGAAACAAGTCATGTACTAATAATAAAATAGGAAAAATGATATATTTGGTAATAATAATATAAAATAATAATATGTACATAAAAATTCATATATATGTATATATATATAATAAAAGTATGTAATAATAATAATAATATCTACAATAAAAGAAAATATTAGGAAGCATACATAAAAAATATATACATAAAAATTTACAACAACAATATAAAATAATGATATGTGCAAATATATATATATATATATATACATATGTATATAAAATATACACTAATATAATAATAGTTATAATAATACTAGCAATAGTAATAATTTGTAATAATAATATATACACAATATGGAATTTAAAATATACATATATATATATATGTATATAATAGTATTAAGAATATATACATAAGAAATATATAACTAATGGCATATATACATAATATATATATATAATACACATAATATATATATATATATATTAGAAATGATAAAAATATTAACACACTACATAAGTGAATAAAATATAATAATAATACTAAAATAATTGATTTAAATAGTAAAATAACTAAAAAGGATTAAGTTGAGCTAAAAACAAAATATTTGGGACAAAATTGAAATAAAAATAAAAGGAAAGGACTATATTAAACACACGCGGAAACATCGGGGACCAAAACAGCAAATATTCCTTCCCATAAAATGCAGACACATCATTGTGGACTAAATTGAAAATCGCGACAAATTCGGGGCCAAATTAAAAAACAAAAATGACTTAATTGTAAAGTAATAAAAGCGGAAGGGCTAAAAGCGCAATTTGCCCTTCCTTTAAAAAACACGCGGATCCTAGGCGGGTCGGGTCGGTCGAACAGGTCCAAGTCAAAACGACGTCGTTTTGGGGTTAAATGACAACCCCAAAACGACGTCGTTTTGAAAAACTATATAAGGCCAAAAATAACCCAAAAAATCATTTGGAGGAGGGAAAAAAAAAAGGAAGAGAGAGGGAAGAGAGAAGGAGAGAAGGAAATCCAATCAGGCTACCGGTCACCGGAGGCTCGCCCGGCCAGCCGTGTGCCACCGTGACACTGCTGTTCTTAGGAAAGGTAAAAAAAAATCTTTTTTTTTTTTTTATTTTATTTTATTTATATTTTATGTTTTAATATATATAGGTTAAAAACTTAAAATCGGATTAAAATAAAATATAAAAAAAATCACCTTAGATTTTTTTGTTTCTTCAATCTCTAATTTGAATTTGTTTTGGGTCGTTCTATTGTTTTTTTTTGGTTTTTTTTTTGCTGGAAATTTTTTCTGGAAATTTTTTTTTGGTGCTGGAATTTTTTGCTGGATTTTTTTTTTGCTTCCCCTCTTTTATCTCTTCCTCCTTTCTTCAGTTAAGGTTTCAACACCCATCATCACCGGCGATTCACCGTGCGAAGCGGAAAGGGGCTGCCACGGGTAGATCCGTAATACTCTTTTCTTCCTTGATTCTTTTTCGTTTTAAAGTAAGTTAAAGAAAAAAATAAAACAAAGCAAAGATAAGCAGAAAGATTGAGATAACAGAGAAAAATTGAAGTTCACCTTCCGAGCTTTCCTTTTTTTGTTCTTGATACAAATTTTTTATCCCTTTTCCCCTTTTTTTGTTGTTTGGGTGGCTTTATATAGCCTAATTTTTACATACTTTATTATTATTCTCTATCCTTGCTTCTGTTTTGCTTGTTTGCAGGGCATGGGCATGGACAATGGGGTGTGTGATGGTCTTGGCGGCAGAAGGCATGGGAGAGTGGGAGTGGTCTTGGTGGCGAGACAGCATGGGAGAGTGGGAATGGTGCTGGTGGCAGACAGCATGGGAGAGTGGGAAGAGGCAGGTGGGAGTCTAGGGTTTTGGAATTGGGCTTGGATGTTGGGCTAGGTTAATTTTAGGTTTTGGGTTTGAGGATGGGTTAAATGGTTTAATGGGCCTGGGTATTTTGTAAACGGGCCAAAATTGGCCTACAACATTGTGATTAAATTGTTTCAAACCTAATCCGTCCTATTACTGCACATAGATTCTAAGGTATCCTTAGTTAAATATGGATATAGAAATATACATGTTTTTCTAAGTATAAGACTTCGAAAGAACTTATATGGGATTCCAAGTTAATGAATGATCGAGTTGCCATGGAATTTTTCTGGAACATTGTTAAACACGATGAAGAATGAATTGAGTCAAGTGTTGTAAATTTTCTAGCTTATTCATGTTATTATTGTTAAAACTTGTGAAATTGTTGCTAAAACCATCTCATTGCATCTTATTTCATTTCATTGCATTTAGGTTAATTCATTTGCATTAATTTAATTCTAGCATCCATCACCTTAAAAATATTGTGTTTTTCTTAACCAACTTGTTAATATTAATTTTATAATTATCGATTTAAACACAGTCCTTGTAGAGACAATAACTCTTTTTACTTACTTATTACTTGATAACGACTGTGTACACTTGTACATTCTATCGCGAACCAACATCGCGACATTGAAACATGAAGGTCGTGATACCCACACAAAGGCATAGATGAATACTACCTACAATTGTATTGCATCATCCACCTAGGGTATCACAATATCCATTTTCCTTGGAGACCCTATTTCAAGAATTTCGATGGTGTTGTGATATCCTACCATGGGTATCATGACTCCCATGTTGTGAGGGAAGAAAAAATTACACTAGTGGTAGTCTTTATCCAACCGAAGAACCAATCAATGAAGGCTCATTCAAAGAGATTTTGGTCAAGAACTTGGGTCTGAAATAGTAGCTAAATTAGCCTAAATTGGCTAAAGGAAAAAGAAGGCCAAGTTAGATTAGTTTTTACTTTAGTTTTCTTTAGTTAGATTAGTTTTTACTTTAGTTTTCTTTAGCTTTCTTTTAGAGTTTTCTTCTCCATTTTCTAGCGTTTCTTCTTTTATTTTCATCCTTAGTGCAGTGTTTACTTTTCTTGGACTTTATTATTGTTCTTTAGGGGTAGTTAAGTTAGTTAACATTGTAGCTAGGGTTACTTTTAGTACATTTCCTTGTAATGAAATTTTCATCTTTGCTTAATGTATTTTCAGTTCTCTTTAATTGTAGTTGTTAATGTCTTTACTTTTAATGTTTCTTGCTTCTTATTTTATTGTTAGATGTTCATCTTTACTTTACTTTTAAGTTTTCTTCATTAAAAATCTCAACTTTAATATTTTTCTTTAATGACTGTCATGGTTGTTATTTTTTTGTTCGTTAGCTTAGTTTTTAACATTAGTAACTAAACTCTTAAAGAGGTTGGTTGATGGAAATGTGAGTAAGTTAATTTTTGGTTGAGGGAAAAAATTGCAACAAATTGGACTAAATTGAATGAACATAAAAACTTAGGATTGGTGCCCCTAAAGGAAGATTTAGGCAAGTGAGATCGAGAGGTAATCTTGTTGAGCACCAATTCTTTAGTCCTGGGTTAGTTGACGAGATCGAGAGATAAACCAGACTAATTTAGAGAACAAGGTACACCTAAAGGTTTTATGTCCAAAAAAGAGGGTGAGTGCCACCCTGATGAAGATGACATTTTGGAAACTCATGACAACATCAAGGTTCAACTTAAGTAGGAATGTAACACTCCATCCCCATAACCCACGCCGGGGTAGAGTACGAGGCATTACCTAACTTGTTCACCTACAATCAAACTACCTCAAGTCACCGGGACTCGATCCAAATTAAAATCTTTTGATTATCACCTTAGACTCCTTATTATGGGTCTACAAGCCCTAAATCTATCATTGAAAACTATTCGAAACTATTCTGAGTCTTTAAACCCACCTTAAAAAATTTACTTGAAAAATAGGGCACATGCCCGTGTGGGTAGGCCATGTGCTTCCACTAGCCCGTGTGGCATGGGACACTCCTGTGTCCATTGCCCGTGTGGAAAGTTTAATTCCACAATTTTTTTCATAAAAATAAGTGCAGACTTCACACGACCTGGGTACACATCCGTGTCCCTGGCCTGTGTTGCTCACACATCCTAGACACACCTTCTTAGGCCGTGTGTGAAAACTTGAGCATTTTGTTTCTGACGTCAGCACACCCAAAATGACACACGGCCAAGGCACACGCCTGTGCACCAAGCTGTGTCCACCACATGGCTGAGACATACGACTGTGTCTCTACCCGTGTGTTTATTACTATGCATACTGACTTAAAACTTCTACGTGTAGGGGACACATAGCCAGACCACATGCCCGTATGTCTACCCATGTGGAAAATATGAGGCTATTTACCAAACATATTTTTCACCCCTACAAGCATAATCCCATACAAATGCAAGAGAATACCAAAAACAACACAATCCATATGGCTAGATCAGCCACAATAGACATAAGACAAATTGCTCCGCTATGGAAATGACATATTTCCATATAACCAAAATGAATAATAGCCATCGTTCAAGACTTAATATCAAGTGTAGGATTTATCCCAAGCCAACCTATGTGGCCAATTCTCAAGACACAAAATAATAAAGTCTAGCCCTATACATGCCATGGTCAAAGATATAAAACCAACTATACCAATGTTTTGGATGATAGTGTGATTGATATCTCTGACATTTGATGATCCTTAAGCTAGCTAGGCGACACTAAGAGAAAATGGAAAGAAAGAGGGAGTAAGCATATAAGCTTAGTAAGTTGCATATAAATAAATATAAAACAAATTTCATCAATGATCGTCTTGCTCATAACACAAAGGTAAGCATAAGCTTGACTTACTCCTTACTGTACACTCAAGTGATAGTTTCTATGTCGAGCTCATGACTCATACGTACCATTTAGGTACCTGTACCACTTACAACATTTTTATACTTTTCGGATTAACTCACATTCATAACTTTTGCCGTTGAACTTTTCGAAATACTACCAGATATTCTATAAGCCTCCAATAGGGGATAAGATGCCCATGCCATGTCCCAGACATGGTCTTACACTGGCTACCATCATCGAGGCTGATGCCATGTCCCAAACATGGTCTTATACTAGCTCTCACATATCTGTGTCGATGCCATATCCCAGACATGGTCTTATACAAACACAACGTTTAGCCGATGCATGTCCCAGACATGTCTTACACTGGCTTACGTCTTGAGGCTGATGCATGTCCCAGACGTGTCTTACACTAGCACTCGTCTCAATGCCGATGCCAGGTCCCAGACATGGTCTTACACTGGCTCTCATAATATGGCCGATGCATGTCCCAGACATGTCTTACACTAGCTCACACGAGTGACCCAATTTTTACGACATGAATATCCAGTTTATTTCTTAAGGTTACAACGGGATCTCTACCATCTCAATTACCAATATGCATTCAAAATTCACAAACAAACAATTCATGCTATATCAATTCAAACACATCTACTAGTAATGTAGTTGTATTATTTACATACAACTTACCTCGGTCTACAAAATGTACTCGACTAGTCGGTTTGGTCGACTTGCTTGACTTTCCCCCAGTCTAGGTTCGGATTTGGAAAATCTTGATCTATAATAACAAAATACAGTCATTTAATCACTAATTACAATTAGGAAATCATAAATTTACATCTTTGGTAAAATAACTATTTTGCCTCTAGACTTTTGCAATTTGACCATTTTACCCTTATGCTCAAAAATTGATTTTTATCAAATCTCTTTGTATTACGAACCTAGCCGAACTATTTTTAATCTTATGGCAACCCCAAAATACAACTATTTCACACACTTAGCACCTATTTTTCAACTTATGCAAAATAGTCCCTTTAGGTGTTTTCATGCTAACACCTTTCACAAAAATTGTTTAGAACTCATCTAAGACCTACATTCTTCCATAAAAACTTAGAAATGATCACATATCCATTCATGGAAAAACCCTAAACACTTAATCATTTTGTAAAATAGACCCCTCATTTGAAAGCTCATGCTTCAAGAGTTTCAAAAATGCAAAAATCATTAACAAAGGACATAGAAATCACTTACTTGTTGAGGTGATAAGTTGTTGAAATTTCAAAGCTTCAAAAACTCCTCTTTTGCTCATATTTTCGATGGAGAAAAAAATGGGAAGAAGATGATATCATTTTTTTTCTTTATTTTAGTCCAAACAAGTCACCTAACATACCAACCATAAAAATTTTGTCCCCCCCTTTGACTCAATAGCCGACCAAGCACTCTAAAAAGGGTCTAATTTCCCTATAAAGACCTCCAATTTAATTCTCTAGCTATCTAACACATTTGGGTACTAGAATGCAACTTTTGCCTTTTATGCGATTTAGTCCTTTTTCGTAATTGGGCTCGAAAGCATTAAAATTAACTCACCAAATTTTTCATGCACTAATATAATCATACTATAACCTCATAATAATAATAATAATAATTTTCCCCACTTCAAATTTGTGGTCCCGAGACCACTGTTCCTGTAACACCCCGAATTTGGGCTTAGAAGTATTGGGCCTTGAGTGTGGGTGCGTAAGGAGGTTGTATTTAGGTATTTAATTGTGCAATGAAATGACACAATTAAATGTCTGCTTTAATGGTTAATGGCCCTGAGAAGTGTTGGACAAATCTTGGGTTCAAACTTGGGCTTTAGCAAAAATTTTGGTATTAAGTGAAAAAAACCTAGATGCTTGGATGAGGGCCTTTTAAATTATTGTGTTAAATAAATGACACAAGGAAGCATGTGGTCTTGTGATTGTGGCGTAATTAAAGTTGTGTGGGAGCCTGGGTTCAAGCCTTGGCTCTTGCAATTTATTATGGTTTTTTTTAAGGGAATCTGAACTTTGGCCTTTAGACCTTATAATTAATTGGGGATAAAATATGACACAAAAGAGCCTGTGGTGAAGTGGCAAGGTGGCGTCATAGAGTTGGCAAGGAGGTCCAGGGTTCGAAACTCATGGCAATCAAAGAGCATTTATTTTGGTAACAGGGGGCGGCAAGAGTTGGTGTTGAATTTAAACTCTGATGTTGGAGGGATCCCACATTGGGAAGCTAACATAAGAGGGGATGCGAAGCTGGCTTTAAATAGAGAGAACCATGAGGAAAGTAGAGGTACCTTTCTTGGCTGATCCCTTTCGCTTTATGGCGTGCTCGTTTGGGTTGGGCGTCGGCTAAGAGTGCTCGGAGCGTGGATTAACTCCAGTCGCCAGTCAGGTGTGTATTTCTCACTACTTTAGCTATAGGATGGCTACTTTGGGCCGCGATGGGCCGAAAGGGGTCATGTGGGCCTAATAGGCCTACGGGCCTAATTGGATAAGTTTTTTGATTGTGTAGTAAATATTGGACTAGGCTAGGTGAATCTCATATTTGTGGCTAGATTTGGGCTAAAAGGGCCACACGAGCGTGTGGGCCCATTTGGTCCGAGAATAGGCTTTAGGCCCATTCGTATTGTTATCGCTGTTTAGAATACTTTAGTTTACCAAATTACTGAAATGCCCTCAATTTGTAAAATTACCGTTTTACCTTCGATTTACAGAATTACCGTTTTACCCTCGATTTATAGAATTACCATTTTACCCTCGATTTATAGAATTACCGTTTTACCCTCGATTTATAGAATTACCATGTTACCCTCGATTTACAGAATTACTATTTTACCCTCGATTTATAGAATTACCATTTTACCCTCGATTTATAGAATTACCGTTTTACCCTCAATTTATAGAATTACCGTTTTACCCTTGATTTATAGAATTACTATTTTACCCTTAATTTATAGAATTACCGTGTTACCCTCGATTTATAGAATTACTGTTTTACCCTCGATTTACAAAATTACTAAAATACCCTTGGTTTACAAAATTACCAAAATACCCTCAATCAGTAAAATTACCAAAATACCCCTAGTTTGTAAAATTACTAAAATACCCTTGGTTTGTAAAATTACCGAAATACCCCTGGCTTGTAAAAATACCAAAATACCCTTGATTTCTGAAATTATCAAAATACTCTCGATTTGTAAAATATCGAAATACCCCTATAAGATAGAATTACCGAAATACCCCTATAGGGTAAAATTACCGAAATGCCCTTGTAGGGTAGAATTACTAAAATAACCCTGTAGGGTAGAATTACCGAAATACCCCTATAGGGTAGAATTACTGAAATACCCCTATAAGGTAGAATTATCGAAATACCCTTGTAGGGTAGAAATACTGAAATACCCCTGTAGGGTAGAATTATCGAGATACCCTTGTGGGGTAAAATTACCATTTTGCCCCTAGGGTGTTAAATGACTGTTTTGCCCTTGTGGGCAAGTGACTGACTTGGACTGTGTGGTTGACGGATTTGATTGTGAATATATGTTGGTGATATGAATGACTTGACTGTGATTGTTAGATTCAAATATAGGCATGACATTCTACATACATGACATGTTGCATGGGTTGGGTTTTATAAATGGAGGAAGTGCTAAAAGGGCTATGCCCCAGTTTATCGAAAAGGGCTTTGCCCCAGTTTATCGAAAAGGGCTTTGCCCCAGTTTATCAAAAAGGGCTTTGCCCCAGTTATTAAAAGAGGCTAGGCCTCCAGTTATATGATAAAGCAGCTATGCTGCCAGTGGAGAGTTTGGTTGGGTGGGTTGAGTTATTCCCCACATGGAGAGCTTGGTTGGTACAGGTGGAGAGTAGCGGATGGTGGGTTGAATAGTCTCCCCAAATGGGCTTGCATACATTCATTGATATTTCATGTGATAGTGAAATGGGCCTATAGGCCATATCGTTTACAGTAAAGGCTTCGGCCCAGTGATATGATTTATGAAAAGGCTTCGGCCTAGTAACCGTTAAACGAAAGGCTTCAGCCCAGTATATGTCGAGAATGAATAGGGATTTAGCCCAGATTGTACTGATACCGTGTTATTCACTGTTTGTTTGTTATTGGGATTACACACTGAGTTTTCGTAAACTCGCCCCGTTTCTAACTGTGCAAGTAATCCCTAAGCTTAGATGGTTTGGAGCTACGAGGGACTCGGAGATGGCCACACTACT
Organism: Gossypium arboreum; assembly: GCF_025698485.1. Classification (NCBI taxonomy): domain Eukaryota; kingdom Viridiplantae; phylum Streptophyta; class Magnoliopsida; order Malvales; family Malvaceae; genus Gossypium; species Gossypium arboreum. The sequence continues at coordinate 65,553,662 of NC_069080.1, forward strand.
GTTTCTGTTTCTTTTAATTGCAATTAGATTTTGTTTTGGGTTTTCAAATGATGTAATAAGGCCGTAGGTGGGTTTTAAGTTTTAATTTGGATTGTGATTTCTTATACTAAATTGCTAGTTTAAGAAAACTCAAGATTTCAAAATAACATGATTTTTCTAAGGAACACGAGCTTCCAACAACAAAGTTTTCAAAATGCTTCCGCGATTTTAAATGAGGTAATATACCAAAGGCAAACAAATTGGTAAACATTTTGATGAGAGCTTTAGTTTAATAATAATAAAGGAATTTAGATTCAGTAATGGATTTTCACCGGAAAGATCAAATTTGAAAAATGGTTTGATGTGACGCACCAGATTCGGCCATAACGTCTTGGCCGGGTTTGGGATGTTACAGTTCCGACTAGGCCCTAAATCAGGGTATTACATTTTTTCCCCCTTAGAAATTTTCGTCCTCGAAAATCTTACCAGTGAAAAAGTTTGAGTACTACTCTCACAGAGACTCTTCGAGTTCCCATGTGGCTTCCTCGACCCCATGTCTATGCCAAAAAACCTTCACAAATGGTATATTCTTATTTCTCAACTGTTTGACTTCTTGAGCCAAAATCTTGATTGGCTCCTCACCATAAGTCATATTAGGGCAAATCTCGACTTCTGTTGGAGCAATTACATGCGAAGGGTCTGATCTATACCGGCGTAACATGGACACATGAAACACATCGTGAATCTTCTCTAGCTCTAGTGGTAAATCCAATCGGTAAGCAACAGGTCCTACTCTCGGTAATCTCATAAGGTCCTATGAAACGAGGACTCAACTTGCCCCTTTTTCCAAACCTGAGAACCTTCCTCCACCGGGAAACTTTCAAAAATACCTTATCACCAATTTCAAATTCAATTTCCTTTCGTCTCAAATCCATGTAGGATTTTTATCTATTCAAGGTGGCTTTCGCGCAGTCACGAATCACTTTAACTTTCTCTTCGGCCTCTTTGTCTAAATCGACCCGTGAATCTGATTCTCTCGGAGCTCAGTACAATATAAGGGCACTTGACACTTTCACCCGTATAAGGCCTCATAAGGCACCATTTTCAAACTTGACTGATAGCTGTTGTTGTAGGCGAATTCAACCAATGACAAGAATTTTTCCCAACTACCCTGAAATTCAAGAACACAACATCTCAACATGTCCTCTAAGATCTGTATTACTCTTTCCGATTGTCCGTCAGTTTATGGATGAAATGCCATGCTAAAGCTCAACTTGGTTTCCAAAGCCTCTTGTAATTTTTTCCAAAACCTCGAGGTAAACCTTGGGTCTCTATCTAAAACAATCGACAATGGTACTCTATGAAGCTTTACGATCTAGAAAATATATAAGTCGGCTAATTTCTCGAGGGAGTAGTCGGTACACACCGGTACAAAATGTGCTGACTTAGTTAATCTATTAACAATAACCCATACTGCATCTTTCTTTTCTGGGGTTACTAGCAAATTGATCACGAAGTCCATAGTGATACAATCCCATTTCCACTCGGGAACCATAATAGGTTGAAGCAAACCCGAAGGTACTTGATGTTCAGCCTTTACTTGCTGACACACTAGACACATAGAAACGAACTCTGAAATGTCTCTTTTCATATCCAACCACCAATACATTTTCTTAAGGTCATTGTCCATTTTAACACTACCTGGGTGGACAGATTAGCAACCACCATGTGCCTCTCCTAGAATCTTCTGAATAAGCTCACCGTTCTTGGGTACACAAATTCTGTCTTTGAACATTATAAAACCATCGGTATTAATACGAAAATCTGATTCAATCTCTGACTCAAACTGAGTTCACTTGGCTTGCAATTTCTCATCACCTTTTTGAGCTTCACAGATTTCTTGCAAAAATGTCGGTCTAGCTTTCAACTCTGCTAAAACTGAACCATCACTAGACACCTTTAATTGGGTGTTTAAGGCTCTCAAAGCGAACAATGATTTTCTACTCAAGGTATCAGTGACCACGTTCGCCTTTCCCAGATGTTAGTCGATAATCAATTCATAATCTTTTATTAGTTCTAACCATTGGTGTTGCTGCAAATTCAACTCCTTTTGAGTCATCAAGTACTTTAAGCTCTTATGGTCGGTGAATACCCAACATTTCTCCCCATATAAATGGTGTCTTCAAATCTTCAATACGAACACTACAGCTGCTAATTCCAAGTCATGGGTCGAATAATTTCTCTCATGTGGCTTTAGCTGTCTCGAGGCATAGGCTATAACCTTGCCTTCCTACATGAGCACACACCCTAAACCATTCAAGGAGGCATCACTATATATCACAAATTCTTTGCCTGATTCTGGTTGCACTAACACAGTTGCTTCCGTCAATAAAGCCTTCAGTTTCTCAAAACTTTGTTGGCATTTTTCTGTCCACTCAAACTTGACATCTTTTTGTCTCGTTATCGATGTAGTTATCATAGAGAATTTATTTACAAATCCGGCCAAACCCAAAAAGCATCAGACTTCAGTTACATTCCTTGGCAGTTTCTACTCAACAATAGCTGAGATCTTTTTTGGGTCTACTCGGATCCCATCACCCGACACAATATGTCTTAGGAACCTGACCTCTTTAAGCCAAAATTCACTCTTACTGAACTTGGCATATAATCGCTTGTCTCTCAAGGTTTGCAACACAACTCTCAGATGTTCTGCATGCTCACCCTCATCACGCGAATATGTTATCAATGAAGATGACAAAAAACTTATCCAAATACGACCTGAAAATGCGGTTCATCATATCTATAAAAACTGCCGGGGCGTTAGTCAAGTCAAAAGGCATGACGAGGAACTCATAATATCCGTATCTTGTCCGAAATGCAGTCTTCGGCACATCTTTCTCTTTAAGCCTTAGTTGATAGTAGCCAGACCTCAGGTCGATTTTAGAAAACATGGTGGCTCCCTTTAACTAATCGAACAAATCATCAATCCTTGGCAAATGATACTTGTTTTTCGTTGTCACCTTGTTGAGTTGTCTATAGTCGATGCATAGCCTCATCGACCCATCTTTCTTCTTCACAAAAAGTACTGGAGCACCCTACGGAGAATAGCTCGGTCTAGCAAAACCTTTGTCTGTTAGCTCTTGCAACTGTGGTTTCAATTCTCTCAACTCTATTAGAGCCATCCTATACGGGGAGATTGAGATGGGTGCCGTTCCAGGAACTAATTCAATCTCAACCTCAACTTCCCTCACTGGAGGTAATCCGGGTAACTCTTCTGGGAACACATCTGTGAACTCGCAGACTACCGGTACTGATTCAATATTTAACTCAGACACTTGAGTATTTAGCACAAAATCTAAATAAGCCTCATATCCCTTTCTCAAATACTTCTCAGCAGTCAACGACGATACTACTACAGACAGATTTTCTGACTCATCTGGTCCAACTCGAAGAACATTCCCATCTTGACATCTCAACTCTATAACTTTTCGTCCATAATATACTACAACACTATGGGAGGCCAACCAATCCATCCCGAGGATTACATTAAATTCATTAAACGACAACAACATCAAGTTGGCCAGAAAACAATGGCCCTTAATTATCAAAGGACAATTTCTACATACTTGGTCCACTAACACATGCTTGCCTAACGAGTTAGATACTTTTATTACAAACTCAGTGGACTCTACTAACATATTCATACGAGGTATCAATTTCATACAAATATAAGAGTGGGTAGATCCCGGGTCAATCAAAGCAGCAATAGTTATATCATAGATAGAAAAGGTACCCTTGATCACATCAGGAGACTTTGCCTCTTCCCAGGCACGTATAGCATAGGTCCTAGCTGGCGCTCTGCATTCAGACCTCATCGCAACATCACTTGGCGCGCCTCTACTACTAATCCCACTCCCGGGGTTCTTTTGTGGCCTACTCCTCAAGGAAGCACTGCTTGCTTTGACATCTTATTTTCTCTCTCTCTCATCTATCTCAGAACACTCACGAATAAAGTGGTCAAGTGACCCACACTTGAAATAGCCCATCTCATTTACTTAGCATTCGCTTAAGTGACATCTTCCACATTGCAAACACTCTGGCCTATTTGGCTGAGCACTACCAACACTTGCGACTGAAGTAGTTTGGGCTTTAGATACCATATTTTGGTAATTCTTATTTCTATTCGAATACCCCACCAAAGCATTCGATTGGGTAGTAAATTCTTTCGATCTCTTGGATGAGGACTGATGTGCTTTCCTTATCTGTCTTTTCCTTAAATCTCATGACTCAATGGCCACTTTCCTCCTCTCTTTTACCAGCTCTTCTGCTTTACACGCTCTCTCAACGAGCACCACAAATTCTCTTAATTTTAGGATGCCCACAAACATTCAAATGTCTTCATTGAGGCCATCCTCAAACCTCTTACACATGGTAGCTTCAGTGGATACGCATTCCCGCGCATACTTGCTGAGTCTCACAAACTCATGTTCATTCTCCGTCACAGTCTTATTACCCTGTTTCAACTCTAAAAATTCCTTCCTTTTTTGGTCCATGAACCTCTGGCTAATATACTTCTTTTGGAACTCTTCCTGGAAAAATTCCCAATTAATCCTCTCTCTTGGTACCACGGACACAAGAGTGTTCCACTATTGATAAGCTGAGTCTCGCAGAAGTGACATGGCACACTTCATGCACTCATCAGGCATGCATGACAGTTTGTCGAATACCCTCATGATATTTTCTAGCCAAAACTCTACTCTCTCTGGGTCGTCATCTATACTAGCCCAAAATTCCTCAGGGCTTCACTCTTCTGAATATGTTCGCGGCTTACGGAGCTACCAGGGCATACTAAGGAATCGGAGGAGGTGAGGGAGGTAGAGTGTTCCGATTCACACGAACAAACTTCGTATACCAAGCATCCATCATTCGGAGGTAGGCTTCCTTAGTCCCTCTGCCTTGGCCCATACTCATGGGCTCGCTCTCTACTGGCGCGGTCCCTTCTGCGATAGCCGGCGCATTACTTTCCATGTCATCCGCCATAGTTCTATCAAGATCCATTATTATATAAAAACATAATTTATAATCGTCAAGAATCGTCACACTATCAATATATATATGGCATGTATGGCTAGACTCGTACTCTAGCTAGTCTAGTCCTAGAACTAACTAAACCATAGCTCTGATACCACTAAATGTAACACTCCATACCCATAACCCATGTCGGGGTAGAGTACGAGGTATTACTTAGCTTGTTCACCTACAATCAAACTACCTCAAGTCACTAGGACTCGATCCAAATTAAAATCTTTTGATTATCACCTTAGACTCCTTATTATGGGTCTATAAGCCCTAAATCTATCATTGAAAACTATTTAGAACTATTCCAAGTCTTTAAACCCACCTTGAAAAATTTACTAGAAAAATAGGGCACACGCCCATCTGGGTAGGCCGTGTGCTTCCACACGCCAGTGTGGCATGGGAAACGACTGTGTCCATTGCCCATGTGGACAATTTAATTCCATAATTTTTTTCATAAAAACAAGTGCAAACTTCACACTGCCTGGGTACATGCCTGTGTCCCTGGCCGTGTTGCTCACATGACCTAGACACGCCCGTGTCTTAGCCCGTGTGTGAAAACTTGAATATTCTATTTTTGACATCAGCACACCCAAAATGGCACATGGCCAAGGCACACGCCCGTGCACAGGCCGTGTCCACCGCACAGCTGAGATACACGACTGTGTCTCTGCTCGTGTGTTTATTACTATGCATACTGACTTAAAACTTCTACGTGTAGGGGACACACAGTTGGACCACACGCCCGTGTGTCTACCCGTGTGGACAATATGAGGCTATTTACGAAGCCTCTTTGCCACCCCTACAAGCATAATCCCTTACAAATGCAAGAGAATACCAAAAACAACACAATCCATATGGCTAGATCAGCCACAATAGACATAAGACAAATTACTCCTTTATGGAAATGACATATTTCCATATAACCACAATGAATATTAGCCATCGTTCAAGGCTTAATACCAAGTGCAGGATTTATCCCAAGCCAAGCTATGTGGCCAATTCTCAAGACACAAAATAATAAAGTCTAGCCCTATACATGCCATGCTCAAAGATATAAAACCAACTATACAAATGTTTTGGATGATAGTGCGATCGATATCTCTGACCTCCGATGATCCTTAAGCTAGCTAGGCAACACTGAGAGAAAATGGAAAGAAAGAGGGAGTAAGCATATAAGCTTAGTAAGTTGCATATAAATAAATATACAACAAATTTCATCAATGATCGTCTTGCTCAGAACACAAAGGTAAGCGTAAGCTTGACTTACTCATTACTGTCCACTCAAGTGACAATTTCTATATCGAGCTCATGACTCAAGCATACCATTTAGGTACCTGTACCACATACAACATTTTTATACTTTCCTGATGAACTCACATCCATAACTTCTACCGTTGAACTTTTCAAAATACTACCGGATATTCTATAATCGTCCAATAGAGGATAAGATGCTGATGCCATGTCCCAGACATGGTCTTACACTGGCTACCATCATCGAGGTCGATGCCATGTCCCAGACATGGTCTTATACTAGCTCTCGCATAACTGTTTTGATGCCGTATCCCAGACATGGTCTTATACAAATACAACGTTTAGCCGATGCATGTCCCAGACATGTCTTACACTGGCTTACGTCTCGAGGCTGATGCATGTCCCAAACATGTCTGACATTAGCACTCGTCTCAATGTCGATGCCATGTCCCAGACATGGTATTACACTGGCTCTTATAATGTGGCTGATGCATGTCCCAGACATGTCTTACACTAGCTCACGCAAGTAACCCAATTGTTACAGCATGAATACCCAGTTTATTTCTTAAAGTTACAACGGGATCTCTACCATCTCAATTACCAATATGCATTCTCAATTCAAAAACAAACAATTCATGCTATATCAATTCAAACACATCTACTAGCAATGTAGTTGTATTATTGTCAAACAACTTACCTCGGTTTACAAAATGTACTCGACTAGTCGGTTTGGTCGACTTTCTTGGCTTTCCCCCGGTCTAGGTTCAGATTTGGCAAATCTTGATCTATAAAAAAATATATATATTCATTTAATCCCTAATTACAATTATGAAATCATAAATTTACATCTTTGGTAAAATGACTATTTTGCCCCTAGACTCTAGCAATTTGACCATATTACCCTTATACTCGAAAAATAATTTTTATCGAATCTCTTCGTATTATGAACCTAGCAAAACTATTTTTACTCTTATGGCAACCCCAAAATCCCACTATTTCACACACTTACCACCTATTTTGCAACTTATGTAAAATAGTCCCTTTAGGTGTTTTCATGCTAACACCTTTCACAAAAATTGTTTAGAACTCTTCTAAGACCTACATTCTTCCATAAAAACTCAGCAATCATCACAAATCCATTCATGAAAAAACCCTAAACTCTTAAACATTTTGCAAAATAGACACCTCATTTGAAAGCTCATGCTTCAAGAGTCTCAAAAATGCAAAAATCATTAACAAATGACATGGAAATTGTGACAACCCGAATTAGGGCCTAATCAGAATAGTGGTTTCGTGACCACAAATATAAAATAGAAATAATTGTTTATAATTATTTTGGGGTTTATGATATGATTTCATGATTTCATGAAAATTTCATGATGAAATTCTATGCATTGAGCGCTTAAGTTGAGATTAGGGACTAAACCGAATAAATTGTAAAACTTGTGTTTTAGAAGTTTTTAGTATGAAATTGCTTTGAGATATTAACTAGGAGGTCTCAAATAGCAATTTTACCAATTCTTAAGTTACGGAAAAAAGTTGGACATGGAGGGAATTTTTGGAAAATTTAGTAGTAAGGGCATTTTAGTCATTTGTATATTAAATGAAATAAAATGGGAAAAATAACACAAAATTGGTCATCATCTTCACTAGTTGCTGCCGAAATTTGCTCTCCTCAATAGCTAGGGTTTCTTCAACTTTCAAGCTTCATAGTAAGTGATTTCAAGCCCCGTTTTTAATGTTCTTCACATTTTTGAAATCCTCATAGCTCGGTTTACCTATTTCTACCATTATTTCGAGTTAGGGTTTATGTTTAAAAATTTACCCATGAATGATAGGCATGTATTTTGTTGTTTGATGGTAGAATATGAATGTTTGAAGTTAGGAGAATGATCTTTTCTAAGTGATTTTTAGCGAAAACGAGCAAAACGGCATAATCGATAAAAATACCTATTGTTCGTAACTATGTGTTAAAGTGAGAATTTGATGTTGCCATAGAAGAGAAAAATGATCAATAGGTCATTAAACATAAGAATAAGGGCTGAAATTAAATTTCCGAGCCTTGGGGCAAAATCGTAATTTTGTAAAAGTTAGGGAGCAAAAATATAATTTTTGTATAATGTGATTTTTGGATTAAAATAAATAGTTCGAGTGTTAAATGAACTAAAAATGTTGTTATAGATCAAGAAAGGCATGGAATCGACCTCGAATGGGGGAAGGAGAAAGTTTTGGACTAAATTCCAAAATTCCTATATTTTGCACCGAGGTAAGGTTGTATGTAAATAATACATTAATTTCATTTACATTCTTATATTTTAGCCTATTATATATATATATATACTAGCTGATGTTGAAGTATAAATCGACTATTGGAAGAATAGAAATAAGTAATAGAGAGAGAGATCCCGGTTGAACATTCGGAAAGATCGAATAAAATAGAGGGAGCGTAGCTAGGTCACATGTATGGTGCTAAGTGCACATCATGTGTACAAGAAAGCTACGAGATACTATGTAGTAGCTAGGTCACATGTGTGATACGGGATATATCCCATGTAGACAAGAGAGCTACGGGATTGATAAATGTAGCTAGGTCACATGCATGATTCCAAGTGAAGAACACCATGTAGACAAGAGAGCTACGAGACAAATTGGCTAGGTCGCATGAGTGGTACTAAGTGTTCACCATGTGTACAAGAGAGCCGAATTAAATGAAACATGATGGTGGGGTTGTGTGCTGAAACCATCAAGTATTGAGGATTAATCCGAATTGTTCAACGGGATGGCTTTGTGGTGACATTGTAATCATGGGCCTATACTCGCGATGTGTGAAATGTGGTGAAAATGATTTGTGATATATATATAAGTTAAAATGAGGTTAGTACAAAGAATGTGTGAAAGAGTGAAATTAGCACTAAAACTGTTTTGGACAGTAACAGTGACGTGAATTTGAAAATTCACCAAAAATAGAAGGAATTTAATTAGAGGTTGAATAAGATGTGACATTAAATATTAATGTGTATATTTTCATATAAAAGAAACGTAGAAAGCAAAGGAATTCTACATTTTGAGATATTTACAATTGTGTGTGACTTGCTCAGGATGACTATGTGATCCCCTGTTCCAACTTTGAAAAATCATTAAAAATTGTACAAAACAAAATAAGAAATATAGTTTATATCCCCAAATTCCTTATTGAGTCTAGTTTTAAATGAAACAGGTTTCATGGTTATTTAAATTTTTTACTAAGAGAAAGTCAATTTGTAGTGAACAGAGGTCAGATCAGTTGAGCTGTGTAACAGGGGAAACTTAAACTAATAAAATGTACTAATTGGCTGAACCAAAAATTCTAGAAAAAATTTAGTAAGATTATTTATGAGTCTAGATTCATGGAAATTTTACGGATTTTAATTTTTAGTTTCGTAACTCGAGTTATGATTTATTTAGTGATCATGACGCAGGAGGGACAGCTTGATCAAATCGGAGTAAATAGTAAAATTAAAAATATGATATAATTGAGTTATGTTGTAAACATATTAGATTCCTGATTTGTTATTTATATACTTACTTACTAAGCTATAAGCTTACTTTCTTTTCTCTCCTTTGTCTTATAGTGTCATCCAGCTAGCATAGGAGTTAGAGATCGTTGAAGATCCGCCCGCACTATTAATACTCTTGGTATTTGAACTCAACATTTTGAAATATGGCATGTACAGCAGACTTAGTTATTTTGTTACGTGTCATAATTGTCTAGGTTTAAAATACTAATTATAGTATCAAACTAATCATTTTGTACGAAGCCTTTGAAATTGGTTTGTATTGTTAATGGCATATGTTATAATGATTCATGATCAAATTGCATGCCATATTTTTGTTTGGGTTCTATTTAATAGTATATACTATAATTTGTTAATACCTCGTACCTTGTTCCGGCGACGGATACGGGTAAGGGGTGTTACAGAAATCACTTACTTGTTGAGGTGATAAGTTGCTGAAATTTCAAAGCTTCAAAAACTCCTCTTTTGCTGATATTTTTGATGGAGAAAGAAATGGGAAGAAGATGATATCATGTTTTTGTTTATTTTAGTCCAAACAAGTCACCTAACATACCAACCATAAAAATTTTGTCCCCCCTTTGACTCAATGGCCGGCCAAGCACTCTAAAAAAGGTCTAATTGCCCTATAAAGACCTCCAATTCAATTCTCTAGCTATCTAACATATTTGGGTACTAAAATGCAACTTTTGCCTTTTATGCGATTTAATCCTTTTTCGCAATCGGGCTCGAAAGCATTAAAATTAACTCACCAAATTTTTCATGCACTAATATAATCATACTATAACCTCATAATATTAAAAATAATTTTCCCCACTTTAGATTTGTGGTCCCGAGACCACTGTTATCGGGGTATTACAAGGAATGGGTTCACCAACTAGATTGGTGAAAGCATTGTAAAGAACCATTCAGACCTCTAGAAGACGCCTTTGAAAAGATGATACTATCTATAGTTAAACTACCTGAATTGGAATTGAAGCCTCTTCCAAAGAATTTTAAGTATGAGTATTTGAAGGAGAACAATGCGTTTCTAGTGGTCATCTTTGCTTAGTTAATTCTGAAATAAGAGGAGGTTCTACTTCAAGTATTAAAGGCACATAAGAGAGCCATTGGATGGACCATCGCTGATGTTAAGGGTATAATTCTAATACTTTGCCAATATAAAATCAAGTTAGAAGAAGGTAAAAAGCCTACAGTGGATGCTCAAAGGAGATTAAACCCAACAATGATGGAGGTTGTGAAAAAGAGATTAATGAAATGGCTAGATGCAGGTATCGTGTATGCAATTTCCAATAGTGAGTAGGTTAGCCTAACTCAGCGTGGACCAAAAAAAGACAGGTTAATTGTGGTCCCTAATAAAAGGAATCCATTAGTCCTGACTCGGGCTATAATCGAATGGTGTGTTTGCATTGATTTTAGAAAACTCGGTGATACAAACCGGAAGGATCACTTTCCCTTACCATTCATGGATCAAATGTTAGATAGGCTAGCGAGGAAGGAATATTATTGTTTACTTGATGATTATCCTAGATACCATAAAATCTCGATTTACCTTGATGATCAAGAGAAGACCATATTCACTTATCTTTTTGGGACCTATGCTTTTCGAAGAATGTCTTTCTGCTTATTTAATGTCTCAGCTACGTTCATATCATGCATGACAATGATCTTTTTCGACATGATAGAAAACGGGTTGGAAGTGATCATCGATGACTTCTCTGCATATAGGGATTCTTTCACCGATTGTCTAGCTAATTTAGAACAGGTTCTAAAAAGATGTAAAGATGCGAACCTAGTCTTGAATTGAAAAAAAATGTCATTTTATGGTGAATGAGGGAATTATTCTGGGACACCGTATTTCTAAAAAGGGGTTGGAAGTTTATCATGTGAAAATTGAGGTCATAAAAAAACTCCCTCCACCAAATGCAGTTTGTGGAATTTGAAACTTTCTTGGGCATGTAGAGTTTTACTAGCGCTTCATTAGGGATTTCTCTCAAATTGCTAAACCCTTGACTCATCTTCTCCAAAAGGACATTCCTTTTGTTTTTGACAAAGCATGCGACCACAGTTTTGAGGTGTTGAAACAAAAACTAGTTTGAACTCCAATTATAACAAGTCCAAATTGGATTGAACCATTCATGATTATGCGTGATGCCATTGACTGTGTAGTTAGGGCAATATTGTGGAAAAAAAGGGACAAGATCTTTCATGTCATCCACGACATTAGTATGATGTTAAATTCAACACAATGTAACTACACAACCTATAACACCCCTTACCTGAGTCCGAGGCCAGGACAGGGTACGAGGCATTACCAGACTTAAACGTACACAACTATGAAAAACCAGGCCATGAAATTTTGTTCAAATTAAAAACATTCATTCATATTCAAAATGTCCCTTATATGGGCTTACGTGGCCCAAAACATACATCGGGGGTGGTTTGGGACTAAATCGAGAACTTACGACCATTTTACAACGCTTAGAATTTTTTCATATTTTAGAGAGTCACACGCCCGTATGGCAGGCCGTGTGATCACACAAGCCCGTGTGGCTTAGGACACGCCCATGTCCTCCACCCGTGTAACTCTCTATTTATGATGTCAGCAATGATATAGGGTCACATGGCCAAGTCACACGACCGTGTCCTAGACTGTGTCCTCCACACTGATGAGATACATGGCTGTGTCTCTACCCGTGTGGCCCAGAAAATGGCTACTTACGAAGCCACTTGGCACCCTCGTTAGCACTTACCTAAACATAACTTCCATGGCACTTTTCGAGGCAATTTCATATCAATTTATTCATACATAAGGCACCATACTTTACCTAGTTTAAACTTATCAACTTCATGCCATAATTATCGTTAACACATTCTTACACTTCATACTTATGCTAAGGTCTATCCATAGACCAATTTAGTCACTTTTAAACTATCAAGTAATCTAGGGCACATTCTATAACAGCCCGATCTAGGGCCTAGTCAGAATAGTAGTCCCGGGACCACAAATTCAGAGTCGAATAAATTATTTTATTATTATTTTGGAGTCATTGCATGTTTATATTAGTGTATGGAAAAATTTGGTGAGTTAATTTTGACGTTCGTGAGCTCTATTGAGAAAAAAAGGACTAAATCGCATAAAATGAAAAAGTCCTAAATTGATAGCTAAAAGCATCAAATAGCTATAGAATAAAAATTGGGGCCCTTTAAAAGGCAATTAGACCCTTTGAAATAGGGTGGCCCGTCATAGGGGACATGTAACGCCCCGAATTTGGGCCTAGAAGTATTGGGCCCTGAGTTTGGGTCCGTAAGGAGGTTGTATATAAGTATTTAATTGTGCTAGGAAATGACACAAATGTGTATCTACTTCAATGGTTAAGTTCTCTGTGAAGTGTCTGAGAAATCTTGGGTTCAAACCTGGGCTTTAGCAAAAATTTTGGTTTTAAGTGAATAAAACCCTAGATGCTTGGATGATGGCCCTCTAAATTATTGTGTTAAGTAAATGACACAAGGAAGAATGTGGTCTAGTGGTTGTGGTGTCATTAAGGTTGCAAGGGAGCCTGGGTTTAAGTCTTGGCTCTTGCAATTTATTTTGGTTTTTCTTTTAAAAAAACCTGGACTTTGGCTTATAGACCTTATAATTAATTGAGGATATTTTGTGACACAGAAAGAGCCTATGGTGGAGTGGCAAGGTGGCGTGTTGTGTAACTGTGAGGTTTGAGGTTCAAGTCCTGAGATGCGCAATAGAGTAATTATTTTGCTGTTTGAGCTATGTAGGAGGTGGAGTTGGACTCTGTGGTTGAAGTGGTCATAAAAAATAAGGAATTTTCCTGATGGTTGAAAGTAATCCCACATCGGGAAGCTAACATGAGCATGGGTGAGAAGCTGGCTTTAAATAGAGCAAACCAGATGAGTTGATGAGGGGGAAAGTGATTAAGACTCAATGCACAGGATGTGCCAAGGTTGGTGATCGTGGACTTCGACGCGTTTTCATAAACAGGTGTGTATTCACGCCCTTTTTTGCTGGAAATCGGCAAAAGCAGAAAAGCTGAAACTTCGACATTTGAGGCCTCACGAGCATGCGACTGCTCATGGGATAAATCAAGCCCATAAACCATGGATGATAGACTGTAGAAGCCACCACAAGTGTTCTTGTGTACTAGGCCTCGATGGGCAAAATGGGCCCAATGGGCCCCATGGGCCTGCTTATGTAAATCTAACTGATAGGTGGGAAGTAGTTGGGCTTATCATGTCATGTGCTTGGCATAGGCCGTTAAGGGCTTCGTTGGGCCAGGAGGGCTTAACGGGCTCATGGGCCCCACACAGATTAAATCCACGGTAAGTGATAAATTTTGGACTGGGCTATATAGGTCACATAGCCATAGCTAAATTTGGGCTAAGTGCTTAGACCGAATAATGGGTCTTAGGCCCATTTACACCGTTAGGTCTGTTTAGGTTTCTTAAGTCGCTCGAGGCAACTGTGGACCTTCCGAGAGGTCGATTATCTGTACTAAGACCTCAGAGGGTAAAATGACCAAAATACCTCTGAAGGGTAAAAATTACTATTCTACTCCTAATGGTTGGAAATGACTGTTATACCTTAGAGGTAGGTTAATTGATGAGTGTATGATATATGCATGACCGTATCTAAGTATGAAACCTTGCATGCACAAAATATTATGACATGAAATATTGTATTGGGGTTGGGATTCTGGTTTGGAGGAAGTACTATTCTGGTGGCTTTGCCACGTATTCTGATATTAGTGGCTACTCCACGTTTATCGCTATTAGAAGCTTTGCTGTGTTACTATTAGCAGCTACACTGCGATATCGGTGAGTTAGCTGGGTGGGTCGATTTAATCCCCACATGGTGAGTAGGTTGGTACGGGTGGTGAGCAGGATGGAGTGGTTTGGGTTGCATACCTGTATTGTGGTTGTACTGTTTTGGGCATAGGCCCACACTGTTACTGCCTAGGGCTTAGGCCCAGACTGTACTATTATGGAATAGGGCTCAGGCCCAAACCATTACTATATGCACTGTTACTGTTGACCGATAGGGGATTACGCACTGAGTTTTCGTAGACTCACCCTTCTTTTAGCTGTGCAGGTAATCCCCATCCTTAGACGATTTGGAGCTGCGAGGGACTCATGGTGGCCACACGTCCACAGATTGGTTGTTAATAACTCAATTTATTTAAGCTTTCATATTTGGGTTTTAATTATGTAATAAGGCCATTTGGGGGTTTTTAAATTTTAATGGGCTTTTGATTTCATATTCTAAACTACTAGAGTAGGAACATCGAATTTTCAAAATAATAACATTTTCAAATAAAAACCTGCAATTCTAACCTTAAGGTTTTCAACTTAAGAAGCTTCCGCGGTTTTTAATCGAAAGGGTTTAACTTAAAAACAGTTTCCACCATCAAGTACAAGTTTCACAAATCACCCAGATGTGACACACTAGATTCGACCATAGCATCTAGGCCGGGTTTAGGGTGTTACAGGACAATTAGGTAATGAATTTTTTTAACTTTTAAGTAAAGTAGAAATAAAATAATCAAAGGATGATATCATCTCCTTCACCTCTCCTTCTTCACCGAAATTTTCAGCAAAGAATGGGGTTTTAAGAACTTGAAAATTCAGCAACTTTAAGCCTTCACAAGTAAGTGGTTTTTATGGCTTTTCTTGAATATTTTTGTACTTTTGAGACCCTTGAAGCATGAGCTTTCAAATGAGGGTACTATTTTGCAAAATGATTAAGAATTTAAGGTTTTGCCATGAAAGGATTTGTAACGTTTGCTTAGTTTTTATGGAAGAAAATGAGTCTTGGGTGTCTTATAGCCAACTTTTGTGAAAAGTGTTAGCATGAAAATACCTAAAAGGACTATTTTGCATAAGTTGTAAAATAGATGATAAGTGTGTGAAATAGTGGGAATTTAGAGTTGTTATAAAAGTAAAAAGGGTTCGGCTAGGCTTAAGGTGTGAAGAAATTCGATAAAAATTGATTTTCGGGCTTAGGGGTAAAATGGTCACTTTGTAAAAGTCTAGGGGCAAATTGGTCATTTTGCCTGCCTAGATTTATAAGGTGACTAAATAAGTGCATTTTGTTATTTTAGATCAAGAAATACCGAATCCAAATCAAGAAAAGCCAAGCAAATAGACTAAATCGACTAGTCGTCACATTTTGTAATCCAAGGTAAGTTGTATGTAAATAATACAACTACATTGATAATGTATGTGATTGAATTGTACTTGAAATTATTGTAGCATGAATTGATTGATTGTGGAAATGAGATAATGTGATGAGAATAGAGATAATAGGATTCCCGAATGAACCTCAGGAAATAAATCGGATATTCATGCTATGACATTTGGGTCACTTGTGTGAGCTAGTGTAAGACATGTCTGGGACATGCATCGGCCACATTATGAGAGCCAGTGTAAGACCATGTCTGGGACATGGCATCAGCATTGAGACGAGTGCTAATGTAAGACATGTTTGGGACATGCATCGGCCTAGAGACGTAAGCCAGTGTAAGACATGTCTGGGACATGCATCAGCTATGAGATGTGTTAGTGTAAGACCATGTCTGGGACATGGCATCAGCACCTGACCCCATGTTTGAGGCTAAATGAGTACCTGATAAAGTTCCAAATGGTTCAACAGTGAACGTATGATTTTAAGTTAACAAGGAAAGTATAACCGTGTTGTGAGTGGTACAGGTACCTATATGGTATGTATGAACTATGAGCTCGATATATGCTATATGAGGTGTATTGAATATTGATGAGTAAGTTGTGCTTAGGCCACTTGTGTATTATGATATTTGTTGATGAATGATAAAGTTATGTTTTATATTTATTTATGTGCAACTTAATAAGGTTTATGCTTACTCCCTCTCCTTTTTCATTTTCTTATAGTGTCGCCTATCTAGCTCAAGGAATAGCAGAAGTCAGAGATATCGATCACACTATCAATCAAAGCTTTGGGTATAGTTTGATTTATATTTTTGAGTATGGCATGTGTAAGGAACTAGACTTGTGTTTTGTGTCATTGAGAGTTGGTCAAATGTATTGGCTTGGATTGGAAACCCTTCATTTTGTATTAAACCTTGAATGATAGCTATTATTCATTTTGATTTATAGGCAAAGATGTTATTTTCATGGATAAGTAAAATGCACTAATGGAATGTTGTTTTTTGTGGATGATTTGGATGTATGAGATAGCCTTGTATTGGTTTTGGTTGCTTATGTGCAGGTTGTGTATATAAGGGTAACAATGAGGCTTGGTAAATAGCCTTATATTGTCCACACGGGTAGACACACGGACGTGTGTCTAGACCGCGTGTGACACATGGCTTGCCTTATGGGCATATGGTCCAATCATGTGTCCCCTGCACAAAAAGATTTCAAGTCAGTATGCATGATAATAAACACACGGGCTGAGACGATGGACATAACCTAGCACACGGGCGTGTGCCTTGGCCGTGTGACATTTTGGGGATGCTGACGTCAGAAACAGAATGTCCATGTTTTTACACACAGGCTAGGACACGGGCATGTCATGGCCGTGTGAAGGACATGGACCAAGCACCCTGGCGTGTGCCAGACCATGTAAAAACCCCTATAGGTGTGCATTTAAAATTATTTTCACACGAGTGGAGGACACGAGTGTGTCACTGTATAGGTTGGGCCGTGTGAGCCACACGAGCCATCACACGACTATGTCAAAATGGTCACATGGGCGTGTTGTCCTTCCACACGGACGTGTGCATTTTTTCAAAGTCAAATTTTCTATAGATGGTTTAAGGACCCAGGTTGATCGCGAATAATTTTCAATGGTTGATTTGGGGCTCGTGGGCTCATAATAAGAAGTTTTAAGTAGAAATTGAAAAAGTTCTAATTTGGATCAAGTCTCGGTGACTTGGGGAATGTTGTGTGCATGAGATCGAGTTAAGTAATGCCTCGTATTTCGCTCTAACTTGGATTATAGGTATGAGCTGTGACACATTCACAATTCATCCATACCAAATACACATGACCACACCCTATGAAACCTTTTAGCACATGCGTGCTGTCGAAACCATTTTTAAAACTGAGCTTTGGAAAATAGGAATCGACTTTAAAAAAATGAAAACGGGAGTCGCCACCAATCTTTTTAGGTGTGATTGGATCACCTTTAAAACATCTTGTTTTAAAATCATTAGTTTTGGTCTACGAAATAAAAAAACGGGTCCGGGAGTTGGTTACGTACGAGGAAGGATTAGTACCCTTGTAACGCCCAAAAATTGGTACCTAATTAATTATCAAATGTCTCTAATGTCGGAAATGTAAAAATTTTAAGATGCAATCCTCTTTAAAATGTGTTGATTTTGAAAATTGGGGTTCACTTGTATCAAAATATTGATACTAAGTTAGCCTTTTTGGAAATCCCTATCTTGAAACAACAAAGCGCCATATCCAGTAAGTTAAGACACATCGCCTTGAAATTCCAAGACAGTCGCTTGCACTTTGAAAACTTTTAAAACTTAGAAGGGTGCTTAACTATTCGAACTCAATGAGAAAAGTTGCAACCCAATAAGTTAGGGCACTATTTTTCTCGAAATTTCCAAACGCCAAGCATTGCCTTTATATTTTTCGAAAACTTGGAAAATTGATGCAGGAGGAATCGCATTACATTATAAATCATGCATGATAACATATTATCGTAATAGGTAAATAAAACATGCATTTAAACAAAATGATAGCAATAATATAAAGATCATGCATTAGATACATACGTATAAAAAATAATAAATATAGCAAATCTTAACAACATACATACAAAGATATACATAGCATATATTGAAGATGAATAAGCAAAACATACAAAGTAATAATTAAAAATGCATGATATACAATTTAATATATATATATATAAAAAGGGTAATATAGTATCAATATACACATTCATAAAATATAACATCAAATAATAATTATAAAATAACATTTAATACCTAAATGATATATACAATATAAAATATAAAAGAGTTAGTATATATAAAAATATAAAATAAAGTGAGTAATTGTTAACAAGATATACATATAATACAAATAACATATGATATTTAATAATAATTTTAAAGTAGTATTTAATATACAATATAATATATAATAACAAAAATTTATAAAAGAATAATAATTATATATAAAATAAAAAATATATTGGTTTTAAAAAAATGTATAAAATACCAAATATGTAAAAGAATTTATATTTATAATAAAATAATTATATAATATATATAAATATAAGTTTAGAATAATATAAAAGAAGTAATTAATGATGAAATATACGTATTATACAAATTATAATATTATAATATCTTCAAAATGTATAATAATAGAATATAAGTAAAGTAATTATTAACATATAAATAAAAATAAATATATAATACAAGTTAAAACCTTTAATGATAATAATATATAAATAAAAAATATATAATAGTATAAAAATAACATAATATAAAATAAGTATAATATATGATATGAAAGTGTATATGTAAAAATAATATATAATATATATAAATAATTAATAAATATATAATACAAGTAAAAATATAATAATGATATATAAATAATAATGTAAAATAATAATATTTTGTGAAAAGTAATATATAATAAATAATAATAATATAAGTAATATATAATAAAATAATTATATATAATATAAAAATAAGGTTAAAAATAAAATAATAATAATAATAATAATTTATATATATAATAATAATAGAAATAAATATATATGGTTAGATTTGAAATTCAATAAAATTACAGGGCCGAATTTTAAAAAAATAAAGTTGAATTAAGGTCCTAATTAAAACACACATAAAACGAAAAGGACTCATTGGGCAAAACACCTTATTCCCAAAATGGCAGCGTTTTAACTCTGGACTTAAAATAGCTATGGCAGGGACTAAATCAAAACTGAAACAAAATATTAGGGCTAGATCATAAATAAAATAAAACATAATTATAAACACAAAAAAGGTGGAAGGACCGATTGAATAATTAACCCAATCCTCAAAAACACGCGGATCCTTCCCAGGTAATCGGGTCAACGCGCGGATCCTTTGTCTTAATATGACATCGTTTTAAGCTTATTGGATTAAGCTAAAACGGCGTCGTTCTGTTAAGGCTATATAAGCCAAATTTTTAGTTTTATATTCATTTGAAACCCGAGTTAAAAAAAAACTTTAAAATTTCCTCTGAAAGAGGGGAGAGGAAAGGAGCTCCGGGTCTGGCCTCCGTAGACCACGCTCCGGTCACCGGTCCTACACGCGCCCCACGCGCCGTCGTACATGGTGGTCTGAGGGTCTAAAACCTTCATCCTTCCACAGGTAACTCCCTTTTCTTTCGAACATTACTTTTTTTTTAAAAGAAAAACAATTTGTATGTTCGTAAAAGAGAAAAGAAAACAAGGTATGAAAAAATAATCACCTACTGAAATATTATTGCAAATGTTTGGTGTACAATGCTTTTGTGGTGTGTTTTTCCCTATCTCTTTGTGTATTCGCTTCTGTTTTTACAGATTTGAGAAAAGGCTTTATAGCCCTGATTTACTGCCTATTTTGGAAAGAAATCAAAAGATTTCTTTCCAAACTCTGTTCTATTCTATTTTCTGCAATCTTGCTTTGATTTCTTTCCTTTTCTTACAGGTGACCGCGAGGATCTCAGTGATTCAAGGGTTATTGGCGTTGATGGAGGCCTGAAGTCTGGTGGTGAGGATTCGTGGTGACAGTAAGGCGCTGATTACGGAGGCAGAGCCTTGAATGGTGGCCTCGATTCGGGAGCTAGACAGAAGCTCCCTAAACCTTCTAGAATCAGTGGCGACTCGAAGAGAAAGAAGGCAGAAACCCTAGGGTTTCCTGCCTTGGTATAATAGTTTGGGCCAGTTGGGCCACTTTAGTCCCGGGCTAGGTGGGGTATGGGCGTATTTGGGTACACGGGTAGACTAGGCTATTGGGCTGTAACCGGTCTGTTTGGGTATAATAGGTCTAAGGTATTTGGGCTTGTGTTTGGGCTCTTGTAAACTAGACTTTATATGGACTGTTAAATAAACAATCATTTATTTATTTATTTATTTCATTTGTTTTTAAGGCCCGGTTAAATTTGGACTATTACACATGCATAAATGGATAGGTTTTCAACCCAATAACCAATATGAGCCATATCACATGGCCATATGCAAAATGAATCATATTCCCATTATGAGCCAATACATTTGGCCAAATCAAATGACACATATCGAATTGACTATGTCCTTATACATGCCATAAACTTAAAATGCTTGAAATCATTTATACCCTTCAATAGCTGGATAGTGCCATAGAAGCTCTGACGATCTCCAACCCGAGCTAGCATCTATGACACTATGAGAGAAAGGAAAGTAAAGGGGCAAGCTATATAGCTTAGTAAGTCCATATGAAAATAATAAGAAATCTATTAACATGTTTTTTAACAATTCTCACAACATGTTCACAAGTTAATACAATCATAATCGCACAAAATTCTACTATTTACTCTTGTTTATCTCAAGCTGTCTACTCAAGTCACAGTCACTAAATTATTTATATCTTGATCTACGGAACTCAAAATTAAGATCTGATAATTTTCCTTGAAACTAGGTTCACATATATTCTTTCCATAAAATTTTCAGAATTTTTGGTTTAGCCAATAAGTATAGTTTATTCTTTAAAGTCTCTCATGTTCTGCTGTTTGACAGTTTCAACCCTTCTTCACTAAAAATTAATCATCTCATAGTAAGGAATTTAGATAATGTTCCCATCTATTTCTCTTGAAAATAAACTCATTAATAATTTATTCATATGAATTATAACCTATAATTATTTTCATACAATTTTTAATGATTTTCCAAAGTTAAGACAAGGGAACCCGAAATCACTCTAGCCATGTCTCACAAAAATCCAAATATCTCATAACATGAATTTCTTTTGCTTACACCGTTTCTTCTATGTGAAAATAGACTCGATAATATTTAATTTTATATTTCATTCAACCTATAAATCAATTTTCACAATTTTTGGTGGATTTTCAAATTCGAACTACTACTGCTTTCCAAAACTATTTTAGTGTAGAATAATGATAACTAAGTTTATAACACCTTTACAAATCATTTCAACCTTCATGGTAAAAATAGATATTTATAGATCATAAGCATAGACCCATAATCACAAGGTCATCACAAAATCATTCTCACGGGCATGACTTACTTATTTTCATCCTTACCAAAGGCGTATCATAAACCGAGATCATTTCTCATGAGTTTTGCACACATACCCATACCACTTGCAACATCATCATAACTTGTCTCAATCATGACACAATCTTTAAATCACCCATTGAAACCAGTTACAATACTAAAGGATACCTGATAAGCCTCATACAAAAGGGTAAAATGCTGATGCCATGTTTACAGTGGCTCTCATACATCGGTGCCGATTCCATGTCCCAGACATGGTCTTACACTGACACATATAACAATGCCAATGCCATGTTCCAAACATGGTCTTACACTAGCTCGCATATAAATGCTGATGCCATATCCCAGACATGGTCTTACACTAGCTTTCAGAATGTGGCCGATGCCATGTCCCAAACATGGTCTTACACTAGCACACATATCAATGCTGATGCCATGTCCCAAACATGGTATTACACTGGCTCTCATAATGTGGCCGATGCCATGTCCCAGACATGGTCTTACACTAGCACACATATCAACCAAATGTCTTGGTATGGATATCCAATCTATTCCTAAGGTTCAATCGGGAGTTTTACCACAACGAATCTCGTCATATATATTCCATGTAATATCACTCTTTAACACTAAGTTACCATTCATTGCAATGTCATCAAACATCACAGACATATGTTTTAGGTCATTGCATATACATAGCTTACAATATAATTTCGTGAAGCATAACACCATCACGTACATAGTAACACAAACGTATAATTCAACGCATCCACATTTTCATATCAATTCAAATTGCAATCACAAATCACAATAACATTATTGTCTTACCAATTTTATCACACGACTCGTTTGTCGATTCCTCATCGAGTATGTCCGTAAAAAAATCATACAAATTATATAATAATAATTAGGCATTTCAACTCAAATAAGACATTGCATTATTATTATCACACGAACTTACCTCGAATGCAAAAACGACTAATTATTCCCTTTTTGTCCTTAATCACGTACTTTCTCGATTTAAGCCCGAATCTCAATTTTCTTGATCTAACATTTCAAATATAGCTTATTTATTACTCACAATATTCAAATTGACCCAAAAATCATACTTTGGAAAATTTACAAATTTACCCCTAAACTTTCACTTATTTGCAAATTAGCTCATAGGCTCGAAAAATAAATTTCATTCAATTTTATCCCAACCCAAGCCTAGCCGAATATTTATCTTACCTACAACAACCCACATATTTCATTATTTCACACCTTTACCATCTATTTTACCACTTTTACAAAAATGGTCCATTTTAGGTGTTTTCATGAAAATCACTTAACAAAAGTTGTTTATTTAACAACCAAGATTCATTTTCTTCCATAAAAATGCAGCAAAAAACATGAATATTCTCATGGAAAATCCCTAGACTTTCAACCATTTTGCAAAATAGTCCCCTCATTAGCTAAATTAAGGTATAAGGGTTCCAAAAATACAAAAATCATCAAAAATGACCATCAAAATCACTTGTGAGGGTTAGAATTTGCTGAAAATTTCAAGCTTCCATGGCCATTTCCTTGGGTAAAAAAAGATGATAGCTTTTCGCATTTTTGTCTTATTATACCTTTTTAACTTAATTACCCATTTACCCTTTTAATTTCTAACTAATTTCAATAATACCAGAATAATATCTTCCACTAACTTATTAATGGTCTAATTTCCACATAAGGGCTTCCACTAAAAATTCTATAGCTATTTAATACCTTTAGCTATTAGAATGCAACTTTCACTCTTTACGCGATTTTGTCCTTAAAGCCAAATTAAACACTTCTCACATATAATTTCTTCATGGAAATTTTACACAATCATATAAACATATCATAGACCTTATAATAATTATAAAATAATTATTTCTAATTCGGATTTGTGGTCTTGAAACCACTATTCCGAGTAGGCCCTAATTCGGGATGTTACACAACCACCAAGAAGGAAATGTTAGCAGTGGTTTTTGCATGTGAAAAGTTACGACCGAACTTGATGGAAAATTGGGCCTATGAATATATAGACCATTTGGCATTGAAATATGTAATGAAAAAGAAAGAGACTAAATCTTGACTGATGAGATTGGTATTACATTTTCAATAATTTGACTTATGGTTTTGGCCAAAAAAAGGATAGAAAATAAGGTGGTCAGTCATTTATCTCGATTAGAGCTTGAAGATGACCAAAGGGAAACTGGCGCCGTTAACGAAACTTTCACTGATGAGCAATTGTTCTATGCCCAATGTTATCATGTAAGGGATAGGATCATGTTCATGCAATGGTACGTGTAACACTCGGGTTTGTGCAAATGTACATAGTCATTATCAAGTAATAAGTAAGTATCGAGTTATTGTCTCCACAGGGATTGTATTTATGCTAAGTCAATTAATTTGTAAAATTATATTAACAATTTGATAAATAAAAACAATATAATTGAGAAGTGATGAAAAATTATGTATATGAAACTAAATGCAATAATCCCTAATACAATTTATCAAATTAACACAATAAGCAAAAATTATAACATAAATAAGCTAGGACAATTACTTTAATAAAACTCAAATTATTATCAACATGCTTATCAATATTCGGAAAAACATTCCATGGCAACTCGATCTTTCATGAGTTTGGAAACCACATTAGGTCCTTTCGGAATCCTTTACTTAGTAAATACGCATTTTACTGATCCTTATTTACTAAGGGTTTCTTAGTATTCGTGCAAGGTAATAGGGACATGTTAGGTTTGAAACAGTTTAATTACACAAATCTAAAAACTATGCAGATAACAGAGCCTGGTTAGGGTCGTTATGTAACTTGCAATTTAATCGGGTTAGGATCTAAATTGAGCATGCACATTTCAATTATGTGTCCATTAGCCGTCATCTGGTTAGGATCGCTCAGCTAATTTAGGTGCATCTCAATCACATAGGAACGAAATACAGACCTGATTTTAATTGAAAACATGAACGATTGAGGCATAAACATTATAAGCATGAATCAAATAATTATTATTTAATCAAAGCAATCATCCTAACTTAAATAAAATTAAGCTATCATTGTTGTAAACAAGAACAGTAAATACATAGAAAACATTCTTGAATTAAGTTAAAGAAAAAAATATTAAACCCAAACCAAAGTGGCTGTCACTTAAGACTTTAACTGACGAGGCCTCCTTTGTTCCTTCGCTTTGCTTCTTTGTTGATGGCTCTTCGAGGTGGCCAACCAAGGGCTCTTTAAGTGGCTAATTTGCTAAAAATCCTTATGCAAAGATGATGATAGGCGTGAGGGGGAAAGAAAGCTAAGAAAGTTGAGAGAGGAGAGAATGATGAATGGGTGAGGGATGATGGATAAGTGAGAAATGGGGTCTTATTTATTGGTGAGGCAAGGGAGCTAGTTTACTAAAAATAGGAGTGTCCATCATTTGAAACTTCATTCAAGAGTGGCTGGCCATGATTTGTAGAAGTGTGGATGATTTTTGCTTGATTTAAGTGCCACAACATCATCAGGATCAGGACTCTGTCAATTGCAAACCTCTGGGTAAATCTCTGATTTCTTCAACTCTTCAAGGACCTTGTGTAATTAAAACAAAATTTGATTTATAAACATCCACATGCAGCTCAATTTTGGGTTGACTTTGTCCTTCATTTGGATGGTTTTGTAATCAACATAAAGCTATCAGACCTGTCCAACAATAGTAGATAATTTAGAGGACCAAAGAATACAATTTAACCACTTTAATTAATCAATTTACTTAATTAATTAAAACCCAATTTATTAATGAAATATATTAAAATAAATTATTAAATATAAATTTATATTTTATTATTTAATTTAATCATGCATGGCCCACTTTATAGCTTGAAAATATAATATGCTCAAATTAATATAAAAGAAGCCATTTTCTGCATGAAAACTATATAATAAAGCATAAAATCACATTTTAATAACTTCTATGTCCCAATTTCATATTTTCATCTATTTCATTAACTTATTAAACAATTATTTGGTTTTAACAACAAATTTAAGTACAAAGGTGACGAATTATATAGGAAAAATCCTATATATGTTTCAGTTTACACACCCCCTCTTATTTTTCTGACTCATTCCCTTTGTCTTCTTTAGCTCCTTCTCTGGTTGTATAATCAGTATCTTCCATCCATGTCTCAAAGATAGCATTTGGGAACTCAGGAAAAAAAGTGTTAGAGATATTCTTAAAAGTATTTCGAATCGAATCATCTCTAATTTTTGCATATTTCCATTAAGTTTGTTGTTGATTATTCATGAACTTGGACATATCCATCAAAATTGACAACTCCAATTTCCTTGAAGTACTTGCAGAAGTTGGCATGGGATTTGTATATTCAAGTTCAACACTTAGCTTGACTGGTTCTTCTTCTAGCTCAACCCTTGGTTCAGGGTTTTCGATCCTTCAACTGGTTTAGGACTGTTCTGTTCCTTATCAGGTTCTTCTTCTTCAGTGTCTGTAAGTAATTTAGTTTCAGTTTCATTTTTTGACTCCTCAGTATCTGGCTCAATTGGTTCTTCTTGCTCACCTTGATTCAGCTCATGCACCTTCTCTACTAACCTTTCAAGATCATGACTTGTAATGCACCCTTGGACATATTGCCCTTTCAAATTCGCTTGTGTTTTAACACGGGCCCTTAAGCAAAGTGAAGTGATTAATGATGGGAAATAAGCACTTCCTACCTTATTTTTAGCACAGTCATAAATCTCCTTGAGAATAATTTTCCCAACATTAATGGAATTTTCTGTTAAGATTGCATATAACAAGAGCATTCGTTCCATCAAGATGGTGGAACTATGTGAGATAGGCATAAAATTGTAGCGAACAAATTAAAACCATACCTTTGCTACTGGTTTTAGGTATTTGCTTCGGCAAGACTGGCTTCCATACTTTCTTATAATCCATTGGGATCCCGAATTTTTCATAACATCAGGTACTTATTGAAGAAAATCCCAATTTATGTTGTTCATCAT
This sequence comes from Gossypium arboreum, assembly GCF_025698485.1. Lineage (NCBI taxonomy): Eukaryota > Viridiplantae > Streptophyta > Magnoliopsida > Malvales > Malvaceae > Gossypium > Gossypium arboreum. Next base: position 65,580,807 of record NC_069080.1, read on the forward strand.
AGGGTAGTACTCATCTTCTTCAACATCAGGTAAGTTAAACAAATCATTGATGGACTTAAAAGTAAGAGGTACCTTTGTCTTCTGAACGATGACCTCAGTAGCATCTTGTGTGGTCAAACTTGCATAGAACTCTCAGACTAGTTCATCATCGGGAAGTGAACGAGCATCACAAAATCATTCCCACTTGAGAGCATTGATTGTCTTTCTAATAGGCACAGGGACAACCATCAAATCATTACTCTTCAAATTAAAACCTTTTTTCGGCATCATCGGTTAATGCTCGAAAATTGAATCAAATCTCTCTTTTAGTTCTTCATCGATTACAATCGGGTTTTCAGGAGTAGTCTTTGACGATCTAGTTCTTTTGCGAGACATGGTATTTTCCCAAAAATTCGGCAAAGTTCTGCTTACAAGGGAAGAAGAGAAATTAGCAAGTGGGTAGGATTTGCTTCGGTGAACCTTGCGTGTGACAGCCCAAAATTGACCCTAGTCGGGAAGTGGTTTCGGGACCGCTAAACCGAGTCACTGAAATGTTTGAACGTAATATTTATTGTCTAGAATATGTAATTATGAATGTGTGAAAATTTCAAGCTTCGATTTAGCTGATTGCATGTGAATTCAGTTAGTAGGACTTGTGTGACACTTTTGAAAAGTGATAGGCTAATCTATAAGGACCTAATAGTGCATGTAGTCAAAGGGGAGGACTTGCATGTCAAATTCCCCCCCCCCAAGTTCTAGTGGCCGGCCATGACAAGGAATCATGGGCAAAACATGTCCTAGACATGTTATGTTGGTGCATCATGGGTGAAAAAAATAAATTAATGAGCATAGGTAATAAAGAAATGGAAAAAAAAAAGAAAAAAAATGGTCTCATGCATGCCCATTGCCGTGAGTTGTGGAGAAAGAAAGAAGAATTTTTGTTCATCATTTTTCATTTCATTTGGGCTGAAAATTCTAAGGAAGAAGGAAGGAATTCTTGTTTCATGTTGGTTTGGAAGAGGTTTAGGAAGAGGTTTGGCCATACTTGTACCTAGATTAAGGTAAGTTTGATGTTTTGCCATGAGATTCATGTATATTTTTGTAGTTAGCTTGAGTTCTAACTAGCCATGGTTCAAATCCTTACTATGTCATGGAGATGATATTCGGCTAAGGTGAGGTTGTGTTGATATCATTTGCATGCTAAAAGTGAAGCTTTGTAATGGTGCATGTGATGGTAGATTGATGATTATTGAATATTTTTTTTTACACTTTTGAGTGAGAGTTTGATAGATACCATGAGGTTAAACTTCATGACATTGTAAGCTTGTAAGTTGGATGATGAAGTTCATGCTTTGTGAAGGTAAATAGGGTAGAAGGAGCATTCGGCCATAATGAAAATATATGAGATAGTCATAGTCATCCTTATGATTCGGCCCTTGCACCTATATGTATATATGTTTGCACATGATGTATTGGCATGACATATATACTATTTCAAGGTATATATTTGCTTGTGATGATGTTTCGGTTATGAAGTACATGAGAGATGTGTATTGAGCTACAATATGTAATGCGTTAGTTAGTAAAATGTATGCTGTTTTTGTGTGGTATTAAGTGTATAATTGGCCTCAACATGGACATGCATATTTGGCCACATGAGGGGAATTGGTGTGCATGCATTCGGTTAGAGGCAAACATATTGATGCCTATTCTTGGCTTAGAAAATTCGGCTAAGGAGAGTACTAACTAATGTGTTGAGTTGATTCATGATTTCCGTACCTACGTGACTTTAATGTCTAATGAAAATATGTGGGCTAAGTACCTTGAATTCCTCTTCGATGCTCAAATGATTAAATCAATTTATTTGTTAAATTAAGCTCAAGAGCAAAGGGAGCTAAATCCGATAAAGGGAAGGAAAAAGTAGTTAAATAGCCGTCAAAATCGTTCGACAACATCGAGAGCAAGTCTTGAGTAATGACCCTACTTGAATTATATTGAAATCATGCTCCTTGTGTGTGGCTATTGAGCCGAAATTGTAAAGGTTTGATAAATATTTTGTGTTTGAGCCTTAGTAACGAAAATGAAATATGGATGTGTCGTGATTATTGATATATGTGTACATGAGCATTTGAATGATACCCGCTAAGTCCCGAAGGCATTTATGCTAGTGATTATATCCGGCTAAGACCAAGGCATTCGTATGAAGTTGTTATATCCGGTTAAGACCAAGGCAATTGTGCAAGTTACTAAATCCGGGTTAAGGCCCAAGGCAATTGTGCTTGTGGTTATATCCGGTTAAATCCTCAAGGTACGTGACTCGAAATGAGCTATCTTGCTGTAAAAATTTCAGTTTATACACTTGTGAAAATTCCAGCAATGAGGTATGTTCAGTATGTGCTTGAATTAGTTGAGTCCTTACAAGTAAGTATTCGCCGCTTGATAAACGAGCTACTGTGTCTTTAGCTAAGTTGTTCTTTTGTGTATGAACATAAGGGTCGGTAATGTGAAGTAAGTATGATTATGAGAATGTGTATTAATAAAGCGATTCATTTAGTTATGTAAATGTAATACTTTAGTCAAAGCTGATTTCATTACTTGAGACTTACTAAGCATTAAAATGCTTACCCGTTGCTTTGGCTCTTTGTTTTATAGATTTTGCTCGTTAGCTATCGATTCGGGATCATCGAAGTCAAGTCATCCACACTATCAAAGCCCCCATTTTGGTACAATTTTGGTTAAACTTTGAAATGGCATGTATAGGACTACCCTTTTGTTGTAGGTCATGTACCTTTCGGTTTTGTGTAAACTTGGATAGCCATGCGAAAATGGCTTATATAATGCTTTAGCATAGTACTATAATCGTTTGTATGTTGATCATTATGAGGTATGGAATTGTTTTGAAACGATTAGCCATTGGAATGGTTAATCATGATCACACTTTGTGCTATGTATGCAAAAAGGGCCAATTGAATCATGGAAATCATGAAATAGGTAAGGCCTACCTTAAAGGCAGACGCTGACAGCAGCAGTGATGTGGATGTGAAAAATCACTAAAAATAGTAGGAATGGTATTAAATAGTGAATAAATTATGTAAATGAACCTTGATGAATCTACTTTCATGTGGAAGAAACGAAATGGTCATATGAGTTGTATGTTAAGAGATATTAAAGTTCTCGTGAAACAGGGCCAGAACGGTTTCTGGATCCCCTATTCCGACTTTGGAAATTCATTGTAAATTAACCAGAGAGAATTAGGAGTCATGCCATATATTTATAGATTCCTCTATGAGTCTAGTTTCTATAGAAACAAACGGCATCAGTATTGAAGCCCTGTACAGGGAGATATCCAATTCGTAATGCGTGAAGGTCAGTGTAGTCGAACCCTGGATTAGGGGAGACTTTAACTAATAAACTATACTAATTGGCCCGACCAAAAAATTCTAGAAAAAAATGTGTGGATGGAGTTTCAGGGAAAATTTACGAAACTGATTTTCGAGCTTTAAAACTTAAGATATGATTTTTGAGGCGACAGTGATGCAGTAACCAGCTAGTCTGGAAAATTTTTTTTTTTGGGGACTGTGAAAACAATTAAGTTAAGTCTGTGTGCACCTCCTGTTGGACTCCGGTAACGGACTCGGGTACGAGGTGTTACATTGCGTCGGCAAAGAGGTTGCAGTGGCGAAGGCAACATGTGGAAGCAGTAGTGGTGTGCGGCGGTGATAGCGGCTACATGCGGCAGCGACGTTGATGTTCTGGCGATTGTCTTGCGGCAGCACTAGGTGGTTTCAACAAAAGAAAAGAAATGGACTAGGGTTTCTTTTTAGATTTCAAGCTGACGGCACAAAAGGGAGATTTAGAGATTTTTAGGCTGTAAGCAAATTGCTTTGAGGGATATGAAAATTAGTAGAATGAAGGTTTATATAGGGAAAATTTAGGGCAACATGTAGCAAAACTTTAGCTACATTAGGGTTACTTGGGCAGCAAGCAATGAAAGTGGCGGCAAAGGTGTGGATTTTTCCCTCCTATCTACTGTCTTGGGCCTCAAATTCAGACTATATTTACAAATTTATTCAACAAAGAGAAATTGATTAGTACTTGGGCCAAATTTGACCCCCTTTATTAATATAAAAATTTCAAATTAAACAAAATAAATTAAACTAGAAAAAAAATATTTTAAATCATAATTAGAAAATTTCTTCTTAACAAATTACATTAAATTAATTCCCAAGAAAGGCTGGAGGGGTCACAGCGGTCCCGCTTAAGTTCCAATCTCCTTAGACAGAATTAATTAAATGTACTAAATTAAGAAAATAAGTTCTAATTATTTATTTATTTATAAAATGAATTCATAAAAATTCAAGGGTCTGTTAATTTGAACGAGGATTCAACTCGCTTAACGTCACCATCTCAATAATGCTTGAGACGTTGACCATTAACTTTAAACGTACCTCCACAATTGCCGTATAATTCAATAGCTCTATAAGGATAAACTCGATAGATGGTATAAGGTCCTTTCCATCGGGATTTCAGCTTCCTAGGAAATAACTTCAGCCTTGAATTAAACAACAAAACCTTCTGGCCTTCTTTAAACTCGCGAGGTCGTATATGACTATCATGCCATCTTTTTTATCTTTCTTTACACATTTTGGCCTTCTCATAGGAAAACAACCCCAACTCTTCTAACTCATCCAGTTGTAACAGTCTTCTCTCACTAGCTTACTTAAGATCAAAATTCAACTTTTTTAAAGCCCAGTGAGCTCTATTCTCCAACTCTAATGGCAAATGACATGCCTTCCCAAAACCAACCGATAAGGAGTCATTCCTAATGGTGTCTTAAGTGTTGTTCGATAGGCCCATAATGTATCATTGAGCCTTCGAGACCAATCTGTTTTGCTAGGGCGTACTACCTTTTCAAGGATACCTTTGATTTCACGGTTCACTCTTTCAACTTGCCTATTAGACTAAGGGTGATAGGCAGTAGCAATCTTATGCTTCACCTTATATTTTTCAAGCAACCACTTAAGCCATTTGTTCACAAAGTGAGAACTTTCATCATTAATAATAGCTATTGGTGTCTCAAATCGTGTAAACACATGCTTATGTAGGAATCACATGACTACCTTAGCATCATTTGTAGGGTATGCTTCAGCTTCAACCCATTTGGACACATAATCCACAGCAACTAAGATGTATTTGTTCCCATATAAAGAAGGAAATGATCCTAAGAAGTCAATGCCGCATATGTCGAAAAATTCAATCTCTAAAATATTTGTTAAGGGCATTTCATTCCTCCGTTCTATATTTTCGGTTCTTTGACAATTATCACAGTTCTTTACATAAACATAAGAATCTTTAAATAGTGTAGGCCAAAAGAAACTTGCTTGCAAAATCTTTGCTACAGTACGTGCACGACCAAAGTGTCCCCCACTTGAAGATGAATGGCAATGATATAAGATCTTAGCAATCTCACTTTTAGCTACACACTTTCGAATTATATTATCTACACACTATTTAAACAAGAACAGGTCCTCCCAGAAATAATATCGACTATTATGAAGGAATTTCTTCCTTCGTTGGTATGTCATTTCTTGAGGAATTATTCCACATGCAAGATAATTGGCAAAATCAACAAACCAAGGTGTTTCATGGATTCGACTCACCTCAAATAAGTGCTCATCTGGGAAATTGTCATTGATAGGCACATGTGATAGAGTTACCTCATCTTGCTCCAACCTCGACAGATGATCAGCTACTTGATTTTCAACACCTTTTCTATCTTGGATCTTAAGGTCAACTTCTTGGAGTAAAACTATCCAACGAATTAGCCTCGGTTTCGCATCTTTCTTCGTGAGCAAGAATTTAATGGTCGCATGGTCAGTAAATACTAAAACTTTGGTGCTTATAAGATATTAGCGAAATTTGTCAAAAGCAAAACCTATAACAAATAGTTCCTTTTCAGTTACTGTATAATTGAGTTGGGCTCCCGACAAGGTTCTACTTGCATAGTAAATGGGGTGGAACATTTTATTTTTTCTTTGACCCATCACAGCTCCTACAGCATAATCACTTGCATCGCACATCAACTCAAAAGGTGTGCTCCAATTGGGTGTAATGATTATTGGGGCTGAGATTAACCCTTTTTTCAGCTTTTCAAAAGCTTCTAACCATGCTTTGTTAAAATCAAAAACTGCATCTTTCTCTAACAACAAACACAATGGTTTAGAAATTTTCGAAAAATCTTTGATGAACCTTCTATAAAAACTGGCATGGCCTAAGAAACTTCTAACTCCTTTCACATTCATTGGGGCCGGTAATCTTTCAATTACGTCTACCTTTGCTTTGTTGACTTCAATTCCTTTCTTTGAAATTCTATGCCCTAAGACAATCCCTTCCTTAACCATAAAATGGCATTTATTCTAGTTAAGGACAAGATTCGTCTCTTCGTATCTCTTCAGTACCTTAGCCAAATTACTCAAACAAATATCATAAGTGTTACCAAAAATAGAAAAATCATCCATGAAAACCTCAACAAAATTTTTAACCATATCAGTGAATATTGACATCATGCATCGTTGAAAGGTTGTAGGTGCATTACATAAACCAAAAGGCAATCCCCTAAAAGAAAACATACCGTACGTGTAATATCCTAATTTTGGGCCTAGTCGGAATAGTGATTTCGTGACCACAAAATCTGAGATAGAAATACTTATTTTATGATTATTTTAAGGTCTATGATATGATTGCATGATTGTGTGAAAATTTCGTGAAGAAATTTTATGCATAAAGTGCTTAAATTGAAATTAGGGACTAAATCGAATAATTTGCAAAACTTGTATTCTAGAAGTTTCTCGTATGAAATTGTTTCGAAATATTAATTAGGAGGTCTTAAATAGCAATTTTACCAATTTCTAAGTCTATGGACAAAAATTGGACATGGATGGAATTTTTGGAAAGTTTAGTAGTAAGGGCATTTTGGTCATTTAGGGGTAAAATGAATTAAAATACAAAATTAAAAGCCAATTTTGCTCGTCTTCAACCCCATGGCGAATATAGCAAGGAGAAACCATGGCTAGGGTTTTTCAAGCTTCCAAGCTCGATTAGCAAGGAAAACCAAATTGGGCTAAAATAGGAAAATACCAAGTTGTGGACGAAATGGTAAAAGTAGCCATTTTGCATACGAGGTAAGTTCATGTGTAAATGTAGTAACATAATTATCATTTTAAGCAATTTAATGTTGTTTGTATGATATGATGCTGATTATTATCATGAAATATTATGCTTTGTGGTTATTGTTGAATAATATGTAATTATGTGAATTACTTGATGAGTATGAACTATCACCGAAGTATCGGTTCCGATATTCCATGGAAGACAGCAAATGTGAGATCGAGGGAAAAAAAGCCCGTTTGAACCTTAGGAATAGATTAGGATACAAGTGACATGTCACTAGGATGGTTGAGCATCCGAACTCGTTGAGTTGAGTCCGAGTTCACTTATGGATGCAAATGTCCGAACTCGTTGAGTTGAGTCCAAGTTCGAGAGATGTATCTAGGCATCCGAGCTCGTTGAGTTGAGTCCGAGTTCACTTATGGGCGGGTTACATGGTAGCTTGGCTACATATGTGGCATTTATGTGCAAACTTTCCATGTATCCGAATTATATTCCGATGTGTTCAACGGGTAAAGTTCTACTGAAATGGAGGAATACTCAAGATGAAAGGGATGTATTGGTAAGTGTTGTGAAATGGGTACTTTGAACAGGTATTTACTTAACCCTCGGGTTGAAAAATTGATATAACAACAATATGGTAAGATGATAAATGAAAATGTGATATGAATGTCTTGGTGATGATTATGCAAATGATGTTTTATGTTTGCTTATATGGTTATGTTACTTGCTATTTGCATGTGAACTTATTAAGCATTTATGCTTACTCCCTCCTTTTCATTCCTTGTAGTGTTGACAAGCCAGCTCGAAAATCGGAAACGGTCAGAGGCACGCTCACACTATCCGTATACCATCTTGGCATAATGGCTTGTATATTTTGAGTATGGCATGTATAGCATTATAACCATTTTGTGTATATGGTCTTATGATATGGTTATTGAGTGGTATGAAAATGCTTGGTAATGATTAGCCATTGGAATGGCTAATCATGATCATATTTGGTGTTATGTATGCTAAATTACTAGCTAATCCATGGAAACCATGAAATAGGTAAAATTTACCATAAAATAGATTCAGACAGCAGCAGTGACGTGAGTTTGAAAAATCACTAAAAATAGTAGATATACAATTATATGATGAATAATATATGTAATTGAATCATCGTGAGTCTATTTCCATATGGATTGAAAAAAACAGGTATATGAATTATATTTTATGAGATATTTGAATTTTTGTGAAACAGGGCCAGAGTGATTTCTGGATCCCCTATTCTGACTTTAAAAATTTATCATAAATTGTACAAATATAATTAGAAGTCATTCTTTATATGTAAAGATTTCTTATTGAGTCTAGTTTTAATAGAAACAAACTTCATAGTCATTGAAATTCTGTACAGAGAGATATCTGATTCGTAATACACAGAGGTCAGAGCAGTTGAACCCTGAAATAGGGGAGACTTTAACTAATAAACTGTACTAATTGGCTCAACTAAAAATTCTATAAAAGAATTAGGAAATATATAAATGAGTATATTTTCAGGGAAAATTCACGGAATTTAATTTTGAGTTTCATAACTCGTGATATGAATTTTTAAGCGACTGTGACGCAGATTGCTAGTTTAATTGGAAATTTTAAAAATAAATTGTTTGAGTTGTTTAAGTAATGAATTAAGCCTGTTAACACCTCGTGTTCGACTCCGACGATGGTCTCGGGTACGAGGCGCTAATTTGGTGGTAGCAGAGCAGGTTTAGTCTGTTCTCGGACTAACCTAGCATGTGTAAAAGTTTAGCTATACATGCCACTGATCTATGATAGTGTGATGTCTTCCGACGCGTATGAGTACCGTCTTATTTAGACAGGGTACTCTCCAACCGAGCTGCGCCGACCATGTTCAATGTTATGTGAATGTATTTGAGTAAAATTATGATTATGATAAGTCTCGATTTAGAAAAGTATGAATAAATGTTTATGATACATATGTGATAAATATCCATACTTGCTTAATGCTCATATGATGTAGTGTATATGGCTTACTTGATAAGATGAACGGAATAAATAGAAAGTAGTAGAGGTATGAATAAAAGTCATAATATCATGATACGAATGAAAATGTCCTTGTCTTGATTGGACGTTGAATGTTGATGAATGTTAATGATATACAATTTTTATGAGATAAAGGATTATAATGAAATGAATTTATCTATGTTAAATTGTTGGACTGAATTATATGATTGTAATGATATGTACATGATGATGCACGAATGAAAGTTGTGATTGTGATGCAAATATCTATGTTTGTTTGGTCTTATATGATGTCATGAGCATGAATTAATTTAATTAAATGAATGGATAAGTAAAGCTATCTAGAAAACATAGAATGTATGCATAAGTATATTGTCTAAATGGGACAATAGGAAAATTTGTGTAAGCCAACATGAATGTTGCATTGCCTGAATGAATGACATGATTTTGATGATGTTGCTATGATGATGGAAGTTGTGTCATATGTGTATGTATAAGAAAGTCGAGTCAGAGGTCCTACAACCCCTCCCCCTTACCGAAGTTGTACTTATAATGGAATTTCATGAGATTTGTATTGAATAAGTTTCCAGTTGAGAACCCAAAGAGTTCAGTGATAGAATAATTATAAGTATGATCAGAGATTGAAAATGAGCTGATAAGTAAAGTCAGAGCTAGTAAAGTATCAGATTGATATAAAGATTATTGGAATTATGCATTGTCCCAGTTAGAGAAGGAATTCTCTTTGGTAAATCGAATTACTCAGGTGCAAGGTCGAGAAAAGTGTAAATCAAAATTTATTCAGAACTGGCCTTCTTTAGTGAATGGTTTAATATGAAATTTGTGATGGCAGAACTAGTTGGGGAAATGATATTTGAAATGTGAACTATCTGAGTGGGATAGTTATGACTGGACAGATTTAGCAGTCTCCTTTAAGATGTTCTATGTGTTTACCCGTTCTCAGAAATATTTCTATGGCTATTGATCTTCTAAAGAAATTCTTGTTATATGGGAATGTCTTCTAATTCTGGTGTTGGATGAAAGCATTGGTAGTCTGACTGGTTTATAATTTATATTGCTCTATTTCATCGGGTATTCTATTTCATTTCGTCTTATAAGAATTGATGAGAGAATACATATGATATTATGATTCTGTTTCTTCTACTTGATGCTTCATCTGATATATATGTATGGGAAGATATATTGATCTTGTTATATTTGATTTCGATGGGATTAAATGATGTTTTCTTCGGACTTTCTTTCTTTGAAGAATTATCGAGTATTCGTATTTTCTCTATGAGTTTGGTTTTCGATTCTCCGGTATAGTATCGTATCTTGGGTTTCTTTATCCTGGATCTCTTTATTCTGGATTTCTTTATTCGGTTTTCTTGTTATCTTTGTTCCATAATTTGTCAATTACGACTCATGTTCGAAGTGGGCTCTTCAGCTCGTGATAATCATGGCAAATATGACTATATTTCTAATTTGATCTTAGTAATGTGGTGATTTTAGTATTGGGATTTTTTCTAATTTCGTGTAAGGATTTGACATCGAGAAAGGCATAGGTGATAAAAGCGCGAGTTTCAATCGGTATGGTAAATTATTTATTTGAAAGATTTCATGTGACAATTATGTCAGGATTATTTTTCCCAAGTCTGATAATAGAATTTCATTTTGTACAGATAAAAGAGTAAATAGTTTGAACGAGAAGTGTATATTTATTAGAAAAGAGTTGGATATTAGTTTAAGTTACTACGAATGATAAGGTTTCCATCTTGTGAAAGCTGAAAAGTTTATTACATGTTGATAGAGTTCGGATAGATGAGAATATTGGTAACTGAAGCGTCTAAACTAGACTAGTCTACATTGAGCAAAGACTTCTTGACTTTCAGTAATGTATTGTTGTATGAATTGTGATGTGTTTCAAGACAGTGAGGTAATGTGATAGTTTAGAGCATTCGATGTTACATAAAATCTGAGTTGTTAAAGAGGTTAAAGCCGAGCATTGGGATCTATCAAAATTATCCTTGCCAGTGTTGATATTGGGATGGAAATGAGAAGGATTATTCTTGAGGCCATATCAGAATTATTTCCATGGCGGAAAGAGGAAAATGTGATGTATCCTATTGTTAAATGTTTGGCGATATCTATAAATCATATAGGTATTGAATGAATTCCTACTCATCAGATTCATGGAATTTCAGGTCTTTTTGATTGTTGAATTTCTTGGAATTCTAGTCTCCATTAACCAAATTGAGATCTGGTTTTATGTCAAGATGACAAGGGAAACGGAGAAGGGTTGAAAATTTAAGAACAATTAAGAGATGAGTTCGTAAACTTTCAGAATATATGAGAAATTAATGAGATATATTGGAGGCAATCACCGAGTGAAAGTTCTTCAAAGACCGAATATGAAATTTAGGAATCTAAGTGAAGACCACTTTTCTGGTAAGATTTTCGGGGACGAAAATCCCTAAAGGGGGGGAGAGTTGTAATATCTTGATTTTGGGCCTAGTCGGAATAGTGGTTTTGTGACCACAAAATCGAGATAGAAATAATTATTTTATGATTATTTTAAGGTTTATGATATGATTGCATGATTGTGTGAAAATTTCGTGAAGAAATTTTATGCATAAAGTGCGTAAATTGAAATTAGGGACTAAATCGAATAATTTGCAAAACTTGTATTCTAGAAGTTTCTAGTATGAAATTGTTTTGAAATATTAATTAGGAGGTCTTAAATAGCAATTTTACCAATTTCTAAGTCTATGGACAAAAATTGGACATGGATGGAATTTTAGAAAGTTTAGTAGTAAGGGCATTTTGGTCATTTAGGGGTAAAATGAATTAAAATACAAAATTAAAAGCCAATTTTGCTCGTCTTCAACCCCATGGCCGAATATAGCAAGGAGAAACCATGGCTAGGGTTTTTCAAGCTTCCAAGCTCGATTAGCAAGGAAAACTGAAATTCGGGCTAAAATGGGGAAAATACCAAGTTGTGGACGAAATGGTAAAAGTAGCCATTTTTGCATACGAGGTAAGTTCATGTGTAAATGTAGTAACATAATTATCATTTTAAGCAATTTAATGTTGTTTGTATGATATGATGCTGATTATTATCATGAAATATTATGCTTTGTGGTTATTGTTGAATAATATGTAATTATGTGAATTACTTGATGAGTATGAACTATCACCGAAGTATCGGTTCCGATATTCCATGGAAGACGGAAAATGTGAGATCGAGGGAAAAAAAAGCCCGTTTGAACCTTAGGAATAGATTAGGATACAAGTGACATGTCACTAGGATGGTTGAGCATCCGAACTCATTGAGTTGAGTCCGAGTTCACTTATGGATGCAAATGTCTGAACTCATTGAGTTGAGTCCGAGTTCGAGAGATGTAACTAGGCATCCGAGCTCGTTGAGTTGAGTCCGAGTTCACTTATGGGCGGGTTACATGGTAGCTTGGCTACATATGTGGCATTTATGTGCAAACTTTCCATGTATCCGAATTATATTCCGATGTGTTCAACGGGTAAAGTTCTACTGAAATGGAGGAATACTCAAGATGAAAGGGAAGTATTGGTAAGTGTTGTGAAATGGGTACTTTGAACAGGTATTTACTTAACCCTCGGGTTGAAAAATCGATATAACAACAATATGGTAAGATGATAAATGAAAATGTGATATGAATGTCTTGGTGATGATTATGCAAATGATGTTTTATGTTTGCTTATATGGTTATGTTACTTGCTATTTGCATGTGAACTTATTAAGCATTTATGCTTACTCCCTCCTTTTCATTCCTTGTAGTGTTGATAAGCCAGCTCGAAATCGGAAGCGGTTGGAGGCACGCCACACTATCCGTATACCATCTTGGCATAATGGCTTGTATATTTTGAGTATGGCATGTATAGCATTATAACCATTTTGTGTATATGGTCTTATGATATGGTTATTGAGTGGTATGGAAATGCTTGGTAATGATTAGCCATTGGAATGGCTAATCATGATCATATTTAGTGTTATGTATGCTAAATTACTAGCTAATCCATGGAAACCATGAAATAGGTAAAATTTACCATAAAATAGATTCAGACAAGAGCAGTGATGTGAGTTTGAAAAATCACTAAAAATAGTAGAGATACAATTAGATGATGAATAATATATGGAATTGAATAATTATGAGTATATTTTCATATGGATTGAACAAAACAGGTATATGAATTATATTTTATGAGATATTTGAATTTTTGTGAAACAGGGCCAGAGTGATTTCTGGATCCCCTGTTCTGACTTTAAAAATTTATCATAAATTGTAAAAATATAATTAGAAGTCATTCTTTATATTTACAGATTCCTTATTGAGTCTAATTTTAATATAAACAAACTTCATAGTAATTGAAATTCTGTACAGAGAGATATCTGATTTGTAATACACAGAGGTCAGAGTAGTCGAACCCAGAAACATGGGAGACTTTAACTAATAAACTGTACTAATTGGCTAGACCAAAAATTCTATAAAAGAATTAGTAAATATATAAATGAGTATATTTTCAGGGAAAATTGATGGAAATTGATTTCGAGTTTCTTAACTCAAGATATGAATTTCTAAGCGGCGTCGTGACGCAGATTGCTAGTTTAATCGGGAATTTTAAAATAAATTGTTTGAGTTTGTTTAAGTAATGAATTAAGCACATTAACACCTCGTATTCGACTCGGCGACGGTCTCTGCACAGGCGTTACAGTACGGACAAGTAAAGGTTGTTTTATGTTGGTCTTCTAGAGCTATAACTATTTGGTTATATCCCAAATAACCATCTAAAAAATAATAGAATTCATTACCTGACAGTCGATCTAACATCTGATCCATAAAAGGCAATGTAAAATTGTCCTTCCGAGTGGCTTTATTTAGCTTTCTGTAGTCAACACAAATTCTCCAACCAGTAACTGTTCTTGTTGGGATCAATTCGTTACACTCATTCTCAACAATCGTAATTCCACCTTTCTTCAGCACACACTGCACCGGACTTACCCACAAACTATCTGAAATAGGATAGATGATTCTTGCATCTAGCCATTTGATCACTTCCTTTCTCACAACTTCTTTCATAATAGGATTGAGCCTCCTTTGCCCATCAATTGGAGCTTTTTCACCTTCTTTTAGAATAATTTTGTGCATGCAAAATGAAAGGCTTATACATCGAATATCAGCTATGGTCCAACCAATTGCTTTCTTAAATTTCTTTAGAACAAAAATTAGTTGCTCCTCTTGATATTTTGTCAGTTCTGCTGAAATAATCACAGGCAAAGTAGAACAGTCACCTAAATAAATATATTTCAAATGGGAAGGAAGTACCTTTAGTTCGAGTGTAGGTGGTTCTTCAATTGACAATTTGGGTTGCACAAATTCTCTGACTTCCAACTCCAATGGTTCAAACCATATGGATTGAAAAAAATTTCTTGAATTGGCTTCCACCAAAACCATGTTTTCTTCACTTTCTTCATCCTCTAAAGAGTCAAACCCTAAGGCTTTCTCCAATAGATCTTCTTCAAAATTGCTTTCCATAGAAATCAAGGTTTCTATCTCTTCCATAACTGAACACTCTTCTTTCGAATCGAGAAATTTCATCGCTTTAAGAATGTTAAAAGTTACCCAATCGTCTCGAACTCGCATGGTGAGTTCACCTTTTTGCACATAAATTAATGTTCTTCCCGTGGCTAGGAAAGGTCTCCCAAGGATAATTGGCACTTCCTTATTTGCTTCAAGATCTAGAATAATGAAATCAGTAGGAAAAAATAAATTTATCGACTTTACCAAAACATCCTCGATCTTTCCTTCGGGGTATGCTAAAGATCGATTTGCTAGGTGGAGCGTCACAGTTGTAGGTCTTACTTCTCCTATCCCTAGCATCTTGAAAATAGACTTGGGCATCAAGTTGATACTTGCTCCTAAGTCACACAAAGCTTTACCACAGTAAGATTCACCAATGTTACTGGGTATCGTAAAGCTTCCTGGATCCTTAAAATTCGATGGCAGCTTGTTCTGCAAGAACACACTGCACTCCTTTGTCAAGGTGACAGTATCATACTCACTCAGTCATTTCTTCTTGGATAGTACATCCTTCATAAACTTCACATAATTTGGCATTTGTTCTAAAGCCTCCACCAATGGAATATTGATGTGTAATTACTTCAAAACATCCAAAAACTTCTTAAATTGTACCTCTTGTTTCTGCTTGTGTTGCTGCATTCTTTACAGATATGGAGGTGAAGGAACTTTCGCTTGAACCGAATAAATCTTCTGAGTAGGTAAATCCACATCTAAAGAAGATGTTAAAGTATCTGAATTCACTAAGTTAGGATTTACCTTATTAGTCTTTGCATATTCTGATTCCTTTGGTGTAGGAACTTCAACAGCTAGTTGATTCTTCTCAACGGGCTTATCTTCAACATCAATCAATCGGGGTTCTAGAATTTTACCACTTGGTAATGCCACTACCTTGATATGTTCTTTACCCAAATTTCTTGGATTCTCAGTATTGCTCCACAAGGTTCCTTACGGTCTATTACGAAGCTCTATAGCCAATTGGCCTATTTGGTTTTCCAAATTTTTCAGTGTTGTTGCTTGGCTTTGGATCAAAGCGTCATTCTTTGCCATGTATGCTTTCAACAAGTTCTCCAAACTGTTTGATGCCTCAACTTAAGGTGGTTTTTGAGCTTAGTGATTAAAACCTTGAGATGGTTGATTCTATGCTGCATAAAGTTGTTGTTTGGTCCATTTCCTTGGTTGCTCCAAGAAAAGTTGGGATGATTACGCCATGAAGGATTATAGAAGTTGCACTGGGGTCCTTGTCCACTCCTATTTTGGTGTTGGTTCCCCACATAGTACACTGACTCAGGATTCAATGGGAAATTCTTGACAGAATGATCTTCCCCATAGTACACATAAGAAACTCCTTCAAATGGACTTGGTGGCTGAGCTGCAAAATTATTAGCACTATTAGTGGTAAACTACTTTAACATAGAGGAAATAGATGATACCTGAGCTGATAATGAAGTGAGAGCATCAACTTCTTGAACTCCAGCTATACGCCTTCCTGAAGCTATATGATTTGTTGGCCATTGATAGCCATTGGTCACGATCCTCTCGATGATCTCATAAGCCTCATTATAAGACTTAGACAAAATTACACCATTCACAGAAGCATCTACCATCAATCTTGTATGTGCATTGAGACCATTATAGAATGTCTCCAACTGGATACACTGAGGAATCCCATGATGAGGACACTTATGAAGTAACTCCTCAAATCACTCCCAAGCATGATACAAAGACTCGTCATCCAATTGTTGGAAAGTTGTGATCTTGTTCCTCAACTTAGCGTTCTTGCTAGGTGGGAAATACTTAACCAAAAATCTCTCTGCTAATTCTTGCCATGTAGATATGGAACTTGGTGGCAATGAATTGAGCCATGCTAATGCTCGATCTCGCAACGAGTACGGAAACAACTTCAACATTAGTGTGTCTTCAGTCACACCGACTATCTTGAATGAATCACTCACCTCCATAAACAATCGAAGGTGGAGATGTGGATCTTCCGTGGGCATACCATTAAATTGGCCCCACCGTTTGTAGCATTTGAAACATCACTAGTTTCAATTTGAATTGGGTTGCCTCAATATCTGGCCTTCTAATTCTTGGATTTAACTTATTGAAAAGTGGCACAGCATATTGTCGGATGCATCGATCCCTATCATCGGCAATAAGGATGGGATTTCGTACATGATCGGCTTCATTACCTTGGTCTTGATTCTAATTTCCAAGGTCCATCTAGACTTGTCTTTGAGCTATTCGTTCACGTCTTCTTTGTCTGAAAGTTCACTCAATTTCAGGGTCTACTAGGAGTCAATCGATAATCTGATCTATGCTCATAAACACCTGAAAAGAAAATCACAAAATTAAAAAGAATAAGTTAGTATTGTTAGAATTAACCAAATTGAAAATAAATAAATTCACAACGAATGACTATGGCGATAGTTGACAATCCCCAGTAACGGTGTCAAAAATTGTAACGCTCGAGTTTGAGCAAGTGTACACAGTTGTTATCAAGTAATAAGTAAGTATTGAGTTATCATCTCCACAGGGATTGTATTTGTGCTAAGCCAATTAATTTGTAAAATTATATTAACAATTTGATAAATAAAAACAATATAATTGAAAAGTGATGAAAAATTAAGTATATGAAACTGAATGCAATGATCCCTATTGCAATTTATCTTGTAACACCCTTAACCCGTATCCGTCGTCAGATTAGGGTTACAAGGCATTACTGATCAAACGCAACTCAAAACAGACAATTAAACAATTTATACTTCGTAAATCAATCACATGAATAATCTCATCTTATTTAAAATTACAAATTATTAATCTGAAATACATATCATATACCGAACATATATCAACCAACTCACTTATTATCTGAGTATCAAAACAATTTTGTAGCTAATGCTCATGTACACTTTAACAACAAATTGTGCATGCTCCATAATTACCAACAATCAACTCATATAGTTATTTAATAACTATGGTATTCGAAATTATAACTATGAATCAAATAAGTTACCTTATTTAATTCATGTCATATCTGTACAAATGAATAACCCAAATTCATAAGTAAAACCAACATTACCGAAGGTTATATATAAAACCTATTTCATTTCATTATCTATACGGCTAACACAATTCATTTGGACATATTCGTAAGCTTACAAATAACTAACGAATTTATATAACCATATACATATACATATCAACCATAATATAAGCGCCTATATATATACATGTAAAAACATATAAGAGCTCAACTAACATATCATAATCAAATACCAATGCACACATATCCTTTAGTCATTAATCCAATCTCCTTATATAAATCTAAGTCCCAATATGTCTGACTTACCATAACAACAAATCAAGTATCATACATATCATTAATATAGTCCATAAGTGAACACCGAATTTACCCCATGCATATATCTTGATTTTTATCTAGCTAATAACATGATATATCTTAGCTCGATTAATAACCATTATATACCATATGACCAAAACACATAACAAACTTCACAAACATTATATATCTTGGATACACTCTCAATATAAGTTCAAACCAAGACCAAATATACATCATAACCAATTCATTCTTACCACATCCGAAATCATCAACCAACCTCAATACACAAACACATATCACAAATTCTAATCATCCATGGGACATAGCATAATAACCAAAATGGACTTAAACCATAATTAAACCAAAACCAAACTCAAGCATAGAAGTTAAGCCATTTTCGCATGGCTCAAATTATACATAGACCAAAATACAACATTTCAAAATTATAATCCAGCCTATACATGCCATAGTTCCAAAAATTCAGCTTATAAATTATTGAAGACAGTCGATAGTGTGATAGACTTTACTGATGATCCTCGAGCTCGTAACTTGACTCCAAAATCTAAAAAACAGAGGTAAACAAGAACACACACAGTAAGCTATTTAAACTTAGTAAGTCATAAGCAAATAAACAATTTAATTTAACTAAATAAATTTATAATAACATAACCACATTTAATCTTTAAGCTTTAAGTTCCATACATAAATCATGTACTTTTATTAAAAAAAAGTTGGCCAAATATACATATTGCTTTATCAAAATATCACACTTTTAAATCATATTATCAATGCAAAAAGCTGAATCTTTAAAAACTTGTTTACATATACTCATGAATCAAACCTTAATATCACATAATTACACTTAACTTGTGACCGAATATATTTCACAATTACTTACAAATTCAAACTAATATCATACATATATTTTGTATCACATATCAAATAATTAACTTTCCTTATTTCAAATAGATAATCAACTATCACATACCTGGTCATTTAGCCTGATTTATACATTCATACATAACTTATCTTTGCCCGTTGAAACATTCAAAATTGGGTAGGATACTCGGATTATCACACATATTGTACAGTGCCAACGTTCCAAACGTGGTCTTACATGTAATCACATATCAATGCCACTATCCTAGATTGGGTCTTACTCGCACACATATATCGGAATCACATATCGATGCCAACGTATAAAACGTGATCTTACTCGCACACATATATCGATGCCATGGTCTTACTCGCACATCACATATCGGAATCCTATGTCATGACATATGTATCCTAGCTATTCCTAAGGCTCATCGGGGCTTTCGGACGTCGTAACTCAGTCGAAACAAATTCATAAACATAGCTGCCAAACTTGTACACATTCAACCAATACATGTATTTATTCACATATTCATTCCAACATATATAGTTCACATTTAATTAAAATTAACAACATCTATTTGCTTATAAACTTACCTCGGACGATGTAAAATGGAACAAGACCACTAGTCGACAACTTTAGTTTTCCCCCGATCCAAATATGATTTCTCTGGTTCTTGATCTAAATATATTCAAATTAAACTCATTCAAACATATTTTCATTCAATTTAGTCAAAAAGCACATAAATGGGAAAATTACCGTTTTACCCCTGACATTTCACATTTTTTATAATTTAGTCCCTATTGCACAAAACACAAAATATGCAAAATCTCAACATACCCATGTTAGGCCGAATGTTCCTAGTGTTCATACAGGTCCATATATTTCATTTATTTCACATTTTAGTCCCTTAAATTATTATTTTTGCAATTTAGTCCTAATTACTCAAAATCATCAAAAACTCCAATACAAAACATGTTAATCCAAAACATATCTTTCATATTTCATCATCAAACAAAAAAATCACAAGCTTTCAACAATGGCATAACTCAAAATATTCATCAATACCAAAAATTCAAGCATGGGTTTTGTAGTTAACTTAGCAGCGATCTTAAAAATGTAACAATTATCAAAAACCGAGCTAGAACTTACCTTGAATCGAGCTTGAGAATGACCGAACCTAGGTTTTCTTTCTTTTTTCTTTTGTTTCGGCAAGAAGACAAATATAAACACATATAATGGCTTTTTTTATGTTTTATGATATATTATAACTTATATTAACTTAATGTTTAATTTACATATTTAACCTTAATAAATTTATAACAAAACCATATATATATATACCTAATGCCGACCATTCATTTAATCAATGGGCTAATTGCAACATAAATCCTCCACACTAAAAGAACAACCACTATTCGACCCTTTTAAAAATAACCACCAAATTTTCATTTTACGCTATTAAATCTTTTTATTTCATCGGACAATCAAATGACAAAATTAAATCACGAAAATATCACACACAAATTCACACATGATAAACACAGTAAATAATTTCAAAATATTTTTTTGACTCGGATTTGTGGTCCTGAAACCACTATTCTGACTAGGGTCTAAACCGGGCTGTTACATATCCTAAGTATGCAAACTATATGAATGAAATAGATTTTTGCAGAATTAACACAATAAGTAAAAATTAAAACATAAATAAGCTAGGAAAACTCAAATTATTATCAACATGCCTATCAATATTCAGAAAAACAATCCATGGCAACTCGATCTTTCATGAGTTTGGAAACCACATTAGGTCCTTTCAGAATCCTTTACTTAGTAAATACGCATTTTACTAATCCTTATTTACTAAGGGTTTCTTAGTATTTGTGCAAGGTAACAGGGACTTGTTAGGTTTGAAATAGTTTAATCACACAAATCTAAAAACTATGCAGATAATAGAGCCTGGTTAGGGGTGTTAGGTAACCTGCAATTTAATCGGGTTAGGATCTAAATTGAGCATGCACATTTCAATTATGTGTCGATTAGCCGTCGTTTGGTTAGGATTGCTCAGCTAATTCAGGTGCATTTCAATCACGTATGAATGAAATACACACTTGATTTTAATTGAAAACATGAACTATTGAGGCACAAACATTATAAGCATGAATCAAATAATTATTATTTAATCAAAGCAATCATCCTAACTTAAATAAAATCAAGCTATCATTGTTGTAAACAATAATAGTAAACACATAGCAAACATTCTTGAATTAAGTTAAAGAAAAGAAAGATTAAAGCCAAATCAAAATGACTGTCACCCAAGACTCTGACTGACGAGGGCTCTTTCGCTCCTTTTCTTTGCTCCTTTGCTGATGGCTCTCCGAGGTGGCCAACCAAGGGCTCTTTAATAGGCTAATTTGGTACAAATCCTTATGTAAAAATGATGATAGGCGTGAAGGGGAAAGAAAGCTGAGAGAGTAGAGAGAGGAGAGAATGATGAACGGGTGAGGGATGATGGATAAGTGAGAAATGGGGTCTTATTTATAGGTGATGCAAGGAGCTAGTTTGCTAAAAATAGGAGTGTCCATCATTTGAAACTTCATCCAAGAGTGGCAGGCCATGATTTGTGGGAGTGTGCTAATTTTTGCTTGATTTAAGTGCCACAACATCATCAGGATCAGGACTCAGTCAATTGCAAATCTCCAGGTAAATCTCTGATTTCTTCAACTCTTCAAGGACCTTATGTAATTAAACCAAAATTTGATTTATGAACATCCACATGCAGCCAAATTTTGGGTTGACTTGGTCCTCCATTTGGTTGCTTTGTAATCAACATAAAGCTCTCAGACCTATCCAACAATAGTAGATAATTTAGAGGACCAAAGAATATAATTTAACCACTTTAATTAATCAATTTACTTAATAAATTAAAATCCAATTTATTAATTAAATATATTAAAATAAATTATTAAATATAACTTTATATTTTATTATTTAATTTAATCATGCATGGCCCACTTTATATCTTGAAAATATAATATGCTCAAATTAATATAAAAGAAGTCATTTTCTGCATGAAAACTATATAATAAAGCATAAAATCACTTTTTAATAATTTCTATGTCCTAATTTCATATTTTCATCTATTTCATTAACTTATTAAATAATTACTTGGTTTTAACAACAAATTTAAGTAAAAAGGTGAAGAATTATACAGAAAAGTCCTATATATTTTTTCAGTTTATAGTACGCTGATATTGTCAATTAGTTGGTTCAAGAATTTTTTCCTATGGGAGCATGGAGCTAGCACAAGAAAAAAATTGAAAAAAATTGTTCACAATGCTAAATGTTACATTTCGGAGTAGTCATACGCCTTTTGACAATGTGGTGATTAGATTTTCAGCGATGTATAGCTGAAGAGATGGAAGATATCCTTTTGGGTTGTCTTCCCCTTGTGAGGTACATTTTGGTGGAAAAAAGGAGTACCGGAAGATTCTTCAATTGGGGTTCTATTGGCCAATGATGATTAGGAATGCTTACAAATTTACTAAGAGGTGTGACCGGTGTCAGAGAACAAGGAATGCATCCAAAAGAGATGAAATGCCACACAAAGGAATTTTAGAAGTATAAATTTTTTATGTTTGGGGTATAGACTTCATTAGACTGTTCTCAGGTTCTTTTGGAAATCAATACATTCTCTTGGTTGTCAACTATGTATCTAAAAGGATAGAGGTAGTGGAGTTATCGACAAATGACACCAAATCAGTGGTGAAGTTTCTTCGTAGGAACCTTTTTTCAAGGTATGGGACACCTCGTGCTCTCATTAGTAATGAAAGGTCAAACTTCTATAGCAAGAAACTAGGGAACGCCTTTCTGAAATATAGCATGAGACATCGAATCACCACTGCTTATCACCTACAAGCTAGTGGTCAAGCAAAAGTAGCGAAACGAGAAATCAAACAAATTCTCGAAAATGTGTGAGCCCAAATAGAAAAGATTGGTCTACTTGATTAGCTGATGCATTATGAGCTTATTGGATTGCATATAAGACACCTCTTGAAATGTCTCCATACTAGTTGGTCTACAGGAAGAATTGCTATCTTTTGATTGCGCTAGAGAAACACTTGTTGGGCAATCAAGGAATTGAACTTAGACCTCAACTTGGCTAAAAAGGCTCGTTTTTTCAGTTGCATGAATTAAAGGAATTTTGATTCTTCGCTCATGAGAACGCCAAATTATATAAGGAGAAAAGCAAACTCTACTGTGATGCGATGATGAAATGAAAAACCTTTGTGTTGGGTCAATAGGTGTTGTTGTTCAACTCCCATTTAAAACTCATTGGAAAAAAATAGAAATCACATTAGTGGGGCCATATACGATTACACGTGTGTTAGCCAATGGAGCTATGGAGTTGGAAACTTGGGATGGTCAGTTTGTAACACCCCTCACCCACTCTAATCACCGAAACCAAGAAAGAGGATGTTACAAACAAAATACTATCTAAAATAAACAATTTATAATTTAACATTTAATTCTAATTACAATAAATACATAAATAATAAGTTTATACATAATTCACTAATTTACATATCATACAAATATATTCATTTGGAAACAATAAGGACCTATTTGTATTAGCCTAGGTATGAAATGGGTTTAAAAAGTAAAATTTGAAACTTCCAAAGTTGGTATTAGTAATTTATAGCTGGTATCGATACTGTATCGATATCTTATGAAAAATCGATACCAAATTATATTTTTGTTTATTACCACAAAACATAAGTATCGATATTTTATGAAAAGTATCAATATTCAAATAAAAGTCGATACTATTTTAGCATTTTATTTGTTTTAGAACTGTTCATATGGTAAGGCATCGATACCAGATGCTAAAATATCAATACCTAATTTCTAAATGGTAAAATTTCAACTTTAAAAGGTTCATTTCATGCCCAATTTACCTATCCAACAAAAGAAAATAAAATCACCTATTCAAACATTCAATGTGCCCTCATTGACACCACAATTCAATCATCCTATCAATACAAAAAAAGGTTATGCTATAATGACAAGCTAAGCCTATGGTAATGTCTTGCATTTAAGCTCAAGAAACAACCATTGAATCTTGTCAAAACTTACCATTCCTCTTCTCATCTAGAACATATTCATTCATACACTAATTCAAACACTTTATAAGGTCGAATTCAAGTGATTAGCTAACAAAAAAAAAAACCATAATACACCAAGAACTATAATATGATTACTTATAAGCTATCACAACATAAGCATCAATTCAACAATCCAACCAACACCAGATATATACACTACAACATCCCTAACCCGTCTCTGTCGCCAGATTTGGGTTACAGAGCATTACCATGCAATTCCGAACACTTTAATCTCAAAACATATCAATAATATCATCTAACATCAATTCCTTAAAACTCATCAAAACCCTAGCATACAAGTACATTTGGGCCTTAAATCAGACCTTTGAGGCCTTAAAATCAGTTTGGGAATGATCCGGGACTAAATCGAAATAAATCAGAATATTTGGGAAAAAAGTTACAAAATTTGAAAACAGGGGTCACACGGCCGTAACCAGTATGCCAGACTATATAACTCTCTGACTTGTGACACATGGCCGTGTCGCAGGCCGTGTAACACACTGACTTGATGCATCAAAATTAACAAGTGACACACGATCATGTAGCTAGGCCGTGTTGTCATACAGCCGTGTGACAGCTCATGTGCTCCATAATTTGACCCTAAACTCAAGCCATTTCAAGGCCAAAACATACTTATCAACCACTCCATTTGTGCACACATTCAACAAACTTAAGCTTCATTCAAACACATCTAAACACACCAATTCAAAACAACTAATCTCAACTAACCAATATGTCATTCAAAGGCACCACATTTATACCAAAACATCATTAACCAAAACAAATCAATATAGCCATATTTCATTCACAAAACCTAATTCCTTTAACTACCAAAATCACTTCACATATAACCATTCACATATCATCATAAACATACCAAAAAGGATCATATATTACAAGTACCTAAAAGTGGCCAAAATGACTTAACTTGTCAATGCACTGAAGTCCATCAAACACAACATAAACTCCAAAAGCATATACATACCAAATTGACCATTAACACATTCAAGTACTATCATTATAAAAGGTCCTATACATGCCATTTATAATCTTGGCCAAAATAACTCAAAAACTACCAAAATGGTTGCTGGATAGTGTGATAGATCTCCGACAAGCTTCCAGCCTATCGAGCTTCCTATAATCTATGAAATAAAGGAAATAAATACATAAGCAACTAGTGCTTAGTAAGCTCGTATAAACTCAAACATAACTTACCATTTCTTAAACACACATTATAAAATAAGCATAATATCATTACCAAGTCCATAAGCCTAGGAAAATCCTATACAAGCACTATCAAACTCATAAGTTAGTAAGTTCATACGTAATACATATGAGTTCAACCATATCATAAGTAGATTTCATGTAAACATCATTTAACTCATTAACCCTTTCATAAGATCATGAACCATTATCCAATTGTATACATAACTTGCCATTAACCTTTGCATATGTAACACCCATAACCCATATCCGTCGCCAGAATAGGGTTACAGAGCATTACCAGAATTTATAGAATCAAATATAGACATTTCATATCATTTTACATTCATATCAGAAAACAATAATAATCACTTATATCGTCCCTTATATGATCCCTTGAGGCCCAAAATACACATTAGAATTAAATTAGGTCCAAATCGAAAACTCAGAAAATTTTTCAGAAAATTTCAAAATTTTCCAAGGTGCAAGGGGCACACGCCCGTGGGATGGACCGTGTGTCACACACAGCTGAGACACATGCCCGTGTCTCTTCTCGTGTGGATGAAATTATGTCATTTTCAAGGCCACATTTCTTCCCCAATTTGTAACACCCCAAAATCCTACGTATTTATTTTTGTATGGTTGTGACACAACAGTGTATTTGCTTCAGTGGTTATGTATTCTGGGAGTGTCTGAGAAGTCCTGGGTTCAAGCCTTGGCTTGTGCAAAAGTTTTGTTTTTATTTTGTATAAGCCTTGTCTCTAGTCAGTAGGTTCTTAAATAAATATGGGTATTTTATGTCACAAAGGGCTTGCTGCTCTAAGGGATAAGTGGCGTGGCATTGTTACTGAAGGTCTTGAGTTTGAGTCTTACTATGCGCAAAGGTGTTTTATTTTGCTACTAGTTTCGTGGAAGCCCGAAACACTGAAGAGTTGGGGGAGTTCAAATTAGACGGTTGAGAGATTGGAGGAGTGGATCAAGGGATTGTTGGTCAGTTTTAAGTGATGTGGGGAGAAAAATTCAGGATTTTGAAAGGATTGGGAGAGTTAGTGTTGAATGTGAACTCCAGCTTCTCAGAATTCGGCTTTGGTTGGCACCTTTCTCTTCATCTCGATTTCGATCATTTTTGGTCTTTGGTTCTTTTATCACTTTGTTTTGGTGGCCGAATATTGTTATTGACCATTCGGGTACTTTTCGTGTTGGTCTATTTTGGTTTTGCTCTTCACTACAGTGCCTTTACTGATTGATTTTCTCCTCTTCCTCTACTCTTCTAGCAGCCATTCTCTTGATTTTCTTTGCTTTTGCCGAATCTTCATTCTCTCCCTCCCTTAATCGGTTTTGTTTTGGCTGATTCTTTGCTCTTCTCTCTCTCTCAAGCTTTGGCCGAATAAGCTTTTTTCCCTCTTTTCTTTCTCCCAATTCTTTTTCTCTCTTCATTTTGTTGTGTGGCTGAATACTCTACCTCTTCTCCTCCTATTCTTTCGATTTTGGCATTGTCATTCGATCGATCGGTTTGCGTGTATAGTTGCTTTCTCTTTCTTTTTCTCTCTCTTCCATGCTAGTCTTGTATCTAACATCTTCTTTTACTGTCGATTTACTAGGAGTGTGGTGATGTGAGCCTTTACCTCTATTGTACTGTGTGTTTGTGGCTCTCGGGTTGAGTGTCGGCCGATTGTTTTTGTCTCCTATTCTCGATTTTACACCTTTGGTTAGTGGTCATACACTTGGTTTAGACTATGTGCATGTACAGTAATGGTTAATAAGTTTGGTTGGAATGCAAGTAATCTTTAAAGGGCTAGTAATCAATCTCTTGTGACGGATATAGGGTGCAAGCCTAAATTAGCTGACTAAGGCAAGTGGTAATCTATCTTTTAGATAAATATTATAAGAGGGGTCGTTTTAGCCTTATCGTGTAGAGACTAATGGTGTGCTATGATTGAATCTAGGATTGAAGTGCTCAAGAGGGGTGTGCACACTTTCGCAAGCAAGGTGTGAAATCTCCATTCCAATTATTGAAATCTACAAAAGCCGGAATAAGTGAATGATGACGCTACACGAGCGTATGCTCGCTCGTGTGGTAGTCTATGTGACTATCGTAGAGGCCATCATGAGCAATTTCATGGGCTTAGGCCATTTTGGGCCGAATAGGGCCGTGTGGGCCCTACGGGCATGTGAGCCCCACTCAGGTAAACCATACAGACGTGTGGTGAACTTTGGGCCAGGCTGTGTAACTCTCACGGCCAAGGCCATTTCTGGGCTAGGTGGGCCACACGGACGTGTGGGGCCACATGTGCCCACATTATGGGCCTTAGGCCCATTTTCACTGTTTGACTGTTAAGGTTGCATGGTTTGCCCGAGACGACTATGGACCTATTATTGGGTCGGTAAGTGTACCTAGACCCCTAATCAAGAAAATGACTATTATGCCCCTGTGTGATAAAATGACTGTTATGCCCCTGTGAGATGTATGGTTATATTTGAGCATGGCACTTTAAACATATTGAATACACATATGATATTATGACACGACATGACATGATGCATAATATGTTGCATGGGGATAGGTTTTATTATGATTGAAGAAAGTGTACTGTACTGGCAGCTCTGCTAAAAATACTATTTATTGCCGCAACCGGTACTACTTAGAGTGTAGGGATGGGTCGGTTGATTATATCCCCACATAGAGTGCAAGGTTGGACGAAGATATAGTGTAGAGGTTGGTTGGGTAGGATCTCTTGTTTGCATATCTGGACTATACTCTCACTGAGATGGGCTCTGACCCAAATTGATATTGATATTGTAATGGGCTATGGCCCTAACTGAGACTGAACCTTTACTTAAATGGGCTTAGGCCCATACTGTATATGCACACTATTTGGTTATTTGATATGGGATTACACACTGAGTTTTCATAACTCACCCATTTGTTTCTCTATAAAGGTAATCCCCAGTCTTAGACGAATCGGTGCTGTGAGGGACTCAAAGGTGGCCATACAACCGCACATACTTCCATATTTGATTTTTAAATTATAATTACTTTTATTTTGGGTATTTTTATTGTAATAAGGCCTCTTTGGATTTTATTTTTAATTTGGGATTTTTAATTCGCTTTGATTTATAAATGCTAGCGGTAGGGAAAGACGCAAGTTTTCAAAAAGATAAATGCTTTTCAAAATACCACGAATATGCAACTTGTTTTAAGAGCTTCTACAAGAATTAACGTTTTAAAAATTAATGACGTTTCAATATGAATAACTTTTTGCCAAACGACTTACATTTTGGAAATGAACGAGCCATCTTAAAATCATCACTAAGAGCATAAAGAGGTTAAATATAGGATGGGTTTTTCAACGATATCTCACTTTACGGAAAACACTTCAATGTGACATCACCAGATCCGGCCATAGCATCGAGGACGGGTTTAGGGTGTGACACAATTTGTCTTCCACCTATATTAACACTTTAATACATTCACAAACCAATACAAAACATTCAAATCAAGCCAAAACTAGGTCACATGCATGACATATCAATACATATGTTTAACTATCCAATTTACTAAAATAACCATACATACATATTGGCATATTTTACCATTTATACCATCACAAAACAATCACTAACATGTCTATATAATTTTCTACATTCATCAATTTCAAATACACATCAAACTATTAAGGCCATTTTTACATATCAAAACATACCATTTTACATGCCATACCAACTGCTAGTTTTCAACCAAACACATACATATATACATGCCATCTTTAGCTAAATTTAGCCTATACATGCCATTATAACCAAAAGTAATTTAATATTTATACCTAAATGAGACAAAGGATAGTGTGATGATGCTCTAACCAGCTTCCAACCAATTTGAGCCTCTGAATTACTATAAAACAGGAAAAATAAAATAGAGTAAGCTTTTAAGCTTAGTAAGTTCGTATAACGGGAAATTAACTTACCATTCTTTTACATCCAATGCAAGCATACAAAATACATCCAAATCAATTTGGCTAATAGCCCAAACACATACTTCATCAAATATGTTAGTCGTTTATTTCACATGAATATCAAGAAACATGCATGAGCTCATCAAATATCAAATTTCCATTTATTTTGTGTATATAGGGATAATGATTCATTTTGAATTCATATATTTTCTCATGTCAAGATTTTGCCAATTGAATCATTTAAAATGTCGATAGATACACGGGTAGTACACACAAGGTGTACAAAACTATAATCCGTTAATTTGTATACATGAATGCTCATGCAAACATGTAAATGGAAAGCTCGTTTGAGCCATATAACGGGAAGCTCATGTGAGCCATGTAATGGAAAGCTCATCATAATTGGGAAGTTCAAGTGAGCCAATATCAGGAAGCTCCAGAAAGCCAATTAACCGAGATGTTCATGAAAGAGCCTTTAATCGATAAACTCCGAAAACCCATATATCAGGATGCTCATAAGAGCTGCGGTGTGTCCACAACACATGCAGGATCACAACCAATTGGGATGCTCTGAAGAGCTATTAATGGGAAGCTCGCAAAAACCATTTAACGGGAAGCTCATGAGAGCTAATAACGGGACTCTCTTTCAAGCTGTGGTGTGTTCGCAACACATGTAGGACCACAACCAATACGGAAACCCTGTATCGATCGAATTCCATTTATTCAAAAGGACGTAATGCTTGTCGGTCATCGTCAAATATGTGATTACTATTATATATAGAGCAATAATACAATCACATACATACAATTTAATTTAACATTTAAATATACAATTTAATTATACAAACTTACTTCGACAAGTGTTCGTGTATGCAAAATCTACTAATCTGACACTTTTTCTTTTCCTCGATCTAACTTCGTATTTGGTCTATTCGGATCTATATGATTGAATTTAACATCAATTTAATACAATTCATATGCAATTCAATCCAATACACATCTTTGGGAAAATTACCATTTTGCCTCTATACTTTTAATTAAATACAATTTCATCCCTAGGCTCAGAAAATGAAATTCATGCAATTTAATCCTTATTCCAAACCTAGAAAATTTATATATATCAATAGCAACCCATGGATTCCAAAAAATTCAGAAATTTTCATGAATTCAACATCTTTTCAATTTAATCTCTAAATCATGACTTCATTAAAATTCTTTAACAAAATACTTTTAAATACCCAACAACATCTCAAATTCATTATCTAATAACTAATATCATAAAAAATCATCAATGGTAACTTCCAAAAATTTCAATAAAATTAAAAACTAAGGTAAAGGCTACTTGAACCAAATTGTAACAATCTCAACAACATAAAAATTTCAAGAAACGGGTAAGGATTTGACTCACATGAAGCAAAAATTGAAGAACCAGCTTAAACCCTCTCTCCCAAAGCTTTTCTTGGCCGAATTTTATGAGGAAATGTCTAGAAAATCTTTAATTCCAATTTTATTTCATTTTAATTTGGCAAAATTTACAATTTTGAAATTAATTGGTTTTATTTTATTAATTTCCTATGTTATGTTGCCTCAGCCATTTACTTTAGGCATATTTATGCCTTAAGTCCTCCCCTATTTATTGGTTAAGCTATTTAATCACTTAACTATTATACTTAACAAGTTTTACACCATTTTTAATTTAGTCCTTTTTAACAAATTAGACATGTAACCGGTAAAATCTCTTAATGAGATTTTCATGCGACATTCCTATCATACCATAGACCATAAAATAATATTAAAATAAATTTTATTTCGACCTTAGATTTGTGGTCCCAAAACCACTGTTCCGTTTTCACTGAGAATAGGTTGTTACAACATACCCATTAAACCATCTAGAATTACATTGGATACTTGGGAATGCTCACACATAGTGTGCCTTTCCATATAACCGTAACCTTTCCTTTTCAATAATGCTCACACGAGCTGTGAAATGGGTCTGCTTACACGCGATGTGGTTCGGAATGTTAGCAACACGATGCTGCTCACACAAGCTAAGGAGAATCTATAACAATGTAAAATTTCAGCCATCGGTAGGTCATTCAAGACCAGCACCCGAAACATGAAATCCCTAATGACATGTCATTCATATCGTAAGAATTCTTAAGGTTCAAATAGGATTA
This sequence comes from Gossypium arboreum, assembly GCF_025698485.1. Classification (NCBI taxonomy): domain Eukaryota; kingdom Viridiplantae; phylum Streptophyta; class Magnoliopsida; order Malvales; family Malvaceae; genus Gossypium; species Gossypium arboreum. The sequence goes on from NC_069080.1 coordinate 65,612,302, forward strand.
CTTATCCATCTATTACTCAAAGCATCGATATACACACATTTTCAAGTCAGTTTATAACAAAAACAATATAATCGATAATCAATCAAACTATCATTAATAAGATTATAATTTATACAAACTTACCTCGATATTTACAGTTGTAATAGTCGAATTGAAGTCTAGTCCAAAGCTTTAGCTTTTCCTCGATTTGAGTCCGGTTATTGTTTATCCTGATCTAAATAGATAGTTTTATTCAATTAAGTACTTCAAGTATTCAATTCAATCAATAATTCATATTAATATAAAACTATAAATTTACCCCTAATATTTTAACTTTTCACAAATTAGTCCTTAAGCTCATAACTTGGAATTTAACCATTTTAACCTAAGCCTAGTTAACCAATTCTACAAGATACCTTAGAACAGGCCATAATTACAAACATTTCACATTAATACCCATAGACTAACACTTTCAACAATTTAATCCCTAATCTCAAATTCATAAAAAAAACCACTTAAAAAATAATTTTATTTAACAAGCAAGATTGATAATCTATCAACTAACATCAAACCACATTCAAACTCAACCATGGAAAGTCCCTCGACCTTTAACAATTTCGCAAATTAACCCCCAAGCTAGCTAGATACGAGCTCAAAAACATAAAAATCATTAGAAACGGGATAAATTTACGTACCACGTAACACCCCTAACTTGAATCCGTCGCTGAAACAGGGTTACGGAGAATTACCGGAGTTTACAGGTCAAGTAACAGAAACATCACAAGAATTTAACATTCAAATCAAATTTCAATCAAATTTAATCATATAGTCCCTTACATGAGACCTCAAGGCCCAAATCATGCATTAGAAACGAGTCAGGACCAAACCGGGTATTCAAAATTTTTTTTGCAAAATCCCAAAATTTTTCCTAGGTGTAAGGGTTATACGCCTGTGTGGTCAGGCCGTGTGGTTAACATGACCAAGGACACACCCGTGTCTTAGGCAGCGTAACTCTTTGAGTTAGGTTAGACGGCTAAGTCACATGCCTATGTGCTAAGTCGTGTGTAGGTGCAGGGGTTACAGGCCAAACCACATGCCCATATGCCAGGCCGTGTGATCAATTCTAGGCATCCTATTTTGACATTTTAAAGTTACAGGGGACACACAGCCAGATCACACGCCCATGTGGGTTGAGACACACACCCATGTCTCTGCCCATATGGACAAAATTAGGCTATTTTCCAAGCCACATTTCTCACCCAAATTGTCATCCACCTATACCAACACTTTAACATATTCACAAGTCAATATAGGTCATTTAAACCAACTTAAAATCCAAGTCATATACATGATATTATACCTCAAATAACCAAGTATACAGATTTACTTAAATTACCATGTTCACTTATATACATATTTTATCAAATATGCTAACTTAATTCAATCATCAATATGCCAATATAATTTTTATCAATCCACCATTTTGAGCATATACCATACATGTCCATCACTAGCCACTCCAATGGCTAGTTATAACCCAAATATTTACATGCCAACATTAACTAATTAACCTATACATGTCATTATAACCATAATTAATTACCATATATACCAAGATGGGTTGATGGATAGTGTGAGTGATCTCCGCCAATGCTTCCAAACCAACGAGCCTCCGAATTACTATAGAACAAGAGAAAATAAAATAGAGTAAGCATATTATGCTTAGTAAATTCGTATAACATGGTAATAAACTTACCATTCAATTAAATTCAATATAAACATAGAAGGCATATTCAGTCAATTGAATCACGAGCCTTAACACATATCCTCATCACCTTTATTAGTCATATATTTCATATAAATATCAGGAACTTATCCTCATCACCTTTATTACTCATATATTTAATATACATATCAAGAACTATGTATGGCTTGACAATAACTAAATTTCATATTCATATACTTTTTACATCATGAATTTATATAACATATACAAATCTTATCTAGGTATTTCAATTACATCACCATAATAATTCATCTCGAGTTCAAATTATTTCACATCAGAACTTTACACATTAAATCATTTGAAATATCAATGTCCCACGGGAAATACACTTAAGGTGTACTAATCTATATTCATGGATGAACATGTTTATTAAACAAATTCCATATTTATATATCTTAATCTCGTACTTCTACATAACATATATCGTCATTTTCATATATTTCAAGCAGATACGTGTATTAACCCATTTCATGTTCATATCTTTTCATGTCAGGATTTTTACACGTTGAATTTATTCGAAATATAGATGGATACACAGGTAGTACACTCGAGGTGTACAAATCAGGATCCGTCAATTCATATTTAGGGGTATCCGTCAAGGCACATAACCAAGAAGCACACTCTCGAGCCACATACTAGGATGCTCAAATGAGCCATGTAACCATGTAATAGGACACTTATCTGGGCAAATCAGGAAACTCATAAGAGTTTTACTCAGGAAGCTCATAGAGCTTATCAAATATCTCTGAAGAGATACTATCAGGAAACACAGGCTAAGGCAACAGGGAGTTCAAGTGAGCTTAACAGGACGCTCATGAAGAGCTGTGTTTGTGTCCGCATTATATGCAGAATCACAACTGATCGCATATCAGGACACTCACAAAGAGCTGCGGTAGTGCGCAACACATGCTAAATCACCACCGATCAGGATGCTCGCAGGAACCATATAATATGATGTTCGAGAGGGCTATATCAAGATTACCCATCCGAGCTAAATCTCGGTCGTAACATATGTAGGACTATATCCATTACGGGAAATCACGTATCCATCGACTTTCATTAATTCAAACGGGATTTAACATTTTTTAGGTATTATCAGGCATGTAATTATTTCATACATCTATAATATTCATATCAAATAAACACATTCCACATACGTTTCAAGCATAAAAGTAACATATTTATCATTTATCATGTATCGGACATTATCGTTTATTTCAGGTATTATCATTTATCGAGTTTTCTCAGATATGTTTTGAATGTCATATATATATATGAAATTTATACAATTCACATACACAACATTTAATTCAAGCATATAAATATACACAATATAGTTACACGAACTTACCTCAACAAATGTTTGTGTATATAAAATCTACTAACCTGACATTTTCCTCATACTAACTTCAAATTTGGTCTAGGGTTTCCATGCAAAATATTTGGGGAAGATGATGATAAATGATGATATTTTCATCTTTTTATTATTTTTCATCTTTATTTTTCATCTTTCCAATTTTGTCCTTTTCTTTAATTTGATTTTCCATGGATGAATCATCATCCTTAACAACTAAGTATTTTTCATGGTCTAATTACCATATAAGGACCTCCAATTTAAAGTTCTATAGCTATTTAATCCCTTTAGCTATTAGAACTCAACTTTTACACTCTGTGCAATTTGGTTCTTTATCAAATTAAACATATAATCGATAAAATTTCTTTACAAAATTTCACACAATATTATTATCATACTTAGATCATAAATTAATATTAAAATATTTTTTCTTTTCGGACTCAGATCTATGGTCCCGAAACCACTGTTTCGATTTTATCGAAAATGGGTTGTTAGAACTCTCCCCCTTAAAGAATTTTTGTCCTAAAAAATTTTACCAGTAAAAAGATTCAAATATTGCTTTCTCATAATTTCTTCCACTTCACATGTCAGAATTTCAGCCAATCCCTCACTGTAAGTCATGTTAGGCTAAATTTAACGTTTATCAAAGTAATAACAGATGATGGATCCGATCGATACTGTCGTAACATGTACATATGAAAAACATTGTGAATTTTGTCGAGCTCTGGGAATAATGCCAATCAATATGCAACAGGTCTGATTCTTTTCAATGATCTTATATGGCCCGATAAAACGCAGACTTATTTTGCCTTTACAGTCAAACCAGAGAACTTTCTTCCATGGCAAAACTTTCAAAAATATTTTATTGCCAATTTGAAATTCTAAAACATAGCACTGAAGCATATTTTTAAAAAAAAATTTGAATCATATGTTCAGATTGACCATTTCTCTGAGAATAAAATGCGATACCAAAATGTAATCGTATACGCAGAGCTTCTTGTAACTTGTTCCAGAATCGAAATATGAACTGTAGATCTCTATCAGAAATAACAGAAACTGACACATCATGTAATCTGACAATCTCAAAAATAGATAATTCAAACAATCTATTAAGTGAAGAATCCATTTATGCAAGGATAAAATGTGCAGGCTTCGTCAAACAATCAACAATTACTCAAGTAGTATCTTTTTTTCATAGACAAGGATAATCCTAATATAAAATTCATAATAACTTTGTCTCATTTCCATTTCGATATCGTTGCTGGCTATAACCATCCTGAAAGTACCATCTTCAACTTGCTAATATATCAAACACTTAAATACAAATCCAAAAATATCTTATTTCATTCCGGGCCATGTAACAACCCGTACCCGAGCCCGTTACCGGAGTCGAACACAAGGTGCACACAAACTCACTAAATTGTTTTCACAAATCCATAAAAATTTTCCAGACTAGTGGTTCTTGAGTCACTTTCGCTTCAAAAATCATATCTTGAGTTTTAAAGCTCAAAAATCAGTTTCGTAATTTTTCCTGAAACTATACTCATAAGTCCATCAACATATTTTTTCTAGAATTTTGGTTTGGCCAATTAGTACAGTTTATTAGTTAAAGTCTCCCCATTGCGTGGATCGACTACACCGACCTTCGTGCGTTACTTAATTGGATATCTCCTGTACAGGGCTTCAATGCTGATACCGTTTATTTATATAGAAACTAGACTCAGAGGGGAATCTATAAATATATGGCATGACTCCTAATTATCTCTGGTTAATTTACAATGAATTTCTAAAGTCGGAATAGGGATCCGAAACCGTTCGCCCTGCTTTCTTAACATATAATTCATATGACCGTTTCGTTTCTTCTATATGAAAGTAGATTCATCAAGGTTCATTTACATAATTTATTCACTATTTAATTCCATTCCTACAATTTTTAGTGATTTTCAAATCCACACCACCTTCTTTGTCAAGATCTGCTTTTCGTGTAAACCTTACCTATTTCGTGGTTTCTATGGACCAACTAAAGTTTTGTCATACATAGGTCCACATATAATCATTTTAGCCATTCCAATGGCTGATCATTTGCTCACACTTCCATTCAGTCCGTAGTAACATCATAAAACCATACATATATACATAAGCACAAATGGTCTAATGCCATACTCCACTTTTACGAGCCATTTTCGCATGGTCGTACACACATACATCACAAAAGTACTTAAAACGCAACAAAAGGGTAGTCCTATACATGCCATTTCAAAATCCAACCAAAATATATACCGAAAGGGACTTTGATAGTATGGGAGACTTGACTTCCGAAATCCAGTCCGATGGTGACGAGCCAAAATCTATAGACAGAGAAAGCAGAGAAACGGAGTAAGCAATTTATGCTTAGTAAGTTAGAGCAAGGATTCCAGACAACAAAAGCATAACATTCATATAGCTAACGGATAATTTCATATGCACAAATTCTCAATATCATACTTATTTCACATTCCAACCCCTATATTCATACATAAGGGTTCATCTTAGCCAAATGCAGCTCATTTCTCGATTGAGCGAATATTATTCAAGGAATCAACTATTCCAAAGCACATACGAACATACCTCGTTGCTGGAATTTTCAAGCGTATTAGCTGAAATTTTACAGCAGTTCATTCATTCTTGAATCACGTATCTTGAGTTTAACCGGATATGGCTACACATTCAAATGCCTTCGGGACATAGCCCGATTCTGAAACTTCGCACGAATGCCTTCGGGACTCAACCCGGATCTAGTAGCTTGCTCAAAAGCCTTCGGATCTTAGTCCGGATTTAGTAACTTCGCACGTATGCCGTCGGATCTTAGTCCGGATTTAGTCACTTAGCACAAAGCCTTCTGGACTTAGCCCGGATATCATTCGAATAACCATGTACATTTATCAATAAACCATAACACATTCACATTTCATTTTCATTAGCAAAATTCGACACAAGTCACTTATCACATTTGTAATTTCGGCTCAATAGCCACACACAAAGAGCATGATTTTAATTTGCTTTAAACATGATCTAATCAATTCGAATTTAAGCTCTATTGCTCAAGAACTTACCTCGGACGTGGTCGAACGATTTCGACGGCTATTCCACGACTTTTTCCTTCCCTTATCGGATTTAGCTCCCTTTGCTCTTGAGCTTAATTTAACAAATAAATTGGTTTTATCATGTGAGCATCGAAGAGGAATTCAAGATACTTAGCCAATATATATACTCATTAGGCATCAAAGTCGCATATGTACGAAATCATGAATCGAACTCAACACATTAGTTAATATTCCTCTTAGCGAATTTCTAAGCCAAGAATAGGCATCAATATGCTTGCCTCTAACCGAATGCATGCACACCAATTTCCCTCATGTGGCGAATATACATGTCCAATTTGAGGCCAATTATACACTTAATACCACACAAAAACAGCATACATTTTACTACTAACGCATTACCTATCGTAACTCATTGCACATCTCTCATTTACTTCATAATCGAGACATCATCACAAGCAAATATACACCTTGAAATAGCATATATGTCATACCAATACATCGTAATGCGAACATATATACATATGCTAGAGCCAATTCTCAAGTGGCTTATATCCAAATATATACACATATCCAAAGCTTAAATCTTACTTACCATGCAACATGCATGAATCATACTTATGGATATAACATGGCGAATACCACAACACCATACCATTTCAATTTGGTCATGGTAAAACAAAGAACTTAGTATCTCATTCAAAAAATGCTAAAAGAAAATCTAAGAATCCTCAATCCTCCATCACATGTATCATTATCAAGCTTGATATTTAGCATGCAATGGCATTAACACCATATTCACTTTGGCCGAATTTCATTCCCTTGACATATCAAAGATTTGAACCATGGGCTAACAAGAACATCAAGCTAGCAACTAAAAACATGCATGAATCTCATGGCACAACCTCAAACATACCTTAATCTTGATGCAAGTATAGCCAACCTCTTCCTAATCCTCTTCCAAACCAAGTATGAAGCAAAAGCGCCTCCTTATCCTTAGTATTTTCGGCCAAAAGAGAGTGAAAATGGATGAACAAAATTTTTGTTTTCTTTCCTACCTACACGGCAATGGGGAGGAGAAGCCTTCACACACACACATTTTTTTTATTCCATACTCCTTATTTTATTTATTCCAACATAACCCACTTACCAAACATGTTTCATGACATGATTTTTGCCCATAATTCCTTGTCATGGCCGGCCACTAGCTATTGGGGGAATTTGACATGCAAGTCCATTGTTTTGCATGCATGCTTTAATTAGTCATCACACATTTCCCCATCATACTTTCAAAGTTTACTACTAGGTCCTTTCTAGTGAAATTCACATTTATAACTCTAAATCAAAGCATAAAAATGTCACACATGGGTTAACACATTATAGGCAATAAAATAAATATTAAATTATTTTTATGCCTCGGTTTTATGGTCCTGAAACCACATTTCGACTAGGGTCGTTTTAAAGGTGTCACAACTCTCCCCACTTTAGAAATTTTCGTCCCGAAAATCTTACCGGTAAATAGGTTTGGATATCGCTCTTTCATAGAGTTCTCGGGTTCCCAAGTAGCTTCTTCTATCCCGTGTTTGAGCCATAACACTTTCACTAGCGGAACCCTTTTATTTCGCAACTCTTTCACTTCACGAGCTAGGATACGAATTGGTTCTTCTTCATAACTCATATCGGCTTGAATTTCAACCTTTGATGGACTAATTACGTGCGACGGATCAGATCTATAGCGTCGAAGCATTGAAACATGGAAGACGTTGTGAATCTTTTCGAGTTCGGGGCAAAATCAAGCGATACATGGCGGGCCAACTCGTTCGGAGATTTCAGACGCCCAATGAATCTCGGGCTCAACTTGCCCTTATGGCCGAATCTGAGTATCTTTTTCCACGGCGAAACTTTAAGAAGCGCTTTATCTCCCACCTGATACTCAATGTCCTTTCGTTTCAAATCCGCGTACGATTTCTGACGATCTGTGGCCGCCTTTAGACTTTCACGGATTACCTTTACCTTCTGTTCAGCATCTTTAATCAAATCCACTCCGAAAATTTTGTTTTCACCGAGCTCGGTCCAAAACAATGGTGTACGACATTTATGCCCGTACAAAGCCTTGTAAGGCGCCATCTTAATACTTGATTGAAAACTATTGTTGTAAGCGAATTCAATCAAAGGTAGGTACCGTTCCCATGAACCACTGAACTCGAGGATGCAACATCTCAACATATCCTCAAGTATCTGAATTATTCGCTCGGATTGACCATCGGTTTGGGGGTGAAAGGCGGTGCTGAAATGCAACTTGGTACCCAAAGCTTCTTGCAATTTCTTCCAAAATAGCGAGGTGAACCTCGGATCTCTATCCAACACAATGTAAATCGGTACCCGTGTAATCTCACAATCGAGAAGCGTACAATTCAGCTAGTTTATCCAATGAAAAATCCGTACGCACAGGGATAAAGTGAGCCGACTTAGTCAATCTATCAACGACAACCCAAATCGCATCCTTCTTACTTGCTGACAATGGCAGTCCGGACACAAAGTCCATTGTGACTCGATCCCATTTCCACTCGGGTATCGTGATCGGCTGAAGTAACCCTGAAGGCACTTGATGTTCCGCTTTCACTTGTTGACATATTAAACATCTCGAAACAAAGTCGAAGGTGTCTCGTTTCATACCATGCCACCAAAACCGACGTTTCAAATCGTTGTACATCTTCGTACTCCCCGGGTGGATTGCCATTCGGCTACAATGGGCTTCGTTCAAAATTATCGAAATAAGTTCCGAATTCTTTGGAACACACAAACGACTTCTGAACCTCAAACAATCATCATCATCAATTTGAAACTCCGATTCCTTGTTCAGAACACACTCAGCCGTTTTGCAAGCAACTCCTCATCAACTTTCTGAGCTTCACGAATTTGATGAGTCAACAATGGTTTGGCCTTTAATTCGGCTACTAACACATTGTTGGGCAAAATGGACAAGTATACATTCATAGCTCGTAAAGCAAACAGTGATTTTCGGCTTAAGGCGTCCGCAACCACATTAGCCTTTCCCGGGTGATAATCAATGACAAGCTCATAATCTTTTAACAACTCGAGCCAACGTCTTTGTCGCAGATTTAAGTCTCTTTGAGTCATCAAATATTTGAGACTTTTGTGATCTGAATACACATGGCAGTTCTCACCAAATAAGTAATGTCGCCATATCTTTAAGGCGAATACGATGGCAGCCAATTCGAGATCATGGGTCGGATAATTTTTCTCATGTGGCTTTAATTGTCTCGATGCATAGGCCACAACTCGACCTTCTTGCATCAATACGCAACCTAACCCAAGTAGGGAGGCGTCACTATAGATGGCAAACTCTTTGCGATTCGGCCGGTATACTAATCTTGGAGCTTCCGTCAAATGAGTTTTCAATTGGTGAAACTTTTCGACACTTTTCATCCATTCAAACTTGACATCTTTACGAATCGGTTTCGTCATGGGTGTGGCTATCATCGAGAATCCTTTTACAAACCGTCGGTAGTAACCGCAAGTCCCAAAAAGCTCGAACCTCGGTAATATTTCTTGGAGGTTTCAGCTAAGTATGGCTGAAATTTTGCTCGGTCGACTCGAATACCCGTCTGAGATACCACATGACCCAAGAAGCTAACCTCTCTTAACCGAACTCACACTTGCTGAACTTAGCATATAACCGCTTATCCCGTAAAATTTGCAACACTAATCTCGGGTGCTCGCATGTTCGGTCTCATCTCTTGAATAGACCAAGATGTCGTCAATGAACACAACTACTGAACCGATCCAAATATGATCCAAGATCCGATTCATCAAATCCATAAATACCGCAGGGGCATTAGTGAGCCTAAATGGCATCGCTAAGAACTCGTAGTGACCATATCTCATTCTGAAGGCAGTTTTGGGTATGTCCGAATCTCGGATTCGCAACTGATAATAGCCCGATCTCAAATCTATTTTTGAGAACACTGAGGCTCCCTTGAGTTGATCGAACAAATCATCGATCTGTGATAGCGGATATTTGTTCTTTATTGTCACTTTATTAAGTCGACGATAGTCGATGCACAACCTCATGGTTCCGTCCTTCTTTTTCACAAACAACACTGGTGCACCCCAAGGTGAAAAACTCGGGCGAGCAAAACCTCTATCCACCAACTCTTGCAACTGAGCTTTCAACTCCTTTAATTCCGTTGGTGCCATACGATACGGAGCTATCGAAATCGGTATGGTCCCAGGTACAAGCTCAATACCAAACTCTATCTCCCGAACAGGTGGCAAACCCGGCAATTCTTCGGGAAAAACATCCGAGTATTCACAAACCACCGGCACAGATTCGGGTTTTATTTCTAACTCCTTATCATCAAGTACATACGCAAGGTATGCTTCGCACCCTTTTCTTACATATTTCTGGGCCAACATTGATGATATTACAGCTGGCAACCCCATCAAGTCCGTAGACTCAACTCGGATCATCTCGTTATTTGCGCATCTCAAATCAATAGTCTTGCTTTTGCAATTCACAACCGCATCATGCACGGTCAACCAATCCAACCCAAGAATAACATCAAATTCATCGAACGGCAAAAGCATCAAGTCCGCCGGAAAACAGGAACCTCGAATTACTAGGGGCATTTCTTACACACTTTGTCGACCAGCACGTAACGACCCAAAGAATTTGACACCCGAATTACGAACTCAGTAGACTCAACAGTAAAGTCTTACTGGATGCTAAGGTTTCGCATATATAAGAATGAGTGGAACCAGGTCAATCAAAGCAATCACATTAGTATCAAAGAGAGTGAAAGTACCGTAATAACATCGGCGATGAAGCATCCTCGCGAGCACGTATAGCATAAGCTCTAGCAGAGCGCGAGCCTCGGATCTGGTCGTAGCATCTCTAGATCCTCTCGACCACCACTAGCATTGCCCATATTTCTAGATGGTCTACCTCGGCGATGGTAGCGCCGGTTTCCCACTCGATCTACATTCTGCTTCGACAACCTCGGGCAATCTTTAATGAAGTGGTCAACTGATCCGCACTTGTAACAAGAGCGGTCACGGAATCTACAACTTCGAATGCCATTTGCCACAATGTCGACACTCGTTCTATCTCGACGTTCATTCCCAACACCGGCAACCGAAGTGCCTCGTGTACCCATTGTGGGGTCGATCACGATCTCGTCTAAAAGGCCGAAGTGCCTCTAGACCGCCCACATCATCTCGAAATTTCTTCGATGCTGTTGAAGAGACTTTCCGAGGATCTTTTACGAAACTCTCCGGTTCCCACATCAACTTTTGTTTTTCTTTTCTAAGCTCCTCGGCTTTACAAGCTCGCTCGACAAGTACTACGAACTCTCGTATTTCAAGAATGCCAACGAACATTTTATATCTTCATTCAGCCCATCCTCGAGCGTTTACACATGATAGCCTCGGACGAAACACATTCCCAAGCGTATCTACTAAGTCTAACAAATTTTCGTCGTAGTCGATGAATCGACATAGAACCTTGCTTAAGCTCAAGAAATTCCTTCCGTTTTGATCAACAAATCTCGATGATATACTTCTTCCAAACTCGGTTTGGAAAATCTCCCAAGTTACTTGCTCTCGGGACACAACAGAAGTCAGAGTACTCCACCAATAGTAGGCAGAATCGCGTAGCAAGGAGATAGTACACTTTAGGCATTCATCAGGTGTACAAGATAGCTCATCGAGTACCCGGAGAGTGTTGTCCAACCAAAATTCAACTTGCTTGGCGTCGTCGCTATCCGTAGCCTTAAATTCAGTAGCCCCATGTTTCCGGATTCTATCAACTGGGGGCTTACTTGACCTTATTTGGTCAGTTACCGGAGGCATTGTAGGTGCGGGGGTTGTATTTGTTAGGAATGGAGGTTGTGGAATAGCCGTATTTGTTCGAATGTATTGGTTAAACCAATCATTCATCACGCTATAGAAAGCTTGTCTAGCTTCATCATTAGGATTACTAGCATTAGGTTGAGAGTCCGCGGAGCTGTCCCTTGTCTTGGGAGCAGCGCTACACTCTCAAGATCATCACCTACCGCTTCGGTCGGATCGGGATCCATTACTATAAATAAACACATTTCAATTGTCGAAATCACCACACTATCAAATAATCACATAAAATGGCATGTATAGCTAGACCCAACACATTACGGTAGTCCTAGAATCGACTAAACCTGGCTCGATACCAATAAAATTGTAACACCACATGCACTCGAGCACATTACATCGAGTCGAACACAAGGTGCACACAAACTCATTAAATTGTTTTCACAAATCCATAAAAATTTTCTAGACTAGTTGGTTATTGCATCACTGTCGCTTCAAAAATCATGTCTTGAGTTTTAAAGCTCGAAAATCAGTTTCGTAATTTTTCCCTGAAACTAGACTCATAAGTCCATCAACATATTTTTTTCTAGAATTTTTGGTCGGGCCAATTAGTACAATTTATTAGTTAAAGTCTCCCCTGTTGCAGGGATTGACTACACTAACCTTTCTGCGTTACGAATTGGATATCTCCCTGTACAGGGCTTCAATGCTGATGCCGTTTATTTCTACAGAAACTAGACTCAGAGAGGAATCTATAAATATATGACATGACTCGTAATTATCTCTAGTTAATTTACAATGAATTTCTAAAGTCAGAACAGGGGATCCAGAAACTATTCTGGCCCTGTTTCACGAGAACTTTAATATTTCTTAACATATAATTCATATGACAGTTTCATTTCTTCTATATGAAAGTAGATTCATTAAGGTTAATTTACATAATTTATTCACTATTTAATTCCATTCCTACAATTTTTAGTGATTTTTCAAATCCACACCACTGCTGCTGTCAGCATCTGTTTTTCAGGTAAACCTTACCTATTTCGTGGTTACTATGGACCAACTAAAGTTTTGTCATACATAGGTCCACATATAATCATTTTTAGCCATTCAAATGGCTGATCATTTGCTCACACTTCCATTCAGTCCGTAGTAACATCATAAAACCATACATATATACATAAGCACAAATGGTCTAATGCCATACTCCACTTTTAAGAGCCATTTTCGCATGGTCGTACACACATACATCACAAAAGTACTTAAAACGCAACAAAAGGGTAGTCCTATACATGCCATTTCAAAATCCAACCAAAATATATACCGAAAGGGACTTTGATAGTGTGGGAGACTTGACTTCCGAAATCCCGAGTCCGATAGGTGACGAGCCAAAATCTATAGACAGAGAAACAAAGAAACGGAGTAAGCAATTTATGCTTAGTAAGTTAGAGCAAGGGATTCCAGCACAACAAAAGCATAACATTCATATAGCTAACGGATAATTTCATATGCACAAATTCTCAATATCATACTTATTTCACATTCCAACCCCTATATTCATACATAAGGGTTCATCTTAGCCAAATGCCAAAGCTCATTTCTCGATTGAGCGAATATTATTCAAGGAATCAACTATTCCAAAGCACATACGAACATACCTCGTTGCTGGAATTTTCAAGCGTATTAGCTGAAATTTTACAGCGAGTTCATTCATTCTTGAATCACGTATCTTGAGTTTAACCGGATATGGCTACACATTCAAATGCCTTCGGACATAGCCCGATTATAGTAACTCGCACGAATGCCTTCGGACTCAACCCGGATTTAGTAGCTTGCTCAAAGCCTTGGATCTTAGTTCGGATTTAGTAACTTCGCACGTATGCCGTCGGATCTTAGTCCGGATTTAGTCACTTAGCATAAAGCCTTCGGACTTAGCCCGGATATCATTCAATAACCATGTACATTTATCAATAAACCATAACACATTCACATTTCATTTTCATTAGCAAAATTCAGACACAAGTCACTTATCACATTTGTAATTTCGGCTCAATAGCCACACACAAAGAGCATGATTTTAATTTGCTTTAAACATGATCTAATCAATTTAGAATTTAAGCTCTATTGCTCAAGAACTTACCTCGGACGTGGTCGAACGATTTCGACAGCTATTCCACGACTTTTTCCTTCCCCTTATCGGATTTAGCTCTCCTTTGCTCTTGAGCTTAATTTAACAAATAAATTGGTTTTATCATGTGAGCATCGAAAGAGGAATTCAAGATACTTAGCCAATATATATACTCATTAGGCATCAAAGTCGCATATGTACGAAATCATGAATCGAACTCAACACATTAGTTAATATTCCTCTTAGCCGAATTTCTAAGCCAAGAATAGGCATCAATATGCTTGCCTCTAACCGAATGCATGCACACCAATTTCCCCTCATGTGGCCGAATATACATGTCCAATTTGAGGTCAATTATACACTTAATACCACACAAAAACAGCATACATTTTACTACTAACGCATTACCTATCGTAACTCATTGCACATCTCTCATTTACTTCATAATCGAGACATCATCACAAGCAAATATACACCTTGAAATAGCATATATGTCATACCAATACATCGTGTGCGAACATATATACATATATATATGCTAGAGCCAAATTCTCAAGTGGCTTATATCCAAATATATACACATATCCAAAGCTTAAATCTTACTTACCATGCAACATGCATGAATCATACTTATGGATATAACATGGCCGAATACCACAACACCATACCATTTCAATTTGGTCATGGTAAAACAAAGAACTTAGTATCTCATTCAAAAAAATGCTAAAAGAAAATCTAAGAATCCTCAATCCTCCATCACATGTATCATTATCAGGCTTGATATTTAGCATGCAATGGCATTAACACCATATTCACTTTGGCCGAATTTCATTCCCATGACATGTCAAAGATTTGAACCATGGGCTAACAAGATCATCAAGCTAGCAACTAAAAACATGCATGAATCTCATGGCACAACCTCAAACATACCTTAATCTTGATGCAAGTATAGCCAACCTCTTCCTAATCCTCTTCCAAACCAAGTATGAAGCAAAATTCCCTCCTTATCCTTAGTATTTTCGGCCAAAAAGAGAGTGAAAATGGATGAACAAAATTTTTGTTTTCTTTCCTACCTACACGGCAATGGGGAGGAGAAGCCTTCACACACACATTTTTTTTATTCCATACTCCTTATTTTATTTATTCCAACATAACCCACTTACCAAACATGTTTCATGACATGATTTTTGCCTATAATTCCTTGTCATGGCCGGCCACTAGCTATTGGGGGAATTTGACATGCAAGTCCATTGTTTTGCATGCATGCTTTAATTAGTCATCACACATTTCCCCATCATACTTTCAAAGTTTACTACTAGGTCCTTTCTAGTGAAATTCACATTTATAACTCTAAATCAAAGCATAAAAAATGTCACACATGGGTTAACACACATTATAGGCAATAAAATAAATATTAAATTATTTTTATGCCTCGGTTTTGTGGTCCCGAAACCACATTTCGACTAGGGTTGTTTTAAGGCTGTCACAGGCCACCAGCACATTTTTTTTCAAATCATTGTACATTTTATTATTTCCCAGATGAACAAACATAATACCACTGTGATCATTCATGAAAAATTTTATGTACAAGTTCCAAATTGTTTACTACAAAGACTCTGTTTCTGAATAACAAACAATTATCAGATCTATTCTAAAATTCTGAATCAGAAATTAATTCACACTGTACTCGTTTAACTTACAACTCATTATCACTTTTCTAAGTTTCACTGGTCTATTGTAGAAATATTGGTTTAGCTCTATACTTAGCTAAAATTGAGTCATTATCAAACAATAACAATCGGGTATCCACGACTTACAAAACAAACAAAGACTTTCTACTCAGAGTATTTGCAACCACATTTGCTTTTTCCCAAATGATAATCGATAATCAAATCATAATCTTTCAACAGTTCAAGCAATCCATGTTGTTTCAGATTCAAATCTTTTTGTGACATCATATAATTTAAACTTTTATGATCAACAAATATAAGGTATTTTTCACCAAACAGATAATTTCGGTAAATTTCCAGTGTAAATGCAATAGCTGCCAAATTCTAAATCATGTATTGGATAATTCTTTTCATGTAGTTTTAACTGTCTAGAAATACAGGCTATTACTTTGCCTTACTGCATCAAAACACAGTTTAACCCATCCAACAATACATCACTGTAAATCACAAATTCCTTACTCGATTCAAGCTAAACCAGAATTGATGCTTCAGTCAATAGGGCTTCTAACTGGTCAAAACTTTACTGACATTTATTGGTCCATTCAAATCTTATATCTTTTCTATAATAACCGTGTCATCAATGTAGCTATTTCAATTATTATCCTTAAAACTTTAAAATTTTCTAAAACCACACCTATTAGATAAATTAAAACCATAGTGCTATAATATAACCGACATTTTAGCTGTATAGATAAAAAAATACCTCAACATCAATAGTGCACCTCAAATTAGAAGAGGAAAACTGAAAGTGGCCCCAATAATAATCAGTGTAGTAAAACAGTTTCTATAATCTATGATCATGATCACCAAATTTCACGATAGAGTCAACATTTATAACAGTAATAAATGTAATTACCTCTGGGTGATGAATATCATTCACAAATAAACCATGTTTGAATAATAAAGAAATTGATGATATCTCAAAGAAAATCCAGAAAATAATATTGCACATATGCAGTCGAAACAATTGTAGTAAAGACAATATAAATTGCATATTCGCAATTCTAGGCTTCAACCAATAGAAGTAGAAAATAGTATCATATGAATCTTATCATCAAATCTTCTATCAAACATAATAGTATTAGAAGGCCAGAGGAAGATAGAGTAATGTCAATCATAAATCAACCAGACTCACAATAATTCTGTCTAATATCATGATTCGCCAATCTTTCTGTATGATAAATATCGCATCTGAACAAGAACAATTTCATATGCCTCTAATAATAACTGTGACAGCCCAAAATTGACCCTAGTCGGAATACGGTTTCGGTACCACAAAACCGAGGCATAAAAATAATTTAAAATTTATTTTGATGCCTATAATATGTGTGTGCTCATGTGTGAATTTTGAATTCTTTGATTTAGTTAATTTGATTGTGAATTGAAAGAAAAGGACTCATGTGAAAGGATTTAAAATATGTAGCTAATTTCAAGAGGTTAATAAAGGAATGAAGCAAAATAAATGGAGTTGCATGTCAAATACTCCATTTATTTTGAATGAGTGGCTTGACCATGTCTAGATTATGGGCAAGGGGACATGTTTCCAACATGTTTAGTTAGTGCATTATGTAGAAAGAATTAAGAAATAAAAAAAATGAGCATGGATGCCCCCCATGGTGCCGTAGCTAGAGAGAAAGAAAGAAAAAAAGTTGTCATTCATCCTTTCTTTGAGCAAAGACTAAGAAAGAAAAACAAAAAATTGTTCATCTTTTCCCTCCTTCCTTTGGCCGAAATTCCTAAGAGGAAGAAGAGATTTTGCTTCATTTTCTTTGTTTAGAAGAGATCTAGAAGGAGATTTGGCTAAACTTGCATCAAGATTAAGGTATGTATGAGGTTGTGTCATGAGATTCATGCTTGTTTTGGTTGCTAACTTGATGTGCATGTTAGCCATGGTTCAAATCCTTGTTATGCCATGAAAAATGGTATTTGGCCAAGGTTGATATTGTGTTAAAGCCATTGCATGCTAAATGTGAAGCTTGCTAATGATGCATGCAATGATGGATTGACTACTCTTGAAATTTCTTTGTAGCAATCTTGAGTAAGACATTGAGTTCTTTGTTTAACCATGACCAAAGTTCAATGGGGTATGATTGTGATGTATTCGCCATGATGCATTCATGAGCATGATTTATGCTTGTTACTTGATTGGTAAAATTTGTGTTTTAGAGGGTTATGAACACCTTGAGATTCGCCATGCACCTATATGTGTATATATGTTTGCACATGATATTTTGATTATGAAGAAAGTGATAAATATGTTTGTTTAAAGAAGAAATTTGTTGAAGAATGTTGTGAAATTTGCATGTACATTCGGCCTAGTACATGTATAGTGTGAAAAACCTTGAAATTATTTTTGATTTTGTGTATTTATGACCATGTGTAATCGGCCACATGAGTAATTTGAGCACTTGATGTTATGTTAAAATTCTTGAGCTTAAATATATGGATGTATGTATATGTGGCCATATAATGGCATTTTGGTTCAAAGGTTGAATGATAAATTATAATAAAGTGAGATGATATGAGATGCCGAATGTGATTTACTAGTAAACATTATTGATAGAAATATTGAATACTTATACTTGTATTCATTAAGCTCAAGAGCAAAAGGGAGCTAAATCCGATAAAGGGAAGGAAAAAGTAGTCAAATAGCCATCGGAATCGTTCGACAACATCCGAGGTAAGTTTTCGAGTATCGAAACTTAGATTTTGATTCGATTGAATGAAGTAATAAGCAATCGAAATTCGCCTTGTATATGGCCATTGAGCCGAAATGATATTTTTGTTAAGTGAATTGTGCATAAAAGTTTTGTTGTGAAAATGAAACAAAGATGTGTATGAATGTTCGAGTGATATCCGGGCTAAGCCCGAAGGCAATTGTGCGAGCTATGATATCCGGGCTAAGCCCGAAGGCAATTGTGCGAGCTATGATACCCGGGCTAAGCCCGAAGGCAATTGTGCGAGTTGTGATATCCGGGTTAAGTCCCGAAGGCATTTGTGCGGGTTACCATAACCGGCTATGTCCGAAGGTGTTTTGAACAGTAGCTATATCCGGATAAACTCAAGGTATGTGATTTGAAATTTATAAGCTGCTGGAAAATTTTCAGTTATTGCATTTGTGAAATCCCCAACAAGGTATGTTTTGTGTGTGCTTTGCACACTATGAGTAAATGCGTACGAATATTCGCTCTAATGATAAATGAGCTATCGGCATTAACTAGGCCGTTATTTGTGTATGAATATAAGAGTTGGGATTGTGAAGTAAGCATGTCTTTGAGAAATTGTGCATATGAATTATTGTTTAGCTACTTGAATGCTATGCTTTGGTTGTGTGTATATTATGGCTCGAAACTTACTAAGCATAAATTGCTTACTCCGTTTCTTTGTTTCTCTGTTTATAGATTTTGCTCGTTAGCGATCGGATTCGGGATCATAGAAGTTGAAGTCAACCACACTATCAAAGCCCTTTTGGTACTCCTTTAGTTGAGTTCGGATATGGCATGTATAGGACTACCCTCGGTTATTTTAAGTACTTGTGATGTATATGTGTACGGCCATGCGAAAATGGTTCGTAATAGTGGAGTATGGAATTAGACCATTTGTGGTTTGTAATTATATATGGTTTCATGATATGATTATGGATTGGAATGGGAGTGTTGGTCACATGATCAGCCATTGGAATGGCTAAACATGATCATATGTGGACCCATGTATGGCAAGACCATAGTTGGCCCATGGAGACTACAAATTAGGTAAAGCCTACCTTAAAAACAGATGCTGCCAGCTGCAGTGACGTGGATGGGGAAAATCACCAAAATTTGTATGAATGGTGATAAATAGTGAATAAATTATGTGATTGAACCTTGACGAGTCTATTTTCATATGAAAGTAACGAAACGATCATATGATCAGTATACCGAGAGATATTAAAGTTCTCGTGAGACAGGGCCAGAACGGTTTCTGGGTCCCCTGTTACGACTTTAAAAATTCACTATAAATTATCCAGAAGGAATTAGGAGTCATACCTTATATGTGCAGATTCCATTTTGAGTCTAGTTTCATTAGAAACAAACGGCACCAGTATTAAAGCCCTGTACAGAGAGATATTCAAGTTGTAATGCGTGAAGGTCAGAGCAGTCGATCCCTGTAACATGGGTGACTTTAACTAATAAACTGTACCAATTGGCCTGACAAAAAATTCTAGAAATAAATCCATGTAAGGATATATGAGTCTAAATTTAGGGAAAATTTATAGAATCAGTTTCTGAGTTTTGAAACTCGAGATATGATTTTTAAGGCGACAGTGACGCAGTTTTCCAGCCTGTCTGGAAATGCCAAATTGGTCGGTGCTTTAAGAGGACTTGGCTCGTTAACCCCTCGCGTCCGACACCGGCGATGGTCTCGGGTTCGGGGTGTTACAATAACAAAACATGTAGAATACCCAGAAGAGATTGTTGTAATATATCCGATTATAACATTTGTATTGAAATATCTTTGCAATTTCATCACTATTCCACTGAGTAATAAAGTCACCAACAATCCTACATTATTCAGTTCACTAAAGAAACCAATTCAGAAGAAATTCCCAGTTAATCTGTTCCGTAAATATCATATATGAATAAATCGATTACTCATGAATAACTTTTTCCTTGGCAGTGACATTGCGTATCCCGAATAATCTTCAAAAAGATTTGATATCTCTTTTAAAACCATCTTTACTTACTAACCCATTCTCAACTATAACTGCATTATTAATCATTCAGTCACTGAACTTTTTAGTTTCTCACTTGTGAACTTAATCAATATAAATCTTGTGAATTTCATTGTATAAAACTGTATTGGTAAGAGGGTGGAGGTCGTAAAGCCTCAAAATTTAACTTTCATAAATACAAATACATCATAACATTTATCATCAACATGTTCATTATAAAACATTTATTTCATACATTTATGAATCTCTACTCATCATAAGTAACATTTTTACTCAGATGCTTGAGTATCACTTTCAACATTATTGGAATTAGCTCAGTTGGAATACATCTCTACCTATTAGTAAAACAATTCTCATCAGAGTCAGGAAATCTCACACTACCACAGGTTATATAATGGCATGTATTTTTAGACTTTACATATGTTACACTCAGTCTGAGAACTGACTAAACCATAGCTCTGATACCAATAAATGTAACACCCTTAACCCGAATCCGTCGCTGAAACAGGGTTACAGAGCATTACAAGAGTTTATAGGTCAAGTAGCAGACATTTCACAATCATTTAACATTCAACTCAAATTTCAATCAAATTTAATCATATAGTCCCTTACATGAGCCCTTGAAGCCCAAATCATGCATTAGAAATGAGTCGGGACTAAAATCAGGTGTAACACCCAAACCCGGCCTAGACGCTATGGCCAAATTAGGAGTTGTCACAAAGAACGGATTTTGACATCGAACTCTACATGTTAAAACCATAGCAGTTTTATAACCTTATTTGCCTTTATCAATAGTCAAAATGTTTATTGAATTAATTAATTAGCTTTGAAACATGTTTTATAGCGGAAGCTTACGAAAACGTTGTGTTTCAAGAAATTAGTTCATATTTTTAGAAAACCTTTGTTTTTAGATATCACTCACAAACTAAGTACTAAAACGAAAATCTAAAAGAAATACAGTCAAAAAGTCCGGAGAGTCCAATTGTTACAAAAGTCTAGAACCAGAAATAATCTTTAACATAAAACCATACACATACCCAGATTATGAACTGGTGGTGGCCGAGAGGCTCCGTCACACCGATCCGCCTAAGTCAGTAGATTACCTGATAAAACAAACAACAGATGTGAGTTTGCGAAAACTCTTTGTGTAACCCAGCAGAATTAAGCATGCTAACATACATAATTATATGCACAACCAGAAATAGATACAATTTCAAATTCAGAATCAGATCCAGATTCAGATTACAAAAGCAGATATGCATAAATCCTACCCCCATCCTTTACACAACATCTTCGACCATCCCATCACATCATATGTGATTAAAAACTCCCACCCATCCCTACACACCATATTGTGCCCTTAAGAAACATATCAGATATATATGGAGTTGAGCTGCCAGAATATAGGTGATCAATGCTGAACAGAATACTTCCTCCTCATATACAAATCCCACCCCCATAACAGATACAGAAAATTAGATACAGATATAACAGATTACACATGCTTAAGGTGCTTATATACAGATAACAGTTATACGTATAGTAGTACAGTTAGGCATACATACAACATCCTACTCAGATCAATCTATCAGAACATCATAGCATACAAATAGGGGTTTAATAGCCCTTACCGATCCTACGTGTAACACCCCTTACCCTAGATCGTCGCCGGAGTCGAGCACGAGGCTTTACCAGACTTATCTTACCTGTTTGGGGCATAAAAAAAAATTACTTTTTAAAAAATATATAAATTCGCTTACATTCATCCAATAAATCCCTAAAAAGGGCTTTCAAGGCCCTAAAACATGCAATTGGAATGGTTCGGGACCAAACCGGGAACATTAAAAATTTTCCAATTACTTACACAAATCAAAACAATTTATTTCATTATTCATAATAAAACTATCCATCTGCGTAACAGTCACTAAATTAATTATAACTCGAGTTACAAAACTCAAAATTTAAATCCGTAACTTTTCCCTAAAACTAGACTCATATATCTTCTTACCATAATATTTCCATAATTTTTTGTTTGGCCAATTAGTACATTTTATTCATTAAATGTTCCCCTGTTTCGCAGTTCAATGGACCTGACTTCTCTGTACTAAAAATCGATTATCTCATTATACATAAATCGTATAATGTTTTCATCTATTTATAATGAAAATAAACTCACAAAGAAATCTAGACATATAAACTTTTACTTATAAATATATTTTTAAAATTTCTAGTGATTTTCCAAATTTGGAATAGGGGATCCCAAAGTCACTCTAAACCAGTCTTACAAAAATTTAAATATCTCATTCACCATTTAATTCCATTTCTAAAATATTTACTGATTTTTCAAAACCACATTAATACTGCTGTTTCCTAACTGTTCCATGGCCAACTATTACTCTTTCATAGTTTCTTTGCATCAAACCTCATTTAGGCATACATAATACCAAAACATGTTCTTATTTAGCCATTCTATAATAATTACCAAGTATTTATATGCCACTCTTTAATCATATCATAAGGACATACACACAAAATAGCCAAGTCCCTATACATGCCATAACTTAAAGTATTTCTAGTCACAAAATACCGAGATAGCTCGTTGAAAGTGTGAGGCGATCTCTGACATCCTTACGATTTTCTAATTTGGCTTTGCGATACTATAAAAAAGAGAGAAAAGAAAGGGAGTAAGCATGAAGCTTAGTAAGTTTGCATGTAAATAAAGAATAACATTCTAAATGAATTATCAAGATAACTTAAACCTTTCGAACATAGACTTAGCTTACCTTCCCTTTGGTACACTCTTTAAATTTTCCGTTTAACCACTTGGAATACTAAGGATACACGGGTACCTTTTAAACTTACCATTGCCATGTCTTGATATGGTCTTACGTGGTATCCTTGCCTTATGAACTCACCATTACCATGCCTTGGCATGGTCTTACATGGGATCTTTGCCTTATCGTAGATTATCAATGCCATGTCTTGACATGGTCTTACATGATTTCCTTGCCTTGTAAAACTTACCAATGCCATGCCTTGACATGGTCTTACTTGATATCCTTAAACCCTAATGTCATGACATTTGTATCCTACACATTCCTAAGGTTCAACCGGGACTTTTAAGTATCATTTCTCCTTCAATTCTTGCTTGAATCATCAAGGAATAAATTTACAAAATAAATATATAGATGCTGAAAAATAACATCATTAATTATAAATAATAAAGCATTGCATTTATTTACCGCAAACTTACCTCGATACAAAATACGATCAAATATTTTGATTTAGTCCTAAAACCTTTTTCTTTCCTTGATCAAAAATTTAACTTATTTAATTTTCACATTTATCAAAACAGTCCTTAACTCTAACTTTGGCAAAATAAGGATTTTGCCCTAAACTTTTACATATTTACACTTTTTTCCCAAGGCTTGGAAATGAAACTTTATCTGTAGTTCTTATGTTTTATGACATGCTGATCATTTATTTACCTACGACAACATCAAATTCCCACTCTAACATGTACTTATGACCATTAGGTATATTTATTGATTATTTCATTTTACTCATTTTCGCTTAAAATCGCTTAGCTCAAGTCGTTTAAAATAATTTCAAGCTTCATATTTTACCATAAAACATCAAAATAAACACATTTCACCTATGGGTATTTTTCCAAATATGAACCCTAGGTTAAGTTATTGCTAGAATAAGCTAAATCAAGTTACTAGGACTTCAAAAACATAAAGAACATTAAAAACGAGGCTTGGAGTCACTTATTATGAAGCTTGGAAGCTTGACCAAACCCTAGCTATGAAGAACCCTTGAAATTTTGGCCTAATGAAGAAGATGGGAAACTTTTCCATCTTTTTCCCTTTTTTATTCTTTTAATTACCAAATGACTAAAATACCCTTCATTAAAACTTTAGTTATTTTTATCTATGTATGTCCATATTTGTCCTTGAAAACTTAATGGTCTAATTACCATTTAAGGATCTCTTCTTCAATTGTGCTCTTCATTTTAATCCTTTAGCATCTAAAACTCATATTTATGAACTTTTTCAATTAAGCCCTAGTAGGCAAATTAAGTATGCTACCTATAAAATTTTCCATCGATACTCAAACACATATATCTAATCACTCAGTAAATTATAAAAATTAATCGGAATAAACTTTTCTATCTCGAATTCGTGGTTTTGCAACCACTGTTCCATTTAGGCCCTAGTTTGGGATGTTACATTTCTCCCCCTTTAGGGATTTTCGTCCTCGAAAATCTTACCTGTGAAAAGATTTGGATGCTGTTTTTGCATAACCTCTTCAGGCTCCCATGTAGCCTCGTCTACCCCATGCCTATTCCGTAATACTTTCAGAAGTGCAATACTTTTGTTCCTTAGTTGCTTGACCTCTCGAGCTAAAATCTCTAACGGTTCTTGTGACAGTCCTAATTCGACCCTAGTCGGAATGTGGTTTCGGGGCCACAAGACCGAGTCCCAAAATTTATTTAAAGGTACAAAAGCATACCTTAATTTCTGATGTTCCCTTAACCTGCATAAGTTCGTTAGCTCATAGATTTGAATAACATTTAACATGTATAGAATCCAATCAAGCATGCACTCATCCAAGCAAATGTAAAGTCCAAAATCCAAAATTAAACAGTTCGTATTGTTCGTTTACAACTCGTAAAAATTTATTTAAAAATCTAAGTCTACTTTTGATCCTGTGGGACAGTCCCACACACTTTAGGGTTTGAAAACATGTCGCATTCTTAGAAGGATTTGCCTTGCGATGGATCACCGGGTTGTCACACTTCACCACAAGTCCTGCTAACTACTTATCTGCAAGGTATATGGAAATAATTGTGATCTTATTAAAGCTCAATGAGTGCTCAGGCATACATCACATACAAACACTTCAAACATACTAGCAATTAAACATGCTTCAACCGTTCATATAATATACAATATTCATACACTATATGGTGATATATTGGCAATTTTGTGACTGTAAAATATAAACATATTTATACGCATTGGATAAGTGAAACTCAAAATCACTCCAAATTACTCAAAGAGTCGTGCACTATCTTTAATAAGTGTAGCATGAGTGCTCACAATCTCCAAAACACTCCATGCTATCTACAGTGAATAAAGTTATGCTTGACATTCCCTTATCTCTCCAACGCTATCTCTGGCCCATAATTCATAGTAAAAAGAGTGAGTACTCACAATCCTATAGCATATGAATGATATCCAACAGTTTCAAGCATTCAAAATGCCAACATATCATTTTTATCACATTAATTATGCACAAGTAGAAAAAGGATCGTAACACCGCAAAGCTCACAAATAACAGTTCACATAACACTTGATCATGCTCATATGCATTTAAGATTCGCATATAATAAGGGCTCACATGTATTATGTGGGTTCGCACATATCATGTTGTTCTCATGTTTCATATAGTTCACATGAAACATGTAGATATAAGGGTTCTCATGACTTACTTGACCTTTCAAGTCTCGTGAACTTGTGTTTAAATGCAATACACGAAAGCATTCACCCGCGGTTCGTAACTATTTGTTAAAGTCACGCCACCTTTTGCTTGACCTTATCCCTACTTGATGAGGCCCCTCCACTACCTTCAGCTTCGCACAACAACACACAAATTACTTAATGTTCTAAATAGCCGGAGTAACTACCTACGATTTAGCAGCTCGCCATTCTCCTAAATTCTGGCAAGCTCACCTCATAGTGTTTAGATCTCCTAACTACTTCAATCAATCTCAATTAAATTCTCTATTTTCACTTCCTAACATCATATCTAGAGCCTAATTACAAATCTAGACCTAAAATTATACTAATTTCATAATTCAACATTTTTCAAAAACTCACGTACATTTTTAATCTTTTGAATGAAAAACCATTTGATTCGTGAAAATTCTTTAAAGAATTATTAAATCTAGTTTATAAACCTTTTATTTATTTCAAATTGAGTTGAAAATCATTTTAAAATCATCACTTAGGTCTCCAATATGAGATTCATCATTTTTATGTAAAATCAAGCTTTAAAAATCATAAATCCTATGTCTTCTTGCTTAAATCTATAAAAACCCAATTTTGAAATCACACTTTAAATGTTTAACCTTGAGGAATCAGAATGTTTAGCTTTAATTTGAAGATCACCATGAAATTGAAGCAATTCGAGCAAAATGAGCTAAATTTTAATAGAAAATTGGAGAGGAAAGAGTGAATTTCTTTTGAAATTTATGAGGAAAAAGGTGTTTGGAAGCTAGGAAAAACAAAATGATGAAGGAAATTTGAGAGAAAACTCTTAAATCTAACAAACTTTTAACATGGTTGAAAGTATGGAGGCAAGGGACAGTGGGTGGTCTTATATAGCCAACCAAATTTTAAAATTTTGGCTACTTACCCCCAAGCCCCCTCCTATTTTCTCCCTTGTTTTAATAACTCCTATCTCAATTAAATCTCTTAATTTACACATTAGACCTTTAATTTAACTACTATTCCAATTTAATCCTCACTAATATGTTTTTATTAACCCATTATATATATTATTATTACCTCATTAATTATTTTATGTTAATAATTTCTAATTCTTACGACATTAAACCCAATATCTCACTCGAGCCCACAATTAAATTACTCGATTCTACTAATCCAATTTTCGAGGTGTCACTGTGACAAAATAAATATATGTGCTAGGCGTAATGTCTTTGTGTAGAATATTTTTGTTACAACTGTTTTAGAAAATGTAATTGATTAGCTTAATAAAGGTGAAAAACTCAATGGAGAAATTTTTGAAATATGAAGTATGAAAATCCAGTATGTTGTAGAGGAATAAGAAGTTCATTCGGTTTTAAATAATATTTTGGAAGAGCCTGGAGATGGGAGTGTGACCCAACATAAAAGGCATCAAGAGATTCTAAGAAAATGAAAAATTCCATTACTAACATAATCACATTATGTTGCTAAGTAGTATGAACAAAGACATCATGCATGAGTAAAAAAAGCATGAGACCGTAAAAAGAAAAAAAAGTGAATTGCTCTTAAGGTGAAGTTTGGTGGCATATCAATCAATAAGCTCAAAAAGCTTATAATCAAGTTTGACACTTACAAGAAAAGACCTGATCATATTATGAGGCAACATGTAAGAAAAATATCAAACATGATAAGTAAGCCAAAAGATGCAAATCACACTATATATGTATGATGAACAACAAGTTTAGACACTTATTTGGTCCTTGTTACATGTCTAACCATTAAGTGGAACTCCGTCCGTGCCTATATGAAACCTTTTGATTTGGGCGGGTGTTGTTACACATAATCTGGTAGAGGTACCTTCGCCGTACAGGAAGCCTCACTAATGACCTACCCTTCCATAGAAACTACTTTGCTTTTTGCATGCTTCACTTGGAACCAAAGGTACACCTTTAAACCACCTAGGCAACTCAACCATACCAATAGGATGGTTGTCCCTTATCATCTACAAACCTTGCAACCCGGTCACATCACGTTACATTACCAACCTAAAAAGAGAACCATTGAATGATAAGCCACTTATTAAAGGACATGTAGCATATGGAAGTCAACCTTTATGTATCTCTCTTGACTCTATAACAAAAACTTTCTCCGTTCCTCTTCCACCCTCTTTTTCAATAGCTCTCTCTTTTTGAACTTTCTTAGCCCACTTTAGTACCTTAGTCTCTTCCTCATCTCTTCATGTCTCTCTATCCTTAAGATGAATCATCATCTCTTCTCGATCACATTTAGCCAACAAATTCAATTTACATACTTGTCTAAGTTCAAAAAAGAACCCACAACAATTTGTAAGAGATTTTATAAATAATGGCCTTCACTTAAGCCCATTTCCTAAAACATAATTTTTTTTAAAAGGTGAAAAGATTTTTGTGACAGCCCAAAATTGACCCTAGTCGGGATGTGGTTTCGGGACCACAAAACCGAGGCATAAAAATAATTTAAAATTTATTTTGATGCCTATGATATGTGTTAATTTGTGTGTGACATTTTGATGTTTCGATTTAGTGTTATAAATGCGAATTTCACTAGAAAGGACCTAGTAGTGAACTTTGAAAGTATGATGGGGAAATGTGTGATGACTAGTTGCTCATGCATGCAAAAATAAGGGATTTGCATGTCAAATTTCCCCCAACATGAAGTGGCGGCCATGGCAAGAGAGGATGGGCAAAACATGTCATGAAACATGTTTTGTTGGTGCATTAGGGAGAAATAATAAACAAAGGTGTATGGGTAAGAAAAGAATGAAAAAAATGTGTGTGAGTGAGGTATTCCCCCCATTGCCGTGAGTTGTAGAGAAGGAAAGAAAAAATTTTGTTCATCCTTTCTTTGAGCCAAAACTAAGGAAGAAGGAGGATTTTTGCTTCATGCTTGGTTTGGAAGAGATCTAGAAGGAGATTTGGCTAAGTTTGCATCAAGATTAAGGTATGTATGAGGTTGTGTTAGGAGTTTCATGCATGTTTTGGTTGCTAACTTGATGTGCATGTTAGCCATGGCTCAAATCTTTGTTAAGCCATGGAAATGGTATTTGGCCAAAGTTGTTATGGTGATAAAGCCATTGCATGCTAAGTGTGAAGCTTGATGATGATGCATGCAATGATGGATTGTCTACTCTTGAGTAAGATTTTGAGCTTTCTTTTGTTTTATCATGATTGAAGTTGAAAAGGAGCATGATTGTCATATTCGGCCATGATGCATTCATGAGCATGGTTCATGCTTCTTGCATGTTAGTTAAAATTTGTGTTTTGGATGGCTATGGACACCTTGAAATTCGGCCATGCTCATATATGTATATATATGTTTGCACATGATGTTTTGGTTATGAAGGAAGTGATGAATAAGTTTGTTTAAAGAAGAAGATGTTGAAGAATAATTGTGAAATTTGCAAGCACAATTCGGCCTAGCACACATATAAGTGCTTGATGCTATATTATAAGTTTTGAGCCACAATATGCAAAGCATTAACTAGTAAAATGCATGCTGTTTTGTGAGGTATTAAGTGCATAATTGGCCTCAACATGTACATGAATATTCGGCCTTGGGTAGCCTATTGAAGGCCTTAGCATTTCCTTGATGCTCGAATAAATTGTATTGAATTGCTTGATGTAGTATAAAATGTGCATGACCATTGTGTACTCAAGCTAAAGGGTGGCCATATGACCATTTAAACTCCTTGTCATATTCGGCCATAAGCTAGCACAATGAGGTTTTAATAAATTGAATTTATTTGAATTAGCTCAAGAGCTTAGAGGGCCACAATTGGACAAGGGGAAGGAGAAAGTGATCGAATAGCCGAAAAAGCCGTTCGACAACATCCGAGGTAAGTCCTCAAGAAGTGACCCTACTTGAATTATGTGAAATAAAGTATGGATGTGTATTGATTATTGATTATGTGTGCATGAGTATTTGAATTCTACCGGGCTAAGTCCCAAGGCGAATATGCTTGTGACTATAATTGCGTTTGAGCCTTAGTAACGAAAATGAAATATGTATGTCCAATGATAATTGATGTATGTGTTCATGGAAATTGAATGATATCCGGGCTAAATCAAAGACAATTATGTTGGAAATTATATCCGGGTTAAGACCAAGGCAATTGTGCTAGTGGCTACATCCGGCTAAGACCAAGGCATTCGTGCGAGACATTCTATCCGGGCTAAGACCCGAAGGCATTTGTGCACATGGTTATATCCGGTTATATTCCGAAGAATCTTGGTGTGACAGCCCAAAATAGACCCTAGCCGGAATGTGGTTTCGGGACCACAAAACCGAGGCATAACAATAATTTAAAATTTATTTCGATGCCTATAATATGTGTGTATTCATGTATGACATTTTTTGATGATTGATTTAGTGTTATAAAGGTGAATTCCACTAGAAAGGACTTAGTAGTGAACTTTGAAAATACGATAGGGAAAGGGGTGATGACTAATTAAAGCATGCATGCAAAATAATGGACTTGCATGTCAAATTCCCCCTTTTTACAAGTAATGGCCGGCCATGACAAAGAGATATGGGTTAAACATGTCATGAAACATGTTTTGTTGGGCATTAGGGAGAAATAGTAAACAAATAAGCATGGGTAAGAAAAGAATGAAAAAAAAAATGTGTGTGAGAGAGTAGCATACCCCATTGCCGTGCAACCAAGAAGAGAAAACAAAAAAATTTGTTCATGCTTGCTCTCTCCCTTTTTGGCCGAAAATACTAAGAGGAAGAAGGATTTTGCTTCATTTCCTTTGTTTAGAAGAGATCTAGAAGGTGATTTGGCTAAATTTGCATCAAGATTAAGGTATGTATGAGGTTGTGTTGGGAGTTTCATGCATGTTTTGGTTGCTAACTTGATGTGCATGTTAGCCATGGCTCAAATCTTTGTTATGCCATGGAAATGGTATTTGGCCAAAGTTGTTATAGTGATAAAGCCATTGCATGCTAAGTGTGAAGCTTGATGATGATGCATGCAAAGATGGATTGTCTACTCTTGAGTAAGATTTTGAGTTTTCTCTTTGTTTTATCATGATTGAAGTTAAAAAGGAGCATGATTGTCATATTCGCCATGATGCATTCTTGAGCATGATTCATGCTTCTTGCATGTTAGTTAAAATTTGTGTTTTGGATGGCTATGGACACCTTGAAAATTCGCCATGCTCATATATGCATATATATGATTGCACATTATGTTTGGTTATGAACTAAGTGATGAATATATTGGTTTAAAGAAGAAAATGTGGAAGAATGCTTGTGAAATTGCAAGCACAATTCGCCTAACACACATATAAGTGCTTGATGCTATATTATAAGTTTTGGGCCACAATGTGCAAAGCATTAATTAGTAAATTGCATGCTGTTTTTGTGAGGTATTAAGTGCAAAATTGACCTCAACATGTACATGAATATTCGGCCTTGGGTAGCCTATTGAAGGCCTTAGCATTTCCTTGATGCTCAAATAAATTGTATTGAATTGCTTGATGTAGTATAAAATGTGCATGACCATTGTGTATTCAAGCTAAAGAGTGGCCATATGACCATTTAAAATCCTTGTCATATTCGGCCATAAGCAAGCACAATGAGGTTTTAATAAATTGAATTTGTTTGAATTAGCTCAAGAGCTAAGAGGGCCACAATTGGACAAGGGGAAGGAAAAGGTGATCGAATAGCCGAAAAAGCCGTTCGACAACATCCGAGGTAAGTCCTCAAGAAGTGACCTTACTTGAATTATGTGAGATGAAGTATGGATGTGTATGATTATTGATTTATGTGTGTATGAGAAATTGAATGATACCGGGCTAAGTCCCGAAGGCGAATATGCTTGTAAATATATGTGCGTTTGAGCCTTAGTAACGAAAATGAAATATGTATGTCCAATGATTATTGATGTATGTGTACATGAGAAATTGAATAATATCCGGGCTAAGCCCCGAAGACAATTATGCTGGAAATTATATCCGGGTTAAGACCCGAAGGCAATTGTGCTAGTGGCTATATCCGGGCTAAGACCCGAAGGCATTCGTGCGAGTTATTCTATCCGGGCTAAGACCCGAAGGCATTTGTGCACGTGATTATATCCGGTTATATTCCGAAGAATCTTGGGCTGGAGGTGAGTGTTGGTTGCTGTAATGAATTCAATTAGTACACTCGAAAAGCCCAAAGGATAAGGTACGTTATATGTGCATTGGAAAGTCGACATGTTTGAGCAACATTCGCTCAATCGACTAATGAATTTCAGTTATTGAATTGATTGATACTTTGTGAAATTATATAATGATGAAGTGTGAAGTAAGAATGTGTATAAATGAAATGATGCATTTGGCTATGTGAATGTATTGCTGTAATTAGAGTTGATTATATTCCTTGAGACTTACTAAGCATAAAATGCTTACCCGTTGCTTTGGCTCTCGCTTTTTTAGATTTCGCTCAAGCAATCGGATTTGGGATCGTTGAAGTCAAGTCATCCACACTATCAAGCCTCCATTTTGGTATAAATTTTGGTTGAACTTGAGATGGCATGTATAGGACTACCTCTTGTTTGTTAAATAGGTTGTAATGTAAGTATGTACGGCCATGCGAAAATGGCTCGAAAAGGGAAGCATGAACTTAGACTAATTGTGGTTTGTATGTATATATTTGGTGTCATGATGTGGCTATGGCTTGGAAATGGGAATGTTGGTCATATGATCAGCCATTGGCATGGTTAAAATGATCATATATGAACCTATGTATGGCAAGACTAGTTGATTCATGGAGACTACCAAATAGGTAAGCCCTACCTTAAAACAGATGCTGCCAGCTGCAGTGGCGTGAATGTGAAAAATCACAAAATTCATAGGAATGGAATTAAATAGTGAATAAGCTATTTAAATGAACCTTGATGAGTCTATTTTCTTATGGAAGAAACGAAATGGTCATAGGAGTTACAGGTTAAGAGATATTAAAGCTATTGTGAGACAGGGCCAGAATGGTTTCTGGGTTCCCTGTCGCAACTTTAAAAATTCACTATAAATTATCCAAAAAGAATTAGGAGACATACCTTATATGTACAGATTCCATTTTGAGTCTAGTTTCATTAGAAACAAACGATACCAGCATTAAAGCCCTGTACAGAGAGATATTCAAGTTATACCGCACGAAGGTCAGAGCAGTCGATCCCTGTAACATGGGTGACTTTAACTAATAAACTGTACCAATTGGCCGGACCAAAAATTCTAGAAATAAATCCATGGATGGATATATGAGTCTAAATTCAGGGAAAATTTACGAAACCAGTTTCCGAGTTTTGAAACTTGAGATATGATTTTTAAGGCGACAGTGACGCAGTTTTTCCAGCCTGACTGGAAATGTCCAATGGATGGGCAAAACAAGTGAACTTGGCTTGCTAACCCCTCGTGTCCGACACCGGCGATGGTCTCGGGTTCGGGGTGTTACACTTGGGCTGGAGGTGAGTGTTGGTTGCTGTAATAAATTCAATGAGTACACTCAAAAAGCCCAAAGAATGAGGTACGTTTATATGTGCATTGGAAAGTCGACATGTTTGAGCAACATTCGCTCAATCGACTAATGAATTTCAGTTATTGAATTGATTGATACTTTGTGAAATTATATAATGATGAAGTGTGAAGTAAGAATGTGTATTAATGAAATGATGCATTTGGCTATGTGAATGTATTGCTGTAATTAGAGTTGATTATATTCCTTGAGACTTACTAAGCATAAAATGCTTACCCGTTGCTTTGGCTCTCGTTTTCTAGATTTCGCTCAAGCAATCGGATTTGGGATCGTTGAAGTCGAAGTCATCCACACTATCAAGCCTCCATTTTGGTATAAATTTTGGTTGAACTTGAGATGGCATGTATAGGACTACCCTTGTTGGTTAAATATGTTGTGATGTATATATGTACGGCCATGCGAAAATGGCTCGAAAAAGGAAGCATGAACTTAGACTATTTGTGGTTTGTATGTATATATTTGGTGTCATGATGTGGCTATGGATTGGAAATGGGAATGTTGGTCACATGATCAGCCATTGGCATGGTTAAAATGATCATATATGAACCTATGTATGGCAAGACTAGTTGGTTCATGGAGACTACCAAATAGGTAAGACCTACCTTAAAAACAGATGCTGCCAGCTGCAGTGACGTGAATGTGAAAAATCACCAAAATTTGTAGGAATGGTATTAAATAGTGAATAAGCTATGTAAATGAACCTTGATGAGTCTATTTTCATATGGAAGAAACGAAATGGTCATAGGAGTTACATGTTAAGAGATATTAAGGCTATTGTGAGACAGGGCCAGAACGGTTTCTGGGTCCCCTGTCGCAACTTTAAAAATTTACTATAAATTATCCAGAAAGAATTAGGAGTCATGCCTTATATTTACAGATTCCATTTTGAGTCTAGTTTCATTAGAAACAAACGGCACCAGTGTTAAAGCCCTGTACAGAGAGATATTCAAGTTATAACGCGCGAAGGTCAGAGCAGTCGATCCCTGTAACATGGGTGACTTTAACTAATAAACTGTACCAATTGGCCGGACCAAAAATTCTAGAAATAAATCCATGGATGGATATATGAGTCTAAATTCAGGGAAAATTTACGAAACCAGTTTCCGAGTTTTGAAACTCGAGATATGATTTTTAAGGCGACAGTGACGCAGTTTTCCAGCCTGACTGGAAATGTCAAATTGGTGGGCAAAACATGTGAACTTGGCTTGTTAACCCCTCGTGTCCGACACCGGCGATGGTCTCGGGTTCGGGGTGTTACAATTTTATCCATAACCGTACGCATAAATGGACCAATACAAAACTTTTATTGTTTTCAAATTGAAGTAACCAAGTAGAGAATGAAACATATTTCAATAACAGGATGATTTTGAGAAGATCGAGAGAAAAGGAGTGGCAGCAAGCAATGGAGCACCTAATGTTTGTAGTAAGATTTCTTTTTATTGATTGTATCACATTACTCAAAGGCACAAGGATCTCAACCTTATGATTAAACAACTTCACTGTTGTGTTGCAATCACCCTCGATGATCAATATAAAATCCTTACTCCACTTGGACGTAAAAAATGACATGCATGCTTCCTTAATCGCTAACACTTTTGCACTAGAGGCATCGACATTAACTTCAACACTCGTAACTGTGGTGCACTCCATCGAGT
Source organism: Gossypium arboreum (assembly GCF_025698485.1). NCBI lineage: Eukaryota > Viridiplantae > Streptophyta > Magnoliopsida > Malvales > Malvaceae > Gossypium > Gossypium arboreum. Next base: position 65,647,642 of record NC_069080.1, read on the forward strand.
CAAAGGCCTCACCCTTTTTATATTTTTTTCTTCAATCTAAAACAATTAGAGAACTAATTGCCAACATTTTTGCACTAGAGGCATCAACATTAACTTCAACACTCCTGACTGCGATGCATTCTATCGAGCCAAAGGCCTCACCTTTTTACACTTTTTCTTCAATCTAAAACAATAAAAGAATCTGGAATTATTATCTTCTATAAAGGTTTTAATCTCAAGCCACCTAGTTGTAAACCACTAGACCAACCGACTAGCATTAACAAATTTGATGTTAAAGACCATATCATTTTGATTGTGGGATCAAATTAACCAAGCAACAATGACAAAAGCTACTTTTTCAAATCTTATCACTCACTGTATGAAGATGAGCCTACTATCAAGCAAGGAAAGCTAAAGTAGGTTCCATAGGTGATACCCACTTAATACTCCATATATTGCAAATGTGTTGCTAGATCCTCTAGTTACACTATACATTACAAGCAAAGAATGAGTGTTGTTTCGTTTTGAGCTCACTACGATAAAGGGGCAACAAGCCGAATAAAATGATATAATTCATCACTTTTCCATCTCACATTGGTAAGTCATCTAACTTTATTTTACTTTGTGGCAAGTAAAATAGTAATGCATTCAATCTTTTTAGATAAATATTAAAACTATACATGAACTTTGAACTAATGTTGAATGTTATACATGAACTTTGAACTAATATGCAATGTTATATATGAAATTTAGATTAGATTTGATTTAATTTTACAAATCACTAACAATATTATCATATTAGCATCATTTGGCATTGATATATTGCATACACAAACAATTATACTAATCCAATAAGAAAATAAATGTATACAATTGAATCAAATTAAAATTTCATGTATACATATGAACCACAATTCAAGTTTTATGTGCGTAATTGCACAAAATCAAAATTCATATATCAAATTACATATTAGATTAAAATTCATGTATAAATTAATTTTTTTTATAATAGAAATTTGAAATTTGATTGGTTTTTGTTTATGGATAACGTTAGCAATAAATACTAACCATTTTTAAAGAAAAATATTTTTATAAAATCCTAAAATCACCTATGTTATATTTATACTTTTTTTAATAGAAATATAAATACTTTAGAAAACAGAAAATTCAACCGTTTTCAAGTTAGGTAAACTTCTTTTTTTTCTTGTTTTTCTGCGTAGAGTCGTTAATAATCACACATCAATAATGGATTTGTTACAATTATATTAAAATATATGATTACATAGAATCAAATTTAGACATTGAACCAGTTCAAACGTAATTTTAGAAATTTTTTTTTAAAAATCAGTTGAATCTCTCATATATCAGTTATATTCAAGATTTATTTGAAATACTGTCACAATAATCAAACCTTAATTGACAAAGGGAAAATAGAAATAAATCCTTACCTTTACAACTGGATTAAGACTTGTGGGTTACTCATTTACCATTTTAGTCATCTCATCCAGAATCTTTAATAGATCTGAAAATTGATTTAAAGAAAAAAAAAAGGAAAAAGAATTAAGTAGATAAGAAAATTACAAAGTGGCAGACCACCCAAAAATTAGTTAATCTAATGTCTAACAATTGATGCGATTGAATTAATCTACATTAAGATGTGGAAGCTTGCTTGCACCTTCATCGCGACATGGCATTTGTGAGCAATTTGTTCCACTCTCCACCTGCTCCTGCTTTGCCGAAATACTTGGATCTCCTATATCCTGCAAATATATAATCATTCCATCCATCTCACTTCAAAGTATTATCCGCCATGAAATGGATTAAATTTCCAATAATGGATAGGATTTTGACTCTAAAAGATTCATGTGATTTGCATAGATAATGTTACACATTATATAGACATTTTTTGTGTGAATCTTATAAGTCACATCTCCATTAATTGAGGTATTTTCCCATCGTGAATTTTTTAAGAATATTTTCAATGGAAATGGAAAACAAACCCTAAGAACAATACTTCATATTGTTGGAGATTCAACCAATAGTTCAATAAACGTCCTTCTGAAAATTTTTCCCGAAAGAACTGACCTCTCAACAATTATTATCTTCATTCTTAGGGAAAAAAAAGTAACAAATATCGATATTCAATTTGTTAAATATAACCATTTTTTTTTAGAAAAAGAAATATAAAATATTATTAAGAACTATTATACGAATGCAACCGAATTACTAAATGGACAGTGACTTTTACTTGGTATAATTAGAATTTTAGTTTCATTTAAAGGCATTTTATTTTTATTTTATTATTATTATTTTTTTTTTTGCTTCCGCCTCTCAAATTTTAATTTTAATTTGACCTTTTCATCTCATAATGAATGAACTGAGTTAAAAATCGAATTTAGTGCTTAAAAAGTATCTACCTTAATAAGAGGGAATGATGTAGGAGAGGACATGAAAGCAGAAAGGAGCTCCGTTGAACTGTAGTTGTGATGCCATGATGGAAGACCATCGTTACTTGAGGTGGTGGTGACATGGCAACCCCCCATTTCACTCATGTTTGTTCCATGTCCCATCGGGTCATACATCGTATTCATTGATGATTGATTCCTATACATACATATATGAAGATAAGAATTTAAGCCTAACACTTTTATTATATATTTATATGGGAATTGAATGGTATAATTAGTATACCTAACAGGAATGCAAGGAGATTCAGATCCTGCACAATACTGAGTTGGGTTTTGGGATTGTCCATTGTCTGGCAACCAACCCACCATGTCATTTCCAAATGAGTTTGGCATCCCTTCTTGTGCATCCAAGTACATCTACATTTTTATACGAGTCATAATTAATAATTTAATATTTATATTTATGAATTTTTGTATTATTTTTAATTTTGGTAAAAGTATCATGAAGATTCTTATACTAGGATTTGCTATTTGATTTAACCTACATGGACTAATTTATTCATTTTTTGAGTAGAAGAGATAAAACATAATTTAAGACCTCTATGATACTTTTACTTTTATATTTCATATGTTTGAGATTAATTTACCTGTACACTGGATGGATCAGTGAAAGAGGATAAATGACTCGTCATGAGATAATTCTGCAATATCATTAATTTAAAAATAATCATTACTTGAAAACGCTAATTAAAGAAAGAGTTTAGAATTAACTAAAATAATATTAGTATAATCACTTAATCCATAAAGAGATAGATATGATATCAACCTTTCTTTGAGTAATACGTGTTAAAACTTGTTCAAGGCTCTTCTCGCACGATTCAAACTCGGCCATTGATGTGAGTGTTGAAGGCTCAGGCTCATACACCCTTTATACAATTCAAGTACTATAATTATTCAATTAAAATAATCATCAAATGGAGTAAATTAAATTAATTCAAAGCAATATAGGTAATTAATAGTATAATAAGTCTCCTAACCTTAATTGCTCCTCAGCCAATTGTATTTGTTGTCGTAAATTATTGATTTCCCGTTGAAGTTCCTATTCATATTTCTGAAGGGCTTAATTATATTATTAAGCTTCATACAAGAGAGAATATTAAAATGTGTACCTCAACATTTGAGTTAGTGGTAGTATTTGTAGTAGAACTGCATAGAAACATTAATTGAGATATCAAATGTCAACATATAATAAATTTTAAATAAATATTAATATCATGTGTTTTAAAAGAATATGAATATGAATGATAAAATTTTATATCGGAAAGTATAAACTTCGATTCCGATTTAGAAAGAAGATTGGGTCGGAAGAAAAAACCTTGCAAGTTGAAGAACAAAATCATGTTCAGCTTGAAGTTTCTTCAAGGTGCTTAGCAAAATCTGAAACATAAAAAGGAAGGGTAGAAATGATGAAATATGTTTTATTTGGAGCCATATTATAACTAATGTCAAATTACCTCTTTATTCCGTACCAAGCTGCAATTAAAAAAAGAAAAATACTAGTAAAATATCAAGAAAAGTTAATAGTCAAATTCAAATTTTAATATCTGCAGAATCTTTTATCTTTGTACTCGAAAAAGATTTATCCTTTAAATCAAAATCCCTACCATCCTCTATCTTGATCAGGTAAATTTATGTATCGGCTAAGCACATCTTCAATTCTACAAAGAGTTAGAAAAAAAATGATAAACATGAACAAACATGATAGTTGTAATTCAATAGGATGCAATTAGTAAGGGTACCTTTTTTTGCCTGAAAAATGACTGACACGACCAGAAGGTGAGAACATGATGAGAGCAATTTCGATGTCGCAAAGGATGGAAAGCTCATAAGCTTTCTTGATTAGTCCATTTCTACGTTTGGAGAATGTGACTTGTCGATTGGTATCATTCTCGATTCTTTTAATTTGAAGTTTAACACGACCCATGAAATGGGAGATGGAAATTCAAGATGGATAGCGAAAAGAGAATAAGTAGTATGTTTAGTTTTGGTATAGGGAATTGTAGGCTTTGGGATGTTATAAAGGGGTGATATTATGATATAGTTGAAACTGAAGAGCTCAAAATAGAGATACCGAATAAAAAGAAGCAGAGCATAGAGTGAGAGTCATAGCTAGAAGAGTGGAAGAGTTTGTTTTCCAAATAGTAAATGGGCGAAATTATCTCCCTCTCTTTCATATCCTTAATTAGATGGTTTGTTTCAATGCTGCTACTTGAATAAGATCCTATTCAACTAACATCTTTTTTTCTTTTCTCTCCTCTCCTATTTTAAACATTTTATCTTAACATTGGGGTAACAGGAGATACAATTTCACCTGCCATTTTCGTAAAATTCACAAAGGTTTGTATGCCTTGGATTCACCTTGCTCTCTCTGCTTGTCTCAATTTGAATCTTAATTAAATAATTTAAAAGTTTTTTCATTTAATTAAAAATAACAATTTTAATATGAAAATAATTTTAATATTTTTATAATATATGAGGAGTAAACTCTAGTTGTTAATTTGAGAAAGATTGACTAGTTTAGCATTACTTTTGAGAAGTGCTTTAGAAAAGTGATGTTGATAAGTATTTTTGAAAAGTTTGGTTTAAGATTCAAGTGTTTAGTATTACTATCCAAAAGTGTTTTTAAGAAATAAAATGTCCATTTTATACCGGTGTTATAAAGTAACAAATAAACATTTAAATAATGTTCAAATTAGTTAATATTATGTTATTTTAATAAGAATATAAAAATAATTTATTATAATTTGTTATTAATATTTTAATATATGAAAAATAAATTTTAAATATTTTCTAAGCAATTAACTAAAGAAGGGCAAGTACCATATGTTAGAGGAGTGAAAACATAATTAAGTTGTTAAAAGTACTTTTGGAATAGAAAAAGTTAAAATTTTTAATTTCTCCATCTGAGAAAAGTGCTTTTAAAAAGCCAAATGTTTTCTTCAAAATTTGTTTGTTTAACATTCCTTTTGTTTTAAAAATGCTTTTAATGTCAAAAGTACTTTTAAAAATCACTACTAAACACAATATTTTAGTAATTTAGTCAAATTCCAACTTAAACATATTGGAATTGATTAAGGCATCAAAATCACAAAAAATAAAAATAAAATCTTACAAATGGACACTATTTCTTCAAAACATGTACGTAGTTAAGATTTAATGCCGTTAACTGTATCAACTTTATTAACATAACTCTTGTAATAGCCCAATTTTATCCAGGCTTTAAATAATACAAAACAGTCCATTACAAGCCCAAAAACAACAAAAACAAAAGCCCAAATAAATTAAAACCCTAACAGCCCAAAAACCCACAACTTTAACTTTCAGCAAAGAAAAAAGAAACCCTAGCCTACAAGCTGCCGTCGCTCCTCCCCAGCACACCACCACAGCCACATGCGTTTGACGTTTCTGTTACCTGCAAAGCAAGAAGAACAAGCAACAACAAGAGCAATACACTACGCAGAAGAGTACAACAAAGAAACAAACAGATTGTAATCAGCTATAAAAATGAGAAGGATCAATGTAATGTTTCTTTTTTTACGAAGAAAAATATAAAAACCAAAGATTCAAATATCCACAGAGAATCAATCGAAACCTAGAAAAAATTTGAAACACAGAATCGAAATTTCAAAGGTGGTTCATCTATTTATTTGTTACTTATTTTATTTTATTTTTATTTTTCTTTCGAAGTTATCATTTAGATTTTTTTTTAAAAAAAAAAAGAGAGGAGAACGGAGAGGAGTCTTTCCTGGTGGTCGATCCTCCGACTCCGCAAGCAACCGAGGTCGTCACTGCCGAGGAACAGTGACCTCCTTTTTATATAGAAAGGTTTTTTTAGAACCCTAAAAAATCGAAAGGTTTTCTCTTTTTTTCTGGCGACTTTTGGGCAATCTTCTAAAGAAACTGACCCCAGATCGGAGTTTGAGGAGTCAAAAAGCTAAAAAGGCCCTTTTTTTGGAACTCCAGCCACCATGTACGGCGGTGGACGGGAGGTGGCCCGATGACCGGAGTTCGGCCGGACCTAGGCCGGAGCTTGAGGGGAGAGTGAAAAGAGAGAACTCTCAAAAATTTTTTTTTAAGAAAGATAGTGCAGAATGAAAATTTTAAAAAAAAAATAGCTTTTATAAATGTTTAAAACAGCACCGTTTAAGGCCTTAACCTCATGTGCCAAAACGACGCCATTTATGTCTTGACCCGCACGACCCGACCCGCTCCAGGGGGGATCTGCGCGTTTTTGACTTATAGTCTATTTCCGCAAGGGGCCCCTCCGCCTTTCTAGTGCGTTGCAACTTGGTCCATTTTGTTTTTTTTTCTTTTTTTAACTTTGCCCGATAATTTTATAATTATTTCATTTTTGTCCCTTAAGAAACAATGCACATAAGGACAAGGGGATACTTTCCCATTTGATCCCTGTCCTTTTTAATGCGTTTTATTTTTATCGTTGTTAGCCTATTTTATTATTTATAATTTGTACCTCGAATTTCATTTTGATTTCAATTCGATCCTTAGTCAATTTTTTATATATTTTTTAAAAATATTTTATTTAATATTACATTTAATATTTTATTTATTTATTTATTTAAGTTCAATTTTTTAATCAAACTTATATTAGCTTTATTTATTTATTTATTTATTATTTTAATTGGCTTGTTTTATTTTTATTTTTCCTTTATTATTATTATTATTATTTCATTATTTATTTGTTTATTACTTTTATGTAATTTCAAAATTTAGATTATTATTATTATTATTATTATTATTATTATTATTTATTTTTGTTATTATTTATTTGTTTATTACTTTTATGTAATTTCAAAATTTAGATTATTATTATTATTATTATTATTATTATTATTATTATTATTATTATTATTATTATTATTGTTGTTGTTGTTGTTGTTGTTGTTATTTGTATTATGGTGTTCATCATTATTATTACTATTTATGCATGTTAATATTATGATTTATTAATGTCGATGTTATATATGTTTTATTTTATCATGCATATTATGTCATTGTTACTCCAAATGTATGTTGCATTATCATTATTCGCCAAGTATGACCCTTTTATGTTTTAAACAATTTTTTTTTAACGTAATCAAATAAACTACGTATATCATTTTAATATTTTATTAACTTTCACCCAAATTCATAAAAAAGGGAAAACTTTTAAAAATCGGTAATATTTTGCATTTTTAGAGATTCAAGAAATCGTACCCTAACTTACCGGGTTTCGATTTTCTCGTTAAACCTAAATAGACAAATATCATTTTAAGTTCTACGATACATGAATTTTAAATAAAAAATTAAAGGCAAGCTTTTTCTCGAGGGTTCAAAGTGTCATGTCCTAACTTACGGGATGTGACATTTCGTTATCCCGAGACAAGGGAGTCTTTAACATTCGTTTCGATTTATTCAAGCACTTTTTTAAAAAAATGATCGCATTTCTAATTCTTTCCAAATTTTCAACATTCGACATTAAGATATTAATTAATCAATTAGGTAGCAATTTTGGGCATTACGAAGGTGCTAATCCTTCCTCGTACGTAACCGACTCCAGAACCCGTCTTTCTCGAATTTTGTAAACCAAAATCGTTGTTTTAGTAAATCAAAACATCTTATTAAAACAATCAAATTATGAGGTGATCCGATCATACCTCATAAAAAGGATTGGGGGTGACTCTATTTTTGTTTTTAAATAAAAATCGACCTTTTTCAAAACAAATGGTTTCGACAACTCTCATACTTTGAATTGAATTTTTATCATGATAATATATTTTCCCTTGAACATGCCACTAGTGGCACAGATTTAGTTATAATATACCACTTTTTTTAAAAATAAAAAAACAGCATTAAGCGATTATATTAGATAAACCAAAATCAAGAGGAATAGACTCATTGCAATCTCTTTCCAACAAGTTCATGACTGAAGCCGGTGGGGCTCTAAATAAACTTATCAAAGAACTACTTGTTTTAGCACATTTAGTCATATTATCAGCAACACCATTTAAGAGTTCTCAGGATCTGTCGGATATGAATCTCCCATTAAGAGTTCTCGGGATATACCACTTTCTTGTAAATTATTTTTCAATGTTTCATTAATTCCTTTTATGATAATTTGATTTGTTAAAAATTGACTACTACGTAACTATTTATGTTGATATAAGCAATGGCGGAGCTAGAAAATAAATTGTGGGAGGTCGGAACTATTTATGTTGATTAAAATATTTTTAAATTAATTAAAATTTAATTGAAAAAAGATAGCAGAGTTTAAGTTTACACATGACAGAATAAGATGCAAAATACGTAAAAGACGTGAAGGCCAAAAACAGGCTATTTTACCCATCTGACCCAAAAAATTTAATATTAACAAAAATAACTCTGGTTCAAAAGTATTTACCCAAATGACTTGAAATGAACAGTAAATTTGGGTTATTGGGACTAGATGGCCGGCACCATTATTTTTCTATTAAAAAAGGAACTTTTGAGGTTTTGGACATTAGATGGCTGGCACCCATGTAATATTTTTTTCAAAAAAATGGGTGTTGGCACACTAATGGTTGGCATCCCTTTATCTGATTAAAAAATTATTTACCCAACAAAAAGAATGGGAATATTGTAACAATAACCCCTCCTTTTCCTATCTTTTTATTTTCCAAATTTAATTACATATTTTATATTTTAAAATAATATTGGACTACTTATCATATTGTTAATTATTATTGTATAAACTCACATTATTATTAAATTTAAAAATTAATTTAAATTTAATATGCACAATTAAATTAGATTTTTTATAAAATTAGAACCTACTTTAATAATATTCATCTTTTATAAAAATTCAAATAAACATTGCTAAATTTTTGTTTCATTTATTTTAAAAATAACTTGTAATATATTTATAATTTAGAAACAATAATTTAGCAATGTTTATTTAAATTATTATAAAAGATGAAAGTCATTAAAGCATATTCTAATTTTATAAAAAATCTAATTTAATTGTGCATATTAAATTTAAATTAATTTTAAATTTAATAATAATATGAGTGATGCAATAATAATTAACAATATGATAAGTAGTCCAATATTATTTTAAAATATAAAATATGTAATTAAACTTAAGGAATAAAAAGATGGGAAAAGAATGAGGGGTTAACGTTACAATATTCTCATCCCTTTTGTTGGGTGACTTTGGCCATTTGTTGGTCTGCACCTCACACCCTAAAAAAATATTTTTTTTAATTAGATAAAGGGGTGTCAGCCATTAGTGTGCCGGCACTCTAATTTTTTTTAGATGTATGGGTGTCGACCATTTAGTGTCTAAAACCCCAAAAATTATTTTTTTTAATAAAAAAATAGTAGTGCCAACCATCTAGTATCCATAACCTAAATTTACTGTTCATTTCATGTTATTTAAATAAATGTTTTGAACCGAGTAATTTTTATAAATATTAACTTTTTTAGGTGAAATGGGTAATGCAAGAACTTGTTATTAAATATGTTTATTTTTGTTAGAATTAAGTGACTCGAATCCTTATTTAAATAAAATAGAGTGGTCAAATTAAATAAAAATAAAATTCATATAGAACTACACTTCTTTTATTTTATTTTAGAATAAGGTTTTTAAACCTTATTAAACTCAATCTATTTTATATTGATTAGAATAAGGCGTTTCAATCTTATTACACTCTTATTAGAATATGGCTTTACAAGCCTATAAATAGACATAGTCTATTCCTCTTGTAATTATTCGAATTCGACATAGTGAATTTTCTTCTCCTCTGCCCGTGGTTTTTTCTTAAAAGGGTTTCCACGTAAAATCTGTATGTTCTTTATTTTATTTTATTTTCACAAATTGGTATCCGAGCTTCCGGGTTGTTCATCTCGGTCACGGTAATGGTGTCTTTGAAGTATGAAATTTCGTTGTTGGATCACAACACCAGATTTGCGTTGTGGCAGATTAAGATGCAAGCAGTTCTTGCGCAGATGGATCTGGAGGATGCCACACTAGGGATAGATAAAATGCCTTCAAAATTAACATGTGAAGAGAAGAAGCGTAAGGATCGAAAGGCGTTAACACAATTACATCTGTATTTGTCCAAAGAAATTTTGCAGGATGTGATGAAGGAGAAGACCGCCGCTGCATTATGGAAGAGACTAGAACAAATATGTATGTCGAAAACTCTAACAAGCAAGTTGCATATGAAGCAGTGTCTTTATGCTCATCGTTTGGAGAAAGGTATGTCTGTACATGAACACTTAACAATGTTTAAAGAAATTCTCTCAAACATGGAGGCTATAGAGGTTCAGTATGATAAGGAAGATCTAGGGTTGATTCTACTTTGTTTGTTGCCCCTGTCTTATTCAACCTTTAGAGACACGATTTTATATAGCAGCGAGTCTCTCACAGTTGATGAGGTTTAAGATTCTTTGACCTCATATGATAAGATGAAGCATCTTGTGGTTAAACCCGACTCTTAGGGAGAGGGTCTCATTGTTTGTGGGAGACAAGATAGGAATGCTGATGATGATCGTGGAAGGACATAGGAACAGAATCCTCGCTGTAAATCTAAGGGTAGATCAAAGTCTTCAAACATAGGTAAAACTTGTAACTTCTGTAAGAAGAAATAGCACATTAAATCCGAGTGCTCTAAGCTACAGAAGAAGATTAAAATGGAAGCTGCGAATCAAAAGGGAAAACAACCAGAAAATTCTGGTAAAGCTGAAGTTGTAGAAGACTACAGCGATGGTGAACTTCTAGACGCTTCTGTCAACAATTCTAAAGTGAGCGATGAGTGGATTCTTGATTCATGCTACACGTTCCACATGAGTCCCAATTGGGATTGGTTTACAACTTACTAAACAATGTCTGAAGGTGTTGTTTTGATGGGAAATAATGCTTCGTGTAAAATCGAAGGTGTTGGAACAATTAAAGTTAAGATGTTTGATGGAGTTCTCAAAACACTTAGTGACGTATGACATGTTCCATAATTGAAGAGAAATTTAATTTCGTTGAGTACTCTTGATTCAAAAGGGTACATATACACAGCTGAACGTGGGGCTATAAATATTTCTAAAGGTTTCCTTGTTGTAATGAAAGGGCAGAGAAAGACTATCAAGTTATATGTTTTGCAAGGTTCTACTATTACTGGTGATTTAGTTGTCGCTTCCTTTTCCTTTTTAGATGATGATATTACTAAACTTTGGCATATGCGCCTAGAGCATATGAGTGAGAATGGCATGGTAGAATTGAGCAAAAGAGGACTTCTTGATGGGCAAGAAATTTACAAACTGGAGTTCTGTGAGCACTATGTTTTTGGGAAGCAAAAGAGAGTTTGATTCACCAGAGGAATCCATAACACAAAGGGAACGTTGGAGTATATTCATTCTGATCTGTGGGGGCCATCCAGAGTGCTTGCGAGAGGTGGAGCTAATTATATGCTAACTTTTATTGATGATTTTTCCAGAAAAGTTTGGGCGTTCTTCTTAAAGCAGAAAAGTGATGTGTTTTCCATATTTAAGTCTTGGAAAATTTTGATTGAAAAACAGACGGGAAAACAAATAAAATACCTCCGCACAGACAATGGCTTAGAGTTTTGTTCTGATGAGTTTAATAGACTGTGCAAGTTAGAAAGGATCATGAGACACTTGATAGTTCGCCATACTCTACAACAAAATGGCATTGTAGAATGAATGAACAAAATGATCATGGAGAAGGTTTGATGTATGCTATCAAATGTCAACTTACCAAAGTCGTTTTGGGCAGAAGTAGCCTCTACTGCATGTTTTTTTATCAACCTATCTCCATCCGTTGCCATTGAGAAAAAGACTCCACAAGAGGTATGGTCTGGTAATCTTGCTAATTATTTTGATTTAAAGATCTTTAGGTGTCCTACGTATGCTCATGTTGATAATGAAAAATTGGAACCAAGATGTGACAGCCCTAAATTGACCCTAGTCGGAAAGTGGTTTCGGGACCACTAAACCGAGTCACCGAAGTATTTGAATATGATATTTATTGTCTAAAATATGTGAATATGAATGTGTGAAAGTTTTAAGTTTCGATTTAGTCGATTGCATGTGAATTTAGTTAATAGGACTTATGTGTGACACTTTTGAAATGTGATAGGTTAATCTATAAGGAACTATTAATGCATGTTATAAAATGATGGGTTTGCATGTCAAATTAACCAAAAAAATCAAGATGGTGGCCGCCATGCTATGGGTTAAAGCATATTATAAACATTTTGTGTTAATGTTTTATGTTAGAAATAATAAAATAAAAGGTTAGTAATAAAGTAATGAAAAGGGAGGGTGATGAAAATAAAGTTGTCTCATCCATGCTCCCCATTGCTTAGTGACTTGAGGAAGGAAGAAGAAGAGGATTCTCTTGCTTCATGTTTGGTTGGTTGATGTTTAGGAAGAGGTATGTTTGATGTTATTCCATGAAATTCATGCATATTTTTAGATGTTGGTTTAAATTCTTTTGCTATTTGATGGAGATGATACTCGGCCATGGGTGTTGTCTTCTTGGTTGGTGTTTGATTTTGTGGTAATGAGGCATGAAGATGATTGAGTTTGAGTGCTTAATAAAAAGGATGGGTCTTAACAACTTCATGAAGTATTTGGCCATGGTGCTAAAATGTTGTATTGTGTTTAAACTTAGAATTTTTAGTTATATGGATGTGTTAAGTTGCTTGAAATGTTAGATTAATTTGAACTCATCACCAAGTTCTTTAGGCAACCCATGTTAAAAATTTCGGTATTGAGATGCCTAGAACTTTCGGCCATAGTAGCTATGGAGAAATAAGGTTTTTGTTTCTTGTTAAATTGGATGTATCTTGTTGTATGAGTGCTTGAACAAACTATGATTAAATAGATGCATAGATTATGGGTGGGAAGAATTGGCTATTATGCTTGATACTAATGCCGAATATGAGAATGTTGTACTTGAAAAATGTAGGTGAACATGACAAGTGTATTCGGCTTAGGGCATAAAGGATATGAAAATTTGGTATTTATTTTTGATTGTGTGTGTATGACCATGGATAATTGGCTACACAAATATTATAAATACATAATGTATGTTAAATTTATTAAGCTACAAAACATTATACATGTTCGGCCAAGGTAAATTATTTGAGTAAAGTATATCTTGATGGTACATTTCGGCTAGTATAAAATGTATATGGATATCGTATGACTATGTTTAATTTGGGAAGTAAATTGTTTGATTTAGCTCAAGAGCCTAGAGGATCAAAGTTGGATAAGGGAAAGGAAAAAGTGATCGAATAGCCGTCGAAATCATTCGACAACATCCGAGGTAAGTCTTCGAGTAATGAAACTTAGTTTATGATTTGATTAAGTCATGACATATAAGCATAACAAATAAACGGTGATATAATGATTCTACTTGAATTATATATTGATGTGATTAGTTTATACCTATGACGGGTAGCCGAATGTGTATAGAGATCATGTTATAAAGCCAATCAAAATCATGCTCTTTGTATATGGCTATTGAGCCGAAATTGGTAAGGTTTGATAAGTGTCTTGTGTTTGAGCTTTAGTAATGAAAATGAAATATGGATGTGCAATGATTTATTGATATTTGTGCATGATTATTTGAATGATATCCGGGCTAGGTCCCGAAGGCATTTGTGCTAGTGACTATATCCGGGCTAAGTCCCGAAGGCATTTGTGCTAGTGACTATATCCGGGCTAAGACCTGAAGGCATTTGTGCGAGTTGCTATATCCGGCTAAATCCCGAAGGTACTTAGGTTTGGAAGTGAGCGACCTTGCTGTAATAATTTCAATTAATACGCTCATAAAATCCAAACGATAAGGTATGTTTTGTATATGCTTCGGAAAGGTCGATTCCAATTAAATAGTATTCGCTCAATTGATTAACGAACTTTCAGCCTTTAGTTAGTCTTGATACCTTGTGTATGAATATATTGATTGAAGCGTGGAGTAAGTATGATTTTGAGAATATGCATATATGAAATTATTCATTTAGCCATATGAACATTATACTTTAGTCGTAACTAATTTCATTACTCAAAACTTACTAAGCATTAAATGCTTATTCTGTTTCTTTAATTCTCTGTTTTATAGATTTTAGTTCGTCAGCTATCAGACTCGGGATTGTCGAAGTCGAAGTTGTCCACACTATCTAAGCCCTTTTGGTACTCTTTTAGTTAAATGTTGATAATGGCATGTATAGGACTAACCTTGTTGTTAATCAAGTACCTTTGGTAATGTGTATATATTCGGATAGCCATGCGAAAATGGCTTAAATATTTTGAGCATAGTATTAAAATCATTTTGTATATATATGGTTATTGAGAGGTGTGGAAATGCTTGGCAATGATTAGCCATTGGAATGGTTAATCACGATCATATTTGGTGCTATATATGTCAAATGGCTAGTTGAATCATGGAAACTATGAAATAGGTGAAATTTACCTTAAAATAGATGCTAACAGCAGCAGTGATGTGAGTTTGAAAATTCACTAAAAATAGTAGGAATGTAATTAAATAATGAATAAATTATGTAATCGAACCTTGATGAGTCTATTTTCATATAGAAGAAGCAAAACGACCATATGAGTCATATTTTATGAGATGTTTAAGTTTTTGTGAAACAGGGCCAGAACGGTTACTGGATCCCCTGTTCTGACTTTGGAAATTTACCATAAATTAACCTGAATAATTAGAAGTCATGCTTTATATGTACAGATTAATTTTTGAGTCTAGTTTCATTAGAAACAAACAACATATGTATTGAAGCCCTGTACAGGGAGATATCTAAGTCGTAATGCATGAAGGTCAGAGTAGTCGAACCCTAAAACAGGGGAGACTTTAACTAATAAACTGTACTAATTGGCCCAACCAAAAATTCTAGAAAAAAATCTGTAGATGGATATATGATTCTAGTTTCATGGAAAAGTCACGGAATCAGTTTTCGAGTTTTGGAACTCGAGATATGATTTTTAAGGTGACAGTGACGCAGTTAGCCAGCTTGTCTGGAAATTTTAAAATGAACTGTGTAAATAAATGAATTAAGTTCGTTAACACCTCGTGTTCGACTCCGGCAACGGTCTCGGGTGCGGGGCGTTACACAAGATCCATTAAATGTGTTTTTCTTGGTTATAAAGCTCGTGTAAAAGGGTATAAGTTACGGTGTCCTGAAAATAGAAAAGTTGTAATTAGCAGATATGTTGTTTTTGATGAAACTACTATGCTACCTAACTTATCTCTTAAAGACTCTTCCAATAAAGAAAATCAAAAGCAGGTGGAGCTTTAGATTAATACAGAGTCGACTCCACAAGCCAGTACAAAAATTGATAATGGAGTTGCTTCTTCACCACAATACCCTATCGCCAAAAACAGAACTAGAAGAGAAATTAAACCTCTAAAGAAGTATGCTGAGGCTGATCTAGTTGTTAATGCTTTAAATGTTGATGAAGACATGGATGTAAACCAAGAGCCATCTAATTATTCTGAAGCGGTTAGCTGTGAAGACTCAGAAAAGAGTGGATGTTTGCTATGAAAGAGTAGATGGAATCACTCCACAAAAATAAAACATAAGATCTTGTGAAACTTCCTAAAGGTAAAAAGGTTGTTCGTTGTAAATGGGTGTTTAAAAAGAAAGAAGGGACTCTAAGAGTTGAAGAACCTAGATATAAAGCAATGCTTGTTGCAAAGGGTTACAGTCAAATTCCAAGAGTGGACTTCACAGATGTGTTCTCCCCAGTTGTGAAATATAGTTCGATTCGAGCTTTGCTTGGTATTCTGGCCATGCATGATTTGGAGCTTGAGCAGTTAGATGTAAAAACTACATTTTTGCATGGAAAACTTTAGGAGGATATTAACATACAACAACTAAAGAGTTTTACAATCTCAGAAAAAAGAGGACTATGTTTGCTTGCTAAAAAAGTCCCTTTACGGTTTGAAACAGTCACCAAGACAGTGGTACAAGAGGTTTGATTCCCTTATAACTTCTCATGATTTCAAAAGAAGTAGTTTTGACAATTGTGTTTACTTTAAGAAAAACAGTAATGGTTCTTTTGTGTATCTACTTCTTTATGTTGATGACATGTTGATAGCAGCAAAAGATAAAGGAAATATAAGAAAGGTTAAGGCCCAAATAAGTGAAGAATTTGAGATGAAAGATTTGGAACTAGTAAAGAAGATACTTGGTATAGAGATTCTCAGAGATAGAAAAGCAATTAAATATTATCTAAGTCAGAAGGGGTACATTGAGAAAGTTCTTTGCAGGTTCAATATGCAGAGTGCTAAGCCTATTAGTACTCATTTAGCAGCCCATTTTAGACTTTCATTGGCTTTGTCTCCACAATCAGATGATAAGATTGAGTACATGTCACATGATACTCTAGTGTAGTGGGATCTCTCATGTATGCTATGGTTTGTTTACATCCAGATTTATCATATGCAGTTAGTGCAGTTAGCAGATACATGGTGAATCTCGGTAAAGAACATTAGAAAGTAGTTCAGTGGATTTTAAGATACTTACGAGGTACTACTGATGTTTACTTGCAGTTTGGAAAAACTAGAGATAGAGTCATTGGGTATGTTGATGCTGATTTTGTTGGAGACCTTGATAGAAGAAGATCTCTCATAGGTTATGTCTTTACAATCAGAGGTTGTGCAATCAGTTGGAAAGTCACTTTGCAAACTACAGTCGCTTTGTCTACCACTAAAGTTGAGTACATGGCGATTACTAAGGCTTGTAAAGAAGCTATTTGGTTGAAGGGACTCTTTAGTGAACTCAATGAAGACCTTCAAATTAGTACAGTATTTTGTGACAGTCAGAGTGCAATCTTCCTTACAAAAGATCAAATGTTTCATGAGAGAACAAAACACATTGATGTTCGATATCATTTTGTTCGTGATATTATTACTCATGGTGATATTGTTGTGAGCAAAATTAGAACTCATGAAAATCCTGTAGATATGAAGACTAAATCACTTCCTATTACCAAGTTTGAACATTGCTTAGACTTTGTTGGTGTTCATTGTTGAAGTTAAACCCTAAAGGGGTTTTATGGAAGAGGTGGAGAACTTGTTCGTTGAGAGTCCGCGATGAAGAACTTGCTCATTAAGAATTTGTGTCAAGGTGGAGATTGTTAGAATTAAGTGACTCAAATCCTTATTTAAATAATATACAGTGGTAAAATAAAATAAAAGTAAAATCCATATAGAACTACACTTCTTTTATTTTATTTTAGAATAAGATTTTTTAAATCTTATTAAACTCCATCTATTTTATATTGATTAGAATAAGGTGTTTCAATCTTACTACACTCCTATTAGAATATGGCTTTACAAGCCTATAAATAGACATAGTCTATTCCTCTTGTAATTATTCAAATTCGACATAGTGAATTTTCTTCTCCTCTGCCCGTAGTTTTTTTCCGAAAGGGTTTCCACTTAAAATCTATGTGTTCTTTATCTTATTTTCACAATTTTTCAGAAAATGCTAGCTTATTAAAAGTGGAAGAAAAGAACTATGTGAGTAAACCAAAATACAAGTCCCAATGCCTCTAAGAACCCTAAAAAACTGATGCCTTCCCCCCTACAATCCTTCAGTACTGGAAAAGTAAAAGCTAGCTATAAATGATCCAAATCTCAAAGAAGCACGTGAGACTCTTCGTGTGGACGAACCATAGGAAAAGAAGAAAACACCGTCCACCTTACAGCTGAATAAGGAAAAAACCACTGCATGAGCCAATTTTTGTGGCTTCTTCATTTGACTGTAGTGATTACTCCATAGGACTAATACCAGATGAGTCAATTTTTGTAGCTACAAGCTTTGATAAGACCGCCCACCAGTCTCCTTCAACCTCCATCGCATGAAAGTCCATGTCCCTCACAAAACTCAGCGCTTGAAAATACGCAAGTGCCTTGACTGTAAATGAATCTGGTACATTGGCATTGAAATGGATACACGGGGCCAACACCATCCCCTTATTATGTCACACAACAACACCTGAGCGGGATTCAAGTGTGCCTAGTTTGAAACCCACATCAAAATTCATCTTTACAAGAGGGTGCACCGAAGGGGACCACCTAACAGGTGACTGCATATGTTCCCCAGGTAGCCAACTCTCAAGCTCCTCAATTCCAAACAGTACAATGTTATATGATTGGCCAAAGCTTGTGTTGAGCCCTCATGAATAAACTTGCTCAGAGCTATCCAATGGGCTCAACAAGTAACAAAAATCACTCGTTTTAATGCTCCCCTAGCATTCCTAAAAATAAGCCAGAACCAGTTACTGAACATGGCATTAAATTGCGGCCACAATATAGTGTAATGGTCGCATCGTAGTGGTTTTGAAGGTCTCCGCAATGCGATGAAGGAATCGCATCATGACTTTTGCTGTCTGAAGCCGTTATGTAACACCGCAACACCGCAACGCTGTAATAAACTTTCAAATTATCTAAAATATAAAATCATATAGATGAACACTCGAATATTTTTAGACTTAGCAAAAAAGAAAAAAATGATGTTAAATAATAACAAATATTTAACTTATGAAACATCCTTGTTTGATCCTTGGAACATTATGAAAATTGTTTGATCATTGGAACATCTAACAGACTTCCAACATTATACTTATATTAAATTAACAAATTGCATATCTACAAATTGCATATCTATTATCACATTTTTCTTAACAGTGATTATTGGGTAAATCTTTATTTGTGATTACTTTAGGATTTGAATGACATACACATACTTTTCTTTTACATACACTTAATATGTACACATACTTTTCTTTTACATTTAAGTTTTGTGTTACAACTTCCAATTTTATAGCTTTATTTATGGCTATTTAAGGATTTTAATGGTAGAATCTGTTAATGGCGTTGTGTTGTTTGGTTATTGTCCTGAATTTGTAAAGAAAATTTGTTTTGAAGTGTTTAAAAAACTACGATAGAATCTTTTGGTACAATCATTCAACAAATACATAAAAAAAAGTTGTCACAGACATGATTTGTTTCTGTTGTGGTTGCGGATGCGGTGTCTATTGCGGTTGCGGTTGTGGTGTCACAGTTACAGATGATGCGGATGTTATGTAACACGTAACGGCTGTCGCGGACGTGATTTGTTTCTTAAAAATCACAATATTTCTAAAATATTATATTTACATATTTTGCAACATTATTTTAATATTCTAATATTAATATACTCTTTTATATGTTTTATTTTAAAATAAAAATATAATTTTATAGATAAAAATTCATTGAAAATAAATATGGGCTATATAAATATTATCATTCTAAATAATTGATAATAACAACCATAATTTTAATGAGTAACATATAAATAGTCTCATATTAGAAAAAGCATATAAATATTCTCACATTTTAACATGAAAAAGTTCATTTTACATAACTCAAAAAATACATAAATACAAATATGAAAACTTCATTTCTTACAATTCACCACCAAACTGAATGGCATGGAGGATTTAAATCATCTCCATTTTCAACACTGCCTCTGTTTTGATCCCTTCCCATTCCATGGGAAAAAGACATCACATTGTGTGCACCATAAGATGCATCATTCATAGGAAACATGTGGTATGGTAAATGGTAACCAATAAATCTATAGCTTGGATTTTGTTCAAAGTGAGGTGGAAAATATGTATTTGGTTGGTAGGAATGAGAACCCTGAGATGATTCACTCATTTCATTATCATTTGTAGCTAAACTATGTGATGATGAACTTGCAAATGAATCATGAAAGTGTTTTCTCATCCTCCTCTAAGTTCTATCACCCCCATCTCTTCTATTTTGTAAACTAATTGATGCATTTGTTTCATGCAAACCTAGATCAGCTACATAAGGATATCTGGTCACACTTTTGTCTCCATGAAAATTACTAGAATAAATGTGGCCATGTGTTGTTTGGTATGCACCTTCATTATTGCCACCGGGATCATCACCATCATCACCACTTGACGTCGATAGTTGAACACTTTCTTCATTAGATGGAGCAGGTGAAATATCATTCATATCTTTACCTTGAGTTTCTTCATTAGTTTCATTAAGTAACTCTTTAGGCAACCATGAGAAATTTTGTTCACTATCAAGCGTAGCATCTTCTCTTTCTTCAATCTATGCATTTAATGGATCACCCTCTTCAAAAATATTATCAAGATTGATCAGATTAAAACTCATTTCCAACTCTTGTGCACTTTGTCTTCGCATGTGTCTTAGCTTCAACCTCATCTTATAATGCACATAAACTAATTTTTGAAGCTTTCTATGCTTGAGCCTATTTCTCTTCTTTGTATGAATCAAACTAAAAGTACTCCAATTACGCGAAGTTGTTTGATTCAAAACTTTGAGAGCAATGCATTGAAGTTGCGGTGCACAACTTCCATAAATAATCCACCATTCATCTTCAAAAAACATAAATAATAGAATACAATTCATAAATTATTCATAAATATATCTTCACTATCTACAAAACTATAGAGGTGAAATTCTTTTTTACCAAGATTAGTCTTTAGAATTGCAGCTTGGGCTAACAATGTTCCAAAAGAATCCATTTTATCTCGATACAACAACTAAAAATAAATGAATTAGTAGTTACAACATGATAATTTGTAAGTTTCTTTAAAAATTTAAGTTTATAAATATATACATGGTTCATTGGCAAAACTTGATCATTCATGTTAGGTTCTATCCTTCGTATAACATTTCTAACCCCATTAATGGCTTCATTAAGCACATCACTTGTGGAATTGCCTCCATATAGAAATTGTGGATTTAAGAAATATCTATATAATAAATAATATAATAAATATCTAAACAAAATACTTCACAATCTAAAAAGTTAAAAGTTTTACGATGTACCAGCAGAATGTAAATCACTATGAAGTTGATTACTTCTTCTGTATCAATTATTTCCCAATATTTCTTGTAATAGAGACAATCTCTTTGAATCGCCAACTTTGCTCTATCCATAGCTTCATATATAAAACCCATAGTCGTTTTTCATCACCATCACACATCCTTAATACTTTAACCAATGGTTCTTGGATCTTTAGGACATCAACAGCCTTTTTCCAAAATTGGCTGGAGTTAATAACTTCCATCATGTCTAATCCAGCTGGTTTTCTTGCATATATGGATCTTCTCCATTCTGAAGAAGTCACCATTTCTTTTACTGCTTATTTGCTTCTAACAATACTCTCTAAAGCAATGAAATTGGTAGCAAATCTTGTAATCCTAGGTTGTAAGAGTTCTCTTCCCTTTGTATATATGTATGATAGTATATGAAAGACGTTATCTTTTTTGCTTCATCTGGGACCGTTCTCTCACTTTTTTTTGTTACCAATTTCTTCCAAAATAAGATCCAAGCAATGAGCAGAACATGTTCACCAATACAAGTGCCTTCTCTATTGCATCAACATTTTACCATCGACTTTGATCGTTACTTCATTATTTGTAACAAATTGAATAATAAATTCTTCACTAATTTCATCCACCATTTTATGCATTATATTAAAATAATACTCAACAGTACGAGAGGTAACACTGCTAGTATCAATCGACTTTTTAAAAATAGTACCTCTAGGACTATAAATCAAGAAAATGATTATATGTTGATTTCTAGTCCCTTTCCATCCATCACACATAATGGTTACACCTCTTTCTTCCCAGATAGGCTTAAAGGCATTCACCCATTCTTGTATTTCCTTATACTCTTCTTCCAAATACACTTCTGTCATCTCATAAGCTGAAGGACCCTTAACTGATTTTCCAACTTTAGCTGCAACTTGAAGTATAAGTTATAGAAATGGTGACTCTTCAATTCTTGCAGGTAAAGCTTCATGCAATATTAACTTTGACATTGCTTTCCCCAGCTTTGCATTTGCATTTTTCAAGAAGCTTGTAATGAGTTTTGGTTGCTTCAAACTTTTTGATCTTTCAAGAACAAGATCCATATTTGTTAATCTAGCTCCGAAAGAGTTGAAATTAGTCCACTGATGTTCCCTCCCACTTCTTTCAAAATTATGGATACTGAATGATCTGCTAAATACTTGAGTTTTAGAACTACTACCTCCCCTAGTTTCATAAATTGAATCTTGACCAGTTCTTACTCTTCGATGTTGTCTTTCTTCCCATTCAATTTTGGATCTTATACTCTCACGTCTTGTGATAATTAACTCTTCATCATCAGCATCACTGTCACTATAATCTCCATGATCTCCTAATCTTATTCTTTCCTCCTCTCCTTCACAATTTTTTAATTATGATATTCATTAAGTTTTTGACGAATGCTTTTTCTAAATTTTGCCGAGACATTTGGACAATATGCTACATTCCCTTTTTTTGTTACCAAATGTTCTTTCAATCGTGTTGTTCCTCCTTTGACGACTCTTTCACAAAATTTGCATTTGACATTATGTTAAATATGACTCCTATTTTTAGTCAAATTTGAAAAATAGTCTTTTAGTTGAACTCTGTTTACTTGTTTTAATCAAACACTGATTAGTTTAGATTATTTTATTATTATTTGATCTATGAATTTAGCCTATAAATAGGCTCTTTTACATCCTTAGAAAACACACCCATTAGAGATTAGAACTCATAACACATTTAGAGAATTTTGTGTTTACGTTTTGTGGGTTCTTTGTTTTTGGGTTTTCGGGGTTTAGTTTTTATCTCCATCTTTTGTACTCTTCGTTCTTTTGCCATTATAGTAAAATTATCTTTGCCCGTGGTTTTTATCTTCTTTGGAGGGGTTTTTCCACGTTAAATTTGTGTGTTCAATTTCTCAATTTATTCCTCTATTTTCTTGTTCGTTGCTTAATCGGGTCGAAATCCTAACAAGTGGTATCAGAGCTAGTTCAATTTTCATAGATCAGCCCGTTTAGAGATGGCAACAACAAGGTTTGAAATTGAGAAGTTAGATGGTGAGACAAATTTCAATCTGTGGCAAGTGCGGATGATGGCAATTCTAGTTCAATCAAACTTGAAAAAGGTTGGGAAAAAGCCTGAGAATCTAAATAAAACAGAATGGGAAGAGCTTGATGAAAAGGCTTTATCTACAATCCAGTTGTACCTCACGAATACGGTATTGCGGGAGGTATTGATGGAGAAGACCTCATCTGCCTTGTGGAAAAGGATAGAAACTCTTTATGCGACTAAGTCTCTGGCTAACCGTTTAGTGTTGAAACAACGTCTATTTACGTTTCGCATGAACGAAGGTGAGCTTCTTAGAGATCACATCAGTCAATTCATTACTCTTTTAAATGATTTAAAGAATATTGAGGTTCATATTGACGATGAAGATCAGGCTATGCTATTATTGTGCTCTTTACCCCCTTCATACAAGTCTTTCAGGGAGACCCTGATTTATGGCAGAGACAAACTCTCATTCGAAGTTGTGAAGGGTCATTTGTTGAGTAGACACAAACTCGACAATGAGCTTCATTTGGATAGCAAGACAGATAGGAAAGCTTCCGTTTTGGTAGCATCAAAGAAACGAGATAAAAGGTGTCGCTATTGTAAAAAGTTAGGTCACGTCAAAGAAGATTGTTATAAACTGCAAAATAAAAAAGCTGTTGAGAGTAACGAGGAAGATGTAGCTGGTGCTAATTTGGCCGATGAAAATGGGGATGATTTCTTATTAGTGTCAACAAGTGATAACACCAAGCTCACGTCCGAGTGGATCCTAGATTCAGGATGTTCTTTCCACATGTGTCCCAATAGAGAATGGTTCTCCACATACAGTTCGATTGAAGGTGGAGTTATGCGCATGGGAAACGATTCATCTAGTAAGGTAATTGGTATTGGTACTGTTAAAATTAAGACGCACGATGGGACGATTAGGACACTCTCAGATGTCAGGTATGTACCTGATTTACGAAAGAATCTCATCTCCTTAAGTATTTTAGACTTGAAAGGATACAAAATCAACATCGAGTCGAGCGGTATTAAAGTATCTCGTGGAGCTCTCGTTTTGTTAAAAGGTAAAAGAACTGGCAGTCTTTATATTCTGGAAGGTTATACAGTGACTGGTGAAATTGGACGTCCCTTGTCCGTTACGGAGTTGAAGTCAACTTGTTTGGAGTGGAGGCAACTTGGTCATAGGAGGGAAAAAGGTATGACTATTTCGTTGAAGAGAGGTTCACTTTTGGATGCAGGTTTTGAAAAGTTAGGGCACTGTGTTCGTGAAAATCAAACCCGCGTTAGTTTTGATTTGGCAGTGTACAAGTCGAAGGCTAGAAGTCTTCCAGTTTCTAAGCACAAATTTGACTCAGTTAATTCCCTGTATAGTTCAAGATAGGCTCGTGGCGGGCTTTGGCAAAGATGGCATTGTGGAAATATGAGTCAAGGTGGAGATTTGTTAAATATGACTCCTATTTTCAGTCAAATTTGAAAAATAGTCTTTCAGTTAAACTCATTTACTTGTTTCAATCAAACAACGATTAGTTTAGATTATTTTATTATTATTTGATCTATGAATTTAGCCTATAAATAGGCTCTTTTACAACCTTAGAAAACACACCCATTAGAGATTAGAACTCATAACACATTTAGAGAATTTTGTGTTTACGTTTTGTGGGTTCTTTGTTTTCGGGTTTTCGGGATTTATTTTTTATCTCCATCTTTTGTACTCTTCATTCTTTTGCCATTATAGTAAAATTATCTTTGCCCGTAGTTTTTTATCCTCTTTGGAGGGGTTTTTCCACGTTAAATTTGTGTGTTTAATTTCTCAATTTATTCCGCTATTTTCATGTTCGTTGCTTAATCGGGTCGAAATCCTAACACATTATTACGACCACCTTCAAAAAGTTCTCCCCACCTCCAACCATAATCATCACTAGGAACTTCACCTTCTTTACTTCTCGAACGTGGCATTTTTTATAGCTGCACATAAATCATTATTATTCATTACATGAGATCAAACTAGATAGTAAAATATTCAAAAATAATATAATAATTATAAAACTTAAAACTAATAATAAAAATTCAAAAATGAAACATAAATCATAGTACTTATAACTAACACCACAAAATGATTAACAAAAATACCTTATAAACAACTTTGTAACTAAATGTCTCCAGATCTATTATGTCTTTTATTTAGTTCTTTCAACTTTCATGTAATAAATTAACTAAGATAAATAGATTTTTAAACTAAGTAATAAACCCTAAATTAGTTGCCTATACTAATCAACCACAATTAATAAAATAATAATAATTTCATATCATACATGTTGTAATAACTATAGAGTTAAGAACAAGTCTTGAAATGGAAAAAAAAAAGTGAAGTCTTGAAATGGTGGAGAAGGATAAGTGAAATTTGGAACTCAAATTTTTTATTTTCCTTTTCCACTCGTTGATGGTTTATGTAGTGGTGTAAACTTTTTTTGGACACATTTCAATTTTTCTTTTAAATTTGTCAACTATTTTTAAGAGAAAAAGTACATGAAATACTATATATACTTATTCATTTCATACTCAATTTTTCCCTTTATTTGTTGAATAATTGTACTAAAAGATTTTATAGTAGTTTTTCAATTTTTTCAAATACTTCAAAACAAAATTTACACAGTTTACTTTAACGTTTTACTTACATTTTACCCCTTTTTTTCCCTTTATTTGTTGAATGATTGTACCAAAAGATTCTATCACAGTTTTTCAATTTTATCAAACACTTCAAAACAAATTCTATTTACAAATTCTTTTTTTTTCTTAGTCAATATTCATTTTATTATTGAAAAAAGCAACTGCAAAAATAGAAATGCAGAAAGTCTAAAATCAGGACAATAACCAAACAACACAATGCCATTAACAGATTCTACCATTAAAATCCTTAAATAGTCATAAATAAAGCTATAAAATTGGAAGTTGTAACACAAAACTTAAATGTAAAAGAAAAGTATGTGTGTATATATCAAGTGTATGTAAAAGAAAAGTATGTGTATGCCATTCAAATCCTAAAGTAATCACAAATAAAGCTTTACTAGATAATCACTGCTAAGAAAAAAGTGATAATAGACATGCAATTTGTTGATTTAATGTAAGTATAATGTTGGAAACCTTTTAAATGTTCCAATGATCAAACAATTTTCATAATGTTCCAAGGATCAAACAAGGATATTTCATAAGTTAAATATTTGTTATTACTTAACATCATTTTTTTTTCTATTTTGCTAAACCTAAAAATATTCGAGTGTTTCATCTATGTGATTTTATATTTCGGATAATTTGAAAGTTTGTTAAGGTGTTACGGCGTAAAATATTGCATGTTGCGGTGTTACGTAATGGCTTTAGACCGCAAAAGTCGTGATGCGATTCCCTCATCATGTTGCGCCAATATTGCGTCTCGGAGATCTTCAAAATTTTTACGATGCGGCCATTACACTGCGTTGCGACCGCAATTTAATACCATGCCTTGTCCTGTGTAGTCAACCCATCATCTGTAAACCCAGCCACTAGGAGTTTATATTGGCTCCGCACTGAATACTTACCAGAACCCTCCCCTCGCCAGATCAGTGTGTCCGCCTGAGCATATTGTACTAATGGAATACAGAGGATAGGCTCAGGTTCCATCGAGCTAAACATGGTTCTGATCAACTCAACTTTTCACTGTCGTTGCTTGTGATAAATAAGGTCATTAACTTGTTAAATTTACGTAGTTAAATATTTGCATGTAAAATATCTTATAAAATTCATAAAAGGTTCATTACACGAAAAATTATACAAATATATAATATTTTCTATAACCTAAATTAATATAAAAAATTATGTAATACATAAGGAAAATTAATATACAATACTACAAAAACACAAACTATTGTTTTAAAGGCATAATCTACAATTACAAGCAATACATCTTTATGATTATAATCAGAATCAATTAATATAATACATAAATTAAATTACAATTAAAATCAATACATTTGTATAATTACGATTAAAATCAAACTATTATAATGTACAAATGGATTAATTGATAATTTGAATATGTCCAATCCTAAACCATAATAATTCAGATAAAGACTACACATGATGAGACTTAAAATTAGAATAAAATATGAATTTAGAATCTATACATTCCTACATACACAATAGAATTTGAATTTAAGCACTAAATGTCTTAAGACCTCAACCATTACCATCACTATTAAGGCTTCATTAGCCAAATGCAACCAATTCTTTATGACAAACTATACTAAAACCTAACATGAAAAATAATGTGAAAACAATAACATGCACAAATATATTAAAATTTATGTATAATATAATTAAAGGATTAATACTCAAATCCACATGATAGGGACATAGTCACACTATACATACGTACATCACACCCAAAGAGAGCTGTCTAAATAAAGTCTCCATTTATCTCTTTGAAGGCTTTGAGTGGATTTTGGTTGAACAACATTTCGCCACTAGACTGATCATGAGACTTCTAGAAAAGAAAATGTTAAAACCTAAATAAATAAAAAATATGAATCCCCAAAATTCAAAAATTGCAAATGCTTTTTTGTAACAATTCAGAATTTTTGGTTGGTCCGGAAATGTTGAAAATTTTAAATTGAGTTATTTTGGAAAATTAATTCGAAAGGTTTTTGTGAATGCGTGTGGTGTTGGATTTTGATTTGTTAATTTGTTAGTTGTAATTTTTAAGTTTCCATGTTTAGTTGGTTATTAGAAATTTAGATTTTTTGCCTAGAAACCATATTGTCAGAATAATAAAATTAGAGGGGTCAATGTCACAAGACTAGAAATATGGATTAGAGATAGGAAAGATCCTTATGTGGTAAATATACTAAGGGTATGAGAGCAAAAATACCATTTGCTAAATGTTGTTTGAGGGGACGGCTTTCTTAACCCATTTACACGATTTTTCACTCAATTTCACGAACAAAAATTCTCTCAACTCTTCGGCTCACTTTCCTTGAATCTTGATTTCAATTCAAAATCTAACAAGGTAAGTATAATTTCAAAACATTTTCTTCATCATTTTCATCATCTAAAGTTTGATTTAACGTTTTCCCTCTCATCTTCTAGTGTCGTTGGTTTTTGGAAGAAGGGAGGTGATGAGTTTTTGAAAATTTTCTTGAGCAAATCTCTTATTTTTAACAAGGTAATGTGTTTTTCTAATCACAAACTTTTTTATTTCCATCATCATAAAATTGATTTCAACCCTTTCACCTTATTTCTTCTTCTTCTTTCACGTGTCGTTTTTGTATATGCGAGAGAGAGGGAGCTTCAGTTCTATTGATTTCTTGATGTTTTAAAGTTAGTTTCTTGATGATTTAGAGTTTAGAATCATGTGAGAATAGTAAATTTCAAATTTGAGCTTTTGAAAAATAAAATAAAATACAATAAATAAAATAAAGAACACACAAATTTTACGTGGAAACCCTTTCGGGAAAAAACCACAGGTAGAGGAGAAGAAAATTCACTATGTCAAAAATTTGAATTCAATACAAGAGGAATAGACTATGTCTATTTATAGGCTTGTAAAGTCATATTCTAATAGGATTGAAACACCTTATCCTAATCAATATAAAATAGATGGAGTTTAATAAGGTTTAAAAACCTTATTCTAAAATAAAATAAAAGAAGTCTAGTTCCTTATGGATTTTACTTTTATTTTATTTTCCATCGTATTTTATTAAATAAGAATTCGGGTCACTTAATTTTAACAATCTCCACCTTGATACAAATTCTCAATGAACAAGTTCTTCATCGCGAACTTTTAATGAACAAGTTCTCCACCTTTTTCATAAAACCCCTTAAGGGTTAAACTTCAACAATGAACACCAACCAAGTCTAAGCAATGCTCAAACTTGGTTATAGGAAGTGACTTAGTCATCATATCTGCAGGATTTTCATGAGTACTAATTTTGATCACAACAATATCACAACAAGCAATAATATCACAAATAAAATGATTTTTGTTCTCTCATGAAACATTTGATCTTTTGTAAGGAAGATGGCACTCTGACTGTCACAAAATACTGTACTGATTTGAAGGTCTTCATTGAGTTCGCTAAATAGTCCCTTCAACCAAATAGCTTCTTTACAAGCCTCAGTAATCACCATGTACTCAGCTTCAGTGGTAGACAAAGCGACTGTAGTTTGTAAAGTGGCTTTCCAACTAATTGCACAACCTCCGATTGTAAAGACGTAACCTATGAGAGATCTTCTTCTATCAAGGTCTCCAGCAAAATCAGCATCAACATACCCTATGACTCTATCTTTAATTCTTCCAAACTGTAAGCAAACATCAGTAGTGCCTCGTAAGTATCTTAAAATCCACTGAACTGCTTTCCAATGTTCTTTACTGGGATTTGCCATGTATCTGCTAACTGCACTGACTGCATATGATAAATCTGGACGTGAACAAACCATAGCATACATGAGAAATCCCACTGGACTAGAGTATGGAATATATGACATGTACTCAATCTCATCATCTGATTGTGGAGACAAAGCCGATGAAAGTCTAAAATGGGCTGCTAAAGGAGTACTACAAGGCTTAGCACTCTGCATATTGAACCTGCAAAGAACTTTCTCAATGTACCCCTTCTGACTTAGGTACAATTTACTTGCTTTTCTATCTCTGAGAATCCCCATACCAAGTATTTTCTTTGCTGGTCCTAAATCTTTCATATCAAATTCTTCACTTAGTTGGGCTTTGACTTTCTTATCTCTCCTTTATCTTTTGCTGCTATCAACATGTCATCAACATAAAGAAGTAGATACATAAAAGAACCATCACTGTTTTTCTTAAAGTAAACACAACTGTCTAAACTACTTCTTTTGAAATCATGAGAAGTCATAAAGGAATCAAACCTCTTGTACCACTATCTTGGTGACTGTTTCAAACCGTAAAGGGACTTTCTCAGCAAGCAAACATAGTCCTCTTTTTCTGAGACTATAAAACCCTCTGGTTGTTGCATGTAAATATCCTCCTTAAGTTCTCCATGCAGAAATACAGTTTTTACATCTAAATGCTTAAGCTCCAAATCATGCATGGC
The DNA here is from genome assembly GCF_025698485.1 of Gossypium arboreum. Taxonomy (NCBI): domain Eukaryota; kingdom Viridiplantae; phylum Streptophyta; class Magnoliopsida; order Malvales; family Malvaceae; genus Gossypium; species Gossypium arboreum. Next base: position 65,678,139 of record NC_069080.1, read on the forward strand.
CACAATACCAAGCAAATCTCGAATCGAACTATGCTTAACAACTGGAGAGAACATATCTGTGAAGTCCACTCCTAGAATTTGACTGTAACCCTTTACAACAAGCCTTGCTTTATATCTAGGTTCTTCAACTCCTGGAGTCCCTTCTTTCTTCTTAAACATCCATTTACAATAAACAACTTGTTTACCTTTAGGAAGTTTCACAAGGTCCCATGTTCTATTTTTGTGGAGTGATTCCATCTCTTCTTGCATAGCAAACATCCATTTTTTTGAGTTTTCACAGCTAACCGCCTCAGAATAATTAGATGGCTTTTGATTTGCATCTATATCTTAGCCACATTTAAAGCACAAGCAACTAGATCAGCCTCAGCATACTTCTTTGGAGGTTTAATTTCTCTTCTAGTTCTGTTTTTGGTGATAGAGTATTATGGTGAAGAAGCAACTCTATTATCAATTTTTGTTCTGTCTTGAGGAGTTGACTCTGTATTAATTTGATTTTCCACCTACTTTTGATTTTCTTTATTGGAAGTGTCTTTAAGAGATAAGTTAGGTAGCATAGTAGTTTCATTAAAAACAACATCTCTGCTAATCACAACTTTTCTATTTTCAGGACACCATAACTTATACCCTTTTACACCAACTTTATAACCAAGAAAAACGCATTTAATGGATCTCGGTTCCAATTTTCCATTATCAATATGAGCATACGTAGCACATCTAAAAATCTTTAAATCAGAATAATTAGCAGGATTACCAGACCATACCTCTTGTGGAGTCTTTTTCTCAATGGCAACAGATGGAGATCAGTTGATCAAAAAACATGTAGTAGAGGTTGTTTCTGCCGAAAATGACTTCGGTAAGTTGGTATTTGACAACATACATCGAACCTTCTCCATGATCGTTTTGCTCATTCGTTCTGCAACGCCGTTTTGCTGTGGAGTATGACGAACTGTCAAGTGTCTCATGATCCCTTCTGACTTGCACAATCTATTAAACTCATCAGAACAGAACTCTAAGCCATTGTCTGTGCGGAGGTATTTTATCTATTTTCCCGTCTGTTTTTCAATCATAATTTTTCAAGACTTAAATGCAAAAAACACATCGCTTTTCTGCTTCAAGAAGAACGCCCAAACTTTTCTGGAAAAATCATCAATAAAGGTTAGCATATAATTATCTCCACCTCTCGAAGGCACTCTGGATGGCCCCCACAGATCAAAATGAATATACTCCAACGTTCCCTTCGTGTTATGAATTCTTCTAGTGAATCGAACTCTCTTTTGCTTCCCAAAAACACAGTGCTCACAGAAATTCAGTTTGCAAATTCCTTGCCCATTAAGAAGTCCTTTTTTGCTCAATTTTTCCATGCCATTCTCACTCATATGCCCTAGGTGCATATGCCAAAGTTTAGTAATATCATCATCTGAAAAGGAAGAGGAAACGACAGCTACATCACCAGTAACAGTAGAACCTTGCAAAACATATAACTTGGCAATCTTTCTTTGCCCTTTCATCACAACAAGGGACCCTTTGGAAATCTTTAAAACTCCATTTTCAGTTGTGTATCTGTACCCTTTTGAATCAAGAGTACTCAATGAAATTAAATATCTTTTCAATTCTGGAACATGCCGTACGTCACTAAATGTTCTGACAACTCCATCAAACATATTAACTTTAATTGTTCCAACACCTGTGATTTTACACGAAGCATTATTTCCCATCAAAACAACACCTTCAGACAATGTTTCGTAAGTTGTAAACCAATCCCGATTGGTACTCATGTGGAAGGTGCAGCCTGAATCAAGTATCCACTCATCGCTTACTACAGAATCATTGACAGAAGCGACTAGAAGTTCATCATCGCTGTAGTCTTCTACAACATCAGCTTCATCGGAATTTTCTGATTGTTTTCCCTTTTGATTCGCAGCCTCCCTTTTAATCTTATTTTATAGCTTATAGCACTCAGATTTAATGTGCCCTTTCTTCTTACAGAAGTTACAATTTTTACCTCTGTTTGAAGACTTCGATCTACCCTTAGATTTACTACGAGGATTCCGTTCCTGTGTCCTACCACGATCATCATCAGCATTCCGATCTTGTCTCCCACGAATAATGAGACCCTCTCCCTGAGAATCGAGTTTAACCACAAGATGCTTCATCTTATCATACGAGGTTAAAGAATCATAAACCTCATCAACTGTGATAGACTTGCGGCTATATAAAATCGTGTCTCTAAAGGTTGAATAAGACGGGGTGTAACGCCCCAATTTTCGGGAATTCTGTGAATGTTGGCATAGGTTTAATTATGTTTGTGGGCCTCTAGAAGGCTCAAGCTTAAGATAGAACCCGGCAATTTTAGTTAATTTTTGTTCCATAAGAAAAAGGGGGTGAAATTATGAAATAGAACCTATGTGAAAATGTTTGAAAATGCTATAGGCTAAATTGAAGTGGCCAAATAAATAGGAGTGCAAAATAGGAGGATTTGCATGACAAACCTCCCATTTTACATGAAGAGGCCAGCCATCATGCTGTTGTAGACAAAATGTGCACTTGATATCCATAATTTATGGTACAAATTGATACAAATTGATAATGGGTTAGGTAAATGTTCCATGATGGGAATTTCATGTCTTTTGTATTAAAGAATTAAATGGATGAAATATAAAATTTTATTAAAAGAAAAAAGGGTGAAAAGAACAAATTTTTGTCCATCTTTGTTCATCATAGCCGAAAGTTAGAGAAGAGAAAGGAGAGGAGAAAGCTCTTGAATGTTCGGTCACTTGGGGAAGAAAATTGAAGGTAAGTTCATGGTAGTTTGCTTCTATCTTGATGTTCATGAGTTCTTCTTGATTCTACCTTAACTCTTGAAGCATATTTTGGTTTTTAGTTGTGTTGTGAGCATTTAGTCATTAATTAAAATGAAGGAAATGGTTGTTGATTCATGTGCTTTTGATGAAAAATGGAAGATAGGTGAAGTTGAGCCAAACAAATGAGCATGCATGTGCCTTAGATGCTAAAGGGAAAAATCGGCTAACATGTTGTGCTTTAAAATGATGAAATGGAGATTATACTTAAGTAAAATCATAGATATGTGATGATTGATTGGTGATATACATGTTTAAATAACAAGCATGCAAGTTAGGTGTGAAAGAGTGATTTGGTAATAAATCTGCTTGGGACAGACAGCGATAACGTGAATTTGGAAAATCACCATAAATTGTGGGAGATGAGTTAGAAGCTGCATAAATTATGTAATTAAAGCTTGTTGAGTCTAGTTTCAAATGAAATAAACGAGAACATATTTTGAATTCTGTACAATGAAAAATTTGATTCGTAATGAAGAGTGGTCAGATTAGTCAAATAGTGAAACATGCGAAACTTTGAGAAAAATCTGGTATTGATTGGCCAAACAAAAAATTCTGAAAATTTTATGGATATAAGATATATGAGTCTATTTTCAGGGAAAATTAAAGACACTTGATCTGGAGTTTCTTAGCTCTAGTTACAAATGATTTAGTGACTGTTGCTCAGGAAGACAGCTTGCAGTGAAATTATGATTATGTGGTAAACATTGACAAAAATTTGTTAATGAGTTACTTATTGATTTCTTATAAGCTTACTATGATCTGTAGGTGTGGTTGGCCGAATATTGTAAGGGGTTAATACGTAGTTTATATTTGAATAGTTAGATTAACGTGTTAGTAATCCAATTAGAGGTAGTTCGTGTGTGGATCTCGTCAGCATATCGTCGCAAACAGGTGTGTAACTAACACCCTCTTTCTTAGTCTGGATCGGCAAAAGTCGAAAACCCGAAATGCCGAAAATCGGTATTTTGTAGATTTGCGAGTGTCTGCGAATGCTCGTGAGGTAAATCGATTAATGTTTTTGGTAAGCTGCAAAATTTGGACCGCAAAGTGCATAATTTCGTGCCCTCGATATTTTGGGCTTAATGGGCCAAAATTGGAATGATGGTCCAACGGGCCCAATTCAGTAAGAACCCTCGATGCGTGATTACATTAGTACGTGAAAAGTAGGAATATGCATGAAAAACCCTAAAATAGATAAATTCTGAAATACCTTTAAAAGTGGAAAATTTACGCTTTACCCTAGTAGATAAATTACTAAAATACCCTTAGGTTAAATTGACCTAAATGCATGTTTGATTTTGTTATTTATTGCATGCCATGTTGTTATTATCGATGCATGGGATTGGGATATTTACTGAGGAAGCTTGAAAGTGGCTTGTCCACGTCTTGGAGGCTTTGCCTCAATTCTATGATAATTGAGCAAAGTGCAAGGCAATTGTGGAGTGTTGGGTGGGTGGGTTGAGCTATTCCCACATGGAGTGTAGAAATGTACGGGTGGAGTGTAGTGGTTGGTGTGTTGAGTAGTCTCCCCAAATGGGCTTGCATATGTTATTGATGTTGCATGTATTTTGAAATGGGCCTATAGGCCATACTGTTATCTGAATAAGGGGCTAAGGCCCAGTTTCTTGTAATCTGAAAAGGGCTCTGGTCCAGTACCACTGTTACCTGAATGGGCTTAGGCCCAATAAGCTTGAGCTGACTTGGGCTTTAAATGGGTTTTCCTTACACACTGAGTTTCCCCAAACTCACCCATTTTATTTTCATCCACGCAGGAAATCCCCAACCATAGTGGGCTTGGAGCTATGAGGGAATTCAGAGTGGTCACCCGTTCTGAAAGTTTGATTTTCTTCTGGTGAACTGGACATCTTTTTATTTACGTTTGAAGTTTTGGGTTTTTAAATGTAATAAGGCCGCTTAATTATTTTTGATAGTTTTAATATGTATTACTAAGATAGATATTACTTATTTTAACTGTTGAAATTGGATATCTTTAGGGCGCGTTTTCAAAAAAAAAAACAACATTTGATTTCAAAATAACACGACAACAAGCAAAGCTTCCGCAATGAAAGTATTTTCCAAAATTAATCACTTTTCCTAAAAATGACTCAATCAAATCGGTTTACTAGAAATATACATGACGTTAAGGTGTGGCAATGGCGGTGTGCATGTCTAGGATTGGATCCGAAGGGAGCTTGGTACTTAAGTAGTCCGATAGACTCACCTCCTCTTTTCCGGTTTCCTACCTAGTGCACAGCTTCCATTCACTTTAACCTATAATGAAATTATCTTTTAAAACACTAGGTAGGTTTTTCTGGATCAACAATATAAAATGTTTTGAACGTTTCGATGTGGTATGTCGGATCCGGCCATAACATCTGGGCCGGGTTTGGGATGCTACATTTAGTGGTATCAGAGCCTAGGTTACAACAACTCGGCTGTGGATCGGGTCCAAAAAGGGTTTTCAAACCTTTATGCCAAAACAAAAAAAGGGGTATTTTTTTGAAAAAAAAAACCTGACTTTTGAAAATAAATTTCCTGTTTAAAGGGGATAATCTCCGAACTTATTTTTTTTAACACAAATGTTTGGAAAATGGATTTCAAAAAGCCTAAATCTTTTGAGTTTATCTGAAAACTAATGAGGTGGCACACTGAATCTCCAGCTCAAGTCTGTAAGTATTATTCTAAATTTTTCTGAATATTTTCCTGAATTATCTGTCTGTACTGAAACCCTACTAGGATACTCTAGATAGGATGATACTGAAACCATAGGAAAATCTGATATGAGACTGAAACTGTAGCTAGACTTCGATTTTGCGAAAACAAACTCTGAACTACTGTCTGATTCATAAAACATCTGTAATAAACACTGGAATATTGAATCAATGCATAAAAATTCATAATCAAGATAATACGATATGAGTACAAGAGGCCGTGGACGGAGTTGAGGAAGTGCTCGAGCGAGATCTTCGTCTTCGGGACATATGCCAGCGGTGGATGCACCGGTACCACAGGCAACAGAGGTAGAGTCTCATGACCGCGGTGCCGAGGATGATGCCTTGTCACAGGCAATGCTTCGTGTTCTGGAAAGGGTTGTCGGGGCAAGTACAGGCAATAGAGTTCGGGGACCTATTTCTGAATGACTTCGGGCTAACGGAGAGGAGATCTTTAGGGGCGTGTCTGGTATAGCCCCGAATGTGGCGGAATATTGGTTGGAGGCCACAGAACGGATTATGGACAACTTGGACTGCTCTGAGGAGATTGTGAGTGGGGTATCTGTACTAAGTCCTTTGGGTCACTCGGTTAGGGTAGACAAACTGTATAGGGATGTACCCTTAAAAACTCAAGGTAGGATTTTCCCTGGAGATCTGATGGAGTTACCGTTCGGAGAGTTTGATCTCATTTTGGGAATGGATTGGCTTGTTAAGCATAAGGTGACCCTGGATTGTGTTGCTAAATGAATGGTGTTAAGGACCATAAAGGATGAGGAGGTTATGGTGATAGGTGAGCGAAGGGATTATTTGTCCAATGTGGTGTCGGCATTAAGAGTCGAGAAGTGGATTTGGAAAGGTTGTGAGGCTTATTTGGCATTTGTAAGTCAGTCGGAAGAGGAGGGACTGACAGTGGATAAGGTTAGGATCGTAAATGAGTTCTAAGATGTTTTTCTGGAGGAGCTTCCAGGATTGCCTCCGAACCGAGAAGTTGAGTTTGGAATAGATTTGTTGCCTGGAACGGCGTCTATGTCCATCGCACCGTATAGGATGGCACCAAAGGAGTTAGTGGAGTTAAAGGCTCAAATGCAAGAGTTGTTGGATAGGTGCTTCATTAGGCCAAGCGTGTCTCCATGGGGAGCACCAGTGCTATTCGTGAAAAAGAAGGATGGTATGATGCGGATGTGCATTGATTATCGCCAGTTGAACAAACTGACGATTAAGAATAAGTATCCACTGCCAAGGATTGACGATCTGTTTGACCAGCTTAGAGGGGCTTCTGTATTTTCTAAGATCGACCTTCGATTTGGATATCATCAGTTAAAAGTCAAGGAGGCAGATATCCATAAGACGACATTCAGGACTCGGTATGGTCATTACAAGTTTTTGGTTATGCCATTTGGACTGACGAATGCTCCTGCAGCATTTATGGATCTGATGAATCGTGTGTTCCAACCATTTTTTGATCAGTTCGTAGTCGTCTTTATTAACGATATCCTGGTATATTCTGAAACTGAAGCGAAACATGATGAGCATCTCCGTATAGTGCTGCAAGTGTTAAGGGAGAAGGAACTCTTTGTGAAGTTCAGCAAGTCTAAACTTTGGTTGAGGGAGGTAACCTTCTTAGGACATGCGGTCTCTGTTGAGGGGATTAAGATGGACCCTCGGAAAATTGAAGCGATTTTGGAGTGGAAGCCGCCTAGGTCAGTGTCAGAAATACGAAGTTTCCTAGGACTGGCAAGATACTACAGAAGGTTTGTGGAAGGTTTTTCTGTGATGACAGCACCTTTGACAAAACTTATAAGGAAAGGAGTACCGTTTGTATAGACTAATAAGTAGTAGGAAGCTTTTGAGAAGTTGAAGAAAGTTCTGACTGAAGCACCTGTGTTAATTCAGCAGAGTCAGGAAGGATTTTATGTACGTGGACGCATCACACGTGGGTTTGGGCTGCGTGTTAATGCAAGAGGGTAAGGTGGTTGCATATGCATCACGATAGCTTAAGCCTCATGAGGGGAGCTATCCGACTCATGATTTGGAGTTGGCAGCAGTGATATTCGCACTTAAGATTTGGAGACATTACTTGTACGAAGAAAGGTGTATTATATACACTGACCATAAGAGTCTTAAGTATTTATTGACTTAGAAGGAGCTGAACCTTAGGCAAAGGAGATGGATTGAGTTGTTTAAGGATTATGACTGTTCGATCGAGTATCACCCAGGCAAGGCTAATGTGGTAGCCGATGCTCTAAGTCGTAGAACTGTATCTGATCTGAGAGCAATGTTTGCTTGTCTGAGTCTGTATGATGATGGAGGTCTGTTGGCTGAGTTGCAAGTAAGGCCAACCTGGGTGGATCAGATTAAGGAAAATTAGTTGAACGATGAGTCTTTGGTCGCTCGTTTCCAACAAGTTAAGGAAGGGGAAACTTCTAAATTTGGGTTAAATGGAGAAGGAGTTCTGTGTTTCCGAGGAAGAATTTGTGTTCTGAAGGACTCTAATTTGAGGTAGACAATATTGAAGAAAGCTCATAGAGGACTTTGTGCCATGCACCTTGGAGGGAACAAGTTGTATCACGACTTACGAGAATTGTACTGGTGGCCTGGACTTAAACGAGAAGTAATGGAGTTTGTAGGGAAATGTCTGACATGCCAGCAAGTGAAAGCTGAGCATCAATTACCCTCTGGACTGTTACAGTCAGTGAAGATACCACTTTAGAAATGTAACACCCCGAACCCGAGACCATCGCCGGTGTCGGACACGAGGGGTTAACAAGCCAAGTTCACTTGTTTTGCCCATCCATTTGACATTTCCAGTCAGGCTGGAAAACTGCGTCACTTTCGCCTTAAAAATCATATCTCGAGTTTCAAAACTTGGAAACTGGTTTCGTAAATTTTCCCTGAATTTAGACTCATATATCCATCCATGGATTTATTTCTAGAATTTTTGGTTGGGCCAATTGGTACAGTTTATTAGTTAAAGTCACCCATGTTACAGGGATCGACTGCTCTGACCTTCGCGCGGTATAACTTGAATATCTCTCTGTACAGGGATTTAATGCTAGTGCTGTTTGTTTCTAATGAAACTAGACTCAAAATGGAATCTGTAAATATAAGGTATGTCTCCTAATTCTTTTTTTATAATTTATAGTAAATTTTTAAATTTGCGACAGGGAACCCAGAAACCGTTCTGGCCCTGTCTCACAATAGCTTTAATATCTCTTAACATGTAACTCCTATGACCATTTCGTTTCTTCCATATGAAAATAGACTCATCAAGGTTCATTTACATAGCTTATTCACTATTTAATTCCATTCCTACGAATTTTGGTGATTTTTCACATTCACGTCACTGCAGCTGGCAGCATCTGTTTTTAAGGTAGGTCTTACCTATTTGGTAGTCTCCATGAACCAACTAGTCTTGCCATACATAGGTTCATATATGATCATTTTAACCATGCCAATGGCTGATCATATGACCAACATTCCCATTTCAAGCCATAGCCACATCATGACACCAAATATATACATACAAACCACAATTAGTCTAAGTCGATACTTCACTTTTACGAGCCATTTTCGCATGGCCGTACATATATACATCACAACATATTCAACCAACAAGGGTAGTCCTATACATGCCATTTCAAAGTTCAACCAAAATTTATACCAAAATAGAGGCGTGGATAGTGTGGATGACTTCGACTTTATTGATCCCGAATCCGATTGCTATCGAGCGAAATCTATAAAACAGAGAGCCAAAGTAACGGGTAAGCATTTTTTATGCTTAGTAAGTCTCAAGGAATATAATCAGCTCTAATTACAGCAATACATTCACATAGCCAAATGCATCATTTCATTAATACACATTCTTACTTCACACTTCATCATTATATACTTTCACAAAGTATCAATCAATTCAATAACTGAAATTCATTAGTCGATTGAGCGAATGTTGCTCAAACATGTCGACTTTCCAATGCACATATAACGTACCTTATCCTTTGGGCTTTTCGAGTGTACTAATTGAATTCATTACAGCAACCAACACTCACCTCCAGCCCAAGATTCTTCGGAATATAACCGGATATAATCACGTGCACAAATGCCTTGGTCTTAGCCGGATAGAATAACTCGCACGAATGCCTTGGTCTTAGCCCGGATATAGCCACTAGCACAATTGCCTTGGTCTTAACCGGATATAATTTCCAGCATAATTGTCTTGGGCTTAGCCGGATATCATTCAATTTCTCATGTACACATACATCAATAATCATTGGACATACATATTTCATTTTCGTTACTAAGGCTCAAACGCAAATATAATCACAAGCATATTCGCCTTCGGGACTTAGCCCGGGTAGAATTCAAATGCTCATACATACATAATCAATAATCAATACACATCCATACTTTATTTCACATAATTCAAGTAGGGTCACTTCTTGAGGACTTACCTCGGATGTTGTCGAACGGCTTTTTCGGCTATTCGATCACCTTTTCCTTCCCCTTGTCCAATTGTGGCCCTCTTAGCTCTTGAGCTAATTCAAACAAATTCAATTTATTAAAACCTCATTGTGCTTGCTTATGGCGAATATGACAAGGAGTTTAAATGGTCATATGGCCACTCTTTAGCTTGAATACACAATGGTCATGCACATTTTATACTACATCAAGCAATTCAATACAATTTATTTGAGCATCAAGGAAAAGCTAAGGCCTTCAATAGGCTACCCAAGGCCGAATATTCATGTACATGTTGAGGTCAATTTTGCACTTAATACCTCACAAAAACAGCATGCATTTTACTAGTTAATGCTTTGCACATTGTGGCCCAAAACTTATAATATAGCATCAAGCACTTATATGTGTGCTAGGTCAATTGTGCTTGCAATTTCACAAGCATTCTTCCACATCTTCTTCTTTAAACCAATATATTCATCACTTACTTCATAGCCAAAACATCATGTGCAAACATATATATACAATATGAGCATGGCCGAATTTCAAGGTGTCCATAGCCATCCAAAAATACAAATTTTAACTAACATGCAAGAAGCATGAACCATGCTCATGAATGCATCATGGCCGAATATGACAATCATGCTCCTTTTCAACTTCAATCATGATAAAACAACAAGAAAACTCAAAATCTTACTCAAGAGTAGACAATCCATCATTGCATGCATCATCATCAAGCTTCACACTTAGCATGCAATGGCTTTATCACCATAACAACTTTGGCCAAATACCATTTCCATGGCATAACAAGGATTTGAGCCATGGCTAACATGCACATCAAATTAGCAACCAAACCATGCATGAAACTCCCAACACAACCTCATACATACCTTAATCTTGATGCAAACTTAGCCAAATCTCCTTCTAGATCTCTTCTAAACAAAGGAAATGAAGCAAAAATCCTTCTTCCTCTTAGTATTTTCGGCCAAAAGGAAGAGAGCAAGCATGAACAAATTTTTTGTTTTCTCTTCTTGGTTGCACGGCAATGGGGGATGCTACTCTCTCACACACATTTTTTTTCTTTTCTCACCCATGCTTAGTTGTTTATTATTTCTAACATCATCCATTAGTAAAACATGTTGGGCACATGTTCCTTGCCCATAACCTTGTCATGGCCGCCACTCCTCCTTAGGAAGGGATTATTTGACATGCAACTCCACCTTTTGTTAACATGTACTAACAAGCCATTTAAAATTAGCCTATCATATTTCACCATGTTTCACTTTGATCCCTATTTAATACTTTCTCATACAAATGGGTAAAATTAGAGAATGAAATTTCCACATATGCATGCACACACATAGTAAGCATAGAATATAACAATTAATTATTTTTATGACTCGGTTTAGTGGTCCCGAAACCACATTCCGGCTAGGGTCTATTTTGGGCTGTCACAAGAAATGGGAGAGGGTAACCATGGACTTTGTGAGTGGGCTATCTTTGACACCATCAAAGAAAGACTTGGTGTGGGTGATTGTGGATAGGTTGACCAAATCGGCCCATTTCATACCTGTTCGTACTGACTTTTCACTTCAAAAGTTAGCCAAGTTGTATGTGTCGGAGATTGTGCGACTTCATGGAGTCCCAGTTTCAATTATTTCTGATCGGGATCCCAGATTTACATCTCGGTTTTGGCAAAAGTTGCATGAGGAGTTGGGGACGCGATTGAATTTTAGTACGGCTTTCCATCCCTAGACTGATGGCCAATCGGAAAGGGTTATTCAGATTCTAGAGGACATGTTGAGGGGATACGCGATTGATTTTCGAGGTAGTTGGGAGGATTACTTGCCGCTGGTAGAATTTGTGTACAATAACAGTTACCAGGCGAGTATTCGAATGGCACCGTATGAAGCACTGTATGGACTAAGGTGTCGTACACCTAGTTGTTGGACCGAACTAGGAGAGCGACAAGTTCTTGGACCGAGTTGGTAGCGATCACGAGGATAAGGTCGAATAATTAAGGACCTAAGTTAAGAGAAGCATCGATAGGCAAAAGTCGTATGCAGATTTGAAGCGTAAGGAGATTGAGTACTCAGTAGGTGATATGGTTTTCTTAAAGGTTTCTCCTTGGAAGAAAATATTAAGGTTTGGTAAGAAGGGCAAGTTGAATCCGCGGTTCATTGGGCCTTATCAGGTTTTGAAGTGAGTAGGCCCAGTGGCTTATCAGTTGGAATTGCCTCCAAAGTTAGACAGGATTCACGATGTTTTTCATGTCTCCATGTTAAGGCGTTATCGTTCTGACCCTGCTCATGTCCTGCCAGTTGCAGAAATTGAAGTTCAGACTGATTTGACCTTTGGGGAGGAGCCTGTGCAAATATTGGCTCGAGATGTTAAGGTTCTCAGAAGGAAATTTGTCCCGTTAGTGAAAGTACTCTAGCGTAATCATGGAAAGGAAGAAGCTACTTGGGAATCAGAAGAGACTATGCGTCAACAATACCCTCAACTAGTTGGATCAGAAAAATTTCGAGGACGAAATGTAACACCCCGTACCCGAGACTGTTGCCGGAGTCGAACACGAGGTGCTAACAGACTTAATTCATTTATTTGCACAGTCCATTTTAAAATTTCCAGACAAGCTGGCTAACTGCATCACTGTCACCTTAAAAATCATATCTTGAGTTAAAAAACTTGAAAACTGGTTCCATAAATTTTTCCTGAAACTAGACTCATATGTCCATCTAAAAATTTTTTTCTAGAATTATTGGTCAAGCCAATTAGTACATTTTATTAGTTAAAGTCTCCCCTGTTTCAGGGTTCGACTACTCTGACCTTTATGCATTACGACTTAGATATCTCCCTGTACAGGGCTTCAATACTTATGCCGTTTGTTTCTAAAGAAACTAGACTCGAAAAGGAAGCTTTAAATATAGGGCATGACTTCTAATTATCTCTGGTTGATTTATAGAGAATTTCCAAATTTGGAACAGGGGATCCAGAAATCGCTCTGGCCCTATTTCACGAAAACTTAAACATCTCATAAAATACGGCTCATATGATCATTTCGTTACTTTCCTATGAAAATAGATTCATCAAGGTTCGATTACATAATTTATTCACTATTTAATTCCATTCCTAATATTTTTAGTGATTTTTCAAATCCACACCACTGCTGCTGTCAGCATCTATTTTTAAGGTAAACTTTACCTATTTCATGGTTTTCCATGAATCAACTAGAATTTGTCATACATAGCACCAAAATGATCATGATTAACCATTCCAATGGCTAATCGTTACCAAACATTTCCATACCTCTCAATGAACGACATACAAAACGATTATAATGCTATGCTCAAAGTATATATAAGCCATTTTCGCATGGCTATCCAAATATATACATTACCAAAAAGTACATGACTAACAACAAAGGGTAGTCCTATACATGCCATTTTCAGAGTTCAACTAAAAGAGTACCAAAAGGGCTTTGATAGTGTGGACGACTTCGACTTTGACAATCCCGAGTCCGATAGCTGACGAACCAAAATCTATAAAACAGAGAAATCAAAGCAACGGAATAAGCATTTAATGCTTAGTAAGTTTTGAGTAATGAAATCATGCACAACTGAAGTATAGCATTCATATGATTAAACGAATAGTTTCATATACACATATTCTCAAAATCATACCTACTTCACATTTCCAACCCTTATATTCATACATAAGGTATTAACTTGACTAAAGGCCGGGAGCTTGTTAATCGATTGAGCGAATACTATTTAAAAGGAATCAATTATTCCAATGCATATACAAAACATACCTCATCGTTGGGATTTTTACAAGCGTATTAATTGAAATTATTACAGCAAGATCGTTCATTCCCAAACCAAGTACCTTCGGGATTTAGCCGGATATCGCAACTCACACAAATGCCTTCGGGACTTAACCCGGATATAGTAACTCGCACACATGCCTTCGAGTCTTAGCCCGGAAATAGTCACTAGCACAAATGCCTTCGGGACTTAGCCCGGGTATAGCAACTACTCGTACAAATGCCTTCGGGACTTTGCCCGGATATAGTAACTTGCACAAATGCCTTCGGGACTTAGCCCGGGTATAGTAACTTGCACAAATGCCTTCGGGACTTAGCCCGGATATCATCCGAATAATCATGTACATATGTCCACAAATCATAACACATTTTTATTTCGTTTTCATTACTAGAACTCAGACACAAGGCACTTATCTACCATTACCATTTTCGGCTCAATAGCCACATACAAAGAGCATAGTTTTGATTCACTATATAACATGATCTAAACGAATCATGATCTAAGTTCCATTACTCGAAAACTTACCTCGGATATTTTTGAACAGTTGCGGGTAGGCTATTCGATCGCTTTCTCCTTTCCCTTGTCTGGTCTAGTTCCTCTTTGCTCTTGGGCTTAATTTAAACAAATGAATTTGTTTAATCATTTCGAATATTAAAAGCTCTTTTAAAGCATTTAACCCTTATACTCAATAATGAAACCAAACCATATACATAATTATTTTTGTGACAGCCCAAAATTGACCCTAGTCGGAAGGTGGTCTCGGGACCACAAAACCGAGGCATAAAAATAATTTAAAATTTATTTCGATGCCTATAATATGTGTGTATCCATGTATGACATTTTTTGATGATTGATTTAGTGTTATAAAGGTGAATTTCACTAGAAAGGACCTAGTAGTGAACTTTGAAAGTATGATGGGGAAATGTGTGATGACTAGTTGCTCATGCATGCAAAAATAAAGGATTTGCATGTCAAATTTCCCCAAAAGAAGCTAGTGGCCGGCCATGACATGGTTTATGGGCAAAGAAAACATGTTGAAACATGTTTTGTTAATGCATGATGAATTAAATGATAAAATAATTAATGATGTTGGAGGAGAAACAAAAAAAATCAAGAAAATAGCTCATCCTCCCCCCCATTGCCGTGCAAGTGAAAGAAAAACAAGAAAAAAAAAATTGTTCATCCTTGTTCTTTCCTTTTGGCCGAAAATCCTAAGGGAGGAGATAGGAGTTTTGCTTCATGCTTGGTTTGGAAGAGAACAAGAAGGAGATTTGGCTAAATTTGCATCAAGATTAAGGTATGTATGAGGTTGTGTTGGGAGTTTCATGCATGTTTTGGTTGCTAACTTGATGTGCATGTTAGCCATGGCTCAAATCTTTGTTATGCCATGGAAATGGTATTTGGCCAAAGTTGTTATGGTGATAAAGCCATTGCATGCTAAGTGTGAAGCTTGATGATGATGCATGCAATGATGGATTGTCTACTCTTGAGTAAGATTTTGAGTTTTCTTGTTGTTTTATCATGATTGAAGTTGAAAAGGAGCATGATTGTCATATTCGGCCATGATGCATTCATGAGCATGGTTCATGCTTCTTGCATGTTAGTTAAAATTTGTGTTTTGGATGGCTATGGACACCTTGAAATTCGGCCATGCTCATATATGTATATATATGTTTGCACATGATGTTTTGGTTATGAAGGAAGTGATGAATAACTTTGTTTAAAGAAGAAGATGTTGAAGAATAATTGTGAAATTGCAAGCACAATTCGCCTAGCACACATATAAGTGCTTGATGCTATATTATAAGTTTTGAGCCACAATATGCAAAGCATTAACTAGTAAAATGCATGCTGTTTTTGTGAGGTATTAAGTGCATAATTGGCCTCAACATGTACATGAATATTCGCCTTGGGTAGCCTATTGAAGGCCTTAGCATTTCCTTGATGCTCAAATAAATTGTATTGAATTGCTTGATGTAGTATAAAATGTGCATGACCATTGTGTATTCAAGCTAAAGAGTGGCCATATGACCATTTAAATTCCTTGTCATATTCGGCCATAAGCTAGCACAATGAGGTTTTAATAAATTGAATTTGTTTGAATTAGCTCAAGAGCTAAGAGGTCCACAATTGGACAAGGGGAAGGAAAAAGTGATCGAATAGCCGTAAAAGCCGTTCGACAACATCCGAGGTAAGTCCTCAAGAAGTGACCTTACTTGAATTATGTGAGATGAAATATGGATGTGTATGATTATTGATTATGTGTGTATGAGTATTTGAATTCCACCCGGGCTAAGTCCCAAGGCGAATATGCTAATGATTATAATTGTGTTTGAGCCTTAGTAACGAAAATGAAATATGTATGTCCAATGATTATTGATGTATGTGTGCATGAGAAATTGAATGATATCCGGGCTAAGCCCCAAAGACAATTATGCTGAAAATTATATCCGGGTTAAGACCCGAAGGCAATTGTGCTAGTAGCTATATCCGGGCTAAGACCCGAAGGCATTCGTGCAAGTTGTTAAATCCGGGCTAAGACCCGAAGGCATTTGTGCAAATCGTGATATCCGGGTTAAGTCCCGTAGGCCTTGGTGCGGGTTACCATAACCGGGCTATGTCCCGAAGGCGATTGAACGAGTAGCGATGTCCGGTTAAACTCCGAAGGTATGTGATTTGAAAATTATAAGCTTGCTGGAAAATTTCAGCTAATGCACTTGTGAAATTTCCCAATGACAAGGTAAGTGCGGTGTGTGCTTTGCGCGCTAGGAGTAAGAGCGTATGAATATCCGCTCCTATGATGGAGCGAGTTATCGGCCTTAATGAAGCCGTTATTTGTGTATGAACATAAGTGTTGGGATGGTGAAGTAAGTACGATTATGTGAATGTGCATTAATGAAATGATGCATTTGGTTATGTGAATGTATTGCTTTAATTAAAGCTGATTATATTCCTTGAGACTTACTAAGCATAAAATGCTTACCCGTTGCTTTGGCTCTCTGTTTTATAGATTTCGCCGATAGCAAACGGATTCGGGATCAATAAAGTCAAAGTCATCCACACTATCCACACCTCTATTTTGGTATAAATTTTGGTTGAACTTTGAAATGGCATGTATAGGACTACCCCCTTGTTGGTTTAAAAATGTGGCGATGTATATGTATACGGCCATGCGAAAATGGCTCGTAAAAGGAAGCATGAACTTAGACTATTTGTGGTTTGAATGTATATATATGGTGTCATGATGTGATTATGGATCCGAAATGGGAGTGTTGGTCACATGATCAGCCATTGGTATGGTTAAAATGATCATATGTGAACCTATGTATGGCAAGACTAGTTGGTTGATGGAGACTACAAAAATAGATAAGACCTACCTTAAAACAGATGCTGCCAGCTGCAGTGATGTGAATGTGAAAAATCACCAAAAATTGTAGGAATGGTATTAAATAGTGAATAAGCTATGTAAATGAACCTTGATGAGTCTATTTTCATATGGAAGAAGCGAAATGATCATAGGAGTTACATGTTAAGAGATATTGAAGCTATTGTGAAACAGGGCCAGAACGGTTTCTGGGTCCCCTGTCGCAACTTTAAAAATTAACTATAAATTATCCAGAAATAATTAGGAGACATACCTTATATGTACAGATTCCATTTTGAGTCTAGTTTCATTAGAAACAAACGACACCAGCATTAAAGCCCTGTACAGAGAGATATTCAAGTTATACCGCGAGAAGGTCAGAGCAGTCGATCCCTGTAACATGGGTGACTTTAACTAATAAACTGTACCAATTGGCCCGACCAAAAATTCTAGAAATAAATCCATGGATGGATATATGAGTTTAAATTCAGGGAAAATTTACGAAACCAGTTTCCGAGTTTTGAAACTCGAGATATGATTTTTAAGGCGACGGTGACGCAGTCTTCCAGCCTGACTGGAAATGCCAAATTGGTGGGCAAACATGTGAACTTGGCTTGTTAACCCCTCGTGTCCGACACCGGCGATGGTCTCGGGTTCGGGGTGTTACAATTTTATCACATCACCTTAAGCACACATATTAACTATCATACATCCATTTCACAGGCCAAGTTACAAATAAAAAAAAATTGCATACACACCAAAAATTTAATTACCCATTTCCACCTTAGAGGGTAACTTCAATGCAAATTGTATATACAATTTGCCATACACGTACCACATTTTTAACAAGCCGAAATTACTCCTACATGTTATCCATTATAATTATTTCATAGATATAAAACATAGCTGAAATATCTTTAGCCTAAATACGTATAATAATACCCAAATCATCAGCTATTTTTAACGAACACGACACAAAAGATTAACTAAAACTCCATTCAATTTTAAGGTATTAACCCTACTAAACTCTTATCATGACCATACCTAATCGAATTCAAGTAGAGGATTAATTACAGCCATGTACACCAATATATAATTATAACATGTTTTAATATCTTATATATCTCATTCGGCCCTAACCACACAACTTAACTTTTATATACAAATTCTATCTCATGATCAATTGTAGCAATTTACACATAGGTTACATATTTGTCAAACCATGACCGATTATGTATATAAATTAAATATTTCACATAATGCATAACTTAATGACCAAAATTTATATAACCCTAAATGTCTAAATATGAATATCCCTCAATTCTCTTATAACTTAACCCTTTTTCTCCTTTTATCATAATATCCATTAGCATTTAGTTCATCAAACCAACATTTAATCCTATTTCCTTTAACACAATTGTATTCGGCAATGACCACATCATTTAACCAACTAAAATAATAAACCACAACATTTAAATTCATCTTATTCTTCTCCCATTTGACCGAATGAATATTTGTCAAATGCAACTCAACTAACAACAACATTTTTCTTTCTAAAATGTATATACACTCATACGGCAACTTTCAATTTGTACTTTTCAACCACGAATTCTACTCATTCAAACATCATTTAAGCTACTTAACAAGTAATTAACATCCCAAAAAAAAAACTTATCAAATTGACACCAATTTAGCACTTGCCGAATGGATATTTATCTATTGATTCATGAAATTAAACCATGGGTTAAATAAGCTATGTACTTGTCAATTTAATCTCATAGTCAATTAAAAAGAAAAATCACAATGCATACCTTAAACTAGGATAGCCATGGTCGAGTACCTTGGTTTTTCCTCTTCAAAATTCCCTTTCCCCATTTCGGCAATCAAGAAGAAAGATGAGCATGTATACTTTTTTTTTGTTTTACTAATCACTTTATTTTAAAATAAAAATAAAGCCATCCCTTATTATAATTCTAAAACAAAACATATATCTTACATCAAACATCATTTATGGCCGGCCACTAAGGAAAATTTGGTGCATTTGACATGCAAATCCCTCATGTCATCACTTCATGCATTATTTAATACTTTAAAATTTACCTATCACACTTTCAATTTTTATCACATGAGTCCTATCTTAAAAATTTCACATACAAATAACCAAATCAAAGCATGAAACTTTCACACATGATTTACACATATAATAAACACAGAATTTAATAGTTAATTATTTTTATGACTCGGTTTTGTGGTCCCGAAACCACTTTCTGACTAGGGTCAATTTAGGGCTGTCACACGAAATTTCTTTAAGGAGGGTAGAGTTGTAACGCCCCAATTTTCGGGAATTCTGTGAATGTTGGCATAGGTTTAATTATGTTAGTGGGCCTCTAGAAGGCTCAAGCTTAAGATAGAACCCAGCAATTTTAGTTAATTTTTGTTCCATAAGAAAAAGGGGGTGAAATTATGAAATAGAACCTATGTGAAAATGTTTGAAAATGCTATAGGCTAAATTGAAGTGGCCAAATAAATAGGAGTGCAAAATAGGAGGATTTGCATGACAAACCTCCCATTTTACATGAAGTGGCCAGCCATAATGTTGTTGTAGACAAAATGTGCACTTGATATCCATAATTTATGGTACAAATTGATACAAATTGATAATGGGTTAGGTAAATGTTCCATGATAATGGGTTAGGTAAGTGTTCCATGATAATGGGTTAGGTAAATGTTCCATGATGGGAATTTCATGTCTTTTGTATTAAAGAATTAAATGGATGAAATATGAAATTTTATTAAAAGAAAAAGGGGTGAAAAGAACAAAGTTTTGTCCATCTTTGTTCATCATAGCCGAAAGTTAGAGAAGAGAAAGGAGAGGAGAAAGCTCTTGAATGTTCGGTCACTTGGGGAAGAAAATTGAAGGTAAGTTCATGGTAGTTTGCTTCTATCTTGATGTTCATGAGTTCTTCTTGATTCTACCTTAACTCTTGAAGCATATTTTGGTTTTTAGTTGTGTTGTGAGCATTTAGTCATTAATTAAAATAAAGGAAATGGTTGTTGTTTCATGTGCTTTTGATGAAAAATGGAAGATAGGTGAAGTTGAGCCAAACAAATGAGCATGCATGTGCCTTAGATGCTAAAGGGAAAAATCGGCTAACATGTTGTGCTTTAAAATGATGAAATGGAGATTATACTTAAGTAAAATCATAGATATATGATGATTGATTGGTGATATACATGTTTAAATAACAAGCATGCAAGTTAGGTGTGAAAGAGTGATTTGGTAATAAATCTGCTTGGGACAGCAGCAGTAACATGAATTTGGAAAATCACCATAAATTGTGGGAGATGAGTTAGAAGCTGCATAAATTATGTAATTAAAGCTTGTTGAGTCTAGTTTCAAATGAAATAAACGAGAACATATTTTGAATTCTGTACAATGAGAAATTTGATTCGTAATGAAGAGTGGTCAGATTAGTCAAACAGTGAAACATGCGAAACTTTGAGAAAAATCTGGTATTGATTGGCCAAACAAAAAATTCTGAAAATTTTATGGATATAAGATATATGAGTCTATTTTCAAGGAAAATTAACAACACTTGATTTGGAGTTTCGTAGCTCCAGTTATAAATGATTTAGTGACTGTTGCTTAAGAAGACAGCTTGTAGTGAAATTATGATTATGTGGTAAACATTGACAAAAATTTGTTAATGAGTTACTTATTGATTTCTTATAAGCTTACTATGATCTGTAGGTGTGGTTGGCCGAATATTGTAAGGGGTTAATACGTAGTTTGTATTTGAATAGTTAGATTAACGTGTTAGTAATCCAATTGTAGGCGGTTCGTGTGTGGATCTCGTCAGCATATTGTCGCAAATAGGTGTGTAACTAACACCCTCTTTCTTAGTCTGGATCAGCAAAAGTCGAAAACCCGAAATGCCGAAAATCGGTATTTTGTAGATTTACTGAAAAAGCGAATGCTCGTGAGGTAAATCGATTAATGTTTTTGGTAAGCTGCAAAATTTGGACTGCAAAGTGCATAATTTACGTGCCCTCGATATTTTTGGGCTTAATGGGCCAAAATTGGAATGATGGGCCAACGGCCCAATTCGTAAGAACCCTCGATGCGTGATTCATTAGTACGTGAAAAGTAGGAATATGCATGAAAAACCCTAAAATAGATAAATTACTGAAATACCTTTAAAAGTGGAAAATTTACGCTTTTACCCTAGTAGATAAATTACCAAATACCCCAGGGTTAAATTGACCTAAATGCATGTTTGATTGTTGTTATTTATCGCATGCCATGTTGTTATTATCGATGCATGGGATTGGGATATTTACGGAGGAAGTACTGAAAGTGGCTTGTCCACGTCTTGGAGGCTTTGCCTCAATTCTTTGATAATCGAGCAAAGGCACAAAATCGTGGAGTGTTAAATTTGGGTGGGTTGAGCTATTCCCACATGGAGTGTAGGGTGGTATGGGTGGAGTGTAGTGGTTGGTGGGTTGAGTAGTCTTCCCAAATGGGCTTACATATGTTATTGATGTTGCATGTATTTTGAAATGGGCCTATAGGCCATACTTGTTATCTGAATAAGGGCTAAGGCCCGGTTTATTGTAATCTGAAAGGGCTCGGTCCAAGACCATGTTACTGAATGGGCTTAGGCCCAATAGGCTTGAGCTGACTTGGGCTTTAAATGGGTTTTCCTTACACACCGAGTTTCCCAAACTCACCCTTTTATTTTCATCCACGCAGAAATCCCCAACCATAGTGGGCTTGAGTCGTGAGGAATTCGAGTGGCCACCCGCTCAAAGTTTGATTTTTTCGGTGAACTGGACATCCTTTTATTTACGTTTGAAGTTTTGGGTTTTTAAATGTAATAAGGCCGCTTAATTATTTTTGATGGTTTTAATATGTATTACTAAGATAGATATTACTTATTTTAACTGTTGAAATTGGATAGCTTTAGGGCGCGTTTTCAAAAAAAAAAACAACAATTGATTTCAAAATAACACGACAACAAGTAAAACTTCCGCAATGAAAGTATTTTTCCAAAATTAATCACTTTTCCTAAAAATGACTCAATCAAATCGGTTTACTAGAAATATACATGACGTTAAGGTGTGACAATGGCGGTGTGCATGTCTAGGATTGGATCCGAAGGGAGCTTGGTACTTAAGTAGTCCATTAGACTCACCTCCTCTTTTCCGGTTTCCTACCTGGTGCACAGCTTCCATTCACTTTAACCTATAATGAAATTATCTTTTAAAACACTAAGTAGGTTTTTCTGGATCAACAATATAAAATATTTTGAACGCTTCGATGTGGCATGTAGGATCCGGCCATAACGTCTGGGCCGGGTTTGGGATGCTACACGGGGGCAACGAACAAAGTAGAATCAACCCTAGATCTTCCTTATCATACTGAACCTCCATGACCTCCAAGTTTGAGAGAATTTAGTTAAACACTGTTAAGTGTTCGTGTACAGACGCACCTTCCTCCAAACGATGAGCATAAAGACGCTGCTTCATATGCAACTTGCTTGTTAGAGTTTTCGACATACATATTTGTTCTAGCCTCTTCCATAATGCAGCGGCAGTCTTCTCTTTCATCATATCCTGTAAAATTTCGTTGGACAAATACAGATGTAATTGTGTTAACGCCTTTCGATCCTTACGCTTCTTCTCTTCATCTGTTAATGTCGAAAGCATCTTATCTATCCCTAGCAGGGCATCCTCCAGATCCATCTGCACAAGAACTGCTTGCATCTTAATCTGCCACAATGCAAATCTGGTGTTGTGATCCAACAGCAGAATTTCATACTTTAAAAACGCCATTACTGTGATTGAGATGAACAACCCGGAAGCTCTGATACCAATTTGTGAAAAATAAAATAAAATAAAATAAAGAACACACAAATTTTACGTGGAAACCCATTCGGGAAAAAATCACGGGCAGAGGAGAAGAAAACTCACTATGTCGAAAATTTGAATTCAATACAAGAGGTGTCGAAAATTTGAATTCAATACAAGAGGAATAGACTATGTCTATTTATAGGCTTGTAAAGCCATATTCTAGTAGGATTGAAACACCTTATCCTAATCAATATAAAATAGATGGAGTTTAATAAGGTTTAAAAACCTTATTCTAAAATAAAATAAAAGAAGTCTAGTTCTATATGGATTTTACTTTTATTTTATTTTCCATCGTATTTTATTAAATAAAAATTCGGGTCACTTAATTCTAACAGAGTTAGATTGGAGCAATTTCTTGAGATATGCCATAGTTGAGTTCTTGAGAGATAACTTAGTAATCTTCAGATTTTGCTAGAAATAGAGTGTTTCCAGACTGATTTTTAGGTTGTAGACATAGTCATAATGTGAGATTGTAGCTTCGATAAGCTTAGATTAAAGTCCCCTTAAATGGTGCCAGGAAGCGGAATATATTTTTGCAATATCGATTCACATTTCATTAATATATTTAGTAGTTTAAAATGTTTTATTATGATTTCTTAATATTCTTTACAGAAAGTTTTTTTTATGTATAATTGTAACTAAGGAGGTAGTTGGAATCACCTAGTCCAAAAGGAAGGAAAAAATTATGGAAGCGTAACGGTTTCAGTTTGTGCTCACTAAAAGTCAATTTCCAATATATGTTGAATTAAGTTGATTAGCTCAGGAATATGTGATGATTACATTATTGTTGTATTGAGTGACTTTAAAATCTTGTTGGAGTATGATATGTTAAGTGTTGACTTCAATGATCTTGAAATGAAGTGGTATATGGTCTTGTTATATTGTTGATGAATGATAAACTATGGAGAAAGCATGTTTTTGGATTATTTTATTTTATTTTATACTAATTTTAAATGTTAAATTGTGCTATTAAACTACTCGAGAAATGTTTGGGTATAGTTTGCATGCTAGAAAACATTTGAGATTGGAAGCTTATAATAGATACTTGTGTGCATTTATCATTAACGCTTGTGCAAGTTATATTAGGCACTTGTGTGCATTCTTGGAGTGCTTAGGAAAGTCATGTTACACATACTTTGAAGTAGGGGTGTTCAAACGGTTAACCGAACCGATTTAGTACTAATCAGATTAATCAAACTTTTTAATCCTTTAATCGTAAACCAAGCTGAAAATTTTTCAAAGAAAATTAATCGAACCGAAATATTTTTGTTTATTTAGCCGGTTAACTGAAATTTATATTTTTTTGTTAAAACAAGTATAAAACATATAAAATAAATAAATTGATAATATTCATTTGACTGAATTATTCAATTAACCAAATTTACCAAATTAGTAACAACTTAATACATATAATATATAATATATAATATAAAATATATAATATTATTTATTAAGTTCGATTAATTACCCAATTCTGAAATGAATTAAATATTAATCGAAATTCTAAAAAAAAATTAACCAATAAATTAACTGAATTAAATCAGTTCAATTAATTAATTAATTCAATTTTATCGAAATTTGAACAATCTTACTTTGGAGTATTGCTATTCGGTTGGTGCTTGTGCACACTATTTAGAGTGTTCGAGTATTTTTCATGTATCCGGTCATTGTTTCATTGGAGTACTGCTATTCACTTCGTGCTTGTGCACAGTATTTAGGATGTTCCGAGTATCTTTCATGTATCCGTTCATTGTTTCATGTTCGTTAACAGGGGCGATGATTTAGTTGTGATATGCGATGCTTTTATCTTGATGTTGATGTTTATATGTTTACTCCATTATGTTATGACTTGATTTATGCTTATTAGTATGCTTTTCTACTTATTGAACATATATGAAATTAATGGTTTTAGTTAAGCTGTAACACCTCAGATTTTTTTAGAATTGAAAAAGTCGATTTTGGATTGAAATTGTGAATTGAGCTATTTTGGAAAATCAGACTGAGAGATTTCTAAAAATGAGTTTCAAGTTAAGTCGTGGGTTATTAATTAGTGATTAATTGGTGCAATAATTATGCTTTTATTAATGAAGTAAGGATTAAATCGTAAAATTTATAAAATTATTAGGGTTAATGTGTGGATAGTAAAAAGTTAGATTTTGATCATCAAAGGTTTTAAATGGTAATTTCCCCAAGGACTCATTCATAAATAAACCATTGAGGGAAATTGAAGATTTTTTTTTTTTTTGGGGGGGGGGGGTGTTGGGGAAGCGGTTTTGGATAGGCATTTTCATGATAGAAATTTCTCTTTACATTTTCTTACAAACTTCTCTCTAATCTCTTAACAAATTTCAAAGGTTTTGATTCCTAACAATCAATCTTGAAAAGTAAACCTATTTTCCTTGATTTATAATTTTCAATTATAATTATTGGTTGTCCATACATAGTTTTTGCATTTAGAACCTTTTTCTTTAAAAATAAAAGATTTATGATTTAATCCCTAAACTTTCTTATTTATTCAATTGAATCCCATAAATCTGTATTTTTTTACCGTTACTTACTAATATCAATGATAGGACACTCACTTCATGCTTTTTGTCTCATTTCTCGCTTGTTGGGAAATTTGCACTTTAAGGCTCTGTGCTTTTTAATTTTTCCATTTAATCCCCAAAGTGGCTTCCATCAAATTAATACCCAATCCAAGTCATCTTTATGCTCCACAATCATTATTAACCCTTATTTACTTAATTTGATTAAATGACACTAACGTCTCTAACTTATTTAACTTTACAATTTAGTCCTTTATACCAAAATCTCATATTCACAATAATTCACTCAAATTTCCTCTGTTAAGAACCAAAGCAATCTTTAAGGCTACAATTGTTAAACTAATCTTCAAATTTTCTTCTATATTTCACTCTACCAAGACTTGGAATAGTACCAGAGATTTTAAGACATTACACTATCTTCTACTGTGCTCATGTTTGAGATTTAATTTTATATATTAATTTGACATAATTTAGTTATCTATCTTTTGGTATTATTTTGTCCAAATAATTAACATTCTTAACTATTTTAATTAAATTATGTGAATTTCTTTTAAAACATTTCTAACACAAAATTTCTTCTTTTTTTTTTTGACACGATAAGTTGTAATGAGACCAATAAGTATTGAGTGTAATGGTAAGATACATTTTACTACCAAGAGAGGACTCAAGTTCGAACCTTAATGATTGCATTATTGGAAAGGGACAACTACAAATCCCAAAAGGATTAATCTCTATGGACCCTAGAGATGGACATGGAGGATACCTTTACTCTATAAAAAGAATGGAATGAATATTTTTAAGAAAAAAATTTCTCCATCGACGTTTTAACTGTAATAATTAAGAGTGTTAACTATTTTGACGAACTAATGATATTATGTAGATGAACTAAATTATGTCAAATTAAAGTATAGATACATCTTAAATTTAAACATAGTAAAGAGATCATAATAATAACTTAACTTAAAATAATTTACATTTAACACAATATTTAATACAAAGTTTGATTTTATAATAAAAATATTTTTAATTTAATTAGTATAAGTGATTATATGTTTATACAAAATCGAATAACATATATTAATTATAATGTTTTAAATTTAATTTGAACAAAGTACAATAACTTATAAAATAAGTTAATCGGATCGGGACGGATTTAGGGGTTAGGCGAGCCGGTCCCTTAAAATGTAAAATTTTTATTTAATCCCTTAAATTTTTTTAAAAATATTTAAATTAATAAAAATAAAATTATATTTTAACCACCTCTAAAATTATAAAAATTTAATTTAATCCTTTAAAAATTATAAACGTTATAACTATAAAAAAATTAAAACTTTATTCTCCCCTAAAAATTTGTTATGGATTCCCCCTAATCCGGATTACTTAACATCAGTGTAATTATAAATGAAAGCCTGTATCTTATCCATATCCGACGAACAGAATTTCCTGCCAAAGTAGTTCATTGATTTTTCCTATCCGAATTCTCCGCTTAGAAAATTTTGCTTTCCAAATCCAAAGAATCATAAAAAAGGAAAAATGGCGACCTCTGCTTTAGCCATTGCAACTGCAAAGCCATTGACCCATCGTTTCTCCAACTCTAAGCACACTTCATCACCATCCTTCTCCTGTTCTTGCTCTTCTTCCACGCCACTCCCACCTCCCAACGAACCCAAACTCTCTTTCAGCTCAAAACCTGTTGCGAAACAATGTGTTTTCAATGTGGGTGTTGGGCTTTTAGCAACTTCACTTCTTGCTTGTTCACCATTGGAGGCTGATGCCACCAGGATCGAGTATTTTGCAACTGTGGGGGAACCTCAATGTGAGCTCAACTATGCCAAATCTGGTCTTGGTTACTGTGATGTTATTGTAGGGTCTGGTGTGGAAGCTCCACGTGGAGAGCTTGTCAATGTAACTTCATCTCTTGATTTCAGATTAATCTTTTTGTTGGTTATTGGTTGATGCTACAATTAATGTTACAGCCAAAGTAGATATGCACATGAATGAGGAACTCAATAGCATTACTACTTACCATGAACATATTTGAGGCTTCAAATCCAAAAGGGTAGAAACTTGCCATGGCAATTTTTTGAAGACCCAGATGTGTAAATATCGATATATTATAATATGAATGCATTGCATGATTCATATTGACATGAGACACTGCAAAATATGTGAACATCAGATTGATCGAATTAACACTATTTTCTCTAATTTGTTCTTTGCATAGATTCACTACACTGCAAGATTTGCTGATGGGATAGTCTTTGATAGTAGCTATAAACGTGCTAGACCTCTCACCATGAGAATTGGTCTTGGCAAGGTGCATTTCCCCCCATAGATTCGTCTATTGCTGATATACTACTGTCAAATCTTTCCTTTCAGGTCATTAATTTAAGTTCATACCATGCCTTCATTTCAGGTCATTAAGGGATTGGACCAGGGAATTTTAGGGGGTGAAGGAGTCCCTCCTATGCTTGTTGGTACGATTCCGAGACACTGCATATTACTTTTAGCATTACTTTATTTCCTCTCATATTGTTGTAGAGTAATTGTTTATGATGTTGATTTTGACACAGGTGGAAAACGTAGGCTTCAGATTCCACCAAACTTAGCATATGGACCAGAACCTGCGGGATGCTTTTCCGGTTAGTTCCAGATATAACTGGATGTGTTGTTAGACAATCATTGTTGTGACAATTACTTCACTGACTCCATGATCTTCTTTATTTAGGCGACTGCAACATACCTGCCAATGCAACTCTCCTATATGATATTAACTTTGTTGGCATCTACTCTGGAAATGCAAAGTGATTAAAGTGAGTTTCCTAACTATTTTCACACATTGTTGCCTAGAAGGCACATTTGTAGCTCAGCATTAACCATTCAAACCTTTATACGCCCCTTTCTTTTATAACTCTTGGCTCAATGAAAGAAGCTGATGATGCCACCATAGGTTAGCCAGTCTCGAAATGAGTTTCCCGCACTTTGCTGAAGATATACATACATACATACATACATACACAAATATATGTATATATGAATGGTTAGTTGCGTGTTTTAATGATGTTGAAGGATGTTTCAGGTGATGGTCCCTCCAATCTGATACTTTTTGACGGGTACCTGTTGGTGGAACACTTAGACCAACTAAATGATTTATCCAAATAGTTCGGTGTCTACCAAACAAGCTCCTAAAGACTATGTTTCATGCTACCATATTATTTTCTTTGGAGTTAGGCCTTTGTTTCCTTATATAATATATATATAAATATATATTCTGTAAAGCTTTGTCAATTTTCTGTTTCTTGTGTGCAAATGGCGTCAAATTTTAAAGGCAAACAGATACTTGGTGAAGGGCTAAAATTATACTTCTACAAACTTCATTTGGTAGACATTTTTGTAATATTCAAGCTCAACAATCCGAGGTTAAGCCCTTTCAATATAGAGTTGGGTAAATATTTGACCCTAAATTTTATTTTGGGCTGGGCTAAGATAAAATGTTGACGTTGAATTAGCTTAAGTATAAAAATCCTATATTTGGACAGAACTACAATAAGGGTGGAAATTTTATGTAATAAATTTGTAAAAGTTGGTAGAAATAATTAAACTTGGTTTGAGTTGAGATGGTAAAATTAGGATGATAAAAATTATATAATGCTTTGAGATTAAACCTCATCATGTTTAAGTATTTTTTAGATTTTAAGGGTGGGGTATTTATTGCTTAATAAGAGGGGGGGGTTAACTTCATGACTATTTGGATCTGCTTATAGCTGACACCAAACTCAGTGTGAATAATAATAAATTTAATCATTTTCAAAATAAATATTAAGAATGAATGTAGCAATAATAATTTATAGGGTAAATTTACAAATAATGACTCAATTATTAGCACATTTTGTTTTGGTCATTCAATTAAAAAATATTTTTAATTTAAACTCTAACATTTTCAATCATTTCTGTTTTGTTTACCAATTATAAAAATTTTCAATTCGACAATAATGTTTTCAATCGTTTCGTTTTCGTCACCTTTCGTTAACAATTTAAAAGAAGTGATGATATGGCTTTTATAAATAAGTATAATTACATATTTAGTCTTCAACACTTACACATTCTAACAATTTGATTCTAATTTTAAACAATTCAATAAATTAAACTTTCATATTTATAAATTTTATCAATTTGGTTCTAAAACATATTAATCATAAATAGGAATTATAGATTTCTTCAACCCCGAGTCACAATACTTATCAGCTATACAAGTTTGCCCTCCTGTTCTAATATATAATAACTAATTCTAATATATGACAACTAACATTCACTAGTATAATTGAGTTATTGTAACTGGAATTTTGTAGATATAGTGTACAACAAGGGAGGAGTACAAAAGGGAGTAGGGTGGTTGTTATGAAGGCTGATTCACTCAGTTAGGATGGAGAGTCAGAGATTATGAAGAATGGAGATGAATAGAACGTAGAGGCTAAGAATTGTTAACGGAGTATAGGCTTAGTATTCTTAAATAATAAGTTATATAAATTTTAAAATTGTAATTATAAAATTTACTATTTTATTCTATCATCAATCATTTATTTGTTTTTATAATTAATTAATTATTTTTCCTATCATTTACTATTATTTTATCATAATAATTTTTAATATGTATATTATAAATTATGATAAACTATATAAATGGTCAACTAACTATTATTGTGTTATATTTTGGTCACTCAACTATAAAAAAGTTCAATTTAAGCATTAATGTTTTCAATTGTTTCTGTTTTAGTCGTGGACTTTTTTAAATTCTATCAAAAACACAGATTTCCAATGGGATGAAGAATATGTCGTATTTATTACAATTTCATGGCTATTATGAAACATCCCATACATCATCATCATAGTTGTTTGTAGCATATTTGAGGATATATATCATTGTGATTTCCCATTTTTTGGTTTCTCTTTTAACAAAGAAAACCTTGAGTAATAATCATCATTAACTAGATGAGGAAAACTTGCCCTTTTAAACCCACAGTGAAGTAATTATTTATTTCCTCCATTGCCACCTTTAATGTCCTTATATATAAAGAGAAACTGAATTAGGGGAAAAAAAAGGAAATTTCAAAGGAACAGACCCTAAAACCAACCTAATACAGGCAAGTGCTTTTTTATGTATCGTTTTTCTCTTATTTTTCTTCTCTGGGCAAGGCATGAAAAGGAAACTAACAGAGATTTTACAATCTTTTTCGCAGTCGATTACCATTTTGATCATTCCCTGTCTCTATTTTGGTTTTTGCTATGCTATCAAGGTAAATGTCCTTCCATTGAAATTAAAATGTGTTAACCCTTTCTACATCGAAACACTTGACAAGTTAAAAAAGCGTCCGAACAATAAGCTTACCACCAACCACCAACAAATCAGGTGGTCAGCTAAAAGTTTACCATCCCAAGATGACCATCCGAACCTTGGATGACCTAATCTTCATCAGAACTTACAATTAATTTCTTAAAATTAATGATTAAATACAAAATTGGTACTTGAACTTGTCCACTTCTCACAGATTGGTATTTATGGTTTTTTTTTTTGTTCTAGATTGATCCTCAAATATTTTTCTGTGTACTATATTGGTACTTGAGTCTAACATTGTTACTTTTTGTTGACGTGGTAGCGCTAGCCACTCGTGCGCTACCACGTCGCGTGCTCTCTTTTTTTTTTTCTTTTCTTTCTCATTTTCTCTCATTTTCTTTTCTTTTTTTTTCTACCCTAACCGCCCTGCTTTTACATCAATGGCCAACGACCAACAATGACCACCGCCCGACCTTTATATGGTATGCTAATACTGCTAATGAGACTAACATTGTGTTGAAATTGAAGCTTGCTCGGAGATCTTAGGATTTGAGTTTTAAGGTGGAAAATGAAGGGTGTTGGTGAAGAAGAAAAATAAGAACGAAACTGAATAAGAAGAAAAAAAGTTTTTTTACCCAAATAATATGAAATAATAAAATAAATACTGAAATAGAATAAGCACCCATTATTTACGTATCTAGACAAATTCAACAATGCACCACCGGTGCCGCCTGAGCAATCGGCGACACCCCCTCTCCCCTTTCACCAATCATTGCTTCAATCATCACATTTTATAAAAAAAATATTTTTTAGGTGCCGCCTGAGCAATCGACGGCAGAAGTATTTGACACAAAAAAATACAGGGTACTTTTTTATGTTTAAAACGAAAAATTATTTTTTATTGGTGTCGCCTACATGTCAGGGTACCTTAATATTTTATCATAAAATATTTTTTTTAAAACTGAAAAAAAAGTTAAAATTTTATTGAGTATTGGAACCCGGACCTATGACCAACGGGTCACATTGGTGGCAGGCCGTTAGGCCGGTGCTGTCAAGCTTCCACCGATGTGACCCATCGGTCACGGTTCTAGGTTCCAATACCTGATAAAATTTCAGCGTTTTCTTTCTAGCTTTAATAAAAAAAATTAATATTATTATATTATTTTTATTATTATAGAAGAGAATTGGTTTGGTCCCCAACCCTCACATACATTAATTTAAAGAAAAAAATATATCAAGAGCTCCTACTAAAGGTCCCCCACTCGGAAAATCAAAAGGAAGGTATGTTTTATTTTTATTTTTAGTATAAGTAGTTAAATTAGAAGTAGTTTAGTATTAAGGCATGTTATTTTATTAAAGGTTAGTACTAATTATCCTCACGAAAATCAAAAGAAAGGTATATTTTATTTTATTTTATTAATATAATTAGTTATCGTAGTAGTAGTTTAGTGTTAAGGCATTTATTTTTTTCTGTAATAATATGTTAAATTTGAAAATAATTAGAATTGTGTTAGTTTAGATATTTGTAATAGTATGTTTTTTTTAAAGAAAATAGAATGGTGTACGCCAATTTTGTAGTGTATGCTTTTTTAAGATAGGTTTGGTAATGCATGTTTATTTTAGTAGAATTATTAGAATTGTTAGAATTTTGTATTAAGATAGATTTGTGTTGAAAATAATATTAAGATTGGTTTGAATACTATTTTTTTATTTTAATAATAATTTGTATATTTTAAGATATAAAAGTGAACATTATGTGTTCATTTGAGTAATTAGATTTTGTTGATTACAAAATGGGCTTAAAAAATTAGTTGTCATTATTTTTATATTGTTTATTTGTTAAGCCGATGATTAAAGTTTTAATTGTTTGTGCAGATATCGATATGGATTCTTTAATTACTGCAGAAGATCACACAGAAAGGACGATCCATTTGCCGGTAAGACAATGTTCTACTGTTGCACGTATTTTTCATAATTGTTGCACGTAACTTTTAATTTAATTGTGAGATCTTAACCAATTTTGTAATTTCATATGATTAGGGTGTGTATTGCATGTTGAGGTTGCATGGCCATGGTTCGAGCTACCGGCTAGACGTACGGATTATGCCCTACCTAGATGCCACAGGATTTGGATCAAGGGCATTAATCCATGAGTTTGAGTTAAGGGGTGACTTAATATCAACACTAGTTGACGCACATATTTAATTTCCTATGTGAGGAATGCACTATCACATTGGAGGACATCGCAATGCAATTAGGGCTCCCGTAGAAGGTGATGGGTTAACCGGTTCAAGCCAGATAGCAGATCCTACGAAGCTTTGCTATGACTTGCTTGGATGCTCTATAACACTCTACACTTGTGCCCTATGTCGGGACAGAATACGAGGCATTACTAAACTTAAACACATGCATTCAAATCTTTCCGAGTCACCAAGACTTGATCAAATTTAAAACTTTTTCGAACTTTGTTTAAACTCCTTAATATAGGCCTACGAGGCCTCAAACATTCATTGGAAGCCATTCGGAACCAATTTGGGTCCTTAAACTGACTTAATACAGATGACCATTGAAACAGGGTACACGCCCGTGTGGAAGGGAAACACGCCCGTGTAGCTATTATGACATGGCCGTGATGATGGCTCTTATGGTTCATACGGCCTAAGCATAAGGGGTCACGCTCGTGCGTCGAGCCCGTGTGAATTAAATTCTAAATTTGAACCTGCAGGGGTTTTCACACAGCCTAACACACGCCCATGTCTATAGCCCGTGTCCCTTACATGGCCATGACACGCCCGTGTCCTAGCCCGTGTCTAAAAACCTTGACATTCTATTTCTGATGTCAGCATCCAATAAGGGGCACACGGCCAAGGCACATGCCCGTGGCCAGAAGCGGTGTCCTCCACACGGCTGTGACACACGGCCGTGTCTCTACCCTTGTGTTTATTACCATGCATACTGACTTGCAAATTTTATGAGCAGGGGACACATGGCCAAGCAACATGCCCATGGGGCTGATCGCGTGTCACAAACGGCCTAGACACACGCCCGTGTGTCTATCAGTGTGGACAAAATAAGGTTATCTACCAAGCCTTTGCCACTCTGAAACACAATCTAACATCAACCAACATATCAAAAGTTAACTTAATATAATTTCTTTGTAACACCCCTTACCCGTACCCTAGACCGGGACAAGGTACGAGGCGTTACCAGGCATATACTCGGACGCTTTCAGAAAATACGGGTTATAAAATTTCATTTTAATCTAAAACTAAACAAGCAATGTCATAGTGTCCCTAATATGGGCCTACGAGACCCAAAACATGCATTAAGAATGGTCCGGGACTAAACCGGGAGCTTAAGAAAATCTTAGGAAAATTTCTAGGTTTAAGCCTCACACACCAGTGTGGAGACAATGCACATGCCCATGTGCTTGGGACACGCCCGTGTCCCTTACCCGTGTCGGATTGTTTGAATTTTATTTTTTCAATTTGAACCTACAGGGGTTTTCACACGGCTAAGCACACGCCCGTGTTCTTGGGTCGTGTCCCTCACACGGCTTAGACACGCCCGTGTCTAAAAACCCGAACATTCTGTTCATGACATCATCATTCATTTTGAGGCACACGGCCAAGGCACACTCGTGTCTCTACCCATGTGTTTACTACCATGAAAACTGACCTAAAATTTTAAGTGCAGGGGACACACGGCTAGGCAACACACCTATGGGGCTGACCGTGTGTCACACACGGCATAGACACATGCCCATGTGTCTACCTAAGTGGACCTTTTTAGGACTATTTTCTAAGCCTTTGGTCACCCTCTTTCCTCCATACATACTTAGAAACTTCAATGAAATTTTACATGGTCTAATTATACTCTCAAACAACCTTGATATAACTCATTGCATATTAATCTCATCTCATCGGTTTAGTACATGCTAAATTATCCTTTTTGTATTAGGGATTAACATAGCACATTGTACATTTTACACTTAGGCCATATTATAACCATATACCATTATATTCTATGTCCACTCTCAGATTATTAGGTCCCATTTCAATCATCCATTCATGATAAGCCTTATCATCATATCTCATGAAACATTTAAACATAGACATGCATCATTAGTAGGTTTACAACCCACATCAATATGAGCCATATATCATGGCCATATATAAAAGAATAAGCATACCATTTAAGCTATTGCATTGGCTAGCCAAATGACACATATAAAAAAAAAACCAAAAATCCTATACATGTCATTAAACAAAATGGAAGTATCTATATACCAAAGCAGGACAAGTCGATAGTGTGTTGATTCTCCAACCGTCTTTAAATCTTCACGAGTCCACGAGCTCTGTAAGACAGAGAAAAGAGAAGGGGGTAAGCATTTATATTCTTAGTAAGTCTGGATAACTGGAAAGTAAACTTACCGGTTAATTAGCATACAACCATATTTAGTCAATAATTCCAACAAGCATGAAATAGTTTCCCTATCTCTATTTCTCATGTTAATCCCATTGAATTCCTCGGAAATTTCAATGGATAGCCCATTTACCATCAAGTCATACAAGTGATCATCTCAAGTACGTACTCCCGTGAACCTTATATCTTACGGCGGGATTACCAGTCCAGGGTAAATCCCCCATAGTAGTAACTCATAGAACATTGTCGGGATTACCAATCCAGTCCAGGCTAAATTCAGTCCTTAATTGGATTACTCGTTCGCGCTAAATCCTTAATGCACCATATTCTTTGGGAGGCTCGATCACTCAAGGAACACCTGTCCGGGCTATATCCTTTCTATTTTGAGATCATCAAATTACCCGTCCGGGCTAAATCCTTTTTTGCAACATATGCAGAATCTCATGTCGTGTTATCTATCGGATCTCCCTTTCTATTTTCAACCTGGAAATTTATCATTGTTCATTCACACAAGCACATTTCATGAATTATCATGCCATGAATATCTAAATTTTCATACATTCAAGAACATACATGTTTAAGTATATTAAGAGTTTACTTCGGGTTATACAAACTTACCTAGTAATTACTTCGGTTTCGTATTTCAGTTATTCCGAAACCTTTCGTTTTCCACAGTCGGCCTCTAGAATTGGTTCCTTGGGGTCTATACCAATAAAATTTGACTATTAATACATCACATTTTTTATTTTAGGATTTAAAACTCACCCTCGGGCAACATGACCAATTTGTCCCTAACTTTTCACACTTTTACAATTTAGTCCTAAGGCTCGTATAATAAAATGCATGAAATTTCTAAGTTACCCAAGCCTAACCGAATATATTATAAGCTCATACTAGCCTAATTTTCCTCTATTTCACATTTCTACCCTACATTTTATACTTTTTCATTTAGGTCCCTTTTTGGTGTTTTCATGAAAAATCACCTAGCAAAAGATGTTTATCCAACATCTAACTTTCATAATCCTCCATAAATCATCAAAGAACAACCATCTCATGTGTGATTCAAATTTATAACATGAACCTTAGCTTGAAATTTGGGTAGAAATGGATAGAGCATGTTACGAGGGTTTCAAAAATACGAAGAACATTAAAAACGAGGCTAGGGAACACTTATTATTGAGCTTGAAATGTTGGAAAATCCTAGCTATGGAGGCTCCTTCAAATTTGGCAGCATGGAGAAGAAAATGAATGAATTTTTGCTTGATTTTCCCTTTTTATTTCATTAATTAACCAAATGACCAAAATGTCCTTTCTTACGAACCTTTCCAAATTTTCCACGCATGCCCATTTTTGTCCAAAAACTTAGAAATTGGGCAAATTTCTCTTTAAGGACCTCTAATTAATATTCCAAAGCAATTTCATACAAATTTCTTCTAGAATCCAAGTTTTTCAATTTATTCAATTTGGTCATTAATTTCCAATTGGACACCTTAAACATAGAATTTCTTCATGAAACCTTAACACATGCTCATTTTCATATTCTAGACCTCATAATGATCATAAAATAATTATTTTAACATCGAACTTGTGGTCCCGAAACCACTATACCGACTATGCCCTAATTCGGGATGTTACATTTTCAACCAAACAACCATAGTTAAGACCTATATACATTACATATATTCAACCATACCAACAATTTCACATTCATGAAAGACTAGCTTGCATTCACATAATAACTTTCAGTATTAGCCATTTTCCATGGCCTTATACAAAATGAAACAAATATTAGATTAAGCCAATACACTTGACCAATTAACAATGGCACAAAACTCAAAAGCCAAGGTCCTATACATGCCATAATCAAAATAAAAAATCTAACTATACCAAGTGTTATGGATGATAGTGTGACCGATACCTCCGACATCTGATGATCCTTGAGCTAATTAGGTTGCAATATAAGAAAATGGAAAGGAGAGGGAGTAAGCATAAAGCTTAGTAAGTTGCATGCAAATAAATATAACAACAACTTTACCATTCATCATCATGCTCATAATACAAAAGTAGGTATAAGCACAACTTACTCATCACTATCCAATACAATTTACATAGCATATTTTGAGCTCACATCTTATGAATTTCAAATAGGTACCTGTACCAGTCACAACATGGTTATACTTTTCTCGTTAACTCTCACCGTTGAACCATTTGGAATGCTATCGCATATTCACTAAGCCTCAAACATAGGGTATAATGCCGATGCCATGTCCCAAACATGGTCTTACACTGGCTCATCCATCAAGTCGATGCCATGTCCCAGACATGGTATTACACTAGCTCTCACATATCCGTGTGGATGCCATATCCCAGACATGGTCTTACACTGACACCTCTATACGTGCCGATGCCATGTCCCAGACATGGTCTTACACTGGCTCTCGTCTCAATGCCGATGCCATGTCCCAGACATGGTCTTACACTGGCTCTCATAATGTAACAGATGCATGTCCCAGACATGTCTTTCACTAGCACACAAATAACCCGAATGTCATGGCATGAATATTCGATTTATTTCCTAAGGTTCAAACGGGAGTTCTACTATCTTAATATTGATCATACAGAATCATTTCCACAAACAAGCAATTTATGCTATATCAATTCAAACACATATAATAACAATGTAGTTGTATTATTTACATACAACTTACCTCGGATTACAAAATGTAGACGACTAGTTCGGCTTAGTCCCCTTGTTTTGTTTTTCCCTGGTCTAGGCCCAAATTTTGTAATTCTTGATCTATAATGATAAAAGTTCACAAATTTAATCATTTTATTAATCTAGGTACTCAACAATTTAAAAATTGGGCAAAATTACCATTTTACCCCTAGGTTCGAAAATTAATTTTTATCGAATCTTTTCATATCTTAAGCCTAGCCGACCCCTTTTCATAGCAACTCAAAACATTTATCATCTAATTTTCACCTTATGCAAAATGGTCCCTAGTTAGGGTTTCCATGAAAACTACTTCACAAAAGTTGTTTATTACACACCCATAACTCATATTCTTCCATAAAATTTCATAAAACACCATGAACACTCTTATGGTAAAACCCTATATTTTCAACCATTTTGCAAAATAGTCCCCTTATTAGAAAGCTCATGTTACAAGGGGTTCGAAAATACAAAAATCATCAAGAATAACCTTCTAAATGACTTGCTTGCAAGATATATTAATGGCTGATATTTTGAACTAGGCCAACCACTATTCTAGGGTCTATTTGCCCTTTAAAGACCCCCAATTTATGATGCATGTCAATTTAACACCCTTAGCTATCAAATTAAGACTTGACTAGTAATAATATCAGTCTTTTTTCACAATTAGGCTCCCAAACGCTAAAATTTCTTCACCAATTTTTTTATGCACTAATATAAACATGCTATAACTTCAAAATAATAAAAAAATACTTTCTTTGAATTCGGATTGGTGGTCTCGAAACCACTGTTCCGACTGGGCCCAAAATCGAATTGTTACATGCTCTCCCGGTGATAGGACATTTAAATTTACGAGTTTAAAATTTTTGTGGCTGAAGGTAAATTTTGAAACATTATCAAATTATGCAACCGAGAGGGAGAAGATACAGGCTACTCGAGCCTATATGCCACAGCTTATAGGGGGTACTTATGTTGGATTCTAATAATAGTAAAGACCACTTGATGTACTTGCCCTTACTAACTGATTTGCAATTTGTCTGTTCCTACAACTGGGGTTCAACATGTAACACCCCTTAACCCTTATCCGTCTCCAGAATAGAGTTACGAGGCATTACAGATAGTTTGGAACAAAAACTAGCAGTCACATATATGTTTAACATATACATCATAATTTAATCACAATGCTCCTTTAATGAGCTTTCGAGGCCCAAAACACGTGTTCGGAACTATTCAGGACTTAATCAAAAGCTTAGAGAATATTTCACGAAATTTCAAAAATTTTCCTAGGTGTAGGGCTCACATGCCCGTGTGACCCTAAACACACCTGTGCTTCAGTCCATGTCTTACCCCGTGTAACTCTTTGACTTAGGCCACACGGCTAGCCACACGCCCGTGTGCAGAGCCTGTGTGCCTAACACGACCGAGACGTACGCCCGTGTCTCTACCCAAGTGCAATTTTCTAAGCATTCTATTTTACATTTTTAAGATGCAAGGGACACATAGCCTATCCACATGCCCATGTGTAAGCCGTATGTCTCACACGGTTTGGCCGCACACCCGTGTTCCAGGCCATGTAGACTCAAAGTGAGCCTTTTATATCAAGTTTACCAACCCTGCAAACCTTGAACGACAATCAACTCAAAATTTCAATCTTTTAACCAGTCCAAAACATGATTAAATACTTCTAAAACAAGTTAGAATTATCAATATAATAATCTAACTCATGTATGTTCATAGATATCTATCAATTCATTTAAATACCATTCAACCAATTCAAACTAAAACCATATAAATGGCTATGAAAGCTCTTTTTCCACTGTCTGAAAGAGCCATTGATTCACACTGACCGTTATAGCGAAGATAGAGGTTTTTGGTCTGCTCTTCCTAAATAGAGATTCAACCGGAGATGGGCAATTTGATTAGCTATCTTGCGCGAAAGACAACCTAGGTACATGCCATTTTCAAAAGTAAAAATACTTCATCACATGATTTGAGTTCGGGATCGGCTTTGGATGCTAATTCAACGATTGAACTTTAACCTAACCTGCGAAAGGAAACAACCGTACGCTGAGTATAAACTCAGTGGTATTTTTATAATCTAAATTCTTATTAATAAAAATTTTATATGTTTATATACATAATCATACAAAATAAAAATCATTCAATAAATAATCAATTTCATAAACTCATCATCCATATCACTTTCAATCATTATATCTTCTATTTCAATCTCACAATTGCTATTCAATAGCATTTCACAATAAATTTCTCAATTTCAATTTCAATATCAATATTCATTTCTTATTCATTTTCATTCAATGTCAATCATTTGATCAATTCATTCATATATCCCTATTAACATGACTCGGACTCCGATGGATACGCGGATCCAACCCAAACACACCAGTACGACACTCAGTGCCTCATCGGCCATGCCGAAGTAAAACAATACGGTACTCAATACCTCATCGGATTATCCAAAGTAATAATAATAAGACACATAGTGCCTTATCGACTCGAAGTCAAAGTATCCCTAAACACTTCCAATCCTATGGCATGCCAACTATATCCAACTTAGCCCGATATTGTTAATAGGGTATTCAATTCACTTCCAATTTTCAATCAATACATATTTCAATTCAATAATCCACACATATTCACAATTCCAATTCAAATATCACAATATCAACACGTACCTCAATTTTCACTTACCATACATATCATTAATAAATACAATAAATAATTATTAAATTTGGATTATAAAAATACAAATCATATTTTTCGAGCTAATCCTTGTTGACGTTTTCCTTTCCTTTCTTAGCCGAGGTCTCCGGCTCAATGTTAGCTACGAAAATCGAAACAATTAAAATTTATCAATACACTACAATTAAACATTGAATATTTCAATTTATATACAACTTTTACTTTAATTCCAATTTAATCCTTAAATCAAACTAACTATTTTCTTACAAAACTAATTCCATATCTCAATTCAATTTCCATTTTAATCTAATTTCAACTCCCTTATTTCACCATAAAACCCTAATTTTAAAATTCTTTCAATTTAGTCCCTACTACATAAAACTTATGATTTGTTTTGCAATTTAATCTTTTCTCAATTCTAACTTGAAATTCTATCAATTCAAACCCTAGTTCTTCAATTAATTCAATATAAACCACATCTAAAAATCAACTAACTTTTAAAATTTCCACTTATATCAAGTACTATTTTGTTCTAGGATTCCAAAAATATCAAAATTACAAGCAAAGGGATTCAATTGATTTACCACTTAAGCTTGAAACCTTAAAATCCATATTTCCCCTTTCTTTGTTTCTTTTCTCTTTTTCTCCCCTATTCTTCTCTATTTCGTCTCTTTACTTTCTCTTTTCTATCTTTATTTCATTTATTTATTTTATGTTTATTTTATTAATATCATATTATATTAACATAATTATTATTTCTTAAATTATAAGTAAATACATACATGTATTTACAAATGTCAAACATCATCTACCTTGCTTTTACCATATATTTGTCTCAATTTGGTTTATTTATTTATTTGGTCCTTCAACTTTTCTTTAATCCATAATCAAACTTTCACTCTTTATTCAATTTAATGCTCATACCTAATTAAACTTAATTCTAACTAATTCACCTAACCAAATCCTAATTAACAACTCTATTAAATTCGTAAATATTTTTAATAAATATTTACGATCCATTTTACGAAAATGGATACCCGAAAATACACTCTTCTGATACACGTAAACTTTGGGTTGTTACACAATAGTACTTACGATGCTGTATCGTGAGCTTTGTCCAGGGACAAGCCACAAAACACAAGATATAGGTGGTTGCTTGATACTACTGCAATCCTGGGCACTATACAAGATGTCATTTCTAGCATCAGTGGGTCACCAAGTACATGTGTTCCCACTTGTGAATGGGTAAAAACAATTGAAACTTGGATCAAGATTTCTGGAACCGTTATTGCATTTCAGCAATAAGTATCTATACAGGAATGATGGGCATGGCTTTAGCCATTGCGAATCTGTAGTTGCAGATGGTTTTTGAATCAAGCTTGCGGTGGGCCTACGTCATACATGTAAAAGTGCATGTATTAAGCCCAACATATTTTCGTATCTCCCACTGTTGGGACCTCTAGATAAATGCAGCTCGTACCCACCACCTGTACCCTCTCGTGAACTTCCAACACTCACCAACATAGATTGTCAGATTAGAGCCAGCCACCCTATAGTTGATAGACACCTTCATACTATAATGTTTGGTGGCATCGACACACTCGTCTTTGCTCGCGAATCTTTGACCTATAAACAACTCTTCCAATTCAGGATCTGCTAAGATTAGGTGAACTGGTATTATGTCTGGTACTCAGAGAACTCGAAAGCATGCAATGCATCTAGATCAACGATCGATATATGGGCCCTAGTATCGTTGAATATGATGATGCCACGACTCAGGTTTCTAATCGAAGGGGTGTGATAATTTCCATCATCCACTTCTTCATTGTCGATATTATCTTACACATCGTCTAAATCAGGGTTACTAAAATCTTCACCTTCGTGATTAGAATAACTATTATTATCGAATCGATCTTTACTTAGTGCATCAGTTTCAATAACGATTGAATGTATCTGTAATCCACCACCATACTGATATGAGCATCCGACGTTGAGATCAATATCAAAATAGCGCACATGTGACCTCTTATCGACAAACGCTCTAGGAACCTCTGTACGCAGGTCTTCAACTCCATATTGTTGACTTAACTGAGTTACATTTTCAATGGGCTCCGCATCTGTTAACTCAACAAACAACTAAATAGGTTCAGTGTTCACCCTCCTCGGCAGGCAATACAATGCAACCATTGTCTCGACATTGTCATCATCTAGAAGTTCCATCTCGGTAAATTTGATTGGATTTGAAAAAACTGGAAATTTAAAGAATAGTTTCATTATCTTCCTTCTACAACGCCGAGGAATTTTTTCACTAACCTTCTTTTTTATATCACCGATGGACACATTCCTATTGAATCTCATTCCTATTTTTTGGCGAGTTTTTAAAATAACACCATTGAAATAAATGGCTGTAAAAAATTAGTTTTCTATTTTTTATCTGAAACTGCAAAAATATAACCAAGCATATTAATAAACGAACAATACAAAGAAAAACATACAAAATTATAATAATTTTCATAATTAACATATCTTAATACTAGATAAAAGAAAATTTTAACACAAATAAACTACTACTAAAAAAACTAATTATACTACTTAAAAAAACCTTAATACTAATTAACTAACCTTTTCTTGATTTTCGATGGGGACCTTCAACTAGATCTATTTTTTTTTATT
This sequence comes from Gossypium arboreum, assembly GCF_025698485.1. Lineage (NCBI taxonomy): Eukaryota > Viridiplantae > Streptophyta > Magnoliopsida > Malvales > Malvaceae > Gossypium > Gossypium arboreum. Next base: position 65,721,659 of record NC_069080.1, read on the forward strand.
TCTTTCGTATGGTGACTAATCTGTGGGGGTTGGGGAACAAACCAAACCTCCTTTTATAATAAAGAAAATAATATAATAATACTGATTTTTTAAACAAAAAGTTAAAAAAATTAAAGGGGTATTGGAACCCGGATTAATAGCATCGGCCTGACAGCCCGTCACCAATGTGACTCGTCAATCACAGGTCTGGGTTCTAATACAATAAAATTTCAACTTTTAAAAAATTTTTATGATAAAATATTAGGGTGTCTCTTGACACGTTGGCAACACTAATAAAAAAAATATTTTTTTCCATTTTAAACGTGTAAAAATACCCTATATTTTATGTGTCAAATGCTTGTGCCACCGATTGCTTAGGCGAAACCCAAAAAATTATTTTTTTAAATGTGATAATTGAAGCAATGATAGGTGGCAGGGGAGAGGAGTGCCATCGATTGCTTAGGTGGCACAGTTGGTGCAGTATTGAATTTGCCTTGAAATGTAAATAATGGGGTGCTTATCCTATTTCAATATTTATTTTATTATTTTATATTATTTGGGTAAAAAACTCGAAGAAAAAAACAAAAAAATTCAAAGGTAATAGGGTTTTGAGAAATGGGTTAAACGACACCAAAGGTTGTCTCTTTCACCTTTTTTCATCGTCTTCTTTGCTTCTCTATTCTATTTTTTCTTTTTTTTCTTGATACACCACCAAAACGGAGATACAAATCAATATTTTATGGGGATTACAAACAGGTAAAAATCGAAATGAAAAAGGGGGGGAGAAAGTGAAAATTTTCACATTGCATAATGCATACATATTTGCCGAAAGGAAAATGAAAGCTTTTATTTTTTCTCTCTCTATTTCTCTCCACTTCATCTGCATATTGAAAAGGTATATATGTTTGCCCCACTTCAAATTGGGAATTGGTTATTTTTCATTGTCTTTGTTAGTTGTGCAACTCAGACTCTTTCTCCTCCCATCATTTCCCTTGTGTTTCATAGTTGAACTGGTATAATTTTTAATCATAGTCGATTTTGTTTCCACTTTTGGTCAGTCTCTTGAGTTACCCATAGTTGCAATACTTCTGCATTTTTATGAGCTTTTCTTGTATTGTTCTTGTCTGACATGGTAATGCATAGGAGAAAGCTTGATGCTATCTGGTTCTACACAGTGAACTGTTGAAAGGAGAGTTTAGCTCTATCTGATTTTACAATGCCAGTTCCCCTTGCGCAATATCCCACACCTTCGGCACCATACACTCCTCCTGTTTGTATCCTTTTTTTTTCTCTCGTTCACCATTTTGGTCCTTTCTATTCACCTTGTCAAAGAAAGAAGGCTGGACGATGGTCATCATTAGTCAAAGAGCTCACCGAAGGATGCTAGACGATGGTTAGCGGTGTAGAAACAGGGCAACTACGGTAGGAAAAAAGAAAAAGAAGAAAAGAAAAAGAGGGAAATTGAGAAATAAAATAAAAATAAAAAGAGAGCCAAAGTGGACATGTCACGTGGTGGCGCGCAAGTGGCTAATGTTGCCATGTCGGCAAAAAAATAATAGCGTTAAACTCGAGTACCAATATATTGGAAGAAAAAAGTTCGAGTACCAATCTGGGACAAAAAAAAACATAAGTACCAATCTAGGAGAAGTGGACAAGTTCGGATACCAATTTTATATTTAACCCTTAAATTAATTAACAAAATTTTATCATAATTTATTAAAATATTCATATTTTAAATAATTGAGAAGTAAATGAAAGTATAAAAATTAAAATAGAGAAATATAATATATTTATTTTTTATTGATATAATATTTTGAATTTTTTGTATTCATTTATTGTTAGCACAAATCTCTGGTGAGGAAAATCTTGAACACACGAACAAAACTCGAACATAAAATGAAGAAATAGGATAAGGCTTAAAGGCCTATATAAAGCTGCTATTTTTAATGTTATATTCGCCCCCACCTATATTCGGTGTGCAAAAGAGTTTCAAGCAAATTAACCTTGAGGATACAATGAAACAAATAACTATTTTCATTTTGCACTGACGAGAATAGTCAACTAAGCACTAAGCAATGTACAACAAGAAACTCAATTTCTACAAAGAATTTCTGTAATAACTCTTTCTAGAACAATATAATAATATTAAAAAATGAGAAATGATAGAAGTAATTTTTAGAACTTGTTGGTGTGATTTCCAAATGAAATCGCATTCCTATTTATAGGAATTTTCATGTCTCTTCATAGAAATATCTTTTAATAGGTGCCTTTTACGAATAATAACATCTTTAAAATGACATATAATTATTAATCTAATATTATAACTATTCAAGTAATATTGTTTGAATAGTTATAATTCTTTTCAAAAATCAAGTGATATAATTCTTGACCAATGATCAAAAGATTTATCTTTTGATTAGTTACACCCATTCATTTATAGTTATTGGAACACTCTAAATATTTTGAAATGTTCCAACAATCTCATACTATTTTCAAAATATTTTAGATTTTGATATTCTTGGAAATCAATTTGTATAAATGAAGGTGTCTTATGATTGAACTTTCACTTAGTGAAAACATGTTAAAGTTAATCAAAATTGCATGGTAGACCAAGCTTTGAACCAAATATTCCAGTTGATTAACCGAACACATCTCACACAATGATTTCAACACCGATAAATGCATAGAATCTAGGGACACTATTATGGCCATGTGTTTGTTCATGAGTGTTGTCAGAGCCAAACCTTTGAGTTTCTAGAAGAGGCCACACTTCCACTCACATAGGTAGATCTTATCAAGAGTGTTATCGTAATTATAACACTCTAACATATTTATGTTATGGATCTATTAAGAGTACCTAACTCATCCTTCCCTTATTATAATGGGTACCTAACACTTTTAATCTTAGGATGAATTTATTTATAGTGCTAACAGTCATATACTAATGATGTATTTTGTCTCATTGAACTCAAGACTAGATGTTATACCAAACGTTGAGTTGAGTTTCCATCATGGGTGATTCTAATTAATGGGCTTGAGTCCCTTCCCTTTTGAGGTCTTGTTGACTACATATTTAGTAAGACTTTTCGTCAAAGGATTCGCCAAATTTTCACTTGACCTCACATAATTAATAGTGATCACTCCATTAGAGATTAATTTTTAGACATAGCTATGTATTAATCTAATATGTCTAGACTTTCCATTATATATTTGGCTAGATGCCTTTGCTAGAGTAGCCTCACTATCACAATGGATAAAAATAGGTGAAATTGGTCTAGGCCATAGAGGTACATTATAAAGAAAATTTCTTAACCATTTGCTTCTTTAGATGCAATGACTAATGCAATGAATTCTAATTCCATGGTAGAATCAGTAATACATGTTTGTTTTTAGGAACCCTAAGAAATGACTCCTCTACCAAGAATGAAGATCCATCCACTAGTAGATGCATGATCTTCCAAACTTGTAATCTAACTAGCATCTTAATACCCTTCTAAAACTGAAGGATATATATTATAACAAAATCCATAGTTAATAGTTTTCTTTAAGTACCAAAATGCTCTATTAAAAGCTTCCCAATGCAGACTACTTGAATTACTTGTGTACCTACTCAATTTCCCAACAACATATGCAATATCTGGTCTTATTCAAGTCATTATGTACATAAGACAACCAATTAGACTTGTATATTTCAATTGATCAATTTTCTTACCAACATTAGATACTAATTTTATTTGAGGATCCATGGATGTAGATGCTGGTATACAATTGAAAAGATCAAACTTTTTAAGCACATTTTCAATATAATGTGATTGTGATAAAGCTATAGTACTTTCTTCACGGGTTATTTTAATCTCAATAGTAACATCTGCTACACCCATATCCTTCATAGCAAATTTGTTTGACAATAATTTCTTTGTGTTTTCTATTTGTTCCAAATTTGTGCCAAATATGAGCATGCCATCTACATATAAGCAAATTATGACACCTTTTCCATTTTCAAAATTGCTATATATGCACTTATCAGATTCACTTATTTTATAGCCATTAGCTAGAAATACATTATCAAACTTTTGGTGTCATTGTGTTGAAGCTTGTTTAAGTCCATATAAAGATTTAACAAACTTACATACCTTATGCTCCTATCTTCGAACAACAAATCCTCCTTATTGTTCTATGTACACTTGCTCTTTTAATTTACCATTTAAAAATGCAGTTTAACATCTATTTGGTGAACAACCAAATTATACATTAAGGTAAGTGATATTAAGAGTCTAATCATAGCAATTCTTGCTACCGAAGCATAGGTATCAAAGTAATCAATACCTTGTTTTTGTGTAAAACCTTTGGTACCAACCTTGCTTTAAATTTATCAATGGTTCCATCGACCTTAATTTTCTTTTTGAAGATCCATTTACAACCTATTGCTTTGAAATCCGGTAGAAGATCAACTAAGATGCATGTTTGATTTCCCATTATTGAATCCATTTCATCATTTATTGCTTTTTTCTAGAAAGTAGAGTCTTGAGATTTCATTGCCTCTTCAAATGTAATAGGATTAGATTTCGTATTATAATAATAATAAATCTTACTGCATATACTTTCACATTTTCTTTCTGCAATGAACATAATGAAATCTGATCTAAAATCTTTGACATTTTTAATCCTTTTACTTCTTAATTCTTGACAAGATTTATCATTATTATCAACTTGTTCCAATAGAATCTCATTCTCATTTGAAGAATGAATCACTTGTTGTGGCTGTAGTTGTCTTGAAATGGAATTAAATTTACTTTCATAAGAAATAGCATCTTTTAATTTAATGATAGTATTAATTGAAATTGAATCATTTGGTTCAATTACCATGAACCCATATGCCTCGCTATTATGTGCATATCCTATAAATATACATTCAATTCCTCTTTCACCTAACTTTTTACATTTAGGTATTGGAACTTTGACAATAGTTTTACTTGGAACTTTGAAAATAGTTTTACAGCCTTACACCTTCAAATAATTAAGGTTTGGTTTCCTTTTCTTCCATTGTTCATAGAGGTTGTTTTAGTTTCCTTATTAGGAAATCTATTCAATATATGACAAGCTGTTAGAACAGTTTCTCCATGAAAACCTTGTCCAAGACCTAAATATGGTAACATTGAATTACCATTTCAGTCAATACTCTATTTGTCCTTTCAGCTACACCGTTTTGTTGTGGTGTGTAAGGGGCTGAAACTTGATGGATAATCTCAGTGGATCCAAAATAACTTGGATTATAGTTTTCTCTACCTCTATCCGATCTTAAGCACTTGATAAATGATTCACACTGAAGTTCAACTTCAAATTTATAAATTTTATATTTATCAAATGCTTCATCTTTTGAATGCAATAAATATAAATAGCAATATCTAGAACAATCATCAATAAATGTAACAAAAAATTTCTTTTCACCTAATGTTGAAGTATTATGCATGCCACATAAATCACTATGTATCAAATCAAACAACTTTGTTTTCCTTTTAACCTTAGGGAAAAGATTTCTTGTAATTTTAGTCAACATACATGTATTGCATTTTTCAATATTATTATTAAAACATGAATAAAATCTACTTACGGTACTGTCGTTTAATTTTTATAATTCAAATGACCAAATATATAATGTCATAATAAGAAGATTCAACCATATAAGTAGGAATATTATTTATATTTTATTAATAATATTGAGTTTGAACATGCTTCATACATATACTCTTTCCCTTAAAAAATTCCTCTTAGAAGAATAAATTTATCTGTCTAAAAAACAAGTTTGAAATCAAACTTGTTCAACATACTTCCAAACACTAAATTCTTCCTAACTTCTGGTACATAAAGCACATCATTCAAGGTTAAAACCTTTCCAGTAGTGAATTGTAGTTCAACAGACCCTTTGCCCTTAATTACTACTGTGAAAGAATTTCTCATGTACAAGACATTGTCATTTTCACGTTGTATGAACTTTGCAAACATGCTTTTGTCTTGCATACATGTTTGGTTGCTCCAGTATCAATCGACCATGCATTATCATCTTGTGCCATATTAATTTCAGATATCATGACAATGAACTTTTTGTTATTATCAGCCTTAGAAGATGATTTTTTTTAATTGACATTCATTCTTGAAATGTCCTAGCTTACCACAATAAGCCCTTTTGTTTCTTTTTTAACTTAGGTGCTCTATTAGTCTATTTGAAGTTTCTCTTGGATGGTTTAGAAGTCTGTACTTCCTCTATAACATGCATTTTGGCATTTTCAGAATCTAGGTTCTGATCTTGCTTTCTATATTCTTCTTCAATATGAAGATGATTTGCCAAAGCCTCAAGAGATATTTCCTCTTTCTTATGTTTTAGACTTTTTTAAAGGGTTTTCCAAGATGGAGGAAGTTTGTCTATTATGGAGAATACAACAATCATTTTATCCATTTTCATAACATATTTCTTAAATTGATTCAACATTTTTTCAATATCATGAAATTGTTCCATAACAGAACAACCATCAACTATTTGGTAATTATTAAAATGAATGACAAGAAATTTCTTACTTATAGCATATTTGGTCATATATCTTGTCTCCAATTTGTCCTATAATTCCTTAGTTGTGACTTTATTTTGGTAGGTGTCGAACAAACCATCAGATAAACCATTCAATATGTGGCCTATGCATATGTAATCAGCATTGTCCCATTTTTTCCTTTCTCCTGTCGCAACAACAGATTTGTTTTCAATCTCTTCTGGTCTTGGAGTATCCAAAACATAGACAATCTTCAAAGTTGATAATAAGAATTGCATCTTTTTCTGCCATTGTCGGAAATTGCTACTATCAAACTGATCAAGTTTGACAAAGTTGGAAGCCAACTCTCTTAGTGTTCCACTTTCATGTGTTGTGGTTGTCATCATGAAGTATATAACTTTAAAATTGTTAGTACAAATATCCGGTAAGGAAAATCTCAAACACACTAACAGAACTCAAATAGAAAATGAAGAAATAGGATAAGGCTTCATGGCGTGTATCAAGCCACTATCTTCAAGGTTATATTCGCCTCCACTTATATTCAGCGTGCAAAAGAGTTTCAAGCAAATTAACCTCGAGGATACAATGAAGCCAATGATTATTTGCTTTTTGCACTGACAAGAATAGTCCATTAAGCACTAAGCAATCAACAAGAAACTCAATTTTTATAAAGAATTTTTGTAGTAACTCTTTATAGAACAATCTAATAATATTAGAAAATGAGGAAGGATGAAAAGAGTTTTAGAACTTGTTGGTGTGATTTCCAAATGAAATCGCATTTCTATTTATAGGAATTTTCATGTCTCTTCATAGAAACATATTTCAATAAGTGTTTTTTTGAATAATATCTTTAAAAGACATATAATTCATCTAATTCTTTTAAAAATCAAGTGATACAATTCTTTTCAAAAATCAAGTGATACAATTCTTGACCAATGATCAAAAAATTTATAGTTTAATTAATTATAACTATTCATTTATAGTTATTAGAACACTATAAATATTTAAAATGTTCCAATATTTATATTTAATAAAGATTATATTAATATATACACGAAGTAAACATGCATGCAGCTATTTCTGATGGGTGAGAGAGTTTGCAATGCATAGAAACAAATTAAAGAGGATGTTTTATGCATTTCTAAAGGGTATTCAATTTAATTAGTAGAATTAATCGTATTTCTAGGCAAGTATATTTAATAATAATTTGTTCATTTTATAGTTTATACTTTTAAAACTAGGTCATCCGCATCTCCATAAATGAACTGTTTATTTGTGTTTGGGTTGCCAGTCTTTTCTGGTTTTGTTCTTTTGCTGTATTCCACATTTCTTTTCTACCCATAACTTTTATTAAAAGAAAATAGATCAATGCAGAAGACTAGAGAAAGTCATGGTTATGATGGCAAAAAGTACCACTCCTTTCAGAAATACTCCATCGGTAGGTGGAGTATTAATTTAAAATAATAAAATTCATTGAATCAATTTATTAAAAATATTTTTATTTTTAATAATTTATTTAATTAAATTAGATAAATCGATCAAATTGAAAATTAATTATCTGACTAATTTTATCATTAATTGATTCTAAAAAAATGAAAAGGAGGCTAAAACCGTTAAAAACAACAAAACAAGGATCAAAACCCTAAAGAGTTAGACGTATAGACTTTGTTCCAAGTAAAATACACAACCAAGTAGACTAAGGAAAAAAGAAAAGATAAATCGAAAGCTAAATTAAAGTTTTTGGACGATTTATGAAATAAAAGTTAAAAATAGTAGTTATACTGAAATCAAATTAAATCAAATCAAATTTTATTTTTATTTAATTTATAATTAATTATAATTTTTGAATTATAATATAAAAATAAATATTTTATATTTAAAATTGTGAAAATGATTCAAAATTATATATAATACATTTTTCAAAAATTATTGATTATTTTTATTTATTTGAAATATTATTGTGTTTTTAAAATATTTATAAATTTTTTCAAACTTTTAATAATTAATTTTCAAAACCATAAAATAAAGTATTTTGGCAAAATAAATTTAAAATTTTAAAACTAAATATTAATATGTTTAAAAATCTAAAATATATTACCCTAGTTTGATATCATTACATACATACATTATATTATATATACGTATATATGTACGTAGAGGTGTTCATAGGTCGGGCCCAATAAGAAATTTAGACACATTTGTTAGGTCTCGAGTTTGGCCCAAAAATTGGGCTTAAAATTTTTCCCAATCCCGACACGAAAAAAGTATTAAAACACGAGTCCGGTCCACCTACCCATATTAATTTTTTATATAAATTTTTTTAAAAAATATAATACATCAAAATATTAAAATAAATTAAAATAAATATTTTCCAATAAATTGAAAATAAATTTTAAAAATGTATACTTAAATAACACTAAGATAAATGTAACTTAACAAGCAAATGTAGAAAATAGTAACAAAATTAACAATAAAACAAGAGTTATACAATATTTAAATAATAACAATAAAATAGTGATAACATAATTATGAAATAGTAGTAAAATAGTGAAAAAAAGAAGAAGAAAACACTAAAAATGCAAAAAAAGTAAGTTTTATTTTTATTTTCATATTCTGTCAACCTTAATGCTGCTGGCAAGCAGCTAAGAAAGCCTTACCTGAGGCTCGGCCCATTTTCTAAATGGATATTTTTGTTTTCTACTCAAGCTCATTTTTCGAGTTTATATTTTTATCCAAATTTTTTCACTTTTTAGACGAGCCTTCGAATCGAGTAGGGAGGCACCGCCATGGCCAGGTCTAGTTGTAGGTGGGATTCTCTATATAAGCGTGAGAGTGACCCTTTCCCCATCCATCCATACATAACTTTATGTTTTGGTCTCCCCCAAATTTACAAAATCATGGCAAGCAGAAAGCATCATTCAGCGACTAAGCTAACTTCATCCCAAGCAATGCATATCTCTACTGCCCTACTCTTGCTTTTCTTGATTTTATCCTCCCTTTTCCTTATCTCTCTCATCATTTTCTTGTGCGCTGGTCATCCCAACTCCAATAAGCCTCGTAAACGCGAACAGGGTAGTGGCGCCGGAGGTGGTTGTGGCGCTGCCTGTGGAGGCTGCGGCGGGGGCTGCTGATGAAGCTGGTGTAACTGTAAGTATTGTACATGTGTTGATCGAGGTAGTTGGTTGATAATGCAGAAGGTGAGAGGCAGGGTGTGATGGTCTTCTTTTCTCCTTTGTATTGCTGGCTGTAGCCGAGTGACTTGTTTGTAAATAGAGTAAGAAGATGATTGAGTTGCTTGTAATGTACGGTACTGTTCCCCAAATTTGAGCCTCTTCTGTTTCCATGAATAAAACATGCAAACTTCATACTCATCTGAATTTCCAAAAACCAACTTCTAAGGTACTCAAAATAGAATATCTTTATTTTCCTTTAAATTCCAGAGAAAGCAGAATGTGGATATAAAAATATCTTTTTCATTTTAGTATTTAAAATATTTAATAGAAGTATTTTTCATGATTTATCATCCTATGTGGGGGTGTTATCCTTTGCTATGAAATTTACATCCCCACAGTTATCCTTAGATGTGCAATCGAATGTCATGAGCAAGAATTTTGAAAGATCCTATACTTGGATGATAATATTCCAAATTGGTTATGGGTATAAGTTGTTGGCTTATTCCAGAAGCCTCAAATGTTCAAAGGAACTTTTTGGTAATTATGTGTGAAACTCAAAAAATGAAGAGCTATCCCATATCTGTTGTGGTTATGGCAGACAGTAGAGGGTTTCATTCAACTGGAGTGAAGAGGCATGATGAACCATTACCTCCATGCTAACCATATGTACAACTTGGATAGGATGAAAAATCAGAAGCTGTCAATGTCTCTTGGAGTTTTGACACCTTTTGAGCATTGTTTCCTTCTATACTGTCATTTTCCAGTAGAAAAACACTACTTCTGGCTAATTTTTATGCTTTGCTGTCATCAATGTTGTTGCTGCTGGTACAGCAAAGAGGGACAAGGAGGGCCTGGGGGAGGGACAGTGGGGAGGAGAGGAGGTTTTCTTTAATTTTTCTTTAATATTAGTATAAAATTATAATTTCTTATTATATTTTAAAAATATTTATGTTTTCTTTTATATATTTTTAATATTTTTAGAATTAAAATTGAGGTCATTTGTGAATTTTAAAGTTAATTTTTAAAATTAAAACTAAATTAATATAATATGTTAAAATTGAAAGTTAAATTTTATATTATGTCAATTTTTAATTGCCATGTTACCTTCCTGTTAGTACAATGAATGGAAATGAAAAAATTTTAATTAATTGAGTGATCAATTTAAAAATTTCATAATTGAATGAAAAAAATCATAATTAAATCACCTGTAATATAATTTACCCACAAAATAATTACACGAAAACATAACAAGTTGAAGTGCAAAGCAAGAAACAGGATATCCTTATTTTGCTCTCAAATTTGACGAAGCACACCAACAAAGAAATACAAAGATACCACTAAGATGAAGTCAATATCTTGTGGCATTCTTCCCTAATTTATTCTTTAACTTATCTGTAACTTAAGTTAATTATGAAAAATAAATTGAAAAATCAATCTTGTCATACATCTATTTCCATCTTTAACCTATTTCAATTATTAATTCATTAATTTACCATTTATTCACCACAACTTAAATATTTAATTTATATTAAAATTAAAATCAATCATCAACAAAAAATAATAATAATAACATAATTATAACAAAGGAAACATAAAAGAAAAGAGAAAAGAAATCTTATTTCGATAAAAGTATAAATCTTCTTCAATAATCTTATCTGAAAATTGATTGAATTAGATAATAAAAGGTACATCAATAAAAATAAAACTATGAATTAAATTAAGCGACTATAAAATGAAAGTAAAATCTAATAATCTATGAATAGTCTATGGTACTTATAAATGTTTAAATGACTAAAATTAAGGTTTCATTGAGACTTGAAAACGAAGTAACGAAAGAAACGGAAAAGGTCAAAAAGTGGCCGAGATTGGCCAGGCACGCAATCCAAAGGCCACACGTGCGTGTCCTCCTACTATGGTTATGCAATTTTGCTCATTTTTCCTCACTCATTTTGCTTCTGTTTGGATTCGATCTCACAATTTCAACTCGAATTAACTTAAATTGAAAGTCATTAACACTCGTTAAAATTACTAATAATGAAATTAAACAAAATATAAGAAGAAAAGTAGTAAAATTATATGAAAAATAAATATGATGCATGAAATGCAAATTACACTAAATTATATTAAATGCGTGACATTTTACGTAGAAACTAGCTAAAATCTAAATGAAAAGGGCCTAAATATGTATATATGATGAGCACTCATCAAGATAATGGTTATACACCCAAAATTATTTTGATTAAATAATCTCTCACGAAGTTTTATTTAAGTTAAAATAATTGTTGAAGCAAAATAATTATTAATATATGTGGAATCTTATGATTTTAGATTCACATATTAATTGGATGAAATTCATATTTTATTAGTTGTTTGTAATTATCTTTATATTGACATAATATAATGAGTGTGAGAATTAGCATTACAATAATTACATATTTTTCAAGGTTTTAATGTAAGAAGCATTTATCATGTTAATGCATCTTTTAAGTTTCTAAACAATAAGTTGCTGGACAACAAAGAATTTTTGCTTGAGCATATAAGATTGTTTTATTTTGATGATCATTATGATATTGGCACCAACTACTCTCTTTACTTGTTAACTAAAAAGAAATTGGTAAAAACTTTAATAGACTAGAAAAACGTTGTCCTTAATTGAGAGAAACTAAAATTTGTACTTGATGAATAATGTCCCTATTTTACTTCTCCTAAAGCTCATACTCGATAGGATTGAGTTAATCAATTTCTTAGTACCATATATGTAACAACCCGTTTTTAGTGGTGTCGCAAACAGTGGTTTTGGGACCACAATTCTGACAAGTGAGTCAATATTTTTTTGTTTATTTATTATCTATAATATTATTATAAGGCCATATTAAAATTTGGTTAAAAAATTTTAATGTTTAGATAGTTAATCAAGTAAAAAGGACCAAATCTTAAAAGCTGCAAAAGTTACTTTTATTGATTAAAGGTGTCAAATGGCTTTAGAAATTTTACTTGATGGCCTGAGGTGGTAAATCTATCTATTTCATTATTAGTGGACGGTTTTGATGACTAGTAACATGAAATTTAATTAATTTTTAATGGGCAAAGATGTAATTTGATAAACAAATAAACTTAAAACAAAAAAAAGAAGAAGATGAAACAAACCATTTTCTTCATCTTTTTCATGTAAGAACTGAAACACCATAACTAGGCGAGAGAAAGCTTTCGCCCAAGACAATTTCAATTGCATGGCATGAGATTTTAGTTTGTTTTTAGTGATTTTTATGTTTTTGAGTTTGTTTTAGCTTAATCTAGCTAACTTGTGTAACACCTCACACCCGTGCCCTACACCGGTGTAACACCCCTCACCCGTACCCAATGCTGGGATAGGGTTCGAGGCGTTACCGGGCTTACACATTCACAAATAGACTAAATCAGGTCACCTAATTTCACCCAAAATTAAAACTTTTCAAACACATGCATATCGTCCCTTATACAGGCATTCGAGACCTAAAACATACATCGGGGCTGTTCGGGAAAAAATCGAGAACATTCGATAAACTTTGGGCAACTTGATAAATTTCCTTGCTTTAGTGAGTCACACGTCCGTGTGGGTGGGGCCCTGTGGTCGCACACGCCCGTGTGGCTTGGGACACGCCCGTGCCCTCAGCCTGTGTAACTCTCTATTTATGACGTCAGCATACATTTAAGGGCACACGGCCAAGACACACGCCCGTGTGTCTAACCCGTGCTCGACACTGACTTAAAATTTTAGGTGCAGGGGACGCACGACCATACCACATGCCCCTGGGGACAATCCGTGTGTCTACCCGTGTGGACCTTGTTAGGCTGTTTTCTAAGCCTTTGGTCACCCTTTATCAACCAATCACACTTATAGGTTACCTTAATACATAATAAGGCCAGATTATATGCTTACATATATCCTTGATAAACCTCATATCATTGGATTTTTACATGCTAGGTTATTTCCTTTGTATTAAGGATTTTTCATGCCTCATTAACACCTTTAAGATTGGATCATTATTGTAACTCATTGCCAATTATGGGCAAACCACTCCATGTAAACATAAACATGCATAGATTTGTAGGTCATAGCCTACTTCAAAATAAGCCAATTTCCATGGCCAAATACAAGAAGATATGTAAATTTTTACAAGCTTTTATATAGGCAATTCAAATGACACATATCACAAAATGAACCAAAGCCCTATACATGCCATTGAACAAAATAAGAGTATCTATATACCAAAGTAGGACTAATTGATAGTGTGTTGATTCTCCAACCGTCTTCCAATCTTTACGAGTCCTCGAGCTCTGTAAGACAGGGAAAAGAGAGGGGTAAGCAATTACATGCTTAGTAAGCCCGAATAACTGGAAAGTAAACTTACCAAGTAATTAGCATACAACCATATTTAGCAAATATACCAACAAGAATGAAATGGTTTCCCTATCACATGCACTCAATCAACAAGTTAGTCACAATAATAATACACCATGTAATTTGTCTTAGATGAGCTCATCATCCAATATTTTCATTTTTATATCTTATGTTAATCCCGTTGAGTTTCTTGGAAATCTCAATGGATTATCCATTTACCGTCAAGTCATAAGAGCGATCATCTCATGTACGCACTCCCACGAACCTCACATCTTACGGCGGGATTACCAGTCCAAGCTAAATCCCCTGTATTTAAACTCATAAGGTGATGTCGGGATTACCAATCTAGGCTAAATCCCTTATAGCGACAAACACCCTTAACGAGCTCAGATCTAAAATACAAGTCCAAGCTAAATTCAGACCCTAATCGGATTACCCGTCCGAGCTAAATCAAAAATGCACACATATTCTTTGGAGGCTCGATCACTCAAGGAACACCCGTCCGGGCTAGATCCTTTTTATATTTGAGATCAACGGATTACCCGTCCGGGCTAAATCCTTTCTGCAACACATGCAGGATCTCAAGTCATGTAAGCCATGGTTTATCCATCAGATTCCCTTTTCAACCTCAACCGGGACATTTATCAACATGTTATTATTAAAGATGTATTTCATAGATTTTCATGCCATCATCAAATGCAATTACCATACATTCATGGATCATGCAATTAAGCATACTATGAGCTTACTTTAAGTTATCCGAACTTACCTGGTATTCGTCTCGGAATCGTGTTTCGGTTATTCCAAAACTTTTCGTTTTCCTCGATCAACCTTCGAAATTTGTTCCTCGGGGTCTATAAAAATAAAATTAAATTATTAAAACCTCACATTATACCTTTTCAAGTCTAAATTTCACCCCGGGTCCAAATGACTGTTTTGCCCCTAACCTTTCACATTTTTACGTTTTAGTCCCTAGGCTCGTATAATGAAATGCATGCTATTTTTACCTTACCCAAGCCTAGCCGAACACTTTTCCCTCTTATGGCAGCCCATATTTTTCCATTATTTCACATTTCTACCTCATACTTTACACCTTTTGCAAAAAGGTCCTTTTAGGGGTTTTTCATGAAAATCACCTAGGAAAAGATATTTAACACACATCCAATTTTCATATTCCTCCATAAAACATCAAAATACAAGTGACTTATGCATGGGTAAATTTCTAAACATGAACTCTAGCATGAAATATGGGTAGAAATAGAGAGAGTAAGCTACCGGGATTTCAAAAATACGAAGAATATTAAAAATGGGGCTTGGGAGCACTTACTATTGAGCTTGAAAAGCTTGAAAACCTTAGCTATGGAGAACCGCAAATTTTTGGCAGCAAAATGAAAGAAATGAGCTAATTTTTGGTTTATTTTTCCCATTTTATTTCATTAAAATGACAAATGACCAAAATGTCCTTAAGCCTTTTCTTTAAAATTTCATCCATACAAGCCCATTTTTGTCCAAAAACTTAGAAATTGGGTAAATTACTCTCTAAGGACCTCTAATTAATAATCTAAAGCAATTTCATACAAATTGCTTCTAGAATCTAAGTTTTGCAATTTATTGAATTTAGTCCCTAATTTCCAATTGGACACTTTACTCAAAGAATTTCTTCATGAATGTAATATCCTGAATTAGGGCTTAATCCGAAGAGTGGTTTTGTGACCACAAATCTGAGATAGAAATAATTATTTTATAATTATTTTGATGATTATGATATGATTGCATGATTTTGTGAAAATTTCGTGATGAAATTCTATGCCTAAAGTGCTTAAATTGAAAGTAGGGACTAAATCGAATAAGTTGCAAAATTTGCATTCTAGAAGTTTTTAGTATGAAATTGCATTGAAATATTAATTAGGAGGTCTTAAATAGCAATTTGACTAATTTTAAGTTCATGGACAAAATTAGGACATGGAAGGAATTTTTGAAAGTTTAGTAAGGAGAGGCATTTTGGTCATTTGGATATTAAATGAAATAAAATGGGAAAAATAACACAAAATTGGTCATCATCCTCCTTAGTTGCTGCTGAATTCTCCCTCTCTCCATAGCTAGGGTTTATTCAACTTTCAAGCTCTATATTAAGTGATTCCAAGCCCCGTTTTTAATGTTCTTTACGTTTTTGGAATCCCGGAAGCTCGATTAAGCTTATGCTAGCAATAATTCAACCTAGGGTTTATATTTGGAAAAATACCCATAGGTGAAATTTGTGTATTTTGATGTTTTATGATAGAATATGGAGTTTTAAATTATGTTAGACAACTTGTGCTACTCGATTTTGAGTGAAAACGAGTAAAAGGGCTTAATCGGCAAAAATACCTAATAGTCACAAGTATATGTTAGAGTGAGAATTTGATGTTGCCATAGAAGGGAAAAGTGATCAGCATGTTATAAAACATAAGAATAAGGAATAAAGTTTAATTCCCGAGCCTAGGGGCAAAAGTGTAATTATGCAAAAGTTTAGGGGCAAAAGTGTAATTTTCCAAAGTTCGTATTAAATGCTGTTTTGATGAATGTATGTATTAAATAAGATTAATTTGGTATTATAGATCAAGAGAAACGAGATTCAAGTCGCGATCGAGGAAAAGAAAAGATTGTGGACTAAATTGTAAAATCTTTATATTTTAGTACCAAGGTAAGTTCATGTGTAAATAATGTAGCATAATTGTTATTTTTAAGTTATTGATGTTAATTATATGATATGCTGATTTTTAATCGTGAAATATCGGTTCCGATATTCCATGGAAGATGGCAAATGTGGGATCAAGGGAAAAAGCCCGTTGGAACCTTAGGAATAGATTAGGATACAAGTGACATGTCACTAGGATGGTTGAGCATCCGAACTCGTTGAGTTGAGTCCGAGTTCACTTATGGATGCAAATGTCCGAACTCGTTGAGTTGAGTCCGAGTTCGTGAGATGTAACTAGGCATCCGAACTCGTTGAGTTGAGTCCGAGTTCATTTATGGATGTGAACGCCCGAGCTTGTTAAGTTGAGTCCGAGTTCACTTAAGGGGGGATACATGATTTCTTGATTACATATGTGGCACTTATGTGCAAATTATCCATGTATCCGAGTTATATTCCGATGTGTTCAACGGGTGAAATTTCTAGTTTAATGGAAGAGCACTTAAGATATAAGTGACGTTTTGGGTAAGTGTTGTGAAATGGACACTTTGGACAGGTATGTTCTTAACCCTCAGGTTGGAAAAAAATACAACAACGATAAGATCGTAAGATGATGAATGATATTTAGAAATGTGATAAATGTTTTGGTGATACCATGTTAAGGTTGTTTGGTATGATTGTATTGTTATGTTACTTGTTATTTGCATATGAACTTACTAAGCATTTATGCTTACTCCTTCCTTTTCATTCACTATAGTTTTGAACAATCCGGCTCAGGAATCTGGACAGGTCGAAAGTTCGATCACACTATCCAAAGGACTTTTATCTTGGTAAATGGCTTGTACAACTACTTAAGAATGGCATGTATAGCAATATACCTATTTTGTGTAAATAATTTTATGATATGGCCATGTTTGGTTGAGAAAATGTTTGATATTGATAAGTCATGGTGATGGCTAATTTAGATCATGTTTGATATCATGGAAGTTTAATAGGTTATCTAGTTCATAAAAATTCATGGAAAGATGAAACTTGCCTTAAAACTGAATATTGCTGCAGCAATGACATGAATTTGAAAAATCACTAAAAATAGTATAAGTGGAAATAAATGATGATAAGTTATGAAATTGAATCTTAATGAGTCTATTTTCATGTGGATTGAACAAAATAGGCATATAAATTATATTTTATGAGATATTTAAACTTTTGTGAAACAGGGCGAGTGATTTCGGATCCCTTTTACGACTTTAAAATTCATAATAAATTTTAAAAAATAATTAGAAGTTTTATTTATATTTACAGATTCCTTATTGAGTCTGGTTTTAAGAGAAACAAACCCCATAATTGAGTCTGGTTTTAAGAGAAACAAACCCCATAGTCATTGAAATTTTTTATAGATAGATATTTGATTCGTAATACACAGAGGTCAGAGTAGTCGAACCCTGAAACAGGGGAGATTTTAATTAATAAAATGTACTAATTGGCCCAACCAAAAATTCTAGAAAAAAATTATTAAATAGATATATGAGTCTAAATTCAGGGAAAATTTATGGATCTTGATTTCGAGTTTCGTAACTCGAGATATGATTTTTCTTGTAACTGTGATGCGAGTAGCTAGAAAGCTGTGAATGTAGAAACAAATGATTTGAAGTTCTTAATTTGATAAATTATGTTCGGTAACCCCTCAAGCTCAACTCTGGCGATGGTCTTGGGTGTGGGGGCGTTACAATGAAACTTTAACACATGTATATTCTCATATTCTAGACCTCATAATAATCATAAAATAAATATTTTAATGTCGGATTTGTGGTCCCGAAATCACTATTCCGACAAGGCTCTATTTCAGGATGTTATATTTCTCCCCCCTGAGGGACTTTCGTCCTCGAAAGTCTTACCAGTAAACAGGTTCGGATATTGGCTTCTCATGATTTCTTTTGACTCCCATGTAGCCTCTTTCACACCATGTCGATGCCATAAAACCTTTACCAAAGCCACATCTTTATTTCTCAACTGTTTCATCTCACGAGCCAAAATCTTGACCGGTTCCTCACCATAAGTCATGTCCGGTCGAATTTCAATCTCAGTCAGTGAAATCACATGAGAGGGGTCTGATCGATATCTTCTTAACATAGATACATGGAACACATCGTGAATCGTTTTCAATTCGGGTGGCAATGCCAAACGATAGGCTAATAGTCCAACTCTTTCGATGATCTTATATGGTCCAATAAATTGCGGACTTAGTTTTTCTTTCCGACCAAACCTCAATACCTTTTTCCATGGAGATACTTTCAAGAATACTCTATCTCTAACTTGGAACTCAATTTCTTTTCTTTTCAGATCAGCATATGACTTTTGCCTATCCAATGCCGCTTTTAAAAAATCTTGTATCACTTTAACTTTTTCTTCAGTTTCCTTGATCAGATCAACTCCGTGAATCTGACTTTCCTTGAGTTCTGTCCAATACAAAAGAGTTCGACACTTTCTGCCATACAAGGCCTCATAAGGTGCCATCTTCAAACTTGTTTGAAAACTGTTGTTGTAGGCAAATTCTACCAATGGAAAGTATTTTTCTCAGCTACCCTGAAATTCGAGGATGCAACATCGCAACATATCCTTAAGAATATGAATCATCCTGTAACACCCCGTACCCGAGTCCGTTACCGGAGTCGAACACAAGGTGCAGACAAACTTGACTTAATCATTTCCACTGTCCATTTAAAAATTTCCAGACAAGCTGGTTACTGCGTCACTGTCGCCTTAAAAATCATATCTTGAGTTTCAAAACTCAAAAATCAGTTTCGTAATTTTTCCCCGAAACTAGACTCATATGTCCATCTACAGATTTTTTTCTAGAATTTTTGGTCTGGCCAATTAGTACAGTTTATTAGTTAAAGTCTCTCCTATTCCAGGGTTCGACTACACTGACCTTTATGCATTACGAATTGGATATCTTCCTATACAGGTCTTCAATACTGTTTCCGTTTGTTTCTATAGAAACTAGACTCAGAGAGGAATCTATACATATATGTAATGACTCCTAATTATCTCTGGTTAATTTACAATGAATTTCCAAAGTCGGAACAGGGGATCCAGAAACCGTTCTGGCCCTGTTTCACGAGAACTTTAATATCTCTTAACATATAACTCATATGACAGTTTCGTTTCTTCCATATGAAAGTAGATTCATCAAGGTTAATTTACATAATTTATTAACTATTTAATACCATTCCTACTATTTTTAGTGATTTTTCACATCTACTTCACTGCTGCTGTTAGCATCTGCCTTTAAGGTAGGCTTTACCTATTTCATGATTTCCATGATTCAATTGGCCCTTTTTGCATACATAGCACAAAGTGTGATCATGATTAACCATTCCAATGGCTAATCGTTCAAAACAATTCCATACCTCATAATGATCAACATACAAACGATTATAGTACTATGCTAAAAACGTATATAAGCCATATTCGCATGGCTATCCAAGTTTACACAAAACCGAAAGGTACATGACCTACAACAAAAGGGTAGTCCTATACATGCCATTTCAAAGTTCAACCAAAATTGTACCAAAATGGGGGCTTTGATAGTGTGGATGACTTCGACTTCGATGATCCCGAATCCGATAGCTAATGAGCGAAACCTATAAAACAGAGAGCCAAAGCAACGGGGTAAGCATTTTAATGCTTAGTAAGTCTCAAGCAATGAAATCAGCTTTGACTAAAGTATTACATTAACATAGCTAAATGAATCACTCTATTAATACACATTCTCATAATCATACTTACTTCACATTACCGACCCTTATGTTCATACACAAAAGAACAACTTAGCCAAAGGCCGGTAGCTCGTTTATCAACTGAACGAATACTCACTTGTAAGGACTCAACTAATTCAAGCACATACGAACATACCTCATTGCTGGAATTTTCACAAGTGTATAAACTGAAATTTTACAGCAAGATTGCTCATTTCCGAGTCACGTACCTTCGGGATTTAACCGGATACAACCACAAGCACAATTGCCTTTTGGTCTTAACCCGGATTTGGTAACTTGCACCATTGCCTTGGTCTTAGCCGGATATAACAACTTCATACGAATGCCTTGGTCTTAGCCCGGACATAATCACTAGCATAAATGCCTTGAGGACTTAGCAGGATATCATTCAAATGCTCATGTACACATATATCAATAATCACGACACATCCATATTTCATTTTCGTTACTAAGGCTCAAACACAAAATATTTATCAAACCTTTACAATTTCGGCTCAATAGCCACACACAAGGAGCATGATTTCAATATAATTCAAGTAGGGTCATTACTCGAAGACTTACCTCGGATGTTGTCGAACGATTTCGACGGCTATTCAACTACTTTTTCCTTCCCTTTATCGGATTTAGCTCCCTTTGCTCTTGAGCTTAATTTAACAAATAAATTGATTTAATCATTTGAGCATCGAAAGAGGAATTCAAGGTACTTAGCCCACATATTTTCATTAGACATTAAAGTCAATGTGAGGTACGAAAGCATGAATCAACTCAACACACTAGTTAGTACTCTCCTTAGCCGAATTTTCTAAGCCAAGAATAGGCATCAATATGTTTTCCTCTAACCGAATGCATGCACACCAATTCCCCTCATGTGGCCAAATATGCATGTCCATGTTGAGGCCAATTATACACTTAATACCACACACACAAAAAAAAAAAGCATACATTCTACTAACTAATGCATTCCATATTGTAACTCAATACACATCTATCATTTCCTTCATAACCGAAACATCATCATAAGTAAGTATATACCTTGAGATAGTATATATGTCATACCAATACATCATGTGCAAACATATATACATATATATATGCTAGAGCCGAATCTCAAGTTGATTATAATTAAACATGAACATAAATCCAAAACACAAATCTTACTTTCCATGCAATGAGCATAAATCATACTTATGAATGTACCATGGCCGAATACGTCACAACACCATAATTTTGGTCATGATTAAACAAAGAACTTAATGTCTTACTCAAAAATACTAAAAAGAAAGTCCAAGAGCCATCAATCCACCATCACATATAACATTAGCAAGCTTCATATTTAACATGCAATGGCATTTACACAAAATCCACCTTGGCCAAATACCATCCCCATGATATAACAAAGATTTGAACCATGGGCTATGTGACAGCCCAAAATTGACCCTAGACGGGATGTGGTTTCGGGACCACAAAACCGAGGCATAAAAATAATTTAAAATTTATTGTGATGCCTATGATATGTGTTAAATTGTGTGTGACATTTTTGATGATTTGATTTAGTGTTATAAAGGTGAATTTCACTAGAAAGGACTTGTGTGAGAAAACTTAGAAATGAGATAGGCAAATGTTGAAGTGGCCTATTGATGCATACTAGGAAATGTTGTCCTTGCATGTCAAATTTCCCAAATTTGACTATAGTGGCCGACCAAGTGGGTATAATGGGCAGGGGAAAACATGTTTCCAACATGTTTGGTTAGTGAGTTATGTATGAAGGAATATAATAAAAATTAGCATAAAAAAATGAAAAAAAAAAAAAGAAAGATGAGCATGGATGCCCCCTTGTTGCCGTGAGTAGAGGAAAAAGAAAGGAGAAATTTTTGTTCATCCATTTTCACTTCTTGGCCGAAAATACTAAGGAAAAAGGGGGAGGATTTTTGCTTCATGCTTGGTTTAGAAGAGAACTAGAAGGAGATTTGGCTATACTTGCATCACTATTAAGATATGTTTGAGGTGGTGTCATGAGATTCATGCTTGTTTTGGTTGCTTACTTGATGTGCATGTTAGCCATGGTTCAAATCCTTGTTATGCCATGAAAATGGTATTTAGCCAAGGTTGATATTGTGTTGAAACTATTGCATGCTAAATGTGAAGCTTGCTATTGATGCATGTAATGATGGATTAACTACTCTTGAAATTTCTTTTTAGTATTCTTGAGTAGGGCATTGAGTCCTTTGTTTAACCATGACAAAAAAATTTTAAAAGGGGCATGGTGTTTGAGGTATTCGGCCATGGTATGCTCATGAGCATGGTTTATGCTTCTTGCATGATATTAAAAAAATTTGTGTTTTGATATGGTTATGAACACCTTAAAATTCGGCCTTGCACCTATGTGTGGATATATGTTTGCACATGATGTTTTGGTTATGAAGTAAATGATAAATGTGTTTGTTTAAAAAAATAAATTGTTGGAGAATGTTTGTAAAATTTCAAGTATATTCGGCCATTGGGTGAGTATGTAAGTGATGTTGAATCAAGTTTTTGGTGCATATTTGGTGATGTGTATAATCGACCAAATGGGTGATTAGTAAAAAAATGGTTGCCGAATATACAAGCATACATATGCATGTGTAGTTGAATTATGAATGTTCAGCAAGATGGTTAAACTAGTTGATTTATTGATTAAGCTCAAGGAGTTAAAGAAGGAGAATCAAGCAAGGGAAAGACGAAGGTCATCGAGTAGCCGACTTGGACTGTTTTACCCAACACAAGGTAAGTCATTAAGCATATATTTGGTGTTGATGTAAATGACCATAATATATACACAATTGTGTTTAAATGAGTTGATGTGTAAATGGAAATGTATGTGTATGGAATGATGCCATTGTTGAATGTATAAAGGCAGCAAAATGCATAAGGTATTGGTCTCGGCACTAAGTGTGCGGGTATAAATGGACACGGTGACAAGATTGGCACTAAGTGTGCGGGTTTAAAATATTATAGCACTAAGTGTGCGAGTTTGATTATATAGCACTAAGTGTGCGAGCTGAAAATATATAGCACTAAGTGTGCGAGCTGAAAATTATATAGCACTAAGTGTGCGAGCTGAAAATATATAGCACTAAGTGTGCGGATTCACTATATGCTCTTGTATTACAATTGGCACTGAGTGTCTGACATTATCGAGTTAATCCCGGACAACGGATCGGGTAAGTACCTTGAGCTCATGACGAATAGGCAATACATTCATGCTCGGGGTTGAGCTTGGTAAGCTTGAAATCTATGTGATGATTGCAATTGTATGATTGTGGTGCGAATGAGTTGGTGTGTAAAAATGCCTCAAATATCTTATTGTGTAGAATATGAAATGTGGATGTATGACTTGGTATGAGATTGAACCGAAAGGTCCGAGGAATTATGGTATAGTTTCGATATGGATGAAGTACCTAGCCTCGTTTATTGTTTGATGTTGCGAAAACTTTATTAATGGATGGTTGATGAATGCTTATGACTTCTTGAGTTATAAACTCACTCGGTGTTTTCTTGTCACCCATTTTAGGTCTCTTGGACTCGTATTGTCGCGTGCTCGGAACCGTCGTTGAAGTCATCACACCGGCTGGAAACCTTTTGGTATTGTCTTCGTAGTTGAACTAGGAGAACAATTGGCATGTATAGGCTATTATGTTTTGTTGAATTGTGGGTTGTAAACTTTAAGCCATGTGAAAATGGCCTATATGGTCGCCGAGTGGGATGCTAGAACCTATAGCCACGAGTCTTAGAAACTTTAATTTTGATAAGGTGGCCATAAATTGTGTCATGTATGATGGATGATTAGTAAGGCCAAGGAAAGATTCATGAAATTGGCATAGTCTCATCGCAGTAACTGTTGCTGACAGCAGCAGTGAGATGAAATTGAAAAATCACTAAAAATAGTAGAAGTAGAATTAAATAGTGAATAAATTATGAAATTGAACCTTGATGAATCTATTTTTATATGGATGAAACGAAATGACCATATGAGCAGTATACTGAGAGATATTAGAGTTCTTGTGAGACAGGGCCAGAACGGTTTCTGGGTCCCCTGTCGCGACTTTGAAAATTTACTATAAATTATCCAGAAAGAATTAGATGTCATGCCTTATATGTGAAGATTCCATTTTGAGTCTGGTTTCTTTATAAAGAAACGGCACCAGTATTAAAGCCCTGTACAGAGAGATATTCAAGTTGTAAAGCGCGAAGGTCAGTGTTGTCGACCCCTGTAACATGGGTGACTTTAACTAATAAATTGTACCAATTGGCCAGACCAAAAATTATAGAAATAAATCCAGGGATGGATATATGAGTCTAGTTTCAGGGAAAATTTACAGAACTGATTTTCGAGTTCTGGAACTCGAGATATGATTTTTAAGGTGACAGTGACGCAGTTAGCTAGCCTGCCTAGAACTGAAATCAATTATTGTCAAGAGAGAAAAAAGGGAAGTAAGCCCGGTAACACCACGTGTTCAAATCCGGTGACGGTCACGGGTTTGGGGTGTTACATTTTATTGGTATCGAGCTATGGTTTAGTCGGTTCTAGGACTACCATAGGCGTGTGAGTCTAGCTATACATGCCAATTTGTTAGTGCTTAATAATGTGATGACTTCGACGGTTGAAATTTTTGTTTTGATTAGTAATGGAGCCCTGAATACAGATACCCTTGGCGGATGACGTTGAAAGTGTAGCAGCTGCTCCCGCGCAAGGGACACCGCCTGTTGAGCCTCGATCGTCCGCGAATAATCAAAATGAAGGCGAAACAAGCCTTCTTCACCATGATGAATGAGTGGGTCGCATAATATGCCCGAACCAACCCTACTGTCCAACCATTCCCGAATTTAAATACTCCACCCCAAGAGTCCGCAATGCCTCTAGTTACGATCCTGTGAGGCTAAGCAAACCACCAGACTTGATTAGGAAGCGGGCCGAGGAGTTCAAGGCCATAGTCATCGATGATCTTTGAAAGAGCCGATTACGCTCGATAACACCATTCGAGTGTTAGATGAACTCATGCACACCGATGAATGTCTTAAGTGTGCTATATCCTTGTTGCGAGACTCGACTTACTATTAGTGGAGGACTTTAATTTCCATAGTCCCAAATGAACGAGTTACTTGGGATTTCTTTCAATCCAATTTGAAAGAAATACATTAGTCAACGGTTCATAGATCGAGCGTAAGGAATTCTTGGAACTTAAGCAAGGCCGTATGACCAGATCTCGAATCGAGCATGAGTTCGTAAGACTTAGTCGGTATGCTCGGAGTGTGTGGCTGATGAGGTTGCGATGTGCAAAAGATTTGAAGAAGGATTGAATGAAGAGTTAAAGTTACTAGTGGGAATTTTGGAGATAAAGGAGTTCGTGACACTAGTCGAACGAGCACGCAAGCGGAAGAACTTGGGAAGGAGAAGAAGAAGGCTGAATTGAAGCAAGAGATTACCGTAAAAGATCGACGAGTAAAGCTCCGTTCTCGGTGTAAAGAGGTTCGGGGAGGACACCATGAAGTCGAGGACGATCATGGGAATTTCCATTAGAGCCCGACCATTGACGGACTCCGAGCTACTTGGTAGCTAGTGTGGGCAATAATCGTCAAGAGAGACACAGAATGCCCCAATGTGGAAGACGACACCTAGGTGAATGTTGGGGTAAGTCTGTTAATAGGGCTGTTATGGATGCGATTCAAGGACCACCTCATTAGAGATTGCACGAGCTAGATGAGAGGAATAAGATGCAAGGTGCAAGACCTAGTGGAACGACGGTGGAGGTAGGCCCCGAGAATCTCTGGAGGTGCAGTGGTAATCGAGAGGAGCCTCTAATACGGTGTCCGATCCGAGACCCGTGCTCTGCTAGAGCATATGCCATCCGCAAGCACGAGAGGAGGCATCCTCCCCACAGCATCACCGGTACTTTTACTCTCTTTGATACTAGTGTAATTGCATTGATTGACCCGGCTCTACTCATTCATATGTATGTGAAACCTTAGCATCCAAGAAGACTCTACCGTTGAGTCTCTCAATTCGTAATTGAGTGTCAAACCCTTTGGGTCAATACGTACTAGTTGATAAAGTGTGCAAGAGATGCCCCTAATAATTCGAGAATCTGTTTTCCTACCGATCCGATGCTTCTACCATTTGATGAATTGATGTTATTCTTGGTATGGATTGGTGACCGTACATGATGCGTTGGTGGACGCAAAAGGAAAACCATTGATTTGAGGAGTGCAAATAACGAGGTAGTCCGAGTCGAGTCTCTTGATTTAAAAGGAGTGCCGGCGATAATATCTTCTATGACCGCCGGAGATATGTGAAAAGGGGTGTGAAACATACCTTGCGTATGTGTTTGAAAGTAAAGAGATGGAAAAGAAACTCGAATCGATACCGTGGTTTGTGAGTATTCAGATGTTTTTCACGAGGAGTTACCGAGATTGCCACCGGTTCGAGAAGTGGAATTCGACATCGGTTGTACCGCATCTGCGCGATCTCAATAGCCCCGTGTCGTATGGCATTAACGGAGTTAAAGGAATTGAAGGTTCAATTGCAAGAATTGACGGATAGAGGTTTCGCCGACCGAAGTTTTTCTCCATGGGGCGCACCAAGATTGTTTGTGAAAAGAAGGACGGAACCATGAGGTTGTGCATCGACTATCGTCAACTCAATAAAGTGACGATAAAGAATAAATATCCGTTGCCACGAATTGACGATTTGTTTGATCAATTAAAGGGAGCCTCGGTGTTTTCAAAGATAGATTTGAGATCGGGTACTATCGGTTGAGGGTCCGAGAATCGGACATACCCAAAACCACTTTTAGAACGAGGTACGGTCACTACTGAATTCTTGGTGATGCCGTTTGGGCTCACTAATGCCCTACGGTGTTTATGGATTTAATGAATAGAATTTTCAGGCCATACTTGGATCGGTTCGTAGTTGTATTTATCGATGACATTTTGGTCTATTCGAGAGATGAAACCGAACATCTTGAACACCGAGGCTAGTGTTGCAAATCTTACGAGATAAGCGATTATCGCAAAGTTCAATAAATGTGAATTTTGGTTGAAAGAGGTTAGCTTTTTGGGGCACGTGGTGTCCGCATCGGTGTCGGTGGACCCGAACAAAATTTCGCCATAGTCGATTGGAAACCACCAAGGAATGTTACCGGGTTAGGAGCTTTTGGGGCTTGCGGATACTATCGATGATTTGTGAAAGGTTTTTCGGTGATAGCTGCACCGATGACAAAACTACTTCAAAAAGATGTTAAGTTTGAGTGGTCGGAACGCTGCCAAGAAAGTTTCGATCGACTAAAGACCCGTTTAACCGAGGCCCCGGTACTAGTACAGTGAGAGTCCGGTAAAGAGTTTGTCATATCTGATGGCGCATCCTTGCTTGGGTTAGGTTGTGTGTTGATGCAAGAACGTCGAGTTGTGGCTTACGCGTCGAGACAACTAAAGCCGCATAAGAGAAACTATCCGACCCATGACCTTGAACTAGCAGCCATAGTGTTCGCCTTGAAGATATGGCGGCATTACTTGTTTGGGGAAAGGTGTCACATTTATTCAGACCACAAGAGTCTAAAATATTTGATGACTCAGAGAGATTTAAACCTGCGACAAAGACGTTGGCTTAAGTTGTTGAAAGACTATGAACTCATCATTGATTATCACCCGGGAAAGGCCAACGTGGTGGCCAATGCCTTAAGTCGCAAGGCACTGTTTGCTTTGAGAGCGATGGATGCTCATCTATCCGTTTCACCCGATAAGGTGCTAGTAGTCGAATTAGAGACCAAACCGTTATTGATTCATCAAGTACTCGAATCTCAGAAGGTCGACGCCGAATTGGTCGCTAAGCGAGCCGAATGTGTTTCGAATGAGGAATCGGAATTTCAGATTGACGACCATGATTTCTTGACGTTAAAGGGTCGATTATGTATTCCAAGGAATTCGGAACTTGTTTCGATGATTTTGAACGAGGCTCACGATGAGTCGAATGTCAATCCACCCGGTAGTACTAAAATGTACAATGACACAAACGTCGATTTTGGTGGCATGGTATGAAACGAGACATCTCGACTTTGTTTGAGATGTTTAATATGTCAACAAGTGAAAGCGGAGCATCAAGTGCCATCGGGATTACTTCAGCCGATCACGATACCCGAGTGGAAATGGGATCGAGTCACCATGGACTTTGTATCCGGACTGCCTTTGTTAGCAAGTAAGAAGGATGCGATCTGGGTCATTGTTGATAGACTGACCAAGTCTGCTCATTTTATTCCTGTTCGCACGGATTTTTCGCTTGATAAATTGGCAGAATTATACGTCTCCCAAATTATTCGATTGCATGGGGTGCCTATTTCTATCGTGTCGGATAGAGACCCAAGATTTACATCGCGATTTTGGAAGAAATTGCAAGAGGCTTTGGGTACCAAGCTACATTTTAGCATTTTTTTCACCCCAAATCGATGGTCAATCCGAACGGATAATTCAAATACTCGAGGATATGTTGAGATGTTGCATCCTTGAGTTTAGTGGTGCATGGGAACAGTATTTACCTTTGGTTGAATTCGCCACAACAATAGCTTTCAATCAAGTATCAAGATGGCGCCTTACGAGGCTTTATACGGTCGTAAATGCCGTACCCATTATTCTCGACTGAACTTAGTGAAGGAAAAATCTTGAGGTTGATTTGGTTAAGGATGCCGAGCAAAAGTTCGAGTAATTCGTGAAAGTTTGAAAGTCGCCGGATCGCCAAAAGTCGTATGCGGATTTGAAAAGAAAAGATATTGAATATCGGGTTGGAGACAAGGTATTTCTCAAAGTCTCACCACGGAAGAAAGTGCTTAGATTTGGCCGTAAGGGCAAATTGAGTCCGAGGTTCATCGGTCCGTATGAAGTATCTGAACGAGTTGGGCGATGGCGTATCGATTAATTTTACCCCGAGCTCAAAAAGATTCACAACGTTTTCCATGTTTCGATGCTTGACGATATAGGTCTGATCCATCGCACGTAATCGCCTGTCCGAGATTGAGATTCACCTAATTTGAGCTATGAAGAGGAACCGTTCGCATTATGATGCGTGAAGTAAAACATTTATGCAATAAGAAAATCCTGTTAGTGAAGGTGTTGTGGCATAAACACGAATTGAAGAAGCCACTTGGGAACTTGAGGACTTTATGAAAGAGCGATACCGAGCCTATTTACGGTAAGATTTTCGGGGACGAAAATTTCTTAAGTGGGGAGAGTTGTGACAGCCAAAATTGACCCTAGACGGGATGTGGTTTCGGGACCACAAAACCGAGGCATAAAAATAATTTAAAATTTATTGTGATGCCTATGATATGTGTTAAATTGTGTGTGATATTTTGATGATTTGATTTAGTGTTATAAAGGTGAATTTCACTAGAAAGGACTTGTGTGAGAAAACTTAGAAATGAGATAGGCAAATGTTGAAGTGGCCTATTGATGCATACTAGGAA
Source organism: Gossypium arboreum (assembly GCF_025698485.1). NCBI lineage: Eukaryota > Viridiplantae > Streptophyta > Magnoliopsida > Malvales > Malvaceae > Gossypium > Gossypium arboreum. The sequence goes on from NC_069080.1 coordinate 65,751,675, forward strand.
ATGTTGTCCTTGCATGTCAAATTTCCCAAATTTGACTATAGTGGCCGACCAAGGTGGGTATGATGGGCAAGGAAAACATGTTTCCAACATGTTTGGTTAGTGAGTTATGTATGAAGGAATATAATAAAATTAGCATAAAAGATGAACAAAAAAAAAAAGAAAGATGAGCATGGATGCCCCTTGTTGCCGTGAGTAGAGGAAAAAGAAAGGAGAAATTTTTGTTCATCCATTTTCACTTCTTGGCGAAAATACTAAGGAAAAAGGGGAGGATTTTTGCTTCATGCTTGGTTTAGAAGAGAACTAGAAGGAGATTTTGCTATACTTGCATCAATATTAAGGTATGTTTGAGGTGGTGTCATGAGATTCATGCTTGTTTTGGTTGCTTACTTGATGTGCATGTTAGCCATGGTTCAAATCCTTGTTATGCCATGAAAATGGTATTTAGCCAAGGTTGATATTGTGTTGAAACTATTGCATGCTAAATGTGAAGCTTGCTATTGATGCATGTAATGATGGATTAACTACTCTTGAAATTTCTTTTTAGTATTCTTGAGTAGGGCATTGAGTCCTTTGTTTAACCATGACAAAAAATTTTAAAAGGGCATGGTGTGTGAGGTATTCGGCCATGGTATGCTCATGAGCATGGTTTATGCTTCTTGCATGATATTAAAAAATTTGTGTTTTGAATGGTTATGGACACCTTAAAATTGACCTTGCACCTATGTGTGGACATATGTTTGCACATGATGTTTTGGTTATGAAGTAAATGATAAATGTGTTTGTTTAAAAAATAAATTGTTGGAGAATGTTTGTAAAATTTCAAGTATATTCGGCCATTGGGTGAGTATGTAAGTGATGTTGAATCAAGTTTTTGGTGCATATTTGGTGATGTGTATAATCGACCAAATGGGTGATTAGTAAAAAATGGTTGCGAATATACAAGCATACATATGCATGTGTAGTTGAATTATGAATGTTTAGCAAGATGGTTAAACTAGTTGATTTATTGATTAAGCTCAAGGAGTTAAAGAAGGAGAATCAAGCAAGGGAAAGACGAAGGTCATCGAGTAGCCGACTTGGACTGTTTTACCCAACACAAGGTAAGTCATTAAGCATATATTTGGTGTTGATGTAAATGACCATAATATATACACAATTGTGTTTAAATGAGTTGATGTGTAAATGGAAATGTATGTGTATGGAATGATGCCATTGTTGAATGTATAAAGGCAGCAAAATGCATAAGGTATTGGTCTCGGCACTAAGTGTGCGGGTATAAATGGACACGGTGACAAGATTGGCACTAAGTGTGCGGGTTTAAAATTGTACAGCACTAAGTGTGCGAGTTTGATTATATAGCACTAAGTGTGCGAGCTGAAAATATATAGCACTAAGTGTGCGAGCTGAAAATTATATAGCACTAAGTGTGCGAGCTGAAAATATATAGCACTAAGTGTGCGGATTCACTATATGCTCTTGTATTACAATTGGCACTGAGTGTGCGACATTATCGAGTTAATCCGGACAGCAGATCGGGTAAGTACCTTGAGCTCATGACGAATAGGCAATACATTCATGCTCGGGGTTGAGCTTGGTAAGCTTGAAATCTATGTGATGATTGCAATTGTATGATTGTGGTGCGAATGAGTTGGTGTGTAAAATGCCTCAAATATCTTATTGTATAGAATATGAAATGTGGATGTATGACTTGGTATGAGATTGAACCGAAAGGTCCGAGGAATTATGGTATAGTTTCGATATGGATGAAGTACCTAGCCTCGTTTATTGTTTGATGTTGCGAAAACTTTATTAATGGATGGTTGATGAATGCTTATGACTTACTGAGTTATAAACTCACTCGGTATTTTCTTGTCACCCATTTTAGGTCTCTTGGACTCGTATTGTCGCGTGCTCAGAACCGTCGTTGAAGTCATCACACCGGCTGGAAACCTTTTGGTATTGTCTTCGTAGTTGAACTAGGAGAACAATTGGCATGTATAGGCTATTATGTTTTGTTGAATTGTGGGTTGTAAACTTTAAGCCATGTGAAAATGGCTTATGTGGTCGTCGAGTGGGATGCTAGAACCTATAGCCACGAGTCTTAGAAACTTTAATTTTGATAAGGTGGCCATAAATTGTGTCATGTATGATGGATGATTAGTAAGGCCAAGGAAAGATTCATGAAATTGGCATAGTCATCTGCAGTAACTGTTGCTGACAGCAGCAGTGAGATGAGATTGAAAAATCACTAAAAATAGTAGAAGTAGAATTAAATAGTGAATAAATTATGAAATTGAACCTTGATGAATCTATTTTTATATGGACAAAACGAAACGACCATATGAGCAGTATACTGAGAGATATTAGAGTTCTTGTGAGACAGGGCCAGAACGGTTTCTGGGTCCCCTGTTGCGACTTTGAAAATTTACTATAAATTATCCAGAAAGAATTAGAAGTCATGCTTTATATGTGCAGATTCCATTTTGAGTCTAGTTTCTTTATAAATAAACGGCACCAGTATTAAATCCCTTTACAGAGAGATATTCAAGTTGTAACGCGCGAAGGTCAGTGTAGTCGACCCCTGCAAAATGGGTGACTTTAACTAATAAACTGTACCAATTGGCCTGACCAAAAATTCTAGAAATAAATCCAGGGATGGATATATGAGTATAGTTTCAGGGAAAATTTATGGAACTGATTTTCGAGTTCTGGAACTCGAGATATGATTTTTAAGGTGACAGTGACGCAGTTAGCTAGCCTGCCTGGAACTGAAATCAATTATTGTCAAGAGAGAAAAAAGGGAAGTAAGCCCGGTAACACCACGTGTTCAAATCCGGTGACGGTCACGGGTTTGGGGTGTTACAGGCTAATAAGAACATCAAGTTAGCAACCAAAAACATGCATGAATCTCATGGCACAACATCAAACATACCTTAATCTAGACACTAGTATGGCCAAGCCTCCTCCTAATCCTCTTCCAAACCAAGCATGAAGCAAAATTCCTTCCTTCTTCTTTAGTATTTTCGGCCAAAAAGAATGAGAAAAGATGAACAATCTTTTTTTTCTTTGCTTTTCTTCAACTCACGGCAAAAGGGGGGGGTTCACTCACACACATTTTTTTTTTCATTCTTTATTACCCATACTTATTTGTTTATTTCTTTTCTCCCATGATGTACCAACATAACATGTCTAGGACATGTTTTGCCCATGATTCCTTATCATGGCCGGCCACTAGAACTTGGGGGGGGGGGGGAAATTTGACATGCAAGTCCTCCCCTTTGACTACATGCACTATTAGGTCCTTATAGATTAGCCTATCACTTTTCAAAAGTGTCACACAAGTCCTACTAACTGAATTCACATGCAATCGGCTAAACCGAAGCTTGAAATTTTCACACATTCATAATTACATATTCTAGACAATAAATATTACGTTCAGACATTTCGGTGACTCGGTTTAGTGGTCCCGAAACCACTTCCCGACTAGGGTCAATTTTGGGCTGTCACTCATCCGCTTAGATTGACCATATGTCTAAGGGTGAAAAGCCGTACTAAAAATCAATTTTGTACCCAAAGCTTCTTGTAACTTCTTCCAGAACCTTGAAGTGAACCTCAAATCTCTATCTGAAATAATCGACAGCGGTACCCTGTGTAATCTTACAATTTCAGATATATACAAGTCGGCCAATCTATGAAGAGAGTAGTCTATTTTTAACGGAATTAAATGAGCCGACTTCATCAACTTATCCACCACAAGCCATATAGCATCTTTCTTTTTCGGGGTTAATGGCAATCCTGTCACAAAATCCATAGTAACTCTGTCCCACTTCCATTCAGGGACCATCACAAGCTGTAACAACCCTAAAGGTACTTGATGTTCAGCTTTGACTTGCTGATGTATCAGGCATTTTAATACAAATTCGAAGATGTCTGTTTTCATGCCGTTCCACTAGTACTTTTTCTTCAAATTATTGTACATCTTAGTACTTCCCGGATGAATAGAAAAACGGCTATCATGTGCTTCTTGCAAAATTTTTCGAATATGCTCATCATCTTTGGGTAACAAACCCATTCTCTGAACATCAAACATCTATCAGGACCGATCCAAAAATCTGATTTAATGTCGGACTCACATTGAATTATTTTAGCTTGTAAGTCGCTGTCATTAGTTTGAGCATCATAAATTTCCTACAAAAATGTCGGCCTAGCTTTTAGCTCTGCCAAAACTGAACCATCATCAAGCAACACCAATCAAGCATCCATGGCTCTTAGTGAAAACAAGGATTTTCTGCTTAACGCATCAGCGACCACACTCGCCTTTCCCGGGTGATAGTCAATGATCAGCTCATAATCTTTAATTAATTCTAACCATCCCCACTATCTCAGATTCAATTCTTTTTTAGTCATCAAATACTTCAAACTCTTGTGGTCGGTAATATACGACAAGTCTCACCATATAAATAATGCCTCCAAATTTTCAAGGCGAAAACAATGGCGACAAGCTCTAGATCATGAGTCGGATAGTTCTTCTCGTGTGGCTTCAACTGCCGTGAAGCATAGGCTATCACCTTGCCATCTTGCATAAGTACACAACCCAATCCATTTAAAGATGCATCATTGTAGACCACAAACTCTTTTCCCGACTTAGGTAATATTAAAACAGGAGCTTCAGTCAGCAATGTCTTTAACCTCTCGAAACTCTGCTAACACTTTTCTGTCCATTCAAACTTAACGTCTTTATGTAGCAACCTCATCATAGAGTCGCTATCATGGAGAATCCTTTTACAAATCTTCGGTAGTAACCGACTAAACCCAAAAAGCTTTTAACCTCGGTTACAGTTTTAGGCAGTTTCCATTCAACAATGGCACAGATCTTACTTGGATCACCTCAGATGCCTTCAATCGAAACAATATGACCTAAAAACCCAACTTCTTGGAGCCAAAACTCACTTTTGTTAAAGTTAGCATACTGTTGTTTTTCTCGTAAGGTCTGCAACACAGTTCTCAGATGCTTCGCATGCTCTGACTCATCTTTGGAATAAATCAAAATGTCATTAATGAACACAATGATGAACTTATCCAAATATGGCTACAAGATTCTATTCATTAAGTCCATGAATATGGCTGATGCATTTGTTAACCCAAACAGCATGACAAGGAATTTATAGTGGCCATACCTCGTTCTAAAAGTTGTCTTAGGCACGTCCGATTCCTTAACTCGCAACTGATAGTAGCCGGACCTCAAGTCTATCTTAGAGAACACAATGGCTCCTCTCAACTAGTCGAAGAAGTCATCGATCCTTGGCAAAGGATACTTATTCTTGATAGTTTCCTTGCTCAACTACCGATAATCTATAATAGCCTCAATAAACCGTCTCTCTTCTTTACAAACAATACAGGAGCACCCCAAGGTGAAAAGCTCAGCTTTGTAAAACCTTTATCCGTTAGCTCTTGCAACTGTGCTTTTAACTCTTTTAGCTCGGTTGGCGCCATCCTGTACGGAGCAATAGAAATGAAAGCTGTTCCTGGCACCAATTCAATACCAAACTCTATCTCTCTTTTAGGAGGTAATCCGGGTAATTCTTCTGGAAACACATCTGGATATTCACATACTATTGGCACAGGCTCAATCTTCAACTCCGTTTCTTTAGTATTCAATACAAAATCAAGGTGGGCTTCATACCCTTTTCTCATATATCTCTGAGCAACCATCGATGTGATTACAACTGGCAGCGTACCCAATTGTCTTGAATCAACCCTCAAAATCTCAACATTTGAACATTTCAATTGAATATACTTGCTACCACAATTGACAACTACATCATGCGGGGTTAACCAATCCATACCATGTATTACATCAAACTCATCAAATGGTAACAACATAAGGTTAACCGAAAAGCATTGACCATGAATCGTCAAAGGAAAATTCTTATAGACTTTATCAATCAGGACTGATTTTCCTTATGGGTTCGAAACTCTTATAATAAATTCCGTAGGTTCAATGGGTTTGTTCATACTAGACACCAATCTCATGCAAATGTATGAATGCGTCGACCCCGGATCAATTAAGGCAACAACACATGTATTAAAAAGAGAAAAAGCACCTGTAATAATTTCAGGAGCAGAGGCTTCCTCTCGAGCGCGTATTGCATACGTTCTTGTTGGGGTTTGAGCCTCTGATTTTGCAGCATCTTTAGCCGCAGATCGACTGCCACTAGCACTTCCAGGATATCTAGGAGGTCTACCTCGTGCAATGGGAGCACTCGACTTCGGGGCTACTTCCATTTCTTTTTCATTCCGCTCTGGGCAGTCCCTGAGGAAGTGGTCAAGAGAACCGCATCTGAAACATGCACCGCCTCTTCATTTGGCACTCTCTAGAGTGAAATTTGTTGCAACTCTTACACTTTAGCTTTTGGTCATCTACACTCCCCACACTAGTCACTATCGGGGAGGAAGACATCTGATTGCGCCGTTTAGAGCCTCTCTCTCTACCCGAATACCCTATCGATGAAGTAGAGTGTTTTTATTGACTCCTTGACTTTTTTATGGAAAATGAGAGCATCTTATTGCTGGACCTCTTGCCCGAAACTCGAGCTTCTTTCTTTGCTTGCTTTCTTTCATTGTTGAGCTCCTCAGTTTTCTTGGCCCGATCAGGTAATGCGACGAACTCCTGTATTTCAAGAATCCCAATCAACAACTTGATTTCCTCATTCAGACATTCCTCGAAGCGTTTACACATTTCTGACTCGATTTGAACCCATTCAGTTGCATACTGACTTAGCCATACAAACTCCCTTTCGTATTCTGCTACAGTCTTATTTCCTTGTTTGAGTTCCAGGAACTCCTTTCGTTTCGAGTCTAAAAACCTTTGACTGATGTATTTCTTTTTAAAATCTACTTGGAAAAATTCCCAAGTGATGTTTTCCTTTGGCATTATGGAAGATACAGTCTTCCACCAGTGGTATACAGTATCCTTCAGGAGAGACACGTTACACTTTAAGCACTCCTCAGGTGTGCACGATAATTCATTTAACACCCGAGTAGTATTCTCGAGCCAGAACTCAGCTTTTTCAACATCATCGTCGACCTTCACTCTAAATTCCTCAGCCCCATACTTTCTAAGCTTATCTACAGGGGCTTTACCAATTCTTACAGGTGCCATACCTCGTGGAAAATCCTCATCAGGTTGGTTAAGGGCCGGGGAGGTCGTGGTATGTTGGGGCGATTCCTCAAATAATCCCCAAACCATTCATCCATCATATTAAAGAAGGTAGCTCTAGCCTTTTCCCGGCCTTCAGACATAAGCCTTCTACTACTACTAGATACAGTTCGTTGTACGGAAGCTGAAGCATGGCTCTCAGCTCACTCGGACTCATCTTAAGCTTATTGGAAGACATTTACTATATTCAAAAACAATTTAAAAAGTTAGGAGATGTCACACATCAATGTTCGAATAATGGAAGGTATAGTGATACTCAATACTTTCTACGATAGTCCTAGAACTGACTAAACTGTAGCTCTGATACCACTAAATGTAATACCCCTCACCCGTACCCAACGCCGGGACAGGGTTCGAGGTGTTACCGGGCTTACACATTCATAAACACACTAAATTAGGTCACCTAATTTCACCCAAAATTAAAACTTTTCAAACACCTGCATATCGTCCCTTATACAGGCCTTCAAGACCTAAAACATACATCGGGGTAGTTCAGGACAAAATCGAGAACATTCGATAAACTTTGGAAAACTTGATAAATTTCCTTGCTTCAGTGAGTCACACGCCCGTGTGGGTGGGGCCGTGTGGTTGCACATGCCCGTGTGGTTGGGATACGCCCGTGCCCTCAGCCCGTGTAACTCTCTGTTTATGACGTCCGCATACATTTAGGGGCACACGGCCAAGACACACGCCCTTGTGTCTAGCCCATGCTCGACACTGACTTAAAATTTTAGGTGCAGGGAACGCATGCCATACTGCACACCCCGGGGGCAATTAGTGTGTCACACACGGCCTAGGCACACGCCCGTGTGTCTACCCGTGTGGACCTTGTTAGGTTGTTTTCTAAGCCTTTAGTCACCCTCTATCAACCAATCACACTTATAGGTTAGCTTAATACATAATAAGGCCAGATTATATACTTACATATATCCTTGATAAACCTCATATCATCGGTTTTTTACATGCTAGGTTATTTCCTTTGTATTAAGGATTTTCCATGCCTCATTAACACCTTTAAGATTGGCTCATTATTATAACTCATTGCCAATTATGGGCAAACCACTCCATGTAAACATAAACATGCATAGATTTCTAGGTCATAATCTACTTCAAAATAAGCCAATTTCCATGGCCAAATACAAAAAGATATGTAAATTTTTACAAGCTTTCATATGGGCAATTCAAATGACACATATCAAAAAATGAACCAAAGCCCTATACATGCCATTGAACAAAATAAGAGTATCTATATACCAAAGTAGGACTAATTGATAGTGTGTTGATTCTCCAACCGTCTTCCAATCTTTACAAGTCCTCGAGCTTTGTAAGACAGGGAAAAGAGAGGGGTAAGCAATTACATGCTTAGTAAGCTTGAATAATTGAAAAGTAAACTTACCAAGTAATTAACATACAACATATTTAGCAAATATACCAACAAGAATGAAATGGTTTCCCTATCACATGCACTCAATCAAAAAGTTAGTCACAATAATAATACACCATGTAATTTGTCTTAGATGAGCTCATCATCCAATATTTTCATTTTTATATCTCATGTTAATCCCATCGTGTTTCTTGGAAATCTCAATGGATTATCCATTTACCGTCAAGTCATAAGAGCGATCATCTCATGTACGCACTCTCGCGAACCTCATATCTTACGGTGGGATTACCAGTCTAGGCTAAATCCTCGGTATTTAAACTCATAAGGTGATGTCGGTATTACCAGTCCAGGCTAAATCCCTTATAGGGACAAACACCCTTAATGGGCTCAGATCTAAAATTCCAGTCCAGGCTAAATTTAGACCCTAATCGGATTACCCATCCGGGCTAAATCCAAAATGCACACAAATTCTTTTGGAGGCTCGATCACTCAAGGAACACCCGTCCGGGCTAGATCTTTTTTATATTTGAGATCAACGGATTACCCGTCTAGGCTAAATCCTTTTTGCAACACATGCAGGATCTCAAGTCATGTAAGCCATGGTTTATCCATCAGATTCCCTTTTCAACCTCAATCGGGACATTTATCAACATGTCATTATTAAGGATGTATTTCATAGATTTTCATGCCATCATCAAATGCAATTACCATACATTCATAGATCATGCAATTAAGCATACTATGAGTTTACTTTAAGTTATCCGAACTTACCTGGTATTCGTCTCGGAATCGTGTTTCGGTTATTCCAAAAATTTTTTTCCTCGATCGATCTCCGAAATTTGTTCCTCGGGGTCTATAACAATAAAATTAAATTGTTAAAACCTCACATTATACCTTTTCAAGTCTAAATTTCACCTCGGGTCCAAATGACCGTTTTGCCCCTAACCTTTCACATTTTTACGTTTTAGTCCCTACGCTCGTATAATGAAATGCATGCTATTTCTACCTTACCCAAGCCTAGCTGAACACTTTTCCCTCTTATGGCAGCCCACATTTTTCCATTATTTCACATTTCTACCTCATACTTTACACCTTTTGTAAAAAGGTCCTTTTAGGGGTTTTTCATGAAAATCATCTAGGAAAAGATGTTTAACACACATCCAACTTTCATATTCCTCCATAAAACATCAAAATACAAGTAACTCATGCATGGGTAAATTTCTAAACATGAACTCTAGCATGAAATATGGGTAGAAATAGAGAGAGTAAGCTACCTGGATTTCAAAAATACGAAGAACATTAAAAACGGGGCTTGGGAGCACTTATTATTGAGCTTGAAAATCTTGAAAACCCTAGCTATGGAGAACCCCAAATTTTCGGTAGCAACATGAAAGAAATGAGCTGATTTTTGACTTATTTTTCCCATTTTATTTCATTAAAATGCCAAATGACCAAAATGCCCTTAAGCCATTTCTTTAAAATTTCATCCATACAAGCCCATTTTTGTCCAAAAACTTAAAAATTGGGTAGAGTACTCTCTAAGGACCTCTAATTAATAATCTAAAACAATTTCATAAAAATTGCTTCTAGAATCCAAGTTTTGCAATTTATTTAATTTAGTTCCTAATTTCCAATTGAACACTTTACTCAAAGAATTTCTTCATGAAACTTTAACACATGCATATTCTCATATTCTAGACCTCATAATAATCATAAAATAAATGTTTTAATGTCACACCCCTTATCCGTATCGAAGGCCGGAACAGAGTATGAGGTATTACCAGACTTAACAATACACATAGACGAAAACCGGGCCATAAAATTTCATTTAATTCAAAACTTTTCGAACATATGCATAACAAACAAAGCTAACTATATCATCACATCAAAACATAGGACATGGCACGATTAATTAAACTTATAAACCATAATGGATAAGGACCACATCTCATGATTTTATACGATAACTCAATGCAGACTTATACGTGTGGTCAAAATCATAATAAAAATACATATCACAAACCAACTTCCTATACATGCCACTCACTTGATATTTCTAATATTTGAATTAATTTTCCCAAAAATGATAGTTTGATAGTGTGATTTTGCCTCCGACGATCTCCAACCCTGAGACGACCTGCCAATACTAAAGAAATGGAGAGGATGGGTAAGCTTTACGCTTAGTAAGTTCATATGAAAATAATAAGCAATTACTACCATGCTTTTCAAGATAAAACACTATAATTGTACAATTACACATATTTAGGACAGTCTATTTTCTGGAGTCCCGGTGTTAAAAAAATCATATCTCGAGTTACAAAACTCGAAATCCAATTCCGTAAATTTTCTATGAAACTAGACTCATATGTATACTTACTAATTTTTTTCTCAAATTTTTGGTCGGGCCATTTAGTACAGTTTATTAGTTAAAATCTCCCCTGTTTTAGGGTATGACTACTCTGACCCTTGTGCACTACGAAACCAAATTTCTCCCTATACAGAATTCCAACGACCATGTTGTTTATTTCCTTTAAAATTAGATTCAATAAGGAATCCATGCATATAAGGTATGACTCTCAATAATTTTTTTACAATTTATGGTGAATTTCTAAAGTCAAAATAGGGGATCTTGAATTCATTCAGACCCTGTTTCACAAGAATTAAAATATCACACAATATAGAATTCTTTTGCTTCCCTGTTTCTTTCAAGTAACACCCCGTACCCGAGACCGTTGCCGGAGTCGAACACGAGGTGCTAACAGACTTAATTCATTTATTTTCACAGACCATTTTAAAAAATTTTCCAGACAAGCTGGCTAACTGCGTCACTGTCACCTTAAAAATCATATCTTGAGTTCCAAAACTTGAAAACTAGTTTTGTAAATTTTACCTGAAACTAGACTCATATATCCATCTACAAATTTTTTTCTAGAATTTTTGGTCGAGCCAATTAGTACAGTTTATTAGTTAAAGTCTCCCCTGTCTCAGGGTTCGACTACTCTGACCTTCATGCATTACGACTTAGATATCTCCTTGTACAGGGATTCAATACTTATGGCATTTGTTTCTAAAGAAACTAGACTCGAAAAGGAATCTATAAATATAGGGCATGACTTATAATTATCTCTGGTTAATTTATAGTGAATTTCCAAAGTCGGAACAGGGGATCCAGAAATTGCTCTGAACCTGTTTCACGAAAACTTAAGCATCTCATAAAATACAGCTTATATGATTGTTTCGTTATTTCATATGAAAATAGATTCATCAAGGTTCGATTACATAATTTATTAACTATTTAATTCCATTCCTACTATTTTTAGTGATTTTTCAAATCCACACCACTGCTGCTGTCAGCATCTGTTTTTAAGGTAAACTTTACCTATTTCATGGTTTTCCATGAATCAACTAGAATTTGTCATACAAAGCACCAAAATGATCATGATTAACCATTCCAATGGCTAATCGTTACCAAACATTTCCATACCTCTCAATGAACAACATACAAAATGATTATAATGCTATGCTCAAAGTATATATAAGCCATTTTCGCATGGCTATCCAAATTTATACAAAACCAAAGGGTACATGACCAACAACAACAAGGGTAGTCCTATACATGCCATTTTCGAGTTCAACCAAAAGTGTACCAAAAGGGCTTTGATAGTGTGGACGACTTGACTTCGACAATCCCGAGTCCGATAGTGACGAACCAAAATCTATAAAACAGAGATTCAAAGAATGGAGTAAGCATTTAATGCTTAGTAAGTTTTGAGCAATGAAATTAGGCACAACTGAAGTATATCATTCATATAACTAAACGGATAATTTCATATACACATATTCTCAAAAATCAGTCCTACTTCACATTTCCAACCCTCATATTCACACATAAGGGATCAACTTAACCAAAGGCCGGAAGCTCATTAATTGATTGAGCGAATAATATTTAAAAGGAATCAACTACTCCAATGCGTATACGAAACGTACCTCATCGTTGGGATTTTACGAGCGTATTAATTGAAATTATTACAGCAAGATCGCTCATTCCCAAACCAAGTACCTTGAATTTAGCGGATATAGCTACTTGCTCAAATGCCTTCGGGACTTAGCCGGTTATAGTAACTTCGCACAAATGCCTTCGGACTTAGCCCGGATATAGTAACTTCGCACAAATGCCTTGGGACTTAGCCCAGTTATAGTAACTCCCACAAATGCCTTCGGGACTTAGCTCGGATATAGTAACTTCGCACAAATGCCTTGACACTTAGCGATTATAGTAACTCGCACAAATGCCTTTGGGACTTAGCCGGATATAGTAACTTCGCACAAATGCCTTCGGACTTAGCCGGATATAGTAACTCGCACAAATGCCTTCGGCTTAGCCCGAATTAGTCACTAGCACAAATGCCTTCGGACTTAGCCGGTTATCATCCGAATATCCATGCACATATCAATAAATCATGACACATCTATATTTCATTTTCATAACTAGAATTCAAACACAAGTCACTTATCAAGCATTATCATTTTCGGCTCAATAGTTACATACAAAGAGCATGATTTTGATTTACTTAAAACATGATCTAATCGAATCATAATCTAAGATCCATTACTCAAAAACTTACCTCGGATGTTGTCGAACGATTTCGGCGGCTATTCGATCACTTTTTCCTTTCCCTTATCCAAATTTGGTCCTCTAAGCTCTTGAGCTAATTCAAACAAATTTAACTTATTAAAGTCTCATTATGCTAGCTTATGGCCGAATATGACAAGGAGTTTGATAGGTCATATGGCCACCTTTAGCTCAAATACAAAATGGTCATACGCATTTTTAATCACATTGAGCAATTTAATACAATTAATCTAACATTTCCTCATGTGCACCTTTATGACCGAATACACACATCATTAACCTAATATCAATTAACTAAGCACTTTAACAAATTCTACTTGAGCCGATTATCTAAGTCAAGATAGATTCATCATTATGCTCGCCTATAACCGAATACATGCAACACCAATCTATCTCATGTGGCCAAATATGCATGTCTATGTTGAGGCCAATTATATGCTTAATACTTCCTACAAATATGGTTACTTGTATTGACTACATACCATTTTGTTTCAAGTTCAAAACTCGTCTAATACACATATATACACTAGTAATCAAATACTAACATTTGCACTTCACCTTACTACCATTTTTCATCCAAATAACATGAACAACAACCATATTTCTCTTCTACTTCCTACCATGGCGAATGCATCAAGACACCATACCATTTCAATTTTGGTCATGGGTTAAACAAAGAACTTAATGTCTAACTCAAAATGCTAAAAAGAAAATCCAAGAGTCATCAATCCACCATCACATGTATCATTACAAAGCTTCACATTTAGCATGCAAATGACATCAACACAAATTCACCTTAGCCGAAACTTAACTCATCTTCATGCCTCATCACCACAACATCAAACACCAACCAAGAAGACAACACCCATGGCCGAGTATCATCTCCATCACATAGCAAAGATTTAAACCATGGGCTAGGTAGAACTCAAGCTAACAACTAAAAACATGCATGAATCTCATGGAACAACATCAAACATACCTCCTCCTAAACACCAACCAACCGAACATGAAGCAAGAAAATCCTCTTCTTCTTCCTTCCTCAAGTCACGGCAATGGAGGAGTAGCCTAGCTCATTTTTTTTTTTCTTTTTCTTTTTCTCTTTCTCCTCCTACTAACCACTATTATTTTATTACCCATGCACCTTATTTTATCATTCCTCCCATAAAACACTAACATAACATGTTTATGACATGTTTTACCCATCACATTTTGTCCACCCTCATTGTCATGGCCGGCCACTACCAATTAAGTGGGGAAATTGACATGCAAGTCCACCCTTTTTATTACATGCACTAATAGATCCTTATAGATTAACCTATCACATTTCAAAATTGTCACACATAAGTCCTATTAACTAATTCACATGCAATTAACTAAATCGAAGCTTAAAACTTTTACACATTCATATTCACATATTTTAGACAATAATTATCATATTCAAATAATTTGGTGACTCGGTTTAGCGGTCCCAAACCGCTTCCGACTAGGGTCACTTTAGGGTCATCACAACTCTCCCCACTTAAGAAATTTTCGTCCCGAAAATCTTACCGTAAATAGGTTTAGGTATTGTTCTTTCATAGAGTTCTCGGGTTCCCAAGTAGCTTCTTCCATCCCGTGTTTGAGCCATAACACTTTTACTAAAGGAACCTTTTTGTTTCGCAACTCTTTCACTTCACGAGCTAGGATACGAATTGGTTCTTCTTCATAACTCATATCGGCTTGAATTTCAACCTCAGAGGGACTTATTATGTGCGACGGATCAAATCTGTAACGTCGAAGCATCGAAACATGAAAAACGTTGTGGATCCTTTCAAGTTCAGGGGGTAAAAGCAACCTATATGTAACTGGACCAACTCGTTCGGAGATTTCATACGGCCCAATGAATCTCGGACTCAATTTGCCCTTACGGCCAAATCTGAGTATCTTTTTCTAAGGTGAAACTTTAAGAAACACTTTGTCTCCCACCTAATACTTAATGTCTTTTCGTTTCAAATCCGCGTACGACTTTTGACGATCTGTGGCTGCCTTCAGACTTTCACGGATTACTTTTACTTTCTGTTCAGCATCTTTAATCAAATCAACTCCGAAAATTTTACTTTCACCGAGCTCGGTCCAAAACAATGGTGTACGGCATTTACGACCGTACAAAGCCTCGTAAGGTGCCATCTTAATACTTGATTGAAAACTATTGTTGTAAGCGAATTCAATCAAAGGTAAATACTGCTCCCATGAACCACTAAACTCGAGGATGCAACATCTCAACATATCCTCAAGTATCTGAATTATCCGCTCGGATTGACCATCGGTTTGGGGGTGAAAAGCGGTGCTAAAATGCAACTTGGTACCCAAAGCTTCTTGCAATTTCTTCCAAAATCGTGAGGTGAATCTCGGATCTCTATCCGACATAATAGAAATAGGTACCTCGTGTAATCTCACAATCTGAGAAATATACAATTCAGCTAGTTTATCCAATGAAAAATCCGTGCGTACGGGGATAAAGTGAGCTGATTTAGTCAGTCTATTAACAATAACCCAAATCGCATCTTTCTTACTTACCGACACTGGCAACCCAGATACAAAATCCATCGTGACTCGATCCTATTTCCATTCAGGTATCATGATCGGCTGAAGTAAACCCGTAGGCACTTAATGTTCAGCCTTCACTTGCTGACATACTAAGCACTTTGAAACAAAATCGGAAATGTCTCGTTTCACACCATGCCACCAAAACTGACGTCTCAGATCGTTGTACATTTTCGTACTCCCGGGGTGAATTGACAGTTGGCTACAATGAGCTTCGTTCAGAATCATCAAAATAAGTTTTGAATTTCTTGGAATGCACAAACGACTTCTGAACCTCAAACAATCGTCATCATCAATTTGAAACTCTGGTTCCATATTCGAAACACATTCAGCTCGTTTTGCAACCAGTTCATCATCGACTTTCTGAGCTTCACGAATTTGATGAATCAACAATGGTTTGGCCTTTAATTCTGCCACTAACACATTTTCGGATAGAACAGACAAGTGTACATTCATCGCTCGTAAAGCAAACAGTGATTTACGACTTAAGGCATCCGCAACCACATTAGCCTTTCCCGGGTGTTAGTCAATGACAAGCTCATAATCTTTCAACAACTCGAGCCAACGTCTTTGTCGCAGATTCAAGTCTCTTTGATCATCAAATATTTGAGACTTTTGTGATCCGAATATACATGGCACTTCTCACCAAATAAGTAATGTCGCCATATTTTCAAAGCGAACACGATGGCAGCTAGTTCAAGATCATGGGTCGGATAATTTTTCTCATGTGGCTTCAGTTGTCTCAACGCATAAGCTACAACTCGACCCTCTTGCATCAATACGCAACCCAACCCAAGTAGGATGCATCACTATAAATGACAAACTCTTTGCCTGATTCGGGCTGCACTAGTACTGGAGCTTCAGTCAAACAAGTTGTAAGTTGATCGAAACTTTTCTGACAATTTTCTGTCCATTCAAACTTAACATCTTTCTGAAGTAGTTTCGTCATTGGTGTGGCTATCATCGAGAAACCCTTTACAAAGCGTCTGTAGTAACGGCAAGTCCCAAAAGCTCGAACTTCAATATTTCTGAGGCTTCAGGTTAAGTATGGTCGAAATTTTGTTCGGATCAACTGGAATACCCGATGTAGACACCACATGACCCAAGAAGCTAACCTCTCTAACCGAACTCACACTTCATCGAACTTAGCATATAACCGCTTATCCCGTAAAATTTGCAACACTAATCCCGGTGTTCAAGATGATCGGTTTCATTTCTCGAATAGACCAAAATATCATCGATAAACACAACTACAAACCGATCCAAATACGGTCTCGAAGATCCGATTCATCAAATCCATAAATACTGGCGGGGCATTAGTGAGCCCAAACGGCATCACTAAGAATTCAGTAGTGACCTTATCTCGCTTAAAGCGGTTTTGGGTATATCCGAATCTCGAATTCATGGCGATAATAACCCGATCTCAAATCTATCTTTGAAAACACCGAGGCTCCCTTTAGTTGATCAAACAAATCATCAATACGCTGTAAGATATTTATTCTTTATTGTCACTTTATTCACCGACGATAGTCGATGCACAACCTCATGGTTCCGTCCTTCTTTTTCACAAACAATATTGGTGAACCCCAAGGTGAGAAACTTGGTCGAGCGAAACCCCTATCCGTCAACTCTTGCAACTGAGCCTTCAACTCTTTTAACTCGGTTGGTGCCATACGATACGGAGCTATCGAAATCGGTGTAGTCCCAGGTACAAGCTCAATACCAAACTCTACCTCCCGAACAGGTGGTAAACCCGGTAATTCTTCGGGAAAAACATCCGGGTATTCACAAACCACTGGCACAGATTCAGGCTTCTTTTCTAACTCTTTGTCATCAAGTACATACGCAAGGTATGCTTCACACCCCTTTCTTACATATTTCTGAGCCAACATCGATGATATTACAGCTGGCAACCTATTCAAGTCAGTAGACTCAACTCGGATTATCTCGTTATTTACAGACCTTAAATCGATGGTTTTTCTTTTGCAATTTACAATTGCATCATGTACGGTCAACCAATCCATACCGAAGATAACATCAAATTCGTCAAACGGTAAAAGCATCAAATCAGCCGAAAAATAGGAACCTCGGATTACTAGGGGACATTTCTTGCACACTTTGTCGACAAGCACGTAATGACCCAAAGGATTTGACACCCGAATTACAAACTCAGTAGACTCAACGGTAGAGTCTTCTTTGGATGCTAAGGTTTCACATATATAAGAATGAGTAGAACCAGGGTCAATCAAAGCAATCACATTAGTATCAAAGAGAGTAAAAGTACCAGTAATAACATCTGGCGAGGAAGCATCCTCGCGTGCGCGTATAGCGTAAGCTCTAGCAGGAGCACGAGCCTCAGATCTAGTTGTAGCATCTCTAGATCCTCTCTGACCGCCACTAGCATTGCCCGTATTTCCAGACAATCTCGGGTAATCTTTAATAAAGTGGTCAGCTGATCTGCACTTGTAACAGGAGTGGTCATGGAATCTACAACTCCCCGAATGCCATTTACCACAATACTGACACTCCGTTCTGTCTCGACGATCATTTCCAACACTGGCGACAAAAGTGACTCATGCACTCACAGGGGGTCGATCACGATCTCTCCTAGAAAAACCCGAAGTGTCTCTAGATCGGCCTAAATCATCTCTAAATTTCTTCGATGACTGTTGAAAGGGCCTCCCCGAAGACCTCTTACGAAACTCTTTTGCTCCCATATCAGCTTTTCTTTTCTCCATACTGAGCTCCTCGGCTTTGCAAGCTCGCTCAACAAGTACCACAAATTCTCGGATTTCCAAAATGCTAACATACAGCTTTATATCATCATTCAGTCCATCCTCGAAACGTTTACACATCACGGCTTCTGAAGAAATACATTCTCAAGCGTACCGGCTAAGCCTTACAAACTTTTGTTCATAATCGATAACCGACATGGAACCTTGTTTAAGTTCAAGAAATTCCTTCCGTTTTTGATCCATGAATCTCTGACTGATATACTTTTTCTGAAACTCGGTTTGGAAAAACTCCCAAGTTACTTGCTCTCTGGGCATAACAGAAGTCAACGTATTCCACCAATGGTAGGCAGAATCACGTAGCAAGGAGATAGTACACTTTAGGCACTCATCGAGTGTGCAAGATAGCTCATCGAGTACCCGAATAGTGTTGTCCAACCAAAATTCAGCTTGCTCGGCATCATCGCTGTCCGTAGCTTTAAATTCAGTAACCCGTGTTTTCGGATTACATCAGCTGGGGCTTATTTGACCTTATTTGGTCGATTCTTGGAGGTATTGTAGGTCTTGGGTGGTATTAGTCGGGAATGGAGGTTGTGGAACATCCGTATTAGTTCGAATGTATTGGTTGAACCAATCATTCATCACGCTATAAAAAGCTTGTCTAGCTTCATCATTCGGATTACTAGCAATAGGTTGAGAGTCCGCCGGCGCTGTCCCTTGTGTGGGAGCAGGCGCTACACTCTCAAGATCATCAGCTACCGCTCGGTTGGGATCGAGATCCATTACTATAAATAAACACATTTTCAATTGTCAGAAATCACCACACTATCAAATAATCACATAATGGCATGTATAGCTAGACCCAAACGTATTACGGTAGTCCTAGAATCAACTAAATCGTAGCTCTAATACCAATAAAATTGTAACACCCCGTACCCGAGACCATTGCCGGAGTCGAACACGAGGTGCTAACAGACTTAATTCATTTATTTTCACAGACCATTTTAAAAAATTTTCCAGACAAGCTGGCTAACTGCATCACTGTCACCTTAAAAATCATATCTTGAGTTCCAAAACTTGAAAACCAGTTTTGTAAATTTTACCTGAAACTAGACTCATATATCCATCTACAAATTTTTTTCTAGAATTTTTGGTCGAGCCAATTAGTACATTTTATTAGTTAAAGTCTCCCCTGCTTCAGGGTTCAACTACTCTGACCTTCATGCATTACAACTTAGATATCTCCTTGTACAGGGCTTCAATACTTATGCCGTTTGTTTCTAAATAAACTAGACTCGAAAAGGAATCTGTACATATATGGCATGACTTATAATTATCTCTGGTTAATTTATAGTGAATTTCTAAATTCGGAACAGGGGATCCAGAAATCGCTCTGGCCCTGTTTCACGAAAACTTAAGCATCTCATAAAATACGGCTCATATGATCGTTTCGTTACTTTCATATGAAAATAGATTCATCAAGGTTAGATTACATAATTTATTCACTATTTAATTCCATTCCTATTATTTTTAGTGATTTTCAAATCCACACCACTGCTATCGTCAAGATCTGTTTTTAAGGTAAACTTTACCTATTTCATGGTTTTCCATGAATCAACTAGAATTTGTCATACAAAGCACCAAAATGATCATGATTAACCATTCCAATGGCTAATCGTTACCAAAAATTTCCATACCTCTCAATGAACAACATACAAAACGATTATAATGCTATGCTCAAAGTATATATAAGCCATTTTCGCATGGCTATCCAAATTTATACAAAACCAAAGGGTACATGACCAACAACAACAAGGGTAGTCCTATACATGCCATTTTCAGAGTTCAACCAAAAGTGTACCAAAAGGGCTTTGATAGTGTGGACGACTTCGACTTCGACAATCCCGAGTCCGATAGCTGACGAACCAAAATCTACAAAATAGAGATTCAAAGAACGGAGTAAGCATTTAATGCTTAGTAAGTTTTGAGCAATGAAATTAGGCACAACTGAAGTATATCATTCATATAACTAAACGGAAAATTTCATATACACATATTCTCAAAAATCAGTCCTACTTCACATTTCCAACCCTCATATTCACACATAAGGGATCAACTTAACCAAAGGCCAGAAGCTCATTAATTGACTGAGCGAATAATATTTAAAAGGAGTCAACTACTCCAATGCGTATACGAAATGTACCTCATCGTTGGGATTTTACGAGCGTATTAATTGAAATTATTACAGCAAGATCGCTCATTCCCAAACCAAGTACCTTCGGAATTTAGCCGGATATAGCTACTTGCTCAAATGCCTTCGGGACTTAGCCCGGTTATAGTAACTCGCACAAATGCCTTCGGGACTTAGCCCGGATATAGTAACTCGCACAAATGCCTTCGGGACTTAACCCGGATATAGTAACTCGCACAAATGCCTTCGGGACTTAGCCCGGTTATAGTAACTCGCACAAATGCCTTCGGGACTTAGCCCGGATATAGTAACTCGCACAAATGCCTTGAGACTTAGCCCGATATAGTAACTCGCACAAATGCCTTGAGCTTAGCCCAAATTAGTCACTAGCACAAATGCCTTCGGACTTAGCCCGGTTATCATCCGAATATCCATGCACATATCAATAAATCATGACACATCTATATTTCATTTTCATAACTAGAATTCAAATACAAGTCACTTATCACGCATTATCATTTTCGGCTCAATAGTTACATACAAAGAGCATGATTTTGATTTACTTAAAACATAATCTAATCGAATCATAATCTAAGATCCATTACTCAAAAACTTACCTCGGATGTTGTCGAACAATTTCGGCGGCTATTCGATCACTTTTTCCTTTCCTTATCCAACTTTGGTCCTCTAAGCTCTTGAGCTAATTCAAACAAATTTAACTTATTAAAGTCTCATTATGCTAGCTTATGGCCGAATATGACAAGGAGTTTGATAGGTCATATGGCCACCTTTAGCTCAAATACAAAATGGTCATACGCATTTTAATCACATTGAGCAATTTAATACAATTAATCTAACATTTCCTCATGTGCACCTTTATGACCGAATACACACATCATTAACCTAATATCAATTAACTAAGCACTTTAACAAATTCTCCTTGAGCCGATTATCTAAGTCAAGATAGATTCATCATTATGCTCGCCTATAACCGAATACATGCAACACCAATCTATCTCATGTGGCCGAATATGCATGTCTATGTTGAGGCCAATTATATGCTTAATACTTCCTACAAATATGGTTACTTGTATTGACTACATACCATTTTGTTTCAAGTTCAAAACTCGGCTAATACACATATATACACTAGTAATCAAATACTAACATTTGCACTTCACCTTACTACCATTTTTCATTCAAATAACATGAACAACAACCATATTTCTCTTCTACTTCCTACCATGGCCGAATGCATCAAGACACCATACCATTTCAATTTTGGTCATGGGTTAAACAAAGAACTTAATGTCTAACTCAAAAATGCTAAAAAGAAAATCCAAGAGTCATCAATCCACCATCACATGTATCATTACAAAGCTTCACATTTAGCATGCAAATGACATCAACACAAATCCACCTTAGCCGAAACTTAACTCATCTTCATGCCTCATCACCACAACATCAAACACCAACCAAGAAGACAACACCCATGGCGAATATCATCTCCATCACATAGCAAAGATTTAAACCATGGGCTAGGTAGAACTCAAGCTAACAACTAAAAACATGCATGAATCTCATGGAACAACATCAAATATACCTCCTCCTAAACACCAACCAACCGAACATGAAGCAAGGAAATCCTCTTCTTCTTCCTTCCTCAAGTCACGGCAATGGAGGAGTAGCCTAGCTCATTTTTTTTTCTTTTTCTTTTTCTCTTTCTCCTCCTACTAACCACTATTATTTTATTACCCATGCACCTTATTTTATCATTCCTCCCATAAAACACTAACATAACATGTTTATGACATGTTTTACCCATCACATTTTGTCCACCCTCATTGTCATGGCCGCCACTACCAATTAAGTGGGAAATTGACATGCAAGTCCACCCTTTTATTACATGCACTAATAGATCCTTATAGATTAACCTATCACATTTCAAAACTGTCACACATAAGTCCTATTAACTAAATTCACATGCAATTAACTAAATCGAAGCTTAAAACTTTCACACATTCATATTCACATATTTTAGACAATAATTATCATATTCAAATAATTTGGTGACTCGGTTTAGCGGTCCCGAAACTGCTTTCCGACTAGGGTCACTTTAGGGCTGTCACATTTCATGTGAAAATAGACTCATTAAGCTTTATTTCCATAATTTTTTTTTTAAATTTAATTCAACTTCTACAATTTTTGGTGAATTTTCAAAGTCATGCACTGCTGCTATCTAATACTGTTTTACTACTAAACTTCACTTTTACGCAATTTCACTCAATCCATTCCATTTTACCGAGGTTCGCTCAAATATCGAGCATATTGCTCAAATAAACATATACTTGCACTTGTTCATCACATAATCACTTTCACATGTATTTTCATTTAATCGATTTCCCGTTGAACTCATCAGAATAATAATGATACACAATTGCTCGCACATTTTCCCATTTCCACACTTGTAGCCGAAGCTATCTGCACGCATAGTAGCTTGCACTTAGTACTACACATGCGACCAACAATCGGTACACGTAGTAGCCTCGCACTTAGTACTACACACGTGACCTCACCATCTAATACATGTAGTAGCCTGCACTTAGTATTACACATGTGATCACAATTTTCGCGTACGCATAGTAGCCTGTACTTAGTACTACACATGCAACCTCACAATAGATCATTCAGATCATTTTATTCAAGGTTCAATCAGAAATTCCTCACTTTTCAACATTTTACTAAATTGTGCGTAATCAATTTAAATTCATAATTTACATCAAATAACCATTTGATAGGCGACCACATTTCATATGATATCAAAATATAATAACATAAAAAGAATCGATAGATTATTTATGTACAATTTACTCAAGTGTCGATCTCACTATCCATAGTACCAATTGTCCATTCATAGTATAATAAGACACAACTCAAATATCAAATCACTTTTAAGAATTTACATAACATATATCACATATTTCATATATCACTTGTCATGTATCTTTATTTTCTTGCATTTCATGTAACATTCTTTCATGTCATATTTCCACATCATAAACACCATTCCATCAACTTTTCCAATATATTAAATCATAAAATATATGCAATAATAGTAAGAAATATAATTCAAACATAACATTGCATTATTATTATCATACGAACTTACCTCGATCCAGAAACAACAATTTACTATTTTAGTCCATAACCTTGTATTTTCCCGATTTAAGCCCGCATCTCGATTTCCTTCATAATTGAGCTTGGAAGCTTGGAAACCCTAGTCATGGAGTCTCCCTTGGTATACACGTCCATGGTGAAGAAGATGAGCAAAATTGGCTTTTAACTTTGTATTTTAATTCATTTTACCCCTAAATGACCAAAATGCTCTTACTACTAAACTTTCCAAAAATTCCATTCATGTCCAATATTTGTCCATAAACTTTGAAATTGGTCAAATTGCTATTTAAGACTTCCTAATTAATATTTCAAAGCAATTTCATACTAGAAACTTCTAGAATGCAAGTTTTGCAACTTAATCAATTTAGTCCCTAACTTCAAATTAAGCACTTTATGCATAGAATTTCTTCACGAAATTTTCAACACAATCATGCAATCATATCATAGACCTCAAAATAATCATAAAATAATTATTTCTATGTCAGATTTGTGGTCACGAAACCACTATTCTGATTAGGCCCTAATTCAGGATATTACATTTAATGTCGAATTTGTGGTCCCGAAACCACTATTCCGACTAGGCTCTATTTCGGGATGTTACAGCCGAGATAGAATATGAGGTGTTACTAAACTTAAACGTATGTATTCAAACATTTTTGAGTCACTAAGACTTGATCAAATCTAAAACGTTTTCGAACATTGTTTAAACTCCTTAATATGGGCCTTCGAGGCCTCAAACATTCATTGGAAGCCATTCGGAACCAACTCGAGTCCTTAAACTGACTTAATACAGATGACCCTTGAAGCAGGGCAACACGCCCATGTGGAAGGGCAACACGCCCGTGTGGCTATTATGACATGGTCGTGCTGATGGCTCGTGTGGTTCACACAACCTAAGCACAAGGGGACACACCCGTTCCTCGAGCCCATGTGAATTAAAATCTAAATTCAAACCTACAGGGGTTTTCACATGGCCTGACACACGCCCATGTCTATAACCCATGTCCCTCACACGACCATGACAAGCCTATGTCCTAGCCCGTGTCTAAAAACCTTCACATTCTGTTTTTGATGTCAGCATCCAATAATGGGCACACGGCTAAGGCACACGCCCATGGCCAGAGGCCATGTCCTCCACACGGTTGAGAATTACAGCCGTGTCTCTGCCTGTGTGTTTACTACCATGCACACTGATTGGCAAATTTTACATACAGGGGAAACACGACTAAGCAACACGCCCATGGGGCTAACCGTGTGTCACACACGGCCTAGACACACGCCCATGTGTCTACCCGTGTGGACAAAATAAGGCTATCTACCAAGCCTTTTCCACCCTGAAACACAATCTAACATCAACCAACATATCAAAGGTTAGCTTAATATGATTTCTCAACCAAACAACCATAGTTAAGACCTATATACATTACATATATTCAACCATGCTAACAATTTCACATTCACGAAAGACTAGCTTGCATTCACATAATAACTTTCAGTATTAGCCATTTTCCATGGCCTGATACAAAATGAAACAAATATTAGATTAAGCTAATACATTTGGCCAATTAACAATGGCACAAAACTCAAAAGTTAAGGTCCTATACATGCCATAATCAAAATAAAAGATCTAACTATACCAAGTGCTATGGATGATAGGGTGATCGATGCCTCTGACGTCCGATGATCCTCGAGCTAATTGGGCAGCACTATAAGAAAATGCAAAGGAGAGGGAGTAAGCATAAAGCTTAGTAAGTTGTATGCAAATAAATATAACAACAACTTTACCATTCGTCATCATGCTCATAATACAAAAGCAGGCATAAGCACAACTTACTCATCACTATCAAATACGATTCACTTAGCATATTTTGAGCTCACATCTCATATATTTCAAATAGGTACCTGTACCATTCACAACATGTAACACCCCTTACTCGTACCCGAGACCGGGACAAGGTACGAGGCATTACCAGACACATACTTGGACACCTTTAGAAATCACCGGTTATAAAATTTCATTCAATTTTAAACCGATCAAACAAAATCATAGTGTCCCAATTATAGGTCTACAAGGTCCAAAACGTACATTAAAAGTGATCCGGGATTGAACTGAGAACTATAGAAAATTTTAGTAAAATTCCTAAGGTTATGCCTTACACGCCCGTGTGGAGGTAAAGCACACGCCCGCGTGCTTAGGGACACGCTCGTGTCCCTCACTTGTGTTGAATTATCTGGATTTATTTTTCATTTCGAACCTACAGAGGTTTTCACACGGCCAAGCACACGCCCGTGTCCCTGGTCCGTATCCCTCACACGGCCTAGACACGCTTGTGTCGTTGCTCGTGCCCAAAAACCTGAACATTTTATTTATGACGTCATCCACACGGCCAAGGCACACGGCCAAGGCACACGCCCATGTTCTAGGCCGTGTCCTCCACACGGTTGAGACACACAGTCGTGTCTCTACCTGTGTGTTTACTACCATGCAAACTGACATAAGATTTTAAAAGCTGGGGACACATGGCCAAGCAACATGCCCATTGGGCTGACTGTTGTCACACACGGCTTAGACACATGCCCGTGTGTCTACCTGTGTGGACCTTTTTAGGGCTATTTTCCAAGCATTTGTTAACCCTATATCATCCATACACACTTAAAGACTTCAATGGTATTTAATATGACCTAATTATACTATTAAACAAACTTGGCATAACTCATTCATGTTAACCTCATCTCATCAGTTTAGTACATGCTAGATTGTCCTTTTCCAATTAGGGATTAACATAGCACATTTTACATTTTACACTTAGGCAATATTATAACTATATACCATTATATGCTATGTCCACCCTCAAATTATTAGGTCTCATTTCAAGCATTCATTCATGATAAACCTCGTCACCATATCTTATGAATCATTTAAACATAAACATGCATCATTAGTAGGTTTACAACCTACATCAATATGAGCTATATCTCATGGCTATAAACAAAAGAATAAGTATACCATTTAAACCCTTACATTGGCTAGCCAAATGACACATATAACAAACTTACTGGTTACTTAGCATACAACCATATTTAGGCAATAATTCCAACAAGCTTGAAATAGTTTCCCTATCACATGCACTCAATCATCAAGTTAGTCTCATAACAAGACATCATGTCATTAGTCTTAAATGAGCTCATAAATTTAGTATTTGCATTCTTTATTTCTCATGTTAATCCCGTTGAATTTCTCAAAAATCTCAATAGATAGCCCAATAACTGTCAAGTGAAACAAGTGATCATCTCAAGAATGCACTCCCGCGAACCTTACATCTTACGGTGGGATTACCAGTCTAGGTTAAATCCCCCGTAGTAATAACTCATAGAGCAATATCGGGATTACCAGTCCAGACTAAATCCCTTTTGCTCTCATAAGCTTGGACCTGAATTGCCAGTCTAAGCTAAATTCAGTTCTCAATCGGATTATCCGTCCGAGCTAAATCTTTATTGCACCCATATTCTTCGAGAGGCTCAATCACTCAAGAAACACCCGTCTGGGCTAGATCCTTTCTATTTTTATATTATCGGATTACCTGTCTGGGCTAAATCCTTTTGTGCAACACATGCAGTATCTCATGTCATGTAAGCCATAATTTAACCATCGGATTTCCCTTTCTATTTCAACCGGGACATTTATCATCCTTTTTAATTACATCACCACATTTCATGGATTTTCATGCAATGAATATCCAAATTTTCGTACATTAAAAAACATAAATATTTAAGTACATTAAGAGTTTACTTCGGGTTATACGAACTTACTTGGTAGTCGTTTCGGATTCGTGTCTCGGTTATTCCAAAACCTTTCGTTTTTCATGGTCGACCTCCAGAATTTGTTCTTTGGGGTCTATATCAGTAAAAATATATTATTAATACCTTATATTATTCATTTTCGACTTAAGACTCACCCTGGGCAAAATGAACAATTTGCCCCTAACCTTTCACACTTTTACAATTTAGTCCTAAGGCTCGTATAATGTAATGCATGAAATTTCTAAATTACCCAAGCCTAGCCAAATAATTTTATTTCCTATAGCAGCCCACATTTTCTTTCATTCCACATTTTTCTACCCATTTTTAGAACTTTTACAAAATGGTACCTTAAGTCATTTACATGAAAAACTACTTAGTAAAAGTTGTTTACTATCCTTTAAACTCTCATATTCCTCCACAAGTCATCAAAACAAAAACATCTCATGCATGGGTAAATTTTTGAACATAAACCCTAGCTTGAAATATGGGTAGAAATAAAAAGAACATGTTACGAGAATCTCAAAAATACGAAGAATGTTAAAAACGGGGCTAATAAGCACTTACTATTGAGCTTGAAATGTTGGAAAACCCTAGCTATGGAGACTCCTTCAATTTCGACAACATGGAGAAGTAGATGAGTGAATTTTTGCTTGATTTTCCCTTTTTATTTCATTAATTAACCAAATGACCAAAATGTCGTTCCTTACTAATCTTTCCAAATTTTCCATTCGTGCCTATTTTTGTCCAAAAACTTAGAAATTGGGCAAATTACTCTTTAAGGTCCTCTAATTAACATTCCAAAGCAGTTTCATACAAATTGCTTCTAGAACCCAAGTTTTGCAACTTATTCAATTTGGTCCTTAATTTCCAATTAGACACCTTACACATAGAATTTCTTCTTGAAACTTTAAGACATGCATATTTTCATATCCTACACCTCATAATGATCATGAAATAATTATTTTAATGTCAGATTTATGGTCTCGAAACCACTATTCTGACTAGGCCCTATTTCAGAATGTTACTCAACATGGTTATACTTTTCGCGTTTAACTTAAATTGTAACTCTCACCGTTGAGCCATTTGTAATACTGTCGAATATTCACTAAGCCTCAAACATAGGGTATAATGCCGATGCCATGTCCCAGACATGGTCTTAAAATGACTATCGAAATCGAGGCTGATGCCATATCCCAAACATGGTCTTACACTAGCTCTCACATATCCGTGCCGATGCCATGTCCCAGACATGGTCTTACACTGACACCTTTCGTAGCCGATGCATGTCCCAGACATGTCTTACACTGGCTTACATCTCGAGGGTGATGCATGTCCCAGACATGTCTTACACTGGCTCTCGTCTCAATACCGATGCCATGTCCCAGGCATGGTCTTACATTGGCCTCATAATGTGGCCGATGCATGTCCCAGACATGTCTTGTATTAGCACACAAATAACTCGAATTTCATGGCATGAATATCCGATTTATTTCCTAAGGTTCAAACGGGAGTTCTACTATCTCAATATTCATCATACAGAATCATTTCCACAAACAAGCAATTTTTGCTATATCAATTCAAGCACATCTAATAACAATGTAGTTGTATTATTTACATACGACTTACCTCGAATTACAAAATGTAGACGACTAGCTTGGTTTAGTCCACTTGTTTTGATCTTCCTCGGTCTAGGCTTGAATTTTTTAATTCTTGACCTATAATGATAAAATTCACAAATTTAATCATTTTATTAATCTAGGTACTCAATAATTTAAAAATTAGGCAAAACGACCATTTTACCCCTAGGTCTGAAAATCGATTTTTATCGAATCTCTTCATATCCTAAGCCTAGCTGACCCCTTTTTACTGTCATAACAACCCAAAATTTCCATTATTTCTCACATTTATCATCTAATTTTCAACTTATGCAAAATGGTCCCTAGTTAGGGTTTCCATGAAAACTGCTTCACAAAAGTTGTTTATTACACACCCATAACTCATATTCTTCCATAAAATTTTAGAAAACACCATGAAAGCTCTCATGGTAGAACCCTAGACTTTCAACCATTTTGCAAAATAGTCCCCTTATTAGAATGCTCATGTTACAAGGGGTCCAAAAATACAAAAATCATCAAGAATAACCTTCTAAATGACTTACTAGCAAGAGATATTAATGAATGATATTTTGAACTCTCTAGCCCTCTTTTTGATGCTAAAAATCGGTGAAAAAGAAAAAATAAAAAGATGAAGCCTTTTTTGTTTTATTTTAATATTATTACTAGTCAAAATAGGTTACCAAAATCTCACCTAATTTTGACTTTCTTGTATCATGGATGGCCAAGCACTATTATAGGGTCTATTTTCCCTTTAAAGACCCCTAATTATGATGCATGGTATTTTAACACCCTTAGCTATCAAATTAAGACTTTTGCACTTTATGCGATTTAACCCTTTTTTCACAATTAGGCTCCCAAATGCTAAAATTTCTTCACCAAATTTTTCATGCACTAATTAAACATGCTATAATAAAAAATAATAATAAAATACTTTCTCTGACTTTGGATTGGAGGTCTTGAAACCACTGTTTCGACTGGGCCCAAAATCGGGCTGTTATAACTTGGGTTTTAATTTGTTAAACTGTTAAATCTTTTATATTATGCCATTGATGAGTTTGAAGTGTTTTTTAATTTTAATGGTAGATTATTAAGCTTAATTTTTAAATAGGACTATTTTGTAAAGTAGTTTTTAGTAATTTTAATGTTTAGGGACCAAGTTGTTAAAATAGTAAAATTACATGAAATTCTTGTGAAAATTAATAAATGTGGGCCGAATAGGGACTATATAGAAATCAACTAGATTGGGTTTTGCTTAAATGTGATTAATTCATAAGTTTTGGGTTTAGGGACTAAGTTATATAAAGAGTAAAATGTTAGGGGTAATTTTATAAATTTATATTGAAAAGGGTTATAAACTTAATTTTAATTATTTGATATGTTTAATTGGATTGATCGAATGAAAAATATTATTTAGATCAAGAAACAAATCAATCAGACTTGAATCGTGAAAAAACTAAATTAATGGATTAGTCGACGCAGTTGTGTTCACAACTGTTTTTGTCTAGGTAAGTTCATATATTGATTAAGTTTTTAATTGCTATTTTGGATAAATTTTTTTATTAACATTTGTGATATGTATAGCTTAAATTGATTGATAAATATAAATTGATGGTTTGGATTAAATTAAAATGTTAGTTAAAATGAATATTATGATTGAAAATGAGAAAATTACATGGTAAAGTAATGGTGATGAACTATTATGTAAATGATTACATGATTTGGATAATATATGGTCTGTTTGAACCTTATGAGTGCTTAGGATACAAATGGCATGTCATTAGGAGTTATTACAGTCTCGAGTGTTGGTCTTTGATGTCCTATCGATGGTTGAGGTCCTGCATTTGTTGTGAATTCTCCATAGCTTGTGTGAGCAACATTGTGTAGCCTAACATCCCGACCAATATCTTGTGTGAGTAGGCCCATTTCACAGTTCGTGTGAGCATTTACAATTACAGCTCGTGTGAGCATTTTCCCGTGTATCCATTGTTATATCATTGTGGTTCATCGGGTATTAAATGATATACAAATGAGTTATATGAAATGAATATATGTAAATTGACTTATGAAAGGGATATTTATGAAATGGCTATATGATATGAAGCATTGAATGGAATGTGTCACATATTATAGACATGATATGGATGATTAAATTGTAATTGTTATCTATGAACATTATATGATATGATATGATATGGTTTCAAGTTCTTATATATGTGAACTCACTGACTTGTGAGATTTGTTATGTGTATAGGAATTGAATGAACTCATGAGCTTATTAATGAAATTATGCATGAATTGTATAAATTGAGCCAATTCCATAAATTTACGTTTATGACTTATACGAGCTTACTAAGCACTAGTTTCTTACGTTAGTTGCTTTATTTTCCTGTAGATCATCGAAAATGTTGATCAATTGGAAATTCAAGTCGGAGCACACACATTATTTTCTCTTCAACTCAGTAGAAGTTTGGTTATTTTTATGTTGGGTTATAAATGACATGTACTAGGAGCTTTTAAGTTCTTTTGATATAAGGATGTTGTTTAAATTTTGATTAAGCATACTTGTGTATATATCTTTGATTTTGACTTGAATATGTCCATATATATATATATATATATATATATATATATATGTATTTGGTTATTTGGCTTATGCTTCTTGAAAGTGGTTGAGATATGGTAGAACTGAATGTGAATTGAATAGACGAATTGGTATGTTTGACATGTGTATAAGGTAAGGACTTGTAATCTTTGAATGTGAATTAGTTTGGTGTATGAAATGCAGTGCCAATGAGGGCATATTGATTAGGCACTTAGGTTGAATGTTCTAGTATGTTTTAAGCTTTGTTTAAATGTGTTTTGAAGGAATCAATGGTTGATTTTGGTTTGGCTTGGCACTTAAGGAATAGGTAATGTTTTGGCTTGTTTTATAATTCATTTTAGGTGCATGATTTTGTTGATGTATGTTTATGTGTAAAGGTTTGCATATGATCAACTTATCAATAAAAGAGTTTGTGAGCATGATTTTGTTGATGTATGTGTATGTGCAAAAGTTGATTCTACTTAAGGATTCTATTTAAGCCTATTGCAAGATTGTTTTATCTAAATTTTTGCTTTATATTACTCGGGACGAGCAATGAAATTAAGTTTAGGAGTGTGTAAACTTTAATTTATATAGGATTTTTAGTAGTTTATGACACTTTTTTTACTTAAAAATAATATTAATCCCGAGTGTTTGATTATTAATTGGGACAATTTTATTTATATTTCAATAATGAGCATGATTTAATGAAGATTGTGATTTTATGCTATTTTGCATTAAAATTTTAGATAACTTAATTATTTTATGCTACATATTGATCTTGACATTATTTTTAATGCAGTTGGACTAAGGAAATTATGCATGATTTATTTTTAAATTAAAGCTGCATGGACATGCCCATTTCACTCTACATGGATGACAAACACATGCAAAATCAGTTAAAAGAGTTGATTTGATCCAATTAAAGAAGGGTCAATTGATGGACAAGTCTGGTAAACAATTGGGTCACCAAACCGTCCAAACAAGAGACAATAAGCTCAATTTGGCGAAGGCATTTGGACTGCTCAAAAATTCACTTTTAGGAGATTTACTGAAGGTCCTTACACTTGCAAATAAATCAAAAAATAGTACACCAACTTTGCCTGAGAAATCGTCCACCCATTACTTGATTCAAACATGATATTATGCATGAATCAAGCAACCAAACGACTCCCTTCTCCACAATTTACGGTCAGCCATGGGAAGGAGAAACTTAAGGGATTTGTCATGTTATTTTTAGTAAACACACCTACCATCCTTCTCTATAAATACCCATCTCTATTCTTCATTTCAATCATCCCTTAATTACCTTATTCCAGATCATTTTTCATTTTATTCTTTTGTTTGTTTCCTTTCTTCCCATACATAAGCATTCATAATCCCCTTCTTCCTTAACCAGCAAAACCTTGAAAAGATATTCTCTTGGTCGGCCACCTTGAGAAGTAACTTGCAAAGGGGCAACACAATGATTGGAGGAAACCACTTTGATCAAATTCTGTAAAATTGTCGAAACAATCAAGGTTTATCCTTATCCTTGTTTACTTTTAATCATGTTTGCAATGTGTTTTGTTATCTTGCCATCAACAATGGTAGCTTAAATTTGTTTAGCTAGAATGGCTGCATTAAAGTTCATTTAAATTGTGTTTATGATGTTCTGTGCCTTAATCGTTCATGTTTTCAATTAAACTCAAGTATGTATTTCATTCATACGTGATTGAATGCATTAGAATTAGTTGAATGATCCTAACCAGACAACGACTAATGGACACATTAATTGAAAAGTCCATGCTTAATTTAAATCCTAACCTGACTAAATTGAAGGTTCATAATAACTCGTATTATTTTGCATAGTTTTTAGTTTTATGTGATTAAATTATTTCACATGAATTCTAAGAAACCCTTAGTTGAATATGATTAGTAAAATGCATGTTTTTCTATGTAAAAGATTCCTAAAGGACTTAATTTTGCTTTCAAACTCATGAAAGATTGAGTTGCCTTGGATTATTTTTCTGGAACATTGTAAGCATGATAAAAATGAACTAAGTTGAATAATGTGACTATTCTAGCATTTGCATGTTATTCTTGTTAAAATTTGTGATTTTTCTGCTAAACCCATCTCATTCATTCTATTGCATACATTGCATTTAGGTTAAATTGCATTAGGGATCATCTTGCATCTAGTTAATTATTCTTTACACTCATCACTCAAAATATTGTGGTTTTATCACCAATTTGTGAACTTTAATTTTACAATTAATTGATTAACATACACAGTCCTTTTCGAGACGATAACTCTTTTACTTACTTATTACTTGGAACGACTGTGTACACTTGCACAAACCATGCATTACAAGTTTTTGGCACCATTGTCGAGAACTGTTGCCTTAATCGTTTTTTTGAAATTATTCTTTACAAATTGGTTTTATTTTATTTTTATTTTAACTTCTAAATTTACTTATTAATTCTTTTTTATTCTTTATTTTTTGATTTATTTTTTAGGTGTTTATGAGCGTAGATTAGATCATCGATTTATTACTTATAGACCTGAAATCAAGCAGACATTTAGATGAAGAAGATGCAAAAGATTAACCCAAAGACAAGCTGAAATAAACTTTGGAAATCAAAATGGTGTTCAAGGAAAAGGAACTAC
Source organism: Gossypium arboreum (assembly GCF_025698485.1). Classification (NCBI taxonomy): domain Eukaryota; kingdom Viridiplantae; phylum Streptophyta; class Magnoliopsida; order Malvales; family Malvaceae; genus Gossypium; species Gossypium arboreum. The sequence continues at coordinate 65,786,242 of NC_069080.1, forward strand.
TAATTTTTACAATCCAATCCTTATTACTGATGAGAGGGATCGTGCTATAAGATAGTATGCTGTGCCCCTTTTTAATGAGTTAAATTTGAGAATTAGGAGACCAAAGAATGAGACACCACAATTTGAATTGAAGTCTGTAATTTTAATATGCTTCAGACCATGAGCCAATTTAGTGGGATGCCCACAGAAGATCCACATCTTTACCTTCGATTATTCATGGAGGTGAGCGATTCCTTTAAGATAGCCGATGTAACTGAAGATGCATTGAGATTGAAGTTGTTTCCATACTCGTTACGATATTGATCATGAGAATGGATTAATTCGTTGCCACCACATTCATTATCAACTTGGAAAGAATTGGCTGGACACTTTCTGATAAAATATTTCCCATCTAGAAAAGGCGTGAGAAAGATTTAAGGAGTTACTACGTAGATGGCCTCACCATGGGATTCCATATTGCATCTAGCTAGAGAAATTTTATAATGGTTTCAACTACACACAAGGTTGGTGGTAGATATTTTGCGAATGGTGATGTTTACTACTATTTCTTTAATGTTGAAACAGTTTACTACTAGCGGTTTTAATCCTGTTACTTCCAACCATATAGTCAATTTGAGGTTATTTCTTGCATATATTTTAGGGACGGCCATTCTTTCAAGAATTGTCCATCAAATCCCAAGTCAATTTATTACGTAGGGAATCAACACCAGAATAGAAGTGGACAAGGACCACAATCCAAATTCTATAACCCTTCATGGAGAAACCATCCAAACTTTTGTTGGAGTAACCAAGGAAATGGACTGAACAACTCCTACATGCAACATAGACTAAATCAATTCCAATGGTTTAATCAAAAAGCTCCAAAACCACCACTAGCTGAGTCATCTAATAGTTTGGAGAACTTGTTGAAGACGTACATGGAGAAGAATGATGCTTTAGTCCAAAGCTAAGTAGCAACACTAAAAAAATTTGGAGAACCAAATGGGTCAATTAGCTACAGAACTTCGTAATAGACCACAAGAAGCCTTGTCGAGTGATACTGAAAATTTAAGATAAGGAACATTGCAAGGTAGTTGCTTTACGAAGTGGTAAGACTTTGAAACCCAAGAAGCAATTGTTGAAGATGAGCCTATTGAGAAGGAGGAAAGTCAACTAACAGTTGAGTTTCCTACACCAGAAAAGCCAAAACCTATAAAGTTTGATGAGGTAAAATCTAAACTAGTAAATTTGGATAAGTTAACATCTTTTTTAAATGTAGATTTATCTCCTTAAAAAAGTTATCCAGGCCAACCCAAAGTTCTAACACCTCCATATCCTCAAAAATTTCAACCAAACAAGCAGAAATAGAAGGTACAATTCAATAATTTTTTGGATGTTCTAAAGAAACTTCACATCAATATCCCGTTGGTGGAGGTTTTAAAAAAATTCCCAATTATGTCAAGTTCATGAAGGACATCTTGTCGAAGAATAAGAGGCTTAGTGAGTATGAAACTGTGGCACTAACGAAGGAGTGTAGTGTATTCTTACAGAATAAGCTACCTCCAAAACTGAAGGACCCCAGAAGCTTTACTATACCCTATAATATTGGAGAACCTTACTATGGTAAAGCTTTATGGAACTTAGGAGCAAGCATCAACTTGATGCCCAAATCTATTTTCAAGCTATTGGGAATAGGTGAAGTAAGACCTATGACTATGACACTTCAACTGACGGATCGATCTTTAGCATACTCGAAGGAAAGATTGAGGATGTTTTGGTAAGAGTAGATGAGTTTATTTTTCCTGCTGATTTCATTGTCTTAGATTTTGAAGAAGATAAGGAAGTGTCGATCATCCTGGGGAGACCTTTCCTAGCTACGGGAAGAACGTTAATAGACGTGCAAAAAGGGGAACTCACAAAACTTTGACAAAAGCCTAGCTTAATTACACCGTAACTGAAAAAGAACTCTTTGTTATAATTTTTTTCTTTTGACAAGTTCTGTTCATATCTTATAGGTATGAAAGTCACATTATTTACCGATTAGGCGACCATTAAATACTTACTCACAAAAAAAGATGCTAAATCGAAGCTGATTCGATGAATACTTTTACTCCAAGAATTTGGCCTTGAGATCCAAGACAGAAAAGGTGTTGAAAGTCAAGTAGCTGATCATCTGTCGAGGTGGAACAAAATGAGGTAACTCATTCATTAGTTCCAATGAATGAGAATTTTCCAGATGAGCATATATTCGAGGCAAGTCGAATTCATGAAATACCATGGTTTGCTGATTATGCAAATTATTTAGCATGTGGAATAATTCCTCAAGAAATGACATACCAATAATTATTTATCTGCACATTGCCTAAATAACATAATCAGCAAGTGAGTAGCCTGGAGTAAAATTGATGAGATCTTGTATCATTGTCATTTATCTCCAAGTGGGGGACACTTTGATGGTTCTCACACTGTAGCGAATATCATACAAGCAAGATTCTTTTGGCCTATAGTGTTTAAGGATGCGTATGCCGTATGCATATGTGCAAAATTGTGATAGATGCAAAAGGACCAGAAACATATCAAGGATGAACGAGATGCCATTGACAAACATTTTAGAGGTAGAGTTATTTGACGCATGGGGCATTGATTTTCTAGGCCTGTTTCCTTTTTCTTATGGTAACATTTATATCTTAATAGTTGTGGATTACGTATCCAAGTGGGTTGAAGGTAAAGCTTACCCAACGAATGATACTAAGGATGTCACGCGATTCCTACATAAGTATGTATTTACACGGTTTGGGACTCCTAGAGCTATAATTAGCAATGGAGGATCTCATTTTGTAAATAAATGGCTTAAATGGTTGTTTGACAAGTACAACGTGAAACACAAGATTGCCACTAGCTATCGTCCAAAGTCAAATGGGTAAGTTGAATGGGTATTGTGAGATCAAAGAAATCCTTGAGAAGATAGTGCGACCTAATAGAAAATATTGGTCTCAAAAGCTTGATGGTGCTCTATAGGCCTTTCAAACTGCTTTTAAGACACCATTAGGAATGCATCCTTATCCGTTAGTCTTCAAAAAGGTGTGTCATTTGCCCGCTTGATTTGGAGAATAAAGCTCATTAGGCTTTGAAATAATTAAATTTGGATCTTAAACAAGACGGTGAGAGAAGGATGTTACAACTTGATGAGCTTGAAGAGTTGATGTTATTTTCAGACGAGAATGCCAAGATGTATAAAAAAAAAGACTAAGAGATGGCATTACAGTTGGATGCAACCTCGTGAATTCAAAGAAAGTCAAAAAAGTGTTGTTGTTTAATTCAAGGCTAAGGTTATTTCTGAGAAAGCTCAAATTCTGATGAAAAGGACCTTATACCATCCACAAAGTTTATCCATAAGGAGCTGTAGAATTGCACGACAACAATGGAGGTATATTAAAGTTAATGGCCAGCATCTCAAACACTATTGGGATGGTGAAAGTGAACGAATTGAAACCTCGTTCAATTTAATAGACCCTTGATTTTTAATATTTTTATTTTTAATAAATGGCATACTTAGAAATTATTTTTCTTAAATCAGTACATTAAATTAAATCTGTCTAAGGAGATTGAAATTTAAGCGGGACTATTTGTGACCCCTCCAAAATTTCTTGGGATATTAATTTAATTACATTTTCTAAGAAGAAATTTCTAAGTAATCTGAAAGAATTTTTTAATTTTAATTTATTTGTTTATGCTTAATAAGAGGGTCAATTTGACCCAAGTATTTTTCAGTACAACAAATAATTGCAGTTTGGACTCGAGGCCTAAAACAGTGAAGATGAGGAAATTACCCATCATTGTCGTCCAAAGGGTTCCCCGAAACCCTATTTTTTTCACCATTTTCCTTCCCTATTTACCTTGTCACCCAAGCATCCTTTTTAGTTAATTTTTGCTACAAACTCACCCTAATTTACTACTATATAAACCCACTCTATCATCATATTTTTCACACCATTCAAGCAAATAGCTTAAACTCTAGCCACCTACTTTTCTTCTCTTTACTGTCGGCCTCAAATCTCGAAATATCTCTCCAGTTTTTTTTTTGTAAAACCCTCCTATCGCCACAACATCATCACTGGAGCAACCTTGTTACTACCACAATACCATCATTGTCGTAACATTGTCCCCGTTGTAATTCCATCACCATTGTAATCTTTCACATTGTCGATTCCTTCTTCTTCCTTTGCCAGAATTTCTCTCCTTTTTTTGGGGAAAAGTTACCATGTCTCTCAAAAGAACTAGTTTTTCTAGAAATTCTATCGAAAATTGAATTATGATTAAAGATGAAGAAGCAAGGGAAATATTTAATTCTATCTTCAAAAATTAGCCTATGATACCGAAAAAAGGGTTCAATTTGGAGAGTAATAACAAGATGATCATGCCATTTTCACTTTGAAAAATGATTGGTGTTTTAAATTGAGAGCAATTTTGTAATGCACGATCAATACCTGACGAGGATTTAGTGCGAAAGTTCTATGTTAATTTGACCATGTTTGTAACATCCCAAAATAGGGCCTAGTCGGAACAGTAGTTTTGGGACCATAAATCCAACTTTTAAATATTTATTTTATGATTATTTTGAGTCTAGAATATGACAATATGCATGTGTTAAAGTTTCGTGAAGAAATTTTATGAGTAAGGTGTCCAATTGGAAAATAAGGACCAAATTGAATAAATTGTAAAACTTGGATTCTAGAAGCAATTTTAGATTATAGAGAAATTTTCCCAATTTCTAAGTTTTGGACAAAAATGGGCATGTACGGATAAAATTTTAAAGAAAGGGCTTAAGGGAATTTTGGTCATTTGGCTAATTAATGAAATAAAATGGGAAAATGAAGGCAAAAATCAACCATTCTTCTTCCTCATCCAGTCGAATTTCTCAAACCCTCCATAGCTAGGGTTTTCAACATTTTTAAGCTCAATAGTAAGTACTCCCAAGCCCCGTTTTAATGTTCTTCGTATTTTTGAAATCTCGGTAGCTTACTCTCTCTATTTCTACCCATATTTTAAGTTAAGGTTCATGTTTGCAAAATGATCCATGTGTGACATGTTTATTTCTTGATGTTTTATAGAGGAATATGATAGTTGGATGTGTGTTAAACATCTTTTTCTAGGTGATTTTCATGAAAAACCCCTAAAAGGACCTTTTTGCAAAAGGTGTAAAATATGTGTGAAAATGTGAAATAATGGAGAAATGTGGGCTACCATAAGAGGAAAGAACATTTGGCTGGGCTTGGGTAATGTAGAAAATTCATACATTTCATTATATGAGCCTGGGGACTAAATCGTAAATAATGTGAAAGGTTAGGGGCAAAACGGCCATTTTGTCCAGGGGTGAAATTTATGCTCAAAAATAATAATGTAGGAATTGATGATTCATTTTTATTGTTATAGACCCCGAGGAGCAAATTCTAGAGATCGATTGAGGAAAACGAAAGGTTTCAAAATAATCGAAACGCGAGACTGAGACGAATACCAAGTAAGTTCAAATAACTTAAAGTAAATTCATAATATATCTAATTGCATGTTTTATGAATGTATGAATATTGTCTTTAATGATGACATGAAAGTCCATGAAATATGTTATTAACAATGACATTATGATAAATGTCCCGGTTGAGGTTAAAAAGGAAGTCTGTTGGGTAAACCATGATTTACATGTGACTTGAGAACTTGCATGTGTTGCAGAAAGGATTTAGCCCAAACGGGTAATCCATTGATCTCAAATGTAGAAAAGATCTAGCCTGGATGGGTGTTCCTTGAGTGATTGAGCCTCCTGAAGAATATGTGCGCATTGTGGATTTAGCCTGGACGGGTAATCCGATTAGGGTCTGAATTTAGCCTGGCTGGTAATTTAGATCCGAACTCATTAAAGGTGTTTGTCGCTATAAGGGATTTAGCCTGGACTGGTAATGCCGACATCACCTTATGAGTTTACCTTACAGGGGATTTAGCCTGGACTAGTAATCCCGCCGTAAGATGTGAGGTTCGCTGGAGTGCATACATGAGATGATCACTCTTAGGACTCGACAGTAAATGGATAATCCATCAAGATTTTTTGAGTAACTCAACGGGATTAATATGTGATACGATAAGGAAAACATTGAATGATGAGTTCATCTTAGATAAGTTACATGGTGTAATGTTATGTGACTAACTTGTTGATGAAGTGCATGTGATAGGGAAACCATTCCATACTTGTTGGTTTATTTACTTAATATGGTTGGATGCTAAACAAATTGGTAAGTTATTCAGGCTTACTAAGCATGTAAATGCTTACCCTTCGCTTTTCCCTGTCTTACAGAGCTCGTGGACTCAAGAAGATTGGAAGACGATTGGAGAGTCAACACACTATCATTTTGTCTAGCTTTGGTATATAGATACTCTTATTTTGTTAAATGGCATGTATAAGGCTTTTGTTAATTTTGTAATATGTGTCATTTGATTTGCCAATATGAAGGCTTGTAAGGTGTACATGTCCACATGCATATGGCCATAGGATTTGGCTTATTTTGTTATAAGGTATGACCTACATAGTTGTGCACATTTGTGTTCTAATGTTATTGAGATGAATGAACATGGCGTATCACAAGTAGATACACATGTAACATGACCGAATCACATGGGATGGCTAGACCATAATTGGCAATGAGTTATAATAATGAGCCAATCTTGAATGTGTTATAAGGTATAGACATTCTTGATACAAGAGAGATAACCTAGCATATGTAAGACTGATGAAATTTGGTTTACATGCAATAAGGTTTATCGAGGTCGTTTGAGAGTATGATTAGGCCTGGCTATATATTATGGAAACCTATAAGTGAGAACATATGTTAGAGGGTGACCAAAGGCTTGGAAAATAGCCTAACATGGTCCACACGGGTAGACACACAGGCGTGTGTGACACACGCACCACGCCATGGGCGTGTGGCATAACCATGTGTCCCCTGCATCTAAAATTTTAAGTCAGAATGCATGGTAGTAAACACATGGGTAGAGACATAGCCGTGTGTCTCAACCGTGTGGAGGACACAGCCTAAACACGGGCATGTGTCTTGGCCATATGCCCCTAAATGCAAGCTGATGTCATAAATAGAATGCTCGAGTTTTTGGACACGGGCGATCACACGGGCGTGTGCTTAGCCGTGTGAAAACCCCTATAGGTTCGAAGTAGAAAATAAATTCAATTAATTCCATACGGGTAGGGGACACGGGCGTGTGCCAAAGCACACGGGCATGTGCTATGTCTCCACACTGGCGTCTGAGACACTAACCTAGGATTTTCCTCAAAATTTTCCTAAGTTCCAGTTTGGTCCTAGACCCTTTTTAATGTATGACTTGGGCTGCATAGACCCATAATAGTAACACCAAGATATTATTGGATTGGTTTCAAACTGGAACGAAATTTTATAACCCATATTTCCCGAAAATGTTCGAGTACATGCTTGGTAACGCCTCCTACCTTGTCCTGGTCTCGGGTATGGGTAAGGGGTGTTACAATGCTAGATGCTAATAAAGTTATTGTTCGTAAAAAGAAGGTACCTGTTACTTTTAAGTCCATTAATGATTTGTTTAACTTACCTAATGTGGTTACAAATCCGGGATCCTAATGGAATATAAGAAAGTAGGCAGTCATTTTTGCTTAAGGGAATATTTAAATCTAGTGGCTAAGGTATGGTTCTACTTTATTTGATATAGCTTCATGCCTACCTCACATAGTTCCACCACCTCGATGGAACAAATACTTTGGTTGTATGCGATTATGACAGAAAGGTCTATCAATGTTGGGAGAATTACTCTCAAGGAGATCCTAGATTGTTCTTGAAAAAAAGGCAAAAAGTGCCTACTTTCCATCATTGATTACTTCACTTTGCTTGAAGGCCCAAGTAAGATCAAAAGTAAACCTGAAGGACCGTTATGTCTAAGGTTGCATAACAAGGAATGAATTTGATAGGTTAGTGGAGAATGTTAAATTATTGAACCAAGTTGAGCCAGATGGACCAAATGAACCAGAATCTGACGATTCATCAACCAAATCTAAACTGGAAGCTGATTCAATAAATGAAAATAGAAGAAGTATAAACTGAAGAGGAACCAAATAGCCCTGAATCGAGGGTGGAGCCAAATCTTGCTGAGCTAGTGGAGCCAAGTTTTAATCCTGAGTTGACCATTCCTACTTCTTTAAACACTATGAAGAATTCATAATTTTCAACTATGATGGATATGTGGAAATTCATGCATAATCAACAACAAGCTTACTGGAGATATACAAAAGTTAGAGATGATACCATACGAAATACTTTTAAGACTATCTCTAACTATTTTGTTTCTGAGTTTCCAGATTATATCTTCGAGATATGGCAAGAAAAGATTGTGGGATCAAGTGTGACAAAAATGGAAAAAGGAAAAATACTAGAGGATGAAACGAATTAAAAGAGGGGAAATTTCTTTTTCTTAAGTATTTATTTAGGCGTTTATATTTCTTTCCTTAGTTAGTCTTTTGTTTTCACACAATAAAATTGCAAACATGAAAAAATTAAGCTCAATGCCTCTTCTCTAAAGCAAATAGTGTGGTAATGTGAATGAACATGTCTAGGATTAGATTTTTAAGAAAGACTTGGTACTTAAGTAGTCTTCATGACTCACCTCTCTTTTCTTGTTATCCTACCTAGTGTTCAGTTCTCATTCATTATTTTGTTCTTACAATAAGGATATTGCTTCTTTTTAAAGGGATTAAGGCAATATTTGCATGAATTTTAAATTCTGTTCTTAAGTGTAACACCCTGAAAAATATATTTTTGCTTTTGTGAATATCTGACACAAGTATCTATTTGCTTCAATGGTTAAGTGTTCTGGGTGTATGTGTGAGGTTTTGGGTTCAAGCCCCACCTTTGTTAATTTTGTTATTTTTTGGATCAAGCCTCATCCCTAATCAGTGGGCTTATTTTATTTTTTCTGTAAATTTATATCAGAATGAGCTTGCTGGTTTGAGTGGTAAGGGGGTTGGTGTGCTGGAGGTCCTATGTTTAAATCCCTGCGTGAGCATGGGAATTATTTTTGCTCATTCGTTTGGTAGAGTTTTGGTGGAGCTAAAATATTGAGGTGGTTGTGAGTTAGAGGGTTAGTAGGAGGAAAATTAGGGAGGTTATCAGTTTTGTTCAATTTGAATTCTTTTTCCAAAAATTTCCCAAAAACTGACGTCTTATTTTTCTTTGTTGCTCTCCCCTTTGCGTTTTCTTCTTTCCTTCCTCTACCTCTTTATTTTTCGAACAGTTTTTCCAATTAAGCGGTGGGTATTGTGGTTTTTGTGGCTCTCTTTTGTTCAATACCATTCGTGATTTAATTCGGTGAATTTGGCTAAAGAAATTCTGTTTCACTTGTTAAAATTCATTATTAATGGTTGTCATTATGCCGTTAGGAGAGGATTCAGGGACTCCAAATCGCTTGTTGGGGACTTAGTTTCGTGGAGATTACCGTTGTTCGATCGAAGATAAAGGGTGGTTACTTAATGGAGGAATAGCTCGTTTTGGGTTCGGTTTTAGTTCAATTTTAAATGTCTAATTCGGTGTTTATGTTGGTCAATTTAGGTGTTGTGTGGTTCGAGAGTGTCTCCACATCAAAAACATACCAGGTGTGTACTTGAAATGCAAGAAATGAGGCTTCGACGAAAGCCGAAAAACAAATCTGTCGATGCCACACGGGCGTATGGGCCTACATAGGCATATGGGCCCATAATTCTAAAATTTTTCCTAGGGTCGCACAGGTCGGTCCGATCGACTGTGAGCCTACCATAGGGTCGATAATGGCTATTTAAACCCTATTTTGAATGTTATGATATTCTGATAGATTGATTTGATTAGGATACTAGATGTATGCCTAACTGTATTGTCACATGTATATTTGTTATTTGTTTAAAAGCATGTCGAGCATGTTTAATCTGATAATTTTGTATCTGATTTTTCTGTATCTGATTTGGGGTGAGATTTGTATTTGAGGAGGAAGTATTTTGATCGGCGTTAATCGCCTATAGTCTAGCAGCATAGCTACATATATTCTTATATGTGTCTTAATGGCACAAGTTGGTGTGTAGGGATGGGTGGGTGTTTTTAACCCCACATAGTGTGATGGGATGGTCGGAGATGGTGTGTAGAAGGTGAGGGTAGGATTTATGCATGTTTGCTTCTGGATCTGATTCTGAATCTAAGACTGTATCTGCTTCTGACTGTTTTTATAAATCTGTATGTTTGTATGCTTAATTCTGTTGGGTTACATACTGAGTTTACGTAAACTCACTTCCGTTTGTCTGTTTTGTCAAGTAATCTATAGACTTAGCCGGATCGGTGCGACGGAGTCTCATGGTGACCACAAGTTTGTGAATTGACTTTAAACAATGGTTTTATTTAATTTTGAATTATTTCTAGGAGTTTTATAATTATTGGGCTCTCTGGAATATTTAAATTTTTATTTGGTTTTGGTTATATTTTCACTTTTATAGCCACGTTTGTCTAAAATTATGATTTTACAAAACCAAAGATTTTTCCGTAAGTACAAAGTAGATTTTTTTCAAAGTTTAACTACTCTAAAACCTCCGCTGTAAATATTGTTTTGGTAAATGAATTTATTAAATAAATGATATTAGTAATAGTTATAAAACTTGGTTGATTTATCGAAACATCACTGTTTTCAAAACTCAATCCTTGTGACATCACCAGATACAACCATAACATCTAGGCCGGGTTTGGGGTGTTACATTAAGTATGATTCAATGTTTACACATAAGTATGCTAAATTAAAATGATGTTCAGAGAAACTTTTTGTTCATAAGTTAGCTCAAATGCAAATATGATTTCTGATTTTATCTGAGTTTTTTTATGTTGCCTTAAGGTATGGAATGCTTGTATGTTCTTAAGTTTTATTTAGTTTTTTCCATGAAAGTTTAATTTCCTTAGAGATAGACATGCATGAAGGTTTAAGTCCTTAGAATTGACTTAGTAACTTTCTTGAGGAGAAATTCTAGAAGACATAAGAATCTAAACATGATTTAGGCACAATTTTCTTTAGATCGTTTGAGCCTTTCAAGCTTACCATATGGATTTAACCCTTAAAACTTTAGTTTGAGCCTTTAAGCCTATTTTATTATTATTCACCTACATCATAAGCCATATTACCATCTTTTTAAGGTTTATCTTATTTTTGCACCTATCTTAACTATGCTTGTCATGGTGAGCAAAGATTGAGAAAAAATTCAAAAAGATTTATATGTTCTATGTATGTTTATCAAAAAGAAAGAGAAAAATCTTTATTCAAATATCTCAAAGCAAAAAGAGCAAAATAAATACTTAAAATATTGAGACGTATTGTTGGGCACAAAGCTTTAGATTAAGTTTGGGGGTGGTAAAACCCATTAGTAGGAAAGATGTACCTCGAAAAGATCCAAGCCAAAGTTAGGGCTAAGATTATTGAATCTAAAAATTCACTTATCTTTATCCCTACCTTGAGCCTAGCCCCAATACAACCTTATAAAAGACTTATTGATTTTGATGATTATGCTGACTACATTAGTGGAGAAAAATTGTTAAGTTAAACATATGAGGACCATTAATTAAACCTTGTGATTGTTTTGTTTAATTAATGAGGAAACTTTTATTGAATGGTGAATGATACGTATGACCTTGAAAAACATGCACTCTATGACTTATGCTAGCAATTTTCTTGCACTTAGTATAAAATTTTGAAATAATGTTAGCATATGAGCGACTTATCAATAAAAAGAGTTTGTGAGCATGATCTTGTTGATCCATTTGTATCTGCGAAAGTTGATTCTGCTTATTGTCTTATCTAAATTTTTGCTTTACATTACTTGGGACAAGCAATTTATTAAGCTTGGGGGGTGTGTAAACTCTAATTTATATAGGTTTTTTAAGTATTTTATGACACTTTTTTTACTTAAATAATATTAATCTCGAGTATTTGATTACTAATCAAACGAATTTTATTTAAATTTCAATAATGAGCATGATTTAAAGAATAATTTGATTTTATGCTATTTTGTATTAAATTTTTAAATAACTTAATTATTTTATGCTACATATTGATCTTGACATTATTTTTAATGTAGTTGGACTAAAGAAATTATGAATGATTTATTTTTAAATTAAAGCTGCATGAACATGCCCTATTTCACTTTACATGGATGAAAAACACATGCAAAATAGGTCAAGAAAATTTGATTTGATCTAATTAAAGAAGGGTCAATTGATGGACAAGTCTGGTAAACCAAACCGTCCAAACATGGGAGAATAAGCCCAATTTGGCAAAGGCATTTGGATTGCTCAAAAATTCACTTTTGGGAGATTTACTGGAGGTCCCTACACTTGCAAATAAATCAGAAAGTAGCACACCAACTTTGCCTAAGAAATCGTCCACCCCTTGCTTGATTCAAACATGATATCATGTATGAATCAAGCAACCAAACAACTCCCTTCTCCACAATTTATGGTTAGCCATGGGAAGGAGAAACCTAAGGGATTTGTCATGCTATTTTTAGTAAACACACCTATCATCCTTCATTATAATTACCCATCTCCATTCCTCATTTCAATCATCCATTAACCATCCCTCATTCCATAATCATTTTTCATTTCATTATTTTATTTGTTTCCTTTCTTCCTGTACATAAGCATTCATAATCCCCTTTTCCGTTAACCAGCAAAACCTTGAGAAGATACTTTCTTGGTTGGCCACCTTGAGAAGCAACTTGCAAAGGAGCAACACGAGGATTAGAGAAGCCACTTCGATCAGATTCTACAAAATTATCGAAATAATCAGAGTTTATCCTTCGTTATCCTTGTTTACTTTTAATTAAGTTTGCAATGTGCTTTGTTATCTTGCCATCAACAATGGTTGCTTAAATTTTTTTTAGCTAGAATGGTTGCATTAATTTAAAAAAAAGTTCATTTAAATTGTGTTTATAATGTTTTGTGCCTCAACCGTTCATGTTTTCAATTAAACTGAAGTATGTATTTCATTCATACATGATTGAATGCATTAGAATTAGTTGAGCGGTCCTAATTAGATGACAACTAATGGACGTATTAATTGAAAGTGTAAGCTTAATTTAGATCCTAACCTAAATAAATTGAAGGTTCATAATAACTCGAAAGAGCTCTATTATCTTGCATAATTTTTAGGCTTACATGATTAAAATGTTTCAAACCTAACTTGCCCCTTTTATTTTACATGAATTCTAAGAAACCCTTAGTTAAATATGGTCAGTAAAATGCATGTTTTTCTAAGTAAAAGTTCCAAAAGGACTTAATTTTGGTTTCAAACTCATGAAAGATTGAGTTTCCTTGGATTATTTTTCCAAAACAATTTAAGCATGATGAAAATGAACTAAGTTGAATAATGTGACTATTCTAGCCTATGCATGTTATTGTTGTTGAAATTTATGAGTTTGCTGCTAAACCCGTTTCGTTCATTCTATTGCATTCATCGCATTTAGATTAAATTACATTAGGGATCATCTTGCATCTAGTTAATTATTCTTTACATCCATCACTCAAAATATTGTGTTTTTATCACCAACTTGTGAACTTTAATTTTACAATTAATTGATTAACATACATAGTCCCTATGGAGATGATAACTCTTTTACTTACTTATTACTTGAAATGACTGTGTAACTTGCACAAACCACGCGTTACAAAAGCACAGTTGCAAGAGTTGACAGATAGGAGATTTGTTCGGCTTAGTGTTTCTCCCTGTTGTGCACCTGTGTTATTTGTTAAGAAAAAGGATGGGTCAATGCATTTGTGTATTGATTATTTGTAGCTAAATAAAGTCATAATTAAGAAAAAATATTTGTTGTCTCGTATTGATGATTTGCTTGATCAACTGGAAGGTGCGACAGTATTTTCAAAATTTGATCTTTGTTCGAGATATTATTAGCTTGAGGTTAAAGATTTAGATGTGCCAAAAACAACTTTTAGAACTAGGTACGAACACTATGAATTTTTAGCTATGCTGTTCAGTTTAACAAATGCTCATTTTGTATTTATGGACTTAATGAACATAATATTTTAGTTGTATTTAAACAAATTTGTTGTTTTTTTCACTGGCAATATATTGATTTATTCGAGAAACTATACTGAGCATGCTCGACATTTGGGCATTGTGTTACAAACCTACTCGACAAACAATTATTTGCAAAATTCAATAAATACGAGGGCTAGCTTCGAGAAGTAGAGTTTCTAGGTCACGTGGTATCGAAAAATGGCATAAGAGTAGATCCGAGCAAGATTTCAACTATATTGAATTAGAAACCTCTAAGAAATGTCATTGAAATAAGAAGTTTTCGAGGTTTGGTCGGGTATTATAGATGTTTTGTTAAAGGTTTCTCGATGATTACCTTACCACTGATGAATTTGCAACAAAAAGACATTAAGTTTTCTTAGCCTGATAAATGTTAGTTGGGTTTTGATTAGTTGACAGCAATGTCGACTGAAGCTCTTATGTTAACTAAACTAGAGTCAAGTAAAGAATTTGTGGTATACAATGATGCTTCACTTAACAATTTAGGTTGAGTTTTAATGGAGGAAGGAAAGTGATAGCTTATTCTTCCTGATAGTTGAAATCATGCAGGAAGAATTATCTGACACACGATTTGGAACTTGCTGTTATTGTATTTACCTTGAAGATTTGATGACATTACTTATATGGAGAGAAGTGCCACATTTTCACTGATCATAAAAGCTTGAAGTATTTGATGTCCTAGAAAGAATTGAATTTACTACAACGTAGATGGTTGGAGTTGTTAAAACATTATGACTTTATTATCGGTTATCACACGAAAAAAGCTAATGCTGTTGTGGATGCTCTGAGTCGAAAGTCATTATTTGTTTTAAAAGCTATGAATACTCGTCTAATGTTGGATAATGATGGGCCGATTTTAGCTGAAGTAAAAGCTAGACCAATATTTTTACAACAAATTCGCAAGGCTTTGAAAAATGATCTTGAATTAATTGTGAAACGGGAGCAAATTGAAAAACTACAAGACACAAAATTTCGTATTGGTGCTGATGATAGCTTGTATTTTTTAAATAGATTATGTGTTTCAAAGAGTTCTAAAGTTAAACAAAATATTTTGGCGACAAGCTCATAGTAGCAGTTACTCGATTCACCTTGGTAGTAATAAAATGTATAGCGACTTGAAACAAATGCACTGGCGGCCAAGTATGAAATGTGAAATCTTAGATTTTGTATCGAAATGTTTGATTTGTTAGTAGGTTAAAGCCAAGTATCAAGTACCTTTAGGATTACTATAGCCTTATGATTCATGGAAATAGGAATGAGTTACCATGGACTTCATGTGATGGTTACCGTTATCTCCAAGCAAGAAAGATGCAATTTGGGTTGTTGTCGATCATTTGACTAAATCTACACATTTTATTCCCATTCTCATAGATTTTTCACTGGAAAGATTAACAGAGTTATATGTTTCTGAGATTATTAGATTGAACAGGGTACCCTTGTCGATTATTTTTTATAGTGGTCCACGATTCACCTCTAGATTCTGAAATAAGTTACACAAAGCATTGGGCACTAAATTGACTTTCAACACAACGTTTCATCCTTAGACGGACGACCAGTCTGAGGGAGTGATTCAAATACCTGAAGAAATGTTTCATTGTTGCATTCTTGAATTCAAAGGTAACTGGGAGAAATTTCTTCCGTTGGTTGAATTTTCTTACAATAACAGTTACCAATCAAGTATTAAAATGGCCCTGTACGAAGCTTTGTATGGTCGAAATTGCAGATCTCCATTATGATGAAATCAATGAGTGAGAAAAAGCTTTTGGGTAATGATTTGGTTTGCAAAACCAAATAAAAAGTGAAGTGGTTACGAGACTATTTAAAAACTATTTCCGATCTTCAAAAATCGTATGTCGATTTGAAGAGAAAAGACAGTGAGTTTCATCTTAGTGACAAAGTGTTTTTGAAGGTATCACCCTGGAAGAAATTTCTCCATTTTGGCCGAAAAGGAAAGCTTAATCCGTGTTTCATTGGTTCGTATGAAATTACTGAGAGAATTGGGTCGATAGCTTATCGTTTAGTTTTATCGTTAGAGCTAGAGAAAATTCATAATGTATTCCACGTATCGATGTTGAGATAGTACAGATCTAATCCCTCACATGTGATTTCACCGGTTGAGGTAGAGTTGCAATTTAATATGTCGTACAGTGAGGAACCTATCAAAATTCTGGCTTGGGAAATCAAAGAATTTAAAAATAAACACATAGCTTTAGTTAAGGCTCTTTGGCATCGACACAAAATCGAAGAAGCTCTAGGAACCAGAAGAAGCTATGAAATTGCAATACTCAAACCTATTCTCTGGTAAGATTTTCAGGGACGACAATTCCATTAAGGGGAAAGAGTTGTAACAACCTGTTTTCAATGGTATTGGAAACAGTGGTTCGGGACTATAATTTCAACAAGTGAGTCAATATTTTATTATTTATAGGATTATTACAAGGTCGTATAAAAATTTTGTTAAGAAACTTTAATGTTTAGACAGTTAATTAAGTAAAAAAGACCAAGTCGTAAAAGCTACAAAATTTAGTAGACGGTTTTGATGACTAGTAACATGAAATTTAATTAATTTTTAAAGAGAAAATATGTAATTTTATAAATAATTAAACGTAGAACAAAAACAAAAAAGATGAAACAAACCATATTCTTCATCTTTTTCTTGTAAGAATCGAGACACCATAGCTAAGGGAGAGCAAGCTTTCGACCAAGACAATTTCAATTGCATGGTATGAGATTTTAGTAGGTTTTATGTTTTTTTTATTCCATTTTAGCTTAGTCTAGCTAACCCGAGGTTTAATTCATTAAACTATTAAATGTTTTAGTTTATTCCATTCATGGGTTTGAAATGTTTTTGAAGTTTAATGGTAAATTGTTAAGCTTAGTTGTTAAACAAGATTATTTTGTAAAGTAGTTTTTAGTAATTTTAATGTTTAGGGACCAAGTTGTTAAAATAGTAAAATTACAGGAAATTCTTGTAAAAAATTAATAAATGTGAGCTGAATAGGGACTATATAGAAATCGTCTAGCTTAGGTTTTGCTTAAAGTGGTTAATTCATAAGTTTCGAGTTTAGGGACTAAATTACATTAAGAGTAAAATGTTGGGGTAATTTTTCTAAATTTATATTGAAAAGGGTTATAAGCTTAAGTATAATTCTTTGTATGTTTGAATGGATTAATTGAATGAAAACTATTATTTAGATCAAGAAACAAATTAATCAGACTCGAATCATGGAAAAGTTAAATTCACAGATTAGTCGTCGGCCTAGTATTCGCAACCATTTTTGTCCAAGTAAGTTCGTATATTGATTAAGCTGTTAATTACTATTTTGGATAAATTTTTTATTAAAATTTGCAATATGTATAGCTTAAATTGATTGATAAATATAAATTGATGGTTTGGATTAAATTAAAATGTTAGTTAAATTGAAGATTATGACTGAAAATGGGAAAATTACATGGTTAAGTAATGGTGATGAACTATTATATAAATGATTACATGATTTGGATAAGATATGGCCTGTTTGAACTTTGTGAGTGCTTAGGATACAAATGGCATGTCATTAGGGGTTGTTACAATCTCGGATGCTAGTCTTGGATGTCCTACCAATGACTAAGGCCTTGCATTTGTTGCAAATTCTCCACAGCTCGTGTGAGAAACATCGTGTAGCCTAACATCCCAACCCACAGCTCATGTAAACAGACCCATTTCACAACTCTTGTAAGCATTTACAGTTACAACTCCTGTAAGCTTTTTCTCTATATCCATTGTTATATCACTGTGGTTTATCAGGTATTAAATGATATAGGAATGAGTTATATGAAATAAATATATGTAAATTGACTTATGAAATGGATATTTATGAAATGGCTATATGGTATTGTTGTTAAAATGATAACATGGAATTAAGTGGCTAAGTGGTTAAGTGTTTAATTAATATTCTATAGGTCTTAGGTTCAAGTCTCCTTCTTACCACATTTTTTATTAATTATTTTTTTTGTGAATTTTCCATATATGTGCTAAATGCCCTTGCTGTCCAACCCTTAGTTGCTATGCTTGGGAAGATTCTTCCCATGTTTACATGGTCAACAATTCCTTAATAGCCTTATTTTCACTCCCATGATCTCTTTTTTGCTCATTTATCCCCTCTACATGCCTATTTTCTTCACCCTTACCTTGTGTGATATACATTGAACTTGGACAAGATGAATGAAACCTTTTGTTGTCCATCTTTTATTTTCCTATTCATTTTTTCCACCCCTTCTTTTGTTCCTCCCTATTTTCTCCCTTTTTCTTTTGTTTTAGCCATCAACTACCATTTCTATTGTTTTTCCTTCTATCCTCAACCTCTCCTTTGCCTCAAACCACCATCTTTACCACCAGACCTCCACATTGCCGCCACTCCTTTCTTCTATTTTCTCTATCAGCGCCCTTAGCATCGCCTTCCTCAATCTTGACAACCACCGCGCGCAACCGCTTAACTTCACTCTCTTTTCTTATTTTCATTTCTCCTTTCTGCTCTTTTAGATAAGTGACTGAAACCCATATTCTTTTCTTCTCCTTCGCCCCGCTACCTCTATGGCCATCGACAATTGAGATTCTTCCTCCTTTCTTCTTCATTTTCCACCATCGTTATTCTTTTTAGTAATAAAAGAAAATTATGCATTATTTGTTATGTTTAATTCTTAATCCTAAACTTTATTTTCATAAACTTACTTTTAAATAATCCTCCTTTTTAGATCATTCTTTCCCCTCCGATTCATGATCAAGAGGATCTATCGATCCTCCCATTTCAACCAAGTTAGTGTAAGTGTAACGGTTGAGTAGAAACCTCCCTACTATTTCTCTTGGCTGAATACTCTTAAAGGCTCATAGTGAATTATTTTCTCCTATATTAAGTTATTGTATGTCATGTTTATTGAAGGGTCGATCGTCACCAATCCAAGAGACTATTAACATTGGGATTGACATCACTAATCCAAGTGATTATTTTTAGGGTAAGTGTTAATGGAAATTGATAACTAACTTATCCTATCTACCTTAAAAATTGTAGTCTTAACGTAAGATTCCATTTTTTGAATGATTAGGTAATCTATTTGTTAGATCCAAGTGTGGAAAATCATAGAGAGTTGTTGCACAATGAATCTACGATCAGGTGTGACTTTTAACACCAAACAAAATTAATTCTATGTTTTATACTGATAAAATTGTCATTATTTGAATTATGTTTGTTTGATAAGGATACTTTACGTATCCATAAAGAGAGATAAAACTGATCATTATGGAATATATCAAGTAAGTGATTCCAAATTGTATATGTTGTGAAAAGCATGTTATATGATATTGATGATTATTATTGATTGAAAATTATGTAGATTTCATTCTCATGTTTTGTGATCTTATGACATATGTGATTTTCACATGATTTATAAAATGTTAAATTTTGGTACCATGTATACATATGTGATTTTCATGTTAAACATGCTTATGTGATTTTGGTCATATTACATGCATGGGTGGGATATGTGAAAGTTGGAAGTTATTGGCAGTTTATCTACGACTTTGATGGCTTGTCCATGATTTCGATTATTGGCAATATATTTTAGATTTTGGTGGCTTGTCCATGATTTTTATTATGTGGCAATTTATTTGCATTACTGTGACACTGTTCACAAATTTGTGTGTTATTGGATGGACGAGTTCTAGAGAACTTGATTTTGGTGTGTAGAGGAGATGGGTAGGACCATTTTCATAAAAATTTATGTCGTTTTACGAAATGCGCGTTGACATGATCATGCATGGTATAAACGTGAAATATTGAGTTATATGAAATTGATATGATTATTATGATTTTATAACGTATATGTTTATATGTATGTGGTTGTGTTTATGTTAGTCTCACACTGAGCTTTATAGCTCACCCCCTTTAGTTTTTTGATTTTACAGATAACCCCGAGGTTAGGATTCAATGATGGCATTTGGAGGAGTTTCTTAGAATTTTTTTTTAAATTAGAGTAATTAAAGTTTATTTTGATATTTTGGGACTCTAATAAGTTTGAGTATAGACTATGGTATGAGACATTACTTTGGGTATTTTCATTCTGATTTACATCAACTGACTGCATGACATTAAGTTTTAAAAACTGCATCAATTAGTATTTGAGAAGACTAAGCATTAAACTTGGTTTTTATTAAAACTTGACAAAATCATTTTTTTCCGCTTCGACAATGAACATGAGTTTTAGACAAAAGTATGACTTGATTTTTGGGGTTTTAAATTGTGTATTGATGTTTTATTGAATTTACATGAAATATTGATTTTAACAAAATATGATTTTAGTAAAAATTTTAATTGCGATTCTTATAAAAATATGCCAATATTACATTTTCTGCTGCAATTCTGAGAAACGAGTTTTTAATAAAATTTGACTTAGTTTTCAAAATTACTAATGTTTACAAATGAGATTTCTAAAGACATTTGATTTGAAGTTAACATGTTTTTTTTTGAATAATGATGAATAAGTTTATAGTTTTGAATAAATAAACAAATGATTTTGAAATATGATTGAAATTATGAAAATTTTGAATATCAATCAAACTTTTACAAATAAAATACTGAAATCATTGATTTTATAATTCTTATTTTTTAGATTAAGTTAAATATTTGATTTCACTAGTTCTGAACGATTTACACAAATGTTTTAAAAAGTATGTTTGAAAACCAAGAAATTTTTCATGGCTCATTCCAGTGGCCAATGTAGCTTTCCAAATTTGGTCATAACGATTAGGTCAGGTTGGCACGTTACAATTGTAACACTTCTAACCCTTCTTCGTTGCTAAATTAGGGTTACAGAGTATCACAACAAATAAAGAAACATTTAACAACTTATAACTTTTCATATATTAATTTAAATAAAAAAAATCAAATCATTTGTTAAACATGGAAAACATACACATATAAACCTTAATTTGAGTTTAAAGGACCTTAAAAATAGTTTGAAAAGAATCAGGGACTAATTGGATTAAAATGGAAAAAAATGTGAAAAATATGTAAAATTTTGGAAATAGGGGTCACATGGCTGTGTGGTCAGGCCGTGTGACAAAAGCCAACATGTATGCCTACTCCACATGCCCGTGCTCTCAAGGTCACACGGTCGTGTCATTAGGCAGTGTAACTCACTATGCCTATGTGAAACAAATTTTGCACCTAAAAATTAACATCCACATGATCGTGTGGATAGATCATGTGTGGCATACAGCCGTGTGACAACCCATGTCCTAGACCGTGTGCAACCTAAAAACTTCATAAGCAAGCCAAATTTTTAACCCTTTCTTAAGTACCAAGTCAAATCAATATTAATAATTTTCATGCCTTCAAAACACTTTCAAAACGTGCTTGAAACATACCAAAACATCAAACCTAAGTGCCTAACCAATGTGCCTTCATTGGTACCATATTTTATAAACCAAACTAATTCACATTCAAGGATCTCAAGTCATTGCATTATACACATGCCAAACATAAAATTCATCCATTCCATTCACATTCAATTTTACCATATTTCAAACACTCCCGAGAATCATAACCAAACAACTAAAGACATACATCTAAGCCAAATCCAAAGATATATACACAAATATGCTTAAACTAAATTTAAATAACATCACTATAGCAAAAGAACTTACATGCTCCTATAACATGCCATTTACAACCTAAATCAAAATAATCACAACTTATACCGAATCATTAAACAGATAGTGTGATCTCCAAAAGTAATCTAATCGACAGCTTGAATCCGACGATCTAAAAAACAAAAAAAAAAAACAAAATGAGGTAAGCTTGCATAAAGCTTAATAAATTTGTATTGAACATAAAATTTAACTTACCATAAAGGACTTAACCTAAATCTTTTATAATAAAAAATCATAATCAAGGTCATGAGTTCATTTAATTGCCTATACACATCACAAGTCTCATAAGGTTAGTAAATTCACAAATATAACCATATTACCTTATCAGAACATAAAATTTATAAGTTAACAAACATATAACCTCAATTCATCCATCATATGTTCATTTAATATATCACATACCATTTCAATGATCAATCTCAATTTTTTCCCCATTTACATATCAAATTTCATACAACCATCTCATATATCCATTTATACTCAATAAACCACGATCAAGGAGCAAATATTTGTGAAAAAAATGATTTTATTATGCATAAAACATTACAAGTATACATATTTAAAACTCAATTCAACTGTAACAACCTTAACCCATCTCCGTCACCAGATTAAGGTTACATAGCATTACTGTATAAAATAGAACATTTAATATCGAAATGAAATAAACATGCAATTTATATGTTAACATCTAATAATCTAACTTAATTATAGCATAAATACTTTTGTAGGCCTTAAACCAAGCCTATGTGGCCCTAAAAATAGTTCGGGAACAGTCAAGGATCAATTCAAAACAAAGTAAAAGATTTAGGGAAAGATTGAAAAATTTGAAAACATGGGTCACATGGCCATGTGACATAGCCCAAGCTGTATGGGCAGTTGAACTATGGGACACACGGTCGTGTCCTAGCTCGTGTGTCAAACAGTGTAACTCACTGACTTGGGTGACATGACCGTGTCACGGGTCGTATGCCATTCCGATTGAAACTTGCACCTAAAAATACAATGACACACAGCCGTGTGAGGTGACCGTGTCTGGCACATGCCGTGTTATAGCCCGTGTCCCAGGCCATCTGCAGCATAATTTATCCCTAATACAAGCCAGAACATTAACCTTTCCTTGTACAACAACTCATACCATTTCCAATCATTTTTACATGACCAAAACACTTTAAAATATACCAAAACAAACAAATCCAATCAACTTAGGTTTCTAACCAAAATAACTTTAATTGACACCACAATTTAACCTATAAGCTTGACTCAATTGAACATTTCGAGTTCATTCATTAAGCATAAATCATATATTCCAAATAACTGTTTCAATGCATGCCATTCAATCATACTTTGTCTATTTTTATATGAGCTTACATAAATGTCACGTACCATATATTTTCACTTTCACTTGCAATTTATCAACTAAGATATTATTACATATATAAGCTTAACATTACCCAAATATACCAAGTTTCCGAACTACAATAAAGTCCTATTACATACCAAAATCACATATATCATTTGAACATTTTGTTCACACTTCAATGAACCAAAGATCATCTAAATTACAAGGCATTCACAAGTGACAAAAAGTCATGATTGTTTATATACATTTGTGTAACAGCCCGATTATGGATCTAGCCGGAACAATGGTTTCGGGACCACAAATATGGAGTAGAAAAAATTATTTTATTATATTTTTATTATCTAAAATTTTATGGAATGATTTCATGAAATTTTCGTTCGAAAATTTTGACGTTTGGGCACTCAATTTAGTCAAAAAGACTAAATTGTAAAAAGTTAAAAAGTTGAGTTCTACTTGTTAGAGGTGTCTAATTGTTATGAAATTTTAAATTGGAGGTCCTTAAATGGTAATTAGACCATTTAAGTTTTTGGACAAAAATGGACATGGTTAGATATGTTTCTAAAGTATTTCATTAAGGCCATTTTAGTAATTTGTTAATTAAATGAATTAAAAAGCCAAATTAAAAGCCAAGTTTTGTCCATCTTCCTCCCATGGCCGAATTTTACAAGAAGAAACCGTGGCTAGGGTTTTTCAAGCTTTCAATCTCGATTGTAAGTCCGTTTTAGCATCGTTTTTAATGATTTTTATGTTTTTGAAATCCTCATAACATGATCTATCTATTTCTACCACTAATTTAAGACATAATCAAAGTCTAAAATATTACCCGTGAAGGATATTTATGTATTTTGATGTCTAATGGTAGAAAATGTATGTTTGTTGTTTGGTAAACGACTTTTACTAAGTGATTTTCGATGAAAATGCATAAAAGGACCTATTTGTAAAAGTTATAAAATAAATAGTAACAGTGTAATTTAGTGAAAAATGTGGACTGGTATGAGTACAATAAAGATTCAACTAGGCTTGGGTAAAGAAGAAATTTGATGAAAATCATTTTACGATCCTAAGGACTAAAATGTAGAAATGTGAAACTTTAGGGGTAAAAATCTAATTTTTGTCATAATGTGATTTTGGGTTGATTTGAATAGTATAATGATTAAATAAGTTAAATGTGATATTATAGATCAAGAAAAATGAGGTCCGGACCTAGAACGGCGGAAAACGAGTATTTGACAGTTAGGTCATTTTCGCCATTTTTATGTCGAGGTAAGTTTGTATGCAAATAGTGGATTGTTTTTAATTATGTTTCAAATGCTTTATTATTGTATGAATTATGATTGACCATTAAGCGTAAAGTTCGACAAGCTTGAAATCCCGGTTGAACCTTAGGAATAAATAGGATACAAATGTCATGACATTAGGGTTACTAAGACTATGTGTAAGACCATATCTGGGATATGGCATCTATATGAGACTTCGTGTAAGACCATATCTAGGATATGGCATCGATATGAGATTTCGTGTAAGACTATAGCTGGGCTATTGGCATCGATACGAGATTACATGTAAGACCATATCTGGGATATGGCATTGGTATGGTACCGAGTGTACGGGATTCCTGAGTATCCTTTAGTATTCCAAGTGGTTCAACGGGAAATTCATTGGGTATGTCAAATAAGAGAAAGAGTATGTAAGTATTACGAATTGGTACAGGTATGTACGTAAAGTTTATAAGCATTGACTTCATGAAATTGTGAGTTCATGATTTCCATGAGAATGATTTTGTGAAAAGTTTGTGACTATTGGTCTATACTTGTGACATATGAAATTCATGATAAATTCGGTTGAAAATCATGTGATCGGCTTTCGAGCAAAATTGAGTTATGAAATAGCGTGTTCTATTCACTTAAATTACGATTTATCGGATAGAGAATAAGGAAAGATTGGCATAATTGCCTATTAAAATGGTTATGAAAGTACTAGAAGATAAAAGTTAGGTAATTGAAAGATATTAAGATATATGCTTAGAAATATGAGTACATATAATTTAATGGGCATGTTTACAATGAGGTTTGAAATGACTTGTTAATTGTTGTGATATGTTACGAGAGAGAGATTACGGTTGTTAGGCTAATGCCAATATATGTTAAATTATGCTCATAAGTTAATAGAGTAAACATCATGATTGAATAAAATTATAACTATGAGTTTTATTGCAATTGTTATTATTTAGTGTTTAAATTGTTGAACTTGATAAATGCTTAATAAGAGTTGCTTATTATTTTCATGCGGACTTACTAAGCTATATAGCTTACCCCCCTTTCTTTTCCCTTATCTTATAGGGTTATTAAACTAGATCGAGTAAGAGATTGCTGGAGATCCTATCACACTATCTAGCTATAAATTTTGGGTATTTTTGAATTTAAGTATTTTAAGTTTATGGCATGTATAGGGACTTGGTCTTTTGGTCATATATGTTATTATGATTTTAGCCAATGTAATGGCTTGTAATCGTCAAAGGCTTGTTTTGCTATTTGGCCATGTAAGTTGGCTTATATTGGCAACATGGTTGTAAGCCTAAGTATATTCATACATATGTCAATGCCTTTGCTGATATGAGCATGGTATGCATGGTGAATGTGAATTGTTTGGAAATGTGATTTATGGCATGAATGTGAAATGTTTGATAATATGGCCTATTGATGAGATGAAGAATTTGAGTATAATTTGGTAACTAGAAAGTAGTTAAATGAAGCTTAATAAATGTGAAATTGGCATGATTGAGTTAGGGCATCATAAACATTATGAGTATGATACATGTTGATATTACTTTGGCATTTGTTGGACGTTCTTGTGTATGTTTTTGGTTGCCTAAATATAATATGTTTTGTGACATTGAATTGGTGTAAGTGTTTATGCAAATCAGGGTGGCAAATGGCTTGGTAAATAGCCTTTCCATACGAGTAGACACACGAGCATGTATCTAGCCTGTGTGTGACACACGGTTAGCCCCATCGGTGTATGATCTGACCGTATGTCCCCTGCACCTAATTGTTGCAAAACAAAATGCTCAGTATCGAGCACACGATCATGAGACACAACCATGTGTCTCAGCCGTGTGAAAGACACGGCCTCGAGACACGGGCGTGTGTTTTGGCGGTGTGACTTCAATTTGATCTTGGGTGACAAACAGTGAGTTACACGAGTTAGGGACACGGGCGTGTCTGACCACATGACTTGCCCAAACAAGCGTGTCCCAAGCCACACGAGCGTGTAACCCTTGTTTTAGCAAAAAAATTTTAAGTTTTGTAAAATTTCTTTGAGTTCTCAGTTTAGTCTCGAACCACTCCTAAAGTATGTTTTGAGCCTCGTAGGCTTGTATTAGGGACTTTATGAGTATTTGCAAAAAATTTTAATTTGGACAAAAATTTGTGGCTCAAAAATGTGTGTTTGCTTATGTTTAAGTCCGATAATGCCTCGTACCTTATTCCTGCGTAGGATACGGGTAATGGGTGTTACATTTAATGGTATCAGAGCTATGGTTTAGTTGATTCTCGGACTAATCTAGCATGTGTGAGAGTCTGGCTATACATGCCATATATAACCTGTGATAATGTGATATCTCCCGACTCTGATGAAATTGTTTTGTTGAGACAGAGATGCTTTCCAATTGAGCTACTTTCAAAAACGTTGAAAGTGATACTAAGATATTTGGAAATGTGTTTGTGATGAGTCTTGGAAAGGTATTTATAAGAGTTCATTTTCTGTATGTAATGATGTACAAAATGAAATAACCATAAGTTGAGAAATATGGGTAAAATGTCATTGCTCCGGTTGAACATTGTATTTCGATAGATTACGATGATTTTATGAAACGGATAATGTGACAGCCATAATTTGACTCTAGTCAGGAAGTGGTTTCGAGACCACAAAATCGAGTCACAAGAATAATCAAATGTTATATTCTATGCCTATTATAAGTGAAAGTGTATGTGTGAAAATTTCATGCTTTGATTTTGTCTTTTAAATGTGAAATTAATTAAAAATGACTTATGTGAAAACATTGAAATTGTGATAGGTTGAAGTGTAGTGGTCAAATATTGCATGGCTTAAAATATAGGGATTTGCATGTCAAATTCCCCATTTTTAAGTAAGTGGCCGACCATGGTGATGGTGGAATAGCCATATATGCCTTACATATTAATATTATAATAGTTAATGGGTGTGATTAATAAAAAAAAAAAAAGAAGGCCATACATCCTTGCCTTGTTCTTGCCGAATGTTGGAGAAAGAATGAAGAAATATACTTTGAGGATTTCGGCAATGGAGCAAGCTCAAAATCGAAGGTAGAACAAAAGGGCTCTTTGATATTTGGCCTTGGTGATTTTAATTGGAGGTATGTTTGAAGTGTTTTGAAAGAAATTACTTGTGTATTTTAGGATAGTTTCTTAGTTCCTCCATAACCCATGTGCAAATTTTCATTTTGGTAGCTACGGGAGCAATCGGTCATGAGAGGATTTTTCATTTAGAAATGATACTTTGATGTTTTGTTTTGAATTAATAAAAGTACTCTATTCGTTTGAAATTATAAAAGTATGTTAAGTTTAAAGAAAAAGTTTGAATTTGTAAATGTAAAAATTAAGTGTACTTGTGTTATAGCCGAATATACTTTGAAAATTATAATGGAGAAATTCTTATGATATAAGCTTGTAAATTGAAGTTATAATTTGTGCTTTGTAGTTTTAAATGGTTAAAGACTATTCGGTTATAGCCTTTATTTTTCATGAAGAAATCAAGATAAATGTATATGTGCCTATGTTATGGCCGAATGTACTAAGGGTGGATTAATATGGAGTTTAATGTTATATTGATTCGGGTTTGATAGTTTTTGAAAAATAAAAATAAAATTTTGTGTGTCTAATTTGAAATGGCCGAATGGATTATATAAAGTGATTTGAGATTTTGGATGCCTTGTTTTATGGCATTCGGCTATGATAAAAAAATGATTGTATCAGGGATTTTAGAGATGTGAATTGGTAGGTGATATGTATTTAAATTGTTTATTAAGGTGTTGGCTATATGGTTAAAAATGTGCACATGAAAGTATAATAGGTCAAATGAATTTTATGTTTCTATTTGTATGATTTAGTTGATGGTGTGATATATTAGCATACTTGGATATTGATGTTTGTGTGTCTCGTGTTAATATGATAATCGGCCATAAGCATGATTAAATGGTTCGGTCATTGTTTGGCATAGGTGAAACCTATATGAATTTGTTACATTCGGTCATAAAATGGAATTAAATATGAAGGCTAAGTTTGAGTAGTTAAGGCCAAATGGGTTATAGATTAAACATAAACGGATTTTATGCATATGAATATGTATGTATTTGTGTGTGCGGCATTGATGATAAATGGAAATTAGTAATGTGGTAAATGTTTAATAAGTTGACATTCGGAGTTAACTATATGTCTTGGAGCTATAGTGTAATTTTTAAAATAAATAAAAGTATATGATATTAAAGCATGCATTATATATATGCATGTGTATACGCGGTTGTGCATAAATATGAGTAAATGATTAAATTGTGATAGTCATATATAGGTATATATATATACCTTATGTATGTACCTTGTGCTTATAGAGACATTCGGGAATATAGTTAAATTCATGTATAAGGAAGTATGATAAGTTATGTGAATCTTTGCTTGTGTATGCGAATAAGATATAGATTAAATAAGCATGAAATCGAGTCATGGCATATTTTATAAAATATAATACATATTGAAGTTATATATGATTGTCAAATGTGACTATTAAGAAATAAAGTTGAGTAAGTAATTAAACAAATCTATTTGTTTTAATTAAGCTCAAGAGCAAAGAGGATCAAAATCAAATAAGGGAAAAGAGAAAGTAATAGAGTAGCCTTTCCGCAACCGTTCAAATATATCCGAGGTAAGTTTTGAGTAGTCACCTTTAATGTATAATTGATGATGCCTTGATATGTGTATATTAGATGAATTGTGACCTTTTGGTTCTACTTGAATTAAGTTGTGTGATAA
Organism: Gossypium arboreum; assembly: GCF_025698485.1. Lineage (NCBI taxonomy): Eukaryota > Viridiplantae > Streptophyta > Magnoliopsida > Malvales > Malvaceae > Gossypium > Gossypium arboreum. Next base: position 65,815,466 of record NC_069080.1, read on the forward strand.
ATAATTTATGTATATGACTTATAATCGAATGGTCACTATGGGTTAAGCTTGAATGGTGAAATGGATATGTGATATTTATGTATGACTTTTGAACCGAAATGTAAATGATGGTGTTCATATGGAGCTTATATCCGAATGTAGCAAATGACTACTAATGTGATATGTTGAATGAGATGTGTTAATATATGATTAAATATGCATGATATTTGATGTGTATCCGGGCTTAAAGACTCGCAGGCTATATGCTGAAATTATATCCGGGCTTAAAGACCCGTAGGCTTCGTGCTGGAATTGTATCCGGACTTAAGGTCCGCAGGCTTCGTGCTGGAATTGTATCCGGACTTAAGATCCGCAGGCTTCGTGCTGGCACTATATCCGGACTTAAGGTCCGTAGGTTTCGTACTGGTACTATATCCGGGCTGAAAGTCTCGTAGGCTTTATGTTGGTGATTGAATTCGGGGTTTAAACCTAGCAGGCTTAACACCAATGATTCTAATAAGATTATGAATTTGAATGTTCGAGGTAAACTACTACTGATTATGTATGTTACATTATGAGGGCCAGGTACGTATCATGTACTCGTATGCGATTTTGAGTTGGATTGAATTATAAGTGTATAAATTGATGCATATGTGAATAAGTGTTACAACTATAAATGTGATCGTGATACATTCGGTAAATCTGTGAAGTTATGTGGAAGTATATGATTGTTATATGTGATTATGATCATGGAAAATTAAATGTGGATATGATATTGTATTTTGTTCATTTTGATTGAATTAAAATTGATAGTGAAGCATTTTAAATGCCTACGTTATGTAAGTTCAATCTTGAATGACATGATATACATGTTTAAATAATATGAAAGCAAAGAATGTGTGAAAGAGTAGATTGTAATAAATCTACTTGGGACAGCAGCAGTAACATGATTTTTGGAAAATCACCATAAATAGTGGGAGTTGAGTTAGAGGCTGAATAAATTATGTAATGAAAGCTTAATGAGTCTAGTTTCTTATAATAGAAACTTTGTAAGCAAAAGAATTGCCGATAATGAGATGTTTGAAGTGGCGTGGGACAGAGTCAAAATGACTTCGAGGTCCCCTGTTCTGTTTTTAGAAAATCATTGTAAATTGTACAATGATGGTTATAAAATAAAATTTATATACTTACACTCCTTAATGAGTCTAGTTTCAAATGAAATAAACGAAAACATGTTTTGAATTCTGTACAATGAGAAATCTGATTCAAAGTGAAGAATGGTCAGAATAGTAAAATAGTAAAATAGGAAAAACTTTAAGAAAAATCTGGTATTGATTGACGAAACCAAAAATTCTGAAACTTTTATGGATGGAAGATATATGAGTCTATTTTCAAGAAAAATTAATGGTACTTGATTTAGAGTTTCGTAGCTCCAATTATAAATAATTTAGTGACTATTGCTCAGGAAGTCAGCTTGTCATGAACTTGAGTATATGTTGTAAACATTGATAAAACATGTAAATGAGCTGCTAATTGTTTTCTTAAGAACTTACTAAGCGTAAAGCTTACCCCCCCCCCTTTTTTCTCATGTTCTCTAAGGTTGCCAGGTTTGCTCGGGTTGGAGTTCGCCGGAGATATTATCACACTGTCGAGCTAGCGCTATTGGTGTAGTGATTTCGAGTACTTTGAGTCTATGGCATGTATAGGTGTGTAAATATTAGAGTTTGTGATATGGCTTTAACCATATGTGTTGGCCTATTTTGATTATGGGGTTGTAAACCCATTTTAATTATGCATGTATGTGCTATGGTATTACGTGATGAGTTTATAATGATTAAAGTATGAATTTTTCAAGTTTTCTTAAATTCCCCATTTAGTCCCGAACCACCCCAGATATATGTTTTGGGTCTCCTAAGCCCATATATGGGACAGATTGCATGTGAAAATAAAACTTTTAAATTGATTGAAATTTTATGACACGGTTTTTGTGTGATTGATTGATTTTAAGTCGGGTAACACCTCGAACCCTGTTCCGGGGAGGGATATGGGCAAGGGGTGTTACAGATAAAATGTTATAAATGTTATGAAAAGGATTTAGTCGGGACTGGCAATCCTGCTATATCATATGTGGATTTAGAGTGTGCTCTATGAATATGTGCCAAAAGGGCACTTTTGAATGTGACCTGACGGATTGTACACAAGCATCCTTGGGTATACTACCCGAATATCCATCAAAATTACAATAGTTTATGGGAATTATTCTTGAAATATGGAAAAGTGACACGAAATGAAAGTTTATATTGTGATAAGCATCCATGTTTGTTTGGCATTCATATGATGTTATGTGCCTGACTTGTTTGATTAAGTAAATGCGATGAGAAAACTTACTTAAAATTTATGGAATGTATATATATATATGTGCATTTGTTTGAATAAGATAATCGGAAAGTTTGTGTAGTTTAAATATGTATGTTGATTTTCTTGAAGTGAATTATATAACTATGATGATATTATGATGATGATGAATGTTATGTCACATGTGTGTATATATGAGAGTCGAGTTAGAGGCTTTACGACCTCATCCCCTTTCCAATGTGGTATTTTATAGCGAAATTTCATGAGATTTATGTTGAATGAGCTCATAAGTGAGAGACTAAAGAGTTTAGTAGCAGAATAACTAATAATGTGGACAAAGTTGAGGATAGTTTGGCAAGTGAATACAGTTTTGGAAAAGATGCAGGGTTATTCTAAGGATCATTCAGATTTCGTAATGTGACGGTTAAAGAAAAAGTTAATCTCGGCTAATCAACTCATTCAACTATGATGTCTAAAGTATATAGTTGCTGGAATTTCTTCAGGATTGATTTTCATTAGTGAATGGAATAATACGGGATTAGTGATGACAGAATTGGTCAGAGAAATGATTTTTGAATCGTAAAGATGTCTGAGTGTAACAGTTGTAATTGAATAGATATAAGGATCTCTTCTGGGTATTTTATATATTCATTTATCCTCAGAGATATATGTGATTACTCATTTTCTAATGAAATTCTTATCGTATGAGAGTGCTAGTTGATTATAATGTTAGATCAAAGCACTATTGGTCTGGTTGGTTGATGATCAGTATATCTTATCTCTCTCTTTGGAATTCTATTCTATTATGCTTGAAATAAAAGTCGATGGTGAAAATTTATGTGAGGCTATCCTCCTGTTTCTACTAGATGTTGCTTTGTTTTATATATATATATTTGGAAAATATATTATCTCTGTTAAAATTGATTTCAGAGTGTGTAGGCATTGTTTTTCTTTTGGTTTTCTCCGAGTCATCAAGATCTTTATTATTTTCTTATGAGTTATGTTCTCGAACTTCCAGTATGGAATCGCATCTTGGATTTCTTTATCTTGGTTTTCTTATCATCCTTATTTTGTAAATTATCAATCATGGCTCATCTTTAAAGTGTGTTGTTTGGCTTATGATAACCATGACTATTATGGGTGTATTTCTGGTTCGATCATAGGCACATGGTGATTCTGGTATCAGTATTTCTCTAATTTTCGTGAAAGGAATTGATATCGGTAGAAGTAAGTGGAAGCTCAATCTCAAATTGTATGATAGTTTCCTTTTCTCAAGTAAGTTTGATTAAGATCAATGAGTTCAATCAGGATATTTTGTTTTCTTGAGCTAATGCAATTGTAAAAGATCTTTGATTAGCATGTTAAGGGAATTATAAAAGATTGTATGTTTGAGTTGTTTAACAACATGAAGAAAGGAGTAATTTGATATGTTATTATTCAATAGTTGAGATCGACTCTGTTGTTTCTATCTGGGCGAGCTGGTTAGTTGAAAGATAATTTGAGTTATATGCATTTAAGTTTGTCCTCAGGGAAGAAAATAAAATCCTATATATTTATGAGTGAATAGACGGATAGTTTTATGGAAGTCTGAATCTAGCTAAATTAAAAGGCTAAAGCGATGTTTTCTTTGCAAGATTGAAAACCTCAAGACTGTGATAGTAAGTGGTAAACTAAACGAGTACAATGTGAGACAACCTTTGATTCTAATTTCTGTTATTATTACTCCGAGATAGAATTCGTACAATGAATTATCCAGACTTATACAGAAAATGTTGTACGAGACTCAGTAGTAGCTCTTTGTTCATTTAGGGAGTAATAAATATGCAATTATTTGAAAAAGACGTTCTGATGATCGGGAATATAATTTGAGTATACAGTTGCATCTTGGCAATGTAATTCATCTTTAGATTGAAGGTAAGCCTGAGAGAGTAATTCAGATATTTGACGATATGCTCCGACACTGTGTTTTAGAGTTCGAGGTAATTGGAAAAAGACATACAAAGTGGAATTGATTTGTGATTCTGAGGAAAAAGATGAAAGTGATTCATGAAAATTGAAAGCAACTTCAGACTAACATAAATAGTATACAGATTTGAAAATTTAAGATATTGGATTCCAGATCGATGACAGAGTGCTTCTGGAAGTATTGCCCTTGAATAGGACTCTTCGACGAAGTAGAGGAAACTACGAGAACGTTCCTCTAATCTCATTTCTAGTATCCCTAAAGGGGGAGAGTTGTAACAGCCCGATTTTAGGTCTAGTCAGAAGAGTGGTTTCGAAACCACAAATCCGACATATAAAAATTTATTTTTATTATATTTTTATGGTCTACAATTTTATGGAATGATTTCGTGAAAATTTCGTTCAAAAATTTTGATGTTTGGGCACTCAATTTAGTCAAATGGACTAAATTGTAAAAAGTGCAAAAGTGTAGTTCCACATGCTAGATGTATCTAATTGTTATGAAATTTTAAATTAGAGGTCCTTAAATGGTAATTAGACCATTGGATAAGTTGTTGGACAAAAATGGACATGGTTATGTAAGTTTCTAAAGTTTTTCATTAAGGGCATTTTAGTAATATGGTAATTAAATGAATTAAAAAGCCAAATGAAAAGCCAATTTTTGTCCATCTTCCTCCCATGGCTAGGGTTTTTCAAGCTTCCAAGCTCGATTGTAAGTCCGTTCTAGCCCCCTTATTAATGATTTTTATGTTTTTGAAATCCTCGTAACATGATCTATCTATTTCTACCACTAATTTAAGACATAATCAAAGTCTAAAATTTTACCCATGAAGGATATTTGTGTATTTTGATGTCTAATGGTAGAAAATGTGTGTTTGATGTTTGATAAACGACTTTTATTAAGTGATTTTTGATAAAAATGCCTAAAATGATCTATTTGTAAAAGTTATAAAATAAGTAGTAAAAGTGTGATTTAATGAAAAATGTGGGCTGGTATGAGTACAATAAAGATTCGGGTAGGCTTGGGTAATGAAGAAATTTGATGAAAATCATTTTACGAGCCTAGGGACTAAAATGTAAAAATGTGAAACTTTAGGGGTAAAAATGTAATTTTTTCCATAATGTGATTTTGGACTGATTTCAATAGTATAATGACTAAATAAGTTAAATGTGATATTATAGATCAAGAAAAACGAGGTTCAGACCTAGAACGAAGGAAAATGAGTATTTGACGGTTAGGTCTTTTTTGCCATTTTTATGTCAAGGTAAGTTCGTATGCAAATAGTGCATTGTTTTTAATTATTTTTCAAATACTTTATTATTGTATGAATTACTATTGACCATAGAGCATGTTCAGCTATGTTCGACGAGCGTAAAATCCCGATTGAACCTTAGGAATAAATATGTAACACCCCTAACCCATAACTAACATCGAATTAGGGTTACGAGGCATTACCAGACAGACAAAACATTTCAGACCAATTCAGAATCACAGATATTATTTAATATCATTTCATAAGCAGTCATCTCTTAAGATAGTCTATGAAACCTAAAACATAGTTTAAGAACGGTTAGAGCTAAACCGAACACATTCATAAAATTCAGAACATAGAAAATTTTTCAATTCTGTTGAGGTCACATGCCCGTGTAACCAGGCCCTGTGCCTCACAAGGGGATCAGACACACCCATTTGAACTAGCCGTGCCAAAACAGGGTAACCATACTGACTTTCACACACAGCCAATAGGCACGCCCGTGTGCTATGGTCGTGTGATACTTAGCTAGCTACTGACTTTAGCCCACGGCCATATGACACGCCCGTGTCCCCTGACCGTGTGGCACCAAGCAGCTTGATTTAAGCCGATTTGCCATCCCTTTTAGAGGTCATCCATTCAAGCCATAATAGACAACATTTCAACTTAAAATTTCAACCAATTCCACGCTCAAAACATGATTCATTATAACAAAAACATATTAGCTCATAAAACACTACAACCATACATCATTTGGCACCATCAACCAAATACTAAACTATATACAACATTTCATTTGCTAGCCATCTCTCATGGCATAATATATACGCATCAAAACTTAATACATAGACCTTCTAGCCTATACATGCCATACTTTAAAATGTGTACACTTTCAAAAGTACCAAAATGAGTTCGATAGTGTGGTGACGATCCTCGACTATCCCCGAGCCTTCAGTAGCTACAATAACTGTAAAACAGACAGTAATCATACAGAGTAAGCTACAAAGAGCTTAGTAAGCCAAATACAATTGGTCTAACTACTAAAGCACATAAGTGCAAATTAAACATAAAGATTCATAACCATTTCAAAGAATAATTCATAAGCTTAACCGTGCTCCTTTGTTTGCATACATGTCAGGCTTCATTTCCAATTCTATACATATTTCACAGAGATAGAGTTTTTTTTCATATTCAAAAATTTAGTACGATACAAACGTACCTGCATAGGTTATACAATTCATATACTCATATTCCGTACGCTATCATCAGACAGTTTAGAAATGATACAGATGCTCATAATCAAGTACAATGTCGACATCCCGGACGTGGTCTTACATGTAATTCAATATCAATGCCTCTGTCCCAAACAAGGTCTTACACAAAATCAGATACGATGCCGATGTCCCAGACATGGTCTTATACATAAATCTCAATCGAGGCCTGTGTCCCAGACACGGTCTTACACGATGTCTCAGACAGGTGTCAACTTTTCTTAGATACATACAGAGCTTTTCAGATACTAACATATCATCATACTTTACTCCAAATATATTCATCCGACACTCAAAACCATCCAATACAGATTACAGTTTATATGTGCGGAATTTATTTCAATAAACACGTAATTGAAATTTGACTTACCTCAGACGGATTTCAGATAAAATAAGTCAACTATTCAACTATTTTGGACTTCCCCCGATCTAAGTCCAATTTTCTTTGTTCTTAATCGTAATTGAGCTTTAATCTAGCCGAACCCTAAATGCTTTTATTTCTTTTCTTTCTCTTTGAATTTCGGCAAGTGTGAATGAACATTTCATCCATTAACATGTTTTATTATATTATATCACTAATTATTTTACTCTTTCCCATTTTACCCTTGAATAATAAACATTAAACTTACCAACTATATGTCCATGTTTGTCCACCACTAAGATAAATGGTCAATTTGACATGCAAGGACCTTAATTTTAAAAGCCAAGCCAAATAGCTGCTTTAGCATCTAGCACTCAACTTTTACACTTTATGCGATTTAATCTTTTTTCATAATTAATCACAGAAATTTCACAGATGTAAATTCACATATCATAAACACAGAAAATAATATTAAAATATTTTTTATACTCAGATTTGTGGTCCCGAAACCACTATTCTGACCAGGGTCAAAACCGGACTGTTACAATTCTCCCCCCTTAGGGATTTTCGTCCCCGAAAATCTTACCGTTAAACAGATTCGGATATTGTTGTCTCATTGCATCCTCAGGCTCCCACGTAGCCTCTTCTACTCCGTATCAATACCACATCACTTTAACTAACAGAATTTTCTGGTTTCGTAACTTTTTAATCTCATAAGCTAAAATACGGATCGACTTTTCTTCGTAACTCATATCAGATTAAATCACAATTTCAGAAGAGGATATCACATGGGACAGATCAAATCTGTACTGTTGAAGCATCGATACGTGAAATACATTATGTATCTTTTCTAACTCAGATGGTAGCCTCAATCTATAAGTAACCGGTCCAACTCGCTCGATGATTTCATACGGTCTAATGAACCTCGGACTCAACTTCCCCTTTTTACCAAATCGGAGCAGTTTCTTCCACGAAGACACTTTCAGAAACACTTTATCACCGATCTCAAATTTGATATCTTTTCGTTTTAAATCCGCATAAGATTTTTGACGATCAAAGGCAGCTTTCAGACTATCTCGGATTACTTTAATCTTTTGTTCAGTTTCTTTTATCAAATCAATACCGTAAATCTTATTCTCATTGAGCTCAGACCAGTATAATGGAGTTCTACACTTTCTACCGTATAAGGCTTCGTACGGTGCCACTTTGATGCTCTATTGAAAGCCATTATTATAAGCGAATTCAATCAAAGGTAGATAATTTTCCCACACACCTTCAAACTCGAGAATGCAACATCTCAACATATCCTCGAGTATCTGAATAATCCGTTCTGATTGACCATCTGTTTGCGGATGAAAAGCGGTGCTAAAATGTAATTTAATACCCAGAGCATCTTGCAATTTCTTCCAAAATCGCGATGTAAATCTCGGGTCTCTATTAGACACTATTGACAATGGCACACCATGCAATCTCTCAATAACAGAAATATACAACTCAGCTAGCTTATCAAGCAAATAATCAAACTGAATCGGAATAAAATGAGCTGATTTCGTTAAACGATCAACTACAACCCAAATTGCGTCTTTCTTTTTCGGAAACAGAGGCAAACCCGAAACAAAATCCATGGTCACTCGATCCCATTTCCATTCTGGAGTCATAATCGGTTGTAATAACCCAGATGGCACCAAATGTTCAGCTTTAACTTGCTGACAGATTGAACATCTCAAAAAAAGTCAGAAATATCTTTTTTAATTCCCGGCCACCAATATAGTTGTTTCAAATCATTATACATTTTCATACTTCCCGGATGTATAGAAAATCTACTACTGTGAGCTTCACTCAAAATTGTTTAAATCAAATCCGGATTTCTTGGAACACAAAGTCTATTTCTGAACCTAAGACAATCATCATCATCATCTATTCAAAATCTAGAATCAGAATTACACTGAGTTCGTTTAGCCATAATCTTATTATCAACCTTTTGAGCTTCGATAATCTGTTTTAAAAACAAAGGTCTCGCTTTTAATTCAGCTAAAACTGAACCATTATCAGGCAGATCTAAATGAGCATTCATTGCAAATAACGATTTTCAACTCAAAGCATCAGCAACCACATTTTCTTTTCCCGGGTGATAATCAATCACAAGTTTGTAGTCTTTTAACAGTTCTAACCATATTCTCTGTCGTAAATTCAAATCTTTTTGCGTCATTAAATACTTCAGACATTTATGATCAGAAAACACGTGACATTTCTCACCAAATAGATAGTGACGCCAGATCTTTAAAGCAAATACAATGGCAGCTAACTCAAGGTCGTGTGTCTGATAGTTCTTCTCATGCGGCTTTAATTGTCTTGAAGCATAAGCAACAACTTTCCCTTCTTGCATTAAAACACAACTGAGTCCATTCAATGAAGCATCGCTGTAAACAACGAATTCTTTACCTGACTCAGGTTGTACCAGTACCGGAGCTTCAGTTAACAAAGCTTTTAACCGATCAAAAATTTTCTGACATTTCTCAGACCATTCAAATTTCACATCTTTCTGAAGTAATTTTGTTAGCGGAGTTTCTATCGCAGAGAAACCTTTTACAAATCATCTGTAATAATCGGCAAGTCCCAGAAAACTGCAGCCTTCAGATACATTCCTCGAAGGCTTCCAATCTAGGTTGAAATCTTGCTCGGATCAACTCGGATACCAAAAGCTGATACAATATGACCCAAAAACCCAACTTCTCGCAACTAGAATTCAAATTTACTAAACTTTTCATACAACTGTTTATCTCGCAGAGTCTGTAGCACTATTTTTAGATGTTCAGCATGCTCAGATTCATCACGTGAATAAATCAAAACATCATCAATGAATACAACAACAAATTGATCAAGATACGGTCTGAAAATTCTATTTATTAAATCCATAAACACAACAGGTGTATTCGTTAAACCAAAAGGCATAACAAAAAATTCATAATGCCCATACCTCGTTCTGAAAGTAGTTTTCAGAATGTCAGAGTCTTTTACCCACAACTGATAGTAACCCGATCTCAGATCTATCTTTGAAAATACAGTAGCACCTTTCAATTGATCGAATAAGTCATCAATTCAAGGCAGAGGATATTTGTTCTTTATAGTCACTTTGTTAAGTTGTCGGTAATCAATACACATTCTCATTGTGCCATCTTTCTTTTTCACAAACAGAACAAGAGCACCCCATGGTGAAAAACTTGGTCTAACAAACCTTCAATCGGTCAATTCTTGCAACTGAGATTTTAATTCTTTTAACTCAAGCAGAGCTATTTTAAATGGAGCTATTGAAATTGGAGTAGTACCAGGTGCTAATTCAATGCCAAACTCGACTTCTCGAATCGGACGTAAACTAGGTAGTTCTTCAAGAAACAAATCAAAGAATTCACAGACAACAGCCACTGATTCAACTTTCTTATCATTCACTTTTGAAGCTAACACATAAGCTAAGTAGGCTTCACAGCCTTTCTTCACATATTTTCGTGCTTTCATTATAAATATCATAGCTGGTAGTCCATTCAGATCACTAGACTCAATTCGAATTATCTCATCATTCTTGCACCTTAGATCAATGACTTTTCGTTTACAATTCACAATAGCATCATGCAGAGTTAATCAATCCATTCCTAAAATTATATCAAATTCGTCAAAAGGAAAAAGCATCAGATCAGCAGGAAAACAAACATCTTGAATCATTAACTGGCAATTCTTGTAGACTTTATCAACCAGGACACTTTTGCATAAGGGGTTCGATACTCTAATTACGAATTCAATACACTCTACAGGCAAAGTATTACTGTACACTAAATTCCTACAGATATAAGAATGCGTTGATCCAGGGTCTATCAATGCAAGCACAGAAGTATCATAAAGAGTAAAAGCACCAGTAATCACGTCTGGAGATGAGGCTTCCTCAAGAGCTCGGATAGCATAGGCTCTGGTAGGTGCTCTGGCCTCAGATCTAACAGTAGTATCCCTAGTAGCTCTTTGACCACCACTTGTATTTCTCAAATTTCTAGAAGGTTTACCTCTAGCTGAGGTGTTGCTCGGTCTCGAATTCTGTACATTCTCTTTCTCAGCAAGTTCAGAACAATCTCCTACAAAATGGTCCAGAGATCCACATCGAAAATAGGCTCGGTCATTCAATCTATAATTTCCCGGATGCCTTTTACCACAGTGTTTACATTCAGGTCTCTCAGATCGGACATTCCCAACACTTGCAACAAAAGTAGTAAGGACTCTGAAGTTTGAATACGATCTAGCTCGATCTCGATTTGAATGTCTTACATTAGCATTTGGATGGCTTTGATCATCTCGAAATTTCTTTGACATAGACTGAAATGATCTACTCGAAGATCTCTTTCTAGTATCTCTGGCTTCAGAATCAGCTTTTCTTTTCTCTTTACTTAATTCTTCAGCTTTACATGCTCGTTCAACAAGCACTACCATTTCTTTAATCTCCAAAATCATAACTAACAGATAGATATCTTCGTTTAGTCCATCTTCACACCTTTTTCACATTATTGTTTTATTCGATACACATTCACGTTATCATTTAATTTGAACATTTTTATTTATCGAGCTTGATCGAATATGTAATCATTTCACATACATATATGACATTTATAAAATTTACATAATCTCAAAACAAGCATATAAATAAACATAATTTAGTTACACGAACTTACCTTGACAAGTGTTCGCGTACAAACATCTACTAATCTAACATTTTCCTCGTTCTAACTCCAAATTTGGTCTATCTGGATCTATACAAGTAAATTTAACATCAATTTATCACATTTCATATTTATTTGGACTCAATTTATGTCCTAGGCAAAATTACCATTTTGCCTTTAACTTTTCTATAAATTCCAATTTCGCCCCTAGGCTCGGAAAATGAAACTTGTGCAAATTACTCCTTATTCCAAGCCTAACCAAAGCCCCATTACAAAATTTTACAGCACATGTATTCATGAAGTTTCAGGAGTTTTCATCAAATTTTACAATTTTACATTTTAGTCCCTAAACAATTTTTCATCAAAAATCACTTTGTAAAAGTTGTTTATCTATCAAATCTTTCATTTTCTACCATAAATTTCTAATTTCCAGCATATACATCCATGACCCATTTTTCATACCTTGATAACTTTTCAAATTAATCCCCCAAATAGATAGATTAGACTATCCCAATTTCAAAAATATAAAAATTACTAAAAACGGGGCTTGATTACTTACCCAAATAAGCTTGATAAGTCTTCTGCCTCTCTCCTAGGGTTCCATGGAAATATTTGGGGAAGATGATATGAAATTATTTTTTTTCATTTAATTAATTTGTCATATAATAACTTTTCATCTTTCCAATTTAGTCCTTAGCCTTTTTTTTATTTTTCCATAGATGAGTCATTTCAAAATATCTACATACTTTCATTAATGGCCTAATTACCATATAAGGACCTCAAGTTTTGAATTTCATAGCTAATTGATCCTTCTAGCTACGAGAATCTAACTTTTACATTTTATACGATTTGGTCCTTCTCGTAATACAAACCATATAATAAAATATTACAAACCATATAATAAAATAAAAATAAATTATATTTTTTAGCTCCGATTTGTGGCCCCAAAACAACTGTTCTGATTTCACCGAAATTGGGTTGTTAAAACATCAATCATGATAAATTAGAAAACCCGAGTATGATAGAGCAATACCACTCATGAGTCAACCAGACTTCAGTAATTCCATTTATCATAATTTACTAGCCTTTCAATACAATAAATGTTGCATCTGTTCATGCACAATTTGATCAACTACTTAACATATATGTGGCCAACATAATATGCCATTACAAGTATATCAAAACAATCATTACTAGCCATTCCAATGGCTAGATTATAAGCATCATTTACATTTACATGCCAATATGGCCAACATATCCTATACATGCCATTACAACAGCAATTGAATTACCATACTATACCGACATGGTCCGATGAATAGTGTGAGTGATCTCTGCCAAGCTTCCAATCCAACGAGCTTCTGATTACTCTAAAACAAGGGAAAATAAAACAGAGTAAGCATAAAATGCTTAGTAAGTTCGTATAACACGATACTTAACTTACCATTTATCCTATTTTAGGTAACTAAGCAAGGTATAATCAACCACTTTGATCTCAAGCCCTACACACATCCTCATTGCCCTTGTTAATCATATATTCCATAGTAGTACCAAGACATGTATGGGCTCAACAATAATCAAGTTTCCAAGCACATATGTTTTCCACATCATGTATTCATTCAACATACATAATTCATCTCATTATTTCAAGTATAATTTCATAATAGTTTATTTTGAGTTTATATCATTTCGCATCAAAACTTTACCCATACTATTTGGAATATCAAAGTCACGATTAGTACACTCTAGGTGTACAAGTCTATAATCAAGAATGAACATTCTCATCAAATAGTTTCCATGTACAAATATCATCATCCCATATTGCATATACCACTTGTCATGTATCATCATTTTCTTGCATTTCATGTAATATTCTTTCATGTCATATTTCCATATCATATACACCATTCCATGTCAATTTGTCTTAAATTTATATTTGCCCCTGTCAGAACCTTACCTGTTGAATTTATTTGAATTACCTATGGATACATAAGTAATACATTCGGGGCGTATGAATCAGGATCCATCAATTCATATTCAATGGTACCCATAAGGTAAAATTTCAGAGAGTACACTCTCGAGCCACATATATATATACTACAGGATTACCAGTCCAGACTAAATCCTTTTTATGACACATACTCTAAAGAGCTTGATCTGGATTACCCGACTGGGCTAAATCCAATCCATATTATATGCTCGAGAGGACTTATATCAGGATTACCCATCCGGGCTAAATCCTATTAGAATTGAGGTCGAAGGATTACTCATCCGAGCTAAATTCTATCCATAACAAATGCAAGACCTCTTTCGTTTCGGGAAACCACATATCCATCGATTTTCCATTTATTCAACCTGGATTTACACACTTTTCAAGCATTATCAAGCATTTTATTATTCCATACCTCCGTAACATTTATGTAATTCGAGTAAAACACATTCCACATTTATGTCAAGTATACAAGTAACATTTTATTCATTTACCATTTTATCGGGCATTTTCATTTATCGGGCTATATCGAGTAGGTAATCATTTCACATATTTATGACATTGATAAAATTAAAAAATTAAACATTTAAATCAAGCATAAAAACATATACAATTTAGTTACAAGAACTTACCTCGACAAAGGTTCGTGTACATAAAATCTACTAATCTAACAGTTTCCTCATCCTCGTTCTAACTCTGAATTTGGTCTATCCGGATCTGTACGAGTAAATTTAACATCAATTTATCATATTTCACATTCTTGTGGACTAAATTTTCAACCTAGGCAAAATTACCAATTTGCCCCTAACTTTTCCATAAATTCCATTTTCGTCCCTAGGCTCAGAAAATGAAACTTGTGCAAATTACTCCCTATTCCAAGCCTAACCAAAACCCCATTAAAAATTTTACAGCACATGTATTCATAAAATTTCAAAATTTTTCATCAACTTTTCATTTTAGACCCTAAATCATGTTTTCATCAAAAATCACTTTGTAAAATTTCTTTATCTATCAATGATCTTTCAATTTCTACCATAAATTTTAATTTCCAACATATACATCCATGACCCATTTTCATACTTTGATAACTTTTCAAATTAATCCCCCAAATAGAGAGATTAAGCTATCCTGATTCCAAAAATATCAAAATTACTAAAAATGGGACAAGGAAACTTACCCAATTTGGCCATGAAAGTTTCTTCTCTCTCTCCTAGGGTTTCCATGTTTATTTTGGGGAATAAGATGAGAATATATGATTTTTATTTTCTTTTCATCTTTTTTAATTAATTAAAATTTTCACTTTCCCATTTAGTCCCTAGCCTTTTTCTCATTTTCCATGGATGAATCATCCAGAACTATCAACATAATTTTTATTAATGTTCTAATTACCATATAAGGACCTTAATTTTGATTTCCATAGCTATTTGATCCTTCTAGCTACTAGAATCTAACTTTTGCATTTTATGCGATTTGGTCCTTCTCGTAATTAAGCACATAATTGATAAAATTTTCTTTTTAAAATTTTCACACGACATTTCTTGTATAATATGGATAATATTATGAAATAAAAATAAATTTTATTTTTTGGCTCCCAAGACCACTGTTTCGATTTCATCGAAATTGGGCTGTTATATGCCCCTATTTTGAATTGCTCACAGTTAGGCACACAGTCTGGCAACACGACTGTGTGATCGTATTTTTGAACTATACACAGTTTGGCCACACGACTTGGGATTTGTCACACAGCCCGGCCACGCAACCATGTGAACCTTGTTTTCAATTTTTTTACATTTTTCTATTTTAGTTCAAATTAGTCCCTCATTGTTTCGAAAATGATTTTTAGGTTCTGTAAGCTTGATATAAGGCCCATAATCGTATATATGCTATGAATGATGATTGGTTTTGAATATTTGATATTTAAATTAATAATTAAATTGTTTTATGTTGTCATTTGATTCAATATGTGTTGTAATACTCCACAACCCTAATCCATTGACAGAGACGGGTTAGGGGTGTTACAAAATACTTGCAAGCAAAGATCTTATCAATTGAAAGAAATGATTAAAGTTATGTGAGAACTTGAAACCAATCTTGTAGGATTTTGTAAATTTAACTTTGACTAGACTTTTCATTATGCTCAAACTAGCTTTTGGGGTGATTTTGGTGCCTAAATTGTAGAGCTTCAAGTTATCTTTGAAACAATTTTTGAATATCCTAATTTTGTGGCATGCATCCCAAGATATGTTGTTTATAAAGTAATGTAGTTCCTTGCAAGATTTTTGAGATTAATCGTTGGGTTTCATAATGGTAACTTTAACCTAAATTTCCATGACTTTCTTACCACATTTTGGGGCAATTCTTGTTCCTAAATTGTAAATATTCAAGTCCTCTTAACAATGATTTTTGAATCACCAAGTTTACAATTTTGCAGCTCAAGATATGTTTATTTTCATAAATGAGTGTAGTTCCTTGCAAACAATTTGAGTTTAATCGCAAATCAACTTCTCTAACTTGCCAAAGTATATCAAAACATGTCTAAGTAATAGATTATCGATTATCTAGTTTTGTTAATTAGCCAAATTGATCCTAGATGTATTAAAAATTTTAAATTGTATCCATGCACACTTACATTTTTGAAAAATTCTTACTAATTGTGAGCGTTGCAATAAACGGATGATTGATGACTCTTCTTGTGGGGTTTGTGATAACATTGAAGAGTCAAATTTGCAAATATTGAAGGATTGCAACTTGGTGAATGCATGATGGTTGAATCTTGTCCTTAAAGAGCATTATAATAGTCTTTTGTCCAACTCATTAAGGGGGTAGATTGTTGTTAATATCATAAATGAATACAATATATAACTTGATGAAGGATTATGGTGAACCTTGTTTGGTATAGTTTGCTAGAAGATATCAAACAACAAAAACCAAATATTATTTAAGAAATCTAGGTGTAATACTGACTCTGTATCATAAAATTTGAGCCTTGACTAAACCTAAACCCAAAAGAGAGGGTCAGAAGGTCTCAAAGTCAACATGAATACATTGATACAAAGTCGCATGGTTGTTTTTATGCTATGAAGCACTTAGGGTCTAAAGTTCCTTGCAAATTACATCCTACAAGTTACGCTTAATCTGGTGTCAATCCTGCTGAATATCCTTGTCCGTTTTGAACTTGTATTCGAGGTAAAGTGGACACTTCAATATCATATTGCTAAAGCTGGGCAATTACATGGATGGGTGAAGATTAATGTGGACAGGTCAATATATAGAGCCACAAACCATGTTTCACTTGGTGGAGTTATTAGGGATTCACAAGTTAGTTGGCTTCTTGGTTTTAATAGGAAAATTGGGTCAACTTCAATTTCGTGTTCTAAATGCTAAGAAGACCACTCTTGAGAGGGGAACAAATTGTTGTTTGGTTTTATACATCAAGGAAGCAATTTGAAGACAATGGGAAGTGAATATCAGACATATACCAAGGGAAGCAAATCAAGTGGTGGATTTCATGCCCAAAGCTTCAAGTGCATAGGTTAATGGTTTACATAGATATATTACTCCTATACCTATGGTGTGGAATTTGCTTGTACATTATTCAATGGGTTTACACATACTAGTAACTGTACTTACTAGGATCTTTAACTTTCCTTGCCTTTTAATTAAAAAATAAATAATTAAATATATTTTTTTAAATCTTAACAAATCTTAACAACAACAAAAAACCTACTTTTTTTATTTTTTTTTGTATAAATACAAGTGTCCTCATCCATTTTACGATCTAAGTATAGTTTTAGTCAGGCTTAATGATCTAAGTATAGTCCTGTTCAGGCCAAGGTGGTATTCAAGTGAAACTCTCCCAACAATGTCTACTCCAAGATTCAAACTTGGTTCGAATGCCTCGGAAAGAAGTTCACTTCCACTTCTTCCAACTACTTATTGGTTTGTTAGAAATATTTTTTAAGTTATTAATTAATATAAAAAAATTCATAATAAATATTACATCAATTTTTTTCTGCAAAAATGATAAATTAGATTGGTAGTCAGCCAACTATTAAGTAATGTTTTTGGTCACTCAACTATGAAAAGTTACAAAATGGTCATCAAATTATACGATTTTTTCTTTTTTGGTCACCACCCGTTAAATTACTAACAGAAAAATAACTTGAAAATTTTTAATATTCATATAATAGAAACTTTAACCCTCAACATTTACACATTGTGTCAATTTAATCTTGATTCCAAAAAAAATAATCCTCAATATTCACACATTATGTTATTTGGTCTCTTATTTTGCTGTTTTACTTTTATTTGTGACATTAAATGTTAATTTTAAAAGAATAAGAAGATGAAAATTATTATCTTGGATTTTTTTGGTGTTTCCATTTTTGGTATATTTTTGTTCAAATTTAGTTGATAGGTTTAATTTATTTTTTTTAGCTTTTTAGGTGAAAGAGTCATAAAGAAAAGCAAAATTGAAAAAGAAAGGACCAAATAACACAATGTGTAATTTTTGAAGGTTAAATTTTTGGAATCAAGAGCAAATTGACACAATGTATAAATGTTGAAGGTTAAAGTTGTTATTATGCCAATTTTAAAAGTTGTCACATCATTTCTTCATCCATTTAATGGCTAGTGACCAAAAAAGAAAAAATCGAATAGTTGGATGACCATTTTTGTAACTTCTCATAGTTGGGTGTGTTGAGAAAATCTAGTTTAGAAAAGGTTTTTTGACACAGCGAAAAAATTAAAATTTGAAAACTGAGTCGGTTTGTGATATTTATAGTAATAATTTTTTTTCGAAAAGTACTTGTGGTTTGAACAGGATGGATCCTAAACATTCCTAGCTTTCGACCAAATGACCTTCTTCGCTATTCTCACACCAAGAATTGCTTTGAGTGTAAGCTCGAGCAATCACAAACCAAACATATAACCAGAAACAATTTATTACTTTTAGTAGGAAAGTAATTTTCTCTCAATACAAACCAATAGAATTGTGATTCCTAGAAAATAAATTTTATATTTAGAAAATAAACTCTCTCTATTTTTTTAACAGAATAACAATATCTCAAAGTTATGTGAAACTTATGTTGTCTAAATAGCTCTACCAGTGTCATCCATTTATATGGAGAGATAGGAAAATCCCGGTTGAATTATTAAAACACAAATAATATTTATTTAATAAAAAACAACCTTCTAGCCCAATGAGAAGAAAGGGGCACACCCTTGTTAAATACACTAGGGTTGTTGTCCCTCACATGTAATATGAGGGGAATTGGGTCTCTCTTGTATTGGGTCCAATTATATGTGCTTCCTAAACTTTTAACTCAACACTTTATAATTTAATCCAATCCAATACATGTTTTTTATTTCCCAAAATAAATATTATTTGTTAATTAATTTGATTAGATAAATCAATTTTTTTCAATTAAATAATTTTCTTGACCCAATTCTAATTCCTTAAAGTCATAACGACTTTATCGTAAAAGAATCTATGAGAAAATATATTTAATTTTCATATTCAATAGATTTACAATGACTAATTAATTTAATTCCAATTTTGAACTTCAAATATTTAATTAAATAATAATTCAAAAAACTTAAATTAATTCTCAAGTCATTTCTATACTAAGTGAGAAAATACATTCATTTACGATTTCTATACTAAGTGAGAAAATACATCCATTTACGAATGTGACCCATTTCTCCAACTTCATCATTTCCATCCATTTCTGTTCATTTGATTCTACATGCAATTCATATATAGTTCCAACGAGCTAAGGGGTCAATTGGACATATGTAATTAGGGATCAAATAATTTATAATTAAGTTTAAGATTTTTACCTATTAATTATAAACTTATTTAGTTACGAAGTCATTCCACTATAGTATCATGACTGAGCTCTCCCTTATTACATGTCATTACGAGAGCTACTTAATCAGTGCTTGTCTAATGACTTTTTCATAAGTGTGTTACTCTTACAAGATATCTTTAACTTTTTGGGATAAAGTCGTTCTCCCTATATGATCTTATTTTATCTCATGGTAATCATTACATCTTTCTTCATGAAAAATCAATTACTATTAAATAGTAGTTAAGTCATTTATCACAAAGATAAACAACTTGTGACCACGTTTGTTTTTCATCTATCATTTAATGCCAATGGGAGGATATCATTTACCCATTTCTTAGTCTATGAACTCAAATATTGTGAATGATGCTACATACTGCAGAAGTTGTATCCCTAATGCACCAGCTTCCGGTTCCTTATCTATTTGAACTCAGGCTTTGATATATTCTACTTGGGTCCTATTCCATGTATTGTCAGTTCAGTCAGTCATATCTATGTCTCTATCTTCTTTGGAGTCATCCACTTTGATGCTCAAGACAAAATATCTCCCGTATTGGACTTAATAGATGACATATCAGTCTTTCAATCGGTTTGCTCATTTCTCATTAATAAAGACATGTTTAGGTTCATCTACTAATACAAGTTGTCTTTTCGTATTACGACCCGACCACGTAGTACCACTTATTATTAGTTAAACGTTAGATAGCCAGCAACCAATATTTGTTTCAATTTTGCTTTGCATGAAAAATTTATTAAAGACAATATACAAAGGTTATTAATGTAATTAATGAATATTATTATTAAATCAATTTGTTCAAAAATATAAGTATACAAAACGAATTTACTACACTTAGGACATCAGATCTAACAAGGTGACCAATAAAGAAACCTACCAATTGTTAGGTAACTACGAGTGTTTTTACCTTAAAAATATTACTAAACCCTAATGCAATATACCAAAATGATTTGTGTACTTTTTTAAAACAAAAGTAAGAAGTGATATTACAAAAATAATTTTTTAGCAAGATATATTACAAGAATTATCAAAATAAAATTCTATCACATGCATATGCATGTGGAAACCACAAATATAGAATATAAATGTGTGTTTAAAAATAACATAGAATAAATAATGAAACAAATGGTTCAAACTAAAGAAATAAAACACATGAAATATATTTATATATACAAATGATGGATGTAGTAAAGTGTGCATAATAAATTAAAATGTATATAAATATTAAAATAAAATTTTAGATGAGTGGTAAATTCAAGATTTTACTAATTCAATTCATACAATTCAAGTCTCACCATATGTACATTTTCATTGGTTTTTGTTAAAATGATAAGACCAAAATACCCTTGAATAATATAATTTACTTCAATTATGGAAGGACATTTTGTTAATTTTCCTAACCGAGTTGGTGTTCGGTTGACTTGTGACACCAAGTCAATAAAAAAATTATATAATAGTAAGGTATACAACTAATGGAAATAATAAATTCTGCATATTAAAATAAAACTGTATAAAATATATCAAAATGAAGCTTTGGTTGAGCAGTAAGTTTAAGGTTTTAATAATCCAATTGATGTGGGTTCAAATCTCACTTTATGTATATTTTTATTGATTATTGTTAAAATGAAAAGACTAAAATATACTCAAATAATATAACTTATTTTAATTATGAAAGGGTGGTTCGTAATTTACCTAATCAAGTTGGTACCGTTGACTTATGATACCAACTTAGTTAAGAGCTTAAATAATAATATAGATATACAATTATTGGAAATAATAATGTGCATAATAAAATTAAAATGTATAAAAATATTAAAATAAAGGTTTAGCTTAGTGGTATATTAAAGACATTACTAATGCAATTGATTCAAATTCAAATCTTACTATATGCATATTTCTATTGTTTTTAAAATAAAAAGACTTATCTCTTAAAAATTATATGAATTAATAAAAAAATTTAAATACAATTTAATTTTTACAAAATATTATTAATATTAAAATTTTGTAACTTTGAAATAGGTTTTTAAAACTTTATTACTAAAATTAAAATTTTCATAATTAGTATGCAAGTTATCACGCATAATTTAAAAACTAAAACAATTTTTTAAAACAATTTAATTTTTACAAAATATTATTAAAATTTCATAATTTTAAGTACATTAGATACGATTAAAATTTTCTAAACCCTTCTATTGTGCACGTAACATCTCATGGAGATCTATTGATTAAATGAGATTCATTTAACCTACTTGAACTAGCCTGATTTGTAGAACATATGAAGAAACCCATCTACTTTAAGTTTTGGTGGCTAAATGAAGCACTTAAGGAAAACTACAATTTTCATGGCAAATATAAAACTTATTTTGGAAGATTTGTAATCATATAAGATTTGATTTTGTTATCTTAAAGGTTTGTGTAAATTCCTTAAGAATCCCAATTGTAAATAAGCTTTAATATTGACCGTCGATGTAAAGTAAACTATACCGTTGAATCTGGGGGAGCTTCACTATAAATAGAGGTCATCCCCTTCATTTGTAATCATCCCTTGTATTCCATTCAAAGTAAGAGAATACTTTTAAAGCATTTACTCAAACACCTTGTGAGCATTACTTTCTTGTGGCTTTTTATGTTTCCTAGTTGCTTCTTTGTCTTTAAGTTGCTTCCACTTTATTTTTGATGCCTTGGAGAATTTCCCTTGAGAATTCTCACTTTTTTGTGAGTAAGGTTGACTTAGGCAAATTTGAACCCAAGAAATTGCCTAAGGCTGCACAGGTTGTAAGACTAAAGTTCTAACTCTGTGATAGTTGGAATCTGAGCTAAGGTTCGAAGGCTTCGATTGAGATGATGAAATGAGAAGATGATCAAATTGAGTCTATGGAGACCCGTAGGAGAGGTGGGAAAGGTATTCGATCAGATTGAGATGTTGTTGGGTTTGGAAAGTTGAGTAGTCAATCTTGAGGAATCCATAGAGGATTTAAGGGAAACACTCAAAGTAGTCGGGGGATGCACTGTAAAGTTGGACTGATGGAAGAGCAACTCAGGGAATTTGTGTTGGAGTCACTCGGTTCCAATGTTGAAGCGATGCAAAGGTGCTCTTCTACTGCAGACAAGCTGACATAGGGGACGATGTAACAACCCATTTATAAGTGGTGACGGGATAGTGGTTTCGAGACCACAGATTTCTATCGTGCTGACTCATAAATGTTATTTATATAATACTTATAAGGTCATTAGAGTCGTATTAAATTTTGGTAATGAAATTTTAATGTTTACCTAGTTAATTTAAGAAAAAGGACCATATTGTAAAAGATGTAAAATTAGCCACAATTGAGTTATAGTGATTGGATGGTTTAATTCTAAATTGAGGAGGGATTCATATGGTAATTATGCCATGTAATAAGCTAATGGACGGTATTGGATCTTAAATAAGCTTAAATGAATGTTTATTTAAAGGATAAAAAGGTAAATTGATAATTAAACTTAAGTAAACTAAATAAAATAATCATCGTCTTCTAAAATTTGTCTTGCTCTCCACTGAAAATTAGAATAAACACCATTTTTAGACCCTTTGCTTTGGTCAAGCTTGATGTTGAATGCATGGTATGTATTTGTTAATCGTTTTTAGTAAATTTTATGTTTTTGAGATCATTGCAACTAAGTACATCTAGCTCGTACCTCCATTTTTGAATCCGTTAAAAATTTTAGAAGTTGCCACTGATGAACCTTGAATATGTGTGATGATAATTATATATTTGAAGCTTCAATTGTGATATTTGGTTGTTTTGTGAAGTAATTTTTTGTTAGATTTTGATTTAAGGATTAAATTGTTAAAATGTCAAAACATCAAGGTTCGATGATGAATTTGATTTGTAATACGGACTGTTAAAGGGCCTAAAGTAATCAGCTATAATTTGATTCTAAGAAAATGGTCAATTTGATGATTTTCTGGTTAAAGGACTAAATTGCAAAAGTTGTAAAAGTTTAGAGAAAAGTGTATTAATGAAAAGATAAGAATCATAGTCATATGCATTGAATAGAATGAGATATGTGTATGAGATTAATATTTTCTGTTTAATTATTATATAGATCAAGATTTGAATAAAAGAGACAATAACCGAGAAAAAGGGAAAATAGCAGAATAGTCCGTGTCTATTAACCGTAACTAAATTGTAGGTAAGTTCATAGTGTTTCAATACGTAAATGAATTTCTATTTGCATTCTTATAATATAGTTCTTTAATTAAATGTTCATAGTTAATTATTGAATGATTGCACTTACGTGCCCCTATTTTACTCCGGTACCCCTAATTGCACTTATGTGCCCCTGTTTGTACTTCGATACCCATGATTGCACTTTCGTGCCCCTGATTGTACTTCAGTACCCCTGATTGCACTTATGTACTCTGATAACTCTGAATCAAATATTACATGAACTGTATTTAATTGTATTTAGATTAAGTGTTATGCTATGTCCTTACTAAGCTTTGTATGTAACACCCCTTACCCGAATTCAACACCGAAACAGGGTACGAGGCATTTCCGAACTTAACACACTTCAGAACTTAACACACGAACAAACATAAAATTTCAGGTTATACATTTGCGTCCAAATTAAAACCATTCGTATTCAATCAAAATGTCCATATTACGAGCCTGCGAGGCCCAAAACATGCTTTGGAAGTGGTTCAGGACTAAACCAAGAACTTAAGAAAATTTCACAAACCTTAGAAAATTTTTCACTAAACAGGGGTCATATGCCCGTGTGGATATGGGACATGCTCGTGTGGGCAGGCCGTGTGGTCACACACGCTTGTGTCCTGAACCCTTGTAACTCTCTGTTTGTCACCCAATAACAAATTGAAGACACACGGCCAAGTCACATGCCCGTGTGCTAGGCCGTCTGGTCGATTTAAAATTTATGATTTTTCATTAAATAGGAGTAGATTTTACACACCTAGGGCATACGCCCTTGCCTAAGGCCGTGTCATCCACGCGGCTGAGACACACGCCCGTGTCTCTGCCTGTGTTCTCAATTCTGAGCATTCTGTTTTGCAAAAATTAGGGTGCAGGGGACACACGGCTTATACACATGCCCGTGTGTCTACCCGTGTGGAGAAAAATAAGGCTATTTACCAAGCCTTTTTGTCACCCTTTAATGCACACACCTACACAACATAACATAGCACCAATCCAAGCATATACATACAACCAAATCAGCCATAACCAAGACATCAACACATCAGTCACATACTACCATCTATCATACACGAACATCACATACCCATCAACTCAAATCATGTAAACTCCCACATTCATGAAAGACATCATTATATAAATTGCTTATACCAATAGTAACCAATTTCAAATGGCCTTATACAAAATGAACTTTCAACCAATATAAGCCAACACATTTGTCCAAATCAATTATGCCACATAACAAAATGACCAAGTCCCCTATACATGCCATAACTAAAAATGTTGAAATCATTGGTACCAAAATAATTGTTGATAGTGTGAGTGGATCTCCGAGCTAGCTTGGTCACACTATAAGACAAGGGAAAGGAAGGGGAGTAAGCTATAAAGCTTAGTAAGTTCCTATGCAAATAATAAGCATCATAACCACACATTTAACATACAATTAACATGATGAAAATTAGTATGAATGTCATTAAAATCTTATAGTCATAACTTACTTAATCACAACCTTACCAAGGTTTCAATACATATCGAGCTCATTACGTATGAGTTTTACGTACATACCTGTACCAACTCGCAACATAACCATAGTCTTTCACAACTTTAACATTCCCATTGAACACTTGGAATATTAACGGATACTCAAAAATCTTGCACATAAGTTCCATATATGTAGGCAAAGCTACCTCATATTTCATAATACATATGGGCTCGTTTTCGAGCTATTCACGGACCTGCTCACACAAGCTGTCAGCCGGGACGTGGCTACATAGTGCTGCTCACACAAGCTGCCAGGTATCCGCAACTCATGCTGGACTACCCAGCCACTGGTAGGACGTACGAGACCAGCACCTGGATCACATAAACTCATGGGTTCCTAGTGACATGTCACTCGTATCCTATTCTATTCCTAAGGCTCAACCGGGAATTCTCGCTTGTTGAAACTTTCTCGAATACGTCCAAAGAGTCAATCACAATTCATACAATATTAAAGCATTTAAAACATAAATATAACAATGCATTATTTACATACGAACTTACCTCGGTACAAAAACAGTAGAATTTGACCTAATGTCAAACACTTTGTTTTTCCCCCGATCTAGGTTCGAGCCTCGTTTTTCTTGATCTATAATGAAAAAATTAATTAATTTAATATTAAAATTGTTTAATTCAGTCCAAAAATCATATTATGGCAAAATTACATTTTTGCCCTTAATGTTTCACATTTTTACAATTTAGTCCCTAGGCTCGTAAAATTAAATGTATTCAATTTCTTCGAAACCCAAGCCTAACCGAACTATTTTCACACTCATACCAGCCCACATTTTTCATTTAATCACAATTTTTCTACTCATTTTTGTAACCTTTACAAATAGGTCATTTTTGACATTTTCATCAAAAATCACTTAGTAAATGTTGTTTATCTAACACCAAACATGCATTTTCTACTATTAGACATCAAAATAAAAAAAGATCTAACATGGGTAAAATTTTAAATGTCATCTTTCTTTCAAGTTAGTCCTTGAATAAGCTAGATTAGGTTGTAAGGATCTCGAAAACATGAAAATCATTAAAAATGAGGCTAGAACGGACTTACAATCGAGCTTGGAAGATGAAAAAACCCTAGCTATGTCCTCTCTTGAGAATTTCAGCCATGGGAGAAGAAGATGGACAAGATTTTGACTTTATTTTTTCTTTTTAATTCATTTAATTTCCAAATGACCAAAATGTCTTTTCTTAAAACACTAAAATTTCTCTTACTCCAAGTCCATTTTTGTCCACCAACTTAAGTAATGGTTTGATTACCATCTAAGGACCTCTAATTTAAAATTTCATAGCAATTAGACACCTCTAGCTTATAGAACTCAAGTTTTTCACTTTTGCAATTTAGTCCTTTTTGCTAAATTGAGTGCTCAAACGTCAAAATTTTCAAACGAAATTTTCATAGAATCATTCCATAAAACTTTAGAGCATAAAAATATAAGAAAAATAAATTTTTCCACGTCAAATTTGTGATCC
The DNA here is from genome assembly GCF_025698485.1 of Gossypium arboreum. NCBI lineage: Eukaryota > Viridiplantae > Streptophyta > Magnoliopsida > Malvales > Malvaceae > Gossypium > Gossypium arboreum. The sequence continues at coordinate 65,842,413 of NC_069080.1, forward strand.
TGAAACCACTGTTCCGACTAGACCCAAAATCGGACTGTCGCACTGTAAACTTATTGATTTTTGTGGATTATTTTGTAGGTAATCGTCGTTGAAACTTTGGAAGGATCATTCAACTGACTCACACTATCCATCTAAGTTAGTAGTTTTTGTGACTCTTAGGGTAGTGGCATGTATATATAGATGAATATAGGGTTGAAGGGCATAGGATGTTTTGTATTGGTGTTTTGGTATGTTTATGCTTTGAAAGTTATGGTTGGGTTGGTGTACTTTAATGCTTCACCAAGTATTGTCATTTTGGGTACTTCCAAATGCTTGTATATAAGGTTCCATGCTGGTATTTTATGATGTTATGAAAATGGTTATTTGAGATAGGTTTTGGTAAATGTTTTGAATTAGATTATATACATGAACTAAAATTTTGTTGGCTTGTCTTGATACGTTACGTTTGGATGTTAATTGTGGCACCTTTGAATGGCATATTGGTTATTTGAATTAGGATTCTTCAAATGGTATTTTGATATGTGTTTGGGCGATGTTTAGGTCCCTTTAAAGTGTGCTTAAATGGGTTGAAAGGTTATGCATGAAATGGTTTTGAAATGGTTTGAATTTAGGTAAATTTTAGGTTCACACGGCTTGACACATGGGCGTGTGACTCAACCGGTGTAAGGCACACAGCCTGGCGACACGTTCTTATGTCATTTAGGGATTTCAAACGATACAAGTCAATGAGTTACACAACCTAGCACACAACCTGGCACACGGGTGTGTAGGGCAACTCAGAAAGTTACATAGCCTATCACACGAGCGTGTGACCCTACTCAAAGACTTACACGAGTGATGTAATAGCCCATTTTTCAGTGAAGTCGGAACAGTGGTTTCGGGACCACAAATCCGATCCAAAAATAAAGTTTATTTTTATTTTATTATATGGTCTTTATTATGATAGACATGTCGTGTGAAAATTTTGATACGAAAATTTTATCGATTAAGTGTTGAATTACGAGAAGGACTAAATCGCATAAAATGAAAAAGTTAAATTCTAGTAGTTATCAGGATTAAATAGCTATGGAATTCAAAACTAGAGGTCCTTATATGGTAATTAGACCCTTAAAGAAAATTATGTAGATTTTTGGGTGACTCATCCATGGAAAAATTAGAAAAGAGTAGGGACTAAATTGGAAATCACAAAAATTAAAAGATGATAATTAATTAAAAAGAAATTATCATCTTATTTTCATTTCTTCTTCTCCAAAATTTCTATGGAAACCCTAGGAGAGAGGAAGAAAACTTTCCAAGCTTAAAAAGGTATGAAATCAAGTCCCATTTTTAGTAATTTTTATATTTTTAGAATCGAGATAGTCTAATCCATCTATTTGGGGGATTAATTTGAAAAGTTATCAAGGTATGAAATTTGGGTCATGGATGAATGTACTGAAAATTTGAAATTTATGGTAGAAATTGAAAGGTTGTTGATAGATAAACAACTTTTACAAAATGATTTTTTTATGAAAACATGATTTAGGGACTAAAATGTAAAGTTGTGAAATTTGATGAAAAATTCTAAATTTTTATGAATAAATGTACAGTAAATTTTGTAATGGGATTTTGGTTAGGCTTGGAAAAGGGAGTAAATTGCACAAGTTTCATTTTCCGAGCCTAAGGACGAAATTGGAATCTATGGAAAAGTTAGGGGTAAAATGCTAATTTTTCCTAGAACGAATATTGAGTCCAAATGAGTATGAAATATGAGAAATTTATTATTAAAGCTATTTATATAGATCCAGACAAATCACATTCGAGGTTAGATCGAGGAAAAGAAAAGTTTTCGGATTAGTAGATTACTTATGCGAACAAGTGTTGAGGTATGTTCGTGTAACTTAATAAGCATGTGAATATGTTTAATTGGATGTTGTGTTTGTATGAAATATGACTTATATTGATTTGAATTATTTGATTGCTATAATGAAAAATTGAATACATGCTTGAAATGGTGAAAAAGGGTTAAGTCTCGTTCGAATCTTGAATTCCGATGAATATATGTGCTTTCCCAAAATGAATGAGGTCCTGCATTTGTTACTGAGGGGATTTAGCTTGGACGAGTAATCCTATTGACCTCATTATAGAAAGGATTTACGCCAGATAGGTAATCCTGACACGATACCTCTCGAGTATATGTTACAATTAGGGTTTAGCCTAGACTAGTAATCCTAACTGAACTCTTTGGAGCATACGTTATATAAAGGATTTAGCCTGGACTGGTAATCCCATTATATGATATGTGGCTCGAGAGTGTGTTCTTTGATTAAGTGCCCTAATGGGTACTCTTGAATAAGAATTGACGGGTTATTGAATCGTGCACCTCGAGTGTACCATTTGAACATCCATCGGGATTTCAATGATTCAACGGACATAAAAATCTTGACATGGTATGAGAATTATGAGATGAAATGATAATGGCATGAAAAAATATTACATGATGAGCTCATCTATCCTTACTTGATGTATATGAATATTTTGTGACTGACATGTTTGATTGAATGCATGTGTTTAGGAAATTATGCCAAATGGATGGAAAACATGATATTGTATGCTTAGATTTAATAAACGGGATTGGTAAGTTTAGTTTCTGTTATACAAACTTACTAAGCATGTAATGCTTACTTCGCTTTATTTCCCCTGTCTTATAGTGCTCGGAAGCTCGCGAAGGTTGGAGATCATTGGAGTATCGTCACACTATCAACTAGCTTATTTTAGGTATACTTAGTAAAATCATTTTGGTATAATGGCATGTATAGGACAACTTGACCATTAGTGGCTTGATAATGATGCTTGTAACCTGACCATTGGACTGGCTAGTAATGGTTGTTTTGATGTACTTGTATTGCCATGCTATGGTAGCTATATATATATGCATATATATGTTAAGTAGTTGACCAAATTATGTCTAACATATGGAATATACCAAGGTATGATTATAAACATGTATGCAAGTAATGATATGCCTTGTTGAATGATGGAATTTGCTTAATTTGAATGCTTGAATTGGTTGGCATTTGGATGTGAGTTTAAGTGCAAGTTATGGGTGTGACTTTGGGTGAGAAATGAAGCTAGAAATGGCTTTATTTTGTCCGCACGGGCAGACACACGGGCGTGTGTCTAGACCATGTGTGACACACGGCCGAGTACATGGGTACATGGGCATGCAATTAGGCCGTGTGTCCCCTACATCTTAATTTTGAGAAATAGAATGCTCAGAATTGAGCACACGGGCATGCGTCCACACACGGCCTAGAATACGAGCGTGTTTCTTGGTCGTATGTAACCTGAACCTAATTTCGAATTGAATTAACTAATCACACGGCCTAGCACACAGGCTTGTGGCATGGCCGTGTACACAAGTCAAAGAGTTACACGGGGTCAAACACGACCTCTAGCACGAGCGTGTCCCAGGGTCACACGGGCGTGTCCCTTGGACCATACGAGCATGTGAGCCTTACACCTTGGAAAATTTTTGTAATTTCACAAAAAGAGTTCCAAATTAAGTCCTGACTCAATTCTAATGCTCATATTGGGCCTCAAGGGTCCAATTAAGGGAAGTTTTGGATGATCTCGGTTAATGAATAGTAATTTACAGGAATTATTTGTAAAATGTTCTAAAAATTTTGGTAATGCTCTGAAACCCTGTTCCAACAACGGATATAAGTTAGGGGTGTTACATTTAGTGGTATCAGAACTATGGTTTAGCCGATTATTAAATTTAACGTAGCAAACACGAGTTTAGCTATACATGCCATTATATAAATTGTGATATTGTGATGACTCTTGATCATTTAAATGTATTTTTCATATAGTAATGTCATCCAACTGAGCTAAAGCTGAATCTGAGGAAGTTGAGAGCAATGTTTCAGGTTCAGTTCAAAAAGTTGTGTCTGCGTCTGGTAGTGAAAGGCCCATGTCTGAGGGCCGAAGTGAGGGGGAAAAACAAGTCTTCTTTCAAATGATGAATGAATGGTTTACTGAATATTTAAAAACAAATCCCGCTGTACAACAACCTCCCCCACCTACTCCCCAACCGGTTCCTGAGGTACTACAGGGTGCTGAACCCGCTAGAACAGGTAAGCCTCCGATAGATAAAATCCGTAAGCATGGGGCAGATAAATTTCGGGCTACTGCAGATGATGATCCGGAAAGGGCTGAATTTTGGTTGGAAAATATCATCCGGATTTTTGATGAATTATTTTGTACGTTTGCCGAATGTCTAAAATGTACAGTATCTCTACTGAAAGATACAACTTATCATTAGTGGAATACCATAACTTCAGTGGTACCGAGAGAAAATGTTATATGGAAATTCTTCCAGGCTGAATTTAGAAAGAAATATGTTAGTTGGAGATTCATGGATCAGAAAAAGAAAGAATGTTTATAACTCAAGCAGGGAAATATGACGGTGTCTAAGTATGAACAGAATTTGTTCGGTTGAGCAAATATGCCAGAGGATGGGTTCTGATCAAGGCTGAGATGTGTAAACGCTTTGAAGAGGGTTTAAGTGAAGATATCAAGTTATTGATCGGAATTCTCAAAATAAGGGAATTTGCAGTGTTAGCCGGTCGAGCACACAAAGCTGAGGAATTGAGTAAGGAAAAGAAACAAGCTAAAAGAGTGGCTCGAGTTTCTTGAAAATGAATTATGAGTAAGTCACAATCATTTGCTTCTAAGAAATTAAAGAAGTATTATGATCGTGTTACCACCTCTACGGGATATTCTGGAAGAGAGCGGGGCTCTCAACGTTCTAACCCAAGGTCTTCATCTCCATCTATGAACAGTGTGGGTAGTGTTGGTAATCCCAAACTAAAATGTAAACATTGTAACAAATTTTATGATGGGGAATGTCAGTCTAGAAGTGGAGCTTGTTTTGGATGTGGTTCATTTAACCATTTTCTCAGAGATTGACCAAAAAGAGTTGACCAAAGCCTAGTAATCCTATTTCGAGGGGCAGACCACCCCGTCACCCTGGCAACGTTAGTGGTAGTCAAGTTACTACCAGGGATACAGCAGTTAAATCTGAGGCACGAGCACCTACAAGGACATATGCTATTCATGCTAGAGAATATGCCTCTGCACCAGGCTTCATTACTGGTACATTTTCTCTACTTGATATTGATATTACTACATTGATTGATACTGGTTCCACACATTCATACATATGCACGAATTTAGTGTCTGTTAAAAATTTACCAACTGAATTCACTGAATTTGTGGTTAAAGTTTAAAATCCCTTGGTGGATCGAAGTGTTATGAGAACGCCCTTGACGAATGTGCACAGAATGTCTCATGGAGGTCAAGAGATTAAATGAGGCTCATCCATCCCGTTTAAACTAGCCCAATTTGTGGAACATGTAGAGAAATCCATCTATTTAAAACATTGGTGGCCGAGTGAAACACTTAAGGAAAACTAAAGTTGCCAGGCAAATATGGAAACTAATGTTAAAAGATTTATAAGCTTACAAGATTTGATTTAGTAATCTTAAAGAATTGTCCCTTAAGAATCTCAATTGTAGATAGGTTTTAATTTAGACCGTCGATGCAAAGTAAACTATACCATTAGATAAGAGGGAGCTCAACTACAAATAGAGGTTTTCCTCCTCATTTGTAGTCATCTCATGTATTTCATTCAAAGAGTATTCACTCAAACACTATGCACATGTAACTTTATTTTAACTTTTTCTACTCTCTCGTTGCTTCTTTTGTCTTTGAGTTACTTCCGCTTTATTTTCAAGGAAATTTCTCTTTTTCGAGAATAAAGTTAACTTAGGCAGACTTGAACCCAAAAAAATTACCTAAAACCACACTAATTACAAAATTAAAATTCTAGCACCATAACACTTACATTAAAAAATTATAACACAAATAAATAATTTGTATTGTTTCTGACACACAAACTTCAATATTTGTAAAAACTTGCATGACAAAAAAATAGGATATTGCATATTAAATTAGAAGTTTTATTTTCGAATGTAAACATTGATTTGTTAGATTAATGTTATTAGCTTAAATGTAAATTATGTATAAAATATTATGAATTTAAAAAAATTGATTCTGATATCAATTATGATGTTTTAAATTTAAACTCATAAATTATTATACTTTAATTTCGAAATCATATTAACAAATGCATAAAAAACATTCTAAATATAATTTAATTAATAGGTGCAAACTAGTTTTAATATAAAATAACATTCTGAAATGTAAAAAGTTAAATTGCCCAGTGAAACAAAAAGGGGTGGGGGAGGAAGAAGGGAAAGAATAATTACATGAAAACATAAGTTGAATTCAAGATATCCTTATTTTGCTCTCAAATTTGACAAAGCACACACCAACAAAGAATTACAAAGCAAAAATAGCCTGTGTCCTCTACAGAAATAAATGCAAAGGAAAAATCAGATTACAAATTAAATGAATACTTTCACAAATCACTATTTTTGAAACAATAAAACATTTCTACAGACGTCAAAATCTCCGGTAGACTATGTACACTGTAATATTATGATATAAAATTGGAAAAACCAAAACGTATGTTCCCTACTTGATCAATCATCAAATTTCCGGGAAAAATAATAATAGTAATAATAATAATAATGATGATAATTATCTCTCTCATCTTCTTCACTTGTTAGACCACTGGAATTCGATTTCCAAATTCCGTGATGGCCCGCTTTTACTTTGAGGCAATAACGTGTACTCACCAGCTACCGATCCAAGCATTACAACTCGATCAATTTGGATTGTAACTTTTCCAAAGGAACTCTGTTTTTGCAAAGAAGAATCAAATGGAATTTAGAAACAACTAGTAAAACACCCAATCTAACCATCGATAAACAAAAAAACAAATAATTCTTAATTCTTATGATGTACTTACCTTCCCCATTTTGCTCTTGTTCTTGCAAGATATGTGCAGCTTCTGGCCTTTTGGAGGACTCTCAAAAGTCCACGCAAAACTTTCATCCCACTCTGGATTAGGACCAGTTGATACAATCTGAAATGTGACAAATAAGTTAAGCATAAGTACAGATTAAACAAGGTGAAGAGATGCCAATAGATAACATACACGAGTGTTTAAAATGATTTTCAAACCAGCACAAATAGATGGAACGCATATTCATCTAGATTGTTTAAAGTTTACCCAGCAGAACCACCAAAGTTTTGGAGTCAATCGACCATGTATCGAGGGGAAAAAATCCCCTTTCATTTAATCTTAACTCTTAAGAGCTGGCTTAATGATTCAAAACCAAACATCAGTAATATCATGTAGCCGTATACTGGCAGCTTTTTAAAGAGCTTCACCTCTCTCTATATATACAAGTCACTTTGTAGGACACTAGTAGTTATGAGGGCTGTTAAGCATCCAACCTAAAATCAATTAATAATAGGTGAAGTGACTCAAACTCAATCTGAAGATAAGATTATATTAAACTCAATAGTCAATATTTAACAGATGTCGGATTATATTATTCAACATTCCCTCTCCGGTGTAGCTCGGTAAGGGCTACATGTGGACAAACTCACAATAGGGTAACAAATGAATAGAACATAATAAACTTAGATTGTGATACTGTGCTATCCAACCTAAAATTAGTAAGCAATTTAACTTCTGTGGGACAACACCACTTAACAAGGACTAAGGAGCTGAGACTCAAAACACTGTAGGGACGTAAAGGCTGCTTATTAACAAATTGTTTAGTTCTACCAAAAACTTAGGTGATAACTTAAAAATTCAGAAATAGAAGATCCCTAATTAAAATCACAGTTACATATAAGAGGATGAAGAAGGATATGGAAGCATCTTACCTTGGTCTGCCGAGGTGGAGTGTTGCCAAGAGTAAGTTTGCAATAGACACTTGGGTTTCCTACTGATTGCTTCATATTGTTACCACGCTTGATTATAACCACCAATGTCCCAGGTAAACACTGCAATAGAAATTCTGCCTTCTCCTGAAATCTAGGTGGGCCAGACTGGATTAAGTACTGCAGCAATGGAATTGCATCTGCAGCAGCAACTGATTGAGCTCTTGAAACTTCAGCTGGGCACGCTGACCAAGCTTGCCTCAGCAGAAAAAGACCATCCAAAGCAGCTTCTTGAGTTGCCTCGGAACCTGTTTTGAGGGATGTAACCAAATGGGGAATGCTAAGTGTTGCAGGCTCAGTTGCTCTCAAACGTGGGAAGTTGCTAAATAAAGAATTTAGAGCTTTTAGATACTCCTCATTGACAGTTCCACTGGCCCATAAATCCTTTTCAATAGCAGCTGTGAAATATGAACAGAAGTTAAGAAAAAGCTTGCATGGAAACACCATCTAAAGAACAACGGGTCACCAATACTACTGGAAAACAAATTGATAAAAGGAAAAATAAATTAATTTCAATGCACTGATGGTCTTGGAATAAGATATCTTGTTTGTTGGTTCTTCCTGAGGATGTTACCCTTGATAAAGAAAACTAAAGCGTATACACACACACACACTCTTAGAACTGTGATTATTGCTCAGCTACACAATGACTGGGCGCAAAAAATCAGACAATTTACCATGCAGCTCATTTTATATAGCTGCAGTGCAACAACCATAACATAAATATATTATTCATAGACTATGAAAATAGGAAAACTCACAGATGGAATTATTGCATCAGTAAAATACATTTTTGAGTTCTATAATTCTGTTCACCTTATGTGATATGTTCCAGTGACACTCAAATCTTTTAAGGAGTGCGTCCACTACTACTAGCACCCACAAAAAGTCATAATGCAGATAGAATTACCAATCAAACTGGAAGCACAAAGAGAACAGAAATCCTAACAGACTGTTAACATAGGGGCTCTTTCAAAATGTTATAACCATAAGGTTTGTGAACCATACTTCTAGAAAAGAAAAGAAAAAATATATATGCAATATAACCATAAAGTAGGCATGGTAATGGAAACCTTCACAAATTAAAGATGCACTTTTTAAGTGATTTCTCCTCATTTTGGCCATATACACGCACACACACACACCGAAGTCCAACGGAGCTAGAGAACTTACCAGTTATGGCTCGTACTGTTTCACTAGAAGCATACTCTTGAATGGTATTGTTAGAAAATAGAAGTTTAACAAACATAGCAGCTTGAATGGATGTATCTGGATCACTTGAACCTATTAGATCCAATACAACCTGAACACCACCAGCCTCAGCAACTGCTCTCTTATTTGATCGGCTATACATTACAAGATTCTGCAGAGCACATATGGCTACCACTTTCATTTCTTCTGTTGGTTGGTCTTCAAGCACATTAACAAGAGCACGACAAGCTGAAACAGCATCAGCACTTCGAGCAAGTGCCTCATTCTGAAAAAGGTCACCAAGAGCCAATGTTGCCAAAAGCCTTGCCTGCTGAGCTTGGGTTTGAGGATCCAATAGATATTGGGATAGTGGTACAATTGCAGTTTTAGTTACTTTTGTTTCTCTGATCTTCACATTATTGAGTAATACTTCCAGCAGTCTTGCAGCTGTTTCCTCACACTGATGAGATCTGAGAAGTTCTAAGAGGGCCTCTATAGCACCACTTTCAGCCATTGCTTCAGCACTGGTTCCATCATCACTCTCTAATACCAGAAGAGCATTCAATGCACCAATCACAGTGGCCTCAGAGCCAGAATGCAGCAACCTTACCAAAACAGCAACAGGAACTTCTAGATAAAATTCAGAACTGAATTGCAGAATGCTAGCTAAAACTGAGGCAGCTGATTCCCATAAAGCGTGTGGGAGAGAAGGATCAGCTTGCAATATCACTTTGGACAGCTCACTGACACCACCCTCTTTTGCAATTTCGTTTGGCCATATTAGTGCAATGCTAACAAGAGCCTTTACAGCTCTCTGTTGCAAGATATGTATGCCAGAACCAAGAATTCTTATAAGGGGACTAATTACTTGTTGTATGACTGCATCCTTCTGAAGACGTTCTTCCAGGAGCAGATGCGATAGAAGCTCTGCTGCCAACTGCTGAACTGCAGGAGCAGGAGAATCAAGAAGTGGGATAAGTGGTTCTATAGCTTGGTGAGAGGTCAGTGTATAATCAGCACGACACTGTGGATGCTCCAGAATATTTACAAGGACCTGTAATGCACTATGTTGTCCATCAGGCCCAAATTCTGATCTTGACAACAACTGAAAAAGGGGCTCAACCACTTTTGCAGCAGACGGTCCTTTAGCTATAGTAGCATTATTTGTCAGTATCCGAACCAATTCCACAAAAGCAGCACATAAGAAATCTGGCGCTTCATGAAGGATATCAAGTACGCTTTCAATTACCCCAGCTTTCACCATTTCCATCTTACAAGCAGGCCTGTCTTTCCCTAACTTCACAAGAGCTCTTGAAACAGCCTCATGAAGCTTGTAATTCTTACCATCAAGAAGACCTACAAGAGGTATTACAGCACCATGTGCAGCAACTAGTTCTGCCAGTTGTTCATCATCCACAAGTTTATCTAATGCACGGACAACTGAGTGATGAGCAGGACTGAATTCAGTTACAAGGAGAGACACTAGAGGCTCAACACAACGAGCTGCAGCCATAGTGGACCTGATTCTTGTATTAGCAAAAAGAACACAACACAACTCAGCAGCATCTCCCTTCAGTTCCATTGAACAATTTGTTGAGAGGATTCTGCAAAGAACATCCACTGCGTTCATTTCAACATCAGCAGCAGCAAGTGCCCTAGAAGGATTTTCACTCAACAGCCTAACTAATGCTGCAATAGCAGCATGCTGCTCTCTCTCCATTCCAGTATTAAGAATCTCAACCAAGGGTTGAACAGCTTGCCGGGCAGTCTCCGCATTTCTGATATGGTCAGCAGAGAATAGGCTTTCTAATGCTTTAGCAGCACTAAACCTAGCAGCTCTTCCTCCGAGACGTAAGACTGCTACAAGTTGACTAACAGCACCAAATGCTGCCTCATGTCTTCGAATTTCAGCACTGCTAAATAGGATCCCCAATAGATCAGTAGCAGCTTCCTCTGTTGCATCTTGAGGGCTCAGAGAGAGATACTTAGTCAGAGCTTCTAAAGCCCCGGATTCCACCATAACAATCTTATTTGATGGACTGTCTTTTGCAAGCTGAATCAGAAGCCCAAGGGACAGGAAAGGTGCACCAGGGCGGTCCGGAATTGGTTTAAGTAGATCAACAAGGGCAGGTATTGCTTTTCGAGAAGTAGCACCAACCCTAATGTCTTCAACTCTAAATAACCTCTCAAGAGCAACTTGATCTGGGTACCGTATCAAAGCAAACTCCTCAGACAATTCAAGAAGCTCTTGTATATCAGCATCAGCACCGCCAAGCAAGGAGATAAGACCACCAGCAGCCCCTGAATTTGCAACAGATAGGAGAGTCCCTCGGCTACCATTACAGACTAAACTGGCTATTGCTTGTGCAGCAAAATATCTGTTCGCCGGAACCTCTGACTTCACCAGATTTGCAAGTACTGGTATAGATTTCATTGTTTCATGTGCCCGAATGATATCTCTATCTTGGAATAAGATCGCTAGCAATAATGCACAAATCCATATGCTGTTATCTTCCTTAAAATCAATCTGCAAATTACCGCAGAGAATCGTGCATTTTCAAATAAAAGTATGAGGGAATATAACCTCAATTGCAGAATAGGGAAACAGGGAATAATATCAATGTCATCTCTGAGAAATTTTATATATAGTTGTAAGCAACATAAGTTCTCTACTTATCAATGTTATATAAACAATTAAGAATAGGATTGAATACCTGAGCATATTGGGAAGATCGTTGGGAGATTCTCTCAGTGACAACTTCAACTGCTCCAGCTTCCATTATTGTGATTTTACTCTTTTCATCATGACAAGCAAGGACAGAAAGAAGCCATATAGCCAAATTTGCACCGGAAATAACTGATGTGCAAGCATCAGATTCCCCATTCCTGTCTTCTCCTTTAGCATGCCTACATATGCTAATGGCATCTTGATCATCATCTGGTGGATTTGCCAATGAAGTCTCTCGAGAACCAAGCATTGTAACAAGCGATTCAATTAGATATATGGAAGAATTTAATTGATTGAGATCTTCCACCATTTTATGGTGATTAACTTTTGCAGCACATATCAGAAGTGCAGTACCGCCAATTTTGACCTTTAAGTTTGTGGAATTGATCACCCTTCTAGCAATTGATGGTATGCACTCAGAAGCACCAGCAACAGTCTCTCCTAGAACAACAGGTTGATCATGGCAAAGTCGTGACAATATCTCAATAGCTTTATCCTGTAACAAGGGTGTTGCATCAGCAATGGATGAAACTATTGGAGATATGTTTTCTGGAAATTCAGCTAAAACTGCCCATGTAGGTTTTATTTGTCCACTGGCTGATTCTGATCTTGACAGAATAGCAAGAGCATCTAGTGCCTCTCCAATGGCAGCAGATCCACCTCTGGAAGATTCTAGAAAAGAAACTAATGCAAGAACTGACCCAGCACGGTTCACACAATCAGTAATGGCATAATCAACTCGCCTTGAATGGAGCAGTCGTGCTATGGCTGCTGCTGCATGAGTCTTCCCAGAAACAGTTCCTTCATGTAAAACCCTTGTAGAAGGCAGAATAATTTGCTCAGTAATCGCTATCTCCGATATCTCAGCATCCAACATAAGATTTGCTAGAGCACATACAGCCTGCTCTGCAACTTCCAGAACTGAAGAAGTGGAAAGTGAAACTAAGGGAGACATTGCATCTCGGGCAAAAGCAGCCACATCCCTGTTCTCCTTAATTGAAAGAAATATTGCAGCAAGGCAGCGACACGACTCTAGTAAGATGTTTTCCGATTCAACATTTAGCAGCTTCATGACTGAACCGAGAGTTTTTACAGCAATGTTACTTTCACGCAGGTCCTTTCTGGTTTCAAATATCCCAGCTAAAGCCGATGCTGACTTTGCTTGAGTTTCTTCTTTACTTGAGCTCAATATTTTAATCATGGTCTCAATTGCATCATTTGCAGCACTACCTTCACGTGATATATCATGGAAGGGGACCACTGAAAGCATACTTCTTAAAGCATCCAAAACATACACTTTAGATTCAGGTAGATCACTGGTTAATAATGCACTGAGCTGACTGATAGTAGCAGTGTCAGATTTATGAATTAAATGGTTCAATGTCTTTGCCGCAATTTCTTTCCCATTTGAGCTCCCATTCTTAAGCAGCCATAATAGTGCAGGAACAGCATCAGCACTTTCAACACATGCACATATATCTTCACTGTGATTGCATAGATTCTTGAGGATCAATGCAGAATCTTCCTTGGCCTTCACGGAACCTGTTTCTAGAATTTGAACAAGAGGAGGAATGCCACCGGCAGCAGTAATGGCCCACTTACTTTCATCATTTTCATTAGATAGAAGGCAAAGCAGCGCAACCGCACATTCCTGTTGTTGTTCTGATGATAAACCAAGAAGTGATATCAACAGCTGAACACCTTCACGACCTTGAAGAGCACGCCATAGACTTCCTTCGTTGTTGCAAAGTGCGAGGAGAGCTCTTATAAGCTCTTCCTGAAGTTCATTGGTTGTCATTGTGATCAATCCGACAAGCAACCTTTTGGCATCAGAATTTGCTAGTTTAAGTGAGAGTATACTATTCCCATACAAACTAGCTAGCGCTTCTATTGTACGTTCTTTCACAAGGAATGGTAAGCGAGGTTGGAACTGATTAACTAAAGTCTGCTCAATAACCAGAGGATCTGATGCTCTAGTAGATTCTGCATTTCCATCATAAATCATTAAAGCCGAAGCCAAAGCCCCAAGTGTGTCGGCAGTCTGAGCAGGTGAAGAACATGACTCAAGGCTTTGACCAAGACTTGAGATGACATATGATAAACCACCAGAAATGTTTGCCAAAGCACACATAGCATTCTCCTGCAATGCTTGAGCATGCTCACCTTGCATGAATTCTTTTGAAGGAGCAATTGTAGCATTTATTAAAGCAGGAATACCATTGGAGTTAGCTATTTCCTTTCTAGCTTCTTTGCACTGAGCAGAAAGAGACTTAAGAGCACCTGCAGCCTCAGCTCTAACAGTGGCTTCATTACCAGGCCCTAACAGTTTAAGCAACTGTTTAGTAGCTTCAGCAGCCAATATCTTGGAACAAACAGATGCATCCTCCATCATCATACAGGCAAGAAGAAAGCATACATTAGCTTGAGTGCTTGACTGTCCAGTTATGAGCAACTTTACAAGTATATCAACTCCTCCAGCCTGAACTGTCGCCGACCAAAATCCCTCAGTGCTGCTTGAGAGATTTTTTAATGCTCCAGTCAACAAGTTATCAACCAATTCTCCTGTCTTAAGCCCATTCTTTAGCAGCTTCCAAAGCACTGGAACAACTCCCTCAGTTGAAAAAATCTTTGATCCAACATGATCCTTGGCACCACCTTGTGAAACAGCATAGATGGTCTTTGCTGCTGCAATTTGACCTTCTGCTGAGCTGGACTTGAGGAGACCAAGCAACGGTGGTATGCAGCCCCCAAGCAAAACTTTAACCCTTAGCTCATTCTCCTTACAAAGCGAGCCCAAAACAGTTGCAGCTTGAATCTTCACTCCAAGAGATCCTGATCGGAGAAGAGAGACAAGAACTGGAACAGCCTGAGAGTGAGATCCAACAGCACTAAAAGCATGTTCACGTGTATCAATGAGTTCCAGCAACTGCCTCAAAGAATTCTCTTTCTCTTGTACAGATGAGGAACTCTGCCGCAACTGCTCAATGCATTGTGCAACACTTGCCAATGTCCCATCTGGATCCTCCATGCTACTAGTACGATCCCTACAGGTGATTTAAGCATAAGATGGTCCATAAAGAATTATAATAGCTAATAATCATAGCATGTAAAATAAGTAAATGATAAAAGAATGAGGAAAGATAATATTATCTTGTACATCAATGAACTGGTACTAAACGTTACCAAAACAAATGGAGTGGTGCTAAAGTAGATACTCTCCATCAGTTATAGTTCAGAAGCAACAGGAAAAGAATACAAGGCCTATGACAGCAAACCAAAATACTCAACTAAAAAGCTAATGAGGCCTATGAAAATAGAATCCAATTCAAAGACAGTGATAAGCATTTTTTTTTTTTTTGGTAATAAAAGAAAAACAACTGGTGAGCAATACAGGGACATTGAACAAAAACTTAAAAGGAGGTTCAACACCTCTGCTGGTGGAAATTGGTACCAATGCTCTCCTATCCCTCTCTCTCGTGCCAAGACTGCCATATTCTAGCTAAACAGTTAGCTAAACTTTATGCTGTTTGCAAATTTCGGACTGCTCTAAATCTAGTAAGCAGCTCCCTGCCCAGACTTATCCACATTGTTCTAAACTCTTCAATGCAATGCACCTTGTGTCCTTGCATAGAAGTATGTTACAATAAAGCTCACACTAACCTCAGACCCATTTTTATAACTGAATGTGGAGTTGGCGGCTCGGAATCTTGAAGTTTTGCATCCCCATTTTTGTCCTGCAACCATGAGAGACATAAAAAAGGTAATGATGTTAAAAATTCAAATTTATTCAATTGATTATAACAAGTCATCAACAGGTGAATGAAAGTAGCCATGTAAAAATAATAAAAACAAGCTATATGATTATAGTGAGAAGCTATACTTAAGAAAGTGTATGGAAATCATTAACAAGAAAGCATTGCAGAACTTAGTTCTGAAACAATCAAAAAATATTCCCAACTCGGCCGATTATTCTAGGGCTTAGAGAAAGTTGAAAGTAGACATGCAGCATTTCATTCCTCTGTTCGTTGTTTTGGGGACAGAGATACTGGTAATTACCTGTCACATTCTAGTATGAGAAAACCAGAGAATACACATTGTCATATTGTTGCTCAGCATATGTCTTTGAACTAAACTCCATTGCTAATGGCAAACTTTTAGAGAAATGAAATGAACCGGTAGGTGTAGCATTAATGCATATTAATGACACCTTCACCTCAAAGTATATTATTTTGAAGAACGTATATTTGAAAATCACATATTAATTTTCGGAATAAGTGGCTCTTGATAAATTTCAAATAGAAGTGATCTTCAGCCAACAAATTGGCAATAAAATTTCCGAGTGTCCAAATCCAAATCTATTTTAGGTTTCATCATTGTTAGACCGCATTTCCATGTCGAAGGAAAGAAGCAATCATTCTCCAATCTTATAGAAAACAAATTCTACTAAAAGGACGCATTTATTTATTAACAATGATGAAAATGAGATCAAAACACATCAACCACCTTAAACTTCATAAATGTATCATATCAATACATTCACAAACCATATCCTTTAAATCATCCCAAAATTAAGCATGAAAATTTAGAAACACACCACATCATTAGCAGCAAGGCCGCTGCCATTGTTGGCAGCGAACCTCCAAGACACTGTCGCCGCCAGCTTTGCTTTTATTGCAAAATTCGCTGAATCTTGAAAGAAAAAATAATAAACCTTAGCCCCTTGTCAGATCCAGCCGCTACGCGTCGTCAAAACATTAAAATCCCCTGCCAAAAAGTAAAAGAAATAAGTTAAATACGAATTTCTAAATAAAAAAAAGTCCAGATCAAGCAAAAATCATGATAATTCAACAAAACATTCGACTTCAAAAGAACAATAAACCAATACATCTAATACTAGTAAACTGAAAGTTCAAAAAGGGGTAGAGCAAAAGATCACATTTCCATCGCACTGATTTTGTATCATTTTCCATTAAAATCAACTGAAATTTTACCAAATTGAAAGTCAGTAGATAGCAGATCGAAGAGGGATTAAAGGAGAAAAAAATGAGGAGCTTAGATTTGGAAGAAACGACACCGAATGATGAAAATAGAAATGTAGATGGAAAAAAGAAAGAGAAAGTGAAGGCAAACCTTCAAGAGAGAGAAATGAAGGAAGAATGAGCTTAGTCTCCTTGATTTGGAGTGCTTCTATCTATCAATTTCGTAGAAGAGAAGCCAACGATGAGAGAGATATTAAAGACGGAGAGAGAGAGAAATTGATTTTCCTTTTTTTTTTTTTTTTTTGGGTAATGCTTCTTCTACTTCTTCTTGTCTTTCTGTTTTTCGTTTTTAATTTATTTTTTTTCTGTGAAAAGAAAAAAGAGCGGAGGTTGTGTTTTGTTTTCAGTTCACTCACAGCTCACACAGCCGACGCTTTCACTGGACCACCGACAACTTGAAAGCTCTGCTTCTCGGCTCAGCTTCTTCTCTTCTAAACTCTAAAGAGTTTTTTTTTAAAAAAAAGGTATACTTATCTCCCATTTTATAATTATTCTACTTTTAATTTTTAATTTTTATTTAATAATTAAAGTTGAATAGATTTTAATTATCAAAATTAAAAGAATAAAAGTACCTATAAAATTTTAAATTATGGTTTATTGATTGGGTATTCATCTTTCTCAATAATAATTTGAGTGTAAATCATGATTTTACAAAAAAAAAAAATAGGTTCAGTTTATAATTAATTTTTTAAATAAAATTTTCAATAATTTATATATATTAATGCAGTAAACCTATTTAAAATATTTATATATTTATTAATTTGGTAGTATAATAATTTGTATTGCATAAAATTTTTAAATGTGTTACTTATGTTATATTTTATTGTTATTAAATTTTAATTGTTTAAGATAAAAACTTTAAAATATTATTTTAAAATGAAAAAGATAATAAGAAAACCATGCAGCTTCAGTTTAAGCAACCCAAGCGGCCAAGTAGGTAAGCCAGCATCTTTTTCTCTCTCTTAGTTGGCTGGAAATGGATATTCATTGGTTTGTTGTTGTTTTTCTTTTCCAAAATATTCATTGTCTTATTGGTAAACAGTAAGATACACCTAATTATAATTATTATTAATTTGTTCCTAATAATATTCCTTGTTATTCTGTTACTACCACAGCAGAAATTTTATTCCAATTACCAATATACCCTTTCCTGCTTACTTTTCTTTTTATATATTATTGAATAAAAACAATAAAAGAATAACACATTTATCAACTTTTCTTTTTTGTAAGTAATAGTTAGACTGTCAGATATTTAACCTTTTTTAAATTTATGATTAAAAATTAAAGGAAAAATAAAACCATTTGGCTTGATCAGTAATTTACTAAACAATTGGGTATGGAAGAACAATCCTACTCTACTGCAATTAATTCATCTGATTTAAGTTCAGCATATTGATTCTAATTTTTACACCAGAGGCAAATTCTATTGTACTATTTTTTATATTACTAGTTTAGGTATAAATCTAAACATAAATATCAGAAAATAATTTTTGGATAATATAATCAAATATATATTTATTAGATATATAATATATCATGTTTACGAATATATTTACTAAAAACAGTAATATCATATGAGAAATTCAAATTTCTTTTTTGGAAGACTCGTGAGAACTAACCTTGTAATCAAGAAAAGGGATAAAAGTAAAACAAAGGGCTTACGGAACAAAATGAAAATGGTCACAAATAATTTTTTAATTTTAAAATGATATAAAGGAAAAATACTCGAAAATTAATTAATTAATAAATATGATAAATATATGAAAATGGATTTGTCTTATGTGTGTTAGACATACTTTACCAAGTACAGCCACCCTCAACCATTTTGCCAATCTACAAGCGCATCACATCAAGTTATATTGTCCATCTAATAAAAAATATATATTTACGTGTCGATTGATTGTTAACTTAATTGATATAAATATTATTGTCAATACATGAAGTTATGGGTTCGATTGCGCTAAAGCACATTATCCTCCCATTTATGCGTTAAGGATGGGCTATGGGTAGTTCAATTTATTGTGCCAAAAAAAAATTAGAACCTATAATGAGTTTATTAAAAAAAGATATTTACATTATGCGACTCAAGTGATAGGCTACCAATTAAGAGTGATAAGTAGCCTATGAACATCTCCATTAAATACATGTCCAAAGTCAGCGGAGTCAAGACAACAACTCCACCAACCAATCTCTCCATGTTTTCCAACAACACTAAGCTCTTCCATCTCTTAGAATATCTCTTACGGCAATTGGCCCGCTAGGTGAATAATCTATCTAACCCCCTCCAATTTCATTCATAAACAATTGGTTCAGTAAGCATAGACAACATGACTTATTCCAACTATGATATCCTTACCAACAAAAAAGAACATCAAAGGTTGAATCTACAACCTCTACCTCAAACTCAAACAACCCTAGACCAAACTTGATTATCCTATCAACAATCATAGCCTTAATCTCACACAAGTCATCATTACGATCTGTACAACCCTTATAACCCATATTATCCTTACTACATGGCGTACTCAAACCACTCACCACCTAGGTACTATGTTGCTTATCCAAACCAGTAGCCATATCCCTCCCAAACCCACCCTTACTCTTTCCTTAAGGATTAAACCTCTCAAAACACCAACACTAGTTCTCAATCACTCAAAGAAATCCAAAAAGAAAATGAAAATCCTTGAAGAACATCTCTTGACACAACAACAACTCTATCAATAACAATAAGAAATAAATCTACACAATGAGAAAATCATTGCAAAATTAAGAGCAAACTAGAACCCCCAACCACATGCCTCACAACCAGAAGTACAAAATGAAGACACTGCCTAGTCATTTCCCTATAAGCAAATAAATCCAATTACATACCCACAATACCAACCACATATGTTGAACCCCTAATAGTTACTAGATACAAGCCTTAAGAAAATAAACACAATCTTTCAATAAGTCAAAATTGATAAATATGGAATAAAATTTATTCAACAAACCTTATACCTTAGAAATAGCAGTAGAATACATGTCTCCAACCTTTAAAATGCCGAAAGAGGTATATGATGGTTAGAATGACAATCAGGACCACCTTGTCTAATACAATAGTTACAAGAATATTTTGAGTGCCTTTGATACTTTAAAGTGTTGAGCCTTCCCCATGACACTCAATGACCATGCAAGGTCGTGGTATCTAACTTATTCATGAATAGACTCCTCACTAACAAAACATTACTGCAAAGCCTAGTACAGTCACTTTCTATCAAAAAAAGAAGGGTGAGTCGCTCAGTGAGTTTATTCACAGATTTAATGTAATAACACTATCACACCCCAAGTCTAGCGGATCTAAGCTTAAGGCATGTAATAGTGAAATTATCTATTTGGAGAAGCGTAATCCGCCTAATTGCTTTTGCTGGCAAATATATGTGGGCGTATAGTAACCATTGTGTAAGTAAGTAAAGATTCTACTTCAGGTTATTCTACTATTTAAAGAAAAAAAATGTGTAAGAGATAAGGTAACTATGGTATGAGTTACCGTCAAATGTATAGTATGCCTTATTTGTCTGAGTATTGTGCTACTTGGTTTGTAAAGTGACCTGGTTAGGGAGTAACTAGATTGACTTGTCTAATATCCATTATGTAGGATTTTCATTTATGTTTCTCTCAAAATTTGTAGGCTATAAAAAAGGAAAAATTCTAAATTAAGTGACACTTGTTAAGTTCTACTAAGCGAGAATGGGTTATATATATATGTGTGTGTGTATGTGTGTGTGTGTGTGTGTGTGTCTGTGTGTGTGTGTGTGTGTAAAGGGTTTTGAGAAAGATTTTTCTTTCTTCAATATTACTCATTGATTTTTTTCTTAAATCTAATTGTATCTTTTCTCTATTAAATTGAAAGTTAAAGGTTTTGATTTAATCAGTGGTTATTCCACTTCCTGGTAAGTATTATAGCTTTGCCTATAAGTTTTTGAAAGAATAGATTATTAAAAATTATATAAATAATAAGTTATGAATACAAGACCTTGCATGGGGGTTATCTGTGATTGAAATATTAGCAATATGTATGTAAATGGGTTTTAATGGTGAATTGTGTTCTTTAAGCAATTGTTATCGTTGGGTCGAGAAGGATGTCTGAGTTTGGAGCTTCGAACTTTATTAGGTGAGTTTCTAATATCAACTCCTACAAGTCCTTCTAGATAGTTCCCTTGAGATCGATATTCTAGTAACGATGCATGAGTACTTGAATAACTCCTAAAGATATATATGTAATCTTGATGTAGCGTCCTTGTGAGTCAAGTATGTTACGAATTGTATGCATAGGTGTATGTGATTCTATGAAGCAACTATGTGTAGGTGTCTAGGATGTATATTATGATTTATGATCATGTTGATGTGTGTGAAACAAGCACTGAAGTATGATTTGGTTAAGAAAATGAGTATAGCTTACCGTAATGTGTACTTATATTAGATATATGATGCGTAATTGAAAATGTGGGAGAATTGAGGTGTAATGGAGTGTTGGGAGATGATGTGATGTGAGTCTTGACACCTTAGTGGTATTCGATAAAGTCTGTCGGGATAGTAAACACGAATTTGGGTATGACAATTCTAAAGAAATTTCATGGACATGGCATATTCTGGAAAGAGCGAATGAGTTGTATTTATCTACTAGGGTTTTCTACATGTCCCAAGGTAATGATGGGTAACCTCATGCTATGTGAGTTTAGGCAAATCCATATCGCAAACATGACAGTACGTGGGGCTCTTGGGTGGCATTATGTATAGCTTTTTGTGGCGCATTTTGTATAGCTTTTGTGCCATAATCTATATGGCCTTTGTGGCACATTTTTTTTAGCCTTTATGGCTCATTCTGTTGGCCTTTATGGAGTACTCCTGTATGTTGCCTTTATGGCATACTCTGATAAGTTTATATGGTGAATTATGCATCACCTTTGTAGTAAGTTTTGGGTACACTCTAAGTGTTCTTTGATAGATATTTCTATGATAAGGTATGATATGTCTAAATTTATGTTGGTTTGATTAGTTTTGTGCTGCAATCGAATGAGTCTCAAGGGAAGTTTCCTGAAAAGAAGTATGTATCTGTACATTCAATGAAGGTATCCGCCATGGTAATCTGTTAGTTTAGAATCAAGCATATTTGCAATTATGAAAGATATAAGTATCTATTGGTCTAAGCTATCTATACTATGTAGGGTTAAGTTTAAGTTATCTAGAACCCGCCATATCTGAATAGTGTTGTGTTTTGTTCGGGGATCTTATAGATCTCATCTGAATGGTCTGGATAGTCCACTATCCATACAAGCATATGTTGGGTATTGAACTGCGAAATGATTTGATTGATAGTCTGATAATATCAAACATCAACATAGGAATTTGCCAAATGAGAGTTCAGATAGTAAGTGTCCACCAGTGAACAAATGTTTGTGAACGACCATTTTGGGAAAATTGTTTACGGATATGTAAAAAGGAAATCTGTGGAAAGTGGGTGCTATAGAGATATTCTCTTAAGAAGTATATTTGATGTTTTAAGAGGAAAAATGTAGTATTGTTTGGTAAGATATAGAGTTAGCCATTTAGTTAAACGAAAGATAACATGTTAAGGAAGTATGTGGCATATAAGCATGTGTTTTTCTGATGATGTGAAGGTATCCGCCAAAGACAAACATGGGTAATCTAAATAATCAGGATGAAGAGTTCAACATGAAAGGTTTAAAGGTAATTTGTATTTCAAATTCACTAAGTTTGTGTAACTTATAAGTGTGACGTTTATATTTCAAGTATTATTGGATGGATAAGTTAGTCAAAAGGGACGATGCCAGGAATACGCCAAGGAAGCTACAGATCGAGTTATTATGCATATAATGGACTATATGGAAAAGTAGCGTATTGTAGGATTAAACCTTAAAGAGTCTGTCTTTAGTAAACATTTATATTGTAAAAGATATAGTGACAAGTTTAATGTATTATATTACTTTTAAATACATTTCTTTTTTTCTTTAGATACTCAAATTTAGATGAAGTAATAAGAAAAATGTTTTAAGTTAAGAATACTAGAAGATTATTTTGAAAATTATGTCTAGTATTGTGAAGTAACACCTAAAATCTGAATTTGGTGAATCGGGTCGAGTTAAAGGCATTACAAACACTGAAGTCAAATGGTTTACAGTTGAGTGGCCTATTCAAGCATTTATCGTAGGTGTTGATCGCAACATTTCAAGTACGCTTTAATAGATGATAAAATCAAACAAGTTATTCACCCTTTACGAGAAAGCCCATAGGTACACATAAACTAAAAAAATGAAATCGACTAACATAGAGGCGTTTAAATCCTTCATCAACTCCCCTAGCATAGATTTGATATGCCACACAAAGGACATCCCCTTTTGTATGACCACCAGAGAATCCTAGCTTTGAATACGCATGGAGGGCAACATTTATTTAGCCCTACCAACTCCCCCAACGCTAAACATCTGACAGGCATGATTCGTAGCACCAATTGTTGGAAAAATTATAACAACCTATAACCAGCCCGATCACCGAGCCTTAATACTAGGACGCTACACCACCGTCACGCATCATAAACATTACACACTATCACATGACTAACCAAACGTCTTCTTTATTTAAAATTCGTGCGAATTATAAGTCATACAATCTTTGCTTTTAATTAAAATATGCTAAGCATAAATTGAGTGAACATATAAATAAAATTAACATGCATTAGGACCACTTAGCAAAATTTCCAAAATAGTTACGTAGGTATCAATATTGAAGGTGTGGTATCGATATTTCTCTCAAGTCGTATCGCTACTGCTTGAAAAATAGATACCAAAACTGCTTACTGTTTCTCGTTTAAAAACCAAATACTCGAAAATTATCTGTACCATTAGAAAAATACCGATAATTTTACCTCGAGTATCAATACTTGTGATAAAATATCGATACCAACATACAAAAATAATTTCCTGCACTTTCAAAAATCACTAAAGTATTGTTTTTAAAACAAAAATATTGATACGTTCACTCCAGACCATAATAATACAACAATTTCAAGCATATAATCCATACCAACTTAACCACAAACATCATGTATTATTCACCTCATAAAATGGGCACCAAAAACATCATAATCATGAAGAAGCAAGAAAATAATAAAACATACTTTAAGTCCATAAGTTCTAAGCAAGATAAACATGTAATCAACTTAATAGTCATAGCATATAGTCTACCATATTGCCTTTATTCCCCAAAACATAAATAATCAAATAAACACCTACAAATAGCTACTAAAGTTTTAGTTTGGATCACCCCTTGAAGGCCACACTACTTGCATCAACACTTCTTATTTGCAAGGGTTTAAAAGGAGTAGATAAGCTTAACAAGCTCAGTGAATGCGCAAAATAACTACCATTGTGACAGCCCAAAATTGACCCTAGTCGGGATGTGGTTTCGGGACCACAAAATCGAGGCATAAAAATAATTTAAAAATTTATTTTGATGCCTATGATATGTGTTAATTTGTGTATGACATTTTGATGTTTCGATTTAGTGTTATAAAGGTGAGTTTCACTAGAAAGTACTTGTGTGAGAAAACTTAGAAATGAGGTAGGCAAATGTTGAAGTGGCCTATTGATGCATACTAGGAAATGTTGTCCTTGCATGTCAAATTTCCCAAATTTGACTATAGTGGCCGACCAAGGTGGGTATGATGGGCAAGGAAAACATGTTTCCAACATGTTTGGCTAGTGAGTTATGTATGAAGTAATATAATAAAATTAGCATAAAAAATGAACAAAAAAAAAAGAAAGATGAGCTTGGATGCCCCTTGTTGCCGTGAGTAGAGGAAAGAGAGAAGAAATTTTGTTCATCCATTTTCACTTCTTGGCCGAAAATACTAAGGAAAAAGGGGGAGGATTTTTGCTTCATGCTTGGTTTAGAAGAGATCTAGAAGGAGATTTGGCTAAATTTGCATCAAGATTAAGGTATGTATGAGGTTGTGTTAGGAGTTTCATGCATGTTTTGGTTGCTAACTTGATGTGCATGTTAGCCATGGTTCAAATCTTTGTTATGCCATGGAAATGGTATTTGGCCAAAGTTGTTATTGTGTTAAAGCCATTGCATGCTAAGTGTGAAGCTTGCTAATGATGCATGCAATGATGGATTGTCTACTCTTGAAATTCTTTGTAGTAATCTTGAGTAAGACATTGAGTTTTCTTTTGTTTAACCATGACCGAAGTTGAAAGGGCATGATTATGATGTATTCGCCATGAAGCATTCATGAGCATGGTTTATGCTTCTTGCATGTTAGTTAAAATTTGTGTTTTGGATGGCTATGGACACCTTGAATTTCGACCTTGCACCTATATGTGTATATGTGATTGTACATGATATTTTGATTATGAAGAAGTGATGAATATGTTTGTTTAAAGAAGAAAATGTTGAAGAATGTTTGTGAAATTTCAAGTACATTCGGCCTAGTATACCTATGATGTGGAAATCTTGGAATTTATTGTTGATTTGTTGCAAGTATGACTAAGTATAATCGGCCATATGAGTGCTTGATGATATATTATAAGTATTGAGCCACAATATGTAAAGCATTAACTAGTAAAATGCATGCTGTTTTTGTGTGGTGTTAAGTGTATAATTGGCCTCAAATTGGACATGTATATTCGGCCTTAGGTAGCCGATTGATGGCCTTAGTTTTTCCTTGATGCTTGAATGAATTGTATTAAATTGCTTGATGTAGTATAAAATGTGCATGACCATTGTGTACTCAAGCTAAAGGGTGGCCATATGACCATTTAGACTCCTTGTCATATTCGGCCATAAACTAGCATAATGAGGTTTTAATAAATTAAATTTGTTTGAATTAGCTCAAGAGCTTAGAGGGCCACAATTGGACAAGTGGAAGGAAAAAGTGATCGAATAGCCGTAAAAGCCGTTCGACAACATCCGAGGTAAGTCCTCAAGAAATGACCCTACTCGAATTATGTGAAATGAAATAGGAATGTGTAATGATTATTGATTATGGGTGTATGAGCAATTGAATGATACCCGGGCTAAGTCCCGAAGGCGATTATGCTAGTAATATGTTTGTGTTTGAGCCTTAGTAACGAGAATGAAACATGAATGTGTAATGATCATTGATGTATGTGTGTGCATGAGCAAATTGTGATATCGGGCTAAGTCCAGAGGACATTTATGCTAGTAATTATATCCGGGCTAAGACCGAAGGCATTCGTGCAAGTTGTTAAATCCGGGCTAAGACCGAAGGCATTTGTGCAAATCGTGATATCCGGGTTAAGTCCGTAGGCCTTGGTGCGGGTTACCATAACCGGCTATGTCCCAAGGCGTTTGAGCAGTAGCTACATCCGGTTAAACTCGAAGGTATGTGATTTGAAAATTATAAGCTTGCTGGAAAATTTCAGCTAATGCACTTGTGAAATTTCCCAATAACAAGGTAAGTGTGGTGTGTGCTTTGCTGCTAGGAGTAAGGCGTATGCATATCCGCTCCTATGATGGAACGAGTTATCGGCCTTAACGAAGCCGTTATTTGTGTATGAACATAAGAGTTGGGATGGTGAAGTAAGTATGATTATGTGAATGTGTATTAATGAAATGATGTATTTGGTTATGTGAATGTATTGCTTTAATTAAAGCTGATTTTATTGCTTGAGACTTACTAAGCATAAATATGCTTACCCCGTTGCTTTGGCTCTCTATTTTATAGATTGTGCTCGATAGCAATCGGATTCGGGATCATTAAAGTCGAAGTCATCTACACTATCAAAGCCTCCATTTTGGTATAATTTTTGGTTGAACTTTGAAATGGCATGTATAGGACTACCCTTGTTGGTTTAAATATGTTGTGATGTATATGTATGCGGCCATGCGAAAATGGCTCGTAAAAGTGAAATCTGAACTTAGACTATTTGTGGTTTGTATATATATATATATGGTGTCATGATGTGATCATGGATTGGAAATGGGAGTGTTGGTCACATGATCAGCCATTGGTATGGTTAAAATGATCATATGTGAACCTATGTATGGCAAGACTAGTTGGTTCATGGAGACTACAAAATAGGCAAGACCTACCTTAAAACAGATGCTGCCAGCTGCAGTGACGTGAATGTGAAAAATCACCAAAATTGTAAGAATGGTATTAAATAGCGAATAAGCTATGTAAATGAACCTTGATGAGTCTATTTTCATATGGAAGAAACGAAACGGTCATAGGAGTTACACGTTAAGAGATATTAAAGCTATTGTGAGACAGGGCCAGAACGGTTTCTGGGTCCCCTGTCGCAACTTTAAAAATTTACTATAAATTATCCAGAAAGAATTAGGAGTCATGCCTTATATGTACAGATTCCATTTTGAGTGTAGTTTCATTAGAAACAAACGGCACCACTATTAAAGCTCTGTACAGAGAGATATTCAAGTTGTAACGCGTGAAGGTCAGAGCAGTCGATCCCTGTAACATGGGTGACTTTAACTAATAAACTGTACCAATTGGCTCGACCAAAATTCTAGAAATAAATACATGGATGGATATATGAGTCTAAATTCAGGAAAATTTACGAAACCAGTTTCGAGTTTTGAAACTCGAGATATGATTTTAAGGCAGACGGTGACGCAGTTTTCCAGCCTGACTGGAAATGTCAAATTAGTGGGCAAAATATGTGGACTTGGCTTGTTAACCCCTCGTGTCCGACACGGCGATGGTCTCGGGTTCGGGGTGTTACAATTTATTAGTATCGAGCCACGGTTTAGTCAATTCTAGGACTACCGTGATGTGTTTGGGGTCTAGCTATACATGCCATTAAATGATGAATCGATAGTGTGGTGATTTACGACAATTTGACTTTGTGTTTGTTTATAGCAATGGATCCGATCCCAACCGAGCGATAGTTGATGATGTGGAGAGTGTGGCGCTGCTCCAGCGCAAGGGACAATGGCAAACAGACTCTCAACCTATGGCCAACAATCCGAATGATGAGGCTAGGCAAGCCTTTTATAGTGTGATGAATGAATGGTTTAACCAATACATTCGAACTAACACTACTGTTCCACAACCTCCATTCCCGACAAATGCAACCCCGCACCTACAATACCTCCGATGGCCGACCAAATAAGGTCAAGTAAGCCCCAGTCGATAGGATTCGAAAACATGGGGCCACTGAATTTAAAGCTACGGATGATGATGATGCCGAAGCGAGCTGAATTTTGGTTGGACAACACTATCCGGTGCTCGATGAGCTATCTTGTACACCGATGAGTGCTTAAAGTGTACCATCTCCTTGCTACGTGAGTCCGCCTACTATTGGTGGAGTACTCTAACTTCGTGGTGCCTAGAGAGCAAGTGACTTGGGAATTCTTTCAAACCGAGTTCAAAAAAGTATATCGATCGAGATTCATCGACCAAAAGCGAAGGAATTTCTTGATCTTAAGCAAGGTTCTATGTCGATTCTGACTACGACGAAAATTTGTGAGGCTTAGCCGATGCAGCGTGAGAATGCATTTCGTCCGAAGCTATTATGTGTAAACGCTTGAGGATGGACTGAATGATGATATAAGGATGTTCGTTGGCATTCTCGAAATCGAGAGTTCGTAGTACTTGTTGAGCGAGCTTGTAAAGTCGAAGAGCTTAGAAAGGAGAAACAAAAGTTGATGTGGGAACAGGAGAATTCGAAAGAGGTCCTCGGAAAGTCTCTTCAACAAGCATCGAAGAGATTTGAGATGATGTGAGCCGGTCTAGAGGCGCCGGCTTTTCTAGACGAGGACGCGATCGACCCCTGTGACCACACGAGTCACTTGATCGCCGATGGTGGAAATGATCGCCGAGAGAGGCGAGTGTGCGCATTGTGGCAAATGGCATTCGGGAGCTGTTGGTTCCGTGATCGCTCTGCTATAAGTGTGGATCGGCCGACCACTTTATGAAGGATTGCCCGAGGTTGCTTGAACAAAATGTAAGTCGAGTGGAAACCGGGTGCTACCATTTGCTCGAGGTAGGCCACCTAGAAATGTGGGCAATGTTAGTGGCGGTCGAGAGGATCTAGAGATGCTACCATCGGATCCGAGGCTCGAGCTCCTGCTAGGACTTATGCCATCTGCACGCGAGGATCTTGCCTCTCCGGATGTCATTACGGTACTTTCACTCTTTTCAATACTAATGTGATTGCTTTGATTGACCTGGTTCTACTCATTCTTATATATGTGAAACCTTAGCATCCGATGAAGAATTTGCCTATTGAGTCTCTTGAGTTTGTAATTGGTGTCAAACCCTTGGGTCATTACGTGCTTGTCAACAAAGTGTGCAAGAAAAGTCCCTAGTGTTCGAGGTTCTTGTTTCCGGCGGACTTGATGCTTTTGCCGTTCGATGAATTCGACGTTATTCTTGGTTTGGATTGGTTGACCATGCACGATGCGGTTGTAAATTGCAAAAGCAAGACTATCGATTTGAGGTCTGCGAATAACGAGATAATTCGGGTTGAGTCTACGGACTTAAAGGGGTTGCTAGGCTGTAATATCGGCAATGTTGGCCCGAAAATATGTAAGAAAAGGGTGCGGCGTACCTTGCGTCGTGCTTGATGACAAGGAATCGAAAAGAAACCGAATCTGTGCGTGTGGTTTGTGAATACCGGATGTTTTCCTGAAGAATTGCGGGTTTACCACTGTTCGGAAATAGAATTTGGCATCGAATTGGTACCGGTACCACTCCAATTCGATAGCTCCGTATCGTATGGCACCAACAAATTAAAGGAGTTGAAAGCTCGGTTGCAAGAATTGGTGGATAGAGGTTTTGCTTTCTTAGAGTTTTTCGCCTTGGGGTGCGCCGGTGTTGTTTGTGAAAAGAAGGATGGAACCATGCGGTACGTGCATCGACTATCGTCGACTTAATAAGCGACGATAAAGAACAAATATCCGTTACCACGTATCGATGACTTGTTCGATCAAGCTGAAGGAGCCTCGGTGTTCTCGAAAATAGATTTGAGATCGGGCTATTATCAATTGCGAATCCGAGATTGGACGTGCCCAAGACGCCTTGAGCGAGATATGGTCACTATGAGTTCCTAGTGATGCCGTTTGGGCTTACTAATACCCTGCGGTATTTATGGATTTAATGAATCGGATCTTGAGACCATATTTGGATCGATTCGTAGTCGTGTTCATTGATGACATCTTGGTCTATTCAAGAAATAAGACCGAACATCTTTGAACACACGAGGTTAGTCTTTGCAAATTTTACAAGATAAGCAATTATATGCTAAGTTAAAGAAGTGTGAGTTACGGTTAAGAGGTTAGCTTCTTAGGTCATGTGGTATCGCATCGGGTATTGAGTCGACCGAATAAAATTTCAGCCATACTTAATTGGAAGCCTCAGAAATATTCTTGAGGTTCGAGACTTTTTGGGGCTTGCTTAGGTTATTACCGACGATTTGTAAAGGTTTCTCAACGATAGCCACGCCGATGACGGCTACTCCAAAAGGATGTTAAGTTGAATGGACGGAGAAATGTCGAAAAAGTTTCGATCAACGAAAACTTATTTGGTGAAGCCCCAATTCTAGTGCAACTCGAATCGGCAAAGAGTTTGTCATCTATAGTGGCGCCTCCTCCTTGGGTTAGGTTGCGTATTGATGCAAGAAGGTCGAGTTGTGGCCTATCGTCGAGGCAATTAAAGCCACACGAGAAAAATTATCCGACCCATGATCTCGAATTAGCGCCATCGTATTCGCCTTAAAGATTTGGCGACATTACTTATTTGGTGAAAAGTGCCATGTGTACTCGGATCACAAAAGTCTCAAATATTTGATGACCCAAAGAGACTTAAATCTGCGACAAAGATGTTGGCTCGAATCATTAAAGGATTATGAGTGGTCATTGACTATCACCCGGAAGGCGAATGTGATTCGCGGATGCCTTGAGTCGTAAATCATTATTCACTTCTGACGATGAATGTGCACTTGTGCATTCGATCCGACGGTGTGTTAGTGGCTGAATTGAAAGCCAAACCATTATTGATACATCAAATTCGAGAAGCTCGGAAAGTCGACGACGAGTTGGTCGCAAAAGCGAAATTTGAGTGTGTTCGAACAAGGACTCGGAGTTTCAAATCGATGATGACGATTGTTTGAGGTTCAAAAGTCGTCATGTGTTCCAAAGAATTGAACTCATTTCGATAATTCAATGAAGCCCATTGTAGCGAATGGCAATCCACGGGAGTACGAAGATGTACAACGATTTGAAACGTCGGTTTTGGTGGCATGGTATGAAGCGAGACATCTCAGACTTTGTTTGAGATGTTTAATATGTCAACAAGTGAAAGCGGAACATCAAGTGCCTTGAGATTACTTGACCAATCACGATGCAGTGGAAATGGGATCGAGTCACAATGGACTTTGTATCCGGACCGCCATTGTCGACAAGTAAGAAGGATGCGGTTTGGGTCGTGGTAGATCGATTGACTAAGTCTGCTCACTTTGTCCCCGTCGTCACGGATTTTCAATGGACAAATTAGCCGAATTATACGTTTCTCGATTGTGAGATTACAGGGGTGCCTATTTCCATCGTGTCGGATAGAGATCGAGATTTACCTCGCGATTTTGGAAAAAGTTGCAAGAAGCTTTGGGTACCAAGTTGCATTTCAACCGCCTTTCACCCCAAACCGATGGTCAATCCGGCGGATAATTCGGATACTTGAGGATATGTTGAGATGTTGCGTCCTCGAGTTTAGTGGTTCATGGGAGCGGTACTTGCCGTTGATTGAATTCGCTTACAACAACGACTTTCAATCAAGTATCAAGATGGCACCCTACGAGGCTTTGTACGATCGTAAATGCCGTACACCATTGTTTTGGTGAGCTCGGTGAAAGCAAGATTTTCGGTGGATTTGATTAGGGATCTTTGAGCAGAAAGTGAAAGTAATCCGTGAAAGTCGAAGATAGCCTCCGATCGTCGAAGTCGTGCAGCGGATCTGAAGCGTAAGGATATCGAGTATCGGTGGGTGATAAAGTGTTTCTCAAGGTATCGCCTTGGAAAAAGATACTCGAAATCGGTAGTAAGGGCAAGTTGAGCCGAGGTTCATTGGGCCATATGAGATATCTGGCGAGTCGGTCCGGTGGCATATCGTTTGATTTTGCCCCGAATTGAAAAGGTTCACGATGTCTTTCATGTTTCGATGCTTGACGCTATAGATCCGATCCATCGCACGTGATTAGTCCATCGAAGTTGAAATTCAAGCCAATATGAGTTATGAGGAAGAACCGATTCGTATCACAGCACGTGAAGTGAAAGAGTTGCGAAACAAGCGGGTTCCGCTAGTGAAAGTGTTATGGCTCAAACACGGGATAGAAGAAGCTACTTGGGAAACCGAGAACTCTATGAAAGAGCGATACCCAACCCTATTTACGGTAAGATTTTGGGACGAAAATTTCTTAAGTGGGGAGAGTTGTGACACCAAAATTGACCCTAGTCGGGATGTGGTTTGGGACCACAAAATCGAGGCATAAAAATAATTTAAAATTTATTTTGATGCCTATGATATGTGTTAATTTGTGTATGACATTTTGATGTTTCGATTTAGTGTTATAAAGGTGAATTTCACTAGAAAGTACTTGTGTGAAAACTTAGAAATGAGGTAGGCAAATATTGAAGTGGCCTATTGATGCATACTAGGAAATGTTGTCCTTGCATGTCAAATTTCCCAAATTTGACTATAGTGTCCGACCAAGGTGGGTATGATGGGCAAGGAAAACATGTTTCCAACATGTTTGGCTAGTGAGTTATGTATGAAGTAATATAATAAAATTAGCATAAAAAATGAACAAAAAAAAAAGAAAGATAAGCTTGGATGCCCTTGTTGCCGTGAGTAGAGGAAAAGAGAGAAGAAATTTTGTTCATCCATTTTCACTTCTTGGCCGAAAATACTAAGGAAAAGGGGAGGATTTTTGCTTCATGCTTGGTTTAGAAGAGATCTAGAAGGAGATTTGGCTAAATTTGCATCAAGATTAAGGTATGTATGAGGTTGTGTTAGGAGTTTCATGCATGTTTTGGTTGCTAACTTGATGTGCATGTTAGCCATGGTTCAAATCTTTGTTATGCCATGGAAATGGTATTTGGCCAAAGTTGTTATTGTGTTAAAGCCATTGCATGCTAAGTGTGAAGCTTGCTAATGATGCATGCAATGATGGATTGTCTACTCTTGAAATTCTTTGTAGTAATCTTGAGTAAGACATTGAGTT
Source organism: Gossypium arboreum (assembly GCF_025698485.1). Taxonomy (NCBI): domain Eukaryota; kingdom Viridiplantae; phylum Streptophyta; class Magnoliopsida; order Malvales; family Malvaceae; genus Gossypium; species Gossypium arboreum. The sequence goes on from NC_069080.1 coordinate 65,875,535, forward strand.
TTCTTTTGTTTAACCATGACCGAAGTTGAAAGGGGCATGATTATGATGTATTCGGCCATGAAGCATTCATGAGCATGGTTTATGCTTCTTGCATGTTAGTTAAAAATTTGTGTTTTGGATGGCTATGGACACCTTGAATTTCGGCCTTGCACCTATATGTGTATATGTGATTGCACATGATATTTTGATTATGAAGAAGTGATGAATATGTTTGTTTAAAGAAGAAAATGTTGAAGAATGTTTGTGAAATTTCAAGTACATTCGGCCTAGTATACCTATGATGTGGAAATCTTGGAATTTATTGTTGATTTGTTGCAAGTATGACTAAGTATAATCGGCCATATGAGTGCTTGATGATATATTATAAGTATTGAGCCACAATATGTAAAGCATTAACTAGTAAAATGCATGCTGTTTTTGTGTGGTGTTAAGTGTATAATTGGCCTCAAATTGGACATGTATATTCGGCCTTAGGTAGCCGATTGATGGCCTTAGTTTTTCCTTGATGCTTGAATGAATTGTATTGAATTGCTTGATGTAGTATAAAATGTGCATGACCATTGTGTACTCAAGCTAAAGGGTGGCCATATGACCATTTAGACTCCTTGTCATATTCGACCATAAACTAGCATAATGAGGTTTTAATAAATTAAATTTGTTTGAATTAGCTCAAGAGCTTAGAGGGCCACAATTGGACAAGGGGAAGGAAAAAGTGATCGAATAGCCGTAAAAGCCGTTCGACAACATCCGAGGTAAGTCCTCAAGAAATGACCCTACTCGAATTATGTGAAATGAAATAGGAATGTGTAATGATTATTGATTATGGGTGTATGAGCAATTGAATGATACCGGGCTAAGTCCCAAGGCGATTATGCTAGTAATATGTTTGTGTTTGAGCCTTAGTAACGAGAATGAAACATGAATGTGTAATGATCATTGATGTATGTGTGCATGAGCAAATTGTGATATCGGGCTAAGTCCCGAGGACATTTATGCTAGTAATTATATCCGGGCTAAGACCCGAAGGCATTCGTGCAAGTTGTTAAATCCGGGCTAAGACCCGAAGGCATTTGTGCAAATCGTGATATCCGGGTTAAGTCCCGTAGGCCTTGGTGCGGGTTACCATAACCGGGCTATGTCCGAAGCGTTTGAGCAGTAGCTACATCCGGTTAAACTCCGAAGGTATGTGATTTGAAAATTATAAGCTTGCTGGAAAATTTCAGCTAATGCACTTGTGAAATTTCCCAATAACAAGGTAAGTGTGGTGTGTGCTTTGCGCGCTAGGAGTAAGAGCGTATGCATATCCGCTCCTATGATGGAACGAGTTATCGGCCTTAACGAAGCCGTTATTTGTGTATGAACATAAGAGTTGGGATGGTGAAGTAAGTATGATTATGTGAATGTGTATTAATGAAATGATGTATTTGGTTATGTGAATGTATTGCTTTAATTAAAGCTGATTTTATTGCTTGAGACTTACTAAGCATAAATATGCTTACCCCGTTGCTTTGGCTCTCTATTTTATAGATTGTGCTCGATAGCAATCGGATTCGGGATCATTAAAGTCGAAGTCATCTACACTATCAAAGCCTCCATTTTGGTATAATTTTGGTTGAACTTTGAAATGGCATGTATAGGACTACCCTTGTTGGTTTAAATATGTTGTGATGTATATGTATACGGCCATGCGAAAATGGCTCGTAAAAGTGAAATCTGAACTTAGACTATTTGCGGTTTGTATATATATATATATATGGTGTCATGATGTGATCATGGATTGGAAATGGGAGTGTTGGTCACATGATCAGCCATTGGTATGGTTAAAATGATCATATGTGAACCTATGTATGGCAAGACTAGTTGGTTCATGGAGACTACAAAATAGGCAAGACCTACCTTAAAACAGATGCTGCCAGCTGCAGTGACGTGAATGTGAAAAATCACCAAAATTGTAGGAATGGTATTAAATAGCGAATAAGCTATGTAAATGAACCTTGATGAGTCTATTTTCATATGGAAGAAACGAAACGGTCATAGGAGTTACACGTTAAGAGATATTAAAGCTATTGTGAGACAGGGCCAGAACGGTTTCTGTGTCCCCTGTCGCAACTTTAAAAATTTACTATAAATTATCCAGAAAGAATTAGGAGTCATGCCTTATATTTACAGATTCCATTTTGAGTCTAGTTTCATTAGAAACAAACGGCACCAGTATTAAAGCTCTGTACAGAGAGATATTCAAGTTGTAACGCGCGAAGGTCAGAGCAGTCGATCCCTGTAACATGGGTGACTTTAACTAATAAACTGTACCAATTGGCCCGACCAAAAATTCTAGAAATAAATACATGGATGGATATATGAGTCTAAATTCAGGGAAAATTTACGAAACCGGTTTCTGAGTTTTGAAACTCGAGATATGATTTTTAAGGCGACGGTGACGCAGTTTTCCAGCCTGACTGGAAATGTCAAATTGGTGGGCAAAATATGTGGACTTGGCTTGTTAACCCCTCGTGTCCGACACCGGCGATGGTCTCGGGTTCGGGGTGTTACAACCACGAAAATAAATCATTATTCATTAACAACAACTAAATAGCATAATTATAACAGTCTTAACTTTGCTGTCATATTATATTTACTCATACAAAACATATTAGTTCATTTTCATGGTAATTACATAAGCATTTAAGCATATATCACTTTATATAACAGTCATAAATAATGATAATTTGGCACTTGAGGTTATGAAACATAAAAGTGGGCACTATCACCACTCATTGGATACATGGATCTCCAACATGCCAAATGACTCATAGAGTTGAACCTGTCCCATAAGTGAAGCATATAGCTAACACTCTCTAACACACCGAACATATCCCAGTTAAGCACATTTATCACAACCACATAAGCACATTTATCACATGTTAAGCATAGGTAAGAGAACACTTACACTCGAAATTTAGAATAGGGTTTTAGGCTACCTCTAAACTTTCAATTAACACAATGAATCATTTATGAGCAGCAATTCCAAAATACTCATCGAATATACTTTCGCCAAGTAGCCTAATTCTTAAACAAGCTTTTCCTTGCCTTTGTCTCTACTCGTTGAAGGTCATATCGACTTTGACGCTTTAACAAGTCAAACCACACAAATACACAACCAACAATCAGCTAATGACTTACCTCAAACAGGCAAAAACATAAGCCTAAGCTAAGTTCTCTTGTAACCGACACCTTCGACATAGAAGACTTAGAATTCTAATATCTCGATCTACACTTAATCTTTTTGCATGAAGCGAATTTCATTGATCTACATATTCATCTACGACTAATTCCCAACCTTTAAACTACACAAAATCTCTAAATTCATAGTATCGAAATTAATCGACTACAATGGCTACTATGACGAAAATTCATTAAAACTTGATAAATCTTTAACGGAACCTTAAATTTGTTTTGGAAACCTTCTAATCATGTCAAAACTAATTGAATAACACATTGACATCATGTTTTTGCTCAAAAATCTGAGATTTTCCATTAACGACCCAATTTTTGACTTTTTTTTATCAAAACATGCAATTTAATGAGTGAAAGCTCAATTTTAAAGGCTATATAATATCTAAAATCAATAGAAAGATCAACAGTCACCTTTGATGGGAGAAAAATAAACTTTTGACGCGAATCTGAGAAAACTCACAAGTGAGGAAGATAATGAAATCAATGAGATTTTGGGGTGTTTTCTTGAAATATTATGTAGATTAATGCTATGAGGATGAAAAAAATCAATAGAATTAAGGTTTAAAAAACAAAAAGTGTAAGAAAGGAGCTTGAGGAGCAAGGGAGAACAAGAGCATATAGTTGGAGAAAACTATCGTGAAAATAAAACCTGGAGATAGGGGGTTTTAGGTTGAATTTTAAATTTTGGTCTAATTGCCTCTTAAAAACTCACAAGTTTGACTCTTTTTTAAAAATCTATCCTATTTTCAAAATTAAAGGTATTTAAATCTCATTTTCAAAAATTGATTTAATTAATTTTCTAAAAGCCATTATCGAAAACACTAACGGGTACTATGATTGTGAAATTCTGAACACATATGGGCTAAAATTCATATTTTACCCTTGAAACTTTTAGGCCAGTTTTGGGATGTGACAAAAATTCCCAGTTTAAAAACGATTTTCTATAATAGTGAAAAAATAAAAATTTGAAAACTTGGACGATTTATGATATTTATAGTAATAAACCTTTCTCGAAAAATACCTATGCTTCGTTAGAGATGGATCCTTGATGTTCCTAACTTTCAACTGAATGACATTCTTTGTTATTCTCGTAACATTAATCGCTTCGAATGTGGGCACGAACAATCACAAATCAAACACAAAACTAGAAATAATTTTCTTACTTTCAGTAGAAAAGTAAATTTCTTTTAATAGAAAATAGTAGAATTGTTACTCCTAGAAAATAGAATTTATACTTAGAAAACTAATTCTTACTATTTCTGGGCAGAATAACAATATCTCAAAATAGTTATTTTTTCCCTACCAATGTCATCTATTTATAGGGAGAGATAAAAATCGTTGTTGAATTAGTAGAATACAAATAATAGTTATTTGATAGAAAAACTAGTACTTTTAGTACCTTAGTTCTACAAGGAATAAGGGGTAGAATTGGATCTATCATGTATTGGGTCTAATTATATATGTTTCTTAGACTTTTAATCCAAAACTTTATAATTTAATCCAACCCAATATAAATTTTATATTTCCCAAAATAAATATTATTTATTAAATTATTTTCTAATTAAATAATTTTCTCAACCCAATTCTAATTCCATTAAACTCATGGAAACTTTACCGTAAAAGAATCTATGAAAAATATATTCACTGTCCATATTCAATGGGTTCATGCACTACAGGAGAACAGACTTTTAGCGGTGTTTTTTTTTGCCTTTAGCGGCGTTTTTAAGCGCCGCTATAACTATTAGCGGCGTTTTCACAAGCGCCACAAAAAACGCCTCTATAGCAGGTGCCGCAAGAATTTGTGGCGTTTATTTAAAAAAACGCCGCTAAAGACTATGACTTTTAGCGGCGCTTTTTTTACAAACGCCGCTAAAAACCATGACCTTTAGCGGCACTTTACCAAAAAACGCTGCTAAAGACCATGACCTTTAGCGGCGCTTTTCCAAAAAACGCCGCTAAAGACCAAGACCTTTGGCGGCGCTTTTCCAAAAAACGCCGCTAAAGACAATGACCTTTAGCGGCGCTTTTCTCTAAACGCCACTAGAAATCATGAACTTTAAAAAATTATTTTATTTTAATTAAATAATATTTATTTTTATGTTAAATATTATATTATGTTTAATTTTGAAATTTGAACTTTAAACTATATATTTTTAGGATAAATAAAAATATTAATTAAATTAAATTTTCCATTAAAATTTAAACTTCAAAACTAAATATAAAAATTAATGAATTTAAATTTAATACATAAACATTGATTCATTATGTAATTTAATACATAAAACACACACACACACACGACACACAAAGTATTACAATTTCTAAAAAAGTCATCCTGGTGAGAATATAATGCCAAATCATCATCACCTCGTTGAAAATGATCATTCAACAATATTTTGAGAAATAAAACAAGAAAAACAGGTAAAATATTTTATCCCTCATTGAAAAGCAGTAACAGATTCGAGCTAGGTTTGTTCCACGACATCAAGCGAGCATCCTTATACAACAATTGGATATGTAGTATCAATTTTAAGCCAAAAACTATGAACTGACCCTCCAGTAGTTGCGATGCGAGTTGACCAATCGCATCATTCTTCTTGATATCCGCCAAGACAAGTATCAATTTCATCATTCTCAAAAGCGAAATAAACAGGATCTTTAAAGACAAGATCCTCACAATAAATTTACAACTATAGCATAAAAAGGATATAAAAAAAAATCAAAAGTTGAGAAGTAGCAAAGTTTTCTCTTTTCTTGTAATTTTCCTACCTTAAATGAGAAGTAACAAAGGTTTCATTTGGAGTCACAAGAACAACATTAACTTGGATTTAATTCTAAAATTCATTTTCACATAGAGCACAAAAAGTGAACACAGAGAACTAAAGGACAGATGTCAGCCCTAGCTGATAACACTACTGGAACATAAGATGATAATGTCCTTCAGGAAACCAACGAGTATGAGACTTAAGCATATATCACAGTATGATTAATTTTTAGAAAAAGCTTACCAATGATGCTAAAATAGCAATAGAAAAAAGTTCGCTCATATGAATAAGCATTGATGTTGGAGTTACATATATCAAGCATGTTTTATGAAGAAATTTCAAAGTTTATGTCATTTTCCAATTAAACAATTAGTTGATATGAAAACTAGTCAACAACAGGTATCTGCTTAAGATGGAAGCATGGAGCAAGAAACAGGAATCCAAGTCTTTTAAACTGGCAGGATTTTGGAATGATGTTAAAGTAATTGGATAGTGTTAAAAACAATAAGCAAACAAGGTCAAAATCAACTTCAATTATGATGAAAATGCTGGTATAGGTTAATAACAATGCATTAAAATTGTTAAGCTAAGGAAAAACATTACACTTGATTCAGTCTCAATCAACGGGGACAAAATAACACTCGAACCGACAAAATCTAATCCTTATAAACAGTTATTAAATCCTACCCCCTGCTGAGCTATGACACAATGATGTACTTTCACACTGGATTTTGGGGCACACAGCACAGTGCTTGTGCATAATCCAATAGGTATTAATATTTATTTCTCTTATGAAATAATAATCCTGCCTCAAGCACTACCAAAAAGAAAAGAGAAGGAAAGGATAAGTGAAGGCTCTCTTATATCGACCAATAATCAAGTAAACATAAAATGTAACTTTGTTGCTTGTTAAAAACCAAAAATGCTCGACTCAAGGCCATGACCAAGTCTTCCAGATGGAACTGCTCCCCAACTTAAAGCCTCACCTCCATCTGGTGAAGTACATAGAAAAGGAAATACAAACATTACATCCACGCATACATATCAAAAGCATATCCAAAATAGTACTGCAAGAAAATAGAATCTATATCTTGTGAAGCATTTCTAGTTTCATACCGATGCTGACAAGTGTGTGCTCTGAACCCAAAGCGACCAATTTAATTGTAAGCCCGCTCAAGCATTCCACTTTGGTTGGCTTATGAATCGCTTTCATGACCTCTATATGCACAATATGCCATTCATCCCAAACAAGTGAGAATATGTTGATTACACAATAAAGCTAATAATAAGAAAAAAAAGCATTGACAAATAGGCAACTTAATAATTTAACTTAAATATTATAAGCATTCAAATAAAAAGGAGCTCATTTAGCTATTACTTTTCCAAGGCCAAGTTGCCCGCTTGAGTTCTTGAGTTCATTGGGGAGGGGGGGATTGCGAAGAGGAACAAATGAAATAGTAATATTATGTTCGTGTCTATTCACGGAAGAAAATGTGAATCCATCTCATCGTATTATTTGAAATTCTAATAAAAGAGACTTGTCACTTTTATAAAAATATAGCCTTTATTTTAAATACCAACGGTTTGAAATTATTTTCCAATTTATAAAAATGAGTATATTTGAGAATAAATTCCAAAGAATAGGTATTTAAAAGAAAGGCTACATTCTGAAAAGACCATGAGACATTTCCTAGAAGAGTGATAAGGCACAAAAGCCCTATCTTCAAGGAAACAGTAGGTACAATAGTGTAAATGCAAAAATAGAACCTTCACATACTGTTTTAATTGCACATAAAGAGAGTAGTGTCACCCCGCCATAAGCAACTGATGCATCTGAAATAACCCATTCTTCACTTTTCTCCTGCAGACAGACACACATTCCAAAGATTCACAATGGCAATATCATCATCCCTTCTATGTGCTGTTTAAATTCTTTGACATATTCAAAGGGCCTAGTCCAAGGTAAGAATATTGACAATAATATTGACATAAGAACAACAATCGATCAGAAGCGATACAACGACATAAGTTTCCAAAGAAGAGATTCTTCAATTTACTATTCAGTAGGAGGTGTTTCACTAGACCGCAATAATGCATACAATGACATGATAAATCCAGGGGTGCAAAATCCACATTAGGAGCCGTGAGAACGTGCCAATGATTCCTGCAGAAATCCATGAAAGTCACAATGAAATAGCTGAACATTCTTTCCTTTAAGGATTCTAGTTGGTTTTTAAAGCACATCTCTTAAGTTCCAATAATTTGAACCAGACATACTTTAATTCCTCTTATCTTTCCCATGACATTAACAATATTTTCATCGAGCTAAGTTTTAGGAAAAAACGGAATTTAGAAGCATCATTGCCATATATTACATCTAATTAGACACTAGATGAATTAGGAACATGGAAGTTTTACATACGCTCATGTTATGCAATCAGCAATCTTGATTACAAAAGAAAAGTTAAACTTGATGAAGAATTGTATAGTGTACCCAAAACAACGAAGAATACAAGATATTCTCTCACATATACCACAAGCAATCAAAATACCCTTGACTCTTCAACCATGATCTACATGCCATACAAATAAAATAGAGTTCCACATAAGATTTAAGCCAATTTCTATAAATAGAATTAAAAGGAAGCACCATTAAGAGCGAGCCAATGAAGAAAGAACATATATTACTTGTATGGGGTGCAAGCCACGTTTGTGGTTCCCAACTCCTCCACTGTAATAACATGCATTCCTTCTACAGAATAAAGAGGTGCCAAGCTGGCATTGTGACATAATGCACGAAATAAGTTTTCAAAGCATTTGTCTTATATAGATTCTGAGAAATGGAGGAAATCATTTAGTTACATCATCATAAAAATTTGGAAGAAAGAAGGCAGATAGAAAGACTCACATGCATTTCTTTGTCTTTCTATCGTAATGAGAAATCATCACAGTACAAGCCCCACAACCACCTTCATCGCAGCCAAGCTTCGTTCCTGTCAATCCAATGTCTTTACCAACCAAAAGAACCTGATTAGGTATTTGCTACTCTACTTTCTGGTTATAACATTAAAAAGTAAAAACACATAAAAGAGGAAGAGAGAATGGAGAGAATAAAATGAATAAGAGAAACCAAAACAGAAACTAATAACTTATGTTGAGAAAGAATATCTGGAACATCCTACTCCAGAATCTAGTCCTTACAAGTATTAAAATGTTTAATTAAACAGAATATATATACAAGAGAGAAGGGTTCAAAATCACAAAAACCAGAAACGCCAGAGAAAACTTAGGGTTTCTCTCTCACGAAAACTCTCTTCTTTCTATAGCGTGTGTTTTTTTGGCCGGTGGATAACCAAAGCTAAAAAAGAATGACAGGAAAACAATGAGTCTTCACCGTGTCTGCTGATTCTTTTGGGGGAAATTTAGGGATTAGGAGAAATTAGAGAATTGGGAAAATCTGTTTTGGGTTGGGGTTGAATGGCTAAGTATACAATTATGTTTTTTTGCGGCATTTTTTTTTAAAACGCCATTAATCCCCTAAATCTTCAATTAAAATGACGTTAAATTATTATTTTTTTTGCAGCGCTTTTTCAACAAACGCCACTAACCCCTTAAATCTCTAATTAAATTTTACTTAAAACACATCATATTTACAAATACTTAACGTAAATTTACTTAAACCTAATGATATTGTTTTAATTTTTTTATAAATATATACATTTTATTTTCATTTGATATTTATTAATTTTTAAATATAAACAAGTTAAATATTTTTAATTATTATTATTTTTCTATTAGTCATTGAATTATATGTAAGTTGTGGATTTAGTTATTTTATTTTAATTTTGTTTTTTTAGTCATTGTAATTTTGAAATTTTGAAATTGTAGTATTATCTCTTAAATAATTTAAACTATAATAATAAGTTTAATATATTCAAATTAATATTATCTCTTTTACATTTATATAAGAAATCGTTTAATATATAAATTAAAAATACTAATTAATCTAAACCTAAACCTCTTAACCCTTATCCCATAAACACTAACCCTTAAACCCTTAACCCCAAACCCTTACACCTTAAACTCCAACCCTAACCCTAAACTCATAATTCATCATAAACCTTCAAATACTAGTTAACTCCTAAACCTTAAACCCTAAACTATATATCTTAAACCATAGTTAACTCATAAACCTTAAACCCTAAACCATATATCTTAAACCATAAACCTTAAACTATAATGATAATTAATTCGATATTTTAAATTCAAAATTAATTCTATATTTTAAATTGATACTATCTCTTTTACGATTATATAAGAAAATATTTAATATATTGTATAACCATAAATTTTAATAATTATTGTTTTAGGGGTTATAGATTAGTGTTTATGATTTTTTTGGGGTTTAAGAGTTTTATGACTTTTAGCGGCGTTTTTCAAAAAGCGCCGCTAATGCTCTGGTTTTTAGCGGCGTTTTTCAAAAAGCGCCGCTAATGCTCTTGTTCTTAGCGGCGTTTTTCCAAAAGCGTCGCTAATGCTCTGGTTCTTAGCGGCGTTTTCCCAAAAGCGCAGCTAATGCTCTGGTTTTTAGCGGCGTTTTGCCAAAAGCGTCGCTATTGCTCTGTTTTTAGCGGCATTTTTGGCAAAACGCCGCTATTGCTCTGTGTTTTTCAATTTTTGCGGCGTTTTTTGATAAAATGCCGCTAAAGCCCTTTTTTCCTGTAGTGATGATGACCAATTAATTTAATTCCATTTTTCATACTTCAACTATTTGATTAAATAATAATTCAAAAAACTTAAATTAATTTTCAAGTCATTTTCATACTTAGTGAGAAACAGAATTCATTTTTTAATGTAACTTATTTATCTAACTTTATCATTTCTATCCATTTCTATGCATTTGGTTCTATATGCAATTCATTATGGTTTCAATGAGCTAGTAAAAGGACCGACTCAACATATATAATAAGGGCTTAAATGATTTATAATTAATTTTTGCCTTTTTACCTATTAATCATTCATTTAGTCATAAAGTTATTCCATTATAGAATCTTGACCGTGCTCTCCCCGATTACATATCATTACGAAAGCTACTCGACCAATGCTCGTCCATTGACCTTGTCATAAGTGTGTTACCCTCATAGGATATCCTTAATCTTTTTGGGAAAAATTCGTTCTCCCAATATGATCTTATTTTATCTAATAGTAACTATTACATCTTCCTTCATGAAAAGTTAATAATTATTAAATAGTTATTAAGTCGTTTATCACAAAGGCAAACGACCTGTGACGACATTTTACTTTTCATCTATCATGTAGTGACAATGAGAGGATATCATTTACCCATGCCTAGGACTATGAATTTCACTATTGTGAATGATGCAACATATTGCAGAAGTCATATACCCAATGCACCAACTTTCGGTTCCTTATCTATTTCAAATAAAGTTTTTAATTACATCAAAGTATATGAGTCACATAGAGTCCATCATCCCTCAAGATTAAGGTATGTCACACTATAAATGTTACAAGTGAATAAATCCATAAACGAATTTAGGATCTATTCTACTTAGATCTTATACAATTTAATGTTAGTCACATTTATGTCTCTTATCTTTTAGGAGTCATCCGCTCCAATGCTCCAGATGAAGCATCTCCCCATCGGACTTGATAGATGACATATTAGTCTTTCAATTGGTTTTCTCATTTTTGATTAGACTAAGGACATGTTTAGTTTCATCTACTAATATAAGTTGTCTTGTCATATTACGATCTAACTAGGTAATATCTCTTAGTATTAGTTAAACATTAGAAAATCATTTAGCTAATATTTTCTTCTATTTTTCTTTGCGTGCAAAAACCATTGAGGACAATATATGAAGGGTATTAATGTAATTCATGGATAATTTGTAACACCCCTAAATCGTGTCCGTCGTCAGATTAGGGTTATAGAGCATTACCTTACAATTGAAAACATTTAAACTTAACCTTATTCATTAACATAAACAAATGGTAAACCAATCATATACATACACAATGTCCCTAGATCAAGCCCTCGGGGCCCTACAGATAGCTTAGAAATGATTTGGGACCAATTTGAATTCATTTGGAAAGTCTAGGAAAAAGTCACAAAATTTTGAAAATAGGGGTCACACGGCCGTGTGGCCAAGCTGTGTGCCTCACACAGTTGAGATGCACGCCCATGTCTTAGACCATGTAAACTTCGAACTAGGGACACACGGTCATGTCCCAGCCCGTATCTCCACTTGTAACTCTTTGAGTAAGGTTACACGCCCATGTCACACGCCAATGTGCCAGGCTGTGTAGCTCTCCGAGTTGCTCCACACACCCGTATGCCAGGCCGTGTGCTAGGTCATGTAACTCATTGCCTTGCAACCTAAGGAAATCATCAAGTGACACATGGCCATGTCACCAGGTCGTGCTTCTCACACGGTTGAGTCACATGTCTGTGTCTTAGGCCGTGTGGACCTAAAATTCACCTAGAATAAAACCATTTCCATACCATATCATGCTTAACTTCTCAAACTAATTTGCACACAATAAAGGGACCTAAGCATCACCTAAACACACATCAAAATGTCATTTTAAAATCTTAACACAACTAACCAATATTGCCATTCAAAGGAACCTCAATCAACAACTAAATGTTACATATCTAAACAAGTCAATTATGCCATTTTTCAATCATTAAAATCTAGTTCAACATTTACCCAATAATGCCACAAACTTAACCATTAACACATCATTTCAAACATACCATAAGATCCATTTAAATATGCATAGTAGCATAATCAAGTTGACACAATTTGACAAAGCATCAAATGGTACCAAACCAAGATAAGTTTCAAAACTTATACATGGCAAACACCAACGAACCATTCACCAAAATAACATTACAAGTCAACCTATACATGTCATTATAAACCTTGGTCAAAACATTCAAAATCTACCAATATAATTGGTGGATAGTGTGATAGATTTTCGACGAGCTTCCAAACTGATCAAGTTTCCGATAATCTATAAAACATAGGAAAGAAACTACGTAAGCAATTAATGCTTAGTAAGCTCGCAAATAAAACATAACTTACCATTTCAATTGCATAATATAAAGCATAAGCATAATATAATCCAAACCATAAGCTTGGCATAAGCCTATACGTCACCATCAATACACAAGTTAGCACATTTGTACATATCTCAATTGAACCAACAATATGATAAGTCATTTTCCATATAAAATACATCATTTGATTCATGCATTATTTTCATAAACTTATGCATAATTCCATTTGAAGACTTACCATTTCAAACCCTTTTCTTGCTCATTAAACCATTTAGAATTTTATTGAATACTCAGGAAAGCTCACACGAAGTATGCCTTAACATATAATCGTAACCTTTCATTTACATCATTGCTTACATGAGCTGTTAAATGGGTTTGCTCACACGAACTGTGGGTCGAAATAAGCTATATGATGCTGCTCACACAAGCTGTGGAGAATCTGATATAAATGATGGATCTCATCCATCAGTAGGATATTCAAGACCAGCACCCGAAACATGAAATCCCTAATGACATGTCATTTGTATCTTACGAATTCCCAAAGTTCAACCGGGACTCTATAACCGTCATACCATTGATTTGTTTATACATCGACCAATTCACATTATAAATAACATAATAACATACAATTTAAATAAAAGTAATACGATAACCATTTATACGAACTTACTTTGACGACTAGAGGCGTAGAAGTTAAATCGAACTAATCCAAAACTTTTGCTTTACCTCGATCTAGGAACGTTCATGGCTTATCTTGATCTAGATAAGTAATTTCAATCAATTTAGTACTTCTAATATTCAATTTCATCCATAACTCATATTTATGCAAAATTACCAATTTGTCCCTAATATTTTAACTTTTCACAATTTAGTCTTTAAGTTCATATCTTGTAATTTAACCATTTTAACTTAAATCCAATTTAATCACATATACAAAGGACCTTGAAACAACTTATAATTACCATAATTTCACAATAAAACCTATAGTTTCACATTTTAACAAGTTAATCCCTAATTACTATTTTCATCAAAATTCACTTAACAAAATTAGTTTATTTTTCAACAAAAATGCATAATCTATCATTTAACATCAAAACCTACTTAAAAAAATTTCATGGAATAACCCTCAACCTTTAATAGTTTTACAAATTAACCCCCAGTTAGCTAGATTAAGCTACAACAAACTCAAAAACCTAAAAATCATTAAAAATAGGACTCAAAATCATACCATGCAAGAGAATAAAGCTTAACCGAATTCTCCCCTCCTTTAATGGCTAAATTTGGTCTAGGTTTGATGAATGAAGAATATGAACAATTTTGTTTTATTCACTTTAGGCTATAATTATTACCCTTTAAAAACTTCCAAAATTTCAATAAAACCATGCCATGCACATCCACTAACCTTATGAATGGTATAATTACCATTTAAGTCCATTTACTTCTATTTCCATAGTTATTTAGCCCTTTTAACTAATAGAACTCTACTTTTACACTTTTTATGATTTAGTCCATTGTACTTAATTAATATGCAAACATCAAAATTTCTTAATGAAATTTTAATACAACCTTACTATAATCCCATAGACATTAAAATAATAATAAAATAATAATTCACTCATCAGAATTATGGTCTCGAAACCATTGTTTCGATTTCACTAAAAACGGGCAACTACATAATTTTATTAAACCAATCTATTCGAAAAAAATACAAGTATACATAGACAAAAATACTACACTTAGGGCACCAAATCCAATGCTAATAGCCAAAAAGGCAAGTAAATAAAGCACCTTATAACAAGTTTGAAACCGACAACCCTTTTAATGCTTCGTCAACATATATCCTTAGTGAAATAGAGAGAATTAAGGAACTTTAAAGCCCTTTTGTCGTTGAGGGTCGGTCAATCTAAAAGACATTTTGCCCATAGATGCTAATTTTGTAATACACCAAGCACAAAACTAAATATTGTGTTTATTTAAAAGATACAATTGAATCAACATTGTACAAGGAATAGTTGAAAGAATATGCAGCATAGTCCCTTCATTACATGGATAATAAAAAGTTGGCACTTCCTTTGAATCAAGAGAAGAACATGAAGCAAACAACTAGTCAAATGGGTGATAAATGTTATGTTAGGCACTAATTAGGAAAGGGCAATGTCCAATCCTAAAAGAAAAAACTGTAACACCCCTTACCCGTGCCAGACGCCGAGAGAGGATATGAGGCATTACCGAACTTAATCACAAGCAGCATACAAAATCGGGTCATAAAAATTTCGTTCCAATTAAATCCATTCATACCTATGCAAATTGTCCCTCATATGGGCCTACGAGACCCAAAACATACATTGGGTATAGTTTGAGACTAAACTGAGAACTTTAGAAAACTTTGAGAAAACTTAGAAAATTATCATGAAATAGGGTCACACGCCCGTGTGGGTAGGCAATGTGGTCACACACGCCCGTATGGCTTGGGACATGTCCTTGTCCTCAGCCCGTGTAACTCTCTATTTATGACGTCATCAATACAATTAGGGTCACACGGCCAAGACACACGCCCGTGTGCTTAGGCTATGTGGCGAATTAAATTCCAAAAATTAAGTGCAAATTTCACACGACCTGGGCACATGCCCATGTCCTGCGGCTGTGTCTTTTACATGGCTGAGATACACGGCCATGTCTCTACCTATTTGTTTACTACTTAGCATTATGTTTTGCATGTAATAGGGTGCAGGGGACACACAGCCAGAGCACACGCCCATAGGGCAGACCGTGTGTCACACACGGCCTAGACACATGCCCTATGTCTACCTGTGTGGACAACTTTGAGGCTATATTCCAAGCCTTTTGTCACCCTTAATGACACATTCTCACTTACACATTCATAATCATGGCTCATGCAAGTCAACTTATTACCAATTTATACTTGCTTAAGATTTCATATTTTATTTAGACCAAGCTTACTAAATTCACATGCAATATGAAACATCAATTTACTTCCATTTCATACATTCATGCCCTAGTTTTTATTATGTCATTTACTCATATTTCCATCATCAAACATATATAATCATATCCATAATTCATCAATGCCAAATGGATTTAACCACAACATGAGTGAAAATAGCACATGCATGCATTTATGAATATGGTTACATCCCCTTAATTAATATGAGTCATATCTCATGGTCATATACAAAATGAATCATCAAATCATTATAAGCCAACACACTTGGCTAAACCAATATGACATACAAAAAAAATACCAAGTCTCTGTACATGCCATAATCAAAATACTTAAATTCACTATACCCAAAAGATTAGTTTGATAGTGTGAATCGAGCTCCAATGTCTTTTGATCCTCGAGCTAGCTTAGTGACACTATAAGGAAATGGAAAAGAAAATGGAGTAAGCATAAAGCTTAGTAAGTTTGCATGTAAATAATTAAACAACATTAACCATGCAATATTATACACATAACACAATAATATTTATCACAATCTCATCAAGTATCATAGGTGCATTTTAAGTCATGCCATTTACATAATGTACAATAAAACTCTGGATCATAATTCATTCATTCACTTCTTCTGAGGTCTCATCGATTCATAATCTCAATGTTTATGAGCTTTGTGTACGTACCTGTATTCTTTCAACATGATCATACATTGTCATCTCCTTGACATAATTGTTGGATTACCCATTGAACCACTTGGAATACTAAAGGATACTTGGGAACTCTCAGACACATGGTAGTATGCCAATGCCATATCCTAGATATGGTCTTACATGGGATCACATATCGATGCCAATGCCATGTCCCAGGCATGGTCTGACATGGGATCACATATCGATGCCAATAGCCAGCTATGGTCTTGCACGAAATTACATATTGATGCCAAAGCCATGTCCCAGACATGGTCTTACATGGGATCGTACATAACCCTAATGTCATGGCATTTGTATCCTGACTATTCCTAAGGTTCAACCGGGATTTTGAGGTATCGAACTCATTGAATCGTCATCGAGTCATCATTAATTAAATCCATAAAGACAATTATACAATTCATGCAATATTAAAGCATTAAATACATAATAATGTAACGTTGCATTATTTACACACAAACTTACCTTGGCACCCAAAATATGGCTACTATTCGATTTAGTCCACAACCTTGTTCTTTCCTCAGTTTAGGTCTGGACTCCGTTTTTCTTAATCTATAACAGTAAATTTCACTTATTTAATTATCACATTGTTCAAAATAGTCCATAAATCATACTTTTGAAAAATTACAATTTTATCCCTAAACTTTCACATAATTACAACTTAGCCCCTAGGCTCTTAAAATGAAATGTGTTTATTTTCTTTGATACCAAGCCTAGCCGAACTTATATCATACTCATATCAACCCACATTTTCTATCAAATTAGATTTTTAACCACCTATTTTGTAACTTTTACAAAAAGGTCCTTTTTAGGTGTTTTTTCATGAAAAACTACTTAGTAAAAGATGTTTATCATGCATCAAACTTTCATATTCCTCCATTAAACACCAAAATACATGCATGTCACACATGGGTAAGTTTTTGAACATGAAACCTAGCTCAAAATAATGGTATAAATAGCTAGATCATGCTTCAAAGATCTCAAAAACATAAAGAACATTAAAAACGAGGCTAGGGTGTACTTACAATCGAGCTTGAAAAGATGAAAAAAACCATAGCTACGGCTCATTGAGAATTTTGGCTAAGGAGGAGGAAGATGGACACATATTATGTTTAAAGCTTCTAGAACTGACATTTTGCAATTTAGTCCTAAATATCAAATTGGACACTTTCTCAATAGAATTTCTTTATGAAACTTTCATACAAGCATGCAATCATATCATAGACCTCATAAGAATCATAAAATAATTATTTCTACTTTAGATTTGTGGTCTCAAAACCACTGTTCTGACTAGGCCCTAATTTAAGATGTCACAAAAATGTACTTGAAGAGTGATGTCTATGAATACCCTCATTTAAGAAACTCTACCCAACACAATGTTAATAAGTGGGTTTTGATGAAAGAATGAAACTATTGTTCTTAATGTGGACAAAAATGATTCTTTGGTTGTCACGACAACTATTGTTGGATTTAAATTGAAAAAAGTACAAATAGATATTGAAAGCACAATAAAAGTTTTACATTAGGAAACATTTAAACAAATGGGTATTAAAGAATCAATATCAAGAAGGAAAACCTACCTACATATTTTCCAATCAACCTATTAAGGTCAAAAGATCCATTGCCCTACCAATTACAATCGATGATGGCCGTCACATAACAATTGAGATGGTGGAATTTTTGTTAGTACACCCATAAGCTTATAATGTTATTTTTGGTAAGCCCGTCGTGAGGCTTGGTTAATATAAAAGAGATTCTACCTATAGATGCCACTTTTGTAAAGTACCAAGCATAAATCTAAAGAATTTTTTTATTTAAAATCTGCAAATGGTTGAAGGAATATGTAACATAATCCTTTCATTACATGGATAATAAAAAGTTGGCACTTCTCTTAAATCAAAAGAAGAAAGAGCATGGAGTAAGCAACTAGTCAGATGGGTGATAAATGTTATGCTAGGCATTAATGAGGGATGGGCAATGTCCAATCCAAAGAGAAAAAACGTACTTAAAGAGTGACGTCTACCAATACCCCCATTTAAGAAACTCTGCCCAACACAATGTTGATAAGTGGGTTTTGATGAAAGAGATGAAACTAATGTTCTTGATATGGAAACCAATTATTCTTTGATAGTCATGACAACTGTCATTTAATTTAAATAGAAAAGAATACAAATAGATATTGGAAGCATAATAAAGGTTTTCCATTAGGAAGCATTTAGAAAAATAGGTTTTAAAGAATCAGTATTAAAAAGGAAAACCCTACCTACATCTTTTCCAATCACCCTATTAAGGTCAAAAGATCCATTGCCCATCCAATTACAATCAGCGATAGCTAGCGCACAACTATTAAGATAGTGGAATTTTTGCTAGTACACCCATTAGCTTATAATACTATTTTTGGTAGACCCATCAATTGGATGGAAAAAATAGTAATTGCTAAATTGAAAGTGAAGTTCCTCATATCAACTAGTATAGGATTCAAGAGATCATACCAACACATAGCCATATAATGTCATTTGACATCACTTTAACTAACTCAATGAGAGTGTAGTACAAATTATAAGAAGACATCCGAGTGTTTGTTGGCATCTTAGAGCTACGAGAATTTGTAGCACTTGTTGAAAGAGCCTGTAAAGCAGAAGAACTTGCTGAAAGAGCCTGTAAAGCAGAAGAGTTGATTAAGGAAAGACAGAAAACGGCTTTAGAGTCTCGAGACTCAAAGAAGAGACAGATGGGGAAATCACATCAGTCCTCGTCTAAGAGATCAAAGGAATTCACTACCCGATCAAATGCTTCGGAGAGGTTTTCGAATAGAAACAAGAATCGACAGAACATAACTTTGAGAGCCTAGACCACTTCGGTCGCAAGCGTCCGTGGCGCTCGACCAAATAGGCCAAAATGCTCACAATGTGGTAGGCATCATTTTGGCGAGTGTCGAGGAAACGAGAGGGGCTGCTTCAATTATGGATCACTAGACCACTTTATCCGTGATTGTCTTGAAATGGAAGAAAGAGAAAAGAAGCAAGAAGTAAAGGCAAGTAGTGCTCCGTTGAGGGGTAGACAGCAAAGAAATCCTGAGAGTGGGGCTAGCAGTAGGGGTGCGACAAAAGATGCTACGGTGAGGTTCGAGGACAGAGCACTTGCAAGGACCTATGCTGTTCGTGCCAACGAAGAGGCAGAGTCTCTCGATGTGATCACGGGTACTTTTTCTATCCATGATATATTTTTTGTTGCATTAATTGACCCGAGATTTACCCACTCTTATATTTTTATGGAATTGGTACCTCATATGAGCATGCTAGTAGAGTCCACTGGGTTTGTCATCAAAGTGTCTAACCCTTTAGGCAGATATGTACTAGTAGACCAAGTGTGTAGGAATTGTCCTTTGACAATCAGAGGTCATTGTTTTCTAGCTAACTTGATGTTATTGCCGTTTAATGAGTTTGATGTAATTCTTGGAATGGATTGGTTGACTTCTCATAGTGTTGTAATGGACTGTGGGAGGAAAGTAATTAAGTTGAAATGTGAAGACGAGAATGTTCTTCGGGTTAGGCCAAGTGAGCCAGATAATCTGCCTGTAATAATATCGTTGTTGACTGCTGAGAAGTATTTCATAAAAGGATATGAGTCCTACTTAGCTTTCGTGCTGAATACTCAAGTGTCCGAGTTAAAAATTGAATCAGTACCAGTGGTTCGTGAGTTTACAGATGTATTTCCAGAGGAATTACCTGTATTACCTCTAGTGAGTGAAATCGAGTTTGGAATTGAGTTGGTCCCTAGAACGGTACCTATCTCAATTGCTCCGCATAGGATGGCTCCAATGGAATTGAAGGAGTTGAAAGCACAGTTGCAAGAGTTAACGGACAAGGGCTTCACGAGACTGAGCTTTTCCCCGTGGGGTGCTCCAGTACTCTTTGTGAAGAAAAAAGATGGATCAATGAAGTTATGCATCGACTATAAGCAGCTCAACAAGGTAACAGTGAAGAACAAATATCCTTTGCCAAGGATTGATGATCTGTTTGATCAGTTAAAGGGGGCCACTGTATTTTCCAAGATCGATCTGAGGTCTAGCTACTATCAACTAAGGGTCAAAGAGCAAGATATGCTGAAGACAGCGTTTTGGACAAGATATGGGCATTTTGAATTCCTCGTTCTGCCTTTTGGGTTGACTAATGCCCCGATGGTTTTTATGGATCTGATGAATCGCATTTTCAGGCCATATCTGGATAAGTTTATCGTCGTCTTTATCGATGACATACTGATTTATATACTTGATGAGAGCGAGCACACGGAGCATCAAAGAGTTGTGTTGCAAACCTTAAGAGACAAGAAATTATACGCCAAGTTTAGTAAGAGTGAATTTTGACTTAATGAGGTCGGGTTTGTAGGACACATTGTGTCAAGTGACGGGATAAGAGTTGACTTAAGCAAGATCTTGGCCATTGTGGAATGGAAACACCTGAGGAATGTGACAGAGGTCTGAAGCTTTTTGGGTTTGGTCGGATACTATAGACGGTTTGTAAATGGATTCTCTATGATAGCTACCCCGATGACAAGACTACTGCAAAAAGATGTCAAGTTCAAATAGACAGAAAAGTGCCAACAGAGTTTTGAGAAGTTATAGGCTTTGTTGACCGAAGCCCTAGTTTTAGTGCAACCAAAGTCGGGCAAGGAGTTTGTGTTATATAGTGACGCCTCCTTGAATGGTTTGGGGTACGTGCTTATGCAAGAAGTTAAAGTCATAGCTTACGCTTCAAGATAGCTGAAGCCACATGAGAAAAATTCCCCGACGCACGATTTAGAGTTGGTCGCCATCGTGTTCATGCTGAAAATTTAGAGACACCATTTGTATGGAGAGAAATGTCGAGTATTCACCGATCATAAGAGTCTTAAGTATTTGATGACTCAAAAGGATTTAAATTTGTGGCAACATCGATGGTTAGAGTTAATAAAATATTATGAGTTGATTATCGACTACCATTCGGGAAAGGCGAATGTAGTCGCCAACGCTTTGAGTAGAAAATCATTATTTACATTGAGAGCTATGAATACTCAGTTGACCGTGTCTAACGATGGTTCGATTTTAGCACAGTTGAGAGCTAGACCGACATTTCTACAAGAGATCTGCGAAACTCAAAAAGGTGATAAAGAATTGCAAGCAAAGATAGCTCAGTGCGAGACGGAAAATGAGTCCAAGTTCTGTATTTGTACCGATGGATGCTTAATGTTTAAAGACAGAGTTTATGTACCCAAGGACAATGAGCTTATCCAGAAGATTCTTCGAGAGGCACATAATGGTTTTTTGTCCGTCCACCTGGGTAATGCGAAAATGTATAACGACCTTAAGAAAATGTATTGGTGGTCAGGAATGAAAAGAGACATTTCAGAGTTTGTGTCTAAGTGCCTAGTATGTCAGCAAGTAAAGGCTGAACACCAAGTACCTTCGAGTCTACTTCAGCCTGTCATAGTCCCTGAGTGGAAATGGGATCGGATCACTATAGATTTTGTGATGGGTTTGCCAATAACCCTGAAGAAAAAGGATGCAGTATGGGTTGTTGTGGATAGGCTAACTAAGTCGGCACATTTTATACAAGTACGTACCAACTACTCCCTTAAGAGATTAGCCGACTTGTACATTTCTGAGATTGTGAGGCTTTACGGAGTGTCATTGTCGATTATCTTAGATCGAGACCCTAGATTTACCTCGAGGTTTTGGAAGAAGTTACAAGAGGCATTAGGAACCAAATTGAGCTTTAGCACAGCATTTCACCCGTAAACTGACAAACAATCAGAAAGATTGATTCAAATTTTAGAAGATATGTTGCGGTGTTGTGTTCTCGAGTTTCAAGAAAGTTGGGAAAGGTACTTACCATTGGTTTAATTTACCTACAATAACAGTTATCAGACAAGTCTGAAAACGGCGCCTTATGAGGTTTTCTATGGGCGAAAGTGTCGAACACCCTTATACTGGACTGAACTGAGAGAGAACCAGATTCACGGGGTCGATTTAGTCAAAAATATTGAAAAGAAAGTTAAAGTGTTTCGTGACTACTTGAAGGTCTACTCGAATAGACAGAAATCCTACGCGGACTTGAAATGAAAGGAAATTAAGTTCAAGTCGATGATAAGGTATTTTTGAAAGTATCCCCGTAGAGGAAGGTCCTTAGATTTGGTAGAAAAGGCAAGTTGAGTTCTTGTTTCATAGGACCCTATGAGGTTACCAAAAGGGTAAGACCAGTTGCCTATCGGTTGGTTTTACCACTAGAATTGGAAAAGATTCAGGACGTGCTTCATGTATCCATGTTACGTCGATATAGATCAGACCCTTCGCATGTGATTGAGCCGACAAAGGCTGAAATTCTTCCAGACATGACTTATCGCGAAGAGCCAATCAAGATTTTGGCTCCGAAAGTCAAACAGTTAATGAATAAGAGTATAGCACTTGTGAAAGTCTTATGGCATAGACATGGAGTCGAGGAAGCCACATGGGAACCTAAGGAGACTATGAGAGACCAATACCTAAACTTATTCACCGGTAAGATTTTCGGGGACGAAAATCCCTAAGGGGGAGATTTGTAATAGCTCGATATAGGGCCTAGTCATAATAGTGGTCTCAGGACCACAAATCTAAAGTTAAATAAATTATTTTATTATTATTTTAATGTTATATTATGTTTTTAGGAATGCATGAAAAATTTGGTAAGTTAACTTTGACGTTTGTAAGCTCAATTGCGAAAACGGACTAAATCGCATAAAATGCAAAAGTCCTAATTTGATAGCTAAGGATGTTAAATAGATAGAGAAAAAAAATTGGGGGTCTTTAAAGGGCAATTAGACTCTTAGAAAATAGCTTGACCGGCCATGGGAGACAAATTGGAGAGAAGGTCAAAATTAGGTGAAGCTTAGGTCACCAATTTTGACTAGTTGTTTTTTTAATAAAACAAAAAGGAAAAGCTATCATATTTTCTCTCTTCTTAGCCGAAAATATCAACCATTGTAGGGGTTGGAAAGCTTCAAAAATTTTAGCAACTTTGAGCCCTCTCAAGTAAGTGATTTTGATAGTTTCTCTTAATGATTTTTACATTTTTGAGACCCTAAAAGCATGAGCTTTCAAATGAAGGGTCTATTTTGCAAAATGGTTAAGGGTTTTGAGTTTTTCCATCAAAGGATTCATGATGTTTTCTGAGTTTTTATGGAAGAATATGAGCCTTAGTAGTGTAATGATAACTTTTCTGAAAGGTGTTAGCATGAAAACACCTAAAGGGACTATTTTGCACAAGTTGTAAAATAGTCGATAAATGTGTGAAATATAGTGAATTTGGAGTTTTTATAAGAGTAAAAAGAGTTCAGCTAGGCTTGAGATACAAAGAAATTCGATAAAAATTGATTTTCGAGCATAGGGGTAAAATAGTCATTTTTGTCAAAGTCTAGTGGCAAAATCATCATTTTATCGAAGATGTGAATTTTGATTTGCCTAATTGAATTTAGTGACTAAATAAGTGTATTTTGCTAATATAGATCAAGAATTGTCAAATCTGAACCTAGACCGGGGGAAAGCCAAGCAAATCGACTAAATCGACTAGTCATATACGTTTTGTAATCTGAGGTAAGTTGTATGTAAATAATACAACTACATTGCTACTATATGTGTTTAAATTTTCATTGAATAGATATGGCATGAATTTCTTAATTGAGGAATTAAGAATGTGTAATGATCATTGAGATAGTAGAATTCACGTTGGAACCTTAGGAAGTAAATCGAATATTCTTGCCATGACATTTGAGTCATTGGTGTGAGCCAGTGTAAGACCATGTCTGGGACATGGCATCGACATTGAGACGAGTGCTAGTGTAAGACATGTCTGGGACATGCATCGACCTCGAGACGTAAACCAGTGTAAGACATGTCTAGAACATGTATTGGCTACGAGATGTGTCAATGTAAGACCATGTCTGGGACATGGCATCCGCACGAATATGCGAGAGCTAGTGTAAGACCATGTCTGGGACATGGCATCGGCCTCGATGATGATAGCTAGTATAAGACCATGTCTGGGACATGGCATCGGCCTCGATGATGATAGGCAGTGTAAGACCATATCCAGGACATGACATCAGTAACTTACCCCGTGTTTGAGGCTTATGGAATATCTGATAGTGTTCCGAATGGTTCAATGACGAGAGACATGATTTTAGGTTCATGAAGAAAAGTATAACCTTGTGGTGAGTGGTACAGGTACCTATTTGGTACGTATGAGATATGAGATCATTACATAATATGTGACTTGTATGGATGGTAACGAGTAAGTTGTGCTTATGCCCACCCTTGTGTTATGAACATGTTGATTATTGATAAATTGTTGTCGTGTAATTATTTATGTGCAACTTACTAAGCTTTTATGCTTACTCTCTTTTCTTTTCATTTTTCTTATAGTGCCGCCTAACTAGCCAAAGGATCACCAGGAGTCAGAGATATTGATACACTATCGACCGAAGCATTCGGTATAGTTTGATTTATATTTTTGAATATGGCATGCATAAGGTTTAGACTTTATTATTTTATGACTTTGAGAATTGGCCAAATGTGTTGGCTTAGGTTGGAAACTCTTCATTTTGTATTAAGCCTTGATTGATGGATAATATTCATTTTGATTTTTATAAAAGATGCATTTTCATAGTTGAACAAATGTCTATTGTGACTGATTTGGTTGTATGAATTGTGCTTGTTTTGACATTGGTTGGTATTTGCATGGAACTAGGTATGTAAAGGTGGCAATGAAGCTTGGTAAATAGTCTTATATTGTCCACACGGATAGACACACGGGTGTGTGTCTAGGCCATGTGTGGCACACGGTCTGCCCCATGGGTGTGTAGTCTGGCCATGTGTCCCCTGCACATAAAAATTTCAAGTTAGTATGCATGGTAATAAAAACACGAGCAGAGACACGGCTGTGTGTCTTA
The DNA here is from genome assembly GCF_025698485.1 of Gossypium arboreum. Classification (NCBI taxonomy): domain Eukaryota; kingdom Viridiplantae; phylum Streptophyta; class Magnoliopsida; order Malvales; family Malvaceae; genus Gossypium; species Gossypium arboreum. The sequence goes on from NC_069080.1 coordinate 65,901,242, forward strand.
GCTGTGTGGAGAACACGGCCTAGTACACGGGCGTGTTACATGACCGTGTGTCATTTTGGGAATGCTGACGTTAGAAATAGAATACCTAGGTTTTTGCACACTGGCTAACACACAGGCGTGTCCTGGCCGTATGAGGGACACCGGCCATCAACACTGGTGTGTGTCTGGCTGTGTGAAAACCCCTGTAGGTGTGAATTAGAAATTAATTTCACACGAGTAAAGGACACGGGCGTGTGCCATGTTTTAAGGACAAAATTTTCATAGTTGGTTTAAGGACCCGGTATAGTCCCGATTAGTTTCCAATGGTCGATTTGGGGCTCGTAGGCCCATAATAAGAAGATTAAAGTAGAAATTGAAAAAGATTTAAATTGGACCGAGTCTGGGTGACTCGAGATTGTTTGTGTACATGAGATCACGTTAGGTAATGCCTTGTACTCTACCCCAGCGTGGGTTATGGGTATTGGGTGTTACAGACACAACATAAAAAAAAATATGATTAAGAAAGGACAAGAAAACTCACCTAACACAAATGTTACAAAGAAGTGAAAAACCTTTAAAGAACAAACAAAGGAAGGAAAGAGACTATAAGAACAAATTTGCAAAAGAAATTTATGATATTTGTAAAGAAAGGAATGGAAGTGCCCCTATTTATAAGATATGCTCAAATATTCTCTTTTACACCATACATATGCATTTTGCACACAACATGCACATGTTTCCTTAATAATGGCAATAAAAGCCAACCACAATCCTCTATATAGCCCATAACTTATCATAACAGCTATAACATGTACTTCTTAGGTAACATCTAGCACACATTTCCTTAAGTTACATCCCCACTAAATCAATAGTTACAAATTCAAAATTAAATTTTTTTTCAAAACTAACCCATCCTACACAGTACCACACAAGTAAAGTACCTCACTTAAATCTCTTTGTCTTATGGGATGTCACTTTAAAAACTCCCTTTTGACTAGAGGCAATTCCTAGGCATACTAAAATTCAAAACAATGTTAGATATACACCCCAAGGAGATTACTCCACCAAGTACTATATTGGGGTCTAGTGCCCTTAGTGTACCATTTTTTTCTATGTATACTTGTATTTTTTGAATAATATTTTTAATAAAATATCTTTTAATTAAATTAATCTCATTTTTATATTGTCCTCAATGGTTTTTGCATGTTAAGCAAAACAAGAGAAAAAATTTGTCTCACTACTTATCTAACGTTTAACTAACACTAAGCGGTATTACGTGGTTAGATTATAAAATAGAAAACAACTTGTATTAATAGATAATTTAAACATTTCCTTAGTCTAACCAGAAATGAGAAAATTATTTGAATGACTAATTTTTCATTTCTCGATTCCCATTGGAGAGATACATTGTCTTGGGTATTGGAGCGAATGACTCCTAGAAGATATAGACATAGATGTGACTAACTAGATTGAGAGTACATTAGATATGGCCCAAGTAGAATAGATCCTAGATCTGTTTGTGGATTTATTCACTTGTGACATTCATAGTGTTACATACATTTATCCTGAGCAAGTGATGGACTACATATGTGTGACTCGTATACTTTGATGTAAATAAAAGCTTAAGTTCAAAAAGATAAGAAACTAAAATTTGGTCCATTGAGTTTAGGACTTCTGCAGTATATAGCATCATTCCACAATAGTGAAATTCAAAGCTAAACTAAAGGGTAAATGATACCCTCTCAGCGACATTACATGATAGATGAAAAGTAAACATTGTCACAGGTCATTTATCTTTGTGATAAATGATTTGATTACTATTTGATAGTAATTAACTTTTCATGAAAGAAAATGTAATGATTATGATGAGACAAAATAAGATCATATTGGAAAAATAAATTTATCCCAAAGAGATCAAGGATACCCTATAAGGGTAACACATTTTTGACAAGGTCATTGGATGAGCACTTATTGCATAGCTTTTGTAATGGTATATAATAAGGGAAAGCCCAGTCACAATATTTTAGTGGAATGACTTTGTGACTAAATAATTTTGATAATTAATAGGCAAAAAACCAAAACTTAATTATAAATTATTTAATACCTAATTATATATGTCCAATTGGTTCCTTCGCTAGCCTGAGATAACAAAAAATGAATTACATGTAGAACCAATAGATGGAAATGAATAGAAGTGATGAAGTAAGAAAATAGATCCCATGAAACACAATCTACGGTGACACTAAGTACGAAAATGACTTGAGAATTAATTTAAGATTCATCGAATTTTATTTAATTAATTATAATTAAATAATTGAAGTTCAAAGATGGAATTAAACTAATTAGTCATTATGATATTTGTTGAATAAGGAAATTAAATATATTTCCTCATAGATTCTATTATAGTAAAGTTGTTATGAAATGAAATTAGAATTAGGTTGAGAAAATTATTTACTCTATAAATTAATTTAGTTAATTTAATTAATTGATTAAATAATATTTATTTTAGGAAATAGAAAATAAATATTGGGTTGGATTAAATTATAAAGTGATGGGTCAAAATTCTAAAAGGAATATATAATTAGACTCGATACATGGGAGGCCGAATTAGCCCTCATAATAGTATGAAGAGAAGTAACCCTAGTAGGAAGTATGAGGAGGGTAACCCTAATAGGAAACACAAGCACTTATTCAACCAAAACTCTAGTTGGAGTAGGATTGTATTTCCTATTTAATTAATATTATTTATCAATGAATTATTCAACCAAAACTCTTATACTTCTCCTTATAAATATAGAGCATCGACTGAGCTAAATACACAACATTCAAACATCATTATTCTGTCAGAAAATAGTAGTAATTTATTTACATAGAATGAATTATATTTTCTACGAATTACGAGTTTTACCAATTTATAGAGAGAACTTACTTTCCTACTAAAAGTAAGTAAATAATTTATTTTTTGTGTTTTTTTCTTGTTGGTCGAGCCTACACTCGACGTGATTCGTGGTGTAAGGATAGCGAAGAAGGTCACTCAGTTGGAAGTCAATATTGACTTGAGTTTGCCTCGCACAAAACAGATGTATATTTCTGGTTAGGGGTTACTACAATAAATATTATAAAAGCGCTCAATTTTATAAAAATTTTGAAATTTTCACTGTAACTATAATAATCATTTTCTAAACTGATTTTATCAACATACTACACCTCACTAAGAAGCAAGGCTACATCAAGCTCAACCACTTCACCAATTTGTGGGCTCTGTTTGACAAGATAGTTGTTACTTGTCATTGACATACCATGTAACTGTGTCACATCTATTTGCATCATCGAGCTAATAAGGAGACTTAGGCTAACGGCTCAAGTAATGACCTACCAAACAAAAAAGGACAAGTGCCCTAAAATGTCTCTCTTAAATACATCTCTACAATTAATAGATCCAAGACAACAACTTCACTTACCTGTCCATCCACCTTCCCTGATGACACCAAGCTCCTCTATATCTTAGAACATCTATTATGATTCTTGGCCCACTAGGTGAATTACCTTTCTAGTCTCCTCCAACTTTCTACCATCAACAAATATGAATTGTTACATGAGTTGCTCTAACTATGAAACACTATTTGTAAGACTAAAAACAATAGTTTAAAACATGCAAAAGCACACCACATATTGTTTACTCAACTCAATAAACACACCTATGTTTGTAGGGTATTGCCCAGAGATTGAATCCACCAACAAGTAAATAGCACACGTCTTATTTACAACCAAATGAATCCAATAATTATTGTAGCCTTAGTGTCACACACTATTAGTTAACTCTCTTAAACATTTTGACTTTTGTTACTGTATGTAACAGCCCGATTTTGGGGCTAGTCAGAATAGTGGTATTGGGACAACAAATCCGAAATCAGAGAGATTATTTTATTATTAAAATGGATTCATAGCATGTTTATAATAGTGCATGAAAAATTTGGTGAGCTAATTTTAACGTTTGTGAGCACAATTGCGAAAAAAGACTAAATCGCATAAAGTGCAAAAGTCCTAATTTGAAAGCTAAAGGTGTTATTTTATTAGAAAATAAAATTTGGGGATTTTAAAGGGCAATTAGACCCCTAGAAATAGAGTGGCCAGCCATAGGAGACATATGTGGTCAAAATTTTCAAAATTTGTTGGGCTAGGTGACCAATTTTGACTAAAATAGAATTATAAAAAAAAGAAGAATGATATCATCCCTTACTCATCTCTTTTCTCCACCGAAAATTAGCCATGGAAGGGGGTTTGAGAGCTTAAAAATTTTCAGCAACTTGAAGCACTCACAAGTAAGTGATTTCCATATCCTTTGTTGATGATTTTTGCATTTTTGATACCCTTGAAGCATGAGCTTTCAAATGAAGGGACTATCTTGAAAAATGGTTGAAGGTATAGGGTTTTTCCATGAGAGCATTTAGGGGGTTTTCTGAAATTTTATGGAAGAATATGAGTCTTAGTTGTGTAATAGACAACTTTTGTGAAATGTGTTACCATAAAAACACCAAAAGGGACTATTTTGCACAAGTTGTAAAATAAGTGATAAATGTGTGAAATAGAGAGAATTTGGGGTTGTTATAAGAGTAAAAAGAGTTTAGCTAAGCTTAAGATGTGAAGAAATTCGATAAAAATCGATGTTTGAGAATAGGGGTAAAATGGTCATTTTACCAAATTCTAAGGGCAAAATGGTCATTTTATCGAAGATGTGAACTTTTAATTGCTTAATTTTATTTAGTGATTAAATAAGTATGTTTTGCTATTTTAGATCAAGAATTTCTAAATCCAAACCTAGACCGGAGAAAAGCCAAGCAAATCGACTAAACCGACTAGTCATGTACCTTTTATAATCTGAGGTACAACTATATTATTGCATGTAAATAATACAACTATATTGTTGCCATATGTGTTTGAATTATTAAAAAAATCGATATAGCAGAAATCGCTTGATTGTGGAACTGAGAATGTATATAGAAATTGAGATATTAAGACTCCTGTTGGAATCTTAGGAAGTAAATCGGATATTCATGCCATGACAATTGGGTCACTTGCGTGAGCTAGTGTAAGACATGTCTGGGACATGCATCGACCACATTATGAGAGCTAGTGTAAGACCATGTCCGGGACATGGCAACGTCATTAAGACGAGTGCTAGTGTAAGACATGTCTGGGACATGCATCAGCCTCGAGATGTAAGCCAGTATAAGACATGTCTGGGACATGGCATCGGTCTAGATGATGATAGTCAGTGTAAGACCATGTTTGAGACGTGGCATCGGCAACTTACCCCATGTTAGGGGCTTATGGAATGTCCGATAGCGTTCCGAATAGTTCATGGGACATGCATCGGCCTCGAGATGTAAGCCAGTGTAAGACATGTCTGGGACATGCATCGGCTACGAGATGTGTCAATGTAATACCATGTCTAGGACATGGTGTCGACATGGATATGTGAGAGCTAGTGTAAGACCATGTCTGGTGTAGGCACTCAATTTTGCCCGGCCCATTTCAGTATTTAAAATAATAAACCCAAAAAAAAAACACGAAGTCCAAGTTCAGTCCAGAATTACAAATATAATTTGGCCTGATCGGAATGGCCCATTACTTGAAAAGATTTAAGGTCCATCTACAAGCTTGACTCATATGGAAATATAATCTTCAATGATATGTAATCTTAGATATGATACAATCTTAAATATGATTGCAATCTTAGATATGATACAATCTTAGATATGATTGCAATCTTAGATATGATACAATCTTAGATATGATTGCAATCTTAGATATGATATACAATCTTAGAAGATATGATTTTGTAATCTTAGAGATTTAATTTGTAGATATCCTTTAATCTTAACCGTTGATGTAATTGATCTGTACCGTTGGATTTGGGAGGCTCAACTATAAATAGAGGCCTCTCCCTTCATTGTAAGGCACTTGAGTTTTGGGAAGCAATAAGAATTCTTGAAGAGCATTCACTCAAATTTCTCTCCCTCTTGCGTTCTTACTCTCTGTGGTTTGTTCTTAATTTATTCTTCGTCTATCTTAGTTTTTCAACTCTTTTTATTTTAATTTCTTCATTTTTCAAATATGTATATTTTTCCTATCTTTTATACATTTGATTATGTATTTTATATATCACAATATTTAACCTTTTTATATAGTTTATTTTCAAATATATATTTTCTATGCATGTATATATATTATATAATCATTTCATTATAAATATAAATTATTTTACATATTTGATATTTTATACATTATTTTTCTAAACTAATATATTTTATATATTTTATATAATTATTATTCTTATAAATATATTTTTATTATATATTATATTTTAAATTTATTATTAAATATCACATTTTTTATATGCTCATTCTATTTATCAATTGTTTATATTATACATATATTTTTAAAACTTATATTTTTTATTATTATACAATATTTGTTTTTACTTTAGCATTAATGTATTATTGTTATGTTATGTATTTCATATGTTATGTAATATCTTAGACTTTTATAATTTACTTTCAAATGCATATTTTTATATATGTACATTGATATATTGTATTATATGCATCATTTTATTTATTAATCCATTCATGTGTACATTAAATTATTGGATTTTATATTTTATGTAGATTCTATTTATCCATTTGCTATGCATGTCATCTATTTTACTCATACATATTTTACACATTAATATTTACCATGTTTTTATATTATTTAATGTTTTATTTATGATATATTGTATATAATTAGTGCATTTATTATGTTTTCTTTTGGTATATTCCTATTTGCTTAGCATGATTATTTTATTGTTCTATTTTACCCTCTATATAGTGATTGCATTTATATAAAGTGTTATAATACTTTTTAATATACGCTATTTGAATATCTATGTTTCGTAATATAGAATTGTCACTCTAAAAGGTCATTTAAAACAATATTTAAAAGTTTTATAAAAATAAAAAAGGCAATGCTTAGTATTTGAAAGCTTCGAGAAAAGTAGTGCCCTAACTTATTGGGTTACAACTTTTCTCGTTGAGTTCGAATAGTCAAGTACCCTTCTAAGTTTTTAAGATTTTCAAAATACGAGCAACTGTCTTGAAATTTCAAAGCGTTGTGTCCTAACTTATTGGATGTGGCGATTTGTCGTTTCGAGATAGGGATTTCCAAAAGGTTAACTTAGTGTCAATGTTTTGATACGAGTGAACCCAAATTTTCAAAATCAAAGTATTTTAAAGAGGATTACATCTTAAAATTTTTTAAATTTCTGACATTAAAGACACTTGATAATCAATTAGGTACCAATTTTTGGGCGTTACGAGGGTGCTAATCCTTCCTCGTACGTAACCGACTCCCAAACCCATTCTTTTATTTCGTGGACCAAAACTAATGATTTTTAAAACAAAATGTTTTAAAGGTGATCCAATCACACCTAAAAAGATTGGTGGCGACTCCCGTTTTCGTTTTTTAAAAATCGATTCTCATTTTCTAAAACTCGACTTGAAAATGGTTTCGACATCTGGGACATGGCATCAGCCTAGATGATGATAGCCAGTGTAAGACCATGTCTGGGACATGGCATCTGCAAGTTACCCCATGTTAGGGGCTTATGGAATGTCCGATAGCGTTCTGAATGGTTCAACGGTGAGAGTCCTGATTTTAAGTTAATGAAGAAAAGTATAACTTTATGGTGAGTGGTACAGGTACCTATTTGGTACTATGAGATGTGAGCTCAATATATAATGTGTGACTTGTATGGATGGTAATGAGTAAGTTGTGCTTATGCCTACCTTTGTGTTATGAGCATGTTGATTATTGATAAATTGTTGTTGTATATCTATTTATATGCACCTTACTAAGCTTTTATGCTTACTCCCTTTTCTTTCCACTTTTCTTACAGTGCTGCCTAACTAGCTCAAGGATCACTGAAGTCAGAGATATCGATCACACTATCAACAGAAGTATTCGGTATAATTGGATTTATATTTTTGAATATGGCATGTATAGGACTTAGACTTTATGATTTTGTATCTTTAAGAATTGGCCAATTGTGTTGGCTTAGGTTGGAAACCCTTCAATTTGTATTAAGCTTTGAATGATAGCTAACCTTCATTTAGAATTTACAAAAGATGCATGATCATGGTTGAATGAATGTCTATTGTGGCTAATTTGATTATAGAAATTATGCTCGTGTTGGTATTGGTTGACATGTGTATGAAACTAGGTATGTAAATGAGGCAATGAAGCTAGGTAAATAGCCTTATATTGTCCACACAGGTAGGCACACAGACATGTGTCTAGGCCGTGTGTGACACACGGTCTGCCCCATGGGCGTGTAGTCCTGTTGTGTGTCCCCTGCACGTAAAAATTTCAAGTCAGTATGCATGGTAATAAATGTATGGGTAGAGGCACGGTCGTCTGTCTCAGCCGTGTAAAGGACACAACCTAGCACACGGGCATGTTCCTTGGCCGTGTGACATCTTGAGCATGCTGACGTCAGAAACAGAATGTCGATGTTTTTACACACAGGCTAGGACACAGGGGTGTCATGGTCGTGTGAGGGACACGGGCCATTAACTCGGGCATGTGTCTGGCCGTGTGAAAATCCCTGTAGGTGAGAATTAGAAATTAATTCTACACGGGTGTGGGACACGGGTGTGTCCCAGGGTGCTTAGGTCGTCTGAGCCACACAGGCTATCAGCAGGACCATGTCGAAATGGTAACACGGGCGTGCTACCCTCCCACACGGGTGTGTGCCCTGTTTTAAAGGCGAATTTCTTAATGTTGGGTTAAAGACCCGGAATGGTTTTGAATAGTTTTCAACGATCGATTTGAGACTCGTAGGCCCATAATAAGAAGATTAAAGTAGAAATCAAAAAAGTTTTAATTTGGACTAAGTCTCAGTAATTTGAGATTGGTTGTATGCATGAGATCAAGTTAGGTAATGCCTTGTACCCCGCCCCAGCGTGGGTTACGGGTATAGGGTGTTACACTGAAGGTTACAAATGAATTCATAAAGGAGTAAACAAATTTATCAAATGCAGTTAACAAACTGTTCTTCAAAGAATTTATTTATGCTCATTTAAAATCATGTCTTCAATAGAGGATGTTGTTCCTTAAAACAATATTTTCGAAAAAAAATGGTTAATCTAATAGAAGCCATCCCCTTGATAATAGGGATTAGGATGTCAAATATATGTCTCAGATCATATCCCTGATCTTTCAAATTATTTCCAACTATATCCTTTTGAAAAGAAAAGAATAAATTTAATATTTTGTGGATTCTAAATAATCTATTTTTCATTACAAATAAGTTATTTGTGCAACTATATAAATAAATAAATTAAGCAAACAAAATACAAGTCAAATTTTACCAACAAATTATTTGCACTAGCAATGTTGCTCATTGTGTTTCTTATGATATTGTAATGCTATATGCAACACTTTGTCATGACACTTGTCTTGTTCTAATAATCTCTTTAGTTGGTATTTTTGAAAAGAAAAATTCTATAGCAAATACAAACATAATCCATAGAAAAAAATAAAGAAACTAAGGAAACTAGATAGATGTAGCATATGAATCCATGTCAATCATTAAAAATAACATAGTCCCTCTATCAAGTTGCATCTACAAGTATCATCAAAAAACATTTAACGATAACAATTTTCATTACAATAGAAACCAAAAAATAATATAAGTAGAATTACTAGTGGTTAAACGTTATGCAAAAAATATCATACAATATATCCTCTTCCTCAACTCCATCTCTACCTTTCTTTTTTTTCCGAAAATCTAAGAGTCTCCTTCTTATTTGTGTGCCCATTTAGATTTATGAAGAACTTAAGTGCTTCTTTCTTGGCCTTGGCTAGCCTTTATAACTCAAGATTGATAATTTTGATATGATTTTCCACATAAGATATCATTTGAGCCTTATTAGCAACAATAACGTTTCGAAGTGGACCAACTTTTGGACATTAAATATGACATTTTGATCAGCATGATCCAGAGAACCTTGTCTACGTCAACATTTTCTTTAGCATATGTTCGAGCAGTATCATCCACCTGCTTGTCATGTTTTCACTTATCAGATATTATCATTAGAGGAGTAGATCATTCAAGATGATCATACTTAGTATTAACACAATGTTGCTTTATTATAACTTTGTAAATGAGGGAATAGAAAGACAAAGATTTGAAACACTAAACTAGATTCTAAGTCGGCAATAATTTGGTCAATGATTGTAGTGCCAAGATTAAAAGTTATCATGTTACTCTTATGCATAAACACACCTAAATTATTGTTCAATGTGGTAAAGTCGAGAGAATGCACTAGTTATTTAAAACAATCTTGTGCAAGCTTGCATACTTCATACTTATTTTAGTTCTTAAGAGAGAACTACATAATAAGAAGGACATTTACCATTAAGAGTTTGTTCAAATATAACCTTGAATTTGTTAGCCCTTTCTTCATTCAATTTCTTCTATTTTATCCTAATTGTAGAAGTCTTCATAAGCCTTTTTCCCTTTTCATTCACTATTTTTTGACAATTTAAATTCAAGAAAAGTCAATATAATAACATCTTGTTCATCTAGAATACTATTCTTGGTAGCTTGCCTCTCAATTATTACTTCAACTAGTACAATAGATGGTGTCAACCCTTCAATTTTTAGGATCTTCTTAGAGACATTAGATGTGGGAGAATGCCTCTTATTTTTACTAGAGTTTATTTTGGCTTTTCTTCTCCCACTTAAACTTTATTTTTAGTTTTTCACTTAAACTTTGAATAACCTAGAGTTGTTTTAGTCATATATGCTGTAACACCCCGTACCCGAGTCCGTTACCGGAGTCGAACACAAGGTGCACACAGACTTAATTATTTCACAGTCCATTTAAAAAATTTCCAAACAAGCTGGTTACTGCATCACTGTTGCCTTAAAAATCATATCTTGAGTTTCAAAGCTTGGAAATCAGTTTTGTAATTTTTCCCTGAGACTATACTCATATGTCCATCTACATATTTTTTTCTAGAATTTTTGGTCAGGCCAATTAGTACAGTTTATTAGTTAAAGTCTCCCCTGTTACAGGGATCGACTACACTGACCTTCGCACATCACGACTTGGATATCTCCCTGTACAGGGCTTCAATACTGATGCTGTTTGTTTCTATAGAAACTAGACCCAAAGAGGAATCTATAAATATATGGCATGACTCCTAATTATCTCTGGTTAATTTATAGTGAATTTCCAAAGTCGGAACACGGGATCCAGAAACTGTTCTGGCCCTGTTTCACGAGAACTTTAATATCTCTTAACATATAACTCATATGACCGTTTTGTTTCTTCCATATGAAAGTAGATTCATCAAGGTTAATTTACATAATTTATTCCCCATTTAATTCCATTCCTACAAATTTTAGTGATTTTTCAAATCCACACCACTGCTGCTGTCAGCATCTGTTTTCAAGGTAAACTTTACCTATTTCGTGGTTTCCATGGACCAACTAGAGTTTTGTCATACATAGGTCCACATATAATCATATTTAGCCATACCAATGGCTGATCATTTGCCCAACACTTCCATTCCAGTCCATAGTCACATCATGAAACCATACATATATACATAAACACAAATGGTCTAATGCCATACTCCACTTCTACGAGCCATTTTCGCATGGCCGTACACACATACATCACAAAAAGTACTTGAAAAAAACAACAAAGGGTAGTCCTATACATGCCATTTCAAAGCTCAACCAAAATTGTACCAAAAAGGGGGCTTTGATAGTGTGGGAGACTTCGACTTCCAAAAATCCCGAGTCTAATAGCTGACGAGCCAAAATCTATAAAACAAAGAAACAAAGAGACGGAGTAAGCAATTTATGCTTAGTAAGTTTGAGCGAAGAATTTAAGCACAACAGAGGTATAGCATTCATATAACTAAACGGATAATCCCGTATATACATACTTTCAAATCATTTCTACTTTACATTCCAACCCCTATGTTCATACATAAGGGATCACCTTAGCCAAATACCGGAAGCTCATTACTCAACTGAGCGAATATTATTTGAAGGAACTCAACTATTCCAATGCACATACGAACATACCTCATTGCTGGAATTTTTCAAGCGTATTAACTGGGATTTTTACAGCAAGATCGTTCATTTCCGAATCACGTACCTTCGGAATTTAACCGGATATAGCGACTCACTCGATTGTCTTCGGGACATTGCCCGGTTATAGTGATTCGCACAATTGCCTTCGGGAATTAGCCCGGATTTAGTAACTCGCACGAATGCCTTCGGGACTTAACCCGGTTTTGGTAACTCGCACAAATGCCTTCGGGACTTAACCCGGTTTTGGTAACTCGCACAAATGCCTTCGGGAGTTGACCCGGATTTAGTCACTTAGCACAAAAGCCTTCGGGACTTAGCCCGGACACCATTCGAATAAACATGCACATTTAACACTAAATCATGACACATTCGTATTTCATTTTCATTAGCAAAACTCAAATACAATACACTTATCACTCTTGCACATTTCGGTTCAATATCCACACACAAAGAGCATGATTTCGATTTACTTGAGACATGATCTAATCAAATCATAATTTAAGCTCTATTACTCAAGAACTTACCTCGGATGTTGTCGAATGATTCCGATGGCTATTCGACCACTTTTTCCTTCCCTTTATCGGATTTAGCTCCCCTTTGCTCTTGAGCTTAATTTAACAAATAAATTGATTTAATCATTTGAGCATCGAAAGAGGAATTCAAGGTACTTAGCCCACATATTTTCATTAGACATTAAAGTCACATATGTACGGAAATCATGAATCAAACTCAACACATTAGTTAGTACTCTCCTTAGTCGAATTTTCTAAGCCAAGAATAGGCATCAATATGCTTGCCTCTAACCGAATGCATGCACACCAATCCCCCTCATGTGGCCGAATATGCATGTCCATGTTGAGGCCAATTATACACTTAATACCACACATAAACGGCATACATTTTACTCACTAACGCATTCCATATTGTAGCTCAATACGCATCAATCATTTACTTCATAACTGAAACATCATCATATGTAAATATATACCTTGAGATAGTATATATGTCATACCAATACATCATGTGCAAACATATATATATATATATATATATGCTAGAGCCGAATCTCAAAGTTGATTATAACTAAACATGAACATAAATCCAAAACACAAATCTTACCTATCATGCAATAAGCATAAATTATACTTATGGATGTACCATGGCGAATACATCACAACACCATACCATTTCGATTTTGGTCATGGTTAAACAAAGAACTTAATGTCTCACTCAAAAATGCTAAAAAGAAAGTCCAAGAGCCATCAATCCACCATCACATGTATCATTAGCAAGCTTCATATTTAACATGCAATGGCATTAACAAAAATCCACCTTGGCGAATACCATCCCCATGACATAGCAAGGATTCAACCATGGCTAATAAGAACATCAAGTTAGCAACCAAAACATGCATGAATCTCATGGCACAACATCAAACATACCTTAATCTTGATACAAGTATGGCCAAACCTCTTCCTAATCCTCTTCCAAACCAAACATGAAGCAAAAACTCCCTCCTCCTTCCTTAGAATTTTCGCCAAGAGAGAATGAAAAGGATGAACAATTTTTTTCTTTTCTTCAACTCACGGCAGGGGAAACACTCACCATTCTCTTTTTTTTTCTTCCTTTCATTATTCAACTCCCATGCTCATTATTTTATTTTTTCTTACATACACCATTGTCACAACATGTTTTATGACATGTTTTTGCCCATAATCCTTGTCATGGCGGCCACTAGCTATTAGGGGAAATTTGACATGCAAGTCCTCCCTTTGATTACATGCACTATTAGGTCCTTATAGATTAGCCTATCACATTTCAAAAATGTCACACAAGTCCTAATAACTGAATTCACATGCAATCGACTAAATCGAAGCTTGAAATTTTCACACATTCATAAATACATATATAGACAATAAATATTACGTTCAAACATTTCGGTGACTCGGTTTAGCGGTCCCGAAACCACTTCCCGACTAGGGTCAATTTTGGGCTGTCACATATGCTACGAATTTCAACCTATAAATAGGCCTTAGTTACTCTAGGTTTTACACAACAAAAATTTTTTAGATTGAGAGAACTTTGTTCTTTGTTTCAAAGGGTTTTTTTGTGGGGCTTCGAATTTTTCTTTTAATTATGTTTATCTTTTGTACCCTCCATTATTATAATGAAATCTCTTTTCTCTCATGGTTTTTTATCCTCTTTTGAGGAGTTTTTCTGCGTACAATGTATGTGTTCGATCTTTCCAATTCTTATTTTCTTCACTTTGTTTGTTGTCTAATTGGGTTTATCCTCTACATTAGATTATTCCAAAATGTTGGAACATTTTGACTTATAGTAGGCTTCCTTCCTTTCCAAATTTATAAGGGTTTATCCTAGCTTTTAGTCAAAGAATGGCATTATTTGCAACAGAATTGGTATTGTTTATTACTTCTACCTATAATCAATAAGATAGCCCCTTTGACTTGAGCAATCATATTCTTCCTTTCTACTACTCCGTTGTGTTAAGGAATTTTTGGTGAGAAACTTGTAACTAACCTACTAGGTTGTAGAAATCAAGAGACTGGCTATTTTCAAACTCCATAGCATGATCACTTCTTATTTTACAAACCTTTTCAAGCATTTTCTCCATGTCATTCATCAATTTGATGCATAGCTTTTTGAACACATTAAAACCCTTTCATTTCTCCTTTAAAAATCAACTCAAGTGAAACTAGAGAAATAACCAATGCAAACAAACACATCCTCTTTTTATTTAAGGCTTTCATTCTGTATAGGCCCTATAGATACTCGATATACCTTCCCCATAAGGAAATCTCCATAAGGACAAGTTATTGCTCTAGAAAATTTGCACAAACCTCAAACTGTACCATACCTAATCATTCTCTTAAGGCATCTATAATTCACATGCTCTAATTATTCATGCTAAATCTGTAACAGTCTGATTTAGACCTAGTCAGAACAGTGGTTTTGAGACCACGTAACTGATTCTGAAAAATATTTTAATATTATTTTTCTGTGTCTGTGATATGTGAATTTATATCTGCGAAGTTTCTGTGATTTAATTTGTCTGTTTCTGTGTTAATTTATGAAATAGGATCTAATCGCGTAAAATTTAAAAGTTGTGTGCTGATTGATAAAGAGCCTATGTGAAGTGGATTTTTAAGTATAAAGTCCTTATGATGCGATTGGACCATTGTACTAATGCATGGACAAATATGGACATGTAGTTGGTAAGTTTAATGTTTATTAGTCAAAGGCAAAATGGGAAAATGTTTATTAAAGTTGTTATAATAAAACAAAACATAAAAAAATGGCCATTGTCATCTTGTATTGCTAAAAGTTAAAAGAAAAAAAAGCCATTAAAGCTTCAAAGTATTCTGCCATTGCATGGTGAATAGGTTAGTCTATTTTGTTCGGTTTTTGATAATTTTTACGTTTCTGTGATCGTTGTTTCGTGTCCTTCAAAACCCATGTCAGTATTTCTATTTTTGTTGAATATCATGAAATGTGCCATTGATGATTATATGAGCTTTGTAATGTTTTTATATGAATTATGAAAGATATATGTGAGATTATCATGCTTTGTTCTTGAATTTTTTATGGAATAGAGATATTTGGGCTAATTTGTAAAAATGAGGTTTTGAAGGACTAAATTGTGAATTAAATATGTTATTTGGGCTTGTATGGAAGCTATGTATATTCGGCCAAGCTATAGTCTTGGTGAATTTTGCATATTTGTGATTTTGTAAAAAATAGACTAAATTGTCAAAGTGTCATAATGTAAGGGTTAAAATGCAAAGTGCCCTAAATATGTGTTCATGGATTATTTTGAATGAAATGAATGATTGAATGGTTGAATTTGAATTGTAATAGATCAAGAACAAAGAAAATCAAACTTAGATCGAGGGAAGTCCAAAATAGTTGAATAGTAGACTCGTTCCGTCCAAAATCCGTACGAGGTAAGTCAAATTACAATTACATGTTAAATTGACTAAATTCTACGCATACAAACTGTAATCTGTATTGGAAGGCCTTGAAATCTTGATGAATGAATTCCGATTAAATTCTGATAATATGCTAGTATCTGAAAAGCTCTGTATGTATTTAAAGGAATGTGAATATTAATCTGAGATATTGTGTAAGATCGTGTTTGGGACACAAGCCTCGATTTGAGATTTACGTGTAAGACCATGTCTGGGACATAAGTATCGTATCTGATTTCGCGTAAGACCCTGTCTGGGACAGAGGCATCGATACTAAATTACATGTAAGACCAAGTCTGGGATGTTGGCATTATACCTGTTTATGAGTATCTGTATCGTTTCTAAACTGTCTGATGATAGAGTACGAGATATCAGAATGAATATATGAAATGTATAATCTATACAGGTACGTTTGTATCGTACTAAATTTCTGAATATGAAAGACTCTGTTTCTGTGAAATAATGAATGTGAAGTATGTATGGAATTTGAAAATGAAGCATGACATGTATGCGAGTAAATGGGCATGGTTAGGCTCATGAACTATTCTATGAAATGGCTATGAATTCTTGCTGTTGATTTGTATTTATATGCTTTATAGTTAAACTAATTGTATTTGGCTTACTAAGTTCTTTGTAGCTTACTCTGTGTGATTTCTGTCTGTTTTACAGTTATCGTAGCTACTGAAGGCTTGGGGATAGTCGAGGATTGTCGCCACACTATCGAACTTATTTTGGTACTTTTGAAAGTTTAAATATTTTAAGTATGGCATGTATAGGCTAGAATGTTTATATATTTAAGCTTTGATATGTATATATGTTATGCCATGAGAGTTGGCAAGCAAATGTTATGTTTGTGCATAGTTTTGGTATTTGGTTGGTGATGCCAAATGGTGTATGCTTGTAATGTTTTATGATCTAATATGATTTGGTAATTTTAAGCATGGAATTGGTTGAAAATTTTGGCATGAACGTTGTTTAATACTGCTGGTAAGAATGACCCAAATAGGGGTGGCCATTTGGCTTATACCAAGCCTGCATTGTGCCACACGACCAAGGCACATGGGCGTGCTTTGTGGCCGTGTATGCAAAGCAGTAACCTCCTATGACCACACGGTTAAGACACATGGGCGTGTCATATGGCTGTGGACTTAAGTCAGTAGATAGCTAAGTATCACACGGCCATGGCAGTGGGTGAAAGTCAGTATGTATGCCTTGTTTTGGCACGACTGGTTCACATGGGCATGTCTGGTGCCCGTGTGAGACACACGGGCTGGTCACACGGACGTGTGACCTCAACAGAATTGAAAAATTTTTTGAGTTTTGAAATTTATGAATGTGTTCGATTTAGTCCTGACTATCCTTAAAAGTATGTTTTAGGTCTCGTAGACCTTCGTAAGAGATGAATTGTTGATGATTACCTATGTATTAATGTTATGTGATATCTGTGATTCTAAATTGGTCTGAAATGTTCTGTCTGTCTGGTAATGCCTCGTAACCTTAATCCGATGACGGTTACGGTTTAGGGGTGTTACAAAATCTCTATACCATCATTTGTGACTTTAAGGCATTTTACCATATTATTCACCTCATAAATTTTGTCAAAATTTCTAGCTCTTTCCATAACTTGTTTATTTGAATGATCTAAAACTTCACATCATTCCTTTGTAAATTTGATAAGTAGGTTTTGATAACAAAGTTGACTATTGCTAATAAGACTAACTTTACGACCTTTCACCAAGAACACATTCTTTAGTTTTGTAAGCCTTTCAATATTTTTAGTATTTTTTTCAAGATTCTTTCCTTTCATGTTATCTCAAAGGTAACCCTTCCTTCATTGTAACTCTAAATTTCCTTAAGGAATTTTGTATCTCTGGTTGTGTGTAAGGAGTAACCAATATCAAAATACCATCTATTGTTAGTAGTTGCCTTTAGTGAAAAAAATGTCTAACCAGTAAACAGTTATGATTTTTCCTGACCTATAATTTTCTTGTTAAGTCCTTATTATTCTTCCTGTCAAAACATTTTGTGCAATATGACATCCACATCTCAAGTCATTTTAAAACTTGTAACATCATAGCCTAATGTGTCTAGAAACTTCACAACAATGAAAAATTAGCCTTTTTCCTCTTCTTTTGAGAATTCTAAAAAAGTTCAACAACTTATTTACCCTTGATGAGAAGGATTCTCCAATATATCAAGTACTATGATGAGAAGGATTCTCCAATATATCAAGTACTATGTGGTATTTCTATGACCATCATACTATAAGGATTTCATCATACTTATTTAAGATGAATTGTGCTGCATTTAGGTTTTTCTTTATGTATTTCAATTAACCTTCTCGGTCAACAAAAAGAGTATCTCTCTTTTTTATTGTATCTATTAGCATTCTCTTTCTTAAGATTTGTGATTTCCTCCCTTAGGACTTGTTAACTTTGCATACCCTATCCTACTTATCTAGCATGACTATGTATCTTTCCTCCAACTCTACACCAGAAGTGTCATCATCATTGTTACTTGTATCTTCTGATTCTGTTTCAAATAATGTTGTAACATTTGAAACGAGAATTTTTTACTTGGTTAAAAAAGCAACATAATTGCTTATATGCTCTTCATTTTCTCCTTCTTCACTCATTGTATCTCTGTCACAAGTGACATTGAAAATTTTCTTCTTTTTTCTTGAACATGTTAGCACACGTTGCTTGAATGTAACCAAATCCTTCACATTCATGAAATTGGACTCCCTTTTTCTTCTTTTGATACTTCTATTCAATTACCACAAATCTTCATTTGTTCATGTTGCCAAGCTATCGCATCTGATTTTCCCTTTCTTAGAGAAATTTTTGAAAGCATTTTTAAAGTTTTTGGTGAGAAGTACTAAAGTTTCTTCTAGATCTTCAAGTGAAGTAGAGGTTGGACATCTATTGCAATAGAGCTTTTAACATTAAAAGGCAACATTGTTTCCAACCTTCACCTTCTCTCTTCTAATTTCTTCTAAGTTCATTTCAAAAGTTTGTGATAAACCAAACAGTTCATCCAATTTCATGGTGTTGATTCTTTGGTTCCTTTATAGCTACAAACTCGATAACAAATCTTTCTAACAAAATCTTAGCACTTTTCAAACCAACTTTTACCTCAAAATATTGTTCACCCAGAGCAAAATTCATTAGAAATGTCACCAAGTTTTGTGTTAAATTCATATCTCTAAGTATTCTAAGACTTTCAAACCAAGAAGTAAGCATTTACAACTTAGGCATTTTGAAAAATGAGATTCTTTCATGTTAGGTTTTCTAGAATGTGTTAGGCCTCTTTTGCTGACACAAACTTTGGAATAAGTTTGAATTGATAAGTATCCACAACATTAAAAATTTCATTAAAGGTATTAGAATTTTAGTTTGCAATTTTTTCTTCATAGGAGGTTCAAGTTTCTTCATTTTTTTAATGGTTTGGTGCCATCTATATTGATTGTTTTAGGTACTGTCCAACCTTTTAAGACAACTCTCTAGGCCTTATCATTAATGGCTTTAATAAAAGCTTTTGTCTGACCTTTCTATTGTGTATAATTGGATCCATTCAACAAAAGGAGACATGAGATTGAACTACCTTCTTTTAGGAACTCTATATGTAATTTTCTTTGAAAGGTGGGACTCTATCTATAGTCAATTAGACACGATCAATCCAAATACTTTTGGTGATAGGTTCTGATACCAAGTGAAATTGTTTGGTTATGTGAGGTTTTACACTGAGTTGTTGTGACGGTTGAAACACTACATGTAACATTGTAAAACAACTGAAAGCATAGTACACAATTACACCAATTGTTGTTTACATAGTTTGGTGAACATAGCTACATTTGTGTGATCCTACCTAAAGATCGAGTGTACTAACAAGTCAACAGTACAACTATTAATTACAACCCGATTAATACAAGAATTATTGTAGCTCTAGTGATGCACATTATTAGTGTACTCTCTTAAGCACTCTTATCTTTCCTAATAAAGATTACAAATACACTCCTAAAAGTATAAATAAATTTTTCAAATGCATTTAAGAAATTGTTTCTCCAAAAACTTATTTTTGTTCACTCAAAATCATGTCTTCAATGGAAAATGTTTTCCCTTTAAATAACCTCTTCGACAAAATTCACTCCTAATAATAAAAATTACATTACCAAATATATCCCTTAGTTCACATTCATAATTCTTCCAATTATCTCAATCAATACTAAGGAGAAAAGAAAGATTCATATTTTATACATTCTAAATCATCTAGCTTCTCACTACAAATAAATCCTATATTAACGGTATATAAGTAAATAATTTAATCGAACAAATACAAGTCATAATAACTATTAATTGATTAGCTCATGCAATATCGCTCCTAGTGTTTTTCATAGTATTGCAACATCATGCAATACTTCAGTGTATGTTACATTGTAACATTTATCTTGTTCTAACATATAAGTAATATATGTATTATATTTAATAATAATCTCTTTGCCCCATTACATTTATTGTGATTTAAAATTTTTAACTTTGATCTCTTATTTTTTAAATTTTGCTATAAATAAAATTTTTAAAATTTAATCTAAATATATTTTTATAAAATTTAATTAATTAAATTATTTAAAATAATTGAAATAAAATTTTAAAATTTTAACATAAAAACGTATTGTAATATTTTTAACTTAGTGGGAGGAAAAGCACAAAGCATGATGGTATTAAAATCTTATTTCTAAAGCCAAGATCATTCTTTCTTTTCATTGTTATTTTAATTTTCAAATGGGAAGATGGATGGGCCCTTTGAAAAATTGGGACATTATAACATTCACTAGAAAAGGTTGTTTGTTGGAAACATCGAAATCATAGCTAAAATTGGTTGAGTTGTGACATCCTTTGGGATTTTGGCTTAAGGACACCCTTGTTCTAAATTAATATTCTTTTTAACTCGAATTTTGTTTAATATTTCTTTCATGGAAGTTGATTTCTCACCTTTAATGATTGGGACTGCAATAATTAAATTTTGATTAAGATGGTATCCACATCATTTCATATTTTAGTTGAAAATTTGTATTTGTCAATCAGTGGATGAGTCTTGTTAGGACTTAAGAATGCATGTATGGCAGTGGTTTCTTCAAGTTGAATTTTCGTATACATGTAAGAAGAACCAAACCCATAAACTTGCGTCTAATTAATTGAGCAATTAAGAATTATTTGGAACAATGGTTATTTAAATAACACGAACAATTAATTAGTATTAAATTTTTTTAACATTCTTGGAACAAGAAAAAAGTTATTAAATTAAAATGAGGACATGTTCATCAATTTTACTTCAGTGATGTAAGCTAAAGAAAAAAAAAAAGAAAAAAGAACTACCCATGTTGTAGAATCTTGAAGCACATGGACAGATGGACTTGGTAGCGGAAGGCAAGGAACAACTGGAATTCATTTAAAAACACTTTGGAAGAAATAATTCAGTTCCTATTATAGTACATATAGTATCCACCATTAACATTTTTTTTTTTACTATTTTATTAACATTAAAATTTTTATAATTCGACCCAAAAAGAATAAAAGAACCTCTGCATGTATGTAGTTCTTATAATACACAGGATCCATTTATTGATTAAGGGGGCTAAGATGTAAAAAATTATTTTTAAATATTCCCTATGGATTATTATTTGATAGAAGAGGATGAGTTTTTAGTGAGGTTAAAAAGTCACCATCTCATTTATTTTTTTTTATTTTTTATTTTTAAATATCAATTAATGATATATGACTATTTCTTAGCTTCACCTATTAAACAATTGTCAACTTTTTAGCTCTGTTTTCAGAGTCTAAAAACTCGACTTGTACTATACCAAATATTTTCACAATTTAGTTGAAAGGTATATATCTTCTACATAAAGAAAACTGAAATTTCCACTTGGAAAAGCTGTTGGTTGCAATGGCCATTCTCATAACTGAAGCAAAATATGTTGAGTCAGTATTAGGTTGTTACAACTTACGATGGATATTTATTTATGTCAACTGAGCTGCAAATAAGAAAATTCTGATTAAAACTAGAAATAGTTGAGAAAAATATTTCAAGAAAATGATACATCATCAACCATACATGTTGCAATATCTTCAAAAGATATCAAGAAATTCACTCTATATTGACCCTCTTGCTCCCAATAATCCTATAGTTTATTTCAACATTCCACCACAAAGGCCTACTAACAGTATCTATGAAGAGATGAAAAAATATGGACCTTTCTCGGTAAAGACAGCCAAAATTTTTTATTTAGAGGGCCACGGACAATCTACACAATTTTTAAGAAAAATAATATGCATTGTGAGATTTGTAAATTCCAAACCCAAGATATTGTTTGAGCCATGTGTTGAGGACTGGAGATTAGGTAAGACTAATGCAAGTAGCATATGATTGGAGTGCAGTTAAAGCTTGCTCAGTGATGGCTCTATTCCTCGCTTGCTTCACCCAATCATTGACAATCTCCTCTGCTTGGCTACCTTTGACACCTTGCTCAAGGACGGTTGCCGCTTCAGCGAGCTTTCCTTCAGCCAAGTATTTGTCAACTCTACCGATTAAAGACTCAATCCCTTCACCAGATTGGTCGACTTCCTTCACCTAAAAGATGGTCAAAGGCAAGCATGAGATTGTTTTGGTGGCTTATATCTATAATTATTGAAAGATAAATCCTATTGTTTTATACCTTTAACCAGGATGCAATATGTGCTAAACAATGTGTCAAGATGCCACCACCACCTGGTGGAATTAGGCTGAAGTGCCTTAGGGTCCCTTTCAATGCATTGAACTGCAAAAAGAACATATGTCAGATAACAGCATGGTTGAGGCTACAAAAACTTGAAATGTTAGTCACATCAATAACTAAATTTTAGCAACTTTTACAGTATTCTAGTCAATCATCAAAATAAACTCATAAAACTAACTAGATGAAACCTCAAACTTTTGCCTCAGTACACATACCATAGCTTAGATGCTAGTGAGAAGATAACTTAGGAAGTTCCAGCAGACCAGTGATAGGCTGATGCCACTTAGATGCATCAGAGATCTAGGTAAGATGATTTATGTCCGAATGGCAGATCATGTGGTGCCTAAGAGGAGTAATACTTCCTTTTTTTCCTATACAAAATGAGACCAACCATGAAAAAGCATTTCTTGACAAGCATTTTGCTCATCAGGTCTTAACCCATTGAATCAAACCACTCCTATCTCTTCATACTTGGCTAGCTTTTCAAGATTAGTCTCAATTCTGAATCCTCATAAAATCCTTTATTTCCATTTGATGTTAGGTTGAGCATGTTCAGAATAAAAATGAACCGGCAACTCTGAAACAACAAGCAAACCTCCTTCCAGGTTGCTTTTATATGAATACCATATTTTTCCCCCACCCCTTTTTGTGGGGTGTAATTCTTTATCCAGCGCCAAGCCTCCCAACTGAAGTGGATTCTTAATGTTGTTATAGTGTACAGATCCCAATGAAGGAGTTCCAGCAAGAAGCCTCTCTTGTTGACCATCCAGAATAACATCTTAGCAATAGTGTGCTCTTTAAAGATTGAAGAAATTTAGGATTAAAAATTCAGACCTTGGCAAATTTGTCTGCCAACCAACCTACATAGTCTCTATTTCTCAATGCAATATGATTACAAACCAATCCTAATTAAATAGGAGCAATTTTCAGTAACAATAACAAGGAGGAAACTGAGAAATGGATGCGCAAGTAAAAGGGGGTACAGAGCATCTTTGATAAATTTATTTAACAATTTTCAACTTTCAGATAATTTTTTGCTAGTTAAAACAATGAAACAATCTTAAAGGAAATACTTGTTTTCTAGAGCAATGGGGGATTATTAGGATCTCATCAGGAAAAAAAGAATCTACAACACCTAAAGGGGTGTATGTGAACAATGTCAGGCATATTCTTCCTCCAAGCTTTTAATTTTTGGAAAAAAAAACCTATTATTTTACATACTTTTAGCCTGCCTCTATAAAATCATTTAAAATCAAATTGTTTCATTCTATGAAAATATCGCCAAAAGTAAAGCATACAGTTCCTACAAAAAATTCAGCAAGCAAACTATCAACCATATAGCCAAAAGTATAGATTTGATCATTCAAAAGGACTCAGAATTCATTAAATATATTTCTAAATTTACGGAAACACTTGCCTTTTGATTCAACTGTAGTACAGTGTGGGTACCATGGTACCGTGTTTCTTCTGGAAGAGACGAAAGCACCAAATCCAACACTGAATCCTTTTCAGTACCTTCAAGGTAGGTGCGCAGAGCATCTATTTCTTTTTGGATTGGTAATCCTTTAGAAAGTGCATCCTCTAGTGCAAGTGCTCCCTGCAGGACCCAAGAGCATTCAATTTATGTGCCAATAATTTATGAGTTCAGAAAATTACAACTAGGAGTCAATCACTATATAACATGACGCAGACTCCAACTAAAACTAGAAGTAAGATAAGAACAGTTAAGGTTGGGAAGGTACCAGAGCAAGCTTGTGAACAGAATGACTTTTGTGCGCCTCTTCAGATCGTGCATAAAATGCCATACATAAGGCATTTATCTACAAAAGAATAACCCATGCCATGATTAGCACCTCCAATCACATCCATAGTGCTGAATAGTAATAAACAATACGGATTAAGAAAATAACTAGTCGAGCATATATGAAGCATAATAAAACATGTTTATGGCTCCAATATCAGATTCATCTTCATAACCAACAACCAATAAACTGAGAAATGCATTTATGTGAACGGTTTTAACTGATAAACTAGAAGCAGCTTCCCATTTAGAAGACTATTTTTTAACTGAACTCAAGCTCATTCATCCTCAAAAGAATTCAAAGAATATATTAGAAGGTATTCTAGCTTTTAAATCTTCCTCCAAAAATATGTATTACTACTCAAACTTTCATTTGCTATCTATAATGTTGGAAATTTCATTTACCGTTTGGATCATCAATTAACAAATTCCATAAAAAGATCATATTCAGGTAATTTTAATGGCCAAATCTTTGATTTTCAGCTAGAAATTGCATAAGAGGCTCTTTAATTAGCTTGTGGTTAATAATTACTTTTAATGAATTCAATTTTCAAAACAATGGATCTTCATTTTTCATGAATGATTTAAATATATTTAAATGCACAAGAATGTCTATCAAACACAAGGAGCATCACCATACATAAGACAGAAAGTATGGAAGTTAATACAGCAGCAAACAAAGCTAAAAGCATCAATATATCATGTATTGACATTTGGATTATCACCCATCCCCTGCATGCCATATGCTGCAAAGTACAAGCCAAGAGGTTTAAATTTCCAACCCATCAATTGAGACCTGGCATCGTAACTTAAAATTTCCTTATGCTGTCAATATCTAATATCACTAAAAAGCATTTATTTTGTAGTTCATTTTTCATTCTAAACAGTAGAAATGTTGGTTTCTGTGCAGTTTTTTTAATAAAATTATCCACCAGGAGATAGCTTACATTAAGATTTGCTTCTGCCAATTTTTCAATCTGTGCTGCTTTCTCGTTTGCAATTGCTGCAGCTAGTTCTGCTTTTCCAAGCTCCTGAGCTTTTTGTAACTTCAGTTCAGCTTCCCTTTCCTGCAACAACCAAGAGCTAAGAACTTGATTTCATGACTATGAAATTATGCAACAGAACTTCTTTGTTAACACAAAACTACTTACCTTTTCTTCAAGTTCCATCCTCAGCTGCTCTTCCATTTTTTCTTGAAGTGATTTTAGAGCAGCTGCTGCCTTTGTTCTTTCTCTCTTTAATTCCTGGAAGTGATAAACTGAAATTCTTAGCAGCTTGAATCCACAAAATAATAGAATAACTTCTCTTCTTTTTTACTTCATTTTTTACCACTTTAGAGGGCATAAAGACAAGTATACTCCATTTGAACTAAACTGTGACTTTCCAAGGTAATCACCACAAAAGAAGCATACGCTTAAAGAATTAGCTTAAGTTGATTGATAAAGGTACTTGTGTAATTTCCCTAACCAGCATAATAATTCAGAGAACTGATAAAGACGGATTGTCCCAGGTTAATTCATAATTTTAGCTTTACTTAAGCCTTACAAACAGATTGACATTGTTCCAAACTGATACAAATAACACTTTCTTCTGGCCATATGACACTCAAGACAGGAAATCCAAATTCATAGACATCTATAACAAAAATTACATTGTCTCCGTTATATGGGATAATTATCTTCTTTAAGATGGGAAATCTTAGAGCTTCACCTATAAATTACTACCTAGGATGCACATTTCTACAATGCTGGTCAGCAAGTACTATAACAAACTAAACTTTTAATCAACTTGTTTGTGTTTAGACAGAGTGACAACCGACCCAGTCTGCCTCATATTCAATCCAGACATACAGACTCTACAGACACAAAGAACAAGTGGATTCACCATATGATTAAAGCATAAGCTGTGGATGGGAGAACTATGTAGCAGCGTTAAAAAGAAAGGTACTACAGACCAAATAGGATCCAGGGTATCAGTAAAAAGTTCAAAAAGAAATATTCCTGGAAGAGTTCATTTGAATTCACATAATGGAGCAAAAAGAAAGAAAAAAAATTTACAAAGAGCACAGAAGAAGTCTGAAAAACAAGCACCATAAAAAGAGACAATAATTATGTAATTATTTCCTCATTCACTAAAAGCCATGAAAGAAATTCTTGTAATGACAAACCCAAGGAAGACCTTAACTTGCTATTTTTACATAGCAACAAAAAAATGGAGAAAGGAAGGCACCTTGGCCAATCTCAGAACTGACCAAGTTTTAGTGGTGAGAAAAAATTCATTTTGAAAGATAAAATAAAAACAAGAGCCCCAATGAGTCACGAGTAATGACATAAGTGATTGATTTGCAAAGGAAGAGCAAGAGAAAAGAGGAAGCAGGATCATGAATTGATCAGGCAATGGCATAAAGCTGAGAAGCGGTGACAAAGAGCATAGCAATCAATCATGAGAAATTTAACATAGTAAAAGACTACGCTGCCTCAACTTTTCATTTTTTGAAGTACCCATATTGACACCAGTGCTCAACATATATTGGGACATGATCTTGGATATGACCCACTACAACCCTTCAAATGCATGGAAAAATTGAGAAAAAAATTGAACATACCCATCTTGTAACACATACCCAGCACACACCCAAGTTCGAGTAACATAAATAAAAACAATGAAAATATGAAAAACAGCTATAACCTTATCCAATATGGCTGCCTCTTCTGTACGCATTAGTTCCCTAGCTCTTGAATTCCTTAATTCCTTTTCATATTTCTCCTAAAGAGGGAAGGGAAACAAAAGTATGAATAAATAGTAAGGCATGGCCAAGATAAAGTTGCAGAAATTAAGATGTAGGAACCAAGATAGTTCAAACTTCAGACCTTCAATACTTCTTTTTCTTGAGCAAAAGCATGTGCATCCAGCTCAGCTTGCCATTTTTCGGCAGCATGAATGGCTTGGAGGAAACCGAGAATTAATTTTCCATCCTTCGATAAATATCCCTCATTTAGTTCCTCAACTGCTGTACCAAAACCCTAACATGTTAAAAAGAAATGAAAACTTAGTGATAGTTTACACTCTCCTTTATCATATGCTTTAAATAATAAGTAGGTAAACGACCTCTGTTTCTTTAGAAAGCTGCTCATATTTTCTATTTAGAGAAGATAAATAGCTTTCATCTGCCTTGTCCCTAAGGTGATAGGCATCAAGAAGAGAACTTGGAGCTCCTTTATCTTCAGTTGGTTTAGCCTGCAGCGAAGGAGCACATAATGAGGTCTTCTATCAAGTCTGGTAAAGATTAGGAAGAAAGTACATATACATACATATATATATTAACAGAATTACAAAGAATATCTCGTGCTTTTGCGACTCTCACATGCCCAGTCTTCCCCATTTAAAGAAAAACATGAAAAGATGTTGAAACCCTAAGCCAGCTTCTTAGGGAATCAAACCTCCCACAAAGCCTTTTTTAGCCTAGAAGATAGACAAGGAAATGCAGTGGCCATTTGCCATCCTGAAGATATATAACCCAATACAAAAGAAAAGCACAACTGTGCTTTTGACATCTCAATTAACAGTCTTCCCCAATTAAACACAAAGACATAAAAGAAGCTTTAATCCTCGGATGTCCAATTATAAGCCGTTTCTTGGGGGATCAAACCTCCCTATACAGAGCCTTTCCCTGCCTAGAAACCAAACAAGGAAATGAAGTGGTTTTTTTGTCGTCTTGAAGCATTGGCTATATATCAATAAGCTTAACAGCATCTAAAATACAGAATACTTATACATACATAAAGAAGCAAGAAGCTGTCAAATCATACTTCTTTCTATCCTTTAAACCAACAATGTGCAGAAGAACATAATAAGAACGAGGTGGATTCCAATGTTAAGAAAAATCAGACAATGAAACATGAAAAACCAAAGAGATAAGGAAATTTTAATAAGTTTCACTAGCCAGCCTTCAAATAATAACAATGGTTCACATAGGAATTCCATGAAGGTCAGGTGTTAAAAAGAGAAACCAATGAGGGAAACAAAGATATCTGGGGTAATGTCTGCTATAGTGGGATGCAAAGATGGCAAATTTTTTATTAGACTTTCTTCAGGGGCTAAACTAGACGCTTTTGCGCCTTTACTTTGTTCATCCAGCAACAGTAGAACACCAAAATTGGGTCTTACATTGAGCCAGTGCAGGACAAATATACCTTGATAAAGAGATTATTCTTTCAGTATTGATTACAGGAATGTACAGAAAGCCTAGAAAAGGCTGGCACAGTATTCCCCCATATAAGCAGAGACATAAAAGAGATTCTGCAACCCTAAGCCAATTTCTTAGGGGATAAAACCTCCCTATAAAGCCTTTTCCTTGACTAAGAGGTTCTTTGTCATCCTGAAGCAATAGTACTATGTGTATCTGTATATATATTAATACAAAGAATAGGATCTGCTTGCACTTTATCACCTCCGTTGACAGTCATTCCCAAGCACAAAGACATAAAATAAGCTTTAATTACTCAGATACGCAATCCTAAGCCAATTTCTTGGAAGATCAAACCTTCTATGAAACTCAGACAATAAAACATGAAAAGTCATAGAGACAAGGAGAGTCTTAAAAAGTTTCATTTAACGGCCTTCAAAAAATAACAATGGCTCATACTGAAATTCCATGAGTTTACAAATCAGAAGCAACTGAAATGTAGAGTGCTAAGAAGAGAAACCGAAGAGAAAAAGAAAGATGCCTGAGATATGTCTGCTATACTGGGATGCAGAAAAGGCACAGCTTTTATTTGGCTTTCTTCAAGGGCAAAACTAGGTGCTTCTGTACCTTTACTTATTTCATCCTGCAACAACAGGCCACCAAAACTGACTGTGGTTGTCTAACATACTGAAGCATTTCTTTATGCACCCATGCAAAAACTTAACAAAGGCTCTCAAATTTGAAGATCCAAGTAAATTACATTGGAAGAAATAAGAATGAGCATAGATACACATGTGATGTGCCCCTGATGTTTGTAAGGAGTGTAGCTGTTATGATTAGTTTAATGAGAGGCAGTAATCTAGCAGCAAAAACGTACTAGCAATAACAGGGCA
The DNA here is from genome assembly GCF_025698485.1 of Gossypium arboreum. NCBI lineage: Eukaryota > Viridiplantae > Streptophyta > Magnoliopsida > Malvales > Malvaceae > Gossypium > Gossypium arboreum. The sequence continues at coordinate 65,931,019 of NC_069080.1, forward strand.
ATCTATATTTAGTTCATATTAAAGTGCATTTGATCCACCTTTAACACAAGACTAATCACTTGCTTTCAAATTATACCGAAAAAGATAGAAACCAAGCATGGATGCTGAGCCATTCTTCAAACTTTCATAACATCTATAAGCCCAAGCAATCAGTGTGAACATAAATATAGAATGCACAGAAAAGAGCACCTGCGGTCTGTCTTCGGTAGCATGAGAATGAGGTTCTACAGCTTTTGTCCCCTTTTCCCCAAGGGATGCACTTGATTGGGTATCCAATTGAATATCGCGAATTTCCTTGTTTGGTATTGGTGCAGTTTCAGACCCAGCCTTTTCAACATTCCCCTCAGCGGATACAGCAGCATCTGCACTGTGATCAGCAGATGGCAAGCTGCTCTGAGAATATTCTGGCAACGGCTTTTCTGGTCCTGACGTTGAGCTATTTCCAAGTGTTTCATTCGAGTCATTCGACTTAACTTCCACCTTAACTTCCACATTAGGGTGGTTTACACTAGGGGTTTCACTCGAGGTTTCAAGCTGAGGAGGAAGACTGATACGCGTTGCATCTTCTTGCTCGTGCAAGTCTAAATTAGATTGTGCTTTAATTTCTTCATCGTGAGAAGTAACAACTTGCACATCATTTTCATCTTTACCATCAAAACCAATTTTCGCTGAATCAACAGAATCATTGGGCACTTGACCAAAATATTGATCTAAGTATCCAGCTTGGTAAGCAACCAACGCAGCACCAACAATAACAGCACTGCCAAGGACAACTCTTGAAAACCCACTATTTGATTCAGGCGGACCACCAGATGAACCAGGTTTTGGAGTAGGATTTTCTCCAGGAGAGGTCGAAAATTGCTTTCTCGAATAAAGAAACGGTGATGAACACTACATTTTAACCATACATTATAAAACCGAACAATTATAGATAAGGGAACTCCATTGGAACTAGAAAATTCATAATGAAACCGAAAAACAGTTGAATTTACCTGGGATATAATCTGCCTTGGTATTTTCCGAGGAGACCCTCGGTGACGTGATAATTCCAAAATTGACCTTCGAAGCATGCTGTTGGTTTTTCCCTTTTTCTAATTGGGATTTTGAATCTAATATTAGGTAAGGTGTTTGTGAAAATTACGGAAAAAGGAAGTGACGGCTAGAAAGGAGGAGTTAGGGAATTGGCATTGAAACAATTTGTTGTTGGGTAGCGACCAATCCAATCGGGGAGCCAAGGCGGGTGCCAAATGGGAATCGCCGTTGGGGGCTTGGAACTCGGAGTCCGAAATTGAAAGTATGGTAGCGTGCGACCTACAGGGTGGAACTATCTTATTTTACCGAGCAGAGTCTGCCTTTCATAATACAGAGACATTTTTCTTGCTCCCATTATGTGAAAATTGAATATGCATGATATGTGTAATTTGTAGATTGAAATAAGGAGTTAAAAATCTTAGTTGTCCCATTTATTACTTGGATTTTGGATCAAAATTAGATTTATTTTTTGTTATTTTACAATTAAAATTTTGAATTTTATGATAATAAAAAAACTACATTCATGGAATTATTTGTTTTACTAAAATAAAAGTGAATAAATAGACAACAATAAAAGACTTATTTTTGATCCATGCGAGAAATCGTTGAAGTAATCAAAATCTTCTGAGTTATGGGTCTATCAACTATAACTAAAGAATATTGAATGTTTAAACATACCAAATCAAATCATATTTCTATAACCTCAAATTATTTAACACCATATTAGGTCAAATAATCGAACTCTTTTAAATTGACAATTAACCTATTACAATATGTGAATCCATTAACTGCTAAAGAATTGTACATAGCTAAAATTTTAGTGTGCAAAAACATTTGTTATTGTAATTGAAATATTCCAAAACAATCTAATCCATTAATTTTACTAATATATATAGGACCAAAGTGGTCTTAATAACATATATTCATAATTAAATCCATCAATGGTTCACAATATTAATCAAATTAATTATGTGAATCAAATATGGATATATAATATGAAAAGTTCATGGAAACTTTTTATATCTTGCCTTATGGTTGAACACTCATACGCTTCCTAATACTTTATGTAAAACCATGATAGAAATGATTTTTTTTTTTTACTTTTCAAAATATACAATAAAACCTTAGTTTATAAAAAAAAAAAGAAAAGAAAAAAGATAAACATGTCAAAAGCGTAAGTAAAACAATAAACTCGATAAAATAACTCGTCAAATGGTTTAACATCTACATGAGCCACATGCCCATAAAATATTTTAGATCATTGAGTTTTTATTAATATGCTCTGTTGACACTAAATGTCTCTTAAACTCTTTCTTTCACAACTAGAATTTGATGTGTATATGTCTCTTAAAGTCTTTCTTTTTATAATGGCATTTTTATACCATCAACTATATGCAACCCTATGATAAATTTCCAATGTCATATTCCTTGATTTGATATCTTACATCAGATAGTAACTTTAGCTTCTATGTTGGAGAAGCCTTAACTATTTGTTTGGCATTTTTTCAAAAAATAGCTTTTCCAGCCATCATAAGAATATTACTTGATATCGGTTTCATACTATATAAACATTCAACAAATCCGAATACAAATCCGAATTAGAATACCTCAAGATCTCTAAATAATTTTTTTTATAAACAAGCATGTCGTCTTTAGTTATTAGAAGATATCTTATAAGCTATTTTATTGCTTTCTAATGTTCTATTCCTGAATTACTTAAATATTTGCCTAACATTCCCACAATGTGGATGCGTACAAATTTGTGCATACATGAAACTTTACAGTACTAATACATATGGGATTTTTTTAATCTCTTTCTTCTTTATGTCTGTCCTTGGACATTGGAGCAAAATAAAATTGTCACCATTTTCTCACAAGTGTATCTCTTAGTGCACAATTTTGCATGTAAAATCTATTGAGCAGCTTATTAATATAAAGCCTCTTGCAGTAGTCTAAGTATACTTTTGGTACAATATATATGAATCTATATACCTAAAACATAAAATGCCTTACCATGATCTTTCATTTGAAATTTGCTAGACAACAATCTCTTTGTTTCATGCAATATCAATGTTGTTTAAATTGAATCAGTTGATTGAACTAACTAGACTCAGAACTGATTAATACACCGGTCTAATGATAATTATTAAGTTGTTTGAAATGCAAACAGCTTTGAATCGTTATTAAATCATCAACCACAAACTGATAAAAAATCAGTTGAATTAGTTTATATGATTTTGAGCCATTTTCATCTAGCCCAAACTGAAAAAGAAAAAAAAAACTATTACCCAATCCAACTAGTCCCTAAAAAATAACTCCCAACCTTTAGCTAGCCCAAAATTAATTTAATAAAGAATTTTAAAAAACTCTAATCTAAGCAGTGTGATATCGATAAACCGAGAAGTCAAAAGTCTTCTCCATTTTCTAAAGTGGCTTAAAAGAAAGAATGACTATGAACTAAGAAACCACAACAATCTTTATATTTTTATATTTTGAGAGATTTGAAAAAATAGGTAAATAATGAAACTCTTCTTGGCTTCATCATTGGTAAAGAAAATAGGCGAAAGAGAAAGGAAGATGATGATGAATTGACACAAAAGAAATAATAAGAATAATGTAAGAAAAAAAAAACAATCTGGAGAATGGAAAAAAGGAGAATAAATAAGAGTTGACAAGTTAAAGACTTAAAATAATAAATAACTAAAAATGGAATTTTTTCTTAAGTATTAAAAATTGATAGTCTTAAATTGGGTTGGAAATTAGAAATGTAGAAAATAAAAGTGAATTGGTTGATTTGAAAAACAACGAATTGAGAAAGCTTGCACGGGAATCAAGGTAATGAAAAACATTTCTAAGATAAAAAAAAAAAAGGAATGGTCTTTTAATTTTATTTAAAATATATTTATTTTAGTTTTTTTTTTTTATTTTGAACCGGTGGTTGAACCCAGTAATTCTGGTTCTAAAAACATTGTGAAATACGCCTACATCAGTGGTTGCCAATAGAATGTCATCTACATGTATCACAAGGATAACGAACTTGCTCCCTGTAGCTTGATATAAATGCATTAATCAATGATTTTTTCTTTAAACCCAAAAAAGTTGTCACCTTATCAAATTTTTTGTACCAATATCGAGATGCCTATTTGAACCATAAATGGACTTCTTAAGTTTACATACAAGGTGCTTTAAATCTTTGGACTCAAAGTTCTTTGGTCGCACCATGTATATTGTTTCCTCAATGTCTTCCTTGAAAAATGTTGTCTTTACATCCATTTGATATAACTCTAAACCATAATAAGTTACAAGTTTCAAGATGATTTTAAATGAGCCATTCGTTAATATCAGTAAAAAAAAGTCTCTTTAAATTTATACCTTCCTTTTGAGTGAATCCCTTGGTAACTAGGCATGCTTTATTTTTTTGTGATGTTATCGTTTCAATTACGTATGGTTTTGAAAATCCATTTACCATGTGGTGCCTCAAACCCAATTAAGATGGATCAACCCAAATCCGGAACGTCACATTAGTCACTTACGTGACCTCCTTACTGACCATTGATCACACCACAAAACCACCATTTACACTATACAATATTCATGCATAGCAATCAATCATCAAGTAAAAATAAACATATAGACCCTTGAATCATGCTTTTCTAGCAAAAATCATCAAAATAACAATTAGGGGTAAAATCGTCGTTTTACATATGACACACAAATCATTTGTGAAGCATTAAATTAAACATGCATTTAGTTTATAGGGTATTATTAAAACAATATTTGAAAAAAAAAATCAACTAAAACTGGCAAGTAAAACCCAAGTAATTTTTAAAACAAAGGTTTAAAGACTAAATTGTAAAATTTGGCAAAATATTCAAAAAATATTTTTGCAAAATTAAAAGTAAATTTATGAAATTAAACGTATAAATATCATCATGAAAATTTTCTTAGCAATTCATGACATTTAAGGACTCCAATTTCATTGTATAAAATCTAAGACTAAACTGCAAGACTAGTAAACTTTCCCAAAGCCGACAGTTTGCCACGTTGTGACCACGCGAACCCCTCATCATGATGCGACCTAGACATTGCCCCTCATCACGATGACACAAAAAAGGGCGTCCTAACGTCAATCCCTCATCGCAACATCATATAAATATCGTCGTGATGTCACCTGCAGTTTCTACAGAAACACTTTGGCATCCAACTTATCATACCATCTCATGCATTTGATAAAAAATATCTATCTTAACATGTCATATGGCATACATAGATCATATAAATTGTTCTCAGTTACACTAAAACATCTATCAATACATTTTAAACATCCTAAGTAAAAGATTATGCTAGCATGCAAACCTAAGTTTTCATTTCATTTACTCAACATGCCAAATATGCAAATAATGCATTTTGAAGTGCAATATAGGTTCATTTCATACCATTTGGCTATTATAAACATATCAAGACATCCAACATACGATCTAAGCATTTACATCAAGTACTTAACTAAGAGACATATATATCAATACCATACAAACACCACCAAAATCAAACATGTTCAAACATTATTCTCAAGCATCAATCAAACATAAAATCAAGTTAAAAAATCCTTAAATCTGTAAAACCCCTAACCCGTCTTCGACGTTAGATTAGGGTTATAGAGATTATAGTACAAATCGGCACATTTATCTTACTATAAAAACAATCATGAAATTTAATTAATAACATTCAATAACACAATTTAATTATAGTAAACATACACTTATAAGCCTTAAATCGAGCTTATGGGACCCTAAAAATAGTTCAAAACTTTTTGGGGTCATTGTGAAACAAAATTGAAAAATTTGGAAAAAAAGAACTTGAAAACAAGGGTTACACAGTCGTGTGGCTAGGCCGTGTGACATAGCCCAGGCCATGTAGACATTTAAAATCTAGACACAGTGTCGTGTCCCAACCCATGTGACCGCCTATGTGGGTATTCGAAATAGGGCTACACAACCATGTCGCAGATTGTGTGCCAGACTGTGTGGCATACTGACTTGAAACATATGGTCGTGTGAGGTGATCGTGTGTGGCACACGGCCATGTGACAGCCTGTGTCCCAGACCAGTGCAACATAAGTTTCCTTTAAAACTAGCCAAAACATTAACCTTTTTTTGCACAACAAACATAACATTTCCATTCATTTTCATATGGCCAAAACACTTTAAAACATACCTAGAACATACCAAAATCAACCAACTTAGGAGCCTAACCAATATAATTTCAATTGATACCACAATTTAACACCTCAACTTGACTCAATAAGCATAAATCAAATATACCAAATAACCATTTCAAAGCATACCATTCAACCATACTTTACGTACTTTTGTAAGAGCATACATAAATGTCATACCATATATGTTCACTTTCATTTGCAATTCATCAACTAAGGACATTAAGACACATATAAGCTTGGCTCAAACTCAAAACAAACCAAGTTATCAAATCAACATTCAAGCCCTATTACATGCTAAAACATACATATATCAATTAATCTAAATGTCTATCCAATGTACCCTTATTAGTACCACAAGTTAACATCCAAATTAACTCAAACTCAATGCCATAATTTCATACTTTAAACTTACATCATATATCCACCATTTAATTCTCTAAACACACTCCAAACATAACTAGATATCATATTTATAAACATATGAAACATATAATTACACCAAGACATTAATATTCATTATCAAACTATACTAATCAAAACATTTATCTCATATTCAAACTTATAATACATATCTCACCTGAAACATGTTACCTGAATAGCAAATGGTTGGAAGATGAGATACGGACCTTTCATTAATATCCTTTTCGACCTTGTCATTGATATTTTTTCGACCTTTTCATTAATATCCTTTTCAGATACATCTTTTTCAACCTTTTCATTTGATATCCTTTTCGGATACATCCTTTTCAACCTTTTCATTTGATATCCTTTTCGGATACATCCTTTTCAACCTTTTCATGGATTCATAAATACTAAATGTAATGCCATGGTGTCTTTCAACCATGGTCTTTTCATTTTCGATGATAATACCATGATGTATTTCAATAACAGTCCTTTCCTTTTCTCAAATCAAAACAATCATAATCATCAATACATAAATACATATATAAAGTTAACAATTAATCTTATAAATTCAAATGTAATATTTTAAAATAAAACACGAACTTACCTAATATATACCAACGGTTAGGGGTGAGCAAAATTCGATTCGACTCGAAAAAATCGAAAAAATTTCGAATTTCGAATTATTTTAATCGAGTTAACTGAGTCAACTTAATTTTTTTTCGAATTTCGAGTTCGATTTGAATTTTTGAATTTGAATAACTCGAATAATTATAATAAACTAAATATTAAACTACCCCACCCTACCCCCAACCCCTTCCCCCAACTCTTCTCATCATTTTTTTTTTTGCTTTCCCTTTTTCTTCAATTTTTTTTACCTTTTCTCTTCAATTTTTTTACTTTCCCTCCCCTTTTACCCCAAAAATCAAATCCCCACAATTTTTTTATCCCCCTCTCCTCCAAAAATTTTTACTTTCCCTCCCCCTTTTACTCCAAAAATCAAAATCCCCCATAAATATTTTATTTCTCCCCTTTTACCCCAAAAATCAAAATCCGCTAATTCTCTTTTAATCAGTTACTTTTATTTGTTTACTTCATTTTTTCTTTGTATGATCATTTTTAAAAACTTTATAGAAAGAGGTTTTAAAAAAAGATTACATAAAAAAAAAAACCAAAATCATTTTTCAATTTAACTCGAACAAATATATTTGATTGGATTCGATTCAAATTCCATCTTACTTGACTCGATTTGAGAAAATTTTAAATTGAGTCGTCACCCCTACCAACGGTTGACTCAGAAGGACTAATATGTAATTTTTCATTTTCCTCAATTATCCTCCTTACGGATCAAATCTTGATCTATAACAATTAAATTCAAATTTAAGTACATATTCCAACTCACTTTTATGCATATGACCCTTAAGTTTTCAATATTTACATATTTTCCTTAAACTTTTACATTTATTTCAATTTAATCCCTTAACTCAAATTTCCAAATTTAACAAAATTTCACAAACAATTATGCTAACCAAATTTATTCTTATTTTAGTACAGTTCAAAATTACTCAAAATTCATAAGAATTTCATGTAAATTTTAATATTTTAACAACTTAATCATTTAACTAAAACTAACTAAAATCACTTTTCAAAATAGTTCTAAACATTAACCAAGACTACAATTTCATCACTTAGCTTCAAAAATACCTAGAATTCATCAATGGTAAATTTCAAAATCTTAAACAATTTCGAAAACGAGGGTATGGGTTAGCTGGGCCTAGTTGCAACGATATCAAAAACATAAAAATTACTAGAAATCGATAAAAAATGACTTAGCAATTGAAGCTTGAAGCTAGACATGAGCTACGTCTCATTCTCCCCTCTTTTTTGAATCGGTTAAGATGAAGAAGATGAATAGTTATAATTTTAATTTCTATTCTTATTTTATTTACTATTTTAACATATAATATAATGTTTTATATTATAATAGCATCACTTTTTAACTAAATAATCCCCATTAACCGTCTAACTGTAACACCCCTCAGCCATATTCAATGTTGGATAGGGTTACGGAGCATTACCGGGCTTATAACACATTTAAACATACATTTCACATAAAATTTTCAATTCCATGTAATCATCATTCAACATCAACCACATTGTCCCTAATACGAGCCTACGAGGCCCAAAACATGCTTTAAAAGTGGTTTGGGACTACACCGATAACTTATGAAATTTCTGGAAAACTTAGAAAATTTTACAAAATACAAGGGACATACACTTGTGTCACAGGCCGTGTGGACATTCAAAATAGGATCACATGGTCGAGTCCCAGCTCGTGTCCTACCCCATGTAACTCTCTGACTTGGGTCACACGGCCAACCACATGCTCGTGTGACCAGCCTGTGTGCCCTTCGAAATGGCTACACATGCCCGTGTGCCAGGCCGTGTGTTAGTCCGTGCCAAACCTGAAGGGTATAGTGACTTATGCCACACGGCCAAGTCACACGCCCGTGTGTTAGGCCATGTGGAGCATACTGACTTGATTTCTAATTCAGTACTAGAGGACACACGGCCGTGTAACCTGACCGTGTGTTATACAGGTGAGGCACACTCCCGTGTCTCTGTCTGTGTGGACAAAAATAGGCTATTTACCAAGCCATCTTGCCACCCAAATTTGCATATACCTATATCAAAACAAGTGGCACCAAAACGTGGCATAAATATGCCTTCATCCAATCTCAAATAAGCTTAATTTATACTAATTTTATACCATTATCCACAATACTCACAAGTATATAAATAAGTTATTCCATTTATGCCAAATTCTACATTTTCACATCACCTAAATGGTTGCTTTCCAATAAACTTTAATTTACCTAATTCACAAGCAAACTAATCTCAAATATCAAACATTCACCATAAGCATTTACAATCCATCATCAAGCACATAACAAGAGCTATTTGCACATATATATACATACACCAAAAATATACCAAAATAAGACAAGTCTCATGGCTATACACACATCAAACACTTAACATTTACAAGCCAACTCAAATGGCTAAATTCATTACCAAAACATAAACAAAATGACCACACTTCCTATACATGCCATATACCAAAAACATAGATTCAAAAATACCAAAATGATAGCTTGATAGTGTGATAAGGTCTCCGATGATTCTCGAATCCGAGCTAGCTTTGATTTCACTATAAAATATGGAAAAATAAACAGAGTAAGCTATAAAGCTTAGTAAGTTCGTATTGCATTAAAGTAAACTTACCATATATGCACAATATAAACAATTAAAACACAACATAACATATCTCAATGATTCACAAACCTTCCACATTTTCATTCACCAAATTAGTTATCAATTTCATAAATTTTCTCATTTCAAAGCTTGTACGATTCATGTACATACTTGTACTATCTCGTACCAAATTCATACTCAACCACATCTCTGATATACCCGTTGAACCATTCGGAATACTATTGGATACTCGGGAATCTCGCACCCTAAGTTCCACATATATAGCTGAAGCTATCTCAATCTCGTATCACATATAATGCTCACTCTCGAGCTATCAATGGGTCTGCTCACACAAGCTGACGGTCATGACGAAGCTTCACAGTGTTGCTCACACAAGCTGATGAGTATCCGCAACACATGCTGGATAACTAAGCCACCGGTAGACATACAGACTAACACCCAAATCACATAATCCCTAATGACATATCATTTGTATCCTAATCTATTCCTAAGGTTCAACCGAGATTTCACACTTGCCGAATCATCGTCGAACATGTTCGTAATGTCATATTCACAATTTATACAATATTAAAGCATTTAAAAACATAATTATAACAATGCTTATTACATACGAACTTAGCTCGATTGCGAAAAAGACGAAACGAGTCGATTAGTCTGAAACATTGTTCTTTCCCCAATCTAAATCCGTATTTAGCTTTTCTTGATCTAAATGTAATCAAAATTAACTTATTTAATTATCATTCTATTCAATTTAGTCCAAAATACACATTATGGCAACTTTACACTATTACCCTTAATATTTCACATTTTTACAATTTAGTCCTTATTTCATAAAAATAAAAATTCATGCAATTTAACCTAAACCCATGCTATCTGAATTTTAATTAGGTCCCTAGTAGCCCATATTTTTCATTTATTTCACAAATTAACATTAAATTTTACATATTTCACAATTTAATCCCTATTTGGACATTTTACTAAAAATCACTTAACAAATGTTGTTTATCTATCAACAAGCATGCATCTTCTATCTTTAAACATCAAAATACACCAACATTCATCAATGGAAAAACCCTAAACCTTTAACAATTTTGCAAATTAGTCCCTGGGCTAGCTAGATTAAGCTGCAACGATCTCAAGAACATAGAAATCATTAAAAACGGGACAAAAATTGTACCTTAATTAGCTATATGAGCTTGGCCGAATGAAAACCTAACTATGGCTTTTTCTTCTCTTCAAATTTCGGCTAAGGAAGATGATAACATCAAAAATTTGGTTTTTGTTTTATTTAGTTAACATTTAATAACCAAATTACAAATTTAACCTTAATGGTAAAACATTAAGATCATCTAAATAATGTCCATCTTTGTCTACTCAATTTAACAATGGTATAATTACCACATAAAGACCTCCATCATAGCCATTTAATACCTTAACTAATTAAAACATCACTTTTGCACTTAACGCGATTTAGTCCTTTTTATCAAATTAAGCATTCAAACGATAAAATTTCTTAACGAAAATTTCACACAATCATCCTATCATACTGTAGACATTAAAATAATAAAACTATTATTTCAACTTTGGATTTGTGGCCCCAAAACCACTATTCTGATTTGACTAAAAGCTGGCTGTTGCACCAACACTACTAAAAATGGTATATTTACCATTTAAAACCTTTAACAATCTTTAATTATGCTTTTTAGTTAATAAAAATTAATAGAAATTAAGTTTTACAACTTTTATGATTTAATCCTTTTTCTTTAATTATTTATCCAAATGTTAAAATTTCTGAACCAAATTTCAATACCCCTAAATAACCAATATTTACGGGCTCGGTTTATAGAAGTGATGTCCCGATACCTTAATTTCTAAAACCACTTAACTTTAGGGATATATTAACACTATAATCAACTAAAAAAATATTAATAAATATTATTTACGGTCTCACTCATCTAGATTTTGATTCCGAAACTACTATTTCCGACATCACTAAAAAACGGACTGTTACAAAAACAGTCATTAAAAGTCTATTTACAAACCAATGAAATGAAAAAGTCTATTTCCCTCAAGTATGGTCCCATTCCCTCAAGTATGGCCCTACATTGCATTTATTTTCATAGCCAAAAAGTCATAACACATACTCAAGAGGAATGCCTTGCTTGGATCACTTAGCTTGGTCACTTCTCCTCCTTAAATATAGTTTTCTCTCTGCAAAACATTCATACAAAGTGTGAGCTTATTCAAGTTTAGTGAGTGCTCAAAGATTGCCACAATTAAACACCTACTCCAAGTAAAAGAAAGTATATTATGTCAATCAATCATGGCATTGCGTTAAACATACTCATAGCATTTCATATTGATATATTGGCATTTTGTGACCATGAAACATGTAGAAACATAAAGCATTGGATAAACAGATCTTCAAATACTCCAAATGACTCAAAGAATCTAACGCTATCCCATATAAGTGTAGCACGAATACTAACACGCCCCAAACACCCCACACTATCCCAGTATCCGTATCCATCGCTAGATTAGGCTTACGGAGTATTACTGTACTATCGAGAACATTTAAACTTAATATCATTCAATAACATATTCAAATCAAAACCAATCATAAACATTCATGTCGACCCTAAATCGAACCCTCGAGGCCCAAGAAATAGCGTAGAAGTAATTCGGGACCAATTTGAAACCATTTGAAAAGTCTAAGAAAAAGTCATAAAAAATTAGAAATAGGGGTCACACAGGCGTGTGGCCAAGCCGTGTGCCTCACACAGCTGAGACACATGCTCGTGTCTCAAGTTATGTAACCTTTGAACTAGGGACACACAGCCATGTCCCAGCCCGTGTCCTCACCCTTGTAACTCTCCGAGTAGGGTCACATGCCTTTGTGCCAGGCCGTGTGTTAGGCCATGTAACTCATTGACTTGCAACCTAAGGAATTCACCAAATAACACATGGCCGTGTTGCTAGGCCGTATGTCTCACATGGTTAAGTCACATGCTCGTGTCTCAGGCTGTGTGGACGCAAATTTACCTAAAATCAAGCCGTTTCCAACACCATTTCATGCATAAACATTTGGATCATTTGTACACATTTCAAGGCATCAAAACCCTATCAAAACATACATACATTTGTCATTTCAAGAGTCTTAAATCAACTAACCAATATGCCTTTCAAAGGCATCATAAATGCACACAATAACGCTTACCTAATCATGAAAATTTTACTACATTTCAATGATCAAATTCTAGTTCAAAACCTTCCAAAACATGCCACAAGCATGACCATTATCATATCATTCCAAACTTACCATAAGAGTCATCTAAAACATGCATCATAAGTAACCAAAATGACATAATCTAACATGGCATCAAATGGTACCAACCAAGTTAACTTCCACAACTTATACAAGCCAAACACCAACTAAACATCAACAAAATACCTTTACAATTCAACCTATACATGCCATTATAACTTTAGCCAAAACATTAAAAAAACTGCCGATATTTATGTTGGATAGTGTGATAGATCTCAAATGTGCTTCCAACCAAATTGAGCTTTCAATAATCTATAAAACATAGGAAAGAAACTATGTAAGCAATTAATGCTTAGTCAGCTCGTATAAACTTAAACACAACTTACCATTTCTTACATAATGCATATAGCATAATTGTAATACTAACTAAAACCATAAGCTTAGCATAATGCCTATAAGGCATCATCAAATTCACAAGTTAGTATTTTTGTACATGGTTCAAATGAATTCATCCATATCAGGTAATTTACACATGTATTCACATAATTTAAATCACAATTCCTTTCCATAAGTTCATGATACAGTCCATTTGAACACTTACCATTTCGTTTCCTTTTCGTACCAGTTGAACCATCCAGAATTTCATCAGATACTCGGGAAAGCTCACACAAAGTGTGGCCATACATAATCGTAACCTTTCCTTTACATCATTGCTTACAAGAGCTGTGAAATGGGCCTGCTTACACAAGTTGTGAAATGGGCCTACTTACACCAGTTGTGGGTCAGAATGTAAGCTACACGGTGCTTCTTACACAAGCTGTGGAATACCCATTACAAATGCAAGACCTTAGCCATTAGTAGAACATTCAAGACCAGCACCCGAAACATGAAATCCCTAATGACATGTCATTTGTATCCTACGAATTCCTAAGGTTCAATGAGACTCGATATCCGTCAATTCATCATAGTATTGATAGGTTTATACATTGATCATTTGCATTATAAATAACATAATAACATTCAATTTAAATACATAAGCATGATAATCATTCATACGAACTTACCTCGACGATTAGGGGCGTAGAAGTTAAATCAAGCTAATCCAAAGCTTTTGCTTTTCATCGATCTAGGTCCGTACGTGGTTTATCTTTATCTAAATAGATAATTATATTCAATTAAGCACTTTAAGTATTCAATTTATCCCACATTTCATATTTATAAAAAATATTATTTTGTCCCTAACATTTTAACTTTTTCACAATTTAGTCCTTAGACTTACAACTTAAAATCTGACCGTTTTAATCTAAATCCATGTTAACTAAACATGCAAGACACCTTGAAACAACTCATATTTATCAACATTTCACAATAAAACCCTAGAATTTATACCTTTAACAAATTAGTCCCTAATTTCAAATTTTATAAAAAATCACTTTGTAAAACTTGTTTATCACTCAACATCAAAAACCATTTAAGAATATTCATGGTATAACCCTCAAACTTTAATATTTTTACAAATTGACCCTCGGGCTAGCTAGACTAAGCTAAAATGATCCCGAAAACATAAAAATCATTAAATACGGGGCTTGAAAACTCACCATGCACTCAACCAAAGCTTGACTGAATGTTCCCTCTTCTCTAATGGCTAAAATAAGTTTAGGGTATTGAATGGGGAACATAAAAAATTTTGTTTTATTTAGTTTAAGCTTAATTTACTCGGTTACAATTTTAGCCTTTAAAAACTTTAATAATTTCATCAAAACCATGTCCATAAACATCCACTACCACATCAATTGGTCTATTTACCATTAAAGTCCTTTAGTTTAAGGTTTCATAACCATTTGACCCTTTTAACTAATAGAACTCTACTTTTACATTTTTTACGATGTAGTCTTTTTTACTTAATTAATCATGCAAACACCAAAATTTCTTAATGAAATTTTAATAATACCTTAATATAATCCCATAAAATAATTTACTAGCCAAATTTGTGGTTCCGAAACCACTGTTTTGATTTAATTGAAAACAGACTATTACAACTCTCCCTATAAAGGAATTTGGGTCCCCGAAAATCTTACCAGAGAAAAAGTTTGGGTACTACACTTTCATAGCTTCTTGCGGTTCCCAGGTAGCCTCTTCAATTTCATGTCGTTGCCAGAGAACTTTAACTATAGCTATACTTTTATTCCTCAATTCTTTAACTTCCCGAGCTAGAACTCTAATCGATTCTTCACTGTACGTCATATCTGGCTGAATCTCAACATCTGCAGGTGAAATCACATGTGAAGGATTTGATCGATACCATCATAACATTGATACATGAAATACATTATGAATCTTTTCTAATTCTAATGGCAAAGCCAACCAATAAGCTACTAGTCCAACTCTCTCAATGATCTCATACGACCTGATAAGCTACTGGTCCAACCGATAACCGACACTTTGCATACATATTAAACAAATTAAAAACTTATCATTTATAGTCTTAATCAGATTCAATCTATAGCAAAATTGTAGATCTATGATTTTCCGTCCTAATACCAAAATCTAACTTGTTAACCAAAATAAGATATTTCCCCACTCAATTTTCGTTTCTAATCCCTAAATTGTTTCTTGAGATCCTAAATATCATATTATTATAGATCTAAGATGTCAAAATCACCTAATGTATTATATCTAATTTTTTCAAAAATTTAAGCATACAAGATCAATTAAAGAGGGAAAAGTCTAAATTCGTAAAAATCTTTTAACGATTTATAAAATTGAGTTTACAAACCTTCTAATTAGTTAAAAATAAGTTGAAAATCAATTTAAAACAGTAAGTAACTTAATATTTCCAGTTTCACCATTTTAAGCCAATTTTTGGTTTGGAAGGTTTAGATCTATTAAAATCTCGTAATAGTTAATCAAATTTTGAATTATAAAAAGAAGAAGAAGAAAGCTTAGATTTAAAATAAGAATCAGAATATTACCTCAATTTGAGAAGAACGACGAAGTGTAGATCTAATTCGATAAAAAAAGTTTGAAGAATAATGAAAAAATTGATAAAGAAAACATGGATTCTCTTTAAAATTGAAGGAAGAATTGGTGTTTGGAAGGCTAGAAAATCAATATGGATGAGTTAATTTCGAGAGAAAAACTCAAATTTAGATTTGAGAGAAATTTCAAATTGATGATGAGAAGAAAGGGAAAAATAGGATTACGGGTTTAAATAGGCAAGTGGGAAAACTGATTTTTTAAATTTTGGAAAAATTACCATTTAAAAACTTTTAGTTTTCACCTCTTTTCAAATCAGTCCTTATTTCAAATTAAAACCCATTTCTTTAATTATTTTCAAATCTAATTTCATTTCTAAAATATGTTTTAGAAAATTAATAGTTGAACACATAATTTTAATTTTCCAACCTAAATTTTAATCTTGATTAGTTTTATAATAATTTTATTTAATTACTATGATCCTAATTTCAGAATCTGGTCCACTAACATGAATTTTAGGATGTGACATAACACCAATCGATTTTGACCCATATGGTAACTGCACAAGATCCAAAATGTCATTGTCCTCCATAGACTTCAATCTATTTGTTAGAGTTTTGACATGACTAGACTTGACTAAAAGTGATAGGATTATCTTTTAGTCCCTTATCAGATTCATGATTATGGAGATAAATGACATATTCATTCGAAATTACCTTTCCCTTTTCTTTGACTAATCTTTTCCTAGGCACATAAACTTGAGGCTATTGAAAAATGTTAGGTAAAGCTACTTGATCACTTTTAGCTATAATCGTAGCAAGAATGTTAATAATTCCTCTTCAAACACAATTTGCCTATTTTGATCTCTATTATTGTAATTAAAATCCCCAATAAACTTAATATTCATTTTCTCCAAAATAGGATACATTTGAAGGATTGTAAAACATGAAATCATACAACCTTTCAATGTAACATCCCGAATTAGGGCCTAGCCGGAACAGTGGTTTCGGGACCACAAATTCGACATAGTAAATTTTTTTATTATATTTTTATGGTCTAAAATTTCACCGAATGATTTTGTGAAAATTTCATTCAAAAATTTTGACGTTTAGGCACTCAATTTGGTCAAAAGGACTAAATTGTAAAAAGTGCAAAAGTTGAGCTTTACATGTTAGAGCTGTCTAATTGTTATGAAATTTTAAATTGGAGGCCTTTAAATGGTAATTAGACCATTGGATAATGTTTTGGACAAAAATGGATATGAAATGGGTGAAAATATTTTAAGTTAAGGGCATTTTGGTAATCTAGTAATTAAAATGAAGTAAAAACAAAATTAAAAGCGAATTTTTTTCCATCTTCTACCCCGTGGCCGAAACTTGCACGAAGAAGACATATCTAGGGCTTTTCAAGCTTCCAAGCTTGATTGTAAGTTCGTTCTAGCCCTGTTTTTAAAGATTTTTATGTTTTTGAAATCCTCGTAACAAGACCTACTCATTTCTCACCATATTTTGAGCTAGGGTTTGTGTTTAAAAATTTTCCCATCGATAAAATACATGTGTTTTGATGTCTAATGGTATAAAATGAATGCTCAGTGTGTAATAAACAATTTTTACTAAGTGATTTTCGGTGAAATTGTCAAAAAGGACCGTTTTGCAAAAGTTACAAAATTTATCATAAAAGTGTTATTTAGTGGAAATTAGGGGCTGGTATTGTTATGAAAATGATTTGGCTAGGCTTAAGATGTAAGGAAATTGGATAAAAAACATTTTACGAGCCTTAGGGAAAAAGTACAAATATGTGAAAGTTTAGGGGTCAAAATGTAAATTTGTAAAAATATGATTTTTGCACCCAAATGAATAATGTGACTAATTATTAAGCTAAATGTGATATTATAGATCAAGGAAAATGAGATTAGGGCATAGATTAAGAATGAATGAGATTATGGACTAAATTGGAATAAATAGCCGTGCTCGCATTCGAGGTAAGTTTGTATGTAAATAATATATCGATTCTTTTTATATTAGTATAATTCGTTATTATATGAGATGTGGCTGCCTATAGAATGATCATTTGATGTAAATTAGTAATCGAAATAGACTATGAATGAGTTTGTTAAATGTTGAAAAATGAGGAATTTCCCCGTTGAACATTCGGAATAGAAATGATACAAATGATCCATTGTGAGAACACATGTGTAGTACTATGTGCAGGCTACTATGTGTTTAAGATGGTTTTAGGTCATGTGTGTAGTACTAAGTGCAGACTACTACATGTACCAGATAGTTAGGTGGCATGTGTAGTACTAAGTGCAGGCTACTATGCGTACCCGACAACTTCAATCACGTGTGTAGTACTAAGTGCAGGCCACTACGTGTATCAGATGGTTAGGTCACGTGTGTAGTACTAACTTCAGGCTACTACGTGTATTGAATTATTGGTCGCATGTGTAGTACTAAATGCAGGCTACTATGAGTACTAGATAGCTTCAGTTACAAGGGTGGTAATATGTGTAGGCAACTATGTATCTGTTATTATTCCGATGAGTTCAACGGGAAATCGACTAAGTGAAAATACATGTGAACATGACCATGTGATGAATAAGTGCATGTATATGTTTGTGGAAATTTATGAGCAATGTGCTCGATAGTTGAGCGAACTTTCGGTAAGATGGAATGGAGTAAGTGAAATTATGTAAGAGTGAAATTTGTAATAAAACAGTTTTGGATAGCAGCAGTTGTGTAACTTTAAAAAATGACCAAAAATCGTGGAAATTGAATTAGAGGTTGAATAAGATGTTAAATTAAAGCTTTTTGAGTATATTTTCATAAACAAAAGTCTATTTTCATATAAAGGAAACTGTGTAAGCAAAAGAATTTCATATTATGAGATATTTGAATTTTTGTGAGACAGGGCCAGAATGATTTCGAAATCCCCTATTTTGACTTGGAAATATCATTAAAAATTGTAAAAAATAATAATTATGGGTTATAATTTATATTCTTAAAATCCTTAATGAGTCTATTTTCAAGAGAAACAGACGGAAACATTAATCGAAACCTGTACTATGAGATAATCAATTTTTAGTAAAGAAAGGTTGAAGCTGTCAAGCAGCAGAACAAGGGTAATGTTAAAGAATAAATTGTGCTTTTTGGCTACACCAAAAATTCTGGAAATTTTATGGTAAAAAGATATATGAGTCTAGTTTCAGGGAAAATTTACGGATCTTAATTTGGAGTTTCTTAGCTCCATATATAAATAATTTAGTACCTATGACTAGAGAAAACAACATGAACAAAAAATAAGTAAAAGTGTAATTATGATTATATTTCCATGGAATCATATTGATAATTTGCTTATTATTTTCATATGGACTTACTAAGCTTTAGCTTACTCCCTCTTTTTCGTTTCTTTTAGTGTTGTTAGGTCAGCTCGGGGTTAGAGATTGTCGGAGGCAGCATCACACTATCAAGCCAATACCTTTGGAATATTGTTACATATGTTAGAATTATCAAGTAAGTGGCATGTATAGGGACCTAGTTCTATGAAATGTGTTATTATGATTTGGCCAAATGTATTGGCCTATTTTGAGCTATTGTATATGGCCATGAGATGTGGCTCATATTGATTATGGCTTGTAAGTATAGCTAGTCAAGTTATCATTTATTGCTTATGATGTGAAGATATGATTATGTTTGTTTGTCATGCATGGTTGGCAATATGTCATGTGTGTTGAATGCATGTTTTATGACCATGAATTAAATGTGTAATATGGAGATAAATAATAATGCTTTGAACATGGAAGTTTGATGATAAGTTGAAATAAATTGACACGAAGATAACTATGGTATGGCTAGTCTTAGCTTAATGTGGGAATGTGTAACACATGCATGTTGATAGGTAAATGATATGTTTGTATCATAATTGAGGATGTTGAATGCCATTGGATCCATGTATGTGTGTGTGCATGCAAGGGTAATGAAAAGGCTTGGAAAATAGCCTAAGAGTTAACTACACAGGATGAGACACGGCAGTGTGTCTCAATCGTGTGAGGGACACGGCTTGGTGACATGGGCATGTGGCATGGCCGTGTGGTTCAATTTATTTGCTGACGTCATAAACAAAGAGTTACACGGCTTGAGGACACGGGCATGTTGATGGCACACGGGTGTGTGACCCTGTTTCATGAGAAAAAATTCTAAGTTTTTCCTAGAGTTTTCCAAAGTTCTCTGTTTAGTCATGAACCCTTTCTAAAGTATGTTTTGGGCTTCGTAAACCCAAATAAGGGACTATGTGCATGTGATTGAATGTTTTAAAATATGAATGAAATTTTATGGCCTGGTTTGCATGATTGTTTGAGTTTAAGTCCGTTAATGCCTTATATCATGTCCCGGTGTCGGACACAAGTAGGGGTGTTACATTTAGTGGTATCAGAGCTATGATTTAGTCGGTCTTGGACTAACCTAGCATGAATGAGAGTCTCGCTATACATGCCACCAATTCGTGATAGAGTGATGTCTCCTGACGCGAATGAGAACCATCTTGTTTAGACAAAGGTACTCTCCAACCGAGCTACACCAACCATGTTAAATGTGATGCAAAAGAATTTGAGTAAATTACAATTATGATGAGCCTAAACTCAAAAAATAATGAATAAAATTTTATGATATGTACGTGATAACATGTGAGATGAAAGTTCATGTTGTGATGAGTACCTATGCTTGTTTGATATTCATATGATGTTTTGCACTTGATTTACTTGATTAAGTGAATGTGAAAAATAGAAATTCATGAAGGTATGAATAAAAGGTTCATAATAACATGATACGGATAAAATGTCATTGTCCCGATTGAACATTGAATGTTGATGGATTGCAATGATATCTTTAAATGAGATAAAGGAATACACTATGATAAGCTTATCTATGTTCAGTTATATATATGATCGATTTGCTCTAGCGAATGTATGTATTTGGGTAACTCACCAACCTTATTGATGGAACAAATGTTCGTGTATACTTGTTTGGATAATTATAATGGGCAAACTCGTATAGTTTAAGTAAATGTGCTAAAATTGATTGAATTGAGTTATATGATGGTAATGATATGTATAGGATGATGTGCAAGATAAAAGTTTTGATTGTGACATACTTATCCATGTTTGGTTGGCCCTCATAAGATGTTATGTGCATGATTTATTTGATTGAATGAATGGGATAAGTAAAGTTATTCAGAATCCATAGAATGCATGCATAAATGCATTGGTTTAAATAAGATAATTGGAAGGTTCGTGCCATACAGGTGTGAATAATAATTTGCCAAAAATGGATGATATGTTTGTGAAAATGTTGCTATGATGATGAAATAGTGTTATATGTATATGTGTATGAGAGACGAGTTAGGGACCTTACGGCCCCACCCCCTTACCAGAGTGGTGTTTTGTAAAGGATTTTATAATATCACTGTTGAATAAGCTCACAAGTATGAGACCAAAGAGTTCAGCTGTAGAATGATTATAACTATGATCAAAGATTAATTGGATTGATCAGTAAAGATAGAGCTAGTAGAGTGTGATGTCGAGAAACGTATTAACTGGAATTTCATCAGAACCGATCTTCTTCAATGAAAATCATAATGTGGGATTTGTAATGACAGAAATAGTTGGAGGAATAAATCTTGAAATGTAAGATATTTGAATGTGGTAATTATAGTAAGCAGATTATGACCGTCTCTCTTGAGGTATTCTATTTACTCTTGGAAGTATTACTGGGGCTATCTATTTTCAGATAAATTATTATCGTGCGAGAATGTTTTTTAATTTTGGAATAAGACGAAAGTATTGATAGTTTGACTGGTATATAATCTGTGTTGCTCTATTTTCCCTATGGCATTCTATTACATTCCGTCTGTTAGGATTTTATGAGAAAATGCACATGATGCCATGATTTTTTTGTTTCTTCTAATTGATATTCTATTCGATATATATATATATATATATATAGGTACATTATCCTTATTGCATTTAATTCCAGTGGGCTTGAATGATGTATCCTTCTAGACTTCTTTCCTCTGGGAAATTATCGAAATCTTCCATATTTTCTTATGAGCTTTGTTCTGGGTTTTTCATTATGATATTGTATCTTGGATTTCTCTATCTTGGACTTCTTAATCCTATTTTTCTTGTTATCTATATTCTAGAATTTATCAATCATGGCCCATATCTACAGTGTGTTCTTTAGTTGTGATAATCATGTCAAGTATGACTATACTTCTGGTTTGATCATAGTAATGTGGTAATTCTAATATCTAGATTTCTCTAAATTTTCGTGAAGGATTTGACATCAGCAAAGGCATAAGTGGTGAAATTGCTAGTAACAATTTGTATGGTGGATTTCTTTTCTCAAGTAAGTTAATCGAAGTTGATGCTTTCAATTGAGATATCCTTATTACTTGAATTAATGCTTTTGAAATGGTTTTTGATTAGTATAATAAGTGAACTTTGAATGATAACATAATGAATCATTCTAATGATTGGAAGAGAGGATTTCTTGAAATGTCATTTATTGATGATTAAGACTGACTCAGTGGTTCAATCGGTATTGGTTACTGTTTGAAAGACTAAACGAGATATTCATGTCTAGGAATAAATTTCATTCCTTTATGGGTAAAGACGGTTAGTTTGAATGAAAAGTGTATATTCCCTAGCAGATATTGATACGATTTAAAGTTTCTATGAATGATAAAGTTATCGCCTTGTGAAAGTTAAACGGTCTATTGCATGTTAGTAAAGTTTAATACAGACGAGAACATTGTTAATCAGGACATTAAAGTTGGTTTGGCCTACATTGGGCAACAAATTCTTGATTTTTCAGTGATGTGTAGTTAAACAGATTGTGATACGTTTCGAGACAAAAAGGCAATATGATAGCTTAATGTATCTGCTGTCATAGAAAGATTTGAGTTTGAAATAGTGTAGATGACCTGAAATTGTTGTTGTATGATCTTTGAGAAAAGGAAAATGTGGTTATAAGTGCTTGGGTAGAAAGTCCAGAGCTATTACAAAGAGTTTGCAAGAAAGCTCACGGGAGTAATGTGTTGGTGTTCAGGTTTGGAACTCGACATTTCTAATCTTTGTATTTGATACATGAAATGTAATTAAGGTTAAAGTTGAATATCAGGTGATGTCAGAACGATTTTCACTACTGGTGATAATTGAATGGAAATGAGAATGAGATTATTATAGATTTCATATTAGGATTATTCCTATCTTTGAAAGAGAAAGATGTTATGTGACTTGTTGTTAAGTAATTGATGAATTTGCAAATCATGTCGGTATGTACTGAATTTCCGTTCATCAAACTTATGGAATGAAGTATCTTTGAGATTGTTGAATTTCTTAAAATGCTAGTTTTTGTTAATCGGATTGAGATCTAGTATTTATATCACGAATTATTGAAAATGCTAAATGAGGCTTTGAATTTTAATGACGACCAGAGGTTGAATTTGTAAACTGTCGGGCTGTATAAATGATGAAGAACTTAAGGCCATGATGATCGGGCTGGCTATGCCATTTGAATCCGAGAGGATTCAAGTATGATATGCATATATAGATATTCTATGAACAGTATGGGTTCGACCCTTTTGTACATGAATTCTCTGATAGAAGTCAATATTCGGTTGATGCGTCGTATAACACAAAATTGTTCATGACTTTAGTATGAGAAATTAAAGAGCTAAGTATTAAGCATAGCCTGAATAAAAGTTCTTCAACAATGATTATGAGATAGTGGAGTTTATGTGATAATTAAACCACTCTTCTGGTAAGATTTTCGGGGACGAAAATCCCTAAAAGGGGGAGAGTTGTAACATCCCGAATTAGGGCCTAGTCAAAATTTCAGGACCACAAATTCAACACAGTAAAATTTATTTTTATGATATTTTTATGGTCTACAATTTCACGGAATGATTTTGTGGAAATTTCATTTGAAAATTTTGATGTTTGGGCACTCAATTTGGTCAAAAGGACTAAATAGTAAAAAGTGCAAAAGTTGAGTTCTACATGTTAAAGGTGTCTAATTGTTATGAAATTTTAAATTGGAGGCCCTTAAATGGTAATTAGACCATTGGATAATTTTTTGGACAAAAATGGACATGAAATGGGTGAAATAGAATATTTTTAAGTTAGGGGCATTTTGGTAATCTAGTAATTAAAATGAATGAAAAACAAAATTAAAAGCCAATTTTTGTCCATCTTCTACCCATGGCCGAAACTTGCATGGAGAAGAAATAGCTAGGGTTTTTCAAGCTTCCAAGCTCGATTGTAAGTCCATTCTAGCCTTGTTTTTAATGATTTTTATGTTTTTGAAATACTCGTAACAAGATTTACTCATTTCTACCCATATTTTGAGTTAGAGTTTGTGTTTAAAAATATACCCATGGATAACATGCATGTGTTTTGATGTCTAATGGTAGCAAATGAATGCTCAGTGTGTAATAAACGACTTTTACTAAGTGATTTTAGGTGAAATTGTCAAAAAGGACCGTTTTGCAAAAGTTACAAAATTTGTCATAAAAGTATGATTTAGTGGAAATTAGGGGCTGGTATTGTTATGAAAATGATTTGGCTAGGCTTAAGATGTAAGGAAATTGGATAAAAAACATTTTACGAGCCTTAGGGAAAAAGTACAAATATGTGAAAGTTTAGGGGTCAAAATGTAAATTTGTAAAAATATGATTTTTGCACCCAAATGAATAATGTGACTAATTATTAAGCTAAATGTGATATTATAGATCAAGGAAAATGAGATTAGGGCATAGATTAAGAATGAATGAGATTATGGACTAAATTGGAATAAATAGTCGTGCTCGCATTCGAGGTAAGTTTGTATGTAAATAATATATCGATTCATTTTATATTATTATAATTCGTTATTATATGAGATGTGGCTGCCTATAGAATGATCATTTGATGTAAATTAGTAATCGAAATAGACTATGAATGAGTTTGTTAAATGTTGAAAAATGAGGAATTTCCCGGTTGAACCTTCGGAATAGAAATGATACGAATGATCCATTGTGAGAACACATGTGTAGTACTATGTGCAGGCTACTATGTGTTTAAGATGGTTTTAGGTCATGTGTGTAGTACTAAGTGCAGGCTACTACATGTACCGTGTAGTATAGTTAGGTCGCATGTGTAGTACTTAGTGCAGGTTACTATGTGTGTACTAAGTGCAAGACAACTTCAATCACGTGTGTAGTACTAAGTGCTACTAGCCACTACGTGTATCGTACTATGGTTAGGTCACGATGGTTTGGTCATGTGTAGTACTAAGTGCAGGCTACTACGTGTACCAGGTTGTTGGTCGCATGTATAGTACTAAGTGCAAGCTATTATGTTACCAGATAGCTTCAGTTACAAGGGTGGTAATATGTGCAGGCAACCTTGTATTTGTTATTATTCCGATGAGTTCAATGGGGAATCAACTAAGTGAAAATATATGTGAACATGACCATGTGATGAATAAGTGCAGGTATATGTTTGTGGAAATTTATGAGCAATGTGCTCGATAGTTGAGCGAACTTTCGGTAAGATGGAATGGAGTAAGCAAAATTATGTAAGAGTGAAATTTGTAATAAAACAGTTTTGGACACTGAGCCTTATGTTTCGGCTCCAAGCCTTTGTGGTCACGACTCTATTATCGATGGTTGCAATGAAGGGTTGAAGAACTAATATGTATGAGAAAATAAAAAAACTAATAGTTCTTCAACGAAATTTTCGAGATTTTATTTTTTCTAGATTTTTATACAAAATTTTCCACTTTTAAAATAATTTTGACTTTTTTATTTATTTTTTTTATATAGAATCAAGTTCAAATTGATAGAAAATATAGAGGTTGAGGAACGATACAATTTGAGATAAGGTTGAAGATATACCTTCTTAACCGAAAAAGATGAGAGGATGTTGCTGATTCAATGTCGATTTCAAGCCACAATGAAAACGCTACGGTCTCTCCGTAGCCCACCCGATATTAAAACGAATGGAAAAACTCCCTTGGAACTATTCCAAAGAAAAATCTCCTAAAATGGCTACTAGACCCTTTTTGTCAATTTTTCTTTAAAAAAAACACTTACCCTAATTTGGGATTTTAGTATGCATATATTGATAACAAAATCAAATCTTATACAAAACATATGAAAAACATTAAACACGTTATATTCTTTCCAAAAAGAATCATAACTACCATGTTTCAATGTTTGACTGAAATCATAACAATAATTTATTATAATAATTTCGGTAAACCATATTCTTTTAAAATTTTATATGAACCAAATTTATATATTAATTTTAACTATGTTCTCTATTTGGGTACAACTAGCTTGTGCATTTAATTAGTTTAATATTTAACTATCAAATTAAATTAATTCAATAATTATGTTAATTCATGTGACAACTAAACACAATACCAAATGTGTTTCGATTTTGTTTGTCTTAACCATAGGGTGTGACCCTGTAAGTTATTGTAATGTTAGTAGTAATACTAGAACATTTATAATAATATTAGCAATGAGTGGCATCTAGCAATGCATCATTGCTACCTAAGTTACAAGATGTCATAATTCGACATGACGTTTCTGTGATAATTTTTTCATGTATTATATCCTTTTATATTTAATATCTAGATTGAACACAAGTCATGGAATAGTCACACTTATATAGTCCAATTTCATATTTCTTAATTTTCTGAGTAGACTACAATAAACAAATAAGTGTGATATCTCATATCAACTTATTCAAGCATGGCCATGAATTTCTAGTCTCTCTCCATCAAGAGACTTAAGATGTTGCTCCCATTATGTAGGAGGGATAAATCCTATCTTGATCAACCATATCCCACTACATAGATTGTGGTATATCCAACATCAATCTTTATAGTATAACCTATTACGGTAGGCATTTGACTATATCAAAATATACGAATCACAATGTTGGACAATGATGATATCAAGTCTGAGCATCATATACATAGTTATCACTATGAGTAATATTGTGACTATTACATAATAATACAAGAAACATACTCATAGCGGGTCAATCCAATTTGTTGTTCTCTAACACATACTCATGTATTGACTTTGACATGCCTATGTCAATGACGACTTTTTGTCATCAATCAACGACACATTAGTCTCAATGCATTATTGTTGTCCATGCCCACAATAATACTTGACTAAGGACCTTTTAAGAATAATAATATTTTCTTATGACTTTATTACAATTTAGTTTCTTTATATACACAGAAAAAGAAACTGAAATAATAATAACAATGCCTTATATTAATAAATAAGGTTAAACAAGTATGAAATTACAATCATCTTATGATTGGTCTTTGGGCATACTATAACAATAGTTTACCAATAAAAAAACTAGTTTATTTTAATTAGAGATAATCTAATTTTTGGTCCCTGAACTTGACAACTAGTCCATTTTGGTACTTATTCCTTCTTTGGTTCACTTTGGTAGTTGAACTTGACAACTAGATCCATTTTTTATCCTTGAGCTTAGATTCTATCAAGATTGAATTATGTGACTAATGTTATTGGAACTAGACTAGATTGGTTGGTCGGGTCAGTTGGATTGAGAATCAATCGATATATTGGTTTAAACAAAGGGATTGAACCAATTAAATCGAAAATTGCTCGAAATTGATAAAAAAATGAAGACAAAAATTAATAGTTGAACCAATTTAATACATTTTTTATTTTAATTTTTTATGAATTTTTAATTATTTATTTAATTATTGTTGGTCTAGTAATTGAACTGATCAAACTGATTGAATCAGGAACCAGTGCTCTGATCGGTTCAACCACTGGTTTGATTAGTAAAATACTGTATGTGACACTCTAAGATTATATAATGTCATCACCTGCAAATTTATATAGTTTTTTAATTTTCAAGTGATAATATGAAACAATCTCAGAAAGTCACTGTAACCTCCCTAACCCAGCCTAAACGTTATGGCTAGATTGAGAAGGCTACATTAGCCACCGAAATAGCTAAGCTAACTTACATTACTTTTGAAGACATTAAATAAACTCATTTTAAAGAAAAATCATATTTGCACTTTGAGTTAGTTTAAAAGAGTTCATTTATTAGATAATTTATACTTAATACTCATTTTATTATTGATAGTGTTGTTTAAGAAAAAAAATCGTTTGCTTGTCACTCTTCTTTGTAAAAACTTGATGTTAAACTAATGTAGCAGAAAAACCAATTTTCAATTCATTTTGGAAACGTAGTTGCCTTATCGATTTTGTTTTCAAAAACGGTTCATTTACAATGCAATTGATATTAAGGAACAATGTCAAATTTTACTTAAGCTCGATATCATGCATTTTTCAGTTATTATCTTAAACCATGCATGCAAAAATCCTCAAAAGAGAAGTTACCAAGTCACATACCAAAAATAATTAAAAATTGCAAGCCAAAATCAATGAAGACTTAATAATACTTATTAAAAATAGTCTAAGGTCCAAGGTAATTCTCTTCGAATGCCGAGTCCGATCTTAATTTCGAGGTTTACCTGAAAAGTTAAACATTATTAGGGGTGAGCTTATGAAAGCTCAGTGTGAGTGGAACAATTATTTAAATAGATGTAAATATTGAATATAGTGAAACATATTAGCTTTAATAGTAGAACATAAAACCATCATTGGAATTTCATATCATTACATAGCCATTATCAAATTGATGTCAAACGGTGTATAAGAATGGATCATCATTCATTCAAGTAACAATCATTAATTTTGATACCATTCAATACAACACAATACAATACGTAGAATAAATAAATAACATTCAAATAAGTCGTGAGTATGATGCAATGCAAAAAGGTTCCTACCCATACCATCCGCTACACACCACGAGTTTCCCAGTACTTGTCTGCCAAACTCTAACAAATGTGAGCATAGCTCGATGTGGTAAAACCACTAACTAATTAATAATGAAGAAAGTCTGTCGGATATCAAATAGTGCGATACAATCGCCAATCCCCTCGGTACTCCAGGTGCAATGCACTGACTACATATAAATGTGAACTTAATATGCCGTCGGTACTCCACGGAACTCTTCCGTCAACCACAAGATATCCCATCCCAATGCAAATGCAATATGTCACACAAACTTGTACATAATCATATATCAATACTTTTCACATTTATTTGATAAATTCAACATGCCCTCAATAATCACATACTTTCAGTAAATGGAAACAATGTTCTAACTTTCAAATTACTATTAAGATGATATCATTCAACATTACACAATTTCACATACTTTTACGATTTTCCAATATGCGTGTATAGCAGCCTTTCCAATATAACATAGCAAACTATCCATGCAATTATATCATGCATAAACTCATTTCTCAGCATATCCTGCTATATATACAATCAATCTCATACCAAATAACACAATCACATATCACTATACCATTCACACAATTAAACAGTCAAACTAGCAACTTTGCTAACATATCAATCTTTTAGGGCTTGAAATGTACCTGGTTCGACCACTTACAAAAATAATTATTTAGCTATTAAGCCAATCCAACCAAAAATCCAAATCATCAAATATATCAAAAAATCTTATCATTTTTAATTAAGTTTTTGAGTTTAGGGCTCACACCTTATTTTTTGCTTTCTCACAGCACACTAGCGAATCTTCCAATTTTTTCTTAATAAACCTTAAAATGAACCTAAGTCAAAAATCAGTATAAATTCCATCAAATAATTTCTCAACCAGCCCTTAAACGCCCACATATGGGTTCTAACCAATCGTCAAAATTATTACTATTTTACGAATCCAAACTGGTTATATTTGTAACAACCTGTTTTTAGTCAAATATGAATAGTGGTTTCGGGACCAAAAATCTGAGGTTAAAATATTTATTTTATTATTATTTTAATATTTACAGCATGATAATGGGATTGTGTGAAAATTTCCTAAAGAAATTTTATCGTTTAAATGGTCAATTTGGTAAAAAGGACTAAATCGCGTATAGTGTAAAACTTGTGTTCTATTAGCTAAAAGTGTCTAATAGCTATAGAACCTTAAAGTTAAGGTCCTTAAATATAAATTATACCATTATTATGGTAGTGGATGATAATTGCATGGCATAAATGAAGTTTTGAATTAATTCAAAGGTTAATTTTGGTATTTGATTATTAAAGGTTATTTTAATTAAAAATAAAACATAAAATTGGTGGCATTCATCTTTGATAACCAAAATTTAGGGAGAAAGGAAGCCATTTATTTTCTCTTCATTCGGCTATGCCATAATTGTCAATTAAGGTATGGTTTTTGATCTGTTTCTAATGATTTCTATGTTTTTAAGATCGTTGCTTTGTATTTTAGCTAGCCCGTACCTTAAATTTCGAAACTGTTAAAGATTTATCATGTTTCCATTGTTGAATGCTTGAGTAATTTGATGATTTATGATAGATTTGGAAGGTTTAATGTTAGATTAATAGCTTTTGTAAAGTGATTTTTGACAAAAATGTCAAAAAGGGATTAAATTGAGAAAATGTAAAATGTGGTGGTTAAAAGTGTGAATAAATTAAAAATATGGGCTTCTAGTAACATGTATTAAATTGGGATAAGCATGGGTTTGTATTAAATTGCATGAATTTGCAATTTTATATGATAAGGACTAAATCGTGAAAATATGAAACATTAAGGGCAAATGTGTAAAATAGCCCTAATGTGTGTTTTGGATTGAATTGAATAAATAGAAGAATAAATAAGTTGATTTTGATTACTTATAGATCAATAAAAGAGGAATTTAGACTTAGATCGAGGAAAAAGCAAAGTAATTAAATAGCCGGTTCGTTTTGTCATATCTGTACAAGAGGGAAGTTCGTATAATTGAACTTAAATGTGTATCTATTTATTTGATGGACGAAATTGAGATTGTATTTATTCTAATAGATAAATGTGGAGATATTAAATTTAATGTACGGTTTAAGTAAACGAGTTGCTGAATAAGACCATAGTTGGGTTATGGAAAATCGGATAATAAGACCATAACCGGGTTATGACATGTGAATGTAAGACCACGACAGGGCCTTGGCAATGTATGTGTTAGACCATAATTGGACTATGGCATCGGAAAAATCAACGTACTCATATCATAAACATTTATAATCTCGAAGAGATTTGATAAGTGAATTGGTAAGAATAGATATGTATCAGTACAGGTATGTACAGAAAACTATTCGAATAACAAGCTAATGGAAGTTGAGAACTTTATGTTAACTTGTTGATTGATATCTTTAATGCAATTTATGTTATCCACTTAGAAATGTTAATGAATGATGAGATTATTTCATATTTACATACGAACTTACTAAGCTTTATAGCTTACTCTGCTTATTTTCTTCTATGTTTTATAGTATATTGAAGCTAGCTCAGAACTGGGGATCGTCAGAGACTTCATCGTACTATCTAACATCTATTTTGGTACTTTTGAAGTTATATATGTATGATATATGACATGTATAGGCTTGAGTCATTTTGGGTATGTTTGAAGAACATGTATTTAGGCCATTTGAGTTGGCTTGTGATGATGACTTCGTTAATGTATAAAGATGTGTAAATGTCTTTGTTTTGAGTTAGGTAATTGACCTATTTTGAGTAAATGAGGTTAAATCGAAAATGCATGTTTGGAATGGTTTAACTAAATGAATTATATATGTGAATTATGTATAGTAAAGCAAGTTGAGTTGATAGGTATTTGAATAGGTAAATGGCATTGAGTTGAGTATTGAATTGGTTGAAATGAATATAGTATGATTGTGTATTGGTTGATGAATTTTGGCTGCATATTTGTGTCTTAAAATGGTACCAATTGAGCTTGTATAGGTATGTGCAAAATGGGTGGCAAAATGGCTTGGTAAATAGCCTATGTTTATCCACACGGGTAGAAACACGGGCGTGTGTCTCAGCCGTGTGTGACACAATGTTATGTTACACGGCCGTGTGTCCCCTAGTGTTGAATTTGAAAATAAGTTCATATGCTCCACACGGCCTCACACATGGGCGTATGACTTGGCCATGTGGTATAAGTCAGTATACCCTACAGGTTTGGCACGGCCTAGCACACGGCTTGACACACGGACGTGTGCGGTAAATTTTAAGGCACACGGGCTAGCCACACGAGCATGTATGTTGGTCGTGTGACCCAAGTCAGAGAGTTACACGGGGTCGGACACGGGCTGGGACACAACCATGTGCTCCCATTTTGAATGTCCACACGGCCTGTGACACGGGTGTGTTTGGTGGCCCTGTGAGACAAACGGCTTGGCCACATGGGTGTGTGTTCCCTATTTTGAGAATATTTTCAAAGTTTCACTATAGTTTCATAAGTTATCGGTTTAGTCTCGAACCACTCTTAAAGCATGTTTAGGGCCTCGTAGGCTCAAATAAGAGATAAATTAATTAAATTTGAATGATGATTGTATGAAAAGATTGAAAGTTTGAGAAAAGTATGTTTATATGTACTGTAAGTCTGATAATGTTCCGTGATCCTATTCCGGTGTTGAATACGGGTGAGGGGTGTTACAAGATTTCTTACATTATTTTGTTGTAAATCGTGCACGCGAACGTCTTTCGGCTTTATGGTTGATTTGGGGTGTTCCGCTTAGCGCCTAACACAATTATATACTGAAAAATAAGTAACTAATATTGAATAAAATCCCTCATTTAATCAATCCATAACCTTTTCCCAACAACTTTGTTGAAACAACAAACTAGTTTATAATTAATCGCACTTACACTTCCCAAATTGTGAGATCCCGAATAACTAATTGATCAAGAACGCCTTTCCCTAATTAACATGTAATTAAAGGCTGATTAGGAGGGTTTAAGAACTCAAATTAATTTTGGGAAAAGATGGGCAAGAACCAAGAAACAAAACAACCCCCGTTCTTGCATATTAGCGTACACACTACCACTCGCTGTGGCCAAATTTGGGACTAATTAAAAAATTATTTAAAGATCCATTAAAAGTATGGAAAAATACCTTTAAAATATTTAAAATTTCCCTCAAGATTTGGAAATTTTGATTTTTAATTGACAAATTTAATCAACAAATTAAAGAAAGAAGAGATCTTACACAAGCTAGTTGAGAGAAATGACAATGGTACTTTCTTGGCAATGTTCAGGATCGAACTTGGAGTTCAAGATTTTAGATTTGGGGCTAATTTTAATGAGGAAAAATACTAGCAAGATAGTGGAGAAAATGTTAACAAATCTTGAAACAAAAAAAAAGAAAAGAAAAAGAAAGAGATGGTAAAACTAGGTGTAGGCGACGACAACATGGAAGAAGAAAGAAAAAAAATGAAGATCAAGGAGGAGAGGAGAGGGGAGGAACGGCTAGGGTGAGTAAAAATAGAATAAATGATAATTATTTTGTGTAAAATTAACATTTATACCTAGGGTTACAAAGGTATGGATGTCCCCACACATTAAAAATAAGGGATTTTGTAAAAAAAATAGTTATTTTGCATGGGAAAGGATTCAAACTTGGGACTTCAATATAATTTTCATACTTTTGCATTTATCAATTAACATACTAGAGTTTGAGGCAAAATTAGCAAAATAATAAAAATGGTGAGAGAAAAATGATTTGAACTTGGGTTTCAAAGAACATTTCACTAACACTTATCCAACAAAGCAATACCTCATTTATTCCTAAAACGCATAGATAATCTAAAAAATTAGGGCATGACCACTCTCTTGATTCCCAAACTCGATTCAACTAACCCCCGATTTTTGGGATGTTATAGTCACGCTATCAAACTTTTATATTTTCCAAGCTTACCAAATTTAAGTATCAAAATGAATAAAAAGGTACAAGCACCATAATAAACCTAATTGAGAAGTTGAATGAAAAAAAGTTATATTATTCCATTTAATTATTCTCTAAAAGCTTCTGAATCTAATTTTATCTAAGAATAATTGGGCCGTGTGATTTTGGATTGAATAAAGTTCTTCTCTTGTTTTTTTAGCCCAAAATAGGAAAGCCGTTTTAAACCCTAGTTAGGGAACTAACTATATACTTTTAGATTTCTCAGAAGAAACCCACAGCAGCCGAACTCCGAATCCAGAAACACCAACTGAAACATAACAACAAAAATGGCGGCCGGCAAGAAGACGGTGAATACCCATTTGTTTCTCCTCTTTTATTTCTTGATCTTTTTTCAAAATGTATAGAAAGAAAAAAAAAAGAATTTTAAATAATTTTTTTTTTTGTTTTCTTTTGGATTGAGCAGAAGAAGACTCATGAAAGCATCAACAACAGGTTGGCTCTCGTTATGAAGAGTGGAAAATACACTCTTGGTTATAAAACAGTGCTTAAGTCTCTAAGGTCCTCCAAAGGTTCTTCACTTTTCTCATTTTTGTGTTTGGGTCTACTTTGGTTTCTTCAATTTTTTTTATCGTTTGGGTTCGCTGTTTGATAAAAGGATGTAAATTTATTTGTTTAATGACGAAAATTTGGTGTTTGTTGATATTTGATAGGGAAACTGATTATTATTTCCAACAACTGTCCACCATTGAGGAAATCTGAGATTGAGTACTATGCCATGCTTTGTAAAGTTGGGGTGCATCATTATAATGGAAGTAAGTGTTTTCTTATTTTCCTGTTGCTTTGCAAAGGCCTTCCTGTCATTGCTCTAATGCTTGTAATTATGGATTTATGAAATGGTTGAAATTGATTTAGTTTAGCGTCATGCATTTCTGCTAAATTGCTTGCCTTAAATGTTGAACGAGTTATAGGTTAAGAGGCAAAGGACTTGCGTTCAAGTCTTCAGCTAACTCCCATCTCAGTTTTAATCCCTGGACTACGTTAAACCCGATGCCCTTCCCTTATAAAAAAGGGGTTACTTTAGTGGTTTTGAGTGATTGTTTCTTTTGTCCAACTTTGAGTGATTGATATCTTAGCTTACTAGTCACTGAATATACTCAAAAATTAAAAAGAAAAAATGGGTTTGTATGATACGCGGTGTTCATTATAGAGATAAGCAACAGGGTAGGGTGGGCCTGATTTTTGCCCGCCATAATCCCACCCTGAACCTTTTCCAGTCTGATTTGACCCGACCTGATTTACTCTTTAAGAAAAAAAATCCTCCCCGAACCTGATAGGAGAGCCAATCCCGACCCAACCATAATTTGATCTCATTTTAATATTTTCCATGTCTTTCTTGAACTATTTGCTTTGATAACGAAACAAAACCCTGATTTGAGCTAACCTCAAATGCTCTTGCAAACTGCAACAAAGACCCTGGCAACACTAGATCCGTGTAATAGAAGAGCTGTGCACTAAATTCTGGTCTTTCTGCAGTCGTTAACAGGTTTAAGTGGACGTTTAGATAGCTATGATAACAAATAAGCAAAATAAGAAAGGACTGTCTAACACCCAATTTCAAAAAAAAAAATGTGACTCTAATGGTTTGGGTCGCGGGATAGAACCTGTCAGATTTGGGTTTTTTTTTGCGATCCCTAGTTCATTGTATGTATTTGGTCATCTTATGGCCTGAATATGATCCCAATGTATTTTATCTTACAATTTCTGATTAAGGTTGTGTTTGGTAGTCTCAGTTGGATTGGCTAGCTTTCTCTTGAATGACCTAACTCTTGCAACGTTTCTCATTTGCTATCTGGAATTCTTCTAGGTTGTGTTTGGAAACTTGAATTTCAAAAGATGGATTTGGATGTCAAAAATAGTTCTATTACGTAAGAAAACACATTTAATGACTTGTTTATGTCCATTTTGGGTGAAACTACTGAGTTAGAATGGGTAATTTTTGACATTTTTTGACAAACATGGCTGATTGATCTAATGATTACTTTAGCTAGTTTTTGCCTGGTTAATAGTTGAATGTCTTGAAGCTAATCCCTCTTTAATTCTCCAGACAATAATGATCTGGGAACTGCTTGTGGGAAGTACTTCCGCGTATCCTGCTTGAGTATAGTTGATCCAGGTAAAACCGAATTTTAATTCCTTTGCATGACGGTCGTTACAATTTGATAATTGCAGATATCGAACTGCTCCTATTCTCTGATCCACAGGTGATTCCGACATCATCAAGTCTCTACCTGGTGACAGCTGAGTCGTTTGACAGCAGAACAATGTTCGTTTCTTATTATATTGTTCCTCGTAGCCTTCTTATCCTTAGTTAAAGAACAATTACTGTGGATGCTCTTAGCAAAATTTGTAGCTTTGAAATACAAAATTTTGTCTGGTTAATGAAGACACTGCTGGTGGGCTTTCGTTATAATGTTGAATCTTTCTCTATAAGAAATGGTGCTTTGTGATCCAGCATTTTATTTCAGCAATTTGATTTTGCATGTGTAGTGCCAAATGTCTGGAAGAAATACAAAATTAAATATGTTCTCTATCTGTATTCCTGTCCTGTTCGTACTTCCTAGTAAATAGGGTTAAATCATTTTGAGACCTGAACTTGACAATTTTTCTTACTTTAAAGTTTGAACCTTTTTTATGTCTTAGGTAGGTATTGAATTTAGCAATTGTTTCTACATTAAACTTGGCAATTGTTGTTTTTTCAAGTTAGGTTTTGAACTTAACAATTGTTCTTATATTAAGGCCTGAATTTTTTTTGAAGTTAATCTTTGAAAACTCTAAAATTTAGGTCTTATGTGGGTACAATTGTTAAGGTTAGGGATTAATTTGAAAATAAAAAAAATTAAGCCTAATGTGAGAATAAGTGTCTAGTTTAGGCTCTGATATGGAACAATGATTAAAGTATCAAGTTCATGATTGAGTTAAAGTCATAATGTAAAAAAGGTGTCAAAGTTTGGCTTAAATTTTACTTCTATCCAAAATTTACTTGTCAAAACAGTTCAAAATTAAGCTTTTATTTTTAGAGGCAAAAAGGGAAGCCTTTTTACTCCTGCATTTGCGGTTGTACATGTTGGTCTGGTTTAGATTAATCTGAATTGGATTGGGTTCAGATTAGAGTTCTATATTTTGGGAGGGTGTAACTTTAATTATTTTGTTCTCCTTGATTCATTAGACAAATTTTAAGATAAAATAATATTTGTATTTAGATTTAATTATAAAAATCAATGGCTAAAATGTTTTGAGTGTTGTAAATCCATCGATAAATGGATGTTCATCACTTCAAATTTATTCTATTGTAATTTTTAAAAAATAAATGTCCATAACTCTTAAATTCATTATCTTGTAATCCTTTAATGATTTATAGGGTACTTTAATGTTGGCCTTTAATGCTTTATAATTTATGGTGTTTAAAGCCTTATATATATAGGGCATGTACAAGCTTACTGTATCAAGTGAAAGTTGAAACATCCTTTCAATTTTCTATTCTTATCTCTTATTCATTTGATAATTCTCTTAGTTTATAATACCCTATTAGCATGATCTTGCTTAAAGTGAGAGTTATTTTTATTGATGATCAAAATTACCTTCCATGATTTTCAAGATATTAGACAACAAGATGTTAAGTTTTTACGGAAAGTTTCTTTTATTTAATTTTTCATATCTAATTAATGTTTTTAGCTAATTCATGATCAATTATAATTGTTTTGATTTACTTAATTTATTTTTATGTTCTTAAGAATGGTGAAAGATTTGATATCACTATCTATATGAAATTAGGAAATAAGATCCACTTTCAAACATTTCTATTGATAAATTTTAAATAGATTCAAAGTCTACTACTAAAGTTTAATTTGTTTATTTGATAAAATAATCAAGACTTAACGTTGAAAAAGAAAGGTACATCAACTTAATTAGATCTTTAACTTTACATTTTTTCAACGATAGCATCTTTAAATATTAAATCAACTTGATATATGGTTTAAATATTTAAGATGGTCTTATTTATAAGTTTTATTTCCATGGTTTACTTATAATTTTAAGCATCTTATTTGCTTATGAAAATGAATATTGATTAACTTATTATTGTTGTTGTAGTATGTTCTATAATTAAATAATATATTTGACAAAAACATATTTATGCAAATTTGTATTGATAAATCAATGAATTTTATGATTATTCGGATTTGATTTAGTTCAAATATAGATTATGTTACTTTTTTGTCTCTTAATTTTATTATACAATTTAAAAATTTTCAATACTTATACAACGTAGTTCTAAAGATAATTTGAGGAATGTCTAAATTAATTTTTGGTTGATTCTAATCTGAATTTAAAGTTTAATTGATGTCATTTTAATTCTTGAATTATTTTGGTTGAAAATATTTTTATAGACTTAAAAATGAGAATTCTTGTATTAATTTGACCATTGACATTTCTATGGATCTTCCTTGTATTAAGAAGTATAAAAACACTCGTGTGGTTTGGTTTTGTAAATGCCTTATATTTTTCCTATTATACAACCTTAAGAAGCTTGTTACTTTTGTAGAGCTGTTAAAGGTAGTTCATATGCTTTTATATTATTCTATTTATTAATTATTTAGAGAAATGATATGAGCAATTATAAATAGAAATGGTTTACTAGATATCAAATCTATTATTTTGAAGTAATTTTCATGTATGTCTACAAAGGTTTATGAAATTTTTGCTAGCACTAGCATTATATCAGGTTTGATATTTTAAATGTCAATTTTATCTATACATTTGATTTACAATAAATTCCAACCATGGCTTGACTATTTCTAGTTAATTGATGATGTAGAACTCTTGTGAAAAGAGTTTTAAAAGTATTATGAATTGATCTTAAGCCTTCTTATGACTAAACAAAATAACAAGTTGTTCATTCCACTGGTTTTGCTATATTCCCCGAAGTAAATGTAGCAATATATAACAATTATAAAAACGAAACAAATTATCATTATTGACAAATAGATAAGAACAAGATGGATGATTTGAAATGTTACTATATGTTTATTCTTAGTACGAATGATCAATGATTTATACTAATTAATCATTCCTTAAAGTGAATGATATCTATTATAATCTTATTAGTAAGGAATATGATATATACTTACATTCTTGTCTAAATTATTTTTGCACATTCCTTGAAGTGAATGTCCGTAATAAATATAATAAATTTTATAATCATTTTTGATCATTAAAGTCAATTTGGACATTTGAAGATTTTGGCATATTCCCTGAAGTGAATATTGCATATATTTGTTAGCAAATTATATTTCTTTTCTTGACTTAATGGCATTATGGACTTCACATTTATTTAGACATTTCCAGAAGTAAATGTCATAATGCTGCTTATATAAGGATACAAAATAAAATGAATGACAATAAAATTATCAGTTGTCATAATTTATATCGACATTATTAGTGCAATTGAAAATCATGTTAAAGTAAACCAAAAGTTTACTAATACAAATACATTTACTACTTGTTGTGATCAGTTAGACCATCCTGAATCATATATGATGTGAAAGTTAATTAAGAATTCATATGGACATTCATTAAAGAATCAGAACATTCTTTAATTTAAAAGATTTTCATTTGTTACTTTTCCTCAATGAAAATTGATTATTAGAAACTTACTAGCTAAAGTTGAGATTTAATGTCTTACATTTCTGAAATAAATGTGGGTCGATTCATTCACCATGTGGATGATTTTGATATTATATGGTTTTGTTGTATGTATCTACAAAATAATCACATATGTGATATAAACTCAAAACCTGTCATTTGCGAGATTGCTTGCTTAAATAATTAATTTTAGATTATGCAATTAAGACAATTCATATTACTACTGCTGATGAGTTCATATCTTACACTTTTATTAATTGTTGTATATGAGTTGGATTTTTTTTTTGTAAAACTTGTTATTTATACGCGTAATGATTTAAAGCAATTATTGATTGAACATTTTTGATTAATAACTAAACCATTACTTATAAGAACAAAGCTTCATATTTAAATATGATATTATGTTGATTTATGTGCTACAACACTTGTATGCATCAAGTCAATAAAATATAAATACTCCCCATTATAATTGGCTATTGGCCAAGAGTTAAAAATTTCCCATCTTTGAATTTTTTATGTGTGTATATGTTCTAATTGCTTCACCATAACACACATAGATGAGTCCTCATAAAAGGTTGGGAATGTATATTAATACGAGTATCTTTATATTAAT
The DNA here is from genome assembly GCF_025698485.1 of Gossypium arboreum. Taxonomy (NCBI): domain Eukaryota; kingdom Viridiplantae; phylum Streptophyta; class Magnoliopsida; order Malvales; family Malvaceae; genus Gossypium; species Gossypium arboreum. The sequence continues at coordinate 65,971,368 of NC_069080.1, forward strand.
AAATATTTTTGAGCTATTAATTAGAGGTTTAGTTATGACATAAGTTGTCAATTATTATGTGATAATTTTCCTAACATTAGGGCAATAGAATAAAAAGCTGGATGAATAAAATACTTAGAATGAATTATCAGCGTCAAAGATCTTTATACAAAGCAATATGACCCAGAAGTTCAAAAAATAATTCATTTTACAAATAAACTGCTAAATGCATTTATTGACCTAATTAAAATAACAAAATGTGATATACTAGCTAATGTTTTAATTTGAATTTAAGTGCCAGTAGGAAAATTTATTAATGTAAACGAAAGTAACGCATGCTTGAAGCATAAGATTGATTGGTTCCAAAGATAAAATTCCTCATAAAAAGAGAGGAGAAAACATTCAAGATGGTCAAATAGTGGAGGAGGGGGTTCCTGAAGAGATCCATGACATAACTAATTATAAAACTCAAGAAGAGATTCTGGTACCTGGAAGTGAAAATGAAAATGATGAAAATAAAGAGATATTGATAAGTTATGTCAATACAAGAAAATATGGAACCAAAATAAAAAAAATAGTTAATGACAACATTTTTGCTTATAATGTTGCTATTGGAATAATAAAAGAAATGAGGATCCTAAGCCCAAATTTGTTGAGGAACGTAGAAATAGAAAGATTGGTCAAAATGGAAAGACACAATTCAAATATAATTGAATTCACTTTATAAACATGAGATTTTTGGACATGTAATCCAAACATATAAATATATAAGTTGGTAGGATATAAATGGGTATTTGTGCGAAAACAAAATGAGAAAAATGAAGTCGTAAGATATAAAACACAACTTGTAGCACAAGGATTTTCGCAAAGGGCCAACATTGATTACGAAAAGACATATTCTCTTGTGGTGGATGCAATCACATTTAGATATCTTATTAGTCCAACAGTATGTGAAAAATTTGACATGTGTCTAATGGATGCTATTACAGCCTATTTGTATGGTAAATTTGATATGAAATTTATATCAAAATCCCTAAAGGATTTAAAATCTTAGAAGGATTTAAAATCCCAGAAGGATATAGAGTTTCTCAGGAAAATTGCTTGATCAGAATAAAGAAAATTTTATATGGATTAAAACAATCTAGACGTATGTGGTACAATTGTCTTAATGAATATTTGTTAAAAGAAAGTTATAAAAACGATCCAATTTGTCCATGTGTCTTTATAAAAAGGTATGGAACAAGTTTTGTGATAATTGCTGTTTATGTTGATGATCTAAATAATATTGGAACTCCTAAAGAGCTTCAAGATGCAGTAAATTGTTTAAAGAAAGAATTTGAGATGAAAGGTCTGAAAAAATAAAGTTTTGTCTTGACCTACAGATTGAAAATTTAAAAGATGGAATTCATGTCCATTAGCCAACTTATATGGAAAAAATCTTAAAGAAATTTTACATGGATAAAGCGCATCCACTGTGTACCTCGATAGTTGTACGATCGTTAGTTGTGAATGAATACCAATTTTGCTCTTGTGAGAATGATGATGAATTTCTTGGTCTTGAAGTATCGTATCTATAATGACCATGTTTTAACTCGGAGCTAGGTATAGTGATGGATCGAGTCAGGAAATAGTGGGGAATTTTTGAAATAGACTAAATAGGAATTTTTAGTATTGAATTAGGAAGTAATTAGAGCCTATAGAAAATTAGAAAATTCTCTTTAGATAGGAAATATTTAAATAGAAGCATTGATTAAATTGAAGACGTATAGAAATTTATTGTGGCAAAAGTATGGAATTAGAAAGTTATGAAAATATATGGAAAAAGTGGAAAAATGAGGAAGGACTAATGAAACTTTTACCTAGTAAAAATATGATTCATACATGAAGTTTTAGAGATGATGAAGGATAATATGAAAATTAGTCAATGATATATTTTATGGATATAATTATTTGGGGTCAAAGTATAAAGATGTTAGGTTAGAGGACTAGTTAGCAAAGTAACCATTTTAATGAAAAATTGAAAGATTTTTTTTAAAGAAATGTGTAAAAGTTTTGGCTATCCGAGCAGTTGGCTCTACGGGTAGAGACATAAATGTATTTATTGGAAGAATGATACATTGAATTGGACCCAAGATGAATTAATTTTGAATTCGTTTGTGAAATAATTCACTTGTGACATTCATGGTGTGGTTTACCTAAATCCTGAGTTAGTCACTGACCATGCATATGTAACTCATGTCTTTTGATATAAATGGAGGCTTATGCTCTAAAGATGATTGAGCTCATAGCTGGTATGTTGGGTACATGACTTGTGTATGACATGGTTTTACTAGCAACAATGGAATTCATAACTCGATTAAAGAGTTAACAATATCCTCTCATTGGCATTATGTGGATTGATAAATATGGAATGTGGCCATGGGTTACTTGTTCTCAAACAAGCAATTTATCACATTCATTTGTTGATAGTGGTTATATTATTTATTATAAACGCACAATGGTGACAATAAGATAAAATAAGATTGTATTAAGTGAGTGGATTTAACTTAAAGGAATCAAGGATATCATATCAGGGTAAAAAAAATATGACGAGGTCATTGGATAAATCAATTTGGTGAATTGCTTTCTTAAAGAGTATATAATCAGGAGCTTTCAATCATAATCCTTCTTGTAGACTGACTCCATAATTAAGTAAATTGTGAATTATAAGAACTATACTTCTGGATGTAATTGCAATTACTCGAGTCTAATTGTATATGTCCTATTGGTCCCTCCACTAGCTCAACAAAAGCTTGATCGGATTGCATTTGAATTGGAAGAAACTTCTACGACTTTGGAAATAATTTAATTGAGTTGATTTATTCGATGTGAAATTAAATTAGGTGGTCGTGAGAATTGTTTAACTAGAAAGTTTGATTAAAGAATTTTCTTAAAAAATTAATCTGGAAAATCTTAGTGATTTTTGGGGAGATTAATTTAGATCAAGTAAAATTAAATTAATCAAATTAATTAAAAATAATATGATAGTTTTGAAAATTAATTTTCAAGTCAGATAATTGATCTAATGGGTAATTGAACTTGAAAATTGGACCTGAGATTGAAAATTAGTCTCGAGAACCCAAAACCGAGATTGAGACCCAAAAACTAGTTGAGTCGGGCCTAGTATGTGAAACCGGGTCTACGGTACAACCGGTGGCTAGATCGTATAGATTGGACTATCACTGGCTCGGATTGAACTGGCTTGAGGTGCCGTGAGAGTGTCGCACTTGCGATGGCACCACCAGGCACAATAGTGTCAAGGGCGACAACAACAACATTCTAATGGTCGACAAGTGGTCCTTCAGTGGTTAAGAAATGGAGGAATCACACTCCTACTAGGACTCTGCTGGATAATTTGATTTCAGATTAACTATTCCTAAAATAATATTAGTTTAATAGATTTAATATTAAATTTAGTTTAATACTTATCTTAATATTAAATTAAATTAAAATTTTGTCTTATAGATAAATATTCTATTAATTTAATAGATTTAATATTAAAATTAATCTAATATTTATCTTGATAAGTATTATATTAATTTAATATAAAAAGGTACAATTTTGATGAAGTGTTTATTACTTTAGATATCACAACCAAGTTCTTGTTTTCGGAAAAAAATTAAAAATCTAGTTTTCCCTTAAACTTATTTTTCGTTGCTTTTTCCAAACCCGAATTTCCAACAATTCAGAGTTAGATTGTGCTTTATCTATAAGTATAAACAGATAATCAAATTAGATTTCTCTTCTTCTTGAATGGTTCGATTACATAGAAACTGGCATTCTTTTGATCTTATGCATATTTTGAGTTATATATGAGAATGGATGTGATATTATATATTAGTTATATAATTGTTATTTTTTACCAAGGTTGTGCTATTAGGAAATAGACCGTGGACTATCATCTTCACTTAAGACTATTGTTTTAAATTCATAGAATCCTTGTGAGCTAGAACATACATAGACTTAAATGTAATTTTTCAAAAAGGAGCCTATGGCGAGGAGAAGATGGATCGATGGCGGTTGAAGACCCAAGGTATGCCTTGTGGTGAAAAACTGTATAATTTTTATTTTTTATTTATTTTCTAGAAATAGAACCATAGAAACCTTGGTCGATAATTTTATTTTAATTACTCATCTCCTTATATATATTTGTTTTATAATTGTTTATAATATTTATATTATGTTATATTATAGCTTTGATATATATGTATGAGATGATCCATAGTGGAACACTTAAAAAATAATAAGTGTAGTAATGAGAAAATACATGTGTTGTATTGTTCCATTTACTTATATAAGTTATTCGACTGCTACGAGAAGTGTGGTAAAGAGAAGTTGCTTGTCTAGGGTTGGCTCTGACAAGGAAAGATTTGGTTTTTAAGTGGCCAAATTTGACTTACCTTATAATGCCCCAAAATTTGGTTTTTGATTTGTTAAATTTTATCAACTTAAGTAATTTGCTTCAGCGGTTAAGTGCTTTAAATGTGCAATTAAGGTCATGGGTTTAATCTCACTCTTGAAAATTTTTGTTATTTTTGTTTCTATTCCCATCTCTATTCATTAGACTTAAATACTGTCTTCACTCCACTTATGATAGAATGAGCCTGTTGGTTCAGTGGTAAAGTGTTAGCTTACCCTTTAATCTTGTGTTCAAAATCTTGCATGAGCAAAATGACAATATTTTTGCTATTTCCTTAGTAGGTCGGCCATGAGGTGGTTGAGGTTGGGTCAAATTCAGTATTTAGGTAATTTGATAAGATATCAGGAAATTGTGATAGTTATGATTTTATCTTTTATGGTATTTTTTATTTTATTTTTCAAAAAAAATTCCAAAATTTCCCCAAAAATCTCTCCTCAACTATCGTTATTGTTTTCCACTACCTTCTTGGTTGTTTCTTTGTTTTGTTTTTCCTATTTTTGTGTTTTAATTTCCCCTTTCTTCTTCTTGTTTTCTTTGCAGTTTCTACCTTCTTCATTTTCTAAAATTTTCTTGTTGGCATTAAATTCTTTTCGCTCTTCTGTTCTACATTTTGTCATTTTGCTAATCGTTTAATGAACTTTGCATAAGTGTTCTTTACTGAGTTCTTATAAGAGGATTTTGATGGACAAAATTGCTTTTTTTTTTGTGGCGTAGTTTTAATATGTGTGAACCTTTGTTAGGTGAGTATCTTAAGATTAACTTTCCTTCGACGATTTAATTATGGTCTGGAGTTGCTGCTCATTTCAGGCATGTAATCGATAATTGGGCTTGTAGTTTGTTGTTGATTGGAATTTGTGTTGATTTAATGGTTTAGTTTTGGGGGTAAATTGTTGCTAATTTGAGCATATCAATTATCGATTTTAGATTTTGGTATTCATGTGGTTGGTTTCACATCAGAAAATACCTAAGTGTGTAATGAAAACCCAAAAAATTGTGAACAATAGAAAGCCAAAAAACTGATTGCCGACTCCCTATATGGACGTGTGGGCCCAAATTCTAAAATTTTTTCCTAAGGTCGTATTTGGCGTATGAATCAAATGTAGCCCTATCATAGGGTTCGTATGGTATAAATTTGACTATGAATCATGTTTTCTGATACTTTGTTACTGTTAAATATGACTTATGAACGCATGGGTAATATGTTATATGTTATAGCATGATTTGTTATATGCTAATATTATTTGAATTGGATGTGTAAAGCATGTATGTTATACACGTATCTGATATTTGTTTTGTTTTGCATGGACATTGGGGTGGGTTTATAATTATGGAGGAAGTGTGGGTAGTTTAATTTATCTAGCGTATTTGGTGGCTCAGCCATGTTTATCTTTTTTGGCGGATTATCGTGTCTTACTCTGGTAGCTAGATTGCAAATATTCTGAAAAGTGACATACGATCACTTTGTAGTGTGTGGGGCTAGAAGGGTATTTAATACCTTAAGTGGTGTGTAGGGATAGTCAGAGATGGTGTGTAGCGGATGGAGGTAGGATTTGAGTTTGTATCTGATATGCATCTGTTTTTGTATTTGATTATGAAATATCTCTATTGGTAACTGAAAGCATGTATGGAATTGTATCTAACGAATCATGTGTATTTGTTGTATTAATTGTAATAAGTTACAGACTGAGCTTGTAAGCTCACTACTGTTTGTTTACTCTTAGGTAACCCACAGACATAGGATGGATTGGTGTGACGGGAGCTCGGTTAAAGATATTTAATTTTGTGATTCTTTTAACTTTGTTTACTCTGGTTTGGTGTTGTTGGATTGTTTTTGATTTGGACTTTATTTTCCATTTTGAACTGTTTTATCATTTTTAAATTATAATAACTCTATCAGCAAAATGATGGATTTTCAATATCAAATCCCGTTTTCCAAAATTGAATTTAACTAAGAGTTCCACTGCAAACTTAAGTGTTTTATAAATATAGATTTAATTGACAAATTTAACGAATTAAGAAAGTTATTTTTTAAAATAAACTGGAATTGTATTTATCAAAAGTTAGCATTATTTCTATAAGCCTCAAATGATTTTTGAATTTTCAAATTGAATCATAGTAACTTTTCTAGATCTGGTTGTAACATTTAGGTCGAGTTTGAGGCATTACACACCTTCCTTTCCTGGTACCCTACTAGGTGCATGGTTCACATTCACTTCTTCAGTTATTCCTTGAGGAGAAAAACTGTGGATAATCAAAATTATTTGTTTTTGTGATTGATTGATTCATGTTAATAAATGAATGTGAATATTATAATATTGTCATAACATGCACCTATATTGGAAACATGTCATATAGGTTAGGTAAGAATGCCACTATGACTGTTGTATGATTATTCTTGAAATCTAGGATAAAAACCTTGCATGTTTTTAAAATATTGAGTGGGAGAAGATTACCTCCATTGATGGTCTCGAAGTGATAGCATGATAAAGTTTCAAGTTAATGATGGGTGTTGAGTAAATAGTTATACCTTCAATATCGTCTCTTATTTAATAGTTTCCTATGAAACAATATTTTAGCTAGAGATGATAGCCAAACGTTAAATGGTCATTGATTTGTGTGGAGTCATGAGTATTAAGATTCACAAAATGATTGGATGTAATCAATGTTCTTGCTAGTCAATCTTGGACCCCAAGGTGACATGATTGATGGGTCTGAGAATGATCGAAGCAACAAAAAAATGTTTTTCAAGTTTTTAATGTAAGACACATGCATCATATTGCATTCTTGATATGTTGCTGAAATGAAAATATTTGCTTAATAGAAAATAGAAATTAGTGAATCTTTATTGTTTTTTAGTTCAAATATGTCTCTTATTCCTCCTATTAACATTCTTACTGAGAATAAATTGAATGGGGATAAATTTTGAGAATGGAAGCAAAACTTGCTGATAGTTCTCAACTGTGAGAAACAAAAATTTGTCATTGACAAACCCTGCCCACCTGAAGCTCAACCTAAAGCAAGAAATTGCTGGAGAGATTCTGTGTAACAGCCTGTTTTAGGGTCAAATTAGAACAGTGGTTTCAGGACCACAAATCTAAAGTAGAAATATTTATTTTTATTATTTCTTTAAGGTCTATAGTATGATTGAATGATTGTGTGAAAATTTCGTTAAGAAATTTTATCAATAGAGTGTCCAATTTGACTAATAGGACTAAATTGCAATAGGTGCAGAATGTGTTTTCTAGAAGCTAGAGGTGTCTAATTCCTATGAAATTTTAATTTGGAGGCCCTTAAATGGTAATTAGACCATTATACTTTAATTTGGACAAAATGGACATGGTTAGGTGAAATTTCAAAGTTTGGCATTAAGGGCATTTTGGTCATTTGGATAATAAAGACAAATTAACTAATAAAAAGATGTCATCTTCTCCAATTTAGTCCCCCATAACCAAATTTTTGAAGCAACCATAGCTAGGGTTTTTGGCCAATCTTCCAAGCTCGATTGTAAGTCCGTCTTTGTCCCGTTTGTAATGATTTTTACGTTTTTGTGAATGTTGTAACTTGATTTAGCTATTCTAAGGACTAATTTCAAAGAAAATCAAAGTATTAAATTTTACCCATGTTGAATATTTGTGTATTTTATTGTTTAATGGTAGAAAATGCATGTTTGGTGTTAAATAAACAACATTTACCAAGTGATTTTTGATGAAAATGTCAAATAGAGACCTATTTGTAAAAGTTGTAAATGGTGTGTAAAAATGTGAATAAATGAAAAATGTGGGCTGTTATGAGCATGAAAAAGATTCGGCTAGGCTTGGGTAATGAAGAAATTGGATGAAAATCATTTTACGAGCCTAGGGACTAAAATATAAAAAGTTAAAAAGTTAGGGAAAAATGTAATTTTTTTCGTAAGGTGTTTTTGGATTTAAATTGAATAATGTGATGATTAAATAAGTTAAATCTGGTATTATAGATCAAGAAAGACGAGGTTTTGACCTAGACCGGGGAAAGAATAAGGTTATGGACTAAATCGAACTATTAGCCATTTTGTACCGAGGTAAGTTTGTATGTTAAAAATAAGCTTTAGAATAATTGTACTTAAATGCTTTAATATTGCATGAATTGTATGTTTGATTATGTGAGTATAATTCTATGAAAGAGTTCGACGACGATTCGACAAGTGAGAAGTCCCGTTGAACCTTAGGAATAGATTAGGATACAAGTGACATGTCACTAGGGTCATTATGTGTTACGTGATTATGTGATCTGGGTGCTGGTCTTGTACGTCCTACTGGTGGCTGAGTATACCGGAATATGTTGCGGATACTTGACAGCTTGTGTGAGCAGCACCGTGTAGCTACGTCTTGACTGACAGCTTGTGTGCCTGTCTATAGCTCGAGAATGAGCAATTATGTGATATGAGATTGAGGTAGCATTGGCTACGTATGTGGCACTTAGTATGCAGAAATCCCGAGTATCTGACATTATTATTCCGAGTGGTTCACGGGTATGCGAAAGATGTGAATATGTGTAAGTTCATTTTGAGATGGTTCAGATATGTGTGTAAAGCTCATGTTTATTAAATGCTTGTAATGATGAAAATGAGGTAAGTTTTTTGATGGAATGAATTAAGATATTATGGTAAATTTACATTTAATTATGTTATATTATTTGAATGTTATATGCATGGTAAGGTTGCTTATTTCTTACATACGAGCTTACTAAGCTATATAGCTTACTCCGTTTATTTTCCATGTTTTATAGTGTCGCCAAGCTAACTCAGATCGGAGATCGTCGGATATTCGAATCACACTATCAAACTCTCATTTTGGGTATTGATGATCTTAGTATTTGAAAGTTTGGCATGTATAGGGACTTGGTCATTTTGTTATATGTGCCATTTGATTTAGCCAAATGTATTGGCTTACATTTGTTTAAGGTGATTTAGTATTTAGCCATGTAATTGGCTTATTTTGGCTAAAATTGTTGTAAGCCCATTTATATAAGTATATGTGCTAATGCCTTTTGTTTATGTGTTTTGTATTGGGTTGCTATATGTTTATTATGGTTAAATGATCTATTGTGAAATGGATGAGATTAGTCCTTTGGTGTGCTAGGAAAACTAAGTAGAATTATGCATGATGGAAGTATTCATGTTGACACTTGTGAATGTGAGTTTGGTATGAATTGATTTGGTAAAACATGCTATAGTAAATATGTTAAGTGTTGGTAATGAATGTCATGATTTAGTTTTGATTATGGATGTTTTGGGTTCTTAAACATGCCATGGTTTATGCCATTGAACTTGTATGTGTGTAAGTGTAAATGAGGATGACAAATGGCTTGGTAGATATCCTTTACTTTGTCCACACGGATAGACACATGGGCGTGTGTCTAGGCTGTGTGTGACACACGGTTTTCCCCATAGGCATGTGTCTTGGCCGTGTGTCCCTTGCACCTTAATTTTTGGAAACAAAATGCTCAAAATTGAGCACACGGGCAGAGACACGGGCGTGTGTCTCAGCCGTGTGGATCACACAGCCTCAGGGATGGGCATGCGTCCTAGGCGTGTGAAGTCTACACTTATTTTGTGAAAATTTAATTATCCACATAGCCTAGCACACGGGCGTGTGACATCAATTTGTTCATGTATTGCAAAATAGAGAGTTACACAGGGTAGGGATACGGGCGTGTGTAGCCACACGGCCTGCTCACACGGGCGTGTCCCATATCCACACTGGCGTGTGACCCCTATTTAGTGGAAAAATTTTCTAAGTTTTGTAAAATTTTCTCGAGTTGCCGGTTTAGTCCCGAACCACTTCCAAAGCATGTTTTGGGCCTCGTAGGCTCGTACTACGGACTTTATGATTGAATGTGAATGGTTTTAATTTGGACACAAATTTATGACTTGATTTGTATGATTGTTTGTGATGTAAGTCCAGTAATGCCTCAAACCCTGTTTCGGCGTTGAATATAGGTGAGGGGTGTTACATTCTAACTTGATTGCTGGATGTTATATGTTAGTGAGCATGAGTAGTGTGCTGCAAAAGCAACACTAGAATTTTCATACTGTAACACTCCTAACTCGTATCTATCGTCGGACTAGGGTTATAAGGCATTACCAGACATATTGGAACATTTCGCAATCATTTCACAATTTAAAAGTCATACATCATCATATGATAGTCAACTATCAACATAAAGTCCTTTTCTTAGGTCAACGAGACCATAAACATGTATTAGAAAGAGGTTGGGACAAAATCGAACACATATAAAATTTTCCCAAAACTTAACAATTTTTTTCTAAGTGACAAAGGTCACATGCCCGTGTAAACAGGCTGTGTGCCTTGCATGGCATTAGACACGCCCGTGTGTCTAGGCCGTGGCAAAACAAGACATACATACTGACTTGTCCACATGGCCACAAGACACGCTCGTATGTCTAGCCCGTGCTTGAAACTAACTTAAATTTGTAGGCCTATCCTAGGGGACACAATGCCGTGTAACATGACCGTGTGTCGCACATGGCTAAGACACACACCCATGTCTCTACTCGTGTGAAGAAAAATAGGCCATTTGCAAAGCCAATTTTCCACCCATTTGGGTCTTCCCTACAAGTCCAAAATCAAGCATCATATATACAACATTTTCAGCCAAATTCAACTCCAAACATATATCAATTAAGCCATCTATACCAAAACATACTAAAATCACAAGTCAAACATTACCAAATTCTCAATTATGAACACACCAAAATGACCATTTCACTTGGCCATATATATATCTCAAATCAAAATAAACCATCTCAAAACTAGTCTATACATGCCACATAACCAAAACTTAGAAATTTTATTTACCGAAGCGATAACTGGATAGTGTGATGACGTCTCCTACAACTTCCAACCCGAGCAGGTCTTTGAAACTCTATAAACATAGGAAAAACACACAGAGTAAGCTTTGAAGGCTTAGTAAGCCATAAGCAAATAATCATTTCAATGATATTTATAAACCAATAACACTAAACCAAATTTAACAAATCTCAATCACATATACATTCATTGTACCCATAAATTCATATAACCACGTTAAATAACTCCATTTATCTTATTTATCAATGAACATATAACCATGCTTTCAAATTTGAATAACATCCGTTAGCTTAATCATATAAATCAAGCTCGCACATATTCATTACATCGCCAACCAAACCATGGTCATTTATTACAAATCATATATAAAGTTGTATCAACTTCTTTACAAACACTTCCAGACCCGAACATCCATAGTTCCCTTATTCACATAAACCAAATTCTCATACATGAATCATATAGCCAACCAAGATCGATTTTATGTTACTAATTATATATTACATACAAAGAATACACCAACTCAACCATTTTACTTTCATTATCTGATCAAGTTTTCGTACCAAGCAGTCATACCTCAAAGCCATGTTTCATGTTTCATAAATCTCATGTCCGAAACATAGGACCACAATTCCATATAACGAGTATATATAACACATCATTCATTTATATACATTTATATCATTCGTTGTCATATATTTCACATATGGTCATATGATACATACTCACCTTTCATCTTTGAATTTCATAAACAAATCACACGTACCTAAATTAGATATAATTTCACATAGTTATTCATTTCTCAGAATGCCTGTTGAACCATTTGGAATCATTAAGGATACTCAGACAGCTCATAAGTTCGTACAATGCCAACGTCTCAGGCGTGGTCTTACATGTAATCAAATATCGATGCCACTGTCCCAGACAGGGTCTTACACGAAATCAAATACTATGCCAATGTCCCAAACATGGTCTTACACATAAATCACAAATCGATGCCAACATCCCATATGTGGTCTTACACGATAACACATCGAAATCCTATGTCATGACATATGTATCCTAACTATTCCTATGGTTCGTACGGGGCTTTTCAGACGTTGTCACATTATCTAAACTTTCTCAATTTCACATATTCAATTAATCCATGGTCGAAACAAATTCTCCCAAGCTTGATTCAATTCAGCATCACATATATATTTCTTTACAATTCAATTCAGCACATATAATGCACATACATTTCAATTTAACAACATTTATTTACTTATGAACTTACCTTGTACTAACACGAACAGACCAGGATGACTATTCGATAATTTTTCACTTTCCCCGATCCAAATCCTATTTCCTCATTTCTTGATCTAATTCAATACAATTTCGACTAATTTAATCATATATTCAATCAAGTTCATCCAAAAACACATAAATGGGCTAATTACACTTTACCCTTGACATTTCACATTATCACAATTTAGTCCCTAAACAACACAAATTATTCAAAATTTCATTATGCCCATGTTAGGCTGAATTCACCTTGGGTCCCTAACAGCCCATTAATTTCATTTATTACACATTTTGACCCCTCAGATTATAAATTTCTCAATTTAATCCTTAATACACACTTTTATCAAAGATCACTTAATTAAACATGAAAATCAAGCATCAAAGATTTATTCTTCATCATCAAACAAAAATTTCATCATATTATCAACAATGGCAAATCTCGAATTCATCATCAATTCCAAAAATTAAAGCACGGGCAGCTAGTACACGAAGTAACGATTTCAAAAATGTAAAAATTATCAAATACTGAACAAAAAACGAATCTTTAATTTAGCTTCCAAAGGTGCCGAACTAAAAACAACCTCCATGGCTTTCTTTTTCTCCACATTCGGCCATTAAAGATAAAAAATGCATGTGATTTTTTTATGTTTTGTTTTATTTATTTCATAATAATATATTATTTACCTTTTTAACCTTTGTAAATTAATATGAAAACCTTATAATATAATCCCATAACCGTCCATCCCATGGTTTAATGACCAAATTTCACTTTAAGGACCCCACATTATAAAAGCCATAGCAATGTAGCACTTTAAAAATTAGCTAGCCACTTTTACAATTTTTGCGATTAAGTCCATTTATAAAATTAGGCAACCAATCGGTAAAATTAATTCACGAAAATTTCGCACATGCATTTTGACATGCTATAAACACATAAAATATAATTAAAATATTTTTCTAACTCAGATTCGTGGTCTCGAAACCACTGTTCTGACTAAGAGCTAAATCGGGCTATTACACATACTGCCAAAGAGATCATGAAAAAAATTAGAAGATATGGTTAGAGGCCAGGTCACATTGGCTCAACAATTCGCTATTACAAATTTGATGAACTCCCAGTAGAAACTCGACAAACCAATCAAAGAGCATATGCTTAAGCTTATGAAATTCTTTGCGGAAGTGAAGGATAATGGGGTTGAACTAAACGTGAACACTCAAATTGAAATAGTGTTCAAATCCTTGGCCAAGGATCACTAGCTGAAGGGCCGCTTACAACTTTTGGAACAAGGCGCTTACCTTGACTTAGCTTATGAAGGAATTAATGCTATGAGTTGAAGTTGAATGGTGGTAAGTCGGCTTAGGAGAAACCTGAGACAAACTTAGTTGTGTGCTTCTCATCTTTTAAGGGGAAGTAGAAAGCTAAGGGAAACAAGACCTGACTAAGTCTTCGATTCCACCTCATTAGAATAGGAAGAAAACTAAGAACCCAAAAGATCCTAAAAAGATCAAATGTTTATTCTGTAACAGGAAATGGTACTTTAGCTCAAATTGAAAGGAGCATTTGGATTATCTAGCCGAAAAAGGAAAAGACGTGGAACTCATTATGGTTAAAGTTTTCTTAGTGGAAGAATCAACCAAAAACTAGGTTATTGATTTTCAAGCCATTAACTATGTGTGTGTTTCTTTACAAGGGTTTTGCAAGATGAGAAGTTTTCGTGAAAGGAGCCTTTTGTTGGAAACCAGAAATGGGAGCTATGTTTCAGTCGAAGCAGTGGGAGTTTAACTTCCGGCTCATTAAGGTTTTGGTCCTCCTTCTCGACCTCATCATCCTCCCTGGTAGTGGGCTTTTTCGAGTTTACTAGTGTTTTGCCCAAATGAAGTGCGATCACATTTACATGCCCTTTTCCGTCCTTTTGGGGATTGTTTTTGGTATTACTTAGAATACTAATGTAACACCCCTAGCCTGTATCCGTCGCCGAATTAGGGTCATGAGGCATTACCGATTACACTATTATTCAAAGAAATATTCATTAATAATTGTACTTCGAGATCTAGATAACAAATATATATATATATATAACTCGTTCGAATATTAGATTTTAAAGATTTTATAGTTTACAATGCAATATGAATATTGCATAGTCCTAAATGAGTTTATATATATATATATATATATATATATATAAAATATTAAGCATTTTATACATACTCAGAACATAAGACACTCCACAACTTTATTATTGAATATTAGACTTGTTTTACAAAAGTCATGTGTATGTATAAATTTTACATCAATTAAAATAAATAAATATCATTTTCAACCTCACCACTCATTAATGCGGCAGTATCGTATGAGCTAAGATGAAATTCATTTGTTTTACAAACTAATACAAATTTCAATGCAAATATCCGAATATACAAATAAATAATCCTAATGCATTCTTTATTCATTCGGCCTACATAGTTCTATTTTACACATTCATTAATGTACTAAAAACTAATAAATTAATATGACCATGCACGTTTACACATGAACCAAGTACAAGTGCATTTATAAACATGCTTATTTAGACATGTAAGTAACCATTTATTTAAATTATATCCGCATACTAGTACAATATATATATATATATTTAAAAAAAAAAAACACAGTTTCTTATGCAACTCAAGTTCTATTAGGTTAATTACCAAATTGAGTAATACAAGCATCCAACATAACATCAACATAGTTCACCAGTAAACACCACACCTACTCATGCAATTATAGATGTCTTTGAAATATTGTTCCATAACCAGACCTATCAACGATTCACATATGTAATATATTCAACTTACCGTTTGAATATCAAGTTTCCCATACCAAACAACCAAATTGACCATAAGACACATGCATTACCTACCTCATATCCTTCGAATTAATCAACTTAAACATAACTACCTAACACTTTGATTTATGCAGCATTCCATATTTCCCCCTCACAACTAATTAACATGTCAAATTCAAACATATTTAGTAAGCCACTCACAAATAAATAATGCTTACCTCATTTATCATACCTTTATGGCACACAACCTGTTAACCAAAATTAATCTAAACCTTAACTAACATAACTCAAATTCTATTGTAATAACTTAGCCATTTTCGCATGGCTCATTATATACAAAACCAGAATCTAATATTTCAAAACATCTTTCAGCCTATACATGTCATAATTTAAATTTAGCTAAAAAAAGAGTACCAAAAAAGTAGATAGTGTGATGAACTTCGTAGACGATCCCCGAGCCTGTAACTTGATTTCCAATATCTATAAAACAAACAAAGATACACACATTAAGCTAATATAGCTTAGTAAGTCATAACCAAATAGTAAGCCCAACAAAGTATTTAACTCAATTACGCTAACTAATATTTATAGTAACTAAATACCATTTAATCTCAAGTTATAACTTATAAGTACATCCACATATACACCTTCGCACTTAAACATCATCTTGGCCGAATGATCAAATACATACATTATCTATTTATTAACCAACTTACCAACCACTTTGTTTTACCCTGCCAAATGCACATATTTATTTATATACAAGTAATTGTATTTCTTACTTGGCCGAGTACTCACCTGACCATTTGAGTATATTAATATTCAACTTCTCAAAAACCACTAATTATATTATATTCATGCGTGCATATGCTTTTACACATAAGCTTAAAAAAAATTACTATGTAGTATCGCATATGTATACATAAATAGCCAATAAGACCAATTATACCTAAACATACATTGCATTTAATTATGAGTCATTTTCTCATACTCAACTTATATAACTACAAGTCGAATACACATATACTAACATCACTTAAAGTCATTATCATCAAATATGCGTGAATAAAACAAATACCAAGTACCAACTTACCTTATCATTAATAGCCAAACAACTAATTCATCTTTGGCCGTTCCACTCGTATTACACAATCATGCACAACTTACCTTTGCCCGATGAACCATTCGAAATTTGATAGGACACTCGGATAATCACATAAATCGTACGATGCCAACGTCCCAAACGTGGTCTTACATGTAGCCACACATTGATGCCACTGTCCCAAACAGGGTCTTACTCGAAAACACATATCAGAATCACAAATCGATGCCATGGACTTACTCGTATACATATATCAGAATCCTATGTCATGACATATGTATCCTAGCTATTCCTAAGGTTTATACGGGGCTTTCGGACGTCGTTTCTCGGTCAAATCGAACTCAGAAATGTCATAGCCAAATTTAACATATTCGGTCTTAGCATAATTTAATTATAACATTTCATAATAGCATGTAAATATAACTTTATACCATCAATAAACATGTCTATTTGCTTATAAACTTATCTCGGATGTCGTAAAAACTAGACGAGGCTGCTAGTCGATAACTTTCGTTTTTCCCCGGTTCAAATTCGATTTCTTTAGTTCTTGATCTAAACATATTCAAATTAAGCTCATTAAAACATATTTCCATTCAATTTAGTCCAAAAACACATAAATGGGCAAATTACCTTTTACCCCTAATATTTATAATTTTTACAATTTAGTCCCTATTGCACAAAACACAAAATACACAAAATTTCACAACACTCATGTTAGGCTGAATGGTTCCATATATTTTATCAATTTCACATTTTAGTCCCTCAAATTATTATTATTGCGATTAAGTCCTAATTACTCAAAATCATCAAAAACTCCAATACAAAATATGTTAATCTAAAACATATCTTCCATTATTCATCATCAAACAACAAAAATCACAAGTTATCAACAATGGAACAACTCAAAATATTCATCAAAATAAAAAATTCAAGCATGGGTTTTGTAGTGCTCAAAGCAACGATCTCAAAAACGTAGAAATTATCAAAAACCGACAAAGAACAAACCTTGATTTTAGCTTGGGAGATTGCCGAACCTTAGACTTCTCTTTTTCTTTTCTTTTGTTTATGGTTTCGATGTATGAATAAAGAAAATGATATGAGTATAATTTATTTTATGTTTATTTTATGATATTTTATAACATATTATTTCATTTACTATTTTCAATTACAATTTTAACCTTAGTTAAAACATTATTTTATCACATTTTAATGTCCTTAGCCGTCCACTTATAATACTAATGGTCCATTTTCAACTTAAGGACCTCCACCTAATAAGCCATTAATAAATTGCCCCTTTATGCTTTTAACTATCAAATTTTTTTAATTTACGCGATTTAGCCCTTTTATTTAATCGGGCACCTAAACGACAAAATTAAAGCACGAAAATTTCACAGATATAAATTTACATAGAATAAACACTGAAAATAATTTTAAAATATTTTTCAGACTCGAACTCGTAGTCCCAAAACTACTGTTCCGATTAGGGTCTAATTCAGGCTATTACAACTAATGCCCATTTGCCTCCGTATCTCATTCAATGTGCTCATGATATTATGCATCTCTTCTTTTAATTCGGCAAAGTCCATTTGAGTTTGTACGCATTTGGTCTTTACTTGTTGAATGTCAGACCTCATAAGATGCATATCATTTTTGATTCGGTCCAAGCGTTGACCACAACCAACGTGGTCATTACCTATGGATCTCTGTTGAGATCTTTGCAAATGTGGGAGTTTTTACGCATTTGGTCTTTACTTGTTGAATGTCAGCTTGAAGCTAGGTTTTTCGCTACATTGGTTGCCTCCCCACTTTAGATTCGGATGGTCATTTCAACCAGGGTTGTAGGTGTTTGAATAGGTATTTTCATCCCTGTTTCCCAAGTAATTCAATTCCTCTGATTGGGTCTCTGGGTACAACGTGTAGCTTTGAGTGCCATCATTCATTGATGGCTTGACAGTGTTCTCTAAACGATGTAATTTTTCCAAGATTTGTTGATACTTATCGTCTTCCTTGATCATTTTAGCTATCGATGACTTTTGGATGCATGAAAAGTGCTCGTTTGGACATATGTATGAGTTCATGTCCATGTCTTCAATGAATTGATAGGCTAAGTAGATGTTATTCATGAAGACTCTGACCAAGGCGCCATCTAAGCCGACTCTTAAGGTCCCATCCAATCCGTTATAAAAAAATTGCAATTGAAGGAAGTCTTGCATACCTTGATGTGGGCATTTCCTAAGCAATGCCTTGAAGCTTTCCCACGCTTCATATAAATTCTTGCCTTCAAATTTCTTGAAATTAGCAATTCACGCCTCAATTGGATGGTTCGACTAATGGGGATAATTTGTGTAAATATTTCCTTTTTAAGTCGTCCCATGTCGTGATGGAACTCGACTAGGAATCGAGCCATTCATAGGCATTGTCACAAAGTGAGAATAGAAATAACTCTAGACGGATCACGTCGTTGGTCACTCTGTTGTATTCAAATGTGTCGTACAACTGTGGGAATCTCTTTAAATGTTGGTTTGGGTCTTCCATCATGTTTCCTCAAAATTGCAATTTTTTTTTTGTATTATTTGGATGGTGGTCGTCTTAATTTCAAAATTGTTTGTGTTAATCGTCGGCCTCTAAATACTACCATGAACAACGTCTAAAGTGGGAAGCGCGTACCTACGCAATATCCTCTCTAGTTGAGCCATCAGTTGTTCTCTTTGTAACTGTGCAGGCAGTTCAATGTTTTCCTCATGGCAATTTCGCCACTACAAGTGGATTGTTTACATTCGCTAATGGGTTCGCCTTAAAATTCTCTCTAGTTCAGGATTTGGCTGTATTGGAAAGGTTCCTCTTTGAGTCATACATTGAAATAAAAAAATAAGTTAAAATAAATTAAAATTCAAATATAGTAAAAATCAAATAAAAATAAAAATACGTATCTATGATTATAAAATTTCCTATTTATTTTATCAAATGTAGAAAATTAAATTTAAGTCTAATGTCAAAACCTCCCCAACAACGGCGCCAACAACTTGGCTGTCGTTAGGCGTGCAAACATTCTGGCTAGAAATACTGCAATAAAAAGATATAAAATTAACCAGAAGTGTCCGTAAATATATGGTTCAAATTTTAATATAGATTAGTGTTATAACAAAACACTTTGAGAAGCATTCTGAGGATTTTACCCAAGGGAGGTTGAATTAAATCTAAAATAATTCTCTACACTAATAAATCTAAATAATACCGGTTTAAATTTATATTACAAAAAATTAAATTAACACCAATTAATCGAATTAACCTAAATTTTTTTAAATTAAAATCAACCAATTACCATTAAGTTAGCTATTAATTAACTAGTTATTACCTCTCGGCCTGTAACTAATTAAATAATCGACCAATGCACGCTTTCCTCTCAGCATCACTTTCGACCAAGATAAATTATGAGGTACTTAGTAAACTTATCTCTTTATCTCATTTATCCTAAATTACTTCCTAGGGGCATGGGTTTAATAACACATAATTTAAGCCAACTAACTTGGATTTCAACCCTCGTTCATTCGTTAATTATTCACACATCCATTCGTTAATCTCCCTAAGGAAATTAGCTACTCATGGATCTAAATACAATAATTCCTACACTCATATATAACGTGCAAAGCAAAAAATTAAATGAAAGTAAGGAGTAGAGAAATAAGTTCGTTTTTTATTTCGATTTGAACTCGAGAGCGAAATATCCTTTAACTTTTGGACGTGTTACCTTGATTGCAATTGGAATCAACATCGAAATAATGAAAAACTATTATATTAAAGCCTTGGATTGAAATTGAATCCAAGTTGAAATAAAACAAAAGTATAAAAAGGGCTAAATTGAAAAGAAATAAAAACTAAACTAAAAACCCTAAAATACTAAAATAACTAACTTGGCCAAGCCTCCTCAAATGAGACTTAACATGCCTATTTATAGAGTTTATGCTTAGATTTAATTAGGGTTGCTAAACAGCCCAAAAATCTGATTAAGGTACATTGTGCGGACTAAAATACCCTTAATTAAATTTTTTTTTCGTAATTCGGTATTGCGACACTCCCCTGAAATTCTGGGTATTTTGGCTTCAAAGTTTGATGTTGAGACACCACTTCCCAGTGTCGCGACGCTGTAATTGTCCCTCGTCTTTTAAGCCTAAAAACAATGTTCTACACACTAGATAGAGTCGTTATATCATCCCTAATCCCATAGTGGCCCATTAGGGCATTACATAACTCAAAATTGCGTAAAAATGCTTATTTTTCATAATTTAAACATAAAACTATGAAAACCACAAATGAAATAAAAACATATAAAAATGCTGTAAAACAAGCTTGTTAAGTGTTGGAAAGCCCTTAATTTGCCACAATGAATTGTGGCAGATCATAGCTCTGAGAGGAGGTGTCCCCTAAGGATGAGAATCACAAGCCATAACATCCTTAAATGAATCCTTTAAGGGGAGATTCATCCGAGAATGATCAACGGAGGGTTCCCGGATGAAAATCCCACTAGCACAATGTTGTGTAGGTACACACTCTAGGGAAACCACTTTTTTTCATTTATACTGATGGGAAACTTCTTCATTTTGCCTCTTTGATCTGGATACTCGAGCCCTTTACTGCTCATCTCTGTTACACGGGGCAAGGTCTGCAAAACCACAAGAGAGAAAATAGATAGGTGATCATATAAGTCATCAAGAAAAAGAGCAAACAACACATACATCTACAAGATCTAGCTGCAAGCACATCATACTCGCTTGAAGTGATGCTAACTGTAAGAGAAGAAATAGGTTGCTCCAAGTCTGGTATCAACATAGGCACCACGTACGGAGACCTCAGAGGAATTTGCCATTTTTTATCCTAAAACCCCACATAATTCGAGAAGAAATTTAAAGACTCCAGACGCAAACCCTAAAGATATTTGTTGACAATATCCCTCAAGTTATACAACAAGGATTATTTACATTGCATCAATTACTTAACATCCCTTAAGCCATATAGTAAATCTAGAGGGGTGAACCCTATAGCCTCCTTATCATGAAGCCAATAGCGAAACACCTTATGAAGGGAGATATCGTGAGGAATAACATTTGAGAGATCATAGGCATTCTCCCATCAGGAATGTGCTTTAGTTGTGTACAATGAAGATAAGACTAGGGCATAGGTATTTTCCATTCAACGGGGGATCCAAAAAACTCCCCCAACTTTAACTCTACCAAAATATACTTCTTAGGGTCCGGCTTCAACCTTCCCACTCCTCTATAAATGAGCTATTCAGTCCCCTCCCTTGTAACCACAAGGTACACCCCCTTGTAGTCTTCCTTCCCCTGAAAGGTATGTTGAAAAAATCTGGTTTAGAAAAACGCTGTTCTGTCACAGCGAAAAATTAAATTTTTGAAAATTAAGCTAGTTTGTGATATTTATTGTAATAAACATTTCTCAAAAAGTATTTATGCTTTGAGTGAAATAGGTCTTAAACTTTACTAACTTTCAGCCGAATGACCTTCTTCGTTATTCTCTTACTAAGAATTGCTTCAAACGTGAGCCTTAACAATCATAAAACAAACACAGAACTAGAAACGCTTTATTACTTTCATTAAGAAAATAATTCTCTTTTAATAGAAATCGGTAGAATTGGAACACCTAGAAAATAGAACTTCTTCTTAGAAAACAAAGTCTTACTACTTGGAAGAATGAAAATATATCAAACTTATATAAAACTTGTTTAAATAGCTCTTCTAGTGTCATCTATTTATAAGGAGAGATAGGAGAATCCTGGTTGAATTAGTAAAAAAATATATATTTAATTAATAGAAAACAATATTCTACTCTAAGTAGAATGGGGGTGGGACACTATAGTAAATAATACTAGGGTTGTCGCCCTTCTCTCTTATGATGAGGGAATTTGGGCCTCTCTTGTATTAGGTCCAATTATATGTGCTTCCTGAATTTTTAACCCAACGCTTTATAATTTAATCCAACCTAATAAATGTTTTTATTTTCTAAAATAAATATTATTTATTATAAATTATTAATTTTCCAATTAAATATTTTTCTCAACGTAATTCTATTCCTATTAAAGTCATGCCAACTTTATCATAAAAGAATCTATGAGAAAATATATATAATTTTCATATTCAACATATTCACAATGACTAATTAATTTAATTCTATTTTCAACCTCAATTATTTAATTAAATAAGAATTTAAAAACTTAAATTAATTCTCAAGTTATTTCTATCGTAGTGAGAAAATATGATCATTTGTGAATATAACTCTTTTCTCTAACTTCATTATTTCCATCTATTTTTGTTTATTGGTTCTACATGAAATTCATTTCTGGTTTCAATGAGCTTGCGGAAGGACTGATTGCACATAAGTAATTAGGGCTCAAATAATTTATAATTAATTTTCAGCTTTTTACCTATTAATTATAAACTTAATTAGTTATGAAGTCATTCCATTATAGTATTGTGATTGAGCTTTCTCCAATTCCATACCATTACAAAAGCTACTTAATCAATGCTCGTCCAATGACCTTGTCATCAATGGATTACCCTCATAAGATATCTTTAATCTTTTTGGGATAAATTAATTCTCCCAATATGATCCTATTTTATCTCATTAAACTATTACATCTTCTTTAATGAAAAGTCAATTACTATTAAATAGTAATTAAGTCTTTTATCACAAAGACAAACGACTCATGACTACGTTTACTTTTCATCTATCATGTAATGTGTGACAGCCCTAAAGTGACCCTAGTCGGAAAGCGGTTTCGGGACCGCTAAACCGAGTCATCAAAGTATTTGAATATGATATTTATTGTCTAAAATATGTGAATATGAATGTGTGAAAGTTTTAAGCTTCGATTTAGTCGATTGCATGTGAATTTAGTAATAGGACTTATGTGTGACACTTTTGAAATGTGATAGGTTAATCTATAAGGACCTATTAATGCATGTTGTATAAATGATGGGTTTGCATGTCAAATTAGCCAAAAATCTAGATGGTGGCCGGCCATGCTATGGGGTAAAACATATTATAAACATTTTGTGTTAATATGTTGTGGGAAGAATAATAAAATATGAGGGGAGTGGGAGGAGAAACCAAAGTTGTTTCAACCTTGCTCCCCATTTTGCTGTAACTTGAGGAAGGAAGAAGAAAGGAGTTCTATTGCTTCATGTTCGGCTTGGAGGAGGATTTGGAAGAGGTAAGTACCTTGAAATTCTTGGAAAATTATGTATAAAGAAGGTGGTTAGTTCAAGTTCTAATCATTCCATGGATTAAGTTTTGATTGTTTGGAGGTTTGATATTCGGCCAAGTAGTTTGAAGCTCTTAGTACATATATTTTTTCTTCTTTCTTGAAGGTTGAAACTGGGTTGTTCTTAAGGAGGTACCGAATGTGGTCATTGAAGAGCCTTGAGGAACAATATGTGTGGCTTGGGTTATAACATTCGGCCATGGTAGAAAATGGAAGAGATAAATTGTAACACCCCAAACGCGAGACCATCGCCGGTGTCGGACACGAGGGGTTAACCAGCCAAGTTCACATGTTTTGCCCACCAATTTGACATTTCCAGTCAGGCTGGAAAACTGCATCACTGTCGCCTTAAAAATCATATCTCGAGTTTCAAAACTCGGAAACTGGTTTCGTAAATTTTCCCTGAATTTAGACTCATATATCCATCCATGGATTTATTTCTAGGATTTTTGGTCGGGCCAATTGGTACAGTTTATTAGTTAAAGTCACCCATGTTACAGGGATCGACTGCTCTGACCTTCGCGCGGTATAACTTGAATATCTCTCGGTACAGGGCTTTAATGCTGGTGTCGTTTGTTCCTAATGAAACTAGACTCAAAATGGAATCTGTAAATATAAGGTATGTCTCCTAATTCTTTTGGATAATTTATAGTAAATTTTTAAAGTTGCGACAGGAACCCAGAAACTGTTCTGGCCCTGTCTCACAATAGCTTTAATATCTCTTAACATGTAACTCCTATGACCATTTCGTTTCTTCCATATGAAAATAGACTCATCAAGGTTCATTTACATAGCTTATTCACTATTTAATTCCATTCCTACGAATTTTGGTGATTTTTCACATTCACGTCACTGCAGCTGGCAGCATCTGTTTTAAGGTAGGTCTTACCTATTTGGTAGTCTCCATGAACCAACTAGTCTTGCCATACATAGGTTCATATATGATCATTTTAACCATGCCAATGGCTGATCATATGACCAACATTCCCATTTCCAAGCCATAGCCACATCATGACACCAAATATATACATACAAACCACAATTATTCTAAGTTCATGTTTCCCTTTTTGAGCCATTTTCGCATGGCCGTACATACTTACATCACAACATATTTAACAAACAAGGGGTAGTCCTATACATGCCATCTCAAGTTCAACCAAAAATTTATACCAAAATGGAGGCTTGATAGTGTGGATGACTTCGACTTCAACGATCCCAAATCCGATTGCTTCGAGCGAAATCTAGAAAACTGAGAGCCAAAGCAACGGGGTAAGCATTTTTTTATGCTTAGTAAGTCTAGAGGAATATAATCAACTCTAATTACAGCGATACATTCACATTTATACACATTCTTACTTCACACTTCATCATTATATAATTTCACAAAGTATCAATCAATTCAATAACTGAAATTCATTAGTCGATTGAGCGAATGTTGCTCAAACATGTCGACTTTCCAATGCACATATAACGTACCTTATCCTTTGGGCTTTTCGAGTGTACTAATTGAATTCATTACAGCAACCAACACTCACCTCCAGCCCAAGATTCTTGAATATAACCGGATATAATCACGTGCACAAATGCCTTGGGTCTTAGCCGGATAGAATGTCTCGCATACGAATGCCTTGGTCTTAGCCGGATGTAGCCACTAAGCGCAATTGCCTTGGTCTTAACCGGATATAATTTCCAGCATAATTGTCTTGATTTAGCCGGATATCATTCAATTTCCATGAACACATACATCAATTATCATTGGACATACATAATTCATTTTCGTTACTAAGGCTCAAACGCAATTATAGTCACAAGCATATTCGCCTTGGGACTTAGCCCGGTAGAATTCAAATACTCATGCATACACAATCAATAATCAATACACATCCATACTTTATTTCACACAATTCAAGTAGGGTCACTTCTTGAGGACTTACCTCGGATGTTGTCGAACGGCTTTTTCGGCTATTCGATCACCTTTTCCTTCCCCTTGTCCAATTGTGGCCCTCTTAGCTCTTGAGCTAATTCAAACAAATTCAATTTATTAAAACCTCATTGTGCTAGCTTATGGCCGAATATGACAAGGAGTTTAAATGGTCATATGGCCACCCTTTAGCTTGAATACACAATGGTCATGCACATTTTATACTACATCAAGCAATTCAATACAATTTATTCGAGCATCAAGGAAATGCTAAGGCCTTCAATAGGCTACCTAAGGCCGAATATTCATGTACATGTTGAGGTCAATTTTGCACTTAATACCTCACAAAAACAGCATGCAATTTACTAATTAATGCTTTGCACATTGTGGCCCAAAACTTATAATATAGCATCAAGCACTTATATGTGTGCTAGGCCGAATTGTGCTTGCAATTTCACAAGCATTCTTCCACATCTTCTTCTTTAAACCAATATATTCATCACTTAGTTCATAACCAAAACATAATGTGCAATCATATATATGCATATATGAGCATGGCCAAATTTCAAGGTGTCCATAGCCATCCAAAACACAAATTTTAACTAACATGCAAGAAGCATGAATCATGCTCAAGAATGCATCATGGCGAATATGACAATCATGCTCCTTTTCAACTTCAATCATGATAAAACAAAAGAAAGCTCAAAATCTTACTCATGAGTAGACAATCCATCATTGCATGCATCATCATCAAGCTTCACACTTAGCATGCAATGGCTTTATCACCATAACAACTTTGGCCAAATGCCATTTCCATGGCATAACAAAGATTTGAGCCATGGCTAACATGCACATCAAATTAGCAACCAAAACATGCATGAAACTCCCAACACAACCTCATACATACCTTACTCTTGATGCAAATTTAGCCAAATCACCTTCTAGATCTCTTCTAAACAAAGGAAATGAAGCAAAATCCTTCTTCCTCTTAGTATTTTTGGCCAAAAGGAGAGAGCAAGCATGAACAAATTTTTTTTTTTTGTTTTCTTTTCTTCTTGGTTGCACGGCAATGGGGTATGCTACTCTCTCACACATTTTTTCATTCTTTTCTTACCCATGCCTATTTGTTTACTATTTCTCCCTAATGCCCAACAAAACATGTTTCATGACATGTTTAACCCATATCTCTTTGTCATGGCCGGCCATCACTTGTAAAAGGGGAATTTGACATGCAAGTCCATTATTTTGCATGCATGCTTTAATTAGTCATCACCCTTTCCCTATCGTATTTTCAAAGTTCACTACTAAGTCCTTTCTAGTGGAATTCACCTTTATAACACTAAATCAATCATCAAAAATGTCATACATGAATACACACATATTATAGGCATCGAAATAAATTTTAAATTATTGTTATGCCTCGGTTTTGTGGTCCCGAAACCACATTCGGCTAGGGTCTATTTTGGGCTGTCACAACTCTCCCCTCTTAAGGAATTTTCGTCCCGAAAATCTTACCGTAAATAGGTTTGGATATCGCTCTTTCATAGAGTTCTCGGTCTACCAAGTAGCTTCTTCTATCCGTGCTTGAGCCATAACACTTTCACTAGCGGAACCCGCTTGTTTCGCAATTCTTTCACTTCTCGTGATAGGATACGAATCGGTTCTTCCTCATAACTCATATTAGCTTGAATTTCAATTTCGATGGACTAATCACGTGCGATGGATCGGATCTATAGCGTCGAAGCATCGAAGCGTGAAAGACATCGTGAACCTTTTGAGTTCGGGGGCAAAATCAGCGATATGCCACCGGACCGACTTCGCTCGATATCTCATATGGTCCAATGAACCTCGGGCTCAACTTGCCCTTACGGTAGAACACGAGTATCCTTTTCCAAGGCGATACCTTGAGAAACACTTTATCACCCACGATACTCGATATCCTTACGCTTCAGATCCGCGTGACGACTTCGACGATCGGAGGCTATCTTG
Organism: Gossypium arboreum; assembly: GCF_025698485.1. Classification (NCBI taxonomy): domain Eukaryota; kingdom Viridiplantae; phylum Streptophyta; class Magnoliopsida; order Malvales; family Malvaceae; genus Gossypium; species Gossypium arboreum. Next base: position 65,999,069 of record NC_069080.1, read on the forward strand.
AGACTTTCACGGATTACTTTCACTTTCATTTCAACATCCCTAATCAAATCCACCCGAAAATCTTGCTTTCACCGAGCTCGGTCTAAAACAATGGCGTCACGGCATTTACGACCGTACAAGGCCTCGTAGGGTGCCATCTTAATACTTGATTGAAAGTTGTTGTTGTAAGCGAATTCAATCAACGGCAAATACCGTTCCCATGAACCACTAAACTCGAGGACGCAACATCTTAACATATCCTCAAGTATCTGAATTATCCGCTCGGATTGACCATCGGTTTGGGGGTGAAAGCGGTCTTGAATGCAACTTGGTACCCAAAGCTTCTTGCATCTTTTCCAAAATCGCGAGGTAAATCTCGGATCTCTATCCCACACGATAGAAATAGGCACCCGTGTAATTTCACAATCGAGAAACGTACAATTCCGCTAATTTGTCCATTGAAAAATCCATACGTCGGGGGACAAAGTGGGCCGACTTAGTCAATCGATCTACCACGACCCAAACAACATCCTTCTTACTCGTGACAATGGCGGTCCGGATACAAAGTCCATTGTGACTCGATCCCATTTCCACTCGGGTATCGTGATTGGTGAAGTAATCTCAAGGCACCGATGTTCCGCTTTCACTTGTTGACATATTAAACATCTCGAAACAAAGTCGAAGATGTCTCGCTTCATACCATGCCACCAAAACCGACGTTTCAAATCATTGTACATCTTCGTACTCCCCGGGTGGATTGCCATTCGGCTACAATGGGCTTCATTGAAATTATCGAAATGAGTTCAATTCTTTGGGACACACAGACGACTTTTGGACCTCAAACAATCGTCATCGTCGATTTGAAACTCCGAGTCCTTGTTCGAACACACGCAGCCCGTTTTGCAACCAACTCGTCATCGACTTTACGAGCTTCTCGAATTTGGTGTGTCAATAATGGTTTGGCTTTCAATTCAGCCACTAACACACTTTGTCGGATCGGACGGACAAGTGCACATTCATCGCTCGTAAAGTGAATAATGATTTACGACTCAAGGCATCCGCAACCACATTCGCCTTTCCGGGTGATAGTCAATGATCACTCATAATCCTTTAACAGCTCGAGCCAACGTCTTTGTCGCAGATTTAAGTCTCTTTGGGTCATCAAATATTTGAGACTTTTGTGATCCGAGTATACATGGCACCTTTCACCAAATAAGTAATGTCGCCAAATCTTTAAAGGCGAATCGATGGCGGCCAATTCGAGATCATGAGTCGGATAATTTTTCTCATGTGGCTTTAATTGCCTCGACGCATAGGCCACAACTCGACCTTCTTGCATTAATCGCAACCTAACCCAAGTAGAGAGGCGTCGCTATAGATGACAAACTCTTTCTTGGGACTCGGGTTGCACTAGAATTGGGGCTTCAATCAAATAAGTTTTCAGTTGATCGAAACTTTTTGGCATTTCTCCGTCCATTCGAACTTAACGTCCTTTTGGAGTAAGCCGTCATCGGCGTGGCTATCGTTGAGAAGCCTTTTACAAATCGTCGGTAATAACCTAAGCCCCAAAAACTCGAACCTCGGTAATATTTCTGGAGGCTTCCAATTAAGTATGGCTGAAATTTTATTCGGTTGACTCGAATACCGATCAGAATACCACATGACCCAAGAAGCTAACCTCTCTTAACCGAACTCACACTTGCTGAACTTAGCATATAATTGCTTGTCCGTAAAATTTGCAGCACTAACCGCAGTGTTCAAATGTTCGGTCTCATTTCTTGAATAGACCAAGATGTCATCAATGAACACGACTACGAATCGATCCAAATATGGTCTAAAGATCCGATTCATTAAATCCATAAATACCGCGAGGGCATTAGTGAGCCCAAACGGCATCACTAGGAACTCATAGTGACCATATCTCGCTTAAGGCGGTCTTGGGCACGTCCGAATCTCGGATTCGCAATTGATAGTAGCCCGATCTCAAATCTATTTTCGAGAACACCGAGGCTCCCTTCAGTTGATCGAACAAGTCATCAATACGTGGCAACAGATATTTGTTCTTTATCGTCGCTTTATTAAGGCGACGATAGTCGATCTGAATCGCATGGTTCCATCCTTCTTCTTCACGAACAACACCGGCGCACCCAAGGCGAAAAACTCGGGCGAGCAAAACCTCTATCCACCAATTCTTGCAACTGAGCTTTCAACTCCTTTAATTCCGTTGGTGCCATACGATACGGAGCTATCGAAATTGGAGTGGTACCGGTACCAATTCGATGCCAAATTCTATTTCTCGAGCAGTGGTAAACCCGCAATTCTTCGGGGAAAACATCCGGGTATTCACAAACCACGAGCACAGATTCGGGTTTCTTCTCTGATTCCTTGTCATCGAGCATGTACGCAAGGTACGCTTCGCACCCTTTTCTTACATATTTCTGGGCCAACATCGCTGATATTACAGCTGGCAACCCTTTAAGTCCGTGGACTCAACCCGAATTATTTCATTATTCGCGCACCTCAAATCGATAGTCTTGCTCTTGCAATTTACAAGCGCATCGTGCATGGTCAACCAATCCAAACCAAGAATAACATCGAACTCATCGAGCGGCAAAAGCATTAAGTCCGCGGAAAACAAGAACCTCGGAACACTAGGGGACTTTTCTTGCACACTTTGTTGACAAGCACGTAATGACCCAAGGGTTTGACACCGAATTACAAACTCGATAGACTCAATAGGCAAAGTCTTCTTTGGATGCTAAGGTTTCACATATATATGAATGAGTAGAACCGGGGTCAATCAAAGCAATCACATTTGTATTGAAAAGAGTGAAAGTACTGGTAATAACATCCGGAGGCAGCATCCTCGGCGTGCGCGTATGGCATAAGTCCTAGCAGAGCACGAGCCTCGATCCGATGGTAGCATCTCTAGATCCTCTCGACCGCCAACGACATTGCCCATATTTCTAGGTGGCCTACCTCGGCGATGGTAGCACCGGGTTTGCACTCGACTTACATTCTGCTCATGCATCCTCGGGCAATCCTTCATAAAGTGGTCGGCCGATCCACACTTATAGCAGGGCGATCACGAAACCAACAGCTCCCGAATGCCATTTGCCACAATGTGGACACTCCGCCTCTCTCGGCGATCATTTCCACCATGGCGATCGAAGTGACTCGTGTGGTCACGGGGGTTGATCGCGTCCTCGTCTAGAAAAGCCCAAACGCCTCTAGACCGGCTCGCATCATCTCGAAATCTCTTCGATGCTTGTTGAAGAGACTTTCCGAGGACCTCTTCGAATTCTCCGGTTCCCACATCAGCTTTTGTTTCTCCTTTCTAAGCTCTTGACTTTACAAGCTCGCTCAACAAGTACTACGAACTCTCGTATCTCGAGAATGCCAACAAACATCCTTATATCATCATTCAGCCCATCCTCGAAGCGTTTACACATAATAGCTTCGGACGAAATGCATTCTCGCACGTACCGGCTAAGCCTCACAAACTTTCGTTCGTAGTCGATAACGGACATAGAACCTTGCTTAAGATCAAGAAATTCCCTCCGCTTTTGGTCGATGAATCTCGATGATATACTTTTTTGAACTCGGTTTGAAAGAATTCCCAAGTCACTTGCTCTCTAGGCACCACGAAGTCGAGTACTCCACCAATAGTAGGCGGACTCGCGTAACAAGGAGATGGTACACTTTAAGCACTCATCGGTGTACAGGATAGCTCATCAAGCACCGGATAGTGTTATCTAACCAAAATTCAGCTCGCTTCGGCATCATCATCATCCGTAGCCTTAAATTCAGTGGCCCCATGTTTTGAATCCTATCGATTGGGGCTTACTTGACCTTATTTGGTCAGTCACGGAGGTATTGTAGGTGCGGGGTTGCATTTGTCGGGAATGGAGGTTGTGGAACAGTAGTGTTGGTTCGAATGTATTGATTAAACCATTCGTTCATCACACTATAAAAGGCTTGCCTAGCCTCGTCATTAGGATTGCTGGCCCTAGGTTGAGAGTCCGCCGGCGCTGTCCCTTGCGCGGGAGCAGGCGCCACACTCTCCACATCATCAGCTATCGCTCGGTTGGGATCGGGATCCATTGCTACAAACAAACACAAAGTCGAATTGTCAGAAATCATCACACTATCGATTCATCATTTAATGGCATGTATAGCTAGACCCCAAACACATCACGGTAGTCCTAGAATCGACTAAACCGTGGCTCTGATACCAATAAAATTGTAACACCCCAAACCCGAGACCATCGCCGGTGTTGGACCCGAGGGGTTAACAAGCCAAGTTCACATGTTTTGCCCACCAATTTGACATTTCCAGTCAGGCTGGAAAACTGCGTCACTGTTGCCTTAAAAATCATATCTCGAGTTTCAAAACTCGGAAACTGGTTTCGTAAATTTTCCCTGAATTTAGACTCATATATCCATCCATGGATTTATTTCTAGGATTTTTGGTCGGGCCAATTGGTACAGTTTATTAGTTAAAGTCACCCATGTTACAGGGATCGACTGCTCTGACCTTCGCGCGGTATAACTTGAATATCTCTCTGTACAGGGCTTTAATGCTGGTGTAGTTTATTTATAATGAAACTAGACTCAAAATGGAATCTGTACATATAAGGTATGTCTCCTAATTCTTTTTGGATAATTTATAGTGAATTTTTAAAGTTGCGACAGGGAACCCAGAAACCATTCTGGCCCTGTCTCACAATAGCTTTAATATCTCTTAACCTGTAACTCCTATGACAATTTCGTTTCTTCCATATGAAAATAGACTCATCAAGGTTCATTTACATAGCTTATTCACTATTTAATTCCATTCCTATGAATTTTGGTGATTTTTCACATTCACGCCACTGCAGCTGGCAGCATCTGTTTTAAGGTAGGTCTTACCTATTTGGTAGTCTCCATGAATCAACTAGTCTTGCCATACATAGGTTCATATATGATCATTTTAACCATGCCAATGGCTGATCATATGACCAACATTCCCATTTCCAAACCATAGCCACATCATGACACCAAATATATACATACAAACCACAATTAGTCTAAGTTCATGCTTCCTTTTCGAGCCATTTTCGCATGGCCGTACATACTTACATTACAACATATTTAACAAACAAGAGGTAGTCCTATACATGCCATCTCAAGTTCAACCAAAATTTATACCAAAATGGAGGCTTGATAGTGTGGATGACTTGACTTGACGATCCCAAATCCGATTGCTTGAGCGAAATCTAGAAAACGAGAGCCAAAGCAGCGGGTAAGCATTTTTATGCTTAGTAAGTCTCAAGGAATATAATCAACTCTAATTACAGCAATACATTCACATAACCAAATGCATCATTTCATTAATACACATTCTTACTTCACACTTCATCATTATATAATTTCACAAAGTATCAATCAATTCAATAACTGAAATTCATTAGTCGATTGAGCGAATGTTGCTCAAACATGTCGACTTTCAATGCACATATAAACGTACCTCATTCTTTGGGCTTTTTGAGTGTACTCATTGAATTTATTACAGCAGCCAACACTCATCCCCAGCCCAAGATTCTTGAACATAACCGGATATAACCATGTGCACAAATGCCTTCGGTCTTAGCCGGATAGAATGTCTCGCATTTAATGCCTTGGTCTTAGCCGGATGTAGCCACTAGCGAATTGCCTTGGTCTTAACCGGATAAAATTTCCAGCATAATTGTCTTGAGATTTAGCCGGATATCATTCAATTTCCATGAACACATACATCAATTATCATTGGACATACATAATTCATTTTCGTTACTAAGGCTCAAACGCAATTATAGTCACAAGCATATTCGCCTTGGGACTTAGCCGGGTAGAATTCAAATACTCATGCATACATAATCAATAATCAATACACATCCATACTTTATTTCACACAATTCAAGTAGGGTCACTTCTTGAGGACTTACCTCGGATGTTGTCGAACGGCTTTTTCGGCTATTCGATCACTTTCTCCTTCCCTTGTCCAATTGTGGCCCTCTAAGCTCTTGAGCTAATTCAAACAAATTCAATTTATTAAAACCTCATTGTGCTAGCTTTTGGCGAATATGACAAGGAGTTTAAATGGTCATATGGCCACCCTTTAGCTTGAATACACAATGGTCATGCACATTTTATACTACATCAAGCAATTCAATACAATTTATTCGAGCATCAAGGAAATGCTAAGGCCTTCAATAGGCTACCCAAGGCCGAATATTCATGTACATGTTGAGGTCAATTTTGCACTTAATACCTCACAAAACAGCATGCAATTTACTAATTAATGCTTTGCACATTATGGCCCAAAACTTATAATATAGCATCAAGCACTTATATGTGTGCTAGGCCGAATTGTGCTTGCAATTTCACAAGCATTCTTCCACATCTTCTTCTTTAAACCAATATATTCATCACTTAGTTCATAACCAAAACATAATGTGCAATCATATATATGCATATATGAGCATGGCCGAATTTCAAGGTGTCCATAGCCATCCAAAACACAAATTTTAACTAACATGCAAGAAGCATGAATCATGCTCAAGAATGCATCATGGCCGAATATGACAATCATGCTCCTTTTCAACTTCAATCATGATAAAACAAAAAAGAAAGCTCAAAATCTTACTCAAGAGTAGACAATCCATCATTGCATGCATCATCATCAAGCTTCACACTTAGCATGCAATGGCTTTATCACCATAACAACTTTGGCCAAATGCCATTTCCATGGCATAACAAAGATTTGAGCCATAGCTAACATGCACATCAAATTAGCAACCAAAACATGCATGAAACTCCCAACACAACCTCATACATACCTTACTCTTGTTGCAAGTTTAGCCAAATTTCCTTCTAGATCTCTTCTAAACAAAGAAAATGAAGCAAAAATCCTTCCTTCTTCCTTAGTATTTTCGGCCAAAGAAGAGAAAAATAGGTGAAAAAAATTTTTTCTTTGCTTCTCTTTCACTCACGGCAAAAGGGGGGGAAAGGATGAGCAAATTTTTGATTTTTTTGTTTCTCTTCCTACATGCTTAATTTTTTTTATCATTTATCACATCATGCATTAACAAAACATGTCATAACATGTCTTCCTTGCCCATATTCCCTTGTCATGGCCGGCCACTATACCATCCTTGGGGAAATTTGACATGCAAATCCCTTATTTTTGCATGCATGCTCAACTAGTCATCACACATTTCCCCATCATACTTTCAAAGTTTACTACTAGGTCCTTTCTAGTGAAATTCACATTTATAATTCTAAATTGAAACATCAAAATGTCATACACAATTTAACACATATCATAGGCATCAAAATAAATTTTTAATTATTTTTATGCCTCGGTTTTGTGGTCCCGAAACCACATTCCGACTAGGGTCAATTTTGGGCTGTCACATGGGATCGGGATCCATTGCTATAAACAAACACAAAGTCAAATTGTCAGAAATCATCACACTATCGATTCATCATTTAATGGCATGTATAGCTAGACCCCAAACACATCACGGTAGTCCTAGAATCGACTAAACCGTGGCTCTGATACCAATAAAATTGTAACACCCCAAACCCGAGACCATCGCGTGTCGGACACGAGGGTTAACCACCAAGTTCACATGTTTTGCCCACCAATTTGACATTTCCAGTCAGGCTGGAAAACTGCGTCACTGTCGCCTTAAAATCATATCTCGAGTTTCAAAACTCGGAAACTGGTTTCGTAAATTTTCCTGAATTTAGACTCATATATCCATCCATGGATTTATTTCTAGGATTTTGGTCGGGCCAATTGGTACAGTTTATTAGTTAAAGTCACCCATGTTACAGGGATCGACTGCTCTGACCTTCGCGCGGTATAACTTGAATATCTCTCTGTACAGGGCTTTAATGCTGGTGTCGTTTATTTCTAATGAAACTAGACTCAAAATGGAATCTGTACATATAAGGTATGTCTCCTAATTCTTTTTGGATAATTTATAGTGAATTTTTAAAGTTGCGACAGGGAACCCAGAAACCATTCTGGCCCTGTCTCACAATAGCTTTAATATCTCTTAACCTGTAACTCCTATGACCATTTCGTTTCTTCCATATGAAAATAGACTCATCAAGGTTCATTTACATAGCTTATTCACTATTTAATTCCATTCCTACGAATTTTGGTGATTTTTCACATTCACGTCACTGCAGCTGGCAGCATCTGTTTTTAAGGTAGGTCTTACCTATTTGGTAGTCTCCATGAACCAACTAGTCTTGCCATACATAGGTTCATATATGATCATTTTAACCATGCCAATGGCTGATCATATGACCAACATTCCCATTTCCAAGCCATAGCCACATCATGACACCAAATATATACATACAAACCACAATTATTCTAAGTTCATGTTTCCTTTTGAGCCATTTTCGCATGGCCGTACATACTTACATCACAACATATTTAACAAACAAGGGTAGTCCTATACATGCCATCTCAAGTTCAACCAAAATTTATACCAAAATGGAGGCTTGATAGTGTGGATGACTTCGACTTCAACGATCCCAAATCCGATTGCTTGAGAAATCTAGAAAACGAGAGCCAAAGCAACGGGTAAGCATTTTTTATGCTTAGTAAGTCTAGAGGAATATAATCAACTCTAATTACAGCGATACATTCACATAGCCAAATGCATCATTTCATTTATACACATTCTTACTTCACACTTCATCATTATATAATTTCACAAAGTATCAATCAATTCAATAACTGAAATTCATTAGTCGATTGAGCGAATGTTGCTCAAACATGTCGACTTTCCAATGCACATATAACGTACCTTATCCTTTGGGCTTTTCGAGTGTACTAATTGAATTCATTACAGCAACCAACACTCACCTCCAGCCCAAGATTCTTGAATATAACCGGATATAATCACGTGCACAAATGCCTTGGTCTTAGCCGGATAGAATGTCTCGCACGAATGCCTTGGTCTTAGCCGGATGTAGCCACTAAGCGCAATTGCCTTCGGTCTTAACCGGATATAATTTCCAGCATAATTGTCTTGAGATTTAGCCGGATATCATTCAATTTCCATGAACACATACATCAATTATCATTGGACATACATAATTCATTTTCGTTACTAAGGCTCAAACGCAATTATAGTCACAAGCATATTCGCCGGGACTTAGCCCGGGTAGAATTCAAATACTCATGCATACACAATCAATAATCAATACACATCCATACTTTATTTCACACAATTCAAGTAGGGTCACTTCTTGAGGACTTACCTCGGATGTTGTCGAACGGCTTTTTCGGCTATTCGATCACCTTTTCCTTCCCCTTGTCCAATTGTGGCCCTCTTAGCTCTTGAGCTAATTCAAACAAATTCAATTTATTAAAACCTCATTGTGCTAGCTTATGGCGAATATGACAAGGAGTTTAAATGGTCATATGGCCACCCTTTAGCTTGAATACACAATGGTCATGCACATTTTATACTACATCAAGCAATTCAATACAATTTATTCGAGTATCAAGGAAATGCTAGGGCCTTCAATAGGCTACCTAAGGCCGAATATTCATGTACATGTTGAGGTCAATTTTGCACTTAATACCTCACAAAAACAGCATGCAATTTACTAATTAATGCTTTGCACATTGTGGCCCAAAACTTATAATATAGCATCAAGCACTTATATGTGTGCTAGGCCGAATTGTGCTTGCAATTTCACAAGCATTCTTCCACATCTTCTTCTTTAAACCAATATATTCATCACTTAGTTCATAACCAAAACATAATGTGCAATCATATATATGCATATATGAGCATGGCCAATTTCAAGGTGTCCATAGCCATCCAAAACACAAATTTTAACTAACATGCAAGAAGCATGAATCATGCTCAAGAATGCATCATGGCGAATATGACAATCATGCTCCTTTTCAACTTCAATCATGATAAAACAAAAGAAAGCTCAAAATCTTACTCATGAGTAGACAATCCATCATTGCATGCATCATCATCAAGCTTCACACTTAGCATGCAATGGCTTTATCACCATAACAACTTTGGCCAAATGCCATTTCCATGGCATAACAAAGATTTGAGCCATGGCTAACATGCACATCAAATTAGCAACCAAAACATGCATGAAACTCCCAACGCAACCTCATACATACCTTACTCTTGATGCAAATTTAGCCAAATCACCTTCTAGATCTCTTCTAAACAAAGGAAATGAAGCAAAAATCCCTTCTTCCTCTTAGTATTTTTGGCCAAAAAGGGAGAGAGCAAGCATGAACAAATTTTTTTTTTTTGTTTTCTTTTCTTCTTGGTTGCACGGCAATGGGGTATGCTACTCTCTCACACACATTTTTTTCATTCTTTTCTTACCCATGCCTATTTGTTTACTATTTCTCCCTAATGCCCAACAAAACATGTTTCATGACATGTTTAACCCATATCTCTTTGTCATGGCGGCCATCACTTGTAAAAGGGGAATTTGACATGCAAGTCCATTATTTTGCATGCATGCTTTAATTAGTCATCACCCTTTCCCTATCGTATTTTCAAAGTTCACTACTAAGTCCTTTCTAGTGGAATTCACCATTATAACACTAAATCAATCATCAAAAAATGTCATACATGAATACACACATATTATAGGCATCGAAATAAATTTTAAATTATTGTTATGCCTCGGTTTTGTGGTCCCGAAACCACATTCCGGCTAGGGTCTATTTTGGGCTGTCACATAAATGGTTGTTAATTGTGATAGTTTAAGGAAATTGTAAGTAGTTTGAATACATGAACAATAATAATAATAAATCATCTAGTGAATTGGTGTAGTTGCCGAATTTGAACTAGGAAGTTATTGAGTAATGTGTGTATTTTAAGTGATAGAATAGAGTGAATGCTTGGAATGTGATATGTATGAATTATAAGTTGGATTAAAAGCTGTTATATTGCCTTATCATTTTCAGAATGTGCTTTGTCAAAGAAATTGAGGGTTGATGTTTAAGTGATGTGAGTATAGGGATATTCGGCTTGTAGTTTTATAGATGTAATATGAGTGTTAGGACGGAATGATGTTTAAGTACGAATGTATTTGGATGGATGTGCTTATAAGTATAACTTGAGATAAAATGGTGCTTAGTCATCATAAGTAACCATATTTGTAGAATGTATTAAGTATATAATCGGCCTCAACATAGACATGCATATTCGGCCACATGAATGAATACAAGATTGATGTTGTACGTTCGGCTATAGGTAAGCATATTGATGGCTTTATCTTGACTTAGAAAATCGGCTAAAGGAGAATATTGGCTAATATGTTGAATTTGATTCATGATTTCATACATATATGACTCTAATGCCTAATATATATGGGCTAAGTACCTTGAATTTCTCTTTGATGTTCAAAATGATTAAATCAATTTATTTGTTAAATTAAGCTCAAGAGCAAAGGGGAACTAAATCCGACAAAGGAAAGGAAAAGGTGATCGAATAGCCGTTGAAATCGTTCGACAACTTCCGAGGTAAGTTTTAAGTGATTAAACGTTGAGTAAATTCAATCATAATGAGTTGATTTAATAAGATATGATGTGGCCATGATATGTCTTAAACTCAAATGGTAAGTTCATAAGTGTTTGGACTTGGAAATTTAAGAGCAAATTGTAATAATTTGCTTAGGACAGTAGCAGTAACGTGATTTTAGAAAATCACTATAAATTGTTGGTGTGGAATTATAGGCTGAATAAAATATGTAATCAAAGCTTAATTAGTCTAGTTTCTTATAAAAGAGACCGTAAGCAAAGAAATTTCCTATAAAGAGATATTTAAAGTTGTGTGAGACAGTGTCAGAATGACTCCGAAATCCCCTGTTCTGTTTTTAGAAAATCATTATAATTTGTACAAAAATGGTTATAAGATAAAATTTATATGATTAGACTCCTTAATGAGTCTAGTTTCAAATGAAATCAAATAGAACATATTTTGAATTCTGTACAATGAGAAATTTGATTCGTAGTGAAGAGTGGTCAGATTAGTCAAACAGTGAAACAGGGGAAACTTTAAGAAAAATCTGGTATTGATTGGCCAAACCTAAAATTCTGAAAATTTTATGGATGGAAGATATATGAGTCTATATTCAGGGAAAATTAATGGAAATTGATTTTGAGTTTTGTAGCTCCAGTTATAAATAATTTAGTGACTATTGCTCAGGAAAACAGCTTGTAGTGAATATGTGAATTTGTTGTAAACATTGATGAAACTATTTGAGTTGCTTACAAGCTATTGCTGAAATTGATGTACAAGATAAATATATATGTGTGTGGTAAAGCCGAATGGCTAATGTGAAATATATATGAGATATGTATATGTGGTAAAGCCGAATGTCTAATGTGAAATATGTAAGAGATATATATATGTGGTAAAGCCGAATGGCTAGTGTGAAATATGTATGAGATATGTATATGTGGTAAAGCCGAATGGCTAGTGTGAAATATGTATGAGATATGTATATGTGGTAAAGCCGAATGGCTAGTGTGAAATATGTAGGAGATGTGTGTATATTGTGGCCGAATGACCAAATGTGAAAGGTGTGTATTATTAGATATTTGACGAGGCAAATGAATTACAAATATAACAGTCAATGTGAATGTTGTAACATGTGATTAAATGTACATGAAACTTGGAAATATATTCCGGGTAAGACCCGACGACTACGTGTGGAGATTATGTCCGGGTAAGACCCGATGACTACGTGTGGAGATTTTGTCCGGGTAAGACCCGATAACTACGTGTGGGGACTATTCGAGCTAAAGGTTTCGCTGAAGATTCGAGTAAAGCATAAGATTGTACGACTTCACAGTAACAATTGGTAATAAATACGTTCAATGCGTTAAGCTGGTCAGGTATGTATTTTGAGATTATATTAAGCTTGATTTGGACTAAATCACAAGGTCGTTATGTGATGCATATGTGAGTAAAGCAATAAGACTGTTCTATGATTATTGTGCGTTTGGTCAATGTGGAAAGTTAGGTGAAAATATGTAATGTACCTATGTTTATAAGAGATCACTATCAAGTGAGAATTTATCTGCCTATTATATATGATGAGATGGGCATATTCGGTAAAGGGATGGTATGCCCGAAGGAAGAGTGAAATAAAAATACGAACAACTATGTTATAATTTGATTGCTATCTGTTGACCTTTGCTTAAAACTTACTAAGCATTGTAATGCTTACTCTGCTTACTTTGTTTCCTCTGTTTTATAGATCTCATTTGGAAGCTACAGGCTCGGGGATCATCAGCAACTAGTCACACTATCACTATCCACTGCTTGTTACTGTTATGTTTTGAATTATTTTATGGCATGTAAAGAATAGACCAAAGGTCAAGAATATTTTGGTTAATGTATATAAGCCATGCGAAAATGGCATCTTTTGAATGTGTACTTATAGCAGTTAAATTGTATTCCTGACTGTCTTTAGTATTTACCTAAAGGAACGTTCTTTATAAAAAAAAATATATATATTCAAAATTTTTACTGTTCGGATATGAGCTTCAAGTCCGGTAATGCCCCTTTACCTATTCCGACGACGGATACGGGATAGGGGTGTTACATAATGTCGATGAGAGGATATCATTTACCCATTAGTTGGGCTATGAATTCTACTATTATGAATGATGCTACATACAGCAGAAGTCATATACCTAATGCACTAGCTTTCAGTTCCTTATCTATTTGAACTCAAGATTTTACTTACATCAAAGTATATGAGTCACAAATACATAGTTCATCATCCACTCAAGATTAAGGTATGTCACACGATGAACATCATAAGTAAATAAAATCAAAGAAGGGTCTAAGATCTTCTATTGTGGTCCTGTTTGATATATTGTTAGTCCAGTCAATCATATCTATGTCTCTATTTTTTGGAAGTCATCTGCTCTAATGCCCAAGACAAAGCATTTCCCCAATTGAATTTGATAGAAGACATATTAGTCTTTCAATTAATTTGCTCACTTCCGATTAGACTAAGGACATGTTTAGGTCTACTAATACAAGATGTCTTTCCGTATTACGATTAGACCACATAATACCTCTTAGTATTAGTTAAACATTAGATAATTAGTGAGCTAATATTTGCTTCCATTTTGCTTTGCATGCAAAAATATTAAGATATACAAAGGTTATTAATATAATTTATGGATATTATTAAACCAGTTTGTTAAAAAAAATACAAGTATATAAAGATGAAAATACTACACTTAAGACATCAGATCCAACAAGGTGTACATATATTGGAACAACAGCATGGTAGGCCATATCCCCCTTTATCGACATTTGATCATAGAACCAATTATTAACCACTAGGAGCTACTAACCAACTGCTCGGGTGCTAAACTGTAGGAATTCAACAAATACATGACAAATTGCTGAGGCGACAAGTGACACCACGTCTCTATCACGAAAAATGAAAGGTAAAATCCCAATCTCCCCTATCAAAATATGGCCCGGAAACACAAATCAAGCTATGATTCCTCATTGGAACACTAAATTCATACTTGGGAAGCCTTATTAGAAAGCTCTTACATCTTAGTGCCATTCATATTTCTTGTTTTGTTTTCATGCACTTACATTCGACAACTTCCACCAGCTCATTAAAGTCCCTCATATGTTCTAGGATTTGCCCCTTTTAGCTTTCAATCGTTGGAGGCCTCCTGGAATTGACTGAAGTCAACCTATTATCTGATGTTATTATCCTATTATTTATAGCAAAATACCTATCTCAACCTCTTTACGACTAAGATATGCAATTCCTTCATCCTCTATTACATGTTTAACCATTTTCTGACTATGATTGAGAAAACGATGAGTAAAAAAAGAAGTTTTGAAATACTTTTGAATTGAACAAGTCTCTCGAGCAAGAATTATGAAACATGTAAGGAACTTTAAGGAAAGTAGAAAGATAATTTATAAAGTTAGCAACTATTCTTCATAAATGTGTTGCTTTGAGGACTTAAAGTCATGACCAATAATATCTGGCCACCTAAACAAAGTCAAGTGCTCATCATCATGACCACTACTCCCTAGAAGAATGTCATATTTATGAAAAAAATTTAATGACACTTCATTTTATCTAGCTAGATAAGCTTTTGAGGGACCTTCGAAGCATGTCTCATAGAAGGTCATTTTATGATCTCCCACTCGACTGGGGGGTCTTGTAATATCCCTCCACTAAGAAGACACATGTCAGGCCTAAAAGGCATTGTTGACTTTGCATTGAATTAATGAGCATGACCACCCATCCCACTCCAAATGGGACCTACCATTCGAGATTGAAGGAGAATACTATCCTAATGTAAACACACTTCCAATACAATAATGAGTCTATTTAGGCTTAACTACCTCATATTGATAGATTCCCATGATACGTGTATATGATTATCTATTACGGATTTAATGGGATTGAATGCCTATCTAGCCATATCATGCTGTGGACAAGGAAACCTTTCCTATAAATATTGTAGAAACTATGAATAGAAGATCGATCTTTTAGCACCTTAACACAACTTTTAGCATTTCCCCTTTTAATCAACATGTCTTCTTGTCCTTGTTCCTACCCTCGGCCTCTATAGGTGAACTAGCCTTCATTGCACCACCTTGACCTCCTCCTTGTTCCTCCTTATTATTGTTGCGTGTAAAATTGTATTGCAAATGTGCAAGTGTACACATTGATTCAAGTAATATAACGATGAGTGAAAATCACCTTCATAGGGATCGAAAGTTGATTTGAATTGGTAAGTACTACTGAAGATTTAAAAAATTGAACTGTGTAAAATAAACAAAGTATAATTTGGTGAAGGGAATTAATGAATGAACTAATAATATCAATTATAACAGAAAATGACCAAAAAATATAAATGTCGTGGCAATTCACAAGGAGCAAGTTGAAAGTATTTCTACTGTTGAATGATAAAGACTGGAATTACTTAGGGAATATTTTCATAACATAATAATGCCATGGCAAAGTTGTTACTATGCTACTGCCCAGAGATTTACTACTGCAGTCTACTTCTTTCGAGAGTTAAACTTTAATTATTATTCGGAGCTGTGTATGTCTACAAGGCTCTCAAATGATAACTCAACTACATTCTACACCTATACAAATTACATCTTCTATTTTTAGAGTGTTGCGAATAATCCTTCGAGTACTCGCCCGTATCAAACGATTACTAGTTTGATGTATTTAATACTTTTATATTCAAATCCATCTAAGATCATAACACACAGTCAATTATGCCTAGAGGTAGCATGTATGCATTCTATGTAACAACCCAATTTTGGGGGCTAGTAGGAATAGTGGTCTCGAGACCACAAATTCAAAGCTAGAGAAATTATTTTATTATTAATGTAGAGTCATAGCATATTTATAGTAGTGCATGAAAAAATTTGGTGAACTAATTTTAACGTTTGTGAGCTCAATTGCGAAAAAAGACTAAATTGCATAAAGTGCAAAGTCTTGAATTGATAGCTAAGGGTGTTATTTTATTAGAGAATAAAAATTGGGGGATTTTAAAGGGCAATTAGACCCTTTTATAGGAGCATAGCCGGCCATAGAGTCAAAGAGGAGACAAAATTTTCAAATTTGGTGAGTTAGGTGACTTATTTTTGACTAAAATTGAAATAAATAAAGGAAGGATGATATCATCCATTTTTCATCTCCTTTCTCTACCAAAAATCAGCCATTAAATTGGGGTTTGAAAGCTTAAAATTTTTAGCAAGTTGAAGCACTCACAAGTAAGTGATTTCCATGTCCTTTGTTGATGATTTTTGTACTTTTGAGACCCTTGAAGCATGAGCTTTCAAATGAGGGGTCTATTTTGCAAAATGGTTGAAAGTCTAAGGTTTTTCCATGAGAGCATCTAGGATGGTTTCTGAAATTTTATGGAAGAATATGAGTCTTGGGTGCAACATAAACAACTTTTGTGAAAGGTGTTAGCATGAAAACACATAAAGGGACCATTTTGCATATGTTGTAAAATAGATTATAAATGTGTAAAATAGTGGGAATTTGGAGTTTCTATAAGATTCATAGAGGTTCAGCTAGTCTTGATAAATAAAGAAATTTGATAAAAATTGATTTTCGAGCCTAAGGGTAAAATGGTCATTTTGTCAAGGTCTAGAGGCAAAATGGACATTTTACCAAAGAAGTGAATTTTCGATTGCTTAATTTTATTTAATGATTAAATAAGTGTATTTTGCTATTATAGATCAAGAAATACTGAATTCGAACCTAGACCGAGGGAAAGCCGAGCAAATTAACTAAATCAATTGGTCGCCACATTTTGTAAACCGAGGTAAGTTGTTTGTAAATAATACAACTACATTGTTAATTATATGTGCTTGAATTATTACAACATAAATTTCTTGATTGTGAAATTGAGAATGTATAATGGTAAATGAGATAGTAGAATTTTCGTTGGAACCTTAGGAAGTAAATCGGATATTCTTTTTTTTTGAAAGAAAAACGACCTAAAGGTCTACCTCATTTTATTGCGTCATGAATCATAAAGTTATGGATCTCCACCGAATAATCCATATCAAAGTACAAATCACATTTTTTCGTAATAGCTAAAGTACACAAAAAATCCGCAGCAGTATTACAATGACGATTGATCCAATTAATTTGGATCGAATTAAAATTTTTAAAGGCTTCGCACTCTTGCCTAATGCTCTGGCCCAATATGGTAATATCCTGCGCCCGCTTGTTGACCTTGTTAACCAGCATTGCACTGTTCGGTTCCAAAATAAGCTTGGTCACTTTTAATTTTTCGGCCAACTTTAGTCCTTTAGTAAACGCCCTCAGTTCAACCCAGCTAACATCCATAGCTTTATTCTTGAACTTATAACAACCCTCCAAAACAAAACCATCACTGTCTCTTGTGACTACACCAAAACCACTGCACCCATTCGAAACAGCCGCATCCATATTCACTTTGATATAGCCTATCGGAGGGGTTTTCTAGCCCAAGTTCATCGGAGTCAGAGAGATAACCGGAGGCTCGGTAAAGTTCAAAATTTTAAAGTCTTTACTGAGTGTTTGCACCCTTTCCCATATCATGACCACGTCATCCATCTTACCTTTAAAGACCATATTATTTCTATCATTCCAACTGTTCTAGAGAAGGGTTAAGAAGTCAGCAGCAGCCTTGTTGTCAAGCTCTCGGAACACGTCTTCGAGCTAGTTGATACATTCGTTGTAAACCCCTTCAATTAATTTGTTGTTTAAACCCCCAGCAGCAAGGATTTCACGAGCCTTTGGGCAGTCTTTCATCGCGTGAATCAGTGTTTCATCTTTGCTTTTGCATCTCGTGCATATATTATCGAAACCTGGGCGAATATGGGAAATATTATCAAACGTAGGGAGGATGTCGTGACCTATTCTCCAGCTGAAAATTTTAATCTTTGGGAGCATCTTTAGTTTCCAAATGGAACGCAAAAAAAATCTATGGGGACTGAAACCAACTTTCTTAAGAATCATCCAAGAATAAGCTGATTTGGACGTATAGATGCCGTGCAGTTTTGAATCCACGTCCTGGTATCTTTGATGCCATTATGAGGAATAGGGAAATTGCAAATGCAGTCCCCCAAATTATCACCATAAATCTCGATCACCCTCTCCCTTTTCCACTGCCTATTTCCATGGTCCCACAAGTCTTTGAGTTTTCTCTCATTATTTTTAAAGGGAGACCGACAAACTAACTCCCCAGTAATGCCTTCAACCCCCCAGTGGTCCCGTCTAAGATCTATCTTATTGCCCTTGCCTACTGGCCATATGAATCTGTCCTTAAGCACGTCAATCGCCTTGGCAATGCTCGACCAAGTGGAGGATGGTTTATCACACTTCTTGTAACTGAACACATCCCCATCCGGGAAATACTTTGCGCTTAACACCTTAAAGCATAGAGTATCTTGTTAAGACATAAGCTTCCAGCCCTAAAGCCCTAAAGCCCATGACTTCCATTCCCTTTGGATAACACATTTTTTCCCACGCCATCATAGCCCACTCACGAGCTTTGTCATTATTATTCCACCACATCCATCCTATTTTAGAATGAAGGTATTCAATAATGCCTTTTGGGACCAAAAAAAAAGAGAAAGCATAAGTCAGAGTAGCTTGGATAATGGCTTTGATGAAAACCTCTTTCCTTCCGTAAGATAGCAAGCATTTTGACCAACTGTTTATTCTGTAATTGCAACGATTAATAATGTTAGTAAAAGCTAATGATTTTTTTCTACCAACAGGTAACAGTAACCCTAGGTAACTATCTAGCTTATCCACAATACTCATGCCAAGTATAGAACTAAATAGTTGCCTGTGGGCCAACATGGTATTCGGGCTAAACATAATCATAGATTTATCCCTATTAGCCTCTTGGCCCTAATCACGATTAAAATTTGCAATAATATTCACAATTTCCTCTACATCCCTTTTTTATTACGAATAAAAAGGAGTGCATCATCGGCAAAAAATAGGTGATTAATACGGGGCCCATTTATGCTAGCCCGAATTCCCTTAAGGGCATTATTTTTTTGAGCACGAATTAACATTTTAGAAAACGCTTCCATGCAAAATAAAAATAGGTAAGGAGAGAGAGGATCCCCCTGTCTTAAGCCTCTTTCTGGTAAAATTATATCAGATAGTGTAGAATTGCATTTGACAACATAATGAATCGACCGAAGGCAATTTTAGCCACCCATTCATTTGTGAAGCCCATTTTTTCATCACCTCTTCAATAAACTGCCACTCCACTTGATCGTACGCTTTGCTCATATCGAGCTTAATTACGAATCCCTTGTTTGGCCCGTTCTTTGTACTTTGAAGATAATGGACTAGCTCATGGGCAACTAAAATGTTGTCGTGGATCATCCTCCCCGGAACAAAGGCGCTCTGATTTTGGCTAATGCATAACGGGAGTGTTTCCTTCAAGTAATTTGTGAGCACCTTGGCAACGATTTTATACACCACCCTACAAAGATTAATAGGCCTAAAATTAGTCATATCCACAGGCTCTTTAATTTTAGGGATTAAAACAATAATAGTATTGTTTAGACATTCAACATTTTTAACACCCCTAAGAATATCATGACACATCTTTATAATATCTTCCCCCAGCACTTCCCAGTTTTCCTTAAAAAAAATTCCCTGACAAACGGTCAATTCCCAAGGCTTTCCTAGGATCCATCTGACTGGATGCTTCCTTAATTCGTAAAGTCCTTCAGCAATCTGTCATTTACATCACCTGAAATACAACTCTCAATATAGTCAAGGTTTAGCATAGTGTTAGAATTTAAATTTGACTTGAATAACTTTTGAAAATACTCCTTGGGTTGGGTTGATATTACTTGGGTTGAATATATAGCTGTTCCCTTGGGTTGAGTTCAGTATTACTTGGCAAGCTATATTGTGGTCGTTCGGAGATTAGTTTGGACAGCTGGCCTATCTGAATTTCGAGCCCTTGGATTGACGCTTGTTGATTTTTAAGTACTGTCTCGGTGTTTTGGAAACAAGTTTCTGACACCGAAATAAATTTAGATAGCATTTCATCAAGGTTTGATTTATTTTCCTATTGATAGGGTGGTTGTTGAAAACCTGGAGGATGTTGTGGTCTTTGATTTCCTTGACCGCCCTACGAGAAAACTCAAAGGATGTTGTGGTCTTTGATTTCCTTGACCGCCCCATGAGAAATTGGGATGGTTCCTCCAACCTGCATTATAAGTGTTACTATATGGGTTATTTTGGGATCTAGAGTTCTTGTTACCCATATATTGGACTTGTTCCTCCTCAATGATAGGGTTAAAAGGTTGATATTCTGTACATGCTCCTCCTCCATTCGTCTCGCACCTCATTACTGGATGTACTTGAGTAGAACCAAGTAAACCATCAACCTTTTTATTTAGAAGTTCTGCCTGGTTTGACAGAATAGTAACCGAATCGACATTCTAAAACGCCTGCTGTTTTAGTTGGCTTAGTCCTCATGACTTGCCACTGATAGTTATTCAGTGACATCTCTTCAATAAATTCGTAAGCCTCTTCAGGTGTTTTGTTGTTGATGGTTCCCCCGACTGCTGGATCAATCATTTACCTTTTCAAGGGGTTCACACCATTGTAGAATGTTTGGACTTGCAACCATAGAGGTAATTCATGGTGAGGACACCTTCGCAGTAGGTCATTGTATCTCTCCCATGCATCGTAAAGAGTTTCTAAGTCCATCTGCACAAATGAAGAGATACCATTAGGTAATTTGGCTGTTTTAGCCGGCGGGAAATATTTTAATAGAATTTTTTTAGTCATTTGTTCCCAAGTAGCCACTGTTTAGCTTTGTTCCTCAATGAAAAAGAGAATAACAGAAGACAAATGGCATCGTCAGAAACTCTATTAATTTTAAATGTATCGCAGAATTCCAGGAAATTTGCCAAGTGAGTGTTTGGATCCTCATCCTGCAAACCATCAAACTGAACAAATTGCTGTATCATTTGAATTGTGTTAGGTTTCAGTTCAAAATTATTTGCAGCAATAGCAGGTCTAACTATGCTTGACTCAGTTCCTGTTAAAGTAGGTTTAGCATAATCATACATAGTATGCGGAGTAGGATTCTGATTAACAGCAATCGCAAGAGGTAGCGGATTTTCTTGGTTTTCAGCCATCTCCTTGGTTGTGGTTGAAGTATCGCCCTCTTGCTCGTTCTCTGTGTATCTTAGGCTTCGCCTTATTCTCTTTAATTTCTGTGAGCTGTGCGATCGATTTCTTCGTCAAAAAGTAGTGGTCCTGACGGGTTTCTTCTAGTCATAAACTATAAAAACCTGTTAAGAGAAAGAAAAAAGTAAATTAATAAATAATAATAAAATAAAATAAAATAAAATAAAATAAAATAAAATTGTAAGAAAAATAAATGGCTAAAGTAATAAAAAATGAGCGTTCCTAATATCTTAGTTCCTCGGCAATGGCGCCAAAAACTTGATCGCGTGATTTCGTGATAGGTTTTAAATATTTATAATTAATCGTTCTTGAAACTAACTATTATCGCGATGTAGGCAAGTGTACCTATCGAACAGTAGTATAGTTTTAGCAAGATTGGATTGTTAAACCCAAAGGAACTAAAAGTACTAGTAATGACTGTCTTTTTATTATCTAGCCTAAGAATAAAGAGGTTTTGTTTTAACTAACTAATTATCTAAACTAAGAATTCACAGAGAATAGAATTGGGGAATTTCTTTTGGGAAAATCAATTGAATTAAGACAATACCTAAGGAAAAATCCACCTAGACTATACTTGTTATTCTGGCTCCGAATCGGATGGTTTATTCATTTAACTTGTTCTGTAGAGATCCCTAAGTTATGTTATTATCCCTATTCAAAACTAAGAACGTCTAATCCCTAGATTGAATAATTGAGACCTTTCTCTAATTAACACCTTAGGGTTGCATTAACTCGATTTATGGATCCCCTTATTAGGTTTCACCCTAATCTGGCAAAATTTTGTCACCCTATGTCTAGGCGCACAAACAACTCCGCTTAATTATGACAAATGTACTCTTAGGCAGGGTCTATTCCTCCTCTGAATAAGAGCTTATCTTGAATCAGTATCCTGGGATATCAAAACAAGAATTAAGAACACATAATTAAGAATAAGTTAAATATTTATCATACAATTCAGAAAATAATAACAAGATTTGTCTTAGGTTTCATTCCCCTTAGTTATTTAGGGGTTTTAGTTCATAACTAAATAAGAAAACATATCAGAATAATAAAGAATACAAAACATAAAGAAAACCCAAAACTCCTGAAGGGGAAATTGAGGAGAGATCTTTAGTCTTGATGGTGAATCCGGCTTTTGAGATGGATCAATCGGCTTCCTTGGAGTAATTCCTTACTCCCTATTCTGTGTGCCCCCCTTTCTTCCTTCTCTAGGGTGTATTTATGGGCTTTGGAATGCCTAAGAGCCCTCAAAATTAGCCTTTTCCGAATTGGACTAAACTTGGGCTCGACAGGGACACGCCTATGTGACACGCCAGTGTGCGATTACTTCAGGCCGTGCTCGAGCCTGTCAAATTGACACGGCCATGTGGTCTGCCCGTGTGAGGAGGTCCAGGCCGTGTTGATTTCGTACTTTGGCCCATTTTCTCCGTTTTTGGCCCGTTTCTCATTCTTTTCGCTCTCCTATGCTCTCCTAAGTATAAAACATGAAATTAAAGCATTAGGAGCATCGAATTCACCAATTCTAATGAGAAATAATCCATAAAATACGTTAAACATGGGGTAAAAATATGTATAAATTACGGTTTATCAAGTATCCAAGATAATGGCATCATGGTCAAAAATAGATTGAAGGATCACCTTAGTCTCCAAGAAGGGGAAACTAGCCACATCATTAGCAGACATTAAAAACGACCAAGTCTCTCCTTAACCAATGCGGTACTCTCCCTGTTATTAACCCAGGTAAACTATCCATTATCATTTTTCAAATCTACCAACGAGAGCTCATCAGTGACTTCTCGAAAGTTCTCCATAAGAGCACTTGGCTTTCTCCTACCCCCTATATTTCTGCATTGTCGAGAGTGGCATTAAAATCACCCCCAATGATCCATTTCTCCTTAACAGACTTTCCAATCCTTCTTAGCATATTCCATGAGCATTGTCTTTTGTTTGGTTCGGCATTTCCATAGAATCCCGTGAACCGAATAGGATTGTTATTCTCCATGTGGATTATCGAGTCAATATGGTTATTGGAATAAGTTTGAACTTCGACCTAATTACTTTCCTTCCACATCATGACAAGTCACCACTCTTGCCATTAGCATTAACAGCCAAGCAACCTTCCATTTTACACTTACTGTGAACAGAAGAGAATTTAGTAGCAATGATTTTTGTTTCACAAAGGAAGATTATATCAGGTTCATTTGCAACGAGCAGTTACTTTAATTCATGAACTGTCGCAGGGTTTGTAATCCCACGATAGTTCCAACAGAGGATCTTCATTGGTTTTTTGCGCCCCACAAGACCATTTCTTCTAGAACGCTAAACTCGCCAGGACAGTGATAGAGCTTTTCCCTTTTTTGACTCCCTTGATGCATCAAGAAAGTGATAATATATTGGGAGAACCACGACCCGATCACCAGGAATCTAGCATTTTCTCAGAACAAAGAGTCTGCAATGTTAAACATAGCAAAGAGGAAAACAAAACAGTAGTATTCCAAAAAGAACCGACACTATCACCTAATCGTTTCAAAAGACTCAGCCACCATTAAATCCCATTCCCAATTTAAGAAAGAAAAAAACACGAAACACTGGAAACAAGAAGATGATGCAGAACACAACTCATAAACTAACAGTTTCTTGAAGAAGAACCGCAAGAAAACTTAGAAATCAGATGACAAAATTTGAAAACTACAAGAAAAAACAAAGTAGACAAAATGAGCAAAAACATGAATAATGACTGACTGAGAGAACCCGTCAGCAAGAAAGCCAGCAAAACAAACAGAGGAAAGCAAAAATAAACGAAAGACACACTAACCTTGGCAAAAAAATCAAAGCCACCAAGGATAAAACACAACAAGATAACAAGAGGGAGATCACCAGAAACCCAAAAAAACACGAGGCAGCCAAACCCAAATAGAAACCCAGCATCAATAACGCACGCAGCCTCGCATGTAAGAAAACAAACATAAACACAACAAAACTTATAGATACCTTAGGAATCCATGCAGCAACGACGTGAAAAAGACATAGAAGAGTCAAAGAAAAAATAATTTGAAACATCGTAGGACCCACAATCAATTGAAATAATCACGATCCCAAAGATAATCATAAAAAAAAGAGAATCTGACCCACCCAAAATACCAAGAAAAAAAAGAAAAGATAAAACAGACTAAATCATCGTAAAGTCAAAAGCTAGAAACCTTGCGAGAAACGTCTTGTCCTTTAACAACAGCGTTAGAACCAATCATGTCATAATAGTAGCATCGTGCATTCACCGAGTGAAAACAATAAAGCAAATGAAAAACCATCAAACATCAACAAAGTAACCCGCTCAGAACACTTCAAACTGCCATAATATTTAAGAGAATAACGCAGACTCACAAACGAAAAACCAAGAAAGAAAATTGCCCAAATCTTGGAGAAAAACACGCTACGCTACCACCAGGAAACATTCCTACCAGGCGATGCTACTAGACAATAGTAAATAAGATATTCATGCCATGACATTTGGGTCATTCGTGTGTGAGCTAGTGTAAGACATGTCTGGGACATGCATCGGCCACATTATGAGAGCTAGTGTAAGACCATGTCTGGGACATGGCATCGGTATTGAGACGAGAGCTAGTGTAAGACATGTCTAAGACATGCAATGGCCTCGAGACATAAGCCAGTGTATGACATGTCTGGGACATGCATCAGCTATGAAATGATAGTCAGTGTAAGACCATGTATGGGACATGGCATTGACTTGAGATGTGAGCCAGTATAAGACCGTGTCTAGGACATGGCATCGGCACCTTACCCCATGCTTGAGGCTTATGTAATATCTGACAATATTCCTAATGGTTCAACAGTAAAAGTTATGTTCTTAAGCTAACAAGGAAAATATAACCGTGTTGTGAGTGGTACAGGTACCTAATTAGTACTATGAGATATGAGCCCAATATATAATATGTGACTTGTATTGATGGTAATGAGTAAGTTATGCTTATGCCTACCTTGGTGTTATGAGCATGTTGATTATTGATAAATTGTTGTTGTATACTTACTTATATGCAACTTAGTAAGTTGTTATGCTTACTCCCTTCCCTTTTCATTTCCTTATAGGGCTGCCTAACTAGCTCAAGGATCACTGGAAGTCAGAGATATCGATCACACTATCAACCGAAGCATTCGGTATAGTTGGATTTATATTTTTGAAAATGGCATGTATAGGACTTAGAACTTATTATTTTATGTCATTAAGGTTTGGCCATATGTATTGGTTTGGGTTGGAAACCCTTCAATTTGTATTAAGCCTTGAACGATGGCTAACATTCATTTTGAATTTATAAAAGATGCATTATCATGGTTGAATGAATGTCTATTGTGGCTGATTTGGTAATAGGAATTATACTTGTTTTGGTATTGGTTGGTATTTGTATAGAACTACATATGTAAGGGTGGCAACGGGGCTTGGTAAATAGCCTTATATTGTCCACACGGGTAGGCACATGGGCGTGTGTCTAGATCGTGTGTGACACACGGTCTACCCCATGGGCGTGTATCTGGCCTTGTGTCCCCTGCACGTAGAAATTTTAAGTCAGTATGCATGATAATAAACACACGGACAAAGACACGGATAGAGACACGGTCATGTGTCTCGACCATGTGAAGGGCACGGCCTAAGACACGGGTGTGTGCCTTGGCCATGTGATATTTTAGGGTTACTGATGTCAGAAACAAAATGTCCATGTTTTTGTACACGGGCTAGTACACGGACGTGTTGTGGCTGTGTGAAAACCCCTGTAGGTGTGTATTTAAAATAAATTCCATACGAGTGGAGGACATGGGCGAGTCCCTATATTGCTTAGGCTGTGTGAGCCATATGGGCCATCAACACGACCATGTTGAATTGGCCACACGGGCGTGTGCCCCTTTCACACGAGCGTGTACCCCTATGTCAAGTGACATTTTTCTATAGTTGGCAAAAGTACCCAAGTTGGTTTTGAGTGATTTATGATGTAAGTTTTGGGCCTTGAAGGCTCATATTATGGACATGTTGATAAGTTTGAGAGAGTTTTAAAATTGTCCAAGTCTTGGAGACTCAAAATTGGTTGTAAGCACGAGTTTAAGTGAGGTAACACCTCGTATTCCATCGTAGTGTAGAATACAGGTATGAGGTGTTACATTTAGTGGTATCAGGGCTATGGTTTAGTCGGTTCTAAGACTAATCTGGTGAGTGTATGAGTCTAGCTATACAAGCCATAATTATATACTGATAGTGTGATGACTTTTAACGATTATAAATTGTATTTTCATATAGTAAATGGATCCTGATAGAGCTATGGTGGATGACATGGAGAGTAACGCGCCAGCTCTCGCCGAAGAGACTGTGCCAGTTGAGAGTGCGCCCGTGACTATGAGCCAAGGCGGAGGGGCTAGGGAAGCCTATCTTCAAATAATGGATGCTTGGTACATAGAGTTCGTCCATGCGAACCCAAACACTCTACCTCCTCCGATTTCTCAGTATGCCCCGATAGCTCCGCAAGGTGCGAACATGTTTAATAGGGAGAAACCTCTAGTGGATAAGATTAAAAAATAATGGGCTGAGGAATTTTGGGCCAGTATAGATGATGGCCTAGAAGGAGCAGAGTTTTGGTTGAAAAATACCATTAGGTTATTCGATAAACTATCGTGCACACCTGAAGAGTGTGTGAAGTGTGCAATGTCACTCCTACGGGATTCGGCGTATCAATGGTGGAATACTCTCATGTCTATAGTACCAAGAGAGAGAATCACTTGGGAATTCTTCTAAGAAAAAATCCGAAAGAAGTTATTAGCTAGAAGTTCATAGACCTGAAAAGGAAGGAACTCCTAGAGTTGAAGCAAGGCAGTAGGACAGTGATAGAGTACGAACGAGAGTTTGTAAAACTCAAAAAATACGCGTGGGAGTGCGTGTCCTCAAAAGCCACTATGTGCAAAAGGTTTGAGGATGGTTTAAATGAAGATATCCGAGTGTTTGTTGGGATTTTAAAGATAAGAGAGTTTGTAGTGCTCGTTGAGAGAGAATGAAAAACAAATGAGCTAGTAAAAGAAAGGAGGAAAGCTGCTATTGAGTCACGGGATTCAAAGAAGAGACAAATGAGGAAATCGCATCAGTCATTGTCTAAAAGATCAAAAGAGTTTACTACCTGATCGAATGCTTCGATGGGGTTTTCCAATAGAAACAAGAACCGGCAGAACACAACTTCTAGAACTTAGGCTACTTCTATCACGAGTGTCGATAGTGCTCGGCCAAATAAGCCAGAATGTTCGCAATGTGGTAGATGTCATTTCGGTGAGTGCCGAGGTAAAGAAAGAGGGTGTTTTAAATGTGGGTCATTGGACCATTTCATCTGAGACTGTCTCAATTTAGAAGAGAGAGAGAAAAAGTAAGAAGTAAAGGCAATTAGTGCTCTATTGAGGGGTGGACCACAAAAGAACCCTGAAAGTGGGCCTAGTAGCAGGGGTGCGCCAAGAGATGCTGTAGTGAGGTCTGAGGGTAGAGCACCTTCGAGGACTTACGTTATTCGTGCCCGTGAAGAGGCAGAGTCTCCCGACGTGATCACGGGTACCTTTTCTGTTCATGATATATCTGTTGTTGCTTTAATTGACCTGGGGTCGACCCACTCCTATATTTGTATGGAATTGATACCTCGTATAAGCATGATAGTAGAGTCAACTGAATTTGTGATAAAAGTGTCCAACCTCTTAGGAAAACATGTTTTTGTAGAGCAAGTGTGTAGAAATTGCCCTTTGGAAATTAGAGGTCATTGTTTTTTTTGGCTAACTTGATGTTATTGTCGTTTAATGAATTTGATATAATCTTTGGAATGGATTGGTTGACTTCTCATAGTGTTGTAGTGGACTATGGGAGAAAAGTTATTGAGTTGAAATGTGAAGACGGAAATGTTCTTCGGGTTGTACCAGATGAGTCGGATGGTTTGCTTGTAATAGTAATGTCTTTGACTGCTGAGAAATATTTGAGAAAAGGATGTGAGGCATATCTCGCCTTTGTGTTGAACACTCAAGTGTCTGAGTCAAAGATTGAATCGGTACTAGTAGTTTGTGAATTTATAGATGTATTTCTGGAAGAATTGCCCGGATTACCTCCAGTGAGGGAAGTAGAGTTTGAAATCGAGTTGGTATCGGACATGACACCTATTTCTATTGATCCGTATAGGATGGCTCCTACGGAATTGAAAGAGTTGAAGGTACAGTTACAAGAGTTAACGAATAAGGGATTTGCAAGACCAAGTTATTCACCGTGGGGCACCTCGGTAGTTTTTGTGAAAAAGAAAGATGGGTCGATGAGGTTATGTATTGACTATAGACAGCTCAACAAGGTAACAGTGAAGAACAAGTATCTTTTGACAAGGATAGATGATTTATTCGACCAGTTAAACGGAGCCACGGTGTTCTCCAAGATAGACTTGAGGGCTGATTATTATCAGTTGAGAGTTAAAGAGCAAGATGTACCAAAAACTACTTTTCGGATGAGATACGGGCATTATGAGTTCTTCGTCATGCCCTTTGGCTTGACTAATGCCCCGGCGGTGTTTATAGATTTGATGAACTACATTTTTCGACCGTATTTTGATAGGTTTGTAGTCGTTTTTATTGATGACATATTGATTTACTCACATGATGAGGGTGAACACGTGGAGCATTTGAGAATTTTGTTACAGACCTTGAGAGACAAGAAATTGTATGCTAAGTTCAGTAAGAGTGAATTTTGTCTTAAAAAGGTAGGATTTCTAGGACACATTGTGTCAGGTGATGGGATTAGAGTTGACGCAAGCAAGATCTCGGCTATTGTTGAGTTGAGACCACTAAGGAATGTGATTGAGGTTTGAAGCTTTTTGGGATTGGCCGAATATTATAGACGGTCTGTAAATGGATTCTCTATGATAACTACGTCGATGACTAGGCTGCTGCAAAAAGATGTCATGTTTGAATGGACAGAAAAGTGCCAACAGGATTTCGAGAAATTAAAGGCTTTGTTGACCGAAGCCCTAGTGTTAGTGCAACCTGAGTCGGGAAAGGAGTTTGTTATATATAGTGACGCCTCCTTGAATGGTTTGGGGTGTGTGCTTATGCAAGAAGGCAAGGTTATAGCCTATGCCTTAAGACAACTTAAGCCACAAGAGACAAATTACCCGACCCATGACTTGGAACTAGCAACTATAATGTTCGCATTAAAGATTTGGAGACACCATTTGTACGGTGTGAAATGCCGAGTATTCACCGATCATAAGAGTATTAAGTACTTGATGACTCAAAAGGAGTTGAACCTACGACAATGACAATGGTTAGAGCTATAAAAGGATTATGAGTTGATTATCGACTACCACCAGGGAAGGGCAAATGTGGTTGCCGATGCATTGAGTAGAAAATCATTGTTTGCGTTGAGAGCATTGAATGCCAATTTGGCATTTTTAGATGATGGTTTAGTTCTGGAAAAGTTGAGAACTAGACTGATGTTTCTGCAAGAAATCCGTGAAGTCTAGAGCAATGACAAAGATTTACGAGTTAAGAGAACTCAGTGTGAGTCGGGGATTGAATCAGATTTTTGGATTAACACCAATGGATGTCTAATGTTCAAAGATAGAGTTTGTGCACCCAAGGACATTATCTTATTCAGAAGATTCTACAAGAAGCGCATAGTGGTTGTTTGTCCTGTAACACCCCAAACCCGGCCCAGACGTTATGGCCGAATCTGACGTGCCATATTGAAGTTAAAAATCCATGTCTCATTTTAGTATTTTATAAACCGTCTTTTATTAAGCTAACAAAGCGAATGGAAGCTGGGCACTAGGTAGGAATCCGTAACAGAGGAGGTGAGCCATGAAGGCTGCTTAAGTACCAAGCTCTTGATTGGATCCAAGCCTAACATGCCCACAACCGTTGCCACATTTTGGTGCGAGGTTAGGTTTTGAGAAAAACGTGGAATTCATTTAAGTAGATATTTTTGATAAACCGATTAATTGTATCGTTGTGTTATTTTGAAAACAATTATCATTTTGGAAGCGTGCCTAAGTCTAACCCATTTTGGATTGTTTCAGTAAAATATAGGGTATAAAATAAAATAATCCCGAAAAATAATTAAAATGGCCTTATTACAACCTAAAACCAAATAATAATATTAATAAGATAAAACTTATAAAGAAATAAATCGGCTACTTATTGCAATTAAAAGAAAGCTTGCATGAGTGTGGTCATCTCCAGTCCCTCATGACTCCAAACCATCTAAGCTTAGGGATTACACCGCAGTTAGAAACGAGGTGAGTTTACGAAAACTCGGTGTGTAACCCCTAACAACAAACAAATAGTGAATAACACGATGTCAAGACAATCAGGCCAAAGCCCTATTCAATGTGATGCGATGCGGGCCTTAGCCCTTAAACAAGAGCAATATGGGCCTAAGCCCTAATTCAGTCTTGACATATACTGGGCCGAAGCCTTTTCATAATTCATATCACTGGGCCGAAGCCTTTTCATAAATCATATCACTGGCCGAAGCCTTTACTGTAAGCGGTATGGCCCATAGGCTCAATATCACATGTAATATCAATGAACGTATGCAAGCCCATTTGGGAGACTACTCAACCCACCATCCGCTACTCTCCACCGTACCAACCAACACACCATGTGGGAATAACTCAACCCACCCAACCAAACTCTCCATGGCAAGATAGTTGCTTTATCATATAACCGAGGCCCACCCAACCAAACTCTCCTTGGCAAAGATAGTTGCTTTATCATATAACCGGAGGCCTAGCCTCTTTTAATAAGCAGGGCAAAGCCCTTTACGATAAGCGGGGCAAAGCCCTTTTGATGGCCAGAGAGAGCCCTTTTAGCACTTCCTCCATCAATATAACCCATATCCCATGCAATATGTCATGTATGCGAATGTCATGCCCATATTTGAATCAAACAATCACAGTCAAGTCATTCATATCACTAACATATTTTCACAATCAAATCCACAACCACACAAATCCAAGTCGGTCACTTGCCCACAAGGGCAAAATAGTCATTTTTCATATTATAAGGGTATTTTCATAATTTTACCAAAAATCAGGGTTTTCCATGTTCATTACAATTGTCAATATTTTCGAGTGTTTAAACAATGATCTTTAACCCACTTTATCAAATTCGGGCTTTTGGGCCCAAAACCCCTAATGGGCCCTACGAATGCTGATTTAGCCCACTAAGCCTGCTTAACCCAAATTTTACAACAATACTAACCGTGTTAACATGCAACTTTTCCAAATTCCATTTTCTATCAATTTTACCCAAATGGGCCCAAAAGCCCATGTGGCCCAATTCCTGCCCATTGAGGCCCAACTTACCATTGTGCACAAAATTGAGTTCTTACCCGTTCCATCGATCCAAATACCGATCTTATAGTATTTATCGTATCTATACCCACACGCAACATTACAAGTTCCCGAAATGCCGGTATTTTAGCATTTTGACTTCTCAACAGATATTAATCTAAGCTACTACGAGGGTTAGTACACACTTGTTATGGGTTGAAGTTGAAACGTTTCCATAATCAATCACCTACGATAACCACCACCTGTCACTCAAACTTAACTAATCCAATATCAATATATGTAAATCCTAAGCACATCAGTCATACAGAACATAAGGGCGTATTCGTCATTTTACCATATAAGGGTATTACGGTCACTTTACCCTACAGGGACTTTACGGTCTTTTTACCTATTAGGGGTATTTTAGTCATTTCATCCTACAAGGGTGTTTTGGTAAATCTACAAACCAAGGGTATTTAAGTAATTTTGTAAACCAATGGTATTTCTATAATTTTTAAAAAGTCAAGGGTATTTCTGTAATTTTGTAAATCAGGGGTATTTTGGTAATTTTACAAATTGAGGGTATTTCGGTAATTTCACAAACCAGTGGTATTTCGGTAATTTTACAAACTAGGGTATTTTGGTAATTTTACAAACTAGGGGTATTTTGGTAATTCTATCCTACAGGGGTATTTTAGTAATTTCACAATCGAGGGTAAAATGGTAATTTTGTAAACTGAGGGTAAAATGGTAATTTTACAAATCGAGGGCATTTCAGTAATTTGGTAAACTAAAGTATTCTAAACAGGGATAACAATACGAATGGGCCTAAAGCCTATTCTCGGCCCAAATGGGCCCACACGCTCGTGTGGCCCTTTTAGCCCAAATCTAGCCACAAATATGATATTCACCTAGCCTAGTCCAATATTTACTACACAATCAAATAACTTATCCAATTGGGTCCGTAGGCCCCTTAGGCCCACATGACCCGAAGTAGCCATCCTACAACTAGAGTAGCGATAAAATACACACCTGATAGGAGACTGAAGTTAATCCACGCTCTGAGCACTCTTAGCTGACGCCCAACCCAAACGAGCACGCCATACAGCGAAAGGGATCAGC
This sequence comes from Gossypium arboreum, assembly GCF_025698485.1. Taxonomy (NCBI): domain Eukaryota; kingdom Viridiplantae; phylum Streptophyta; class Magnoliopsida; order Malvales; family Malvaceae; genus Gossypium; species Gossypium arboreum. The sequence continues at coordinate 66,032,311 of NC_069080.1, forward strand.
CAAGAAAGGTACCCTTACTCTCCTCATGGTTCCTCTATTTAAAGCCGACCGCAAACCACTCTTATGTTAGCTTCCCGATGTGGGATCCCTCCAACATCAGAGTTTAAATTCAACACCAACTCTTGCCACCCCCTGTTAGCAAAATAAATGCTCATTGCTTGCCATGGGATTCGAACCCATGCCTCCTCTTAAATGCTCCACACACTACTTGCCACTAAGCCACAAGGCTTTTTGTGTCATATTTTATCCCCAATTAATTATAAGGTCTAAAGGCCAAAGTCCAGGTTCCCTTAAAAAAAAAACCAAAATAAATTGCAAGAGCCAAGGCTTGAACCCAGGCTCCCATACAACCTTAATGACGCCACAACCACTAGACTACATGCTTCCTTGTGTCATCTATTTAACATAATAATTTAAAAGCTCTCATCCAAGCATCCAGGTTTTTTTTCTCTTAATACCAAAATTTTTGCTAAAGCCCAAGTTTGAACCCAAGATTTCTCTAACACTTCTCAGGGCCATTAACCACCAAAGCAGACATTTAATTGTGTCATTTCATTGCACAATTAAATACCTATTTACAACCTCTTTACGGACCCGTACTCAAGGCCCAATACTTCTAGGCCCAAATTCAGGGTGTTACATGTCCGTCCACTAGGTAGTGTGAAAATGTACAATGACTTGAGGAAAGTGTACTAGTGGTCGGGGATTAAAAGAGACATTTCAGAGTTCGTTTCCAAATGTCTAGTGTGTCAACAAGTGAAGGCTGAACACTAAGTACCTTCAGGTCTACTTCATCCTATAACGATCCTTGAGTGGAAGTGGGATTGGATTACCATGGATTTCGTGACGGGTTTTCCATTAACCCCAAAGAAAAAGGATGCTGTTTGGGTTATTGTGGATAGGCTAACAAAGTCTGCACAGTTCATACCAGTGTGTACCACTGTTCCCTTGAGAGATTGGCTGACTTGTATATTTCTGAGATTGTGAGACTACACGGGATACCCTTATCGATTGTTTCGAATAGGGATCTGAGATTTACCTCAAGGTTTTAGAAAAAGTTACAAGAGGCTTTGGGGACTAAGTTGAGTTTTAGCACGACATTTCACCTGCAAACCGACAGTCAGTCGAAAAGAGTGATTTAGATTTTAGAAGATATGTTGCGGTGTTGTGTTCTCGAATTTCAAGGTAGTTGGGAAAAGTACTTGCCATTGGTTGAATTTACTTATAACAACAGTTATCAAACAAGTTTGAAGATGACGCCTTATTAAGCTTTGTATGGGTGAAAGTGTCGAACGCCCTTATATTAGACTGAGCTTAGAGGGAGTCAGATTCATGGGGTCGATTTAGTCAAGGAGACTGAAGAGAAAGTTAAAGTGATTTGTGACTGCTTGAAGGCCGCCTCGGATAGACAGAAATCCTACGAGGATTTGAAACGAAAGGAAATTGAGTTTCAAGTCGATGATAAGGTATTTTAAAAGTATCTCCGTGGAGGAAAGTCCTCAAATTTGGTAGAAAAGGCAAGTTGAGTCCTCGTTTCATAGGACCTTATGTAGTTGCCGAGAAAGTAGGCCCAGTTGCCTACCGATTGGATTTACCACCAGAATTGCAAAAGATTCACGATGTGTTTCATATGTCCATGCTAAGTCGATATAGATAAGACCCTTCGCATGTAATTACACCATCAGAGGTCGAGATTCATCTGGATATGACTTATGGTGAAGAGCCGGTCAAGATTTTAGCTCGAGAAATCAAAAAGTTGAGAAATAAGAGTATAGCACTTGTGACAGTTTTGTGGCATAGACATGGAGTAGAGGAAGCCACATGGGAACTCGAGGAGACTATGAGGGATCAGTACCTGAACTTATTCGTCGGTAAGATTTTCGAGGACGAAAATCCCTAAGGGGGAGAAATGTAACAACCTGATTTTGGGGACTAGTCAGAATAGTGGTCTCGAGACCACAAATCTGAAGTCAAAGAAATTATTTTATTATTAATATAGAGTCATAGCATAGTTATAGTAGTGCATGAAAAAAATTGGTAAACTAATTTTAATGTTTGTGAGGTCAATTGCGAAAAAGGACTAAATTACATAAAGTGCAAAATCTTGAATTGATAGTTAAAGGTGTTATTTTATTAGAGAATCAAAATTGGGGGATTTTAAAGGGCAAATAGACCCTTTTATAGGAGTATAACCGGCTATAGAGTCAAAGAGGAGACAAAATTTTCAAATTTGGCGAGTTAGGTGGCTTATTTTTGACTAAAATAGAAATAAATAAAGGAAGGATGATATCATCCCTTTTTCATCTTCTTTCTCTACCAAAAATCAGCCATTAAAGGGGGTTTGAAAGTTTAAAATTTTCAGCAACTTGAAGCACTCACAAGTAAGTGATTTCCATGTCCTTTGTTGATGATTTTTGTACTTTTGAGACCCTTGAAGCATGAGCTTTCAAATGAGGGGTCTATTTTGCAAAATGGTTGAAAGTCTAGGGTTTTTCCATGAGAGCATCTAGGGTGGTTTCTGAAATTTTATGGAAGAATATGAGTCTTGGGTGTGATATAAACAACTTTTGTGAAAGGTGTTAGCATGAAAACACCTAAAGGAACCATTTTGCATAAGTTGTAAAATAGATAATAAATCAGTGAAATAGTGGGATTTTGGAGTTGCTATAAGAGTCAAAGAGGTTCGGCTAGTCTTGAGAAATAAAGAAATTTGATAAAAATCAATTTTCAAGGCTAAGGGTAAAATAGTCATTTTGCCAAGGTCTAGGGGCAAAATGGTCATTTTACCAAAGAAGTGAATTTTCGATTGCTTAATTTTATTTAGTGATTAAATAAGTGTATTTTGCTATTATAGATTAAGAAATATCGAATTCGAACCTAGACCGAGGGAAACCTAAGCAAATCGACTAAATCGACTAGTTGCCACATTTTGTAATCCGAGGTAAGTTGTATGTAGATAATACAACTACATTGTTAATTCTATGTGCTTGAATTATTAAAGCATAAATTTCTTGATTGTGAAATTGAAAATGTATAATGATAAATGAGATAGTAGAATTTCCGTTGGAACCTTAGGAAGTAAATCGGATATCTATGCCATGATATTTGGGTTCATTCGTGTGTGAGCTAGTGTAAGACATGTCTGGGACATGTATCGGCCACATTATGAGAGCTGGTGTAAGACCATATCTGGGACATGGCATCGGTATGGAGACGAGGGCTAGTGTAAGACATGTCTAGGACATGCAACGGGCTCGAGATGTAAGCCAGTGTAAGACATGTTTGGGACATGCATCAGCTACGAGATGATAGTCAATGTAAGACCATGTATGGGACATGGAGTCGACTTGAGATATGAGCCAGTATTATACCGTGTCTAGGACATGGCATTGACACCTTACCCTATGCTTGAGGGTTATGTAATATCCAGTAATATTCCGAATGGTTCAACGGTAAAAGTTATGTTCTTAAGCTAACAAGGAAAATATAACCGTGTTGTGAATGGTACAGGTACCTAATTGGTACGTATGAGATATGAGCCCAATATATAATATGTGACTTGTATTGATGGTAATGATTAAGTTATGCTTATGCCTACCTTGGTGTTATGAGCATGTTGATTATTGATAAATTGTTGTTGTATACTTACTTATATGCAACTTACTAAGCTATTATGCTTACTCTCTTCCCTTTTCATTTCCTTATAGGGCTGCCTAGCTAGCTCAAGGATCACCGGAAGTTAGAGATATCGATCACACTATTAGCCAAAGCATTTGGTATAGTTGGATTTATATTTTTGAATATGGCATGTATAGGACTTAGACTTTATTATTTTATGTCATTGAGGTTTGGCTTGGTTTAGGCTGGAAACCCTTCAATTTGTATTAAGCCTTGAACGATGGCTAACATTCATTTTGAATTTATAAAAGATGTATTATCATGGTTGAATGAATGTCTATTGTGGCTGATTTGGGTAATAGGAATTATGCTTGTTTTGGTATTGGTTGGTATTTGTATAGAACTACATATGTAAGAGTCGCAATGAGGCTTGGTAAATAGCCTTATATTGTCCACACGAGTAGGCACATAGGTGTATGTCTAGACCGTGTGTGACATACGGTCTACCCCATAGGCGTGTGGTCTGGCCGTGTGTCCCCTACACGTAAAAATATTAAGTTAGTATGCATGATAATAAACACACGGGCAGAGACACGGCCATGTGTCTCAGCCGTGTGAAGGGCATGACGTAGCACACAGGCGTGTGGCTTAACCGTGTGACATTTTAGGGTTGCTGATGTCAGAAATAGAATGTCCATTTTTTTTACACGGGCTAGTACACGGGCGTGTCGTGGTCGTGTAATGGACATGAGCTAGGCACACGGGCGTGTGCCAGGCCGTGTGAAAACCCATGTAGGTGTGCATTTAAAATAAATTCCATACGAGTGGAGGACACGGGCGTGTCCCTATATTACTTTGGCCGTGTGAGCCACATGGGCCATCAACACAACCTTTTTGAATTGGCTACACGGGCGTGTGCCCCTTTCACACGGGCGTGTACCCCTATGTTAAGTGACATTTTTCTATAGTTGGCAAAAGTACCTGAATTGGTTCCGAATGATTTACGATGTGTGTTTTGGGCCTCAAAGGCCAATATTATGGACATTTTTGATAAGTTTGAGAGATTTTAAATTTGTCCAAGTCTTGGAGACTCGAAATTGGTTGTAAGCACGAGTTTAAGTGAGGTAACGCCTTGTATTCCATCGCGGTGTAGAATACAGGTATGGGGTGTTACATTCCAAATAAACAAGAATATAATGAAACAATAATCTTAATCAAAATCATATTATGGGAATTACAACTAATTCAATATTCACCCAAATGATTCCAAACCAAAGATTATTAGCTCATGGGTTGGGTAATGAAATCCAAAATTAAATCATTCAGCAAAATTTCTCAAGTTTTACGAATAACAGAATTTAAAACCAAGAAAATAGAACAAAGGCAGGACTGCAGGAAGTTCTTGCTGCACTTCAACTTCTTATCGAGACTCCATGCAGAACTGTAAGAACCCTAGCCCATCTCTGTCACTGAATTAGGGTTATGGAGTGTTACTAAATAATCAGAATAGTTAAACATTATATCATACAATATTATAATAATATCATAAACCATTTATTCTTAAGCACAATGTCCCTAAATCGAACCCTCGAGGCTCTAAAAATAACTTAGAAACAATTTGGGACCAATTTGAAATAGTTTAGAAAGTTTAAGAAAAGATGCAAAGTTTGCCAAACAGGGGTCACACGGTTGTGTCCCTCACACAGCTGAGACACAAGCTCGTGTCTCAGGCCGTGTAACAATCGAACTAGGGACACATAGCCGTGTCCCAGCCCGTGTCCTCACCCGTGGAACTCTCTGAGTAGGGTCATACGATAGTGTCACATGCCTGTGTACCAGGCCGTGTAACTCTCTGAGTTTCCCTACATGCCCATGTGCCAGGCCGTGTGTTAGGCTATGTAACTTACTGACTTGCACCCTAGAGAACTCATCGAATGACACACGGCCGTGTGTCTCACACGGCTGAGTCACACGCCCGTGTCTCAGGCCGTGTGGACCCAAAATGAACCTTAAACAACAAGTTTACCAATTTAAGCTTACTTGGTCTCTAAGTAATCCTACTAGGCATAAGACTTATTGAAAGTGACATTAAACAAGCTAAAAACATGCTAAATCAACCATCCTAAGTGCCTAACCAATGTATCCTCATTGATACCATAAGTATATACAATTTTACAATAAAAAGAATTGTCATCCAATGTTAAATCACACCATCTAACATTCAACTAATATGCCAAACATAGGCTCCTCATTCACAACATTCCAATCACACTTACCATGAACTTGCACTTAAACATCTTACCTTATTCACATATATCATATAAGTTGACTATTTGCACTTAAGATTATATTTTAATCTTTTACATATCAATACAATAGTAATGACATACAAGCCTATTACATGCCATATAATTCAAAATGAACATTCCAAAAATTATTGAAAATGAGTGGATAGTGTGACTTGACTGCCGATCCGACCGTCCAACCTTCAAAGTATCTGCAAGAATAGAAAATAACACAAGCAAGCTTATTGAAGCTTAGTAAGTTCGATGTACTAAAACGATAAATCTTACCGAATTAAGTACAACAAATCAAATAATAATATTACAACCATATGTGTTCCATGTCATCCACAATCTTAAGCGGTGAATTGCAAAATTCGATTCAAAACTCAATACATGACAAAACCATCAAATCACTAAACAAGTTACCTTACCAAGATTTACAATCTGATGAATGGCTTACAGATGTAAGTACATCGATATTCCAACCGAAACACACTAGATGCTCATAAGAGCTAATCCAACCGAAACACACCAGATGCTCATAAGAGCTGGTCCACCCGATAACACACCAATGGCTCTAAAGAGCTAGTCCAATCGAAATCACACAAAACTGGGAGTATAACACAAGAGTTCGCAAAAAATGCTGAACCTCGATCTAGTCGAGAAATATATATATATATATCAATCCACAACAATCTCCACTCCAATCCCCCATAACACACCATATCTCAATTGTACTCTATCCCTCGTTCTATCCGATCCAAATATTGAAATTCAATAACATTTCTCAAATAACCTTACATCATCTGTAAACAAATATATCTACTATACCATTTTATATCATTCAACATTTCATATAAATGCTAAATTTTAAATCGCACGAACTTACTTGGACTGAATTGTAGTAGTTGTAGAAGTTTAAGGACTAATTCGTGATTTTTTCCTTTTCCACTAATATCAATAGGGTCTTGATCTAAAATGTAAAATTTCTCATTATTAGCTTACATTTCACCTCCCAATTCACTTTACATTTTATACCCTTTTATTTTTTGAATTCACACAATTACCCCTATCTTTTACAACTTTTGCAATTTAGTCAAATTAACCAGTTTTCTCAAGTCAACATTTCAGAAAAATATACTAGGCCCTTAAACAGTCCCTACTAAACATCAAATTTACTATCAAACCCTAAAAGTTTTACATTTTCACAGGTTAAATCCCTTAATCAAAATCTAACAAAAATCACTTCACAAAATCATAAAATAACACAATCAAAGCTTCAAATACATAATTATCATAAAAAAACATTCAAGACTCATCAATGGAAACTTCTAAAATTTTTAACAAATTCGAAAACGAAGGTACGGGCTAGTTGGACCTAGTTGCAATGATCTCAAAAATATAAAAATTACAAGAAATAGGTGAGAATTGAGCTCACATGCACAAGGATGAAGAAACCGAAGCTTGAAGCTCTCTCGAATGGTGGTTTCGGTAAGGATTGAAGAAAAATGAATCGGAAATGTCTAATTTTTCAATTTGTGTTGTCTAATTGTCTAATTTTTAATTTATTTACTATTATGCCATTAACATATAATATTCTATCATTTTTAATTCTAATTGTCATCCCATCACATTAATTAAGGCTTAATTACCACATAGATCCTCTCTCAATAACTACTTAAGTCATTTGATCACCAAAATGCATTAATTAACAAGTTTTGTACCTTTTACAATTTAGTCTTTTTTCTTAAATTAGCTACCTAAACGATAAAATTTCCTAATCAAAATTTAATATGACTTTAATGACTCTATAAATATTTTATAAATAATACGTATGATCGACACAACAAAAATTTGTGGTCCTGAAACAACTTTTCCGTCACAATTGAAAATCTGTCTATTACAAGAATCTAAGGCAAATGTCTCTTCCCCTTGTTCGCGTATGTGATCTCCCATTTTTAACTGGTACCCTCTTTTTCCCTTCTTAATTACTCTACAGGGTTTTCTTATAGAGATAGTAACCACTCTCTTCCCTTTCTTTTCTCCTCACAATCCATATATTTTCTTCTCTCTCTTCCTTTTATAGGGTAGATCCGTCCCTTTCAGCACACATATTTTACTCATCTTTTTCAGGGTGATTTATCTGGCACAGGTACAACTGGCTAAGAGTGAGGTGGATTGAGTGTTGCATCATCTTCCTAGAATTGTCGTAGTATTTCTATTGGCAATTTATCCCACCATTTGCTGAGGCAATGTTTTATCTCCTTCGTTCACTTTTCCTCTTTCACTTTTCCTTCTTCTTGCTTCTTTCATCCTACCTGCACCTTCTACTAAAGACTACCAAACGTCTTTCTAGCAATTAAAAGTAACATAAATTTATAGTTAAAACATAATCCAAGCTTTATTATGTAACGCTCTTGTAATAAGTCTAAAATACAAACATATTTTCTTAATTACAAGCAAATACTTCAGTGAAGATGCTTGAAATATAACTCTTTTCAAGAGTTATCACAGCCCCAAACCTGAATTATTGCTTGTCCTCAAGAAAATATGTATGAGTATGCACGAATGTAGGTATGCATGAATTTTCCAAAACATTACAATCACCAAATATACCACTGGACAATCTAAAATTTATTTCTCACCTCTATTCTCAGCAGCCTTCTAAATAAAGAAAAATTGGTTCGAGTTCTATAGATTTGTTTAGCAAATGAAATGCATAAAATGTTTCCTAAAAATAAAAGCTCCTAAATAATTATGTAATTATGGCTATAGCAGACCTCTCCTAATATATTTAAAATATCTTTCCTCTAAATTCAATTTCATTATTCTCACTTATTCAAGATTTTAATAACAATTATTTTTTTTCTATAGGGAATTCATCTTGTCACATAATTTCTTTGCTTGACAATCTCAATGGAGCAAACACTAGGCTTCCAGATATTTCATCATGTCACAATTTGTATGGAATTCACTCATAAAGCTAGCTTTTAACTAAAAAGATGGATGGGACAAACAACTTCCTCTTTAGCGACTCAATCTAACACTTCAATGGAGTGTCCTTAAATTATTATTAACTTTCTTTTTTATCAATCTTATTTGAACTAATTTTTTTGATTAATAATATGATGGAGCAAACAAAACATTACAGACCTACTTAATAAATTCAAACATTGGAGTGGAAACTGTTGCTAAGATATTCCTTATCATTTACAAACAAATTTTTGAATTTGGATCAAGAAATTCAAGATGCATTAAAAGAGTCCTACTACAAACTTAATTGCATTGATACCCAAGTATTTCTACTTTTAAGAATCAATTTTTAGACAACTATCCTAAGCTAAAAAGACCTAACTACGAAAATAATTTTCTAAATTCATCAAAGAATTCTTATCCTCATCGAATATCCTAGACAAAAAATATACTTAGCAAAGTCTGGTAATTGTTTGGCAATTGTATGTCATGGCAAAGAAAATGGCAAGAAAATAAGTATTAACATACATATCTAATGCAACCTATATGCACAACACGCCCTCAAACCTAAAGGATGCATTCTCCTCAATGCATAAAAATAAAAAAATGTTAGATATCAAAACACATATTTACAAATATGGAAATGCAATAAAGAAAAAAATGAATGCATGAAAAAGAAATAAAAGCTTGGACAGAAAATTTGTTACTCTTGATTTGGTGATCGGTAGTTTAACGTCACAGCAATAATGTGCAAGTGTACACTGTCGATGCAAGTACAGTAGATAGATGTGAGTTTGTCGGATATCGATCCCACAAGTATGGTAGTCTTTTTTCTATTAATGTTAGTGTAATAACTAGATAAAAACCAGATAAATTGTGAGAATAGTTGTCGATGCAATAACTTCAAAATAATAAAATAAAATATGATAGAAATAAATTGGGATCCTCAACATGAATCTTCAGCAAAATATTAAGTGCTTATAAGGTATAAGAGATAGGTGATTATCAAAGCAATAAAGTTTAATATATATCTTACCCAGCGTCACTCCTCTATTTAATCCAAGACTTAAACCTGCATACTAACCTTACCTTCCAATGATGGCAATACGACACTATTAAAAACAAGTGGACTAAATTCCTCTAATCCTCACTCAACTTCCGTTAAAATGCTTGTTGACTCGAACTGCCATTGCACTTTCCAGTGTCAGTGACTGCAATAACACTTCTGTGTACAAAAACATTCAAACCCCAAGATTAAACAATAAAAGCAAGATTGAATAAAATAACATTTCAGAAAGAATTCATGTGTACTTCCATACAAATAGAAAATAGAGAATAATCACCAACATTTAGAAAGAAATAAGAAAGAATCAAGTGGGGAATACTATTCCTAGAAATCTCGGCTGAATCTCTCTATTCCCTCTTGTCTTGCATTTAGGTCTTCTCGTCAAAAGCTAGTTTACATCTGGTTTTCATGTTGGCTCATTAGTGAGAGGCTTAAGCTACCATAGCCGCAAGCTTCAAGGTAGGATGATGAAGATGATGATTTGAAAAATATCTCTCTTTCTTCTCACTGCCACATTTTATGCCTTCATCCAATAGTACAGGTGTCCTTTCCCAAAATGATTATGTCCTTGTACTTACAGGTTGGTTATACCAGATTGGATAGCTCACGCAATTTTAGTTCTTATCCGGAAAGCTGTCAAGTGCGGCGACAATTCTGGATGCAATCTGGAATTTATTCATGCAACGACATTAATTCAAAAAGATAGCCAAATTAAGGATAAAATAAGCTAGGATTCGTTGAGTTATAAAATACAATTTACTAAACTGAAAATGCTTAAATGTATGCTAAGGATAACTAAATGGAAACAATTTAACCAATAAGTAAGGGGGAAAACCTATGTTCTTTCTAGTGCTATCACACCCTCAAACTTGAGTTTTTACTTGTCCTCAAGTAAAACAGAAACTAGCAAGGCTACATAAAATATTACTAAGGTAAATGATCATTCTAGCAACTTAAACCCTCTAAATTCCCAATGGATGAGTCACATTCAGATGAAAGAATATTGCACTGACAATTCATAAGCATGAATGAATAAGGTTGCAACTTCATCAATGCTAGCATCATGCTTCAAACCCTAAGTTCTATCTACCATTACATCATTTATTGTACAATACTAAGTATACATTTTTCTGGAATAAGGGATATCATTGCATTACTGTACCCTTATTCTTCAGAAGTAATGATGGGGTCCAACAACCCCCAAGGAGTACGTAATTGCACCGACATACACTCATGCAGTGATAACCTTTGGCTAGATTGATTTTTCTAATGCTTGTATTGGAGTGTTCCCTTTTTAACATTCCATACTACACCCACTTTGAAGTGTCTCTAATTTATAACTATATATACATATATAAGCATCTGCAAAAAGCAGATTCATTCAAAATTTAAAGAATGATAGCAGTCATCCATTACTAATGCAACCTAATCCATTCATCAATGAATTGAAGCTGCAACCTTCTATCAAATTTATCCAACTCATTCATTGATAATTTACATGATTCAAGAATTAAGCATCGAATGTAACAAAAAATTTGAACAATTTTCATTAACTATAATTAAACCTTATATGCTTCATTTTCGGAAACAAAAAATTTTGAAATATGGGTGCATTTTCAAGCCCCATGTGTATTCCGCCATACTTAAAGTTTGCATTGTCCCTAATGAACTAACATGAAAATGTAATGACAATAAAAAATATGCAATGAAAATGTATACTTATCAAAATAAAACTTACAACTATATGCAATGCATGAATACTATAATTAAAGCTTAAAATAAACTAAACTCAGTTATCCGCAATTGTCGATGTAGCTGCATGATGTTTCTTTCTCCTCCTTCTGTCATCTTTTATCCTTGGAGCACTTTCTTTTCTTTTCTTTGGGCTTTGTACAATCTTCAGATTGCTCCTCAGTTATCAAATCTACCCCGGCATCATTGACTACTTCCTATGTAGGAGAGGCCATCCGGAGTGGTCCAGTGTAGACCACTGTTGCCAATGAATTGCATTACTCCTCGCTGGTTACCTTAGTAACTTTCGCCGGTTTCACTTTAGCTCACTCCAAATTATCAATATTTGCACCCATAGACTCGGATGCAGTGACAGTCTTTTCAACATAATCTTCTTCTTCTTTTTCTTTCTTATTTTCAGTAACTTCTTCTTCTTCAGTAACAACTTTCTTATTTTCAGTAAATTCTTCTTCTTTAGCAACAACTTCCTCTTTTGCAGCAGTAACTTCCTTATCAAAAATAGTGTCCTCTTGATTAGAAAAAATACCACCCTCTAACAAGCTATCAATATTTCGCAGGCATTCATCAATGTCCCTGGATTCCTCTTTTTTCTCTTTACCAGAGACTTGCACAATGGGTGGGGATGCCATCGATCTATCTTGGTCTTTTAAGTCGTTATCTGAGGAAGAGAGGTTATAATTGTGAATGACTGGTGGAAACATTGGGAATTCCAGTTGTGGGGATGGGGTCAGTAGCACAAAGTGGCTATAATAGGACTGTTCCAGGCTCTGGTATAAGCATAAAACATATTCTGGGATTTCTCCATATCTTCTATTATAGCTACAAGCCTAATCTGCCTATTGTTGATGGAATTTACCATTTTTTTTGACATCCTTCAGTTTGTGCCATAATGGTGTCTCTACATTTAGGTTTATTCCTTTGCTGTCGGCATTGGCTTTGCCCTTTCTTATCTTACTGGTTTCTACTTTCTTTAGTATTAGCGTGTCCTTGCCACGAGTCATATTTTCTATGAAGACTTCATTGATTGAACCCTTATTTTCCAAGATTTCCTCGCCAGCATGGGGCACGATTCCTTTATGTTGACACAATAACATCTCCAGTGATGGGAAAACCAAGATCCCAGTCTGCCTTAGGTGCAATCAGCTATTTCATGGTGAAATATTGCACCTACATCAATTTTTCTACCCTTGAAAATAGAATGTATCAGACACATTCTGTCTAGGGTGACTGTGGTGCTGTGAGTGGAGGGTTTGAGACTACATTTGACAAAATGAAACCAAATTTTGCCTTGCAGCATCAGAAAGTGATGGTGCATTGTGTCATTCTTTTGATTGGAACCTGTCCGTACTACTCCCTCGACACACAAGTCTCTCATCAACAGGTCTGGTTTTTCATCTGTGATGTCATTAATAAACTCTGAGTGTTTGTTGACATCGACCTTGGTGTTGTAAAGCTTGTTGATTTTTTCAACATCCCATGGTATTAAACCTTCTCAAATGAAAATGAACTCTAACTCATGATCATAGAGATTAGCATAGAACTCACGTACCAATGAAGGAGAGTAGCTGTCGGGATGGGTGCAAAAACTTTCCCACTTTAACTTTGAAATGGTTTTAGAGAAATGGAAATGCCCTGTTCGGGATGGAAGTTTCGCTTCAACATGTTGTCCTGAAATCATTCCTTTGCCTCTTTATTCAAGAAGATTACTGGCTCATTTTTCTGTACTGGCCTAGGGGATTTCGATTCACGGACTGTGGTAGCAGAGGACGCATGTTCTCTAGTAGATTTGGTAGCTTTCTTAACCAAGCCTCTTGTTTTGGCCATATTTTGTTGAGGGAGAATGATTTAAAGTTAAAAAGATAATGATTTAAAGTTAAAAAAATATGGTCTTGAGAAGAGAAAAGAAATAAAAATGGTTGCTTGAATATGTTATAGTCACTACAGGAGAGTGGATTTATAATGAGTGAAAGAGGAAAATAGAGAGGCGTGTTGTTTTGTGGAGAGATATAAGGCTGACGGGAAGAGTTGTGTCCAATAAAAATTGTACCCGGTTAGAGGGATCAAACAGTTGATTGAGTTTTGATCCAACGGTGGAATTTGAATTTCCTTAAATTCTGATGGGATATAAATGGTAGTACAGACTTATGGAATACGCCGATAGCAGAAGTTTAATGTGTCGACAAAGGTAGCTAATTTATTCTGCAAAAAGAAAGGAAAACAAACTTTAAAAAAACAAAAATAAAATAAACTAAAATCATAGAGTACTAATTAAAAATTAAAACTTTTCGACCAATTTAATGGTCTCTACCTGCTTTTGATCATTGTTGCCAAAATAGTGTTTCAGCCTCTATCCGTTTACTTTGAACTGGTGTCCATCACGTAAATCTCGAATTGTGACTACATCATGAGGAAATACGACGACAACTTCAAAAGGTCTAGACCAACGTGAATGCAATTTACCTTGGTGCAATTTGAGTCGAGAATTGAATAATAAAACCTGTTGACCTGCAATAAATTATCGCTATAAAATAATCTTGTCATGCCATCGTTTGGTCTTTTCCTTGTAAATTGCATCATTTTTATAAGCATTTCTCCTAATCTCCTCTAGTTCAGTGATATCCAATAGTCTTTTCTTTCCAGTCGCTTCATAGTCCATGTTCACTTGCTTAATTGCCCACATTACTTTGTGTTCCAATCTGACTGGAAAGTGACATGCTTTCCCAAAAACCAATTGATACGATGACATCCTTAATGAAGCTTTGTATGCTATTTGCAATGCCCATAAAGCATCATCCAATCGAAAAGACCAATCTTTCCTCAAAGGTTTTACAACCTTCTCAAGAATGTTCTTAATTTGTCGATTCGATACATCAGCTTGTCTATTGGTTTGCAGATGATAAGTAGTAGTCATTCTATGATTAACTCCATATCTCTTCAGTGTGGTCGCGACATGGTTGCAATGAAAGTGTGTACCCTGATTACTAATCAATGCCTTTGGTGTGCCAAAACGGGTGAGTATATGCTTGTGAAAAAATTTTGGCATTGTATTTGCATCATCCTTTGGGACTGCAACAACTTCAACCCACTTCGAGACATTGTCAACAACTACTAATATATAAAGATTTCAAAATGAGCTCAGAAATGATCCCATAAAATCCATACCCTAAACATCAAATAATTTAACCTCCATTATTGGTTGCTACAACATTTTATTACGTTGGGATATAGAACAGTGCACTGACACCTATTGTATTGATTCACAAAATTGTAGGTGCCTTTGAATAATGTCAGCTAGTAGAATCCTGATTGGAGAACTTTAGCCGCGGTTCTCATACCACTAAAATGACCTCTATAAGGAGCATCATGATAATGCTTCCGGACTGAAAGCATCTCCTCTTCCGGAACACAACGTCGAATGATATTGTCATTGCATACCTTGAATAAATATGGCTAGTTCCAATGATACTTCACTATGTTTGTAACACCCCGTACCCGATACCGTTGCCGGAGTCGAACGCGAGGTGCTAACAGACTTGATTACTTTGTTTTCACAGTCCATTTAAAAAAAAATTTTTCAGACAGGCTGGCTAACTGCGTCACTGTCGCCTTAAAAATCATATCTCAAGTTCCAAAACTCAAAAACTGATTCCGTAAATTTTCCCTGAAATTAGACTTATATATCCATCTGTGGATTTATTTATAGAATTTTTGGTCTGGCCAATTGGTACAGTTTATTAGTTAAAGTCTCCCCTGATTCTGGGTTCGACTACTCTGACCTTCATGTATTACGACTTGGATATCTCCCTGTACAGAGCCTCAATACTCATGCCGTTTGTTTATAATGAAACTAGACTCAAAGGGAAATCTATAAATATAAGGCATGACTTCTAATTGTCTCTGGATAATTTATGGTAAATTTTCAAAGTCAAAACAGGGGATCCAGAAACCGTTCTGGCCCTATTTCACGAGAACTTTAATGTCTCTTAATATACTGTTCATATGATCGTTTCGTTACTTTCATATGAAAATAGATTCATCAAGATTCGATTACATAATTTATTCACTATTTAATTCCATTCCTACAAATTTTAGTGATTTTTCAAATCCACACCACTGCTGCTGTCAGCATCTGTTTTCAAGGTAAACTTTACCTATTTCGTGGTTTCCATGGACCAACTAGAGTTTTGTCATACATAGGTCCACATATGATCATATTTAGCCATTCCAATGGCTGATCATTTGCCCAACACTTCCATTCCAGTCCATAGTCACATCATGAAACCATATATATATACATAAACACAAATGGTCTAATGCCATACTCCACTTCTACGAGCCATTTTCGCATGGCTGTACACACATACATCCCAAAAAGTACTTGAAAAACAACAAAGGGTAGTCCTATACATGCCATATCCAGAGTTCAACTAAAAGAGTACCAAAAGGGCTTTGATAGTGTGGATGACTTGACTTGATGATCCCGAATCCGATAGCTAACGAGCAAAAATCTATAAAACAGAGAGCCAAAGCAACGGGTAAGCATTTTAATGCTTAGTAAGTCTCAAGTAATGAAATCAGCTTTGACTAAAGTATTACATTCACATAGCTAAATGAATCACTTTATTAATACACATTCTCATAATCATACTTACTTCACACTTCATCAACATATACACACACAAGGTATCAACCTATCTAAGAGCCGAAAGTTCGTTAGTCGATTGAACGAATACTATTTAAAACGAATCAACTTTTCCGATGCACATGCAAACATACCTTATCGTTTGGGTTTTTCGAGCGTATTAATTAAAATTATTATAGCACAAATCGCTCACCTTCAAACCCAAGTTTCTTCGGGATTTAGCCGGATATAACCACACGCCCAATTGCCCTCGGGTCTTAACCCGGACATAGAAATCCCGAATATAACCACATGCACAAATGCCTTCGGGTCTTAGCCCGGACATAGCAACTCGCACAAATGCCTTCGGGTCTTAGCCCGGATATAACAACTTGCACAAATGCCTTCGGGTCTTAGCTCGGATATAACAACTCGCACAAATGCCTTCGGGTCTTAGCCCGGATATAACAACTCGCACAAATGCCTTCGGTCTTAACCCGGATATAACAACTTCGCACAAATGCCTTGAGGCTTACCGGATATCATTCAAATGCTCATGCACACATATATCAATATTCATGACACATCCATATTTCATTTACATTACTAAGGCTCAAACACAAATCATTTATCAAACCTTTCCAATTTCGCTCAATAGCCACACACAAAAGCATGATTTCAATTGGCTTTATAACATAGGCTCTATGCACATTCGGCTATCCGCCATAATATGACAAATCATTTCAACATAAATCAAGTAGGGTCATTACTTGAAGACTTACCTCGGATGTTGTCGAATGATTTCGACGGCTATTCGATCACCTTTTCCTTCCCCTTATACAACTTTGGTCCTTTAAGCTCTTGAGCTTAATTCAAACAAATAGAGCTTATTTAATAATTTATCAATTTAACAATCCGATTAAATACATTCATATTATACAATTAGGCGCGAATAGCTTTATTGACTAGTTATTCAAGCATTATACATGTGCTCTACTCATGCACCACCGAATAATAGGACTAGCTTAATACCTTGCATTTTCGAATTCATAGACATCATTTCGTTCCTCACAACACACATTTTGTCCCTAACCATCATAAGAGCCCAAGGCATCACTTACAATGCCGAATTCCAATTAAGTCTACCGTCATAGCATTATCATATTTATGCACTTGGTAAGTTAAATGCTGAACACATTCGGCACTAGGTGTCCAAACCAATGTTCCTCGAACATTAAACTCAATTTATAACCCATTCAAAATTCCTTAGCAACAAGCATTTAACAACAATGTACTTAACCAATTCCTTAAGCACACATTCGGCAACATATATATATATATGTCAATGACTAAAACACTTAGGCCGATTCTTTCCATTTTGTATCTATGCACCTATTTGATCATTAGTTTAGTTCAAACACCCTTACACCAAGATTCATCCAATTTAACATGAAACACAAACCTAAATCCTCAATAGCTACCATGGTAGAAAGTTCTAGTCATCCCAAAATTCAAAATTCTTAACATGGGCTACCTAGAGGATTTGATGACTAGTTCAAATCTCAAACCATTTAACATACTTATCAAAATATATAACATTACCACCATTTTTCTTTAACCTCTACCATGGCCGAATGTTCATATCACCATCCATTTCAAAGATTTCGGCATGGTTAAGTAAGGGACTTAGAATCTAGCTTAAAACCATGCTAAGATTTTAAAGGACTAGCTTGAGTTTCTTACCTTAATGAAGGCCTACCATGGCCGAATGGCTCCTCCTCTTCCTCTCTTAGAATCGCCAAGAAGAAAACATGGGAAAGACTCCTTTGTTTCTTTTCTCTTTCCTTATTTTATTTACTTATGTTATAAAATATAAGCTACTAACTAATAATTAATACATATTATGTGCATATAAGCCCATCATGGCTGGCCACTACTTATGATATATGGGAAATTTGACATGCAAACCCCTCATTTTTGCATGCATGATCCACTAGTTATCACACATTTCCCCATCATACTTCCAAAGTTTACTACTAGGTCCTTTCTAGTGAAATTCACATTTATAACTCTAAATCAAAACATCAAAAATGTCACACACGAGTTAACACATATTATAGGCATCAAAAAATAAATTTTAAATTATTTTTATGCCTCGGTTTTGTGGTCCCGAAACCACATTCCGACTAGGGTCATTTTAAGGCTGTCACAACTCTCCCCCACTTTAGAAATTTTCGTCCCCGAAAATCTTACCGGTAAATAGGTTTGGGTATCGCTCTTTCATAGAGTTCTCGGGTTCCCAAGTAGCTTTTTCTATCCCTGTTTGAGCCATAACACTTTCACTAGAGGAACCCTTTTGTTTTGCAACTCTTTCACTTCACGTGCTAGGATACGAATCGGTTCTTCTTCATAACTCATATTGGCTTGGATTTCAACCTCTGATGGACTAATTACGTGCAACGGATCAGATCTATAACGTCGAAGAATCGAAACATGAAAGACGTCGTGAATCTTTTCGAGTTCAGGGGGCAAAATCAAACGATACGCAACTGAACCGACTCGTTCGGATACTTCATATGGCCCGATGAAGCTCGGACTCAATTTGCCTTTACGGCCAAATCTGAGTATCTTTTTCCAAGGCGAAACTTTAAGGAACACTTTATCTCCCACCTGATACTCAATGTCTTTTCGTTTCAGATCCGCGTACGACTTCTGACGATCGGAGGCTATCTTCAGACTTTCATGGATTACTTTTACTTTCTGTTCAGCATCTTTAATCAAATCCACTCCGAAAATTTTACTTTCACCGAGCTCGGTCCAAAACAATGGTGTACGGCATTTACGCCCGTACAAAGCCTCGTAAGGTGCCATCTTAATACTTGATTGAAAACTATTATTGTAGGCGAATTCAATCAAAGGTAAATACCGTTCCCATGAGCCACTAAACTCAAGGATGCAACATCTCAACATATCCTCGAGTATCTGAATTATTCGCTCAGATTGACCATCGGTTTGGGGATGAAAAGCAGTGCTAAAATGCAGTTTGGTACCCAAAGCTTCTTGCAATTTCTTCCAAAATCGCGAGGTGAATCTCGGATCTCTATCCGACGCAATAGAAATCGGTACCCCGTGTAATCTCACAATCTGAGAAACATACAATTCAGCTTGTTTATCCAATGAAAAATCCGTGCGTACGGGGATAAAGTGAGCCGACTTAGTCAGTCTATCGACAACGACCCAAATTGCATCTTTCTTACTTGCCGACATTGGTAACCCAGATACAAAATCTATCGTGACTCGTTCCCATTTCCATTCAGGTATCATGATCGACTGAAGTAAACCCGTAGGCACTTGATGTTCCGCCTTTACTTGCTGGCATATTAAACACTTCGAAACAAAATCGAAAATGTCTCGTTTCATACCATGCCACCAAAACTGACGTCTCAGATCGTTGTACATTTTCGTACTCCCCGGGTGAATTGACATTCGGCTACAATGAGCTTCGTTCAGAATCATCGAAATGAGTTCTGAATTTCTTGGAACACAAACCGATTTCTGTACCTCAAACAATCGTCATCATCAATTTGAAACTCCGATTCCACATTCGGAACACATTCAGCCCATTTTGCAACCAACTCATCGTCGACTTTCTGAGCTTCACGAATTTGATGAATCAATAATGGTTTGGCCTTTAATTCGGCTACTAACACATTGTCGGGTAGAATAGACAAGTGTACATTCATCGCCCGTAAAGCAAACAGTGATTTCCGGCTTAAGGCGTCCGCAACCACATTAGCCTTTCCCGGGTGATAATCAATGACAAGCTCATAATCTTTTAACAACTCGAGCCAACGTCTTTGTCGCAGATTCAAGTCTCTTTGAGTCATCAAATATTTGAGACTTTTGTGATCCGAAAGTACATGGCACTTCTCACCAAATAAGTAATGTTGCCATATTTTCAAGGCGAATACGATGGCAGCTAATTCGAGATCATGGGTCGGATAATTTTTCTCATGTGGCTTTAATTGTCTCGACGCATAGGCCACAACTCGACCTTCTTGCATCAATACGCAACCTAACCCAAGTAGGGAGGCGTCACTATAGATGACAAACTCTTTGCACGATTCGGCTGCACTAAAATTGAGCTTCCACAAATAAGTTTTCGTTGATCAAAACTTTTCGACATTTTTCCGTCCATTCGAACTTAACCTCTTTTGAAGTAGCTTCGTCATGGGTGTGGCTATCATCGATAAACCTTTTACAAACCGTCGGTAGTAACCGCAAGCCCCAAAAAGCTCGAACCTCGAGAATATTTCTGAGGCTTCCAGCTTAAGTATGGTCGAAATTTTGCTCGGTCAACTCGAATACCGATGCAGATACCACATGACCCAAGAAGCTAACCTCTCTTAACCGAACTCACACTTCTTGAACTTAGCATATAACCGCTTATCCGTAAAATTTGCAACACTAATCTCGGTGTTCAAGATGTTCGGTCTCATCTCTTAAATAGACCAAGATGTCATCAATGAACACAACTACGAACCGCCCAAATCTTGTTTGAAGATCCGATTCATCAAATCCATAAATACCGCAGGGCATTAGTGAGCCCAAACGGCATCACTAAAAACTCGTAGTGGCCGTATCTCGCTCGAAAGCGCTTTTGGGTATATCCAATCTCGAATTCAGAATCGATAATAACCCGATCTCAAATCTATCTTTGAAAACACCGAGGCTCCCTTTAGTTGATCAAACAAATCATCAATACGCTGTAACGGATATTTATTCTTTATCGTCACTTTATTCATCTGACGATAGTCAATGCACAACCTCATGGTTCCGTCCTTCTTTTCACAAACAATCTTGGTGCACCTCAAGGTGAGAAACTTGGTCGAGCGAAACC
Source organism: Gossypium arboreum (assembly GCF_025698485.1). Taxonomy (NCBI): domain Eukaryota; kingdom Viridiplantae; phylum Streptophyta; class Magnoliopsida; order Malvales; family Malvaceae; genus Gossypium; species Gossypium arboreum. The sequence continues at coordinate 66,053,526 of NC_069080.1, forward strand.
TCTATCCGTCAATTCTTGCAACTGAGCTTTCAACTCTTTTAACTCGGTTGGTGCCATACGATACGGAGCTATCGAAATCGGCGTAGTCCCAGGTACAAGCTCAATACCAAACTCTATCTCCCAAACAGGTGGCAAACCCGGTAATTCTTCGGGAAAAACATCCGGGTATTCACAAACCACCGGCACTGATTCGGGTTTTATTTCTAACTCCTTATCATCAAGTACATACGTAAGGTATGCTTCGCACCCCTTTCTTACATATTTTTGGGCCAACATTGATGATATTACAGCTGGCAACCCCTTTAAGTCCGTAGACTCAACTCGGATCATCTCGTTATTTGCGCACCTCAAATCAATAGTCTTGCTTTTGTAATTCACAACCGCATCATGCACGGTCAACCAATCCAAACCAAGAATAACATCAAATTCATTGAACGGCAAAAGCATCAAGTCCGCCGAAAAACAGGAACCTCAAATTACTAGGGGGCATGTCTTACACACTTTGTCGACAAGCACGTGACGACCCAAGGGATTTGACACCCGAATTACGAACTCAGTAGACTCAATAGGTAAAGTCTTACTGGATGCTAAGGTTTCGCATATATAAGAATGAGTAGAACCAGGGTCAATCAAAGCAATCACATTAGTATCAAAGAGAGTGAAAGTACCGGTAATAACATTTGGCGAGGAAGCATCCTCGCGTGCGCGTATAGCATAAGCCCTAGCAGGAGCGCGAGCCTCGGATCTGGTCGTAGCATCTCTAGATCCTCTCGATCACCACTAGCATTGCCCGTATTTCTAGATGGTCTACCTCGGCGTTGGTAGCACCGGTTTCCCACTCGATTTACATTCTGCTCGTGCAACCTCGGGCAATCTTTAATGAAGTGGTCACTGATCCGCACTTGTAACAGAGCGGTCATGGAATCTACAACTTCCGAATGCCATTTGCCACAATCTCGGCACTCTGTTCTATCTCGACGATCATTTCCAACACTGGCGATCGAAGTGACTCGTGTGCTCACAGGGGGTCGATCGCGATCTCGTCTAAAAAAGCCCGAAGTGTCCCTAGACCGGCCCAAGCCATCTCTAAATTTCTTCGATGACTGTGGGAAGGGCTTCCTCGAAGACCTTTTACGAAACTCCCTTGCTCCCACCTCAGCTTTTCTTTTCTCCATACTGAGCTCCTCGGCCTTGCAAGCTCGCTCAACAAGTACTACAAATTCTCAGATTTCCAAGATGCCAACATACAGACTTTATATCATCATTTAGTCCATCCTCAAACATTTACACATTACGGCTTCGAGGAAATGCATTCTCGCATGCATCTGGCTAAGCCTCACAAATTTTGTTCATAATCGGTAACCGACATGGAACCTTGTTTGAGTTCAAGAAATTCCTTCCGTTTTGGTCAATGAATCTCGATGATATACTTCTTTCAAACTCGGTTTGGAAGAACTCCCAAGTTACTTGCTCTCGGGGCTGTGAGTCGAGTACTCCACCAATAGTAGGCGTAATCGCACAACAAGAAGATAGTACACTTTAGGCATTCATCGGGTGTGCAAGATAGTTCATCGAGTACCCGAATAGTGTTGTCCAAACAAAATTCAGCTTGCTCGGCATCATCACTATCCATAGCCTTAAATTCAGTAGCCCCGTGTTTTCAGATTCTATTAACTGGGGGCTTATTTGACCTTATTTGGTCAGTTACCGAAGGCATTGTAGGTGCGGGGGTTGTGTTTGTTGGGAATGGAGGTTGTGGAACAGTCGTATTAGTTCGAATGTATTGGTTGAGCCAATCATTCATCACGCTATAAAAAGCTTGCCTAGCCTCATCATTCGGATTGCTAGCAATAGGTTGAGAGTCCGTCGGCGTTGTCCCTTGTGCGGGAGCAGGCGCCACACTCTCCACATCATCAGCTATCGCTCAGTTGGGATCGGGATCCATTACTATAAATAAACACAAACTCAAATGTCAGAAATCACCACACTATCAATTAATCACATAATGGCATGTATAGCTAGACCCAAACGTATTACGGTAGTCCTAGAATCGACTAAACCGTAGCTCGATACCCAATTTATTGTAACACCCCGTACCCGATACCGTTGCCGGAGTCGAACGCGAGGTGCTAACAGACTTGATTACTTTGTTTTCACAGTCCATTTAAAAAAAAAAATTTCCAGACAGGCTAGCTAACTGCGTCACTGTCGCCTTAAAAATCATATCTCAAGTTCCAAAACTCGAAAACTGATTCCGTAAATTTTCCCTGAAATTAGACTCATATATCCATCTGTGGATTTATTTCTAGAATTTTTGGTTGGGCCAATTGGTACAGTTTATTAGTTAAAGTCTCCCCTGATTCTGGGTTCGACCACTCTGACCGTCATGTATTACGACTTGGATATCTCCTTGTACAGAGCTTCAATACTCATGCCGTTTGTTTCTAATGAAATTAGACTCAAAGGGAAATCTATAAATATAAGGCATGACTTCTAATTGTCTCTGGATAATTTATGGTAAATTTTCAAAGTCGAAATAGGGGATCCAGAAACCGTTCTGGCCCTGTTTCACGAGAACTTTAATGTCTCTTAATATACTGTTCATATGATCGTTTCGTTACTTTTATATGAAAATAGATTCATCAAGGTTAGATTACATAATTTATTCACTATTTAATTCCATTCCTACAAATTTTAGTGATTTTTCAAATCCACACCACTGCTGCTGTCAGCATCTGTTTTCAAGGTAAACTTTACCTATTTCGTGGTTTCCATGGACCAACTAGAGTTTTGTCATACATAGGTCCACATATTATCATATTTAGCCATTCCAATGGCTGATCATTTGCCCAACACTTCCATTCCAGTCCATAGTCACATCATGAAACCATATATATATACATAAACACAAATGGTCTAATGCCATACTCCACTTCTACGAGCCATTTTCGCATGGTCACACATACATCCCAAAAAGTACTTGAAAAACAACAAAGGGTAGTCCTATACATGCCATATCCAGAGTTCAATTAAAAGAGTACCAAAAGGCTTTGATAGTGTGGATGACTTCGACTTGATGATCCCGAATCCGATAGCTAACGAGCAAAATCTATAAAACAGAGCCAAAGCAGCGGGGTAAGCATTTTAATGCTTAGTAAGTCTCAAGTAATGAAATCAGCTTTGACTAAAGTATTACATTCACATAGCTAAATGAATCACTTTATTAATACACATTCTCATAATCATACTTACCTCACACTTCATCAACATATACACACACAAGGTATCAACCTATCTAAGAGCCGAAAGTTCGTTAGTCGATTGAACGAATACTATTTAAAATGAATCAACTTTTCCGATGCACATGCAAATATACCTTATCGTTTGGGTTTTTCAAGCGTATTAATTAAAATTATTATAGCACAAATCGCTCACCTTCAAACCCAAGTTTCTTCGGGATTTAGCCGGATATAACCACACGCCCAATTTCCTTCGGGTCTTAACCCGGACATAGAAATCCCGAATATAACCACATGCACAAATGCCTTCGGGTCTTAGCCCGGACATAGCAACTCGCACAAATGCCTTCGGGTCTTAGCCCGGATATAACAACTCGCACAAATGCCTTCGGGTCTTAGCCCGGATATAACAACTCGCACAAATGCCTTCGGGTCTTAGCCCGGATATAACAACTCGCACAAATGCCTTCGGGGCTTAGCCCGGATATCATTCAAATGCTCATGCACACATATATCAATATTCATGACACATCCATATTTCATTTCCGTTACTAAGGCTCAAACACAAATCATTTATCAAACCTTTCCAATTTCGGCTCAATAGCCACACACAAAGAGCATGATTTCAATTGGCTTTATAACACATTCGGCTATCCGCCATAATATGACAAATCATTTCAATATAAATCAAGTAGGGTCATTACTTGAAGACTTACCTCGGATGTTGTCGAATGATTTCGACGGCTATTCGATCACTTTTTCCTTCCCCTTATCCAACTTTGGTCCTCTAAGCTCTTGAGCTTAATTCAAACAAATAGAGCTTATTTAATAATTTATCAATTTAACAATCCGATTAAATACATTCATATTATACAATTAGGCGCGAATAGCTTTATTGACTAGTTATTCAAGCATTATACATGTGCTCTACTCATGCACCACCGAATAATAGGACTAGCTTAATACCTTGCATTTTAGAATTCATAGACATCATTTCGTTCCTCACAACACACATTTTGTCCCTAACCATCATAAGAGCCCAAGGCATCACTTACAATGCCGAATTCCAATTAAGTCTACCATCATAGCATTATCATATTTATGCACTTGGTAAGTTGCGTCTGAACACATTCGGCACTAGGTGTCCAAACCAATGTCCCTCGAACATTAAACTCAATTTATAACCCATTCAAAATTCCTTAGCAACAAGCATTTAACAACAATGTACTTAACCAATTCCTTAAGCACACATTCGGCAACATATATATATATATGTCAATGACTAAAACACTTAGGCCGATTCTTTCCATTTTGTATCTATGCACCTATTTGATCATTAGTTTAGTTCAAACACCCTTACACCAAGATTCATCCAATTTAACATGAAACACAAACCTAAATCCTCAATAGCTACCATGGCCGAAAGTTCTAGTCATCCCAAAATTCAAAATTCTTAACATGGGCTACCTAGAGGATTTGATGACTAGTTCAAATCTCAAACCATTTAACATACTTATCAAAATATATAACATTACCACCATTTTTCTTTAACCTCTACCATGGCCGAATGTTCATATCACCATCCATTTCAAAGATTTCGGCATGGTTAAGTAAGGGACTTAGAATCTAGCTTAAAACCATGCTAAGATTTTAAAGGACTAGCTTGAGTTTCTTACCTTAATGAAGGCCTACCATGGCCGAATGGCTCCTCCTCTTCCTCTCTTAGAATCGGCCAAGAAGAGAACATGAGAAAGACTCATTTGTTTCTTTTCTCTTTTCCTTATTTTATTTACTTATGTTATAAAATATAAGCTACTAACTAATAATTAATACATATTATGTGCATATAAGCCCATCATGGCCAGCCACTACTTATGATATATGGGAAATTTGACATGCAAACCCCTCATTTTTGCATGCATGATCCACTAGTCATCACACATTTCCCCATCATACTTCCAAAGTTTACTACTAGGTCCTTTCTAGTGAAATTCACATTTATAACTCTAAATCAAAACATCAAAAATGTCACACACGAGTTAACACATATTATAGGCATCAAAAAATAAATTTTAAATTATTTTTATGCCTCGATTTTGTGGTCCCGAAACCACATTCCGACTAGGGTCATTTTAAGGCTGTCACAATGTTACGAAGTAATCTTTCTTTTTTATGGCCTGTGACACCCAATGGGAGTTTTCCACATACTAGATAATTAACAAAATCTGCATACCAATGAGTTGCATCTATAGCAAATAACTTCTCATATGGAAATGCGTCGAAAATTTGAAGTATGTTTCCATCTTCGCTGCCAACTTCCAATCAGAGACAATTGGTCTACAACTTGATTCTCTGAATCCTTACGAACTTTTATCTCGATGTCAAATTCTTGCAGCAGTAATATCCAGCGTATCAGTCTTGGTTTGACATCTTTTGTACAAAGAGATATCTCAATGCCGAATGATCTGTGAATATAGTAACCTTTGTGCCGAAAAGATATGAATGAAACTTGTTGAAAGAAAAGACTACAGCCAGCAATTCTTTCTCTCTGGTTGTATAATTGAGTTGAGCTTGTTTTTCTAGGATAATTAATGGTGTGAAATATTTTTCCCTTTCTTTGTCCTAGAACCGCACCCACAACAAAGTCATTTGTATCACACATAACTTTAAAAAGTTGATACCAAATGGGTGCAATGACAATGGGTGCATTCACTAGCTTCTTTTTTAACTGAATAAAAGCATCTAGGCATGCATCATCAAAGAAGAATTTTCGATTCTGTTCCAGCAATGAGCATAAGGGCTTTGCAATTTTTGAAAAATCTCTAATAGACCTTTGGTAAAACCCCGCATGTCTAAGAAAATTGCGGATACCTTTCATGTTTTTTGGTGGAGGTAATTTCTCCATGATTTCTACCTTAGCTTTGTCTACATGAATGCCTACACAAGAGATGCGATGGCCTAACAAAATACCTTCAGTTGCCATGAAATGACATTTTTCCCAATTTAGGACAACATGTGTGTCCTCGCATCGCTTCAATACTTTGTCCAAATTGTCAGATTAATGATCAAAATCATTCCCATAGACTAAGAAATCATCCATAAAAACCTCTAAAAATTATTCGATCATATATGAGAATATTTCCATCACGCACCTTTGAAATGTGGCTAGTGCGTTGCAAAGACAGAAAGGCATACTGCGACAAGCGAAAGTACCAAAGGGGTAGGTGAAGGTTGTTTTCTCTTGATACTCTGGTGCAATAGCAATTTGATTGTACCCAGAATAGTTGTCTAAAAAGCAATAATAGGCCTTTCCAGCAAGCCGATCCAGCATTTGGTCGATGAAAAGAAGTGGGAAGTGATCCTTCTTTGCGGCTGCATTCAATTTGCGATAATTTAAATAAACTCACCATCTTATGGGAATGCGTGTAAGAATTAATTCATCCTTATAGTTGCGAACCACAATGATGCCACTCTTTTTAGGTATGCATTGCACTGGACTTACCCAATTGCTATTAGAAATCGGGTAAATAATTCCAACATCAAGCCATTTTTTTATTTCCTTCTTAAAAACTTCTATCATCTTCTCATTTAATCTTCTTTGCTATTCAATCGATTGCCTGCCTTCATCTTCTAGCTTGATCTTGTGCATGCAAAAAATAAGGACTAATACCTTGAATATCAGCAATACTTCAAGTAATCGCTCGTTTATATTGCTTGAGAATATGGACTAATTTCTCTTCTTGAATTACATCCAGTGTTGCAGAGACAATAACTGGGAGATTATTGTGGTCACCTAGAAAGACATATTTAAGATGATGAGGTAGTGGTTTCAATTCCAGAGTAGGAGCTTCTTCAATAGATGGCTTGAAAATTGGGGTTGTTCTGTTGGTTAGGTCTAAGGATTTAATCTGCCATCCATCCTTAAGTTCAAGATTATGAGCTTCAAACATGTTGTCACTATCGTCTAAGGATCCAGCATCAAATTTCACTGCAGACTCTTCAGAAAGTACTGTGCTTTGTTCATTAAACTCTTCCTCAATTAGATCATCTAGCACTCAACAGTATGACATTATTCTTTGTCCTTACATTGAATAGATTCAAAAACACTGAAGATGACCTATTCATCATTAAGTCATATGGTTAGTTCACCTTTATAAACATCAATAAGAGTTCAGCCGGTGGCTAAAAATGGTTGTCCCAAGATTATAAGAACCTTCTTTTCTGCCTTGCAGTTAAGTAAGATGAAATTAGCCAAAAAAATGAATTTATCCAAACAAACTAAGACATATTTTATTTTCCCTTCAAGTTGAGCCAATAATCGATCGGCTAGTTGTTATGTCACTGCAGTAGATTTCATGTGACCAATTCCCAAATTTCTGAAAGTAAATAGTGGCATTAGGTTAGTGCTAGCTCCCAAGTAGCATAAAGCCTTACCCAAATAATGATTTCCAATTGAACGTGGGATTGTAAAGCTCCCAGGATTTCAATTTAGGGGGCAACTTGTTTGTCAAAACAACACTATAGCCTTCTGTGAGTGCAATAGTTTCTATATCAGGGAGCTTCTTCTCTTTGGACAAGAGGTCTTTCATAAATTTACCATAACTTGGAATTTGTACTAGAGCATCTATTAAAGGAATGTTGATTTGTATTTGCTTCAGTGTGTCCAGGAACTATTGATACCACTTGTCATGCTCATTCTTCCTGAATCTTAGTGGGAAAGGTAAAGGCAGAGATATATCTGCTTGTGCTGACATCTTTGATTGCGTCGATAGTTTTGAAGGTCAGACATTAGGCATATAAGTGACAATTTGTGGAACTTCTTTGTCTGATGAATCGAAAAAGTCTTTAGATTTAACCTTCTCATCAGTAATCACTCTATCCATATCTTGAGGTGCTACAATAGAGTCTAGAAATGGTTTGCCAATTTGTTTACCACTCCTTAGAGTGATAGCCTTACAATGTTCTTTCCTCTTCGAACTAGGATTTTTTGTGTCACTAGGTAATGAGCCTGGTGGTTGAGTATCCAAATTTAAAGGAAGTTGTCCTAATTATGCCTCCAAAGCTTGAATGAAAGATTAATTCCCTTGTACGATAGCTTCCGTGCGAGTAATATGCTCCTGCATTAATGTCTCAAGAGTTGCTAACGGGGCAGAAGTAGAAGCTTGTGTGTACAGCTGCTGTCGATGTCCTTGAACATGTTGATTTTGTATTGAAGAGTGTTGTGGCTACATCATAATTTGGTGTGGATATGTCTGGCCTTATTGTGGATACATCTGAGTGTGCTGATTATAGTTCTGCTATTGTTGATTGTAGTTTCCTTGCCTGGGATTATAATTGCCCTAAATAGATGTATTCCTATATCTGAATGTCATAGCATTTTGTTCAGCATTTTGAGTTCCCCAAAATGGTTGGTTGCGTGTAGAGTTGTTGTAAGAATTACCATAAGAATTGTTGCAGATGTTATAACAGGGATTCTCTGCATGTTGTGGACAATCTTCATAGCTATGGTTGTCACTACAAATCTGACAACAAAAAGTAGGAACATCAACTTGCTGAGCTACTTGTATAGGTGCAACTCCACTGGTCCCTTGCATATTTTTAATCATGTTTTTGAGAGAAGAAACTTGAGCACTTAGTTCAGTTATTGCATCCAATTCAATGACTCATGGAGTAGTTTTTGCTTGTGCAGCTCTGGAGATAGGGTATTGATAATCATTCTAAGCAATTCTCTCAAGAATTCTCACAGCATCAATATAAATACAATCCAGCAGAGGTCTATTGTAGCAACCCTCAGTGTAATCAGAACAGTTGTTTCGGGACCACAAATTTGATCTCGGAAGAGAAATTTATTTTAATATTATTTTATGATCTACAGAATTATAAAAATATCGTGTGAGAGTTTTGTTAAGAAATTTTACCGTTTATATGTCTAATTTGATAAAAGGACCAAATTGCATAAAATGCAAAAGTTGAGTTCTAGTAACTATATGTATCAAATAGCTATGGAATTTAAAATTTAAGGTCCTTATATAGCAAATAGACCAATTATTGGGGTTAGTAGATAATTATGATGATTCATTCATGGAAATTTAATTAAAAAAGGATGAAATTGAAAAGAAAAAAATGAAAAGCTGAAAAATAATAAAATAAACAAAATATCATCATTTATGTTTATCTTCTTACCGAAAAATACATGGAATCCCTAGGAAAGAGAAAGCAAGCTTTCTTGGCTTAATTGGGTAAGTAATCTTGTCTCGTTTTTAGTAATTTTTATATTTTCGAAACTGGAATAACTTAATCTATCTATTTTGGGGATTAATTTGTAAAGATATTAAAGTATAGGAATTTTTCCATGGATGTAAATGCTGAAATTTTGAAATTTATGATAGAAAATGAAAGGTTGTTGATAGATAAACAACTTTTACGAAAAGAATTTTGATGAAATTATGATTTGGAGACTAAATTGAAAAGTTGTAAAACCCATGGAAAATTTTGATTTTTGTGACATGCATGGGCTGCTACTATAACATGTAAAAATTGGTTAGGCTTGAAATAAGGATTATATTGCATGAATTTCATTTTTCGAGCCTAGGGACTAAATTGTTATTAATTAAAAGTTTAGGGGCAAAACAATAATTTTGCTCATATAGATCTGGATAGACCAAATTCTGAGTTAGAATGAGGAAAAAAGAAAATATCAAATTAGTAGATATTATGTACATGATAAGCTTCTAGTTATATAGCCCGATAAGCTTCCTCCGATATGGCTCTTTGTGAGCTACCTGTTATATGGCTCGAGAGAGGGCTTCCCGATTATGTACACTAATGAGTACTCGTAAATATGAATTGGCGGTTTATGATTTGTACACTTCGAGTGTACTACCTGGGTATCCATCAATATTTCAAATAAATTCAACAGGCAAAGTCCGGAGATGAGAAAATATGAGCACAAAATGAATTGTTATACGTATCTGCCTGAAATACATGAAAATGATGACACATGATATATGGAAATATGAGATGATAATAGATGAACATGAAATTTGTTTGATGAATATGTTCATCCATGATTATAGATTTGTACACCTTGCATGTACTAACCGTGTGACATTGATATTTCAAATGATTTAATGAGTAAAGTTCCAACAAGAAATGATCTGAACTAGAGACACATTATTATGATAATGTATTTGAAATACAAAGATATGTTTTGTATATGTTATATGAATACATGATATGGAAAGTATCTGTACATGGAAATCAAATTATTGTTGAGCCCATACATGTTTCTTGATATTTATATGACTAGCAAGGGTGATGAGGATATGTGTTTAGGCACTTGGCCAACAAAACTTGGGAAATGAAATGAATGTTTAACTTATAGTTATAAAATAAATGGCTTTATTTTTTTCACACAGACAGAGACAAAGACGTGTGTCTCAGCCGTGTGACACACGACAATGCGCATGGACGTGTGATTTGGCCATGTATCCCTTGCATATTAAAAATTAAGAAATAGAATGCTCAGATATTATCATACGGTCAGAGACACGGGTGTGTGTCTCTGCCGTGTGTGTCACATGGCCCAGTACATAGGCATGTGTCTTGGTCATGTGACCCTGCACCAAATTATTAAAAATTAAATTGTCCACATGGCCAAGCACACGGGCGTGTGGTTGGCTGTGTGACACAAGTCAGAGAGTTACATAGGTAAGGACACTAACTAGGACTTGGGCTTGTCATTTGGCCATTTGAGCCACACGGCTTGGCCACACGGGCGTGTGTCCCCTGCACTTAGGAAAATTTAGTAATTTCGCGAAAAATTCTTTGAGTTTTCAATTTAGTCCCAACTTACTTGTAATGCATATTTTGGGTCTCGAGGCTCTTATAAGGGACTTAATGATTGATTTCTAATATGAATACTGTATAAATGTGAAATGTTTGTTATCTGATCTGTAATCTCTGGTAATGCTTTGTAACCCTATTTCAGTGACGGATTCTGGTTGGGGGTGTTACATCCATTAGCGGATACATCGACAAGATTCCTTGTATGTGAATTTATCCCATTATAAAAAATCTCAATTCGTGTTTCTGGTTGAATGACGTACGTGGGACAATGTTGATGTAAAGATTTATAACGTTCCCATGTGGTGTGAAGATTTTCATCGTCCAGCTGATGATAGGTAGTAATATTATTTCAAAGACGAGCATTCATTATCGACGAGTTAAATCCCAAAACAAATTGTGTTGCTAGTGCATTCTAAGAAGTAATTGATCCGGCAAGTAGTCCAAAAGCCCAAGTATGGGCTTTTCCTTGTAAAGAATAACGACATAATTGCATCTTTAAGGCATCATCAGGAATGCCTTATTGACTAAAGGAATCACAAATCAATAAAAAGGATTTAAGATGTTCTCTCGCATCTTCATGTGGCAGTCCAGCATATTGGCCATGAATTCAACATTTGAAACATTACTGGCTTAAGTTCAAAATTCCCCGCTTGGATTGCTAGCATAACAACTCCTGGTTGTAAATCATCCAATACAGGTACTACCAAATCTTATATAGTCCTATTTTGTATGCGAGCATCTTGTGGTAACAATTGGTTATTAACATTTTGCTGTAGCATCAGGGGTATGGTTGCATTGTTCCTGGTAGAGTCATATTTCTTTGTTCTCAAAGTCTATTTCGAATAGTCCTTTCAATTTATAAATAAAAATTGGTAAGAAAATTTGAATTTCTTCATGTCATAAAATACCTAAATTGAAGTTAAAGAAATAGCAACAAAGAAAAAAAATAGTTAATGAATACGAAATATTATAAAAGGAAAATAAAATGCAAATAGAAAACAGTCATGTGTACTTATATACAAGTAGAAAACAGAGAATAATCACCAGAATTTAGAAAGAAATAAGAAAGAATCAAGTGGAGAATACTATTTCTAGATAACTCATTGAATCTCTCTATTCCCTCTTGTCTCACATTTAGGTCTCTTCGTCAGAAGCTAGTCTACATCTGGTTTTCACATTGGCTCACTCGTGAAAGGCTTAAGTTGCTATGGCCGTAAGCTTCAAGGTAGGATGATGAAGAAGATGATTAAAAAAAATACTCTTTTTCTTCTCACATCTACCTTTTATGTCCTCATCCAATAGTATAGGTGTCCTTTCCCAAAATCATTTTGTCCTTATACGTAAAGGTTGGTTATACTAGAGTGAACAACTCACGCAATTTTAGTTCTTATTCGGACAGCTATCAAGTGTGGCAACAATTCTGGATGTTAGACTAGTGAGAGATTGTTAATGATCTTAGGTTCTTGATATCAGAGGCATTTCGGCTACAGTTCTCTAATAGGTGTGTAATCACACTACTTCTATTATGAAATGGCAAAAGCCGAGAAACTGGCATCATCGATGCCACACGAGTGTATGCTTGCTCATGTAGTCGTCTAAACGCATAAGCGTGAGCATGTGACCGTAGAGACCACCACGAGCGATCTCGTGGACGTAGTCGTTTTGGGTCACGTTGAGTCGTATGAGCCCTAAGGGCTCGTGGGCCCCATACGGGTAAAATCGCACGGATGTGTGGAGATTATTGGGTGGGCTGTGTAGTTTACACAGCCAAGGTCATTATTTGGGCTTAATGGGCCACACGAGCGTGTGGGCCTACGTGGGCCATATTACAGGCTTGGGTCCATTTTCACTGTTTAATTGTTAAGGTTTCACGGGTCGAATGAGACGACTGTGGACCTACTGTTGGGTCAGTAAGTACATCTAGACCCTAAATTATGTTATAACTGTTATACCCCTATGAGGTAAAAGATGAAAATACCCTATATGTTGTTTGACTGTTGAGCATGCCATCTTTATTGTATGAACATTTATATTATGTTGCATTACATGGGGTGGGATATATGATATTGGAGGAAGTGTACTAAAAGGCTATAAGCCTATACTGGCAGTTTTGCTGCAATTACTGTTAGTGCCGAAACTGGTACTATATTCTGGAGTGTAGGGATAGGTGGCTCGATTTTATCCCCACATAGAGTGTAGGGCTGGACGGAGTGGAGTGTAGAGGATGGATGGGTAGGATCTTTGTATGCATTTCTGATACTGTTCTAAAATGGGCTAAGCCCCACACCGATACTGTTACGAAATTGGGCTAAGTCCCACACTGATATTTAGACTGATATGGGTTTAGGCCAAGACTGTTCAACACTGTATGTTTGACTGTTTGATAAATATGGATTACACACTGAGTTTTCATAAACTCACTTTTCTGCTTATCTGCGCAGGTAATCCATAAGCAGGTCGGTGCTGCAAGGGACTCAGAGACCGCCACACTATTGTTTATGCTTCCGTGTTTGACTTTTCAGTAAAAGTAGTTTTCATTGGGTAAATTTTATGTAATAAGGTGACTTTAAGTTATTATTTTTAATTGGGGATTTATTTAATTTAGTTTATATCTGTTAGTAGTAGGATTCGATTTTCTAAAAACAAATGATTTTCAACTACCACATTCTGCAACTCATTTTAAAAGTTTCCGCAATGAGTAATGTTTTTAAAACGTAATAACAACTTAGTAAGACACTTGCTTTGCTAAACAAACCTGTAAGTTAGGAAGGAAAAATATAGGATAGCTTTTCACCACAACGGGGTTTGATTACAAAACAGATTCTTAAACGGGAATACGCTTTCAAGACATAACCTAGTGTGACACCGCAGGTTTGACCATAACGTCTAGGCCAGATTTGGGGTGTTATATTTTGTGGTATCAGAGCCAAGTTGTAAAACTCGACTGTCGATTTGAGTTTTTCCTAAAAACGTAAATTTTAAAAGCAATTATTTCAAATAATGGAAAAATATTTTGAGGTGTTGTTCCGAATGTATGGTCTACTGAGTCTCCGGCGCCGAACCTCTAAGTTCTCTAAAACTACTGGTTGATTTAATTGAAATACTGAGAATATCGTAGAAAATAGACTGTACTGAAACCTTTATTAGGGTTACCTAAAATTGTAGTAAGACTATGATCTGCGAGAACAAAAAACTTTGAATTATTGATGCTATTTTTCATAAGACATCCGTTAATAAACACTGGAACTGCAAAGCTGATACATAAAACTATTAATACAGATATTACACAAATCGATAATGAGCACCAAAGGTGCTCGTGGAAGGGGTACTAGAGGCCGCGATGGAGGCCGTGGAGGTGCTCGGGCTGGGTCTTCGGCATCGGGCCATATGCTTAACATTGAGGCAAGAGAGGCACTGGCTTCACCAGTAACTGAGACTGGGTCACACGATCGTGCAGCTGAGGACGACGCATTGTCACAAGCTATGCTGTGAATTGTCAAAAGGGTCGCTGGGCCTAATACTGGTATTGTGGGCCGCGAGTCAGTAACGGAGTGACTTAGGTCTAATGGGGCTAAGATCTTTAGGGGTGTCGCTGGTGTTGGTCTAATATGGTTGAATTTTGGATAGAGGCTACAGAGAGGATCATGGATGATCTCGACTACATCCTCGAGCAAAAACTAAAAGGCACAATATCATTGCTACGAGATGAAGCCTATCAGTGGTGGCTTATAGTGAAAGAGGGTATACAGCCCAATCGATTAACTTGGGAGTTTTTCAAGAATGCATTTTAAGGAAAATATGTGGGTGCTAGTTATATGGATGCTTGCAGGAAAGAGTTTCTGAGTCTAATCCAGGGGGATAAGTCCGTGGCTGAATATGAGGCGAAATTTTTGAGATTGAGCCGCTATGCGCGAGGCATAGTGGCAACTAAGTGTGAGCATTGAGTGCGGTTTGAGGATGGCCTCAGAGATAATCTACGAGTTTTGATAGCTCCACAGAGGGAGCGAGAATTTACCGTGTTAGTAGAAAAAGCAAAGATTATCGACGATGTGAAACGCACTGAGCGCCAGAATCGTGAGTAGGACAGGGGAAGGAGCAATAGGGTTTAGGAACCCTCAAGTTTAGCTATGAAGCCTAAGAAAAAGCTTAGAGTTGAGGGTCCAGCCAGAGTTGGGCCCCCTACTGCTACTTTTAGGTCGCAACCTTGTATTGTTTGTGAGAAACGCCATCAGGGTGAATGTTGGGGACGGATAGGGGCATGTTTTAGTTGCGGATCTATGAAGCACCGTATTAGGGACTGTCCGCGGAGGCCCGCGGAGAAGGTTTCAACAACCACTGAGAGGCTGTGGTCAAGTCAGGGGTGGAAATGATATGGGTCGTTGGCATGAAGCACCGAGTAGAGGTGCGGGTCATACTAAGGCAAGGCAGCCGGCACTGGTTTATGCTGCACGTCACTGAGAGGACGGAGACGCCCCAGATGTTATACGGGTATGTTCTTTATTCATAATGTACCTTATACTGCATTGATTGATGTTGGATCTACGCACTCTTATATAGCATGCACTGTGTTTGATACTTTGGGTATAATGGTTGAAAATGCTATGAGTGAGGTTACCGTGTTGAGTCCATTAGGATAGTCGGTGAGAGTGAATAAACTGTTTAAGAATATACCTTTGGAGGTTCAAGGAATGATCTTTTTAGTGGACTTAATGGAACTTCCTTTTGGGGAATTTGACATAATATTGGGCATGGATTGGTTGGTCAAGCATTAGGCAAATTTGGACTGTGCTGTAAAGCGGATGATGTTGAGAACTGAAAAGCGTGACGAGGTAATTGTAATTGGATAGCGTCAGAATGATCTCTCAAATGTGATTTCTGTGCTGAGAGTTGAGAAGATGGTTCATAAGGGTTACGAGGTGTATTTAGCCTATGTCAGTGCTTCTAGATCTAAAGTTGTGTCTGTTAAGGATATCAGAATTGTTAAGGAGTTTCTGGATGTCTTTTCTGATGAGCAACCGGGGTTACCTCTTAGTCGCGAAGTTGAATTTAGGATAGAGCTCTTGCCTGGTATAGCTCCGTTGTCTATCGTCCCTTATAGAATGGCACCGAAGGAGCTTGAGGAGCTTAAAGCATAGATTCAAGAGTTACTAGATCGAGGGTTCATCCGCCCTAGTGTGTCTCCGTGGGGAGCACCAGTGTTATTTGTGAAAAAGAAGGATGAAGCCATGCGTATGTGCATTGACTATCGGTGTAACACCCCTATAACCCGTGTCTGTCGCCGGAGTGGGTTATGAAGAGTTACTAATCCCAAAATTTAATATTTTAAAAACATACGCAATAATAATAAAATATATATATATATATATATATATATGCATCGCCAAACTCAGTTAAAGATCGAGATTCAAACTTGTATCGACATTCAAAAGTAGCCATATTCACATGGCTTATATACAAATACATCTCGAAATATCATTCACTTAAGTCTATTCCATACATGCCATACTAACTCCAAAATATAGTAGTACCCCAAAATGATAGATAGTATGACGAGTAGCTGACGATCCCCTTTTCGAGCAGGTAACTGGAATCAACAATCTATAAAATAGAGAACGTAACAAACGGAGTAAGCTTTCATAATCTTAGTAAGTTTTAAGCATCACAAATAATTAAAACTTATCGAAATTCAAAACATTCATTTAAACAGACTTATTCTCAATTCAAATTGCTTCATGGCCGAATACACATAAACATAAACATAGACTCTCAGCACATATTTTTCTTTTACTAAAAGTTCATGCGATGCATTTAAATCAAATAATCTCATATAATAACAACATTTGACCGAATAGGTCATTGTTTTACTCATAGATATAACAATCATTCACACTTAAGTATCATTCTTTGATACTAATAATTCACAAAATCATTGACTGAATGTACATGAGTACATAAAGAAATTTTAACATATAATTCATATACAAATATACCATGACTGATTAAATCATTCTCATATTCGCAAATATAACCATCCATCATATTTATATATAGTCTTCTTTGATGCTAATGATTCACTTCGAAATCAATTCACCGATGAGTAAGTAATACGTACCTGAACATATTAAATGTATAGTACTTACTCGACGATGGTTTACTGCGAACATTCAATATCGTAATCTTACTTAACTTATTGGCATTAAGCCTGTCAGGTCTTAGGACTTGAAACCAATTACCAGCACAAGCTTGCGGGAATTTAAACCCAAGATAATACCATTTCGAAGCTCATGGGACTTTAGCCCGGACATATTTCCAAAGATGTAGCTTATGGACCTTAAGTCCGGATATAATTCCAGCACATAGCCTGCGGACCCTAAGTCCGGATATAATTCCAGCACATAGCTTGCGGACCCTAAGTAGGAATATAATTCCAGCACATAGCCTGCGGACCCTAAGTCTGGATATACATCAATATCAAGCATATTTAATCATATATTAACATAACTTATTTAACTTATCACATTAGCAGTCATTTGCTACGTTCGGATATAAGATCCATATGAATACCATCATTTACATTTCGATTCAAAAGTCATACATAAATATCACATATCCATTTTATCATTCAAGCTTAACACATAGTGACCATTCGACTATAAGTCATATACATAAATCATTTATCACACAACTTAATTCAAGTAGAACCAAAAGGTCATAATTCATCTAATATACACATATCAAGGCATCATCAATTATATACTAAAGGTGACTACTCAAAACTTACCTCGAATATTTTTGAACAGTCTCGGATCGGCTATTCAACTACTTTCTCTTTTCCCTTGTCCAACCTTGGTTCTCTATGCTCTTGAGCTTATTCAAGACTATAAAGGAGTAGCCGAATGCTTGTTTCCCCTCCCTTCTCTTCTTAGAATTTTCGGCCAAAGAAATAAAAAAGATGAACACTTTTCTTTCTTTTCTTTGTTTTATTCACTTCATTAATTTAACACAATTTTTTTATTACATGTTTCTTACCACTATTTAATATAATAATATTAACCCATGCATATAATGCCCATAAGTATGAGCTTGGTCGGCCACTATTGTCAAAAAGAGATATTTGACATGCAAGTCCCATCTTTTTATAACATGCATTAATAGACCACTTTTAAATTTAGCTATCACATTTCACAATTGTCTCACATAAGTCCTATTTAATAATTTCACATACAAATGACAAAATTAGAGCATGAAACTTTCACATATGCATGTACACATATAATAAGTATAGAATATAACAATTAATTATTTTTATGACTCAGTTTTGTGGTCCCGAAACCACTTCCCGACTAGGGTCAAATTAGGGCTGTCACAATCGGCAACTGAACAAATTGACTATTAAGAATAAGTACCCCCTACCGAAGATTGACGATCTATTTGACCAGTTCTGAAGAGTGTCGGTCTTCTCCAATATTAATTTCCAATTGGGGTACCATCAGCTGAGGGTCAAGGAGACTGATGTTTACAAGGAAGCATTTAGGACTTATTACGATCATTACGAGTTTTTAATGATGCCGTTTGGGCTGACAAATGTACCAGCAGCTTTTATGGATTTGATAAACCAAGTGTTTCAGCCCTACCTGGATCGGTTCGTAGTGGTGTTTATAGATGATATTCTGGTATATTCAAAAATTGAGGAGGAGCACGATGCACATCTCCAAGTTGTTCTACAGAATCTGAGGGAGAAACAATTGTATGCGAATTTCAGCAAGTGTGAATTCTGGCTACGTGAGGTAACGTTTCTGGGTCATGTGGTGTCTGCTGAGGGGATTAGGGTTGATCCTCAGAAAATTGAAGCAGTTTTGGATTGGAAGCAACCTAAGTCGGTGTCTAAGATTCAAAGTTTTCTGGGATTGGCATGGTATTATAGATGGTTTGTTAAGGGGCTTTTGTTGATTGCTGCACCTCTGACTAAGTTGTTGCGTAAAGGCGTACCGTTTAACTAGACTGATAAGCAGCAGGAAAGTTTTAAGAAACTTAAGAAAGTTCTGACAGAAGCCCCTGTCTTAATACAGCCAGAGTCTGGAAAAGAATTCATTATCTATAACAATGCATCACATGTTGGCTTGGGATGTGTGTTGATACAAGAGGGTAAGGTAGTTGCATATATGTCTCGTCAGCTTAAGATGCATGAAGTAAACTACCCGACACATAACTTGGAGTTGGCTACGGTGGTATTTACACTAAAGATTTGGAGGCATTACCTGTATGGTGAGAAGTGTATCATTTACACGGATCACAAGAGCCTCAAGTATCTTCTCACTCAGAAGGAGCTGAATCTTAGGCAGCGTAGATGGATTGAGCTATTTAAAGATTATGACTATTTGATTGAATACCATCCTGGTAAGGCTAATGTGGTAGCCGATGCACGGAGCAGTAGGGCTGTTACTGATTTGAGGGCGATGTTTGCTCGTCTCAGTTTATTCGACGATGGTAGTTTACTGGCAGAACTTCAAGTTAAACCAAGGTGGATTGAACAGATTAGAGGTAAGAAGTTGGAGGATTAGTCACTGGGTTCTCGTTTTCGATAGATAGAGAATGGGTAAACTTCAGATTTTGGGCTAAATAGTGAAAGGGTACTCTATTTTTATGGGAAAATCTGTGTACCGAAAGATACTAATCTGAGATAGTCTATACTGCAAGTAGCGCATAGTAGCCCTTTCGCTATGCATCCTCGTGGGAATAAGATGTACCAAGACCTTTGGGAATTATATTGGTGGCTAGGTCTTAAGTGGGAAGTTACTGATTTCTTGAGTAAATGTCTGACTTGCCAACAGGTTAAGGCAGCGCATCTGCCTTCAAGGTTGCTTTAGCCAGTTAAGATTCTGTTGTGGAAGTAGGAGAGAGTGATTATAGACTTTGTTAGTGGGATACCCTTAACGCCTACTAAGAAGGATTCAGTCTGGGTCATTGCTGATCGACTGACTAAATCTGCCCATTTCATACCTGTTCGTACTGATTACTCATTGCAAAAATTGGCTAAGCTGTATGTGTCTGAGATAGTGCGACTGTATGGGGTACCAGTTTCTATAATATCTAATAGGGATCCTCGCTTCACGTCTTGGTTCTGGAAGAAGTTACATGAAGCATTGGGTACAAGGTTGGACTTCAGTACTGTGTTCCATCCTCAAACAGACAGTCAATCAAAGAGGGTGATTCAGATATTGGATGACATGTTAAGAGTTGTGTAATTGAATTCTGGGGCAGTTGGGAGGATTACTTGCCATTGGCGGAATTTGCATACAATAATAGCTACCAGTCCAGCATACAGATGACACCTTACGAGTCATTATATGGTCGTAAGTGTCATACTCCTTCGTGTTGGACTGAGTTGAGCGAGCGGCGTGTTCTTGGTCCTAAATTGATTTCTGATACAGAAGATAAAGTTAGATTAATTAAGGATCGACTGAAGGCGGCATCTAACAGGCATAAGTCATACACAGATCTAAAGCATAAGGAGATTCAGTATTCTGTGGGGGACTTGGTGTTTCTTAAAGTTTCACCATAGAAGAAGGTACTGAGGTTTGGCCAGAAGGGAAAGTTAAGCCCTAGGTTCATTGGGCCTTACCATATATTGAAGCGTGTAGGACCGGTTGCCTATCAACTTGAGTTACCTCCAAAGTTGGACCGGATTCATGATGTGTTCCACGTCTCTATGTTGAGGTGATATCATTCTGATCCCATGCACATCATTTCGACTGAGGAGATTGAGGTTAGACCAGATTGAGGAAGAGCCGGTTCATATTTTAGACTGTGATGTAAAAGTTCTGAGGAGGAAAACTGTTCCACTGGTTAAGGTACTTTGGTGTAATCACAATTCTGAAGAAGCCACGTGGGAACCTAAGGAGGCGATGCGGTAATAATACCCTCATTTGTTTTAATCAGGTCAATTTTGAGGCTGAAATTTTCTTTTAGGGGGTAGAGTTGTAACGCCCCAATTTTCATCAGTAATTTAATTGTGTGTTGTGTTGCATGTTGGCTTACTTGCTGCGATGGTTAAGGGTCCTGAGTAGTGTAAAAAGTATTGGGTTCAAATCTAGGCTTTAGCAAAAATTTTGACTTTTTGTTGAATAAGCCCTTGCATGTTGTTATTGAGCTTTTAAATTTTAATAGAAAAAACATGGCAATGTAACGCTTGTTAGCTTGTTGGTAAGTGGTGTGTGGTTGTGCCTAGAGGTCTTGAGTTCGAGCTACCTTATGCACAAGGGAGTAATATTTTGCTGCACTCGCAGGGTAGGTGGTTGAGGTTGATCGAAACTCTGATGGTGGAGTGGTTGTGTGGGAGTGCATAGCCGAAAGTTAGAGGATGAGAGGGAAGTTTGAATGGTAATCAGTTTGGGGATTTGGAGAGAGTTTGTAGGAGGAAATCAAGGAGTGATGGGTGGGAGGAAGTGTTAGTGCCGTTGGTGGACTCTTGGTGCTGAAGAGAATTTAGTTTTGAGTTTGGGGAACTTCTTCTAGTTTCATTTTTCGGTTTTGGCAACTTCTTTTCTCTTCAATTCACTTTTGTTTCCTAAGCCATCCCTTCTTTGATTTGCATCTGGGGTATGTTTGGTTTCGTTGGTTCATCGATTCTTCTCTGCTCCTAAACCCTAGTGCACCGATTTTTGTCCATCATTTTTTTTCTTTTTAGGTAACTTACCCTTTTGGCTGAATATCTTCGGTTCCTCTTCTTAGTTTCGCTCCGGTTTTGGGCCTTGCTTGGGGAATCGATTCTTTCCTTCTTCATTCCCTTGCTCTCTATGAACTTATCTTGACTGATTACTCTATGCTTTTACTTTGGCTGAACCCTGTCAAGAACTAAAAATCATCCTTCTCTTCTTCTCTTCTTCTCATCTTCTTTGCTTCTCTTCTTTGTGCTTGACAGTTTCTTGCAATGGGATTGTCGAAATTCCCTCATGTTCTAGTAAGTGTTCCCTAACCGAACCTTATTTGGTTTTCCTCTTAAAGGTTTGGTTTATGTTTCTCTTAGGCTGAACAGTTGTTATTTCTTTTAATCATGGGAAAGATCTTTTTAACATTCTCTTTTTGTTACGGATATTGCTAGGGATTCAATATCTTTAAACAGGGTGTGGAGCCGATTACTTTTTCCTATGCTAGTGATAACTCTTCTTTTTGGTAAGTGTTGAGTTTGGATGTGTAACACCCCGAACCCGAGACCATCGCCGGTGTCGGACACGAGGGGTTAACAAGCCAAATCCACATATTGCACCCACCAATTTGACATTTCCAGACAGGCTGGAAATCTGCGTCACTGTCGTCTTAAAAATCATATCTCGAGTTTCAAAACTCGGAAACTGATTCCGTAAATTTTCCCTGAATTTAGACTCATATATCCATCCATGAATTTATTTTTAGAATTTTTGGTCGGGCCAATTGGTACAGTTTATTAGTAAAAGTCACCCATGTTACAGGGATCGACTGCTCTGACCTTCGCGTGTTACAACTTGAATATCTCCCTGTACAGGGCTTTAATACTGGTGCCATTTGTTTCTAATGAAACTAGACTCAAAATGGAATCTACAAATATAAGGCATGACTTCTAATTCTTTCTGGATAATTTATAGTAAATTTTTAAAGTCGCGACAGGGGACCCAGAAACCGTTCTGGCCCTGTCTCACAATAGCTTTAATATCTCTTAACATGTAACTCCTATGACCGTTTCGTTTCTTCCATATGAAAGTAGACTCATCAAGGTTCATTTACATAACTTATTCACTATTTAATACCATTCCTACAAATTTTGGTGATTTTTCAAAACCACACCACTGCTGCTGCCAGCATCTGTTTTCAAGGTAACCATTACCTATTTCATGATTTCCACGATTCAATTGGCCCTTTTTGCATACATAGCACAAAGTGTGATCACGATTAACCATTCCAATGGCTAATCTTTTCAAACAATTCCATACCCCATAATGATCATCATACAAACGATTATAGAATCATACTAAAAACGTATATAAGCCATTTTCGCATGGCTATCCAAGCTTACACAAAACCGAAAGGTACATGACCTTCAACAATAGGGTAGTCCTATACATGCCATTTCAAAGTTCAACCAAAATTATACCAAAATGGAGGCTTTGATAGTGTAGATGACTTCGACTTTAATGATCCCGAATCCGATCGCTAACGAGCAAAATCTATAAAACAGAGAGCCAAAGCAGCGGGTAAGCATTTTTTATGCTTAGTAAGTCTCAAGCAATAAAATCAGCTTTAACTAAAGCATTACATTCACATAGCCAAATGAATCATTTCATTAATACACATTCACATAATCATACTTACTTCACACTTCATCATTATACACTTTCACAAGATATCAACCAATTCAATAGCTGAAAACTCGTTAGTCGATTGAGCGAATGTTACTCAAACATATCGACTTTTCCAATGCACATATAAACATACCTTATTCTTTGGGCTTTTCGAGCGTACTAATTAAATTTATTACAACAACCAACGCTCACCTCCAGCCCAAGCTTCTTCAGAATACAACCGGATATAACCACATGCACGAATGCCTTGGTCTTAGCCGGATAGAACGACTTGCACAAATGCCTTGGTGTATTAGCCCGGATTTAACAACTTGCACGAATGCCTTGGGTCTTAGCCGGATGTAGTCGCTAGCACAATTGCCTTGGTCTTAACCGGATATAATTACTAGCATAAATGTCTTGGGACTTAGCCGGATATCATTCAATTGCTCATGCACACATATACATCAATAATCATTACACATCCATATTTCATTTTCGTTACTAAGGCTCAAACACAAACATATCACTAGCATAATCGGCTTGGGACTTAGCCGGGTATCATTCAAATACTCATACACACATAAATCAATAATCATTACACATCCATATTTCATTTCACATAATTCGAGTAGGGTCATTTCTTGAGGACTTACCTCGGATGTCGTCGGACGGCTTCAACGGCTATTCGACCACTTTTTCCTTCCCTTTATCGGATTTAGCTCCCCTTTGCTCTTGAGCTTAACGAATACAAGTAGAAGTATTCAATATTTTTATCAATAATGTTTACTTGTCAATCACATTCGGCATCTCATATCATCTCGCTTTATTATAATTTATCATTCAACCTTTAAACCAAAACGCCATTATATGACCACATATACATACATCCATATATTTAAGCTCAAGAATTTTAATATAACATCAAGTGCTCAAATTACTCATGTGGCCGATTATACATGGTCATAATACACAAAAATCAAAAATAAATTCCAAGACTTTCACATCATATATGTACTAAGCCGAATCGTTGGCCAAGTTCACATACATTCTTCAACAATTCCTTCTTTAAACAAACACATCTAAGCCTTCCTTTCATATTATCAACTCCAACCATATACATTATTCAAGTATAACATTTTCATATTCGCAATAGTATTACACATAATAGCCGATTCTTCTTACTTTGTATTTATGCATCTACTTGATCATTCGTTTAGTTCAAGCACCCATACACCAAGATTCATCAAGTTTAGCATGAAACATAACCTTAATCCTCAATAACCATTATGGCCGAAAGTTCTAGTCACCCCAAAATCACAATTTCTAACATGGGTCACCTAAAAAATACTTGGTAACTAGCTCAATTTCATCTAAAATTTCAAGGATTCATATGAATTTCTCACCTTATTTATGGCTTAGAAACCAAATGGTTGCTCTCTTTTCTCCCTTAGAATCGGCCAAGAAGAATCAAGAACAAAGACTTGTTTCTTTCACCCATTGCTAATTATTCCTTAAATCATAAAGGCAACAACCATTTCCCTAAACATCTTCCATGGCGAACACTTGTATTACTACCACCTTCAAAATTTTTGACATGGGCAAGTAAAGGACTTAGTAACTAGCTTCATATATGCAAAGATTTCAAAGACTAACATGGATTCCATACCTTAGTTCAAGCTCAAGTGACCGAATGCTAACTCTTCCCTTTTCTTCTTGAAGGATCGGCTAAGCTAGGAGGAAGATGAACCAAACTTTTTTTTCTTTGCTCAATACACGGCAATGGGGAGGGGCAACCACACATACCCATTTTTTTCTTTTCTTCCTACTAACACCAATATAATAACCATTCTAACATCAACCATTAGCAAAACATGTTGGAAACATGTTCCCTTTGCCCATAATTTGTCATGGTCGGCCACTAACCTTAGGAAATGGGATAATTGACATGCAACTCCATTTATTTCACTTCATGCATTATTAGCCACTTAAAAATTCACCTATCACATTTTCAAGTCCTAACACATGGGTCCTTTCTTATAAATTAGCACCTAATTAATAAAAATCAAGACACGAAATATTTACGCATACAAATTCCACATACAATAAGCACAGAATATAACACCTAATTATTCTTGTGACTCGGTTTTGTGGTCCCAAAACCACTCTCCGACTAGGGTCACATTAGGGGTGTCACAGGATGTGTTTGTGTGGGATTTCAGATTCTCATGTTTTGGTTAACCATTTTTGTGAAGGGTTAAGTATTGGGGAGAATACGTGGATTGGAACGAGGAGGGGCTACGACTGTTGATTGGTAAGTGGTGATGATTTGGTTGAAATATCTTATTCAAGGGTAGTATGGTTTTTATTAGCGAGGGTGTATGACTAATGATTGATATTAGAGGCATTTCGACTACAGTTCTCTAATAGGTGTGTAATCACACTACTTCTATGCCACACGGGTGTGAGCTCGCTCGTGTGGTCATCTAAACACATAAGCGTGAGCATATGATTGTAGAGACCACCACGAGCGATCTCGTGGGCGTAGGTCGTTTTGGGCCATGTTGGCCCGAAATGGGCCGTGTGGGCGCTACGAGCTCGTGGGCCCTACACGGGTAAAACCGCATGGATGTGTGGAGATTATTGGGTCAGTTGTGTTGTTTACACGACCAAGGTCATTATTTGGGCTTAATGGGCCACACAGCGTGTGGGCCCACATCGGCCGTATTACGGGCTTGGGCCCATTTTTACTATTTAATTGTTAAGGTTGTACGGGTCGAATGAGATGACTTTGGACCTACTGTTGGGTCAGTAAGTACATCTAGACCCTAAATTATGTTATGACTGTTATACCCTATGAGGTAAAAGACGAAAAGACCTTGTATGTTGTTTGACTGTTAAGCATGCCATCTTTATTGTATGAACATTTATATTATGTTGCATTGCATGGGGTGGGATATATGATATTGGAGGAAGTGTACTGAAAGGCTATAAGCCTATACTGGCAGCTCTGCTACAATTACTATTAGTGCCAAAACCGGTACTATATTCTGGAGTGTAGGGATGGGTGGGTCGATTTTATCCCCACATGGAGTGTAGGGCTGGACGGAGTGGAGTGTAGAAGATGGATAGGTAGGATCTTTGTATGCAATTTTGATACTGTACTGAAATGGGCTAAGCCCCACACTGATACTTTTACTATATTGGGCTAAGGTCCACACTTATATTGCGACTAATATGGGTTTAGGGCCAGATTGTTCAACACTGTATGTTTGACTATTTGATAAATATGGATTACACACTGAGTTTTCATAAACCCACTTTTCTACTTATCTGCACAGGTAGTCCGAAGGCGGGTTGGTGCTGCGAGGGACTAGGAGATGGCCACACCACTGTTTATGCTTCTGTATTTAACTTTTCAGTAAAAGTAGTTTTCATAAAGTAAATTTTATGTGATAAGGCCGCTTTAAGTTATTTATTTTAATTGGGGATTTATTTAATATAGTTTATATCTATTAGCAGTAGGATTCAGTTTTCTAAAAACAAATTGTTTACCACGTTTCGTAACTCATTTTAAAAGTTTTCGCAATGAGCAATATTTTTAAAACATAATAACAATTGAGTAAGGAAGGAACAGGATAGGATAGCTTTTCACCATAACGAGGTTTGATTACAAAATAGATTCTTAAATGGGAATACGTTTTCAAGACATAATCCAGTGTGACATCGCAGATTCAGCCATAACGTCTAGGCAGGGTTTGGGGTGTTACATGCAGGAAGTTCTCACTGCACTCCAACTTCTTATCAAGATTCTATGTAGAACCTAGGGCAGATTTCTCTTCCCCTTCTTCGCGCCTGTGATCTCCCAATTTTAGCTGCTACCTTATTCTTCTCTTCTGGATTAGTCTACAATATTTTGTTGCAGAGAGAGTAACCACTCTCTTTCTTTTCTTTTCTCCTCGCAATTTGTATATTTTCTTCTCTTTTCTCCTTCTTTTATAGGGTAGATCTATCCCTTTCAGTACACATATTTTACTCATCTTTTTTAGGTTGATTTATCTGGTACACGTACAGCTAGCTGAGAGTTACGTAGATTTAGTGCTGTGTCATCGTCGTGGAATTGTCATGGCATTTATATTGGCAATCTATTCCACCATTTGGTGTGGAAATGTTTCACCTCATTCGTTCACTTTTCCTTTTTCTCTTTTCCTTCTTCTTGCTTCTTTTATCCTACCTACATCAACTACCAAAGACTACCAAACCTCTTTCCAGCAATTAAAAGTAACATAAATTTACAGTTAAAACATAATCCAAGCTTTAGTATGTCATGCTCTAGTAATAAGTCTAAAATGCTAACATATTTTCTTAATTACAAGAAAATACTTTAGTGAAGATGCCTGAAATATAAGTCTTGAAAAGAGTTATCAATTATCCTCCTTTGTTATACTATATATCAACAATTACTTTATTAGTATTTTAACCAAATAACAATTATATTTTACAGTTTGTAATTTATCTATAAAAGATAAATATTTATAATTAAAAATATTATTTCTAAAATAAGATATCCTTAATATTTTTTTTAACAATAACAATCTATTATAATTTTCACAATTAAAAACAAACTAATACTTTTATTTTGAGTTAGTATACTAATTAAGAACTAAAGTCGCTATATTGATTAAACTACTAATTGATTGTTTTAATAAAACTAATATAATTATTTCATATTTAATAATATGTATATAACAATTATTTTTCATTCCTATAAATTTATTATATTTTAATTTTTAATTCAGATCAAAATTTAAAATATTATATATATATAACATTGATTATAGTCTATTTAGGGATGGTGTTAATTTTTATTTTATAATGTTTTGATATAATAAATTATCCCTAAATCAATTTTGATCAAATAATCTTTTCAAGATATTTTCTAAAAATAAAACCTACTATAGAATAAAAAGATAGAAAATAAAAAACAAAGAAAATAGGAGAGCAAAAGAGAGTGTATTTTATTGATCAATGAGAATATTTACAAAGTTTCTCCAAATTCTATATTTATAGAAATAATAAGTATAAATGTGTCTTGATCTTGATGGACATCCACTTAATAAGATACATCAAAACTTATCTTGATCTACTTCTAATGACTATTAGAATTGAAATACATAAAAGCTTATCTTGATATTGATGGACATCCACTTAATAAGATATTCATAACACTCCCCTTTAGATATCCATTGCTAGATAATGTGTCTCGTTAAAACCTTATTAGTAAAAACCCTATGAGATAAAAACCTAATGAAGGAAAAAGAGTACACAATCTTCTATTACAAGCTGTCTTGTTAAAAAGCTTTACCAGGAAAACCCAATAGGACAAAACCTTGGTTAAGGAAAAAGAATACAGTGTGATTTACTCCCCTCATGAAACATCACATAATATCTCATATTCTACGAATACTAGCTTTTCAAATGAGCATTTATATCACCATTCTTTTTAAAGTCATGAGTGAGGGAAAATTTGGGGGAAATAAATTTTGATCTCTTCAAGAGTTTCAACAATAATCATAGCAAACTTTAATCATGATTCTTCTATAAAAACACAAATAAGTATTTTGGATAATTTTATAATCCTCCTTTAACTATTATTCACTAAGTCAAATTTACCACATATGTTCAAATTATTTCAATTCATATATTTGAACAATTTCTTGAGAATTTCAATATGCTTTTAGCATTCTAAATCCTTCAAGGATTTTAATATAAACTTTACACTATATATTAATTCATAAAAGGTTGTAACAACTATTAGACGCAAGTTAAATCTTTTATGAACTGACAGTTTAATAATATATCTAAAGGTTATTGCATCTACCACAAAAGAATATTATATTTTTTCATAATCAATGCCAGGAGTTAGTGAAAACCTCATATTTTTATTCCACTTTTGGCAAAACTACTTCATTTGTACCCTCACTGGCTTTATACATTTAGATATTTGGAATGCTGGTCCAAAAACTCCACGAGTTTGAGTTGCATCTTTCTATTTTGACCAATCTATTCCATATCTATATTTCTCAATAGATTTATTTAAAATTATCCTTGTATTTCATTATTTCAACAATAATATTGCATGCAAAACAATTGTCGACCACTTTTATTATCGGTTCCATATTTTTTCAAATTGACTTAACTTATTGAGATCTCTTATTTTCACTATTTTAATCTTCAGTTTCAGGTACTTGAATCTCTTCTGAAGTTTTACTTATTAGTTATGTATTAGGTCTCTTCTGGAGCACCCACCTTCACTATATGCCATCTAGATTTATTATTTTCTTTTATGAGAATTTTCATATTTGGAACTTGTAATGAGTTATCATTGTTGAACTTCTTATTCAAATTACTCTCCCCCTAACTCATTACAAGTTATTATTTCTCTCCCCCTAATGTCGAGAAAACTATTGAATCAAAATAGTAATCACAAATCATGTCATAATTGAATCTCTAATACATTTAAAACATCTAATAATACAAGGAGACTTGTAATTAATATATATTCCCAACTTTCTTTGAGGATTCACTCATCTTTGTGCGTTGTGGTTAAGTAATTGGAATATATACGCACATACAAAAATTCAAAGATGAAAAATATTTAGCTCTTAACTAAAAACCAATTACAATGGGGAGTATTTATAACTTATTGGCTTGATGCGTACAACACGTAAATCAACATAACCTCATGTTGAAATAGAAAATTTAGTTCTCATAAGTAATGGTTTAGATATTAATCAGAGGTGTCTAATCAATAATTTCTCTAAACCATTATGTACATAAACAACAAGATTTTACAAAAGTTTTTCAAACTCAATCAATAAAAGACTGAGATATAAACTCATCAGTATTAGCAAGATGAATGTATTAATTGCATGATTTGAAATTAATTATTTAAACAAACAATCTTGCAAATAACATGTTGCAAGTTGATAACACATATGATTATTTTGTAGATGTATCTACCAAAATCATATAATCATCCACATGGTGGATGAATGGGCCCATATTCATTTTAGAAATGCAAGACATTAAATCTCAACTTTAGCTAGTGAGTTTTTAAGGATCAATTTCCATTAAGAACAAGCAACAAATGAGAATTCTTTAAATTAAAGAATCCTCTAGTTCTTTAATGAATGTCCATATGAATTCTCAAATAATTTTTGTATAATATATGATCTAGTATGGTCTAACTAGTCATGCCAAGTAGTAAATGCATTTGTATCAGTAAACTTCTAGTTTACTTTTACATGCATTTCAATTGTACTAATAATATCAATATAAATTGTGATAAATTGATAATCTTACTGTCATTCTTTTTACTTTGTATCTACATATAAGTACTATTGTGATATTTACTACTGGAAATGTCTAAATCAATGTGAAGTCTATAATGTCACTAAGTCAACAAAATGAATATAATTTCCAAACAATTATATACAATATTCGTTTTAGGAAATATGTCAAAATCTTCAAATGACCAGAAAAAAAAAAAACTTGCAACTTCAGATGCATCCAACCATAACAAGCTTTAGATAGAATTACCATATTCTATTGCTCATAAATATATCTTTCACAGTCAAATATTTTTCTTTCAACCTCTTAATGGGGATGATGAAAAATAAAATCACAAAGATAATCACAATCAATTCAATTTAATAACAAGAGTAATAAATATAAATTAATAACCCAATCTTCTCATTTTTCATCCTTTCAAAATAGATATTTATAGCTATAGTGATTCATATGGAATATAACATTTTCTTCATTCACAATCTCAATATGATATCCATTATAATGAATATCTTTTAAAACTAATGCATTAACCATCAGAATTTTTTTCTTTTTAGATATTGATATATTAGCTCTTTTAGAGCTTTCAACTAATTTTGTACTATCAAACATTGAAATAATATTTGTTTGTTTTAATACCTGTAACATCCCGAATTAAGGCCTAGTCGGGATAGTGATTTTGGGACCACAAATCCGATGTTAAAATGATTATTTTATGATCATTATGAGGTCTAGGATATGAGAATAAGCATGTGTTGAAGTTTCATGAAGAAATTCTTTGTGCAAGGTGTCTAATTGGAAATTAAGGACCAATTTGAATAAATTGCAAAACTTGGGTTCTAGAAAAAATTTGTATAAAATTGCTTTGGAATATTAATTAGAGATCCTTAAAGAGTAATTTACTCAATTTATAAGTTTTTGGACAAAAATGGGCATGCATGGAAAATTTTGGAAGTTTAGAAAGGAAGGGCATTTTGGTCATTTAGTAATAAACTAAATAAAAAGGGGAAAATCAAGTTACAATCAGCTTATTTTCTTCTCCATGCTACTGAAATTATAAGGGTCTCCATAGCTATGGTTTTCCAACATTTCAAGCTTGATAGTAAGTCAATCCTAGCCCCGTTATTAATGTTATTCATATTTTTGATATCCTCGTAACATGCTCTTTCTATTTTTACCCATATCTCATGCTAGGGTTCATGTTTAGAAAATTACCCATGCATGAGATGTTTGTGTTTTGATGATTTATGAAGGAATATTGGAGTTTAAAGGATGATAAACAAATTTTACTAAGTGGTTTTTCATGGAAATGGCTTAAAGGACTAAATTGTAAAAGTTGTGAAAATGGGTAGAAAAATATAGAATAAAGGAAAAACATGGGGCTCTATAAGTGTGAATAAAATTCGCCTAGGCTTGGGTAGCCAAGGAATTACATGCATTTCATTATACGAGCCTTAGGACTAAATTGTAAATATTGTGAAAGGTTAGGGGCAAAATGGTCATTTTACCCGGGGTGAGTTTTAATCCTAAAATAAAAAATGTGATGTATTAGTAGTCTAATTTTATTGATATAGACCCCGAGGAACCAATTCCGGAGGTCGATCGTGGAAAACGAAAGGTTTCGGAGTAACCGAGACACGAATCCGAAACAACTACCAGGCCGAAGTAAACTCTTAATATACTTAAAAATGCATGTTCTTGAATGTATGATAATTAGATATTTATTGCATGATAATCCATAAGACACGCTAGTGTAAAAGAAAAGATGATAAATGTCTTGGTTGAAATAAAAAAGGGAAATCCGATGGTTAAATTATGGCTTGCATGACTTGAGATCCTGCATGTGTTGTAGAGAAGGATTTAGCCCGGATGGGTAATCCGCTGATCTCAATGTAGAAAGGATCTAGCCCAGACAGGTGTTCCTTGAGTGATCAAGCCTCCCGAAGAATATGGGTGCAATAAGGATTTACCCCAGATGGGTAATCCAATTGAGGATTGAATTTAGCCTGGACTGGCAATTGAGATCCAGGTTTATGAGAGTAATTGTCGTTGAAAGAGATTTAGCTTGGATTGGTAATCCCGACAATGCTCTATGAGTTGATACTACAGGGGATTTAGCCTAGACTGGTAATCATGCCATAAAATGTAGGTAAGGTACCAATGCCATGTCCTAGACATGGTCTTACATTGGCTCATATCTCAAGTTGATGCCATGTCCCAGACATGGTCTTACATTGACTATCATCTCGTAGCCGATGCATGTCCCAGACATGTCTTACACTGGCTTACGTCTCGAGGCCGATACATGTCCCAGACATGTCTTACACTAACTCTCGTCTCAAGGCTGATGCCATGTCCCAGACATGGTCTTACGCTGATGCCATGTCCCAGACATGGTCTTACACTGGCTCTCATAATGTGGCCGATGCATGTCCTAGACATGTCTTACACTAGCCCACAAACAAATGACCCAAACATTATGGCATGAATATCCTATTTACTTCTTAAGGTTATAATAGAACTTCCACTATCTAAATTATCATTATACATTCTCAATTTCAAAACCAACAATTCATGCTATATTAATTCTATACAATTCAATACATACATTAACAATGTAGTTGTATTATCTACACACAACTTACCTCGAATTACAAAATGTGGCAACCAGTCAATTTAGTCGATTTGCTTGGCTTTCCCCCAGTTTAGGCTCGAATTCAGTATTTCTTGATCTATAATAGCAAAATGCACTCAATTAATCATGAAATAAATTTAAGCAATTAAAAATTCACATCTTCAGTAAAATGACCATTTTGCCCCTAGACTTTAGCATAATGACCATTTTACCACTATGCTCGAAAATTGATTTTTATCGAATTTCTTTGCATATTAAGCCTAGTTGAACTCTTTTTTACTCTTATAGAAACACCAAATTCTCTCTATTTCACACATTTTCATTTATTTTACAACTTGTGCAAAATAGTCCCTTTAGGTGTTTTCATGGTAACATCTTTCACAAAAGTTGTCTATTACACAACTAAGACTCATATTCTTCCATAAAATTTCAAAAAAAAAAACCCTAAATGCTCTCATGGAAAAACCTTAGACCTTCAATCATTTTGCAAGATATACCCCCCATTTGAAAGTTCATGCTACAAGGGTCTCAAAAATACAAAAATCATCAACAAAGGGTATGGAAATCACTTACTTGTGAGTGCCTCAAGTTGCTGAAAATTTTAAGCTTCCAAACCCCTAATTTTTACTGAAAATTTGGTGGAGAAGAAGATGGGAAAAAAGATGATATCTTTTCCCTTTATTTTATTTTTAATCTAGTCAAAATTGGTCACCAACTCACCTAATTTTAACAATTTTGTCTCCTCATTGACTCTATGGCCAGCTATGCCTTCATCCAAGGGTATATTTTCCTTTTAAAGACCCCAAATTTGGTTCTCTAATTATTTAACACCTTTAACTATCAATTTAAGACTTTTGCAATTTATGCGATTTAGTCCTTTTTCACAGTTGGGCTCAAAAATGCTAAAATTAATCCACCAAAATTTTCATGCAATATAATAACATTGCTATGACTCCATTTTGATAATAAAATAATTTTTATAACTTCGGATTTGTGGTCCCTAAACCACTATTTTGACTAGCCCCAAAATCGGGCTGCTACATTTCTCCCCCTCGGGATTTTCATCCTCGAAATTCTTACCGGTGAACAAGTTCGGGTACTGATATCTTATATTCTCTTCGGGTTCCCATGTGGCTTTCTCGACTACATGTCTATGCCACAAAACTTTCACAAGTGCTATACTCTTATTTCTCAACTGTTTGACTTCCCGAGCTAAAATCTTGACCTGCTCTTCACCATAAGTCATGTCGGGATGAATCTCAACCTCTGACGGTGAAATCACATGTGAAGGGGCTAATCTATATCAACGTAGCATGGACACATAAACACATCATGAATCTTTTCCAAGTTCGGTGACAAATCTAATTGGTAGGCAATCGGTCCTACTCTCTCAATAACCTCATAAGGCCTTATAAAACGAGGACTCAACTTACCTTTTCTACCAAATCTGATGACTTTCCTCCACGAGGACACTTTCAAACATACCTTATCACCAACTTGAAATTCAATTTCCTTTCATTTCAAATTCGCATAGGATTTCTATCTATCCGAGGCGACCTTCAAGTAGTCATGAATTACTTTAACTTTCTCTTCAGTCTTTCTGACTAAATCGACCCAGTGAACTTGACTCTTTCTGAGCTCAGTCCAATATAAGGGTGTTCAACACTTTCGCCCATACAAAGCCTCATAAGGTGCCATTTCAGACTTGTCTAATAACTGTTATTATAGGGGAATTCAACCAATTGTAGATACTTTTCCCAACAGCCTTGGAACTCAAGAACGCAACTCCACAGAATGTCATCTAATATCTTAATTACTCTCCCTGACTGATCGTTGGTTTGCCGATGGAAAGCTGTGCTAAAATTCAGCTTTTTTCTCAATGGCTCTTGTAACTTTGATACGTGATATTCGCGACAGGTTTTAAAAAATTTATAATTAATCGTTCTTGAAACTAACTATTATCACGATGAAGGAAAGTGTACCTATCGAACAATAGTATAGCTTTGCAAGACCGGATTGTCGAACCTAAAGGAACCAAGAGTACTAGTAATTACTTTCTTATTATTATCTAGCCTAAAAATTAAGAGTTTTGTTATCTTAACTAATTAACTAAACTAATAGTACACAGAGAGAAAATTGGGGAAAAGCTTTTGGGAAAACTGATTGATTAAGACAATACCCGAGGAAAAATCCACCTAGGCTTCACTTGTTATTTGACTCTGAATCAGACGATGTATTCATTTGACTTAATCTGTAGAAATCTCTAAGTTATACTATTATCTCTCTCGAGACTAATAACGTCTAACCTTAGGTTGATTAATTGAAAGCTCTTTCTAATTAACACCCTAGTGTTGTATTAACTTGATCTATGGACTCCCTTATTAGGTTTCACCCTAATCCGGCAAAATCTTGTCACCCTATCTTAAGGTGTGCAATCAACTTCGCTTAATTATGACAAATTTACTCTTAGACAGGGACTTTTGCTCCTCTGAATAAGCGCATCAACTTGAATAAATATCCTGGAATATTAAAACAAGAATTAAGAACACATAATTAAGAACAAGTCAAATAGTTATCATACAATTCAGATAATAATAACAAGACCAGTCTTAAGTTTCATTCCTCTTAGGTATTTAGAGGTTTTAGTTCATAATTATGAAAGAAAACATCTCAAAAGAATAAAGAAAACAAAACATAAAGAAAACCCAAAACTCCTGAAGGAAATTGAAGGGAGATCTTCAGTCTTGATGATGAATCCCGCTTCTGAAATGGATCAATCGGCTTCCCTTGAGTAATTTCTTGCCTTCTACTCCGTGTGTCTCTTCTAAGTGCCTCCTCAGGTGTTTAAATAGGATTTAGAATGCCTAAAAGCCCTCAAGAATGGCCTTTTCCGAATAGGATTGAACTTGGGCTCAACAGGGACACGCCCGTGTGCGATTGCTTCAGACCGTGGTCAAGGCTGTTAAATAGGCACGGGTGTGTGGTCTACCCGTGTAAGTCGTGCTACGATCCTACCAAATGGACACGGCCATGTGGCTTACCCATGTGAGGAAGTCCAGGGCGTGTTGATTTCCCAAGTTGGTCCATTTTCTTCGTTTTCAGCCCATTTCTTGCTCTTTTTACTCTCATATGCTCACCTAAGTATAAAACATGAAATTAAAGGATTATAAGCATCAAATTCACCAAACTTTTTCCAGAAATATACTAAGCATGAGGTAAAAATATGTATAAATTATGGTTTATCAAACTTTTTCCAGAACCTCGAGGTAAATCTTGGGTCTCTGTCTAAAATAATCGATATGGGCACCACGTGTAGTCTCACAATCTCGGATACATACAAGTTAGCTAATCTCTCAAGGGAGTAGTCGGTACGCATAGGTATGAAGTGTGCCGACTTTGTTAGCCTATCCACAATAACCCAAATAGCATCCTTTTTCTTTGGGGTTATTGGCAAACCCATCACAAAATCCATAGTGATCCGATCCCACTTCCACTCGGGGACCATGATAGGTTGAAGTAGACCCGAAGTACTTGGTGTTCAACCTTCACTTGCTGACACACTAGGCACTTAGTCACAAACTCTGAAATGTCTCCTTTCATACCCGACCACCAATACATTTTCTTAAGGTCATTGTTTATTTTTGCACTGCCCAGGTGGACGGATAAACAACCACTATGTGCCTCTCTCAAAATCATCTAAATAAGCTCATTGTCTTTGGGTACACAAACTCTGTCTTTGAACATTATACATCCATCGGTACTAATATGAAAATCTAATTCAACTCTCGACTCACACTGAGTTTTCTTGGCTTGTAATTTCTCATCACCTTTCTGAGCTTCTCAGATTTCTTGAAGAAATGTCAATTTGGCTCCCAACTCTGCTAGAACCGAACGATCATCAGAAAAAGCCACATTAACATTCTTTGCTCTCAGGCAAATAATGATTTTCTACTCAATGCATCAGCAGCCACGTTCGCTTTTCCCGGTTGGTAGTCGATAATCAACTTGTAATCTTTTATTAGCTCTAACCATGATCGTTGCCTTAGGTTTAACTCATTTTGAGTCATCAACTACTTAAGGCTCTTGTGATCAGTGAACACCCGACACTTAGATGGTGTCTTCAAAATTTCAACGCGAATACTATGGCAGCCAACTCTAAATCATGCGTAGGGTAATTTCTCTCAAGTGGCTTTAACTGTCTTGAAGCGTAAGCTATGAACTTACCTTCTTGCATAATCATGCACCCCAAACCTTTCAAGGAGGCATCGCTATATACCACAAACTCATTGCCTGACTCCGGTTGCACTAACACTTGGGCTTTGGTCAACAAAGCCTTTAATTTCTCGAAACTCTGTTGGAACTTTTCTGTCCATTCAAATTTGACATCCTTTTGTAGCAGCCTTGTCATTGATGTAGCTATCATAGAGAATCTATTTACAAACCGTCTATAATATCTTGCTAAACCAAAAAAGCTTCGAACCTAGTTACATTCCTCGATGATTTCCACTAAACAATAGCCGAGATCTTGCTTGGGTCAACTTAATCCCTTCACCCGACACAATGTGCCCTAAAAATATGACCTTTTTAAGCCAAAATTCACTCTTACTAAACTTGGCGTAAAGATGCTTATCTCTCAAAGCCTGTAACATAGTTCTCAAATGCTTCGCGTGTTCATTCTCATCTTGTGAGTAAATCAGTATGTCATCAATAAAAACCACCACGAACTTGTCCAAATACGGCCGAAAAATGCGGTTCATCAAATCCATAAACACTGCCGGGGCATTAGTCAAACCAAAGGGCATGATAGGAACTCATAATGCCTGTATCTTGTCTGGAAAGCAGTGTTTGATACATCTTACTCTTTGACTCTCAACTGATAATAACCAAACCTCAAGTCTATCTTGGAGAATACTGTGGCTCCCTTCAACTGATCAAATAAATCATCTATCCTTGGCAAAGGATACTTGTTCTTCACAGTTACCTTATTGAGTTGTCTATAGTCGATACATAACCTCATCGACCCATCTTTCTTTTTCACAAATAATACGGGTGCGCCCCACGGTGAATAACTAGGTCTTGCAGCTGTACTTTCAACTCTTTAAACTCTATCGTGGCCATTCTATACAGAGCAATAGAAATGGGTGAGACTAACTCAATTCTGAATTCTATTTCCCTAACTGGAGGCAATCCGGGGAATTTTTTAGAAACACGTCTGTAAACTCACAAACCATTGGTACCGATTCAATCTTTAGATTAGACACTTGAGTATTCAACACATAAGCTAGATAAGCCTCGTATCCTTTCCTTACATATTTCTTGGTAGTCAAAGACAATATTACTAGAGGTAGATTATCTGACTCATCTGGTCCAACTCGAAGAACATTACCATCTTCACAATCCACTACAACACTATGAGAAGTCAACCGATCCATCCCAAAGATTACATCAAACTCATTAAACGAAAATAACATCAAGTTAGCCGGAAAACAATGACCTCTAATTGTCAATGGGAAATTCCTACATACTTGGTCCACTAGTACATGTCTGCCTAAAGGATTGGACACTTTTATTGCAAACTCAGTGGACTCCACTAGCAAACTCATACGAGGTATCAATTCCATACAAATATAAGAGTGGGTAGATCCCAGGTCAATTAAAGAAACAACAAATATTTCATGGATAGAAAAGGTACCCGTGATCACATCGAGAGACACTACCTCTTTTCGAGCTCGTATAGCATAAGTCCTTGCAAGCACTCTACCCTCGGACCTCGCCACAGCATCTATTGGCATGCTTTTACTACTAGCCCCACTTCCAGGGTTCTTCTGTGGCCTACCCTCAAAGGGGCACTACTCGCTTTCACATCTAGTTTCTTTCCCTCTCATTCAATTCAGGACAATCACAGATGAAGTGTTCCAATAATCAACACTTGAAGCAGCCCCTTTCATTCCCTCGGCACTTGCTAAAATGACGCCTACCACATTGCGAGCATTCTGTCCTATTTGGCCGAGTGCTACCAACACTTGCGATCGAAGTGGTCTAGGCTTTAGAAGTTTTGTTCTGCTGGTTCTTGTTCCTATTCGAATACCCACCGAAGCATTAGATTGGGTAGTGAACTCTCTCGATCTTTTAGATGAGGACTAATGTGATTTCCCCATCTGTCTCTTCTTTGAATCCCGTGACTCAAAAGCCACTTTCCTCCTTTCTTTAATCAACTCTTCGACCTTGTAGGCTCTTTCAACAAGTGCTACAAATTCCTGCAGCTCTAAGATGCCAACAAACACTCGGATATCTTCATTGAGGCCGTCCTAAAACCACTTACACATGGTGGCTTCTGTAGATATGCACTCCCGCGCAAACTTGCTAAGCCTCACAAACTCACGTTCATATTCCGTCACTGACATTCAGCCTTGCTTTAGCTCTAGGAATTCCTTCCTCTTTTGGTCTATGAATCTTTGGCTAATATACTTTTTCCCGAAATTCCTCCAGAAAGAATTCCCACATGATCATCTCTCTCGATATGACAGACACGAGAGTGTTCCACCACTGATAAGCCAAATCTCGTAGAAGCGACACTGCAAATTTCACGCACTCTTCAGGTGTGCATGATAGTTCATCAAATACCCTAATGGTATTTTCTAGCCAAAACTCTGCCTCCTCTGGGTCATCATCTATGCTAGCCTGAAATTCCTTGGCCCATTATTTCTGGATCTTGTCTACCGGAGGTTTCTCTTTTCTAAAAATGTTCACGTCTTGCGGAGCTACTTGGGCATACTGAGGAATCAGAGGAGGTAGGGGAGGTAGAGTGTTCGGGTTCGCACGAACAAACTCCGTAACCAAGCATCCATCATCTGGAGGTAGGCTTCTCAAGCCCCTCCATTTTGACCCATAGTTATGGGCTCACTCTCTACTGGAGCGGTCCCTTTAGCGGGAGCAGGCGCATTACTTTCCATGTCATCCACCGTGGTTCTTTCAAGATCCATTTACTATATGAAAACATAAATTATAATCATCAGAAATTGTCACACTAACAATATACAGTTATGACATGTATAGATAGACTTGTAATCTCGCTAGGTTAGTCCTAGAACCGACTAAACCATAGCTCTGATACCACTAAATGTAACACCCCATATCGTGACGGAATACGAGGCGTTACCTAACTTTAAACTCAAACTTTCATTCATTCTGATCTTTTCAATTTTTAAAACTTATTAACATATCCTGAATATCAGCTTACGAGGCCTAAAACACACATCATAAATCATTCGGGACTATTTCAGGCCCTTTTTCCAACTATAGAAAAATGTCACTTAACATAGGGACATACGCCCGTGTCGAAAGGTAATACGCCTGTGTGACCATTTTGACATGGTCGAGCTGATGGCCCGTGTGACTCACATGGCTTAAGCACTTTGGGACACGCCTGTGTCCTACACCCGTGTAGAATTAATTTCTAATTCACACTTACAAGGGTTTTCACACGGCTACACACACACTCGTGTCCCTCACACGGCCACGACACGTCCGTGTTCTAGCCCGTATGCAAAAATATGGACATTCTGTTTCTGACGCCAGTATGCTCATGATTTTACACGGCCAAGGCACAAGCCCGTGTCCTAGGCCGTGCCCTCCACACAACTGAGACACACGGCTGTGTCCCTACCCGTGTGTTTATTACCATGCATACTGACTTAAAAGTTTTACATGCAGGGGACACACGGCCGGACCACACGCCCATGGGGCAAGCTGTGTGTCACACACGACCTAGACACACGCCCGTGTGCCTACCCGTATGGACAATATAAGGCTATTTACCAAGCCTCATTGCCCCCCTTACATACCTAGTTTTATACACACACCAACCAATACCAACACAAGCACAATTCATATAACCAATTCAACCATAATAGGTATTCATTTAACCATGGTAACATATCTTTTATAAATTCAAAATGAATATTAACTATCATTCAAAGCTTAATACAAATTAAAGGGTTTCAAAACCAAGCCACACATTTAGCCAATTCTTAACGACGCAAAATAATAAAGTCTAAGTCTTATACATGCCAAATTCAAAAATATAAATCCAACTATACAGAATGCTTTGGTTGATAGTGTGATCGATATCTCTGACTTCTGGAATGCTTAAGCTAGTTAGGCAACACTGTAAGGAAATGGAAAGGAAAGAGAATAAGCATAAAGCTTAGTAAGTTGTATATAAATAAGTATACAATAACAATTTATCCATAATCAACATGCTCATAACACCAAAGTAAGCATAAGTGTAACTTACTCGATACCATCCATACAAGTTACCTATTATATACTGATCTCATATCTCATACGTACCAATTAGGTACCTGTACCATTCACCACATGGTTATACTTTCCTCATTAGCTTAGGAACATAACGTTCACCATTGAACTATTTAGAACACTACCAGATATTCATTAAGCCTCAAATGTAGGTAAGGTGCTGATGCCATGTCCTAGACATGGTCTTATACTGGCTCATATCTCAAGTTGATGCCATGTCCCAGACATGGTCTTACACTGACTATCATCTCGCAGTCGATGCATGTCCCAGACATGTCTTACACTAGCTCTCGTCTCAATACCAATGCCATGTCCCAGACATGGTCTTACACTGGCTCTCATAATGTGGTTGATGCATGTCCCAGACATGTCTTACACTAGCCCACAAACAAATGACCCAAACGTCATGGCATGAATATCCGATTTACTTCTTAAGGTTACAATAGAATTTCCACTATCTCAATTATCATTATACATTCTCAATTTCACAACCAACAATTCATGCTCTATTAACTCAATACAATTCAATACATACATTAACAATGTAGTTGTATTATCTACATACAATTTACCTCGAATTACAAAATGTGGTGACTAGTTAATTTAGTCGATTTGCTTGGCTTTCCCCCGGTCTAGGCTCGAATTCGGTATTTCTTGATCCATAATTGTAAAACACACTCATTTAATCATGAAATAAATTTAAGCAATTAAAAATTCACATCTTTGATAAAATGACCATTTTGCCCCTGACTTTAGCATAATAACCATTTTACCCCTATTCTTGAAAATCTATTTTTGTCGAATTTCTTCACATATTAAGCCTAGATGAACTCTTTTTTACTCTTATAGCAACCCCAAATTCTCTCTATTTCACACATTTATCATTCATTTTACAACTTGTGCAAAATTGTCCCTTTAGGTGTTTTCATGGTAACACCTTTCACAAAAGTTGTCTATTACACAACTAAGACTCATATTCTTCCATAAAATTTAAAAAAATACCTTAAATTCTCTCATGGAAAAACCCTAGACCTTCAACCATTTTGGAAGATATACCCCTCATTTGAATGCTCATGCTACAAGGGTCTCAAAAATACAAAAATCATCAACAAAGGGTATGGAAATCACTTAATTGTGAGTGCTTCAAGTTGCTAAAAATTTTAAGCTCTCAAACCCCTAATTTTTGCTAAAAATTTTGTGGAGAAGAATATGGGAAAGAAGATGATATCTTTTCCCTTTATTTTATTTTTAATCTAGGCAAAATTGGTCACCAATTCACCTAATTTTGACAATTTTGTGTCCTCATTGACTCTATGGCCAGCTATGCCTTCATCCAAGGGCATATTTTCCTTTTAAAGACCCCAAATTTGGTTCTCTAACTATTTAACACCTGTAGCTATCAATTTAAGACTTTTGCACTTTATGCGATTTAGTCTTTTTTCACAATTGGGCTCATAAACGCTAAAATTAATCCACCAAAATTTTCATGCAGTATAATAACCATGCTATAACTCTATTTTGATAATAAAATAATTTCTTTAACTTCGAATTTGTGTTCACGAGACCATTATTCTGACTAGCCCCAAAATCGGGCTGCTACATAATCCATGAGAAAGTATAAATAGAGCACAACAACACTCAAAAGAATACAAGAAATAAGCTTACAAATGTTAAGAGGAAA
The DNA here is from genome assembly GCF_025698485.1 of Gossypium arboreum. NCBI lineage: Eukaryota > Viridiplantae > Streptophyta > Magnoliopsida > Malvales > Malvaceae > Gossypium > Gossypium arboreum. The sequence goes on from NC_069080.1 coordinate 66,096,912, forward strand.
AATCGAATTATTTTCACTATGATTCTCATTTTCTATTGTATACACTTGTGGGATTAATTTTGATTCATTCTTCACAAAATGTTGTATTGTTGTTTGAGAGTGTTCAACTGTTACAAATAAAACTTCTAGAGTAATAATCATTTTATATTTTATTTCTCATTTTTCTATAAGGATTTACTTAAGGTTTTGGGTAGAAAACCTTAAAAGGAAGTGATTTTATCTTACATTATGAAAAGATAGAGATTTTAAAGGTTAACCATTGTCCTTAAATGATTCAAATCTAGTGAATTTGGAAAATTCTTAGTGGATATAAGCAATTGGGTTCAAACCACTATAATTTCTTGTGCCTATTTCTTGTCATCTTTACTTTTTTTTTTTTTAATTACCAATTCACCCTGTTTTGGTGTTTATTGATCATAACAGATGGCAAAACCCATATCGTTTGGTTGATTTTGAATCAGTCCACTTCAATTGGACTATATTTTTTTTTTGAATGGTGAATGCGAGGCGAGTGGATTTTTTTGAATAGTGGGTATAGAGTAGTTAATGTAATTGCTTGCCTTGCTTTGCCTATTCGCACTATATGAAATTACCATTTTACCTTTATATATATAATTGTTACAAGGGTAAATTTGCAATAATGTATTTTAGATAAACTCATATGTTTAATGATCAATTTTTTTTGAACGACTTTAAAAAAAAATTAAAACATTAGGAACAACTAGAAAAAATTAAATTGAAGTGGAATGAGGCAGGTGGAATATAGGTGCATCCAATATCTTCAGAGGTGGTAATAATCCTTAAGATTATACATTTATAGTGAAGCGAGATGGATGGTGGAGTAGAGCGTGCCAACTATGTGGCAGTGGTAGATTTAGTAACTTCCATCCTACTCTACTCCATTGTCATCCCTAATCCTATCCAAAAAATGTTTAACATACTTAGAGGGACCATTTTAACAAGAAAGGCCCATTTCCTACTTTATTTATGAAAATGGGCCACTTTATTTATTATTTACCGGAATGGTCAAAAAATACTAAAACACGTCTACGTAGGAGCGTTTTAAGGGGATATTCTAACAAAACGCGTCCCTGAGGAAGCGCTTTTGCCATGTTAGCAAAAAACTTTTTTGCTAACATGGCAAAAGTGCTTTGGCAAAAGCACTCCCTCAGAGACACGTTTTAGCTCGTGTTTTCTACGGTTAGGGCTATTTTCATGTTTAGTGCCTAACGTTTATGGGTTTAAGGTTTTAGTGGTTTAGGGTTAGGGTTTTATTAAAATAATTTATGAATTTATTTTTTTAGGGTTTAGGGGTTTTAAAAAATAAATCAGAGTTTAAATTTAAAAAAATTAATTAAATTAGGTTTTAAGGGTTTTAAGTAAATTAATTAAGGGTTTAGAGTTTTTAAAAAATTAATTAAATTAGGGTTTAAGATTTTTTAAAGTAATTGTGTTTAGATTTTAGAGTTTTTGTAAAAGGGTTTAGGGTTGAGTTTTGAAAAAATTATATTGAGAAGACGATTTTGAAAAAATAGTGATAAAAAAGCTTCAAGCAGGATGCACTGTCAGCAAAAGTACTGAAAAAGCTCCCACATGACGCTCTTTTAATACAGTAGTTTCTGAAAAATAATTGAGAAGACGATTCTGAAAAAATAATGTTAAAAATGCTTCAAGTAGTATGCACTGTCAGCAAAAGTACTGAAAAAACTCCTACATGGATGCTCTTTTTCTACGATAGTTCCTAAAAAAATAATTTTGAGAAGATGGTTCTGGAAAAATAGCGTAAAAAATGCTTCAAGCATAATGCACTGTCAGCAAAAGTACTGAAAAAAGCTCCCACGTGGATGCTCTTTTTCTACAATAGTTTCTGAAAAAATAACTTTGAGAAGACAGTTCTGAAGAGATAGTGTTAAAAATGCTTCAAGGAGGATGCACTGTCAACAAAATTACTGAAAAAAGCTCCCACGTGGATGCTTTTTTTCTACAGTAGTTCCTGCTTGGCCTTAGGCTATAAATGAGCCAAATTTCAATCTCATATTGCATAAGTTACAGCAAGAAAATTAGAGAGGCTAAGCAGAATATGAATTGAATATGAGTGAACGTATTAGTGTTGTTATTTACTATGATGGTGAGGTTCGTGACATCGAGAATGACGTTTTTTTATTGGAGAACACAGCGTGACTGGTTTTTAACTAGAACATAGATTTGACAGAACTTCGTAAAAGAATTAGGCGTAAAATCTTCAGAACGACGCCAATGAGAGTTTCATCTATTAACTATCAATTTTGTGTTTCAGTTGATCCTGTGACATCTAACTCATTTGATATCAAAGGTGGTCGTAGCTTGGAGGCAATGGTGCAGATCATCTTGCTAGTGGGTCACCCTATCTTGAGTTATATGTACAATTTTTATCGCCAAATGAAGCATTTGTGACTTCAACATCTACTGTTGTTCGAGAGGAATACACGACCCTTGCTCGACACTCCGTTAGTGGGAGGCAGAACACAGAAGCGCCCGAGTTTGGTGGCAATATGGGATATACAACCCCTGCACGATACTTGGTTAGTGAATGGGACATGCACCTTGGTGGGTCGATGTTCAATGCTAGAAATACGTATTGGGGAATGACATTAACTTCTAGTGGTTGGCAATCCACATCTGATTGGGGAGTTACAAAATGTCCACAAGAAGGGATGATATACTCCTTACGACGTCCACCAGTGAGGGGACCTCGTACATTGCAGATGATGGTAGGTTTGATGATGAGTCCGATGTGGATCCATCTCAAGAGCCTAGCCTTGATAGTGCAGAAGTTGTATTCTTTTCTGAACTGGAGCCTATTCCAATTGAACTTGATGATAGTGAACGGCGTTCAAATGAAGAAGAAAAAGATCTACAATTCACGGCGTACTCGCCTCCAGCCCACATGCATAATGTCGGTCTATTGGCAGATAATGCGTTAGAGTTTCCAAATCTACCACAAAAAAGGCGTGACCGTATAAGTTCGTCACTGGATTTAGGTGAATTGGAAGTTTGTAAGGAGTTTTCTAGAAAAAATCATTTTCTTAGTGCATTGAAACAATATAGCATCATGAACGGGGTTAACTACCACTTGATTAAATCCAAATCTGAGAAGTTTAAGGCCAAGTGTGCAGTGCAAGATGGTACATGTTGATGGAAAATCATGGCTTTGGTTAGAAAAAAGACAGGGTTGTGGGAGATAAAGAAGTACAAAGGTCTACATACGTTTTATGCCGGTACGGTATCATTTGGTGTTTAGGGTTTTTGAATAATATTGTTATTACTTAATGTTGCATTATTTAACGTACTTCATTGATAGTTATTTCACAAGATCATCCTAAGATGGATTCATATATGATAGCTAGCTTAATTCTACCAATGCTGAAGGAAGATCCCACGACTTCTGTGTCAGTCTTAATTGCCAATATTCGTAGCTAATTGAGGTACACGCTCTCTTACAGCAAGGTTTGGATAGCTAAGCAGAAGGCGTCAGAAAAGATGCATAGCGGGTGGGACACTTCATAAAATTAGGTGTGGCAGTAGTGTCAGGTGCTGGAGAGGTACGTCCTACGTTGCGTAATAGACCATGAAACCTACCATGCGTACTACAATGATCACTTGCCCTATAGATGCCAAGTATTCAAGCAATGTCGGGACGTATTTGTGCACTGCAAGCCATTGCTACTAATTGATGGTAACTTTATATATGGTATATATACCCATTGCCTATTGCTAGTGCTAGTATTAGAAAGAACACATGTTTTCTCCGTACTTATTGGTTAATTTGTCCTCATTTAGTTATCTTTAGCACATATTTTAGCATTTGCAATTCAGCAATTTACATTTTATGACTTAGTGGATCTTAGTTTAATTACCCTTAATTTTGTCATATTTTGGTACTAATGTCACTGCATGAGTAATTTCAGATTGCGTCCAGAATTATCGCCGCACCTGATAGCTATCTGGATATGAACAAAAATGCGTGAGCTATCCAGTTTGATACAACTAACTTGTACGTACAAAGGCAGCATGATTCTGATGAAATGACACTTGGGCTATTTGGATAATTATTGACGAAAAAAAAGAGGAAAAAAAAAGGAGAGAGCTTTTTGGATCATCTTCTTCAACTTATCCCTTGAAGCTTTTGGCTATGGCAGCTTAAGCTCCGACGGGTGAACCGACATGAAAAGGATGCAGTTTAACTCTTGACGAGGAGCCCTGAGTGCTACACAAGGGGGAATAGATAGATTCAAGTCGAGTTGGTTAGGAATAGTATTCTCCACTTGTTTTTGTTATTTTTCTTTTCTAAACACTAGTGATTACTTTCTAAACACTGTTTAATCTTTGGGTTTGAATGTTTTTAGCACGGAAGTGTTATTGCAACTACTGACACTGGAAGGTGCAGTGTCAGTTCAAGCTAACAAGCATGACAATGGAAGTTGTTTGAGGATTAGAGGAATTTAATCCACCTGTTCTTAATAGTGTTCCATAGCCATCGTCAGAAGGTGTGGCTAATGTGCATGTTTAAGTCTTTGATTAAATATAGAAGTTAAGCTTGGTAAGATATTCATTGCAACTTATTACATCGACAACCACCCAACTTTTTATACCTTGTGAGCACTTAGCATTTTTGTTGAATATTCATGTTGGGGATCCCAGTTTATCATTATTATCTTTTATCTTGTTATTTTCAAGTTAATGCTTCGACACCGACTCTCACAATTTATCTTGTTTCTATCCATTTATTGCACTAACATTGATAGACGAAAGACAATCATCCTTATAAGATTTGTAACGCCCCTTACCTGTGTTCTATGCCGGAACAGGGTACGAGACATTATCGGAACATAATACATGCAATCGTATGAAACCATGACATAGACTTTTTTTATATCCAAGTTAAAACAATTCAATTTTCATACTTAATCATACATCATCATACCTTATAGCTTGAACAATATTTATTAATATTAATGGTCATATACAAAATGAGCTATCAAATATTGAAGGCCAACATTTTAGGCCAAATTAATTATGACATAAAACAAAATAACCAAGTCCTCTATACATGCCATAATCCAAAATATTGTTTTCAAAATACCAAAAAGTATTGATAGTGTGGATGGATCCCAACGATCTCTGAATCCCGAGCTGGCTTGGTAATACTATAAGAAAAAGGAAAGAAAAGAGAGTAAGCAAACGATTTATCAACGTATTTCTTAAGATAAAACAATCATAATAGTATACATACACATGTTTAGGTCAAGCTGTTTTCTTGAGTCGTAGTCACTAAATTATTATATCTAGAGCTACGGAACTCCAAATTAAGGTTTACTAATTTTCTCAAAACCTAGACTCGCATATCTTCTTACCATAAAATTTTTATAATTTTTTTCTAGCCAATAAGTACGGTTTATTCTTTAAAGTCACCCCTATTTTGCTCTTCGATAGTTCTAACCCACCTACACTAAAACATAATTATCTCTTTGTACAAGATTTGGATAATGTTTCTGTTGGTTTCTTTAGAAAATAGACTCATTAAAGATTTTAAGCATATAAATTATAACCCATAATTATAGTTTTACAATTTTTAATGATTTTTCCAAGTCAAAATAGGGGATTCCAAAATCATTCTGACCCTTTCTCATAAAAATTCAAATATCTCATATATGAAACTCTTTTGGTTACACCGTTTCCTTTATATGAAAATAGACTTAATAAGATTTAATTTCATATCTTATTCAACCTCTAATTCAATTTCCATGATTTTTGGTGATTTTTCAAATTTAAACAACTGCTGCTACCCAAAACAATTTTATTACAAATTTCACTCTTACATAATTTCACTTACTCCATTCCATCTTACCGAAAGTTTGCTCAACTATCAAGAACATTGCTCATAAATTTCCACAAACATATATCTGCACTTATTCATCACATGGTCATGTTCACATGTATTTTCACTTAGTCTATTTCTCGTTGAACTCCTCAGAATAATAATAGATACACGGTTTCCTGCACATATTACCACCCTTGTAACCGAAGCTATCTGGTACGCATAGTAGCCTACACTTAGTACTACACACATGACCTAACCATCTGATACACATAGTAGCCTGCACTTAATACTACACATGTGACCTAACTATATGGTACATGTAGTAGCTTGCACTTAGTACTACACACGTGACCTAAAACCATCTTAACACATAGTAGCCTGCACATAGTTCTACACATGTGTTCTCACAATGTATCATTCGTATTATTTCTATTCCGAAGGTTCAACCTAGAAATTCCTCACTTTTCAACATTTAACAAATTCATTCATAGTCTATTTCGATTCGTAATTTGCATCAAACGATCATTCTATAGGCAGCCACATCTCATATAATAATGAAATATAATAACATAAAAAGAATCGATATATTGTTTACATACAAACTTACCTCGGTGCAAAATATAGTAATTTTGCAATTTAGTCTGATATCTTTTTCTTTCCCCGATCAAGCTCAATTCCACGTCTTTCTTGATCTATAATAATACATTTGACTTATTAATGGCTCACATTATTCAAATTAGCCCAAAAAATCCTATGGAAAAATTTATGATTTTACAGCTAAAGTTTCACAAAATTACGATTTTGTCCCTAGGCTTGGAAAATAATTTTTATTCAATTTCCTTGTATTTTTGGCCTAGCTAAACCATTTTCATAACTATGGCAGTCTCCAATTTGCACTAAATCACACACTTATACACATTTTACAACTTTTACTAACTAGTCATTTTTATGCAATTTCATCAAAAATCACTTAGTAAAAGTTGTTTACCACACTCCAAACATTCATATTCATCCATGGGTAAATTTTTAAATATAAACCCTAGCTTAAAATATTAGTAGAAATAGGTAAACCGAGCTATGAGGATCTAAAAAATGTAAAGAACATTAAAAACGGGGCTAGGATACACTTACTATTGAGCATGAAAGTTGGCAAAACCCTAGCTATGGTGTTTATGAGAGTTTCGGCCAAGCTTGGTGAAGATGATACCAATTTTGGCTTTGTTTTCCCATTTTATTATTTTATTTACCAAATGACTAAATTGCCCTTCATTAAAAACTATGGTGTTTTATCTTCCTTTAGGTGTTTTTGTCCAAACTAGTATAATGGGCTAATTACTATCCGAGGACCTCCACATTAAAAACCCATTATTCACAAGTACTTAGTACCTTCGTGAACTAGAATACACATTTTAAAACTTTTGCAATTTAGTCCTAAATCTCAAATTAGACCCTCTATCGATAAAATTTCTAAATGAAATTTTCACATAATCATGCAATCATGCCATAGACCTTAAAATGATAAAAAAATAAATTTTCATACAATCATGCAATCATGCCCTAAACCTTAAAAGGATAAAAATAAATAAATTTTCACACAATCATTCAATCATGCCATAGACCTTAAAATGATAAAAAAAAATTTCTACTTCAGATTTGTGGTTTCGAAACCACTATTCTGTTTAGGCCCTAAATTGGGCTGTTACAGGATTGATATTTGACGAACTCATATCTATATACTATACTTGCATCGACGGTGTACGCTTGCACATTATTGCTGTGACGTTAAACAGCCGCTCAAGTTTTGGCGTCGTTGCCGGGGATAGCGTTTGTTTGATGTTTATTTGTGTTTGTTTTTATTTCATAATGTTTAGTTGCTACTAACTTGTTTTCTTTTTGTCGTTATTTGCACATTTTATTCTAGGTGTTGTATAACCCAAAGCCATTCGGAGTTTATTGCCAATTTTGATCCAGAAACTTCGAGAACAAAGGAATATGGCTTTGCCAAGAAACAATGAAGTCATACCCCCGATGCAGAACTAAAATGCTAATGACCCACCGTTGCAGCAAGACGCTCAAATACAAAATAGGACTATACGTGATTTTTTCGTACCTGTCTTGGATGACTTACAACCGAGAGTTGTTACACTAATAATCCAAGTCGAAAATTTTAAATTCAATCCAGTAATGTTTCAAATGTTGAATTCTAATGGGCAAGATGCTAGACTGCCACATGAAGATGAACAAGAACATCTTAAATCATTTTTATTGATTTGTGCTTCCTTTAGTCAACAAAGATGCAATTATTTCCTTATTCCTTACAAGGAAAAGCTTGTACTTGGTTCCTTGGGCTACCTTCCGGATCAATTACTTCTTAGAATGCACTACCAACACAGTTTGTTTTGTGTTTTAACCCGCCAATAATGAATGCTTGTCTTTAAAATGATATTACAGCTTATCATCAGCTGGGCGATGAGAATTTTCACACTATATAGGAACGTTATAAATCTTTGCTTCGACGTTGTCTCAAGCACGACATTCAACAGGAAACACAAATTATTATTTTTTATAATGGGCTAAATTCACACACGAGGAATCTTGTCGACGCATCAGCCAATGGACCTTTGCTGGATTGTATTTATAGTGTTGCTATTGAAATTTTGGATAGAATTGCTCAGAATGATTACTAAGATCCAATCTCTAGAGCTACACAAGCAAAAGCAACTCTAGGAGTTATTGAACTGGAGCAATATCTGCACTTAGTACTCAAGTTTCTTTTTTTGCAAATATGATAAAAACATATGCAAAGAACTAGTGACGTTGCACCTATACAAGTTGTTTAACAAGTTGATGTTCCTACCTTTTGTTGTAAAATTTGTAGTGACAACCATAGCTATGAAGATTGTCCACAACATGCAAAGAATGCCTTTTATGTCAGTAACATTTGTATAAATTGTTATGGCAACTCTATAATAATTCTGCATGTAATCAAATGTCTTGGGGAACTTAAAATGCTGGAAAAAATGCTACGACATTCTAATATGGGAATATATTTACTCGAGGAAATTATAATTCAAGACAAGGGAATTACAATCAATAATAGTAGAATTACAATCAACACACTCAGATACATCCACAACAAAGCGAGATGCACCCACAATAGAATCAGACATAGTCACAACATTCTTCAATGTCGAATTAGCATGTTTTGGACCATCGACGACAACAGTACATGCATGCTTCTCCTTTTGACTCGTTAACTACTCTTGAACCATTAATGCGAGAGCGTATGACTCACACAGAAGCTATTATGCAAGGGAATTCATCTTCCATTTAGGCATTGAAGGAAAAATTAGAACAACATTTGAATATCGACCAGCAGATACAATACTTAGTGACACGAAAAATCCCAGTCCAAGAGGGAAAGAACACTACAAGGCTATCACGCTTAGGAGTGGTAAAAAGACTGACGAGTCGACTACAGACTCTACTATTGTACCTCAAGATATTGGTGAAGTGATCCCTAGTGAGAAAGTTAAATCTGAAGAGCTTTTTGATATACAATACAAAAAGGTTCCACAAATTGTCGCTCATATGCCTAATTTCTGACCTCTAAAAATGTCAACTCAACAAAAGGTGTTGGGGCAATCAGATGTATCTCTATCCTTACCTTTTCCATAAAGATGCAAGGAGAATGAGCAAGACAAGCAGTACCAATAGTTCTTGAATACACTGAAGCAATTTCAGATCAATATTCCTTTAGTAGACACTCTTGTGCAAATTCTGAATTATAGGAAATTTATGAAGGAGCTCTTATCCAAGAAGAAGAAGCTCAGTGATATGGAAACTATTACACTCACAAAAAGCTGTAGTAGTTGTCTTTTGACAAATATGTTGCCCTCCACAATGAAAGATCTTGGGAGCTTTACTATCCCATATTCAATTGGCAACCATTATTTGGGCAAGGCTTTATGCAACTTGGGAGCTAGCATCAACCTAATCCTGCTATCAATTTTCAGAAAGTTGGGAATTTGTCACATGAAACCTACTACAGTGACATTGCAACTAGCTGAGCGATCTTTGGCTCAACCTGAAGGGCAAATCAATGATATCTTAGTTCATGTGGACAATTTTTTTTTTTTACAGTTGAATTTATCATCCTTGACTGCGAGGCAGACAAGGAGGTTCCCATAATCTTGGGACAACCATTTTTAACCACTGGACAAACACTTATTGATGTTTACAAAGGTGAACTGACCATGTGATTTAATGATGAGCATGTTACCTTCAGTGTTTTTAAATCTATTCAATGCAAGGATAAAGAAGAATGCCATACTGTTAATGTGCTAGATGATTTAATTGTAGAAGAATTCAATGGCCAAACCACAATACTTTCTGAGGAGTTTGCAGTGACACCTGATGATGAACTCCTAGATAATTGTGACAGTAGGGTTGACGCTAATAATATTTAACTCAGGCATGGATGACAGATTGAATCTTTAGACTTAGCTAATAGGACAGCTCCAATTTTCAAACCATCTATCAACGAAACTCCTACTCTAGAATTGAAACCACTACCTACTAATCTTAAATAAGGATTTCTTGGTGATAATAATACTCTCCTAGTTATTGTCTCTGCAACACTAGATGTAAGTCAAGAAGAGAAGCTGGTCTATATTCTTAAGCAATATAAACGAGCTATTGCTTGGAATATTGCCGATATCTAAGGTATTAGTCCATCTTTTTTCATGCACAAGATCAAGTTGCAAGATGAAGGTAAGCATTCAATTGAACAACAAAGAAGATTAAACAAGAAGATGAAGGAAGTTGTTAATAAACAAATTATAAAGTGGTTTGATGCTAGAATTATCTACCCTATTTTTTATAGCAATTAGGTAAGTTCAGTGCAATGTGTTCCTAAAAAAAGTTGCATCATAGTGGTTAGCAAAGACGAAGTAATTTCTATACGCATTCCTATGGGATGGTGAGTCTCTACGGATTATTGCAAACTTAATGCTGCCACAAGGAAGAACCACTTCCCACTTCCTTTCATTGACCAAATGGTGGTCAGGCTTACTGGAAGAGCCTATTACTACTTCTTAGATGGCTATTCTAGGTACAATCAAATTGTTATTGCACTAGAGGATGAACAGAAAACAACTTTCACTTGTCCCTTTGGTACTTTTGCTTTTTTTCATATGCCTTTCAGCCTTTGTAAGGTATTAGCCACATTTCAAAGGTGCATGATAGCAATATTCTTGAATATGATTGAAGATTCTTTAGAGGTTTTTATGGATGATTTCTTAGTCTATAGGAATGATTTTGATCATTGCGCTAACAATTTGGATAAAGTATTGCAGCGATGTGAAGACACACATCTTGTTCTAAATTGGGAAAAATGTCAGCTCATGGCAACTAAAGGCATTGTGTCAGGCCATCACATATCTAGTCAAGGCATTGAAGTAGACAAAGCTAAAGTGGAAATCATTGAGAAATTACCTCCACCGACATATGTGAAAGGTATTGTAGTTTTCTTGGGCTGCGGAGTTTTACAAAAGATTTATTAGAGATTTCTCAAAAATTGCAAAGCCCTTATGCTCATTGCTGGAACAGAGTCGAAAATTCTTCTTTGACAATGCATGTCTAGACGCATTCATTCAATTAAAGATGTAACTAGTAAATGCACTCATTGTCATTGCACCAGACTAGTTTCAACCTTTTGAAGTTATGTGCGATGCAAGCGACTTTGCTATAGGTGTTGTTCTAGGACAACGCAAGGGAAAAATATTTCACGCCATCTATTATGCTAGCAAAACTCTTACAAAGGCTCAACTGAACTATACTACTACAGAGAAAGAATTGTTGGCTATAGTCTTTGCTTTCAAGAAGTTTCACCTTATCTTGTCGGTGCAAAGGTTGTAGTATTTACTAATCACTCAGAGTTGAGATATCTTTTTGCGAAGAAGGATGCAAAACCAAGACTGATACATTGGATCTTACTGTTGGAAGAATTAGGCATCGAGATAAAAGACCATAAGGGTTCAGAGAATCAAGTTACAGACTATCTGTCATGATTGGAAGTTGGCAGCGAAGATGGAAATGTATTTCAAATTGTTGATGCATTCCCAGATGAGAAGTTATTTACTGTAGATGGAACCCCTTGGTATGTAGATTTGGTTAATTATCCAGTGTGTGGAAAACTCCATTCCTAGAACAGAATCAAAAATTCTTCTATGACGATGCATGTTTGAAGGCATTCATTCAATTAAAGATGCAACTAGTAAATGCACCCATTGTCGTTGCACTAGACTAGTCTCAACCTTTTGAAGTTATGTGCGATGCAAGCGACTTTGCTATGGGTGCTGTTCTAGGACAACGCAAGGGGAAAATATTTCACGCCATCTATAATGTTAACAAAACTCTTACAAAGGCTCAACTCAACTATACCACTACTGAGAAAGAATTGTTGGCTATAGTCTTTGCTTTCAAAAAGTTTCATTCTTATCTTGTCAGTGCAAAGGTTACTGTATTTACTAATCACTCGGTGTTGAGATATCTTTTTACGAAGAAGGATGCAAAACCAAGACTAATACGTTGGATCTTACTGTTGGAAGAATTCGGCATCGAGATAAAAGACTGTAAGGGTTCAAAGAATCAAGTTGCAAACCATATGTCTCAATTGGAAGTTGGCAACGAAGATGGAAACATACTTCAAATTGTCGATGCATTCCCAAATGAGAAGTTATTTACTGTAGATGCAACCCTTTGGTATGTAGATTTGGTTAATTATCTAATATGTGGAAAACTCCCATTGGGTGTCACAGACCATAAAAAAATAGATTTCTTCGTAAAGTAGTGAAGTATCATTCGAACTAGCCGTATTTATTCAAGATATGCAATGACAATATTATTCGACATTGTCTTCAGGAAGAAGAGATGTTTTCAATCTTGAAGCACAGTCATGTAGCTCCTTATGGAAGTCATTTTGGTGGCATGCAAATTGCTTCTAAGATTCTCCAATTTGGATTTTACTGGCCTTCATTATTTAAGGATGCCCATAATTTTGTGAACCAATGCGATAGGTGTCAATGCACCGGTTCTATATCCCAACACAATGAAATATTGCAGCAAGCAATTATGGAGGTTGAATTATTTGATGTTTGGGGTATGGATTTTATAAGACTATTCCAAGTTCATTTGGAAATGTGTATATATTAGTTGCTATTGGCTACGTCATGAAGTGGGTTGAAATTATTGCAGTCCCAAAGGATGATGCAAAGGCAGTGCTTACTTTTTTCACAAACATTTACTCACTCGCTTTGGCACACCAAAGGCATTGAATAGTGATCAGGGTACACACTTTCATTACAACCAAGTGGCAGCCACACTGAAGAGATATGGAGTTAATCATAGAATAGCTACTACTTATCATCCACAAACTAATGGACAAGTCGAAGTATCGAATCGAAAAATTAAAAACATTCTTGAGAAGGTTGTGAATCCTTCGAGGAAAGATTGGTCTTCCAAACTGGATGATGCTTTATGGGCATTGCAAACAGCATACAAAGCTCCATTAGGGATGTCGTCGCATCAATTGTTTTTTGGGAAAGCATGTCACTTGCCAGTTGAACTGGAACACAAAGCAATGTAGAAAATTAAGCAAGTGAACATGGACTATGAAGCTGTTGGAAAGAAAAGGTTACTGTATATCACTAAACTAGAGGAGATCAGGCTAAATGCTTATGAAAACGCTGCCATTTACAAAGAAAAGACCAAGCGATGGCATGAAAAAATTATTTTGCAGCGATAATTTACTGCAGGTCAACAAGTTTTATTATTTAATTCTAAACTGAAACTGCACCAGAGTAAATTGCGCTCTCGTTGGTCTGGACCTTTCGAAGTTGTCGAAGTATTTCCTCATGGTTTAGTCACAATCAGAGATTTAAATGATGGACATCAGTTCAAAGTGAATGGCCAGCAATTGAAAGATTAACTTGGGAATATTGATCACAAGCAGACAGAGACCATTAAATTGTCGAAAATTTTTAATTCTTATGAATTTTATTAAGTAATTTTATTTTTATTTTATTTTTATTTCTGTTCAAGTTTGTTTTATTTTTTATTTCTATATTTTTAGAATAATTAGGTACCATTGTCGACGCACTTGGGCTTTATTGTCAACGCAGTTCGTACTATTGTGCTGTCACTTCTAACTCATCAAGAATGAGGGCATATCAGAACTTTCAAGATCTCACCATTTGATCAAAAGTCACCTAGCTGTCTGATCTGTCTGAGCGGGCACAATTCTCATTGGACATAATTATTCCTACCAGCTTTAAATCCCTTCACAAAAATCATGCTTTTCCATCTTCTTCTTTCACTCGCTATAAACCCTCTTTCACTATACTGACGATTACACATACAAGGCAGCCATTTTTATTTACTTCTTTTCTCTAAGATCGTACCTTTACAACTTTAAACCATATTCACTCCACAAAATAAACAAAATATGGCAAGAATGAGAGGATCAGTCAAGAAAGCCACCAAGCCTGTTGAAAAACACTCATCCTCTGCAACTGCAGTTCGTAAGTCGGAATCCTCCATGCCAACAGAGAAAAAGGAACTGGTGATCTTTTTAACGAAGGTGGAAAAAGACCAATTTCAAAACAACATCTTAAAGTGAAACTTCCACCCAGAACGGGGCATTCTCCTTTTGCAATAGTAAGACTGGACAAACAAGTCTTCAGAACTATCTCTAAGTTGAAGTGGGAGACTTTCTGTACGCATCCTAGAAGCTACTCTCCTTTATTGGTACGTGAGTTTTATGCTAACCTTTATGACCATGAGTTGGAGTTGATCTTTGTTCGAGAAGGCTTAATCCCATGGGATGCTATAAAAATCAGTGAGCTATACAACACTAAAGTGGATGTCGATAAACACTCTAAGTTTTTTGAGGATATCACAGACGACAAAAGGGACTTGTTGGTGAAGGATTCATGTGTCGAAGGAGCACTGTGAACGGGTTCACATCAAAAGAATTATACGATGAACCACCGCTTTTTGACACTGCAAAGCAAAACCAGTTTCATTTTGTCAACTACAGGTTAATGCCTTCTACTCACAGCACCATAGTCAATCTTGATAGAATGTGTCTGATACATTCAATTGTCAAGGGCAGAAAGATTGATGTCTACACAATACTCCACCAAAAAATTACTAATTGCGCCGCAAGGCAAACTGAAATTTTGGTTTTCCCACCATTGGTGATGCTACAATGCCAGCAAAAAGGGATCGTGCCACGTGATGATGAAGAGGTCTTGAAAAATAAGGGCCCGATCAATGAAGTGCCTATTGAAAGAATGACTCGTGGCAAAGATACACCAACAATGAAGGAGGTAGAGACCAACAAGACAAGGAAGGGCAAAACCAAAATAGAAAACAAGGGAACAAACTTGACTGTAGAGACATCATTGCTGCGTAAAATAAAGGATATTGAAAAGTTGGGCAATTCTATCAGCAATAAGCAGATCAAGCTTTCCGTTACAATAGAGGATATTGATAGATCACAAAATCTCTTCTATGCTTATACCAGAGCCTATAACAACTTTATTGTAGCCACATTACGTCAGTTAAGCCCGACCCCATTCCTAGAATTTCCAGTGCTCCCACCAATCATCCGAGAGTATGAACCCTCCTCTGAGAAAGATGACCAAGGGGACTAAGATAGATCGGTGGAATCACCTCCCATTTTGCATGTCTCTGATGTTGATAAAGAAAACGACTCAAGAGACGTTGAGGAGTGCATGCAAAGGATTGATAGCCTGATCGAGGGTGACGTCATTGTTGGTCAAGAGACATCTACTGACCGTGTCACAGGCCATGTGGACATTCGAAATAGGATCACATGGCCGTGTCCCAGCCCGTGTCTGACCTGGTGTAACTCCCTTACTTGGGTCACACGGCCAACCACATGTAATATCCCAAATTAGGGCCTAATCGGAATAGTGGTTTTGTGACCACAAATTCGAGGTAGAAAATTTTATTTTATTATCATTTTAAGGTCTATGGAATGATTTCATGATTATGTGAAAATTTCGTTTAGAAATTTTATCGATAGAGGGTCCAATTTGATATTTAGGACTAAATTGCAAAAGTTGTAAAATGTGTGTTCTAGTTCACAAAGGTATTAAGTACTTGTGAGTAATGGGTTTTTAAAGTGGATGTCCTTGGCTAGTAATTAGACCATTATACTAGTTTGGACAAAAATACCTAAAGGAAGATAAGACACCATAGTTTTTAATTAAGGGCATTTTGGTCATTTAGTTATTAAAATGAATTAAAAACAAAATTAAAAGCCAATTTTTGTCCATCTTCTTCATTAGGTCAAAATTTCAAGGGTTCTCCATAGCTAGGGTTTGTTTCAAGCTTCCAAGCTCAATAGTAAGTGATTCCAAGTGTAACACCCCGAATTTGGGCCTAGAAGTATTGGGCCTTGAGTGGGGGTCCGTAAGGAGGTTGTATAAAGGTATTTAATTATGCAATGAAATGAAACAATTAAATGTTTGCTTTAGTGGTTAATGACTTTGAGAAGTGTTGGAGAAATCTTGGATTCAAACTTGGGCTTTAGCAAAATTTTGGTATTAAGTGAAAAAACCGGATTCTTGGATGAGGGTTTTAAATTATTGTGTTAAATAAATGACACAAGGAAGCTTGTAGTCTAGTGGTTGTGGCGTCATTAAGGTTGTATGGGAGCCTGGGTTCAAGCCTTGGCTCTTGCAATTTATTTTGGGTTTTTAAAGGAACACGGACTTTGGCCTTTAGACCTTATAATTAATTGGGGATAAAATATGACACAAAAGCCTTGTGGCTTAGTGGCAAGTAGCGTGTGGAGCATTTAAGGGAGGCATAGGTTGAATCCCATGGCAAGCAAAGAGCATTTATTTTGCTAACAGGCAAGAGTTGGTGTTGAATTTAAACTCTAATGTTGGAGGATCCCACATCGGAAGCTAATATAAGAGTGGTTGTGAAGTCGGCTTTAAATAGACGGAACCATGAGGAGAGTAAATGTACCTTTCTTGGTGATCCCTTTCATTGTATGGCGTGCTTGTTTGGGTTGGGCGTCGGCTAAGAGTGCTCGGAGCGTGGATTAACTCCAGTCTCCTATCGGTGTGTATTTCTTACTACTCTAGTCAGAGGATGGCTACTTGAGCGTGATGGGCGAAAGGGGTCATGTGGGCCTAATGGGCCTCGGGCCCGATTGGATAAGTTGTTTGATTGTGTAGTAAATATTGGGCTACGCTAGGTGAATCTAATATTTGTGGCTAGATTTGGGCTAAAAGGGCCACACGAGCGTGTGGGCCCATTTGGGCCGAGAATAGGCTTTAGGCCCATTCGTATTGTTATCCCTGTTTAGAATACTTTAGTTTACTAAAATTACCGAAATACGCTTAGTTTGTAAAAATACTGAAATACCCTCGATTTGTAAAATTACTGAAATACCTTCGACTTGTAATATTACCAAAGTACCCCCGATTTATAGAATTACCATTTTACCCCCGATTTACATAATTACCATTTTACCCCCGTTTTACCCTCAACTTACAGAATTACTGTTTTACCCTCGATTTACAGAATTATCGTTTTACCGTCAATTTATAGAATTACTGTTTTACCCTTGATTTATAGAATTACTATTTTACCCTCGATTTACAAAATTACTAAAATACCCTTGGTTTGTAAAATTACCAAAATACCCCTAGTTTGTAAAATTACCAAAATACCCTTGGTTTGTGAAATTACCGAAATACCTTCAATTTGTAAAATTACCAAAATACCCCTGATTTACAAAGTTACAAAAATACCCTTGACTTTCTAAAAATTATAGAAATACCATTGGTTTACAAAATTACTGAAATACCTTTGGTTTGTTGATTTACCAAAACACCCTTGTAGGATGAAATGACTAAAATGCCCGTATTAGGGTAAAGTGACCGTAAAGCCCCTGTAGGGTAAAATTACCGTAATACCCCTATATGGTAAAATGACGAATATGCCATTATGTTCCGTATGACTGATGTGCTTAGGATTTACATATATTGATATTGGATTAGTTAAGTTTAAGTGACAGGTGGTGGTTATCTTAGACGATTGATTTTGGAAACGTTTCAACTTCAACCCGTAACAGGTGTGTACTAACCCTCGTAATAGCTTAGATTAATATTTGCTGAAAAGCCGAAAGCTTCATATTTTAGTGATTCGAGAATTAATATTTAGATTTATTTTCTACGACGCTTAAGTTGGATTCACAACGGATATGGGGTAGGAAGGTATTTGGAACGTTCTTCAACGAGTAGATCTCTTGGTAAGTATTGAACCTTCTTTCCATTTGTATCTTGTGGTTTAAGAAAAGTGAAAACCCTCTGTCGACTAAGTCTAAAAGGGTTTTTGGTGTTATTTGGTTTGTTGGTGCCAGTGAGGATTAAAGGCTACCGATCGAGGAGTGTGTGAAAAGCTTGGATCATCGGAGTGACTAAATCTAGTCATCAACTTCGGCAAAGGTATGAACCCAAGGGCCATTGTGGATGGTGGCCGAATGTGTAAGTGATGATAATAGGTAGTTTTCGATTTGGTTTAATATTAACATGGTCTAATCTATTAACGGTTGATTATAGGAGAAATCACATAGGAGATCTCGACGAGGAATATCGCAAACAGGTGTGTAACGAACCCTCTTTCATAGCTTAAAGCGATAAATGCCGAAAAGCCGAAATGCCAAAACTCTGGCATTTCGAGGACTTGTGAGCAAGCGAACGCTCATTAGTCAGTTAGATTCGTTGAGATGATGATCGGGAAGGTTGGAAAGGTAAGAGCGTGATTTTTGGCATTCACGGTAAGTTGGGCCTCGAGGGGCTGAAATAGGGCCCAATGGGCATTCGGGCCCATTTGAGTAAAATTGGTAGAATATGAAACTTGTTAAATTGCGCATAGAGACTGATAAAACCGTTATGGAATATAGGCTGAATAGGCCTAGATGACAAAATCGGCTAAGTAGGGCCTTTAGGGGTTTTAGGCCCAATAACTCAATTTCGCTAAAAAATGGGCCAGAATCACTGTTTGCACCCATGAATTGTTAGTAACCGTTAATAAACATGGAAACCCTAATTTTTGGTAAAATTACAAGATTACCCTTATAACATGAAAATGACCGTTTTGCCCCTAGGTAAAAATGACCATTATACCCATAGGGTTTATGTATGATTTTAATACATGGGATTTTGATAAACATGGTATGTATGATATGCACATGACATGTATGATATGCACATGATATGTATGATATGCACATGATGTAATCATAAATGCATTGGGTTGGGTTTTTATATGAATGGAGGAAGTGAAAAAGGGCTTATGCCCCAGTTATTAAAGGGCTTATGCCCCAGTTATCAAAAGGGCTTATGCCTCAGTTATCAAAAGGGCTTACGCCCCAGTTATTAAAGGGCTTATGCCCCAGTTATAAAAAGGGCTTTTGCCCCAGTTATTAAAAGAGGCTAGGCCTCCAGTTATATGATAAAGTAGCTAAGCTGCTAGTGGAGAGTTATGGCGGGGTGGGTCGAGTTAATCCCCACATAGTGTGTTGGTTGGTACGGGTGGAGAGTAGCGGATGGTGGGTTGAGTAGTCTCCCCAATTGGGCTTGCATTCTTTCATTGACATTATATGTGATATTGAAATGGGCCTATGGGCCATACCGTTTACAGTAAAGGCTTCGGCCCAGTAATATGAAATATGAAAAGGCTTCGGCCCAGTGTTATGAAAAATGAAATATGAAAAGGGCTACGGCCCAGTACATGTTGAGATTGGATTTGGGCTTAGGCCCAACAGGCTGTTATTGTTTTGGGCTCTAAAAGGGGCTCGTTGCACACTGAGTTTCCAAACTCACCCCCCCTTTCTTTAATCTTGCAGGTGAGCTTAGATGTGAGGACTTGGGCCGGAGGGGATTCAGAGTAGCCACGGTGATCGTCTTTGGGCTTTTAAATAAGCGTTGGTTTTCATTAAATTTCCTTTATTATTTATTTTTGGGTTGTAATAAGGCCATTTTTAACTTTTCTTTTATTTCTTTTCGGGATTATTTTATTTTTAATAACTTTAAAATTGGTTGATAATTATTCAAAAGGGGCTAGACTTAGGACCTGATTTCAAAACAATATTTGATTTCAAAATATCACAACACCACGATTAATCGATTTATCAAAGACGTCCACTTAAACAAACTTAAACTCGATATAACAAAGTGTGGCTATGGTTGTGGGCATGTCTAGGATTGGATCCAATCAAAGAGCTTGGTACTTAAGCAGCCTTCATGGCTCACCTCCTCTGTTACGGATTCCTACCTGGTGCCTAGCTCCCATTCACTTTGTTAGCTTAACAAAAGTCGGTTTTTAAAGCACTAAAATGAAACATGGGTTTTTAACTTCAATGTGGCACATCAGATTCGGCCATAACGTCTGGGCCAGGTTTGGGGTGTTACATTTAGTGGTATCAGAGCCTAGGTTGCAACAACTCGGCTGTGGATTGGGTCCAAAAATCTGTTTGAAAACTTAAGCCTAAGAAGGGTATTTTTGGAAATGGTTTTTGAAAAGTTCATTTTAAAGATGTTTTGCGGAGTATATATGTTAAAATGGTACAAGTTTTTCTATTTTAAACAATAGTTTCAAAATAAGGGTGCTTTCAAATCAAAATTTTTAAATTTCTACCCTCTATAAGCAAAAATATGGCTTTTTGAGTTTTAAATGGATTGGAGAAAGAAGTGACGCACGGAATCCCCGGCACCTAGTCTGTAGGTATACTCTCTTTTACATTATGTATATGATGCTATGAATAAAACTGAGACCCTACTATGATACTCTAGATAGGGTAGAGCTGTAAAACCCTAGAATACTGAGACTATAGCTAAGCTTTGATTCTATGAAAATAGAAACTCTAAAATACTATCTCCGCATAAGACATATGAATAAATAGTAAATTTTTTTTTAAGATCTTGGTAGTTATTTGATATGTGTACTGGTAATGTAGAGTATTGATATGGATTTTGAGGGTAAGCAAAGTCTGCCAACTTCGGGTAGCGGTAACTCGAAGCTTGGTACTGAGGCACTGGCCGAGTTAGTAAGGAAAGTGGTAGAGGAAGTATTGGATACCAAAATTAAGGAAATTAGGGAAACGCTTCAAGCAGGGTGCTTGGAGTGTAAGAAAAGGAAGGATTCTAGTTCTTAGAAAACCAAGCCTCATTTTGTGAAACATGTTAAGGCACGACCAAACTATCCAATCTGCAAAGACTGCAACGGACGTCATCCAAGTGAATGCCATAGGAAGACAGGAGCATGTCTTAGATGTGGGTCCAAGGAGGATCGAGCTCGGGATCGCCAAGTTTATTTTATTTAAATATGTGTTACGAATTGTATGCATGCTTGATAAATGTTTCTTTACTTTGGTAATTAGATGTTCTGGGTCGTACTAAGAATTATTTTTAATTAGATTGCGTAGCGGAAGCATAGAGGTTTGACTTGGGTAATACGGTTAGTTGATAGTTGGAAATTTCGAGGACGAAATTTCTTTAAGGGGAGTAGAGTTGTAACACCCCGAATTTGGGCCTAGAAGTATTGGGCCTTGAGTGGGGGTCCATAAGGAGGTTGTATATAGGTATTTAATTGTGCAATGAAATGAAACAATTAAATGTTTGCTTTAGTGGTTAATGACTTTGAGAAGTGTTGGAGAAATCTTGGATTCAAACTTGGGCTTTAGCAAAAATTTTGGTATTAAGTGAAAAAAACCTGGATTCTTGGATGAGGGTTTTTAAATTATTGTGTTAAATAAATGACACAAGGAAGCTTGTAGTCTAGTGGTTGTGGCGTCATTAAGGTTGTATGGGAGCCTGGGTTCAAGCCTTGGCTCTTGCAATTTATTTTGGGTTTTTTAAAGGGAACCTGGACTTTGGCCTTTAGACCTTATAATTAATTGGGGATAAAATATGACACAAAAAGCCTTGTGGCTTAGTGGCAAGTAGCGTGTGGAGCATTTAAGGGGAGGCATAGGTTCGAATCCCATGGCAAGCAAAGAGCATTTATTTTGCTAACAGGGGGCGGCAAGAGTTGGTGTTGAATTT
Organism: Gossypium arboreum; assembly: GCF_025698485.1. NCBI lineage: Eukaryota > Viridiplantae > Streptophyta > Magnoliopsida > Malvales > Malvaceae > Gossypium > Gossypium arboreum. The sequence goes on from NC_069080.1 coordinate 66,118,926, forward strand.
AAACGCTAATGTTGGAGGGATCCCACATCGAAGCTAATATAAGAGTGGTTGTGAAGTCGGCTTTAAATAGAGGAACCATGAAGAGAGTAAATGTACCTTTCTTGGTGATCCCTTTCATTTGTATGGCGTGCTCGTTTGGGTTGGGCGTCGGCTAAGAGTGCTCGGGCGTGGATTAACTCCAGGTCTCCTATCGTGTGTATTTCTTACTACTCTAGTCAGTAGGATGGCTACTTGGGGCCGCGATGGGCCGAAAGGGGTCATGTGGGCCTAATGGGCCTACGGGTCCAATTGGATAAGTTGTTTGATTGTGTAGTAAATATTGGGCTACGCTAGGTGAATCTAATATTTGTGGCTAGATTTGGGCTAAAAGGGCCACACGAGCGTGTGGGCCCATTTGGGCCGAGAATAGGCTTTAGGCCCATTCGTATTGTTATCCCTGTTTAGAATACTTTAGTTTACTAAAATTACCGAAATACGCTTAGTTTGTAAAAATACTGAAATACCCTCGATTTGTAAAATTACTAAAATACCTTCGACTTGTAAAATTACCAAAGTACCCCCGATTTACAGAATTACCATTTTACCCCCGATTTACATAATTACCATTTTACCCTGCTTTTACCCTCAACTTACGAATTCTTTGTTTTACCTCGATTTACAAAATTATCGCTTTTACCGCCGATTTATAGAATTACTGTTTTACCCTTGATTTATAGAATTACTATTTTACCCTCGATTTACAAAATTACTAAAATACCCTTGGTTTGTAAAATTACCAAAATACCCCTAGTTTGTAAAATTACCAAAATACCCTTGGTTTGTGAAATTACCGAAATACCTTCAATTTGTAAAATTACCAAAATACCCCTGATTTACAAAGTTACAAAAATACCCTTGACTTTCTAAAAATTATAGAAATACCATTGGTTTACAAAATTACTGAAATACCTTTGGTTTGTTGATTTACCAAAACACCCTTGTAGGATGAAATGACTAAAATGCCCCTATTAGGGTAAAGTGACCGTAAAGCCCCTGTAGGGTAAAATGACCGTAATACCCCTGTATGGTAAAATGACGAATATGCCCTTATGTTCTGTATGACTGATGTGCTTAGGATTTACATATATTGATATTGGATTAGTTAAGTTTAAGTGACAGGTGGTGGTTGTCGTAGGCGATTGATTTTGGAAACGTTTCAACTTCAACCCGTAACAAGTGTGTACTAACCCTCGTAATAGCTTAGATTAATATTTGCTGAAAAGCCGAAAGTTTCATATTTTAGTGATTCGAGAATTAATATTTAGATCTATTTTCTACACACGTTTAAGTTGGATTCACAACGGATATGGGGTAGGAAGGTATTTGGAACGTTCTTCAACGAGTAGATCTCTTGGTAAGTATTCGAACCTTCTTTCCATTTGTCTCAATGTCTCATCTCCTTGTCTCAATGTCTCAGGTCTACTTTCCACAGTGCACGGTCCCTTGTGCGAGAGCCACGACATTACTAGCAAAGATCATCACCGCAGCCTTTCAGATCCATTACTATATTAAAACAAAACACGCTTTAGAATAATCAGAGTCACCACACTATCACAATATTTTTATGGCATGTATAGCTAGACTTTTACACACACTTTATTAGTCCGAGAACCGACTAAACCATAGCTCTAATACCACTAAATGTAACACCCTTACCTGCTATCACGCATTTAACAGATACAAGGTATTACCGTAACATAACACATACCATTCAACATAACCGAAATATAAATATGTCTTGAACAATATTAGCCAACTTTAATGGCTTGTACAAATTAGCTGGTCGAGTATCAGAACTAATATTTTAAACCTAGACAAATATGACACGTAACAAAATAATTAAGCTTACTATACATGCCATAATTCAAAACGTTTAGTTCAAATACCCTAAAGTATGATAGTGCGGATAGATCTTCACGATCCTTAACTCCCGAGCAAGTCAAGAACACTATAAGACAAAAGAGAGAAACAAAGTAAGCTTATAGCTTAGTAAGTAAGTATGTAAATACTAAAAAAATCTAACATGTTTACACAACAATTCAAGTACATCTACTTTAACTTCACTATTCATTCCACTTTGATTAAGCTGTCTCTGCTGCGTCATATTCACTAAATAAATCATAACTCGAGTTACAAAACTCGAAATTCAAATCCGTAAAATTTCCTGAATCTAGACTCATAAAGCTTTTTGCTAATTTTTTTCTATAATTTTTGGTTCAGTCGATTAGTACAGTTTATTAGTTAAAGTTTCCCCTGTTACACAGCTCGACTGATCTGACCTCTGTTCACTACAAATTGAATTTCTCTCAGTACACAATTCAAACAACCCTAAAGTCTATTTCATTTAAAACTAGTCTCAATAAGGAATTTAGGCATGTAAACTATATTTCTTAATTTTCTTTGTACAAATTTTTAATGATTTTTCAAAGTTGGAACAGGGGATCACGTATTCATCCTGAGCAAGTCACATACAATTGTAAATATCTCAAAATATAGAATTCCTTTGCTTGCTCTGTTTCTTTTATATGAAAGTAGACTCATTAAACTTTAATTTCACATCTCATTCAACCTCTAATTATATTCCTCCTATTTTTGGTGATTTTTCAAAATCACGTCACTGCTACCATCTAAAAACAGTTTTAATGCTAATTTCACTCTTTCACAAATTCTTTATGCTAACCTCATTTTATCTTATATTTGTATATACCACAAATCATTTTCACCACATTTCATTCACCATAAGTGTAGGTCCAAACCACAATATCACCACAAAACCATCCCGTTGAACAATTCGGATCAATCCTCGATATTTAATGGTTTCAAAGACACACCCCACCATCATACTTCGCTTAGTTCGGCTCTCTTGTACACATGGTGAACACTTAGTACCACTCATGCGACCTAGCCGATTTGTCTCGTAGCTCTCTTGTCTACATGGTGTCCGTCCATCGGGAATCACGCATGCACCCAGCTACATTTATCTTTCACGTAGCTCTCTTGTCTACATGGTGTCCTTCACTTGGAATCACGCATGCGACCTAGCTACATTTATCTTTCACGTAGCTCTCTTGTCTACATGGGATACATCTCGTATCACACATGTGACCTAGCTACTACAGGGTGTCTCGTAGCTTTCTTGTACACATGATGTGCACTCAAGATCATACATGTGACCTAGCTACGCCCTCTATTTCATTCGATCTCTCCAATGTTCAACCGGATCTCTCTCTATATTTATTTCCATTCTTCCAATAGTCGATTTATATTTTAACATCAGCTAGTATGTTTATATAATAGGCTGAAATATAAGAATGTACATGAAATTATTGTAATATTTACATACAAACTTACCTTGGTGCAAAATGTGGAAATTTTGCAATTTAGTCCAAAACTTTTTCCTTCCTCCGTTCGAGATCAATTCCGCGTCTTTCTTGATCTATAATAACACATTTAGCTCATTTAATACTCATACTATTTATTTCAATCCAAAATCACATCATGGAAAAATTACATTTTGGCCCCCTAACTTTTACAAAATTACATTTTTGCCCCTAGGCTCGGAATTTAATTTCAGCCCTTATTCTTATGTTTTATGATATGCTGAACATTTTCTCTTCTACAACAACATCAAATTCTCACTCTATCATATAGTTATGAACAATAGGTATTTTTACCGATTATGCTGCTTTTACTCGTTTTCACTTAAAACCGAGTAGCACAAGTTATTTAACATAATTTAAAACCTCATATTCTATCATAAAACATCAAAATACACAAATTTCACCTATGGGTATTTTTCCAAATGTGAACCCTAGGTTAAATTATTACTAGCATAAGCTTAATCGAGCTTCCGGATTCCAAAACGTAAAGAACATTAAAACGGGCTTGGAATCACTTACTATGGAGCTTGAAAATTGAAGAAACCCTAGCTATGGAGAGAGGGAGAATTCGCAGCAACTAAGGAGGATGATGATCAATTTTGTGTTATTTTTCCCATTTTATTTCATTTAATATCCAAATGACCAAAATGCCCTCCTTACTAAACTTTCAAAATTCCTTCCATGTCCTAATTTTGTCCATGAACTTAAAATTGGTCAAATTGCTATTTAAGACCTCCTAATTAATATTCCAAAACAATTTCATACTAAAACTTCGGGATGCAAATTTTGCAACTTATTCGATTTAGTCCCTACTTTCAATTTAAGCACTTTAGGCATAGAATTTCATCACGAAATTTTCACACAATCATGCAATCATATCATAAACCCCAAAATAATTATAAAACAATTATTTCTATCTCAGATTTGTGGTCACGAAACCACTATTCCGATTAGGCCCTAATTCGGGTTGTCACAATTCTCCCCCTTTTGAGATTTTCGTCCCTCAAAATCTTACCGAGAAGAGGTTTGGGTACTGCTTCCTCATAGCTTCCTCGGTTCCCACGTAGCCTCTTCTATCCCATGTCCGTGCCACAATACTTTCACTAAAGCTATACTTTTATTTCTTAACTGCTTAACCTCTCGAGCCAAAATCTTTATTGGTTTCTCCTCATAGGTCATATCCGATCGAATCTCAATTTCATTGGGAAATCACATGTGAAGGATCGAACGATAACGTCGCAACATTGATACATGAAACACGTTATGAATTCTTTCTAACTCTGCCGGTAAGGCCAACCGATATGCCATCGGTCCAATTCTCTCAAGAATCTCAGACGCCCAATAAAACGCGGACTCAACTTGCCTTTTCGACTAAATCTCGAATCTTTTTCCATGGTGACACCTTCAAGAACACTTTATCACCCACGAAATTCAATCTCTTTTCTTTTAAATCAGATATGACTTTTGTCGATCTGAAGCAGCTTTTAAGCAATCCCGAATTACTTTTATTTTCTCTTCGGTTTCTTTAACTAGATCAACTCCATGAATCTGTTTCTCACTAAGCTCGGTCCAATATAAAGGAGTCCGACACTTACGACCATACAAGGCTTCGTACGGTGCCATTTGTATACTTGATTGATAACTGTTATTGTAGGCAAACTCAATCAAAGATAGATATTTCTCCCAACTACCTCCAAATTCTAAAACACAGCATCTAAGCATATCTTCGAGTACCTGGATTACTCTTTCGCTTGACCATCTGTTTGTGGATGAAATGCGGTACTAAAGTTCAATTTTGTACCTAAAGCTTCTTGTAACTTTTTCCAAAATCTCGAGGTAAATCTTGGATCTCTATCGATATTATAGACATAGGTACTCCGCAACTTCACAATTTCAAAGAACATATAATTCGCTAATTTATCAAGTGAGTAATCGGTGCGCACTAGTATAAAGTGGGCTGACTTTGTTAATCTATCAACCACTACCCAAACAAAGATCCTTCTTTTTAGGAGTTAAAGGCAAACCGTTACAAAATCCATGGTAATCTTGTCCCATTTCCACTCGTGCACCATTACGGTTGAAGTAATCCTCAAGGCACTTGATGTTCAAATTTTTACTTGTTGATGATCAAACACTTGGTTACAAATTCGAAATGTCCTTTTCATACCGCCACCAATACTGACTTCTTTAAATCATTATACATTTTGTGCTACCAGATGAACCGATAAATGACCATTGTGCGCCTCATGTAATATTTTCTCAATCAATTTATCGCTTTTCGCACACATATCCCGTCTCGAAACATCAAACAATCATCCGGTCCAACTCGAAAATCGAGTCGTAACTCGATTCGCATTGAGTTCTCTTGATCCGCAACTCACTATCATTCTTTTGAGCATCACAAATCAACTGGAGAAATAACGGTTTAGCTCTCATTTCGCTAAGATTGACCCATCATCGACAATGCTAACCCCGTGTTCATGGCTCTCAAAGTAAAAAGAAATTTTCGCTCAAGGCGTCAAGAATTACATTTGCTTTTCCGGATGATAATCAATCACTAGATCATAATCCTTTAATAATTCAAGCCATCTTCGCTGTCGCAGATTCGATCCTTTTGATTCATCAAGTACTTCAAACTTTTGTGATCGGTAAAATTCGCATTTTCATCGTACAAATAATGTCGCCAAATCTTCAAGGCAAAAACAACAATGCCGCCCAAATCATGTGTAGGATAGTTCTTCTCATGCGGTTTTAACTGCCTCAAGCATAAGCTACCACTTTACCCTCTTGCATCAACACACATCCAAGGCCCATCAATGATGCATCACTATAAATTACGAACTCCTTTCCGACTCGGCTGTACTAAAATTGGTGCTTCATCAATCGTGTTTTCAACTTTTCAAAACTTTGTTGACATTTATCACCCATTCAAACTTAACATTCTTTTGCAACAACTTAGTCATAGGAGAGGCAATCATCGAAAATCCTTCAACAAAACGTCTATAATACCCGGCTAAGCCTAAAAGCTTCTAACCTCGGATACATTCTTGGCGGTTTCCAATCAACGATCGCAAAATCTTACTTGGATCCACCAATACCATCACCGAGACTATATGCCCCAAAAATCCGACTTCACGAAGCCGAACTCACTTTTACTAAACTTGGCAAACAGCTTTCTTTTCTCTCAAGATTTGCAATATAGTTCTCAAGTGTTCGCATGTTCGGACTCATCTCGAGAATAAATTAAAATGTCATCTATAAACACTACTACAAACTTATCCAAATATGGCCTAAGATCCGATTCATTAAGTCCATAAATATAGTGGAGCATTTGTTGTCGAAAGGCATCACAAGAAACTCATAATGTCCATACCTTGTCCTAAAGGCGCTTTCAGACATCCGACTTCTTAACTCTCAAATTGTAGTAACCGGACCTCAAATCAATCTTTGAAAACACTGTGGCCCCTTTAACGATCGAATAAATCATCAATCCTCGGCAATGGGTACTTGTTCTTTATAGTCACCTTATTGTCGACGGTAATCAATGCAAAGTCTCATTGAACTATCCTTCTTCTTCTGAATAATACAGAGCACCCTGGGAGAGAAACTCGGTCTCACAAATCCCTTGTCTGTTAACTCCCCTGGCCGAGCCTTCAATTCTTTTAATTCAATGAGCCATTCTATATGGAGCAATCGAGATCGGTGCGGTGCTGCAACAAATCAATAGCAAAATCTATCTCTATTCGGAGGCAACCTGTGCAATTCCTCCGAAATACATCCGAAACTCACAGACTATCTAAGATCGATTCAAATTTCAGTTGGGGCAACTCAATATTCATTACATAAGCGGATAAGCTTCACACCTTTTCTCATGTATTTCATGCAGACATGTGCGAAATCACCATAGGCAATTTATTTGATTCATCTGTTTCAACCCACGAAATTTCTCCATTTTCACATTTCAACTCTAGTGTCTTTTGTTTACAATCTACCTTAGCATCATACAATGTTAACCACCCATTCCCAAGATAACGTCAAACTCACCAAATGGTAACAACATCAAGTTGGCCGGAAAACAGTGTCCTTGAATCATTAATGGGCAATTCTTGCAAACCTTGTCAACTAGCACATATTGGCCTAAGGGTTCGACACTTTAATCGTAAACTCAAGAAATTCAACAGCAACTTTTTATTGGATACTAAATTCATGCAAATATAGGAATGAGTGGACCCGGATCAATCAATGCAATAACAATAGTATCATAGAGAGAAATGTACCAAGAATGACATCGGAGATGATGCATCTTCTCGAACACGATAGCATAAGCTCTAGCAGTGCTCTAGCTTCCGATCTTGCCGCTTAAATCTTTCATCACGCTTTACTACTAGTCCCACCTCCAGATTTCTCGGTGGTCTACCTCTACTAGCGGTGGTATTCATCTAGCACTCAAATCTTTCTTCTTTAACTTTCTCCGGACAATCTCTAATAAAATGCTCGCGAGAATCATCTTGAAACAAGCTCGCTCGGTCCCCCAACACTCACCATAATGTTGCTCGCCACATTGTCGACACTCGGGCTTTCTAGGTCGCACATTACCCACACTTGCCACCAAGTAGCTTGAGCTTTAGACCCGAATATACTCTACCACGATCTCTGTGAATCCCCAATTGAAACCGTCATTCGAGGGTTTGTCTCTTTGGACCTCTTTGGTTGAGATTGAAATGGCTTGCTTATCTGTCTTTTCTCGACGCTCGGGCCTCAATAGCGCCTTTTCTTCTTTCTTTGTTCAATTCTTCGACTTTAAGAGCTCGATCAACCAATACTACAAATTCTTTCAACTCCAAAATTCCTACAAGCACTTTAATGTCCTCATTCAGCCCATCTTCAAATCTTCTACACATAATGGCCTCGGTGGACACACATTCCTCGGGCATACTTGTTGAGTCTTACAAATTCGCGTTCATACTCTGCTATGACATTTTCCCTCGCTTCAATTCAAGGAACTCCTTCCGCTTTTTGATCAATAAATCGCGACTTATGTATTTCTTTCTAAATTCTTCCCGAAGAAATCCCAAGTAACTTTTTCTTTGGCACCACTGCAATCAAAGTCTTCCACCGTGGTAAGTCAATCTCTCAAAAGTGATACAAGACACTTTAAGCATTCCTCGTGTACATGAGAGCTCATCAAATACACGGTAGAATTTTCAAGCCGAATTCCGCTTTCTTAGGATCATCATCGACCTTTGCTCTAAACTCTTTAGCCCTTGTTTTCTAATCTTGTCAACTGGAGGCTTGTTCATTCTTACCAAATCTATACCTTGAGCACTCACAGAATCGCCCGAGGTATAGGAGGGGGTGGAGGAGGTTGAGCATTTGGATTTGCTCGAATAAATTCAAGATACCAATTGTTCATCATTTGGAGAAAGGCATCCCAGCCTCATCTCCTTGTCTCAATGTCTCAGTCTACTTTCCACAGCACGGTCCTTGTGTGGGGCCATGACATTAGCAAAGATCATCACCGTAGCCTTCCTTCAGATCCATTACTATATTAAAACAAAACACAGCTTTAGAATAATCAGAGTCACCACACTATCACAATATTTTTATGGCATGTATAGCTAGACTTTTACACACACTTTATTAGTCCGAGAACCGACTAAACCATAGCTCTAATACCACTAAATGTAACACCCTTACCCGTTACTGTCATTTAACAGATACAAGGTATTACCGAACATAACACATACCATTAAACATAACCAAATATAAATATGTCTTGAACAATATTAGCCAACTTTAATGGCTTGTACAAATTAGCTGGTCGAGCATCAGAACTAATATTTTAAACCTAGACAAATATGACACGTAACAAAATAATTAAGCCTACTATACATGCCATAATTCAAAACGTTTAGTTCAAATACCCTAAAGTATGATAGTGCGGATAGATCTTCACGATCCTTAACTCTGAGCAAGTCAAGAACACTATAAGACAAAAGAGAGAAACAAAGTAAGCTTATAGCTTAGTAAGTAAGTATGTAAATACTAAAAAATCTAACATGTTTACACAACAATTCAAGTACATCTACTTTAACTTCACTATTCATTCCACTTTGATTATGCTGTCTCTGCTGCGTCATATTCACTAAATAAATCATAACTCGAGTTACAAAACTCGAAATTCAAATCCGTAAAATTTCCTGAATCTAGACTCATAAAGCTTTTTGCTAATTTTTTCTATAATTTTGGTTCAGTCGATTAGTACAGTTTATTAGTTAAAGTTTCCCTGTTACACAGCTCGACTGATCTGACCTCTGTTCACTACAAATTGAATTTCTCTCAGTACACAATTCAAACAACCCTAAAGTCTGTTTCATTTAAAACTAGTCTCAATAAGGAATTTAGGCATGTAAACTATATTTCTTAATTTTCTTTGTACAATTTTTAATGATTTTTCAAAGTTGGAACAGGGGATCACGTATTCATCCTGAGCAAGTCACATACAATTGTAAATATCTCAAAATATAGAATTCCTTTGCTTGCTCTGTTTCTTTTATATGAAGGTAGACTCATTAAAATTTAATTTCACATCTCATTCAACCTCTAATTATATTCCTCCTATTTTTGGTGATTTTTCAAAATCACGTCACTGCTACCATCTAAAAACAGTTTTAATGCTAATTTCACTCTTTCACAAATTCTTTATGCTAACCTCATTTTATCTTATATTTGTATATACCACAAATCATTTTCACCACATTTCATTCACCATAAGTGTAGGTCCAAACCACAATATCACCACAAAACCATCCCGTTGAACAATTCGGATCAATCCTCGATATTTAATGGTTTCAAACACACGCCCCACCATCATACTTCGCTTAGTTCGGCTCTCTTGTACACATGGTGAACACTTAGTACCACTCATGCGACCTAGCCGATTTGTCTCGTAGCTCTCTTGTCTACATGGTGTCCGCCATTTGGGAATCACGCATGCGACCCAGCTACATTTATCTTTCACGTAGCTCTCTTGTCTACATGGTGTCCTTCACTTGGAATCACGCATGCGACCTAGCTACATTTATCTTTCACGTAGCTCTCTTGTCTACATGGGATACATCTCGTATCACACATGTGACCTAACTACTACAGGGTGTCTCAGATCTTTCTTGTACACATGATGTGCACTCAAGATCATACATGTGACCTAGCTACGCTCCCTCTATTTCATTCGATCTCTCTGAATGTTCAACCGGGATCTCTCTCTATATATTTATTTCCATTCTTCCAATAGTCGATTTATATTTTAACATCAGCTAGTATGTTTATATAATAGGCTGAAATATAAGAATGTACATGAAATTATTGTAATATTTACATACAAACTTACCTTGGTGCAAAATGTGGAAATTTTGCAATTTAGTCCAAAACTTTTCCTTCCTCCGCTCGAGATCAATTCGCGTCTTTCTTGATCTATAATAACACATTTAGCTCATTTAATACTCATACTATTTATTTCAATCCAAAATCACATCATGGAAAAATTACATTTTGCCCCTAACTTTTACAAAATTACATTTTTGCCCCTAGGCTCGGAATTTAATTTCAGCCCTTATTCTTATGTTTTATGATATGCTGAACATTTTCTCTTCTACAACAACATCAAATTCTCACTCTATCATATAGTTATGAACAATAGGTATTTTTACCGATTATGCTGCTTTTACTCGCTTTCACTTAAAACCGAGTAGCACAAGTTATTTAACATAATTTAAAACCTCATATTCTATCATAAAACATCAAAATACACAAATTTCACCTATGGGTATTTTTCCAAATGTGAACCCTAGGTTAAATTATTACTAGCATAAGCTTAATCGAGCTTCCGGATTCCAAAAACGTAAAGAACATTAAAAGCGGGCTTGGAATCACTTACTATGGAGCTTGAAAATTGAAGAAACCCTAGCTATGGAGAGAGGAGAATTCGGCAGCAACTAAGGAGGATGATGATCAATTTTGTGTTATTTTTCCCATTTTATTTCATTTAATATCCAAATGACCAAAATGCCCTCCTTACTAAACTTTCAAAAATTCCTTCCATGTCCTAATTTTGTCCATGAACTTAAAATTGGTCAAATTTCTATTTAAGACCTCCTAATTAATATTCCAAAACAATTTCATATTAAAAACTTCTGGGATGCAAATTTTGCAACTTATTCGATTTAGTCCCTACTTTCAATTTAAGCACTTTAGGCATAGAATTTCATCACGAAATTTTCACACAATCATGCAATCATATCATAAACCCCAAAATAATTATAAAACAATTATTTCTATCTCGGACCTCCTAATTAATATTCCAAAACAATTTCATATTAAAAACTTCTGGGATGCAAATTTTGCAACTTATTCGATTTAGTCCCTACTTTCAATTTAAGCACTTTAGGCATAGAATTTCATCACGAAATTTTCACACAATCATGCAATCATATCATAAACCCCAAAATAATTATAAAACAATTATTTCTATCTCGGATTTGTGGTCACGAAACCACTATTCCGATTAGGCCCTAATTCGGGTTGTCACATTTGGGGTGTTACACCAAGCCCCGTTTTTAATGTTCTTTACGTTTTTGAAATCTCGGTAGCTCGATTTAGCTTATGCTAACAATAAATTAACCTAGGATTCATATTTGGAAAAATACCCATAGTTGAAATTTGTGTATTTTGGTGTTTTATGATAGAATATGACGTTTTAAATTATGTTAGACAATTTGTGCTACTCGATTTTAAGTGAAAACGAGAAAAAGGGCTTAATCGGTAAAAATACCTAATAATCATAAGTACATGTTAGAGTGTGAATTTGATGTTGCCATAGAAGGGAAAAAATGATCAGCATATCATAAAACATAAGAAAATAGGATGAGGTTTAATTTACGAGCTTTGGGGCAAAAGTGCAAATATGTGAAAGTTTAGGGGCAAAATGGTAATTTTTCCAAAGTTCATACTAAGGGCTGTTTTGATGAATGTATGTATTAAATAAATTAATTTGGCTTTATAGATCAAGAGAAACGAGATTCAAGTCGTGATCGAGGGAAAAACAAAGTTTACAAGGAATAGGCTCGATTGCTAATATTTTGTATCGAGGTAAGTTCATGTGCAAATAAGGTAACATAATTTTTATTTTAAGTGATTTAATGTTATTTATATGACATGATACTTATTATCATGAAATATGATGTTTTGTAAATTATTATTTGGTGATATGCAAATTATGTGAACAACTTGATAAGTGTGAGATGTTAGCAAGTATCGATTTCTATATTCCGAAGAAGGCGATCGAAATGTGTAATTGAAAAGAATCCCGTTTGAACCAAGGGAATAGATTAGGGTACAAGTGACATGTCACTAGGATAGTTTAGTTCCGAACTCGTTGAGTTGAGTCCGAGTTCACTTATGGATGCGAACGCCCGAGCTCGTTGAGTTTGGTCCGAGTTCGTTTATGGGCGAGTTACATGGTAGCTTGGCTACATAGATTTCGAAAGCTATTGAGCTTGTTCAGTTATGAGTATAGCACTTATTTGCACACTATCCGCGTATCCGAAATTATATTCCTACGTGTTCAACGAGAGAATCCTAAGAGAATATTGAGGATGCTTAAAACGAAAGTGATTCGATGATGAATGTGTTGAAGAAGTGAAAATGGACAGGTATGAGTTTAATTTTTGGTTGAGAACTTGGTGAGACAAAATTGTGGTAAGATAGTAAGTATTTTTATGTTATGAGTGTTTTAATGATGTTTATGTTGGATTGCATAATCATGTTACTTATTATTTACATGTGAACTTACTAAGCACTTATGCTTACTCCCTCCATTTCATTCATTGTAGTTTTGACAAGCCAGGTTGAGTATCGGGATAGGTCGAAGCCTCGTTCACACTATTCGAAGACCTAAATTGGTAAAATGTCTTGTATATTTTAAGTGTGGCATGTATAGCAATATACTCACTTTGTATAAATGATCATATGATATGGTTATGGTTTGGTAAGAAAAGGGTTTGTAAATGATTAGCTATTGGAATGGCTAATCAAGTTTATATATGATAACATGTATGCTTTATGTCTTAACTAAATCATGAAAATCCTTGGAATGGTAAAATTGGCCATAAAACAGAGTCATACAGCAGCAGTGATGTGAATTTGAAAAATCACTAAAAATAGTAGAAATGGAATTAAATGATGAATAAGTTATGAAATTTAATCTTGATGAGTCTATTTTCATATGGATGGAACAAAACAGGTAAATGAGTTATATGTTATGAGATATTTAAGTTTTAGTGGAATAGGGTCATAGTGGTCTCTGAATCCCCTATTTTGACTTTAAAAATTCACCAGAAATTGTACAAAAATAATTAGAAGTTTTACTTTATATGTATAGATTCCTTATTAAGTCTAGTTTTATGAGAAATAAACAGCATAATCATTAAACCTCTGTACAGAGAGATATCTGATATGTAATACATATGGGTCAGAGTAGTCGAACCCTGAAACAGGGGAGACTTTAACTAATAAACTGTACTCGTTGGCTCTACCAAAAATTCTAGAAAATAATTAGTAGATAGATATATGAGTCTAGTTTCAGAAAAATTTACAGATCTTAATTTCAAGTTTCGAAACTCGAGATATGAATTTTTAAGCAACTGTGACGCAGTTAGCCAGCTTGTCTAGAAATTTTAAAAATAAATTTTTTGAGCTGTTTAATTAATGAATTAAGTTTAGTAACACCTCAAGCTTGACTCTGGTGACAGTCTCGGGCGTGAGGACGTTACATTTGGTGGTATCAGAGTAGGTTTAGTCGGTTCTCGGACTAACGTGTTGTATGTACGGGTTTTGCTATACATGCCATATATATATATTGTGATAGTATGACGACTTCTGACCTTTTAAATGATTTTTTTATAGTAAATGGATCTCGATCCAGCTGTGGCTAATGATGTAGAGAGTAATGCACTAGCTCCGGCTGAAGGGGTGGTTCCAACTGAAAATCCACCTCTTACTGTTGGTCAAGGAGGAAGAGAAAGGGCTTGGGAAGCCTTTCTCCAGATGATGAATGCCTGGTATATTGAGTTCATTCGTACGAACCTGAATGCACAACCTCCTCCACCTCCCCCGATTCCTCAACCTGTACCTTTGATGCCTCAAGGTGTAGATCTGATGAAATTTCATAGAACTCTAGTTGACAGAATCCGTAAGCAAGGGGCCGAAGAATTCAGGGCAAATGTTGATGATGATGCAGAGAAAGCAGAGTTTTGGCTTGAGAATTCTATTCGGGTATTTGATGAATTGTCTTGTACACCTGAGGAATGCTTGAAATGTGCTATATCATTGTTGAGGGATTTAGCCTATCATTGGTGGAAGACGTTGATTTCAGTAGTACCGAAAGAGAAAGTAACTTGGGAGTTCTTTCAAGAAGAATTTCGGAAGAAATACATCAGCGAAAGATTTGTTGATCAAAAGCGTAAAGAGTTTCTTGAATTGAAGCAGGGGAACATGACAGTTACTGAATACAAAATTGAGTTCGTCAAGTTGAGTAAGTATGCTAGAGAATATATTCCTACAGAGGCTAAAATGTGTAGATGATTTGAAGACGGACTCAATGACGACATTAAAGTATTTGTTGGGATTCTCGAATTAAAAGAAATGGTAGTACTTGTTGATCAAGCTTGCAAGGTTGAAGAACTACTCAAAGAGAAGAAAAAAGTAGAGGCTGAGACTAGAAATTGGAAGAAAAGATCGATGAGCAGTTCATTCTCACAGCAATCCAGAAAATCTAGAAATATGAATCCTCGTTCTCAGGTTTCGGCCAGACAATCATATGGAAATTTTAAGAAGCAAAATGTCAGTCTTAAATCTCAGACTACTTCCGTGGCTAGTGTGGGGAATTCGAGATTTGTTAAGCCTGAGTGCCAGCGGTGTGGTAGAAATCACTTTGGCCCATGTAGAGCGAATGAATGTTTTCGGTGTATTTCTCCAGATTATTTTATTAGAGACTGCCCAGAGAGAGTTGAGAAAGAAAAATTTCAGAGTGTAAAAGCTAGTGGTGCAGACTCGAGGGGAAGATATTCGAGGAAAGCTGGAAATGAAGCAAGCAGCAAGAATGTAATCAAAGATTCCGCAGCTAAACCTGAAGCAAGGGCTCCAGCTAAAACTTATGCCATAAATGCATGTGAAGATGCTTCATCACCTGACGTGATTACTGGCAAATCAGAGGCATTATCTAGTGTGATTTCTTCGATGTCGACTCAGAAATATTTGAGGAAGGGTTATGAAGCTTATTTGGCATATGTAATTAATACAAAAGAAATTGAAAAGAAAGTTGAATTAGTGCCAATTGTGTGTGAATTTGTCGATGTATTTCCAGAAGAGTTGTCGAGTTTGCCTCTAGTTAAGGAAGTAGAATTTGGTATTGAGTTGATACCGGGAACAACTCCGATCTCGATTGCTCCGTATAGAATGGCACCCGCAGAGATGAAAGAATTAAAGTCACAATTGCAAGAGTTGACTGACAAAGGCTTTGTGAGACCGAGTTTTTCACCTTGGGGTGCTCCTATGTTATTTGTGAAAAAGAAGGATGGTTTTATGAGATTGTGTGTTGACTATCGGCAATCAAACAAGGTGACAATCAAGAACAAGTATCCGTTGCCGAGAATTGATGATTTGTTTGATCAGCTAAAAGGAGCAACATGGTTTTCAAAGATTGACTTGAGATCTGGATACTACCAGCTGCGAGTAAAAGAGTCAAATGTACCTAAAACTACTTTTACAATAAGTTACGGTCATTATGAATTTTTATTTATGCCATTCGGGTTAACAAATACTCCTGCTGTTTTTATGGATTTGATGAATCACATATTTCAGCCATACTTGGACAAATTTGTTGTGGTATTTATAGATAACATCTTAATTTATTTGAAAGATGAGACAGCGCATGCTGAGCACTTGAAAATAGTTTTGCAAACTTTGAGGAATAAGCAGTTATATGCCAAGTTTAGTAAAAGTGAATTTTGGCTTCGGGAAGTTGGATTTTTGGGTCACATTGTTTCAGGTTATGGTATACGGGTTGATCCTAGTAAAATTTCGGCCATTGTTGATTGGAAACCACCGAAAAATGTAACCAAGGTTAGAAGTTTCTTGGGGCTAACTGGGTATTATCGGCGGTTTGTAAATGGATTTTCTATAATTGCTACTCCTATGACTAGACTACTTCGAAAGGATGTTAAATTTGAGTGGACGGAAGAATGTCAACAGAGTTTTGGAGAATTGAAAAAGTATTAACTGAAGCACCGGTATTGGTACAACCTAAATCAGGTAAAGAATTTGTGGTGTATAGTGATGCTTCTTGAAATGGCTTAGGATGTGTACTTATGCAAGAAGGGAAAGTGGTGGCTTATGCTTCGAGGCAATTAAAATCTCATGAAAGGAATTATCCGACTCATGATTTGGAATTGGCTGCTATAGTGTTTGCTTTGAAGATTTGGCGACATTATCTTTATGGTGAAAAGTACCAAGTATATATCGACCACAAAAGTCTTAAGTACTTGATGTCACAAAAAGACTTGAATTTGGGACAGTGAAGATGGTTGGAGTTATTGAAAGATTACGAGCTTGTTATTGACTACCATCCGGGAAAAGCGAATGTGGTTGCTGATGCTTTGAGCAGAAAGTTGCTATTTGCTTTGAGAGCTATGAATACTCAGTTAAAGGTATCAAATGATGGTTCGATTCCAGCAGAGTTAAGAGCAAGACAGATGTTTTTACAAGAGATTTGTGAAGCTCAGAAAAATGACCAAGATTTGCAAGCCAAGAGAAAGCGAAGTGAAGTCGACACGGATCGATTTTAGAATCGGTTCTGATGGTTGCTTGATGTTTAAAAACTGGATTTGTGTACCGAAAAATGGTGAATTGATTCAAAAGATTTTGCATGAAGCACATAACGATTGTTTGGCAGTTCACCCGGGCAGTATGAAAATGTATAATGACTTGAAGAAAATGTATTGGTAGAATGGAATGAAAAGAGATATCTCCGAGTTTGTATCAAAGTGCTTAATTTGTCAACAAGTGAAAGCTAAACACCAAGTACCTTTAGGACTACTCCAGCCTATCATGGTTCCTGAATAGAAATGGGATCGGATTACTATGGATTTTGTGTCAGGGTTGCCATTAACTCCAAGGAAGAAAAATGCCATCTTGGTAATAGTTGACAGACTGACTAAATCGGCTCATTTTATTCTAGTACGTACGGATTATTCTCTTAATAAGTTGGCTAAATTGTATATCAGTGAGATTGTTAGACTTCATGGAATACCTTTGTCAGTCATTTCGGATAGAGATCCGAGATTTACTTCGCGGTTTTGGCAAAAGTTGCAATAGGCATTAGGTACGAAGTTGAATTTCAGTACTGCCTTTCATCCACAAACTGATGGACAGTCAGAGAGAGTGATTCAGATTCTTGAAGACATGCTCAGATGTTGTGTATTGGAATTTCAAGGTAGTTGGGAAAGGTATTTACCGTGTAACGCCCCGTACCCGAGACCGTTGCCGGAGTCGAACACGAGGTGTTAACGGACTTAATTCATTTATATACACAGATTATTTTAGAATTTCTAGTCAAGCTGGCTAACTGCGTCACAGTCACCTCAAAAATCATATCTCGAGTTCCACAACTTGAAAACTGATTCCGTAAATTTTTCCTGAAACTAGACTCATATATCCATCTACAAATTGTTTTCTAGAATTTTAGGTCTTGCCAATTAGTACAGTTTATTAGTTAAAGTCTCCCCTGTTTCAGGGTTCATCTACTCTGACCTTCATGTATTACGACTTAGATATCTACCTGTACCAGGTTCCAATACATGTTCTGTTTGTTTCAAATGAAACTAGACTCAAAAAGGAATCTGTACATATAAGACATGACTTCTAATTATCTCTGGTTAATTTATGGTGAATTTCCAAAGTCAGAACAGGGGATCCAGTAATCGCTCTGGCCCTGTTTCACAAAAACTTAAATATCTCATAAAATACGGCTCATATGGTCGTTTCGTTTCTTCCATATGAAAATAGACTCATCAAGATTCAATTACATAATTTATTCATTATTTAATTAAATTCCTACTATTTTTAGTGATTTTTCAAACTCATATCACTGCTGCTGTCAGCATCTATTTTAAGGCAAATCTCACCTATTTCATAGATTCCATGATTCAACTAGCCATTTGACATTCATAGCACCAAATATGATCGTGATTAACCATTCCAATGGCTAATCATTGCCAAGCAATTCCACACCTCTCAATAACCATATATATACAAAATGATTATAACGCTACGCTCAAAATATATAAGCCATTTTCGCATGGCCAACCGAATATATACATTACCAAAAGGTACTTAATTAACAACAAGGTCAGTCCTATACATGCCTCTATCAAAGTTCAACTAAAAGAGTACCAAAAGGGCTTAGATAGTGTGGACGACTTTGACTTTGACAATCCAGAGTCCGATAGCTGACGAACAAAATCTATAAAACAGAGAATTAAAGAAACGGAGTAAGCATTTAATGCTTAGTAAGTTTTGAGTAATGAAATTATTTACGACTAAAGTATAGCGTTCATATGACTAAATGAATAATTTCATATATGCATGTTCTCAAAATCATACTTACTTCACGCTTCAACAATTATATTCATACACAAGGAATCAAACCTAACTAGAGGCCGGAAGCTCGTTAATCAATTGAGCGAATACTATTTGAAAAGATTCAACCTTTCCGATGCATATACGGAACACACCTTATCGTTTGGATTTTATGAGCGTGTTAATTGAAATTATTACAGCAAGATCACTCATTTCCAAACCCAAGTACCTTCGGGAATTAGCCGGATATAGCAACTCGCACAAATGCCTTCGGGTCTTAGCCCGGATATAGTCACTAGCACAAATGCCTTCGGGACTTAGCCCAGATATAGTCACTAGCATAAATGCCTTCGGGACTTAGCCCGGATATAGTCACTAGCACAAAGGCCTTCGGGACTTAGCCCGGATATAGTCACTAGCATAAATGCCTTCGGGACTTAGCCCGGATATAGTCACTAGCACAAAGGCCTTCGGACTTAGCCCGGATATCATCCGAATAATCATGCACATATATCAATAAGTCATAACACATCTATATTTCATTTTCATACTAGAATTCAAACACAAGACATTTATCAACCATTACCATTTTCGGCTCAATAGCCACATACAAAGAACATGATTTCGATTTGCTTTATAACATGATCTCTATACGCATTCGGCTGCCCGTCATAAGTATGAACTAATTACCTCAATATATAACTCAAATAGAATCATTATATCACCGTTTATTTGTTATGCTTATATGTCATGACTTAAACAAATCATAAACTAAGTTCCATTACTCGAAAACTTACCTCGGATGTTGTCGAACGACTCCAACGGCTATTCAATTACTTTTTCCTTCCCTTTATCAGATTTAGTTCCCCTTTGCTCTTGAGCTTAATTTAACAAATAAATTGATTTAATCATCTTGAACATTGAGAGAAATTCAAGGTACTTAGCCCATATATATATCAGACATTAGAGTCATATATATGAAATCATGAATCAAATTCAACATGTAACACCCCAAACCCGAGACCATCGCCGGTGTCGGACCCGAGGGGTTAACAAGCCAAGTTCACATGTTTTGCCCACCAATTTGACATTTCCAGTCAGGCTGGAAAACTGCGTCACTGTCGCCTTAAAAATCATATCTCGAGTTTCAAAACTCGGAAACTGGTTTCGTAAATTTTCCCTGAATTTAGACTCATATATCCATCCATGGATTTATTTCTAGGATTTTTGGTCGGGCCAATTGGTACAGTTTATTAGTTAAAGTTACCCATGTTACAGGGATCGACTGCTCTGACCTTCGCGCGGTATAACTTGAATATCTCTCTGTACAGGGCTTTAATGCTGGTGTCGTTTGTTTCTAATGAAACTAGACTCAAAATGAAATCTGTACATATAAGGTATATTTAATAATTCTTTTTGGATAATTTATAGTGAATTTTAAAGTTGCGACAGGGAACCCAGAAACCATTCTGGCCCTGTCTCACAATAGCTTTAATATCTCTTAACCTGTAACTCCTATGACCATTTCGTTTCTTCCATATGAAAATAGACTCATCAAGGTTCATTTACATAGCTTATTCACTATTTAATTCCATTCCTATGAATTTTGGTGATTTGTCACATTCATGCCACTGCAGCTGGCAGCATCTGTTTTAAGATAGGACTTACCTATTTGGTAGTCTCCATGAATCAACTAGTCTTGCCATACATAGGTTCATATATGATCATTTTAACCATGCAAATGGCTGATCATATGACCAACATTCCCATTTCCAAGCCATAGCCACATCATGACACCAAATATATACATACAACCCACAATTTGTCTAAGTTCATGCTTCCTTTTCGAGCCATTTTCGCATGGCCGTACATACTTACGTTACAACATATTTAACAAACAAGAGGTAGTCCTATACATGCCATCTCAAGTTCAATCAAAAATTTATACCAAAATGGAGGCTTGATAGTGTGAATGACTTCACTTCAACGATCCCAAATCCAATTGCTTGAGCGAAATCTAAAAAAAAAGCGAGAGCTAAAGCAACGGGTAAGCATTCTTATGCTTAGTAAGTCTCAAGGAATATAATCAACTCTAATTACAGCAATACATTCACATAGCCAAATGCATCATTTCATTAATACACATTCTTACTTCACACTTCATCATTATATGATTTCACAAAATATCAATCAATTCAATAACTGAAATTTATTAGTCGATTGAGCGAATGTTGCTCAAACATGTCGACTTTCCAATGCACATATAACGTACCTTATCCTTTGGGCTTTTCGAGTGTACTAATTGAATTCATTACAGCAACCAACACTCACCTCCAGCCCAAGATTCTTCGGAATATAACCGGATATAATCACGTGCACAAATGCCTTCGGGTCTTAGCCCGGATAGAATGTCTCGCACGAATGCCTTCGGGTCTTAGCCCGGATGTAGCCACTAGCACAATTGCCTTCGGGTCTTAACCCGGATATAATCTCCAGCATAATTGTCTTCGGGATTTAGCCCGGATATCATTCAATTTCCATGAACACATACATCAATTATCATTGGACATACATAATTCATTTTCATTACTAAGGCTCAAACGCAATTATAGTCGCAAGCATATTCGCCGGGACTTAGCCCGGTAGAATTCAAATACTCATGCATACATAATCAATAATCAATACACATCCATACTTTATTTCACACAATTCAAGTAGGGTCACTTCTTGAGGACTTACCTCGGATGTTTTCGAATGGCTTTTTCGCTATTCGATCACTTTCTCCTTCCCTTGTCCGATTGTGGCCCTCTAAGCTCTTGAGCTAATTCAAACAAATTCAATTTATTAAAACCTCATTGTGCTAGCTTTTGGCGAATATGACAAGGAGTTTAAATGGTCATATGGCCACCCTTTAGCTTGAATACACAATGGTCATGCACATTTTATACTACATCAAGCAATTCAATACAATTTATTCGAGCATCAAGGAAATGCTAAGGCCTTCAATAGGCTACCCAAGGCCGAATATTCATGTACATGTTGAGGTCAATTTTGCACTTAATACCTCACAAAAACAGCATGCAATTTACTAATTAATGCTTTGCACATTGTGGCCCAAAACTTATAATATAGCATCAAGCACCTACATGTGTGCTAGGTCAATTGTGCTTGCAATTTCACAAGCATTCTTCCACATCTTCTTCTTTAAACCAATATATTCATCACTTAGTTCATAACCAAAACATAATGTGCAATCATATATATGCATATATGAGCATGGCCGAATTTTCAAGGTGTCCATAGCCATCCAAAACACAAATTTTAACTAACATGCAAGAAGCATGAATCATGCTCAAGAATGCATCATGGCGAATATGACAATCATGCTCCTTTTCAACTTCAATCATGATAAAACAAAGAGAAAACTCAAAATCTTACTCATGAGTAGAAAATCCATCATTGCATGCATCATCATCAAGCTTCACACTTAGCATGCAATGGCTTTATCACCATAACAACTTTGGCCAAATACCATTTCCATGGCATAACAAAGATTTGAGCCATGGCTAACATGCACATCAAGTTAGCAACCAAGACATGCATGAAACTCCTAACACAACCTCATACATACCTTAATCTTGATGCAAACTTAGCCAAATCCCTTCTAGATCTCTTCCAAACCAAGCATGAAGCAAAAATCCTCCCCTTTTTCCTTAGTATTTTCGCCAAGAAGTGAAAATGGATGAGCAAAATTTTCTTTTCTTTCCTTAGGACATTCGCCAAGAGCTATGGTGAAAGATGAACATTTTTTTTCCTTTTTTTTTCCATACTCTTATTTTATTATTTCTAACATGCACCACTAGCAAAACATGTTTAAGACATGTTTTCTTTTGCCCATATTCATCACCATGGCGCCACTATAGTCAAATTTGGGGAATTTGACATGCAAGGACAACATTTCTAGTGTGCATCAATAGGCCACTTCCACATTTGCCTATCTCAATTCTAAATTTTCTCACACAAGTCCTTTCTAGTGAAATTCACCTTTATAACACTAAATCAATAATCAAAAAATGTCATACATGAATACTCACATATTATAGGCATCGAAATAAATTTTAAATTATTGTTATGCCTCGGTTTTGTGGTCCCGAAACCACATTCCGGCTAGGGTCTATTTTGGGCTGTCACACAACATATTAGCTAATATTCTCCTTTAGCCGATTATCTAAGTCAAGATAGATCATCAATATGCTTACCTATAGCCGAATGTGCAACATCAATCTATCACTATCATCTACATACTTAATCAAAGGCCGAATACACCTATTCCAACATGATATCATTCCTATTTCATTTAACACTTAACATTTACCACATATCAATTAACCAATTTTTTTATAATTACAAAACTCTTCATCTATTCATGCTCTCATATTCGGTCATCCCTACCTATACTAACCATACAACTACATAATTCTAAGTTTAAACACAATTACAACATTCTAGTACCATGGCCGAATACTTCATGAAGTTGCTAAGACCTATCCTTTTCTAATTCTCACACACCCTCACATCCAATCCTTTTTGTTAAGCACTCAAACTCAATCATCTTCAAGCCTCATTACCACAACATCAAACACCAACTAAGGAAGGCAACTTCCATGGCCGAGTATCATCTCCCTCAAATAGCAAAAAGTTAAACCATGGGCTAGGTAGAATTCAAACTAACAACTAAAAGCATGCATGAGTTTTATGGAATAATCATTAACCATACCTCTTCCTAAACATCAACCAACCGAACATGAAGCAAGAGAATCCTCTTCTTCTTCCTTCCTCAAGTCACGGCAATGGAGGAGCATGGATGAAACAACTTTGTTTTCATCACCCCTCCCTTTTCATTACTTTATTACTAACCTTTTATTTTATTATTTTTAACACAACACATTAACACAAAATGTTTATAATATGTTTTAACCCATTGCATGGCCGGCAACTATCTAAAACTTGGGTAATTTGACATGCAAACCCATCATTTATACAACATGCATTAATAGGTCCTTATAGATTAACCTATCACATTTCAAAAGTGTCACACATAAGTCCTATTAACTAAATTCACATGCAATCGACTAAATCAAAGCTTAAAACTTTCACACATTCATATTAGCATATTTTAGACAATAAATATCATATTCAAATACTTTGATGACTCGGTTTAGTGGTCCCGAAACCGCTTTCCGACTAGGGTCAATTTAGGGCTGTCACAACTCTCCCCCACTTAAGAAATTTTCGTCCCTGAAAATCTTACCGGTAAATAGGTTTGGGTATCGTTCTTTCATAGAGTTCTCGGTTTCCCAAGTAGCTTCTTCGATCCCGTGTTTGAGCCATAACACCTTTACTAACGGAACCCTTTTGTTTCGCAACTCTTTCACTTCACGGGCTAGGATACGAATCGGTTCTTCTTCATAACTCATATCGGCTTGAATTTCAACCTCGGAGGGATTTATTATGTGCGAAGGATCAGATCTGTAATGTCGAAGCATCAAAACATGAAAAACATTGTGAATCTTCTTGAGATCAGGGGGTAAAATCAATCTATATGCCACTGGACCAATGTGACATCCCTAAATTGACCCTAGCCGGAAAGTGGTTTCGGGACCACTAAACCGAGTCATAAGAATAATTAACCATCATAATTGATGCTCATTATATGTATACATGCATGTGTGAAAAATTTCATGTTTGGATTTTGTTAATTGTAAGTGAATTTTTATCAAATAGGACTTATGTGAGAAAATTTAGAAATGTGCTAGGCAAATGTAAGGTGGCCTATTAATACATGTGGGAAGGTGTTGTCCTTGCATGTCAAATTAGCCAAAATGAAGCAAGATGGCCGGCCATGCTATGGGTGGAAACATGTCTCCAACATGTTAGACTAGTGATGCATGTAGGAAACAATAAAATAAGAAAGTTAGCATTAAAGAAATGGAAAAAAGGAAAATGATGATAACAAAAAAAAAAAGAGTGTGGATGCTTTCCCCCCCCCCTTGCCGTACATGAGAGAAACAAAAGCAAAGAAAGAAAGAAAAAAAAAAAGAGTTTTGTTGCTCATCCTTGGTGTCTTGGCCGAATAGAAGAGGGGAAATTGATAAAAGGAAGAAAGGAGAAATTTGGTTATGTTTTGTTCTTCTTGTCATGAACTAAAGGAAGAGAAAAAGGGGGGAGAAGAAGCTAGGTATTCGGTCTTCTACTTGTTTGATTGAGCTCAAGAACTCAAAGGATCAAAGTTGGACAAGGGGAAAGACAAAGTAATTGAATAGCCGTTGAAGACGTGCGATAACATCCGAGGTAAGTCATAAAGCATATATTTGGCATTGATTTAAATGATCATAATATATATGCAATTGTGTTTAATGAATTGATGTGTAAGTGGAAATGTATGTGTATGGAATGATGCCATCGTTGAATGTATAAAGGTAGTAAAATGCATAACGATTGGTCTTGGCACTAAGTGTGCGGGTATAAATGGACACGGTGACAAGATTGGCACTAAGTGTGCGGGTTTAAAATTTGTACAGCACTAAGTGTGCGAATTTGATTATATAGCACTATGTGTGCGAAGCTGATTATATAGCACTAAGTGTGCGGACTTATTATATGCTTTTGCATCACTATTGGCACTGAGTGTGCGATATTATCGAGTTGATCACGGACAGCGGATCGGGTAAGTACCTCGAGCTCATGACGAATAGAGAATACGTTCATGCTTGGGGTTGAATTCGGTAAGCCTTAAATCTATGTGATGATTGAAATTGTATGGTTGTGCTGGAAATTGAGTTAATGTGTAAAAATGCTTCGATTATCTTGTTGTGTAGAATATGAAATGTGGATGTATGAATTGGTACGAGATTGGACCGAAAGGTTCGAGGTATTATGGTATGGATTCGATATGGACGAGTACCTAGTTTCATTTGTTGTACATGTAGTAGTAATTTTATCAGTGGATTGACGAATGCTTATGACTTCTTGAGTTGTAAACTCACTCGTGTTTTCTTGTCACCCATTTTAGGTCACTGGGACTCGTCTTGTTGTGTGCTCGGAACCGTCGTTGAAGTCATCACACCGGCTGAAATCTTGTGGTATTACTTTTTTTTGTTGTTGAAGAACATTTGGCATGTATAGGCTATTATATTTTGTCGATTTGTGGGATTGTAAACTTTAAGCCATGTGAAAATGGCCTATGTGGTCGCCGAGTGGGATGCTAGAACCTATAGCCACGAGTCTTAGAAACTCAAATTTTGTTAAGGTGGCCATAATTTGTGTCATGTATGATGGATGATTAAGGCCAAGGAAAAATTCATGAAATTTGCATAGTCTACTGCAGTAACTGTTGCGGACAGCAGCAGTGAGATGAGATTGAAAAATCACTAAAAATAGTAGAAGTAGAATTAAATAGTGAGTAAATTATGGAACTGAACCTTGATGAACCTATTTTTATATGGACGAAACGAAACGACCATATGAGCAGTATATCGGGAATTATTAAAGTTCTCGTGAGACAGGGCCAGAACGATTTCTGGGTCCCCTGTCGCGACTTTGAAAATTTACCATAAATTATCCAGAAAGAATTAGGAGTCATGCCTTATATGTACAGATTCCATTTTGAGTCTAGTTTCATTAGAAACAAACGGCACCAGTATTAAAGCCCTGTACAGAAAGATATTCAAGTTGTAACGCGCGGAGGTCAGAGTAGTCGATCCCTGTAACATGGGTGACTTTAACTAATAAACTGTACCAATTGGCCCAACCAAAATTCTAAAAATAAATCCATGGATGGGTATATGAGTGTAAATTCAGGAAAATTTACGAAACCAGTTTCCGAGTTTTGGAACTCGAGATATGATTTTAAGGCGACGGTGACGCAGTTTTCCAGCCTGTCCAGAAATGCCAAATTGGTCGGTACTTTAAGAGGATTTGTCTCGTTAACCCCTCGTGTCCGACACGGCGCCGGTCACGAGTTAGGGTGTTACAATTTTATTGGTATCAGAGCTATGGTTTAGTCGGTTCTAGGACTACCATAGCGCGTGAGTCTAGCTATACATGCCAAATGAATAGTGCTTAATAATGTGATGACTTGACGGTTGAAATTTTTGTTTTAATTAGCGATGGAACCCGGTAGAGAGACCCTTGGCGGATGACGTTGAAAGTGTAGCGGCTGCTCCTGCGCAAGGGACACCGCTGTTGAGCCTCACCATCCGCGAATAATCAAAATGAAGGCGAAACAAGCCTTCTTCACTATGATGAATGAGTGGGTCGCGAATATGCCCGAACCAACCCGGCTGTCCAACCATTCCGAATTTAAACACTCCACCCCAAGAGCCCGCAATGCCTCCGATTCGATCCCGTGAGGCTGAGTAAACCACCGTGGACTTGATTAGGAAGCGTGGGGCGAGGAGTTCAAGGCCATAGTTACCGATGATGCCGAAAAGGCCGAAGTTCGCTCGATAACACCATTAGAGTGTTAGATGAATCGTCATGCACACCGACGAATGTCTTAAGTGTGCTATATCCTTGTTATGAGACTCGACTTACTATTGGTGGAGGACTTTAATTTCCATAGTCCCAAATGAACGAGTTACTTGGGATTTCTTCCAATCCAATTTCGAAGAAATACATTAGTCAACGGTTCATCGATCGAAGCGTAAGGAATTCTTGGAACTCAAGCAAGGCGGATGATCAGATCTGAATCTGAACATGAGTTCGTAAGACTTAGTCGGTATGCTCGGAGTGTGTGGCTGATGAGGTTGCGATGTGCAAAAGATTTGAAGAAGGATTGAATGAAGAGTTAAAGTTACTAGTGGGAATTTTGGAGATAAAGGAGTTCGTGACACTAGTCGAACGAGCACGCAAGGCGGAAGAACTTGGGAAGGAGAAGAAGAAGGCTGAATTTGAAGCAAGAGATTACCGTAAAAGATCGACGAGTAAAGCTCCGTTCTCGGTGTAAAGAGGTTCGTGGAGGACACCATGAAGTCGAGGACGATCAAGGAATTTCCATTAGAACCCGACCAGACGGACTCGAGCTACTTCAGAGCTAGTGTGGGCAATAATCGTCAAGAGAGACCTGAATGCCCCCAATGTGGAAGACGACACCTAGGTGAATGTTGGGGTAAGTCTGTTTAATAGGGCTGTTATGGATGCGGTTCAAGGACCACTTCATTAGGGATTGCACGAGCTAGATGAGAAGAATAAGGTGCAAGGTCACGAGATCTAGTGGGGCGACGACTAGAGGTAGACCCCGAGGGTTTCAGGAGGTAGGGCGGTGTCGAGGGGAGCCACCGATCTGGCTGTTCGATCCGAGACCCGAGCTCCTGCTAGAGCATATGCCATCTGCAGCACGAGAGGAGGCATCCTCCCCGACGTTATCACCGGTACTTTTACTCTCTTTGATACTAGTGTGATTGCATTGATTGACCCCGCTCTACTCATTCATATGTATGTGAAACTTTAGCATCCAAGAAGACTCTACTGTTGAGTCTCTTCGAGTTCGTAATTCAGTGTCAAACCCTTTGGGTCAATACGCACTTTCGTTGATAAAGTGTGCAAGAGATGCCCCTAATAATTCAATTCGAGAATCTGCTTTCCGGCCGATCGATGCTTTTACCATTTAATGAATTGATGTTATTCTTGGTATGGATTGGTGACCGTACATGATGCAAGGTGGATCGCAAAGGAAAACCATTGATTTGAGGAGTACAAATAATGAGGTAGTCCGAGTCGAGTCTCGATTTAAAAGGAGCGCCAATGATAATATCTTCTATGACCGCCGGAGGTATGTGAAAAGGGTGTGAAACATACCTTGCGTATGTGTTTGGAAGTAAAGAGACGGAAAGGAAACTCGAATCGGTACCGATGGTTTGTGAGTATTCAGATGTTTTTCCCGAGGAGTTACGGGATTGCCACCGGTTCGAGAAGTGGAATTCGGCATCGGTTGTACCGGTACTACGCCGATTTCAATAGCCCCGTGTCGTATGGCATTAACGGAATTAAAGGAATTGAAGGTTCAATTGCAAGAACCGACGGATAGAGGTTTCGCTCGACCGAGTTTTTCTCCATGGGGCGCTTTGTATTGTTTGTGAAGAAGAAGGACGGAACCATGAGGTTGTGCATCGACTATCGTCAACTCAATAAAGTGACGATAAAGAATAAATATCCATTGCCACGAATTGACGATTTGTTTGATCAATTAAAGGAGCCTCGGTGTTTTCAAAGATAGATTTGAGGTCGGGTACTATCGGTTGAGGGTCCGAGAATCGGACATACCCAAAACCGCTTTTAGAACGAGGTATGGTCACTACGAATTCTTGGTGATGCCGTTTGGGCTCACTAATGCCCTACGGTGTTTATGGATTTAATGAATAGAATTTTCAGGCCATACTTGGATCGGTTCAGTAGTTGTATTTATCGATGACATTCGGTCTATTCGAGATGAAACCGAGCATCTTGAACACCGAGGCTAGTGTTGCAAATCTTACGAGATAAGCGAGTTATACATAAAGTTCAAAATGTGAATTTTGGTTGAAAGAGGTTAGCTTTTTGGGGCACGTGGTGTCCGTGATCGGTGTCGAGGTGGACCCAACAAAATTCAGCCATAGTCGATTGGAAACCACCAAGGAATGTTACCGAAGTTAGGAGCTTTTGGGGCTTGCGGTTATTACCGACGATTTGTAAAGGTTTCTCGACAATAGCCACGCCAATGACAAAGCTACTCCAAAAGGATGTTAAGTTTGAATGGACGGAGAAATGTCGAAAAGTTTCGATCAATGAAAGCTTATTTGATGAAGCCCCAATTCTAGTGCAACCCGAATCGGGCAAAGAGTTTGTCATTTATAGTGACGCATCCCTACTTGGGTTGGGTTGCGTATTGATGCAAGAAGGGCGAGTTGTGGCCTATGCGTCGAGGCAACTAAAGCCACATGAGAAAAATTATCCGACCCATGATCTCGAATTGGCTGCCATCGTATTCGCCTTAAAGATATGGCGACATTACTTATTTGGTGAGAAGTGCCATGTGTATTCGGATCACAAAAGTCTCAAATATTTGATGACCCAAAGAGACTTGAACCTGCGACAAAGGCGATGGCTCGAGTTGTTAAAGGATTATGAGCTCGTCATTGATTATCACCCGGAAGGGCTAATGTGGTTGCGGATGCCTTAAGCCGAAATCACTATTTGCTTTATGACGATGAATGTACACTTGTCTATTCTACCCGACAATGTGTTAGTAGCCGAATTGAAGGCCAAACCATTGTTGGCTCATCAAATTCGGAAGCTCGAAAAGTTGATGAGGAGTTGCTTGCAAAACGGGCCGAGTGTGTTCGAACAAGGAATCGAGTTTCAAATTGATGATGACGATTGTTTGAGGTTCGAAGTCGTCTGTGTGTTCCAAAGAATTGAACTTATTTCGATAATTCTAAATGAAGCCCATTGTAGTCGAATGTCAATCCACCCGGTAGTACTAAAATGTACAATGACCAAACGCCAATTTTGGTGGCCCGTATGAAACGAGACATTTCGAATTTGTTTCAAGGTGTCTCGATATGTCAACAAGTGAAAGCGGAACATCAAGTGCCATCGGGATTACTTCACCGATCATGATACCCGAATGGAAATGGGATCGAGTCACAATGGACTTTGTATCCGACCGCCATTGTCGATGAGTAAGAAGGATGCGATTTGGGTCGTTGTCGATAGACTAACTAAGTCGGCTCACTTTATCCCCGTCGTCACGGATTTTCAATGGACAAATTAGCGGAATTGTACGTTTCTCGATTGTGAGATTACACGGGTGCCTATTTCTATCGTGTCGGATAGAGACCCAAGATTTACGTCGCGATTTTGGAAGAAATTGCAAGATGCTTTGGGTACCAAGTCGCATTTTAGCACCGCTTTTCATCCCCAAACCGATGGTCAATCCGAACGGATAATTCAAATACTCGAGGATATGTTGAGATGTTGCATCCTTGAGTTTAGTGGTTCATGGGAACGGTATTTACCTTTGATTGAATTCGCCTACAACAATAGCTTTCAATCAAGTATTAAGATGGCGCCTTACGAGGCTTTATACTGGTCGTAAATGCCGCACCCATTATTCTGACCTGAACTTAGTGAAGGTAAATTCTTGAGGTTGATTTGGTTAAGGATGCCGAGCAAAAGTTCGAGTAATTCGTGAAAGTTTGAAAGTCGCCGGATCGCCAAAAGTCGATGCGGATTTGAAAAGAAAAGATATTGAATATCAGGTTGGAGACAAGGTCTTTCTCAAAGTTTCACCTTGGAAGAAGGTGCTTAGATTTGGTCGTAAGGGCAAATTGAGTCCGAGGTTTATCGGGCCATATGAAGTATCCGAACGAGTTGGGCCATCGCATATCGATTAATTTTGCCCCGAGCTCGAAAGGATTCACAACGCTTTTCATGTCTCGATGCTTGACGATATAGGTCGATCCATCGCACGTAATTGCTCCATCCGAGATTGAGATTCACCTAATTTGAGCTATGAAGAGGAACCGGTTCGCATTATGATGCGTGAAGTAAAAGAGTTACGCAATAAGAAAATCCCGTTAGTGAAGGTGTTGTGGCATAAACACGGAATTGAAGAAGCCACTTGGGAACTTGAGGACTCTATGAAAGAGCGATACCCGAGCCTATTTACTAAGTAAGATTTTCGGGGACGAAAATTTCTTAAGTGGGGGAGAGTTGTGACATCCCTAAATTGACCCTAGCCGGAAAGTGGTTTCGGGACCACTAAACCGAGTCATAAGAATAATTAACCATCATAATTGATGCTCATTATATGTATACATGCATGTGTGAAAAATTTCATGTTTGGATTTTGTTAATTGTAAGTGAATTTTTATCAAATAGGACTTATGTGAGAAAATTTAGAAATGTGCTAGGCAAATGTAAGGTGGCCTATTAATACATGTGGGAAGGTGTTGTCCTTGCATGTCAAATTAGCCAAAATGAAGCAAGATGGCGGCCATGCTATGGGTGGAAACATGTCTCCAACATGTTAGACTAGTGATGCATGTAGGAAACAATAAAATAAGAAAGTTAGCATTAAAGAAATGGAAAAAGGAAAATGATGATAACAAAAAAAAGAGTGTGGATGCTTTCCCCCCCCCCTTGCCGTACATGAGAGAAACAAAAGCAAAGAAAGAAGGAAAAAAAAAAAGTTTTGTTGCTCATCCTTGGTGTCTTGGCCGAATAGAAGAGGGGAAATTGATAAAAGGAAGAAAGGAGAAATTTGGTTATGTTTTGTTCTTCTTGTCATGAACTAAAGGAAGAGAAAAAGGGGGGAGAAGAAGCTAGGTATTCGGTCTTCTACTTGTTTGATTGAGCTCAAGAACTCAAAGGATCAAAGTTGGACAAGGGGAAAGACAAAGTAATTGAATAGCCGTTGAAGACGTGCGATAACATCCGAGGTAAGTCATAAAGCATATATTTGGCATTGATTTAAATGATCATAATATATATGCAATTGTGTTTAATGAATTGATGTGTAAGTGGAAATGTATGTGTATGGAATGATGCCATCGTTGAATGTATAAAGGTAGTAAAATGCATAACGTATTGGTCTTGGCACTAAGTGTGCGGGTATAAATGGACACGGTGACAAGATTGGCACTAAGTGTCGGGTTTAAAATTTGTACAGCACTAAGTGTGCGAATTTGATTATATAGCACTATGTGTGCGAGCTGATTATATAGCACTAAGTGTGCGGACTTATTATATGCTTTTGCATCACTATTGGCACTTGAGTGTGCGATATTATCGAGTTGATCACGGACAGCGGATCGGGTAAGTACCTCGAGCTCATGACGAATAGAGAATACGTTCATGCTTGGGGTTGAATTCGGTAAGCCTTAAATCTATGTGATGATTGAAATTGTATGGTTGTGCTGGAAATTGAGTTAATGTGTAAAAATGCTTGATTATCTTGTTGTGTAGAATATGAAATGTGGATGTATGAATTGGTACGAGATTGGACCGAAAGGTTCGAGGTATTATGGTATGGATTCGATATGGACGAGTACCTAGTTTCATTTGTTGTACATGTAGTAGTAATTTTATCGATGGATTGACGAATGCTTATGACTTCTGAGTTGTAAACTCACTCGGTGTTTTCTTGTCACCCATTTTAGGTCACTGGGACTCGTCTCTGTTGTGTGCTCGGAACCGTCGTTGAAGTCATCACACCGGCTGAAATCTTGTGGTATTACTTTTTTGTTGTTGAAGAACATTTGGCATGTATAGGCTATTATATTTTGTCGATTTGTGGGATTGTAAACTTTAAGCCATGTGAAAATGGCCTATGTGGTCGTCGAGTGGGATGCTAGAACCTATAGCCACGAGTCTTAGAAACTCAAATTTTGTTAAGGTGGCCATAATTTGTGTCATGTATGATGGATGATTAAGGCCAAGGAAAAATTCATGAAATTTGCATAGTCTACTGCAGTAACTGTTGCGGACAGCAGCAGTGAGATGAGATTGAAAAATCACTAAAAATAGTAGAAGTAGAATTAAATAGTGAGTAAATTATGGAACTGAACCTTGATGAACCTATTTTTATATGGACGAAACGAAACGACCATATGAGCAGTATATCGGGAATTATTAAAGTTCTCGTGAGACAGGGCCAGAACGATTTCTGGGTCCCCTGTCGCGACTTTGAAAATTTACCATAAATTATCCAGAAAGAATTAGGAGTCATGCCTTATATGTACAGATTCCATTTTGAGTCTAGTTTCATTAGAAACAAACGGCACCAGTATTAAAGCCCTGTACAGAAAGATATTCAAGTTGTAACGCGCGGAGGTCAGAGTAGTCGATCCCTGTAACATGGGTGACTTTAACTAATAAACTGTACCAATTGGCCCAACCAAAAATTCTAAAAATAAATCCATGGATGGGTATATGAGTCTAAATTCAGGGAAAATTTACGAAACCAGTTTCCGAGTTTTGGAACTCGAGATATGATTTTTAAGGCGACGGTGACGCAGTTTTCCAGCCTGTCCAGAAATGCCAAATTGGTCGGTACTTTAAGAGGATTTGTCTCGTTAACCCCTCGTGTCCGACACCGGCGTCGGTCACGAGTTAGGGGTGTTACAACCAACTCGTTCAGATATTTCATACGGCCCTATGGACCTCGGACTCAGTTTGCCCTTACGGCCAAATCTGAGTATCTTTTTCCAAGGTGAAACTTTAAGAAATACTTTGTCTCCCACCTGATACTCAATATCTCTTCGTTTTAAATCCGCGTACAACTTCTGACGATCTGATGTTGCCTTCAGACTTTCGCGAATTATTTTTACTTTTTGCTCAGCATCTTTAATCAAATCAACTCCGAAAATTTTACTTTCACCAAGCTCGGTCCAAAACAATGGTGTACGGCATTTACGACCGTACAAAGCCTCGTAAGGTGCCATCTTAATACTTGATTGAAAACTATTGTTGTAAGCGAATTCAATCAAAGGTAAATACCGCTCCCATGAACCACTAAACTCAAGGATGCAACATCTCAACATATCCTCGAGTATCTGAATTATCCGCTCGGATTGACCATCAGTCTGTGGATGAAAAGCGGTGCTAAAATGCAACTTGGTACCCAAAACTTCTTGCAATTTCTTCCAAAATCGCGAGGTGAATCTCGGATCTCTATCCGACACAATAGAAATAGGTACCCCGTGTAATCTTACAATCTGAGAAACATACAATTCAGCTAGTTTATCCAATGAAAAATCTGTACGTACGGGGATAAAGTGAGCCGACTTAGTCAGTCTATCAACAACAACCCAAATCGCATCTTTCTTACTTGCCGACAATGGCAACCCAGATACAAAATCCATCGTGACTCAATCCCATTTCCATTCAGGTATCATGATCTATGAAGTAAACACAGAGGCACTTGATGTTCCACTTTCACTTGTTGACATATTAAACACTTCGAAACAAAATCGTAAATGTCTCGTTTCATACCATGCCACCAAAACTGACGTCTCAGATCGTTGTACATTTTCGAACTCCCCGGGTGAATTGACATTCGGCTACAATGAGCTTCGTTCAGAATCATCGAAATAAGTTCTGAATTTCTTGGAACACACAAACAGCTTCGGAACCTCAAACAATCGTCATTGTCAATTTGAAACTCTGATTCCATATTCAAAACACATTCAGCCCGTTTTGCAACCAATTCATCATCGACTTTCTGAGCTTCACAAATTTGATGAATCAACAATGGTTTGGCCTTTAATTCAGCTACCAACACATTGTCGGATAGAATGCATGTGTACATTCATCGTCAGAAAGCAAATAGTGATTTACGACTTAAAGCATCCGCAACCACATTAGCCTTTCCCGGGTGATAGTCAATGACGAGCTCATAATCTTTCAATAACTCAAGCCAACGCCTTTGTCGCAGATTCAAGTCTCTTTGAGTCATCAAATATTTGAGACTTTTGTGATCCGAATATACATGGCACTTCTCACCAAATAAGTAATGTCGCCATATTTTCAAGGCGAATACAATGGCAGCCAGTTCGAGATCATGGGTTGGATAATTTTTCTCATGTGGCTTCAATTGTCTTGACGCATAAGCTACAACTCGACCTTCTTGCATCAATACACAACCAAACCCAAGTGAGGATGCATCATTGTAAATAACAAACTCCTTGCCTGATTCGGGCTGCACTAGTACTGGAGCTTCAGTCAAATAAGTTTTCAATTGATCAAAACTTTTCTAACATTTTTCTATCCATTCAAACTTAACATCTTTCTAAAGTAGTTTCGTTATTGGTGTGGCTATCATCGAAAAACCCTTTACAAACCGTCTGTAGTAACCGGCAAGTCCCAAAAAGCTCCGAACCTCAATAATATTTCTTGGAGGCTTCCAGCTAAGTATGGCTGAAATTTTGCTCGGATCAACTCGAATACCCAATGCAGATACCACATGCCCGAAAAAGCTAACTTCTCTCAACCAGAACTCACATTTACTGAACTTAGCATATAACTGCTTATCCCGTAGAATCTGCAACACTAATCTCAGGTGCTCAGCATGTTCGGTTTCATTTTCCGAATAGACCAAAATATCATCGATAAACACAACTACAAACCGATCCAAATACGGTCTGAAGATCCGATTCATTAAATCCATAAATACTGCCGAGGCATTAGTGAGCCCAAACGGCATCACTAAAAACTCGTAGTGACCGTATCTCGATCTGAAAGCAGTTTTGGGTATATCCAAATCTCGAATTCGCAACTGATAATAACCCGATCTCAAATCTATCTTTGAAAACACTGAGGCTCCCTTTATGTAATATCCCGAATTAGGGCCTAATCGGAATAGTGGTTTCGTGACCACAAATCCGAGACAAATAATTATTTTATAATTATTTTGATGATTATGATATGATTGCATGATTGTGTGAAAATTTCGTGATGAAATTCTATGCCTAAAGTGCTTAAATTGAAAGTAGGGACTAAATCGAATAAGTTGCAAAACTTGCATTCTAGAAGTTTTTAGTATGAAATTGCTTTGAAATATTTATTAGGAGGTCTTAAATAGCAATTTTACCAATTTTAAGTTCATGGGCAAAATTAGGACATGGAAGGAATTTTTGAAAGTTTAGTGAGGAGGGGCATTTTGGTCATTTTGATATTAATGAAATAAAATGGGAAAAATAACACAAAATAGTCATCTTCCCCATTTAGTTGCTGCCAAACTTCACTTTCACCATAGCTAGGGTTTCTTCAACTTTCAAGCTTCATAGTAAGTGATTCTAAGCCCCGTTTTTAATGATTTTTACGTTTTTGAGATCCCGGTAGCTCGATTAAGCTTATGCTAACAATAATTCAACCTAGGGTTCATATTTGGAAAAATACCCATAGGTGAAATTTGTGTATTTTGATGTTTTATGATAGAATATGGGGTTTTAAATTATGTTAGACAACTTGTGCTACTCGGTTTTGAGCGAAAACGAGTAAAAGGGTTTAATCGGTAAAAATACCTAATAGTCATAAGTACATGTTAGAGTGAGAATTTGATGTTGCCATAGAAGAGAAAAGTGATCAGCATGTTGTAAAACATAAGAATAAGGAATAAAGTTTAATCCCGAGCCTAGGGGCAAAAATATAAATATGCAAAAGTTTAGGGGCAAAATTGTAATTTTGCCAAAATTTGAGTTAAGGATTAATTTGATAATGTGAGTATTAAATGAGCTAAATGTGTTATTTTAGATCAAGAAAGACGTGGAATCGACCTCAATCGAGGAAAAGAAAAGATTGTGGACTAAATTGCAAAATCCTTGTATTTTGGTACCAAGGTAAGTTCATGTGTAAATAATGTAGCATAATTGTTATTTTAAGTTATTGATATTAATTATGTGTTATGCTGAATTTCATTATGAAATGTATGCCTTGTGGTTAATTTCAAATAATATGTAAATTATGTGAGCTACTTGTTAAATATAATTGTTAATGAGTATTGATTTGGCATTCTACGGAAGACGGTAAGGATAAGTGTTAGAAAAATCCCGCTTGAACCTTAGGAATAGATTAGGATACAAGTGACATGTCACTAGGATGGTTGAGCATCCGAACTCGTTGAGTTGAGTCCGAGTTCACTTATGGATGCGAATGTCCGAACTCGTTGACTTGAGTCCGAGTTCGTGAGATGTAACTAGGCATCCGAACTCGTTGAGTTGAGTCCTAGTTCGCTTATGGGCGGGTTACATGATTGCTTGATTGAATATGTGGCACTTATATGCAAATTATCCATGTATCCGAATTATATTCCGATGTGTTCAACGGGTAAAGTTCTACTCAATGGAGGAATATTCGAGATGTAAAGAGAAGTATTGGTGAGTGATGTGAAATGGATATTTTGGACAGGTATGTATTTAACCCTCGGGTTGAGTATTGATACAACCACTATAAGGTAATAAGATGATGAAAAATGATCAGAAATGTGATATGTGTTTTAGTGATGTATGCTAATGTTGATTGGTATAACTGTTTGTTATGTTACTTATTATTTGCATATGAACTTACTAAGCATTTATGCTTACTCCATCCTTCTTACTCATTGTAGTTTTGGACAAGCCAGCTCGTGAGTCGGGATAGGTCAAGGCTCACCACACTATCCTAAGACTTTTGGTAAATGGCTTGTAAATTGAAGTATGGCATGTATAGCAATATACCTATTTTGTGTAAATGATCTTATGGTATGGTTGTGGAATGGTTGAGGAAATGCTTGATAATGATAAATTATGAAAATGGTTAGTGTAGATTATGTTTGATGTTAAGGAAAACTATTAAGATACTTAGTGCATAAAAACTCATAAAAGGATGAAATTTGCCATAAATGTAATCTTGTAGAATAATTGACGCGAGTTTGAAAATTTACTAAAAATCATATCAATTGAATTTGGTGATGGACTACATATCAAATTGAATCTTATTATGTCTAATTTCACATGAAACAAATGAAACAGGTAAAGGATTTATATGTTAGAAGATATTTGAATTTTAGTGAAACAGGGTCATAGCAGCTTTTGAATCCCCTGTTCCAACTTTAAAAATTCATAATAAATTATAACGATATAATTAGGTGGTATATTTTATATCCTCAGAATCCTTATTGAGTCTAGTTTTAGTAGAAACAAATTTCATAGTCATATGAATTTTTTACAGAGAGAAATATGGTTCGTAGTAAACAGAGGTCAGACCAGTCGAGTCCTGAAACAGGGGTAACTTTAACTAATAAACTGTACTAATTGGCCCAACCAAAAATTCTATAAAAAACTTAGTAGATACGTATATTATTTTAGATTCAGGGAAAATTTATGGATCTTGATTTCGAGTTTCGTAACTTGAGATATGATTTTTCTTGTGACTGTGACACAAGTAGCTTAAAAGCTGAGAATGTAGAAACAATAATCCAAAGTTCTAAAAATGTTAAACTAAGCTTAGTAACACCTCATACTCGACTCGTGATGGTCTCAAGGCGTGGGGCGTTACATTTAGTGGTATCAGAGTAGGTTTAGTCAGTTCTCGGACTACGTGTTGTATGTACGGATTTTGCTATACATGCCATATGTATAAATTGTGATAGTGTGACGACTTCTGACCTTTTTTTTTAAATGATTTTTTTTTATAGTAAATGGATCCCGATCCAGCTATGGCAGATGAAGTAGAGAGTAATGCGCCACTCATTTGAAGGAGTAGCGCCGATGAAAATCCACCTCCCATCGTTGGTCGTGAGGAGTAGAAAGGGTCGGAAGCCTTTCTCCAAATGATGAGTGCATGGTACATCGAGTTCGTTCAGACGAACCCGAATGTACAACCTCCACCACCTCCCCCAATTCCTCAACCTGTACCCCCGATGCCTCAAGGTATGGATCTGATGAAATTTCATAGAACTCCTGTTGATAGAATTCGCAAGCAAGGGGCCGAAGAATTTAAAGCAAATATTGATGATGATGCCGAGAGCGAGTTCGCTTGAAAATTCAATCTGGGTATTTGACGAATTATCTTGTACACCTGAAGAATGTTTGAAATGCGCTATATCTTTGTTGAGGGATTCAGCTTATAATTGGTGGAAGACTTTGATTTCGGTGGTACCAAAAGAGAAAATAACTTGGGAATTCTTTCAAGAAGAGTTTCGAAGAAATATATTAGTGAAAGATTTATTGATCAGAAGCGTAAAGAATTTCTTGAACTGAAGCAAGGTAATATGACTATTCTGAGAATATGAAAGAGAGTTTGTTCGATTAAGTAAGTATGCGGAGAGTATGTTCCTCAGAGGCCAAGATGTGCCGACGATTTGAAGACGGGCTCAACGAAGACATCAAGGTATTTGTTGGAATTCTTGAATTAAAAGAAATGGTAGTATTGGTTGATCGAGCTTGTAAGGTCAAGAATTACTTAAAGAAAAGAAAAGGTAGAGGTGAGACTAGAAATTGGAAGAAAAGACCGATGAGCGGTTCATTTTCACAAAGAACTGAAAAGTCAAGGAATATGAATCCTCGCTCCCAAGCTTCACCGGGCAATCATATAGGAATTATAGGAAGCAAAATGTGGGTCCTAAATCCCGGACTACTTGGCAACCAGTGTAGTGAACTCGAGATTTGTTAAACCCGAGTGCCGTGTGGTAGAAATCATTTTGGTCCGTGTAGAGCAAATGAATGTTTTCGATGTGGTTCTCCTGATCATTTTATTAGAGATCGCCTGAGAGAGTGAAAAAGAAAAATTTCGAATACAAAAACAAGTAGGGCGGATTCGAGAGGAAGATATCCAAGAAAAGTGGAGAGCAAAGCAAGCGAAGAAGAATGAAGCCGAGGATGCACCAGTTAGACTCAAGGAAGGGCTCCGCTAGAACTTATGCTATTAAAGCGCGTGAAGATGCTTCCTCACCGATGTGATTACCGTACATTTTCCTCTATAATGTTAATGTTATTGCTTTGATTGATCCCGGTTCTACTCATTCATATGTGTGCATGAAATTGGTGTCTAGTATGAATATACCTATTGAGAACACAGAATTTATGATTAGAGTGTCGAATCCGTTAGGTAAATGTGTGACTGTCAATAAAGTATGTAAGAAATGTCCTTTAATGATTCGGGATCATTACTTTCTAGCCGACTTGATGTTGTTGCCGTTTGATGAGTTTGATGTTATTTTGGGTATGGATTGGTTGACATTGCATGATGCTAAAATAAATTGCAAAGAAAAGATTATAGAATTAAAGTGTGGAAATTGTGAAACTCTGCGGGTTGAATCAGATAAATCAGAGGCATTGCCTTGTGTGGTTTCTTCAATGTCGGCTCAAAGATATCTGAGAAAGGGTTATGAAGCTTATTTGGCATATGTAATTAATACAAAAGAAGTTGAAAAGAAAGTTGAATCAGTACCGGTTGTGTGTGAATTTGCGGACGTATTTCCAGAAGAATTGCCGGGTTTGCCTCCAGTCAGGGAAGTAGAATTTGGTATTGATTTGATACCGGGAACAGCTCCGATTTCGATTGCTCCGTATAGAATGGCACCAGCAGAGTTGAAGGAATTAAAGTCGCAGTTGCAAGAGTTGACTGATAAAGGTTTTGTGAGACCGAAGTTTTCACCTTGGGGTGCTCCGTGTTATTTGTGAAAAGAAGGATGGTTCTATGAGGTTGTGTGTTGATTATCGGTAGTTAAACAAGGTGACAATCAAAAACAAGTATCCGCTTGCCAAGAATTGATAATTTGTTTGATCACTAAAAGGAGCGACGTGGTTTTCAAAGATTGACTTGAGATCCGGTATTACCAATCATGGGTAAAAGAGTCGGATGTGCCTAAAACTACTTTTAGAACAAGGTATGGTCATTATGAATTTTTAGTTATGCCATTCGGATTGACAAATGCCCCTACTGTGTTTATGGATTTAATGAATCGCATATTTCGGCCATACTTGGACAAATTTGTTGTGGTGTTTATAGATGATATTTTAATTTATTCAAAAGATGAGACAGAGCATGCTGAGCATTTGAGGATAGTTTTGCAAACTTTGAGAAATAAGCAGCTGTATGCTAAGTTTAGTAAAAGTGAATTTTGGCTCCGGGAAGTTGGATTTTTGGGTCATATTGTTTCAGGTGATGGTATACGGGTTGATCCTAGTAAAATTTCAGCCATTGTTGATTGGAAACCACCGAAAAATGTAACTGAAGTTAGAAGTTTCTTGGGGCTAGCTGGGTATTATCGGCGGTTTGTAAATGGATTTTCTATAATTGCTGCTCCTATAACTAGATTACTCCGAAAGGATGTTAAATTTGAATGGACGGAAGAATGTCAACAGAGTTTTGAAGAATTGAAAAGTTATTAACAAAGGCACCGGTGTTAGTACAAATTGAATCGGGTAAAGAATTTGTGGTGTATAGTGATGCTTCTCTAAATGGTTTGGGGTGTGTGCTCATGCAAGAAGGAAAAGTGGTGGCATATGCTTGAGGCGCTTAAAACCTCATGAGAGGAATTATCCTACTCACGATTTGGAATTGGTGCGGTGGTGTTTGCTTTGAAAATTTGGCGACATTATTTGTATGGTGAAAAATGTCGGGTATATACCGACCACAAAAGTCTTAAGTACTTGATGTCACAAAAAGACTTGAATTTGAGACAACGAAGATGGTTGGAGTTGTTGAAAGGTTACGAGCTTGTTATTGATTATCATCCGGAAAAGTGAATGTAGTTCTTGATGCTTTGAGCGAAAAGTTGTTGTTTTCTTTGAGAGTTATGAACACTCGGTTGAAAGTGTCGGATGATGGTTCGATTCTAGCGAGTTAAGAGCAAAACCAATGTTTTTGCAAGAGATTTCGAAGCTCGGAAAGATGATCAAGATTTGCAAGCCAAGAGAAAACAAAGTGAAGTTGATCTGAGTCGATTTCAAAATTGGTTCGATGGGTGCTTAATGTTTAAAGATCGGATTTGTGTATCAAGAATGAGGAATTGATTCAAAAGATCCTCTGAAGCACATAGTGGTTATTTCTCGATTCATCCGGTAGTACGAAAATGTATAATGACTTGAAGAAAATGTATTGGTGGAATGGAATGAAAAGAGATATATCGAGTTTGTGTCCAAATGCTTAATTTGTCAACAAGTGAAAGTTTGAACACCAAGTGCCTTCGGATTACTTCACCTATTATGGTTCCCGAATGGAAATGGGATCGGATTACTATGGATTTTGTTTCAGATTGCCATTGACTCGGAAAGAAAGATGCCATCTGGGCAATAGTTGATGATTAACTAAGTCGGCTCATTTTATCCCTAAGACGTCACGGATTATTCTCTTAACAAGTTGGCTGAACGTATGTTAGAGAAATTGTTAGATTACGGAATACCATTGTCGATTATTTCAGATAGAGATCCAAGGTTTACCTCGCGGTTTTGGAAAAAGTTGCAAGACGCGTTAGGTACAAAGTTAAATTTCAGTACTGCTTTTCATCCACAAACTGATGGACAATCAGAGAGAGTAATTCAGATTCTTGAAGACATGCTCAGATGTTGTGTATTGGAATTTCAAGGAAGTTGGGAAAGATATTTGCCGTTGGTAGAATTTGCTTACAACAATAGTTATCAAACGAGCACCTTATGAGGCATTGTATGGTCGTAAGTGTCGAACGCCTTTGTATTGGACTGAACTCAAGGAAAATCAGATTTATGGAGTTGATCTAATAAAAGAAATTGAAGAAAAAGTGAAGGTAATTCAAGATTGTTTGAAA
This sequence comes from Gossypium arboreum, assembly GCF_025698485.1. Classification (NCBI taxonomy): domain Eukaryota; kingdom Viridiplantae; phylum Streptophyta; class Magnoliopsida; order Malvales; family Malvaceae; genus Gossypium; species Gossypium arboreum. Next base: position 66,162,345 of record NC_069080.1, read on the forward strand.
GCTGCTTCAGATAGACAGAAATCTTATGCAGATTTAAAACGAAAGGACATTGAATTTCAAGTTGGTGATAAAGTATTTTTAAAGGTGTCTCCGTGGAAGAAAGTCCTTAGATTTGGACAGAAGGGCAAATTAAGTCCGCGTTTTATTGGGCCGTATGAAGTAATTGAAAAAGTTGGACCGGTAGCATATCAGTTAGCATTACCACCTGAATTAGAGAAGATTCATGATGTGTTCCACGTATCTATGTTACGTCGGTATCGTTCGGATCCTTCACATGTAGTTTCACCGACAGAAATTGAACTACAACCAGATATGACCTACGAAGAAGAACCGATTAAGATTTTAGCTCGAGAGGTCAAACAACTAAGGAATAAAAATGTTGCACTTGTGAAGGTGTTGTGGCAAAGGCATGGCGTAGAAGAAGCTATATGGGAATCCGAAGAAACTATGAGAAATCAATACCCACATCTATTTACAGGTAAGATTTTTTAGGACGAAAATCCTTAAAGGGGGGAGAGTTACAATATCCCGAATTAGGGCCTAATCGGAATAGTGGTTTCGTGACCACAAATCTGAGACAGAAATAATTATTTTATAATTATTTTGATGATTATGATATGATTGCATGATTGTGTGAAAATTTCGTGATGAAATTCTATGCCTAAAGTGCTTAAATTGAAAGTAGGGACTAAATCGAATAAGTTGCAAAACTTGCATTCTAGAAGTTTTTAGTATGAAATTGCTTTGAAATATTTATTAGGAGGTCTTAAATAGCAATTTTACCAATTTTAAGTTCATGGGCAAAAGTAGGACATGGAAGGAATTTTTGAAAGTTTAGTGAGGAGGGGGCATTTTGGTCATTTTGATATTAAATGAAATAAAATGGGAAAAATAACACAAAATAGTCATCTTCCCCATTTAGTTGCTGCCGAAACTTCACTCTCACCATAGCTAGGGTTTCTTCAACTTTCAAGCTTCATAGTAAGTGATTCTAAGCCCCGTTTTTAATGATTTTTACGTTTTTGAGATCCCTGTAGCTCGATTAAGCTTATGCTAACAATAATTCAACCTAGGGTTCATATTTGGAAAAATACCCATAGGTGAAATTTGTGTATTTTGATGTTTTATGATAGAATATGGGGTTTTAAATTATGTTAGACAACTTGTGCTACTCGGTTTTGAGCGAAAACGAGTAAAAGGGTTTAATCGGTAAAAATACCTAATAGTCATAAGTACATGTTAGAGTGAGAATTTGATGTTGCCATAGAAGAGAAAAGTGATCAGCATGTTGTAAAACATAAGAATAAGGAATAAAGTTTAATCCAGAGCCTAGGGCAAAATGTAAATATGCAAAAGTTTAGGGGCAAAATTGTAATTTTGCCAAAATTTGAGTTAAGGATTAATTTGATAATGTGAGTATTAAATGAGCTAAATGTGTTATTTTAGATCAAGAAAGACGTGGAATCGACCTCAATCGAGGAAAAGAAAAGATTGTGGACTAAATTGCAAAATCCTTGTATTTTGGTACCAAGGTAAGTTCATGTGTAAATAATGTAGCATAATTGTTATTTTTAAGTTATTGATATTAATTATGTGTTATGCTGAATTTCATTATGAAATGTATGCTTTGTGGTTAATTTCAAATAATATGTAAATTATGTGAGCTACTTGTTAAATATAATTGTTACCGAGTATTGATTTCGACATTCTACGAAAGACTAGTAAGGATCGGTGTTCGAGAAAATCCCGCTTGAACCTTAGGAATAGATTAGGATACAAGTGACATGTCACTAGGATGGTTGAGCATCCAACTTGTTGAGTTGAGTCCGAGTTCACTTATGGATGCGAATGTCCGAACTCGTTGACTTGAGTCCGAGTTCGTGAGATGTAACTAGGCATCCGAACTCGTTGAGTTGAGTCCGAGTTCACTTATGGATGCGAACGCCCGAGCTCGTTGAGTTGAGTCCGAGTTCGCTTATGGGCGGGTTACATGATTGCTTGATTGAATATGTGGCACTTATATGCAAATTATCCATGTATCCGAATTATATTCCGATGTGTTCAGCGGGTAAAGTTCTACTCAATGGAGGAATATTCGAGATTTAAAGAGAAGTATTGGTGAGTGATGTGAAATGGATATTTTGGACAGGTATGTATTTAACCCTCGGGTTGAGTATTGATACAACCACTATAAGGTAATAAGATGATGAAAAATGATCAGAAATGTGATATGTGTTTTAGTGATGTATGCTAATGTTGATTGGTATAACTGTTTGTTATGTTACTTATTATTTGCATATGAACTTACTAAGCATTTATGCTTACTCCCTCCTTCTTACTCATTGTAGTTTTGGACAAGCCAGTTCAGGAGTCGGGATAGGTCAAGGCTCACCACACTATCCTAAGACTTTTGGTAAATGGCTTGTAAATTGAAGTATGGCATGTATAGCAATATACCTATTTTGTGTAAATGATCTTATGGTATGGTTGTGGAATGGTTGAGGAAATGCTTGATAATGATAAATTATGAAAATGGTTAGTGTAGATTATGTTTGATGTTAAGGAAAACTATTAAGATACTTAGTGCATAAAAACTCATAAAAAGGATGAAATTTGCCATAAATAGAATACTGTAGCAATACTAACGCGAGTTTGAAAATTTAATAAAAATCATAGCAATTGAATTTGGTGATGGATTACATATCAAATTGAATCTTATTATGTCTAGTTTCACATGAAAGAAATGAAACAGGTTAAGAAATTATATGTTAGAAGATATTTGAATTTTAGTGAAATAGGGTCATAGCAGTTTTTGAATCCCCTGTTCCAACTTTAGAAATTCATAATAAATTATAACGATATAATTAGGTGGTATATTTTATATCCTCAGAATCCTTATTGAGTATAGTTTTAGTAGAAACAAATCTCATAGTCATATGAATTTTTTACAGAGAGAAATGTGGTTCGTAGTAAACAGAGGTCAGACCAGTCGAGTCCTGAAACAGGGGTAACTTTAACTAATAAACTGTACTAATTGGCCTAACCAAAAATTCTAGAAAAAAATTAGTAGATAGGTATATGAGTTTAGATTCAGGGAAAATTTACGGATCTTGATTTTGAGTTTCGTAACTCGAGATATGATTTTTCTTGTGACTGTGACGCAAGTAGCTTAAAAGCTGAGAATGTAGAAACAATAATCCAAAGTTCTAAAAATGTTAAACTAAGCTTAGTAACACCTCATACTCGACTCCGGCGATGGTCTCGGGCGTGGGGGCGTTACACTTTAGTTGATCAAACAAATCATCAATACGCGGTAACGGATATTTATTCTTTATTGTCGCTTTATTCAGTTGACGATAGTCGATGCACAACCTCATGGTTCCGTCCTTCTTTTTCACAAACAATACTGGTGCACCCCACGGCGAGAAACTCGGTCGAGCGAAACCTCTATCCATCAACTCTTGCAACTGAGTTTTCAATTCTTTCAATTCCGTTGGTGCCATACGATACGGAGCTATCGAAATCGGTGTAGTCCCAGGTAAAAGTTCGATGCCAAACTCTACCTCCCGAGCAATTTGGTAACCCCTTAATTCTTCTGAAAAACATCTAGATATTCACAAACCACTGGTATCGATTCAAGTCTCTTTTCGACTCTTTATTATCGAGTGCGTATGCAAGGTACGCTTCACACCCTTTCTCACATATTTTGAGCTAACATCGAGGATATTATTGTTGGCAATCCATTCAAAACAAGAGACTCAACTCGGATTATCTCATTATTTGCACACCTCAAATCAATAGTCTTACTTTTGTAATTCACAACTGCATCATGTACGCTCAACCAATCCAAACCGAGAATAACATCAAATTCATCAAACAAGAAAAGCATCAAATCGGCCGAAAACAGGAACCTCGGATTACTAGGGACATTTCTTACACACTTTGTCAACAAGTACATAACGACCCAAAGGATTCGACACTCTAATAACGAACTCGAGAGACTCAACAGGTAAAGTCTTACTTTGGATGCTAAAGTCGCACATACATAAGAATGAGTAGACCCAGGGTCAATCAAAGCAATCACATTAGTATCAAAGAGAGTGAAAGTACCGGTAATAACATCAGGCGAAGAAGCATCCTCGCGTGCACGTATAGCATAAGCTCTAGCAGGAGCACGAGCCTCAGATCTGGTTGTAGCATCTCTAGATCCTCTCTGACCGCCACTAGGATTTCCCATATTTCTAGATGGTCTACCTCGAGCAGGAGTAACACCCGGTTTCCCACTCTGATTTACATTCTGTTCAGACAGTCTCGGGCAATCTTTAATAAAGTGGTCAACTGATCCGCACTTGTAACAGGAGCGGTCATGGAATCTACAACTCCCCGAATGCCATTTATCACAATACTGGCACTCTGTTCTGTCTCGACGATCATTTCCAACACTGGCGACCAAAGTGACTCGTGTACTCACAGGGGGTCGATCACGATCTCGTCTAGAAAAGCCCGAAGTGTCTCTAGATCGGCCTAAATCATCTCTAAATTTCTTCGATGACTGTTGAAAGGGCTTTCCCGAAGATCTCTTACGAAACTCCTTTGCTCCCTTATCAGCTTTTCTTTTCTCCTTCGAGCTCTTCGACTTTGCAAGCTCGCCGAGAAGTACCACAAATTCTCGATTTCTAAAATGCCAACATACTGACTTTATATCATCGTTCACCCATCTTCAAACGTTTACACATCACGACTTCAAGAAATGCATTCCGCTGCATCTGGCTAAGCCTTACAAACTTTCGTTCATAGTCGAGAACCGACATGGAACCTTGTTTAAGTTCAAGAAATTCTTTCCGCTTTTGATCAATGAATCTCGGATGATATACTTTTTCAAACTCGCTTTGGAAAAACTCCCAAGTTACTTGCTCTCTGGGCACAATAGAATCAACGATTCCACCAATAGTAGGCGGAATCACGTAGCAAGGAGATAGTACACTTTAGGCATTCATCGGGTGTGCAAGATAGTTCATTAAGTACCCGAATAGTGTTGTCCAACCAAAATTCAGCTTGCTCGGCATCGTCGCTGTCTGTAGCTTTAAATTCATAGCCCCGTGTTTTCGGATTCTATCAACTGGGGGCTTATTTAACCTTATCTGGTCGATTCGGAGGTATCGCATGTCTTGAGGGTTGTATTAGTCGGAATGGGGTTGTGGAATAGTAGTATTAGTTCGAATGTATTGGTTGAACCAATCATTCATCACGCTATAAAAAGCTCGTCTAGCTTCATCATTCGATTACTAGCAATAGGTTGAGAGTCCACCGTACTGTCCCTTATACGGAGCAGCACTACACTCTCAAGATCATCACCACCGCTCGGTTGGGATCGGGATCCATTACTATATACAAACACATTTTTAACTGTCAGAAATCACCACACTATCAAATAGACACACAATGGCATGTATAGCTAGACCCAAACGTATTACGGCAATCCTAGAATCGACTAAACCGTGGCTCTGATACCAACAAAATTGTAACGCCCAGTACCCGAGACCGTTTTCGGAGTCGAACACGAGGTGTTAATGGACTTAATTCATTTATATACACAGATTATTTTAGAATTTCCAGTCAAGCTGGCTAACTGCGTCACAGTCACCTAAAAAATCATATCTCGAGTTCCACAGCTCAAAAATTGATTCTGTAAATTTTTCCTGAAACTAGACTCATATATCCATATACAAATTTTTTTCTAGAATTTTTGGTCATGCCAATTAGTACATTTTATTAGTTAAAGTCTCCCCTATTTTAGGGTTTGACTACTTTGACCTTCATACATTACGACTTAGATATCTCCCTGTACAGGGCTCCAATACATGTTCTATTTGTTTCTAATGAAACTAGACTCAAAAGGAATCTGTACATATAAGGCATGACTTCTAATTATCTCTGGTTAATTTATGGTGAACTTCCAAAGTCAGAACAGGGGATCCAATAATCGCTCTGACCCTGTTTCACGAAAACTTAAACATCTCATAAAATACGACTCATATGGTTGTTTCGCTTCTTCCATATGAAAATAGACTCATCAAGATTCAATTACATAATTTATTCATTATTTAATTACATTCCTACTATTTTTACTGATTTTTCAAACTCACATCACTGCTGCTGTTAGCATCTATTTTAAGGCAAATCTCACCTATTTCATAGTTTCCATGATTCAACTAGCCATTTGACATTCATAGCACCAAATATGATCGTGATTAACCATTCCAATGGCTAATCATTGCCAAGAAATTCCACACCTCTCAATAACCATATATATACAAAGTGATTATAACGCTATGCTCAAAATATATAAGCCATTTTCGCATGGCCAACCGAATATATACATTACCAAAAGGTACTTAATTAACAACAAGGTCAGTCCTATACATGCCTCTATCAAAGTTCAACTAAAAGAGTACCAAAAGGGCTTAGATAGTGTGGACGACTTCGACTTTGACAATCCCGAGTCCGATAGCTGACGAACAAAATCTATAAAACAGAGAATTAAAGAAACGTAGTAAGCATTTAATGCTTAGTAAGTTTTGAGTAATGAAATTATTTATGACTAAAGTATAGCGTTCATATGACTAAATGAATAATTTCATATATGCATGTTCTCGAAATCATACTTACTTCATGCTTCAACCATTATATTCATACATAGGGAATCAAACCTAACTAGAGGCCGGAAGCTCGTTAATCAATTGAGCGAATACTATTTGAAAGGATTCAACCTTTCCGATGCATATACGGAACATACCTTATCGTTTGGATTTTATGAGCGTGTTAATTGAAATTATTACAGCAAGATCACTCATTTCCAAACCCAAGTACCTTCGGGAATTAGCCGGATATAGCAACTCGCACAAATGCCTTCGGGTCTTAGCCCGGATATAGTCACTAGCACAAATGCCTTCGGGACTTAGCTCGGATATAATCACTAGCATAAATGCCTTCGGGACTTAGCCCGGATATAGTCACTAGCACAAAGGCCTTCGGGACTTAGCCCGGATATAGTCACTAGCATAAATGCCTTCGGGACTTAGCCCGGATATAGTCACTAGCACAAAGGCCTTCGGGACTTAGCCCGGATATCATCCGAATAATCATGCAGATATATCAATAAGTCATAACACATCTATATTTCATTTTCATACCAGAATTCAAACACAAGACATTTATCAACCATTACCATTTTCGGCTCAATAGCCACATACAAAGAACATGATTTCGATTTGCTTTATAACATGATCTCTATACTCATTCTACCGCCACCATAAGTATGAACTAATTACCTCAATATATAACTCAAATAGAATCATTATATCACCGCTTATTTGTTATGCTTATATGTCATGACTTAAACAAATCATAAACTAAGTTCCATTACTCAAAACTTACCTCGGATGTTGTCGAACGACTCAACGGCTATTCAATTACTTTTCCTTCCCTTTATCGGATTTAGTTCCCTTTGCTCTTGAGCTTAATTTAACAAATAAATTGATTTAATCATCTTGAACATCGAGAGAAATTCAAGGTACTTAGCCCATATATATATCGACATTAGAGTCATATATATGAAATCATGAATCAAATTCAACATATTAGCTAATATTCTCCTTTAGCCGATTATCTAAGTCAAGATAGATCATCAATATGCTTACCTATAGCCGAATGTGCAACATCAATCTATCACTATCATCTACATACTTAATCAAAGGCCGAATACACCTATTCCAACATGATATCATTCCTATTTCATTTAACACTTAACATTTACCACATATCAATTAACCAATTTTTTATAATTACAAAACTCTTCATCTATTCATGCTCTCATATTCGGTCATCCCTACCTATACTAACCATACAACTACATAATTCTAAGTTTAAACACAATTACAACATTCTAGTACCATGGCGAATACTTCATGAAGTTGCTAAGACCCATCCTTTTCTAATTCTCACACACCTCACATCCAATCCTTTTTGTTAAGCACTCAAACTCAATCATCTTCAAGCCTCATTACCACAACATCAAACACCAACTAAGGAAGGCAACTTCCATGGCCGAGTATCATCTCCCTCAAATAGCAAAAATTTAAACCATGGGCTAGGTAGAATTCAAACTAACAACTAAAAGCATGCATGAGTTTTATGGAATAATCATTAACCATACCTCTTCCTAAACATCAACCAACCGAACATGAAGCAAGAGAATCCTCTTCTTCTTCCTTCCTCAAGTCACGGCAATGGAGGAGCATGGATGAAACAACTTTGTTTTCATCACCCCTCCCTTTTCATTACTTTATTACTAACCTTTTATTTTATTATTTTTAACACAACACATTAACACAAAATGTTTATAATATGTTTTAACCCATTGCATGGCCGGCCACTATCTAAAACTTGGGTAATTTGACATGCAAACCCATCATTTATACAACATGCATTAATAGGTCCTTATAGATTAACCTATCACATTTCAAAAGTGTCACACATAAGTCCTATTAACTAAATTCACATGCAATCGGCTAAATCGAAGCTTAAAACTTTCACACATTCATATTCACATATTTTAGACAATAAATATCATATTCAAATACTTTGGTGACTCGGTTTAGAGGTCCCGAAACTGCTTTCCGACTAGGGTCAATTTAGGGCTGTCACATACCGTTGGTAGAATTTGCTTATAATAATAGTTATCAGACGAGTTTGAAGATGGCACCTTATGAAGCATTGTATGGTCGTAAATGTCGGACACCATTGTATTGGACTGAACTCAAGGAAAAATCAGATTTATGGAGTCGATCTAATAAAAGAAACCGGAGAAAAAGTGAAAGTGATTCGAGATTGTTTGAAAGCTGCATCGGATAGACAGAAATCTTATGCGGATTTGAAACGAAAGGAAACTGAGTTTCAAGTTGGTGATAAGGTATTTTTAAAAGTGTCTCCATGGAAGAAAGTTCTTAGATTCAGACAGACAGGCAAGTTGAGTCCGCGTTTTATTGGACCGTATGAAATAATTGAAAAAGTTAGACCAGTAGCTTATCGGCTAGCATTGCCATCTAAATTACAGAAGATGCATGATGTGTTTCATGTATCTATGTTACGTCGGTATTGTTCAGATCCTTCACATATAATTTCACTGACAGAAATTGAGCTACGACTGGATATGACTTACGAAGAAGAATCGATTAAGATTTTAGCTCGAGAGGTCAAACAACTAAGAAATAAAAATGTCGTTCTCGTGAAAGTATTATGGAAAAAGCACGGGGTAGAAGAGACTACGTGGAAACCTAAGGAAACCATGAGAAATAAATACCCACACCTGTTTACCGGTAAGATTTTCAAGGACGAAAATCCTTAAAGGGGAGAGAGTTGTAATATCCCGAATTAGGGCCTAATCGAAATAGTGGTTTTGTGACCACAAATCTGAGGTAGAAAATTTTATTTTATTATCATTTTAAGGTCTATGGCATCATTGCATGATTGTGTGAAAATTTCATTTAGAAATTTTATCGATAGAGGATCCAATTTGATATTTAGAACTAAATTGCAAAAGTTGTAAAATGTGTGTTCTAGTTCACAAAGGTATTAAGTACTTGTGAGTAATGGGTTTTTAAAGTGGAGGTCCTTAGATAGTAATTAGACCATTATACTAGTTTGGAAAAAAATACCTAAAGGAAGATGAAACACCATAGTTTTTAATTAAGGGCATTTTGGTCATTTAGTTATTAAAATGAATTAAAAACAAAATTAAAAGCCAATTTTGTCCATCTTCTTCATTAGGCCAAAATTTCAAGGGTTCTCCATAGCTAGGGTTTGTTTCAAGCTTCCAAGTTCCATAGTAAGTGATTCCAAGCCCCGTTTTTAATGTTCTTTACGTTTTTGGAATCCCGGTAGCTTGATTTAGCTTATGCTAACAATAAGTCAACCTAGGATTCATATTTGGAAAAATACCCATAGTTGAAATTTGTGTATTTTGGTGTTTTATGATAGAATATGAGGTTTTAAATTATGTTAGACAACTTGTGCTACTCGGTTTTAAGTGAAAACGAGAAAAAGGGCTTAATCGGTAAAAACACCTAATAGTCATAAGTACATGTTAGAGTGTGAATTTGATGTTGCCATAGAAGGGAAAAAATGATCAGCACGTCATAAAACATAAGAAAATAGGATGAGGTTTAATTTACGAGCTTTGGGGCAAAAGTGTAAATATGTGAAAGTTTAGGGGCAAAATGGTAATTTTGCCAAAGTTTGTACTAAGGGCTGTTTTGATGAATGTATGTATTAAATAAATTAATTTGGCATTATAGATCAAGAGAAATGAGATTCAAGTCGCGATCGAGGGAAAAATAAAGTTTACGATGAATAGACTCGATTGCTAATATTTTGTATCGAGGTAAGTTCTTATGTAAATAAGGTAACATAATTTTTATTTTAAGTGATTTAATGTTATTTATATGACATGATACTTATTATCATGAAATATGATGTTTTGTAAATTAGTATTTGGTGATATGCAAATTATGTGAACAACTTGATAAGTATGAGATGTTAGCAAGTATGGATTTCTATATTCCGAAGAAGGCAGTCGAAATGTGTAATTTAAAAGAATCTTGTTTGAACCTTGGGAATAGATTAGGGTACAAGTGACATATCACTAGGATGGTTGAGTTCCGAACTCGTTGTGTCTGAGTTCGTGAGATGTAACTAGGCATCCGAGCTCGTTGAGTTGAGTCCGAGTTCACTTATGGATGCGAAAGCCTGAGCTCGTTGAGTTGGGTCCAAGTTTGTTTATGGGCGAGTTACATGGTAGCTTGGCTACATAGATTTCGAAAGCTATTGAGCTTGTTCAGTCATGAGTATAGCACTTACGTGCACTCTATCCGCGTATCTGAAATTATATTCCTACGTGTTCAACGGGAGAATCCTAAGAGAATATTGAGGATGCTTAAAATGAAAATGATTCGATGATGAATGTGTTGAAGAAGTGAAAATGGACAGGTATGAGTTTAATTTTTGGTTGAGAAGTTGGTGAGACAAAATTGTGGTAAGATAGTAAGTATTTTTATGTTATGAGTGTTTTAATGATGTTTATGTTGGATTGCATAATCATGTTACTTATTATTTACATGTGAACTTACTAAGCATTTATGCTTACTCCCTCCATTTCATTCATTGTAGTTTTGACCAGCCGGGTTGAGTATCGGGATAGGTCGAAGGCTCGTTCACACTATTCGAAGACCTAAATTGGTAAAATGTCTTGTATATTTTGAGTGTGGCATGTATAGCAATATACTCACTTTGTATAAATGATCATATGATATGGTTATGGTTTGGTAAGAAAAGGGTTTGTAAATGATTAGCTATTGGAATGGCTAATCAAGTTTATATATGATAACATGTATGCTTTATGTCTTAACTAAATTATGAAAATCCTTGGAATGGTAAAATTGGCCATAAAACAGAGTCATACAGTAGCAGTGATGTGAATTTGAAAAAACACTAAAAATAGTAGAAATGGAATTAAATGATGAATAAGTTATGAAATTTAAGCTTGATGAGTCTATTTTCATATGGATGGAACAAAACAGGTAAATGAGTTATATTTTATGAGATATTTAAGTTTTGGTGGAATAGGGTCATAGTGGTCTCTGAATCCCCTATTCTGAGTTTAAAAATTCACCAGAAATTGTACAAAAATAATTAGAAGTTTTACTTTATATGTACAGATTATTGAGTCTAGTTTTATAAGAAATAAACAGCATAATCATTAAAGCTTTGTATAAAGAGATATCTAATTCGTAATACATAGGGGTTCGAGTAGTTGAACCCTGAAACAGGGGAGACTTTAACTAATAAACTGTACTAATTGGCTCAACCAAAAATTCTAAAAAAATTAGTAGATATATATATATGAGTCTAGTTTCAGAAAAATTTACAGATCTTAATTTCAAGTTTCGGAACTCGAGATATAAATTTTTAAGCGACTATGACGCAGTTAGCCAGCTTGTCTAGAAATTTTAAAAATAAATTGTTTGAGCTGTTTAATTAATGAATTAAGTTTAGAAACACCTCAACCTCGACTCTGGTGACAGTCTCAGGCGTGAGGGCATTACATTTGGTGGTATCAGAGCAGGTTTAGTCAGTTCTCGGACTAACATGTTGTATGTACGGGTTTTGCTATACATGCCATATACATATTGTGATAGTGTGACGACTTCTGACCTTTTAAATGATTTTTTTTATAGTAAATGGATCCCGATCCAGCTGTTGCTGATCATGTAGAGAGTAATGCACCAGCTCCGGCTGAAGGGGTGGTGCCAACTGAAAATCCACCTCTCGCTGTTGATCAAGGAGGAGGAGAAGGGGCTCGGGAAGCCTTTCTCTAGATGATGAATGCCTGGTATACTGAGTTCTTTCGTACGAACCCGAGTGCATAACCTCCCCCACCTCCCCCGATTCCTCAACCTGTACCCCCGATGCCTCAAGGTGTAGATATGATGAAATTTCACAGAACTCCAGTTGACAGAATCCGTAAGCAAGGGGCCGAAGAATTCAGGGCAAATGTTGATGATGATGCAAAGAAAGCAGAGTTTTGGCTTGAGAATTCTATTCGGGTATTTGATGAATTGTCTTGTACACCTGAGGAATGCTTGAAATGTGCTATATCATTGTTGAGGGATTCAGCCTATCATTGGTGGAAGACGTTGATTTCAGTAGTACCGAAAGAGAAAGTAACTTGGGAGTTCTTTCAAGAAGAATTTCGGAACAAATACATCAGCGAAAGATTTGTTGATCAAAAGCGTAAAGAGTTTCTTGAATTAAAGCAGGGGAACATGACAGTTACTGAATACGAAAGGGAGTTCATCAGGTTGAGTAAGTATGCTAGAGAATATATTCCTACAGAGGCTAAAATGTGTAGACGATTTGAAGACGGACTCAATAAAGACATTAAAGTATTTGTTGGGATTCTCGAATTAAAAGAAATGGTAGTACTTATTGATCGAGCTTGTAAGGTTGAAGAACTACTCAAAGAGAATAAAAAAGTAGAGGCTGAGACTAGAAATTGGAAGAAAAGATCGATGAGCAGTTCATTCTCACAGCAATCCAGAAAATCTAGAAATATGAATCCTCGTTTTCAGGTTTCGCCGGACAATCATATGGAAATTTTAAGAAGCAAAATGTGGGTCTTAAATCTCAGATTACTTCTGTGGCTAGTGTGGGGAATTCGAGATTTGTTAAGCCTGTATGCCAGCTGTGTGGTATAAATCACTTTGGCCCATGTAGAGCGAATGAATGTTTTCGGTGTAGTTCTCCTGATCATTTTATTAGAGACTGCCCAGAAAGAGTTGAGAAAGAAAATTTTCAGAGTGTAAAAGCTAGTGGTCCAGACTCGAGGGTAAGATATTCAAGGAAAGCTGGAAATGAAGCAACCAGCAAGAATGTAGTCAAAGATTCCGCAGCTAAACCTGAAGCAAGGGCTCCAGCTAGAACTTATGCGATAAAAGCATGTGAAGATGTTTCATCACCTGACGTGATTATTGGAAAATCAGAGGCATTATCTAGTGTGATTTCTTCGATGTGGACTCAAAGATATTTGAGGAAGGGTTATGAAGCTTATTTGGCATATGTAATTAATACAAAAGAAATTGAAAAGAAAGTTGAATCATTGCCAATTGTGTGTGAATTTGTGGATGTATTTCCAGAAGAGTTGTCGAGTTTGCCTCTAGTTAGGGAAGTAGAATTTGGTATTGAGTTGATACCAAGAACAGCTCTGATCTCAATTGCTCCGTATAGAATGGCTCCAGCAGAATTGAAAGAATTAAATCACAATTGCAAGAGTTGACTGACAAAGGCTTTGTGAGACCGAGTTTTTCACCTTGGGGCACTCCTGTGTTATTTGTGAAAAAGAAGGATGGTTCTATGAGATTGTGTGTTGACTATTGGCAATTAAACAAGGTGACAATCAAGAACAAGTATCCGTTGCCGAGAATTGATGATTTGTTTGATTAGCTAAAAGGAGCAACATGGTTTTCAAAGATTGACTTGAGATCTGGATACTACCAACTGCGAGTAAAAGAGTCAGATGTACCTAAAAATGCTTTTAGAACAAGGTACGGTCATTATGTATTTTTAGTTATGCCATTCGGGTTAAAAAATGCTCCTGCTGTGTTTATGGATTTGATGAATCGCATATTTCAGCCATACTTGGACAAATTTGTTGTGGTATTTATAGATGACATCTTAATTTATTCGAAAGATGAGACAGCGCATGCTGAGCACTTGGAAATAGTTTTGCAAACTTTGAGAAATAAGCAGTTATATGCCAAGTTTAGTAAAAGTGAATTTTGGCTTCGGGAAGTTGGATTTTTGGGTCACATTGTTTCAGGTGATAGTATACAGGTTGATCCTAGTAAAATTTTGGCCATTGTTGATTGGAAACCACTGAAAAATGTAACCGAGGTTAGAAGTTTCTTGGGGCTAGCTAGGTATTATCGGCAGTTTGTAAATGGATTTTCTATAATTGCTGCTCCTATGACTAGACTACTCCGAAAAGATGTTAAATTTGAGTGGACGGAAGAATGTCAACAGAGTTTTGAAGAATTGAAAAAGTTATTAACTGAAGCACCGGTATTGGTACAACTTGAATTAGGTAAAGAATTAGTTGTGTATAGTGATGCTTCTCGAAATGGCTTAGGATGTGTACTTATGCAAGAAGGAAAAGTGGTGGCTTATGCTTCGAGGCAATTAAAATCTCATGAAAGGAATTATTCGACTCATGATTTGGAATTGGCTGCTATAGTGTTTGCTTTGAAGATTTGGCGACATTATCTGTATGGTGAAAAGTGCTGAGTATATACCGACCACAAAAATCTTAAGTACTTGATGTCACAAAAAGACTTGAATTTGAGACAGCGAAGATGGTTGGAGTTATTGAAAGATTACGAGCTTATTATTGACTACCATCTGGGAGAAGCGAATGTGGTTGGCGATGCTTTGAGTAGAAAGTTGCTATTTGCTTTGAGAGCTATGAATACTCAGTTAAAGGTATCAGATGATCATTGAATTCTAGTAGAGTTAAGAGCAAGACTGATGTTTTTACAAGAGATTTGTGAAGCTCAGAAAAATGACCAAGATTTGCAAGCCAAGAGAAAGCAGTGTGAAGCTGATACGAGATCAGATTTCAGAATCGGTTCTGATGGTTGCTTGATGTTTAAAAACTGGATTTGTGTACCGAAAAATGTTGAATTGATTCAAAAGATTTTGCATGAAGCACATAATGGTTGTTTGGTAGTTCACCCGAACAGTACGAAAATGTATAATGACTTGAAGAAAATGTATTGGTAGAGTGGAGTGAAAGGAGATATGTCCGAGTTTGTATCAAAGTGCTTAATTTGTCAACAAGTGAAAGCTGAACACCAAGTACTTTCGGGACTACTCCAGCCTATCATGGTTCCTGAATGGAAATGGGATCAGATTACTATGGATTTTGTGTCAGGGTTGCCGTTAACTCCAGGGAAGAAAAATGCCATCTGGGTAATAGTTGACAGACTGACTAAATCGACTCATTTTATTCCGGTACGTACGGATTATTCTCTTAATAAGTTGGCTGAATTGTATATTAGTGAGATTGTTAGACTTCATGGAATACCTTTGTGAGTCATTTCAGATAAAGATTCGAGATTTACTTCGCATTTTTGGAAAAAGTTACAAGAGGCATTAGGTACGAAGTTGAATTTCAGTACTGCCTTTCATCCACAAACTGAGGGACAGTCAGAGAGAGTGATTCAGATTCTTGAAGACATGCTCAGATGTTGTGTATTGGAATTTCAAGGTAGTTGGGAAAGGTATTTACCGTTGGTAGAATTTGCTTATAATAATAGTTATCAGACGAGTTTGAAGATGGCACCTTATGAAGCATTGTATGGTTGTAAATGTCAGACGCCATTGTATTGGACTGAACTCAAGGAAAAATCAGATTTATGGAGTTGATCTAATAAAAGAAATTGAATAAAAAGTGAAAGTGATTCGAGATTGTTTGAAAGCTGCATCAGATAGACAGAAATCTTATGCGGATTTGAAACGAAAGGAAATCGAGTTTCAAGTTGGTGATAAGGTATTTTTAAAAGTGTCTCCATGGAAGAAAGTTCTTAGATTCGGACGGAAGGGCATGTTGAGTCCGCTGTTTATTGGACCGTATGAAATAATTGAAAAAGTTAGACCAGTAGCTTATCGGCTAGCATTGCCATCTGAAATCAATACCCACACCTGTTTACCGGTAAGATTTTCGAGGACGAAAATCCTTAAAGGGGGGAGAGTTTTAATATCCCGAATTAGGACTTAATCGAAATAGTGGTTTCGTGACCACAAATCCGAGGTAGAAAAATTTATTTTATTATCATTTTAAGGTCTATGGCATGATTGCATGATTGTGTGAAAATTTCGTTTAGAAATTTTATCGATAGAGGGTCCAATTTTATATTTAGGACTAAATTGCAAAAGTTGTAAAATATGTGTTCTAGTTCACAAAGGTATTAAGTACTTGTGAGTAATGGGTTTTTAAAGTGGAGGTCCTTGGATAGTAATTAGACCATTATACTAGTTTGGACAAAAATACCTAAAGGAAGATGAAACACCATAGTTTTTAATTAAGGGCATTTTGGTCATTTAGTTATTAAAATGAATTAAAAACAAAATTAAAAGCCAATTTTTGTCCATCTTCTTCATTAGGCCGAAATTTCAAGGGTTCTCCACAACTAGGGTTTGTTTCAAGCTTCCAAGCTCCATAGTAAGTGATTCCAAACCCCGTTTTTAATGTTCTTTACGTTTTTGGAATCCTAGTAGCTCGATTTAGCTTATGCTAACAATAAGTCAACCTAGGATTCATATTTGGAAAAATACCCATAGGTGAAATTTGTGTATTTTGGTGTTTTATGATAGAATATGAGGTTTTAAATTATGTTAGACAACTTGTGCTACTCGGTTTTAAGTGAAAACGAGAAAAAAGGGCTTAATCGGTAAAAATACCTAATAGTCATAAGTACATGTTAGAGTGTGAATTTGATGTTGCCATAGAAGGGAAAAAATGATCAGCATGTCATAAAACATAAGAAAATAGGATGAGGTTTAATTTACGAGCTTTGGGGCAAAAGTGCAAATATGTGAAAGTTTAGGGGCAAAATGGTAATTTTGCCAAAGTTTGTACTAAGGGCTGTTTTGATGAATGTATGTATTAAATAAATTAATTTGGCATTATAGATCAAGAGAAACAAGATTCAAGTCGCGATCGAGGGAAAAACAAAGTTTACGAGGAATAGGCTCGATTGCTAATATTTTGTATCGAGGTAAGTTTATGTGTAAATAAGGTAACATAATTTTTATTTTAAGTGATTTAATGTTATTTATAAGACATGATACTTATTATCATGAAATATGATGTTTTGTAAATTATTATTTGGTGATATGCAAATTATGTGAACAACTTGATAAGTATGAGATGTTAGCAAGTATCGATTTCTATATTTCGAAGAAGGCGGTCGAAATGTGTAATTGAAAAGAATCCCGTTTGAACCTTGGGAATAGATTAGGGTACAAGTGACATGTCACTAGGATGGTTCAGTTCTGAACTCGTTGAGTTGACTCCGAGTTCGTTAGATGTCACTAGGCATCCGAGCTCATTGAGTTGAGTCCGAGTTCACTTATGGATGCGAACGCCCGAGCTCGTTGAGTTGGGTCCGAGTTCGTTTATGGGCGGGTTACATGGTAGCTTGGCTATATAGATTTTGAAAGCTATTGAGCTTGTTCAGTTATGAGTATAGCACTTACGTGCACACTATCCGCATATCCGAAATTATATTCCTACGTGTTCAACAGGGGAATCCTAAGAGACTATCGAGGATGCTTAAAACGAAAGTGATTCGATGATGAATGTGTTGAAGAAGTGAAAATGGAAAGGTATGAGTTTAATTTTTGGTTGAGAACTTGGTGAGACAAAATTGTGGTAAGATAGTAAGTATTTTTATGTTATGAGTGTTTTAATGATGTTTATGTTGGATTGCGTAATCATGTTACTTATTTTACATGTGAACTTACTAAGCATTTATGCTTACTCCCTCCATTTCATTCATTGTAGTGTTGACAAGCCAGGTTGAGTATCGGGATAGGTCGAAGGCTTGTTCACACTATCCGAAGACCTAAATTGGTAAAATGCTTGTATATTTTGAGTGTGGCATGTATAGCAATATTCTCACTGTATATAAATGATCATATGATATGGTTATGGTTTGGTAAGAAAAGGGTTTTTAAATGATTAGCTATTGGAATGGCTAATCAAGTTTATATATGATAACATGTATGCTTCATGTCTTAACTAAACCATGAAAATCCTTGGAATGGTAAAATTGGCTATAAAACAGAGTCATACAGGAGCAGTGATGTGAATTTGAAAAATCACTAAAAATAGTAGAAATGGAATTAAATGATGAATAAGTTATGAAATTTAATCTTGATGAGTCTATTTTCATATGGATGGAACAAAACAGGTAAATGAGTTATATTTTATGAGATATTTAAGTTTTAGTGGAACAGGGTCATAGTGGTCTCTGAATCCCCTATTCTGAATTTAAAAATTCACCAGAAATTGTACAAAATAATTAGAAGTTTTTCTTTATATTTATAGATTCCTTATTGAGTCTAGTTTTATGAGAAATAAACATCACAATCATTAAAACTCTGTACAGAGAGATATCTGATTCGTAATACATGGGGGTCAGAGTAGTCGAACCCTGAAACAGGGGAGACTTTAAGTAATAAACTATATTCATTAGCTTGACCAAAATTCTAGAAAAACATTAGTAGATAGATATATGAGTCTAGTTTCAGGAAAAATTTACAGATCTTAATTTCAAGTTTTGGAACTCGAGATATGAATTTTTAAGGGACTATGACGCAGTTAGCCAGCTTGTCTGGAATTTTAAAAATAAATCATTTGAGCTGTTTAATTAATGAATTAAGTTTAGTAACACCTCAAGTTCGACTCTGGCGACGGTCTTGGGCATGAGGGCGTTACACCACACGCCTGTGTGACCAGCCCATGTGCCCTTCGAAATGGCCTCACACTCCTGTGTGCTAGGCCGTGCCAAACCTGTGGAGTATACTAACTTATACCACACGGCCAAGTCACCCGTCCGTATGCTAGGCCGTGTGCAGCATACTGATTTGATTTCTAATTAAACACTAGGGGACACACGGCCATGTCACCTGACCGTGTGTCACACACAGTTGAGACACACGCCCGTGTCTCTACCCCTGTAGACAAAAATAGACTATTTACCAAGCCATCTTTCTCACCCAAAATGCTTTCACCTACACTAAATCAAAAGGCATATGACCATAACTTCAAATGGAATTTAAACTCATCTAAACCAAGTTCAATTCATGCTATATCAATATCATCAATCACAAGATACACAAGTATCAAAATAAGTATTTCAATTCATACCAATTTCATATTTTCAAAACACCTAAATGGTCATTTTCAATAATGCACTAAATTGTATAAAACTACAAGCATAACTATCTTAAATGTTAACCATTTGGTAACCATAATGCCAATTCACAACAAGCATCACATAGCAATTATTCACAACATATCAAAAGGCCATTTACACATATATATATCACCAAGTATACCAAAATAAGCCAAGTCACATGGCTATACACATAACTAACCATTCATCATTTACAAGCCAAATCAAATGGCTAAATTCATTACTAACACATATACCAAAATGACCATAACTCCTATACATGCCATATAACCAAATACATAAGTTCAAAAGTACCAAAGTGATAGCTTGATAGTGTGATGAGATCTCCGACAACTCCCAATTCTAGCTAGCTTCGATATTCACTATAAAACACAGAAAAGTAAACAAAGTAAGCTATAAAGCTTAGCAAGCTCCTATAGTTAATAAGTAAAGCTTACCATTCATTCACCAATCAAATAGTATGATCATAATATATAACAAAATCATTAAATCATAAGGTTAACATATATTCAATCACATAAATATAATGAACTCACAACTTTCATAGGTTCAATGCTCATATAATTTCTATACATACCTATACTAATGCATATCTATTTCTCACCATTTCATATCTTCTATATACCTATTGAACCATTTGGATTACTATCGGATACTCAGGAATCTTGCACCCTAAGTTCCAATACATAGCCGAAGCTATCTCAATCTCATATCTCATATAATGCTCACTCTTGAGCTATCAACGAGTTTGCTCACACAAGCTAACGGTCATGACGTAGCTACACGGTGCTGCTCACACAAGCTGATGAAAATCTGCAACACATGCTGGATAACTCAACCACTAGTAGGACGTACGGATCAGCACCCGAATCACATAACCCCTAATGACATGTCATTCGTATCCTAATCTATTCCTAAGGTTCAACTAGGATTTCTCATTGCTAAATCTTCATCAAACATTTTCGTACAATCATATTCATCAACAATTCAAATATAAAGCATTTAAAACACAATTATAATATTGCTTAGTAACATACAAACTTACCTCGATTCACAAAAAACGACGAAATGAATCGACTAGTTTGATACTTTGTTTTTCCCCCGATCTAGATCCGAACTTCATTTTTCTTGATCTATATAATATCAAATTTAACTCATTTAATTATCAATCTAATCAATTGAACCCAAAAATCACATTATAGCAATTTTACACTTTTGCCCTTAATATTTCAACATCTTTACAATTTAGTCATTATCTCATAAAAATACAAATTCATGCAATTAAGTCCCTATCCATGCTAGTTGAATTTCTCTTATTACTATAGTAGCCCATATTTTTCATTTATTTCACATTTCTACCACAAAATTTCTATAGTTCTCAACTTAATCCCTAATTGACAATTTTACCAAAAATCACTTTATAAATGTTGTTTATCTAACAACAAGCATACATTTTCTATCATTAAACATCAAAATACATGCACATTCATCAATGGCAAAACTCTAAACCCTTAACAATTTTGCAAATTAGTCCCTAGGCTAGCTAGATTAAGTTGCAATGATCTCAAAAACATAGAAATCATTAAAAATAGATTAGAAATCACTCACCAATTGAGCTTGCAAGCTTGGCCAAAACTATCTATGGTTTCTCTAGGTTAAAATCGGTTGAAAAAGAAACTAAAAGATGATATAATGTTTCGGTTTTATTAATTTTAACATAAATTACTCAATTACTAATATAACCTTTAAAAGTATTAAAATTTTCACTTATACCAAGCCATGTACATCCACTAACAATATAAATGGTCTAATTACCACATAAGGACCTCCAATTTGAGGTTCTATAACTATTAGACACCTTTAGCTAATAGAATTCAAGTTTTACACTTTACGTAATTTAGTCCTTTTAATCAAATTGAGCATTCAAACAATAAAATTTCTTAATGAAATTTTCACACAATCATACTATCATGCTGTAGACATTAAAATAATAATAAAATAATTATTTCAACCTCAAATTTATGGTTCCAAAACCACTGTTCTGATTTGACTAAAAACGGGCTGTTACACATCTGAGTTTGTGGATGCAACTAACGATAACCTAGAGCGAGATGGAGCTAGACTGAGGGAAGCTGCAGAGGTAACAAATGAGGAGCATCATAATTCATTGGCTATAGTGGTCTATACCGGACCACTCGAAGTGACTCCTCCTATACAAGAAACATCCAATGATGCCAGGGCAACGTTGGAAACTGAGGAGCGATACGAGGACTGTGCAAAGCCCAAAGAAAAGAAGAGAAACTGCTCCAAAGACAAAAAGAGCGAGAATGAGGAGAAAAAGAGGAGGAAGAAGAAACATTGTGCAGCTACATTGATGGCCGAGGAAAACTGAGTTAGTTTATTTTAAGTTTTAGCTAAAGTATTCATGCATTGCATATAGTTGTAATTTTCATTTTGTTAGTGAACATTGTCATTGCATTTTTACTGTCATCTTACTTTAATGTTAGTGCATTAAGGACAATTCAAACTTTAAGTTAGGGAGAATGCATATGAGGTTTGAAAATACACCTACATTTCAAATTTTTTTAATGAAGCATGTAAGGTTTATTTGTGGTTAATACAAATGTGTTAAAAAAATTTGTTGCATTTGATGCTTAATTCTTTAATTATATGAACTATCAATGAATGATTTGGATAAATTTGACTAAATGTTGTATCTTCAATTCTTTGATGAATGATTTAATTTGCATTAGTAATAGATGACTAGTAGCATTCCTTGAATCTTGAATGAATCTACCTTTTATAGCTACTCATATATATATATATAGTTATGAATAAGAGACACTCCAAAGTAGGTGTATTGTGAAATGTTAAAGAGGGAACACTCCAATGCAAGCGTTAGAAAAATGAATCTAGCCAAAGGTTGTTGCTGCACGAGTGTGTGTCAGCGTAATTACGTACTCCTTGGAGGTTTGCTGCACTCCATCGTTACTTCTCAGGAATAATGGTACAGTAATTCAATGATGTCCCTTATTCACAAAAAAAAACATATATTGTACAATAAATGTTGTATTGGTAGATAGAATTTAGGATTTGAAGCATGATGCTGGTTTTGATGAAGATGCAATTTTATTCATTCTTACTTATATATTGTCAATGTAATATTCCGTCATTTGAATGTGAATCATTAATTGGAATTTTAAGTGATTCAAGTTGCTAGAATGATCATTTGCCTTAGTGAATTCTTGTGTAGCCTTACCAATTTTTGTTTTAATTCAGGACAAGTAAAAACTCAAGTTTGAGGTTTGATAATACTAGAAAGAACACATGTTTTCTCCCTACTTATTGGTTAATTTGTCCCCATTTAGTTATCTTTAGTACATATTTTAGAATTTTTAGTTCAGCAATTTACATTTTATGACTCAGTGGATCTTAGTTTAATTACCCTTAATTTTGTCATATTTTGGCACTGATGTCGCTACATGAGTAATTTCAGATTACGCCCAAAATTGTCGTCACACCTGATAGCTGCCCGGATAGGAACAAAAATGTGTAAGCTGTCCAGTCTGGTACAACTAACTTGTACATACAAAGGCAGCATCATTCTAATGAAAGGACACCTAGGATATTTGGATAATTATTGACCAAAAAAAAGGAGAGAGATTTTTGGATCATCTTCTTCAACCTATCCCTTAAAGCTTTTGGCTATGGCGGCTTAAGCTCCAACGAATGAACCAACATGAAAAGGATGCAGCTTAGCTCTTGACGAGGAGCCCTAAGTGCAACATAAGAGGGAATAGATAGATTCAAGTCGAGTTATTTAAGAATAGTATTCTCCACTTGTTTCTTTTATTTATTTTTTCTAAACGTTGGTGATTACTTTCTATTTCATGTTAGTATGGAAGTACAAATGATTTTTGGGTTAAATGTTATTTTATTCAACCTTGGTTCTACTATTTAATCTTTGGGTTTGAATGTTTTTAGCACAAAAGTGTTATTGAAGTCACTGACACTAGAAGGTACAACGACAATTCAAGCTAACAAGCATGACAACGAAAGTTGTTTGAGAATTAGAGGAATTTAATCCACCTACTCTTAATAGTGTTCCATAGTTATCATCGGAAGGTGTGGCTAATGTGCATTTTAAAGTCTTTGATTAAATATAGAAGTTAAGCTTGGTAAGATATTCATTGCAACTTATTGCATCGACAATCACCTAACTTTTTATACCCTGTGAGCACTTAGCATTTTGTTGAATATTCACGTTGGGGATCCCAGTTTATCATTATTATCTTTTATCTTGTTGTTTTCAAGTTATTGCCTCGACACCTTCTCTCACAATTTATCTCTTTTCTATCCATTTAATACAATAACATTGTGACAGCCCTAAAGTGACCCTAGTCGGAAAGCGGTTTCGGGACCGCTAAACCGAGTCACCAAATTATTTGAATATGATATTTATTGTCTAAAATATGTGATTATGAATGTGTGAAAGTTTTAAGCTTCGATTTAGTAAATTGCATGTGAATTTAGTCAATAGGACTTATGTGTGACACTTTTAAAATGTGATAGGTTAATCTATAAGGATCTATTAGTGCATGTAATCAAAGGGGTGGACTTGCATGTCAATTTCCCCCATTTAATTACTAGTGGCCGGCCATGACAAAGGGTGATGGGCAAAACATGTCATAAACATGTTATGTTAGTGATTTATGTTAGGAAAAATAAAATAAGGAGTATGGGTAATAAAATAATAATGCAAAGGGAGGAGTGATGAAAAAAAATTGTCTCATCCATGTTTCCCCCATTGCCGTGAATTGAAGAAAGAAAACAAAAAAAAGTGTTCATTCTTGAACATCTTTGACCGAATCTGAGGAAAGAAAGGAAGGAAAGAGCTTGGAGAAAATCGGCTATGGTGGTTTGCTAGACTAAGGTATGTTTGATGTTGTCCATAAGATTCATGCATGTTTTTAGTTGTTAGTTTGAGTTCTACCTAGCCCATGGTTTAAATCTTTGCTATAAGATGGAGATGATATTCGGCCATGGGTGTTGTCTTCTTGGTTGATGTTTGATGTTGTGGTGACGAGGCATGAAGATGAGTTAAGTTTCGCTAAGGTGGATTTGTGTTAATGTCATTTGCATGCTAAGTGTGAAGCTTTGTAATGATACATGTGATGGCGATTGATGACTCTTGGATTTTCTTTTGGCATTTTGAGTTAGACTTAAGTTCTTTGTGTAACCCATGACCAAAATTGAATGGTATGGTGTCTTGATGCATTCGCCATGGTAGAAAGTAGATGTGAAATGGTAGTAAGGTGAAGTGCAAAATGTTAGTATTTGATTACTAGTGTATATATGCGTATTAGCGAGTTTTGAACTTGAAATAAGATAATATATAATCAATACAAGTAACCATACTTGTAGGAAGTATTAAGCATATAATCGGCCTCAACATAGACATGCATATTCGCCATAGGAAGAAGATTAGTGTTGCATGTATTCGGCTAGAGGCAAGCATATTGATGCTTTTATCTTGGCTTAGACAATCGGCTAAAAGGAAGTGTGGGTTAATATGTTGAGTTGATTCATGATTTCATATGTATGTGACTTTAATGTCTAATGTATATATATATGGGCTAAGTACCTTGAGTTCCTCTTTTCGATGCTCAAATGATTAAATCAATTTATTTGTTAAATTAAGCTCAAGAGCAAAGGGGAACTAAATCCGATAAAGGGAAGGAAAAAGTGGTCGAATAGCCATCGAAATCGTTCGACAACATCCGAGGTAAGTTTTCGAGCAATGAGACTTAATTTATGATTTGATTAAGTCATGATGTATGAGCATAACAAATATACGGTGATATGATGATTCTACTTGAATTATATGTTGAGTTAATTAGTCTATACGTATGACGGTAGCCGTATGTGCATAGAGATCGTGTCATAAAGCAAACTAAACCATGTTGTTTGTATGTGGCTAGTGAGCCAAAAATGGGATTGCTTATCGTGACTTGTGTTTGAACTCTAATTATGAAAATGAAATATAGATGTGTCATGATTTATTGATATGTGCATGAATATTTGGATGATAACCGGGCTAAGTCCCGAAGGCATTTATGCTAGTGACTAGCTCCGGCTAAGTCCCAAGGCATTTTTATGAAGTTACTTTATCCGGCTAAGTCCCAAGGCATTTGTGCGAGTTACTATATCCGGGCTAAGCCCGAAGGCATTTGTGCGAGATACTATATCCGGCTAAGTCCCAAGGCATTTGTGCGAGATACTATATCCGGCTAAGTCCCAAAGGCATTTGTGCGAGTTAATATATCCGGGCTATGTCCCAAAGGTATTCAAGCGAGTAGCTATATCCGGTTCAATCCTGAAGGTACTTGGCTTGGGAATGAACGACCTTGCTGTAATAGTTTCAATTAATATGCTCGTAAAATCCCAAAGAATGAGGTATGTCTCAGATATGCATTGATTTAGTTGATCCCTTACAAATAGTATTCGCTCAGTCGATAAATGAGCTACCGGCCTTTGGCTAAGTTGATCTTTTGTGTATGAATATAAGGGTTGGTAATGTGAAGTAAGTATGATATTGAGAATTTGTGCATATGAAATTATCCGTTTAGCCATATGAATGTTACACTTTAGTTGTGTCAAATTTTATGGCTCAAAACTTACTAAGCATTAAATGCTTACTCCGTTTCTTTGAATCTCTTTTATAGATTTTGGTTCGTCACCATCGGACTCGGGATTGTCAAGTCAAGTCATCCACACTATCAAACCCCTTTTGGTACACTTTTGGTTGAACTTTGAAATGGCATGTATAGGACTACCCTTTTGTTGTGGGTCATGTACCCTTGGTTTTGTATAAATTTGGATAGCCATGCGAAAATGGCTTATATATATTTTGAGCATAATGTTATAATCATTTTGTATGTATATGGTTATTGAGAGGTGTGGATATGCTTGGCAATGATTGGCCATTGGAATGGTTAATCACGATCATACTTTGTGCTATATATGCTAAAGGGTTAGTTGAATCATGGAAACTGTGTAATAGGTAAAGTCTACCCTAAAGGCAGATGCTGACAGCAGCAGTGGTGTGAATTTTAAAAATCACTAAAAATAGTAGGAATGGAGTTAAATAGTGAAAAAATTATGTAATCGAACCCTGATGAATCTACTTTCATATGGAAGAAACGAAATGGTCATATAAGTCGGATTTTAAGAGATATTTAAGTTTTCATGGAACAGGGCCAGAGCGATTTCTGGATCCCCTGATCTGACTTTGTAAATTCATTATAAAGTAACCAGAGGTAATTAGAAGTCATGCCATATATTTATAGATTCCTTTTCGAGTCTAGTTTCTATAGAAACAAACGGCATCAGTATTGAAGCCCTGTACAGGGAGATATCCAAGTCGTAATGCATGAAGGTCAGAATAGTCCAACCCTGTAACAGGGGAGACTTTAACTAATAAACTGTACTAATTGGCTCGACCAAAAATTCTAGAAAACAATTTTTGGATGGATATATGAGTCTAGTTTCAGGAAAAAATTACGAAACTGATTTTCAAGTTTTGGAACTCAAGATATGATTTTTAAAGTGACAGTGACGCAGTTAGTCAGCTGTCTAGAAATTTTTAAAATGGACTGTGAAAATAAGTGAATTTAGTCTATGAACCCCTCGTTTCCGACTCCGGTAACGGTCTCGGGTACGGGGTGTTACAATTAAATTGGTATCAGAGCTACAGTTTAGTCGATTCTAGGACTACCGTAATATGTTTGGGTCTAGCTATACATGCCATTATGTGATTATTTGATAGTGGGGTGATTTTTGACATTTGCAAATGTGTTTACTTATAGTAATGGATCCCTATCCCGACCGAGCGGTAGCTGATGATCTTGAGAGTGTAGCGCCTACTCCCAAGACAAGGGACAAATACCGGCGGACTCTCAACCTATTGCTAGCAATCCGAATGATGAGGCTAGGCAAGCTTTTTATAGCGTGATGAATGATTGGTTCAACCAATACATTCAACTAATCTGACTATTCCACAACCTCCATTCCCGACAAACACAACCCTCAAGACTCGATACCTCCGTGAGTGACCAAATAAGGTCAAATAAGCCCCAGTTGATGAATCCGAAAGCATGGGGCTCTGAATTTAAAGCTACGGACAGCGATGATGCCGAGCAAGCTGAATTTTGGTTGGACAACACTATTCGAATTTCGACGAGCTATCTTGCACACCGATGAGTGCCTAAAGTGTACTATCTCCTTGCTACATGATTCGCCTACTATTGGTGGAATACGTTGACTTCATTGTGCCCAGAGAGCAAGTAACTTGGGAGTTTTTCCAAACCGAGTTTGGAAAAAGTATATCGGTCGAGATTTATGGATCAAAACGGAAGGAATTTCTTGAACTTAAACAAGGTTCCATGTCGGTTCATCGACTATGAATGAAAATTTGTAAGGCTTAGCCGACACATGCGAGAATGCATTTCCTCGAAGCCGTAATGTGTAAACGTTTGAGGATGGACTGAATGATGATATAAAGCTGTATGTTGGCATCTTGGAAATCCGAGAATTTGTGGTACTTGTCGAGTGAGCTTGCAAAGCCGAGGAGCTCAGTATAGAGAAAAGAAAAGTTGATATTGGAGCAAAGGAGTTTCGTAAGAGGTCTTCGGGGAGGCCCTTTTAACAATCATCGAAAAAGTTTAGAGATGATTCGGGCCGATCTAGAGACACTTCGGGTTTTTCTAGACGAGACCGTGATCGACCCCCTGTGAGTGCACGAGTCACTTCGGTCGCTGGTGTTGGAAATGACCGTCGAGACAGAACGGAGTGTCAGTATTGTGGTAAATGGCACTCGTGGAGTTGTAGATTCCATGACCGCTCCTGTTACAAGTGCGGATCAGTTGACCACTTCATTAAAGATTGCCCGAGGTTGTCTGAACAGAATGTAAATCAGAGTGGGAAACCGGGTGCTACCACTGCTCGAGGTAGACCATCTAGAAATACGGGCAATGCTAGTGGTGGTCAGAGAGGATCTAGAGATGCTACAACTAGATCTGAGGCTCGTGCTCTTACTAGGGCATATGCTATACGCGCACGCGAGGATGCTTCCTCGCCAGATGTTATTACTGGCACTTTTACTCTCTTTGATACTAATGTGATTGCTTTGATTGACCCTGGTTCTACTCATTCTTATATATGTGAAACCTTAGCATCCAGTAAGACTTTACCTATTGAGTCTACTGAGTTCGTAATTCGAGTGTCAAATCCCTTGGGTCGTTACGTTCTTGTCGACAAAGTGTGTAAGAAATGTCCCCTAGTAATTCGAGGTTCCAGTTTTCCGGTGAACTTGATGCTTTTTCCGTTTGATGAATTTGATGTTATCCTCGGTTTAGATTGGTTGACCGTGCATGATGCGGTTGTGAATTGCAAAAGCAAGACTATTGATTTGAGGTGCGCAAATAACGAGATAATCCGAGTTGAGTCTACGGACTTAAAGGGGTTGCTAGCTGTAATATCATCAATGTTGGCCCAGAAATATGTAAGAAAGGGGTGCGAAGCATACCTTGCGTATGTACTTGATGACAAAGAGTTAGAAAAGAAACCCGAATCATGCATCGGGGTTCGTGAATACCGGATGTTTTTCCCGAGGAATTACCGGGTTTACCACTGTTCGGAGGTAGAGTTTGGTATTGAGCTTGTACAGGACTACGCCGATTTCGATAGCTCCATATCGTATGGCACCAACTGAGTTAAAAGAGTTGAAAGCTCAGTTGCAAGAATTGACGGATAGAGGTTTCGCTCGACCAAGTTTCTCACCTTGGGATGCACCAGTATTGTTTGTGAAAAAGAAGGACGGAACCATGAGGTTGTGCATCGACTATCGTCAGCTGAATAAGGTGACAATAAAGAATAAATATCCGATGCCATGTATTGACGATTTGTTTGATCAACTAAAGGGAGCCTCGGTGTTTTCAAAGATAGATTTGAGATCGGGTTATTACCGATTCATGAATTCGAGATTCGGATATACCCAAACCGCTTTCGAGCGAGATACGGTCACTATGAGTTCTTAGTGATGCCGTTTGGGCTCACTAATGCCCTGCGATATTTATGGATTTGATGAATCGGATCTTCGAATCGTATTTGGATCGGTTTGTAGTCGTGTTTATCGATGATATTTTGGTTTATTCGAGAAATGAAACCGATCATGTTGAACACAGGGATTAGTGTTGCAAATTTTACGGATAAGCGGTTATATGCTAAGTTCGATAAGTGTGAGTTCGGTTAAGAGGTTAGCTTCTTGGGTCATGTGGTATCCGTGACGGTATTCGAGTTGACCGAGCAAAATTTCAGCCATACTTAATCGGAAGCCTCAGAAATATTAATGAGGTTCGAGTTTTTGGGACTTGCGGTTACTTACCGACGGTTTGTGAAAGGTTTCGATGATAGCCATACCAATGACGAAACTACTTGAAGGATGTTAAGTTTGAATGGACGAAAAAGTGTCGAAAAGTTTGAACAATTGAAAACTCACTTGACGGAAGCTCCAGTACTAGTGCAGCCCGAATCAGGCAAGGAGTTCGTCATTTATAGTGATGCATCCCTACTTGGGTTGGGTTGTGTATTGATGCAAGAAGGTCGAGTTGTGGCCTATGCGTCGAGACAATTAAAGCCACATGAGAAAAATTATCTGACCCATGATCTCGAACTAGCTGTCATCGTATTCGCTTTGAAAATATGGCGACACTACTTATTTGGTGAGAAGTGCCATGTATATTCGGATCACAAAAGTCTCAAATATTTGATGACTCAAAGAGACTTGAATCTGCGACAAAGACATTGGCTGAGGTTGTTAAAAGATTATGAGCTTGTCATTGACTATCACCCGGGAAAGGCTAATGTGGTTGCGGATGGCTTAAGTCGTAAATCACTGTTTGCTTTACAAGCGATGAATGTACACTTGTCTGTTCAATCTGACAATGTGTTAGTGGCAGAATTAAAAGCCAAACCATTATTGATTCATCAAATTCGTGAAGCCCAGAAAGTCGATGATGAATTGGCTGCAAAGCGGGCTGAATGTGTTCCAAATATGGAATCGAGTTTCAAATTGATGATGACGATTGTTTGAGGTTCGAAGTCGGTTGTGTGTTCCAAGAAATTGGGACTCATTTTGATGATTCGAACGAAGCTCATTGTAGCCGAATGTCAATTCACCCGGGAGTACGAAAATGTACAACGATCCGAGACGTCGGTTTGGTGGCATGGTATGAAACGAGACATTTCGATTTTGTTTGAAGTGTTTAATATGTCAGCAAGTGAAGGCGGAACATTAAGTGCCTACGGGTTTACTTCAGTCGATCATGATACCTGAATGGAAATGGGATCGAGTCACGATGGATTTTGTATCTGGGTTGCCATTGTCAGCAAGTAAGAAAGATGTGATTTGGGTTGTTGTTGATAGACTGACTAAGTCGGCTCACTTTATCCCCGTACGCACGGATTTTTCAATGGATAAACTAGCTGAATTGTATGTTTCTTAGATTGTGAGATTACACGGGGTACCTACTTCTATTGTGTCGGATAGAGATCCGAGATTCACCTCACGATTTTGGAAGAAATTGCAAGAAGCTTTGGGTACCAAGTTGCATTTTAGCACCGCTTTTCACCCCCAAACCGATGGTCAATCCGAGCGGATAATTCAGATACTTGAGGATATGTTGAGATGTTGCATCCTCGAGTTTAGTGGTTCATGGGAGCGGTATTTACCTTTGATTGAATTCGCCACAACAACAGCTTTTAATCAAGTATTAAGATGGCACCTTACGAGGCTTTGTACGGTCGTAAATGCCGTACACCATTGTTTTGGACCGAGCTCGGTGAAAGTAAAATTTTCGGAGTTGATTTGATTAAAGATGCTTTGATGAAAGTAAAAGTAATCCGTGAAAGTCCAAGGCGACCACGGATCGTCGAAATCGTATGTGGATTTGAAACGAAAAGACATTGAATATCAGGTGGGAGATAAAGTGTTTTTTAAAGTTTCACCTTGGAAAAAGATACTCAGATTTGGTCGTAAGGGAAAGTTGAGTCCGAGATTCATTGGGCCGTACGAAATCTCCGAACGAGTTGGTCCAGTTGCGTATAGATTGATTTTGCCCCCTGAACTTGAAAAGATTCACGACGTCTTTCATGTTTCGATGCTTCGACGTTATAGATCTGATCCGTCACACGTAATTAATCCATCAGAGGTTGAAATTCAATCCGACATGAGTTATGAAGAAGAGCCAATTCGTATCCTAGCTCGTGAAGTGAAAGAGTTACGAAACAAAAAAGTTCCTTCAGTAAAAGTGTTATGGCTCAAACACGGGATAGAAGAAGCTACTTGGGAACCCGAGAACTCTATGAAAGAGCGATACCCAAACCTATTTACCGATAAGATTTTCGGGGACGAAAATTTCTTAAGTGGGGGAGAGTTGTGACAGCTCTAAAGTGACCCTAGTCGGAAAGCGATTTCGAGACCGCTAAACCGAGTCACCAAATTATTTGAATATGATATTTATTGTCTAAAATATGTGATTATGAATGTGTGAAAGTTTTAAGCTTCGATTTAGTAAATTGCATGTGAATTTAGTCAATAGGACTTATGTGTGACACTTTTGAAATGTGATAGGTTAATCTATAAGGATCTATTAGTGCATGTAATCAAAGGGGTGGACTTGCATGTCAATTTCCCCCATTTAATTACTAGTGGCCGGCCATGACAAAGGGTGATGGGCAAAACATGTCATAAACATGTTATGTTAGTGATTTATGTTAGGAAAAATAAAATAAGGAGTATGGTAATAAAATAATAATGCAAAGGGAGGAGTAATGAAAAAAAATTTGTCTCATCCATGTTTCACCCCCCCATTGCCAAGAATTGAAGAAAGAAAAAAAAAAGTGTTCATTCTTGAACATCTTTGACCGAATAGAGGAAAGAAAGGAAGGGAAAGAGCTTGGAGAAAATCGGCTATGGTGGTTTGCTAGACTAAGGTATGTTTGATGTTGTCCATGAGATTCATGCATGTTTTTAGTTGTTAGTTTGAGTTCTACCTAGCCCATGGTTTAAATCTTTGCTATAAGATGGAGATGATATTCGGCCATGGGTGTTGTCTTCTTGGTTGATGTTTGATGTTGTGGTGACGAGGCATGAAGATGAGTTAAGTTTCGCTAAGGTGGATTTGTGTTGATGTCATTTGCATGCTAAGTGTGAAGTTTTGTAATGATACATGTGATGGCGATTGATGACTCTTGGATTTTCTTTTTGGCATTTTTGAGTTAGACATTAAGTTCTTTGTGTAACCCATGACCAAAATAGAATGGTATGGTGTCTTGATGCATTCGGCCATGGTAGAAAGTAGATGTGAAATGGTAGTAAGGTGAAGTGCAAAATGTTAGTATTTGATTACTAGTGTATATATGCGTATTAGCCGAGTTTTGAACTTGAAATAAGATGATATATAATCAATACAAGTACCCATACTTGTAGGAAGTATTAAGCATATAATCGGCCTCAACATAGACATGCATATTCGGCCATAGGAAGAAGATTAGTGTTGCATGTATTCAGTTAGAGGCAAGCATATTGATGCTTTTATCTTGGCTCAGACAATCGGCTAAAAGGAAATGTGGGTTAATATGTTGAGTTGATTCATGATTTCATATGTATGTGACTTTAATGTCTAATGTATATATATATGGGCTAAGTACCTTGAGTTCCTCTTTTTGATGCTCAAATGATTAAATCAATTTATTTGTTAAATTAAGCTCAAGAGCAAAGGGGAACTAAATCCGATAAAGGGAAGGAAAAAGTGGTCGAATAGCCATCGAAATTGTTCGACAACATCCGAGGTAAGCTTTCGAGCAATGAGACTTAGTTTATGATTTGATTAAGTCATGATGTATGAGCATAACAAATATACGGTGATATGATGATTCTACTTGAATTATATGTTGAGTTAATTAGTCTATACGTATGACGGTAGCCGTATGTGCATAGAGATCGTGTCATAAAGCAAACTAAACCATGTTGTTTGTATGTGGCTAGTGAGCCAAAATGGGATTGCTTAATCGTGACTTGTGTTTGAAGTCTAATTATGAAAATGCAATATAGATGTGTCATGATTTATTGATATGTGCATGAATATTTGGATGATAACTGCTAAGTGTCAAGGCATTTGCGCTAGTGACTAGTTTCGCTAAGTCCGTAAGGCATTTGTGCGAGTTACTATATCCGGCTAAGTCCCAAGGCATTTGTGCGAGTTACTATATCCGGCTAAGTCCCAAAGGCATTTGTGCGAGATACTATATCCGGCTAAGTCCCAAGGCATTTGTGCGAGTTACTATATCCGGCTATGTCCCGAAGGTATTCGAGCAAGTAGCTATATCCGGTTCAATCCGAAGGTACTTGGCTTGGGAATGAGTGACCTTGCTGTAATAGTTTCAATTATTATGCTCGTAAAATCCCAAAGAATGAGGTATGTCTCAGATATGCATTGATTTAGTTGATCCTTACAAATATTATTCGCTCGATCGATAAATGAGCTACCGCCTTTGGCTAAGTTGATCTTTTGGGTATGAATATAAGGGTTGGTAATGTGAAGTAAGTATGATATTGAGAATTTGTGCATATGAAATTATCCGTTTAGCCATATGAATGTTACACTTTAGTTGTGTCAAATTTTATGGCTCAAAACTTACTAAGCATTAAATGCTTACTCCGTTTCTTTGAATCTCTATTTTATAGATTTTGGTTCGTCAGCTATCGGACTCGGGATTATCGAGTCGAAGTCGTCCACACTATCAAACTACACTTTTGGTTGAACTTTGAAATGGCATGTATAGGACTACCCTATTTGTTGTGGGTCATGTACCCTTCGGTTTTGTATAAATTTGGATAGCCATGCGAAAATGGCTTATATATTTTTTAGCATAATGTTATAATCATTTTGTTTGTATATGGTTATTGAGAGGTGTGGATATGCTTGGCAATGATTGGCCATTGGAATGGTTAATCACGATCATACTTTGTGCTATATATGCTAAAGGGTTAGTTGAATCATGGAAGCTGTAATAGGTAAAGTCTACCCTAAAGGCGAATCTTGACAAAGAAGATGGTGTGAATTTTAAAAATCACTAAAAATAGTAGGAATGGAGTTAAATAGTGAAAAAACTATGTAATCGAACCCTGATGAATCTACTTTCATATGGAAGAAACGAAATGGTCATATAAGTCGGATTTTAAGAGATATTTAAGTTTTCGTGGAACAGGGCTAGAGCCATTTCTGGATCCCCTGATCTGACTTTGTAAATTCATTATAAATTAACCAGAGGTAATTAGAAGTCATGCCATATATTTATAGATTCCTTTTCGAGTCTAGTTTCTATAGAAACAAACGGAATCAGTATTGAAGCCCTGTACAGGGAGATATCCAAGTTGTAATGCATGAAGGTCAGAATAGTCGAACCCTTTAACAGGGGAGACTTTAACTAATAAACTGTACTAATTGGCTTGACCAAAAATTCTAGAAAAAATTTGTGGATGGATATTTGAGTCTAGTTTCAGGGAAAAATTACTAAACTAATTTTTGAGTTTTGGAACTCAAGATATGATTTTTAAGGTGACAGTGATGCAGTTAGTCAGCTGTCTGGAAAATTTTAAAATGGACTGTGAAAATAAGTGAATTTAGTCTGTGAACCCCTCGTGTCCGACTCCGGTAACGGTCTCGGCTACGGGTGTTACAAACATTGATAGAAAAAAGACAACCATCATTGTGGGATCAATATCTGACAGACTCATATCTGTCTATTATACTTGCATTGACAATGTACGCTTGCACATTATTGCTGTGACATTAAACAGCCGATCAGTTAGCTGTGGCATAGGATGGTGGTGGGGGAATCCTTCCAATTGCATTTGCAATAAGACGGGGGGAGTCAGGCGACGACTAGGACTTCTTTCTTTCTAGGTTGAGGAGGCATGTCTGCCCCCAACTTGATATCTACGTTATATCAGATCGAGGCACTGGAATACTAGCTACAATTGAGCGACAGAGAAGCCTATGAGATCACACACACCATCGATATTTTCTAAGGGATGTTGCGACCAACTACTATGGGCAATATCGATCTACCACTGAATGAAGACAAGTGACTAACATGGGTATTTAATCTCCACTAATATAATTTCATTTGTAATATTCAATTTATTCTAAATGGAAGAGTGGTAACAGTGTACAAGATCAATAAGGAACGTTTTCATAATATGTTGGCGATTTTGCGGTTAGTTAATGATCAAGGCGCAGACTACCTCTATAACATACCTTTCGGTCAGTGGACACAAGCATACGACGGTGGCCTACGATATCATCATATGACCTCAAACCTGGCTGAAAGCATAAATTCTATTTTAAAAGGAACGCGTCATTTGCCGATAACCTCGGCTGTACGAGAGACATACCATGCACACAGTGTGTCACAATCGCAACAACCTATGGTTTTGTGTGATGGAGTTCAACAGGCCGAACCAAGGTGTTACCGATGGGCAATATCGTGCACACTTGAGAAATAGGACTTGCGACTGTAGGACGTTTAAGCACTTCGTTATCCATGCGCTCATGCAATTGCAACTTGTCAGAATCTTTGTTTAGATCCCATGAGCTATGTCGAGGAAGTGTACAAAATAGAATAGATGTACAACATGTGGAGACACGCATTCCTACCGGTCCTAGATGAACGTAAGTGGCCATCTATATCGCTTGCTCCGTTTAAGTTGTTACTAGATAGAGAATTACATTGCAAACCAAAAGGTTGACCTTGCTCGAGTAGAATACGTGATAATATGGATATCTAGGAAAGAACGAACCAACAGAAGTTGTGCGGATGGTGTAGGAACCTAGGTCATACAATTCAAACTGTCCAAATCGAAATAGTTGATAATTACTTAAATGAAACTATGTTGCATTATTCCTATTGCATTATTCCTATTGCCTTATTCAAAAGAACTACTATCTATTAAATAGGACAAATATAAAAATAATTTACTATTAAAATATTCAAAACAACTTTTATTTTATTAAATAAAACAATATAAAAATAGTTTGTACAAATATATTAAAAAATCAATGCATGTTCCAGTCAAAATCAGTGCCACATCGGGTTGTCAACAGTTACGCGCTGGATTCCTTCTTGGTTCAACTTTCAGTGGGGGTTGTCGCTACTCCGGCGAAGGTTGTTGTTGTTCTGGTTGTGGGTGTTGGGAGGATGACCCACCTTGATAGAACAAAGAATGCTGAGGTGTTGGCATTACCCACCGCAAAGGTGTTTGAATCCTATAAGGCGATGGGGATTGGAAATGAGATGAGCTCCCCGATGGTACCTCATATGATCCCTCCAGCGATAATGGCCTATATATCATTGGTCGAGTCGGAGTCACTGAGAAAAGAGGTGCATCGGGCCATGCATTTCAACCTGGCATAGGATTGGGAAAAGGAAACATATAAGGGTTAGGATACATATAAAGGCCAAGATACGCACCCTGCATAATCTGAAGGGGGCGTGGTGTGGACGTCGTCGCTTGAGGCATTGGGCCCGGTGATTCTGTGGGTGCTGTTGATGGGCCCTTCTCGTCATCTTTTCTTCTTGGATTTAAAGGGCCCCATCATTTCCTTTCGACATGGATTTGCCGATGCCTCTACTCTTCCAAGAGCAAATATGGCTTATAATGGATCCTACACCATGGCGTGTAATCTGGCACGCACGCTAACTCTGGAATGATGATTGATTCACGAGTAGGTATATGACCATACCAATTTTCCCACATTTCAATATATTCTAAGAAGAATAGCAGCCAATACATATTTGATTACCGTAAGTAAATTTTGTGCTCGTCATCGAGCATCTCAGGTGTCACGAGAATCAGTTGCAGGAATCCAAATTGTCGCAACACTTTTTCCATTTGGTGTATCTCGAAAGTAGTGTAGTTGATCAATGAGACCTTAACATACCAAATGTTCAGATTTTGAAAGAATTCATTCGGAATTACTGCCTGAATTTCCAGATCCGCGTATTGTGTCCATTGAAACTATATGAACGTGATAAAAAGTATTAGTTATATACATAATACTAAATGCTATATACTAAATACGAAACGACTATGTTATGTGTAACAGCCCATTTTTAGTCAAATCAGAACATTGGTTTCCGGACCACAAATTCGAAGTCAAAATTATTATTTTATTATTATTCTAATTTTTTCATTATGGTATTATGTTGGTGTCAAAATTTTGTTAAGAAATTTCACTGTTTGAGTACTCAATTTGATTAAATGACTAAATCGCATAAAGTACAAAACTTGAGTTCTATTAGTGAAATGTATTAAATGGTTATAGATTTTAATTGTTTGAGTACTTGGATGGAAATTATACCATTTAAGTAATAGTGGACATTTATGAGGGTTGGTATTGCTGAAATTTGTTTTAAATTAAAAGGTTATAATAGCAAATAGGTGTATAATAATAAAATTAAACAAAATAAGATATGGTTATCATCTTTTTCCTTGAACCACCACTGAATATCTAAGTGAGAAACACCATGGAAGAGACTTGAAGGTTCGGCTATGTATTACCTTTGTATGATCAAGATAAACTGAGATCGGGATTAGATTGGGAAAAAGGAAAAGTGGACGAATAGTCGAGAGCAACTCAAGGTAAGTTCGTATAACTAGAATCAAACTTTTAAATACTTGTAATTATTTGAAATGAATGCATGTGATTGAATAAATAATCTACTTGAAATAAGAATGCCCTATGGATATAGTCTGATGGTTACCGAGCCCCGTTTGAATCCTAGGAATTCATAGGATACAAGTGACATGTCACTAGGGCTACCGTTTAGGTTGAGATCCTACATGTGTTGCGGACTCACCTCAGCTCGTATGAGCTTACCGATATATCAGCTCGTAAGAGCTTACTGTTATCAACTTGTCAGAGCTTACTGTTTTAGCTCAATAGAGCTTACTGTCCATCAACTCAAGAGGAGCTTACCGATCATAGATCAAAAGTGTGAATATGATAATGAATTGATGGATTACCAATTAATACACCCGTGTATCTATCGATATTCTAAAAGGTTAAACGGGCATAACTTCTATTGTTGATTATGTGAAAAAGCTATGTGTTATACAGATGAATTACTGTTATATGGATGAAGTACTGTTTAAATGGATGAGTTACAATTATCAAACGAATTTGTAACACCCCACACCCGTGCCTTATGTCAGGACGAAATACGAGGCATTACTAAACATAAACACATGCATTCAAACATTTACGAGTCACCAAGACTTGATTAAATTCAAAAC
The DNA here is from genome assembly GCF_025698485.1 of Gossypium arboreum. NCBI lineage: Eukaryota > Viridiplantae > Streptophyta > Magnoliopsida > Malvales > Malvaceae > Gossypium > Gossypium arboreum. The sequence goes on from NC_069080.1 coordinate 66,201,360, forward strand.
TTTTTTCATACTTTTCCAAAACTTCTTATTAGGGGCCTATAAGGCCCAAAGCATCTCTTGGAAATCACTCGGGACCGATTCGGGTCCTTTAATCAACACTAGGAAAATGATCATTAAAACAGGGGACATGCCCTTGTGGATGGGCATCACGCCCGTATGGAACTTGAATATGGTCGTGCTAATAGCCCGTGTGGCACACACGGCCTAAGCACCTAGGGACACACCCCTGTGAATTAAATTCTAAATTCGAACCTACAGGGGTTTTCACATGGCCTGACACACGCCCATGTCTATGACTAGTGTCCCTCATATGGCCATGACACGCCCGTGTCCTAGCCCGTGTCTAAAAACCATGACATTCTATTTTTGACGTCAGCATCCAGTTAGGGGCACACGGCCAAGGTACACGCCCGTGTGCTAGACCGTGCCCTTCACACGGCTAAGACACACGGCCGTGTCTCTACCCGTGTGTTTACTACCATGCATAATGACTTGTAAAATTTACGTGCACGGGACACACACGGCCGGACAACACGCCTATGGGGCTGGCCGTGTGTCTACCCGTATGGACAATATAACGCTATTTACCGAGCCTTATGCCATCCTAAAACAAAATTTAATACTAATCAACATATCAACGTCTAATTTAATATGACTTCTCAACCAACAACCATAACTAAAGCCTATGTACATTTTACAAATTTAACCATGTCAACAATTTCACATTCGCAAAAGACTATCTTGCATTCATATAATGACTTACAATATTAGCCATTTTCATGGCCTTATACAAAATGAGTAAAATGTTAAAACAAGCCAACACCTTTGGCCCCAAAACAATGTGACACAAAAATAAAATCAAAGATTCCTATACATGCCATAGTCAAAATGATAAAACTAGTTATACCAAGTGCTTCAAGGATAGTGTGACTAGCTTCTCCGACGTAGGCGACGATTCTCGAACTACTTTGGCAACACTAAAAAGAAATGGAAAGGAAAAAGGGTAAGCATGGGAGCTTAGTAAGTACATATATGCAAATAAGTGTAATTAGAAACACATTCGTCAAACAATGGCTTATCATTCTTAAATGATATATCATTTTAACCTCATTATCTTACTCTTCCTTCTTTTAAGCATACTTACTACATATCTGTAACACCCCGAACCGAGACCGTCGCCGGAGTCGAACACGAGGTGTTAACAGACTTCAAACCACTTATTGAAAAGTTCCAGACAAGCTGCCAATCTGTGTACTAGTCGCTTCAAAAATCATAACTTGAGTTTTAGAACTCGAAAATCAGTTTTGTAATTTTTTTCTGGAACTAGACTCACATTTCCGTCTACAGATTTTTTTCTAGAATTTTTGGTTGGGCCAATTGGTACAGTTTATTAGTTAAAGTCACCCGTGTTACAGGGGCCGACTACACTGACCTTCGCGCGTTACAACTCAAATAACTCCCTGTGCAGGACTTCAATACTGGTACCGTTTGTTTCTATAGAAACTAGACTCAAAGAGGAATTCATACATATATGGTATGACTCCTAATTATTTCTGGTTAATTTATAATGAATTTTCAAAGTCCGAGCAGGGAATCCAGAAACCGTTCTGGCCCCGTTCCACTAAAACCCAAATATCTCTCAACATACAACTCATATAACCGTTTCGTTTCCTCCGTATGAAAATAGACTCATCAAGGTTCATTTACATAATTTATTCACTATTTAATTCTATTCCTACTATTTTTAGTGATTTTTCACATCCACGTCACTGTTGCTGCCAGCATCATATTCTAGGATAGACTTTCTCTAACACATAGTCTCTATGATTCAACCACCCTTTTTCATATATGGTCCAAAATATAAGCATGATGACCCATTCTAATGGCTGGTCATTGCCAAACACTTCCATGCCTCTTAATGAGCATATACATACCAAATAATTATAAGATTATGCTCAAAACATTCATAAGCCATTTTCGCATGGCTAGGCAATATTTACATACCGAGTTCAAACAAAACATAATAGCCTATACATGCCGAAATGTTTTCTTAAACCATCTAAGAAGAAGATACCAAAAAGTCGCTAGACGGTGTGATGACTTCGATGACAGTCCCGAGCACGCAAAATGGATCAAGAACCTAAATAAACAACAAATAAGCACACCAAATGAGTACATAACTCAAGAAGTCGTAAGCACTACTCTACCATCAACAATAACAATCATAAGTGAATAATCAAATAATACAAAATAGATGTTTCCAGCCATATCAAACTATACTGCAATTTCTAAGATTTTTGGTTCGATCTCATGCCCAATCCTTCAACCAAATCAAACGACAAGTCAGCCCAATCGATTGAATCCGTTTCCTCAAGTTGGAACAACAATGCACTAGATAATTTTATGCGTACATAACCGTACAATCCCAATTCGATATTTAGTTAGTAACTCAATCACTTACCTCGTTCATGCACAATTTATTTCCACAACCGAATGTGACTATAGCAAATCGCACACATAGTGCTATAGCAAATCGCACACATAGTGCCATAGTAAATCGCACACATAGTGCCATAGTAAATCGCACACATAGTGCCATAGTGAATCGCACACATAGTGCCATAGTAAATCGCACACATAGTGCCATAGTGAATCGCACACATAGTGCCATAGTGAATCGCACACATAGTGCCATAGTGAATCGCACACATAGTGCCATAGTAAATCGCACACATAGTGCCATAGTAAATCGCACACATAGTGCCATATGGTCTTTGCACACATTGCGCCTTATGTCAATTCATCATGGTAAAGCAACTTACTAAATTCAATTTGTACATATAATCATAATAATAAATAGGAGAATCACTCCGAAAAATATCTATCCAAGGAGTTCTCACAACAAGTGCTTAAGGACTTACCTTGTGTTGAGTATAACGGTTTCGACCCGGCTACTCGATGTCCTTGGCTTTGCCCTTGCTTGTTTCTCCTTCTTTAACTTCTCGGGCTTAATAGATAAATAAACTAGTTTAATCATCTTGCTATACATTTATAGTTCAATTACACATGCATATGTATATTTGTATATTCGGCAACCATCCTCACTTATTACTCATTTGGTCAACAATCTAAGCCAAGATAAGGCTTCAATATGGTTGCCTCTAACCGAATACATGCACGCCAATCTACTTCCTTTGGCCGAATATGCATGTCTATGTGGAGGCAAATTTTACACCTTATACTACACAAAAAAACAGCATACATTTTCCTAATTAACGATTACATATTGTAGTTCTATACACATCTCTCCTTTATTTCATAACCAAACAACATCACAAGCAAATAGACACCTCAAAATAGTATACATGTCATACCAATTCATCATGTGCAAACATATATTCATGTAGGTGCAATGGTCAATTCTCAAGTGGCTTATATCCAAATATACACACATATCCAAAGCTTAAATCTTACTCACCATACAACATGCATGAATCATATTTATGGATACAACATGGCGAATACCACAACACCATACCGCTTTCAATTTGGTCATGGTTAAACAAAGAACTTAGTATCTCATTCAAAAATGCTAAAAGAAAATCTAAGAACCCTCAATCTACCATCACATGAATCATTATCAAGCTTGATATTTAGCATGCAATGGCATTAACACCATAACAACTTTGGCCAAATACCATTTCCATGGCATAACAAAGATTTGAGCCATGGCTAACATGCACATCAAGTTAGCAACCAAGACATGCATGAAACCCCTAACACAACCTCATACATACCTTAATCTTGATGCAAACTTAGCCAAATCTCCTTCTAGATCTCTTCCAAACCAAGCATGAAGCAAAAATCCTCCCCTTTTCCTTAGTATTTTCGCCAAGGAGTGAAAAATGGATGAGCAAAATTTTTCTTTTCTTTCCTTAGGACATTCGCCAAGAGCAATGGTGAAAGATGAACACTTTTTTTTCCTTTTTTTTTCATACTCTTATTTTATTATTTCTAACATGCACCACTAGCAAAACATGTTTGAAACATGTTTTCTTTTGCCCATATTCATCACCATGGCGGCCACTATAGTCAAATTTGGGGAATTTGACATGCAAGGACAACATTTCTAGTGTGCATCAATAGGCCACTTCCACATTTGCCTATCTCAATTCTAAATTTTCTCACACAAGTCCTTTCTAGTGAAATTCACCTTTATAACACTAAATCAATCATCAAAAAAATGTCATACATGAATACTCACATATTATAGGCATCGAAATAAATTTTAAATTATTGTTATGCCTCGGTTTTGTGGTCCCAAACCACATTCCGGCTAGGGTCTATTTTGGGCTGTCACAACCCCCCTCTTAAGGAATTTTCGTCCCCAAAATCTTACCGTAAATAGGTTTGGATATCGTTCTTTCATAGAGTTCTCGGTCTCCCAAGTAGCTTCTTCTATCCGTGCTTGAGCCATAACACTTTCACTAGCGAAACCCGCTTGTTTCGCAACTCTTTCACTTCTCGCGATAGGATACGAATCGGTTCTTCCTCATAACTCATATTAGCTTGAATTTCAATTTCGATGGACTAATCACGTGCGATGGATCGGATCTATAGCGTCGAAGCATCGAAACGTGAAAGACATCGTGAACCTTTTGAGTTCGGGGGCAAAATCAGCGATATGCCACCGGACCGACTCGCTCGATATCTCATATGGTCCAATGAACCTCGGGCTCAACTTGCCCTTACGGTACCAACTCGAGTATCTTTTTCCAAGGCGATACCTTGAGAAACACTTTATCACCCACCGATACTCGATATCCTTACGCCTCGGATCCGCGTGACGACTTCGACGATCGGAGGCTATCTTCGACTTTCACGGATTACCTTCACTTTCATTCAAAGATCCCTAATCAAATCCACCCGAAAATCTTGCTTTCACCGAGCTCACCCAAAACAATGGCGTCACGGCATTTACGACCGCACAAGGCCTCGTAGGGTGCCATCTTAATACTTGATTGAAAGTCGTTGTTGTGCGAATTCAATCAACGGCAGATACCGCTCCCATGAACCACTAAACTCGAGGACGCAACATCTTAACATATCCTCAAGTATCCGAATTATCCGCTCGGATTGACCATCGGTTTGGGGTGAAAGGCGGTCTTTGAAATGCAACTTGGTACCCAAAGCTTCTTGCAACTTTTTCCAAAATCGCGAGGTAAATCTCGGATCTCTATCGACACGATAGAAATAGGCACCCGTGTAATCTCACAACTGAGCAACGTACAATTCCGCTAATTTGTCCATTGAAAAATCCGTGCGTCACGGGACAAAGTGGGCCGACTTAGTCAATCGATCTACCACGACCCAAACCGCATCCTTCTTACTTGCGACAATGGCGGTCCGGATACAAAGTCCATTGTGACTCGATCCCATTTCCACTCGGGTATCGTGATTGGTCAAGTAATCTCAAGGCACTTGATGTTCCGCTTTCACTTGTTGACATATTAAACATCTCAAACAAAGTCGGAGATGTCTCGCTTCATACCATGCCACCAAAATCGACGTTTCAAATCATTGTACATCTTCGTACTCCGGGTGGATTGCCATTCGGCTACAATGGGCTTCATTCGAATTATCGAAATGAGTTCAATTCTTTGGGACACACAGACGACTTTTGAACCTCAAACAATCGTCATCGTCGATTTGGAACTCCGAGTCCTTGTTCGAACACACGCAGCCCGCTTTGCAACCAACTCGTCATCGACTTTCTCGAGCTTCTCGAATTTGGTGTGTCAATAATGGTTTGGCTTTCAATTCAGCCACTAACACACCGTCGGATCGGATAGACAAGTGCACATTCATTGCTCGTAAAGTGAATAACGATTTACGACTCAAGGCATCCGCAACCACATTCGCCTTTCCCGGTGATAGTCAATGATCACTCATAATCCTTTAACAGCTCGAGCCAACGTCTTTGTCGCAGATTTAAGTCTCTTTGGGTCATCAAATACTTGAGACTTTTGTGATCCGAGTATACATGGCACCTTTCACCAAATAAGTAATGTCGCCAAATCTTTAAGGCGAATACGATGGCGCCAATTCGAGATCATGAGTCGGATAATTTTTCTCATGTGGCTTTAATTGCCTCGACGATAGGCCACAACTCGACCTTCTTGCATTAATACGCAACCTAACCCAAGTAGAGAGCGTCGCTATAGATAACAAACTCCTTGGGACTCGGGTTGCACTAGAATTGGGGCTTCATCAAATAAGTTTTCATTGATCGAAACCTTTTGGCATTTCTCCGTCCATTCGAACTTAACATCCTTTTGGAGTAGCCGTCATCGGCATGGCTATCGTTGAGAAGCCTTTTACAAATCGTTGGTAATAACCTAAGAAGCCCCAAAAAGCTTCAACCTCAAGAATATTTCTGAGGCTTCCAATTTAGTATGGCTGAAATTTTATTCGGCCGACTCGAATACCGATCGCAGATACCACATGACCCAAGAAGCTAACCTCTCTAACCGAACTCACACTTCTTGAACTTAGCATATAATTGCTTGTCCCGTAAAATTTGCAAAGACTAACCGCAGGTGTTCAAGATGTTCGGTCTCATTTCTTGAATAGACCAAGATGTCATCAATGAATACGACTACTGAATCGATCCAAATATGGTCTAAAGATTCGATTCATTAAATCCATGAATACCGCGAGGGCATTAGTGAGCCCAAACGGCATCACTAGGAACTCATAGTGACCATATCTCGCTCAAGGCGCCTTGGGCACGTCTCAATCTCGGATTCGCAATTGATAGTAGCCCGATCTCAAATCTATTTTCGAGAACACCGAGGCTCCTTCAATTGATCGAACAAGTCATCAATACGTGGCAACGGATATTTGTTCTTTATCGTCGCTTTGTTAAGTCGACGATAGTCGATGCACAATGCATGGTTCCATCCTTCTTCTTCACGAACAACACCGGCAAGCACCCAAGGCGAAAAACTCGGGCGAGCAAAACCTCTATCCACCAATTCTTGCAACCGAGCTTTCAACTCCTTTAATTTGTTGGTGCCATACGACACGGAGCTATCGAAATTGGAGTGGTACCAGTACCAATTCGATGCCAAATTCTATTTCCGAACAGTGGTAAACCCGCAATTCTTCGTGGAAAACATCCGGAATTCACAAACCATCGCACAAATTCGGGTTTCCTTCCGACTCCTTGTCATCGAGCACATACGCAAGGTACGCTTCGCACCCTTTTCTTACATATTTCGGGCCAACATCGCGATATTACAAACGGCAACCCTTTAAGTCCGTAGACTCAACCCGAACAATCTCGTTATTAGCGCACCTCGGATCGATAGTCTTGCCTTTGCAATTTATAACCGCATCGTGCATGGTCAACCAATCCAACCCAAGAATAACGTCAAATTAGCCGAACGGCAAAAGCATCAAGTCCGCCAAAAACAAAAACCTCAAACACTAGGGGACTTTTCTTACACACTTTGTTGACAAGCACGTAATGACCCAAGGGGTTTGACACCGAATTACAAACTCAAGAGACTCAATAGGCAAAGTCTTCTCGATGCTAAGGTTTCGCATATATAAGAATGAGTAGAACCAGGTCAATCAAAGCAATCACATTAGTATCGAAAAGAGTGAAAGTACCGGTGATAACGTCGGGAGGATGCCTCCTCTCGTCTTGCGGATGGCATATGCTCTAGCAGAGCGCGAGTCTCGAGATCGAATAGTCGTGTCAGAGCCCTCTCTCGACTACCACCCCTACCTCCTCGAAATTCTTGGTGGTCTACCTCTAGTCATCATTCCACTAGGTCTCGTGACCTTGCATCCTATTCTTCTCATCGAGCCCCTGCAATCTCTAATGAGGTGGTCCTTGAACCGCATCCGTAATAAGCCTTATTGGTAGTCTTACCCCAACATTCACCTATGTGTCTTCTCCCACATTGGGGGCATTCAGATTTCTCTTGACGGTTATTGCCCACACTAGCTACCAAGTAGCTCGAGTCCGCCAATGGTCGTGGTCTAATGGAAATCCCCGCAGATCGTCCTCGATCTATTGGTGTCCTCCCCGAACTTCTTTACACCAAAACGGAGCTTTACCCGTCGATCTTTTGCGATAGTCTCTAGCTTCAAATTCAGCCTTCTTCTTCTCCTTTCCAAGTTCCTCCGCCTTGCGTGCTCGCTCAACTAGTGTTACGAATTCTTTTATCTCCAAAATACCCACTAGTAATCTTAGATCTTCATTCAACCCTTCTTCAACCTCTTGCACATAGCAACCTCATCAGCCACACACTCCGGGCATACCGATCGAGTCTTACGAACTCATGTTCAGATTCGACATCTTGTCATGCGGCCTTGCTTGAGTTCCGTGAATTCCTTACGCTTTTGATCAATGAACTGTTGATCAATATATTTCTTTCAAACTCCGCTTGAAAGAAATCCCAAGTAACTCGCTCGCTTGGAACTATGGAAATCAAGGTCCTCCACCAATAGTAGGTGAGTCCCGCAACAAGGATATAGCACACTTTAGACATTCATCGGTGTGCATGATAGTTCATCAAACACCGAATGGTGTTGTCAAGCGAACTTCGGCCCTTCGGCATCATCGATAATTACTACCGAACTCTTCAGCCCCGCTTCCTAATCAAATCTACAGTGGCTTACTCACCTCACGTGGTCAGAATCGATGGCATTACGGGCTCTTTGGGTGGATTATTCAAATTGGATTTGTTGGACAATGGATTAGTTCGGGCATATTATGCGACCCACTCATTCATCATGGTAAAGAAGGCTTGTTTAGCCCTCACCTTGATTATTCGCAGATGATCGAGGTTCAACAGCGGCGTCCCTTGTGCAGGAGCAGCCGCTACACTTTCGACGCCATCCGCCAAGGTTCTCTCTACTTGGGATCCATTTACTAATCAAAACAAAAAAACATTTTAACCGTCAAGTCATCACACGCTTAAACATTAACATTAAGGCATGTATAGATAGACTCATACGTGCCATGGTAGTCCTAGAACCGACTAAACCATGGCTCTGATACCAATAAAATTGTAACACCCGAACCGAGACCGTCACGAGTCGAACACGAGGTGTTAACGACTTCAAACCACTTATTGAAAAGTTCCAGACAAGCTGCCAATCTGTGTACTAGTCGCTTCAAAAATCATAACTTGAGTTTTAGAACTCGAAAATCAGTTTTGTAATTTTTTCTGGAACTAGACTCACATTTCCGTCTACAGATTTTTTCTAGAATTTTGGTTGGGCCAATTGGTACAGTTTATTAGTTAAAGTCACCCGTGTTACAGGGGCCGACTACACTGACCTTCGCGCGTTACAACTCAAATAACTCCTGTGCAGGACTTCAATACTGGTACCGTTTGTTTCTATAGAAACTAGACTCAAAGAGGAATTCATACATATATGGTATGACTCCTAATTATTTCTGGTTAATTTATAATGAATTTTCAAAGTCCGAGCAGGGAATCCAGAAACCGTTCTGGCCCTGTTCCACTAAAACCCAAATATCTCTCAACATACAACTCATATAACCGTTTCGTTTCCTCCGTATGAAAATAGACTCATCAAGGTTCATTTACATAATTTATTCACTATTTAATTCTATTCCTACTATTTTTAGTGATTTTTCACATCCACGTCACTGTTGCTGCCAGCATCATATTCTAGGATAGACTTTCTCTAACACATAGTCTCTATGATTCAACCACCCCTTTTTCATATATGGTCCAAAATATAAGCATGATGACCCATTCTAATGGCTGGTCATTGCCAAACACTTCCATGCCTCTTAATGAGCATATACATACCAAATAATTATAAGATTATGCTCAAAACATTCATAAGCCATTTTCGCATGGCTAGGCAATATTTTACATACCGAGTTCAAACAAAACATAATAGCCTATACATGCCGAAATGTTTTCTTAAACCATCTAAGAAGAAGATACCAAAAAGTCGCTAGACGGTGTGATGACTTCGATGACAGTCCCGAGCACGCAAAATGGATCAAGAACCTAAATAAACAACAAATAAGCACACCAAATGAGTACATAACTCAGTAAGTCGTAAGCACTACTCTACCATCAACAATAACAATCATAAGTGAATAATCAAATAATACAAAATAGATGTTTCCAGCCATATCAAACTATACTGCAATTTCTAAGATTTTTGGTTCGATCTCATGCCCAATCCTTCAACCAAATCAAACGACAAGTCAGCCCAATCGATTGAATCCGCTTTCCTCAAGTTGGAACAACAATGCACTAGATAATTTTATGCGTAACCGTACAATCCCAATTTCGATATTTAGTTAGTAACTCAATCACTTACCTCGCTCATGCACAATTTATTTCCACAACCGAATGTGACTATAGCAAATCGCACACATAGTGCTATAGCAAATCGCACACATAGTGCCATAGTAAATCGCACACATAGTGCCATAGTAAATCGCACACATAGTGCCATAGTGAATCGCACACATAGTGCCATAGTAAATCGCACACATAGTGCCATAGTGAATCGCACACATAGTGCCATAGTGAATCGCACACATAGTGCCATAGTGAATCGCATACATAGTGCCATAGTAAATCGCACACATAGTGCCATAGTAAATCGCACACATAGTGCCATATGGTCTTTGCACACATTGCGCCTTATGTCAATTCATCATGGTAAAGCAACTTACTAAATTCAATTTGTACATATAATCATAATAATAAATAGGAGAATCACTCCGAAAAATATCTATCCAAGGAGTTCTCACAACAAGTGCTTAAGGACTTACCTTGTGTTGAGTATAACGGTTTCAATTCGGCTACTGATGTCCTTGGCTTTGCCCTTGCTTGTTTCTCCTTCTTTAACTTCTCGGCTTAATAGATAAATAAACTAGTTTAATCATCTTGCTATACATTTATAGTTCAATTACACATGCATATGTATATTTGTATATTCGCAACCATCCTCACTTATTACTCATTTGGTCAACAATCTAAGCCAAGATAAGGCTTCAATATGGTTGCCTCTAACCAATACATGCACGCCAATCTACTTCCTTTGGCCGAATATGCATGTCTATGTGGAGGCAAATTTTACACCTTATACTACACAAAAAAACAGCATACATTTTCCTAATTAACGATTACATATTGTAGTTCTATACACATCTCTCCTTTATTTCATAACCAAAACAACATCACAAGCAAATAGACACCTCAAAATAGTATACATGTCATACCAATTCATCATGTGCAAACATATATTCATGTAGGTGCAATGGCCAATTCTCAAGTGGCTTATATCCAAATATACACACATATCCAAAGCTTAAATCTTACTCACCATACAACATGCATGAATCATATTTATGGATACAACATGGTCGAATACCACAACACCATACCGCTTCAATTTGGTCATGGTTAAACAAAGAACTTAGTATCTCATTCAAAATGCTAAAAGAAAATCTAAGAACCCTCAATCTACCATCACATGAATCATTATCAAGCTTGATATTTAGCATGCAATGGCATTAACACCATAACAACTTTGGCCAAATACCATTTCCATGGCATAACAAAGATTTGAGCCATGGCTAACATGCACATCAAGTTAGCAACCAAGACATGCATGAAACCCCTAACACAACCTCATACATACCTTAATCTTGATGCAAACTTAGCCAAATCTCCTTCTAGATCTCTTCCAAACCAAGCATGAAGCAAAAATCCTCCCCTTTTCCTTAGTATTTTCGCCAAGGAGTGAAAATGGATGAGCAAAATTTTTCTTTTCTTTCCTTAGGACATTCGGCCAAGAGCAATGGTGAAAGATGAACACTTTTTTTTCCCTTTTTTTTTTTCATACTCTTATTTTATTATTTCTAACATGCACCACTAGCAAAACATGTTTGAAACATGTTTTCTTTTGCCCATATTCATCACCATGGCCGGCCACTATAGTCAAATTTGGGGAATTTGACATGCAAGGACAACATTTCCTAGTGTGCATCAATAGGCCACTTCCACATTTGCCTATCTCAATTCTAAATTTTCTCACACAAGTCCTTTCTAGTGAAATTCACCTTTATAACACTAAATCAATCATCAAAAAAAATGTCATACATGAATACTCACATATTATAGGCATCGAAATAAATTTTAAATTATTGTTATGCCTCGGTTTTGTGGTCCCGAAACCACATTCCGGCTAGGGTCTATTTTGGGCTGTCACAATATCATTACATACTAAGGTCTTCGTTCGAGAGTTTAGTATACATACCTGTAGTTACCCGTAAAATAACTCAAGTTCATTCTCTCTATTAACATACCTCATTGGAAGTATCGCCAATCCATTAATTGAGTTACTCCTTTGAACACTCAGAAATACTAATGAATACACGGATAATTTACTCCTAAGTACTATACGAGTAGCCAAAGCTACCTCATACTTTGTAATACTTGTATATTTGAGCTACTCACGAGCCTTTTCACCAAGTTAGTACCCGAACCCCATAGCTCTATCATGTAATCCCCGCTCATTGAGCTATTCACGGGTCTGCACACAAAGTCAGTGCCGGGACCCACATTACATATTTCACTTGTCTCATGAACTCAGACTCCACTCATGAGTTCAGACCACTCAATTTCTCATGACTCAATTTCTCATAAGGTCATGCCATATAGACCGCTCATTGACCTGATGCTTTCGCACTTGTTCATAATGTAGGTTACTCTTATATCGCATTATTTATACTTTCATGGTATCGAGTAGATTATGATACATGGTAAAAATAAAACATTTAAAAGTAAGCTACAATGACACATTATTTACATATGTACTTACCTCTGTACAAAATGATAGGAACGAGCTTAATCTTCGTAAATTTTGTTATTCCCTCGATCAAGACCCGAATCACGTTTCTCATGATCTAAAATGTAAAAAATTGGCTTATTTAATACACAAATCATTCAATTCAACTTAAGACTCATACTTTGGTAAAATGACCACTTTGCCCTTAAACTTAAAAAAAGTTATAATTTTACCCCTAGGCCTGAAAATCAATTTTTTATCAAATTTCCTTATTAGTCAAGCCTAGCCGACCATTTATTTCTCTAATGACCACCCCAAATTCTCAATATTTCACAACATTACTATCTATTTTACAAACTTTACAAAAATGGTCCTACTAGGGTTTTCATGAAAAGTCTTTTCACAAAAGTTGTTCACTCAACAACCAAGACTCATTTTCTTCTATAAAAACTCAGCAAACATATAAATCCTTTCATGGTAAGTCCCTAGACTATCAATCATTTCACAAAATAGTCCCCACAATAGCTAGATTACGCTTTAGGGGTCCCAAAAGTACAAAAATTATCAAGAATAACCGTCAAATTAACTTACTTGTAAGAGGCTAGCTTGGTTGAAATTTCAAGGCTTCAAAACCCTTATTTTTTCTGAGAATTTCGGTGAAGAAAAAGAGGTGAAATGGGTGATATCATCTTTTGTTTATTTTATTTCTTTTTACTCAAACAAGTCATCAAATTTTTACCGAACATTGACTAGCCTAATTCTTTGTCCCTATGGCTGGCCATGTTGCATTTTAAGGGTTTATTTGCCTTTTAAAGACCTTAAATTTTAGCTCTCTAGCTAGTATGTCTATCAAGTGAAATTGAACTTTTACTCTTTATGCGATTTAGTCCTTTTTTGCAATTAAGCTCTCAAACGCTACAATTTATTCACCAAATTTTTCATGCACCTTTATAATCATGCCGTCACACATAAAATAATATTAAAATAACTTCTCTGGCTTCGGAATAGTGATTTGAAACCACTGTTTCGACTAGGCCCAAAATCAGGCTATTACAATTCTCCCCCTTTTAGGGATTTTCGTCCCCAAAAATCTTACTGGTGAATAAGTTTGGGTATTGGTCTCTCATAGTCTCTGCGGGTTCCCACGTGGCTTCCTTGACTCCATTTCTATGCCACAAAATCTTCACGAGTGTTACACTTTTATTCTTCAATTTCTTGACCTCTCGATCCAAAATCTTAATCGGTTCTTCACTATAGGTCATATCCGATCTAATCTCCACTTTAGTTAGAGAGATCACATGTGAAGGGTCAGAGCAGTATCGGCGTAACGTAGACACATGGAACACATCGTGGATCTTTACCAATTCTGATGGTAAGGCTAATTGATAAGCTACTGGTCCTATTTTCTCTATCACCTCATAAGGTCCAATAAAATGCAAACTCAATTTACCCTTTTTACCAAATCTGAGAACCTTTTTCCAAGGAGACACTTTCAAAAATACTTAATCTCCAACCTGAAATTTGATTTCCTTTAGTTTCAAATCTGTGTAGGATTTTTGTCTATCGAAGTAGCCTTTAAACAATCACAAATCACTTTAACTTTTTCTTCAGTCTCCTTTATTAAGTCGACCCCGTGAATTCGATTCTCTCTAAGCTCGGTCCAATACAAGTGTGACAGCCTTAAAATGACCCTAGTCAGAATGTGGTTTCGGGACCACAAAACCGAGGCATAAAAATAATTTGATATTTATTTTGATGCCTATAATATGTGTTAACTCATGTGTGACATTTTTTATGCTTTAATTTAGAGTTATAAATGTGAATTTCACTAGAAAGGACCTAGTAGTAAACTTTAAAAGTATGAGGGGGAAATGTGTAATGACTAGTTGATCATGCATGCAAAAATGAGGGGTTTGCATGTCAACTTCCCCATTTATTAGCTAATGGCCGGCCATGACAAGGGTGTATGGGCTAAACATGTCATGAAACATGTTTTGTTGGTGCATTAGGGAGAAACAATAAACAAATAAGTATGGGTGATAAAGAAAGAAAAAAATGTGTGTGTGTGAGTGAAACCCCCTTGCCGTGTATTGAGGAAAAGAGAAGAAAAAAAAATTTGTTCATCCATTTTTTCTCCCTTGACCGAAAATACTAGAGGAAGGAAGGAATTTTGCTTCATGTTTGGTTTGGAAGAGGATTAGGAAGAGGTTGGCTATACTTGCATCAAGATTAAGGTATGTTTGAGGTTGTGCCATGAGATTCATGCATGTTTTAGTTGCTAGCTTGATGTTCTTGTTAGCCCATGGTTCAAATCTTTGCTATGTCACGGGAATGAAATTCGCCAAAGTGAATATGGTGTTAATGCCATTGCATGCTAAATATCAAGATTGATAATCAAACATGTGATGGGGGATTGAGGACTCTTAGATTTTCTTTTAGCATTTTGAAGGAGATACTAAGTTCTTTGTTTAATCATGACCAAAATTATGGTGTTGTGGTATTCGCCATGGTATATCCATAAGTATGATTCATGCATGTTGCATGGTAAGTAAGATTTAAGCTTTGGATATGTGTGTATATTTGGATATAAGCCACTTGAGAATTCGCCCTTACACCTACATGAATATATGTTTGCACATGATGTATTGGTATGACATATATACTATTTCAAGTGTATATTTGCTTGTGATGATGTTTCGGTTATGAAGTAAATGAGAGAGGTGTATTGAGCTACGATATGTAATGCGTTAGTAGTAAAATGTATGCTGTTTTGTGTGGTATTAAGTGTATAATTGGCCTCAACATGGACATGTATATTCGCCACATGAGGGGAAATTGGTGTGCATGCATTCGGTTAGAGGCAAGCATATTGATGCCTATTCTTGGCTTAGAAAATTTGGCTAAGAGGAATATTAACTAATGTGTTGAGTTCGATTCATGATTTCGTATTTATACGACTTTGATGCCTAATGAGTATATATATTGACTAAGTACCTTGAATTCCTCTTCGATGCTCAAATGATTAAATCGATTTATTTGTCAAATTAAGCTCAAGAGCAAAGGGAGCTAAATCCGATAAAGGGAAGGAAAAAGTAGTCGAGTAGCCGTTTAAATCGCCGACAACATCCAAGGTAAGTCTTCGAGTAATGACCCTACTTGAATTATATTGAAATCATGCTCCTTGTGTGTGGCTATTGAGCTGAAATTGTAAAGGTTTGATAAATATTTTGTGTTAGAGCCTTAGTAACGAAAATGAATTATGGATGTGTCTTGATTATTGATATATGTGTAAATGAACATTGAATGATATCCGGCTAAGTCCCAAGGCAATTATGCTAGTAATTATATCCTGCTAAGACCCAAAGGCATTCGTATGAAGTTGTTATATCCGGCTAAGACCAAGGTATTTGTGCAAGTTACCAACCGGGTTAAGACCAAGGCAATCGTGCAAATCACTATAACCGGGCTAGGTCCCGAAGACAATCGAGTGAGTCGCTATATCCGGTTAAATCCCGAAGGTACGTGATTGAAAATTCCAGCAATGAGGTATGTTTGTATGTGCTTGAATTAGTTGAGTCCTTACAAGTAAGTATGCGCTCAGTTGATAAACGAGCTACCGGCCTTTGGCTAAGTTGTTCTTTTGTGTATGAACATAAGGGTCGGTAATGTGAAATAAGTATGATTATGGGAATGTGTATTAATAAAGTGATTCATTTAGCCATGTGAATGTAATACGTTAGTCAAAGCTGATTCCATTGCTTGAGACTTACTAAGCATTAAAATGCTTACCCGCTGCTTTGGCTCTCTGCTTTATAGGTTTCACTCGTTAGCTATCGGATTCGGGATCAACGAAGTCGAAGTCATCCACACTATCAAAGCCCCCTTTTGGTACAATTTTGGTTGAGCTTTGAAATGGCATGTATAGGACTACCCTTTTGTTGCGTTTTAAGTACTTTTGTGATGTATGTGTGTACTACCATGCGAAAATGGCTCGTAAAAGTGGAGTATGGCATTAGACCATTTGTGCTTATGTATATATGTATGGTTTTATGATGTGACTACGGACTGAATGGAAGTGTGAGCAAATGATCAGCCATTGGAATGGCTAAAAATGATTATATGTGGACCTATGTATGACAAAACTCTAGTTGGTCCATAGAAACCACGAAATAGGTAAGGTTTACCTGAAAAATAGATGCTGACAGTAGCAGTGGTGTGGATTTGAAAAATCACTAAAAATTGTAGGAATGGAATTAAATAGTGAATAAATTATGTAAATTAACCTTGATGAATCTACTTTCATATGGAAGAAACGAAACGGTCATATGAATTATATGTTAAGAGATATTAAAGTTCTCGTGAAACAGGGCCAGAACGGTTTCTGGATCCCCTGTTCCGACTTTATAAATTCATTGTAAATTAACCAGAGATAATTAGGAGTCATGCAATATATTTATAGATTCCTCTCTGAGTCTAGTTTCTATAGAAATAAACGGCATCAGTATTGAAGCCCTGTACACGGAGATATCCAATTCGTAACGCACAAAGGTCAGTGTAGTCGATCCCTGCAAAAGGGGAGACTTTAACTAATAAACTGTACTATTTGGCTTGACCAAAAACTCTAGAAAAAAAATCTGTAGATGGAAATATGAGTCTAGTTTCAGGGAAAAATTACAAAACAAATTTTCGAGCTTTGAAACTCAAGATATGATTTTTAAGGCGACACTGATGCAGTAACCAGCTTGTCTGGAAATTTCTAAATGGACTGTGAAGATAGTTAAACTAAGTTTGTGTGCACCTTGTGTTCGATTCCGGTAACGGACTCTGCACGGGTGTTACAATTTTATTGGTATCAGAGCTACGGTTTAGTCGGTTCTAGGACTACCGTAATGTGTTTGGGTCTAGCTATACATGCCATTTTCTCGTGATTATTTGATAGTGTGGTGATTTCGACGCTTTGAAATTGTGTTTATTTATAGTAATGGATCCCGATCCCAACCGAAAGTGATAGCCGATGATGTGGAGAGTGTGGCGCCTGCTCCCGCACAAGGGACAGCGCCAATGACTCTCAACCTGTTGCTAGCAATCCGAATGATGAGGCTAGGCAAGCCTTTTATAGCGTGATGAATGATTGGTTCAACCAATACATTCGAACTAATACTACTGTTCCACAACCTCCATTCTCAACAAACACACCCAAGACCTACAATGCCTCCGAGAATCGACCAAATAAGGTCGAATAAGCCCTAGTTGATAGAATCCGAAAACATGGGGCTACTGAATTTAAAGCTACGGATAGCGACGATGCCGAGCAAGCTGAATTTTGGTTGGACAACACTATCCGCACTCGATGAGCTATCTTGTACACCGATGAATGCCTAAAGTGTGCTATCTCCTTGCTACGTGATTCGCCTACTATTGGTGGAGCACTCGACTTCACAGCCCCGAGAGCAAGTAATTGGGAGTTTTTCCAAACCGAGTTTCGGAAAAAGTATATCATCGAGATTTGTTGATCAAAATGGAAGGAATTTCTTGAGCTTAAGCAAGGTTCTATTTCGCCATCGACACGAGCGAAAATTTGTTAGACTTAGTAGATACGCCGGAATGTGTTTCGTCCGAGGCTATCATGTAAACGCTTCGAGGATGGGCTGAATGAAGACATAAAATGTTCGTTGGCATTCTTGAAATACGAGAGTTCGTAGTACTTGTTGGGCGAGCTTGTAAAGTCAAGAGCTTAGAAAAGAAAAACAAAAGTTGATGTGGGAACTAGAGAGTTTCAAAAAGATCCTCGGAAAGTCTCTTCAACATGCATCAAGAAATTTAGAGATGATGTGGGCGGTCTAGAGGCACTTGGCCTTTTAGACGAGATCGTGATCGACCCTCAGGTACCCGAGGCACTTTGGCCGCCAATGTTGGGAATGAACGCCGAGACAGCGAGCGAGTGTCGAGATTGTGGCAAATGGCATTCTCGAAGCTATAGGTTCCGTGACCGCCTCTGTTATAAGTGCGGATCGGTCGACCACTTTATTAAAGATTGCCCGAGGTTGTCTCGAATGAATACAAATCGAGTGGGAAACCAGTGCTACCACCGCCGAGGTAGACCATCCGGAAATACGGCAATACTAGTGGTGGTCGAGAGGATCTAGAGATGTTACGACCAGATCCAAGGCTCGTGCTCTGCTAGGGCTTATGCTATACGCCAAGACGTGAGGATGCTTCCTCGCCAGATGTTATTACCAAGACTTTCACTCTCTTTGATACTAATGTGATTGCTTTGATTGACCTGGTTCTACTCATTCTTATATATGCGAAACCTTAGCATCCAAGAAGACTTTACCTATTGAGTCTCTTCGAGTTCGTAATTCGGTGTCAAATCCTTTGGGTTGTTACGTCTTTGGTCGACAAAGTGTGTAAGAAATGTCCCTAGTAATTCGAGGTTCTTGTTTTCCGGTGGACTTGATGCTTTTGCCGTTCGATGAATTTGATGCTATTCTTGGGTTAGATTGGTTGACCACGCATGATGCGGTTGTGAATTGCAAAAGTAAGACTATTGATTTGAGGTGCGCAAATAACGAGACGATCCGAGTTGAACCTACGGACTTGAAGGGGTTGCCAGCTGTAATGTCATCAATGTTGGCCCAGAAGTATGTAAGAAAGGGGTGCAAATCATACCTTGCGTATGTACTTGATGATAAGGAGTTAGAAATAAAACCCGAATCTGTGCGGTGGTTTGTGAACACCGGATGTTTTTCCAAGAATTACCGGGTTTACCACTGCTCGGGAGATAGAGTTTGGCATTGAGCTTGTACCGACCACACCGATTTCGATAGCTCCGTGATCGTATTGCACCAACGGAATTAAAGGAGTTGAAAGCTCGGTTGCAAGAGTTGGTGGATAGAGGCTTTGCTCGCCCGAAGTTTTTCACCTTGGGGTGCACCAAAGTTGTTTGTGAAAAGAAGGACGGAACCATGAGGTTGTGCATCGACTATCGCCGCCTTAATAAAGTGACAATAAAGAACAAGTATCCGCTATCACAGATCGATGATTTGTTCGATCAACTCAAGGAGCCTCGGTGTTCTCAAAAATAGATTTGAGATCGGGCTATTATCGATGCGAATCCGAGATTCGGACATACCCAAAACTGCCTTCAGAACGAGACATGGTCACTACGAGTTCTTTGCGCTCACTAATGCCCCTGCGGTATTTATGGATTTGATGAATCGGATCTTCAGACCATATTTGGATCGGTTCGTAGTTGTGTTCATTGACGACATCTTGGTCTATTCAAGAGATGAGACCGAACATGCGAGCACCGAGATTGGTGTTGCAAATTTTACGGATAAGCGGTTATATGCTAAGTTCAAGCAAGTGCGAGTTCGTTAAGAGAGGTTAGCTTTTGGGTCATGTGGTATCTGCATCGGGTATTCAAGTCGACCCGAGCAAAATTACAACCATACTTAATCGAAACCTCCAAGAAATATTATCGAGGTTCGAGCTTTTTGGGACTTGCTTACTACCGACGGTTTGTAAAAGGATTCTCGATGATAGCCACACCCATGACGAAACCGCTTCGAAGGATGTCAAGTTTGAATGGACGGAAAAGTGTCAAAAGTTTCGATCAATTGAAAACTCATTTGATGAAGCTCCGGTTTTAGTGCGACTGAATCGGGAAAGAGTTTGTCATTTATAGTGACGCCTCCCTACTTGGGTTAGGTTGCGATTGATGCAAGAAGGTCGAGTTGTGGCCTACGCGTCGAGACAATTAAAGCCACATGAGAAAAATTATCCGACCCATGATCTCGAATTGGTCGCCATCGATTCGCTTTAAAGATATGGCGACATTACTTATTTGGTGAGAAGTGCCATGTGTATTCGGATCACAAAAGTCTCAAATATTTGATGACTCAAAGAGACTTAAATCTGCGACAAAGACGTTGGCTCGAGTTGTTAAAAGATTATGAGCTCGTCATTGATTATCACCCGGAAAGGCTAATGTGGTTATGCGGGCGCCTTAAGCCGGAAATCACTTTGCTTTACTTCTGACGATGAATGTACACTTGTCTATCCTACCCGACAATGTGTTAGTAGCCGAATTAAAGGCCAAACCATTGTTGACTCATCAAATTCGTGAAGCTCAAAAAGATGATGATGAGTTGCTTGCAAAACGGGCTGAGTGTGATCCGAACAAGGAATCGAAGTTTCTAATTGATGATGACGATTGTTTGAGGTTCAGAAGTCGTCTGTGTGTTCCAAAGAATTCGGAACTTATTTCGATAATTCTGAACGAAGCCTATTGTAGCCGAATGGCAATCCATCCGGGGAGTACGAAGATGTACAACGATTTGAAACGTCGATTTTGGTGGCATGGTATGAAACGAGACATCTCCGACTTTGTTTTGAGATGTTTAATATGTCAACAAGTGAAAGCGGAACATCAAGTGCCTTCAGGATTACTTCAGCCGATTACGATACCCGAGTGGAAATGGGATCGAGTCACAATGGACTTTGTGTCCGGACTGCCATTGTCAGCAAGTAAGAAGGACGCGATTTGGGTTGTTGTTGATAGACCGACTAAGTCGGATCACTTTATCCTGTATGCACGGATTTTTCATTGGATAAACTAGCTGAATTATACGCTTTCTCGATTGTGAGATTACACGGGTACCGATTTCTGTTGTGTCGGATAGAGATCCGAGATTCACCTCTCAATTTTGGAAGAAATTGCAAGAAGCTTTGGGTACCAAGTTGTATTTCAGCACCGCCTTTCACCCCCAAACCGATGGTCAATCCGAGCGGATAATTCAGATACTTGAGGATATGTTGAGATGTTGCATTCTCGAGTTCAGTGGTTCATGGAACGGTACTTACCTTTGATTGAATTCGCACAATAATAGTTTTCAATCAAGTATTAAGATGGCGCTTACGAGGCCTTGTACGGCGTAGATGCCGTACACCATTGTTTTGGACCGAGCTCGGTGAGAACAAAATTTTGGAGTGGATTTGATTAAAGATGCTGAATGAAAGTAAAAGTAATCCGTGAAAATCAAGATAGCCTCCGATCGTCGGGTTGTACGCGGATCTGAAACGAAAAGACATTGAGTATCAAGTGGGAGATAAAGTGTTTCTTAAAGTTTCGCCTTGGAAAAAGATACTCGATTTGGTCAGAAGGCAAATTGAGCCCGAGGTTCATCGGGCCATATGAGATATCCGAACGAGTCGGTCCAAGGGCGTGATCGTTTGATTTTGCCCCCTGAACTTGAAAAGATTCACGGCGTCTTTCATGTTTCGATGCTTCGGCGCTATAGATCTGATCCGTCGCACGTAATTAGTCCATCAGAGGTTAAAATTCAATCCGATATGAGTTATGAAGAAGAACCGATTCGTATCTTAGCTCGTGAAGTGAAGGAGTTGCAAAACAAAAGGGTTCCGTTAGTAAAAGTGTTATGGCTCAAACACGGATGGAAGAAGCTACTTGGGAACCCGAGAGCTCTATGAAAGAGCGTTACCCAAACCTATTTACCTAAGATTTTCTGGGACAAAATTTCTTAAGTGGGGGAGAGTTGTGACAGCCTTAAAACGACCCTAGTCGGAATGTGGTTTCGGGACCACAAAACCGAGGCATAAAAATAATTTGATATTTATTTTGATGCCTATAATATGTGTTAACTCATGTGTGACATTTTTGATGCTTTAATTTAGAGTTATAAATGTGAATTTCACTAGAAAGGACCTAGTAGTAAACTTTAAAAGTATGAGGGGGAAATGTGTAATGACTAGTTGATCATGCATGCAAAAATGAGGGGTTTGCATGTCAACTTCCCCATTTATTAGCTAATGGCCGGCCATGACAAGGGTGTATGGGCTAAACATGTCATGAAACATGTTTTGTTGGTGCATTAGGGAGAAACAATAAACAAATAAGTATGGGTGATAAAGAAAGAAAAAAAAAAGTGTGTGTGTGAGTGAAACCCCCTTGCCGTGTATTGAGGAAAGAGAGAAAAAAATTTGTTCATCCATTTTTCTCCTTGACCGAAAATACTAGAGGAAGGAAGGAATTTTGCTTCATGTTTGGTTTGGAAGAGGATTAGGAAGAGGTTGGCTATACTTGCATCAAGATTAAGGTATGTTTGAGGTTGTGCCATGAGATTCATGCATGTTTTTAGTTGCTAGCTTGATGTTCTTGTTAGCCCATGGTTCAAATCTTTGCTATGTCACGGGAATGAAATTCGGCCAAAGTGAATATGGTGTTAATGCCATTGCATGCTAAATATCAAGCTTGATAATGAAACATGTGATGGGGGATTGAGGACTCTTAGATTTTCTTTTAGCATTTTTGAAGGAGATACTAAGTTCTTTGTTTAATCATGACCAAAATTATGGTGTTGTGGTATTCGGCCATGGTATATCCATAAGTATGATTCATGCATGTTGCATGGTGAGTAAGATTTAAGCTTTGGATATGTGTGTATATTTGGATATAAGCCACTTGAGAATTCGGCCCTTACACCTACATGAATATATGTTTGCACATGATGTATTGGTATGACATATATACTATTTCAAGTGTATATTTGCTTGTGATGATGTTTCGGTTATGAAGTAAATGAGAGAGGTGTATTGAGCTACGATATGTAATGCGTTAGTAGTAAAATGTATGCTGTTTTTGTGTGGTATTATGTATAATTGGCCTCAACATGGACATGTATATTCGCCACATAAGGGGAAATTGGTGTGCATGCATTCGGTTAGAGGCAAGCATATTGATGCCTATTCTTGGCTTAGAAAATTCGCTAAGAGGAATATTAACTAATGTGTTGAGTTCGATTCATGATTTCGTACTTATGCGACTTTGATGCCTAATGAGTATATATATTGACTAAGTACCTTGAATTCCTCTTCGATGCTCAAATGATTAAATCGATTTATTTGTCAAATTAAGCTCAAGAGCAAAGGGAGCTAAATCCGATAAAGGGAAGGAAAAAGTAGTCGAGTAGTCATCGAAATCGCTCGACAACATCCAAGGTAAGTCTTGAGTAATGACCCTACTTGAATTATATTGAAATCATGCTCCTTGTGTGTGTGGCTATTGAGCCGAAATTGTAAAGGTTTGATAAATATTTTGTGTTAGAGCCTTAGTAACGAAAATGAATTATGGATGTGTCTTGATTATTGATATATGTGTAAATGAACATTGGAATGATATCCTGCTAAGTCCCAAGGCAATTATGCTAGTAATTATATCCGGCTAAGACCAAGGCATTCGTATGAAGTTGTTATATCCGGGCTAAGACCCAAAGGCATTTGTGCAAGTTACCAAATCCGGGTTAAGACCGAAGGCAATCGTATAATCACTATAACCTGCTAGGTCCTCGAAGACAATCGAGCGAGTCGCTATATCCGGTTAAATCCAAGGTACGTGATTCGAAGTGAGCAATCTTGCTATAAAAATTTCAGTTTATACACTTGTGAAAATTCCAGCAATGAGGTATGTTTGTATGTGCTTGAATTAGTTGAGTCCTTACAAGTAAGTATGCGCCGGTTGATAAACGAGCTACCGGCCTTTGGCTAAGTTGTTCTTTTGTGTATGAACATAAGGGTCGGTAATGTGAAATAAGTATGATTATGGGAATGTGTATTAATAAAGTGATTCATTTAGCCATGTGAATGTAATACGTTAGTCAAAGCTGATTCCATTGCTTGAGACTTACTAAGCATTAAAATGCTTACCCGCTGCTTTGGCTCTCTGCTTTATAGGTTTCGCCGTTAGCTATCAGATTCGGGATCAACGAAGTCGAAGTCATCCACACTATCAAAGCCCCCTTTTGGTACAATTTTGGTTGAGCTTTGAAATGGCATGTATAGGACTACCCTTTTGTTGGGTTTTAAGTACTTTTGTGATGTATCTGTGTACTACCATGCGAAAATGGCTCGTAAAAGTGGAGTATGGCATTAGACCATTTGTGCTTATGTATATATGTATGGTTTTATGATGTGATTACGGACTGAATGGAAGTGTGAGCAAATGATCAGCCATTGGAATGGCTAAAAATGATTATATGTGGACCTATGTATGACAAAACTCTAGTTGGTCCACAGAAACCACGAAATAGGTAAGGTTTACCTGAAAAACAGATGCTGACAGCAGCAGTGGTGTGCATTTGAAAAATCACTAAAAATTGTAGGAATGGAATTAAATAGTGAATAAATTATGTAAATTAACCTTGATGAATCTACTTTCATATGGAAGAAACGAAATGGTCATATGAATTATATGTTAAGAGATATTAAAGTGCTCGTGAAACAGGGCCAGAACAGTTTCTGGATCCCCTATTCCGACTTTATAAATTCATTGTAAATTAACAAGAGATAATTAGGAGTCATGCAATATATTTAAAGATTCCTCTCTGAGTCTAGTTTCTATATAAACAAACGGCATCAGTATTGAAGCCCTGTACAGGGAGATATCCAATTTGTAACGCACAAAGGTCAGTGTAGTCGATCCCTGCAACAGGGGAGACTTTAACTAATAAACTGTACTATTTGGCTTGACCAAAAACTCTAGAAAAAAATCTGTAGATGGAAATATGAGTCTAGTTTCAGGAAAAATTACGAAACAAATTTTCGAGCTTTGAAACTCAAGATATGATTTTTAAGGCGACACGATGCAGTAACCAGCTTGTCTGGAAATTTCTAAATGGATTTGTGAAGATAGTTAAACTAAGTTTGTGTGCACCTTGTGTTCGATTCGATAACGGACTCAGTGCACGGGTGTTACAATTTTATTGGTATCGAGCTACGGTTTAGTCAGTTCTAGGACTACCGTAATGTGTTTGGGTCTAGCTATACATGCCATTTTCTCGTGATTATTTGATAGTGTGGTGATTTCGACGCTTTGAAATTGTGTTTATTTATAGTAATGGATCTCGATCCCAACCGAAGCGATAGCTGATGATGTGGAGAGTGTGGCGCTGCTCCGCAAGACAAGGGACAAAGACCAATGACTCTCAACCTGTTGCTAGCAATCCGAATGATGATGCTAGGCAAGCCTTTTATAAGCGTGATGAATGATTGGTTCAACCAATACATTCGAACTAATACTACTGTTCCACAACCTCCATTCTCAACAAACACACCCAAGACCTACAATGCCTCCGTGAATCGACCAAATAAGGTCGAATAAGCCCCAGCTTAATAGAATCCAAAACATGGGGCTATTGAATTTAAAGCTACGGATAGCGACGATGCCGAGCAAGCTGAATTTTGGTTGGACAACACTATCCGGGTACTCGATGAGCTATCTTGTACACCCAATGAATGCCTAAAGTGTGTTATCTCCTTGCTACGTGATTCTGCCTACTATTGGTGGAGCACTCTGACTTCTGTTGTGCCCCGAGAGCAAGTAAATTGGGAGTTTTTCCAAACTGAGTTTCGGAAAAAGTATATCAATCAGAGATTTGTTGATCAAAAACGGAAGGAATTTCTTGAGCTTAAGCAAGGTTCTATGTCAGTTACTGATTACGAGCGAAAATTTGTTAGACTTAGTAGATACGCTCGGGAATGTGTTTCGTCCGAGGCTGTCATGTGTAAACGGTTCGAGGATGGGCTGAATGAAGACATAAAAATGTTCGTTGGCATTCTTGAAATACGAGAGTTCATAGTACTTGTTGGGCGAGCTTGTAAAGCCGAAGAGCTTAGAAAAGAAAAACAAAAAGTTGATGTGGGAACTGGAGAGTTTCAAAAAAGATCCTCGGGAAAGTCTCTTCAACATGCATCAAAGAAATTTAGAGATGATGTGGGCCGGTCTAGAGGCGCTTCGGGCCTTTTTAGACGAGATCGTGATCGACCCCCTGTGGGTACACGAGGCACTTCGGTCGCCAATGTTGGGAATGAATGTCGAGACAGAACGAAGTGTCGACATTGTGGCAAATGGCATTCGAAGTCAGAGGTTCTGTGACCGCTCCTGTTACAAGTGCGGATCGGTCGACCACTTTATTAAAGATTGCTCGAGGTTGTCTGAACATAATACAAATCAGAGTGGGAAACCAGGTGCTACCACTACTCGAGGTAGACCATCTGGAAATACGGGCAATGCTAGTGGTGGTCAGAGAGGATCTAGAGATGTTACGACCAGATCCGAGGCTCGTGCTCTGCTAGGGCTTATGCTATACGCGACGTGAGGATGCTTCCTCGCCGATGTTATTACCAAGATTTCACTCTCTTTGATACTAATGTGATTGCTTTGATTGACCCCGGTTCTACTCATTCTTATATATGTGAAACCTTAGCATCCAAAGAAGACTTTACCTATTGAGTCTCTCGAGTTCGTAATTCGGTGTCAAATCCTTTGGGTTGTTACGTCTTTGGTCGACAAAGTGTGTAAGAAATGTCCCTAGTAATTCGAGGTTCTTGTTTTCCCATGGACTTGATGCTTTTGCCGTTCGATGAATTTGATGCTATTCTTGGGTTAGATTGGTTGACCACGCATGATGCAGCTTGTGAATTGCGTAGCAAGACTATTGATTTGAGGTGCACAAATAACGAGACGATCCGAGTTGAACCTACGGACTTGAAGGGTTGCCACCGTAATGTCATCAATGTTGGCCCGTATATGTAAGAAAGGGATGCGAAGCATACCTTGCGTATGTACTTGATGATAAGGAGTTAGAAATAAAACTCGAATCAGGCTTGTGGTTTGTGAACACCAATGTTTTTCCAAGAATTACGGGTTTGCCACTGCTCGGAGATAGAGTTTGGCATTGAGCTTGTACCGGACCACACCGATTTCGATAGCTCCGTGATCGTATGGCACCAACGGAATTAAAGGAGTTGAAAGCTCGGTTGCAAGAGTTGGTGGATAGAGGCTTTGCTCGCCTGAGTTTTTCACCTTGGGGTGCACCGGTGTTGTTTGTGAAAAGAAGGACGGAACCATGAGGTTGTGCATCGACTATCGCCGCCTTAATAAAGTGACAATAAAGAACAAGTATCCGCTATCACAGATCGATGATTTGTTCGATCAACTGAAGGAGCCTCGGTGTTCTCAAAAATAGATTTGAGATCGGGCTATTATCAGATGCGAATCCGAGATTCGGACATACCCAAAACTGCCTTCAGAACGAGACATGGTCACTACGAGTTCTTTGGGCTCACTAATGCCCCTGCGGTATTTATGGATTTGATGAATCGGATCTTCAGACCATATTTGGATCGGTTCGTAGTTGTGTTCATTGACGACATCTTGGTCTATTCAAGAGATGAGATCGAACATGCGAGCACCGAGATTGGTGTTGCAAATTTTACGGATAAGCGCTTATTTGCTAAGTTCAAGCAAGTGCGAGTTCGGTTAAGAGAGGTTAGCTTTTTGGGTCATGTGGTATCTCAGACGGTATTCAAGTCGACCGAGCAAAATTACAACCATACTTAATCGAAACCTCCAAGAAATATTACCGAGGTTCGAGCTTTTTGGGACTTGCTTACACTACCGACGGTTTGTAAAAGGATTCTCGATGATAGCCACACCCATGACTTAAACCGCTTGTAAGGATGTCAAGTTTGAATGGACGGAAAAGTGTCGAAAAGTTTCGATCAATTGAAAACTCATTTGATGAAGCTCTAGTTTTAGTGCACCCGAATCGCAAAGAGTTTGTCATTTATAGTGACGCCTCCTACTTGGGTTAGGTTGCGTATTGATGCAAGAAGGTCGAGTTGTGGCCTACGCGTCGAGACAATTAAAGCCACATGAGAAAAATTATCCGACCAATGATCTCGAATTGGTCGCCATCGTATTCGCTTTAAAGATATGGCGACATTACTTATTTGGTGAGAAGTGCCATGTGTATTCGGATCACAAAAGTCTCAAATATTTGATGACTCAAAGAGACTTAAATCATGCGACAAAGACGTTGGCTCGAGTTGTTAAAAGATTATGAGCTCGTCATTGATTATCACCCGGAAAGGCTAATGTGGTTGCGACGCCTTAAGCCGGAAATCACCGCTTGCTTTTGAGCGATGAATGTACACTTGTCTATCCTACCCGACAATGTGTTAGTAGCCAATTAAAGGCCAAACCATTGTTGACTCATCAAATTCGTGAAGCTCAAAAGATGATGATGAGTTGCTTGCAAAACGGGCTGAGTGTGATCCGAACAAGGAATCGGAGTTTCTAATTGATGATGACGATTGTTTGAGGTTCAGAAGTCGTCTGTGTGTTCCAAAGAATTCGGAACTTATTTCGATAATTCTGAACGAAGCCCATTGTAGCCGAATGGCAATCCACCCGGGGAGTACGAAGATGTACAACGATTTGAAACGTCGATTTTGGTGGCATGGTATGAAACGAGACATCTCCGACTTTGTTTCGAGATGTTTAATATGTCAACAAGTGAAAGCGAACATCAAGTGCCTTCGTGATTACTTCACCGATTACGATACCCGAGTGGAAATGGGATCGAGTCACAATGGACTTTGTGTCCGGACTGCCATTGTCAGCAAGTAAGAACGACGCGATTTGGGTTGTTGTTGATAGACTGACTAAGTCGGCTCACTTTATCCCTGTGCATACGGATTTTTCATTGGATAAACTAGCTGAATTATACGTTTCTCAGATTGTGAGATTACACGGGGTACCGATTTCTGTTGTGTCGGATAGAGATCCGAGATTCACCTCGCGATTTTAGAAGAAATTGCAAGAAGCTTTGGGTACCAAGTTGCATTTCAGCACCGCCTTTCACCCCCAAACCGATGGTCAATCTGAGCGGATAATTCAGATACTTGAGGATATGTTGAGATGTTGCATCCTCGAGTTCGATGGTTCATGGGAACAGTACTTACCTTTGATTGAATTCGCTACAACAATAGTTTTCAATCAAGTATTAAGATGGCGCCTTACGAGGCCTTGTACGGGTGTAGATGCCGTACACCATTGTTTTGGACCGAGCTCGGTGAGAACAAAATTTTGGAGTGGATTTGATTAAAGATGCTTGAATGTAAAGTAAAAGTAATCCGTGAAAATCAAGATAGCCTCCGATCGTCAAAAGTTGTACGCGGATCTCAAACGAAAAGACATTGAGTATCAAGTGGGAGATAAAGTGTTTCTTAAAGTTTCGCCTTGGAAAAAGATACTCGATTTGGTCAGAAGGCAAATTGAGCCCGAGGTTCATCGGGCCATATGAAATATCCGAACGAGTCGGTCCAGCTATGTATCGTTTGATTTTGCCCCGAACTTGAAAAGATTCACGACGCCTTTCATGTTTCGATGCTTGGCGCTATAGATCGATCCATCGCATGTAATTAGTCCATCAGAGGTTAAAATTCAATCCGATATGAGTTATGAAGAAGAACCGATTCGTATCTTAGCTCGTGAAGTGAAGGAGTTGCGAAACAAAAGGGTTCCGTTAGTAAAAGTGTTATGGCTCAAACACGGATGGAAGAAGCTACTTGGGAACCCGAGAGCTCTATGAAAGAGCGTTACCCAAACCTATTTATCGGTAAGATTTTCGGGACGAAAATTTCTTAAGTGGGGAGAGTTGTGACCTTAAAACGACCCTAGTCGGAATGTGGTTTCGGGACCACAAAATCGAGGCATAAAAATAATTTGATATTTATTTTGATGCCTATAATATGTGTTAACTCATGTGTGACATTTTGATGCTTTAATTTAGAGTTATAAATGTGAATTTCACTAGAAAGGACCTAGTAGTAAACTTTAAAAGTATGAGGGGAAATGTGTAATGACTAGTTGATCATACATGCAAAATGAGGGGTTTGCATGTCAACTTCCCCATTTATTAGCTAATGGCCGCCATGACAAGGGTGTATGGGCTAAACATGTCATGAAACATGTTTTGTTGGTGCATTAAGGAGAAACAATAAACAAATAAGTATGGGTGATAAAGAAAGAAAAAAAATGTGTGTGTGTGAGTGAAACCCCTTGCAGTGTATTGAGGAAAAGAGAAGAAAAAATTTGTTCATCCATTTTTTCTCCTTGACCGAAAATACTAGAGGAAGGAAGGAATTTTGCTTCATGTTTGGTTTGGAAGAGGATTAGGAAGAGGTTGGCTATACTTGCATCAAGATTAAGGTATGTTTGAGGTTGTGCCATGAGATTCATGCATGTTTTAGTTGCTAGCTTGATGTTCTTGTTAGCCCATGGTTCAAATCTTTGCTATGTCACGGAATGAAATTCGCCAAAGTGAATATGGTGTTAATGCCATTGCATGCTAAATATCAAGCTTGATAATGAAACATGTGATGGGGATTGAGGACTCTTAGATTTTCTTTTAGCATTTTTGAAGGAGATACTAAGTTCTTTGTTTAATCATGACCAAAATTATGGTGTTGTGGTATTCGGCCATGGTATAGCCATAAGTATGATTCATGCATGTTGCATGGTAAGTAAGATTTAAGCTTTGGATATGTGTGTATATTTGGATATAAGCCACTTGAGAATTCGGCCCTTACACCTACATGAATATATGTTTGCACATGATGTATTGGTATGACATATATACTATTTCAAGTGTATATTTGCTTGTGATGATGTTTCGGTTATGAAGTAAATGAGAGAGGTGTATTGAGCTACGATATGTAATGCGTTAGTAGTAAAATGTATGCTGTTTTTGTGTGGTATTAAGTGTATAATTGGCCTCAACATGGACATGTATATTCGCCACATGAGGGAAATTGGTGTGCATGCATTCGGTTAGAGGCAAGCATATTGATGCCTATTCTTGGCTTAGAAAATTCGCTAAGAGGAATATTAACTAATGTGTTGAGTTCGATTCATGATTTCGTACTTATGCGACTTTGATGCCTAATGAGTATATATATTGACTAAGTACCTTGAATTCCTCTTCGATGCTCAAATGATTAAATCGATTTATTTGTCAAATTAAGCTCAAGAGCAAAGGGAGCTAAATCCGATAAAGGGAAGGAAAAAGTAGTCGAGTAGTCATTTAAATCGCCGACAACATCCAAGGTAAGTCTTGAGTAATGACCCTACTTGAATTATATTGAAATCATGCTCCTTGTGTGTGTGGCTATTGAGCCGAAATTGTAAAGGTTTGATAAATATTTTGTGTTAGAGCCTTAGTAACGAAAATGAATTATGGATGTGTCTTGATTATTGATATATGTGTAAATGAACATTGAATGATATCCTGCTAAGTCCCAAGGCAATTATGCTAGTAATTATATCCGGCTAAGACCAAGGCATTCGTGTGAGTTGTTATATCCGGCTAAGACCAAGGCATTTGTGCAAGTTACCAAATCCGGTTAAGACCAAGGCAATCGTATGAATCACTATAACCGGCTAGGTCCCAAAGACAATCGAGCGAGTCGCTATATCCGGTTAAATCCAAGGTACGTGATTCGAAGTGAGCAATCTTGCTGTAAAATTTCAGTTTATACACTTGTGAAAATTCCAGCAATGAGGTATGTTTGTATGTGCTTGAATTAGTTGAGTCCTTACAAGTAAGTATGCGCCAGTTGATAAACGAGCTACCGCCTTTGGCTAAGTTGTTCTTTTGTGTATGAACATAAGGGTCGGTAATGTGAAATAAGTATGATTATGGGAATGTGTATTAATAAAGTGATTCATTTAGCCATGTGAATGTAATACGTTAGTCAAAGCTGATTCCATTGCTTGAGACTTACTAAGCATTAAAATGCTTACCCCGTTGCTTTGGCTCTCTGTTTTATAGGTTTCGCTCGTTAGCTATCGGATTTGGGATCAACGAAGTCGAAGTCATCCACACTATCAAAGCCCCCTTTTGGTACAATTTTGGTTGAGCTTTGAAATGGCATGTATAGGACTGCGTTTTAAGTACTTTTGTGATGTATCTGTGTACTACCATGCGAAAATGGCTCGTAAAAGTGGAGTATGGCATTAGACCATTTGTGCTTATGTATATATGTATGGTTTTATGATGTGACTACGGACTGAATGGAAGTGTGAGCAAATGATCAGCCATTGGAATGGCTAAAAATGATTATATGTGGACCTATGTATGACAAAACTCTAGTTGCTCCATAGAAACCACGAAATAGGTAAGGTTTACCTGAAAAACAGATGCTGACAGCAGCAGTGGTGTGGATTTGAAAAATCACTAAAAATTGTAGGAATGGAATTAAATAGTGAATAAATTATGTAAATGAACCTTGATGAATCTACTTTCATATGGAAGAAACGAAACGGTTATATGAATTATATGTTAAGAGATATTAAAGTTCTCATGAAACAGGGCCAGAACGGTTTCTGGATCCCCTGTTCCAACTATAGAAATTCATTGTAAATTAACCAGAGATAATTAGGAGTCATTCCATATATTTATAGATTCCTCTCTGAGTCTAGTTTCTATAGAAACAAACGGCATCAGTATTGAAGCCCTGTACAGGGAGATATCCAATTCGTAACGCATGAAGGTCAGTGTAGTCGATCCCTGCAATAGGGGAGACTTTAACTAATAAACTGTACTAATTGGCTAGACCAAAAACTGTAGAAAAAAATATGTAGATGGAAATATGAGTCTAGTTTCAGGGAAAAATTACGAACCAAATTTTCGAGCTTTGAAACTCAAGATATGATTTTTAAGGCGACACTGATGCAGTAACCAGCTTGTCTGGAAATTTCTAAATGGACTGTGAAGATAGTTAAACTAAGTTTGTGTACACCTTGTGTTCGATTCCGGTAACGGACTCGGGTACGGGGTGTTACAACAAGGGCGTTCGACACTTACGCCCATAGAAGGCTTCATAAGGTGCCATTTTCAAACTCGACTGATAACTATTGTTATAAGCAAATTCAACCAGCGGTAGATACTTCTCCCAACTGCCTTGGAACTCCAGGACACAAAACACAACATATCCTCAAGGGTTTGAATTACTCTCTCCGATTGACCTTCAGTTTGCGAATGGAACGTCAGTTTGCAGATGGAAAGTTGTGCTAAAATTCAACTATTTCCCCAAAGCTTCTTGCAACTTCTTCCAAAACCTCGAAGTAAACCTTAGGTCCCTATCCGAAATAATCGACAAGGGCACTCCATGAAGTCTCACAATCTCGAAAATGTACAGTTTAGCTAGCTTATCAAGCGAGAAGTCCATTCATACTAGGATAAAGTGAGCCGACTTTGTCAGTCGATCAACCACAACCCATACGGCACCTTTCTTCCTCAGAGTTACCGGAAAACTCGCCACAAAATCCATAGTAATCCGATCCCACTTCCACTTGGGGACCAAGATAGGCTAAAGTAAACTCGAAAGTATTTGGTATTCGGCTTTCACTTGTTGGCACACTAAGCATTTTGATACAAAATCCGAAATGTCTCTTTTCATCCCCGGCCACCAATACATTTTCTTCAAATTATTGTACATTTTCATACTTCTGGGGTGTAGTGACAAACAACTACTATCTGCCTCAATTAAAAATTTTCAAATCAACTCAGTATGCTTAGAAACGCAAATCCTATCTTGAAACTTCAAGCAACCATCAGAATTAATCTGAA
Organism: Gossypium arboreum; assembly: GCF_025698485.1. NCBI lineage: Eukaryota > Viridiplantae > Streptophyta > Magnoliopsida > Malvales > Malvaceae > Gossypium > Gossypium arboreum. Next base: position 66,235,724 of record NC_069080.1, read on the forward strand.
AATTTGATTCAGCACCTGATTCACATTGAGTTCTCTTGGCTAACAATTCACTGTCACTCATCTGAACTTCACGACTTTCTTGAAGAAACATCGGTCTAGCTTTTAACTCAGCTAGAATCGAACCATCCTCTGACAAGGCCAATTGGGCGTTCATTGCTCTCAGTGCAAATAATGATTTTCTACTCAATCCATTGGCGACCACGTTTGCCTTTCCCAGATGGTAGTCGATAATTAACTCATAATATTTTAATAATTCTAACCACCTCTGTTGTCTCAAATTTAAATCCTTCAGAGTCATCAAGTATTTAAGACTTTTTTGATTGGTGTATACATGGCATATCTCTCCGAACAAATAATGTCGCCAGATCTTAAAGGCAAACACTATGACGGCCAACTCTAGGTCTTGTGTCAGATAATTCTTCTCATAAGGTTTCAGTTGTCTCGAGGCATAAGCTATAACCTTGCATTTCTGCATAAGTACGTATCCCAAGCCATTTAAAGAAGCATCGCTATAAACCACAAACTCTTTTCCTGATTCGGGTTGTACTAATACTGGAGCCTTAGTCAACAACTTCTTTAACTTCTCGAAACTCTGCTGACACTTGTCTGACCATTCAAACTTAACTTCTTTTTGCAATAACCTCGTCATGGGATTAGCAATCATAGAGAATTCCTTTACAAATCACCTGTAATAACCAACCAAACCAAAAAAGCTTCTAACATCGGTCACATTCTTTGGTGGTTTCCATTCAACAATAGCAGAAACCTTGTTGGGGTCAACTGTAATGCCATCACTCGAGACAATGTGACCCAAAAATCTGACTTTACGAAGCCAAAACTCACTTTTACTGAATTTGGCATACAACCAGTTATCTCTCAGAGTCTGAAGAACGATTCTCAAGTGTTCGGTATGCTCTACCTCATCTCCAGAATAGATCAAGATGTCATCGATAAATACAATGACAAACTTATCCAAGTATGACCGAAATATCCTATTCATTAAATCCATAAACACAGTAGGAGCATTTGTTAAATCGAAAGGCATGACGAGGAACTCGTAGTGGCCATACCTCGTCCTAAATTCAGTTTTAAGCACATCTGACTCTTTAACTCTCAACTGATAGTGACCAGATCTCAAGTCTATCTTAGAAAACCATGCTGCTCCTTTCAATTGATCAAACTAGTCATCAATCCGTGGGAACGGATATTTATTCTTGATTATTATCTTATTTAACTATCGATAGTTTATGCACAGCCTTATAGACCCATCTTTCTTTTTCACAAATAGCACCGGAACACCCCACGATGAAAAGCTTGGTCTCACAAAGCCTTTATCAATCAACTCTTGTAATTGTGACTTTAGTTCCTTCAACTTAGTAGGAGCCATTCGATACGGAGCAATCGAAATAGGCATTGTCCCTGGCATTAGCTCTACACCAAATTCAACTTCTCTATTAGGGGGTAACTCAGGAAATTCTTCCAGCAATACATCTGCATATTCGCACACAACTGGTACTGTTTCAACCTTTAGTTCATAGCATTCATTATAACAGCCAAATAAGCTTCACAACCTTTCCTCAAACATTTTCGAGTAGACGTGGAGGATACCATAATAGGTAAATTCTCTAGTTCATCTAATTTAACCCAAAGAGTTTCACCATTTTCACATTTCAATTTAATAACCTTTCGCCTACAATTTACTATAGCATCATGGAGTGTCAACTAGTCCATACCTAATATGACATCAAACTCATTGAATGGTAACAACATCAAATCGACAGGAAGACAGTGACCTTTAACTATCAAATGACATTTCTTACATACTTTATCGACTATCACATACTTGCCTAAAGGGTTTGACATCTTAATCATAAAATTCGTAGACTCAACAGGTATATTTATGCTAGACACCAATTTCATGCACACAAACGAATGAGTAGAACCAGGGTCAATCAAAACAATAACAGTACTATCATAGAGAGAAAATGTACAGGTGATCACATCGGGAGAAGATGCATCTTCACGTGCACGTATGGCATAGGTTCTAGTCGGAGTTCTAGCTTCGGATCTCCCTGTGGTGTCTCTCGTCACATTCCTGCTGCTAGCCCTAACTCCAACATTTTTCTATGTTCTTCCTTTAGAATTTATGCCACTTAGCCTTGTGCTCTGAAATTTTTACTTTGAAATTTTTCTTTCTCGTTCATCTCAGGGCAACCCTTGATAACTAGTCTTGAGAACCACATCAGAAACAGGATCCATCGTTCATTCTACACTTGTTGAAATGGCTTCTACTACAATACTGGCACTCTGGTCAAGAAGATCTGGCATTACCCATACTAGCCACCGATGTAGCCTGAGATTTAGAATCCGAATCTTGCTTCTTATGATCTCTGTACGAGTGCCTAGCTGACACATGAGAATGGAAGTAAACGTCACTTGATTTCTTAGACTGAGATGGAAATGACTTGCACGGATGTCTCTTCCTTGCATCCCTAGTCTCTGCTTCAGTTTTCTTCTTCTCCTTAATCAATTCTTCAGCCTTACAAGCCCGATTAACGAGCGCCACAAACTCCTTCAATTTAAGGACACCCACTGACAACCTAATATCCTCATTAAGTTCGTCTTCAAACCTTCGACACATCTTAGCCTTGGAGGATACACACTCTCGAGCATACTTACTAAGTCGAACGAACTCCCTTTCATATTCAGTAACCGTCATGCAGCCTTATTTCAAGTTAAGAAATTCCTTACGCTTTTGACCCATGAATCCTCACTAATGTATTTCTTCCAGAATTTTTCTTGGAATAATTCTCATGTAACCCTCCCGTGAGGTACCACTGAAACTAACATTTTCCACTAGTGGTATGTCGAGTCCCTCAACAAGGATATGGCACACTTCAAGCATTCTTCGGAAGTACAAGACAATTCATCGAATACCCTGATGGTATTCTCAATCCAAAACTCTACCCTTTCGGGATCATTATCTTTATTTGCAAGGAACTCCTCGGCTCCATGCTTTCAGATCTTGTCCACTGGGGGTCTATTCAATCTCACAAAATCTATACCCTGGGGTGCTACAGGGACAGGTTGAGGAATAAATAGAGGTGGAGGGGGTTGAGCATTCGGGTTCACTCGACAAACTCTGTGTACCATTCATTCATCATGTGGAGAAAGGCTTCTCGAGCCCTTTCTCCCATTCTTTGACTAACCATGGGAGGTCAATTATCGGATGGCACCGCCCCTTCAGCAGGAGCCGATGTATAACTTTCTACATTGTCCGTCATAGTTCGATCGAAATCCATTACTATAAGAAAACATGATAACAAAATCAGAAGCCATCACACTATCCCAATTTATTTATGGCTTGTATAGCTAGACCCGTACACACGCAGGGTTAGTTCGATAATTGACTAAACCATAGCTCTGATACCACTAAATGTAGCACCCCACACCCGTGCCCTACATCGAGATGGAATACGAGGCGTTACTAAACTTAAACACATGCATTCAAACATTTACAAGTCACCAAGACTTGATAAAATTCAAAACTTTTTTCATACTTTTCCAAAACTTCTTATTAGGGTCATGGAAATCAGTCGGGACCAATTTGGGTCCTTTAATAACCACTAAGAAAATGACCTTTGAAACAAAGCATACGCCCGTGTGGATAGGCAACACACCTGAATGGAACTGGAACATGGTTGTGCTGATGGCTCGTGTGGCACACACGGCCTAAGCACCTAAGGACATGCCCGTGTCCCATGCCCATGTGAAATAAATTCTAAATTCGAACCTAAAAGGGTTTTCACATGGCCTAGCACACACCCGTGTCTATGACTCGTGTCCCTCACACAGCCATGACACGCCCGTGTCCTAGCCCGTGTATAAAAACCTTGACATTCTATTTCTGACATTAGCATCCAATTAGGGGCACACAGCCAAGGCACACGCCCGTGTGCTAAACCGTGCCCTTCATACGGCTAAGACACACGGCCGTGTCTCTACCCGTGTGTTTACTACCATGCATACTGAGTTGAAAAGTTTATGTGCAGGGGACATACGGTCGGACAACACGCCCATGGGGCTAGCCGTGTGTCACACACAGCCTAAACACACGCCCGTATGTCTACCCATGTGGACAATATAAGGCTACTTACCAAGCCTTATGCCACCCTGAAACAAAATTTAATACTAATCAACATATCAAGGTCTAATTTAAAATGAGTTCTCAACCAACAACCATAACTAAGGCCTATGAACATTTCACAAATTTAACCATGTCAACAATTTCACATTCACAAAAGACTATCTTATATTCATATAATGACTTACAATATTAGCCATTTTCATGACCTTATACAAAATGAGTAAATGCTAAAACAAGCCAACACCTTTGGCCCCAAAACAATGTGACACAAAAATAAAATCAAAGATTCCTATACATGCCATAGTCAAAATGATAAAACTAGTTATACCAAGTGCTTCAAGGATAGTGTGACTAGCTTCTCCGACGTAGGCGACAATCCTCGAACTACTTTGGCGGCATTAAAAGGAAATGGAAAGGAAAAAGGGTAAGCATGGGAGCTTAGTAAGTACATATATGCAAATAAGTGTAATTAGAAACACATTCGTCAAATGGCTTATCATACTTAAATGATATATCATTTTAACCTCGTTATCTTGCTCTTTCTTCTTTTAAGCATACCTACTACATCTCATCAGATACTAAGGTCTTTGTTCGAGAGTTTAGTATGCATACCTATAGTTACTCGTAAAATAACTCAAGTTCATTCTCTCTATTGACATACCTCATTGGAAGTATCGCCAATCCATTCATCGAGTTACCCCTTTGAACAATCAGAAATACCAATGAATTCACGGATAGTTTACTCCTAAGTACTATATGAGTAGCCAAATATACATCGTATTTTGTAATACTTGCATATTTGAGCTACTCACGGGCCTTTTCACCAAGTCAGTACCCAGATCCCATAGCTCTATCATGTAATGCCCGCTCATTGAACTACTCACGGGTCTGCACACAAAGTCAGTACCCGGACCTACATTACATATTTCACTTGTCTCATGAACTCAGGCTCAACTCATGAGTTCAGACCACTCAATTTCTCATGACTTATCTTTTGTATCCTATACTATTTCTGAGGTTCGACGAATCTCGTATCTAACCTGATGCTTTCGCACTTGTTCATAATGTAGGTTACTCTTATATCACATTATTTATACTTTCATGGTATCGAGTAGAATATGATACATGGTAAAAATAAAACATTTAAAAGTAAGCTATAATGAAACATTATTTACATATGTACTTACCTCAGCACAAAATGATGGGAACGAGCCTAATCTTCGTAAATTTTGTTCTTCTCTCGATCAAGACCTGATTCACGTTTCTCTTGATCTAAAATGGCAAAAATTAGCTTATTTACTACAAAAGTCATTCAATTCAACTTAAGATTCATACTTTGGTAAAATGACTGTTTTGCACTTAAACTTCACAAAAATTATGATTTTATCCCTAGGTTTGAAAATAATTTTTTATCAAATTTCCTTATTAGCCAAGCCTAACCGACCATTTATTTCTCTAATTACCACCCCAAATTCTGAATATTTCACAATATTACTATTTTTTTTACTAAATTTACAAATGGTCCTATTGGGGTTTTCATGATAAGTCCTTTGACAAAAGTTGTTCACTTAACAACCAAGACTTATTTTCTTCTATAAAAACTCAGTAAACATACAAATCCTTTCATGGTAAGTCCCTAGACTATCAATCATTTTACAAAATAATCCCCTCAATAGCTAGATTAAGCTTAAGGGGTCCCAAAAGTATAAAAATTATCAAGAATAACCGTCAAATTGACTTACTTGCAAGAGGCTAGCTTGGATGAAATTTCAAGGCTTTAAAACCCTTATTTTCGCTGAGAATTTTGGTGAAGAAGAAGAGGTAAAATGGGTGTTATCATCTTTTGTTTATTTTATTTCTTTTTCATCAAATAAGTCACCAAATTTTTACCTAACATTAACTAGCCTAATTCTTTGTCCCTATGGCCGGCCATGCTGCATTTTAAGGGTCTATTTACCCTTTAAAGACCTTAAATTTTGGCTCTCTAGCTATTTGGTATGTCTATCAAGTGAAATTGAACTTTTACTCTTTATGCTATTTAGTCCTTTTTCACAATTAAGTTCTCAAACGCTAAAATTTATTCACCAAATTTTCCATGCACCTTTATAATCATGTCGTCACACATAAAATAATATTAAAATAACTTTTCCATCTTTGAAATAGTGGTTTTGAAACCATTGTTCTGATTAGGCCCAAAATCAGGCTGTTACATAATTATTGTTTATATGATTGAGAGTGAAATGTTACAAATGATGTACATGATATATGAATTTGATATGATACAATGTATTAAGTATTAAATTGAGATAATGGATGATTACATGTACTTATGTGACTAACTTGTAGATGAATGCTTGTGTATAGGCATTTGGCAAGTGAATTTGGTATACTTTGTTTAATTGATTGGTTATGTATAAATGGTAAGTTAAATTCTGAATTATACGGGCTTACTAAGCTATTAAGCTTGCTCTATTTCTTTTCCATGTTTCATATAGGTTTGATAGCTCATTAAATTTGGATAAGTCAGAGATACACATCACACTACCCAGTTGCCATTTGGTACTTTTGAACTCATGGATATATGTAAATATGGCCTGTATAGGCTAGTTATAAAGATTATAGTTATGATTACTTGAGATAGTGATTTTGATACATGTTATGGTATAAGTTAAAGCCATGTGATTTGGCTTAACTTGGTATAATGTTTTGGTTGTGTATAAGTATTCAAATATGGTATGTTTTGGCAAGTAGTAGATGGAATGGAAATATGCAAATGTTGTCTTGATATGTATTAGGCATATGAATAGAAAATGTATGATTTTAGTTAGGTATTTGAATATTATGTTGAATTGGTATGAAATGTGTATGAAATGTTATGGATTGGTTGCCAATTCAGTTATAAAATGTTGCAAATTATGCTTGTGCAAGTATGTAAAATTTGGGTGGCAAAATGGCTTTGCAAATAGCCTATTTTTGTCCACACGAGTAGAGACACGGGCGTGTGTCTGGGCCGTGTGTGACACGCGGTCATGTTACACGACCGTGTGTCCCTTAGTATTGAAACTAAAATCAAGTCAGTATGCTCTACATGAGCATGTGACTTGGGCATGTGGATATGTAATATCCTGATTTTGGGCCTAGTCAGAATAGTGGTTTCGTGACCACAAAATCCGAGATATAAATAATTATTTTATGATTATTTTAAGGTCTATGATATGATTGCATGATTGTGTGAAAATTTCGTGAAGAAATTTTATGCATAAAGTGCTTAATTTGAAATTTGGGACTAAATTGAATAAATTGCAAAACTTGTGTTCTAGAAGTATTTTGCATAAAATTGAATTAGATTATTAATTAGAGGTCCTTAAAGAGTAATTTTACCAATTTCTAAGTCTATGGACAAAAATTGGACATGGATGGAATTTTGGAAAGTTTAGTAGTAAGGGCATTTTGGTCATTTAGGGTAAAATGAATTAAAATACAAAATTAAAAGCCAATTTTGCTCATCTTCAACCCCATGGCCGAATATAGCAAGGAGAAACCATGGCTAGGGTTTTCAAGCTTCCAAGCTCGATTGTAAGTTCGTTCTAGCCTCGTTTTAATGATTTTTACGTTTTTGGAGTCCCTAGCTCGATTTAGCTTATGCTAGCAATAATTTAACCTAGGGTTTATATTTGGAAAAATACCCATAGGTGAAATTTGTGTATTTTGGTGTTTTATGATAGAATATGAGGTTTTAAATTATGTTAGACAACTTGTGCTACTCGGTTTTAAGTGAAAACGAGCAAAAGGGCTTAATCGGTAAAAATACCTAATAGTCATAAGTACATGTTAGAGTGAGAATTTGATGTTGCCATAGAAGGAAAAATGATCAGCATGTCATAAAACATAAGAAAATAGGCTGAATTTTAATTTACGAGCTTTGGGGCAAAAGTGTAAATATGCAAAAGTTTAGGGGCAAAATTGTAATTTTTCCAAAATATGATTTTGGGTCAATTTGAATAATGTGAGTCCTAATTAGACTATATTTTAAATGATAGAGCAAGGAAAACTGAAATTCAGGCTAAAATGGGGAAAATACCAAGTTGTGGACGAAATGGTAAAAATAGCCATTTTCGCATACGAGGTAAGTTCATATGTAAATGTTGGTAACATAGTTATTATTTTAAATGTTTTAATGTTTTTTAAATGATATGTACTTGTGATAATTGTTTGATAATATGTAATTATGTGAATTACTTGATGAGTATGAACTATCACCGAAGTATCGATTTCGATATTCCGTGGAAGACGGCAAAGATGTGAGATCGAGGAAAAAAGCCCGTTTGAACCTTAGGAATAGATTAGGATACAAGTGACATGTCACTGGGATATTTGGGCATCCGAACTCGTTGAGTTGAGTCCGAGTTCACTTATGGATGCGAGCGTCCGAACTCGTTGAGTTGAGTCCGAGTTCGTGAGATGTAACTAGGCATCCGAACTCGTTGAGTTGAGTCCGAGTTCACTTATGGATCTGAACGCCGAGCTCGTTGAGTTGAGTCCGAGTTCACTTATGGGCGGGTTACATGGTAGCTTGGCTACATATGTGGCACTTATGTGCAAGTTATCCATGTATCCGAATTATATTCCGATGTGTTCAACGGGTAAAGTTCTACTCAAATGGAGGAATACTCAAGATGAAAGGGACGTATTGGTAAGTGTTGTGAAATGGATAATTTGAACAGGTATGTACTTAACCCTCGGGTTGAAAACTCGATATAACAACAATATGGTAAGATGATAAATGAAAAGGTGATATGAATGTCTTGGTGATGATTATGCAAATGATGTTTTATGTTTGCTTATATGGTTATGTTACTTGCTATTTGCATGTGAGCTTACTAAGCATTTATGCTTACTCCTCCTTTTCATTCCTTGTAGTGTTGACAAGCCAGCTCGGAAATCGGAAGCGGTCGGAGGCACGCTCACACTATCCGTATACCATCTTGGCATAATGGCTTGTATATTTTGAGTATGGCATGTATAGCATTATAATCATTTTGTATATATGGTCTTATGATATGGTTATTGAGTGGTATGGAAATAGAAATGCTTGGTAATGATCAGCCATTGGAATGGCTAATCATGATCATATTTGGTATTATGTATGTCAAATTGCTAGCTAATCCATGGAAACCATGAAATAGGTAAAATTTACCATAAAATAGATTCAGACAGCAGCAGTGATGTGAGTTTAAAAAATCACTAAAAATAGTAGAAATGGAATTAAATAATGAATAAGTTATGGAATCGAAGTTTGATGAGACTATTTTCATATGGAATAAGCGAAACAGGTATATGAGCTATATTTTATGAGATGTTTAAATTTTTGTGAAACAGGGCCAGAGCGATTTCTGGATCCCCTGTTCTGAATTTGGAAATTCACCATAAATTTTACAAAGATAATTAGATGTCATGCTTTATATTTACAGATTCCTTATTGAGTCTAGTTTTATTAGAGATAAACGGCATAGTCATTGAAGCTCTGTACAGGAGATATCTGATTCGTAATACAGAGGTCAGAGTAGTTGAACCCTGAAACAGGGAGAATTTAACTAATAAACTGTACTAATTGGCCCAACCAAAATTCTAGAAAAACTTAGCAGATATATATATGAGTCTAGTTTCAGGAAAATTTACGGAATTGGATTTCGAGTTTCGTAACTCGAGATATGATTTTTAAAGCGACTGTGATGCAGTTAGCCAGCTTGTCTGGAAATTTTAAAATGAATTGTATGAGCTGTTTAATTAATGAATTAAGTCCGTTAACACCTCGTGTTCGACTCGAAACGGTCTCGGTGCAGGTTGTTACATTTAGTGGTATCGAGCAGGTTTAGTCGGTTCTCGGACTAACCTAGCATGTGTAAAAGTTTAGCTATACATGCCAGCGATCGGTGATAGTGTGATGTCTTCCGACGCGTATAAGTACCGTCTTATTTAGGCAGGTACTCTCCAACCGAGCTGCGCCAACCATGTTCAATGTTAAGTAAAGGTATTTGAGTAAAATTATGATTATGATAAGTCTCGGTTCAAAAAAGTATGAATAAAAGTTTATGATACATATGTGATAATATGTGAGATGAAAGTTCATGTTGTGATAAATATTCATATTTGCTTAATGCTCATATGATGTAGTGTATGTGGCTTACTTGATAAGATGAATGGAATAAATAGAAAGTAGTGGAGGTATGAATAAAGGTCATAATATTATGATCTGAATGAAAATGTCCTTGTCTTGATTGGATGTCGAATGTTGATGAATGTTAATGGTATATAATTTTATGAGGTAAAGGATTATAATGAAATGAACTTATCTATGTTAAATTGTTGGACTGAATTATATGATTGTAATGATATGTACATGATGATGCACGAAATGAAAGTTGTGATTGTGATGCAAATATCTATGTTTGTTTGGCCTTATATAATGTCATGAGCATGAATTAATTTAATTAAATGAATGGATAAGTAAAGCTATCTAGAAAACATAGAATGTATGCATAAGTATATTGTCTAAATGGGACAATAGGAAAATTGGTGTAAGCCAACATGAATGAATGACATGATTTTGATGATGTTACTATGATGATGGAAGTTGTGTCATATGTGTATGTATAAGAAAGTCGAGTCGAGGTCCTACAACCCTCCCCTTACCAAAGTGGTACTTATAATGGAATTTCATGAGATTTGTATTGAATAAGTTTCTTGTTGAAAACCCAAAGAGTTCAATGATAGAATAATTATAAGTATGATCCGAGATTGAAAATGAGCTGATAAGTAAAGTCGAGCCGAAAATATCGATTGATATAAAGATTATTGGAATTATACCTTTGTCCCGAGTTAGAGAAGGAATTCTCTTTGGTAAATCGAATTACTCAAGTGCAAGGTCGAGAAAAGTGTAAATCGAAATTTATTCGAACCGACATTCTTTAGTGAATGATTTAATATGAAATTTGTGACGGCAGAACTAGTTGGGGAAATGATATTTCAAATGTGAATTATCTGAGTGTGACAGATTATGACCGGATTGATTTAGCGATCTCTTTTGAGATGTTCTATGTGTTCACCCGTTCTCGAAATATTTCTATGGCTATTGATCTTGAAGAAATTCTTGTTATATGGGAATGTCTTCTAATTTGGTGTTGGATGAAAGCATTGGTAGTCCTGACTGGTTTATAATTTATATTGCTCTATTTTATCGTATTCTATTTCATTTCGTCGATAAGAATTGATGAGAGAATTCATATGATATTATGATTCTGCTTTCTTCTACTTGATGCTTCATCGATATATATGTATGGGAAGATATATTGATCTTGTTATATTTGATTTCATGGGATTAAATAATGTTTTCTTTTGGACTTTCTTTCTTTAAAGAATTATCGTGGTATTCTGTATTTTCTCTATGAATTTGGTTTTCGATTCTCGGCATAGTATCGTATCTTGGGTTTCTTTATCTTGGATCTCTTTATTCGGATTTCTTTATTCGGGTTTCTCTATCTTGGATTTCTTTATTCGGTTTTCTTGTTATCTTTGTTCCATAATTTGTCAATTACGACTCATGTTCAAGTCGTTCTTCACTTCGTGATAATCATGTCAAATATGACTATACTTCTAATTTGATCTTGGTAATGTGGTGATTTTAGTATTGGGATTTTTCTAATTTACGTGTAAGGATTTGACATCGGTAAAGGCATAGGTGATAAAAGCGCGAGTTTTAGTCGGTATGGTAAATTATTTATTTGAAAGATTTCATGTGACAATTATGTCGGGATTATTTTTCCCAAGTTTGATAATAGAATTTCATTTTGTACAGATCAAAGAGTAAATAGTTTGAACGAGAAGTCTATATTTATTAGAAAAGAGTTGGATATTAGTTTAAGTCACTCTGAATGATAAGGTTTCCATCTTGTGAAAGCTGAAAAGTTTATTACATGTTGACGAGTTCGGATAGATGAGAATATTGGTAACAAGGCGTCGAACTAGACTAGTCTACATTGAGCAATGACTTCGACTTTCGGTAATGTATTGTTGTATGAATTGTGATGTGTTTCAAGACGGTGAGGTAATGTGATAGTTTAGAGCATCCGATGTTACATAAAATCGGAGTTGTTAAAGGGTTAAAGCCGAGCATTGGGATCTATCAAAATTATCCTTGTCAATGTTGATATTGGGATGGAAAGAGAAGGATTATTCTTGAGGCCATATCGAATTATTTCTATGGCGGAAAGAGGAAAATGTGATGTATCCTATTGTTAAATGTTTGGCGAGATCTATAAATCACATCTCAGTATTGAATGAATTCCTACTCATCGATTCATGGAATTTCAGTCTCTTTGATTGTTGGATTTCTTGGAATTCCAGGTCTCCATTAAATCAAGTTGAGATTCGGGTTTTATGTCATGATATCATGGGAAATTGAGAAGGGTTGAAAATTTAAGAACAGTTGAGAGTTGAGACGTAAGCTTTTAGATCATATGAGAAATTGAAGAGATGTATTGGAGGTACAGTCTAAGTGCAAGTTCTTGACACCAAATATGAGATTAAAAGTGAAGACCACTTTTACGGTAAGATTTTCGGGGCGAAAATCCTGAAGGGGAGAGTTGTAATATCCCGATTTTGGGCCTAGTCGAATAGTGGTTTCGTGACCACAAAATCCAAGATATAAATAATTATTTTATGATTATTTTAAGGTCTATGATATGATCGCATGATTGTGTGAAAATTTCGTGAAGAAATTTTATGCATAAAGTGCTTAATTTGAAATTTGGGACTAAATTGAATAAATTGCAAAACTTGTGTTCTAGAAGTATTTTGCATAAAATTGAATTAGATTATTAATTAGAGGTCCTTAAAGAGTAATTTTACCAATTTCTAAGTCTATGGACAAAAATTGGACATGGATGGAATTTTGGAAAGTTTAGTAGTAAGGGCATTTTGGTCATTTAGGGGTAAAATGAATTAAAATACAAAATTAAAAGCCAATTTTGCTCATCTTCAACCCCATGGCCGAATATAGCAAGGAGAAACCATGGCTAGGGTTTTCAAGCTTCCAAGCTCGATTGTAAGTTCGTTCTAGCCTCGTTTTTAATGATTTTTACGTTTTGGAGTCCGTAGCTCGATTTAGCTTATGCTAGCAATAATTTAACCTAGGGTTTATATTTGGAAAAATACCCATAGGTGAAATTTGTGTATTTTGGTGTTTTATGATAGAATATGAGGTTTTAAATTATGTTAGACAACTTGTGCTACTCGGTTTTAAGTGAAAACGAGCAAAAGGGCTTAATCGGTAAAAATACCTAATAGTCATAAGTACATGTTAGAGTGAGAATTTGATGTTGCCATAGAAGGAAAAATGATCAGCATGTCATAAAACATAAGAAAATAGGCTGAATTTTAATTTACGAGCTTTGGGGCAAAAGTGTAAATATGCAAAAGTTTAGGGCAAAATTGTAATTTTTCCAAAATATGATTTTGGGTCAATTTGAATAATGTGAGTCCTAATTAGACTATATTTTAAATGATAGAGCAAGGAAAACTGAAATTGGGCTAAAATGGGGAAAATACCAAGTTGTGGACGAAATGGTAAAATAGCCATTTTCGCATACGAGGTAAGTTCATATGTAAATGTTGGTAACATAGTTATTATTTTAAATGTTTTAATGTTTTTTAAATGATATGTACTTGTGATAATTGTTTGATAATATGTAATTATGTGAATTACTTGATGAGTATGAACTATCACCGAAGTATCGATTTCGATATTCCGTGGAAGACGGCAAAGATGTGAGATCGAGGAAAAAAGCCCGTTTGAACCTTAGGAATAGATTAGGATACAAGTGACATGTCACTGGGATATTTGGGCATCCGAACTCGTTGAGTTGAGTCCGAGTTCACTTATGGATGCGAGCGTCCGAACTCGTTGAGTTGAGTCCGAGTTCGTGAGATGTAACTTGGCATCCGAACTCGTTGAGTTGAGTCCGAGTTCACTTATGGATGCGAACGCCCGAGCTCGTTGAGTTGAGTCCGAGTTCACTTATGGGCGGGTTACATGGTAGCTTGGCTACATATGTGGCACTTATGTGCAAGTTATCCATGTATCCGAATTATATTCCGATGTGTTCAACGGGTAAAGTTCTACTCAAATGGAGGAATACTCAAGATGAAAGGGACGTATTGGTAAAGTGTTGTGAAATGGATAATTTGAACAGGTATGTACTTAACCCTCGGGTTGAAAACTCGATATAACAACAATATGGTAAGATGATAAATGAAAAGGTGATATGAATGTCTTGGTGATGATTATGCAAATGATGTTTTATGTTTGCTTATATGGTTATGTTACTTGCTATTTGCATGTGAGCTTACTAAGCATTTATGCTTACTCCCTCCTTTTCATTCCTTGTAGTGTTGACAAGCCAGCTCGGAAATCGGAAGCGGTTGAGGCACGCTCACACTATCCGTATACCATCTTGGCATAATGGCTTGTATATTTTGAGTATGGCATGTATAGCATTATAATCATTTTGTATATATGGTCTTATGATATGGTTATTGAGTGGTATGGAAATAGAAATGCTTGGTAATGATCAGCCATTGGAATGGCTAATCATGATCATATTTGGTATTATGTATGTCAAATTGCTAGCTAATCCATGGAAACCATGAAATAGGTAAAATTTACCATAAAATAGATTCAGACAGCAGCAGTGATGTGAGTTTAAAAAATCACTAAAAATAGTAGAAATGGAATTAAATAATGAATAAGTTATGGAATCGAAGTTTGATGAGACTATTTTCATATGGAATAAGCGAAATAGGTATATGAGCTATATTTTATGAGATGTTTAAATTTTTGTGAAACAGGGCCAGAGCGATTTCTGGATCCCTGTTCTGAATTTGGAAATTCACCATAAATTTTACAAAGATAATTAGATGTCATGCTTTATATTTACAGATTCCTTATTGAGTCTAGTTTTATTAGAGATAAACGGCATAGTCATTGAAGCTCTGTACAGGAGATATCTGATTCGTAATACACAGAGGTCAGAGTAGTTGAACCCTGAAACAGGGAGAATTTAACTAATAAACTGTACTAATTGGCCCAACCAAAATTCTAGAAAAAACTTAGCAGATATATATATGAGTCTAGTTTTAGGAAAAATTTACGAATTGGATTTGAGTTTCGTAACTCGAGATATGATTTTAAAGCGACTGTGATGCGATTAGCCACTTGTCTGAAATTTTAAAATGAATTGTATGAAATTGTTTAATTAATGAATTAAGTCCGTTAACACCTCGTGTTCGACTCCGGAAACGGTCTCGGGTACGGGTTGTTACAGGATAAGTCAGTATACCCTACAGGTTTGACACGGCCTAGCACACAGGTGTGTGTGGCCATTTCGAAGGGCACCCGGGTTAGACACATGGGCGTATAGTTGGCCATGTGACCAAAGTCAATATGTACCCCCTATTTTCACACAGCCGGTGACACGAGTGTGTCTAGTGGCCGTGTGAAACACACGGCCTGCCCACATGGGCGTGTATCCTCTGTTTGAAGTAAAATTTTCTAAGTTTCCCAAACTTGTTTTGAATTATCTGTTTAGTCCTTAACCATTTCTAAAGCATGTTTAAGGCCTCGTAGGCTATTATAATGGACAAATTGATTGAGATTGAATGAGAATTGTATGAATTGATCGAAGGTATGAGAAAAGTACGGTTATATGCGTTATAAGTTTGGTAATTCTCTGTAACCCTATTCCGGCGTTGAATATGGGTGAGGGGTGTTACATTTATTGGTATCATAGCTATAGTTTAGTCGATTCTAGGACTAATGTAGTATATATGAGTCTAGCTATACATTCCATATAAAGCCTGTGATAGTGTGATATCTACCGACTCTAACGAAGTTTGTTTTAACTCGACAGATATGCTTTCCAATCGAGCTAATTTCGATAGTGCAGAAAGTGGTACTCAAAATATTTGAGTGAAAATGTGTTTATGATGAGTTGAAATTCAAAAAAGTTTAAATAAAAGTTCATAATATTATGTTATTGATAAATGTTATGTTATGTGCATGTTTATGTGAGAGTTAAATTTGAGGTTTTACGACCCTCACCCCCTTATTAGTATAATGTTATAATGAAATCCGTAAGATTAGATTGAATAAGCTCACAAGTGTGGAATTATAGAGTTCCGTGATTGAAGGATTAATACTATGGTCAGATAAGAGAATGAGCCAACAGTAACGATAGTACTAGAAGAGATATCGGATCATTTTGAAGGCTATTTGAATTATGCAAAGTCACTATTGAAGAAAAAGTTAACTTCGATGAAACAAAATATTCAGGTATGATATCTAAAGAATGTATTAACTGGAAGTTCTACTTAAGTGATTTCTGTTAGTGATGGGATAAAGAGGAATCAATAATGACAGAATTAGATAGTGGAATGATGTTTGAATTGTAAAAATATCTTAGTACAGCAGTATAGTCGAATAGCTTTTAATGAACTCTTCTGGGTATTTTATGTGATCAATTATTCTCAGAGGTATATATGGCTATTTATTTTCAAATGAAACTCTTGTCATATGAGAACACTAGCTAAACATACAGATAGACGAAAGCATTGTTGGTTTGTTTGGGTTATGATCAGCATTGCTTTATCTTTCCCTAGTATTCTATTCTATTCTATTGATAGAAAAGTCAACGGTAAAGTCCGTATGATGCTAGTATTCTATTTCTACTGGTTATTGTTTTGTTGAATATACATGAAGATTTTATTGCTTCTATCACAGTTGATTTTAGTGCTTTCAGTGCTTATGAGTGATGTTTTCTTCTGGAATTTCTCTAGGATATCATTGAGATCTTTACCATTCTATATGGGTTGTAATTTTCAGAAATTTTGTATAGTTCCATATTTTGAGATTTTGCTACCTCGATTTTATTATGATTCTATGTGATTATCTGCAAGAGATATTCTTTTGACGGAGATGAATATATCTATTATGATTATAATTTCTAGTTTGATCATGGGAGTACAGTGGTATTGTCATCAGATTTATAGAGGTTAAGTTTCTGCATTTATTTCTGTTGAAACCATATTTGATTCTTTTTTATTCAAAATGCATTATTAACAGCTGGGATATTATTTATTTATACGTTTGAGATGTCGATCTTATTATGGCATTATGATTTTTTTATCTGACGGAGGTGGCTTCAGTATAGTACAACGCTTCGATGATTAATAGTTGAGATAGCTTTATTATATAATCCTTTCTAGTTTTCTTGAAAGGGAATTAACATTAGCAAAAGCATAGATGATAGAAGGTCAAGTTCAAATTTGTATAACAATTATCACTTCCAAGTAAATCTTGATTTATTTCAATGAGTAAAGAGGGAATGTTATGTCATATTCGAGTTATGCAGTTTTTAAGAAGATCTTTGACTAGTATCCTGAATAAATTGCGATAAATTGTATGTTTGAGCTATCTTGACAACAAGAAGAAAGGTTTTCTTTGAAAAGTTATTGTTTGATAGCCAAGATCGATTCAGTTGTTTAGTTTGATTGGGTTATTTGTTTGAAAGGTTAATTGAGTTATATTTGTTTGAGTTTATCCTTTGGTCCAGAAATAAATTTTGTGCTTTCACGGGTAAATAGATGGATAGTCTGACTGACGAATTCATATTTTAGAAGACATGATGCAGAATTATATATATCGTAATGGTTTTATTTGAGAAATATTATTGTAAATTAAAGTTGTTTCTATTGTTGAAGTTTTCATTTGTGCGAAGTTTGATTTGGTTTAATATATGTTAATAAAGTTATAAGCAGTTGAAAACGCTGTTAACTGAAGCATTAGTTTTGGTTCAGCCTGAATCGAGTAAAGAGTTTATGATTTTCAGTC
Source organism: Gossypium arboreum (assembly GCF_025698485.1). Taxonomy (NCBI): domain Eukaryota; kingdom Viridiplantae; phylum Streptophyta; class Magnoliopsida; order Malvales; family Malvaceae; genus Gossypium; species Gossypium arboreum. Next base: position 66,253,816 of record NC_069080.1, read on the forward strand.
ATGCATCATTAAGTGGTTTGGAGTGTGTTTTAGTACAAGAATGTATAGTGATATCTTATGCTTCCATACAGTTAAAGTTGCATGAAAAGAGTTATTCGACGTGTGAATTAGAGATGGTTGACATTGTAATTGCATTGAATAGTTAGTGACATTAATTATTTGGTGAGTAATGTAACCTATTTGATGTTATAGAGAGATTTGAATTTGGGACAGCAAAGATGGGTTAAACTGTTGAAAGATTTTGAGTTAGTAATTGGTTATCATCCTGGAAAAACGACTATAGTCACGAATATTTTGAATAAGAAATCTTTGTGTACTTTACAAGCGATGAATACACGATTGATCTTATCAGATGATGGATAGATATTAGTTGAGTTAAAAGCTAAATTGATGTTTTTTCTGCGATTTTGTGAAGCTCAGAAATGTATTAGTGAATTGCAAGTTAAAAAAGTTCAACTTGAATTGACTTCTAATTTAGAGCTTTCGATTAGAATCGATGATTATTTGTTGTTTCGAGACAGATTTTGTGTACCGAGAAATCCAGAGATTATGCAACAATTGTTATATCTAGCTCACAGTGGTAATTATCTGTTCATTTGGGGAATACTAAGATGTATAATAATCTGAGACAATTTTACTGGTGAATGAGTATGAAACGTGATACTTTTGACTTTTATGCAAATGTCTGATTTATTAACAGGTTAAAGCTGAATATCAAGTACCTTCAGGACTGTTACAATCTATGTTATTATCTGACTAGAGATGAAATAGAATTTCATTGGATTTTGTAAAAGAAAGATGTTATTTGAACTATTGTTGATTGTTGAAGAAGTTTGTTGTAACACCCCTAACTCGTGACCGACGCCGGTGTCGGACACGAGGGGTTAACGGCCAAACCCTCTCAAGATACCAACCAATTTGACATTACCAGTCAGGCTGGAAAACTGCGTCACTGTCGCCTTAAAAATCATATCTCGAGTTTCAAAACTTAGAAACTGGTTTCATAAATTTTCCCTGAATTTAGACTCATATACCCATCCATGGATTTATTTTTAGAATTTTTGGTTGGGCCAATTGGTACAGTTTATTAGTTAAAGTCACCCATGTTACAGGGACCGACTGCTCTGACCTTCGCGCATTACAACTTGAATATCTCTCTGTACAAGGCGTTAATACTGGTGCCGTTTGTTTCTAATGAAACTAGACTCAAAATGGAATCTGTACATATAAGGCATGACTCCTAATTCTTTCTGTATAATTTATGGTAAATTTTTAAAGTCGTGATAGGGGACCCAGAAACCGTTCTGGCCCTGTCTCACGAGAACCTTAATATTTCTCAGTATACTGCTCATATGGTCGTTTCGTTTCGTCCATATAAAAATAGATTCATCAAGGTTCAGTTCCATAATTTACTCACTATTTAATTCTACTTCTACTATTTTTAGTGATTTTTCAATCTCATCTCACTGCTGCTGTCCGCAACAGTTACTGCAGAACTATGCCAATTTCATGAATTTTTCCTTGGCCTTAATCATCCATCATACATGACACAAATTATGGCCACCTTATCAAAATTTGAGTTTCTAAGACTCGTGGCTATAGGTTCTAGCATCCCACTCGGCGACCACATAGGCCATTTTCACATGGCTTAAAATTTACAACCCACAATTCGACAAAATATAATAGCCTATACATGCCAAATGTTCTTCAACAACAAAAACAATACCACAAGATTTCAGCCGGTGTGATGACTTCAACGACGGTCCCGATCACGCAAAACAATATGAGTCCGAGAGACCTAAAATGGGTGACAAGAAAAACACCGAGTGAGTTTACAACTCATGAAGTCATAAGCATTAATCAATCCATGATAAAGTTACTACTACATGTACAACAAATGAGGCTAGGTACTCGTCCATATCGAATCTATACCATAATACCTCGGACCTTTCGGTCCAATCTCGTACCAATTCATACATCCACATTTCATATTCTACACAACAAGATAATCAAGCATTTTACACATTAACTCATTTTCCAGCACAACCATACACATTTCAATCATCACATAGATTTAAGGCTTACCAATTTCAATCCCCAAGCATGAACGAATTCTCTATTCGTCATGAGCTCGAGGTACTTACCCGATCCGCTGTCCATACTCAATTCAATGGAGACACACCTCCATATATATAGAGTATGCACACACACAGTGCTTACCACTCGATTTCGCACACTTAGTGCCACGTAATTTAAGCTCGCACACACATGCCATACCCTCCGAACTCGCACACCCAAAGGTCAGTATTTTTCCAACTTGCACACTTAGTGCCAAATATTTCCAGCACGCACACTTAGTGCCATATATTTCCAGCATGCACACTTAGTGCCAATCTCATCACCATACACACGTATTGCCAAGACACATAGTGCCGAAAGCAAACTTTCTACACATTCCACTATTTCTTTTACATTCAACAATTATCCTCATTCCATACACATACAATTTCATTTATACATATATATAGCATTCCATTAAACACAATTGCATAGATTTTCCAATCATTCAAGCAATATCAAATACGTGTTAATGACTTACCTTGTTTGGGGTAGAACGGTTCCAAATCGGCTACTCGTTTGCTTTCTCCTTTCCTTTGTCCAATCTAGTTCCCTTTGCTCTTGAGCTAAATCAAACAATTTACCTCTCCATCAAACACAAACATACGGCATTCACATGCATTATTATGGTTATTGCGAATACTTAACACAACTAAGCTGAAAATTTACTCAATCTCATCTTAATTTATTGCTACTTATTTATCAAAGTTTCCAATACAAGGTATTTAACACCTATGCCCATTTGTACCCCATATGGCGAATGCTTCATTCCTTACCCAATTAACCATCCAACAATTTTTCAGCCTCATTACCACCCTTTTCATGTCTAATTGTTTAAATACTCTCAAGCTCATTCACAAGTACTATTATACATCTCATTAAGCATTAATCATGTTGCAACATAAATTCTATAGCATGGCCGAATACTCATGCACACACACATAACAACAAGAACTCAATGGCACAAAATTTCCTTTTTGTTAAACATTCGAACTTACTCATTTCCATGCTTTCATCACAACAACATCAAAACACTCACCAAGGAAAACAACATGCATGGCCGAATTTTAACTCACCTAACAACTTAGTTTCGATTTGAGATTCAAGGAAAATTTTGAACCAATCCTCCAAATCATGCATGCATTTTCAAGAGTGGCATAAAACATACCTTCTTGTATCAAAACACCTTAGTCTAGTAAGCTCCCATGGCTGATTTTCTCAAGCTTTTTCCCCCCTTTCTTCTTAGTATATTCGGCCAAGCAAGGAGAAAATGAGAGAATGAACACCCTTTTTTTTCTTTCTTTCTTTGCTTTTGTTTCTCTCATGTACTGCAAGGGGGGAAAGCATCCACACTCTTTTTTTTGTTATCATCATTTTCTTTTTTCCATTTCTTTAATGCTAACTTTCTTATTTTATTGTTTCCTACATGCATCACTAGTCTAACATGTTGGAGACATGTTTCCACCCATAGCATGGCCGGCCATCATGCTTCATTTTGGCTAATTTGACATGCAAGGACAACACTTTCCCACATGTATTAATAGGCCACCTTACATTTGCCTAGCACATTTCTAAATTTTCTCACATAAGTCCTATTTGATAAAAATTCACTTACAATTAACAAAATCCAAACATGAAATTTTCACACATGCATATATACATATAATGAGCATCAATTATGATGGTTAATTATTATTATGACTCGGTTTAGTGGTCCCAAACCACTTTCCGACTAGGGTCAATTTAGGGATGTCACAACTCTCCCCACTTAAGAAATTTTCATCCCGAAAATCTTACTGGTAAATAGGCTCGGTATCGCTCTTTCATAGAGTCCTCAAGTTCCCAAGTGGCTTCTTCCATTCCGTGTTTATGCCACAACACCTTCACTAACGGGATTTTCCTATTGCGCAACTCTTTTACTTCACGCCTCATAATGTGAACGGTTCCTCTTCATAGCTCAAATTAGGTGAATCTCAATCTCGGATGGAGCAATTACGTGCGATGGATCAGACCTATATCGTCAAGCATCGAGACATGAAAACGTTGTGAATCCTTTCGAGCTCGGGGGCAAAATTAATCGATATCGATCGCCCAATTCGTTCGGATACTTCATATGGCCCGATGAACCTCGGACTCAATTTGCCCTTACGACCAAATCTAAGCACCTTCTTCCAAGGTGAAACTTTGAGAAAGACCTTGTCTCCAACCCGATATTCAATATCTTTTCTTTTCAAATCCGCATACGACTTTTGGCGATCCGGCGACTTTCAAACTTTCACGAATTACTCGAACTTTTGCTCGGCATCCTTAACCAAATCAACCCGAAGAATTTACCTTCACTAAGTTCAGTCCGAATAATGGGGTACGGCATTTACGACCGTATAAAGCCTCGTAAGGCGCCATCTTAATACTTGATTGAAAGCTATTGTTGTGGCGAATTCAATCAAAGGCGATATCGTTCCCATGAACCACTAAACTCAAGGATGCAACATCTCAACATATCCTCGAGTATTTGAATTATCCGTTCGGATTGACCATTGGTTTGGGGTGGCGATTGCTAAAATGCGTTTGGTACCCAAAGCCTCTTGCAATTTCTTCCAAAACCGCGACGTAAATCTTGGGTCTCTATCCGACACGATAGAAATAGGTACCCCATGCAATCGAACAATTTGGGAGACGTATAATTCTGCCAACTTATCGAGCGTAAAATCCGTGCGGACAGGGATAAAATGAGCGGAACTTGGTCAGTCTATCAACAATGACCCAAACCGAGTCTTTCTTATTCTGAGTCAATGGTAACCCAGACACAAAGTCCATTGTTACTCGATCCCATTTCCATTCGGGTATCATGATCGGCTGAAGTAATCCCGATGGCACTTGATGTTCCGCTTTCACTTGTTGACATATCAGACACCTTGAAACAAATTCAGAAATGTCTCGTTTCATACCGGGCCACCAAAATTGGCGTTTCAGGTCATTGTACATTTTAGTACTACCCGGGTGGATTGACATTCGACTACAATGGGCTTCATTTAGAATTATCGAAATAAGTTCCGAATTCTTTGGAACACACAGACGACTTCTGAACCTCAAACAATCGTCATCATCAATTTGAAACTCTGATTCCTTGTTCAGAACACACTCATTTCGTTTTGCAAGCAACTCCTCATCAACTTTCGAGCTTCTGAATTTGATGAGCCAATAATGGTTTGGCCTTTAATTCGCTACTAACACATTGTCGGGTAGAATAGACAAGTGTACATTCATTGCTCGTAAAGCAAGCGGTGATTTCGACTTAAGGCATCCGCAACCACATTAGCCTTTCCGGGTGATAATCAATGACGAGTTCATAATCTTTTAACAACTCGAGCCATCGTCTTTATCGCAGATTTAAGTCTCTCGAGTCATCAAATATTTGAGACTTTTGTGATCCGAATACACATGGCACTTCTCACCAAATAAGTAATGTCGCCATATCTTTAAAGCGAACACGATGGCGACCAATTCGAGATCATGGGTTGGATAATTTTCTCATGTGGCTTTAATTGTCTCGACGCATAGGCCACAACTCGCCCTTCTTGCATCAATCGCAACCCAACCCAAGTAGGGATGCGTCACTATAAATGACAAACTCTTTGCCCGATTCGGGTTGCACTAGAATTGGGGCTTCATCAAATAAGCTTTCAGTTGATCGAAACTTTTCGACATTTCTCCGTCCATTCGAACTTAACATCCTTTTGGAGTAAGCCGTCATTAGGCGTGGCTATCGTCGAAAACCTTTACAAATCATCGGTAATAACCGGGCCCCAAAAGCTCCTAACGGTAACATTCCTTGGTGGTTTCAATCGACTATGGCCAAAATTTTGTTCGAGTCCACCACGACACCGATGCGGACACCACGTGCCCCAAAAGCTAACCTCTTTCAACCAAAATTCACATTCTTGAACTTTGCGTATATCGCTTATCTCGTAAGATTTGCAACACTAGCCTCGGTGTTCAAAGATGTTCGGTTTCATCTCTCGAATAGACCAAAATGTCATCGATAAATACAACTACGAACCGATCCAAGTATGGCCTGAAAATTCTATTCATTAAATCCATAAACACCGCAGGGCATTAGTGAGCCCAAACGGCATCACCAAGAATTCGTAGTGACCGTACCTCGTTCTAAAAGCGGTTTTGGGTATGTCCGATTCTCGGACCCTCAACCGATAGTACCCGACCTCAAATCTATCTTTGAAAACACCGAGGCTCCCTTTAATTGATCAAACAAATCGTCAATTCGTGGCAATGGATATTTATTCTTTATCGTCACTTTATTGAGTTGACGATAGTCGATGCACAACCTCATGGTTCCATCCTTCTTCTTCACAAACAATACAAAGTCGCCCCATGGAGAAAAACTTCGGTCGGCGAAACCTCTATCCGTCAATTCTTGCAATTGAACCTTCAATTCCTTTAATTCCGTTAATGCCATATGATACGGGGCTATTGAAATCGGCGTACTACCCGGTACAACTTCGATGCCGAATTCCACTTCTCGAACCGGTGGCAATCCCGGTAACTCCTCAGGAAAAACATCTGAATACTCACAAACCACTGGTACCGATTCGAGTTTCCTTTCCGTCTCTTTACTTCCAAACACATACACAAGGTATGTTTCACACCCTTTTCACATACCTCCGAAGCGGTCATAGAAGATATTATCATTGGCGCTCCTTTTAAATCGATGAGACTCGACTCGGACTACCTCATTATTTGCACTCCTCAAATCAATGGTTTTCCTTTTGCAGTCCACCACCGCATCATGTACGGTCACCAATCCATACCAAGAATAACATCAATTCATTAAATGGTAGAAGCATCGGATCGGTAGGAAAACAGATTCTCGAATTATTAGGGGCATCTCTTGCACACTCTATCAACGAGCACGTATTGACCCAAAGGGTTTGACACTCGAATTACGAACTCGAGAGACTCAACGGTAGAGTCTTCTTGGATGCTAAGGTTTCACATACATATGAGTGAGTAGAGCGGGGTCAATCAATGCAATCACAATAGTATCAAAGAGAGTAAAAGTACCGGTGATAACGTCGGGGAGGATGCCTCCTCTCGTCTTGCGGATGGCATATGCTCTAGCAGAGCACGGGTCTCGGATCGGACAGTAGTATTAGAGGCTTCTCTCGATTACCACCCCTACCTCTAGAGATTCTCGGGGCCTACCTCCACCGTCGTTCCACTAGGTCTTGCACCTTGCGTCTTATTCCTCTCATCTAGCTCCGTGCAATCTCTAATGAAGTGGTCCTTGAACCGCATCCATAACAGAGCCCTATTAATGAGACTTACCCCAACATTCACCTAGGTGTCGTCTTCCACATTGGGGGCATTCAGTCTCTCTTGACGATTATTGCCCACACTAGCTACTTTAGTAGCTCGAGTCCGTCAATGGTCGGGCTCTAATGGAAATTCCATGATCGTCCTTGACTTACTAGTGTCCTCCACGAACCTCTTTACCGAGAACGGAGCTTTACTCGTTGATCTTTTACGGTAATCTCTTGCTTCAAATTCAGCCTTCTTCTTCTCCTTCCCAAGTTCTTCCGCCTTGCGTGCTCGTTCGACTAGTGTCACGAACTCCTTTATCTCCAAAATTCCCACTAGTAACTTTAACTCTTCATTCAATCCTTCTTCAAATCTTTTGCACATCGCAACCTCATCAGCCACACACTCCGAGCATACCGACTAAGTCTTACGAACTCATGTTCGTATTCGAGATCTGATCATCCGCCTTGCTTGAGTTCCAAGAATTCCTTACACTTCGATCGATGAACCGTTGACTAATGTATTTCTTTCGAAATTGGATTGGAAGAAATCCCAAGTAACTCGTTCATTTGGGACTATGGAAATTAAAGTCCTCTACCAATAGTAAGTGAGTCTCGCAACAAGGATATAGCATACTTAAGACATTCATCGGTGTGCATGACAGTTCATCTAACACTCTAATGGTGTTATCGAGCGAACTTCGGCCTTTTCGGCATCATCGGTAACTATGGCCTTGAACTCCTCATTGCCCCACGCTTCCTAATCAAGTCCACGGTGGTTTACTTAGCCTCACAGGATCGAGAATCGGAGGCATTATGGCTCTTGGGGTGGAGTATTTAAATTCGGGAATGGTTGGACAGTAGGGTTGGTTCGGGCATATTATGCGACCCACTCATTCATCATGGTGAAGAAGGCTTGTTTTGCCCTTCATTTTGATTATTCGCGGATGATCGAGGCTCAACAGGCGGTGTCCCTTGCGCAGAGCAGCCGCTACACTTTCAACGTCATCCGCCAAGGGTCTCTCTACCGGGTTCCATTGCTAATCAAAACAAAAATTCCAACCGTCGAAGTCATCACATTATTAAGCGCTAACAATTTGGCACGATAGCTAGACTCACACGCGCTATGGTAGTCCTAGAACCGACTAAACCATAGCTCTGATACCAATAAAATTGTAACACCCTAACTCGTGACCGACGCCGTTAGCCGGACACGAGGGTTAACGCCAAACCTCTCAAGATACCAACCAATTTGACATTACCAGTCAGGCTGGAAAACTGCGTCACCGTCGCCTTAAAATCATATCTCGAGTTTCAAAACTCGGAAACTGGTTTCGTAAATTTTCCCTGAATTTAGACTCATATACCCATCCATGTATTTATTTTTAGAATTTTTGGTTGGGCCAATTGGTACAGTTTATTAGTTAAAGTCACCCATGTTACAGGGATCGACTGCTCTGACCTTCGCGCATTACAACTTGAATATCTCTCTGTACAAGGCGTTAATACTGGTGCCGTTTGTTTCTAATGAAACTAGACTCAAAATGGAATCTGTACATATAAGGCATGACTCCTAATTCTTTCTGTATAATTTATGGTAAATTTTCAAAGTCGTGACAGGGGACCCAGAAACCGTTCTGGCCCTGTCTCACGAGAACCTTAATATTTCTCAGTATACTGCTCATATAGTCGTTTCGTTTTGTCCATATAAAAATAGATTCATCAAGGTTCAGTTCCATAATTTACTCACTATTTAATTCTACTTCTACTATTTTTAGTGATTTTTCAATCTCATCTCACTGCTGCTGTCCGCAACAGTTACTGCGATGAACTATGCCAATTTCATGAATTTTTCCTTGGCCTTAATCATCCATCATACATGACACAAATTATGGCCACCTTATCAAAATTTGAGTTTCTAAGACTCGTGGCTATAGGTTCTAGCATCCCACTCGACGACCACATAGGCCATTTTCACATGGCTTAAAGTTTACAACCCACAATTCGACAAAATATAATAGCCTATACATGCCAAATGTTCTTCAACAACAAAAACAATACCACAAGATTTCAGCGGTGTGATGACTTCAACGACGGTCCCGATCACGCAAACAATACGAGTCCGAGAGACCTAAAATGGGTGACAAGAAAAACACCGAGTGAGTTTACAACTCGAGAAGTCATAAGCATTAATCAATCCACCGATAAAGTTACTACTACATGTACAACAAATGAGGCTAGGTACTCGTCCATATCGAATCTATACCATAATACCTCGGACCTTTCGGTCCAATCTCGTACCAATTCATACATCCACATTTCATATTCTACACAACAAGATAATCAAGCATTTTTACACATTAACTCATTTTCCAGCACAACCATACACATTTCAATCATCACATAGATTTAAGGCTTACCAATTTCAATCCCCAAGCATGAACGAATTCTCTATTCGTCATGAGCTCGAGGTACTTACCGATCCGCTGTCCATACTCAATTCAATGGAGACACACCCTCCATATATATAGAGTACGCACACACAGTGCTTACCACTCGATTTCGCACACTTAGTGCCACGTAATTTAAGCTCGCACACACAAAGCCATACCCTCCGAACTCGCACACCCAAGGTCTTAGTATTTTTCCAGCTTGCACACTTAGTGCCAAATATTTCCAGCACGCACACTTAGTGCCATATATTTCCACACGCACACTTAGTGCCAATCTCATCACCATACACACGTATTGCCCTTTTACATAGTGCCGAAGCAAACTTTCTACACATTCCACTATTTCTTTTACATTCAACAATTATCCTCATTCCATACACATACAATTTCATTTATACATATATATAGCATTCCATTAAACACAATTGCATAGATTTTCCAATCATTCAAGCAATATCAAATCGTGCTTAATGACTTACCTTGTTTGGGGTAGAACGGTTCCAAATCGGCTACTCGTTTGCTTTCTCCTTTCCTTTGTCCAATCTAGTTCCCTTTGCTCTTGAGCTAAATCAAACAATTTACCTCTCCATCAAACACAAACATACGGCATTCACATGCATTATTATGGTTATTGCGAATACTTAACACAACTAAGCTGAAAATTTACTCAATCTCATCTTAATTTATTGCTACTTATTTATCAAAGTTTCCAATACAAGGTATTTAACACCTATGCCCATTTGTACCCCATATGGCGAATGCTTCATTCCTTACCCAATTAACCATCCAACAATTTTTCAGCCTCATTACCACCCTTTTCATGTCTAATTGTTTAAATACTCTCAAGCTCATTCACAAGTACTATTATACATCTCATTAAGCATTAATCATGTTGCAACATAAATTCTATAGCATGGCCGAATACTCATGCACACACACATAACAACAAGAACTCAATGGCACAAAATTTCCTTTTGTTAAACATTCGAACTTACTCATTTCCATGCTTTCATCACAACAACATCAAAACACTCACCAAGGAAAACAACATGCATGGCGAATTTTAACTCACCTAACAACTTAGTTTCGATTTGAGATTCAAGGAAAATTTTGAACCAATCCTCCAAATCATACATGCATTTTCAAGAGTGGCATAAAACATACCTTCTTGTATCAAAACACCTTAGTCTAGTAAGCTCCCATGGCTGATTTTCTCAAGCTTTTTCCCCCCTTTCTTCTTAGTATATTCGGCCAAGCAAGGAGAAAATGAGAGAATGAACACCCTTTTTTTTCTTTCTTTCTTTGCTTTTGTTTCTCTCATGTACGGCAAGGGGGGGGGAAGCATCCACACTCTTTTTTTTTTTTGTTATCATCATTTTCTTTTTTCCATTTCTTTAATGCTAACTTTCTTATTTTATTGTTTCCTACATGCATCACTAGTCTAACATGTTGGAGACATGTTTCCACCCATAGCATGGCCGGCCATCATGCTTCATTTTGGCTAATTTGACATGCAAGGACAACACTTTCCCACATGTATTAATAGGCCACCTTACATTTGCCTAGCACATTTCTAAATTTTCTCACATAAGTCCTATTTGATAAAAATTCACTTACAATTAACAAAATCCAAACATGAAATTTTCACACATGCATATATACATATAATGAGCATCAATTATGATGGTTAATTATTATTATGACTCGGTTTAGTGGTCCCGAAACCACTTTCCGACTAGGGTCAATTTAGGGATGTCACATTTGTACATTTTATCTCAATACGTATAATTTCTCTCTTGATAGACTAGCTAAGTTATACTTTTTTGAAATTGTCAGTTTTTATAGACTGCCAGTCTCTATTATTTCAGATAGAGATCTAAGGTTTATATTGTGTTTCTAAAGAAAACTACTGTAAACTTTGGGTATGAGGTTGCATTGTAACACAGCATTTCATTCTCCAACTGATGGATAATTTGAGAAAGTGATTTAGATTCTTGAAGATACGATTTGTTATTGTATTTTAGAATGTGAAAGCAATTAAGAAAGACAAATACTATTGGTTGCGTTTGAGCATATTAATAGTTATCATATGAGTATAAAGATGGCATTGTATGAAGTATTGTATGATTGCAATTACTGAACTCCGTTCTTATTAGTATTAGACTTTTGTGAGAAAAAGATTCATGAGATTGATTTCAACAGAAAAATTGAAGAGAAGTGAAAGTAATTCGTAACAGTTAGAAAGTAGTTTCAGATTGACAGAAAACATATACAGACTTGATACGTAAAAGCATTGAATTTCAATTAGTGAATTGAGTATTTGTGAAAGTATTGCTGTGAGAATAAAATTTCTCTAATTAGCTATAAAGAGAAGTTGAGTTCATGATTTATCTAGCCGTATGAGATTATTGAGAAAATAAAGCTAATGGCTTATTCAACTTGTATTATTGTCAGAACTTGAGAAGATCCATAATGTGTTTCTTATATCTACGATTCAGATAAGACCCTTTGTATATAATATCTCTTTTAGAAGTTGAAATTTAGCTTGTTATGATGTATAGTGAAAGACAGATCAAAATCTTAGCTCGTGAGATCAAAGAGTTGAGAAATCCAAGGCTATGTGAGAAATTGATAAAGTTATAAGAAAGCAAATCTCTATGTTATTCTTTGATAAGATTTTTGGGGACGAAAATCCCTAAGGGGAGAGTTATAACAGCCCGTTTTTAGTCAAACTGGATCAGTGATTTTGAGACCACAAATCTAAAGTCAAAATTATTATTTTATTATTATTATAATGTTTTTAATATGATATTATGTTGGTGTGAAAATTCCGTTAAGAAATTTCACTGTTTGAGTACTCAATTTGATTAAATGACTAAATCGCGTAAAGGACAAAACTTAAGTTATATAATTGAAATGCATTAAATGGTTATAGATTTTAATTATTTGAGTAATTGGAAGGCAATTATACTATTTAAGTAATAGTGGACATTTATGAGAGCTGGTATTGTTGAAATTTGTTTTAAATTAAAAGGTTATAATAGTAAATAGGTGTATATTAATAAAATTAAACAAAATAAAAGATGGTTATCATCTTTTTCCTTGAACCACCACCAAATATCTAAGTGAAAAACACTATGGAAGAGACTTGAAAGTTCGGTAATGTATTACCTTTATATGATCAAGATAAGTCGTGATTGGGATTAGATCGGGAAAAAGGAAAAGTGGACGAATAGTGGATAATTTTCATCCGAGCAACTCGAAGTAAGTTCATATAATTAGAATCGAACTTTTAAATACTTGTAATTATTTGAAATGAATGTATGTAATTGAATAAATGATCTACTTGAAATACGAATGCCTTATGGATATAGTCTGATGGTTACCGAGCCCCATTTGAACCATAGGAATTCGTAGGATACAAGTGACATGTCACTAGGGTTACCATTTAGGTTGAGATCCTGCATGTGTTGCGGACTCACCTTAGCTCGTATGAGCTTATCGATATATCAGCTCGCAAGAGCTTACTGTTCTCAGCTCGTCAGAGCTTACTGTTTTAGCTTAATAGAGCTTACAGTCCATCAGCTAAGGAGGAGCTTACCGATCATAGCTCGAAAGAGTGAATATGATGATGATTGACGGATTACCGATTAATACACCTAGTGTGTATCACCGTGTATCTATCGGTATTCTAATACGTTCAACAGGCATAAATTATGTTATTGGTTATGTGAAAAAGCTATGTGTTATATGGAGAATTACTGTTATATGGATGAAGTACTGTTTAAATGGATGAGTTACTGTTATCGAATGAATTACTGTTTATATGATTGAGAGTGAAATGTTACAAATGATGTACATGATATATGAATTTGATATGATACAATGTATTAAGTATTAAATTGAGATAATGGATGATTACATGTACTTATGTGACTAACTAGTGGATGAATGCTTGTGTATAGGCATTTGGCAAGTGATTTTGATATACTTTGTTTAATTGATTGGTTATGTATAAATGGTAAGTTAAATTCTGAATTATACGAGCTTACTAAGCTATTAAGCTTACTCTATTTCTTTTTCATGTTTTATATATGTTCGATAGCTCGTCCGGTTTGGATAAGTCGGAGATACGCATCACACTATCCAGTTGTCATTTGATACTTTTGAACTCATGGATATATGTAAATATGGCATGTATAAGCTATTTATAAAGATGATGGTTATGATTACTGGAGATAGTGATTTTGGTACATGTTATGATATAAGTTAAAGCCATGTGATTTGGCTTAACTTGGTATAATGTTTTGGTTGTGTATAAGTATTCAAATATGGTATGTTTTGGCAAGTAGTAGATGGAATGGAAATATGCAAATGTTGCCTTGATATGTAGTAGGCATATGAATGGAAAATACATAATATTAATTAAGTATTTGAATACTATGTTGAATTGGCATAAAATGTGTATGAAATGTTGTAGATTGGCTGCTTATTGAGTTATAAAATGTTGCAAATTATGCTTGTGCAGGTATGTAAAATTTGGGTGGCAAAATGGCTTTGCAAATATCCTATTTTTGTCCACACGGGCAGAGACACGGGCGTGTGTCTGGGCCGTGTATGACACGCGGTCATGTTACACGACCGTGTCTTCCCCGGTATTGAAACTAAAATCAAGTCAGTATGCTCCACACGGCCTCACATACGGGCGTGTGACTTGGGCGTGTGGCATAAGTCAGTATACCCTACAGGTTTGACATGGCCTAGCACACAACCTGGCACACAGGCACGTGTAGCCATTTTAAAAGGCACACAGGTTAGACACACGGGCGTATAGTTGGCCATGTGACCAAAGACAGTATGTACCCCCTGTTTTCACATGGCCGGTGACACGGGTGTGTCTAGTGGCCGTGTGAGACACACGTCTGCCCACACAGGTGTGTGTCCCCTGTTTGAAGCAAAATTTTCTAAGTTTCCCAAACTTGTTCTGAATTATCGGTTTAGTCCCGAACCATTTCTAAAGCATGTTTAAGGTCTCGTAGGCTATTATAAGGAACAAATTGATTGAGATTGAATGAGAATTGTATGAATTGATCGAAGGTACGAGAAAAGTACGGTTATATGTGTCATAAGTCCGGTAATGCTCCATAACCCTATTCCGGCGTTGAATACGGGTGAGGGGTGTTACATTATGTATATATATTTAATTTAATACTTACATGCGCTTTCGACCGTTGGTCTAGTAAAAGCCGTATATCTTTAAAAACGGTAGGTATTCCAACATAACTCACCGAATGGTTCCACCTAATTAAATAAATTTTTAGCATAAAAATATTTTAAATCTATGTAATAATTGTAAAATCTATATTAAATTTTACTTCATTATGAATGGGAATGTATATGGGTGGTTCACTCGAGGACGTAAAAATGAAAAGCGAAACCGAGCCTATGATTGTAGTAGTGATAGGCAACCTCTGATTTTGGATTTATTTGGTTTTGTCGCCCTGCACATCTCCCAGTACAATATTTCCAGCACGACAGACCCCAACTAAGTTTGCCAATTGTTTTAAAATCAATGAGTTTCAGCAGCCACCTCAGATATACGAGGTTTTATGACAAATCCGGCATCAAATAACCTCCAATGATAGGATAAAGATTAAATATTCAAATTTAATGATTAATTTGGCATTATCATATATAATATAAAAGAAGGAACACAAATAACTATAAAAGTAGAGAGTTCTACGTTAGTTTTTTGAGTTCAAATATAATTCTTTTAGTCATATGTAAAGTAATTCTCATTTTAGAATTAAATTTTAATAATAAGTTATATTAATTAAATAAATACAATAAAGTAAATATTATTTTAATTTACATTTGGTTTTTAAGAAAAAATTATTTTAGCTTATTTTAACTAAGAAAAGAATAATAATTTAATCTTTGATAAAAACATAATTTATTGTACCACTATTTTGTTTTTAAAATTTATAATATTAAAATTAAACAACGTTAAAAATAATATAATTAAATAACATATAACTTCAATGATTACAAAATGATAGAATATCTTTATATTAATTTTCTAACTTTCATATTGATTTTTATAAATATTTAAACTTGAATAAAAAAGTAAGGGTAAATTATATTTTCGATCTCTCTAAAATAGCATTGTTCTTATTTTAGCCATTCTATTTTTTGTCAATTTAGTTATTCTAATTAAGATAATTGTTTGAATTAGTCAATGTGGTTAAAAATTATGGCACTTTTTAATTAAAGCTAAGACATCTCTATAATTAGTCCAAAACATTTATTTATTTATTTATTTCCCTCATGAATATTTTAATGGTGACTTTATCAACATTTGAATCATATTTAAGAAAGGGAATCTAGTAATGACAAGGATGAACTATGACCCCACCCTTTCCTATCAGCCTACTTACTAGCATAACACCATTAGCCAACTTTTTTCATGTTGAAACATCTAAAATTTATCCATAATTTATTTTTAATATTGAGCTTTTTTTTTTCTTTGTTGGGGTGTTGAAAAACTAAGGGAAAGATGAAACTCAGATTGAGTTCTAACTTGTTTTAGTCTTATCCAAACAAGTGAATTAGCTAAAGCTAAGTTCAGTGAAGTTTATTATTTTACATTTTTTTTTTACTTTTCAAGCTTCTTAAGAAAAAAATGGAAAAATGAAATTGCTATCTTCAGAGTTCAATTAAAAAAAGGAAAAAGAAAAAAATCGCTTTACGTCTATACTTTAAGGACTAGATTTGAGTTTAGAAAGTTCATTTTTTTTAAGTAAAAATGTAATATTTCCGGTAATTTGTTTGGTAAATTTTCTACATTTCCTACAATTTTTTATGATTGGTGGCTACTTTATTATTCATTATATTACCCTTTTACAGAACAACTTTTTGGTACAAGGCTATGGTGGAAATTTTATAAGCTTGGTTAAAAAAATATAAAAAAATGGAGCTTAATTGGTTATTTGATATGAATTATTTTGGTTTTTGTTTTTATTTTTAATAAATCATGCGTTAATAACATTAATATTTTTAAAAAAATTAGCCTCATCATGATAGTCGGTGGCGATAGGACAATCAATGGTGGTAGGCTAGCAGGTGGGCTCATCGGAAAGGGTAGGGGCATGGTCATGGTTTGCCATCCTCGTTGTTGGAACCTCTCTTTTTAAAGAGGATTTAAATGTTGACGATGCCATCATTGAAATCTCCATGTTGTAAATAAACCAAAAAAAAAAAATTTAAACTAATTATAGAGAGATTCCTAGCTTTAGTTAAAAGTAAAAAAAAAAAAAAGTCAAGTCAATAATTTGTAGTGGGTTAATGAAATTTTTAACGATAGTGACCAATTCGAACAATTATCTTAATTAGAGTGACTAAATTAATAAAAAATTAGAGTGATCAAAATAAAAACAACACTATTTTAGAGTGACCTATAGTTTACTCAAAAATTAATATTATCAATTTAAATATTATTTTTCTTGAGTTATTTTATAGAAATCACATATATACCACCTTTAAAAAGTATTGTTTTTAATATTATCAACTCAAATGGAAATATAATGATGTAAAAATTGTTCGAAGTAATTATATTCAAACGAATAAAATGCATTACACTTATAATCATTTTTATTTATAAAGATAATTTTATTTTCATCTAAAATATACACAAAATATTATTATAATGTTACAAAAATTAGTAGAATATACTCGCCAATGTAAATACTTTAATATTTTGAATTAAGTAATTTTTAATTGAACAAAAATTACAACTTCATTTACCTTGATTTTAAATAATTGTCATAAATTAGATCTTGAGTTTTCAATTTTATATAAATATGTAATTATAATTAATATATATTCAAATGGGTCATTAGCTCGATTGGTATGGGCATTATTGCAAAAAAGACGTTGGTTTGAGTGTACTGAAGCGCATCATCCTCCTATTTATAGGTTGAGAGGGGACATTGGTAGTTCTAAATATTCTATAAAAAAAGACAAATATTTTCCAATTTTTATCTAATAAATTTTCTATATATGATCTATATTTATTTTATTATTTTCAATCCAATATTTAAATTTATTAGATGATAACCTGCAAACTAAACATTCAACCATTTGATGTTAATAATAATTGCTTTTATATTATTTTATTTGGATAAGTATTTGTAATTATATTCAATTGGATCTATTTTGAAAAGAAAATATAAATAGTATTTAATGAGTTATTAATGGTTTAAATTATTTTCTTTACTTTCAATTGTAAATAATAATTTTCATAGATTAAGTTTTAATTAAAATATAATTGAAATGTCTCAAAGAAAAATAATAATAATTTTAAATATTAAAAATTTAGATAAATATTTTAAAACCATTTCCGTAATTAATCAATAATATTTCTTGAAACTTACGAACAAATATTTGGATTGAAATAAGAATATGGATAGCATCACAAATTTACCTTAGATATCAATAATCATGTTTTAAAAATTAAATTTATATATTATTATGTTTTAATTTAGAATTATATTATTAGTGAATACATTTTCTTTAAATAAAATAATAATTAAATGTATTTCAACATATACATACAAGAAAACTAGTATATATGAGAGTGAATAGTAATACATTGAAGTTGTAAATAATAAATGAAGCTAAGCATGATTTAAATAAATAATCATATTTATTATTCATATTTTACATTATAAATTATTTATTATTAAATATCATAAATTTGAAATATATATTTGCTATTAAAACCGTAATGTAAACATTTTCACTGAAATATTAAGAATATTATTTAAAATTTAAAATACTTATTAATGTTAAAATTTATTATTAAAATAAAATTATGAAGTAAATAATTTTATTAACATAATAAACTATTTTATACTATTAAAATGAACATGTATATTTAATAATGTTGAAAATTATAATATTAAAAATAATAGAAATTTAATATCTGACATCAATATTATAATATTTTTAAAATTTATTATTAATACAAAATGTGCTTGACTAAATTTAATTTTTATATAAAAATTAATCCATAAAGGAAATTTTTTCAAAAATGATTTGAACTTTTAATTCAATTTACAAGAAAAGAGGTTGATTTTCTACTGATTTGTAAGACATTTCTTATTTATTAAGTTAATTTCCTAAAACAAATATAAAAAAATATAATAAGTTTTTTCCATAACAATCACATTATTACTTTAATTAAATTTTTATTCAAACGAAGAGAATTATTTTATTTTAATACATGAATAAAAATTTAAACAAATTGTTGAGGAGAGATTGGACTTGCTTTTATACTTGGGTTTTATCATTCGACTTTGTTGAAAACCTTGAAGGATTACCCACCAAAGATATGGGGTTCAAATCCCACAAATAGCAAATAATCACATTTTCTTGATTGGTGAAGTATTATCACTTCCTGAATCCTTGGAAGCTTTTGAAGGAGATGAACAAAATTCTAGTATAGAGATAATATTGATGATTATTAAGCATGAATAGTATTTTGAAAATTTCTATGGAAGTAATAATTTCCCTCCACACAACTCATTAACAAATATTATTTTAATTGTTTTAGTTGTCAAACAAGTGTAGATAAGTTTATCTTAATTATTTTGGCCCAAATTTTTATCTTATTTAATCAATATTAAAGTTAGGATAACATTTGCCTTTGCCTTTGGTCCTAACAGCAAATATTAAGTTGGATCTTGCAAGCCTCACAAGCTAAAGCTATAAACTTTAAAAATTAAAGAACCCTAAAACCTCCGTTTCTTCTCTCTTTTCAAACACCTCTTGTTCCCTTTTTGAAACGTCTCTCTTCCTTCCTTTGAGACAAAAAAAAAAAAATCGTTTTTAGGGTTTCTTTATCTAATTTGTGTATTTCTTGTAGCTTTAATGCGCTTCTGATTTAATTCGTCGTCTCGTCGTTCTAAATTATCCAACTCGTCGTCTCGTCGTTCTAAATTACCCTTCTGTTTTAGGGTTTATGTGACATGCAGGCCATTGATTCTTCACGCAGTTCGAATCCTTTCATTCTCTGCATTTCCTCAAACTTGGAAATACCCTTCTTTGCTTTCTCAGTTGGATCCACTTTTTATTCCTTTTCCACTTCGGGGTTTAAAGATCCAAGTCCACTTCAATTTGGGTAATTATTAGGGTTTTAATTGTTTCTTCTTTATATTCCATTTCAGAGTGCCAACCCGCCCCCACCCCCCCAAAAAAAATATTTTAAAAAAATTGGGGCCTTTGGGCATTGTTTAGGGTTTTTGGTGGGTGTGGGATGAATAGTATATTCAGTGAACAGATACTTGCAGATAAGCTTTCCAAGCTCAACAGCACTCAACAGTGTATTGAAAGTATCCTTTTTCGTTCTTTCTTTCCTTCTTTTTCCCTCCTCCAAACTTGGTAGTAGTTAAGTAACTTCTTTAAGTTGTTTGTGTTAGTATAGGAGATGAGAAGTGAAATGTTATGAGTTCTATGTTTGCTTGTATTGCTTTTCAATGCATATTCGTATTTGATGCATTCTCTGTCAAAGAAAGGATATTTAATGGGAATGTGAGTATGTAAATTTTTGTTTAGTGATGCTGATCCTATGTCTACTTGAGTTTGCTTTCGTGTTATTTATGCAGCTATCTCAATTTTACCTATTTAAAAATTTTAATTTTCTCTCTTAAGCTAATTGATTGAGAATTGAAGCTAACTGTTAAAACTTAAGCACGGTTGGTTATTGTATCCATTATCTCAGTTTATGCATATTTTCCCGAGATTCTCTATTATGGTTCATTATGCGCTGTTTGATAGCAGAAACTATTAATATGTTCACAATTGAGGTTGTTTTGAAGAAAAATGTAGCAATTGGATGATCCAGACATATAAGACGCTCAATCTTTTAGATCTTCAATAGGTCTACTGCTCATTTTGTTAAGGTATTCGTAATCAAAAACCTTAAAACAAAATAAGATGGTATTAACTAGTAGACTCACAAATCAGGGGAGTAAGCAATGGTACCAATTTACTATAAGATATGTGGCATTTGAAATTTATAAAAAGAGATCATTCTTGTTCAACTTGGGTTTATTTGATTTTGAACTGTGTGATGATGTACATTGTACACACAATAATTTTCATGTTCTGACACGGTAATTTCCATCAGCATGGACTGGAAGTTTGATGTTGCTTCGACTGTTTAACAGAAAAGTTTAATTTTTTTTTATCTAATCTTCTTTTGAGTGGCACCATTGTGCTAGTGCATAGAACTAGTATTTCGTGTGGTACATTACCTTAACCTATTCTGTATATAGCATTGTCACATTGGTGTATATTTCACCAAAGCAACGCAGAACTGGTTGTTGCAACATGGGATAAACAGTTTCACAACTCAGAGATGGCTCAGAAAGTCCCCTTGTTGTACCTTGCCAATGATATTCTGCAGAACAGCAAGCGTAAAGGAAATGAATTTGTTAATGAGTTCTGGAAAGTCCTTCCCGCAGCCTTGAAGGACCTTCTTGAGAATGGTGATGATCGCGGGAAGAATGTGGTTTCCAGATTGGTAATTTCCAGCTTTAAAAAAATATGAATCTTTATCTCGTGTTAGCTGGAAAACTTAAGTTTATTTTTTTAATGACTACGATGCTTTTTTAGTGGTCAGACTCAGAGGTATATAGTGTTTGCATCATTGTGCTATTTCACAATGTTTATAGTTTACCAATTGGCATTTAATATGTTCAAATAACTGAATGCTTTCATCTGGCTTTGGCTTATTTATGTTGACTTGGATTATGCAGATATACCTCCAAACACCCAAAATTATGGCTTGTTCTACTTGTTTGTTAGGCATGCATGTATCCATATGTTAATAAGTGCTTCAGTCAATTTTTCTACAGTATTATATTTATTTCTTATTAACAATGTTGTAAACTGTTATGGTTATACATTTTCATTACAATTTGTTAGGTAGGTATATGGGAAGAACGAAGAGTATTTGGGTCCCGAGCACGAAGCCTAAAAGATGTGATGCTTGGTGAAGAAGTGCCTCCGCCATTGGAATTAAGCAAAAAGCGTCCACGCTCTGCATCTGTCAGAATTGTGAAGCGGGACTCAAGATCCATTAAAACGGTTAGATTTGTTGGCCTTTTCGCCCCTCTTGTATTATATAGTTCAGTCTTGTTTTGATTACAGAGGGTACTATTTCAACTGCATGGTTTATTTGAAATGATTTTCACTTTTCCTTTCTAATATGATAAAAACCAATTCTCATGTCATCTTGTTGCTTCTCACACCAGAAGTTGTCAATTGGGGGCACAGCTGAAAAAATAGTTTCAGCATTTCATTTGATACTCAGTGAACAGCCAAATGAGGATGAAGAGATGAGCAAGTGCAAGTCAGCAGTTCATCGAGTGAGGAGGATGGAAAAAGATGTGGATGTTGCCTGTTCAATTGGTAATCTCTTGATTATGTTTTTCTCATAGGATATATTAGAAGTTCATGATGGGATTCTTAAAAGGTGTTATCATTTAAAATTCTCTTTTTGATGCAGCAAAGGATCCAAAACGGAAAACCTTGTCCAAAGAACTTGAAGATGAAGAAAAACTTCTGAAAGAATGCATTGAGAAACTCAAGTCTGTGGAAGCAAATAGAGCAGCACTTGTATCACAGTTAAAAGAAGCTCTTCGTGAACAGGTACTTACATATTCCATAACTTTCTTCCTATGTTAAAATGTTTCTGCTTATTTGCAATATCGAGCAGATCATTAAGCATTACCTTTCTTTCTGAAATCCTTTTCAGGAATCAGAGTTAGAGAATGTTCGTACACAGATGCAGGTATGTATTTAGATAATTCTATTATGCATTCCTCTGTTTGCTGATTTCCAGATGTAATGTGGAAGATGGCATGTATTCAATTGTACTGAACTCTTTATTTCTTCAGTTCTTCTGATGAATGCTTGTTTCTTATCAGTTTCTGGATCATGTTTGGTTCCAGTGTTCTGATGTTACTCCTTTGGCCTATGAGAAGTGGTTAAAACTTATGTTGCAATTGGAACTAAGAAGTCCATCACATCTTAGAATTTTAGGGAAACTTGAAACTGGTTGTTAGGAGTATATGCTTGCAAAGAACCTTTCTATTTGCCTGGACCAGAATAGAATTTGATTATTGTGATGCGTTTGGGAAAGTGTGCATCACATTTGGTTTAATATATAGATAAAATGCTGTTTTCCTATGGTTGGAGTCTTCTGAAATGTATAGCACTGCAAATCTTTTCTGCTAGTTTGTATGAAGTTTAGGATTTCGAAGGTTTACTTAAAGGATACTAGAGATTATATTCTTTTAGATGAGTAGACAATTTGCTATAGTTGCATTTGGGAGTTGATATGTAAAAAGTTTGGTCCAGCTTTTCAGGGTGTGAGCTTAATTTAGTTGCTGCTGATCACAAAATCTCCCATGTATGCTAATGTGCTAAAAGTTGGTTCTCTACATTTTCTAACAATAGGTAGCACAAGCACAGGCGGATGAAGCCTTTAACATGCGGAAGCGTCTCAGTGATGAGGATTTTGTTTCAACGTCATCTACTACAATGGTCCTATCAATTGATGCCAATGCAAAAGCTGGAGAAACACCTAAGCGGAGTGCTGCAGCCATTGCAGCTGAGGTTGCAGACAAGCTTGCTGCTTCTAGCTCCTCTCAGATGATCATGCATTCTGTTCTCTCTACATTTGCAGCTGAAGAAGCCAAAAATGTTGGTCTAACAAAGGCGTCCACACAGTCAAACTCCCTCAATTCTGTCACCGATGCAATTTCAAAATCAGAGAAGTCACTGCCAGTTGCAGATTCTACTGCTCTTATGCAAGCACAACCACTATGTGCTCCAATAAACCATTCTTATCAATCCGTTCTTGTGCCTCAACCGGCCATGCAAAGCCAAACCACTTCCTCTCAGCCTCAATATCACATGCTTCCTAACATAGCTGCACAACAATTTTTGCAGTCATCAGGGACACTAACCCCATATGGTACTTATGGTGGTATGCCACCTTTGCCACCTGGACCACCACCGCCGCCGCCCTACATGGTTAGTCCAATGTTACCATTGCCAATAACTCAGCAGCAGCCAATACCATCCGGTCAGCAGACGGCCTCTTTGACCCAGCAGCAACTGCTGCCTGTAACTCAGCAACCACCTGTACCTCCCAGTTTCCGGCCTCTTCAGTCACCGGGAATGGTGTACTATGGTCATCCGCCTCATTCATAGTAAATAGAAACAATCTTTTAGATTAGGCAGATGAGAACTTTGAAATTTTGGTTTGTGAGGAATTGAAATTGTGGAGTAAATCAGTTGTAGCCAGAATAATCATACAAATGGTTTCGAGGAGCAACTAGTAACCTGGCAAGAAATAGCATTTTTATTTATTTATTTTTCAGAATGAGATGATTTTGGATCGTGCTACTTTATTTTCTTCTCTACCCAAGGGTTTTAGGGCTGAGCAAAGAAACCAAGAAAACCGAAAAATTGATGCATTTTGGTTTCGGGTTGATATTACCGCTAATGAAAAAAAAATCATTTTCAAAGAAATAATTTTAATAAGATAATATATCTATATGAATTAATTTATTTAATCTAATTATTATTATGTTATTAAAAATAATATAATCATACAAAAATGTTATGGATGTCTTTTATAAAATCTGAAAATGTAGTTGTGTTAGTGAGTTTATTAAACTTGGTTTTATTTATAAAAAAATTATTTACAAATTGTCTTATTTATCAAAGAAATAATTATCCATAAGTTGTATACGTTTGACAATTGTAGATGTAATCGTTTATATCACATATATCAATGACTGAATTATAAATAATTAAAATTAACAAGTAAATAATTAAAAGAAATAACATAGCAAAACATTAGGTCTATATGTTGCTGCTTCTTTTTTAAATCTTTGAATGATTTTATAATTTAATAACTTCAGATGATTTTTTAAAATGGGGTTATAAATGATTATGGTATTAATTTAATTTTAATTCACTTTATAAATGTATATATGAATTTAAAGTATGTGTTATAATTGTTGTGATTAACTATCAAAAATTGTAATATTAATTTTTTAGCCCAAAATAAGGTAATATTTATTTATTTTTACAAATAAATCTCAAATTTGCAGAAAGAGAAACTTGTCATACCAAACTAATAGAATTTAAATTTTTGGTTTTGAATTTTTTTTAGTTTTACTCAATACGTTTTTATTTTCAAAAGTAAAAAACTGAATGAAGTGATTCGATTCAATTTTTATTCAAAAAACAGGATCGAGTGCACCCACAAGGTTTGCTTGTCATCTATGGTTTGTGGGAATAACTCCTCAATACCGATGTTTATGTACGGAACAAAAACTCCTCGTTTTAGGTTTAAAATATCCAAAAAGAAGCTTTCATAAAATGTTTAGCAAGATACTTGTAATTTGAAAATATCCAATATAATATATGAACTATAAATCTATGTACTATTATAGTACTTGGAGTTAACAATGTTAGTAAATGATAAACTAACCAATGAAAATTTGGCATATGGATTTTTTTTTTTCAAATCCTGAAGTGTCTGATCATGTGTAGTGAGCCAAAAGTGGAGCTCTAATGATAGTGAGCCGAAAGTTGGTATATTGGATGTATGATTTATGTATGACATGACTTTACTCACAATAATGAAATTCATAACTAGAACAAAGAGTAAATGATATTCTCTCAATAGCATTATAATGATAATTTAATGGTGATGATGAGATAAAATGAACTAGATTAAATAAGTGGATTTAACCTAAAGGGATAAAAGATATCCAATAAAAGTAACACATTTATGATTAGATCATTGGACAAAAGCATAACGCATGTTGCTTTTGTAATGATATCTAATAAAAAGATCAGTCATGGTACTTTTAATGGATTGAATTCGTAACTAAATAATTTGTGATTAATAGATGAAGATTTGAAACTTAATTAAAAATTATTTAAGCCCTAATTATATACGTCGACCAGTACCTTCGTTAGCTCAACATAGCTTTGTATGGATTGCATAATATGAATTGATTGAATGAATGGACGAAAATGACGAATGAGAAATAGATTGCATGAATACTATCTACAGTAAATGTATTTTCTCAAGATGACTAAGAAATTAATTTAATGAATACTATCCACAGTAAATGTATTTTCTCAAGATGACTAAGAAATTAATTTAATTCCTTTGGGGCATTATTTAATTGAATGAAATTATATAATTAAGTTTAAAATGTGAATTAAATTGATTAGTCATCGTAGTTATAATTTAATAGAATGATTACTTTAATTTATGCATAGATTCTATTACAGTAAAGTTGTTATGATTTTAACCAAATTAGAATCGGGTTGTGTAAATTATTTAGTTGGATTAATTAACTGTGAAAAATAAACCTTTAGAAATAGAAAATTGAGTTATTGAGATGGATAATTATATCAACTTGTTTTAATTTAATTTTAAATTGGATTGCTTGTATAATTGTACTAAATACACAAAAAGCCTGAAAAGCTCATTATTGAGCATGTGTGTCAGGTCTTATATTTGGAGTATTACTAGCACTTTGATTTTTATTAAAATATTATTTTTTCTTCTTCTTCCTATTTTAATATAATTTTGTGGATATCTCCTTCAATCGATAAGACAATTATAGTAATTGAAAAATAACTTCATACCACTGACTTTTTCGTATGTAAATTAATTATGAGAATAACTTAATAATATATAAATTAGTCATGTCAATTTATTTTTAATAGACAGAATACAATAAATACGAACTGTATTGATTTTCTAATTGTATGCAGCACAACACCAAAATAAAAAATCCTGATGTTATAACAACGTTATGAGGCAACTAAAATAATGAGAAGCCTCACAATTCTCTCTTGGATTAATGATCAGCCCAAAGTTCGAATGATAAAAAGAAAATAATCGAGGAAATAAAATAGAACTTAATTGAAAATATAAAAAGTAAAAGTAAGTCAATGGTGGTGGTGAATTCCACATAAAAAAGCTAGGGATAGAATTAAAAGAACAAAAACAATTAAACTTTCAATTACTGCCCAAAACCAAACTTGACCGCCCCATCATCTTTTTTAGACCCAAACTTCTTAAAATCTTAATCTTAATCAAATTCTTAAGATAAAATTAAGGAATTATCTAGTAAAATAGAGATAAAAGTTAAAACATAAAACATAAAAATAACAGGTAAAATCTAATCTTAATAAAATTCCTAAACATATTATTTTTACAAATTAAGGAATTATCTAAGTTCTTCGAATCTTCCCAAGCTTTCTCATGAGCACCTAATGTCCTTCATGCTCCTATTATTGATGATGACATCAAAAAACTGGTTTTCGATCTCCGACCTTTGAAATCTCCTCGCCCTGATGTTAAACAAGGAATATTCTTAAAAAAAAAAAAGAGGATTTTATGGGTGATCAGATAATTTCCTTTGTTCGAGATTTTCTGAATGAAGGTAAAATGCTCAAAGAAATCTATAAAACATTCATAGCCCTTCTACCTAAGAACTCATCCTTCTACTGTTTCAGACTGTAGATCAATAAGTCTTTCCAAGTCGATTTATAAAATCATTTCCAAAATCTTGGTTTCAAAATTAAGGCCTCTTCTTGAAGACTTAATTTCTTCAATTCAAAATACTTTCATTAAGGGAAGACATACTAGTGACAATGTGATTCAAGGTGCGGAACTTTAAAAAAAATCCTCTCCAAGGGTCCAGGCATCTTAGGAGAACTTAAGCTGGATATGAACAAAGCTTTTGATAGATTAAGCTGGAATTTCATTGCTGCAGTCCTCAAGGAAGTGAATTTCCCTAATTGGTGGATTCATCGCAGCATCACTTGCATTTCAACTGTGTCATTTCAAGTGTTGGTGAATGGCACACTTTTCAAGTCATTTTAAGCTTAAAGGGGTATACGTCAAGGTGGTACTTTTATCACCTTATATTTTCGTATTATGTCTTAATGTTCTTTCACTTGCTTTAATCAAGGCTTCGGAAGAAAGCTTCATTAATGGCATCAAGCTTTGTAGAATAGGTATGGCTATTTCACAGCTTTTCACAGCTTTCCTTCTTTGCTGATGATAGCTTTATTTTCTTTGGAATTTGTTAAGTGATTTTGTCTCGTATCTTATCAACCGGAGCATTATTGTATTTATGCTATCAGTTCATGACCTGACTCCATTGTTTTGCCTTGACCCCATTGTTACTTGGACTGACATTTTGAGCGGACTCCAAGCCTACTGGACACGTGTTTTGCCCTGGGCTTCTTGCAGCGCACGCGGTCCCCTCTGTTCTTGGGATTGAGATTTTGTATGGGCTTTAGACTTGTTGGACACGTGTTTCGCCTTGAGTTGCCTATAGAACACACGGTCTCTTTTCTGTGAGCTCTTTGAGTATACGTGGACTAAGACCGCGGCTCTCCTTTGGTTCGTGCAAGCTGGATCCGCGAGTTCACTTTGTGAGCTAGGTTCGCGAACTTCCCTTGCTATCCTCTTGCGGTTCACCTCGCGCTCAATCGTTTGGTGGGACCTATCCGGATCGCGGGTTGGCGACCTGAATCCCATCTGGAATTCGGGTTGTTGATTACTAATGTATAGCAGAGCTAACATTTCATAATGCCAAAAAATTAAAGAAATTTTGGATACTTACTGTCACTTCTCTGGGCAAAAGACTAATCTCAATAAATCTAAATTGACAGTAAGTCTAAATTGTCATCCAAGGTTTATAAGATTATTCAAAGAAATTCTTGGTGTTAGAGTTGATAAAACTGCTGGTATATATCTTGAATTTAATTTCAAAGATTTTGCCAAAAAAGACTATTTTCAGCTGACTATCCTTGATAATATTAGCAAAAAGCTTCAAGGATGGAAGGCAAAATTAGTTTCTCTAGGAGGAAGACTAACACTTATCAAATCAATATTAGCATCAATACCAATTTATTATCTTTCTTGTTTTTCTCCCACAGAGAAATTTTGTGATAATATTGATAAAATTGTAACAAATTTCTGGTGGAACCATGGTTTTGACACTAAGAAACTGCACCTTGTCAATTGGAATATGCTTTGTCAACTAATTGATCAAGGTGGACTTGGCATCAAACCTTGTTGTTTACTCAACCAAGCTCTTCTTGCGAATCAAGTTTGGAGGATTGTTAATGGCAGCTGTAACCTTTTAAAGAACACTTTGTTGCCAAAATATTGTAGCAAAGAGCCATTTCTCATTGTGAAGAAAAAATCTTCGGATTCTTGGGTATGGGAAAAGGTAGAGACCTCCTCATTAAGGGAATTGATTGGAAATTGCGAGGGGAAGCATTTCTCATAAAGATATTATGTCTCCTAATCTTTTGGAACAATCACTAAATCTTAGGGATCTTATGCCGAGAGAAGGATAAAAAATGGTCTTTTGGTTTTTTAAAAGATCATCTGACATCGCCTTGTTATTCTCAACTTCAATCAAAAGGAATGAACTATTTGGATACGAAGGATAAATTTATCTAGATTTATGATTCATCGGGTAATTATACTACTAAATCTGGTTATTTAGCTTTAGTTTCTTTGACGAAGTCATCCTCATTTGCCCTTTCGAGCCATCCAAAAGGTTTCTGGTCTAGATTATGGAAGCTCAAACTCTCGTATAAAGTCATTTTTTTTCTTTGAATGCGCTTCCTCTCAAGAAGGAATTGCTCAAGAGAATTCTAATTGACAGTGATCAATGTCCTTTATGTGGAATTGAAAGGAATTGAAATTGAAAGTTCTAAGCATCTTTCCTCAACTGTGACTTTGCAAGAACTGTCTGGTTTGAGAATAATTGGGTACTCACATTGACTGTTTATCAACCTTAAATCCGAAGCAATTATTTGTTGATCTTCTTCTGAAACCAGATAACCGACCTATTTTCACATCAACCATAGAAGCATCAATGTAGAGCATTTGGAAGCATAGGAATATATATATATTTTTTGATGGAAGTGAAGTATGCCCAATTCAAGCAGTCAATCAATCTTGCAATTGTCAATGCTAACTAATGGACAACAGCTTTTCAAAGTCGCGTTAATGCTGAAGTTAGTTCTTCTATGTTACCATCTCAAAGTTTAGTACCTAAACAACAACATGCAAGCCTCACACTTTATGTTTCATGGAAAAAAGGATCTGTAGGCGTAGGGATAGCTTTTACTATTGTTAATCAGGAGGGATTGATTTTAAAACAGGAAAGGGGTTGTCTTCAAAATTTGGATCTAAATTCTTGCAAACTGCAAGAAATTCGAGACGCACTCCACTCACCATCCAACATGGATCTTTCGTTACAAACATTGATTCAATCTGAGAAAAGAATTCATGGTCTTAAAGAGAAATGGAGCTGGAATATTCAACCGTGGATTAATGACATCAACTTCTTCCTTCACCTTGTTCAATTAGTAGGAATAGCTACCAGGAATGATAGTATCATGTTTGACACATAAAGTTGAACGTAATTCTCCTATATACTAATGTTTCATATAATATGACTCTACTTGTAATTTATAAATTCCAGCTTGTTTAGTTTCCAAAAAAAAAGATTAAAAGATAAAAATAAGAATATCCTAAAGTCTAAAAACTCTTCCTACATCCATTTACTGTTTTTATGCCTAAAAACTCTTCTGGTCGTTCATATTTTCAACTGTTCTCAATATTTTCAAATTTGAATCATCTAGACAAAAATCAAACATTGAATCTAAAGTTAGTGGCATCATATCCAAAAATTTATTGAAATTAAACATAATAAATATCCATCGGACATAATATCACAAAGTTTTAAAACTCTTAATAATTAATTGAATCAAAATTTTTCGAAACTCATTAATCAAATTAAATTTATTTCAATTAATTTGATCGATTAACTGAATTAACTGAATTTGTATCGTGTTCTTTTCCTTTTGATTCAAACAAAGTTTTAAACAAGACAAAAACATAAAATAATACAATAACAACACTAAATTAAAAACTTTAGACTAAAAACATAATTAACGAACATTACATTAAAAGAAGAAATTTTCATGGAAACACTAAATTAAAAACACAACTAGTATTAACTCCACATATATAATAAACATATTGTTACAATACTAATTGTAGCACAAAGACAAGATATCAACAAGTTAACAGTAATTTGCAATATGAACCGATTCATGATCTTATTTCGAAATTAAAATGAAAAGAAAAAATATATTGAAGGCTTACAAAAACAGGGCTGTTGAACTTGAAAAAAATGAAGAAGAAAGGGACAACAATGGTGTGACTTTGAAAAGAACAAAAGAAGGGTGCAAAACAGGGTTGCTGAACTTGAAAAAAAATGAAGAAGAAAGGGACAACAATGGTGTGACTTTGAAAGGGACAAAAGAACAGTGCAAAACAATTTGTAGGGTTTTAGTTTTTCTTTATTTTGTATTTTGTTAATTGTTTTATTCTAAGTTATGGGTAGGGCTAAGTAAGAAAAATAAAAAACCAGATGATCGCTTTCTAGCCTCCGTGCGCGAACACTGTGGTTGAGTGAATAATCAACTTTTATACAATCAAAATATGGTGGTTGAGTGAATAATCAACTTTTATACAATCTAAATATGGTGGGATCTGCAAGGTGGGATCTGCAAGTGTAACAGGCAAATTGTAATATTTATAGTATTCAATGGAACACTGAAGTATTTTAAGAATCGAACCTAAGAGAGTTAACGATTTAATGATTTTTATTTAACAAGCATGCAAGAAAGGAGTCTAGTTAGCTATGCACTAATTTCTATATTATGACGAAGCATAATCTAGATGGTAATTACGCTAATTATAACTACCTAATAAGGACCAAATTGTAAAACATGCAAAGTTAAGCAAATAACAATTCAATAACAAACATCGGTTGGTTGACTTCTATGTTGTTAATCAACCTTCGGATTAGGGATTTAAATTACTTAAACTCCTAAATTAGTTTCATTTTACCTCTCGGCCTCAACTTTACCAGTTTCGACAAATTAGTTCGGTTTATCTCTCAACCTCACCAAACTAACTCATGACTAAAGAATTGGTGCCCGATAAGATTCTTTAATGACCGAGTCTGTAAATATATTAAATATCATTTACAATTCCATTATAGTATTATATTAAATTTTTGTTTGACGAATTTGTTAGTTGAATACTTGGCTAAGGTACAAGTGGTTCAACCCTAAAGTTAGTGGTGTCAAGAAATGAGGTATTGGGACCTCATTTTCGTAAAATGAGCTTGAAAATGTTATTATTAAATATTTGCAGAGTTATTGCATAGGTGAATTTAATTTTGGATAGGTAATTTTGCAGAATTAGTGACTAATTAAGAGATAAGGATTAAATCATAAAAGCTAAAAATGTAATGACCCTATAGTTAGGGGTGTCAGAAAGTGCATTCTTGGGATTTTGTTCTCGTAAATCGGACTCGTAATATTTTTAATAAATATTTACGAAGTTAGTTGTGTAGTTAATTAGATTCTAGTTAAGTGAATTTGTATGAATTAAGAGTTATTATAGTATAAAGACTAAATCGCGTATAGGATGAAAGTTGAATTATAGATTAAAAAAATTAATAGAGAGACTCAAGTAGTAATTATCCAAATTTTTAATGTGGTAGACGGCATTACTGGGGTATTATATATATAATAGTTTAATATATATAAGTTATATATTATAATTAATAAAGTGAAATTGATATGTATATATGTATTATATATTATTGATAATAGTTATTATAATAAAACAAAACAAAAGAAAGAAAGACAACATACAAATTAAATAGGAAAGAAAAGAAAGAGAAGAGCAAGAAAGAAAAGAGAAGAAAGATGCATGACTATAGTCACTTTAGGGTTTAAACTTAAAATTGGTTAGTCAATATAGTTTATTTTCTTGTAATTTTTATATTTTTAGAATTTTAGCTTTTAGTACTACTTGACCCATATTAAAATTTTAGCATCGATTAAAATTTTTAAATGTTGTTATTATTGAATAGTTTTAGTATTAATGATTAAATTAATAGATTTTAAGTTAGAAACGGAAAATGGATTAAATTGTAGAATAAATTGTAAATTTTGAGTAATAGGGACTAAATTGTAAAAAATGAAATTTAAGGGTTTAATTTAAAATAGGAGCTAAATTTAGTTTAAAGTGAAATTAGTATGAAAATATAGGATTAAATGTGAAGAATAAAAATTAGTCTTGGTTTAAGGACTAAATTGGAATTTAAGCAAATATTGAGTAAAAATTTAAATATTTAATATGGAATTGAATTGTATTGTATTGATGTATTTTAATTGTTTTAATTCCGTAGCTAACGTCGTACCGGAATCCTCGAATAAAAAGGGGAAGGATAAAATCGACGTCGAATAGCTCAGAATCTACGGTTTGTGTTTCTATTATCTGAACTAAGTTGTAAATTATAGCATTTTGATTTATAGCATATGGTAAGCATTGGAGGTGAGAATTATTATGTTTTACAATTGAATTAAATTTATAGTTGATTGAATTTGGATTGATTTGGCATATATTATGAATGCATTGAGTAATTGGAAATTGAAATGAATATATGTTTAAATGTGATAATGTGCAAATATGAGAATTGAATATTGGTTGCATTTGAAAAGTGAAATGAAACTCTATTAACTGTATCGGGTAGAGTTGGATATAGATGGCATGCCATAGGATAGGAAGAGTTCAGGGGTTTCTTCGACTTCGAGCCGATGAGGCACTAGGTGCAAATTTGTTTCAGTTTAACCGATGAGACACTGGGTGTCAATTTATATTGCGCTGGGCGCAGTTATTACTTTGGATATTTTCAATGAGGCACTAGGTGCCAACTGGTGTGTTGGTTGGATCCGTGTATCCATCCAAGTCTGAGTTAATAGGGGTAATTAAATAATAAAGTTCTATAATCGATATTGAAATGGCATGGTATGTGGAATGAAAATGAGATAGTGAATTGAAACATGAAAAATGAGATATGTTATGAGCAAATGAAATATATGAGTTATATACTCATGAATTGATTATGGAATGAGTTGTGCCATTATATAAATGCAATGTTGTTTGCTATATGGAAAGTTATATATATATATATATATATATATATATATCAAGTGATGTGAATTGAGATAGTTGTTAAAGCCAAATCAAGTATGAATTCATGTGAAAAAAATTGAATACAACATGAAATGATGTATTAATATCTATGAAATTGAAATGAGGATATCTTGTAAGCTATGCTTAATTAATAATGTGATTGAATAATTCAGTTTGAGTATTCATGTATTATTATGTCTTTAAATGTTTGGATTTGTGACAGCCCTAAAGTGACCCTAGTCGGAAAGCGGTTTCGGAACCGCTAAACCGAGTCACCAAATTATTTGGATGTGATAATTATGGTATAAAATATGTGAATATGAATGTGCGAAAATCTTAAGCTTCGATTTAGTAAATTGCACGTGAATTTAGTCAAAAGGACTTGTGTGACACTTTTGAAATGTGATAGGCTAATCTACAAGGATCTAATAGTGCATGTAAACAAAAGGAGGACTTGCATGTCAAATTCCCCTTTTAATTGCTAGTGGCTGGCCATGACAAAGGATGATGGGCAAAACATGTCATAGACATGTTTTGTTGGTGCATCATGGGTGGAAAAATAAATTAAAGAGCATGGGCAAAGAAAGAAAAAAAATGGTCTCATCCATGCTCCCCCTCCCTTGCCGTGAATGGAAAAAAGAAAACAAAGAAGAAAAAAATGTTCATCCTTTGATTCATCTTTTGGCTGAAAATTTGAAGGAAAAAGGGAAGAAGGAGTGAAGCATTCGGCTATCCTAGGTCACTATTAAGGTAAGTTTGATGTTTTGCCATGAGATTCATGTATATTTTAGTAGTTAGCTTGAGTTCTAACTAGCCATGGTTCCAATCCTTACTATGTCATGGAGATGATATTCGGCTAAGGTAAGATTGTGTTGATATCATTTGCATGCTAAAAGTGAAGCTTTGTAATGGTGCATGTGATGGTGTATTGATGATGAATGTGTTATGGAAAGAAATCGGTCTTCCTAAGAATATATTTGTGAATGTTTATATTAGTAATAGCGAAATTAAAGAGGTTTGATGTCTTGAACAAATGTTGATTATATGATTCGAAAATGAGATATGTCAATGATGAAGTATAATCGGCCATGGAGGTAGCTCATTTTGGAAGTGTGATTGTGGTATATTTTCTTTGTGATTGATTATAAAAAATTTGGCTTAAGTGAGGTAATTGGTAAAAGATGTGTGTATGATGTAATACATATGTTCTCATAAGCTAAGTTATGTATATGTGATATCTTGCATATTGGTTGTTATGGTAAGGTTTGAGATATTGACGTATGAATATGTTTTGTTTGTGGTTCGACAACTAATGGTTAAGTTGTTAAGTTACATGCTTGAGTAGTAAATATGTTAAGAATGGTTCTAAAATGTATATGGATGCCGTGTGATGGTGTTTGATTGGGAAGTAAATTGTTTGATTTAGCTCAAGAGCCTAGAGGGTCAAAGTCGGATAAGGGAAAAGAGGAAGTAAGCGAATAGCCGTGGATATCTAGTCGTCGACCACTTTCGAGGTAAGTTTTAAGCGATAAATCGTTGAGTAAATTCAATCATAATAGGGCATAATGAGTTGATTTGATAAGATATGATGTGGCCATGATATGTCTTAAACCCAAATGGTAAGTTCATAAGTGTTTGGACTTGGAAATTTAAGAGCAAATTGTAATAAATTGCTTGGACAGCAGCAGTAAGGTGATTTTAGAAAATCACTATAAATTGTTGGTGTGGAATTATAGGCTGAATAAAATATGTAATCAAAGCTTAGTTGGTCTAGTTTCTTATAAAAGAGACCGTTGAAGCAAAGAAATTTCCTATAAAGAGATATTTAATGTTGTGCGGGACAGTGTCGGAATGACTCGAAATCCCTGTTCTGTTTTTGGAAAATTATTATAATTCGTACAAAAATGGTTATGAGATAAGATTTATATTCTTAGACTCCTTAATGAGTCTAGTTTCAAATGGAGTCAAATAGAACACATTATGAATTCTGTACAATGAAAAATTTGATTCAGTAGTGAAGAGTGGTCAGATTAGTCAAACAGTGAAACAGGGAAACTTTAAGAAAAATCTGGTATTGATTGGCCAAACCTAAAATTCTGAAAATTTTATGGGTGGAAGATACATGAGTCTACATTCGGGAAAATTAACGGCAATTGATTTTGAGTTTTGTAGCTCCAGTTATAAACAACTTAGTGACTGTTGGTCAGAAAAACTGCTTGTAGTGAATATGTGATTTTGTTGTAAACTTTGATGAAACTATTTGAGTTGCTTGTAAGCTATTGCTGAAATTGATGTACAAGAAAAATATGAAATATGTATGATATACATATATGTGTGATAAGGCCGAATGGCCAATGCGATGAATGTGAAAGTGTATGTATATGTGATAAGGCCTAATGGCCGATGTGATGAATGTGAAAGTGTATGTATATGTGATGAGGCCTAATGGCCGATGTGGTGAATGTGAAAGTGTATGTATATGTGATAAGGCCTAATGGCCGATGTGGTGAATGTGAAAGTGTATGTATATGTGATAAGGCCTAATGGCTAATGTAAAATATATGTGTGATATGCATATGTGGTAAAGCCGAATGGCTAATGTGAATGTTGTAACATGTGATTAAATGTACATGAAACTTGGAATATGTTCCGGGTGAGACCCGATGATTACGTGTGGGGATTATGACCGGGTAAGACCCGATGACTACGTGTGGAGATTATGACCGGGTAAGACCCGATGACTACGTGTGGAGATTATGTCCGGGTAAGACTTCTTTTATAAGAATTGCTTATAAAAATACGCAATGCGAAAGGTTAAACAGGTATGTACTCTAAGCTTATATGCGAGCTTGATTTAAACTAAACCATAAGGTAGTTATGTGATGTATACGAGAGCAATCTATGAGACTATTCCTATGATTATGATGAGATGTGCATATTTGGATAAAGGGGGTGGTATGCCCGAAGGAAGAGTGAAATAAAAATACGAACAACTATGTTATAACTTGATTGTTATCTGTTGACACTGCTTGAAACTTACTAAGCATTGTAATGCTTACTCCGTGTACTTTGTTTCCTCTGTTTTATAGATCTCATTTGTAAGCTACAGGCTCGGGGATCGTCAGCAACTAGTCACACTATCACTATCCACTGTTTGGTACTGCTATGTTTTGGAATATCTTATGGCATGTAT
Organism: Gossypium arboreum; assembly: GCF_025698485.1. Classification (NCBI taxonomy): domain Eukaryota; kingdom Viridiplantae; phylum Streptophyta; class Magnoliopsida; order Malvales; family Malvaceae; genus Gossypium; species Gossypium arboreum. Next base: position 66,291,100 of record NC_069080.1, read on the forward strand.
AGAATAGACTAGTAGTGAGAGGATATCTTGGTTAACGTATAGGACTACTCTTTTGGTGTAGGTCATGTACCCTTCGGTTTTGTGTAAATTCGGATAGCCATGCGAAAATGGCTTAGATATACTTTGATCATAGCATTATAATCGTTGTATGTTGTTTGTCAAGAGGTATGGAAATGTTGGTAACGGTTAGCCATGGGAATGGTCATTCATGATCACTTTTGGTATATGTATGACAAACTCTAGTTGATCCATGGAGGATCATGAAATAGGTAAAGTTTACCTTAAAAATAGATGCTGGTAGCAGCAGTGACGTGAATGTGAAAATCACTAAAAATAATAGAAAGGAATTAAATAGTGAATAAATTATGTAGTCGAACCTTGATGAATTTATTTTCGTAAGAAAGTAACGAAACAATCATATGAACAGTATGTTAAGAGATATTTAAGTTTTTGTGAGACAGGGCCAGAACGGTTTCTGGATTCCCTGTTCCAAATTTGGAAATTCATTGTAAATTATACAGAGATAATTAGGAGTCATTCCATATATGTATAGATTCTTCTTTGAGTCTAGTTTCTATAGAAACAAACGGCATCAGTATTGAAGCCCTGTACAGGGAGATATCCAATTCGTATCGCACAAAGGTCAGTGTAGTCGATCCTTGCAATAGGGGAGAATTTAACTAATAAACTGTACTAATTGGCCTGACCAATAATTCTAGAAAAAAATTTGTAGATGCATATATGAGTCTAGTTTCAGGGAAAAATTACGAAACTGGTTTTCGAGTTTTGGAACTCAAGATATGATTTTTAAAGTGATAGTGACGCAGTTAGCTAACTGCCTGGAAAATTTTTAAAATGGACTGTGAAAGTGAATGGTTTAAGCCGTTAACCCCTCGTGTCCGATTCCGGCAGCGGACTCGAGTACGGGGTGTTACAGGATTATAGAAATATAACTGAGTTTTACTCAACATACGGTTTTGTTTTCCGTGCGCAGGTTAGGTACTTCTCTTTTGATTGCCGACTCAGAATCTAACAACGATCCCGATCTCAAATGTGGTGATGTTTACCTTTTGTAATGGCCTGTACCTAGGATGTATTTGGTTGTTAGTGAATTTGGCATGTGGGATGCATTTGAGTTTAAGTATAAAGTTGGTTTGATATTTATATAAATATATGTTTATGTTTGGAGCCATAAATTGGCATCTTGATTTGAACCAAGACTTGTTAGTTATGTGTGAATTTAAGTTTGACGTGTTAGGTAGTTATAAGCTAGGCTAAATTGATTGATTTTGGCATGCTTATAACTTCGATTTGAATGATGCATGGATGATATGATTTGAACATATAAAATGTGGTACCAATGAGGGTACATTGGTTTGGCATATTAGACGTTGAATTTGGTGTATTTTAGGCATGTTTAATCGTGTTTTGAATAGGTTAAACAATTAGTAATTGATTTGTTTAGTGCCCAAGTAAGTAGGAAATGGTAAACTTGAGTTTTAAGGTACTTTTAGGTGCACACGGCCTGGCCATACGGGAGTGTGTCACACATGGGCAACACACATGGGCGTGTGACCCAAGTTAGAGAGTTACATGGCCTGGCCACATGGATGTGTGACCCCTGAAATCAAAATTTTTGTAATTATTTCCTAAACTTCCAAAATTATTTCAAATTAGTCCCTGACTAATTTTAAACTACTTTTAAGGTCCCGTAGACCCGAAATAGGGGTGTAAGAGTAATTTTTACTTTGTATTGGGGTGGCTTAGAAAACCTAAATTAAATGCATTCAACTAACATCATTGAAGATAAATTAAAAAGACAATTGTAGTTGGAGTATCGACCAATACTCTGATGCTAATATTGTAATTGTCTTGTATGTATCTGAATTCTAACATTCAAGAAAGGATAAATAGTGATAAGAGTGTAGACAGTGGAATACTAAGTTTAGCATTGCATAGTATGAATCATTATTTGATTGTACAATATTCTAGTATGCCACGATCTGATTGTTTATGACCTGCCCCTGTATATTATATTGTTAATGGCAAGTATATATATATATGTGTCATTATGATTGATTAATTGTATGACGTGTTAGTAATGCCCGTGACCTTAATCCGACGACGGAGAGAAGTTAGGGGTGTTACAAAAAAAAGTTAATCGCTATTGATTTTTATTAGTTAAAAGGGTTAAATAATATTTAACCAAGGATTAATATAATAATTATACCACTATTATTAATGGTGTACGGTTAGTAGCTTATATTTGAGTGAGTTATATGTGAAATATTAATTAATTTATTAATATATGTTAAAAGGATAAAATAAAACATAACAAAAGGTGTCATCATCTTTTGTTTTTCATCTTTACCCACTGAAAGCAACAAGAAGAAACAAGGGAAGTCATTGTTAACCATTAAACTTTCGGCTAAGTTTTACCTGATTGCATGGTAAGCTTAAATCAAACTATTTTTTTTTTTTTTTGTAAATTTTATGTTTTTGAGATTGTTATAGCTCGGTTTAGCTAACCCATGTGTTGATTTTCAAAGCTGTTAAAAATTTGAAATATTTTCATTGTTGAATTAAATCTTTTAGTGTTAAATTGATAGATTTGGTGCTAATAGGGACTAATTTGTAAAGTAAAATTTATTAGTTATGAGTACAGGGATTAAAGCGTAATTATTTCAAATTTAGCATAAAATTTCAATAAATATAGATGCTAATTGGTTGTAGAGCCATGATATTGAAATTGGATTGAAAAATGGGGCTATGAAAGATATGATTGTTTTGATTTTAAGGATTAAATTGAATAAAATGCAAAAAATTAGGGAAATGTAACAACCCATTTTTTAGTGAAATCAGAACAGTGGTTTTAGGACCACAAATCCAATCCAAAATATATTTTATTTTTTATTTTACCATATGGCCTGTAAAATGATAGAAAGGACGTGTGAAAATATTGATATGAAAATTTTATCGATTTAGTGCCTAATTACGAGAAGGACTAAATTGCGTAAAATGCGAAAGTTCAATTCTAGTAGCAATGAGGATTAAATAACTATGTAATTCAAAACTTAAGGTCCCCATATGGTAATTAGACCGTTAATAAGGTAATTAGACCATTAATAAGGTAATTAGACCATTAATAAAAGTATGTTGATTTTTATGGTGACTCATCCGTGGAATTATAGAAAAAGACAAGGGACTAAATTGGAAATACCAAAATACTTAATTAATTAAAAGATGAAAAGAAATTATCTCATCTTATTTTCATCATCTTCAACATAAAAACACATGGAAATCCTAGGAGAGAGAAAAGAAGCTTTCAAGGCCTAATTGGGTAAGTTTCCTTGTCCCGTTTTTAGTAATTTTGGTACTTTTGAAATCAAAATAGCTTAATCTTTCTATTTGAGGGATTAATTTGAAAAGTTATCAAGGTATGAAAATGGGTCATGGATGTATTATGCTGGAAATTAGAAATTTATGGTAGAAAATGAAAGATTATTGATAGATAAACAACTTTTACAAAGTAATTTTTGATGAAAACATGATTTAGGGACTAAAATGAAAAGTTGTAAAATTTGATGAAAAATTCTGAAATTTTATGAATACATGTGCTGGAAAATTTTTAATGGGGCTTTGGTTAGGCTTGGAATAAGGAGTAATTTGTACAAGTTTCATTTTCCGGGCCTAGGGACAAAATTGAAATTTTTGGAAAAGTTAAGGAAAAATGGTAATTTTGCCTAAAATGTAAATTGAGTCCGTCTAAGTATGAAATGTATGAAATTAATGATTAAATTCATTATATAGAACCATAAAAAACTAATTCGAGGTTAGATCGAGGAAAAAAATGATTTCGGATTAGTAGACTTTTACGCGAACAAGTGTCGAGGTAAGTTCGTGTAACTTAATCGGCATGTAATTATGTTAATTGAATATTGTGTTTGCATGTAATTTGATTTATGTTGGTATTCTACGATGAAAATTTGATACATGCTTGAAATGATGAAAAAGGGGTTAAGTCCCGATTGAATATTGAATTCTGATGAATGTATATGCTTTCCAGAAACTAATAAGGTCCTGCATTTGTTGCGAATGGGATTTAGCTCGAACGAGTAATTCCAATAACTTGTTATAAAAGGGTTTAGCCCAGACGGGTAATCCCGATATAATACCTCTCGAGCACACGTTTTGGTTAGGGTTTAGATTGGACTGGTAACCCTAATTGAGCTCTTGTGAGCATACGCTATATAAAGGGATTTAGCTTGACTGGTAATCATGTTATATGACATGTGGCTCGTGAGTGTGTTCCTTAGTTAAGTACCTTAAGGGGTACCCTCAATGAGAATTGATGGATTAATGAATCGTATACCTTGAGTGTACTACTTGAGCTTTCATCGGAATTTCAATGATTCTACGGACATATAACTTTTGACATGGCATGAGAGCTTTGAGATGAAATGATAATGACTTGAAAAAATATTGCATGATGAGTTCATCTATGTTACTTGATTTATATGAATAGTTTGGTGAATAACATGTTTGATGAAATATATGTGATTAGGCCATTGAGCCAAATGGATGGAAACATAACATTATATGCTTAGATTTTAATAAACAGGTTTGGTAAGTTTAGTTTTGTTATACGAACTTACTAAGCATGTAATGCTTACTCCTTTTATTTTTCCCCTATTTTATAGTGTTTGGAAGCTCGGGAAGGTTGGAAGATCGTTGGACCATGCTCACACTATCAATTAGCATTTTGGGTATATTTAGTGGCTTGTATATGGAAGCTTGGCCAATAGTGGCTTGAAATGTCATTTTGTAACCTAGCCATTGAAATGGCTTGTGATGGTCCATTTTGGATATGATTTAGTAATATATATATCCACATGTGTTATGCTAAGTTCATGTGATCAAATGTTGTTAATGTCTAAGTTAAGCTAAGGTGAGTTAGTAACTATGTATGCGTGAAATGGTATGCCTTGATGAATGATGAATTTGTTCAAGTGGAGTGCTTGAATGGTTGGAATTAGTTGAGTGTTCTATGTGAAAGTTTTGGGTGATTTTGAGTGAGAAATGAAGTTAGGAAATGACTTGATTTTGTCCACACAGGTAGACACATGGACGTATGTCTAAACCGTGTGTGACACACGGTCTGGTAACACGGGCATGTGGTTAGGCCGTGTGTCCCCTGCACCTTAATTTTAAAAAACAAAAATGCTCAGAATTAGGAACATGGGCAAAGACACGGGCGTGTGTCTCAGCCATGTGTGCCACACAACCTAGAACACGGGCATGTGTCTTGGCCATGTGAAACCTATACCTAATTTGAATTAAATTAATTAACCACACGGCCTAGCACATGGGCATGTGGCATGGCCGTGTGTGCAAGTCAGAGAGTTACATGGGGTCAAACACGGCCTCTAACACGGGCATGTCCCAGGGTCACACAGGCGTTTCCCTTGGACCACACAAGTGTGTGAGCCCTGCACCTTGGAAAAATTTTGTAATTTTGCAAAAAATTCTTAAAGGTCCTGATTAAGTCCCGATTCGATTCTAATGCTCATATAGGACCTCAAGGGTTCAATTAAGGGACATTATGAATAATCTCGGTTAATGAATAATGACTTGCATGAATTAATTGAAAAATGTTCTAAATGTTCTAGTAATGCTTCGAAATCCTATTCTGAAGACGAGTAAGGGTTAGGGGTGTTACATTTAGTGGTATCAGAGCTATGATTTAGCCGATTCTCAAATTTGACGTAGAAAATACGAGTCTAGCTATACATGCCCTTATATAAATTATGATAGTGTGATGACTTCTAATCATTTTTAAATATAGCAATGTTATCCAACCGAGCTAGAGCTGAATCCGAGGAAGCTGAGAGCAATGCTTCAGCTTCAGTGCAAAGAGTCACCTCTACGTCTGGTAGTGAAAAGCCCGTGTCTGAGGGCCAAAGTGAGGAGGCAAAACAAGCCTTCTTTCAAATGATGAATGAATAGTTTACTCAATACTTGAGAACAAACCCCGTTGTACAACGAGCTCCCTCACTTGCTCCTCAAGCAATTCCTGAGGTACCACATGATGCTGAACTTGTTAGGATCGGTAAGCCTCTGATAGATAAAATTCGCAAACATGGGGCAAAAGAATTTAGAACTACTGTAGATGATGATACTGAAAGGGTCAAGTTTTGGCTAGAAAATACTGTCTGGGTTTTTGATGAACTGTCCTGCACACCTACCGAGTGCCTGAAATATGCAGTATCCCTATTGAAAGATACGGCTTATCATTGGTGGAATACCATAGATTTCGTTGTATCGAGAGAGAATATTACTTGGGAATTCTTCCAAACTAAATTCAAAAAGAAATATGTTAGTCAGAGGTTCATGGATTAGAAAAAGAAAGAATTTCTAGAACTCAAGCAGGGAAACATGACTGTATCTGAATATGAATGGGAATTTGTTCGACTAAGCAAGTATTCCAGGGAATGGGTTTTAACCTAGACTAAAATGTGTACATGTTTTGAAGATGGCCTGAATGAAGATATCAAGTTATTGATTGATATTCTTGAGATAAGAGAATTTGTGGCGTTAGTAAGGAAAGAAACAAGTCAAAAGAGAGGCTCGAATTTCTGGAAAAAGAGCTTTTAGTATGTTACAATCATTTGCTTCTAAGAAATTAAAGAAGTATTATGATCGTGTGACCACTTCTACAGGATACTCTAGAAGAGAGCGAGGCTCTCAATGATCTAACCCGAGGTCTTCAACTCCCTCTGTGACCAGTGTGGGTAGTGTTGGTAATCCCAAACCGAAATGTAAACATTGCAGCAAGTTTCATCATGGGGAATGTCGGTCTAGAAGTGGAGCTTGTTTCGGATGCGGTTCACTTGATCATTTTCTTAGGGATTGTCTCGAATGAGTTGAAAAGGAGGTAGAACCAGCTCCAAAGTCAGGCATCCTTGTGGCAAGAGCCAGTCCACCCCGTCACCCCGATAATGTTAGTGGTAGTTGAGGTACTACCAAGGATACGACAGTTAAAACTGAGGCACAAGCACCTGTGAGGACATATGCTATTTGTGTTAGAGAAGATGCCTCTGCGCCAAACGTCATTACTGGTACATTTTCTCTACTTGATACTGATATTACTGCATTAATCGACCCTGGTTCCACATATTCATATATATGCAAGAACCTAGTGTCTGTTAAAAATTTACCTGTTGAATTTATTGCATTTGTGGTTAAAGTTTCAAACCCCCTAGGCCAGTGTGTTATGGTGGATAAGGTCTGTAAGAACTATCCGTTGATGGTAAAAGGTTATTGCTTTCTAGCTAACTTGATGTTATTTCCATTTGATGAATTTGATGTCATCTTGGGAATGGATTGGTTAACCCGTGATGCAGTGGTAAATGTAAGCAAAAATATATTGTATTGAAATGTCAGAATGGTGAATTGCTTCGTGTTGAATCTAATAAACTAGATGGATTACCTAATGTGATTTCAGCAATATTAGCACAGAAATATGTCAGAAAGGGGTATGACGCTTATCTTGCATATGTGATGGATACTAAAGTATCTGAGTCAAAGATTCACTCAATACCGGTAGTAAGTGAATTTCCTAATGTATTCCCAGAAGAACTACCTAGTTTACCACCGGAAAGAGAAATGGAATTCTCTATTGATCTTGTTCCAGGAATGACACCGATATCTATAGCACCTTACAGAATGGCTCCTACCAAGTTGAAAGAGCTGAAAGTAAAGTTGGAAGAATTGATTGACAAAGGATTTGCTCAACCTAGTTACTCACCTTGGGGTGCACTGGTTTTATTTATAAAGAAGAAGGATGGATCGTTGAGGCTGTGTATTGATTACAGATAGCTCAACAAAGTTACAATAAAGAAAACGTATCAATTGCCTAGGATCAATAACTTGTTTGACCATTTAAAGTGTGTCACCGTATTTTCAAAGATTGATATCCATTCTGGTTACTACCAACTATGGGTAAAAGAATCGGGTGTGCCAAAGACAACGTTGAGAACTAGGTATGGACACTATGACTTTCTTGTGATGCCATTCGGCTTAAAAAATGCACCTGCAGTGTTTATGGACTTAATAAATAGAATTTTCAGGTTTGTGGTGGTATTCATATATGATATTTTGGTTTACTCTCGGAATGGAAATGAGCATGCTAAGCATTTGAGAATAGTGTCGCAAACTCTGCGAGAGAAACAACTGTATGCCAAATTCAGTAAATGTGAATTTTGGCTGAGGGAAGTTAGCTTTCTTTGGCATGTAGTATCTGCTGAAGGTGTCTGAGTAGACCCGAATAAAATTTCAGCCATTGTAAATTGGAAACCACTAAAGAATGTGTCTGAAGTCTGAAGTTTTCTGGGACTAACCAGTTATTATCGGAGATTTGTAAAAAGCTTTTCTATGATAGCTTCTCCAATGACTCGTGTGCTACAGAAAGATGTAAAATTTGAGTGGACTAATAAATGTCAGTAGAACTTTGATAGATTAAAGGCTTTATTGACAGAAGCACCTATGTTAGTCTAACTTGAATCAGGTAAGGAATTTACAGTATACAATGATGCATCACTAAATGGTTTAGGCTGTGTTTTGATGCAAGATGGTAAAGTGGTAGCTTATGCTTCACGACAGCTAAAGTCACATGAAAAGAATTACCGGACACATGATCTTGAATTGGCAGCCATAGTGTTTGCATTAAAGATTTGGCGGCATTGCTTGTTCGATGAAAATTGTCACATATTCACTGATAATAAAAGTCTAAAATATTTGATGTCACAGAAAGATTTGAATTTGAGATAGCGCAGGTGGCTTGAACTGCTGAAAGATTATGATCTTGTTATTGACTACTATATAGGAAAAGCCAAAGTAGTGACAGATGCTTTGAGCAGAAAATCCCTGTATGCTTTACTAGCAATGAACACACGATTGTTGTTGTCTGATGATGGTTCAATCATATCTAAGTTAAATGATAGACCAACATTTTACAACAAATTTCTAAAGCTTAGAAAAATGATAACAAGTTGAAAGCAAGCCGGGTACAGAGTGCATCGACAACTGATTCAAAATTTTAGGCTGGGACTGATGGTTGTTTATTATTTAGAGGAGGAGTATATGTATCAAAAGGTTCTGAACTAGTGCAAAAAATCTTGAATGAAGCTTATAATGGTAACATGTCTATTCATCCTGGTAGTAATAAAATGTATAACGATCTGAAAAAGATGTACTGGTGGCCGGGAATGAAACGAGATATTTCTGAGTTTGTATCTAAATGCTTGATATGTCAGCAAGCAAAAGCTGAACATCAGTTGCCTTCTAGACTATTACAACCAATGACAATACTGGAATGGAAATGGGAAAGAATTACTATGGATTTTTTATTGGGGCTACCCCTGTCTCCAAAGAAGAAAGATGCCATTTGGGTAATTGTTGATCGGTTGACTAAGTCTGAACACTTTATTCCGGTATGTATGAATTTTTTCTTGGATAGATTGGTTGAGTTATATGTTTCTGAGATAGTCAGATTGCATGGAGTGTCTGTCTATTATTTCAAATAGAGATCCTTGGTTTACTTCTCAATTCTGGAGCAAATTGCAAGAAGCTCTGAGTACTCAGTTGCACTTTAGTACTGCTTTTCATCCCCAAACAGATGGTCAATCTGAATGGGTAATACAGATCTTGGAAGATATGCTTCGGTGTTGTGTACTCAAGTTTGAAGGTAACTTGGAAAGGTATTTGCCTCTAGTTGAATTTGCTTATAATAACAGTTATCAGTCTAGTATTAAAATGGCACCGTATGAAGCCTTGTATGGTCGCAAATGTAGAACTCCATTGTATTGGACAAAACTCAGTGAGAAAAAGTTACACAGAGTTGACTTGGTCTGAGAGACTGAATAAAAGGTGAAGGTAATTCGAGATAGCCTGAAAGCAGCCTCTGGTCGACAAAAGTCTTATGTTGATTTGAAGAGAAAGGAAATAGAATTTTAAGTTGGTGACAAGGTATTCTTGAAAGTGTTGCCTCGGAAGCAAGTACTCTGGTTTGGTCGTAAAAGGAAATTGAGTCCACGGTTCATTGGACCATATGAAATTATAGAGAGAATTGGATCAGTTGTGTAACACCTCTTACCTGTATCCGTCGTCGGAACAGGGTACAAGGTATTAACAAATCATAGTACATACTATTTAATAAAACCGAGACAAAAATATGGCGTGCAATTAGATCATGAATCATTATAACATAATACTAGCCAATTTCAATGGCTTCGTACAAAATAATCGGTCAGATACTATAATTAATATTTTAAACCTAGACAATTATGATACGTAACAAAATAACTAAGTCTACTATACATGCCATAATTCAAAATGTTCAGTTCAAATACCCAAAAGTATTGATAGTGTAGGCAGATTTTCAACGATCCTTGACTCCTGTGCAAGCTGGACGACACTATAAGACAAAAGAGAGAAAGCTTATAGCTTAGTAAGCAAGTATACAAATAATGAATAAAGAATTTAATATGTTTACACAATAACTCAAGTGTATCTACTTTTTAATTTTACTATTTACTCCACTTTGGTATCAAAACTTGAGTTACAAAACTCGAAATTCAAATCCGTAAAATTTTCCTGAAACTAGACTCATATTAATTCTTATTAAAATTTTTATAGAATTTTTGGTCCAGCCAATTAGTACAGTTCATTAGTTAAAGTTTCCCTGTTATATAGCTCATTGATTTGAGCTCATCCCTACGAATTGAATTTCTCCCAAGACACAATTCAAATATCCATGAAATCTATTTCATTTAAAACTAGACTCAATAAGGAATCTAGACATATAAACTAAATTTCTTAATTTGTTTTGTACAAGTTTACTGATTTTTCAAAGTCGAATAGGAGATCACATAGTCATTACGGCGAGTCACACACAAATATAAACATCTCAAAATATAGAGTTCCTTTACTTGCTCTGTTTCTTTTACATGGGAATAGACTCATTAAGATTTAATTTCATATCTCATTCATCCTCTAATTAAATTCCTACTATTTTTGGTGATTTTTCAAATTCACGTCACTGTGACTGTCCAAAATAGTATTATTGCTAATTCACTCTTTCACACTTTCTTTGTATTAACCTCATTTTAACATGCATATCACAATTCATTTTCACCACATTTCATACATCACAAGTATAGGTCCATGATTACAATGTCACCTTAAAACCATCCCGTTGAACAATTCGGATCAATCCTCGATACTTGATGGTTTCAGCACACAGCCCCACCATCATATTTCATATAATTCGGCTCTCTTGTACACATGGTGAACACTTAGTACCACCCATGTGACCTAGCCAATTTATCTCATAGCTCTCTTGTCTACATGGTGTCCTTCACTTAGAATCACACATGCGACCTAGCTACATTTATCTCTCCCATAGCTCTCTTGTCTACATGGGATACATCCCGTATCACACATGTGACCTAGCTACTACATAGTATCTCGAAGCTCTCTTGTACAAATGATGTGCACTCAACACCATACATGTGACCTAGCTACGCTCCATCTATATTATTCAATCTTTTCGAATGTTCAATCGAGATTTTTCTTTCTATTACTTATTTCCATTCTTCCAATAGTCGATTTATGCTTCAAAGTCAGCTAAAATATATATAACAGGCTGAAATATAAAAATGTAAATGAAGTTAATGTATTATTTACATACAAACTTACCTTGGTGCAAAATATGGAAATTTTGCAATTTACTCCAAAACCTTTTCCTTCCCCCGTCCGAGGTCGATTCCACGCCTTTCTTGATCTATAACAACACATTTAGCTCATTTAATACTCATACTATTTATTTCAATCCAAAAATCACATTATGGAAAAATTACATTTTTGCCCCCTAACTTTTACAAAATTATAATTTTGCCCCTAGGCTCGGAAATTTAATTTCAGCCCTTATTCTTATGTTTTATGACATGCTGATCATTTTTCTCTTCTATGAAAACATCAAATTCTCACTCTAACATGCACTTATGAGTATTAGGTATTTTTACCAATTATACCATTTTGCTCGTTTTCGCTAAAAATCGCTTAGAAAAGATTGTTCTCCTAACCTCAAACATTCATATTCTACCATCAAACATCAAAATACATACATATCATTCATGGGTAAATTTTAAACATAAACCCTAACTCGAAATAATGGTAGAAATAGGTAAACCGAACTACGAGGATTTCAAAATGTAAAGAACATTAAAAGCGGGCTTTAATGCACTTACTATTGAGCTTGAAAGCTTGAAACAAACCCTAGCTATGGAGAACATGCAAGTTTCGGCCAAGCTAAATGAAGATGAACACATTTTTGTGTTATTTTTCCCATTTTATTTCATTTATTATGCAAATGACCAAAATGCCCTTACTACTAAACTTTCTAAAAATTCCATCCATGTCCAAATTTTTGTCCATATAAAGTATAATGGTCTAATTTCCATTTAAGGATCTCTACTTAAAATCCCCATTTCAATCAAGTACTTTATGAACAAGAACACATATATTTTTCACCTATTTCAATTTAGTCCTAAACGTCAAATTAAACACCCAATCGATAAAATTTTGCAACGAAATTTTCACACGATTATGCAATCATAATATAAACACTAAAACTTAATCAAAATAATTTTTTTTTCAACCTCAGATTCGTGGTTTCAAAACCACTATTCCGTTTTGGCCTTAAATCAGGCTGTTACAACTCTCCCCCCTTTAGGGATTTTCGTCCCTGTAAATCTTAACAGTAAAAAGCTTTGGGTACTGTTTTCTCATGGCTTCCTCCGGTTCCCACGTAGCTTCTTCTACTCCATGTCTTTGCCATAACACTTTCACTAAAGCTATACTTTTCTTTCTCAACTGTTTTACTTCTCAAGCCAAAATCTTAATCGGTTCCTCATCATAGGTCAAGTCCGATCGAATCTCAATTTTTGTTGGAGAAATCACATGTGAAGGATCAGAACGATAACATCACAACATTGATACATGAAACATGTTATGAATTCTTTCTAATTCTATCGGTAATGCCAACCGATATGCCACTGGTCCAATCCTGTCAATAATCTCGTACGGCCCAATAAAACGTGGACTCAACTTGTCTTTTCGGCTAAATCTCAGAATATTCTTCCATGGTGACACCTTCAAGAACACTTTATCACCCACCTAAAATGCAATCTCTTTTCTTTTTAAATTTGCATATGACTTTTGTCGATTTGAAGCAGCTTTTAAGCAATCACAAATTACTTTTACTTTCTCTTCGGTTTCTTTAACTAGATCAACTCCGTAAATCTGTTTCTCACTAAGTTCGGTCCAATATAAAGGAGTCTGACACTTGCAACCATACAAGGCTTCAATGCGGTGCCATCTCAGATACTTGATCGAAAACTGTTATTGTAGGCAAATTCAACCAAAGGTAGATATTTCTCCCAACTGCCTTCAAATTCTAAAACATAGCATCTAAGCATATCTTCGAGTACTTGGATTACTTTTTCTGACTGACCATCTGTTTGTGGATGAAATGCGGTACTAAAGTTCAATTTTGTGCCCAAAGCTTCTTGTAAATTTTTCTAGAATCTCGAGGTAAACCTTTGATCTCTATCTGATATTATAGACATAGGTACCCCGTGCAACCTCACAATTTCAGCAATATATAATTCAGCTAATTTATCAAGTGAGTAAATGATACGTACCGGTATAAAGTGAGCTGAATTTGTTAACCTATCAACCACTACCCAGACAGCATCTTTCTTTTTAGGAGTTAGAGGCAAACCGATTACAAAATCCATGGTAATCCTATCCCATTTCCACTCAGGCACCATTACCGGTTGGAGTAATCCTGAAGGCACTTGATGCTCAGCTTTTACTTGTTGACAGATCAAACACTTAGCTACAAATTCAGAAATGTCCCTTTTCATGCCTGGCCACCAATATAACTTCTTTAAATCATTATACATTTTTGTGCTACCAGGGTGAACTGACAAACAGCCACTATGTGCCTCATGTAATATTTTCTGAATCAATTCATCATTTTTTGGTACACATATCCTGTCTCGAAACATCAAACAGTCATCTGGTCCAACTCAAAAATCTAAGTCGTAACCCGATTCGCACTGAGTTCTCTAAGTTCGCAACTCACTATCGTTCATTTGAGCATCACAAATCAGTTGGAGAAATAACGGTTTAGCCCTCATCTCTGCTAAGATTGACCCATCATCGGACAATGCTAACCCCGTATTCATGGCTCTCAAAGTAAAAAGAGATTTCCTGCTCAAGGCGTCAGCAACTACATTTGCTTTTCCGTGATGATATTCAATCATTAGCTCATAATCCTTCAATAATTCAAGCCATCTTCACTATCGCAGATTCAAATCCTTTTGATTCATTAAATACTTCAAACTTTTGTGATCAGTAAAAATTCGACATTTTTCACCATACAAATAATGTCACCAGATCTTCAAGGCAAAGACAATAGCAGCCAATTCCAAATCATGTGTAGGATAGTTCTTCTCATGCGGTTTTAACTGTCTCGAGGCATAAGCTACCGCTTTACCCTCTTGCATTAGCACACATCCAAGGCCTGTCAATGATGCATCACTATAAATTACGAACTCCTTCCCCGGCTCAGGCTGTACTAAAATTGGTGCTTCAGTTAATCGTGCTTTCAGCTTTTCAAAACTTTGCTGACATTTATCAGTCCATTCAAACTTAACATTCTTTTGCAGCAACTTAGTCATAGGAGAGGCAATCATCGAAAATCCCTTGACAAAACGTCTATAATACCCTGCCAAGCCTAAAAAGCTTCTAACCTTAGATACATTCTTTGGAGGTTTCCAATCAACGATCGCGGAAATCTTGCTTGGATCCACCCGAATACCATCACCTGAGATTATATGTCCCAAAAATCTAACTTCACGAAGCCATAACTCACTTTTACTAAACTTAGCAAACAGTTTCTTTTCTCTCAAGATCTGCAATATGGTTCTCAAGTGTTCGGTGTGCTCAGACTCATCCCGAGAATAAATTAGAATGTCATCTATAAACACTACTACAAACTTATCTAAATATGGCCGAAAGATTCGGTTGATCAAGTCCATAAATATAGCTGGAGCATTTGTTAAGCTGAAAGGCATCACAAGGAACTTATAATGTCCATACCTTGTCCTAAAGGCGGTTTTCGGCATATCCGACTTCTTAACTCTCAACTGGTAGTAACCGGACCTCAAATCAAGCTTTGAAAACACTGTAGCGCCCTTTAACTGATCGAATAAATCATCCTTGGCAACGGGTACTTGTTCTATATAGTCACCTTATTGAGCTGACGGTAATCAATGCAAAGCCTTATTGAGCCATCCTTCTTCTTTACGAACAATATAGGAGCACCCCAAGGAGAGAAACTCAGTCTCACAAATCCCTTGTCTGTTAACTCTTGCAACTGAGCCTTCAATTCTTTTAATTCAGTAGGAGCCATTCTATATGGAGCAATCGAGATCGGTGCAGTCCCCGGCAACAAATCAATGGCAAACTCTATCTCTTTGTTCAGAGGCAATCCAGGTAATTCCTCTGGAAATACATCTGGAAATTCACAAACTATCGGTATTGATTCAAGCTTCAATTCAGACATCTCAGTATTCATTACATAGACCAGATAAGCTTCACACCCTTTCCTCATGTATTTCTATGCAGACATGTGCGAAATCGCCATAGGCAATTTATTTGATTCATCTGTTTCAACCCACAGAATTTCACCATTTTCACATTTCAACTCTAGTGTTTTCTGTTTACAATCTACCTTGGCATCATACAATGTCAACCAGTCCATTCCCAAAATAACATCAAACTCATCAAATGGTAATAGCATCAGATTAGCTGGAAAACAGTGACCTTGAATCATTAATGGGCAATTCTTGCAAACCTTATCAACTAGCACATATTGGCCTAAGGGGTTCAACACTTTAATCGTAAACTCAGTAAACTCAACAGGCAACTTCTTATTAGATACTAAATTCATACAAATATAGGAATGAGTAGAACCGGGATCAATCAATGCAATAACAATAGCATCATAGAGAGAAAATGTACTAGTAATCACATCGGGAGATGATGCATCCTCTCGGGCACGTATGGCATAAGCTCTAGCAGGCGCTCTAGTTGCTGATCTCGTAGCTGAATCTTTCATTACAATTTTACTGCTAGCTCCACTTCTAGTATTTTTTGATGGTCTACCTCTGCTAGTGGTAGTACTCTGTCTAGCACTCTGAAATTTTTCTTCTTTAACTTTCTCCGGATAGTCTCTGATAAAATGCTCACAAAAACCGCACCTGAAACAAGCTCGCTCGTTTCCCCAACACTCACCATAATGTTGCCTGCCACATTGCTGACATTCAGGCTTTCTAGATCGCACATTACCCACACTTTCCACTGAAGTAGCTTGAGCTTTAGACCCTGAATATGCCCTACCACATCTCTGTGTGAATCCCCAGCTGAAACTGTCATTCGAGGGTTTGTCTCTTTGGACCTCTTTGATTGAGATTGAAATGACTTGCTTGTCGGCCTCTTTCTGGCATCTCGAGCTTCAATAGTAGCTTTTCTTCTTTCTTTGTTCAATTCTTCAGCTTTAAGAGCTCGGTCAACCAATACTACAAATTCTTTCAGCTCCAAAATACCCACAAGCACTTTAATGTCCTCATTTAGCCCATCCTCAAACCTTTTGCACATAATGGCCTCGTTGGACACACATTCCTGGGCATACTTGCTGAGTCTTACAAATTCGCGTTCATACTCTGCCACAGACATCTTGCCCTGCTTCAATTCAAGGAACTCCTTTCGTTTTTGATCAATAAATCGCTGACTTATGTATTTCTTTCTGAATTCTTCCTGGAAGAAATCCCAAGTAACCCTTTCTTTTGGCACCACTGTTACCAAAGTCTTCCACCAATGGTAGGCTGAATCTCTCAAAAGTGATACAACACACTTTAAGCACTCCTCGGGTGTACATGAGAGCTTATCAAATACACGGGTAGAATTTTCAAGCCAGAACTCCGCTTTCTCAGGATCATCATCAATCTTTGCTCTAAACTTTTCGGCCCCTTATTTTCGAATCTTGTCAACTGGAGGCTTGTTCATTCTTACCAAATCTATGCCTTGAGCAGCTACAGGAACCGTCTGAGGTATGGGAGGGGGTGGAGGAGGTTGAGCATTTGGGTTTGCTTGAATAAACTCAGTGTACCAATTGTTCATCATTTGGAGAAAGGCATCCCGAGCCTCATCTCCTTGTCTCAATGTCTCAGGTCTACTTTCTGGTAGCGGTCCCTTATGTGGGAGCTTGCCCATTACTAGCAAAGATCATCACCACAGCCCTATAGGATCCATTACTATATTAAAACAAAACACAGTTTAGAATAATCAGGAGTCACCACACTATCACAGTATATTTATGGCATGTAAGCTAAACTTTTACACACACTTTATTAGTCCGAGAACCGACTAAACCATAGCTCTGATACCACTAAATGTAACACCCCTTACCTGTATCCATCATCGGAACAGGGTACGAGGTATTAACAAATCATAGTACATACTATTTAATAAAACCGAGACAAAAATATGGCATGCAGATCATGAATCATTATAACATATGCCTTTAACAATACTAGCCAGTTTCAAAGGCTTCGTACAAAATAATCGGTCAGATACTATAATTAATATTTTAAACCTAGACAATTATAACACGTAACAAAATAACTAAGTCTACTATACATGCCATAATTCAAAATGTTCAGTTCAAATACCCAAAAGTATTGATAGTGTAGGCAGATCTTCAACGACCCTTGACTCCTATGCAAGTTGGACGACACTATAAGACAAAAGAGAGAAAGCTTATAGCTTAGTAAGCAAGTATATAAATAATGAAAAAAGAATTTAATATGTTTACACAAAAGTCAAGTGTATCTACTTTTTTATTTTACTATTTACTCCACTTTGGTCAAGTTGTCTCTCCTGCATCATATTCACTAAATAAATCATAACTCGAGTTACAAAACTCGAAATTCAAATCCGTAAAATTTTCCTGAAACTAGACTCATATTAATTCTTATTAAAATTTTTATAGAATTTTTGGTCCAGCCAATTAGTATAGTTCATTAGTTAAAGTTTCCCCTATTATATAGCTCGACTGATCTGAGCTCTGTCCACTACGAATTGAATTTCTCCCAGTACACAATTCAAATATCCATGAAATCTATTTCATTTAAAACTAGACTCAATAAGGAATCTAGACATATAAACTAAATTTCTTAATTTGTTTTGTACAAGTTTACTGATTTTTCAAAGTCAGAATAGGAGATTACATAGTCATTCTGAGCGAGTCACACACAAATATAAACATCTCAAAATATAGAGTTTCTTTACTTTCTCTGTTTCTTTTACATGGGAATAGACTCATTAAGATTTAATTTCATATCTCATTCAGCCTCTAATTAAATTCCTACTATTTTTGGTGATTTTTCAAATTCACATCACTGTGACTATCGAAAACAGTATTATTGCTAATTCACCCTTTCACACTTTCTTTGTATTAACCTCATTTTAACATGCATATCACAATTCATTTTCACCACATTTCATACATCACAAGTATAGGTCCATGATTACAATGTCACCTTAAAACCATCCCGTTGAACAATTCGGATCAATCCTCGATACTTGATGGTTTCAGCACACAGCCCCACCATCATATTTCATATAATTCGGCTCTCTTGTACACATGGTGAACACTTAGTACCACCCATGTGACCTAGCCAATTTATCTCATAGCTCTCTTGTCTACATGGTGTCCTTCACTTGGAATCACACATGCGACCTAGCTACATTTATCTCTCCCGTAGCTCTCTTGTCTACATGGGATACATCCCGTATCACACATGTGACCTAGCTACTACATAGTATCTCGTAGCTCTCTTGTACACATGATGTGCACTCAACACCATACCTGTGACCTAGCTACGCTCCATCTATATTATTCAATCTTTCCGAATGTTCAACCGAGATTTTTCTCTCTATTACTTATTTCCATTCTTCCAATAGTCGATTTATGCTTCAAAATCAGCTAAAATATATATAATAGGCTGAAATATAAAAATGTAAATGAAGTTAATGTATTATTTACATACAAACTTACCTCGGTGCAAAATGTGGAAATTTTGCAATTTAGTCCAAAACCTTTTCCTTCCCCCGTCCGAGGTCGATTCCACGCCTTTCTTGATCTATAACAACACATTTAGCTCATTTAATACTCATACTATTTATTTCAATCCAAAAATCACATTATGGAAAATTACATTTTTGCCCCCTAACTTTTACAAAATTATAATTTTGCCCCTAGGCTCGGAAATTTAATTTCAGCCCTTATTCTTATGTTTTATGACATGATGATCATTTTTCTCTTCTATGAAAACATCAAATTCTCACTCTAACATGCACTTATGAGCATTAGGTATTTTTACCAATTATACCATTTTGCTCGTTTTCGCTAAAAATCGCTTAGAAAAGATTGTTCTCCTAACCTCAAACATTCATATTCTACCATCAAACATCAAAATACATACATATCATTCATGGGTAAATTTTTAAACATAAACCCTAACTCGAAATAATGGTAGAAATAGGTAAACCGAGCTACGAGGATTTCAAAAATGTAAAGAACATTAAAAACGGGGCTTTAATGCACTTACTATTGAGCTTGAAAGCTTGAAACAAACCCTAGCTATGGAGAACATGCAAGTTTCGGCCAAGCTAAATGAAGATGAACACATTTTTGTGTTATTTTTCCCATTTTATTTCATTTATTATGCAAATAACCAAAATGCCCTTACTACTAAACTTTCTAAAAATTCCATCCATGTCCAAATTTTTGTCCATAGAAAGTATAATGGTCTAATTTCCATTTAAGGATCTCTACTTAAAACCCCCATTTCAATCAAGTACTTTATGAACAAGAACACACATATTTTTCACCTATTTCAATTTAGTCCTAAACATCAAATTAAACACCCAATCGATAAAATTTCGCAACAAAATTTTCACACGATTATGCAATCATAATATAAACACTAAAAATTAATCAAAATAATTTTTTTTTCAACCTCAGATTCGTGGTTTCAAAAGCACTGTTCCGTTTTGGCCTTAAATCGGGCTGTTACAGGTTGCATATCGGTTAGCTTTACCACCAGAGCTTGATTGGATCCATAATGTTTTTGATGTGTCTATGTTACGGTGTATCAATCTGATCCTTCACATGTTATCTCTATGACAGAGGTAGAGATCCAGCCTGATATGACATATGGTGAGGAACTAATCAAAATCTTAGCTGGGGAAAGAAAAGAGTTAAGAAATAGAAAGGTAGCTTTGGTAAAAGTTCTTTGGCAAAGGCATGGTATTGAGGAGGCTGCCTGAGAACCGGAGGATACAATAAGGAAGCAATACCTGAATCTTTTTATTTGTAAGATTTTCGAGGACAAAAATCCTGAAAGGGGGGAAGAGTTGTAACAACCCATTTTTCAGGTGAAATCAGAATAGTGGTTTCGGTACCACAAATTCGATCCAAGATATAGTTTATTTTTATTTTACCATATGGCCCGTAATATGATAGAAAGGACGTGTGAAAATCTTGATATGAAAATTTTATCGATTTAGTGCCTAATTACAAAAAGGACTAAATCGCATAAAATGTGAAAGTTCAATTCTAGTAGCAA
This sequence comes from Gossypium arboreum, assembly GCF_025698485.1. Taxonomy (NCBI): domain Eukaryota; kingdom Viridiplantae; phylum Streptophyta; class Magnoliopsida; order Malvales; family Malvaceae; genus Gossypium; species Gossypium arboreum. The sequence continues at coordinate 66,311,922 of NC_069080.1, forward strand.
TGAGTATTAAATAGCTATGGAATTCAAAACATAAGGTCCTTATATGGTAATTAGACCATTAATAAAAGTTTGTAGATTTTTATGGTGACTTATCTATGGAATTATAAAAAAAAAAAACAAGAGACTAAATTAGAAATACCAAAATACTTAATTAATTAAAAGATGAAAAGAAATTATATCATCTTATTTTCATCATCTTGAACCAAAAAACACATGGAAACCCTAGGAGAGAGAAAAGAAGCTTTCAAGGCCTAATTAGGTAAGTTCCCTCGTCCTGTTTTTAGTAATTTTGGGACTTTTGAAACCGGGATAGCTTAATCTCTCTATTTGAGGGATTAATTTGAAAATTTATCAAGGTATGAAAATGGGTCATGGATGTATTGTGCTGGAAATTAGAAATTTATGGTAGAAAATGAAAGATTATTGATAGATAAACAACTTTTACAAAGTAATTTTTGATGAAAACATGATTTAGGGACTAAAATGAAAAGTTGTAAAATTTGATGAAAAATTCTGAAATTTTATGAATACATGTGTTGGAAAATTTTTAACGGGGCTTTGGTTAGGCTTGGAATAAGGAGTAATTTGTACAAGTTTCATTTTTCGGGCCTAGGGACAAAATTGAAATTTTTGGAAAAGTTAGGGGCAAAATGGTAATTTTACCTAGAACGTAAATTGAGTCCGTCTAAGTATGAAATGTATGAAATTAATGATTAAATTCATTATATAGAACCAGAAAAAACTAATTCGAGGTTAGATCGAGGAAAAAAATAATTTTGGATTAGTAGACTTTTACGCGAACAAGTGTCGAGGTAAGTTCATGTAACTTAATCGACACTTAATTATGTTAATTGAATGTTGTGTTTGTACGTAATTTGATTTATGTTGATGTGCTTACTTGTATGCTATTATGAAAAATTGATACATGCTTGAAATGATGCAAAAGGGGTTAAGTCCCGATTAAATATTGAATTCCGATGAATGTATATGCTTTCCAGAAACTAATAAGGTCCTGCATTTGTTGCAGATGGGATTTAGCTTGGACGAGTAATCCCAATGACTTGTTGTAAAAAGGATTTAGCCCGGATGGGTAATCCCGATATAATACCTCTCGAGCACATGTTTTGGTTAGGGTATAGATTGGACTGGTAACCCTAATTAAGCTCTTGTGAGCATACGCTATATAAAGGGATTTAGCCTGGACTGGTGATCGTGTTATACGGCATATGGCTCGTGAGTGTGTTCCTTAGTTAAGTTGTAACACCCCTCGCCCGTATCCCTTGTCGGAACACAGTTCAAGGTGTTACCCGACTTAAACTAAGTCAATCACACAAAAACCGTGCCAAAAAATTTCAATCAATTTAAATCTTTTCTTTTCACATGCAATCTGTCCCATATATGGGCTTACGAGGCCCAAAACATCACTAGCCAACATAGGCCAATTCACATGGCCAAAACACTTTATCAATACAAGCCACCACCTTTGGCTAACTTATAGTATCACATACTCAACATTAAAACCCTATACATGCCATAGACTCGAATTACTAGGATTTACTTACACTAATAGCGTGAGCTCGACAGTGTAATAATACTCCGGCGAACTCCAACCCGAGCAAATAATTGGAGCCAACAATCTACAAAACAGAGGAATGTAACAACGGAGTAAGCTTTCATAAGCTTAGTAAGTTTTAAGCAATGCAAACAAATAAACGCGATTCTACTTCGATTATTCAATTTCTCAAGAGGCCATATTCTAGGTATATTGCCATCTGGCCGAATACACACAAACACATAATGCACGTTTAGCATTCTTATCATACTTAATCTGAATTCATATAACATAATTAACTCAAATACTTTCACATACTTTCACACCCTGACCCGATGTATCATGATCATAGATATAGTTATAACATTTATTCACGTATGTTTCACATTACACACTAATGATTCACTTCAAATCAAACTCACATATGAGTACATAATGTGTACCTGGCCCACTTAACGTATTGAATGTATTCATTTGTCAATCTAACACGAGGTACCTTAGTCTTAGACTTTTCTCAAATCACCGCATTTCGCCGCTAGGATCGAGGCACGATTATCATTTCATCGGCATTATAGCTCGCTAGGCTCGAAAGCCCGATTAGTATCTCACCCAAGCATTATAGCTCGCTAGGCCTAAAGGCCCGAATAGTGTCTCACCAAAGATAATAGCTCGCTAGGCTCAAAGGCGAATATAATACCAAAGACTAGGCTCATGGGATTTAACTCGGATATAATACCAAGATGAAGCTCGGGAATTAACCCGGATATATTACCAAAGACGAAGCTGCGAGATTTAACCCGGATATAATACCAAGACGAAGCTCATGGATTTAACCCGGATATAATACCAAGACGAAGCTCATGGATTTAACCGGATATAATTCCAAAGATATAGCTGCGGTTTTAAAGCCGATACAAATATCATGCATATTTAATCATATATTAACACATTTCAACACTTTTCTTTCATCTCATTTTCACACTTAGTGTAACACCCCAAACCCGGCCTGGAAGTTTGGCTCGAACTTGGCATGTCACATTGAAGTGTTTTTCGAAAACCATGTTTCCATTAAAAACCCTTCTTAATAATTAAAACCTTATACCCTTTTTAAACCTTGTTGGAAAACCTCAGCTGAATAACATTCTTAACAACTTTGTAAAAATCTTGGTAGTTGCGGAAACTTACTTTAAAAACAATTGCGGTTACGTGATGTTTTGAATAACGAGAGTTGCTTTGGAAAATCGTGTTCTAATACTAGCAATTATAAGAACAATAAATAAAATTCCAAATTTGAAATCTAGAAAATTACAACGGCTTTACTACAACCCACATAAAATAATTTAAAGGTAATAATCAAAGCGTAACATAAACAAGTGTGTGGCTTCCTCCGAGCCCCTAGCAACCCCGATCCATCTAAGGTCGAAATTACCGAAAAGTTAATAAACGGGTGAGTTTATGAAAACTCGCAGAAATCCCTACTATAAAAAGGAACAATACCATCTAAAAGAATTAAAAGTCCGCCCCACCTTTTACTTACAATTTCAGACCAATCGGTCTTAGCCCATTTCAACAGACAAGATTGGATGGACTTTAGCCCATTACGTATAAGAAACATTATCGAATTGGAACCAAAATGAGAATCGTAATCGAATCGAATGTAATCGTAATCGTAATCAATATTAGTAATGTAATCGTAATCGAATCGAATTAGGTGACGTAATCGAATCGTAATCGAAATGTAATCGTAATCGTAATCAAGATAGTAATGTAATCGAATTAGAATCGAATTACGTGATGTAATCAAAATCATAATGTGAATGCAATCCCAACCCAATCTAGCCGTATACACCCCGTACCAACCTTACACCATGTGGGGAGACAACTCGACCCACCCATCCGCTACACACCACGTAATTTGCAAGATGGTCGCTAGAATGATATCGTGATGAGCCACCAGATATGATATTGTGGCGAGCCACCGAATCAGATAATGTGGCAAAGCCACCTAACAAAATACGTGGCACAAAGCCATAGATAACTGTAATAACTTCGGCACATAGCCATCGATGATTGTAATATAATCGGCGCACGACCTTCGGTAAATATGATCGACACAGTAGTCGCAAGAAATATGTTAGGCACATAGCTACTGTGTAAATACGTTTGGCACGGTTATAGTCAAGATGGCACAAAGCCATATTTAGGTTGGCACAGAGCCATTAATAACGGGTCTATAATCGCACGAAGGCCACAACAATGGCACACAGCCTTCGGTAACGTGATTGGCACTCAGCCATCGATCGATCAATAGATATTGTGACAGAGTCACCAGATACAGATATTGTGGCAGAGCCACCAGAACAGATATTTGTGGCATAGCCACCGTAACGCTTCCTCCGTACAAAATCCCAACCCATGCAACATGTCATGTATGCGTAATGTCATGCCCATATTTGAATCAAACAATCACACCAAGTCATTCATATCACCAACATATATTCACAATCAAATCCACAAACACACAAATTAAGTCACCACTTGCCCACAAGGGCAAAACAGTCATTTAACACCCTAGGGGCAAAATGGTAATTTTACCCCACAAAGGTATCTCGGTAATTCTACCCTACAGGGGTATTTCAATATTTCTACCCTACAAAGGTATTTTGATAATTCTACCCTACGGGGGTATTGCGATAATTCTACCCTACAGGGGTATTTCGGTAATTCTACCCTACAGGGGTATTTCGATAATCCTACCCTACAGGGGTATTTCGGTAATTCTACCCTACAGGGGTATTTCAATAATTCTACCCTACAGGGGTCTTTCGGTAATTTTGTAAACCAAGGGTATTTTGGTAATTTTACAAACCAGGGGTATTTTGGTAATTTTATTGATCGAGGGTATTTCAGTAATTTTGCAAATTGAGGGTAAAACAATAATTCTGTAAACTGAGGGTAAAACGGTAATTCTGTAAATCGAGGGTAAAATAGTAATTCTGTAAACTGAGGGTAAAACGGTAATTCTATAAATCGAGGGTAAAATAGTAATTCTGTAAATCGAGGGTAAAACGGTAATTCTGTAAATCAAGGGTAAAACGGTAATTCTGTAAATCGAGGGTAAAACGGTAATTTTGTAAATCGAGAGTACTTTGGTAATTTTACAAGTCGAGGGCATTTCAAGAATTGGTAAACTAAAGTATTCTAAACATGGATAACAATACGAATGGGCCTAAAGCCTATTCTCTACCAAATGGGCCCACACGTGTGACCCTTTTAGCCCAAACCTAGCCACAGATATGCGATTCACCTAGCCTAGTCCAATATTTACTACACAATCAAACAACTTATCCAATTGGGCCCAGAGGCCCATTGGGCCCATATGGCCCCTTTCTACCATCGCGACCAAGTAGCCATCCAACAACAAGAGTAGTGATAAATACACACCGATTGGAGACTAGAGTTAATCCACGCCCGAGCACTCTTAGCCGATGCCCAACCCAAACGAAAGCACGCCATAAAGCGAAAGGGATCACCAAGAAAGGTACCTTTACTCTCCTCATGGTTCTCTCTATTTAAAGCCGCCTTCCCATCCACTCTTATGTTAGCTTCCGATGTGGGATCCCTCCAACATCGAGTTTAAATTCAACACCAACTCTTGCCACCTGTTAGCAAAATAAATGCTCTTTGCTTGCTATGGGATTCAACCCATGCCTCCCTCAAATGCTCCACACGCCACTTGCCACTAAGCCATAAGGTTTTTGTGTCACAATTTCTCCAACAATATTCTTAAGGCCTACCTACTACACCTGTGGTTTGATTCACCTTAAACCAAATTTTTGCTAGAGTCCGTGTTTAAACCCGTGACTTCTCCAACACTTCTCAACACACTTAACCACTAAAACAAGCCTTTATTAACGAAATTTGCATGCACAACAGAATATTATAAGTTGCCTTCAACCGCTCCTATGCTCAAGGCCCAAACTTTCTAGGCCCAAATTCAGGGTGTTACACTTAGCATTTGATAGCTTATGCATAACATTTTACTCACATTCATTTCAAACTTATCAATCGATTATAAAAGCACATTGCATATTTACCAACATGTTATACTTACCATTAGGCCATATAAGCATGATATAATACACTATCATTTCATCTTAAACATTCGGCTAAATCCCTATCTTACAAGTAACACCGAATTCATATAACATTTCATTTCACCGGCATTATAGCCTGCTAGGCTCAAAGGCTTGAATAATATTTCACCGGCATCATAGCCTACTAAGCTCAAAGCTCGATATCATTTCACCGGCATTATAGCCTGCTAGGCCTGAAGCCCGAATATCACATTTCGATAGACAATTCACCTGTTCTATCCCACTTTCATAACTTATACTTCAATCATGTATAACTGAAACACATATCTATGAACAAACATTTTCATCCTTTCAACCACATAGGGTTTAATTTCCACATTGGAACACATATCTTAGTACATCATTTAATAGTATCAAATTCGACTAGATATGCTAGTCACACACGGCTCATAACTTTAATTTAATATTCATTCAACACAAAGAACATATGTATATTTTCACTGAAGCATCATCTCAATACAATACATCTTGCTCACTGATTTGCACACACCCATTCAAATTAGCAATTATAAGATGGTTTCGCACATAGCCCATCCTTATTGATAATTTACGATGATTTTATCCTTACTCATATATATGACATAGGCATTTTCACCTATGCTTCTCAATTCACATCCATGATTCAATTCCAATCGATTTAACATGCATAAGTATATATCGCATACCTGACCAAATTAATGTATTGAACGAAATCGATTGTCGATTTAACACAAGGTCTCATAGTTGAACATAAACATGAAACCATTTCTTATATGTTCGATTCACATCAATCATCAAATTCATTTAATTCACATGTACTTAATTAGGTTGTTCGTACCTGAATAGTTTACTTTACGGAACGAATCCACATATCGTATTAGCCCATAGTCTTATAGCACCACACTTTTAATAGTTTACCGGCAATGTGCCTGCTAGGTAATAACCTGATTTCATCGCCGGCCATAAGCCTGCTAGACCTTTAAGTCCGATGTCATTTCACCGAAATTATGCCTGCTAGGTTTGAAACCCGAATATATATTATAATGCATAACTTATATCATCGATCACTAACAGTTACCTCATCGAAATTCACATTTAATCACTTTAGTACCAAGCCACATTCGGCTACCACAAAGGACTAATAAAAATAATTTTATACACATCATGGTTTCCTTTAGATATTTAATAATCACAAATCGTGATATCTCTACCAGCACATATACGACATAGTTTATTCATTGTAACACTCATTTAGTGCATCAAATTTCCAAATCCAATTCAACTTAAGCATAATAGCCATAATCGGCTTATAGCCTTAAATTATTACATATTCGACATATTAACTAAATAAAATTTACATTCTCTCTGCCATATTAATTTAACTCTTAGGCATATAAGAAGGAATCAAGCTTAAACACTTAAGAACTTACCTTGAACGTCGCCGAACTATTACAACGGCTATTCGATTACTTTCTCTTTTCCCTTATCCGAATTTGCCCCTCTATGCTCTTGAGCTTAAATTCAAAGATTTTAAACTAGTCATTATTCGACTATTCCAGCATCACTTTCAAAATATAATATATATATTCAAATTTCACACCTACTGATCATAGTAAACTTATAAGAAATCAATAAGCAACTCATTAACAAATTTTTGTCAATGTTTACCACATAATCATAATTTTATCAGTAAGTCGTCTTCCGAGCAACAAATACTAAATCATTTATAACTGGAGCTAAAAAACTCCAAATCAAGTGCCGTTAACTTTCCCTGAAAATAGACTCATATATATTTTATCCATAAAATTTTCAGAATTTTTGGTTTGGCCAATCAATACCAGATGTTTATTAAAATTTCCCCTATTTCACTGTTTGACTAATCTGACCACTCCTCACTACGAATCAATTTTCTCATTGTATAGAACTCAAAATATGTTTTCGTATTTCATTTGAAACTAGACTCATTAAGGAGTCTAATCATATAAATTTCATCTTATGATCATTTTTGAACAATTTATAATGATTTTATAAAATCATTTTGACCCTGTCCTACATCACTTCAAATATCTCTTTATCGACAATTCTTTTGCTTACATGGTTTCTTTTATAAGAAATTAGACTCATTAATCTTTAATTACATAATTTATTCAGTTCCTAAATCATCTCCCACAATTTATGGTGATTTTCGAAAATCATGTTACTGCTGCTGTCCCAAGTAGATTTATTACCAATTCACTCTTTCACACATAACTTGCATGCATGTTATTCAAACATGCATATCACAAATCAATCATCACATACCTATGATTTCACTTAAGCATAAGCTCCATTTAATCATTTTAAAGCACAAACATTACTCAATGTTATCCAAGTTCACATTCGGCCATAATACACACAACATGTTAGCCGATTTTCCCCCTTAGCATCTAAGGCACATGCATGCTCATTTGTTTGGCTCAACTTCACCTATCTTCCATTATTCATCAAAAGAACATGAAACAACAACCATTTCCTTCATTTCCATTCGTGACCGAATGCTCACAACACAACCAAAAATAAAAAATATGCTTCATGAGTTAAGGTAGAATTAAGAAGAACTCATGAAAATCAAGATAGAAGTAAACTACCATGAACTTACCTTGGATTTTTCTTCCCCTAGTGGCCGAATTTTTCAAGAGCTTTTTCCCCTCTTGCTCTCCTATTTTCGGCTATGAAGAACAAGGATGAACAAAAAACCATGTCTTTTACTTCCTTTTGTTATTTTATTACTAACATTTTATGACACAAAATAACATATATTATTTGTGCCATACTTATGCCATAATTTCAATAAAAAAATTGCACAAATGCTTATCATGCCCATTATGGCCGGCCACTATGTTTTAAGGTGGGAAATTTGACATGCAAATCCACCTATTTCATACTATAAGTTATTTGGCCACTACAAATTAGCCTATAGCATTTGCAAAAATTTTCACATGAGTCCTATTTCATAATTTCACTCACAAATGGAAAAATCAAAGCATGAAATTTTCACACATGCACTTTCACATGAAATAAACATAGAATATAACATCTAATTATTTTTGTGACTCGATTTTGTGATCCCAGAACCACTTTCCGACTAGGGCCAAATTAGGGTTGTCACATAAGTACCTTAAGGGGTACCCTCGATGAGAATTAACGGATTAATGAATCGTATACCTCGAGTGTACTACTTGAGCTTTCATCGAAATTTCAATGATTCTATGGACATATAACTCTTGACATGGCATGAGAGCTTTGAGATGAAATGATAATGACTTGATAGAATATTGTATGATGAGCTTATCTATCTTACTTAATTTATATGAATAGTTTGGTGACTAACATGTTTGATAAAATGTATGTGACTAGGCCATTTAGCCAAATGGATGGAAACATAACATTGTATGCCTAGATTTTAATAAACAAGATTAGTAAGTTTAGTTTCTGTTATAGAAACTTACTAAGCATGTAATGTTTACTCCTTTTATTTTTCCTCTGTTTTATAGTGCTCGAAAGCTCGTGAAGTTTGGAAGAACATTGGAGCATCGTCACACTATCAACTAGCATTTTGGGTATATTTAGTGAAGTCATTTTGGTGTAATGGCATGTATAGGGAAACTTGGCCAATAGTGGCTTGAAATGTCAATTTGTAACCTAGCTATTGGAATGGCTAGTGATGGTTCATTTTGGATATGATTTAGTAATCTATTATGGTATATTTATATATATCCACATGTGTTATGCTAAGTTCATGTGATCAAATGTTGTTAATGTCTAAGTTAAGCTAAGGTGAGTTAGTAACCATGTATGCATGAAATGGTATATCTTGATGAATGATGAATTTGTTCAATTGGAGTGCTTGAAATGGTTTGAATTAGTTGAGTGTTCTATGTACAGGTTTGGGTGATTTTGAGTGAGAAATGAAGTTACGAAATGACTTTATTTTGTCCACACGAGTAGACTCACGGGCGTGTGTCTAGATCGTGTGTGACACACGACCTGGTAACACGGGCTGTGGTTAGGCCGCGTGTCCCCTACACCTTAATTTTGAAAAACATAATGCTCTGAATTGGGCACACGGGCGTGTATCTCAGTCGTGTGTGCCATATGGCCTAGAACATGGGCGTGTCTCTTGGGCGTGTGAAAGCTACACCTAATTCGAATTAAATTAATTAACCACACGGCCTAACACATTAGCATGTGGCATGGCCGTGTGTGCAAGTCAGAGAGTTACATGGGGTTGAACACAACCTCTAACACGGGCGTGTCCCTTGGACTACACGGGCGTGTGAGCCCTGCACCTTGGAAAAATTTTGTAATTCCTCGAAAAAAATTCTTAGAGGTCCCGATTAAGTCCTAATTTTATTCTAGTGCTCGTATAGGACCTCGAGGGTCCAATTAAGGGACGTTATGAATAATCTTAGTTAATGAATAGTGACTTGCATGAATTAATTGAAAAATGTTCTGAATGTTCTAGTAATGCTCTGAAATCCTGTTCCGGCGACAGGTACGGGTTAGGAGTGTTACTGGAAATTATGTAAAGTGAAATTGGATTGCAATATGCATAAATTAAACTATTACAAGGTATTTGAAATTGATAAATTGAAATGGATTATTATAGATTAGGACTTGAATCAATCATAAGATAATTGAGAAAATAAGAAATTGCGGTTTAATCCCTAACATCTTGTCGCTTTTTTTTTTTGTCTAGGTAAGTTCATATGGAACTTACTATTTTATTTTTATTTTGTTTGAATTGAATGGTTACATATTTTTAATTTGTATATATATATATATATATATATATATATATATATATATATATATGAAATTTTAATGACTTATGGCATTATAAGGACAAAATTGGAAAATGTGAGTTTAGTGATAAATATGAATAGATACGTAGTATCAAATGGTTGTAAATTTTGTTATAAGAATGGATGATATATATACATGGTGAGGTTATATTGCTTAAAAGGTATATATATTGTTTTGACTGAAATTGGACTAAATTGATGATATGTGAAATATTCGATAAATATGAACAGATATGTAGTATGGAATGAATTTGGAAATTGTTATATGATTGGAAGACGAGTACAAGATGATGTTTCATGGTTCAAAATGTATATGAATTTCTATTTTGATCATGGAATTGTATACAACTAAAGGGTTTGAAATGATACGAAAAAAGAAAATAGGTGTTTGATTAGGAATTAATACGATGGCTTCAGACCCAACATTTGTTGTGGATTCTTTGAAGCTAGTGTTAGCAGCTTCGGACCAAGCTAGTGTTAGCAATCTTGATCAGAAGCTAGTGTTAGCAGCTCGAATATGTCAGTTTGTTTGAATAAATGGGTGTTGAAGTCAAGGATTTATTTAGTGACTTAAGATCCAAAATTTGTTGTGGATTATCTGAAGCTAGTGTTAGCAGCATTTAACCAAGCTACTGTTAGCAACCCTGATTCGAAGCTAGTGATAGTAGCCTGATAATGTCAGTACATGTGATCAAAATAGTTCCAAGTACTTAAACTCGAATTGATTTAGACCTTTGAGTGAAAATGAAAAATGGAAATAATGATTAAATGGAAATGAAACGGTTGAAAAATGTGATTATTGACCTAGCGTCAAATGTAGTAGTCACGCCTCATCCCAAAAATAGGATCAATAGAAATTGAGTTAGTGAACCAAGAGTGGTCACACCATGTTTTTAAATAAATGTTGTAGGAGTTATAACAAGTAAGTGGTTTGGCTTAGTGGTTAAGTATTGATGAAACTACCAAGTGAACCAAGTTTAAATCCCGTTAGGTTTATTTTTGTTTAGTTTTTGACATTAAAATCATGGTCAAACCCCTTATTGCCACCCAAAAATTGTTTCCATGCAAGGGAATTCTTTCCTCCCTTATCTTTCTCTTCTTTCCTTGTTTTCTCCCATTTTCACTCCATGTGTCCCCTTTGCTTTCCTTTCCCTCTTTCCACTCCCTTTGTCTCAATTTGTTTCCAAATTGTAAAGTGTTGACTAAGGTAGCCTTCCAACTTTTATAGTCTATGCACTCATTTTTGTTTTTCATTTCGCAAAACTCTCCCTTTTCTCTTTTCTCCTCCCTTTCAACCACCACCTTGTCCTGCCCTTATAACCACCTTGCTCTCCTCCTCTTTTTAATTATTTGTGTTGTGATTTGAGCCACCAGTTTTCAACATAAGAACCTCCTTTGTGCTACCACTCTTGGTTACTTCTCCACCTTTGAACCACCCTTATCACCACCATAAACCACCACTGTTCTCCACTATTTTTCTCCTCTATTTTCTCTCTACATCTCATTATTTTCTCTTTATTTCTTTATATTCTTTCTTAAGTGTTCATCATTATTTTATTTTCCTTTCTTCTTTTCTACATCTAAATTCAATCACCTTCCATCATCGGTCTTCCTTACCATTTTCAATTCATCCTTAGAAGATAGTATAAGTGTTATTAAGTATCAAGTTTCCATCTTGTTATGAGGTCTATAGTATTAATGTTTGCCAAATATTCATGTGTTAATCAAGTGTTTATATTAGATTGAAGGATCATATTTGGGCATTTGAATCTTCAATGGATTAAGATTAAAGTTTTTTTTTGTTCGAAGTTGAAGAAGAGTAAATAGTGATCTCACAATTAAGTTATGAATCGTTTTTTATTCTTTCAATTTTGCTCGTATAATTATCGTATTGAAAAATGATTTCTAACTTTGATTTTTATATTTTAGGTACTGATCTGAACTAGTTTAGTTAGATCTAAAAGTAAGGGTTGCGATTTAAAGCTGTTACGAGTTGGGCGATTATTAAAGGTATGTGTGTAACATCCCGTTTTCAGTGAAATCAGAACAGTGGTTTTAGGACTACAAATTCGAATTTAGAGAATTTATTTTATTATTATTTTATGGTCTATAGCATGATAGCATTACCGTATAAAAATTCCGTTAAGAAATTTACTGTTTATATGCTCAATTTGATAAAAAGGACTAAATTGCGTAAAGTGCAAATGTTGAGTTCTATTAGCTAAAGGTATTAAATAGCTATAGAACTTTAAAGTGGAGGTCCTTACATGGTAATTAGCCCATTAATGTTGATAGTTGATGAGCATGGCTTGGAATTTGTGTAATTATTAAAGATTATAAAGGTTAATTTTAGAAATTAGTAATTAAAGGTTAATTAAAAGAAAACCAAATTAATCATCATCTTCCATTATCTATCTTCAACTGAATATGAAAGTAAGAAACCAGTTTTTTGAAGCTTCATTCGGTCATTCCTATTTCTTTCAATTAGGTATGTATTTTTAATCTATTTTTGATGATTTCTATATTTCCAGGATCGTTGTAGCTTAACCTAGCTAGCCCGGGGACTAATTTGTGAAACTGTTAAACTATTAGGGTTTTACCATTGTTGAATATATATGAGTTTTGAAGTGTGATGATAGATAATGAATGGTTTTTGTTAGATAAACAACTTTTGTAAAGGAATTTTTGATGAAATTATCAATTAGGGGCTAAATTGAAAAATGTGATAAATTCATGGTAAAATTTGTGAATTTGTGAAATATATGGGCTGCTATTAGTATGTATAAAAATTGGCTAGGCTTGGGTAGGGGAAAAGTTGTATGAATTTCATTTTCCGAGCCTAAGGACTAAATTGCAAAGAAATTAAAAATATAGAGGCAAAATGGTAAATTTTCCAAAAAATATGTGTTGGACTAAATTGAATGAAATATATATTAAATTGAGTTATATTTATCCGTATAAATTCAGTCAGACCTCGTACGAAGTTAGATTGAGGCGAAGAGAAAATCACAGATTATTCGCCTCCGCATCTACGTATACCAGTCAAGGTAAGTTTGTGTAATTAAATTGAGTATTTATATGTTTTAATTGAATTATATGTATGTGATTTGTATAATTGCCATGTATAAATATCAATCGCATATCCGACGACGTACGATGATTACTGAGTCTCGTTTTAACCTTAGGAATTCGTAGGATACAAATGACATGTCATTAGGGATTACTGATTCTTAAATCATATGAGCTTACCAATTTCAGCTCGTGAAAGCTTACCAATTCTCAGCTCGTTTGAGCATACATGTACAGGAATTGACTGATAGCACACTATGTGTGAACTATCCTGATTATCTAACGATATTCTAAATGGTTCAACGGGTAATGTTCAGTTATGAGATGATATGAGTTTGATACGAACTATTACAGGTATATACATGAAAATGATATTACATGATATATTGAAACATGAAATGGATGATACATGTATATGAAACTTGCTTAATGGTTATGTTCATCCATGTTTATTGACTATTATATGTGTTTTACATGGCTAACATGTTGGTGAATATGTGCTTAGGCATTTGACCAAATTGAATTGGGATATGCTATGTTTACTTACCTAAATTGTGACTAAATGATAAGTTAAATTCTATGATATACGAACTTACTAAGCTTAAATGCTTACTCGGTGTATTTTCCATGTTTTTAGTGAACCAGAAGCTTATTTGGGTTGGAAGCTTGTTGGAGCTATATCACACTATCCATCGGCTCACTTGGTACTTTTGGTTGGTTTAAGTTTATTCATAATGACATGTATAGGTTTTTTTAGCTACTGTTGGCCTATATGCTTTGTTGATAATTTGGCCATTTGTTTGGCTAGGGTTTTGGTACTTTGATGATAGTATAAGTCTAGTATATGGTATGTAAATATCTGCTCTCTAATGGTTAATGAATAACTTGGTATGGTTGAATTATGGAAGATGAAAATTGTGGTATGAATATTAAATATATGCTTTGTGATAGGACGTAATTGTTGTATATTGGTGTTTTGGTGGAAATGATTTATATGGCCATTTGATGCTAATTTTAGAATAGAGTTGTAACGACCCGATTTTGGGTCTAGTTAAAACAGTGATTTCGGGACCACAAATGTAACATCCAAAAATAGGGCCTAGTTTGAATAATGGTTTCAAGACCACAAATTTGAAATAGAAATAATTCTTTTATGGTTGTTTTATGATTCATGATATGATTGCATGCTTGTGTGAAATTTTCATGAAGAAATTCTATGCCTAAGATGCCCAATTCGAAGTGAGGGACTAAATTGAATAAGTTGCAAAAATTATGTTCTAGAAGCTTTTAGTATGAAATTGCTTTGAAATATTAATTAGAGGTCCTTAAATAGAAATTTGACCAAGTTCTAAAATTTTGGACAAAAATGGGCATGAATAGGAAAAATTTGAAAGACCTTAAGGGCATTTTTGTCATTTGGTTAATAAAAGAATAAAAGGGGAAAAATCAAGCAAATCTTTTCTCATCTTCTTCAAGCCATAGCCGAATTTTACAAGGGTTTCATAGCTAGGGTTTTCAACTTTTCAAGCTTGATTGTAAGTACTCCCAAGCCCCGTTTTTGATGTTCTTTCCATTTTTGAGATCCTTGAAGCATGATCTATCCATTTCTAGCCATATTTTGAACTGGGGTTCATGTATGAAATTTTACCCATGTGTGACATGTTTGTATTTTGATGATTAATGAAAGAATATGAAAATTTGATTTGTGATGAACATCTTTTACGAAGTGGTTCTTAGTGAAAACTCTTAAAAAGGGCTTATTTGTAAAAGGCATAAAAATAAGTAGTACAAATGTGAAATAGAGGAAAATATGGGCTGATAGGAGCATGGTATAGGTTCGACTAGGCTTGGGTAACCATGAAAATGCATGCATTTCATTTTACGAGCCTAGGGACCAAATTGTAAATAAGTGAAAAGTTAGGGATAAAATGGTAATTTTACCAAAATATGTGTTATGAGTCGATTTAACCAATGTATGTATTGAACAATTTAAAATTGACATTATAGATTAAGAAAAATGTGATTCGGGTCTTGATCGGTGGAAAAATAAAGTTTACGAGGATTAGGCTCGTTTCTATCATTTTGAACCGAGGTAAGTTCAATTGCAAATTATGCAACATGTACAATACTTTAAATGCTTACATTTTTACTATGAATTATGCTTTGATTATTTCATGAGCATGTGATTGGTGCTATGGACACTGAAATTGGTGTGGAATGTCATATGGAAGTAGGATTGAGTATGTGAGAGTTTAAGGGTGGCAAATGGCTTGGAAAATAGCCTAGAAATTGTCCACATGGTTAGACACACGAGTATCTATCTAGTCCATGTGTGACACGCGGTCTGCCCCATGGGCGTGTGATCCGGCCATGTGTCCCCTGCACCCTATTGATTGCAAAACAAAACGCTTAGTATTAAACACACGGGCAGAGACACAACAGTGTGTCTCAGCCGTGTGAAGGACACGGCCTCAGGACATGGGCATGTGCCCAGGTTGTGTGAAGTCTGCACTTAATTTTTGAAATTTAATTCGCCACACGGCCTAAGCACACGGGCGTGTGACTTGGTCTTGTAACCTTAATTGGTTGATGACGTCATAGTCAGAGAGTTATACGGGCTAAGGACATGAGTGTGTCCCAAACCACACGGGCGTGTATGACCACACTGCCTACCCATACCGGTGTGTGACTCCTCAAAACATGAAAATTTTCTAAGTGTTGTAAAAGTTTCGAAAGTTTTTGATTTAGTCCCAAATCATTCCCGATGTATGTTTTGGACCTCATAGGGTTGTATAAGGGACGTTAAGCTTATGTTTGAATGATTTTGATGGGAATGAAAGTTTTTGGTTTGGTTTTGAGTGTTTGATTGTGTTTAAGTCTGGTAATGCCTCGTACCCTGTTCCAGCGTTAAATACGGGTAAGGGGTGTTACAACAAATCCGATGCAGAAAAAAATATTTTTCTTATATTTTTATAGTCTACAATTTTATGGAATGATTCTGTGAAAATTTCGTTCGAAAATTTTGACGTTTGAGCACTCAATTTAGCAAAAAGGACTAAATTACACAAACTGCAAAACTTGAGTTCTATATGCTAGAGGTGTCTAATTGCTATGAAATTTTAAATTAGAGGTCCTTAGATGGTAATTAGACCATTACTTAAGTTAGTAGACAAAAATGGACATGAAGTAAGAGAAATTTTAGTGTTTTAGGAAAATGGCATTTTGGTCATTTGGTAATTAAATGAATTAAAAAGCAAAAAACAAACAAAAATCTTGTCCATCTTCTCTCCCATGGTCAAATATCCCTAAGAAGACATAGCTAGGGTTTGTTCATCTTTCAAGCTCGATTGTAAGTCCGTTCTTGCCTCGTTTTTAATGCTCTTTACATTTTTAAAGTCGTTGTAACTTGATCTACCTATTTCTAGCACTAATTTGAGGTATGATTAAGGTCCAGGGTTTGACCCATGTTATACATGTGTGCATTTTGATGGATAATGGTGGAAAATGCATGTTTATTATTAGAAAAACAACTTTTGCTAAGTGATTAATGTCAAAAAGGACCTATTTGTAAAAGTTATAAAATAAGTGGTAAAAGTGTGATTAAGTGGAAAATGTGGGCTGGTATGAGTATGAAAATGGTTCGGGTAGGCTTGGGTTTTGAAGAAATTGAATAGATTTCATTATACGAGCCAAGGGACTAAATTGTAAAAATGTGAAACATTAGGGGCAAAAATGTAACTTTGCCATAATATGATTTTTGGAATTAATTGAACAATGTGAGTATTAAATAAGCTAATTTTTTTTTTTATTATAAATCAAGAAAAATAAGGTTCGGACTAGATCAGGGGAAAAACAAAGTGTTTGACGATTAGGTCCCATTTCTACTATTTTTGTACCAAGGTAAGTTCGTAAGTAAATAATGCATTATAATATTATGTTTTAAATGCTTTAATATTGTATGAATTTTGAATGACTCTTTGGTAGTATTCGACAAAATTTCGATAAGCGAGAATTCCCGATTGAGCATTAGGAATAGAATAGGATACGAGTGACATGTCACTAGGAACCCATGTGTTTATGTTATCCAAGTGCCGGTCTCGTACATCCTACCAGTGGCTGGGTAGTCCAGAATATGTTGCGGATACCTGACGACTTGTGTGAGCAGCATTGTGTAGCTATGTCCTGACTGATAACTTGTGTGAGCAGGCCCGTGAGTAGCTCGAAAACGAGCCTATATGTATTATGAGATGTGAGGTAGCTATGGCTACATATATGGCACTTATGTGCAAGATTTTCATGTGACATCCCTAAATTGACCCTAGTCGGAAAGTGGTTTCGGGACCACTAAACCGAGTCATAATAATAATTAACCATTATAATTGATGCTCATTATATGCATATATGCATGTGTGAAAATTTCATGTTTGGATTTTGTTAATTGTAAGTGAATTTTTATCAAATAGGACTTATGTGAGAAAATTTAGAAATGTGCTAGGCAAATGTAAGGTGGCCTATTAATACATGTGGGAAAGTGTTGTCCTTGCATGTCAAATTAGCCAAAATGAAGCATGATGGCCGGCCATGCTATGAGTGGAAACATGTTGCCAACATGTTTAGTTAGTGGATTATGTAGAAAGAATAAAGAAATGAAAAAAAGAAAGAAAGAGAATATGAAGAAAAACAAAGAAAAGGAAAAAAAAAGTGTTCATTCTCTCATTTTCTCCTTGCTTGGCCGAATGTACTAAGAAGAAAGGGGGGGAAAGCTTGAGAAAATCAGCCATGGGAGTTTGCTAGACTAAGGTATGTTGATGTTATCCATGAGATTCATGCATGTTTTTAGTTGATAGTTTGAGTTCCACCTAACCCATGGTCTAAACATTTACCATGAAATGGGGATGATATTCGGCCATGGGTGTTGTCTTCTTGGTATCATTGATGTTTGATGTTTGATGTTGTGGTGGTGAGGCATGAAGATGAGTTAAGTTTTGGCTAAGGTGGGTTTGTTTGGATGTCATTTGCATGCTAAGTGTCAAGCTTTGTAATGATATATGTGTATGGTGTCTTTGATGTTGTGAATGGAAGTAGAAGAAAAGTAAAAGAAATTTATGTAGAAATGTGATGTATGTGGATTCATAGGATGTTACAAATAGGTGTGAAGCTATGCTAGAAGAGAAAAGAAATTCGGCCAAGTGTTCATGGGAGGAAAACTAAGTGTTTGAAAGAATAAAAAAAAATGATGCCATAATTGATAGTATAGGTATTCGGCCATTTAATCAAGTGTGTAGGTGATGTTACATCAATTTTAGCACATTCGGCTATAGATAGGCATGTTGATAATCTCATTTAGACAATTAGACATAAAAGGGTGGTAATGAGGTTGAAAATTGTTGAATGGCTAGTTGGGTAATGAATGAAGCATTCGGCCATATGGGGTAAAAATGGGTCATATGCTCATGAGATAAAATTTTGTGAATTGATGTATTAATGATGATAGTATAGTTGATGTCATGTATATATGTATAAATATTTGGCAAGACGGTTAAACTAGTTAATTTATTGACTAAGCTCAAGAAGCTCGAGGTGGAGAAACAAGCAAAGGCGAAGAAAAGAACATCGAGTAGCCGAGTTGGAACCATTTTGCCCAACACAAGGTAAGTCATTAAGCACATATGTTTGATATTGCTTAAATGATTGTAAAATCTATGCAATTGTATTTAATGGGATGCTATATATATATAAATGAAATTGTATGTGTATGGAGTGATGACAATTGTTGAATGTAAAAGAAATAGTGAAATGTGTAGAAAGTTTGCTTTCGGCACTAAGTGTCTTGCAATACGTGTGTACGGTGACGAGATTGGCACTAAGTGTGCAGGTGGAAATATATGGCACTAAGTGTGCATGCTGGAAAAATACTGACCTTGGGTGTGCGAGCTCGAAGGGTATGGCACTATGTGTGCGGGCTTAAATTGCGTGGCACTAAGTGTGCGAAATCGAGTATTAAGCACTCGTGTGTGCGTACTCTATATATATGGAGGGTGTGTCTCCATCGAGTTGAGTATGGACAGCGGATCGGTAAGTACCTCGAGCTCATGACGAATAGAAAATACGTTCATGCTCGGGGTTGAATTTGGTAAGCCTTAAATCTACGTGATGATTGAAATTGTATGATTGTGGCGGAAATGAGTTAGTGTGTGAAAATGCTTCAAATATCTTGTTGTGTAGAATATGAAATGTGGATGTATGACTTGGTATGAGATTGGACCAAAAGGTCCGAGGAATTATGGTATAGATTCGATATGGATGAGTACCTAGCCTCGTTTATTGTTCATGTTGTAGTAACTTTATTAGTGGATTGATGAATGCTTATGACTTCTCGAGTTATAAACTCACTCGGTTTTCTTGTCACCCATTTTAGGTCTCTCGGACTCGTATTGTTTATGTGATCGAACCGTCGTTGAAGTCATCACACCGGCTGAAATCTTTTGGTATTGTCTTCGTTGTTGAAGAACATTTGGCATGTATAGGCTATTATATTTTGTTGAACTGTGGGTTGTAAACTTTAAGCCATGTGAAAATGGCCTATGTGGTCGCCGAGTGGGATGCTAGAACCTATAGCCACGAGTCTTAGAAACTTTAATTTTGATAAGGTGGCCATAATTTGTGTCATGTATGATGGATGATTAAGGCCAAGGAAAGATTCATGAAATTGGCATAGTCTCATGCAGTAACTGTTGCGGACAGCAGCAGTGAGATGAGATTGAAAAATCACTAAAAATAGTAGAAGTAGAATTAAATAGTGAGTAAATTATGAAATCGAACCTTGATGAATCTATTTTTATATGGATGAAACGAAACGACCATATGAGCAGTATACTGAGAAATATTAAAGTTCTCGTGAGACAGGGCCAGAACGGTTTCTGGGTCCCCTATCGCGACTTTGAAAATTTACCATAAATTATACAGAAACAATTAGAAGTCATGCCTTATATGAATAGATTCCCATTTGAGTCTAGTTTCATTAGAAACAAACGGAATGAGCATTAGAGCTCTGTACGAGATGATATTCAAGCTGTAACGCGCGAAGGTCAGTGTAGTCTACCCCTGTAACATGGGTGACTTTAACTAATAAACTGTACTAATTGGCCCTACCAAAAATTCTAGAAATAAATCCATGGATGGATATATGAGTCTAAATTCAGGGAAAATTTACGGAATCAGTTTCCGAGTTTTGGAACTCGAGATATGATTTTTAAGGCGACAGTGATGCAGTTTTCCAGCCTGTCTGGAAATGCCAAATTGGTTGGTACCTTGAGAGGATTTGGCCCGTTAACCCCTCGTGTCCGACACCGGCGACGGTCACGGGTTCGGGGTGTTACATTTCAAGTATCCGTAAATATGTCAAAGTTGCGAAACACTATGGTATGTTACAAGTGGGTACAGGGATGTACGTAAATCTCATACGTAATGAGCTTGATATGTGAAGAACCCTTGGTCAAGTTGTGATTGAGTAAGTTATGACTAAAGATTTTAATATCATTTATGCTAGTTTTCATCATGTTAATTGTCTGTTAAATGTACGGTTCGGATGGTTATTATTTGCATAGGAACTTACTAAGCTTTATAGCTTACTCCCCTTCCTTTCCCTTGTCTTATAGTGTCACCAAGCTAGCTAGGGGATCGAAGACCGTCGGAGATCCACTAACACTATCAAAAATTATTTTGGTACCAATGATTTCAACATTTTACGTTATGGCATGTATAGGGGACTTGGTCATTTTGTTATGTGGTATAATTCATTTGGCCAAATGTGTTGGCTTATATTGGTTGAAAGCTCATTTTGTATAATGCCATTTGAAATTGGCTACTATTGGTATAAGCAATCTATATGATAATATCTTTCATGGATGTGGGATTTTACTTGAGTTGAGTTGATAAGTATGTGATGTTTGTGTATGATAGACGGTAGCATATGAATGATGTGTTGATGTCTTGGTTGTGGCTGATTTGGTTGTATGTAAATGCTTGAATTGGTGCTATGTTGTGTTGTGTAGGTGTGTGCATCAAAGGGTGGCAAAATAGCTTGGTAAATAGCCTTACTTTTATCCGCACGGGTAGGCACACAGGCGTGTATCTAGGCCGTGTGTGACACACGGTATGCCCTACGGGCATGTGTTTAGGCTGTGTGTCCCCTGCACCTTAACTTTTTCAAAACAGAATGCACATAATTGAGCATACGAGCAGAGACACGAGTACGTGTTTCAACCGTGTGGATGACACGGCCTCAGGGACGAGCATATGTCCTGGGCGTTTGAAGTTTGCACCTATTTTATGAAAAATCACAATTTTTAAATCAACCAAACGGCCTAGCACACGGGCATGTGACCTGGCCGTGTGTCTTCAATTTGTTCTTGGGTGACAAACAGAGAGTTACATAGGTTTGGGACACGAGTGTGTGTGACCACACGGTCTGCCCATAGGGGTGTGTCCTATATCCACACGGGCGTGTGACCCCTGTTTGGTGAAAAATTTCCTAAATGTTGGAAAATTTTCTAAAGTTCTCGGTTTAAGTCCCGAACCACTTCCAAAGCATGTTATGGGCCTCGTAGGCTTGTATTAGGGACTTTATGATTGAATGCAAAAATTTTTAATTTGGGACACAAATTGATGACTCAAAATTGTATGTTGTTTGTGTGATAAGTTTGATAATGCCTCGTACCCTGTTCTGACATCGAATAAGGGCAAGGGGTGTTACATTTAGTGGTATCAAAGTTACGGTTTAGTCAATTCTCAAGCTAATATAGCTTATGTAAAAGTCTAGCTGTGCATGGCATATATGAACTATGATAGTGTGATGGCTTCTAACAATTTTAAACTGTGTTTTTATATAGTAAATGGATCCCGACTGAGCTATAGCTGATGATGTAGAAACTAATGCACCGGCTCTAGCTCAAGGGGTAGCGTCATTTGAAAATAAACCTCCCACGGTCAGCCAGGAAAGGGGCTTGAGAAGCCTTCCTCCACATGATGAATGAGTGGTATTCAGAGTTTGTTCGAACAAATCCGAATGCTCACCATTCTCTACCCCCTCCTTATCCCTAACCGATTTTTGTAGTTCCTCAAGGTGTGGATTTGGTAAGACAGATCTGGTTGATAAGATTTGAAAGCAAGGGGCTGAGGAATTCAGGGCTAATGTAGATGATGACCCCGAGAGAGCCGAGTTCTGGCTTGAGAATACTATCAGGGTATTTGATGAGTTATCATGTGCACCCGAATAATGTTTGAAATGTGCTATATCATTATTGAGGGACACAGCATATCACTGGTGGAAGACACTAGTATCTGTGGTGCTAAAAGAGAGGGTTACATGGGAGTTCTTTTAGGAGGAATTCTGAAAGAAATATATTAGTCAGCGGTTCATTGAATAGAAACGTAAAGAATTTCTTGAGCTGAAATAGGGCCAAATGTCAGTGACAAAGTATGAGCGGGAATTTGTCAGGCTCAGTAAGTATGCCCGAGTGTGTGTTTCCTTCGAGGCTATTATGTGTAAACGGTTCGAAGATGGGCTTAACGAGGACATCAGACTGTTAGTTGGAATCTTGGAACTAAAAGAATTTGTTGTATTGGTTGAACAAGCTTGAAAAGCCAAAGAGCTAAGAAAAGAGAAAAGAAAAGCCGAGACTGGGGCTAGAGATACAAGAAAAAGGCCAATGAGTAAGTCAATTCAATCTCAGTCAAAGAAATCTAGAGAAATGAATTCTTGTTCGAATGTATGACCTGGGTATTTGCATAGAGACCGCGGAAAGCAATATTCGAGTTTTAAATCTCAAGCTACTTCAATGGAAAGTGTGGGTAATGTTAGGTCTAACAGACTCGAATGTCAGCATTGTGGAAGAAGACATCTCGGTTGGTGTAGGATGAATGAACGAGCTTGTTCCAAGTGTGGTTCCCAAGAGCATTTTATCCAAGATTTCCCTAAGATGGCTGAGAAAGAAGAATTTTAGAGTGCAAGGCCAAGTAATACTACCAATAGAGGTAGGCCACTGAGAAATACCGGGAATGAAACTAACAGTAAAGTTGTGATGAAAGATACAACCATGAGATCTGAGGCCAGAGCACCTACTAGAGCTTATTCTATTCGTGCTCATGAGGATGCGTCATCTTCTGATGTGATTGCTGTACATTTTCTCATTATGATACTAATGTTATTGCATTGATTGATCCTGGATCGACTCATTCTTATGTTTGTGTGAATTTGGTATCTACTAAGAATTTGTCTGTTGAGTTTACTAAGTTTGTGATTAAAGTGTCAAACCCCTTATGCAAGTATGTGCTAGTTGATAAAGTTTGCAAGAATTTTCCTTTGATGATTCGAGGTTATTTTTTTCTGGCTGACTTAATGTTGTTGCCATTTGATGAATTCGATGTTATTTCGGTATGGACTGGTTGACACTGTATGATGCCATAGTAAATTGTAGACAAAAAACTATTGAATTGAAATGTGAAAATGGTGAAGTTCTTTGGGTTGAAACTGATGAATCAAGTGAATTGCCTATTGTGATTTCGTCTATATTTGCTTAGAGGTACGTAATGAAAGGTTGTGAAGCTTATCTCGCTTATGTGTTGAATACAGAAATGTCTGAATTGAAAATTGAATCAGTGCTGGTAGTCTGTGAATATCCGGATGTGTTTCCAGAGGAGTTGCCTGGGTTACCTCTGGTCAGAGAAGTGAAATTTGCTATTGATTTAGTACCTGGGACTTCACCGATATTGATTGCTCCATATAGGATGGCTCCGACTGAATTGAAAGAATTCAAAGCTCAGTTACAAGAGTTGATAGATAAAGGTTTTACGAGATTGAGTTTTTCTCCCTGGGGTGCTCCAATGTTATTTGTAAAGAAGAAAGACTGACTTATGAGACTTTGTATCGATAACCGATAGCTCAACCAGGTGACTATAAAGAACAAGTATCCTTTGCCGAGGATTGACGACTTGTTTGATCAGTTAAAAGGAGCAACGGTATTTTCAAAAATTGATTTGAGATCTGACTATTATCCGCTGAGAGTTAAATAGTCGGATGTGCCAAAAACTGATTTCAGGACAAGGTATGGGCACTATGAATTTCTTGTTATGCCTTTCAGACTAACTGATGCACCTACCTTTTTTATGGACTTGATGAGTCAGATTTTTCTTCCGTATTTAGATAAGCTCGTGGTTGTATTCATCGATGATAGTTTGATTTATTCTCGAGATGAGTCCAAGCATGCTGAGCACTTGAGAACTGTATTGCAGACGTTGAGATATAAGAAATTGTTTGCTAAATTTAGTAAAAGTGAGTTTTGGCTCCGAGAAGTCAGATTTTTAGGACATATCGTTTCGAGTGATGGTATTCAGGTTGATCCAAGTAAGATTTCGGCAACTATTGATTGGAAACCGCTAAGGAATGTATCTGAAGTTAGAAGCTTTTTGGGCTTAGCCGGTTATTACCGAAGTTTTGTCAAAGGATTTTCGATGATTGCTATTCCTATGACCAAGTTGTTGCAAAAAGATGTTAAATTTGAATGGCCCGAAAAATGTCAGCAAAGTTTTGAGAAATTGAAAGCATTACTGACTGAGGCACCGATTTTAGTACAACTTGAATCGAGAAAAGAACTTGTAATTTATAGTGACATGTCAATGAATGGTTTGGGTTGTGTGTTGATGCAAGAGGGTAAAGTAGTAGATTATGCCTCGAGACAGTTGAAACCGCATGAGTAGAATTATCCAATGCACGATTTGGATTTGGCTGCCATCATTTTTTCTTTGAAAATTTGGTGTCATCATTTGTATGGTGAGAAATGTCATATCTTTATTGATCATGAGAGTTTAAAGTACTTGATGAATCAGAAAGATCTGAACTTGCGACAACGGAGATGGCTTGAGTTACTGAAAGATTATGATCTAGTGATTGACTATCATCTGGGAAAGGCGAATGTAGTCGTAGATGCTTTGAGCAGAAAGTCTTTATTTGCTTTGAGAGCTATGAATATGAGATTGACTTTGTCTAGTGGTGGTTCAATTTTGGCCGAGTTGAGAGCTAGACCGGTATTTATTTAGCAAATTTGTGAAGCTCAGAAAAATGATATTGAGTTGCAAGCAAAAAGAGCTCAGTGTGAATTGGGTAGTGATACAGACTTTTGGATCTGTTCAGATGATTGTTTGATGTTTCGGGATAGAGTATGTGTACCAAAAAATGATGAACTTATTCAAAAAATTTTACACGAGGCACATAGTGGATGTTTATCGGTTTATCCAGGTAGTACAAAAATGTATAATGATTTGAAGAAATTGTATTGGTGGTCAGGTATAAAAAGAGATATTTGGGAGTTTGTTTCGAGATGTTTGATTTTCCAGCAAGTTAAAGTCAAACACCAAGTGCCTTTAGGTTTACTTCAGCTGGTGATGGTACACGAGTGGAAATGGGGTAGAACTATGATGGACTTCGTAATGGGTTTGCCTTTGACTTCAAAAAAGAAAGATGCCGTCTGGGTTGTTGTTGATAGATTGACGAAATTAGCTCATTTTATTATGGTACATATTGACTACTCACTTGATAAGTTAGCTGAATTGTACACCTCTGAGATTTTGAGATTGCACGGAATGCCTATTTCTATTATTTCAGATGTAGATCCGAGGTTTACTTCTAGATTTTGGAAGAAATTACAAAAGGCTTTCGTTACGAAGTTAAATTTTAGTACCGCGTTTCATCCATAAACCGATGGTCAATCCGAAAAAGTAATTCAGATTCTTGAAGATATGCTCCGATGTTGTGTTCTAGAATTCGAAGGTAGTTGGGAGAAATGTAACATCCTGAATTAGGGTCTAGTTGAAACAGTGGTTTCGAGACCACAATCTGAAATAGAAATAACTATTTTATGATTATTTGATGGTCCATAATATGATTGCATGTTTGTGTGAAATTTCATGAAGAAATTCTATGCCTAAAGTGTCCAATTTGAAGTTAGGGACCAAGTTGAATAAGTTGCAAAATATGTGTTCTAGAATTTTCAAGCATGAAATTGCATTGGATTATAAATTAGAAGGCCTTAAATAGCAATTTGACCAATTTCTATACTTTTGGACAAAAATGGGCATAAAAAGGTTAATGGCATTTTTGTCTTTTGGCTAATAAAAGAATAAAAAAGGGAAATAAGTCAAAATTAGCTCATCTTCTCCATGTACCAACCGAATTTAGCAAGGGTTCCATAGCTAGGGTTTTCAACTTTTCAAGCTCAATAATCAAGAAAAATGTGATTCGGGCTTGACCGGGGGAAAAACAAGGTTTACGAGGATTAAGCTCGTTTTTATCCTTTTGTACCGAGGTAAGTTCATATGTAAATAATGAAATATATATTAAGTTTAATGCTTTGTTATTTTGTAAATTTAAACACTTTATTGTTGTTATAAGTATGCCATGATCCTTCCATGAGAAAATGATTGATACTATGTACATTGAGGTCGATATTTCGAGCGAGTCCGACAGTGATGTGATAAGTATGAAAACCCCGTTTGAACCTTAGAAATAGTTTAGGATACAAGTGACATGTCACTAGGAACTATGTGATCTGAGCTCATGAGTTGTGGTCTGAGTTCATGATATATGTGACACATGTTATGGGGTTCCGGGTACTAGTGTTGTATGTTCTACCGGTGGCTGGGTAGTCCGACATGTGTTAAGGATACCTGACAGCTTGTGTGAGTAGCCAGTGCAGCTACGTCTTGACCTATAGCTCGAGTGAGTAGACCCGTGAGTAGCTCAAAAGTGAGCAACATGTGATATGTGATATGAAGTAGCGCTGGCTACATATGGGGCAAGTAGGTGTGAGATTCCGATGTATCCAAAAGTATTCCAAGTGTTCAATAGGTAAATCCCAAGAGAAGTGCAATGGGTAATCTTATTGATTATGTCAAAGATGAGAAGGTAAGTTATTTTGTGCGATTGGGCACAGGTATGTAGATCGAACTCATGAGAATACCATGGGATATGATGAACTTGCGGTAAGAATATATATATGAAGAATAAATCTAAGTGATGTGATATAAAATGCAATATTATGTTTATTATGTTAAATGTATGATTAATGCTTGTTTAAATTGCATTTTATTTGCATGTGAACTTACTAAGCTTTAAAGCTTACCCCATTCCTTTCCCTTTTCTTATAGTGTCGCCAAGCTAGCTAGGGGATCGGAGGACGTCAGAGTTTTCGATCACACTATCAATTGGATATTTGGGTATAGTTAGTCTCATCATTTTGAGTATGGCATGTATAGGGACTTGGTCTTTTTGTTATATGTCATATTGATTAGCCATATGAGTTGGCTTATGATAACATTTGATTCATTTTGTATATGGCCATGTGATGTGGTTGATATTAATTTTTGGGTTGTAACCCTAATAAATTATGCATGCATGCAATGCGTTTATCCTTTGTGGTGTAGTTGCTTACTGGTAATGGATGCAATAGATGGCACGTATGATAAATGAATGAATTGGGACTAATTGGTATGATCCTAACTATAGTAAGATTGAGTGGATTGCAATAAGTTTTATAAGGATAAATAAATATGAAATTGGTGCAAAATGCCATATAAAAGTGTGATATATTGACGTGACAATGTCATGGGTTAAATATGATTGTGAGTAATTGAGTGATTAATTATGCTATGTTGTATGTTATCAAAAGTGTATTTATGTTGGTGCAAGTGAGGGTGGAAAACTGGATTGGAAAATAGCCTTGTATTTGTCCACACAGGTAGACACACAAGTGTTTGTCTCGGCCGTGTGTGACACACAGTCTGCCCCATGGGCGTGTGATTCGGCCATGTGTCTCCTGCACCCTAATTAATACAAAACAGAATTTCGAGTAGTAAATACACTGGCAGAGACATGACCGTGTGTCTCAGTCGTGTAAAGGAGAAATGTGCATGTGCCCAGGCCGTGTGAAGTCTGCAACTATTTTATGAAAAATTATGAAATTTAATTGTCTACACGGCCTAAGCACATGGGCATTTTCCTTGTCTGTGTGACCTCAATTGGTGCATGACGTCATAAACAGAGAGCTCCATGGGATAGGGACACGGGCATGTCCTAGAGCCACATGGGGGTGTGTGTCTACACGGCCTGCCCAGACGGGCGTGTGACTCTCCAAAACATGAAAATTTTTTAAGTTTCCCAAAAGTTTGAAAATGCTCGATTTAGTCTCGAACCACTCCCATTGTATGTTTTGGGTCTCATAGGTCCATGATAGGGACGATTTGAATGTGAAGGAAAAGTTTTAAATTTGAGTGAAAATTTATGACTCAGTTTTGTATGAATGATTGTGTTATGTACGGTAATGCCTTGTACCTTGTTCCGACATCGAATACGGGTATAGGGTGTTACAAGAAATATCTACCATTGGTCGAATTTGCTTATAACAGTAGTTTTCAGTCGAGTACAAAGATGGCACCGTATGAGGCATTGTATGGCCGCAAGTGTCAAACTCCGTTGTATTTGACGAACTTAGTGAGAAACAGATTTATAGGGTTGATTTGGTTAGAGAAACCGAAGAAAAAGTAAAGGTAATTCGTGATTGGTTGAAAGTGCTTCAGATCAATAAAAGTCATACGCAGATTTGAAAAGGAAAGAGATAGAATTTCAGATTGGTGATAAAGTATTTCTAAAAGTATCTCGCAGAAGAAGATTCTGAGATATGGCTGTAAAGGCAAGTTAAGCCCACGTTTCATTAGGCCGTATGAGGTTATTGAAAGAATAGGGCCAGTGGCTTACTGGTAGAGTTGGAAATGATTCATAATGTGTCTCATGTGTCAATGTTGTGATGATACCGTTCTGATCCCTCACATGTGATTCTTTGATAGAGATTGAGATATGACCTGATATGACTTACGGTGAGGAACCGATCAAGATCTTAGTCGGGAAGTTAAACAATTGAGAAATAAAAGTAGAGCCCTAGTGAAAGTTTTGTGGCAATGGCGAAGAGGTTACGTGGGACCCGACGAAACCATAAGAAAACAATTCCCAAGCCTATTTTCTGGTAAGATTTTTTAGGACGAAAATCCTTAAAGGGGGGAGAGTTGTAACAACTCGATTTTGGGTCTAGTTGGAACAGTGGTTTCGGGACCACAAATCCGACGCAAAAAATTTTATTTTTCTTATATTTTTATGGTCTACAGTTTTATGGAATGATTCTGTGAAAATTTTGTTCGAAAATTTTGATGTTTGAACACTCAATTTATAAAAAAGGACTAAATTACAAAAAGTGCAAAATTTGAGTTCTATATGCTAGAGGTGTCTAATTGCTATGAAATTTTAAATTAGAGGCCCTTAGATGGTTATTAGACCATTACTTATGTAACACTCCTAACCCGTATCCGTTGCCAGAATAATGTTATGAGGTATTACTTGACTGAACAAAACTTCTATAAGGTCAAAGATACTTACCAGACATAAATAATCAACAATGCAAACATGTCTCATTGATTTTCCATAAGAGCTCTTATAAATTTCCAAAATGACTCACTATCAAAACATAACTGAATATCTAATAACAAATTAACTACTGTCAAGTTATAACTAAAACATTTCACCACATTAGTTCAATTATAAGGCTTCTCTAAACAAAATGAGCAAGCCATCTTCGCATGGCTATAATGTATACAAAGTCGAAATATCATTCTACCTATAGTCTATCCTATACATGCCTTAAACCATGATGATATACAATCTTCTCAACTCACATAATGACTCGATAGTGTGATGATATCTCCAGCCCTTCCAACTCGAGCTAAAGTATAAACCTATAAGAAATGGAAAAGAGAACACGGAGTAAGCTTCAATGCTTAGTAAGTTTTAAGCAATGCAAACAATTAATTTACTTATAGATCGATTATTTCAAATTTTCAAGAAATCAGTCCTAGATAATTGCCATTTTGGCCAAGTATCCATGAACATAATACATATTTAGCAAATTCACCTCACTTGAATCTGAACTCAATTAAAACCAAATATTAAAATCACAAATAAGATCGTAAGAACTCAAAAAGCATCTCATTAACAAGTTTTAACCATGTTTGCAACAAAATCACAAATTCACTACAAGCTGTCTTTCTGAGCAATAGTCACTAAATTATTTATAACTGGAGATAAGAAACTCCAAATCAAGTGCTGTAAATTTTCCCTGAAAATAAACTTATATATATTCCATCTATAAAATTTTTAGAATTTTTGGTTTGACCAATCAATACCAGATTTTTATTAAAGTTTCCCCTGTTTCACTGTTTGACTATTCTGACCACTCTTTGCTACGAATCAATTTTCTCATTATGCAGAATTCCAAATATGTTATCATTTATTTCATTTGAAACTAGACTCATTAAGGAGTCTAAGAATATAAATATTATCTTATAAAAATTTTTGTACCATTTATAATGATTTTCTGAAAATAGAACAGGGGACCTCGAAGTCATTTTGACTCTATTCCATGTCACTTCAAATATCTCATTATTGGAAATTCTTTTGCTTACATGGTTTCTTTTGTAAGAAACTAGACTCATTAAGATTTCATGACATAATTTATTCGGCCTCTAACTCAACTCTCACAATTTATGGTGATTTTCCGAAATCACGTTACTGCTGCTGTCTCAAGAAGATTTATTACCCATTCTTTGCATTCATATTATTTAACATGTATATCACCAAATCAATCTCATATAACCTTTCACCATAACCGAATACACACATACACATATGAGATTTTCACATATACTTCTCATTTCACATTCATGATTCAATTCCGATCAATCTAACATATAAAAGTATATAATACATACCTGACCAACTTAATGTATTGAACATATTCAATGGTAGTTTACTACGAACATTCGAAATCAAAATCTTACTGCAATCATCGGCATTAAGTCTGCTAGGTTTGAAACCCAAATTCAATCACCACCACAAAGCATACGGGACTTTAAGCCTGGATATAATACCAACACAAAGCCTTCGGGACTTAGCCCGGATATAACACCAGCACGAATGCCTTCGGGACTTAGCCCGGGTATAACACCAGCACGAATGCCTTCGGGACTTAGCTCGGATATAGCACCAGCACAAATGCCTTTGAGACTTAGCCCGGATATAACACCAGCACAAATGCCTTCGGGAATTAGCCCGGATATATATCTCACACAAGGCCTGCGGGTCTTAGCCCGGTTAAAATCCTCAATTATCGTTCACATATATATATATATATATATCATAATACATTAGAATTTCATTTACCTTACTAGAACACAAGCACAACATGCTTATCAATAATTTCACTTTCGGCTCAATAGTCACATACAAAGAACTCGATTTTGTTTCACTATCCAACATGATTTCTATAACCATTCGGATACAAGTCATATGTACAAATTACTTATCTCACTACTTAATTCAAGTAGATACATTAGGTCACAATTTATATATTATGCTTATATATCATGATTTTATCAAATCATAAGCTAAGTTCCATTACTCAAAGACTTACCTCGGAAAATTTTGAATAGTTGTGAATAGGTTATTCGACTGCTTTCTCCTTTCCCTAGCTCCTCTTTGCTCTTGAGCTTAATTTAAACCAATAAATTTGTTTAATCATTTCGAACATCAAAGGCAATTTAAAGCACTTAACGCTTATACTCAATAATGAAACCAAACCGTATACCTAATTATTTTAACACATCACCTCCAATGCATATATTGACTAACATATACCCAATCCACATGCCAAGTTACCATGAATAAAAATTACATATATATATACTACTAGTAATCTAATTATCTACTCGATCATATAGGGTAACTTCAATGCATCATAGTTATACAATTTGCCATACACATACCGCATATTTGACAAACCGAAACTACTCTTACGTATTATCCATTATAATCATTTCAATATATATATATATATATATAACATAGCTGACCATTCCTTAATATAAATGCATATAGTGATACTTTAGTAAAATATAATAACCATCTCCATAAGTATATTTTTACTCATGCAAAGACCGTACCTAAATCAACCATAGGTAGCACCCAAATAACCAACATTTTAACGCACCAACTATTTAAACTTAACCTTTCATACACTTATATCTAATGTCATAAGAAATGTCGAATGCCTAATTTAACCAAACTTAAAGATTTAACCTTCATCACTTTAATTAACCACAACCTATTTTTCAAGACTTCAAATACAAAGAAATGAACACTTATACTCTTATGCCGAATTAGCTAACACTTATAATCCATAGCCGAATGTCATTAAACCTAAGCCACCATAATATTTTACCTATCACCTCATACTTTATTATCAAAATGAATTAATTATACTTATAAAGATAATATCAAGCCGAAACCTATGCATAACATTACTTATATTATTCAAAATTATACCTTAAAAATCATATACATAGCCGAACCTTTTGATAATTAAACCTCTAATTATTTATTTCAATCACCCAAACGGAATTTGCTCCCATTTAACATTTATATACCAAACGATTGTTCAAGACAAACAAAATCTCATCTCCTCCCTTGACAACCACAACCGAAAGCTCAAACCAACATCCAAATTTCAAAGTTTTCAAATGGGCTAAATATGAAACTAGTTAATTAACTTAAACTAAGCTTAAAATTTCAAAAACTAACATAATTTACCAACCTTATTCAAGCTTCAAGTGACCGAATGTTTTTGCCCCATTTCTTTCTTCCAATTCGGCCAAGAAGACAAAGATCAAGCTTTGTTTTCTTCACCCAAATTTTCACTTATTTCTTTATTCATTAATATTATAAAAATTATAAAACCATTTAGTTGCCTTAAAACTAATAAATAATACATATATATTGTCATAAACATCAACATGGCCGGCCACTATAAACAAAAAGGGACATTTGACATGCAAGTCCAAACTCTTTAAAACATGCATTAATAAACCAATTATAAATTTATCTATCACATTTCAAAATTTTCTCACATAAGTCCTATTTAATAATTTCACATACAATTAACAAAATTATAGTATGAAACTTTCACACATGCACATTCACATATAATAAGTATCGAATATGACGCTTAATTATTTTTACAACTTAGTTTTGTGGTCCCGAAACCATTTTCCGACTAGGGTCAAATTAGGGCTATTACAACTTAAGTTAGTAGACAAAAATGGACATGAAGTAAGAGAAATTTTAGTGTTTTAGGAAAAGGGCATTTTGGTTATTTGGTAATTAAATGAATTAAAAAGCAAAAATCAAGCCAAAATCTTATCCATCTTCTCTCCCATGGCTGAATATCACTAAGAAGACATAGCTAAGGTTTGTTCATCTTCCAAGCTCGATTGTAAGTCCATTCTTGCCTCGTTTTTAATGCTCTTTACATTTTTGAAGTCCTTGTAACTCGATCTACCTATTTCTAGCACTAATTTAAGGTATGATTAAGGTCTAGGGTTTGACCCATGTTAGACATGTGTGTATTTTGATGGCTAATGGTAGAAAATGCAAGTTTGTTGTTAGAAAAACAACTTTTGCTAAGTGATTTTCAGTAAAAATGTCAAAAAGGACCTATTTGTAGAAGTTATAAAATAAGTAGTAAAAGTGTGATTAAGTGGAAAATGTGGACACGGCATGTCTCTTGGCACTCACACGTCCCGGCCAAACAGCCGTGTAACCCCTGTAGCTTTGAAAATTTTTAATATTTTCTGAAAAATTCTCTAAGTTTCTGATATTGTCCTGACTTGTTTTTAATGCTTATTTAGGGCCTTGAGGGTTCATGTAAGTGACAATATGTATGATTTTGATTGGTTTTATTACGACTATTGATATGTTATGAAATGTTTGGAATAACTATTTGTTTGATTCGTAATCTTTGGCAATACTTCGTAACCCTATTTTGGCAACAATTTCGGGTTAGGGGTGTCACATTTATTGTTATTAGAGCTACAATTTAGTCGATTCTCAGCCTTAACGTAGCGTGTACGAGTCTAGTGCTATACATGCCATTATATAACCTGTGATAGTGTGATATCTCCTGACCATTTTGAAATATGTTTTTATATAACAATGACATCCAACAAGCTGATTCTGATGAAGTTGAGAGCAATGCTCAAGCCTCCATTCACGGAGTAGCTTCAAGCGGTACAAGACCCGTATCTGAGGGCTGGGGAGGAGAGGCTAAGGAAGGCTTCTTCCAAATGATGAAATAATGGTTCACCGAGTTCGTACGGATGAACCCAGTTGCTCAACAACCTCCACCCCTTCTTGCCCCCCAATCGGTTCTTGTTATTCCTCAAGGTATGAAACCAATCTGAGTTAGCAAGCCGCCTATTGATAAGATACATAAGTACAGGGCTGAAGAATTCTGAGCTACTGCTGAGGATGATCCTGAGAGAGCTGAATTCTGGTTAGAGAATACATCAGGGTTTTTGATGAGCTATCATGTTCACCGGCTGAATGTGTTAAATGTACGGTGTCTTTATTGAAAGATTTGGCTTATCAATGGTGTGACAACCCGAATTAGGGCCTAATCGGAATAGTGGTTTTGTGACCACAAATCCGAGATAGAAATAATTGTTTTATAATTATTTTGGGGTTTATGATATGATTGCATGATTGTGTGAAAATTTCGTGATGAAATTCTATGCCTAAAGTGCTTAAATTGAAAGTAGGGACTAAATCGAATAAGTTGCAAAATTTGCATCCCTAAGTTTTAGTATGAAATTGTTTTGGAATATTAATTAGGAGGTCTTAAATAGCAATTTGACCAATTTTAAGTTCATGGACAAAATTAGGACATGGAAGGAATTTTTGAAAGTTTAGTAAGGAGGGCATTTTGGTCATTTGGATATTAAATGAAATAAAATGGGAAAAATAACAAAAATTGATCATCATCCTCCTTAGTTGCTGCCGAATTCTCCCTCTCTCCATAGCTAGGGTTTCTTCAATTTTCAAGCTCCATAGTAAGTGATTCCAAGCCCCGCTTTTAATGTTCTTTACGCTTTTGGAATCCTAAGCTCGATTAAGCTTATGCTAGTAATAATTTAACCTAGGGTTCATATTTGGAAAAATACCCATAGGTGAAATTTGTGTATTTTGATGTTTTATGATAGAATATGAGGTTTTAAATTATGTTAAATAACTTGTGCTACTCGGTTTTAAGTGAAAACGAGTAAAACCAAGATAATCGATAAAAATACCTATTGTTCATAACTATATGATAGAGTGAGAATTTGATGTTGTTGTAGAAGAGAAAATGTTCAGCATATCATAAAATATAAGAATAAGGGCTGAAATTAAATTCCGAGCCTAGGGGCAAAATTGTAATTTTGTAAAAGTTAGGGGCAAAAATGTAATTTTTCCATGATGTGATCTTTGGATTGAAATAAATAGTATGAGTATTAAATGAGCTAAATGTGTTATTATAGATCAAGAAAGACGCGAATTGATCTCGAACGGGGAAGGAAAAAGTTTTGGACTAAATTGCAAAATTTCCACATTTTGCACCAAGGTAAGTTTGTATGTAAATATTACAATAATTTCATGTACATTCTTATATTTCAGCCTATTATATAAATATACTAGCTGATGTTAAAATATAAATCGACTATTGGAAGAATGGAAATAAATATAGAGAGAGATCCGGTTGAACATTCTGGAGAGATCGAATGAAATAGAGGAGCGTAGCTAGGTCACATGTATGATGCTTGAGTGCAGATCATGTGTACAAGAAAGCTACGAGACACCCTGTAGTAGCTAGGTCACATGTGTGATACGAGATGTATCCCATGTAGACAAGAGAGCTACGTGAAAGATAAATGTAGCTAGGTCGCATGCGTGATTCCAAGTGCAGGACACCATGTAGACAAGAGAGCTACGTGAAAGATAAATGTAGCTAGGTCGCATGCGTGATTCCAAGTGAAGGACACCATGTAGACAAGAGAGCTACGAGACAAATCGGTTAGGTCGCATGAGTGGTACTAAGTGTTCACCATGTGTACAAGAGAGCCGAACTAAACGAAGTATGATGGTGGGGTGTCTCAAAACCATTAAATATCGAGGATTGATCCGAATTGTTCAACGGGATGGTTTTGTGGTGATATTGTGGTTTGGACCTACACTTATGGTGAATGAAATGTGGTGAAAATGATTTGTGGTATATACATATCTAAGATAAAATGAGGTTAGCATAAAGAATGTGTGAAAGAGTGAAATTAGCATTAAAACTGTTTTTAGATGGTAGCAGTGACGTGATTTTCAAAAATCACCAAAAATAGGAGGAATATAATTAGAGGTTGAATGAGATGTGAAATTAAATTTTAATTAGTCTACTTTCATATAAAAGAAACAGAGCAAGCAAATGAAATTCTATATTTGAGATATTTACAATTGTATGTAACTTGCTCAGGATGAATACGTGATCCCCTGTTCCAACTTTGAAAAATCATTAAAAATTGTACAAAGCAAATTAAGAAATATAGTTTACATTCCTAAATTCCTTATTGAGACTAGTTTTAAATGAAATAGACTTCAAGGTTGTTTGAATTGTGTACTGAGAGAAATTCAATTCGTAGTGAACAGAGGTCAGATCAGTCGAGCTGTGTAACAGGGGAAACTTTAACTAATAAACTGTAATAATCGGCTGAACCAAAAATTATAGAAAAAATTTAGCAAAAAGTTTTATGAGTAGAGATTCAGGGAAATTTTACGGATTTGAATTTCGAGTTTTGTAACTCGAGTTATGATTTATTTAGTGAATATGACGCAGCAGAGACAACTTAATCAAAGTGGAATGAATAGTGAAGTTAAAGTAGATATACTTGAATTGTTGTGTAAACATGTTAGATTCTTTAATTAGCATTTACATACTTACTTACTAAGCTATAAGCTTACTTTGTTTCTCTCTTTTGTCTTATAGTGTCCTTCGGCTTGCTTAGGAGTTAAGGATCGTGAAGATCTACCCGCACTATCATACTTTAGGGTATTTGAACTAAACGTTTTGAATTATGGCATGTATAGTAGGCTTAATTTTTTTGTTACGTGTCATATTTGTCTAGGTTTAAAATATTAGTTACAGTACTCGACCAGCTACTTTGTACAAGCCATTAAAGTTGGCTAATATTGTTCAAGACATATATTATACGATGCACTAACAAATTGGATGACATATTTATATCTCGGTTATGTTTAATGGTATGTGTTATGTTATGGTAATACCTTGTATCCTGTTCCGGCGACGGTAACGGGTAAGGGGTGTTACATTTTGTGGTATCAGAGCCATGGTTTAGTCGGTTCTCGGACTAATAAAGTGTGTGTAAAAGTCTAGCTATACATGCCATAAAAATATTGTGATAGTGTGGTGACTCGATTATTCTAAACGTGTTTTGTTTTAATATAGTAATGGATCCCAAGGAACTGCGGTGATGATGTTTGCTAATGCGCCGGCTCCCGCACAAGGGACCGCGCCTGTGGAAAGTAGACCTGAGACATTGAGACAAGGAGATGAGGCTCGGGATGCCTTTCTCCAAATGATGAACAATTGGTATACTGAATTTATTCGAGCAAATCCAAATGCTCAACCTACTCCACCCCTCCTATACCTCGACGATTCATTCAGAATGCTCAAGGTATAGATTTGGTAAGAATGAACAAGCCTCCGGTTGACAAGATTCAAAACAAGGGGTCAAGAGTTTAGAGCAAAGGTCGATGATGATCCTGAGAAAGCGGAATTCTGGCTTGAAAATTCTACCCGTGTATTTGATGAGCTCTCATGTACACCTGAGGAATGCTT
This sequence comes from Gossypium arboreum, assembly GCF_025698485.1. Taxonomy (NCBI): domain Eukaryota; kingdom Viridiplantae; phylum Streptophyta; class Magnoliopsida; order Malvales; family Malvaceae; genus Gossypium; species Gossypium arboreum. The sequence goes on from NC_069080.1 coordinate 66,350,392, forward strand.
AAAGTGTGCTGTATCACTTTTGAGAGATTCAGCTTACCACTGGTGGAAGACTTTGGTTGCAGTGGTGCCAAAAGAAAAAGTTACTTGGGATTTCTTCCAGGAAGAATTTAGAAAGAAATACATAAGTCAGCGATTTATTGATCAAAAACGGAAGGAGTTCCTTGAATTGAAGCAGGGGAAAATGTCTGTAGCAGAGTATGAACGCGAATTTGTAAAACTCAAAAAGTATGCCTGTGAATGTGTGTCCACCGAGGCCATTATGTGTAGAAGATTTGAAGATGGGCTGAATGAGGACATTAAAGTGCTTGTAGGAATTTTGGAGTTGAAAGAATTTGTAGTATTGGTTGATCGAGCTCTTAAAGTCAAGAATTGGACAAAGAAAGAAGAAAAGTCGCTATTGAGGCCCGAGATGTCGAAAAAGACAGATAAGCAAGCCATTTCAATCTCAACCAAAGAGGTCCAAAGAGACAAACCCTCGAATGACAGTTTCAATTGGGGATTCACACGAGATCGTGGTAGAGCATATTCGGGTCTAAAGCTCAAGCTACTTGGTGGCAAGTGTGGGTAATGTGCGACCTAGAAAGCCCGAGTGTCAAGAATGTGGCGAGCAACATTATGGTGAGTGTTGGGGACCGAGCGAGCTTGTTTCAAAGCGGTTCTCGCGAGCATTTTATTAGAGATTGTCCGGAGAAAGTTAAAGAAGAAAGATTTCAGAGTGCTAGATGTAATACCACCGCTAGTAGAGGTAGACCACCGAGAAATACTGGAGGTGGGACTAGTAGTAAACCGTGATGAAAGATTTAACGGCAAGATCGAAGCTAGAGCACCGCTAGAGCTTATGCTATACGTGCCGAGAAGATGCATCATCTCCGGATGTCATTCTTGGTACATTTTCTCTATGATACTATTGTTATTGCATTGATTGATCCCGGTCCACTCATTCCTATATTTGCATGAATTTAGTATCCAATAAAAAGTTGCTGTTGAATTTACCGAGTTTACGATTAAAGTGTCGAACCCTTAGGCCAATATGTGCTAGTTGACAAGGTTTGCAAGAATTGCCCATTAATGATTCAAGGTCACCGCTTTTCCGCCAACTTGATGTCTGTTACCATTTGGTGAGTTTGACGTTATCTTGGGAATGGACCGGTTAACATTGTATGATGCTAAGGTAGATTGTAAACAAAAGACACTAGAGTTGAAATGTGAAAATGGAGAAATTCGTGGGTTGAAACAGATGAATCAAATAAATTGCCTATGGTGATTTCGCACATGTCCGCACGTAAATACATGAGAAAAGGGTGTGAAGCTTATCCGCTTATGTAATGAATATTGAGTTGCCTCAACTGAAATTTGAATCGAGCATCGATAGTCTGTGAGTTTCGGATGTATTTCCGAGGAATTGCCCGGGTTGCCTCCGAACGAGAGATAGATTTTGCCATTGATTTGTTGCCTGCATCGCACCGATCTCGATTGCTCCATATAGAATGGCTCATTGAATTAAAAGAATTGAAGGCTCGATTCAGGGAGTTAACGACAAAGGATTTGTGAGACCGAGTTTCTCCCACGGGTGCTCTGTATTATTCAGAAGAAGAAGGATGGTTCAATGAGACTTTGCATTGATTACCGTCGACTTAATAAGGTGACTATAAAGAACAAGTACCCATTGCCGAGGATTGATGATTTATTCGATCAGTTAAAGGGGGCCACAGTGTTTTCAAAGATTGATTTGAGGTCTGGTTACTACCAGCTGAGAGTTAAGGAGTCAGATGTGCCGAAAACCGCTTTTAGGACAAGGTATGGACATTATGAGTTTCTTGTGATGCCTTTCGGCTTAACAAATGCTCCAGCTATATTTATGGACTTAATGAATCGGATCTTCCGACCATATTTGGATAAGTTTGTAGTAGTGTTTATAGATGACATTTTAATTTATTCTCGAGATGAGTCTGAACATGCCGAACACTTGAGAACTATATTGCGATCTTGAGAGAAAAGAAACTGTTTGCCAAGTTTAGTAAAAGTGAGTTCTGGCTTCGTGAAGTCGGATTTTTGGGGCATATAGTCTTAGGTGATGGTATTCGGGTGGATCCAAGCAAGATTTCTAGGATCGTTGATTGAAACCGCCAAGAATGTATCCGAGGTTAGAAGCTTTTAGGCTTAGCCGGTATTATAGACGTTTTGTTGAAGGATTTTCGATGATTTCCTCTCCTATGACTAAGTTGTTGCAAAAGAATGTTAAGTTTGAATGGACTGATAAATGTCAACAAAGTTTTGAAAGGTTGAAAGCACGATTAACTGAAGCACCAATTTTAGTACAGCCCGAGTCAGGAAAGGAGTTCGTAATTTATAGTGATGCATCATTGATGTGCCTTGGATGTGTGTTGATGCAAGAGGGTAAAGTGGTAGCTTATGCTTGAGACAGTTAAAACCGCATGAGAAGAACTATCCTACACATGATTTGGAACCGGCATTGTTGTTTTTGCCTTGAAGATTTGGCGACATTATTTGTACGGTGAAAAATGCCGAATTTTTACCGATCACAAAAGTTTGAAGTACTTGATGAATCAAAAGGATCTGAATCTGCGACAAGATGGCTTGAATTATTAAAGGATTATGATCTAGTGATTGATTATCATCCGGAAAAGCAAATGAAGTTCTTGACGCCTTGAGCGTAAAATTTCTTTTTACTTTGAGAGCCATGAACACGGGTTAGCATTGTCGATGATGGGTCAATCTTAGCGAGATGAGAGCTAAACCGTTATTTCTCCAGCTTGATTTGTGATGCTCAAAAGAATGATAGTGAGTTGCGGATCAAGAGAACTCAATGCGAATCAAGTTACGACTCAGATTTTCGAGTTGGACCAGATGACTGCTTGATGTTTGAGACAAGATATGTGTGCGAAAAACGATAAATTGATTCGAAAATATTACATGAGGCGCACAATGGTCTGTTTATCGGTTCATCCCGGTAGCACAAAAATGTATAATGATTTAAAGAAGTCTGTATTGGTGGCGGTATGAAAAGGGACATTTCGAATTTGTAACCAAGTGTTTGATCTCAACAAGTAAAAGTTTGAACATCAAGTGCCTTCAGGATTACTTCAACCTAATGGTGCCCGAGTGGAAATGGGACAAGATTACCATGGATTTTGTAACCGGTTTGCCTTTAACTCCTAAAAAGAAGGATGCTATTTGGGTAGTGGTTGATAGATTAACAAAGTCAGCCCACTTTATACCAGTACGTACCGATTACTCACTTGATAAATTAGCCAATTATATATTGCTGAAATTGTGAAGTTGCACGAGTACCTATGTCTATAATATCGATAGAGATCCAAGATTTACCTCGAGATTTTGGAAAAGTTACAAGAAGCTTTGGGTACAAAATTGAACTTTAGTACCACATTTCATCCACAAACAGATGGTCAAACGGAAAGAGTAATCCGGTACTCAAGATATGCTTAGATGTTGTGTTTTAGAATTTGGAGGTAGTTGGGAGAAATATCTATCTTTGATTGAGTTTGCCTACAATAACAGCTTATCAATCAAGTATACAAATGGCACCGCATGAAGCCTTGTATGGTCGTAAGTGTCGAACTCCTTTATATTGGACCGAGCTTAGTGAGAAATGATTCATGGAGTTGATCTAGTTAAAGAAACCAAGAGAAAATAAAAGTAATTCGGATTGCTTGAAAGTCGCTTCAGATCGACAAAAGTCATATGCGATTTAAAAGAAAAGAGATTGAATTTCGTGGGTGATAAAGTGTTCTTGAAGGTGTCACCATGGAAAAGATTCTGAGATTTAGTCGAAAAGGCAAGTTGAGTCCGCTTTTATTGGGCCGTCGAGATTACCGAGAGAATTGGACCAAGGGCATATCGGTTGGCCTTACCGCAGAGTTAGAAAGAATTCATAACGTGTTTCATGTATCAATGTTGCGATGTTATCGCTCGATCCTTCACATGTGATTTCCCAATGTAAATTGAGATTCGATCGGATATGACCTATGAGGAGAAACCAATAAAGATTTTGGCTCGAGAGGTTAAATAGTTAAGAAATAAAAGTATAGCTTTAGTGAAAGTATTGTGGCACGACATGGGATAGAAGAGGCTACGTGGGAACCCGAGGAAGCTATGAGGAAACAAGACTCAAACCTCTTTACCGGTAAGATTTTCGGGGACGAAAATCTCAAAAGGGGGGGAGAATTGTGACAACCCGAATTAGGGCCTAATCGGAATAGTGGTTTTGTGACCACAAATCCGAGATAGAAATAATTGTTTTATAATTATTTTGGGGTTTATGATATGATTGCATGATTGTGTGAAAATTTCGTGATGAAATTCTATGCCTAAAGTGCTTAAATTGAAAGTAGGGACTAAATCGAATAAGTTGCAAAATTTGCATCCCGGAAGTTTTTAGTATGAAATTGTTTTGGAATATTAATTAGGAGGTCTTAAATAGCAATTTGATCAATTTTAAGTTCATGGACAAAATTAGGACATGGAAGGAATTTTGAAAGTTTAGTAAGGAGGGCATTTTGGTCATTTGGATATTAAATGAAATAAAATGGGAAAAATAACACAAAATTGATCATCATCCTCCTTAGTTGCTGCCGAATTCTCCTCTCTCCATAGCTAGGGTTTCTTCAATTTTCAAGCTCCATAGTAAGTGATTCCAAGCCCCGCTTTTAATGTTCTTTACGCTTTTGGAATCCTAAGCTCGATTAAGCTTATGCTAGTAATAATTTAACCTAGGGTTCATATTTGGAAAAATACCCATAGGTGAAATTTGTGTATTTTGATGTTTTATGATAGAATATGAGGTTTTAAATTATGTTAAATAACTTGTGCTACTCGGTTTTAAGTGAAAACGAGTAAAAGCAAGATAATCGGTAAAATACCTATTGTTCATAACTATATGATAGAGTGAGAATTTGATGTTGTTGTAGAAGAGAAAATGTTCAGCATATCACAAAATATAAGAATAAGGGCTGAAATTAAATTCCGAGCCTAGGGGCAAAATTGTAATTTTGTAAAAGTTAGGGGCAAAAATGTAATTTTTCCATGATGTGATTTTTGGATTGAAATAAATAGTATGAGTATTAAATGAGCTAAATGTGTTATTATAGATCAAGAAAGACGCGAATTGATCTCGAATCGGGAAGGAAAAAGTTTTGGACTAAATTGCAAAATTTCCACATTTTGCACCAAGGTAAGTTTGTATGTAAATATTACAATAATTTCATGTACATTCTTATATTTCAGCCTATTATATAAATATACTAGTTGATGTTAAAATATAAATCGACTATTGGAAGAATGGAAATAAATATAGAGAGAGATCCGGTTGAACATTCTGAGAGATCGAATGAAATAGAGGAGATAGCTAGGTCACATGTATGATGCTTTGAGTGCACATCATGTGTACAAGAAAGCTACGAGACACCTGTAGTAGCTAGGTCACATGTGTGATACGAGATGTATCCCATGTAGACAAGAGAGCTACGTGAAAGATAAATGTAGCTAGGTCGCATGCGTGATTCCAAGTGAAGGACACCATGTAGACAAGAGAGCTACGAGAAAAATCGATTAGGTCGCATGAGTGGTACTAAGTGTTCACCATGTGTACAAGAGAGCCGAACTAAACGAAGTATGATGGTGGGGCTGTGTGCTGAAACCATTAAATATCGAGGATTGATCCGAATTGTTCAACGGGATGGTTTAGTGGTGATATTGTGGTTTGGACCTACACTTATGGTGAATGAAATGTGGTGAAAATGATTTGTGGTATATACATATCTAAGATAAAATGAGGTTAGCATAAAGAATGTGTGAAAGAGTGAAATTAGCATTAAAACTGTTTTTAGATGGTAGCAGTGACGTGATTTTGAAAAATCACCAAAAATAGGAGAAATATAATTAGAGGTTGAATGAGATGTGAAATTAAAGTTTAATGAGTCTACTTTTATATAAAAGAAACAGAGCAAGCAAAAGAATTCTATATTTTGAGATATTTACAATTGTATGTGACTTGCTCAGGATGAATACGTGATCCCCTGTTCCAACTTTGAAAAATCATTAAAAATTGTACAAAGCAAATTAAGAAATATAGTTTACATGCCTAAATTCATTATTGAGACTAATTTTAAATGAAACAGACTTCAGGGTTGTTTGAATTGCGTACTAAGAGAAATTCAATTCGTAGTGAACAGAGGTCAGATCAGTCGAGCTGTGTAACAGGGGCAAATTTAACTAATAAACTGTACTAATCGGCTGAACCAAAAATTATAGAAAAAATTTAACAAAAATCTTTATGAGTCTAGATTCAGGGAAATTTTACGGATTTGAATTTCGAGTTTTGTAACTCAAGTTATGATTTATTTAGTGAATATGACGCAGCAGAGACAGCTTAATCAAAGTGGAATGAATAGTGAAGTTAAAGTAGATATACTTGAATTGTTGTGTAAACATGTTAGATTCTTTAATTAGCATTTACATACTTACTTACTAAGCTATAAGCTTACTTTGTTTCTCTCTTTTGTCTTATAGTGTCCTTCGCTTGCTCAGGGAGTTAAGGATCGTGAAGATCTACCCGCACTATCATACTTTAGGTATTTGAACTAAACGCTTTGAATTATGGCATGTATAGTAGGCTTAATTATTTTGTTACGTGTCATATTTGTCTAGGTTTAAAATATTAGTTACAGATTTCGACCAGCTACTTTGTACAAGCCATTAAAGTTGGCTAATATTGTTCAAGACATATATTATACGATGCACTAACAAATTGGATGACATATTTATATCTCGGTTAAGTTTAATGGTATGTGTTATGTTCTGGTAATACCTTGTATCCTGTTCCGGCGACGGTAACGGGTAATGTAACACCCCGAACCCGTGACCGTCGCCGGTGTCAGACACGAGGGGTTAACGGGCCAAATCCTCTCAAGGTACCAACCAATTTGGCATTTCCAGACAGGCTGGAAAACTGCGTCACTGTCGCCTTAAAAATCATATCTCGAGTTACAAAACTCGGAAACTGATTCTGTAAATTTTCTCTGAATTTAGACTCATATATACATCCATGGATTTATTTCTAGAATTTTTGGTTGGGCCAATTGGTACAGTTTATTAGTTAAAGTCACCCATGTTACAGGGGTCGACTACACTGACCTTCGCACGTTACAACTTGAATATCATCTCGTACAGAGCTCTAATGCTCATGCCATTTGATTCTAATGAAACTAGACTCAAAGGGGAATCTATTCATATAAGGCATGACTTCTAATTGTTTCTGGATAATTTATGGTAAATTTTCAAAGTCGCGACAGGGGACCCAGAAACTGTTCTGGCCCTGTCTCATGAGAACTTTAATATTTCTCAGTATACTGCTCATATGGTCGTTTCGTTTCGTCCATATAAAAATAGATTCATCAAGGTTCAATTTCATAATTTACTCACTATTTAATTCTACTTATACTATTTTTAGTGATTTTTCAATCTCATCTCACTGCTGCTGTCCGCAACAGTTACTGCAGTAGACTATGCCAATTTCATGAATCTTTCCTTGGCCTTAATCATCCATCATACATGACACAAATTATGGCCACCTTATCAAAATTAAAGTTTCTAAGACTCGTGGCTATAGGTTCTAGCATCCCACTCGACGACCACATAGGCCATTTTCACATGGCATAAAGTTTACAACCCACAGTTCAACAAAATATAATAGCCTATACATGCCAAATGTTCTTCAACAACGAAGACAATACCAAAATATTTCAGCCGGTGTGATGACTTCAACGACGGTTCCGATCACGCAAACAATACGAGTCCGAGAGACCTAAAATGGGTGACAAGAAAACACCGAGTGAGTTTATAACTCAGTAAGTCATAAGCATTCATCAATCCACTGATAAAGTTACTACAACATGAACAATAAACGAGGCTAGGTACTCATCCATATCGAATCTATACCATAATTCCTCGGACCTTTTGGTCCAATCTCATACCAAGTCATACATCCACATTTCATATTCTACACAACAAGATATTTGAAGCATTTTCACACACTAACTCATTTCCACCACAATCATACAATTTCAATCATCACATAGATTCAAGGCTTACCAAATTCAACCCCGAGCATGAACGTATTTTCTATTCGTCATGAGCTCGAGGTACTTACCCGATCCGCTGTCCATACTCAACTCGATGGAGACACACCTCCATATATATAGAGTACGCACACACAGGCTTAATACTTGATTTCGCACACTTAGTGCCACGCAATTTAAGCCCGCACACATAGTGCCATACCCTTCGAGCTCGCACACCCAATGCCGTATTTTTCCAGCATGCACACTTAGTGCCATATATTTCCAGCATGCACACTTAGTGCCAATCTCACACCAGTACACACGTATTGCCCGCACACTTAGTGCCAAAAGCAAACTTTCTACACATTTCACTATTTCTTTTACATTCAACAATTGTCATCACTCCATACACATACAATTTCATTTATATATATATATATAGCATCCCATTAAATACAATTGTATAGATTTTACAATCATTTAAGCAATATCAAACATATTTGCTTAATGACTTACCATGGGTTAGGTGGAACTCAAACTATCAACTAAAAACATGCATGAATCTCATGGATAACATCAACATACCTTAGTCTAGCAAACTCCCATGGCTGATTTTCTCAAGCTTTCCCCCTTTCTTCTTAGTACATTCAAGTAAGCAAGGAGAAAATGAGAGAATGAACACTTTTTTTTTCCTTTTCTTTGTTTTTCTTCATATTCTCTTTCTTTTTTTTTTCATTTCTTTATTCTTTCTACATAATCCACTAACCACAGGAATGTAAAGTGTCTTGTATCACTTTTGAGAGATTAAAACACGCTTTAGTGGAAGACTTTGGTTCTTGATGGTGCCAAAGAAAAAAGTTACTTGGGATTTCTTCCGGGAAGAATTTAGAAAGAAATACATAAGTCGGCGATTTATTGATCAAAAGCGAAGGAGTTCCTTGAATTGAGCGGGGGAAAATGTGCATGGCAGGTATGAGCGAATTTGTAAAACTTCGACAAGTATGCCGGGAATGTGTGTCCACAAGGCCATTATGTGTAGAAGATTTGAAGATGGGCTGAATGAGGACATTAAAAGTGCTATGTAGGAATTTTGGAGTTGAAAGAATTTGTAGTATTGGTTGATCGAGCTCTTAAAGCGAAGAATTGGACAAAAGAAAGAAAAAAGCTGCTATTGAGGCCGAGAGATGTCGAAAAAAGCAGATAAGCAAGCCATTTCAATCTCAACCAAAGAGGTCCAAAGACAAACCCTCGAATAGCGGTTTCAATTGAGGATTCACGAGAGATCGTAGTAGAGCATATTAAGGTCTAAAGCTCAAGCTACTTGGTGGCAAGTGTGGGTAATGTCGACCTAGAAAGCAAGTGTGAAGACAATGTGGCGAGAGCAACATTATGGTAGTGTTGGGGCCAAAGCGAGCTTGTTTAGTCTTGAGTTCTCATGAGCATTTTATTAGAGATTGTCGGAGAAAGTTAAAGAAGAAGATTTGAGTGCTAGGCAGAATACCACCGCTAGTGAGGGTAGACCAAAGAAATCTTGGAGGTGGGACTAGTAGTAAAGCGTGATGAAAGATTTAGCAGCAAGATCGGAAGCTAGAGCACTGCTAGAGCTTATGCTATCGTGCCAGAGAAGATGCATCATCTCCGGATGTCATTCTTGGTACATTTCTCTCTATGATACTGTTGTTATTGCATTGATTGATCCGGGTCCACTCATTCCTATATTTGCATGAATTTAGTATCCAATAAAAGTTGCACTGTTGAATTCTGAGGTTCACGATTAAAGTGTCGAACCCCTTAGGCCAATATGTGCTAGTTGACAAGGTTTGCAAAATTGCCCATTAATGATTCAAGGTCAACATTTTCCGGCCAACTTGATCTTTGTTACCATTTGGTGAGTTTGCGTTATCTTGGGAATGGTGGTTAACATTGTATGATGCTAAGGTAGATTGTAAACAAAAGACACTAGAGTTGAAATGTGAAAATGGAGAATTACGTGGGTTGAAGCGAGATGAATCAAATAAATTGCCTATGGTGATTTGCTTTATGTCTTACTGCAATACATGAGAAAAGTGGTGAAGCTTATCGGCTTATGTAATGAATATTGAGTTGCCTCAAGCTGAAATTTGAATCGATCTGGATAGTCTGTGAGTTTCGGATGTATTTCTGAGGAATTGCACAGGTTGCCTCGAGACGGAGAGATAGATTTTGCCATTGATTTGTTCGAAGGTCTTTACCGATCTCGATTGCTCCATATAGAATGGCTCCGTGAATTAAAAATTGAAGGCTCGATTGCGGAGTTAACAGACAAAGGATTTGTGAGGCTGAGTTTCTCTCCACAGGGTGCTCTGTATTATTAAGTAAGAAGAAGAATGGTTCAATGAGACTTTGCATTGATTACCGATCGACAATAAGGTGACTATAAAGAACAAGTACCCATTGCGAGGATTGATGATTTATTGATCGGTTAAAGGGGGCCACAGTGTTTTCAAAGATTGATTTGAGTGCGGTTACTACCGGTGAGGAGTTAAGAGTCGGATGTCGAAAACCGCTTTTAGGACAAGGTATGGACATTATGAGTTTCTTGTGATGCCTTTGACTTAACAAATGCTCGATATATTTATGGACTTAATGAATGGGATCTTAGGCCATATTTGGATAAGTTTGTAGTAGTGTTTATAGATGACATTTTAATTTATTCTCGAGATGAGTGCGAACATGCGAACACTTGAGAACTATATTGCGAGATCTTGAGAAAAAAGAAAGCTATTTGCCAAGTTTAGTAAAGTGAGTTACGGCTTAGTGAAATCGGATTTTTGGGAGCATATAGTCTTAGGTGATGGTATTGAATTGGATCAAGCAAGATTTCTAGGATCGTTGATTGAAAACATGAGAATATATCAGGGTTAGAAGCTTTTTAAACAGGCTTAGCGGAATTATTATAGGCGTTTTGTTGAAGGATTTTCGATGATTTCCTCTCCTATGACTAAGTTGTTGCAAAAGAATGTTAAGTTTGAATGGTGATAAATGTCAACAAAGTTTTGAAAGGTTGAAAGCACGATTAATGAAGCACCAATTTTAGTACTGACAGAAGTCGGAAAGGAGTTAAGTAATTTATAGTGATGCATCATTGGCAGGGCCTTGGATGTGTGTTGATGCAAGAGGGTAAAGTGGTAGCTTATGCTTGAGACAGTTAAAACCGCATGAGAAACTATCCTACACATGATTTGGGCGGCATTGTTGTTTTTGCCTTGAAGATTTGGCGACATTATTTGTGCGGTGAAAAATGCGAATTTTCTCTGATCACAAAGTTTGAAGTACTTGATGAATCAAAAGGATGCGAATCTGCTGACGGTGAAGATGGCTTGAATTATTAAAGGATTATGATCTAGTGATTGATTATCATCCGGAAAAGCAAATGTAATTCTTGGCCTTGAAGCGAAAAATTTCTTTTACTTTGAGAGCCATGAACACGGGTTAGCATTGTCGATGATGGGTCAATCTTAGCGAGATGAGAGCTAAACCGTTATTTCTCCGATTGATTTGTGATGCTCAAAGAATGATAGTGAGTTGCGGATCAAGAGAACTCAATCGAATCAAGATTCTTTTCGATTTTCGAGTTGGACGGATGGTATTTGATGTTTGAGACAAGATATGTGTTGAAAAGCGATAAATTGATTGAGAAAATATTACATGAGGCGCTACAATGGTACATTTATCAGTTCATCTGGTAGCACAAAAATGTATAATGATTTAAAGAAAGGCATGTGTTGGTGGCGGGTATGAAAAGGACATTTGAATTTGTAACCAAGTGTTTGATCATCAACAAGTAAAAATTTGAACATCAAGTGCCTTGAGGATTACTTCAGCAGTAATGGTGCTGAGTGGAAATGGGACAAGATTACCATGGATTTTGTATGGGTTTGCCTTTAACTCTAAAAAGGATGCTATTTGGGTAGTGGTTGATAGATTAACAAAGTCAGCCCACTTTATACGATGCGTCACCGATTACTCACTTGATAAATTAGCGAATTATATATTCTGAAATTGTGAAGTTACACGGAGTACCTATGTCTATAATATCGAATAGAGATCCAAGATTTACCTCGAGATTTTGGAAAAAGTTACAAGCTTTGGGTACAAAATTGAACTTTAGTACCACATTTCATCCACAAGCAGATGGTCAAGCGGAAAGAGTAATCCGGTACTCGAAGATATGCTTAGATCTTGTGTTTTAGAATTTGGAGGTAGTTGGGAGAAATATCTATCTTTGATTGAGTTTGCCTACAATATGATTATCAATCAAGTATACAAATGGCACCGTCTGAAGCCTTGTATGGTCGTAAGTGTCGAACTCCTTTATATTGGACCGAGCTTAGTGAAAGCAGTTCATGGAGTTGATCTAGTTAAAAAACCGAAGAAAATAAAAGTAATTGGGGATTGCTTGAAAATTGCTTGGATCGACAAAAGTCATATCTGATTTAAAAAGAAGAGATTGAATTTCGGTGGGTGATAAAGTGTTCTTGAAGGTGTCACCATGGAAAAGATTACGAGATTTAGTCGAAAAAAGGCAAGTTGAGTCCGCGTTTTATTGGGCGTCTGAGATTCTTGAGAGGTTGGACCCGATGTGGCATATCGGTTGGCCTTCTGTGAGTTAGAAAAATTCATAACGTGTTTCATGTATCAATGTTGCGATGTTATCGTTCGATCCTTCACATGTGATTTCCCCAGAGAAATTGAGATTCGATCGGATATGACCTATGAGGAGAAACCAATAAAGATTTTGGCTCGAGAGGTTAAATAGTTAAGAAATAAAAGTAGCTTTAGTGAAAGTATTGTAGCACGGAACATGGGATAGAAGAGGCTACGTGGGAACTGAGGAAGCTATGAGAAGCGATTACCCAAACCTCTTTCTGGGTAAGATTTTGAGGGGAAAATCTCAAAGGGGAAGGTGACAACCCAGAATTAGGGCCTAATCGGAATAGTGGTTTTGTGACCACAAATCCGAGATAGAAATAATTGTTTTATAATTATTTTGGGGTTTATGATATGATTGCATGATTGTGTGAAAATTTATTGATGAAATTCTATGCCTAAAGTGCTTAAATTGAAAGTAGGGACTAAATCGAATAAGTTGCAAAATTTGCATCCGGAAGTTTTAGTATGAAATTGTTTTGGAATATTAATTAGGAGGTCTTAAATAGCAATTTGATCAATTTTAAGTTCATGGACAAAATTAGGACATGGAAGGAATTTTGAAAGTTTAGTAAGGAGGGCATTTTGGTCATTTGGATATTAAATGAAATAAAATGGGAAAAATAACACAAAATTGATCATCATCCTCCTTATTTGCTGCGAATTCTCCTCTCTCCATAGCTAGGGTTTCTTCAATTTTCAAGCTCCATAGTAAAGTGATTCCAAGCCCGTTTTAATGTTCTTTCGTTTTTGGAATCCGGGCTTCGATTAAGCTTATGCTAGTAATAATTTAACCTAGGGTTCATATTTGGAAAAATACCCATAGGTGAAATTTGTGTATTTTGATGTTTATGATAGAATATGAGGTTTTAAATTATGTTAAATAACTTGTGCTACTCGGTTTTAAGTGAAAGCAGTAAAGCAGCATAATCGGTAAAAATACCTATTGTTCATAACTATATGATAGAGTGAGAATTTGATGTTGTTGTAGAGAGAAAATGTTCAGCATATCACAAAATATAAGAATAAGGGCTGAAATTAAATTCCGAGCCTAGGGGCAAAATTGTAATTTTGTAAAAGTTAGGGGGCAAAAATGTAATTTTTCCATGATGTGATTTTTGGATTGAAATAAATAGTATGAGTATTAAATGAGCTAAATGTGTTATTATAGATCAAGAAAAGGCGGAATTGATCTCGAGCAGGGGAAGGAAAAGTTTTGGACTAAATTGCAAAATTTCCACATTTTGCACCAAAGGTAAGTTGTATGTAAATATTACAATAATTTCATGTACATTCTTATATTTCAGCCTATTATATAAATATACTAGTTGATGTTAAAATATAAATCGACTATTGGAAGAATGGAAATAAATATAGAGAGAGATCCGGTTGAACATTGGGAGATCGAATGAAATAGAGAGAACATAGCTAGGTCACATGTATGATCTTGAGTGCACATCATGTGTACAAAAGCTTCTGAGACACCTGTAGTAGCTAGGTCACATGTGTGATCTGAGATGTATCCCATGTAGACAAAGAGCTACGTGAAGATAAATGTAGCTAGGTGCATCGCGTGATTCCAAGTGAAGGACACCATGTAGACAAGAGAGCTACGAGAAAAATCGATTAGGTCGCATGAGGTGGTACTAAGTGTTCACCATGTGTACAAGAGATAGAACTAAGCAGTATGATGGTGAGGTACGTGTCTTTGAAACCATTAAATATAGAGGATTGATCCGAATTGTTCAGCAGGATGGTTTAGTGGTGATATTGTGGTTTGGACCTACACTTATGGTGAATGAAATGTGGTGAAAATGATTTGTGGTATATACATATCTAAGATAAAATGAGGTTAGCATAAAGAATGTGTGAAAGAGTGAAATTAGCATTAAAACTGTTTTTAGATGGTAGCAGTGACGTGATTTTGAAAAATCACCAAAAATAGGAGAAATATAATTAGAGGTTGAATGAGATGTGAAATTAAAGTTTAATGAGTCTACTTTTATATAAAAGAAACAGAGCAAGCAAAAGAATTCTATATTTTGAGATATTTACAATTGTATGTGACTTGCTCAGGATGAATACGTGATCCCTGTTCCAACTTTGAAAATCATTAAAAATTGTACAAAAGCAAATTAAGAAATATAGTTTACATGCCTAAATTCATTATTGAGACTAATTTTAAATGAAACAGACTTCAGGGTTGTTTTGAATTGCGTACTAAGAAATTCAATTCGTAGTGAACAGAGGTCAGATCAGTCGAGGCGTGTAACAGAGGCAAATTTAACTAATAAACTGTACTAATCGGCTGAACCAAAAATTATAGAAAAATTTAACAAAAATCTTTATGAGTCTAGATTCAGGGAATTTTCACGGTTTGAATTTCGGTTTTGTAACTCAAGTTATGATTTATTTAGTGAATATGGCCTTGTGAGAGACAGCTTAATCAAAGTGGAATGAATAGTGAAGTTAAAGTAGATATACTTGAATTGTTGTGTAAACATGTTAGATTCTTTAATTAGCATTTACATACTTACTTACTAAGCTATAAGCTTACTTTGTTTCTCTCTTTTGTCTTATAGTGTCCTTGACTTGCGGAGAGTTAAGGATAAGTGAAGATCTACCGCACTATCATACTTTAGGGTATTTGAACTAAGCGTTTTGAATTATGGCATGTATAGTAGGCTTAATTATTTTGTTACGTGTCATATTTGTCTAGGTTTAAAATATTAGTTCTGATTACTCGACCAGCTACTTTGTACAAGCCATTAAAGTTGGCTAATATTGTTCAAGACATATATTATCGATGCACTAACAAATTGGATGACATATTTATATCTCGGTTAAGTTTAATGGTATGTGTTATGTTACGGTAATACCTTGTATCCTGTTCGGCTGACGGTAGCAGGTGTAACACCGGAACCCGTGACCGTCGCCGGTGTCGGAACGACGAGGGTTAACGGGCCAAATCCTCTCAAGGTACCAACCAATTTGGCATTTCAGACAGGCTGGAAAACTGCGTCACTATCGCCTTAAAAATCATATCTCGAGTTACAAAACTCGGAAACTGATTCTGTAAATTTTCTCTGAATTTAGACTCATATATACATCCATGGATTTATTTCTAGAATTTTTGGTTGGGCCAATTGGTACAGTTTATTAGTTAAAGTCACCCATGTTACAGGGTCGACTACACTGACCTTCATGCGTTACAACTTGAATATCATCTCGTACAGAGCTCTAATGCTCATGCCATTTGATTCTAATGAAACTAGACTCAAGGGAATCTATTCATATAAGGCATGACTTCTAATTGTTTCTGGATAATTTAGTAAATTTTCAAAGTCGCGACAGGGACCCAGAAACTGTTCTGGCCCTGTCTCATGAGAACTTTAATATTTCTCAGTATACTGCTCATATGGTCGTTTCGTTTCGTCCATATAAAATAGATTCATCAAGGTTCAATTTCATAATTTACTCACTATTTAATTCTACTTATACTATTTTAGTAGTGATTTTTCAATCTCATCTCACTGCTGCTGTCACAACAGTTACTGCAGTGAACTATACCAATTTCATGAATCTTTCCTTGGCCTTAATCATCCATCATACATGACACAAATTATGGCCACCTTATCAAAATTAAAGTTTCTAAGACTGCGTGGCTATAGGTTCTAGCATCCCTCGGCGACGACCATAGGCCATTTTCACATGGCATAAAGTTTACAACCCGCAGTTCAACAAAATATAATAGCCTATACATGCCAAATGTTCTTCAACAACGAAGACAATACCAAAATATTTCAGCGGTGTGATGACTTCAGCAGTTCGATCACATAAACAATACGAGTCGAGAGACCTAAAATGGGTGACAAGAAAACCGAGTGAGTTTATAACTCAGTAAGTCATAAGCATTCATCAATCCTTGGATAAAGTTACTACAACATGAACAATAAGCGAGGCTAGGTACTCATCCATATCGAATCTATACCATAATTCCTCGGACCTTTTGTTCCAATCTCATACCAAGTCATACATCCATTTCATATTCTACACAACAAGATATTTGAAGCATTTTCACACTAACTCATTTCCACCACAATCATACAATTTCAATCATCACATAGATTCAAGGCTTACCAAATTCAACCCCGAGCATGAGCGTATTTTCGTCTATGAGCTCGAAAGTACTTACCGATCCGCTGTCCATACTCAACTCGATGGAACACACCTCCATATATATAAGTGCCTTTTACGATTACTTAATACTTGATTTACGCACCTTGTGCCACGCATAATTTAAGCCCGCACATAGTGCCATACCCTTTCCTTTTTGCAATGCATTTTTCCAGCATGCACACTTAGTGCCATATATTTCCAACATGCACACTTAGTGCCAATCTAGTCACCGTACACCGTATTGCCCGCACACTTAGTGCCAAAGCAAACTTTCTACACATTTCACTATTTCTTTTACATTCAACAATTGTCATCACTCCATACATACAATTTCATTTATATATATATATATCATCCCATTAAATACAATTGTATAGATTTTACAATCATTTAAGCAATATCAAACATATTTGTAATGACTTACCATGGGTTAGGTGGAACTCAAACTATCAACTAAAAACATGCATGAATCTCATGGATAACATCAACATACCTTAGTCTATAAACTCCATGGCTGATTTTCTCAAGCTTTCCCCCCTTTCTTCTTAGTACATTAGGTGAAGCAAGGAGAAAATGAGAGAATGAACACTTTTTTTTCCTTTTCTTTGTTTTCTTCATATTCTCTTTCTTTTTTTTTCATTTCTTTATTCTTTCTACATAATCCACTAACTAAACATGTTGGCAACATGTTTCCTCACTCATGTCAGCATACATCATGCTTCATTTTGGCTAATTTGACATGCAAGGACAACTTTCCACATGTATTAATAGGCCACCTTACATTTGCCAAGCACATTTCTAAATTTTCTCACATAAGTCCTATTTGATAAAAATTCACTTACAATTAACAAAATCCAAACATGAAATTTTCACACATGCATATATGCATATAATGAGCATCAATTATGATGGTTAATTATTATTATGACTTCGGTTTAGTGGTCCGAAACCACTTTAGACTAAAGTCAATTAGGGATGTCACAACTCTCCCCCACTTAGAAATTTTAGGTCCGAAAAATCTTCTGGTAAATAGGCTCGGGTATCGCTCTTTCATAGAGTCTTCAAGTTCCCAAGTGGCTTCTTCCATTAGTGTTTATGCCACAACACCTTCACTATGAGGATTTTCCTATTAGCAATTCTTTTACTTCCGCCTCATAATGCGAACGGTTCCTCTTCATAGCTCAAATTAGGCTGAATCTCAATCTCGAGATGGAGCAATTCGTGCGATGGATCAGACCTATATCGTGACATCGAGACATGAAAAGCGTTGTGAATCTTTTTCGAGCTCGAGGGCAAAATTAATCGATATCGGTGGCTCAACTCGTTCGGATACTTCATATGGCCCGATGAACCTCGGACTCAATTTGCCCTTACGACCAAATCTAAGCACCTTCTTCCAGGTGAAACTTTGAGAAGACCTTGTCTCAACTTGATATTCAATATCTTTTCTTTTCAAATCCGCATCGACTTTTTGGCGATCAAAGCGACTTTCAAACTTTCACGAATTACTCGAACTTTTTGCTCGGCATCCTTAACCAAATCAACCGAAGAATTTACCTTCACTAAGTTCAGTCCAGAATAATAGAATGCGGCATTTCGACCCGTATAAAGCCTCGTAAAGGCGCCATCTTAATACTTGATTGAAAGCTATTGTTGTGGCGAATTCAATCAAGGGCAAATATCTTTCCATGAACCACTAAACTCAAGGATGCAACATCTCAACATATCCTCCGAGTTTGAATTATCCGTTCGGATTGACCATCGGTTTGGAGATGGCGATTGCTAAAATGCGACTTACCCAAAGCCTCTTGCAATTTCTTCCAAAATCGCGATGTAAATCTTGGGTCTCTATCGAAACGATAAAGAAATAGGCACCCCATGCAATCGAATAATTTGGGAGGCGTATAATTACGCTTAATTTATCAGCGAAAAATCCGTGCGGACGGGAATAAAATGAGTAGACTTGGTGATCTATCAACAATGACCGGATCGCATCCTTCTTACTTCGCGACAATGGCGGTCCGGATACAAAGTCCATGGTGACTCGATCCCATTTCCACTCGGGTATCGTGATGGTGAAGTAATCCGATGGCACTTGATGCTCGCTTTCACTTGTTGACATATTAAACATCTCGAAACAAAGTCGGAGATGTCTCGTTTCATACCATGCCACCAAAGCAAGCGTTTGAGGTCATTGTACATTTTAGTACTACCGGGTGGATTGACATTCGACTCTGTGAGCCTCGTTCAAAATCATCGAAACAAGTTCGAATTCCTTGATATACATAATCGACCCTTGAGCGTCAAGCAATCATGGTCAATCAATCTGAAATTAGATTCCTCCTTGAAACACATTAAATCGCTTAGCGACCAATTCAGCGTCGACCTTACGAGATTTAAGTACTTGTTGAATCAATAACGGTTTGGTTTCTAATTACGACTACTAGCACCTCATCGGGTGAAAGCGGATAGATGAGCATCCATCGCTCTCAAAGCAAGCGATGCCTTGCGACTTAAAGCATCGGCCACCGTTGGCCTTTCAGGTGATAATCAATGATGAGTTCGTAGTCTTTCAACAACTCAAGCCAACGTCTTTGTCGCGGTTTAAATCTCTAGAGTCATCAAATATTTTAGACTCTTGTGGTCAGAATAAATGTGACACCTTTCTCCAAACAAGTAATGCGCCATATCTTCAATGAACACTATGGTTGCTAGTTCAAGGTCATGGGTGGGATAGTTTCTCTCATGCGGCTTTAGTTGTCTCGGCCAGCGTAAGGCACAACTCGACCTTCTTGCATCAACACACAACCTAACCCAAGCAAGGATGCGTCCTTTGTGTATGACAAACTCTTTCTGGGACTCATTGGCATACTAACCTGGGCCTCGGTTAAACAAGTTTTAGTCGATCGAAACTTTCTTGACAACGTTAGACCACTCGAACTTAACATCTTTTGGAGTAGTTTGCGTCATCGGTGCGACTATCATTGAAAAACCTTTCACAAATAAATCGATAGTATCCGGCAAGCCCCAAAAGCTCTAACCCGGTAACATTCCTTGGAGGTTTCCAATCGACTATGGTAGAAATTTTGTTGGAATCGACTCGAATACCGTCTGAGATATCACACATGACCCAAGAAGCTAACCTCCCTCAACGAACTCACACTTGCTGAACTTAGCATATAGCGCTTATCCGTAAAATTCATAACACTATCCTCGGTGTTAGCGTGTTTGGTCTCATTTGCGAATAGACCAAAATGTCATCAATAGAAGACAACTACTGAACCGATCCGGATATAGTGCGAAGATCAGATTCATCAAATCCATAAATACGAGGGGCATTAGTAAGCCAAATGGCATCACTAGGAACTACGTAGTGACCATATCTAGTTCGAAGGCGGTCTTGGAGTGCGTCCAAGATCTCGAATTACATGGCGATAATAGCTCGATCTCGGATCTATTTTGAAAACTGCAGAGGCTCCCTTGGTTGATCGAACAAATCATCGATCGCTGTGATAGCGGATATTTGTTCTTTATCGTCGCTTTATTAAATGGCGATAGTCGATCTACAACCTCATGGTTCCATCCTTCTTTTTCAAACAACTTTGGCGCACCCCAAGGAGAAAAACTTCGAGCGACAAAACCTCTATCCACCAATTCTTGCAGCTGAGGCTTTCAACTCCTTTAATTAGATTGGTGCCATACGATCACGAGACTATCGAAATTGGAGTGGTACCGTTACCAATTCGATGCCAAACTCTATTTCGAGCAATTGTAGGCGGCAATTCTTGAGAAAACATCAGGGTATTCACAAACCACTGGCACAAATTCCGGGTTTCTTTTACGACTCCTTGTCATCGAGCACATCACATGAGTACACCGCACCCTTTTCTTACATATTTACAGGGCCAACATTGCGATATTCACGGTGGCAGCCCCTTTAGTCCGTAGACTCAGCAGAATTATCTGTTATTTGCTCACCTCAAATCGATAGTCTTGCTTTTGCAATTTACAACCGCATCGTGCATGGTCAACCAATCAACCCAAGAATAACGTCGAATTAAGTCGAGCGGCAAAAAGCATCAAGTCCGTGGGAAAACAAGAACCTCGAAACACTGAGGGACTTTTCTTACACACTTTGTTGACAAGTTGCATAATGACCAAGGGTTTGACACCGAATACAAACTCGATGACTCAATAGGCAAGTCTTACTAGATGCTAAGGTTTATATATAAGAATGAGTAGAACCAGAGTCAATCAAAGCAATCACATTAGTATCGAAAAGAGTGAAAGTCTGGGTGATAACGTCGAGGAGGATGCCTCCTCTAGTGTTGCGGATGGCATATGCTCTAGCGAGGCCTTGGGTCTCGGATCGAACAGCCGTGTCGGTGGCTCCTCTGATTACCACCTACCTCCACGAAATCCTCGGGGTCTACCTCTGGTTATCAGCCCACTAGATCTTGCACCTTGCATCTTATTCTTCTCATCTAGTTAGTGTAATCTCTAATGAAGTGGTCCTTGAACCACATCAAGTAGCGAGCCCGGTTAACGGACTTACTAACATTCACCTAGGTGTCGTCTTCCACATTGGGGGGCCGAATTAGCTCTTGGCGATTATTGCCCACACTAGCTACCGATGTAGCTCGGTCAAATCAATGGTGGGACTCGATGGAAATTCCGCGATAGCCCTCGACTTACTAGTGTCCTCCACGAATTTCTTTCTGATCGAGCGGACTTTACGCCGATCTTTTATGATAGTCTCTTGCTTCAAATTCAAACCTTCTTCTTCTCCTTTCCAAGTTCTTAGCCTTGCGAGGCTCGTTTGACTAGTGTTACGAACTCTTTTATCTCCAAAATACCCACTAGTAGCTTTAAATCTTCATTCAATCCTTCTTCAAATCTTTTGCACATAGCAACCTCATCAACCACACACTCTCAGAGCATCACCAGACTAAGTCTTACGAACTCATGTTCGTATTAGAATCTGATCATCTGGCCTTGCTTGAGCTCAAAAATTCCTTACGTTTACGATCGATGAACAGTTGACTAATATATTTCTTAGAAATTCCGTTTGAAAAGAAATCCCAAGTAACTTGTTCCTTTGGGACTATGGAAATCAAGGTCCTCCACCAATAGTAAGGTGAGTCTCGTAACAAAGATATAGCACACTTAAGACATTCATCGGTGTGCATGACGATTCATCAAACACTCTAATGGTGTTATCAAGCGAAATTTGGCCCTTTCGGCATCATCGGTAACTATGGCCTTAAACTCCTTATTACGCTTCCTAATCAAGTCCACGGTGGTTTACTCGACCTCACGGGATCGATGGCTGATGGCATCACGGGCTCTTGGGGTGGATTATTTAAATTCGGGAATGGTTGGACCATAGGATTAGTTAAGACATCTTCGCGACCCACTCATTCATCATGGTGAAGAAGGCATTTCTGGCCTTCATTTTGATTATTCGCGGATGGCCGAGGCTCAACAGGCGGTGTCCCTTGCTTGGGGGCAGCCGCTACACTTTCAACGTCATCCGCCAGGGTCTCTCTATCGAGGTTCCCGCTAATCAAAACAAAAATTTCAGCGTCGAAGTCATCACATTATTAAGCACTAACAATTTGGCATGTATAGCTAGACTCATCGCTCTATGGTAGTCCTAGAACGACTAAACCATAGCTACGATACCAATAAAATTGTAACACCCGAACCGTGACCGTGGCGGTGTAGCCGGACACGAGGGGTTAGGGCCAAATCCTCTCAAGTACCAACCAATTTGGCATTTCGAGACAGGCTGGAAAACTGCGTCCTGTGCGCCTTAAAATCATATCTCGATTTCCAAAACTTGGAAACTGATTCCGTAAATTTTCCTGAATTTAGACTCATATATCCATCCATGGCTTTATTTCTAGAATTTTGGTCAGGCCAATTGGTACAGTTTATTAGTTAAAGTCACCCATGTTACAGGGTCGACTACACTGACCTTCGCGCGTTACAACGAATATCATCTCGTACAGAGCTCTAATGCTCATGACGTTTGTTTCTAATGAAACTAGACTCAAAGGGAATCTATTCATATAAGGCATGACTTCTAATTGTTTCTGGATAATTTATGGTAAATTTTCAAAGTCGCGACAGGGGACCCAGAAACCGTTCTGGCCCTGTCTCACGAGAACTTTAATATTTCTCAGTATACTGCTCATATGGTCGTTTCATTTCATCCATATAAAATAGATTCATCAAGGTTCAATTTCATAATTTACTCACTATTTAATTCTACTTCTACTATTTTTAGTGATTTTCAATCTCATCTCACTGCTGCTGTCCACAACAGTTACTGCAGTGAACTATGCCAATTTCATGAATCTTTCCTTGGCCTTAATCATCCATCATACATGACACAAATTATGGCCACCTTATCAAAATTAAAGTTTCTAAGACTCGTGGCTATAGGTTCTAGCATCCCACTCGGCGACCATAGGCCATTTTCACATGGCTTAAGTTTACAACCCAGTTCAACAAAATATAATAGCCTATACATGCCAAATGTTCTTCAACAACGAAGACAATACCAAAATATTTCAGCGGTGTGATGACTTCAGCAGCGGTTCGATCCACATAAACAATACGAGTCAGAGACCTAAAATGGGTGACAAAAAACCGAGTGAGTTTATAACTCAGTAAGTCATAAGCATTCATCAATCCACTGATAAAGTTACTACAACATGAACAATAAGCGAGGCTAGGTACTCATCCATATCGAATCTATACCATAATTCCTCGGACCTTTTGGTCCAATCTCATACCAAGTCATACATCCACATTTCATATTCTACACAACAAGATATTTGAAGCATTTTCACACACTAACTCATTTCCACCACAATCATACAATTTCAATCATCACATAGATTCAAAACTTACCAAATTCAACCCCGAATGAGCGTATTTTCTATTAGTCATGGCTCGAAGTACTTACCGATCCGCTGTCCATACTCAACTCGATGGACACACCCTCCATATATATAAATGCACTTACGATGTAATACTCGATTTAGCACACTTAGTGCCACGCAATTTAAGCCCTTTTACATAGTGCCATACCCTTGACTCTTTACCCCGATTGCGTATTTTCCAGCATGCACACTTAGTGCCATATATTTCAACATGCACACTTAGTGCCAATCTCGTCACCGTACACCGTATTGCCCTTTTACTTAGTCTTGAAAGCAAACTTTCTACACATTTCACTATTTCTTTTACATTCAACAATTGTCATCCTCCATACACATACAATTTCATTTATATTTATATATATAGCATCCCATTAAATACAATTGCATAGATTTTACAATCATTTAAGCAATATCAAACATATGTAATGACTTACCTTGTGTTGGGCAAAATGGTTAACTCGGCTACTCGATGTTCTTTCCTTTGCCTTTGCTTTTCTCCACCTCGAGCTTCTTGAGCTTAGTCAATAAATTAACTAGTTTAACCGTCTTGCCAAATATTTATGCATATATACATGACATCAACTATACTATCATCATTAATACATTAATTCACAAATTTTTATCTCATGAGCATATGACCCATTTTTACCCCATATGGCTGAATGCTTCATTCATTACCCAACTAGCCATTCAACAATTTTCAACCTCATTACCACCCTTTTATGTCTAATTGTCTAAATGAGATTATCAACATGCCTATCTATGGCGAATGTGCTAAAATTGATGTAACATCACCTACACACTTGATTAAATGGCGAATACCTATACTATCAATTATGGCATCATTTTTTATTCTTTCAAACATAGTTTTCCTCCCATGAACACTTGGCGAATTTCTTTTCTCTTCTAGCATAGCTTCACACCTATTTGTAACATCCTATGAATCCACATACATCACATTTCTACATAAATTTCTTTTACTTTTCTTCTACTTCCATTCACAACATCAAAGACACCATACACATATATCATTACAAAGCTTGACACTTAGCATGCAAATGACATCCACAAAACCACCTTAGCGAAACTTAACTCATCTTCATGCCTCACCACCACAACATCAAACATCAAACATCAATGATACCAAGAAGACACACCCATGGTGAATATCATCCCCATTTCATGGTAAAGAGTTTAGACCATGGGTTAGGTGGAACTCAAACTATCAACTAAAAACATGCATGAATCTCATGGATAACATCAACATACCTTAGTCTAGCAAACTCCATGGCTGATTTTCTCAAGCTTCCCCCCCTTTCTTCTTAGTACATTACGGCCAAGCAAGGAGAAAATGAGAGAATGAACACTTTTTTTCCTTTTCTTTGTTTTCTTCATATTCTCTTTCTTTTTTTTTTCATTTCTTTATTCTTTCTACATAATCCACTAAC